>NC_091641.1:17089622-19589622 GCF_027580195.1 Bos mutus | reverse complement strand
CTACGTATAGGCATTTTATTGCAGATTTGGGTCCAGGCCACCACGATAAAGTAAATATTGCAATAAAGCGAGTCACGAATCTTTTGGTTTCCCAGTGCATATAAAAGTTATGCTTACTCTGTCCTGTAGTCTAAGATATTTAATAGTACTATGTCTTTAAAAAGTGTACATACCTTAATTTTAAAATAATTTATTGCTTTAAAAATGCTAATCATTAGCTGAGCCATTGCGGGTCCCAATCTTTTTGCAGCAGTAATATCAAAGATCACTGATCGTAGTTCACCATAATAAATATAATTAAAAAGTTGGAAATACTGTGAGAATGACCAAAAGGTGAAACAGACTGACAAAGTGAGCAGATGCTGTTGGGGAAAAAATGCCACCAATAGACTTGCTTGATGCAGGGTTGCCACACACTTTTCATACAAGCATGCAGTATCTTTGAAGTGTGATAAAGCAAAGCACAGTAAACCAGAGTATACTGCCTAGCCTTATGTTTGGTGCTCTGTAACCACTATTAACATACTTAACCTTAGGATAGCTCTGTGAGCAATAGGTGTTACCCTGTTTCACAGAGGAGACCACAGGCTCAGGTTCATACAGCTTGTCCAGGGACATAGAGCTTTTTAAAGGCATCACTGGGATTGAAACCTGGGTCTATCTGGCACCGACAGTTCATAGACCGTATAGACCGTGCTGCCTCTCGGTAGTTTTAGAGATTGGGTATAGTTTCCCTGGTTTAGAGTATTTCCACCAGTTAACTTATTTAATCTCTTTTAGGAGTCCAGAAATTCACTGTAGTTTCCAACTGTTTGTACCATAGACAGTTTGTGTTTCTCTGATTTGCTTAAGCCAGCATATTCAAATTATTTCTCTAGTTTAGGTTAGTCTCACAGATCTCATCGTATGATCTTTGTATTTTGTCCCCCTTCTGAATTTTTCTTATTTGATTCAGATTTTACATTTTA
The DNA here is from genome assembly GCF_027580195.1 of Bos mutus. Taxonomy (NCBI): domain Eukaryota; kingdom Metazoa; phylum Chordata; class Mammalia; order Artiodactyla; family Bovidae; genus Bos; species Bos mutus. Next base: position 19,588,654 of record NC_091641.1, on the reverse strand, counting down.
ATAACAAAAAACAATGTTAACCTTGTGTAGCAGGATTATTTTTTGCCCTTACTCTTGTGTTGTCTTTCAAAGATGAAAACTAGGGATCAAACGCATTAAGAATGAGGTAAATTCAGAACAGTCACCCATGACTTGAGGATTCTTTAGGGACTTCCAAAACTTTGTCAACTTTGTTCTTTTAGTTACTGTGAGTTACAGAGTTGTATGAGCAGTGCTTGTTCTCTAATCAGAGATAACAAGAGAAAGAGATGGTGAGCTGAGCTGTCATCCAGGACAGGGAATGCTGATAGCTGTCCATTCCTTTATCGGATAGGTAGTTAGCTGAAGTAAATATCTGATGCTTGGCAGTGATCCTTCCCAAGAAAACTTGAGCCCGTGAATGAGGATACCCCTGCACACATAAAGAGTCTATTCCTTTAGGATTGTTTTCCTTGGGGCCTTTTTGCTTAGATGGCTTGCAATAGAGGTACACTTTACTGGCTAATCTTTTCCACCCCTTTTCTTTTGTTGGGATTAGTGCCAGAACAGATAAAGCCCAGTGTAAGCCAGCCTCAGCCTGCCAACTCTAATAACGGCACTTCCACAGCAACCAGCACTAATAATAATGCCAAGCGAGCCACAGCCAACAATCAGCAGCAGCAGCAGCAACAGCCGCAACCGCAGCAGCAGCAACCGCAGCAGCCGCAGCAGCCGCAGCCGCCACCACAGGCCTTGCCTCGGTATCCCCGGGAAGTACCACCTCGATTTCGCCACCAGGAACATAAGCAGCTTCTAAAGAGGGGTCAGCATTTTCCCGTCATAGCAGCAAACCTGGGATCTGCTGTTAAAGTGTTAAGCAGCCAGTCAGAAAGCAATGCTTTAACAAATCAACAGCCACAAAATAACGGAGAGGTGCAGATCAGCAAAAACCAGTCAGGTGAGAGAAGGCATTTCTTACGAGACTCCAACTATCGTCATTAGTAGTGTAGCAAGTTTATAAATTCATGCCTATTTGGTGATGTATTTGTATTCATCCGTATCTGGGTTGTAAAGTAAGAATTCTATGTGGGAACTTGTGAGTGGGGAATCTTAAAATGTTTCCTGTAAGTTAACTATCACTCTCCCTTCAGATCTTAACCCATTTTAGTAAACAGCTTATAGAGCTAAAGTTATATGCTAACCAGTTGTGCATATTAACTGCATTTAATCCTCAACAACCCTGTGAGGTATCAGCTGTTCTTATCTCTGCATTTCAGTAGAGGAAACTGAGGCACCAAGACAAAAATTACTTGAGATCAGTTACCACGTGCCGTAAAAAAAGACCACCACCCATGAAAGTTCTGTTCAGAGCACATGCATTCGGTTATTATCCTAGAATGGCTTTTCTCAGCTCATTAATGATTGTGAGGCAGAAAATAAGTTCAGTATGTGATTACAGTTTTCTCAGAGTCCAGCTTATTTCCCTGTGTTGTGACGATTGGTTTGTCCATTCGTTTATTGAACTATTTTGATGCTTTTATCCTAAGCCATGTAGAGAATTGAGGATAATCATGATTCCCACACAGGAGAGCAGTAGCAGACCAGTAACCAGCCCGAGTCTCTGCAGCCAGATGGACCTGGTGTTTTAAGTCCTGGCTCCACAGTGTACCAGTGTGCAACCTTGGCAGGTCACTTAATTGCTCCGTGTGTCCGGGTCTCATCTGAGAAGCCTTTCCTAACTGTCCCAGGTGGACTTACTCACTTTCTGCCTCTGTGCTCTCTTCCATACCAGGAACTGCTCTGTACTTTATCATCCAGTATTTCCCAGCTAATCAGTAGCAGAGCCTGCACTCACACTGAGATCTGTCTGACTCCAAAGCTGTGCACGTAGCAACCATGCCGTGCTTTGGCAGCCTACTGGATGTGATAGGTGAGGAGGCAGAGGGCACACGTGATTTTCTGGCATAGGTAATTGGAGAAGCAAGTTATTGGAAAGGATGCAAACTTAAATCATCAGCCTGAGTCAATACTTACCCCTACACGCTTATCACTGTGTAAGCTTGGCCAGATGACTTATCAGACCGTCCTTGCTAATCTGTGAAGTGTAGTGCCCAGTCTATAAGGTTGCCTTGAGGATTATGCTATGTGACATGTTAAAGCAGCTAGTTTAGGGTCAGATATTTAGGCACTGCATGAATTATTTTCCCTGAGACTTTTCTAGAAGGACCTGTGCTTTTCAGGAGGAAGAGTCTGGTTGAGACATGTTACATCTAATGCCAAGCAATGAATAATTTTGTTTGAAGTTCCTCTAGGAAGTCAGCTTGGAAGCAGTTGTATTGAGTCATCAGCATCATTGTAGTTAAGACTTTGGAGAGGTTATATATGCAGCAAATTCTTGAGTACCTACTGCAGGCTAAGCAATGGTGGCATACTTAACAAACAGGAAAGTGGGATAGTAACTTTAGGAAATACATGTTGAATATGCTTTTTCAGTTGGGGACATGAAAGCAAAGCTGTTTCTGAAATGGAAACAATGGGAGTTCAAGAATTTTCTCAAAGATCGGTATGGGTCAAGAAACCCAAAAGTGTTATGGGTATGCATTCAGGTGAAAAGAAGCCTAAGATGTGGACATAGGAAGAAGTCTTCAAAAAAACAAAGGGCTGAGAAGGAAAGATAGCCCGCCTGTTTCTAAAACAAGTTCACAAAGGTGGACAGTATTAATGTGGAGGCTAAGATGGAAACAAGATGGGTACAGCAGTCGGACTAAAATTTAGAATTAAATCCCCAAACAGAATGCAGAAGAAGATGCAAGCAAAGCATTCTTCAAGAGAAGCAGACTTGTGCTTTTGTCTTTTTCTAAACATTTGTGAATCCCCTTTTACCAGCATAGTTTCATATTTATGTTAAAATATCTTTGTAGGTGCTACTAGAAATGATAATAGAAACCTAATGGAGCCTTCGGTATCTGTTTATTAGAGAGGACTTGTTAGATCAGTCCTGGCTCCTGAAGGGCTGATAATAAATAATAGTGACAGTAATACTATAGTGACTGACTAACCCTTATGGGGTGCTTATGACCCACACACTGTTTTAACATGTTTAATTTTCGTCTTACAGATTAGAAAGTAGCCTAGTGATCAGTGAAGAGCAGTGTACTGGACAGTATAAACAGCATGAACGATAGCCCAGAAACCTGATAATTGCGTGTTGTGAAACTACATGTAGTTCAGAAATGTGGGGGCACATCCTTGACTGTCTTTGTCTATTTGTATTTGACTTTTTTAGTTTTCTGACCAGAGAGAGGTGATGGAGTAGATCTGGCATTTAAATTGATACATACAGAAATTTACTTGAAAGTTTTCATAGTGAAGGTGAGGAGTGCTGGATACACTTGCCTTGGCTTCAAAGAATGCATTTCTCATTTATTCACTGCAGTGAAGAGGAGGGCTAGTGCCTAGTCTAAATTAGAGGTCACACAACTAAATCCTTCATAGGCTAGCAGGTAAGTAGAGTGAAGGATGAAAAGAAGTCATGGGAACTGTGGTAAAGGTATGAATTTTAAGTTTCTTTTGAACCGCACAGCTCTGCAGGTGGAGTTGCCAGTTTGTGGCTGTGCCGCACACACGTAGCGATGGTTGCAGTCGCCACTCTCTCTCACAGTGATTTCTTAAAGCCTTAAGGTGTAAGACCTTACTACTCGCCAAATAACCCTTGAGTTTGAGGAGACTGATGTGCTTTACCAGGGCTGGTGGCAGTGTTGCTCTTGTGAGCCAGAGTGTTCCAGGTCACACTTTATCATCAGCTGACATGACACATTCAGAAGAATTAAGTAGATCAGCAAACACCCGTATACCCTCCACTCAAATCCAGGTGCTGTCAGTACATTATATGTACATACACATGCACACGTGTGCCTTATTTCACTGCACTTCACCTTTATTACTTCTCCAGATAATTTTTTAAAGAATAAAGTAGTGTTCTATACAACTGTGACACCACAATCACCCTTAAGCAAAAGAGGGATATTTTCAGCAGTATCCTGTGATATGTAGTTTGTATTCAGAATTTTGCAGATGGTACCAAGAATGTGTTTTAGTTTATAGTGAGATGCAGCTTAGCACACATACACACCATTTATATAAAATATAAAGCTTGCAAAACAGCATTATGCCTTGCATATGAATGAATTCAAATACAGCATTTTGTGTGGTTACTGTTCAGTTACCTACTGTGGGAGAAATGAGATATAATCAAGAGAAAGTACACAGGAGTTTTCTATTATGTTAGTAGTATATTTCCTAAGGTGAGGGGTATGTGAGTTTTTTTGTATTAATGCTATAGATTTTCCTGTGTTTCTTTCTTTTTTTTTTTAAAGAAACTTAAATGTGAAGTATAATGGTGAATTACTAAAAATTGGGGCTGTTTTAATGAAAAACTGTTAAAGTTACCAGAAGTGTTTAAAGGTTAGAATACTGTCCATCTGCCTGTGCTCAGCTGTCCTTTTAGTGCAGTAAATGTGCGTCCTTGCTGTCCTGTCACTTCTTGCTCTAAGTGTGTCCCATGGTCTGTAAACATATTTAAGTCTTTATAATCTTTAAAAGAAATTCCTTTAAACTCCCATTCTCTTGGGGTTATTGTAGAATTTCTCTTTACTTTTGAGTTCTTAAAAAAATAATCTATACTTGGACTCTTTAATACATTGCCTCAGTCCTCTGTCATCTGGCTTCTGCTCACTTGATTAAAATAGTTCTTGCTAAGGTCACTGATCTGAATGCCAAATCCAGACTTTTTTATTTTTAATTGTGGTTTAAAAAGCAGACTGACTTACCCATTTTTATCTTAATAAGATATCTACATTTTTAAAAATCGTTGACCATGTTCTCCTTTTAAAGCCCTTTCATTCTTTGGTTTTCCTTTGACCAGTTTTCAGACTTTATTCCCTCCCATGGCTTTGTTTGATCTCTCTCCCCAGTTTTATGTTTCATGTCTTCTGGATGTCTTCAGCTGCTGTTGGGCCCTTCAAACTCAACATGTCCGAAATTGAACTCAATTATCTTGCCACATACTGGTTTTTCATTCTGGATCCCATTGCTCGAAAGGTTGGCTCCCCCCTTCATCCACTCACCCATCTAGAAATCTTAAGCTCATGCTTCACTCTCCCTCTTCTTCACGTCTCACAGGCCTCTGGTTTGCCATGCCCAGCTGGCTTTAAGTCCGGAACAGCTCTTGGCTCTGCTCCCTCCTCTGCACTGCTGCCACCATTGACTGAGTTCAGGCACGCAGCATCTCTTCTGCGTCACCCCATCTCTCCGACCAGAAGCCAGTCAGGATCCATGCATTGCATCTGGTTGTGGTACTGCTTCTGTCTTTAACCATCTTTAACCTAGGCTCTCAGCCTATTTTTCTGGAAGGCTGCTACACCTATTCACTTACGCGTTATCTGTGGCTGCTTTCCAGCTGCTGTGTAGAGTAGTCACCACAGAGACTATTTGGCTGGCAGAACCTAAAATATTTGTTAATTGGACCTTCACAGAAAACCTCTGCCAGCCCCTGGACTAGAGATTAGAATAACTAAGGAAAACATTTTTCACTTTCTCGCTCAAGTGCTATTTGAAATTGTGCCTCTAAAGTTCTCTCATATTCCAAATGATAACATTTCATACTTTCTGGAAATGCTGTAAGGCCTTTCTTTCTGGTGAGATTGGAAGTCTTTAAGGCAAAAAGCATATGTTTGGCTATTTTGTTTGTTACATGGTACATATTTAACTTAGAAAAATGTATGAATTTTCCTGGATCTAAATTCTTCATGAATGAATTATGCAGTTCCCTTGAATTCTCACCAGTCTTTGCTTTGCCCCATGTATCTTCTTTCTGAATAGGTGCTGTTAATACACTGCTATATTCTTCTTCTTTTTTTTTTTTCCTTTTGGCCATGCCTTACGGGATCTCAATTCCCCAACCAGGGATTGAACTCGGAGCCTCGGTAGTGAGAAAGCAGAGTCCTAACCACTGGAGTGCCTGGAATTTCCTCCCTCCCCACCCCCTTTTTTTAAAAAATTGGAATATAGTTGGTTTACAATGTTGTGTTAGTTTCTCCTGTACAGCAGAGTGAATCAGCTGCATGTATATATATCCCCTCTTCCTTGGATTTCCTTCCGATAAACGGGAAGATGACCTAAAGGTAACCTAAAGGTCACCACAGAGCACTGAGTAGAGTTCCCTGAACTAAACAGTCAGTTCTCATTAGTTATCTATTTTATACATAGTAATATACATATGCCAATCCCAGACCTCCCCACCCCCCCTTCCCCACTTTGTGTCCATACGTTTGTTCTCTCCATCTGTGTCTCTATTTCTGTTTTGCAAGTAAGCATCTATACCATTTTTCTAGGTTCCGCATATCCTTTTTTTTTTAATGTTCTTTTTGGGGTATAGTACTAGAGCTGCCCTCAGTCTTCCTATGGTAATTTTGTATGAGAGTGGGGTGCTGATTTTAGATTTCAAGTGTTTTTTTCTCAGTTAAATGCAGCCTTCCAAATCTTGGTTTAAATTTTGTATTTTGCAGCATACTGTGAAACTGAACTGTCCACTTTCCTCCCACCAGTACAGGGGTTTACAATCTCACTGTTCCTCACAATTTCCTGGGAAAGCGTGACTGTCATCTTCTACTTACTAATGTTGCTGTATGTTTATCTTCCAGATCATTTGTAATGGTGGATTCTGGCTTCCTTGTGTGTTAAGGGAAGTGTATTATTTGACTTCTTTCAATTCTGAAGTAGTCTCCAACTGTGAAATGTTTTAGTTGTGATCAATGAGGAGTCCTGCACTTTTCACCCGACTCCCCCTGCCCCGCCCAGCCCCCCCCCCCACCCCCGCCCCTGACACACTCAGATTTTTCTATCTAAGCTAAAGTGTTTCTCATAACAAAAAGTGGTCTTTGTGACTTATTGTTGGTAAATGCAGTTTTTTGAGGTAGCCTCTTAATTTATGTTTTTGGGAAAGTATCAAGTATGTTCCAGATTAAAAATGGAGTTTTAGCTAATAATTACTGATGGCATCTCTTATTTTCCTAAAATACATGGGCATACACAGCAAAAGGCAGGTGTGGACCATAACCCCCTCCAAACTAGGTCATGGCCAGATTGTGAGAAAGTTTCACTACCATTAAAGATAGTAGAATTGGTTTGCAGAGTGTATTCTGCTGTTTTCTGGGGCGTTTTGCTTTTGATGTATTCAGACATTAAAAAAGAAAAAACCCTTACCTTTCTTGTAAATAGCCAAGTTTTTGTTTTTTTTTTTTAAATGGTTTCTTTGCTTTTATGTATACAAAATTCTCATCACAAATTCATGGTTTCATCTTTAACACTTGAATCATCTGGATTTACTTTTGATAGATCATCTCATTTAAGAAATCTTTAAAAGTATTGAATATTCCTTTTCTTTAGGTGATTTAAAATGCTAACCTTTGGCATATAACCTTAGATAATATACTTGGGTCCATTTCTGGGTTAATTTTTCTGTTCTTACATACTCTGATAGGACAGTGCTGTTTAGTGCATGATAAAAGTGGATTTTATGGATTTTATTTATATGTCTTATGTGAATTTTAAAACCTTTATATCTCTTTAATCAAATTACCGACTCTTGTTAGTAAATTTTTATAATTAAACTCAGAAGGAACATTGTTATATCTTCCTATTGAGGAGCAAGTTTATATTTAATCAGGTTATCTGCTATGACCTGCAATAAAATTTAATTGAATATTTTTGTTAACTTTATTTCAAAGCTTCCTTAATACTTTTTGTGGTTCCTATAATTAGGATCCTTTTCCATCCCATTTTCTTGTTGGTTATTCTTGGTGCATAGGAAAACTGGCTTTTTACATATTAACCCTTTTTGTTTCTTTTTTACTATCTTGACCTCATTTGGGTGTCATATTTCATCAGTTTGTGCTTCTAGCACAAACCTGAGTAACTGTATTGATAACAGATTCCTGTCTTTTCCCTGTTGTTAGGGGAATGCTGATTATGTTTCAGTGTTAAACCCCAGGTCCATTCCTTTGTTTTCAGCTTGGGTAGTTTTGTCTGTCTTTCTCAGTCTTGTTTTCTTATTCCTGTTGAATGGGAAGTGGCAAGACACACACATGCAAATAATATATCAGAAGTACTTTTGTTATAGACCATGGCTTGATTGTTTTAGATTTGGAGAAAAGTGGAAGGTTTGGGACTTGCTGATGTTCTGGATTTGCTGTTCACAGGAAAGAATCAAGGGTAAATCTTAGGTATTAGGAAACTTACCAAGATGAAGAAAACTGGAAAAGAAGCAGGCTTGTTTTTTCCTTTGAGAGGAGGCACCTGTGGAGGTATAATCTAGGAGTTAATAACCTTTTTGAGATATCTAAGTAGAGATTTAAAGTAAGCACATTGGTGTATGGTTTCTAATTTTGCTCTTTATGAGAGAGGTATGGTAGAATGAAGAACTTTGCAGATAGGATTGAAAATTATGATAATCATTGATATAATTAGTGAAAAATAATGGCCCTCGTTTGTATCTGAATCAGATACAGTTCAAAGCAATTTTAGTTAGCAATCATTTAATCCTTACAACTCTATGAGGTAGCTACTATTACTATTCCCACTTTATAGATGAAGAATCCAAGGCACAGGAAGATTTGAGGGTCTTACCTATAGTCACACAGCTGGTAAATAACAGAGCGACTTTTAAACCCAAGCAGGGTGGCTTTGAGAGTTTTACTCTGCAGCACTGCACCAAACTGCCCTTCATAGAGCACTTATTTGAAGCCAGCAGTGAGCTGCATACTTTACGTATGAAGCTAGGTTAACTAACAACCAGGTAAAGAAGTCCGTATGTACTGTGTATATTCCCATCTTACTAGTTTGGTCATACAGCTACTGCACAGACTTCAGTCTCGGTATCTCTAGAGTTCCAGTTATGTTCTGAGCCACCCCGCTTTTTTACTTTAGGATGAATTCTGATTTTCTCACCTTATTTTCTACAGCCCTTGAGCCTCCATTTCTTCATCTGTAAAGGGAAGGTAATGCCTACTGTAGGGTTGTTTCGAGGATTCAGTGACAGCATTCCGCATAAAGCATGTGCTCCAGCGTGCTGAATGATACTGCCAGCAGTGCAGGCACTGTCTGTTAGTGAGACTGATGTTTTTGTGTCCTTTATTTCCTGAGAAAAATCCTCCTCATGGGCACTGAAAGATGAAAAGCTTTCCTTGGAAGCTTTGAACTGCCAAGTACTTTTTAATTAGAGAGTGGAAGTCAGAAGCACTTTGAGAACTTCTGAGAAAATACATGTATTTAATCAGTTACGTGTACATTTTTTGTCTCTGTTTCATCCCCCCTTTTTTTTTTTTTTTTTTACTATTCTTTCTAGCTCTCTTCACCTTTTGCTGCTTAGCAGTTCTGCTTTGAGAAATAATGATGCATGTTGAATCTGATTTTCCGTATCAGCAATACCCTCATGGGCTTTTCTGGTTCCTCAGACAGTAAAGAATCCACCTGCAATGCGAAAGGCCTGGATTCGTCCGGTGGGTTGGGAAGATCCCCTGGAGAAGGGAACAACTACCCACTCCAGTATTTTGGCCTGGAGAAGTCCATGGACAGAGGAACCTGGCAAGGTTACAGTCCACGGGGCTGCAAAGAGTCGGACACAACTGAGTGTCACTTCACTATACCCTCACAATGAGTGATATTTTACTTTCTGGGCTTATAGCACCTAGTGTTTGGTTCATTATATCTGGGACATGACTTAAACATATGTATTACTTACTAAATATGATTCTGATAACTACTGTAGTAAAGAACTACAATATGAACAACCCCCTGAGGAAAGTCTAAATGCCCACATCTTATCTCTGAAGATTTCTAACTTAACCAGAGTTTTAAACTGAATGAGAGTGATGCATTTGGGAAAATATTATAAGCAATAAAATAACTAGATGATAATACATACCAGTAAGTCTTAAGTTTATAGGATTGTATGACTAGTCATTAATGTCTTGAATGTCAGCAGTTGAATTTTTAATCATAACTTTGATCTTTAGCATATCAACCGTTTTCTGTTGTCTTCTAATAAACATGGCTGTTAACACATTTTTATGAAGGCAGTATTTCTACTTGTGTGCTGTATTTTTCAGATTGAATTTGAACACTAATGAAATGCAAATATAATGGAAAAGGCTTTATAATTCTTATAAACTTGTTATAATACCCAAAACAGTTGTGTGAAATAGCTGTTCTATTTGTTCTATTTGTGTAATAGTTGTTCTATTCTATATGGATAGAAAAGGATTCCTAATATATTTCTAGTACATTTCGCCAAGTTTGGCCTGTCCACTTGTCATTTCCCATTTCCATCCCAGGCCCTTCCTTCCTGAGGTTGGGCCTCTAAGCCTAGGTTGCTCCATCATCCTAATAAATCATTTCTACCTTATCCTTCCTGATCCAAATTCTTTATTTGCTGATATGTTCATTCATTCATTCATGTATGTATTGAGGAGCTATTATGTTCCAGGTACTACTCTGTGCTCTTGGAATAACATAAATGAACAGAGCAGCAAAATTCCCTGCCTATGTGGAATTAATTATTGAATATGGAAAGTTAGTGGCTGGGATATAACCAGTGCCCTTGTAATTATATTGCCAAGTGTTATATTTTGTTGAGGAGCCATACACATTTATAATATATTCATCATTTTTTCAAACACTTGATATATTTTTGTGTTTCTTCTTTATTCTAGATACAAACCACAATACTTCAGGATCCCATTATGAAAATTCAGAGCGGGGACCTGTGTCGTCTGCAAGTGACTCTCGTACAAACTGTAAGAATGCTGTTGTGAACGACTCCCCTGAAAAAGAAGCATGGCCCTCAGCCCCTGGCAGTGATCCAGAGTTGGTTTCAGAATGTATGGATGCTGATTCTGCCTCCAGTTCTGAATCAGAGCGACCCATCACTATCATGGCTTCAGGGAGCACAGGTGGTGAAAATGATGGCCTTCGGAATAGCACTGGACTTGGATCCCAAAACAAGTTTGTGGTTGGTAGCAGCAGCAATAATGTGGGCCACGGAAGTAGCACTGGGCCGTGGGGTTTTTCCCATGGAGCCATAATAAGCACATGTCAGGCCTCTGTGGATGCTCCTGAAAGCAAATCAGAAAGTAGCAACAATAGAATGAATGCTTGGGGCACTGTAAGTTCTTCATCAAATGGAGGGTTAAATCCAAGCACTTTGAATTCAGCTAGCAACCATGGTGCCTGGCCAGTATTAGAGAACAACGGACTTGCCCTAAAAGGGCCTGTAGGGAGTGGTAGTTCTGGCATCAATATTCAGTGCAGTCCCTTAGGCCAGATGCCTAACAATCAGAGTATTAACTCTAAAGTGGGTGGTGCTTCCACCCATGGTACCTGGGGAAGCCTTCAGGAAACTTGTGAATCTGAAGTAAGTGGTACACAGAAGGTTTCATTCAGTGGTCAACCTCAAAATATTACCACTGAAATGACTGGACCAAATAACACTACTAACTTTATGACCTCTAGTTTACCAAACTCCGGTTCAGTACAGAATAATGAACTGCCTAGTAATACAGGGGCCTGGCGTGTGAGCACAATGAATCATCCTCAGATACAGGCTCCCTCGGTTGTAAATGGCACTTCCCTTTCTCACCTTAGCAATGGAGAGTCAAAAAGTGGAGGCTCTTACGGTACTACATGGGGTGCCTATGGTTCTAATTACTCTGGAGACAAATGTTCAAGCCCTAATGGCCAAGCTAATGGTGACACTGTGAATGCAACTCTAATGCAGCCTGGCGTAAACGGGCCTATGGGCACTAACTTTCAAGTTAACACAAACAAAGGAGGCGGCGTGTGGGAGTCTGGAGCAGTGAATTCCCAGAGTGCATCCTGGGGAAATGGTGCAAATTCTGGAGGAAGTCGAAGAGGGTGGGGAACTCCTGCACAAAACACTGGCACTAATACACCCGGCGTGGAGTGGAACAAACTGCCTGGCAACCAGCATTCCAGTGACAGTGCAAATGGCAACGGTAAGAAGTTTACAAACGGATGGAAGTCTACTGAGGAAGAGGATCAGGGTTCTGCCGCATCTCAGACAAACGAGCAAAGCAGTGTGTGGGCCAAAACGGGAGGTACAGTGGAGAGTGAAGGTAGTACAGAAAGCACTGGACGCCTCGAGGAGAAAGCGACTGGGGAAAATCAGAGTAGGGACAGAAGGAAGATGGATCAGCACACGTTACTCCAAAGCATTGTAAACAGAACTGACTTAGATCCACGTGTCCTGTCCAACTCTGGCTGGGGACAGACTCCTATTAAGCAGAATACTGCCTGGGATACAGAAACATCACCAAGAGGGGAGAGAAAGACTGACAATGGGACAGAGGCCTGGGGAAGCTCTGCAACACAGACTTTTAACTCAGGGGCGTGTGTAGATAAGACTAGCCCGAGTAGTAATGATACCTCATCTGTATCGGGGTGGGGAGATCCCAAACCTGCTCTGCGGTGGGGAGATTCCAAAGGCTCAAGCTGCCAGGGGGGATGGGAAGATGACTCTGCTGCTACAGGAATGGTCAAGAGCAATCAGTGGGGGAACTGCAAAGAAGAGAAGTCCGCATGGAATGATTCGCAAAAGAACAAACAGGGATGGGGTGACGGACAAAAGTCAAACCAAGGGTGGTCCGTCTCTGCCGGTGACAACTGGGGAGAAAGGAGTAACCATTGGGGAGAGGCTAACAAGAAGTCTAGCTCAGGAGGTAGTGACAGTGATAGGTCTGTTTCTGGTTGGAATGAACTCGGTAAAACCAGTTCTTTTACATGGGGAAATAACATTAATCCAAATAATTCATCAGGCTGGGACGAATCTTCTAAACCGAATCCTTCCCAGGGATGGGGAGACCCTCCAAAGTCTAATCAGTCTCTAGGTTGGGGAGATTCATCAAAGCCGGTCAGTTCTCCAGACTGGAACAAGCAACAAGACATTGTCGGATCTTGGGGCATCCCGCCAGCGACAGGCAAACCTCCTGGTACAGGCTGGCTGGGAGGACCTATGCCAGCCCCAGCGAAAGAGGAAGAACCCACGGGCTGGGAGGAGCCATCCCCAGAATCCATACGTCGCAAAATGGAGATTGACGATGGGACTTCAGCTTGGGGAGATCCCAGCAAATACAACTACAAAAATGTGAACATGTGGAACAAAAACGTCCCAAATGGCAGCAGTCGCTCAGACCAGCAAGCACAGGTACACCAGTTGCTACCGTCTGCAGGTACCATCTCAAACAAAGAGGCGAGCAGTGGCTCCGGTAAGTTCTCGTTTTCTGCAGTCTTGTTTCTCATAGTACTTCACAGTCACAGGAGCCTTGTTTCAATTTACTGTTTTTGGATGTGCACACAAACCTTTTTTTTTTTTAACTTTAATCCAGGAGAAGTTTGTAGGGAAGAAGATTATGGGGAAGGTGTTACTGTCGGGAAACGGCTCTGCCTTTGGTAGTATTGGCTGTGAATCCCACGCACTCCATTCTCTATCTGGAAGGTTATAGAAGGCAGAATTGGAAAAGGGATGTCAAGTGGGAATACTGTACACTTTCCTCATCTCACTTTTTCTGACTCGAGCTGTTAAATTTTGGTTTTATTATTTGATTATCCCCAGAAATAAAACAAGTACCTAAAAGTACAGTCCTCTAAAAATCTAGATACTGTAATTGGCCATAGAAGGGATTTATTTAAGTAGGCATGTTGAATACAGTGGGCATGTAATATGACAGTGACATTTTTCATTAGTTGTCATTGAGATGTACTGTCTTTTTAATGGAGGTTTCATTGAATAATAATCCTGTTGGATGTAGAGACAGAAATATTTTCATGAACTAACGTTTCAGCGCCTAATTCTTTTTTCTGAGTATTATTAATTTAGATTTAATTCTTAGAAGAAAGGTATATGTATCTAAGGGGAAGGCTGTTGTGGTTCTTTTAAAACAGTGTGTTCATGGCTTGGCTTTGCCTTTGTTGATTATGGTTGGCTTTGGACAGCCTAATAAATTTTAAGAAGTGCTGTCCAGCGTATACAAGTAGGATGCCTACCTATCATTAGTCTTATTAAATTACATTTTCCAGAACAGTGATGTTGAAAGGTTGTACTTATAGTAAAAGTTTTATACACATACTGTTACCCAGCTTGATCACCTGCTTGACTAGGTTTGACTCAGAATGACTTGGCTTTTCTAGGAATTAAATTCATCCTCAAAGGAGGAAGACTTGCCATAATTAAGATTATTCAAAAGAATCTGCTGTGCACCTCGAGGGCAGTTCTGAAAGAAGAGGTGAAAGAAAAGTATAGTTAGATTATAATAATGGAAAATTATTTGTCTTCTTTACATAAAACAGAAGCCATCCTTTTTGCCCATCACAGCATCATTATTTAATACACAAATGTGAAGGTCTTCTTTTGTTCCCCAAGTATTCCTTATTACCCCTTCAACCTGCTGATGACTTCTTTTCCCACACTTTCTAAAGGCTGGGGTGAGCCCTGGGGGGAGACTTCAACTCCAGCCACAACTGTGGATAATGGTACTTCAGCCTGGGGTAAACCCGTAGACAGTGGGCCTAGCTGGGGCGAACCCATTGCTGCGGCGTCCAGCACATCCACGTGGGGCTCCAGCTCTGTTGGTCCACAACCATTAAGCAAATCTGGTAAGTTACTGATAATTGCTGGTTTCCGTTGGATAGCACTGGTGATTCATTGACTATAATTAAGTAATTGGATAACGTTTATGACGTTGATAACGTATCCACATGTTATCGTAATTGTCAAGCAACTTTCATGCTATCCAGCACAAGAGACTGAGTATAATAGTCATGGAGACACATATCCAAGCGGTCTGGCTCAGGTACCAGACAGGCCCCTAAATACTATACAGATAATGAGCAGAGTTCAGGAAGGACCCTTAATATTCAGACAGACATTGTTACTATTCTTCTAGGGATTCCAAAGACCAAGTATAGAGATGAGATACTTTCTGCTTCTGACCTGCATGCTGTACTTTTGGGCCATTCTCCTTAAAAATATGTATTAAGATGAATTTTTAAAAGTTCCATTCATCCTTGAGTTCCTAAGCAAATACGAACATGAATGCCACCAGTGTCCCATGTTTAGGAATCCTCTGATTTGTAAAGGCATGAGAAGTGTTTTATCGAAAATTTTACTAAACTTAAATTCTTGTTTAGCTTTTAGCTCAGTATATTACATACATTTTTGCCATGCAAACCTGGGAAGGGAAATAAAAGAGGGTTTTTAGATTGTCCCCCAGCTCTGCCCCCTTAATGAGTGCTCATCCTCTGGAAAGAACTGTTTGACTATAGCATGTTTCTTTTTGTCACAAATCCACAATCAGGGCCAAAATCTATGCAAGACGGCTGGTGTGGTGATGATATGCCCTTGCCTGGAAATCGCCCCACTGGCTGGGAAGAGGAAGAAGATGTAGAGATTGGAATGTGGAATAGTAATTCATCTCAAGAGCTTAATTCATCTTTAAATTGGCCACCATATACAAAGAAAATGTCTTCGAAGGTAAACATTTCAAGGGCAAAGCCCTTGAAACTTTAAATTCCAAAGGTAGTTTCCCCACAGAAGATAACGTGCTTGCCTGCCCGTTTATGGCAGTCAGTATAGTCCAGGCAGTCCCCAACTTGGGTAGAGCTTCCTGTGTGGGCAGCCATCTAGAGAGACCTAGGACCACAGGAAGGTCCTTTCTCCCCACTTCTACAGCTTGACATCTCTCCCCCACCTCCACCAGTGCTAACTGGGACAACCCCTCACCCCAGGATGGTACCTGCAGTGGGGAGGATGAAGAGAAGGGCAAATCTACATGTTGATTCCTCCTATCCCACTGCCAGTTCATCTCCCATTTCACCTCCTCGCCTGGAGCCCCGAACCTCCGCGTTACCCAGAGTTACCGTGGTCCTTATTCGTCCCCCATCTTCGTCCCTTCTCTACTCAGTAAGGTCCTGGGATGGAAATCCCTAGGAATGAGTAGAGCGTTTGGTTTTGCTTTTATGTGGACAAACCTTATTCCAGACCTGGCTCTACATCAGAATTGTAAGGCATTTGTTAAAAGTATAATTTCCTATACTCTAGGCCTGCTGTTGTTTTGAAAATTGAACCAAGTTTCTTGTTCTCAACGAGCTCTCCAAATGTTTCTGATGCAGAGCCAGGTTTGAGAAGACTAGTGTCAGATTTTCTTGGGGCCCATTTTCAAAATATGTGCTTAGTCCCCCCAGGTGATTCTGATATATCCTTTCCAACCTGTTTGAGAATGAATTCTTTTTGAGGGACCTAAGAAGTCAGATACCAGTAGCTCATGGCCAGGGTCCCTCCCTTTTGAACCTGGGATTCTAAGTCTAGGACCTGCCATTTTCATTTTTAAGACTTTTCTTCATTGGGCTGCAGTTCCCTATTGCCTCAGCATATAGTGTATGAATCGTTTTCCCATGTTTTACATAAATCATTTGATCCTCATAACCTTCTGAGATAGAATACTGATAAGGAATTTGAAACTGGAAAAGGTGGTGGCTTGCCCAGAGTTGCATAACTAGTAAGTGACAGAGCAAGGATTTAAGTTTAGGTCTTCCAGTTCCAAACCCTGTGTTCTTCCCACTGGACCATGCTGTTTTGTGACTTTGTCTTTCCTTACAGGGTCTGAGTGGCAAAAAAAGGAGAAGGGAAAGGGTGTGTAGCCTTTTTACTCTTTCTCCTTTGTTTCTACTAGTAAAAATCTTTTAGAAAGCAACTGCAAATATTTATTTAGCCTCTGCTGTGTGCCAGGTACTGTGCTTAGTGCTGGGGGTTCAGAAACACTAGGATAAGCGCATACTTCAGGGAGCTCAGGGTTCCGTATGGGGGTGTGAGCAGTGCTCTAAGGAGTGTTAGCTTGAGTTTCGAAGATGCCTGGGAGTGGGATGTGTTAGGAAAAGTGGTAGCCCGAAATACAGAATGTGGGGGGAAAGAGGTGACAGTCTACTCCACAGTTAGATTAGGGGCAGATACTAAAGTGTTTACAGTACGATGCCAGGTAATTTGAACTTTATTTAGCATAATGTATGGAGCCAATCAAATTGAATAAAAGGCAGCATCGGTTTGGTTTTTAAAATTGGAAGAAAGACCAAAGTTAGTGATCTCATTTAGGAAACGTCTGCATTCATTCAGGTTAGAAAGGACGGCCTGAATTAGGAAGCAGAAATAAATATTTAGTAGAAGGGACTGATGTGAGAGACATTTGGGATTAAAGAGACAGATATTAGCAACCAGTTAAGTAGGGGGTGGGGGTAAAAGAGGAAAAGGAATCAAAGTCAACTTCACAAACCTTGGAAAGGGTTAGATGCTTGCTTCAGAGACCTGCTTTCAAGGGGAAATTACGAAGCTGTGTTCTGTTCCGCAGTCAGAAGGAACAGGTAGTAGCAACGGGATAGGGAAATTACGGCAACAAGCTGAGAATGGTTCTGTGATCCTTTATGGGCGGCCTTGGTCTCTATGGCTTCCAGCCTCCCTGTCTACCAAGCTGCTAATCATGGACCATTTGTTCTCTCAGCTCATGTTTCCAAGTGGTTTCCGTACCTTCCATACCCCAACCAGCACGGAAAGCCAACACCGAGTAGGAAGAATCCCAGCTTTAGTTGCTGCTGCGGATATTGTGTTCTTGGCAACATAAATTGGAATTTTAAAATACTCTTTCGTATGGAAACATATGGTGTTTTTTCAGTACAGTGCACATAGCATAATTAAATTATGGTTTTAATTGGTTTCTTTGAACTAACCTGAGAGCCTAGTGACTATTTTTACTTTGCTTTGGTGTGAGAATTCTACAAATCCAAATTATAATTAATTTTTTAGAACACAGTCCACTTGTACATTGGAAACTGTCTGATGAACAGTTCTCCATTATCCAGAGGACCTGATTTACTTTCTGTGGGTCATCAAGGCCCTTTGCTTCTGTCTTTTCCTTCTGACTGCTTGCCCTTAGAGATTTCTCTGTGCATTACAGCTATACCAGAGGACTGGAGCAAAGGAAGTTGAAAATCAAATAAGTTGATTTTTAATTATTAACAACTCTGTGAGAAGAGTTGGTTGGAGGAGAAATTATTGGCTAAAAATGAGAGTTGGGAATTGTCTTGAAGTTTAATTAATCCATCATTATACCCAGATAAATAGAGATGGCCATGGCATCTTTCTGCTCTTTTATTTTACAAAGGGAATGATGAAAGGTGGAAACAAACAAGAAGAAGCATGGATAAATCCATTTGTTAAACAGTTTTCAAATATCAGTTTTTCGGTAAGTATGTTTTCTCAGCAACCTGCTCCCCTTTTAATGGTGGTTCATAAACTTAATCTAATTTCATTTTTTTGTTTTCTTTAATTGTTCGCTGAGTCATTATGAATATGCTGAGGTTAGAATAAAATTTTCCATGAGTTCTTTATTTTTATAGTTACAGCTAAAAATACTGATCACATATCTTCTTTTATTATTTTTTATCATGTTAGGCAATGAACATTGCCTAACATGTTTTATGTTCCACTTAAATTTCACAAATAAGGAAATAGTAAAATACTTCACTTTTATTTTCGTTAGCAAGTTAAGCTCAACTAACAAGCTACTTTTTTCTTTTTCAGAGAGACTCGCCAGAAGAAAATGTACAGAGCAATAAGATGGACCTTTCTGGAGGTAAGAAAAAATTAAATCAACTTGAGTTTCATATTCATCATTGATGGGGAGACTCACTTGTGACGTAATCCAACTGAAAAAGCATTGACCTCAACCAGGAGAGGGAGCTCTGGGTTTCTGCCTCAGTGTTCCTGTTCTCTGGCGTATATTAGAATGTGGGGATGATGCGATTTGGTGTGCCTTTTAAAGTGTAAATCACTGTGCAAATCTAAGCTAATGGTACTGTTAGTCTTTGGTTATTGCAGATTTAGTCCTGTCAAGAATGAGTTATCCAGGTTGGATGAGACAGTCTTCTTAATTTAGGGAACACTTTTTACAAAGGCCTGGATACAATGACAGAAACATCTGAAGCCATATTGGAGAAATGGCAAGTAGTTCCATGTAGTTGAAGAATAGATAGATATAAATTGACTGTGGTGGTGGGAGTGTGGTGGTAGTAAAAGCTGTACCTAGGTGGATTTGCTAGAAAACTAGGTGGGTTCTAAATCATGTGGTACTTGGGTGTCTGAGCTTTATTCTGAAAATAAGAGATTAAAGAATTGTAAGCAAGAGAATGAAATGATTTAGATTTATGTTTTAGAGAAATAGTCATGGCTGTAGATCGAAAATCTTGGGACAGAAAACATTAGCAGTGGAGGAAGACTAAAAGTTAGTAAACATAGCAAACCAGTTAGAAATTTTGTTGCTGTAGCTGGTGAGAATTTTCATAGCTCTAAGCTAAGACAGTTGGTGGGAAGAATCTTAATTCAGTGGAGATACAGGGATCAGAATCAGGAAAAGTTGATAATTTGTTTGAACCATTGTGGTACAGAGGATGAGCACGAGGGTGTGGTAGGAGATGGTTCCCAGCCGCCTCGTCTGGACAGTTGTGTAGGTGGTGGTGTTCCTGGCGTAGTCCAAGTCCAGGTGGAGGAGAGGGACCATACAGTAATTTGAACAGGCAAAGTCTAATACAGATGTACAGAATTACTGTTAGATTGGTGAGGGATTGGCGAGGAAGAGATAACAACAGGCCCTCCTAAGCATATATGAATAGCTGATACAAGAAGTAACCTAGAGACTAAATTGTAAAAGTCAACTTTCAGCAGCTTAAAAATGCAGAAAGCGAAGAGAAAGAAGAAAATGGCCTGCACAGCTGACAGACAGAGAAGCAGTAGATAGCACGCAGAATTGTCGCTTACTGGGTGAGGTGGTGCGAGAAGCCGCTTCCGCTTTCACCCTTGGAGTCTTGCTGCGTCCTTTTAGGGTGTTGCCTCTCAGCTTGCTTTGCACCCGAGTCTTCAGTAACCACTTGTACCTTTCAGTTTGGCTAGCTACTTTCAGGTGATGTCTGTGGTAAGACCAGTTAAGCGCATTATTAGTCTTTTCTTTGCTATGAAATGAGTTCTTGATCAGACAGTGCTGTGAGGAGTGGTGGATAAGGCCTCTGTGAGACCATGGATGGTAAGGGGGAAAAAAAAGTCCATATCCAGAATATGTGTCTGTTCCTATGAGGACAAGGCTCTGCCTCCTGCATGACTCACTGAATGGCAAGAGAAGTTGCTGGGATGCTATGTTGTTGGAACTTGCTGGCAGTGTACCCTTCTAGGGTGCTAGGACAAGCTTCTCATGGAGGGGTGTGTCCCCATAGACACTCTCTGCTACAGAGCTGCTTGGAGGTATTTGGGAATGGTGGGAGAAGGCCTCGAGTGAGGCTCACCACCCTGAACTGTGAGGGTAAGGCACAGGAGAAGCTGAAGCACTGCCAGAGCCTCCAAGAGCAAGTAGGCAAAACTTCTGCCTGCAGCGTCTCTCCAGTGCCCCTTGCTGATAAAACCTCAGTGCCAGTTGGCAAAGGAAGAAAATGTAGAGCCCAGATACAGTTTCAGAGAGCAGTCAACAAGGGTGAATTTGGAGCTGAGAGACAATGAACCAGTGACTGGCCATTGTTTGAGATAGGAAATATATAATGGGTTGGACAGACAAGATTGCTGAGTTCAAAGTTGCTATGAAAACCGTGTGGTGATATCCAGTAACTAGTAAAAACAAATCTGGGTGTGGAGTTTATAAAAGGTAGGGCTGGAGATAATAAGTATAATTAATTAGACATTAGTGGTAGTACAGCTTCAAAAATAGGTTGTGGAGGGAACTCCCTGCCAGTCCAGCAGTTAGGACTCTGCGTTTTCACGGCCATGGGCCTAGGTTCCTGGTTGGGGAAGGTCCTGCAAGCTGCATGGTATGGCCAAAAAATTTAAAATTTTAACAAAAGGAGGGGTTGACAAGAGGATTGGAGTGATGGACCAAAAACAAAGTCCAGGGGCAAAAAATGGCATTTAAGGAAAGAGGAGAAATGGAACCAGTGATTGTCTTGGTATGCATTTGACCCTGGAGGTTAGGAGAAGTGTCATTGGTAACTTAGCCAAGAGCTAAGGGCCTTTTTATACAATTGGTCAAGGGAAGGCTGCCACATTTGGAGCTCAGATGGTTTCTGAAGTGATGCCGAATGGTTGGAGGAATGGTTTGGGGAGAGGATGTATCACACTACTTTTTTAAAAAAGATTTTATTAGGTAGGCAGAAATAATGTGGATTTTTAGGAAAGAACAACTTAGAGATTTGAGAGAAGAGTTGCCTAGGTTAGATGTCAAAAGTGAGGGGGGGAAAAAAAGTGAGGAAAAGAGTTGAAAATGGCTATCCTGGATGTTTCAGCGAATTAACAGGGAAAGAGAACAGGGAAGAGTTTGTTGCAAATGCTTATTGAAGAATACTTTCCTTTTGGTGGCTCAGATAGTAAAGAATTTGCTTGCAATGCAGCAGCCCCAGGTTCAATCCCCGGGTTGAGAAGATCCCCTGGAGAAGGGAATGGCAACCCACTCCAGTATTCTTGCCTGGAAAATCCCATGGACAGAGGAGCCTGGTGGGCTACAGTTTATGGGGTCACATGACTGAGCAACTGTACTTCCCTTTGTTAAAAATTTTTCCTTTCCACTCGCCTAAAACGAGGGTGGTAAAGGTGGGTGTGTCGTGGTGGTGGCTACAGCAGCAGCTCTCTCAAAGGAGGACAGCACTTGCAAAGAAATTGTGGGTGAGATCTGAGGATGAAGCCTAAGGAACAAGGAAATGGACTGCAATTTTAACAAGTTGAAAACCAAGGACTCAAGTTTGTGTGACTAGAAAAGTAGAGACACTGCCTCTGAGCCCCATGAAGATCGAAGGGCAGTATCGTGCTTGGTTTGTCCAGTTAGAAGTGATGAAGGAGCATTCAAGTGACGGTTCCCAGCAGGCAGTTGAAGATGTGCCACTGAGCACAGGCGTCAAGTCAGAGTAGACATTGGTATTTGAGGGTCACCTTGATGGTGAATAAGCCTAAGGGAGGCCAGTTTGAAGAGAGTTGAAAGACTGAGACCTTGAACATACTGAGTACATCCCCACATCAAAGAAACACAAAGAAGTGGCTCAGCTATGGAGAGGAGGGCTCAGGAGGCATAATATGGTAAGGATGTGAAGTTAGAGCTTTGTTGAGGATGGTAGCCTGGGAGCTGGCTGTTTCAAGCACAGATTTTTGCTAGACACAGGGATACCATGAGAGGAGGTCGTATTTACTGCAGAGAAGTCAGCAGAGCAAGCCCTTAGGGAGGGGAGACCTTTCCCATCTGCTGAATGGGGTGATGACAGTAGAGTTATCAGCATTAAATGAGAATGCGTGTTCACAGCAGTGCCTGGCACATTGAGAGCATCTGCTGGGTGATGGTTAGTCGTGGTGCTGTTCCTGTTGTTGGTTACTGGAAACTATGTTGCTATCACAAAATTAAGCAGATTTGAGATGACCAGCGATGTTTTACCTTTCTGTTTACTAGTCTGGTTTCAAGTTATTTGGTTCAATAAAATAATACTGTCTGCTAAACTTAAGTTGTGAAGAATATAAGATTTGCTAAGTGCTAGTGCATTTTTCACATGTCAAGGCAGAAGTCATTTTGGTTTGGAAGTGAGTATTTCTCTTTCTGTTGTAAATTTATCTGAAACTAAGTAGGTTAATTCTCTTCCTACTTGATGACATAATTTCCTGCATTTGTTAGGAATGTTACAAGACAAACGAATGGAGATAGATAAACATAGCCTAAATATTGGTGATTACAATCGAACGGTCGGGAAAGGCCCTGGTTCTCGGCCTCAGATTTCCAAAGAGTCTTCCATGGACCGCAGTCCTTATTTTGATAAGGTAAGTTGTCTGTTTGTTTTCTGTCTTGTTTTACCCCTGTGGCCAAGAAAGCAATACACTTAATAGCATAATTTTTCATTAACAGTTCAGAACATTTAATATAATATGAATGGTTATATAACCCAGTTCCAAATATTACTGGACTTGTAGTTCATTGTCCTTTTATAGTTCATTGTCCTTTTATGTTGCAGTTGATTACAGGGATCCTATTTATATTTTCCTCTTAACCCCGTGAAATATGTTTGGTTCTTTTTGTGTGCTCTAGAATTAACACTAATCTGATCTCTTCTGTTTTCTACCTGTTTCCTGTTGATGCTGGAATGTCATGTGACTTCTCTCCTGTTGCTGCAATGATTTCTCCCTTCCACTTGTTTGCTTGGCTGGTGTTGCACGTCTTTCTGTCTGTCCAATCAGGATGGCATTGTAGCAGATGAATCCCAAAACATGCAGTTTATGTCCAGTCAAAGCATGAAGCTTCCCCCTTCAAATAGTGCACTACCTAACCAGGCCCTGGGCTCCATAGCAGGGCTGGGTATGCAAAACTTGAATTCTGTTAGACAGGTAAGTCCACACGTGTATTTCAGGCTCTCTGTTGATTTGTATAAGTAATAAGAGCTCTCTTACATGTAGTTGCTGTGTTTAAGTCAGAATTACAGTGTGTGGTAATGGGATGTTAGTCCCTGAAGAATCCCAGTGTCATTTGGTGGTGGTGGTTTGTTTCCGTAGAATGGCAATCCCAGTATGTTTGGTGTTGGAAACACAGCAGCACAACCCCGGGGCATGCAGCAGCCTCCAGCACAACCTCTCAGTTCATCTCAGCCTAGTCTCCGTGCTCAAGTGCCTCCTCCATTACTCTCCCCTCAGGTAAATAAGCTTTTCCACTGTATTCTCTACTGTTCACCTGGAGTAGAACCTCAGAGAAATTGATATTTGAGTGAGATGACTGGTTGGTCGTCGGATTATTTATTGGCCACTTTGAGATGCAGCTAATTCTGAATGAGTTATTACAAAGGGATGAGGGTAGAGTGGAGCAAATGAGTCAAAGACAATTTAAATCTCAAATCTATCATTCTCTTTCATAAAATACCTTGAGGGGAGGACGACAGTAGCAGTATGAATTGACTGGCTAAGGATTCATCACTGTCACTTTTTACTTAACCCATGAAAGTACATGGGAACAATAGATTAGTGAAGCCAGAAAAAACAACCTCCCCCCCACCCCACCTTAATAATCCACAAATGTAATTGCTCTACTGATATTTTAAAACACATAGTATGTTTTGTGAGCTTGAGTTTCTTTTATCAACATAGTTAACTTACCATTGTGATCCTCAGGTTCCAGTTTCATTGCTGAAGTATGCACCAAACAACGGTGGCCTGAATCCGCTCTTTGGCCCTCAACAGGTAGCCATGCTGAACCAGCTATCCCAACTAAACCAGCTTTCTCAGATCTCCCAGTTACAGGTAAGTAGAATAGAATAACAGCCTTATTCAGTGTATATTCATTGTCTACTGTAAACGCCACACTCGAGTCTGTGCAGAGTGTTTTTCAGTAGACAGAGCAGGCATAGTCTTGGCCCTCAGGGAGCTTCCAGTCTCTAAGTGAAGGCAGATGGTAAACTGGAAGGGCAGGATGCGGTGTGAGCAAGCCCAGCCAAGTCTGGAGTGGCCATGGGAGTAGGGTGATTGGGAAACGTTCACCTGATGAACTGGAAGTATAGATTGAGCAAAGGACTCAATTCCCCAGGATGGCTGGAGGCCAGAGAGTCCAAACAAGAGATGATATGGATGAGGCAGGGTGTGTTGACATCAACTAGATGGAGCCGTGCCTTTGTAGGTCCCTCTGCCACAGTCACTCTGCGGCACGCTTGTCTGTGATGATGTGATGCTCACAACCTGTTTGCACTTTTCCTTCCAGCGATTGTTAGCGCAGCAGCAAAGGGCGCAGAGTCAGAGAAGCGTGCCTTCTGGGAACCGGCAGCAGCAAGACCAGCAGGTAGGTGTGATCCTTCCCCTTGCTTTGCTCACACTCCACTTTGATCAATTCCATTGTGACAAGGCAGTTGAAATGCCTTTATTAAAATATAATGGAAAACATTAAGTCTTCTGTCTGCCTGGAAGTCTTATTAACTGGTGGACAGTGATTCTTCACCTTCCTGATGAGAAGGAACTGAATTAAAAAATGAAGGGGGGATCAAAGGTATCTGTAAAGACATCTCTCCTCAACTTTTCCCAATCATTTTGTCGTTTTAAGGGTCGACCTCTTAGCGTGCAGCAGCAGATGATGCAACAATCTCGTCAACTTGATCCAAACCTGTTGGTGAAGCAACAAACTCCGCCATCTCAGCAACAGTCACTCCATCAGCCAGCCATGAAGTCTTTCCTTGAAAATGTCATGCCCCACACTACACCTGAGCTGCAAAAAGGGCCATCACCAATAAATGCTTTCAGCAACTTCCCTATAGGTGGGTTTCTCCTTGGCCAGAGCTTTGGGCTGGTGCTTGGTGATCACAGGTTGACCTCTTGCTTTCTGACCTGTCCAGTTTTTCTCTCATGAGCACCACATGGTTCTTTAGCTGCTCTGGCTCTGAGTGGCCACACTGCTTCTAGCGTTGCCTCTCTTCTTACTTCAGGAACGTCTCTCTCTGTTCAAGAAAATCACACATTTCACAAAGTCCATGCTCAGGTGGTGCAGTGGTAAGAATCCACCTGCCAGTGCAGGAGACGCAAAAGACGTGGTTCGATCCCTGGATCAGGAAGATCCACTGGAGGAGGAAATGGCAACACGCTTCAATATTCTTGCCTGGGAAATCCCACGGACAGAGGAGCCTGGTGGGCTGCAGTCCATGGGGTCACAGAGTCAGATGCTTGTTTGAAATGAGTTAACATACATATATTTCTTCTTAAGACTCAGGTATCTTCATTATAAGATATGAAGGGGAGGGGAGGACTGAAATTATTAGAGCACACCAGAGAAATTTTGAGCTTTGCTGCTTGGAACAGTCACATCTGAAATTTTAACTATTGTTTAAATAAATGTTTACAATAAATTACTGGCATAAATGTAAAAAATAGGGATGAGAGAAGAAATTGCTTTTATTGCATTTACATTTGCTTCCCCCCAAGCCCTCTTTTCTTATTACGTCTCCAGGTTTTTTGTTTCCTCTGGGAATTTCAGGTTTATGTGTCTTCTTCCTTAGGTCCCTTTTCTTCTCGTGCCTTTGAATATCTTTTGACCTTTGATCATTCACACCCTGTTTGTTTCCCTTTTTCTTTCTCTTTTGTAAACCAGCTGCTTTGGTTACTAGCCCAACTTTGTTAAAGATGTTCAGTTAACTGGCATGTTCTAGGCTGTGGGCGGAGGTTGGGCCTGCTGTTATCCCTGCTCCCGTTTCATGTTGGCTGGACCTGATACATGACTCAGCTCTCCCTGGTTTCGCTATGGACTCAGCTAGGACATTGATGGAACTTCGAGTTTTAGGAGTTGTTAGCAGTCTTTTTACATTCCTTTGTCTGTTAGGCGAATACCATAGAAGCCATGTCCTCCCAGAGACAGCAGTATGGTGATAAAAGAATACTCAGGTGAACATTGAGAGATTTTGGTCTCACTAGTGAAAGGAAGTGACTCTCACTGTGTGATTACATACTGAGCATATAGATTGGGCCACTGAGAAGATAAGTTTCTAAATAAGCAATTTCTTATCCTGGCTGGCCTTAGAGCAAGAGACTTTTCCCTGGTTGAGGAAGTCTGCTTTAACCCAGGCAAGCGCCAGTGTTGTTGTCTAAATCAGGCACTGGCAAACTACAGCCCATTGGTCAAATTTGTCTCGCTGCCTGATTTTGTAAATAAACTTTTATTGGAACACAGCCATGTGCTTTTGTTTATGTATTTCCTAGCTGCTTTTGTGCTACAACAGAGTTGCATAAAGACACTCGGGCTGTGTGACCGACTGAGTCTAAGATATTTATTGTCTAAACCTTTACCTAAAAAGCTTTCATACTACTGGGTCTAAATGGTGAGTCCAGAGGGCAGTAAATTTAATTACTTTTTCCAAATGGGGTGATATTAGCGAATTTATATTATTAAACTTTTAAGTTTGACCTAGTATCACATGGACTCTCCACCAGACCCAGTATCTAAAAACCATTTATTTTGAAACTTTAGATTAAGAACCATTTGGATGTATTAAACAAAGATTCTGGCTCTTGCTGAAAAGTTTTCTTTTTTTAAATTTATTTCCTTTTTTTTTTGATGGCATGCGGAATGTTAGTGTGGATTTCAGCACTGGAAAGATTTAAGCAGAGAAGTAATAGAACCTCACATACTTTTTAAGAACTCATTTTGACTTACTTTTCATTGTGTGCCCATTTATATGCTTTTAATTTCTTACCCTGTGCTTACTTCAGCTAAAGAAAACATCTATCATCAATTCTTTTATTTTTTTTGGACTCACTGCATGACTTGTGGTATCTTAGTTCCCAAACTAGGGATCAAACCTGTGCCCCCTGCAGCAGAAGCAGGGAATTGGAAAGTTTTCATTTTTAACGAGCATCTCAGATTATTCTGTAGATCATGGTCCCCAGAATCACACTTCAAGAAATACTGGCTTAATGGTCAGTGACTAAGATAGAAATTTCCATCTTTGTTCCAAGAGAATATCTAAGGCCGATATGTGTCACAAGCAAATCAAGTAAGTTGTGCCTTGGGATATAAAAGTCTTGCCCTTAGGTACAGTCCTGCACTTCCAGCAGGACAGTCTTACTTTTAAATAATAGTGTCCTTTGGTGGCTAAGGCAGTTGAAAATTGTTACTAGCAAAAGTTAGCAACTGAACATGATCATTTGTAATTCTTCATGCATGGTACTGTTGGGAAGTTCCTAAAGAGATATATTTTAGTAGCTAAACAAATACTTGGCTGCCTTAGAATTTTCTCTTATTTTGCCAAGGAATTTAAAAATAATCAAAATTATAAGAGTAGTTTTCCACAGTTAATTCAAGTATAGTACTGACAGTTTTGTGGTTTAAAAATGTATATTATTGAGTTTTAGCTAGCTCTTTAGAATTTCTGTGTATTGCTTTCTCTGGTACCCTAGCCAGGCTCTTTCTTCTGACGATGTTTCTGCTTGACCTTGGTCAGGAGCCCAGAGTATCTGTCCTGCCTGCCTTGCCTTTGTCTGTAATCATTTGGCTGTGCCACGTTTGCAGGATATTTATTAAGGAACATTGGACAGGATTGAAAACATTAGATTAACGGCATATGTTTTTCTAGAAAATGAAAGTTGTGGTACCATAAGGACAATGTGCTATATTTTTATAAAGTGGTTTTTTAAAATTGTTATCTATTTTTAGGCTTGAACTCAAACTTGAATGTAAATATGGATATGAACAGTATTAAAGAGCCACAGTCAAGACTAAGGAAGTGGACTACAGTGGACAGCATTTCTGTGAACACATCTTTGGATCAAAACTCCAGCAAACATGGTATAAGATACATTCTTATATTCTGACTTTTTTAAAACTGTCAAATTCTAAATTTAGACCTTATTTTTAAATATATATTTTCATAGCTAAATTCTCTTAAGAACCTTTCCTCATTATTAAAAAAGTGCTTTATTAGTTATTGAATCTTAGTTAAAACAAAATAAGACCTTTATTGTGCTATTGTGAAAAATACAGGTCAGAGTACACATTTATTTTTTTTTACTTATTCCCTCTTAAGATGGTCGTTTAGTTTTTTGCTCTTATTTTACTGTTTTAATATTCTACTTAACATTTATTCAGTTTAATCTAATGTAAGGGATTAAAGATTTTACCATAAAAGAAAACAAAACTTGATTTCTGATGGTTTCTTATCCATTTAGTAGATGTTAATGAAATATTTTCTTTCCAGGAACTGTGCTCAACCACCTGGAGTCCATAGATACACGTGTACATACGTGCACACGATTGAGTATGCAAGTAAAAGTACTTGCCCTGAAGGGGCTCGTTGTTTGGTAGCAAAAATAAACATATAAACAACTTTAGTTCGCTGTGACAGGTGCTCTGAGAATTAATACATATAAAAGGATAAACAGTATAAGAATGTAACTCCATTGGAAAAGTGAGTAAGGAATAACAAACCATGGGTGTGGCAGGTCTACAAAGGCTTTAAACAGGGGCTCCTCTGAACCGAGTCTTGGAGAGTTTACCAAAGGACTGGAGAAAGAACAGCATGGAGAGGGTAGCGTGAGAAAAGTTCAGAGACAGGATAGCCTGGTGAGTTCTGCCACACGGGCATGTCTGGGGGTTGACAGCCCAAGCGAGAGAGGGGGAGCAGGGTACAGCTGCAGTAGCAGGCATGGAGCAGTCAAGGAAAACTTCTGTGCCTGAAAAATCACTCTAAAGCTGAAACGCGTGGCCACTTAAAGGAGCCGAAGTGAGAAAGAGGGAAACAGACATGAGAAGAGGGAGTACATTGAAGGGAGCATTAGAATTAAGGACAAAGGGACTGGGTAACTAACTTCGCTCATTCTGCAAATACACAGTTATCTGTAATGCGCCTCCTATGTTTATCTCCTTCCTCAGTCCAATCTTATACCTCACCCTGGGCTCAAGGGTCATTCTCAAGAAGCCTCCTCCAGGCTTTGTGCTGGAATAGCACCTCTTATGCATATCTGTCTTATGTTAGTATCCATCTAGGCCAGTACTCTTGCTTGGAATCCCATGGATGGAGGAGCCTGGAAGGCTGCAGTCCCTGGGGTCGCTGAGGGTCAAACACTTTTCACTTTCATGCATTGGAGAAGGAAATGGGAACCCACTCCAGTGTTCTTGCCTGGAGAATCCCAGGGACGGGAGAGCCTGGTGGGCTGCCGTCTGTGGGGTTGCACAGAGTCAGACATGACTGAAGTGACTTAGCAAGCAAGCAAGGCCTGTCTCCATCACAGGGAGGAGTGAGTCTGTGCTTTGCTTACCTAGTCCCATTGAGCACATTGCAGTGCTCGGGGAACCTTTACTAGGTGAAAGGATGAGTGGACGATAATGCAGTTATTGGTAGAGGAAATGTAGGAAGTGAAACAGGCCTGCTGGGTCAGATAATGGATTGATTTTAGAGTGTGGTGTTAATATTTTGGAAATAGCCCAACATGGACAAGCCCAGTAGAGGCCTAGTATTCAGAAGAAAAATCTGGGCTGGAGTAAGATTTGATGTTCAGCAGAATGTTGATGTCACGGACATGGACGAGGTTGCCCAGACTGATGGACCATAGAAGGGAATGTGGACAGTATCTTGGAGCCAGTAGGAATAAAGAGACCTGGAGGAGAACGGGTGGAGCGATAGGATGCGGAGACCCAGAGAAGTGTTGCTACCGTATGATTGTCTGCCTTCTCGTTAAAATAAATGTTTCCATGTCTGCTTCACATGTCTGAGCCTCAGTTTCTTTGTGAAAATGAAATACTTCCTTCCTTGCACTGCGGTTGTAGGTATAATATGTATCACATTCTCAGGCGCTTGGTATGCTTACCCAGGGCATACCGGTATATAGTGTGCATTGTATAAACGGCGTGTCATCATGCAGCATAGGTTTTGAAGTCAGACTTGGGATTTGATCCTAGTTCGTGCATAGCGTTTGCATCTGTGAAGCGGAAAGGAAGCATCGTAGGACTATTGAGGACTGAATGAGATAACATAAGGCTCCTGTCTGATTGCCTGGCATGAGACATGCAAGTGGTGGGTGGTGGTATCTTCTGTTACCGTTTTTCATTCAATTCAATTAGTAACTTTATATTTTGAACTTTATCTTCCCTTTTTTTAAACTTTTATCTGCTTTTTATCATTTTTTTACCATGCACTTTATTAATTCTGCACAAACCTGGAATGTGAGCAGTGAATTTTGAAGTTTTTTAGTGAATAGCTTAGACAATAAATACTTTTATACCTGTATACATAGCAGTCTAATGAGCATATTCTAGTAACATTCTCTTCAGAATAAAGAGGAAGTTGATGCTTTTCGTTTACTTCAGTGTAAGTTCCTATTCCTTTTTCTTAATTTGATATAGAGTTGATGTACAGTATTACATAAGTTACATGCGTACAGTGTAGTGATCCACAGCTTTTGAAGGTTATACTCCATTTATAGTTATTGAAAAATACTGGCTAAATTCCCTCTAAATTTCAGGTTTTAAAAGGTTGTGTTTTTGTTTTTTAAGCTTTTCGGTCTGTTTAACGAAGGTGCTTTTTCCTATCATAGTCACTCTGGTTGCCTATCCTGTCATTTTCTCCCTGAACTCCTCCTGTTTGCTCCCTGGTTCTTTTCCTCCTCTTGCTGTATCTCTTCATCCTGGTGGAGATTTAGAGTCTTCTTCTCAGGCACATTCTTTTTGTTTGCTTTGTTTTCTGTTTTCTTTACATTACAAAGAGAAATGTTAATCATTTTATTTCTGTTA
Organism: Bos mutus; assembly: GCF_027580195.1. Taxonomy (NCBI): domain Eukaryota; kingdom Metazoa; phylum Chordata; class Mammalia; order Artiodactyla; family Bovidae; genus Bos; species Bos mutus. The sequence goes on along the minus strand of NC_091641.1, from coordinate 19,557,326 downwards.
TTAATATTTTGGTGCAATTTGTTCTTTTTCCCTTATAAAAATAAAATCGGGATCTAACTTCATGTATTTTAGGAGTGATCCCCAAATGGCAGGACTGTATTACGTGCTGTTAGACCCTCACTATTTTGAAAATAATTTTTTTCAAAACAGCATCCATTTAAACGTTCACGAAGTTCTGTGTTCAGATTTCTGGCATCTCTGCGGAATGGAAAGCTTTGCCGGCACCAAGCTCCGGAGCTGTCACCATCCCGAGCTGAGTGGCTGCTGCCCTCAGCTCATTCTTCCCACTCCCCTCCCACTTGGATCTTCCCTCCCACTGGTGGAGAAATATTTTTCTATACTCCCTAACCAGAGGAATATTTCCCTGAAATTGTGTTTTTACTTGAGGAAGGACCATGGGATTTTTTTTCTAAAGGCAACTTGCTTCACTTGTTTATAAAACCTGGTTGGCCCTATTGGCATTTGTATTTCTATGCTATAGGAAATGGGGGCTGTTTTTCTAATAGTAGCAGAGGAGTGTAGAGATCATTTTTTAAGGGGGAGTGATCTGATCGCAGTATTCAGGCTCACGTCAGAGATGGGCTGAGCCTGGAGACAGGAGAGGCCTGTGGGAAAGATTAGGCTAGCTATGATAACTTGTGTCACAGTCTTACATGGGTTCTATTTTTATCTCCATCTAGTGAAGCTTAGCAGGCTAGTAAGATAGTTGTGGACCTGAGAAGAAAGGGCAAAGTCAAGAGAACTGTCTGTGTCAGAGATCCCCACGTACACTAGTTTCCCTAAAGAACTCACAGAACTCAGAAAAGCTGTAATACTCATGGTTATGGTTTGTTACAGCAAAAGAATACAGATTAAAATCAGCAAAGGCAAAAGGTGTGTAGAAGAGAGTCCAGGAGAAACTTAAGAGAAGCTTTCTATTGTCGTCCCCTCTCAGTGCAATCTCTTGGACTTGATTCTCCCAGCAACAGTGTGTGAGAGCATGTACAAAGTATTGCCAAGCAGAGAAGCTCACTCAAGCCTTAGTGTTCTCAGTTTTTATCAGGAGTCAGTTGTATAGTCGTGGAACACACCTGCGTGTCAGTCTCCAGCACCCTGCAGACCCTGGATACATAACTCTTTTTTTCTGTGATTGCAAAGATTTCTGAATCATTTTGTTTTGGGTTCCCTGTGTGTTGAGACAAAAAGAGCATGACCCAGGCCCCGTGCACAGAAGAACAGATGTTCACCACAAGTCCCGTTGTTGTCATAATCGCTGGCATGGCCATGGTTATGCAAAGGGTCTCTTATCTGGCAGGCTCCTCTGTGAGCTACAGGAGCCCAGCAACCATCAAGGGCTAGTCTTGGAGCTCTTTGCCATGTGCAGCCTAGCCCTGCTATGCTAACTCTTTTCTGTTCACCTTCCACAGTCAAAACACCAGGGGAGTAGAGTGGAAACAAGGACATTTAACCCCGGAGTTGTGGAGCAGTGAGAGTTGGACTGGGCTCTGGGGTATTTGTGATACTTCATGGTCCTATGATTCTGTCTTCACCAGTTTATAAAAACCCTTGCCCCTCGTTGCCCAGGGAAAACTACAATGTTCAGGAGCAGGAATACGTTTATTTTAGAGTTGAGGGCTGTTGCTTATAAAGAAGTAAAAGGCATCATATAAAGTTATATGGAAGAACTAAAACCAAATATATATCAATTTGATTAATGTAAGTGGGTCAAACTAATTTATGAAAAGAAGTTCATATTGAATCCTAAAGTAAAACCTGACTGTCTGCTATATACAGGGAACCCAAAACAAAACGATTCCGAAATCTTTGCGATCACAGAAAAAAAAGAGTTATGTAGGAGGCAAAATTGACAGGGTCTAGTGATTTTATTTTATTTTTTAGTGATTTTAGATAATAAGGAAGAGCTAGGAGAGACTTGTTTTCTAACTTAAGTAACGTCAGATCTATGTTCCCCTGATTAGTATTAAAAGGATATTCTGTGACATTGATTCCTTTCCTTTTCATTGGATTTTCTCTTAAAACTTGGACTAACATTGGCTTAGAGGTCAGTTTGCTGCTTTGTACACACTGGACTGATGATTACCCGAAATTGAAGGTGAAATTACCATGTAATTGAAGGAACATTGGAACATGAATCAAGCAGCCCTGAATTCTAAGCTAACTTGCCTCTCACTGGTGTATTACATCTGGAATTTCCCTTAAAAGTGGCAGCTGAGACAGTGATAAAAATGTCAAAAGAAATGCGGATCCTAGAATCAACGCTTAACTGTTGCATATTAGCTAGTGGCAAGTAACTTAACCTTTCTGAACTTCAGTCCCTCATCTTCAATGGGAGTAATAATAGTACCCCTTGTGGTGGTTTGAGGATGAGTCAGGCAATATCTCTTAAGCACTACCCAGGGTTAGACACGTAAGTGACCAGTGGGTCTCAGCCTTCCTGGGTATTGCTGTTGCCATCATTATTATGTCATGAGTGCCCTCCCTCTAAGACAGGCCCATTTCTCCAGTGTAAATCCAGCTCTATTTGCTTAAACTAAAATCTCCCACATAAATTTTATGTTTCATTTTTCTCATCTTCTCCCATGTAGTGACTGATAGAATGTAATTGGACCATGGCTAACACTTAAGTCACATCATTTTACTTTTTAACAAAATGAAGTTTTGATAAGTAGAAATTGTTCTTTTTAAAAAAGCAGAGGACAGGAGTGCTTTTATCATTGCTGGTTCTTGCATAAGAATTAATCACTTGAAATTTGATAATCATGCTTACTTACTGTATTACTTAGAACTCTTACTTTATATATCCTACTTTATTTCCAAGTGGCTTTAATTCAGCTAAGATACATAGTTCACTCAGGATAAAAGTAATAGCTAGATGAGGAAGCCAGAGAAGAGAGGGCAGTAGAATTGGTGGGATATAACTGATTCAAGTCAGGGATGGGTTAGTGCCCACCAGTGAGTGGCATGAGGTCCCGTATTTTACCAGAAGCTCATAGCTGGAGCAGCCTTGAGTCCATGAACCAAAACTTTGCTCACGTCTGTTTCAAAATCTACAATGGACAAGACACTTTGCTTTTGTTGTCGAATCCAGTTTTGTGTGTCTGACCCACAGTGAGGCCAAACAAACAGACAAGGCAGAGTTTGGAATAGCGTACTGCAGGGCCAGGCAAGGAGGGTGTTAGCTGGTGCTCAGAAAGCCCAACTCGCCATGGTTTTCGGGGGAAGAGGTTCTTCCTGGGCAAAACTGAGGGCGTGGGCTGCGGGGTGTTGCCTTCCTCTGGTGGCTGGTGGTTCAGGAATCTCAGCCACGAGCCTTCGGGTCCCGTCGTCTGGGCCCCGTGCTGGTGCTCAGCCTGCAGTCAGCGTCCTCCACCCGGCGGGGGGTTGTTAGCGCGTGTCTTGGGGGGAGGACGCAGGACCTGGCCCAGAGCTGTGCTGTTGTTCTAGACTGCCTTTCCTTGGTTTCTGCGCTCCCTCCCTCGCCTAATTGAATCAGCCATTTGGAACTCAGGGAAGGTCTAGGAGGCCGACATCTTTTTTCTACAACAAGAGATGGGGGACATGGAAAAGCTTTTGTACGCAAGAGAACCCCAGAGGGATCTGTTAGGTTTCGCTTTCTTCACCCTTGCTCCTCCCCGTTCCAGAAATTGAATCTAGAAATTTAAGAGGCATTCTCTTTTTTAAAAAGTTGATTGAGACAATTTACACGGACAAGTCTCCTTTTACAGTGTACACTTCTGTGGCTTTTAGTACGTTCTCAGAGTTGTGTACCCATCACACAACCCGTTGTTGTGCATTTCCCCAGAGAAGCCCCTTTGGTGTCATTCCTCCCACCTGCATTAGGCGTAAGTGAAAACTAGTATTTTTGTTTTCTATAGATTTGTCTGTGTTGGACGTTTCGTGGAAGTGGAAGCGCGTAGTATCTGGTCTCTTGTGGCTGGCGTTTGTGGCTTAGCGTAATGTTTTCAAGGTTCATCATGTTGCTGCATGCTGTATTTCATCCCTTTTTATAGTTGAATTGGATCACATGTACCACATTTTGGTTATGTACTCATCAGTTGGTGGATATTTGAGCGTCAGAGATACTCTCGATTCCTTCCTTCCTCCAGTCTCCCCATCCAGTCCATCTCTGAATAGTGCCCAATCTGCTTTCTAGTTTATGCATCTGTTGTGTCTCCTAATGCTCTCCCTGCTTCTGTCCTAGCCTGCCTTCTCTTTTCCACACTGCAGCAAATGTGACTTCAAAATAAATGGAACTGTATTAGTATGACTTCCCTTCCTAAAACCCTTTGATACAGTGAACTCATTGCCAAGGCCTAGAAAGCCCTGTTTGAGGGCGTTGCCAATTCTGAAGGCTGGAGGGAGCAGATGGCATCGGTCAGTCTGCAGTGGTGGGGCCGGGGCAGCTGGAGCATGCAACACCCCACCTCAGATCTTTGAATTGCAAGCATTTAAGACAAAATGTCCTTGGGCTCTTCAAGATCAGGGCCCAACTCCTTCATGTTGTTCACTCTCCCATTTACTGTTTTCCAGACCAAACGATCTTTCAGTCCCTGAGAAGTGACAAACAGTGTTTCTCCTGTAGTCTTTGTGCAGGCCTCACCCACTGGCTGGAATTGTTTCCCTCAAACTCTTCCCATGCCGGCCTTGGCCCTCCTCACCATGCATTCTCTCCTTCTACCCTCTGTCCTCCAGCTTTTCTGTCAATGAATACACTGTCACTGAGGGCCAGGACCCCATCGGAGAGAGGTGACTGAGATCTGAAGAAAGCGCAGGGCTTTTTTTCCTCCTGACATCTTCACCTAATCTGCAGAACACAGTTTGGAACCCACAGATCTCATAAAAGGTTTTCTTACTGTATTTGACAAACTACAAGAAATAAATGTGATGGTATATTTTGCTCACACTTCCCTTCCATTTTCTCTTTTTTAGGTGCTATTTCAAGTGGTTTCAGGCTGGAAGAGTCTCCATTTGTTCCCTATGACTTTATGAACAGCAGTACTTCACCAGCCAGTCCTCCAGGTTCAATAGGAGATGGCTGGCCACGTGCCAAATCGCCTAACGGCTCTAGCAGTGTTAATTGGCCACCAGGTAAATGCTGGCATCTTCTTTTGTGAGAGTTTGTTTCCATTAAGATTTCAGTACCTCTGGACATACAAATGATTTGGCCCCAGTTCTGTTTGATTGGACTGACTTGCACAGAGGGTGGGGGAGAGCACAGAAATGGCGAATGAGAAGTTGAGCGTCGGGTTTGGGCTGCTGAGTGACCTGGCCTGTTACCGGTGCTTGTATGCTGTGAAGGTGGGGTTGATTAGTCCGACACAAAGTATGATAGAAACCTGTGTTTATTGTTCTTCTCCAGATGTCTGGGGACTGACATGACAGCATTTCCATCTATTGAGGAATCACCAGAAATGCACTTACAGCCTGCTCTGTCCAATCCAAGTTGCTGTAGCTTTGTGATTGTAATAAAGCACTTTAAAATACACTTTTAAAAATATATAAACCCAGAGAAATTACTTCAGGCAAAAATTTGCAAGTTACTCATTAATAACAGCTTATATTAGTTGTGATATTAAATCAGGCTGTTAGGGTGTTGGAAAATAATTTGAGAATATTGGGAAATATTTGAGAATTGCATAAACTTTAGGAATAAAACTTCGGGATAGTTAATAGTGGATTTTTAGATGATTAAGCCTGAACTAATTTGAAGTTTTTATTTCCAGAATTTCGCCCTGGTGAACCATGGAAAGGTTATCCAAACATTGACCCTGAAACTGACCCTTACGTCACTCCTGGCAGTGTCATAAACAATCTTTCAATTAATACTGTGCGGGAAGTTGACCACCTCAGGGACAGGAACAGTGGTATGTAGACGGGTACAACCTAGGGTTTCTGAATGGTGCAGGGCTCAAGGTAGACATGAAACTCTGAGCGGTAAGAGTCACTCCAGCACGACACAACCCCTGACATCCAAGGGGCTTCTGACAGTGCTAACAGAATTCTTGATTACCGTAGGTAACTCTTAACCACTTTTTAATTGATGGGGATTTGTTAATCACTTGATAGGGTGAACACGTATATTAACTTAAAGAACCAACAGACATTTGCTTTCTAATAACTATATTAGTATATAACTTTTATAACAAGTTGCCATATTGTAGTTATTAAGAAATGGCTCTTTCTTATGAAAGATGTTGTATTATTATTTGTTTTCACACTCTGGATATTAAAGAACTTTCCTCTGGAGAAGCATTTGGCTTTCTTGGTCTCTCAGAGTGAAAATAAGAGCAATTTAAGGGTCCATGCATCCTGATGCGCTTTGCAGTGGATCATCACATAAAATCCTCCTCCTCCCTTATCACAGGGTTATTTCTCACCATGTACAGGAATGCCACGCACACACGCAGTAGAGGAAAGGTGAGCAGAGTGAAGGAGGACAGATCTTTGTAACATACATCCTCACCGCTGTCTCTTTACACAGTTTCTAATAAAGAAAATGTCAAACAGTCAACACTTTCTGTTAAATACATAGTTTGTTGACAGATGTTTGCCATGTCACAGTGGTGAGATAAGAATCCTTGTCATTCTGAAATAGCTGAATTAGCTGACAGTTGTGTGTGGAACCACCTGGAACCACTGCTTTCACAGGAGAACATGGGCAGTGAGCGCTCATGGCCTGTAGTTAAAGGATCCAGCAGCAGGAACTATTGCAGAGATTCACAGAATGGTCGGGTCTGGAGCTAAACTAGAGTAGCCATTAAGGGGATTTGCAGTAATAGGAAGAGAGGCTAGGTTCTGGGGCGCAGTGGGGAGGAACAAAGGCCTGGCCCACTGGTGGTGCCGGTGCCAGGGCGCCTTGGGGAGCTGCCCAGCAAGCAGGCATGAGCTCAGAGACAGGCCAGGCCTCAGATGGAGCCTGGTACTGAGAAGCAAGGCGGTGTTGCCTCTTGCCAATCGCACTATTGGGTTATAGTCTCACAGACATGTACGAAGAGACGGGTGGGAGAGGGACCTCTTCTGAGCCAAGGTGGAGGCAAGAAGGAAACTGCCATCGTGGGCACCGTGCCCGAGGCCTGAACACGCCTGTGTCCGTTCTGTGGCATACACTTAAGTTGCAGATTCTCTGAATGCTTTTGCGTCTCAAAACGCCTGGTCTCCCGCTCTAGTGAATGGTTCGCTGGGCTCTTCCTTGTGCAGGGTCATCCTCATCCTTGAACACCACGCTGCCTTCAACTAGTGCCTGGTCATCCATTCGTGCCTCCAACTACAACGCTCCCCTCAGCAGCACAGCACAAAGCACTGCAGGTGAGCCTTGTCTCCGCGCACGCTCCCCATCCGAGCCTGGGCCGGGGCTGTTGTGTTGCCCTCTTATTTTAATCCAGAGTCGTGTTTTCAGGGAGCTAGGGAAGTATATTTCTGAGCTTGGGATGATATTTTTAACACTATTTGCCCCCTTTTAAAATTTGTCGTATCTAGTCATCATTTATTAAAATAATCAGGTTTCACTGAATAGCCACTCTCATCTGAGATTAAATGTAATTTAGTTCAAAGCAGTAGTTCTCGACTATCTGTAGTGAAGGACCTTTTTTTTAATGCCCAGTCCTTTGCAGACTGATGACTTTTGTAAAATACAGTAAACCCAAGCTTGAAAGTGCTAGAAAAATGAGTACAGCCTTGGGGGTAGTGTCAGGTTGCTCTCAAAGTTTACAAACGCTCGCTCTAAATTTCTCATACTGTCACAAGCCAGTAATAAACTGGGTTGTGAGCAGTCTTCCATCACACTTTGAGATCTGCTGGCTTAAAGACAAGCTCCTTATGATCAGGTAGGAAAAATAGTTGACGGTGACAGAAGTTAAAAAGTTTTTCTGTTGGCTTCTGCTCCTCCGCCTTTTTTAGCATTCGTTTTACTTAGTTCCCTGTGTTCCTGGCTGTGCACTGGACCCATAGGCAAATTGCTTACCCTCTCTGAACCTCAGTAGAGAGTGTGTGAGGATCAGAAGGAGAAGTACGCCACAAGCCCAGCAGACCAGCACTCGGTACCGAGTGTCCCCATGTGAATGTCTGCTGTGAGGACTCCCTGAGTCGCGTCTACTTTTCTCATGAGTGAATAATGAAATGCTGAAATCCAGTGGTCTGAGTATCGGTCCTGAGGGACTCATGACTGGTAAGGTGTGGAGTTCCCACTTGCTCTTTGAAGCAGTTCAAAGCAGTGTTTAGTGTGTTGTTGTGTTAGCTGGACTAAGCGTCTCACGGGTCTTAAAACTACGAATGAGACAGACAGTCTGTTTTGAGGCAAGGGAGCAGGTTCCTTTTTAAAGTTCATTTTTGTCTGATCTGCTTTTATTGGGGGAATGGGTACTGTCATTACTTAAATTTTCTCTTTTCTGAAAGCATTTCTCTCCCTTCTCCCCCTCTTTGTTTTTCTCCTTCGAGTAGCCAGAAATAGTGATTCCAAATTGACATGGTCCCCTGGTTCAGTTACAAACACCTCTCTGGCTCATGAGCTGTGGAAGGTCCCTCTGCCACCTAAAAACATCACTGCTCCGTCCCGCCCACCTCCGGGACTGACTGGTCAGAAGCCACCCTTGTCTTCGTGGGATAATTCTCCCCTTCGAGTAGGTGGAGGATGGGGAAATTCTGACGCCAGGTATACCCCAGGTAAGACGACGTGCAAGAAGGTGGTTTCTTGTGGTTCATTCACTGAACAGCAGCAGAACCACCAGTCTAGAGGCCTGAGAAGGAGACTGCTGCACTGTCCTCTGTGAAGTAGGGTTAGAAGGTAACGCAGCGCAAGATTCTTGGTTCCTTACTGTCTTCTGCCGTGCTTTGGAGAGTGTTAAATTTTACTTTAAATTTGGCCCACGTTATTTAGGTTTCCCCAGAAACACACACCAGTCAGCAATGAAGTTAATAGAATGGGGACCCCTCCTTTCAGAAGCTGCTCAAGAGCTCATCTCATTCGGTGTAGTAACTTCCTGCACGTGGCGGACTTGTGGTGACACCATGTCACACAGAGAAGTATCGTCTGATAAACCTGGGGTCAGCGGGGACAGTCCATCTGGGCCTTTAAGGGGCCTGTTTTGGGGTGAAAGCTTGGCCTGTATTTAGGATCATCAGAAACTTTATTGATTAAACAGGGACGTTTCAGAGTGAAAGGAGGTGCTGTTAATTAACCATGCAGGCCTAAACCGGACTGTCCTAGGAACCCTGGGACAAATGGTTCCCACCCCCGCTCCTTCTGTAAACGACAAACACGGGACTTGTACTGGGTCACGTCCCCGCCGCCTCCCCCAGCATACACTGCACACACAGCCACAAACACAGCTCGTGGCTCATCTGCTCCCCTGTCCCCAAGTGCACGAAGTTTTCTCATCTCCAGGCTGAAAATTGTAGTGAAACCTCATTAATAATAATTTCCAATCTTTAGACCAGTGATTGGTTGAAAAAAAACTTAAAATGTTTCCTTAGAGGAAAGGTTTTAATTATGTGAAAAGAACACTTGAGTCTGTTCCAAGTTACTAAATCCAAATTAGCTTGGTGTAATGTGTGAGCGATTCTTTTAGGCCACAGGCATCTTCTGGGTGCCAGCTCACTGCCTGGCGGTACATGATGAGGGGCATCATAAATGTGGCTGAGGACCCCTGACCCTCAGGAGGGTTGATGGCGTCGGGTGGGATCAGGAAGCCTGTGTGAGTCAGCCACGTCAGCAGAGGGGGCCGTGTAGGCCAGGGCGTGGAGACCTGGGAAAACACAGGGTTTCCTGTTGAAGTCGGAGCTTGGCAAGGGTTGGGGGGCGGTGTTCAGGGAGTGCTGAGTGCCTTGAGCTATGGCATGCAGCCATCTTCTAAAGGGTTTATGAGGCTCTCTTGAACAGCTTTAGACAGGAGTGACTGGATCATGTCTTGAAGCTGCTGGGAGAGGGAGACGATGCCTTGGGGCCGGACAGGAAAGCCAGGTGCAGAGCCCCTGTGGTAGCCCAGGCTAAACAAGGAATGTCTGGACGATTGGCAGACTCTTAAATCCCCTCTAACTTCGTACCCTATGGGACCTGCATGCAAAGTCATCCAGTAGCTGAGATGATCGTGAAGCTAAGCTATTTCCCAAATAGGGAATAGGTTTAGCTTTATAAATGGGAAGAGCCCAAAGACATCTGGCCTGTGGTTCCCTCGCCCACCGTGATGAGCTGGCAGCTCTCTGAGCCCCTCACCCCCAGAGCCCAAGCCATGTGCCCCAGGAATTAGCTGCTGGTCAGAGCTGGAGTGAGGTGGCATCCTGGCCTGTGGAGAAAATACCCCAGGTAGAAACCCAGGTAAGAAGGAAGGAAATGGATGCCCTGAGCTCAGGTGATCCTTCTGAATCCCTCCAGTGTAACTGGGCTGTGTTGTCCTAAACAGTCATTCAGGCCACAGTCTTAGAAGGCTGACTTGTCCTTTTTCTTCCTTGTTTAGGTTCCAGCTGGGGTGAGAGCAGCTCAGGGAGAATAACAAATTGGCTTGTTCTAAAAAACCTTACACCTCAGGTAAGAACATCAGGTATCCTGGTTGATGGTTCCTGGTTCCAGGTCCCATGGAAGCAAAGGCTTCCGTGCTGGTGTAAGTCTGAGAGGAGCACTGCGCAGGCCCGCTCAGTGGACTAAACAGATGTCAGGGCTGGCAGAGAATGGTCTGCGGATTCCTCAGGCAGGCTGCTGGTCTGATCCTGCGGTTCTTATGCTGTGAAATGCACAGGAGCCGATCAAAACCAGAGTCCTAAACCTCACCCCGCAGACCCTCATGTAGCAGACCTGGGCTAGGACCAGGGGTCTGCATTTCTGTAAGGGCGTTCAGATTAGTTTAATGCAGGTGGTCCTTGTGCCACATTTTGAGAAACCGTGTCTGCCCGTTTAGATGAGAACATTTTCTTAGTCCCTGGATGACCCCCTCCTCTGGAGGCTGGGTGTTAAGAGCCCACCCCCCTCCTCCCCAGGGAGCAGTGCCTTGATGAATCCTGTCCTCAGGGCAGGGAAGAGAGAAGACCTGAAGCCACAGCAGGGGCAATGGCTAACTAAGGAATTGGGGATCTGGGGAATATCCAGGAGTCTAGAGGCCACAGAGGTATGGCTCTGGGACCAGTGGAGGTGGGGAGGGAGGCGCTGTGCCCCATGGCAGCAGTGAGTCCCAGTGCAGAGTGGCACCAGGAGTGAAGGACCTCGGGCAAGAGAGAGAACCAGAGTCCCAGCCTGGGACCACCTCCCGGATGGTCCTCGCGGTGGTGCGTCTAACTCGCAGCTCCCCGGCTCTGTTTCCTAGATTGATGGCTCAACTCTGCGTACTCTGTGCATGCAGCATGGCCCACTGATAACATTCCACCTGAACCTCCCACATGGAAACGCTTTGGTCCGTTACAGTTCAAAAGAAGAGGTAGTGAAGGCACAAAAGTCTCTGCACATGTAAGTTCCCCATTCTGCGCAGGCACCTGGAAAGTGCCCCTGGGGTCGCATGTTTGGAATCCTCCTGTTAGGGCCCCCTCGGGTGGCTGGAAGCACCTCTGGTGACCCTGTGCACCACCCCTGGGCCGGCACGTGCGGCCCCGCAGTGAGCACCTCAGAACAGCTGCAGCCTCCTGTGTTTTGGCTCCAAGGGCAGCGTTCAGAAGGGAGCACATGACCCCAGATCAAAGTGGCCCTAGAAAGTCCCTTAAATTGCCAGTTAGGAGGCAGGACGTGATCTTGATGCCTCAGCAGAGCTGGGTGGCACGTCTGGGTCTGGAGAGCCCTGGGCACTGTGCCCCACCACGTGTGGCCTCCAGGGCGCACGCGGGCTGGCGGGAGGGACCCTTGCTATGCCCTGCCCTCTCCTTTTCCCCCTCCACGGCGACAGAATGCCCCTGACTTTGGCTCAGACCCCTCAGCTGGCCCCCATCTTCACCAGGCCTGCTTGTGTCTCTCCTCCAGGTGTGTACTGGGGAACACTACTATTCTTGCTGAGTTTGCCAGTGAAGAGGAGATCAGTCGTTTCTTTGCACAAAGTCAGTCTCTGACCCCTTCTCCCAGCTGGCAGTCTCTCGGGTCCAGCCAGAGCCGGCTGGGCTCCCTCGACTGTTCCCACTCATTCTCCAGCCGGACCGATCTCAATCACTGGAATGGTGCTGGGCTGTCGGGAACTAACTGTGGAGACCTTCATGGCACTTCCCTCTGGGGGACCCCACATTATTCCACAAGCCTGTGGGGTCCTCCCAGCAGCAGCGACCCCCGGGGAATTAGCAGCCCATCCCCCATTAACGCTTTTCTTTCTGTTGACCACCTGGGTGGGGGTGGAGAGTCCATGTAACAGTGTAGACTAGACTCACGAACTTCGACCTCAAGCCGCAAGAGAAAGGAGCACTAAGTTGGGCTCGCCGCCTGCAGCCAGGGGCCACCTGTGGGAACAGCTATTCTCTGCACATTCTCCACTTTGTTTTCCCTGAAACATATCAGTTTGAATACTTGAATCATGCAGGCCAATATTATAATGTGAAAAGGTATCTATCTATTTACACTCCCAAATAGCGCCATACATGCTACACCGTATAGAATGAGCTCACTTGTGTATATTCATCATGTTTAGCCTTTGAGTTCTTTCCCCCCTTCCTCCCCCTCCCCCCATTCATTCTTTTTCTCTTCTTTTTGCAAACACGTTTTTTGGGCTGATAATGTATGAGCTTTTAACTTTGCACTGAAGGGTGTTCTCCCCGTCTACTCGGCAGCACGGGGAGGGCAGCTGTTCCAGTGTAAACGTTTACTCAAGGATGTTCTTAAGGTGTGCGCTCTCTACTATGCCTTGATGTTTGCCTACCTTATTGTGGTATCGTGGAGTTTAAAAGATCAAGTTATGATACTGACTTAGGACTATAAATGAAAGTATTGCACCAGTTTTCTCATGTTATAAAACTAAAGAATTTCACTCTGCAGTTTGAAAAACTGTGGCCACAGCTGTGACTTGCAGCCCACCTGCCACCCAGGACGGGCCCTGCACTTTGAATAGGCTTTCCATTTTGTTTTGAAGGTTCCCACGTTGAGCCTTCTTGTTTACAGATTTTTTTGTTTGTTTTTTGAGAAAAAAAAATGTTTACTCTTCCATCATTTAAAAAAAAATTAAAAGACAAAAAAAAATGGAGGATGATTTAAAAGATGCTTTCTATCTCTGGGAAAAAGGAGCAGCATTTGGCCATGTTCTTTTGTTTTTCTATTCCTGTCCTAAATCAAAGAGCATGGTTCTCAGGAAAACCAGTTCCCCAGTTTAAAAAAACAAAAAAATTAAAAAAAAAAAAAAAAACTCCTTGTAGTTTCTTATAGGAAAAGAGAAAAACCCCAACTTTTAGCACTGATACTACATATTGCTCTGTTTAAGAATTTTCTCTGCCAAAAAAAAAAAAAGAAAAAAAAAATGCTTAAAGCTGGAGTTTGAGATTCTGCTTTCAGATGCTATCTTTTTATTAGTGAGTGATGATGGTTTGCTAATAATCAATAGGTAATAATTTTTTGTAATCCCATCAAGTGGCTCTCTCTGTTTCTGCTCTCTCGTGACTGTGTTAATGTTTAACTGTTGTACCTTAAAGCCGAAATCAGTAACTATGCATACTGTAACCAAGATATTGGGCTTACAGAATTGTTCGTTGTATAAAGAAAATTTTAAATGTTGTTGCAAACTAACGAGTTATACACCATTTTTAAAATTTCTTTCTCCCCACCCCCCCTTTTTTTGCCCACAAATGGTATTATAATGCTTGCTTAGTCAAAGAAGAGAGACTAAACAAGGGTAAAAATTTTAACAGTACAGAATTTGCCATCATTTCATTGCCTTGATTCTAACTGTTTGTGTCCTAAGATGCAAAAGAAGTCAGTGGCTTTTAACTGTTTACAAATAGAATGTGATTGTAAAATGTACAGTTTGGTTGTGTTTGAATTATGAACTTTCTTCAGATATAATAAACCATGACTTTTTGGCTGCTCAACATTAACTGTCTCTTTTTTGTGAATTTATTTGTACGCTCTTTTTTATAACGAAAGTTTCAAAGTTGCTATGTATGAGGGTTCTCATAGAGCAACCTAGTAAAAAAAATCTAAGCGAATATTTGAACGTTTTATCCGAACTCATTCACAATCTCACCCTGAAATAATGTGAGAACAGTGGGAAACTGTCGCTTGCTCCTTCCTGCCCTCTCTCAGCATCTTTGGGATCTTGTTGCTCAAAACTCTCCTGTGACTTCATCTTCCCCACCATTTGTGCCCATCTCAAGCCTCAGCAAGAGACCATTTGGAACATGAAGCTTAATGACTTGACAGTGTTCTTAGTGTTAACTCTCATACCTCTGTTACAAAATGAGAAATGCCACAGCCTGGACTGGCCTTTTTCTCCCCCCTTCACGGCCCTCGCTCCTCACCGCAGGAGCTGCGGGGGCAGAACCTGTGTATGTATTTCAGCGTATGACTTCAGATCATGCTCCAACTTGCCAGGTGTAAGCTAATGTTGTTGGACACCTTAATATAAGCAAATGTTGTTCAATGCATTCAATGTATATTGACTTCCATACTGGTTTTTCCAAAAACCAAAGGTAGCTTTGAAAAACCACGTCTGGAAATGTTTGGAACGTTAAGCTGATTGACCTTTTGGGGCTTTGAGTAGTATATAATTGACTTCATAACTGCGTTAATTGTATTGTTAAAGTGTTTGGGAGTTTTTTGCGCTTGTTATGTGGAAATAAAGTGTTTGATTTAAAAAATTAAGAAGTGGTTTGGTGTTTGCCTGGTCTTTAACAGTTCTAGTCCCTAAACAACTGTGTTCCTCCTAAACCTTCCTTAATCTCTTTCAACTGCCCACGCCTTAGGCTAGATGATTAGTCTGACCTTGACGTTCCCCTGGCTCAGTGACCTTGAGTCTCTAACAGCCTCTTAGAGTTGATCTAAAGCTTTTAACACATCCAGCCATGTGTTTCCAAATATAGCTCCCAGGAGCTACACAGCTCCTCCCTTGGATGTGTCCTGGGCTCTAGACATCCTGAGCTGCTCCCTGAGGGCCTGCCCAACACTGCCTTCTCCTCAAAGACAGTAATCCGCTGGGGTCAGCTTGCCTGGACTGGCAGCCAAAATCCGGACTCTCTCCTGTACCAAACTGAATCTGTTCTGGGTGCAGTTGAAAAGGACAACTTAATTGCTTTGCCAGGCAAAGGGAAACCCAGAGGGCTGATCACCCTCAAGATTGTGTGTCCCAACCCAGAGCGGGTGGTGAGGAGTTTATTATAGAAGGTTCAAAGAGGGTGTGATCAGCTCATGAACATTCTTCTGAGGTTGGTGATGAGACAGTTGGGAGTCAGCACCATCAACTTTCTGATTCCAACCAGTCTAGGGTCTGTCTACCTGTTTGGGGGCAGCATACTGTTAACTTTTCCCACCTGAGCTGCCAAACAGCTCAAAAGTCATCTGTGTATCCTCTGAGAGGAAACCAGGACCCTGTCCCTAAGGCTGCAGTATTGTCTCTTGACTACTCCTCCATTATCTCTGCATCCTCCGCCTTCCCTGATTAACAACCGTTTGGAACCCAGGGAACGTTGTAGAGGCTGAATGAAGCCTATTTCCTGCAAACAAGAAATAGGAGATACAGAAAGGCTTTTGTGCCCAGGAGCCCCACTAGGTCTTCCTGCTCAGTTTCACCATATCACAGAACCACCTGAATTTTCAGACTTTCATAAAAATCAACTCCTTATGTCAGTTTTTGGACAAAAGATGGTGATGTCATGACTCTGAAAAATCAGTGCCACTGGCCTTAAGTAAGCTATCCAAAAAACAAACCAAAAAATAGATTAAGTTCTGGGTGGAGACAACCTATCAAAGCTCAGGGGGAGGTGTGAAGTCTTTGCAGAGGAGTTAAGGGCACAGCATCACAGAGGACCCACACTTTATAAATGTTTATTTATATTTAATTTGGCTGCACTGGGTCTTAGTTGCAGCCACATACGAACTTTTAGCTGAGACATGTGGGATCTAGTTCTCCAACCAGGGTTTGAACTGGGGCCCCCTCCTTTGGGAGCTCGGAGTATTAGCCACTTGACCACCAGGGAAGTCCCTATTTCTTTTTTTAAATTTTATGTTATTTATTTTTGACTGCACTGGGTCTTTGTGGCCGTGCAGGGGCTTTCTCTAGCTGCACCGAGGGGGACTTATCATTGTGGCACCTTCTTTTGCTTAGGGTTGTGGGCTCTAGAGCATGCGGTCAATGCATAGGCTTAGTTGCCTGCAGCATGTGGAATCTCCCAGACCAGGGATCTAACCCCGGCCTCCTGCATTGGCAGGCAGATTCTTATCCAGTGGACCACCAGGGAAAGTCCTGTTTATTTTTTTTTTTTATTTTTTGGCTGTGCCACACAGCAGGCAGGATCTTCGTAGCCGGAATTGAACACACGCTCCCCTTCAGTGGAAGCAGCCTCATAACCACTGGACAGCCAGGGAAGTCCCTTTTTGAAAAAATGTTTTTGCTTTTTTATTTCTTGGAATACCCACACTTTAGAAATTGCTCCTCGGGAATGTCTGCGGTGTGTACAGGCGGTCAAGGATAACTCCCAGCCTCGTCCACTGGGTCCCGCCCTGAGGCTTTGACTCAGCATTCCCTTTCTCCACTGAAAAGTGCTACCATGACCACTGACGGCCTAGGCAGCTGGAATAAAACCCATGTCCTTGAGGTGGCGTTTGAGGAGAGCCCTTAAGGGCGGTGAAGCAACAGCCAGGCGTGTGACAAGATCAGTCCTGCAGGCCGGGAGGGCATCAGTGTGAGCCAGGGGGACAACACAGGAGACCAGCAGAAAGGAAGGTGGGGATAACGCTTGCTGCACTGTGGCTGCCTGCTAGCATCGCCCGGGAGCTAGAAGGAAGTCCCCATGCTCCAGCCCCACTGCAGACATGTTTTAAAACCTTGATGGGACCCTGGCCCTCGGCAGTAGATGTGCAGAGTCCTAACCACTAGACCACCAGGGAATTCCCTTCTATATCAGTTATTTTATAACTGTATGTGAATCTACAACTATCCGAAGAAAGATTTCCATCTGAAGTGTAAATTAAGGTCTTACTATAGGAATGATCGTCAAATCATTCTCTTGATGGAGCAGATATTTTTAACACAGCTTTTGGACAAATGCCCCAGAGTTCCTGATTTCTGTCCTTCGGAAGAGTACTAGAGGTAAAACTGAGTCTTCGGCTGTTTTAGAGGATCTTTTTAAAAACTCTGTTCCTTTTTTATTTTTCTGGCCTCATTGTGCAGCCTGCAGGATCTCTGTCAGGGATTGAACCTGGGCCACAGTAGTGACAGCCTGAGAACTCCCCAAATGAATGCCTGCCTCGTTGGATTTTGGCAAAGGGGTAAATAAAAAATTGACAACAAAAAGTTAAAATTATAATGTTAACTCTAGCCATCCTAAGGCCTTCCTGGGACTTCTTGGCTGTGCTGGGTGTGCTGGGTCAGGATCCCAGGCAGGTCGCAGCGCTCAGCAAAGGCCCCAGGGTGCCCCCAGGGTTAAGATGTGTACCACATGCTCAGTCGCTTCAGTAATGTCCGATTCTCTTTGACCCTATGGACCATAACCCACCAGGCTCCTCTGTCCCTGGGACTCTCCAGGCAAGAATACTGGAGTGGGTTGCCATGCTCTCCTCCAAGGGATCTAAGGAGCCCCTAAAGTATGCACCAGAGACTTAAAGCCCTTGTTTGCACTTCCGAGAGTCACTATTTTAGTTTTGTTTCTGTTTTAATATTTTTCCTATAGAAACACAGAGAAGTGATGACAAAGAGATTTTTAAGGAATACAGTTAAGGCCTAGCAATGACTATAGGCCCTTATTACATAAGCATCAGAAGTCCCATTCTTGGAGGGGACAGGGCTAAACCTATGGCTGATTCATGTTGATGTTTGATAGAAACCAACACAATACTGTAAAGCAATTATCCTTCAATTAAAAATAAATTAGAAAAAATGTCCCATTCTTCAGGAATTTAGTTTTCAAGTATTTCATTATTTTGAATTTTACGTTCAATAACATTGTCTGGTTTTACTGGGCTAGTTATTATCATCCCCCTGCTAGATATAACAAGTAACCCTGGTTTGCTAAGGTTGCCTTGTAAATACACACATTCAGGTTTTACTTTTTTTTTTTTTGGAATCAGGCCATTTTTACTGAGGGGCTTCCAGGGAGAGTCGAAAGGCTGGGAGCACAATGAGATTCAAGTCCTTCTCCCAGCCAGGATCTCTCCAGATTCACGGTCCCTGAGAAGCAAGATTTACTTTTTAAATGACTCACATTTAAAGACAACCTTAGGGACTTCCCTGGTGGTCTGGTGGTTACGAATCTGCCTTCTAATGCAGGAGACAAGTTATTCAATCCTTAGTCTGGGAATAAAGATCCCACATGCCGCGGGGCAACTAAGCCTGGGTGCCACCGCTGAGCCTGCCCGCACTGGAGCCTGTGCTCTGCAACGGCGAAGACCCGATGCAGCCAAATTTTTTAAAAATTTTAATAATTTAAAAAATAATAAATATGATGAAAGTGAAAATGTTAGTCGCTCAGTCATGTCTGACTCTTTGCGACCCCACAAACAGTAGCTCCTCTGTCTACAGAATTCTCCAGGCCAGAATACTGGAGTGGGTAGCCAGTCCCTTCTCCAGGGAATCTTCCTGATCCAGGGATCAAACCCAGGTCTCTCGCATTGCAGGCAGATTCTTTACCATTTGAGCCACCAGGGAAGTCCCAGAAATATGATGGCACTCCCCTTATTAAAAAATAAGGACAATCTTAGTTATATACATAGCAGTTCAGGTGAAGGGCAGAAATGGGACATCCTGAGTGCCTAAGGACGAGGCAACAGGTCCAAGGGAGAGCTCTTCCCACCCGCACACCTGTGCCCTTGGGAGTAACAATTTGGACGTCCTTGGCTGTTCAGTGGTTAGTACTCTGAACTCCACTGTAGGCGGCGCTGATTCCATCCCTGGTGGGAAACTTAAGATCCTACATGCCTGGAGGTGTGGCAAAAAAAAAAAAAGAGAGTAGATAAATAAGCTGTTATTGGTCTGTTACAGCCTTTGAAATGACACCACTCTGGGCTGAAATCCTCATCACACCATCTGCTAGCTCAGTCCCTGACCCCCAACATCCAAAATCCTTCTGCTTGGCCTTCAAAAGAGATCTTTAATCAGACCATCTCTCCACCCCCAACACCGTGACCTCAGCCAGGACATCTCCTGCTTTCCACCCTCTCTGTCCACCCGCCTCACAATAGCTAGGGTGAGCTTTGCCTTTTGTCCTTTTAAAAGCCGCCATGGGGACTTCCCTGGTGGCCAGCGGCAAGGACTCCGCGCTCCCAATGCAGGGGGCCTGAGTTCGATATCCCTGGCCAGGGAACTAGACCCCACATGCCGAAAGTAAAAGGTACTGTGTGTGCTGCAACAGGCTGACGATCCTGAGTGCCACAAGTAAGACCTGGTACAGCCAAATAGATATATATATATTTAAACTGACATAATTTTCATACAATACAGGAGCCCAGTTCTAAAGCGTACCATTCAGTGGGTTCATGAGTGCATGCACTCATGTATCCCTCATCCCACCAAGATAGAAGCCGTGTCCATCACCCCAGAAAGTCCCTTTGTGCCCCTAAACTCTGGGGCTTCAGCTCCATCACATCACCAGCATGTTTATGACCCTCTGATGACTTTCTGTAGCACTTAGGAAAAAACCCAGACCCCTTACCACGCTTTACCCCCTATCCTCACCTGCTCTCCTCGGCCCTCCCCAGACCCCCTTGCTCTCTCCCGCCCCAGGGAATCACCTCTTCCTCTGAATCAGTCTTGCCCCAGGTGTTCAGCTGGCTACTCCTGATCCCACTCCAAGCAAAGAAGCCTGTGCACGGAACCCCTTCCCAACCTTCTCTCGAATAGTCCCCTCCCACCCTCAGCCGTTCTTCTGTCCAGAAGAGTGATTCTCAACTGGAGGTGATGTTGGCCCCGCCCCAGGGGATAGTCAGGATGTCTGGAGACCTTTATGGCTCTCACAATAAGGGGGTGGGTGGGGGGAGAGCCTGCTCCTGGCATCCAGCAGTTAGAGACCAGGAATGCTGCTCGATGTCCTTGAAGTGTACAGGACGCCCCCTCCCCCGACACACACACACACAGAGGAAGGGATTATCCAGCTGCAGAGAATGAGAAGCCCAGGTCTAGCACGTGCCGTTTTATTCCGTTCAGAGCATCTCTCAGTATCTCCAAGGAGTCCCTGTGCGTTACCTCCTTCCAGAACGCATGTATGGTCATCCTCCCATCCGGTTGCAGAGTGAGATCAGATCCAGTCACTTCCCAGCCTCCAACCCTTCGAGGTTCCCGCTGCGCTTGGCAAAAGTACAAGCTCCTTCCTGTGGCCACTGAGGCCCTGCTAGACCTGCCCTGTTGGCCTTGACCTCACCTGTTGGCCTTGACCTCACCTGTTGGCCTTGACCTCACCTGTTGCCTCCTCCACCAGCTCACTGTCCACCCGCTGGCTTCCCGCCAGCCTTTGGGTCCCTGTGGGTGACGGCTGGATGCTCTCCACCCACCAGCCCTGCCAGCTCCTCAGGCACCTCACATGGGACTGGGGACACCCTTCTCCTTCAGTCACAGCAAGGGGAGCAGCCCTTCCCTGCAAGACATCCTGACAAAACTGAATGAGTCCGTATTCAGGGATGGGGCGATAGAGGTACACTTCGGGGGGGTGGGGATGCAGTGTCCCTGGAGAGGCAGGACCAGGGTGATGGAGAGGGGACTAAGGTACCTGGGGTGTGAGATGGAAGGAGACACTCACTTCTGAGAGCACTTGCACAGCCCTGACAGCTAGAGGCTCCATCCTGGGGGTGGGGACAGGCTAAGGAGGCGGGGCTCCATCCTGGGGGTGGGGACAGGCTAAGGAAGGGGGGCTCCATCCTGGGGGTGGGGACAGGCTAAGGAAGGAGGGCTCCATCCTGGGGGAGAGGACAGATTAAGGAAGGGGGTCTCCATCCTGGGGGAGGGGACAGGCTAATGAAGGGGGGACTCCATCCTGGGGGAGGAGACAGACTAAGGAAGAGGGGCTCCAGCGTGGGAAGGACAGGCTAAGCAATGGGAGATCCACCCTGGGGCAGACAGGCCAAGGAAGGAGGCCTTCACCCTGGTTGGGGAGGGAGCAGGGTAAGGAAAAGGCTTTCCATGAGAATGACCATTGAAAAGGTGGGGGATGGGGGAGGAGGGGGACGGGGTGGTGGGAACTTCCCTGGCGGTCCAGTGCCTAAGACTCCAAGCTTTCAATGCAAGGGGCCCAGGTTTAATCCCCAGTCAGGGAACTAGATCCTGCAAGCCGCAACCAAGAGTTCACATGTTGCAACTAAAGATCTCACAGGCTGCAACTGATACCTGGTGCAGCCAAATAAATACACATTTTTTTAATCTTTTTAAAGAAAAGAGGGGTGACTCATTCTGCAGTGACCTGGCCCTCAGCCATCTGACCCTGCCCCTGCAGCAAGCAGGAAAAGAGAATTTCGAGAGACTGGAGGCTGAGCCAGACAGTGCCAGGGACAGTTGGGCTTCTGCTCCTGACCTCCAAAGGATGGCATTTCAGAGGGGTTGAGGGAGTCCAAATACAGGAGCTGGGCCACCTAGCTTCCCCAGGTGGGCAGTTGGCTGGGCTGTGGGTGTGCCTGGCCGTGGGGAGAGAGCTTGAGGGGGCTGTACAGGGGACGAGATGCCCTGCAAGTTCCAGGAAAGACCCACCCAGACCAGGGTGGTACACAGGGGAGAGAGCACCTTCTTGGAAGAGTCAAGGAACAAGGTTCTGAAAATCAGAAGGGAGGGAAGGGAGCAGGAACTTTCAACTGCAGGTTGAGATTGGAGTTTCAAACTAGACAGGGTGGAATCTGGGATGGTTAATTCTATGTGCCAGCTTAGCTGGGCCACAGTCAAATATTATTCCGGATATTTCTGTGAGAGCAGTTTTAAATATATAGACTTTTAAAAAATGAAAGAAAATTAAAGGGACTTCCTTGGTGGTCCAATGGTTAAGAGATCACCCTTCCACTGCAGAAGACACAGGTTTGATCCCTGATCGGGAAACTAAGATCCCACATGCCCTGTGGCACAGCCAAAAATTAAATAAATAAATAAATAAGAGTGCATTCTGACAGCAGTAGGTCTTTGGACTTGAAATTCATTGTTGATTCTTCCTGGGTGTCCGGCCAGCCAGACTATGCTATAGATTTTGGATTTGCTGACCTCTATAATTGCATAAAAGACTCTTACTCCTTGGAAGAAAAGTTATGACCAACCTAGATAGCATATTGAAAAGCAGAGACATTACTTTACCAACAAAGGTTCGTCTAGTCAAGGCTGTGGTTTTTCCTGTGGTCATGTATGGATGTGAGAGTTGGACTGTGAAGAAGGCTGAGCTCCAAAGAATTGATGCTTTTGAACTGTGGTGTTGGAGAAGACTCTTGAGAGTCCCTTGGACTGCAAGGAGATCCAACCAGTCCATTCTGGAGATCAGCCCTGGGATTTCTTTGGAAGGAATGATGCTAAAGCTGAAACTCCAGTACTTTGGCCACCTCATGTGAAGAGTTGACTCATTGGAAAAGACTCTGATGCTGGGAGGGATTGGGGGCGGGAGGAGAAGGGGACGACAGAGGATGAGATGGCTGGATGGCATCACTGACTCGATGGACGTGAGTCTGGGTGAACTCCAGGAGTTGGTGATGGACAGGGAGGCCTGGTGTGCTGCGATTCATGGGGTCGCAAAGAGTTGGACACGACTGAGCGACTGAACTGAACTGAACTGATAATTGCATAAGCCAATTGCTTAAATGTCCTATTGTTTCTGTTTTTCTAGAGACCCCTAACATAGAATCTTAAATTCCAGAGTGAGACTGTTCTCATGACAGAAAGCAGTTGAGCTATTAGACGTAGAACGGTTAGGAGCAGTGACCAGACAAGCTAAAACTGGTTTAAGTGTATGCATCCAGTGGTTTGCAACTTCTAGAAAAAATCGGTTGTATTTTTGTCTTAATTGATCTACTTTCACTCTAAGAGCATTCACTTCTTTTTTTATTATAACAACTTTATTGAGAGATAATTCACATGCCATAAAATGCAATGTTTTCTAGTACAGTCACAATTGTACAGTCATCACCATGGTCAGGTTTAGAACATTTCATCGTTAGCAGTCACCCTCCATCTCCTCTCCATCTGCCAGCCCTGGGAAACCACTAACCTTTCTGCCACTATAAATCTGCCTGTTTTGGCCATTTCATATAAATTATCTTTATCATCCAATATGTGGCCCTCCGTGTCTCAGATCAGATCAGTCGCTCAGTCGTGTCCGACTCTTTGCGACCCCATGAATCACAGCATGTCAGGCCTCCCTGTCCATCACCAACTCCTGGAGTTCACTGAGACTCACGTCCATTGAGTCAGTGATGCCATCCAGCCATCTCATCCTCTGTCGTCCCCTTCTCCTCTTGCCCCCAATCCCTCCCAGCATCAGAGTCTTTTCCAATGAGTCAACTCTTCGCATGAGGTGGCCAAAGTACTGGAGTTTCTAGCTTAATGTAAATCTCAAGTAGCATAATATTTTCAACATTCATCCATGTTGTTGCATGTGTCAAAATTTCCTTCCTTTTATTTATTTATGTATTCATATTTAATCATGCTACATGGCATGCAGGATTCCCTAATTGAGGATTGAAATTGTGTCCCCTGCAGAGGAAGCTCAGAGTCCTAACCACTGGACCACTAGGAAATCCCCTCCTTCCTTTTTTTTTTTTTTCCCCTCCTTCCTTTTTAAAATGGAATAATATACTGAGAGTGTGACCCAGACATTTCCCACCCAAGCGTTTACTCAAGAGAAGGGAGGAAGTGTATCTATTCAAAGATGTATGCTGTTATTCACACCACTTTATTCACAGTTACCCCAAACTGGAAATAAGCTAAATTTCCACCAACAGATGAACAGATAAACAAATTGTGATACATCCATACAATGAAATTATCATGAAAAGAATGTGTATATATATATATATGTATAACTGAGTCATTTTGATGTATAGTAGAAATTAACAAAACATTGTAAATCAACTATACTTCCATTTAAAATTTTTAAATTAAAAAATCAAAAAATAATAAAAAAATAAAAAATCAAAGCAATGAAGCTATCATAATCATAGATAAATCCAATAACATGGATGAATCTCAAAATATGATTCTGAGTGAAAAAATGCCAGACAAAAAAAAGTGCATGCAACCTAATTCTGTTTATATAAAATTCTAGAACATGTAAACTAGTCAACAGTGACAAAAACCATATCAGTATTGTCTGGAGATGGGGTGGGTGCCAGGAACCATTGGGGGTGGTGGATATTATCCTGTGTCATTGGTTTCATAGGTGCACATGCATATGTTAGAACTCATCCACTGTCTTTGACATAAATGATAGCAATATATTTTTTGGATCTGTCACTTCTAAGATAAAGGAAATAAAAGTAAAAATAAACAAATGGGACTTGGCTTTTGCACAACGAAAGAAATCATCAACAAAATGAAAAGACAACCTTATGGGAGAAAATATCTGCAAATGATATGACTGACAAGGGGTTAACATCCAAAATATATACACATCTCATACGCTAAACACGAGAAAACAACCTAATCTTAAAAATGGGCAGAAGACATGAATAGACATTTTTGCAAAGAAGACATGCTGATGGCCAACAAGCACAAGAAAAGATGTGCTCTCAAGGTCGCCAGTAATGAGAGAAATGCAAATAATCAAAATCACAGAGAGAAAAATTTGTTTATTTTTTCTTGTCTTGCCTTAAAATGCAAATTTTATTTCATCCCTTATGCTAGCTAAGATATGAAAGCAATATAAGTGTCCACCAAAAAACTGAGGGAATGGATAAAGAAGATGTGATGTATATGCAATAGAATACTGTATACTGTGCTGTGCTTAGGCTCTCGGCTGTGTCCGACTCTTTGTGACCCCATGGACTGTAGCCCACCAGGCTTCTCTGCCAATGGAATTCTCCAGGCAAGAAAACTAGAGTAGGTTGCCATGCCCTCCTCCAGGGGATTTTCCCAACCCAGGGATCGAACCCAGGTCTCCCACTTGCCAGTGGCTTCTTTACCAGCTGAGCTACCAGGGAAGCCTGCAGTAGAATACTGCTGCTGCTGCTGCTAAGTCGCTTCAGTCGTGTCCGACTCTGTGCGACCCCATAGACGGCAGCCCACCAGGTTCCCCCATCCCTGGGATTCTCCAGGCAAGAACACTGGAGTGGGTTGCCATTTCCTTCTCCAATGCATGAAAGTGAAAAGTGAAAGTGAAGTCGCTCAGTCAGGTCCGACTCTTAGCGGCCCTATGGACTGCAGCCCACCAGGCTCCTCCATCCATGGGATTTTCCAGGCAAGAGTACTGGAGTGGGGTGCCATCGCCTTCTACTCAGCCATAAAAAATAGAATGTTGCCATTTGTAACAACATGGATGAACTTGAGGGCTATTGTGCTTAGTGAAGTCAGTCAGATAGGGAGAGGTAAATACTGTATGATATCTCTTATGAGTGGAATATAAGAAATAAAGCTAGTGAACATAATGAAAAAGAAACACATGCACAGATCTAGAGAACAAACCAGTGGGTACCAGTGGGGAGAAGGAAGGGGCAAGACAAGGGTAGGGGATTAGGAGATACAAACTATGCTGTGCAAAATAAATAAGCTGCAAGGATGTATTACACAGCTCAGGAAACACGGCTAAATTCTCCAACTACAAATGAAGTGTAACCTTTAAAATTGTGAATCACTATGTTGTACAACTGAAATTTATATAACATTGCACATCAATTGTACTTCAATTTAAAACACAAAACAAAGAGCACCTCATCCTGAGACTTCCCCGGTGGTTATGACTCTGTGGTTCCAGTGCAAGGGGGTGTGGGTCCAATCCCTGGTTGGGGAACTAAGATCCCACATGTCGCATGGCCGAAAAAAGAAAAACTTCATCCATTGGACATTTTTTATACGTATGGTTTGTTGTGCCTCAATTATGTTCCCATCTAGCCATTTTTTAGGACTCCTTTTGGTCAGTCTTGCATCAGAATGTCAATACTCTTGCAAACAGCCCTTTGCTCGCATGACCATTACAGCAGTTCTAGTGAGGAGTAGCCTTGAAGCCACGCAGCCAGACCTCTTGAGAGCACAATCCTCATTTGCTGTGGATTTCCTAACCCTTCGCAGGTTTGGGCTTGCAAGGTCTTTTAGCCACTTGGAATAGCCACCAGGGGGCGTATGGTGATTTCCTTTTTTTCTAGAAGAAGCTTTGCCACATTAAGGTTTTCTGAGATTAGCAGGCCTTTCCACCAAAACACTCTAAAATCTTTAAAAAAAAAAAAAAAAAAAGAATCAAAACCAGCCAAACAAAAAACCCTCAGAAACTCTTGTAAAGAACAGTCTTCCATGGACCAGCAATCCCATGCCTAGGATCTGACCTAGAGGGATTCCAGTCTAAGAGAAGACATTGACCACAATCATAACAACAGCCTTGCTTGTAATAAAAACTGCAGACAGTGGAACCACCCTTCATTAAGGGTATAAGATCAGTCCTTCTAAAACAATAATGTGTGCGGACTCCCCCAGAGATTTTGTTAAAAGACATCAAGAGTCCCTAGGTCTGGGGTGTGGCCAGGTGATGCCCCTGCTTTTGGTTAGAGGACTTCACGTTAGGAGTATTGGCTCACTGGCTGGACTAGAGAGACCCCAAAGAGCAGCGGCTTCAACCACAGAACCGAGTGGCTGGCTGCTCCATCGCTGGCTGTCAGGTGTCGGGGCTGCTTGCCCGAGTTTCTCCATCTGCTCAGTGTTTCTCTCATCTGTATGGCCTGAGACAGCTCCTTCCCACAGGCACATCCCATCCAGTGAGAACAGGTACAGCAGTGTGCAGAGGACACACCCCTTTTCTTTAAAGGCAGGACCCTCATGTCAGTGCCTCAACCATGCTCACTTCCCACGAGTCAGAGCTTGATCACACCAATCTGGAGGCTGTGACTTGTACTCTTTATTTGGAATGTCATGTCCTCATCTGCAACGTGAGCGTTCTGTGATTAGTGGAAAAGAGGAAACTGGGTATTGGGCAGCATCAGCAGCATTTGCTCCAAGAAGGGACTGGTTAAATAAACTATAGTTTATCCAGAAGCTGGAATATTCAGCTACTAAGACAATGAGAAAGATATGGATAAACCACTACAGAAAGGCATTTTTAACATGGCTAAGAGGGGAAAAAAAGTGTAGTTGCAGAAGATCCTATTAGTATAATCTCATTTTTACTTGAAGGAAAATAAATTCAGTGGGTCATGCATGCATTTTATCTCTACACTGTTTAACTTTAGAAAGAGTCTGGAATGGTTCACAGGAGGGTATGTTCCTCAGGAGATTATGTGATGGAAAGGAGTTACAGAAAGAGGACAAAGGACTGTCTTGATTCTTGGGCCACCTGCCCTCTCGTGGAAGGGATTTGGGGCATTTGGTTTCTGAGCAGGGAAGGGTACAGCCACATGTTTATGAGAGAACCCATCATAAACTATGCCCCAGCCAAGCACTTTTCACCCAATTTTCATAATGAACCAATGAGCAAGGGAAGTGGATTTGCATTGACTTTCTGTCCAGCACACCCTCCACCTTCTGGAAACACCAATCTTTGTTTTCTTTGGGAACAACTCAAGGATGACAGAGACATCACTTTGCCAACAAAGTGACTATGTCAATATAATCAAAGTTATGGTTTTTCCTGTAGTCATGTATGGATGTGAGAGTCGGACCGTAACGAAGGCTGAACACTGAAGAATTGATGCATTCAATTGTGATGTTTGGGAAGATTCTTGAGAGTCTCTTGGACAGCAAGGGGATCAAACCAGTTAATCCTAAAGGAAATTAACCCTGAATATTCCTTGGAAGGATTGATGCGAAAGCTGAAGCTCCAATACTTTGGCCACCTGATGCAAAGAGCTGACTCACTGGAAAAGACTCTGATGCTGGGAAAGATTGAAGGCGGGAGGAGAAGGGGACAGAGGATGAGATGGTTGGATGGCATCACTGACTCAGTGGACATGAGCTTGAGCAAACCCGGGGAGATAGTGAAGGACAGGGAAGCCTGGTGTGCTGCAGTTCATGGGGTAGCAAAGAGTTGGACACGACTTAGTGACTTAGCAAGTGAACGCCAAGGACAATAGGGACAAAGCATTTGCGCTCCGTTGCTTAGGTGATTTGTTCAGAAATAGGCATGTAAACCAATAAGATTCAGATCAGAGACTGTGAGGACTGTTGTCAGATTTGCTGGGGAGTCTTTTTCCTATTGGACTTGAACCTGAATGGATGGTAGCTGGAGCCTTTTAGGACCATGGTGAAGAAGAAAGCTGCTTCAGAGCAGCCAGTGAAATAAAGGCCTGATGGCATGATTTGAGACACTGGGTCCACGTTTCATTGTGTGAGCCAATGTTTTTTCTTAAGCTAGTTTGAGTTGAGTTTCTGTTGCTCACACCCAAGAGAGCGTTTAATGATACCACACTCCCCATTGCCTGAAGAAAAAAAAATGCAAAAAACTGTTTTTATTTATTTATTTTACCATATTGTAGCAGGTTTAATAGTGGCCCCCAAAGGTATGCCTGAATTGCAACCTCCAGAACCTGCAAAGGTGACCTTATTTGGAAAGTGATCTTGCGCATATATTTTGAGATGAGATCATCCTGGATTTAAAGTGGGGCCTTGTTGGTTTGCGCTCAGTTGTGTCCTGCTCTCTGCAACTCCATGGACTATATCCCTCCAGGCTTCTCTGTCCGTAGAATTTTCCATGCCAGAATACTAGGGTGGGTTGCCATTTTCTTTTCCTGGGGATCTTCCTTACTCAGGGATCAAACCCACATCTCCTGCACTGGCAGGCTGATTCTTTACCACTGAGCCACCAACAAAACCCCAAAGTCCCAATAGAGAGTGTCATAGGGAATTTGTCCTACAGACAGTTGAAAGCTTTGTGAGTCAGGGTTCGAGCATGAAATAGATATCACAGTCCAAAGAATTCAACCAAAGATAGTTTTGTAAAGGGACAGTTTATTGAGATGTAAGCATGATCAGTGGCACCAACAAGGGTCAGTAAAACACCTGTCGTAGAGTCACTGTGGGGAACTGTGATTCCTAGGGTGGAAAGAAGGAGGGAATAATGTTACAGGGCTTCTGCAGAGCAGCAGCCGGCCATGGAGGAACGAAGACACTGCCAGGACCACAGGGAGGTGGCAGGAGAGCTGGGATGGTGGGGGAGGGGGAGGGACAAACACCCCGACCACTCTCCGCTATTCTCGGACCTCCCATTGGCCTCTCACTGCCAAGTCTAACTGGAGACCAGAGAGCAAAGGAGGCCAGGTGCTCCAGCTCCGTGAAATGAGCCCACTGGGATGAGGCGCAGAGCGCAGCAGGAAGAGCAGAAAAGGAACCAGGGAGGGTGAAGTGGTCGAACAGGGCAGACTAGTCATCTCCTTCTGCAGGGTTGTGGGGGAAGAACTGGAAGGAGCATCTCACTGCTTCCCTTTCATGTTGAGATGGTCTGTGTTTCCCCATAAGAACCTATTTATAAAAAGACTGTTTTGTTTTTAAGACTTTTTTTTTCCATATGAGTTTGTTGTTTTTTTAAATAGAAGTGTAGTTGAGTTTGAGCATGCTCTGGGAGACGGTGAAGGGCAGGGAAGCCTGCTGTGCTGCAGCCCATGAGGTCGCAAAGAGTTGGACACGATTGAGCGACTGAACAACACTATAGCCGATTAGGGCTTCCCCAGTGGCTCAGCGGTAAAGAATTCGCCTGCTAATGCAGGAGAGTCGTGTTCGATCCCTGGGATCCCGTGGAGAAGGAAATGGCACCCCGCTCCAGTATTCTTGCCTGTAGAATCCCATGGACAGAGGAACCTTGTGGGCTACAGTCCATGGGGTCCCAGAGAGTCATACACGACTAGCGACTGAGCACAGATGCATGCGTGGCACGTGTGCACACACACACACACACACACAGTTGATTTACAATGCTGTGTTACTTTCAGGTCTACAGCAAAGTGATTCAGTTATATATATATACACACACACTTTTTCACATTCTTTTCCATTATGGTTTATCACAGGGTATTGAATACAGTTTTCTGTGCTATACAGCAGGAAAGAACCTACAATCCAGCTAATAAACAGATCCATCACCTCCAAAAGTTAGCTTGTGCCACTTTGTAACATCCATCTGTCCTGCCATCCCCTCACCCAGTCAAATGTTCATCAGCTGCCACAGCAGATCCAGCTACATTTTCTAGAATCTTGCGTAAATGGAATCATCCCACACGTACTCTCTTTTATCTAGCTTCTTCCCCACAGCATTCTATTTTGAGATTTTAAGCATGAATACATGTACTAGAGAGAAGTATTGAGAGATTGCTTTGTTCACAATCCTATCCTGTTCGTTTCTTCTCTCAGTGGCTTTAACAAAGATATAGAGAGATTATATATTTTATTAAAAGTCTCAAAATAACTTTTTTGGGGGAAGGGGACACACCAGTTGGCATTCAGGATCTTACTTCACTGACCAGGGATCAAACCCAAGACCCCTGCATTGGGAGCTCAGAGTTTTAACCACTGGGTGACCAGGGAAGTCCCCAAAGTAACCATATTGATGGTCAGACTGGAGGGCTTTTTTGTTTTGTTTTTGCTGCATCACATAGCTTGAGGGATTAAAGGATCATTCCCCAACCAGGGATAGAACCAGTGTCCCCTGCAGCGGAAATGTGTCTGCATGCTAAGTCACTTCTGTTGTGTCCCACTCTTTGCAACCTTGTGGACTGTAGCCCACCGGACTCCTCTGTCCATGGAATTCTCCAGGCAAGAATACTGGAGTGGGTTGCCATGCCCTCCTTCCTGACCCTGGATCAAACCTGCTTATGTCTCCTGCATTAGCAGGCGGTTCTTTACCACATGTGGGAAGCTCCAGAATGGTGGAAAGGTAGAGTCCTAACCACTGGTCTGTCAGGGAATTCCCTTGGAAGGTTTCTGAGAATGACATATCTTTGTTACCAGAGAGTTACCAGACTACATTCTTTCCACTGACATTTCCCCAACCAGTTGGCTGTGTTGTCTTCTGAAAGGGAAAAGCAGGGATGAAAATCTTTCCTGTTAGTGCCCCAAACTCTGGGGATGCTAACTCATTGAGTGATGCTATAGGTTAAGGGACAGCAAAAGTTTTCTGTAAGATCCAGATGGTAAATATTTTAGGCTTTGCAGCCCATATGGTCTCTGTCACAAGTACTCAAATCTACCACTGTAGCACAAAGCAGTCAGAAACAAAATGCAAATAAATGGCATGACTGTGTTCCAATAAAACTTTATTTATAACAACAAGCAGGGGGCCATATTTGGCAGGTGAAACTGAGTAGGCCCCTGTAAAGTTCCTGGATACAAATCCTTTCTATGTCCCTGTTTCTTGTTTGTAGGAAATAGGCTTTATTCAGCCTCCTTGACCATTCCTAAGTTCCCAAGAGCAGGATCAAACAGTTGCTAATCAGGAAAGGGAGGGAATGCAGAAACAAGGGAGGAGCAGTCTTGAGACAATAGCCCAGTGTTAAAGCAGGATCTTGGTTCCTCCTTGAGGAACAAGCAAAACCATCTCTTTGAACTAAGGCTCCCACCCAGGTGGAGGAGGTAACTTTCCGCTGAGCACAAGATCCCTGGAGCACCACCCTGTTACCTCACCACCAACCAATCAGAACAAAGTCGCACACCTCCAACCCTCGCCCACATTTTGTCTACGAAAACTTTTTGCCCAAACCACCGGGGAGTTCAGAATTTTTGAAACTTGAGCCACTTGTTCTTGGTTGACCCTGCAATAAACTTTCTCTGCTCCAAACTCCAGCCTTTTGGTTTGCTTGATCTGTGTGTTGAGTGCATAAGCTTTTGCTCCTGTAACAACTATGGCTGTGATGTCAACAGAAAACTAGTCAATCTGATCACATGGACCACAGCCTTGTCTAACTCAGTGAAACTAAGCCATGCCGTGTGGGGCCACCCAAGATGGACGGGTCATGGTGGAGAGGTCTGACAGAATGTGGTCCACTGGAGAAGGGAATGGCAAACCACTTCAGTATTCTTGCCTTGAGAACCCCATGAACAGTATGAAAAGGCAAAATGATAGGATACTGAAAGAGAAACTGTGCCCAATATGCTACTGGAGATCAGTGGAGAAATAACTCCAGAAAGAATGAAGGGATGGAGCCAAAGCAAAAACAGTACCCAATTGTGGATGTGACTGGTGATAGAAGTAAGGTCCGATGTTGTAAAGAGCAATATTGCATAGGAACCTGGAATGTCAGGTCCATGAATCAAGGCAAATTGGAAGTGGTCAAACAGGAGATTGCAAGAGTGAACGTCGACATTCTAGGAATCAGAGAACTAAAATGGACTGGAATGGGTGAATTTAACTCAGATGACCATTATATCTACTACTGTGGGCAGGAGTCCCTTAGAAGAAATGGAGTAGCCATGATGGTCAACAAAAGAGTCTGAAATGCAGTACTTTGATGCAGTCTCAAAAATGACAGAATGATCTCTGTTTGTTTCCAAGGCAAACCATTCAATATCACAGTAATCCAAGACTATGCCCCAACCAGTAATGCTGAAGAAGCTGAAGTTGAATGGTTCCAATGAATATTCAGGGTTAATTTTCTTTAGGATTGACTGGTTTGATCTCCTGCTGTCCAGGGACTCTCAATAGTCTTCTCCTGTGATGCCACAGTTGAAGGCATCATTTCTTTGGTGCTCAGCCTTTTTTACTGTCCAGCTCTCACATCCATACATGACTACTGGAAAAACCATAGCTTTGACTAGCCGGACCTTTGTCAGAAAAGTAATGTCTCTGCTTTTTAATATGCTGTCTAGGTTTGTCATAGCTTTTCTTCTAAGGAGCAAGCGTCTTTTAATTTCATGGCTGTAGTCACCATCTGCAGTGATTTTGGAGCCCAAGAAAATAAAGTCTATCACTGTTTCCATTGTTTCTCCTTCTATTTGCCATGAAGTAATGGGACCGGATGCCATGATCTTAGTTTTTTGAATGTTGAATTTTAAACTACCTTTTTCACTCTCCTCTTTAATTTTCATCAAGAGGCTCTTTAATTCCTCTTTGCTTTCTGCCATAGGGGTGGTGTCATCTGCATAGCTGAGGCTATTGATATTTCTACTGGCAGTCTTGATTCTGGCTTGTGCTTCATCCAGCCCAGCATTTTACATGATGTACTCTGCATATAAGTTAAATAAGCAGAGTGACAAAATACAGCCTTGACACACTCTTTTCCTAATTTTGAACCAGTCTGTTGTTCCATGTCTGGTTCTAACTGTTGCTTCTTCACCTGTATACCTATTTCTCAGGAGGCAGGTAAGGTGGTCTGGTATTCCTATCTCTTTAAGAATTTCCCCCTGATAGCTCAGTTGGTAAAGAATCCACCTGCAATGCAGGAGACCCCAGTTCCATTCCTGGGTTGGGAAGATCCCCTAGGGAAGGGATAATCTATCTATGCTAGTATTCTTGGGCTTCCCTTGTGACTCAACTGGTAAAGAATCTGCCTGCAATGTGGGAGACCTGGCTTCCATCCCTGGGTTGGGAAGATGCCCTGGAGAAGGGAAAGGCTACCCACTCCAGTATTCTGGCCTAGAGAATTCCAAGGACTCTATGGTGTCGAAAAGAGTCAGACATGACTGAACGACTTTCACTTCACTAAGAATTTCTCACAGTTTGTTGTGATCCACACAGTCAAAAGCTTTGGCATAGTCAATGAAGCAGAAGTAGATATTTTTCTGAAATTCTCTTGCTTTTCCTATGATCCAATGAATGTTGGCAATTTGATCCCTGGCTCCTCTGCCTTCTCTAAATCCAGCATGAACATTTGGAAGTTCTTGGTTCACGTACTGCTGAAGCCTGGCTTGAATGATTTTGAGCATTACTTTGCTAGTATGTGAGATGAGTGCAATTGTGTGGTAGTTCGAGCATTCTTTGGCATTGCCTTTCTTTGGGATTGGAATGAAAACTGACCTTTTCCTGTCCTGTGGCCACAGCTGAGTTTTCTAAATTTTCTGGCATATTGAGTGCAGCACTTTCACAGCATCATCTTTCAGGATTTGAAGGAGCTCAACTGGAATCCCATCACCTCCACTAGCTTTGTTCACAGTGATGCTTCCTAAGGCCCCCTTGACTTCACACTCCAGGATGTCTGGCTCTAGGTGAGTGATCACACCATCGTGATTATCTGGGTCACGAAGATCTTTTTTGTATAGTTCTTCTGTGTATTCTTGCCACCTCATCTTAATATCTTCTGCTTCTATTAGGTCCGTACCATTTCTGTCCTTTATTGTGCCCATCTTTGTGTGAAATATTCCCTTGGTATCTCTAATTTTCTTGAAGTGATCTCTAGATCTCTAGTCTTTCCCATTCTGTTGTTTTCCTGTTTCTTTGCACTGATCGCTGAGGAAGGCTTTCACTGGCTGGCAAAACACCTGCTTCATGCAGCAGCCAGATCGAGATTCAGAACAGTTGCAATAGGTGGAAAGTTATGAGACATCTCTGCTAGAAATATTGAAAGCGATCACTAAAATGAGAGCATACAATTATTCAGCCCTTGCAGAAGAAACTTCAACAGTTTACATGGATTATATTGTTGAAGCCTCACCAGCTCCCCTGGGTGGGAGGCAATACTATTTCTCTCTTGTTTAGCAGATGATGAAGAATCTTTGGAGAGTGACTTGCTCAGATCATACACTGCGTGAAGTTTGAAAGCAAAGTCAAATAGAGAACAGACCTGTGATTGCCAAGGGAGGAGAGGGAGGGGAGGATTGGGAATTTGGGATGAGCAGATGCAAATTATTATTTCTTGTTGTTCAGTTGCTAAGTCGAGTACAACCTTCTTTATGGTCCAACTTTCACATCCGTACATGACTACTGGAAAAACCACAGCTTTGACTAGACAGACCAGTGTCAGCAAAGTGATGTCTCTGCCTTTTAATACACTGTCTAGTATTGTCATAGCTTTTCTTCCAAGGAGCAGACATCTTTTAATTTCCTGGCTGCAGTCACTGTCTGCAGTGATTTTGGAGCCCAAGAAAATAAAATCTGCCACTATGTCCACTTTTTCCCCATCTATTTGCCATGAACTGATGGGATCGGATGCCATGATCTTCGTTTACTATTATATAGAATGGATAAGCAGCAAGGTCCTACTGTATAGGATAGGGAACTCTTCAATATTCTAGGATAATCTATTGTGGAAAAGGATATTAAAAAGAATATATATACAGGTATAACTAAATAACTTTGCCGTACAGCAGAAATTAACATTATAAATCAACTATATGTCAATAAAATAAGTTTAAAAACTAAAAATAAAAGCAAATTGAAATGTCTCTTCTGCGCCGTCAAAGATTAAGAATGTATTTTGTGTGTGTTTCCAGTGATGAGAGACAAGAAAAGGTGTGTCCTTCCAGAGCAGGACCCCCGGATCCTGATTGCAAATCTTAGCGATTATCATAGGCACGAACTCTTCCAAATGCTGGGTTGTTGTTCCATCACGCCAGGTTTCCCTGTCCTTCACTACCTCTTGGAGTTTGCTCAGACTCATGTCCATTGAGTTGATGATGCCATTCATTCAAATGCTTTGCTTGTATGTTTTAGGACAGAAGGCTGTGCTGTTACAACCAGAGTCCCAGTGATGACATGATTTAAGAAATGAAGCCCTTTCAGTTGCATTTCTCAGTCCACAGAGAGTCTCCACTTTGGCAACTTCTCTGCTCCACCAGGGACCCCAGCTGCTGGCCTCCACAGGTGCCTCCAAGACCATCTGATTGTCACCGTCCTGACCAGAGGAAAGGCAGGAAGGGGCAACAGCTCTGGCCGGAGATCTGTCTTAAGCAAGAGAGAGATCGCCTAGGTCACATGCCTTCTCAAGCCAGCGGTCACACCCGGACGCACATGTCGTGCAGGAAGGGGGAAGGGCAGATTTCACTGGCTAGTGTCCACCTCAGATAATTCTTTTACTCACTCCTTATCATTGTTCAGTTGCTAAGTCATGTCTGACTCTTCACGACCCCGTGGATTACAGCACATCAGGCTCCTCTGTCCTCCACTATCTCCTGAAGTTTGCTCAGATTCATGTTCATTGAGTTGGTGATGCTATCTACCCTTAACCCTAACAACTACCCTAACTAAATATTTGACTAATGGAGAACACCCAGGACCAGTGTGGTGAAGTAGAGAGGCGACAGTGATCCACTAATTTAGTAGAACCAGGATTTAACCAAACACGGGAAGCCGAGCCCAGGGACTGAGTACAAGTCTTATGGCTGGTCCCATGCTGGAAGGATGCCAATGACTTTGAGCTATCACTACAACCATCTCTTGTAACCCAGACTCATGCTGGGGGCAGTGTTGGTCAAGCTGGTTTTCACGGGATGCTGTTCCACTCCAATAATCTCCAAGTGTGTCGAAGTCACACTCCAAACTTCAACCTCGCCGTCACAGATGACCTGCTGTTAAAGTGTTTAGTGATTAAGGAGAATCCTTGTTGATTCATTAACGATCCACACTATACGCTGACCCGCAAGGTCTCCTGACTTACAAACAACTTTCCATCAAAGACCCTATGGCCAAGAACAGGCTTCCCAGGTAGGGTTCACTTTGATCAGAACATACCTTTTAATGAACTGTATGGATTTGGGTTTAGACCATTTTGAAGACTCTTCCCAGAGCCACAGGTTCCGATTAAGTTTGTCACAGCACAGTGATTCTCAAACTTTTTGATCTCAGGATTCTTTGACTTCATTTATATGGGTTATATTAATAGATAGAGATATTTTACTGAATTAGATTCTTAAATGGAGAAACAATTAAATACATTAATTTTAAAAGAACAGTAAGAAACCCATTATATGTTAAATAAGTAATACTTTTATGAAAAACCACCAGACTTCCCAGAAAGATTTAGTGAGAAGACTGGCATTGTTTTCAGATCAGATCAGAACAGGTCAGTCACTCAGTCGTGTCCGACTCTTTGTGACCCCATGAATTGCAGCACGCCAGGCCTCCCTGTCCATCACCAACTCCCCGAGTTCACTCAGACTCACGTCCATCGAGTCAGTGATGCCATCCAGCCATCTCATCCTCTGTCATCCCCTTCTCCTCTTGCCCCCAATCCCTCCCAGCATCAGAGTCTTTTCCAATGAGCCAACTCTTCCCATGAGGTGGCCAAAGTACTGCAGTTTCAGCTTTAGCATCATTCCTTCCAAACACCCAGGGCTGATTTCCTTTAGAATGGACTGGTTGGATCTCCTTGCAGTCCAAGGGACTCTCAAGAGTCTTCTCCAACACCACAGTTCAAAAGCATCAATTCTTCGGTGCTCAGCCTTCTTCACAGTCCAACTCTCACATCCATACATGGCCACAGAAAAAACCATAGCCTTGACTAGACGAACCTTTGTTGGCAAAGTAATGTCTCTGCTTTTGAATATGCTATCTAGGTTGGTCATAGCTTTCCTTGCAAGGAGTAAGAATCTTTTAATTTCTTGGCTGCAGTCACCATCTGTAGTGATTTTGGAGCCCAGAAAAATAAAGTCTGACATTGTTTCCACTGTTTCCCCATCTATTTCCCATGAAGTGATGGGACCGGATGCCATGATCTTCGTTTTCTGAATGTTGAGCTTTAAGCCAACTTTTTCACTCTCCACTTTCACTTTCATCAAGAGGCTTTTGAGTTCCTCTTCACTTTCTGCCATAAGGGTGGTGTCATCTGCATATCTGAGGTTATTGATATTTCTCCCGGCAATCTTGAGTCCAGTTTGTGTTTCTTGCAGTCCGGTGTTTCTCATGATGTACTCTGCATAGAAGTTAAATAAGCAGGGTGACAATATACAGCCTTGATGTACTCCTTTTCCTATTTGGAACCAGTCTGTTGTTCCATGTCCAGTTCTAACTGTTGCTTCCTTACCTGCATACAAATTTCTCAAGAGGCAGATCAGATGGTGTGGTATTCCCATCTCTTTCAGAATTTTCCACAGTTTATTGTGATCCACACAGTCAAAGGCTTTGGCATAGTCAATAAAGCAGAAATAGATGTTTTTCTGGAACTCTCTTGCTTTTTTGATGATCCAGAGGATGTTGGCAATTTGATCTCTGGTTCCTCTGCCTTTTCTAAAACCAGCTTGAACATCAGGAAGTTCACGGTTCACATATTGCTGAAGCCTGGCTTGGAGAATTTTGAACTTGACTTTACTAGCGTGTGAGATGAGTGCAATTGTGTGGTAGTCTGAGCATTCTTTGGCATTGCCTTTCTTTGGGATTGGAATGAAAACTGACCTTTTCCAGTCCTGTGGCCACTGCTGAGTTTTCCAAATTTGCTGGCCTATTGAGTGCAGCACTTTCACAGCATCATCTTTCAGGATTTAGAATAACTCAACTGGAATTCTATCACCTCCACTAGCTTTGTTCGTAGTGATGCTTTCTAAGGCCCACTTGACTTGACGTTCTAGGATGTCTGGCTCTAGGTCAGTGATCACACCATCGTGATTATCTGGGTTGTGAAGCTCTTTTTTGTACAGTTCTTCTGTGTATTCTTGCCATCTCTTCTTAATATCTTCTGCTTCTGTCAGGTCCATACCATTTCTGTCCTTTATCGAGCCCATCTTTGCATGAAATGTTCCTTTGGTATCTCTGATTTTCTTGAAGAGATCTCTAGTCTTTCCCATTCTGTTGTTTTCCTCTATTTCTTTGCATTGATCGGTGAGGAAGGCTTTCTTATCTCTTCTTGCTATTCTTTGGAACTCTGCATTCAGATGTTTATATCTTTCCTTTTCTCCTTTGCTTTTCGCTTCTCTTCTCTTCACAGCTATTTGTAAGGCCTCCCCAGACAGCCATTTGGCTTTTTTGCATTTCTTTTCCATGGGGATGGTCTTCATCCCTGTCTCCTGTACAATGTCACGAACCTCATTCCACAGTTCATCAGGCACTCTGTCTATCAGATCTAGGCCCTTAAATCTGTTTCTCACTTCCACTGTATAATCATAAGGGATTTGATTTAGGTCATACCTGAATGGTCTAGTGGTTTTCCCTACTTTCTTCAATTTAAAGTCTGAATTTGGCAATAAGGAGTTCATGGTCTGAGCCACAGTCAGCTCCTGGTCTTGTTTTTGCTGACTGTATAGAGCTTCTCCATCTTTGGCTGCAAAGAATATAATCAATCTGATTTCGGTGTTGACCATCTGGTGATGTCCATGTATAGAGTCTTCTCTTGTGTTGTTGGAAGAGGGTGTTTGTTATGACCAGTGTATTTTCTTGGCAAAACTCTATTAGTCTTTGCCCTGCTTCATTCCGTATTCCAAGGCCAAATTTGCCTGTTGCTCCAGGTGTTTCTTGACTTCCTACTTTTGCATTCCAGTCCCCTATAATGAAAAGGACATCTTTTTTGGGTGTTAGTTCTAAAAGGTCTTGTAGGTCTTCATAGAACTGTTCAACTTCAGCTTCTTCAGCGTTACTCATTGGGGCATAGACTTGGATTACTGTGATATTGAATGGTTTGCCTTGGAAACGAACAGAGATCATTCTGCCGTTTTTGAGATTGCATCCAAGTACTGCATTTCAGAGTCTTTTATTAACCATGATGGCTACTCCATTTCTTCTGAGGGATTCCTGCCCACAGTAGTAGATATAATGGTCATCTGAGTTAAATTCACCCATTCCAGTCCATTTCAGTTCACTGATTCCTAGAATGTTGACATTCACTCTTGCCATCTCTTGTTTGACCACTTCCAATTTGCCTTGATTCATGGACCTGACATTCCAGGTTCCTATGCAATATTGCTCTTTACAGCATCGGACCTTGCCTCTATCACCAGTCACATCCACAGCTGGGTACTGTTTTTGCTTTGGCTCCATCGCTTCATTCTTTCTGGAGTTATTTCTCCACTGATCTCCAGTAGCATATTGGGCACTTACTGACCTGGGGAGTTCCTATTTCAGTATCCTATCATTTTGCCTTTTCATACTGTTCATGGGGTTCTCAAGGCAAGAATACTGAAGTGGTTTGCCATTCCCTTCTCCAGTGGACCACATTCTGTCAGATCTCTCCACCATGACCCACCCGTCTTGGGTTGCCCCATGGGCATGGCTTAGTTTCATTGAGTTAGACAAGGCTGTGGTCCTAGTGTGATTAGATTGACTAGTTTTCTGTGAGTATGGTTTCAGTGTGTTTGCCCTCTGATGCCCTCTTGCAACACCTACCGTTTTACTTGGGTTTCTCTTACCTTGGGCGTGGGGTATCTCTTCACAGCTGCTCCAGCAAAGCACAGCCATTGTTTTACATGTTTGCAAATCTCTTGAATGTCTAGTTGAATAGAAGACAGCTGGATGAGGACATCTGCTTCTGCATTCGTTCTGTTGTAACATCTCAGGTCTTGTAGTTTTCCAGAAACTCCACTAGACATTCATGAAGTAATGAGAGAGAAAAGAAAAACAACATCTTAGTACTGTACTATGAAGAATCAACTCAATGGACATGAGTTTGGCAAACTCAGGGAGACAGTGAAGGACAGGGAAGCCTGGCATGTGCCGTCCATGTGGTTACCAAAAGCTGGACACAACTTAGCAACTGAACAACAATTATAAAGAATGTGATATGGTCTAGTTTGTTGAGTCTTCCTGGTAAAATGGCTCTGCATTACTATTATGACATCCCCTGTCTCAGATGAGAAAATCTGGGTTCATAGTGCTTGAGTCATTTACATGAGCACACAGCTGGTGGCAGAGGAGCCAGAAGGAGGTTGGGGTCTGAAGGAGGTTGGGGTCTGCCTGACCCCATCTCTGGGCTCTTAACCTGCACACTGTCCTGAAGCCACCATGGGTGAAAGGCCACCCACGTCCCAGATTTGTCGGAAACGTGATTCTGGGGGAAACGAACAAACAAAACCAGAGAGAGAGAGAACGTAGTGTTTACTGGTTGAAGCCATCATAAAGATTTCTCGTTATATATAGAAGGTTTGAGATTCTCGGTGGCAACTAGACGCAAGACAGGTAACTGGGGTTTATGTCTGGGAAGAGGGAAGGAGCCAGCATGGACTGACCACCTTCTATTGGCCAGTGTTTCTCAGTGGCATCTCATTTCATCTTCTGCCAAGAGGGTGTTGTGAATATCGTTTGCAGCCAGGTCTCACAGTTTCTAAGATCAAAAATGTCTCTTGTTTTATCCCCCACTGGGCTCGCTGCACTACCCTTGCCTATTGGTCAGGACAGCTCACCTATTTCAGTGTTGTGAAGGTTTGATCTTTTCAGTTGTTACTATAAACAGCAATATTGGAGTATAGTGTGTGAGTAGGTGAGGTATGTTTCTAAAAGACTGTAAAGAATACAGGAAGGAATTATGACCTCACACAGAGCTCAGCCTGGACTCCAGACTAGCAGGGGACATGACTTGGGGAAACTGGGTAAGATTGTGGGACCAATATCAACCTGTGGGTCCCTCTCCCCAGACCCCTCTCCTGGCCACCACGCAATGCCCTGACACCTGCACCAGACTCTGTCTACCTGGAAGTAGCATCAGGGGATGACAGAGGATGAGATGGTTGGATGGCATCACCGACTCAACGGACATGAGTTTGAGCAAGCTCCGGGAGATGGTGAAGGACAGGGAAGCCTGGCCTGCTGTAGTGCATGGGGTCGCAAAGAGTCGGACACAACTGAGCTACTGAACAACATGATTGACTAAGTCATTGGCTATTGGCAACTGAATCAAGCTTCAGCCCTTCCCTTCCTACCCCCGACTCCCAGTTCAACCCTCTGAACACCTGGTCAGTTCCCCTGACAACCAATCTGAGGCCCCAAAATCATCTCATTAACAAAACAAAAACACCTCTGAGCATGCTAAGTTGCTTCAGTCATGTCTGACTCTTTGTGAGCTCATGGACTGTAGCTTGCCAGGCTTCTCTGCCCAGGGGGTTCTCCAAGTAGGAATATTGGAGTGGGTAGCTATTCCCTTCTCCAGGGGATCTTCCTCTCCTGCATTGCAGGCAGATTCTTTACCATCTGAGTCACCAGAGAGGTAAAGACCAAATATATATTTCTTAGTATGAACCACAATATCACACAGGGTTACCGACTGAACACCATACATGCATCACTTGATACCCACAGTGGTTCCTCTGTGTCTACAGGCGGTTTGTTCCAGGACCCATGGACACCAAAACTGGAGGACGCTCATGCTCCTTATATAGAAGGCATAGTACTGTCGTATAAACTACACGTACCACTTCCTCCTGTACACTTTAAATGATCTTTAGATTACTTCTACTGCTTAATACGATGTACATGCTTTATAAATAGTTGCCAACATGTGACAAGTTCAAATTTTGGTTTTGGGAACTTTTCGGATTTTTTGCCCCTGAATATTTTTGGTCTGTATGTGATTGAATCCTAGGATACAGAAGCTACAGATACAGAAGGATGGCTGTACAGCAGTTGTATCTGTTTCTGTTCATTCCAAACTACTCACTCAACCTCAGAGAGTCCATATAAAAATGGAGACTTTGGGATTCTCTTGCCAAGTCAGGCACTTTGATGACCTGGGACCCACCTTCTTACATGGAGACAATGAACTGGAGCTAAACCCTGGGAGGTAAGATCTGAGTAAAGACCACAGCCTCCACCCTCAGAGAAGCAAGAGCTGATTTGCCAA
The DNA here is from genome assembly GCF_027580195.1 of Bos mutus. Classification (NCBI taxonomy): domain Eukaryota; kingdom Metazoa; phylum Chordata; class Mammalia; order Artiodactyla; family Bovidae; genus Bos; species Bos mutus. The sequence goes on along the minus strand of NC_091641.1, from coordinate 19,514,530 downwards.
ACGCACCATTTGCACCTTCTACCCTGTTTTTTTTCAAAGGTGTAATTTGCATACAATGAAATGCACAAATCTTATTCAGTCCAAAAGATTTGAACAGTGGTATATACCCATATAGTTACCACTTAAGATACAGAAATTTTCTTCTCCCCAGAAAGTACTCGGATCTCTTGACTTTATCACCATAGATTCATCTTTCCTGTTCTTGAACTTCCCATAAATGGAATCATAAGGTGTGTTTGTGCCTGGCATATTTCTGAGATTCGTACGTGGCTTTATGTCATTAGTTTGTCCTACTAAAACCAAATGTGTTTCTCCACAGAGTATTGTTACCTGAAAACTGAGCTTGCCTCTTGGTGGGTGTTGAGCCAGTAACCAAACCAAAGATAAGGAGAAGGAAGTATTTATTATTACTTGCAGCAAGAGCGGGAGAACATAAGGATCTTTCCCAAAGCAGTGTTTCCCAGAACAGCAAAATTGGGGAAGTTTTTAAGCTACAGGCACATATATATTCATGAAGGGACTTAAGCAGAGGAGAATTCAGCATAGTATTGGGGCAAAGGGTGACAGGGTCCAAGCTTTATTAGTTGATGAAGTCAGGAGGGTCAACAACATCCTTCCACCCTCCACCCGGGTGGGGGCCTTAGTGTCTGCAGAACTCAGTTATGTTATTACGTGTATCCCTGGAGGAGGAACCAGGACCCTGCCTTATCACTGCACCATTGTCTGATTGCCATTTCCCTGTTCATTTCTTAGTTCCTTTGTTGTTGTTGTTCGGTCCCTAAGTCTTGTCCAACTCTGGGATCCTATGGATGCCAGGCTTCCCTGTCCTTCACCATCTCCCTTTGTTCCCCTAAAATCATCAATTACTGAGACCTATTCAAGGGTGAGCGTTATGGCCAAGCTTAGATCACAAAATGGCTTAGACCATAAAGGGTTCTCTTCTGTCAGGAAAGCCAAGCCTGGTTCTCTCTCTCCAGTGAATCCCTACCTACCCTCTCTGCTTACAGTATGAATGCATCACAGTTTGTCCATTTTTCTGTTGATCAGCCCTGAACTGTTTTTCCCCTTTGAGGCTACTGTGAGCAAGGCTGCTCTGAACATTTGTGTAAAGTCTTTGTGGAACTTATGCTTTCATTTCTCCTGATAAACAACTAAGAGCGGAATTGCTGGGTCATAGGCTTCCCTGGTGGCTCAGATGGTAAAAAAAAAATCTGCCTGCAATGCAGGAGACCTACGTTCAATCCCTGGGTCAGGAGGATCCCCTGGAGAAGAGAATGACAACCTACTCCAGTATTCTGGCCTGGAGAATTCCATGGACAGAGGAGCCTGGTGGGCTACAGTCCATGGGGTTGCAAAAAATCAGATAAGACTGAGCAACTAACACTTTCACTATTTTCCGTCAGCCATCCCCCACCCTACCCCACCTGTCAGTTCTCTGGAGAGAGACTGTCCAGCTCAGGAGACTCAGTGTGACATGCAGGCCACTGTCAGCAGAGATTAGTCCTCAGAGATGGAAAACCACTTCACATGTGACCTGCATTAGGCTTGCAGGAAGGAAAGACCAATGTAAGAGCAATAGTTTCCCCTTTCCATCTGGGACCAATTTAGGTGTCAGTTTGGGGATACTGGGCTCAGTATGGCTCAGTGCCAGGGCCATTAAAAAATATATCATGGTTTCCCTCAAGCAAATTACAGTGATAAAAGTGGTGGAATGAACTAGAGAAGGGTAGAGATTGGAGAAGGAAATGGCAATCCACTCCAGTATTCTTGCCTGAAGAATCCCATGGACAGAGGAGCCTGGCGGGCTGCAGTCCCTGGAGTTGCATAGAGTTGGACACGACAAAGCAACTGGGCAAGAGGGTAGGAATATGCTAACTTCATAAGAAACTTCCAAAAGATTCCCCAAAGCGGTTGCACCACCCTCTCTCCTATTCTATTTAAAAAAATATTTATTTGGCTGTGCAAGGTCTTAGTTAGGGCACGTGGGATCTTAGTTGTGGCATATGAAATCCAGTTCCCAGACCAGTGATCAAACCAGGCCCCCCTGCGTTGGTGAAATAGTTAGGTGTCATTTCAGGGGGGGCTCCTTAGGACTCTGGTACCATAATTCTTTATGTCTCAGTGTAGAAAAGAATTGAGTGAGAGGCAAAGTGATAGATAAGCAGTGATTTATTAGAATAGGATGCTTGTGAAGGTTACAAGTGGGTGACTGAGAAATGCTGCTCCCTGAGAACTGAGGCTACAGTTTCATAATCCAACGGAAAGTGGGAGGTGGAGAAGAACTTGTTTGTCTTTGTTGAACAGATGTCATGCTTCCATCATCAACTCCTCCTTCAGGTTTGAGTTGGTCAGCCTGAGTTGGTCAAGCTAGTTCTATAAATTATTGTGGGTAGTTCAGTGGTAAAGAGTCCTCCCACCAGTGCAGGAGACTCAGGAGATGCCGGTTCAATCCCTGGATCAAGACGATCCCCTGGAGAAGGAAATAGCAACCCATTCCAGTATTCTTGTGTGGAGAATCCCATGGACAGAGGAGCCTGGGGGGTTATATAGTCCATAGGGTCGCAAAGAGTCAGACATGATTGAGTGACTAAGCAAGCATACACATGGTCAAATTGTTGTTTTTCAAGTGTGCAGAGAGGTTATCTCAGGGGGTCATAAACTTACTGAGCTTACTGGGCAGTATGTGGTCTCATGCCACCATTTTTGGGGGGCAGTGGGGACATGTCTCATGCTCCTGCTATGTGGTTTTGTTGCTAAGCAAGTCAGCTTGATTTTGTGGTTGAGCAAACCTGCCCTCTTGAGTGATCATTAACTTACAAGGGTCTCTCATATTTTTTCTACTTACACTCCCGTCATGGAATTAACTATTGAATCACCTATTTTGTCCATTTACACTATCCCTATCATTGAGTGTGCAGAGTCTCAGCCACTGAACCACCAGGGAAGCCCCATTTTCTACTCTTTACAGTATCGAACGAGAGCCAAAGAAGCTGGACAATGAGAGAAACTGTAGGAAGCAACGTTCCAGGGACCAGTGGGCCGCAATCAGCCCTCATAGATAAATAACCATAAGGCTAAAATTCTGGACTTGTCATTTTTCCAGAACAATTGAAGGTCTGGCCCCATTTGGCCTGTGTTCCCCCAGTTGGAGCTGAGTCGTGGCTGGGCCGTAGCTCTCCCGCCCACCACGGTGCCGTCTGCTTTCTCACCCATCTGTGTGCTTTGTTTGTAGCACTGTAACCAGGGAACATGCCCCTGATCCCCCAGACATGCCCCTACAAAGTCAGGACTGGATCTTGGCTTGATGGAGCCTGTTCTGCCTTTCTGGTGTTGAGTCTGCAGTCACAGACTGTCCATTCCCCGGCTGTCTGTCCGCCAGCCACCTTTTCTGATTCCAGCTGTTCCTTCTGTCCATCTTTCGCCCTAGGCAGGTCCCCTGTTCATGCTGATGTCGGTCCAATCGCTGAGTGTCTGCGCATCCAGGCCGCCTCTGTCCACTGAGGTTGTTTCTACGCCACCTCCACAGGCCCTGCAGCGCTCTGGAAGAAACGCTCTGGGTTCAAATCCTGGTTCTGCCACTCACAGCTGGTGACCTGGGCAAGCCACTCACCCATCTCTACCTCTGTCTTCTCATCAGTAAAATAGACATAATACTATCAGTCCAGGAGGCTTGTTGGAAAGACCAAGTGAGCAGAGATGTGGAAGCATTCAGAATGGAGCCTGGAGCATGTCCATTCTCACCATGCTTTCTGAACTGCTCTGAGCCAGGGGCTGCCCCCACCCAGGGCCCAGGTCAAGGGAAGGAGGCCGGAGGTGGCCTCTGTGGTGGTGGTGGTGGGGAGGCGGCCAGCACCCTGCTCTAGCCAGTGGCTGTCCTGCGGCCGTGTCGAATGGCCAGATCTTCAGATTGTTCTGGTAAACTGGGAAATCCAGAGTCATTCAATCCCTTTTTTTGCAAACGCTAGTAACTATCCTTTTTCTTTAAAAAAAAAAATTTTTTTTTGAATGCTCTGAGCATCCAGTGCAAGCCTTCCGCGGTCCCCTACTGCCTGTCCTGGTCTTGCGGGCCCCCGGCCACAGGCTCAGTCACTCCTGACAACTCCTCTGGGCTCCAGGCGCCTGCCTTTGTCCTGCCTCGGTCTGGAAAGCGCAGGGCAAAGGAATCGAACAAAGGTGGTCACTGTTACTGGTGCTGTCCCAGCGGTGGGGCCGCCGCGAGTGCCCTCCTGGGACTGTCCCTCTGTCCCCTGCGTCCCCTGCCAGCCTCTCCCCTCCCCCGCGTCCAGCTCGTCCCAAGCCCGCCTGTCCCCAGCGCGGAGGCGGGCCAGTGGCAGAGTGGGCGAGCGGGCAGGACGCGCCCCGGGCGGCAGCCGCTGCCCGCCCCCTCGTTGCCATGGGCCCCCCACCAGGTGAGGAGGTGGGGCCATGTGGGCGGGGCTCAGGTCAGCCCATCTTCTCCGGGACCTGCTCAGAGTTCAAGTTCAAGTTCAGGGTTGGGGCTGGCCCGGGGCCTCTCCTACCGCCCTGGGGGAGATCATTGACGCTTCCTCTAACCCCTGCAGTAAGCCCAGGCTGGAATTTGGAGTTTGACCTTCGAGGAGCCTCTCTCAGCAGGCGGGGCCGGAGGAAGGCCACCGCTGTCTTTTCAAACTCTGGCTGCGAGGGAAAAGGAACCCAGAAGGTTCTCCCACCTCACGGCCATTTCTATCTCCTTCCGCCTCAGACGCCGCCGCCGCCACCGGTACCCAGGGCAGGTTGGCCCTGCACCGAGACAGGTAAGACTCCGTCCGCCACTCCCGCAGCCCCCAAATTGATAACCATTCGGCACACAGGGGGCAGCTACTCCGGGGACCGGAGGCAGAGCTGGCAAAGGACCGGGTGGGGGCGCAGAGCTCCTCTCCTGGGAGGGGGCTAGTCCTGCCCCCCACACACGGGTTGATGCAGCCCGAGCACGCCGTGCTGGCGTCCCAGATCCTCCACTTACCCGGTTTCAGGCTCCTGGAGTGAACATTTCTCCTCATCTGTCAATTGACAGTGTGAATCAGCGCAGCCCAGCCACAGGTGTAGTGGACTTATGAGGCCCCAGGAGATAAGCAGGTGCAAAAATACCTACATAAACAGCGAAACACTGCTGGGGGGTGAGGGGGTGAGGGGGTAGAGGGGGCACTGCCTGTGACTTCCATGCGACTGCTGTTAACTGCAAGCAAATAGGAGTCACTGATACATGGCAGGCACGTGCAGAGAGCTTTGCGTGGTGGACCGGAATGGCTGGCCCAGCCACCCTAACTCACAGCAGAGACCGATTTGGAAAGAAACGCGCCCAAGGCTGCACAGATAGTGAGCAGAGACCGATTTGGAAAGAAACGCGCCCAAGGCTGCGCAGATAGTGAGCTGGAGAAGCTGAGACTCAGCTCGGACAGCGGCGAGCTTATCCACCAAGTCTGGTTTTCAAAAGGTGTCTTCATGATGATTCTGGGGAGCAGGTGGGAGAGATGCTGTCCTTCACTGGACATCTTGAGGATATGACTTTGGGTGGTGGTCGGTGGGGGAGGGGGTCACAGTTGTGTGTGTGTGTGTGTGTATCCTAATTCCCTGACCAGGGATTGAATCTGCGCCCCTTGTATTGGAAGTGTGCAGTCAACCACTGAACCCCCAGGACAGTCCCAACCTGGGTCACAATTGCGAGTATATAGCAAAGGCTCAGAAAATCCCCCATTTGTTTGTTATACAAGTCTACTCAGTGCATGGGGACTTCACAGGTGGTGCTAGTGGTAAAGAACCCACCTGCCGATGCAGGAGACATAAGAGACCCAGGTTCTATCCCTGGGTCGGGAAGATTCCCCTGGAGGAGGGCATGGCAACCCACTCCAGTATTCTTGCCTGGAGAAACCCATGGACAGAGGAGCCTGGTGGGCTCTAGTCTACAGGGTTGCAAACAGTCAAGTATGACTGAAGCGACTTAGCTCGCACACATTGAGTGCCTGCTCAGAGGACACAATGTGAACGAGATGGACAGAGCCCCTGCCTTTGTGGAGCTTACACTGCAGTGGGAATGCGTGGGAATGAGAGAATCGTACAAATCAAATGTCCTGCTTGATTCAACAGTGATGGGAAGTCGTGTTTGTTATGATGGCAAATCATCCAACTTAGACTAAAGCCAAGAGAAGACTCCTCTGGGGCTGAGACAGTAGGGTGCCATCCGAAGGATGAGTAGGAGTTCACCAAGCCAAGAGGGAAGAGCATGGCAGGTGGGGGGAACAGAATGGCAAAGACCCTGAGGCAGAAGTAGCACCCATGGGCTAGAAAGAAGACCAGGGTGAGATGGGGCTGGCAGAGCAAGTCAGCAGGCGCTGAGATGCTTTGAGCAGGAAAAGGAACCCATCTGATTTATGTTCAAAGATCTCTCTGGCTTCCATGTGAAGGGAGTGGATTCCAAGGAAGCAAGAGTGGCACTGGGGAGGCAAGATTCTTCCTCTGCTCTAGACACCAGTGATGGTGGCTTGAATGAAAGCCAGAGAAGTAAAGTGAGAGGAAATAGATGGAGTCCGGCTCTGCTTTGGACATACAACAGAATGGAGTCAGAGGTCAGTTCTGGGAGACTGAGATTCTGGGAGTTGAACAAGAGACACTATAATGTCTTTTTTGGTATGTTTGCCAGGCCTAGCATCTTTGGTGCTTAGACACAGTACCTGGATGTGCTCATAGGCCACTGGATGAGTGAATGAATGCAAGAATGAATGAATGTAAAATTGAATGAATGCAAGATTTGAGGATGACTCTCGGACTTCTGACCTGAGCAGCAGAGTGGATGAAGTTGCCGTTTAGGGAGATGGAATGGACTGGAAGCCCTTGAAGATCACCGTCTCTATGTTGGATGAATTACCTTTGAGATGACGACTGAGACTCCATGAGAGATTCCATGCCAGCACTTGGGTGGACAGGTCTGGGCTCAGAAGGTGCCCTTTTGACATCTGTTCTCTCTAGGAGCTATGAGACAAGGTCATCACTGAAGTGGGGAAGGGGCTGGAGAAGAAGCCTCACACGAGGGTCCCTTGTACTCACACCTGTTAACCCCACAGGGACTCTTTGTGGAAAGCTGTCAGGCCCTACCGTGCCCATGGTTTTCTAGCTAATGACCGGGGAGGTGGCTCTTTCTAACAGGCAAGGGACAGTCCCAGTTTCTGCTTCAGCCCAGAGATCCCCAGAATCTGTCCTCTGGTCTCTTTCTAGAGATCTGTTCCTAACAAACCGTGTGGCATTAGCTGTCTGGGCAGGTAGAAGTGGTCCTCCTTCCGTCCTCTGTTCTGCTGTTTGAGGCTCTGATGGCCTCGCTCAGCCTTTACAGTACTGACCCCCTCCCTCTTATGGGGCTGTCTCTACCATCAGCATCTTGAATTTGAGCCAAAGGCCAGGCTTATGGCTGAAGAGGGGGCAGTTACCTTCACAGGGGAATGGAAGAAAAGGGTGTGAGGGGTTGCCGGCCCTGGGAGGTGCAGCCTGTGTGGGCCCGTGTGGTCACCTCTGCAGTTTTCCCTGCTAAGGGCCCACGTGCCGAGCGGTAGTTGAGAACTTGCAGATCAAGCCCCGGTTGGAAGTCCCAGTTCAGTCATTTACCAGTGGCGTGGCCTTGGGGCCCCAGCCTGGGCTTTCTGTGGGGTTAACCAGAAACTCGACCTCTTAGGGACGCTATGTGCTTAAAATGAGATTCATACACGTAGAGGCCAGGATCTGCATGACCACAGAGTCCATGCTCTCTCTCTTTTTTTCTTTCTTTTAATGGTTTTACAAGAAGAATGTGTTGGGACTTCCCTGGTTGTCCGGAGGTTAAGACTCTGTGCTTCCACTGCAGGGGGCTTGGGTTCGATCCCTGGTTGGGGAACTAAGATCCTGCATGCTGCTCAGAGTGGCCAAAAAGTAAAAAATAAATAAATAAATGCTTAATGAAAAAAAAAAAAAAAGAGAGAAGGACGAGGTCAGATCTAGTAGGTCTGATCACATTCTATAATGAACTTGATTAATGCTTTTAGCAAAACTGTGACATAGGCCTGATTAATATCCCGATTTTATAGATGAGAAAACTGAGCCTCAGAGAAGTTATTTGCTCAAGATCACAGAGCTAGTGAGAGGTAGAGCTGGGATTTGAACTGGGCAGTGCAGTTCTAACGTCTTTACAGGTGATCGAAGTGCATTTATTTCCCAGAGAGTTTTTTAAAACTCCAATAATTGAAATTTGTAGTTAGACAGTCATTGTCATCTTTACCCAGTGCAGAATTCTTCCCTGGTTTCTGTCTCCATCTCTCTCATTCTCTGTCCCTGTAATGGGTTTGTTATTCTTCAGCAAATAGGCCTGCATCCTGGCAAAATAGTTGGTACTATTTTTCCCATCAGCATGTATCCACATTTAACATACATGTATGGTTTTATGCTGTAAATCTTGTTCCGTTTGTCTCTTTTTCTTTCATTATGAAATGTTTCAGATGCACACACGTCATAAAGAATAATGTGGGGGGAAATATAATGTAGCCCCACCCGTAGATGCATGTAGAGGAGCCAGCCTAAGAAACCTAAATGCAGTGAAGACAGTCAGAGCCCCACCCTGCTCTGGGCATGCTTGCCCATCTTTGCCTAGCACTGGGGCTCGGAAAATTTCCACATCTGCTTTGGCAAGTTATGTAAGCGGCCAGAAGGAAAGGGTTGAGCAGCCATCTCTGCTTGCTGAATTTCCTCTGTTTTGGGGCCAGTTGGCAGCAGTAAGGGCAGGGTGTTCTTGCAAACAGGGCCGTTGTTAGAGTGCCTGCTTTGCATAGACTCCTGTTAACCCTGGCCTCCCACAGGGTGGTTCCGTCCTTGGAAGTGAAGCCCTCCGGGGCAGTGCAGAGGGTAGCTCTGGGCATGCAAGGGGCTGCAAGGGGCTGGGTGAGCTCTCGTGAGGTCGGGGACTGGGTGAGATCTCGCGAGGATAGGGGCCAGTTTCACTGTCATCACCAATTTGTCCCCCGGGCCTAGCACAGAGCCTGGCACACAGCTGGGGCCTAATAAATGTTTGTGGCAAAGATACAAGTAGATGGAGGGAAGGAGTGAAGGAGGGGAGGATAGAAAGAAGGAGAGAAGGGCAGAGAGGAAAAAAGAGAGAAGTCAGTATAGGGTAACAATGAGCTTCAATTCAGGACCTGAGTTTGAATCCCACCTCTGCACTTCCTATGACCCAGAGGCCAGTGGCACAGCTGTGACCTGAACCCAGCTCACTCTTACTTCACTGTGGCTCCATTTCCCACCTGTAAAATGAAAGTATAACCTGGGTGGCTCAGTGATAAAGAATCTGCTTGCCAATGCAAGGGACTTGGGTTCAATCCCTGGGTTGGGAAGATCCCCTGGAGAAGGAAATGGCAACTCACTCCAGGATTCTTGTCTGGGAAATCCCATGGACAGAGGAGCCTGGTGGGCTACAGTCCAGGGGGTCACAAAGAGTCAAACACAACTCAGACTGAACAGCAACAAGTGTGTTTGCCTCACCGAGCTGACCAGGATGAGTAAGAGAATCAATGCAAACTGAGTTCCAGGCCCGCAACTTCAATAAATAGCTTTAGAAATGATCCCTGTTACAGTGATAGCATGGCTTTGCTGTACGAGGGCATGTGGAGGGCTCCCCTGGGACATGTGGCCAAGGCTCCAGCACTTGGGTTCCGCAGCCTCTCTGGTCCATGTTGCTAGCTCCTATTCCCATCCTGAAGAAAGCCGTACATCCTGGCCACCGGCAGGGCCCCACCTCCCTGGGACTCAAGAAGAGCCTGGAGTCAGTGCCAGCCTCCCAGAGCCGGTGATGAATGGCTTGTTTATCTGCTCCTGCCCCTCTCGGTGCCTGGCAGGCAGAGGCCTGGAAGAGGCAGCTGGGAGCGGGGCTGTGGACGGGGGAGGGCTGGCTCACCAGTCTGTCTAATGCCCCTGCTTCCTTCCTCCCCTTCCTCCCTTTCAGACCTGCAGAGTTTTAGGACAAGCCGCCCCACTCCCCAGTTCAATATAAATCTCCACCTTAAGCTGCTTCCCTCTTCCTCAAGTCCCCAGTGTTGGAAGCAGCAGGGTACTTGAAAGCAGTTGAAGCGTTTGAAAATGCAGTCTCTGAACCCTCCTATGCTGTTGGTGGGAATATAAATTGGTGTAACCACTATGGAGAACAGTATGGAGGTTCCTCAAAAAGCTAGAGTTAACATATGATCCAGCAATCCCACTCCTGGGCACGTATTCAGAGAAAACTCGAATTCAAAAGGATACATGCGATATTCATAGCAGCTCTGTTTACAGCAGCCAAGACACAGAAGTGTCTATCAACAGAGTGGATAAAGAAGATGTGGCACATATATACAGTGGAATACTACTCAGCCACAAGAAAGAATGAAATAATTCCATTTGCAGCAACATGGGGGGGACCTAGAAATGATCATACCAAGTGAAGTAAATCCAGCACGTACAGGTGGAATCTAAAAAAAATGAACAAACTAATCTACATATGAAACAGACACAGATGTAGAAAACAAACTTATGATTACCAAAGGGAAAAGAGGAGAGATGAATTAAGAGTTTAAGATTAACAGATATAGAAACTAACACAATGCTGTAAATCAGCTATATTTTAATAATGATAATTTTTTTAAAAGGATGGTCAGGGAATCCCCTGGTAGTCCAGTGGTTAGGACTCCATGCTTTCACTGCTGAGGATGAGGGTTCAAACTAAAATCCCACAAACCACATAGTCAAAAAAAAATTTGAAAAATAAAACACATAAAAAAAATAAAAATAAAACACAGTTCTGCAATCAGATCTGGAATTGAGCCCCGCCTTGGGCACTCAGTCATGCGACACCACTTCCTTGTCTGTGGAGTGGCGGTAAGAACACTGCTTAACCAAGAAGGGCTTCACCCTCGAGTCAGACCTTAAGGACCATCTAGTCCCCTTGTTTTCTAGCCTCCAAATCTGCCTCCTGGTTAGAGCCTCCTTTATGAATCTCTGCTTCCACCCTTGGGAGCTCTCCAGTACAGTCTTCCCTTCCCACTTTCTCCTTGAGAGTTTTCTGGTTCAGTTAGGTTATTACCATCCCATTGGACTGATGACAATGATCATAAAACCTAAGCGTGACTGAGGCAGGGAGGGCTGAGGGATGACCTGGGATGGAATTTGGGCTTCTGCTACATACTCCTGCCTTCAGGCTGGGTCAGTGAGTTGGGTTTGCCTGATACTGGCTGGTCCATCTTCCTTCCTTCCCTCCTTCTCTTGTCCGTCCATCTTTGGATCAGTGTTATGGATCAGTGATTGTTTGGATCTTCTCACAGGTCTGAGAAGCTGTGAGCATCCTCTCAACAGAAGAGCAAGGCCCAGGCCCAGGGAGAGAAGTTCAGTACTGCACTTGCTGTGGGAAGGGATGTTAAAGGCTACTGAGCGCCCCCCTGAGGCATCTTCTCTAAATGAACGTCTCTAGTCTCCTGGGTTCTAAGGCAGTGCTTTTCCACACAGGGGACATTTGTGGCTGCCGCAGCTGTGCAAAAGTGCTGCTGGCCTCGAGTGGGTGGCTCCCAGGGATGCTGCTAAACGTCTACAATGCACCAGGCAGCCCGCTCATAACAAGGAATTCAGTTCAGTTCAGTTCAGTCGCTCAGTCGTGTCCGACTCTTTGCGACCCCATGAATTGCAGCACGCCAGGCCTCCCTGTCCATCACCAACTCCCGGAGTCCACTCAAACTCATGTCCATCGAGTCGGTGATGCCATCCAGCCATCTCATCCTCTGTCATCCCCTTCTCCTTCTGCCCCCAATCCCTCCCAGGATCAGAGTCTTTTCCAATGAGTCAACTTTTCACATGAGGTGGCCAAAGTACTGGAGTTTCAGCTTTAGCATCATTCCTTCCAAAGAAATCCCAGGGCTGATCTCCTTTAAAATGTACTGGTTGGATCTCCTTGCAGTCCAAGGGACTCTCAAGAGTCTTCTCCAACACCACACTTCAAAAGCATCAATTCTTCGGCACTCAGCTTTCTTCACAGGCCAACTCTCACATCCATACATGACCACTGGAAAAACCATAGCCTTGACTAGAGGGACCTTTGTTGGCAAAGTAAGGTCTCTGCTTTTGAATATGCTATCTAGGTTGGTCATAGCTTTCCTTCCAAGGAGTAAGCGTCTTTTAATTTCTTGGCTGCAGTCACCATCTGCAGTGATTTTGGAGCCCAGAAAAATAAAGTCTGACACTGTTGCCACTGTTTCCCCATCTATTTCCCATGAAGTGATGGGACCAGATGCCATGATCTTCGTTTTCTGAATGTTGAGCTTTAAGCCAACTTTTTACTCTCCTCTTTCACTTTCATCAAGAGGCTCTTTAGTTCCTCTTCACTTTCTGCCATAAGGGTGGTGTCATCTGCATATCTAAGGTTATTGATATTTCTCCCGGCAATCTTGATTCCAGCTTGTGCTTCTTCCAGCCCAGTGTTTCTCATGATGTACTCTGCACATAAGTTAAATAAACAGGGTGACAATATACAGCCTTGATGAACTCCTTTTCCTATTTGGAACCAGTCTGTTGTTCCATGTCCAGTTCTAACTGTTGCTTCCTGACCTGCATACGAGATCCAAAATGCCGATAGTGTTGCAGATGAAAAGCCTTGCTTTAAGAACCAGGAATGTGTCACCCAGGTGACCAGGCTACTCCACCTTTGGGCAGCTCTGGTAAGAAGCAGGAAATGGCTCCCCAGTTCTTCCCCTCTCTCAGTTAATCTCCAGGTTCTATCAGTTCTGGGGCTTCCCTGGTGGCTCAGTTGGTAAAGAATCTGCCTGCAATGCAGGAGACCCTGGTTCGATTCCTGGGTCTGGAAGATCCCCTGAAGAAGGGATAGGCTACCCACTCCAGTATTCTTGGGTTTCCCTGGTGGCTCAGATGGTAAAGAATATGCCCACAATGCAGGAGACTTGGATCCCTGGGTTGGGAAGATCCCCTGGAGGAGGGCATGGCGACCCACTGCAGTATTCACGCCTGGAGAATCCCATAGACAGAGGAGCCTGGTGGGCTACAGTCTGTAGGGTCGCAGAGACTCAGACATGACTGAGTGACTAAACACAGCACAGCGCACAGAACCTATCTGCAGTTTGCACAAAACAAGTGTTCTGGGTTTTCCTTTACATTAAAATCATAGACAACTATATTCTATATCTTATAATAACCTATAATGGAAAAGAATCTGAAAATATTGATCACTTTGCTATATACCTGAAACTAACATTGTAAATGAACTGTACTCAATTTTTTTAAAAAATGGTTTAAAAAATGTACCAGCTTTTTATTTTATCGGGGCTGTCTCTGATATTTCTCAGAGGGCTCTATAAAAACATGGTATATCATGGGAGTTGTTTGGATTTCTTTATAACATTTAAAATCACAAAGCATTTTCTTTTTCAGATTTAAACATTCTGGTTTTCCTCTGTAGAGTCACACTTTATTCTGTGCTTCTGGAATCAAATGGATTCCAGTTTTCTTATTTCTCTTAAATTCAAAGCTTACTCAGTATAATAGGTAAAAGGATCTGACTCCCCCTTTGCATCAGATGGAGCAGTTATATGTTGAATTATCCATCATTTTAACCATAAATTGCTGTTCTTTTATTTCTCTTTTATAATAGAGCTTTATATTGATGTTTTAAATGTGTGTAGGTAGGTAACATTATCTGTGAGTTGAGTTTCAGTATTCAGTAAAAAGAATATTATAAAATATTTGTTATAGAAACAGGGGATAATATCTGAAGATGATGATATCTTCTTTCTGTAGAAAGAAAACTACTGACCTTAGAGAATCCTTTGAATGACATCAAAGAGCTGGTTTAATGCCTTCATAGATAATGAGCCTCACTGCCCACTTCCCTGCTCCCAGTCTTAATCCTCAGGAAAGAATCTGATGGTTCCTTAAGCATGACATGCTTATTCACATCTTAATGTCTGTGGATACTGTTGCCTTAGCCTGGAATGTACCCGCATCCCTGCTCATGGCGTGTAGGACCACCTACACATTCTTCAAAACCCAGCTCATATACTATCATCTCTTTTCCTCCATGTAAAACTAGGTGGTCTTTGCCTCACGGCCTACTGTAGAAAATTAGTAATAGTGATAATAGCAGCTATAATTTACTGAGCACAGCTGTGTGTGGCATTGTTCTCCACACTTCACAGGTACTAGATCATGACGATCTGTGAAATGTAACCTCTTATTGTCCCATTTTCAGATGGCAATGCAATGAATTAGAGAAGTTAGGGAATTTGTCCAAGCTCTCGGGGTCAGTAAGGGGTGCAGCCAACTGGATGACTCTTAGGCTTGAATCCTTAATATGTCTGTCATTATACACACCCACTTGTATGAAATATCATATTGTGTTATTATCTATGAGGTGAGTTACCCCATTATTGGGCTGCCCACTTTGCAAGGTTATAAACACTTAGGATGATGCCTGTCATGTAGCAGGTGCTATATACATGTTTATTAAAGAAACACATTTCAACTTCCCTGATGGTCCAGTGGCTAAGAATCCACCTTCCAATGCATGGGCACAGGTTCCATTCCTGGTCCTGGAAGATTCCACATGCCACGGGACAACTAAGCCTGTGGGCCACAACTACCAAACCTGTGCTCTAAAGCCTGCGAGCCACAAATACTGAAGCCTGTGCACTCTAGAGCTGGTGCTCTGCAACCAGAGAAGCGACCACAATGAAAAAACCATGCACTGCAAGGAGAGAAAGCTCACTCACAACAACGAAGACCCAGTGCAGCCAAAATAAAAAATAAATACAAATTTAAAAATAAATAAACATACACATTTTATGGGCATATCCAGCAGTGAAACAAGATTGTATTGACTGGCTGAGCCTTAGGCAAAATTGCTGGCTTGACTTTCACCTGGCTGCGAGGTACCAGGGAAACAGGCTGACTCGGGTGTCCTGTTTTTCTCTCACTCCTGGATACGTGGAAGAGGGTGGTGAGACATCTATATTACTTAAGCTGTTTGTTTTTCTTTGTGTTTTGCCAAGTGAGCAGTGGGGTTGGTGAACATTAACTGTAGATTGGATGTGACTTCCTTGTAAATATTTGGTGAATGACAGAACGGATGGATTTGCCTTCCTGAGGTCTGTCTCCATCACACGTCCTTCCACATGTGTCTCCCTGCTTGGGTGCCCAAGGAGACAGTTACAGAGAGGGTGAGAAGAGTGGCACCGGGTCCTGGCATGTGACACACATTTGCACTTCCACAGCGTTGCAAGAGTTCGTTCAGGACCATGGAGAGCAGCACCAGCAGCCCTCGGCTCACACAGTCAGATCCCCTGGAGGCGTTTCCCCGGAGGACGCTGGAAGCAGGAGACATCGCAGTGCTGGTTCTATATTTCCTCTTTGTCCTGGCTGTTGGACTATGGGTAAGTCAAGTCAGAGGGAGAGACTGGCTCAAGGTTTTACAGTAAGTAGAACTTGATTCTTTTTTATTTTTATCTTTGGCCACACTGCATGGCTTGTGGGTTCTTAGGTCCCCAACCAGGGATCACATCCATGCCCCATGCAGTGAAAGTGTGGAGTCCTAACTGCTGGACCACCAGGGAAGTCCTAAGAGTCAAGGTTCTCAAGTCAGACAGGATTGGGATCAGGATTAGGGGGTACAAGCAGAGTTAGAATAAAGGTTAGAGTTGCTGGGAATCTGTAATTTCACAAGAGAATCAGGAGACTCTGATGCAGTGCTGGTTTGGGGAGCCCTGGATTTAGATGATCCCTTTTAGCACAAGGAGTTCTTTACTCTTGGAAAATACTTCCTGTGTCAGGATTCAGCAGGAATGAGCCAAAGTATCTGTTTGCTATAGTAAGATCTTTTGCAGGGATGAAAAGATATCATTTCATGTCATCTCTCATCCAGTAAGACTCCTCTTACCAATATCTGCACCCAGAGCTGGAAGAAGTTACAACTTATCCAAGATCACTTAGTGGTTTAAATGTCTCTGTTAAAGTACCTTTAGGGCCAAGGAGCTCACTCCCAAAGAGCTCTGAAATCAGGCTGACCTGGGTTTGAGTTCTCAGTCTTCCTCTCTGTAGAAATATGGCACTAGATAAGGGACTACTTCTGAGCCTTGGTTTGTTCATGTATTAGATTGGCTTGATGATATCAACCTCATAGAAACTGAAAGTGAAAGTTGCTCAGTCCAGCTGTTTGTGACCCCATGGACTGTAGACTGCTAGGCTCCTCTGTCCATGGAATTCTTCAGGCAAGAATACTGGAGTAGGTTGCCATTCCCTCCTCCAAGGGATCTTCCCAACCCAGGGATGGAACCTGGGTCTCCTGCATTGCAGGCAGATTCTTTACCATCTGAGACACCAGAGAAGCTCTCACAGGAGTTGGTGAGGATTAAAATGAGATGATGCTTCAAAATGCTTACTGCAGAGCCTGACTCATAGTGAGTGACTGAATGAAAGTCACTCAGTCGTGTCCGACTCTTTGCAATCCCATGGACTGTAGCCTCCAGGCTCCTTTGTCCATGGAATTCTCCAGGCAAGAACACTGGAGTGGGTTGCTACTTCTTCAGAGGATCTTCCCGACGCAGGGGATAGAACCCAGGTCTCCTGCATTGCAGGCAGATTCTTTACCGTCTGAGTCACCAGGGCAGCCCCCTGGTACATAGTACTAATACTCAGTAAATGACATCCATTGTGGGTGGTCACAGGCAAACCATGGTCTAAAACTCAGATGTCTAGGGGGACCTAGTAGGTTATTATACATGTGTGAGGCAGGGAGTTGTAGGGGGGGATGACCTGAATAGTTTGTCTCCTCTAAGGGATTCAAATGAAAATCTTAAAAACCAGACATCAAACAGGGACTTCCATGGTGGACCGGTGGTTAAGAATCCACCTTCAAATGCAGGGAACACAGGTTCGATCGCTGGTAGGGGAACTAATATCCCACCTGCTGTGGGGGGACTATGTCCATGCACCACAACTACGAGCCCATGTGCCACAACCAGAGAGAAACCTGGGTGCCACAACCAAAACTCCACACGGCCAGAAACAAATCAATAAATAGAAAAAACAAACCATGGGTCAAACAAAACATGTTTGATCTAAAAAGTACAACAAGCTAGTGAAAATAACTAAAAAGAAGTAAAAGGACTTCCCTGGCTGGATGTGGGTTCCATCCCTGGTCAGGGAACTAAGATTTCACGTGCCTCATCATCAAAAAAGCAAACAAAAAAACCCCACATAACACAAGCAATATTGAAACAAATTCAATAAAGAATTTTAAAAATGATCCGCATCAAAAAACAATCTTAAGAAAAAAAACCAAAAAGAACAAAAAAGTAGAATCACAGATGTAGAGAAGAAACTAGCGGTTATCAGCGGGGAGAGGGGAGGAGAAATAAAGGAGTAGAGCATTAAGAGGTAAAAACTATTATGCATAAAATAAGCTGCAAGAATATATTATACAATACAGAGGATATAGCCAGTATTTTATAACTATAAATGGAGTACAACCTTTAAAAATTGTAAATCACCTATAACTTATATAATATCATACATCACCTATACTTTTTCTTTGAAGGACCTGAGAGGCTTTTTTTTTTTAATTTAAAATGTTTATTTTGGGGCCTCACCACAGTGCATGTAGGATCTTAGTTCCCTAACTAGGGAAGTAGAAGAAAAGAGTCTTAGCCTCTGAAACACCAGGGAAGTCCCTCACTTAAAAAAAAGGAAAAAATTGCAGTTAAGGGACTTTCCTGGTGGTCCAGTGGTTAGCACTCCACGCTTTCACTGCCAAGGGCCCATCCCTCGTTGGAGAACTTAAATCCCACAAGCTGCATGGTGCAAAAAATAGTGAAGTAAGATATTTCATGCAAATGATGGCCATGGGAAGTATTGCTCAGGGACTCTTACAAAAACAAACAAAACCCCAAACCAAACAAACCCCAAAATATATTTGATGTCTGAATCTGGCTTGCTGGACTCCCGGGTTATAATCTGGGACTAGACCACCTGGGGGTGCCTCTGATTGCTAACACTTCCTTTACCCACTGCTCTTCTCTGTTTCAGTCCACAGTGAAGACCAAAAGAGACACTGTGAAAGGCTACTTTCTAGCTGGAGGCAACATGCTGTGGTGGCCAGTAAGTAGTCTTTGGTTCAATTAAAAGACTCTTCAAGTCCCGATACTCTGTCTAGCCTTTGCTTTCTCAGGACTCTCTGGTTCCATGTTGTCTGGAAGTCACAGTCTAAACTAGAGAAGACTTAGCTCCAACTCGAAATTGTTGGAACAAAAAGAATCCATCAGCTCACCTAAGGGAAAAACCTAGAGTTGGTCTGGTTTCAGGTATGGCAGGTATAGGGGCACAAGTGATCACTGGGACCTGGTTTCTCCCTCTGTTTATCCCATCTATCTGTCTATCTATCTGTCTTTCTATTAATATATATCTTTCTATCTATCTGCCTGTCTATCTGGGCTTCCCTGATGGCTCAGAGGATAAAGAATCCACCTGCAATGCAGGAGACACAGAAGATGTGGGTTCAATCCCTGGGTTGGGAAGATCCCCTGGAGGAGGAAATGGCAACCCACTCCAGGATTCTTGCCTGGGAAAATCCATAGACAGAGGAACCTGGTGGGCTACAGTCCATAGGGTCGGGAAGAGTCAGACACAGGGCTGAGCGATGAAGCACACACATTTATCCATCTATCCATTAGTTGTCTATCACCTATCTATCTCTATCAGTGTCTCTGCTTCTGGAAGGGTGCCATTCCCAAACAGGCTCAACTTCATGTCAACAAGATGATGGCCACTCCTCCAGACTTTCCATCCTCTCCGTCTCCAGCCTAGCATGGGAAGAGCACCTGCCTCCATGGCAGGATCCCTGGAAAATATGTGTCCCAAGCCCATCTCTGTGTTAGTCACTGTGACCAAGGTAGTTTGCTGTGTTAAGTAACTCAAGCCTGGGTCACACACTCAGTGCCTTATCTGGAGGGCATGGAGCCTGCTCTGAGGCATATGTGATGAGAAATAAGAAGGGCCAGACCCTGAAGGACAGCTGGAGACCATTACTGAGACAAGGTGGAAAAAATGTTGAGAACCCAAATAACAAATACAACAGCCCAATTAGTATTCTCTATTCAAGGGGAGCTAAAGGCATTGCTAAATACATTGTTGTTGTTCAGTCATTCAGTCATGTCCTGCTCTTTGTGAGCCCATAGACTGCAGCACGCCTGGCTTCCCTGTCCTTCACCATCTACCGGAACCGGCTCAAACTCATGTATGTTGAGTCAGTGATGCCATCCAACCATCTCATCCTCTCTCCCCTTCTCCTCCTGCCTTCAATCTTTTCCAGCATCAGGGTCTTTTCTAATGGGCTGGCTCTTCACATCAGGTGGCCAAAGTATTGGAGCTTCAGCTTTAGCATCACTCTTTCTAATGAATATTCAGATTAGTTTCCTTTAGGATTGACTGGTTTGGTCTTTTGCAGTCCAAGGGACTCTCAACAGTTTTCTCCAACACCACAGTCCAAAAGCGTCAATTCTTCAGTACTCAGTCTTCTTTACGGTCCAACTCTCACATCCATACATGACTACTGGAAAAACCGTAGCTTTAACTAGATGGACCTTTGTTGGCAAAGTAATGTCTTTCCTTTTTAATGCACTATCTAGATTTGTCATAACTTTTCTTCCAAGGAGCAAGCATCTTTTAATTTCATGGCTGCAGTCACCATCTGCAGTGATTTTGGAGCCCAAGAAAATAAAATCTGTCACTGTTTCCATTGTTTCTCCATCTATTTGCCATCTATTTGAAGTGATGGGATTGGATGTCATGATCTTAGTTTTCTGAATGTTGAATTTTAAGCCATGTTTTTCACTCTCCTCTTTCACCTTTGTCAAAAGGCTCTTTAGTTACTCTTTGATTTCTACCATAGAGGTAGAGTCATCTGCTTATCTGAGGTTATTGATGTTTCTCCCGGCAATCTTGATTCCAGCTTGTGTTTCATCCAGCCCAGCATTTCACATGATGGACTCTGCATATAAGTTGAATAAACAGGGTGACAATATAGAGCCTTGAGATACTCCTTTCCCAATTTGGAACCAGTCTGTTGTTCCATGTCCGGTTCTAACTGTTGCTTCTTGACCTGCATACAGGTTTCTCAGGAGGCAGGTAAGGTGGTCTGGTATTCCCATCTCTTGAAGACTTTTCCACAGTTTGTGGAAATACACACATGCACACATATGTGCACACATGTGTACACATATGCACACACATATATGCACACAGGCCTCTGCTTCATGGGTCCTGAGTAAGGAATCAGGAATGATCATTTTATTCATGATCTTCTATTATAAGTGTTAAATCTCCCAAATAAAAAGAGAGAAGACATTTCCCATTTGCAGGGAGTCCAAAAGATGTAAGATACAGAGAGATAACAGGTATCTGAGCCTCTGGTCAATACGATGTCTGAAGACAATGACCACACTGTTCTCAAAAGATACCAAAAATGAGCTCTGCGTTATATATTCAGTGAATTCATTAGAACAGTTCCCTGTCCAGCATGGCACCAAACAGAGGAGACATCATTGAGCTTGTAATCTAGTGCAGCATTTCCTAAGTGTGAAGAACGGGCGCACCACGATTTTTCAGTTGTGCAGACACAACACTGAGTAACGTCAGATTACATCGTGGGAGCATTCCCTTTCCTATTCTCAGTCAGTCTTCTTGGTTACATAAAAGAAAGTCACAGTTTGCTACTAAGATGGCTTTACCGGTCTTTTAGCACGGACTAATCTGTGTTTAACAAAGAGAATTCAAGCTTCAGGGTAAGTAAATTTGGTAGTCTGGAGAACCTAGATAGAATTTTATAACTTTTTTTTTTCATTTTCATTTTATTTGTATGGTTCTTTTCTATGTAAAGCAAGTGATACTGGTTTTCCATGTAAAGTTGTAAATACATATATCATATTAATATATAATAATTGGTTAAATAATAAAATATATAATCATATATATAAGTTAAAGAAGAAGTCAGTATAAGGTAAAATGTTGAGTAAATACCAGTGCAGGTGTAGTGGACATAGAGATGGCTACAAAAGAAGTACTCAGTGACTGAATTTTTTCTTTACTGAAATTGTTGCAATATTGCTTCTGTTTTATGTTTTGGATTTTTGGCCATGAGGCATGTGGGATCTTAGCTTCCCACATCCTGTGCATTGGAAGGTGAAGTCTTAACCACTGGACCACCAGGGAAGTCCCGCAATGATTGAACTTTAAGAAATGCTGGTCAAATGGTCTTTATCATGAGTGATGCTGGGCTCAAAAAAAAAAAAAATTCAGTTGGAATATAGCAGCTCACCTAAGTATGCTTGCTTTTGCATACTTGTATCCATTTCTTTGCTCATATTCTTGGATGACCCTTCTCCAGGTCAAGAAGGAAAGGGCAGTTGTGGAACTTTCTTTGCTTTCTTTACTCCGGAGAATGATGTCAATGGAAAGGAGGTGTGGTTAAGAGAAAGGGCTTTGGAACAAGTGCATCAGTTAGCTATTGCTCCTAAGAAGCTACCCATAAATGTAGTGGCTCACAACCACTACAGTGTATTATTTCTTTTTAAAATTTATTTTTTAAAAGCTGAAGTATAGCTGACTTACAATGCTATGTTAATTTCTGCTGTACAGCAAAGTGACTCATTATATATATATATATATAGTATAGTATATACAGTATATTATATCTTTGTAAAAGATATAATTAATTAATTTTTGGTTATGCTGCATCTTCATTGCTCCACTTGGGCTCTCTCTAGTTGCAATGAGTGGGGGCTACTCTTCACTGCAGTGCACAGGCTTCTCATTGCAGTGGCTTCTCTTGTTTCAGAGCACAGGCTCTAGGCACACAGGCTCCGTAGTTGCAGCTCGTGGGCTCTAGGGTGAGGACTCAGGAGTTGGGGTGCACAGGCTTTAGTTGCTCAGTTCCACAGCATGTGGATTCTTCCCAGACCAGGGATTGAACCCATTTCTCCGGCATTGGCAGGCAGACTCTCACTGTGCCACTAGGGAAGTCTCAGTGTATTATTCCAATGATTGCATGGTTCGAGTGGGTGATTCCTCCCCTGCTCTTTAGCACTTTAGCTCTTTGGCTGCATTTAGCTGTTGGCTGGATGGGCTAGACACCAAGACGGCCCCATCCACAGATGTGGCTCTGGTGGGGATGGCTAGAAGGCTGGGGCTTCACTCTCTACATTCCCCTCATCGTTTAGTGACCCAGCCCAAGGTTTTTACAAGGCATTTGACTCGAAAGGGCAAAAATGAAAGCTGCCGGGCTGCTGAGCCTTGACCTGGAAGTCCCACAGTGTCACTTTCACTGCGTCATATTGGTCAAAACAAGCCATCAGCCAGTGTGGGTTCTTTATGGGAAGAGTGGAAAAGTCACATTTCAGAGGAACAGGCAGGGTGGTGTCATTGGGAACAGCAGAGTAAAGATCTTTGAAATTTCCTCCAGAGAGTTTTTTTTTTTTTTTTTAAATTATTGAATTATTTATTTACTTTATTCGTTTTGGGTTGCGCTGGGTCTTTGTTGCTGCGTGGGCTTTCCCTGGTTGTGGTGAGCGGGGCTCCTCTTCATTGCAGTGTTCAGGCCTCTCATTGTCGCGGCTTCTCTTGTTGCAGAGCACAGGCTGTAGGGCACGTGGGCTTCAGTAGTTGCCACGCATGGGGTTTGTTGCTCCCCAACATGTGGACCCTTCTCAGGTCCAGGATCAAACCTGTGTCCCCTGCATTGGCAGACAGATTCTTATCTACTGTACTGCCAGGGAAGCCCCCGTGCGTGTGTGTTAAGTCACTTGAGTTGTGTCTGACCCTGTGTGACCCTATGGACTATAGCCCGCCAGGCTTCTCTGTCCATGGGATTCTCCAGGCAAGAATACTGGAGTAGTTGCCATTTCCTTCTCCAGGGGATCTTCCTGACCCAGGGATTGAACCTCTGTCTTTCATGTCTCCTGCACTGGCAGGCAGGTTCTTTACCAGGGAAGCCCCCAGGGAGCTTTAATTCAAGAAAAACAACGGAATCGCAGTAAGAACAGGAAGCTTTGTCATGTTTCTATTGGGAATGGCTTTATTCCCATCCCTTCTCTTCAGCTCTGCAGTAGTCTTGAAGACCAGTAGGTTAGAACAGGATTGGATCTCGTTCAAAGCCCCATTCTCATATTATTGCCAGTGTTTTACTCTAGAATGCACCCTTTGTACAACTTGTCTTTATTTGATCCAAATCAATGATCATGCAGCATGAGCAGCTTTTTATCCAGAGGTATTAGTTAAAAAACCATCAATTTGACATTGCAGCTGCCTAAACTAATAAGAGAATTAAAATGGCACGTTAGTATCTATTTAACACAAATAGTAACAGTCCCTAAACTGAACTATAGATTCAACACAATCCCTGTCATAATTCCATCTGCATCACACCTCCCCTCCTTTTTTTGCAGAAATTGGTAAGGCAATCCTAAAATTCAGATGGAAACACCAGGGACCCAGAATAGCTGAAACAAACTTGAAAAGGAAGAAAAAAGTTGGAGGATTTAGGACTTCTCTACTTCAAAACACTGCTAAGCTATAACACTCAAGAGAGTGTGATAGTGACAGGTCAATGCATAGAGTCAATGAAAACCAGGGACTAGAAGGTCAGTGGGCGGCACCACAGTCCCTCACAAACAGTTCCCGCTCTCTCCCCCCATCATCTGTCTCTTTGTCTCTATCTGGTTCTGTCCTCCCTTGAGCTGCCTTTTTCTGCAAGTCTTCTTCATTCTCCTCTCAGAGTGGCAGACTTGAATGTGCTATTCACCCCGCTCCCCATCCCCTTGCTACACACACACTGCCCTGGGTTACATGCCCCCCAGTCTAAGGGACCAGCAAAGATGATTTCCCAGGTCCAGATTCCCAGGAGAGAGAATGTAACTGGCTCAACTGGGGCCAGGTGCCCAAGTCTGTCTTATGTCATCAATGAAGTCCAGGAATTGGGGTCCTCAAGAACTGTTCTGCTCACTTAGAGTTCTACTAGAAGGGCTCTCCACTTTGCTAAGTGAGAAGTGGAGCTGAGGAACAACACAGGCTTCCTGATTCTCATCCTGGAGCACTTTCTACAACACCTGTTGTCCTCCCTAACCCCTAGGGATGCTGCATACAGTTGTTCGAGTTGTGCACTGCACAAGCCTAGTGGGGGGCACAATTTACATTTTAGGCATCCTAGATATGCATATTTGTTATGTCAGTTTCCTAAAGGTGGAAGTAAAAGAGTCTTGGAGAAGAGGTTTTTATTGCTAGATGAACTAGGGATGGCCCCACTTTCTCCTTTTGTCGGGGTCCCTTTGGAGTATGGGAAGAAGGGGAGTGGGAAGAAGCCACCCCAGAGCTTGGCTGCAAGATCTGACCTGTCCGTCTCCCCACAGGTGGGTGCATCCTTGTTTGCCAGCAACGTTGGAAGTGGACATTTCGTTGGCCTGGCAGGGTCAGGTGCTGCTGCGGGTCTTTCTGTAACTGCTTACGAGCTTAATGTAAGTATGTTTCCAGGGCAATGTCAGTTCAAGATTACCAAACAGGTGGATCCTGGGCGGGGGGCAGTTTTATGCATGCTCTGCTCTTCTAAATATAGTGGTGCTTTATGAAGAAACAAGCAGGAAGCATCAAGGGCATCCCTGGTTAGCAAAAATCAATTTGATCTGCAAGTCATAGTGCAGGCTTCCCTGTGTTTGCTTGATGGGAGTCCGTAAGGCAGATATGTGTGTGAAGAAGGCACGAGTCTCTTCTGTGCAGATGCAGAAGATACAAGGTTTTGTGGGACTGGGGGGTGTTTCTGTGTATTAGATATCAATTGCCCAACACAAAACTTATGTGGTTCCGTGGTTCTTGATCTTTTTGCCACCCTGCAGATACTCAGGAGACAGGACACACTCTGTGTAGCAGGCTCATTCAGGATATGATTTTTACTGATTGGGAGGGGATGCACTTATTAATAGTGATCTTCATCTTCATAACAACTCATTTTTTAAGCGCTTACCCTGTGCCATAGACTTAAGTACACTGCATACATCATCATATTATGGGATTCAATTACAGATTAGAACCAAACCATCTGGATTCAAATCTGGGCTCTAAAACTTACAGGCTGAGTGACCTTGGGCAAATTACTTGACCTTTCTGAGCCTCATGTATAAAACAGAGAAAATAATGGTACCTTCCATATCAGGTCATTGTGAGGATTAAATGACTTCATGCTTGTAAAGTGTGCATGGGAATGTCTGGAATATAATAAGTGCTTAGTAAGCATCATCTTACTGATTCCCTTGCAACAACCCAGTGGCGGTGCTGTTACTCTCATTGCACAGGTGAGAAAAATGTGTCTCAGAGACCTGTGTAAACTCTCCCAGCACCAGCTGTTCATCAGCATGGTCTGCCTGACCTCACAGCCTTGTTTTAACCCCTGCCCAAGGAGAGGAGGGAACACAAGGGGACAAAGTGGGATATGCAAGGTTTAGAAGACATAGCCCTGGGAGCCACTCTGCCCCACTTCATCCCCATGTTCTGTTTAAATATGGGGATGTGATGGTCCAGGGAGGGTGAGTTACTCAGTAAGTAAGAGATGGAAACAGAGCAGACCAGACTAGATTCCATCCAGACATAAGGAAATCCAAATTGTCACCACAACGTTGGGCAGGAGCTGAGTCCTGATTCTGTTTTCTCGGGCAGGGCTTATTTTTCGTGCTGATGTTGTCCTGGATCTTCCTTCCAATCTACATCACTGGTCAGGTGAGTCTGAGGGGGTCCAGGTGCTATGGATTAGGAAGATCCTTAGGGAGGGTCAGCCCTGCATTCATCCCTTCCCTCCCAACAGCATCCCTCTGTCCTGCCAGTGGACATCTGTTACACAGTCCCCAAGAGGTTGCAGCATCGGTGAGGGGTGACTCGTGTATTAATTAGGACAATTAGGAACACTGTCCTTAGCAGTTCCCACCTAGTAATGATGGAACATTTTGAGTAATGACATCAAAGATACATGCGGGGTATTCAGAGGCTAGAAGAAATGTGGGCTCAAAAAAAAATTTTTTTTTTGAATGTCAAAACACAAAATCACAGTCTTTTCTGAATGTTTAAACCATAACAGATTACTGCTTTCAACACAGACACACACACCCACATGATTCAGTGATTTTTTTTCCTTCCTTTCCACCTAACACTATAATAATTGAGTTATTTCTGGCTGATGTGATATGTCAAATTTTTTGTTACAAAATAGTAGTGCTTTAGACTTTTTGACAGAGGTAGTTTAAAAAATCACTTCTGCTCTTATTGACAGCTTTCTGTCACACATACCCTCCTGACTTAATCCTGTTTTAGATATTCTACTAGGCAGACCAAGATCACACAGTATCAGTGTTATTCATCAAATAATAACTGATTTTAACTTTTTATTATGGAAACTAAAAAATATACAAAGTAGAACTACTTAATGATCAGAAAAATCATTAAAAAAATCACTCTGTACTGTAAGTAGTGCAATCTTATGCAAAGGCAGTGAGGTAGGAATAAATAAATTATCTTGCTTGGAGATAATACTGAGTCTAAAAGCATGGCTTTTGGTCGATGGGGAGCCTGGGTCTGTCCAGCCCCTACGTGGGACAAAATCTCTGAGGCAGAATAACACTAAACTAGAAGTGAAGATCTCTGGATCAGTGGGTCTTTCTTGAGCATCTTGAATAGGAAGGAATGAAGGATGGTGGAGATGTAGTTTAAAGGTAGGGTGGCCAGATATTTTTTTTAGCTATTTTCTCTGTGAAGTAGAAGATGGTGTCATTTGCTGAGAGTGAGGAAGGAACTTGTGTGGTTGAAGGTTAAGAAGAGGCATGAAGAATTGAAATGATTGCTGTGGTTTGTAATAGAGAAACCTGGGGACTCCCACAGTATCACTGATTGGGGGACTGGGTATCTGTACTGTGAATATCATGCTGTGAAAAGGGCTGAAATTGACAGAATTGTGCTGCTGTGAAAGGATCTCCAGGCTTTATTGCTCAATTAAAAATTCCTGTGGCTCCAGACGTTCTTTGGTCAACATTTTATTCAAAGGGGAGATGAAGCTGATGTTAGATAATAAATGCCACAGTGCTGAGGAGCAATAAAAAGCTACCCAATCCATTTCTATTGGGCAATAAAATAAACACAGAAAAGTGATAAGACACAAATGTGGTGCTTAACAAATTGTTGTAAAACGAATACCCAGATCGAGTCACAAAGTGTAATACCCTCCCTCACGTGCCTTTACCAGATAGCAATGTCTTCCTTTCTTTGTGACTTTCACTGAGCTCACTCCCTTACTTTTCTTTATAGTTTTAATTGTGCACACCTAAAGAATATATTTTAATTTTACTTTTTTGGAATGAAATATAGTACATGGAATGGTGGGTAACATTCTTTCCTTGCGTGTACCTGGTTAATTTCCATTGCTATGTAGTATCCTGGAGTATGATTATACTCCAAGATATTTGTCTCTCCTTTTGTTCACAAGCATTTAGGTTGTTCCCAATGTTAGCCTAGAGGAGAACATGGCAACCCACTCCAGTAGTCTTGTCTGGAGAACCCCATGGGCAGAGGAGCCTGGTGGGGACCGTACATGGGGTCGCAGAGTCAGACACGACTGAGAGACTAAGCACAGCACAGCACAGTGTTAGCCTGTGATGGACAGTATTGCTGATAACATTTTTAAAAATTACTTATTTATTTTTAGTTGTGCTGGGTCTGCGTTGCTGCACATGGGCTTTCTCTGGTTGTGCTGAGTGGGGCTTGTCCTTCGCTGCAGTGCCTGGGCTTCTCATTGCGGTGTCTTCTCGTGTTGCAGACCACAGGCTTTAGACTGCAGGCTTAGTCACTGTGGTGCATAGACTTAGCTGCCTCACGGCATGTGGGATCTTCCCAGACCACAAACCCGTGTCCCCTGTGTTGCCAGGTGGATTCTTAACCACTGGACCACCAGGGAAGTCCTGGTAACGTTTTTATACAAGTGTCCTGATGAATATAAACATTATGTTTATGGAGGAAAATCTAACTATAGGTGGAATTTCTGGGTCATTGGATGTGTTTATCAAGTTTGGTTAGACATTGCCAAATTTCTTCCCAGAGTAGCTCTCTCAGTTTATACTCCCAGCAGCGGGGCATGCAAATTCCCTTTGCACCATTGCTCTGTGTTCTTGGCAATACTTGGTATTTTCCAGTTTTAAAATCCTTGCCAATTTGGTGACTATGTAGTTTTCTCCCTGTGCTTTCCATTGGCAATTCTGTTTATATATTTTCTGGCCATTCAGATGTCCTCTTTGGGAAAGTAACATGTCTAGGACTTCTGCCAACTTTTCTATTATGTTCTACAGTTTCTTCTTATTGATAGAAGTTCTTTGTACATTCTGGAAACAAGCTGACTACATGTATTGCAAGTATCTTTGCCCCCTACTCTGTGGTTTGCATTTTAACTCTTAATGGTATTTTTTGATAAACAGATCTTTTTAAAAGCTATTTTATTCAAGTACGGTTGATTTACAACATTGTGTTCATTTCTGCTGTATAGCAAATTGATGCAGTTATCAGATCAGATCAGATCAGTTGCTCAGTCGTGTCCGACTCTTTGCGACCCCATGAATCGCAGCACGCCAGGCCTCCCTGTCCATCACCAACTCCCGGAGTTCAGTTATACGTATATATATATATATATATTCTTTATCATATTCTTTTCCATTACGGTTAATCATAGGATGCTGAATGTAGCTCCCTGTGCTATACAGGAGGACCTTGTTGTTCATCCATTCTACAGATGAGTTTGCATCTGCTAGCCCCAGATTCTCAATCCACCCCTCCCCCACTCCTCACCCCCTTTGCAACCACAAGCCTGTTCTCCATCTGAATCTATTTCTGTTTTGTAGATAAGTTCATTTATGTCATAATTTAGATGTCAAATATGTTATATTATACAATATTTGTTCTCTCTCTGACTTACTTCACTAGTATGATCATCTCTAGGTGCATAAATGTTGCTGCAAATGGCATTATTTCATTCTTTTTTATGACTGTGTGATATTCCATTGTATACATATATCACATCTTCTTTATCCATTTGTTTGTTGATGGACATTTAGCTTGCTTCCATGTCTTGACTGTTTTAAATAATACTGCTGTGAACATGGTTGCATGTGTCTTTTTGAATTATAATCTTTTCTGACATACATGCCCAGGAGTGGGATTGCTGGATTATACAATAACTCTACATTTAGTTTTCTAAGGAAACTCTACTTCCCTTGTGGCTCAGCTGGTAAAGAATCCACCTGCAATGCAGGAGACCTGGGTTCGATCCCTGGTTTGGGAAGATCCCCTGGAGAAGGGAAAGGCTACCCACTCCAGTATTCTGGCCTGGAGAATTCCATGGACCTCGATTCCATGGGGTCACAAAGAGTCGGACACAACTGAGCAACTTCCACTCACTCAAGGAACCTCCGTACTGTTTTCCATAGTGAGTGTACCAATTTACATTGCCATCAATAGTGTAAGAGGGTTCTCTTTAACAGATCTTAATTTTAATGTTGTTCCATTTACCACTTTTCCTTAATTACTGCCTTTTATATCTTATTTTAAAAATATTTTCCTATTCAAAGGTCATAAAGATATTCTTCTGTATTACCATCTAGAACTTTTTATTTTTAAGTCAATTATCCACCTAGGATTGACTTTTGTATACCATGTTTTGAGACTAGGATGATGCTAATTTTATCCATCAAGAAAATTATAGACCAATTTTACTTTTGAATATGGAAAATGACTCCTACTCTTTAGAGATCCACCCTACTCTCCATCCACAGTATACTCCTGTCAGTTCATTCATTTACTCGTTCTTTGAAGACGGATTTATTGAGCTGTATGCGAACTGTATTCCAGACAGTATTTAACAGTTCCTCATCCTCACCAGGCTCTGCATCACCAGCCTAATGCAAAACTTTCCCCTCTTCTTGTAAAGTTTCCTTTTCCTTTGTGGTTTGGTTAGCTCCTATCATCTGTCCAATTCCTACTTTAAGCAACTCTTCCTCCAGGAAGCCCTGTCTGGAGGGCTAACCTTTCTGGTTAGGTTAAATCTTCTCCTTCGTTTGCCGCCATGGCTGTTGTGTATTTGCTTGTGTGATTATCAAATTAATACACCTCTCGCATTAGACTGTGTCTCTCCCACTATACGTTCTCAACATTAGCAGTGGTGACATTTGGGGCAGGCTAATTCTCTTTTTTTAAATATCTATTTATTTGACTGTGGTGGGTCTCAGTTGCCACACATGGGATCTAGTTCCCTGACCAGAGGTTGAACTCAGGCCCCCTGCACTGAGAACGCAGAGTCTTGGCTAATGGAACACCAGGGAAGTCCCTGGACCAGGATAAGTCTTTGCTGTGTGTATATGCATGTATGAGGGGTGGTCTGTGCATTTGAGGATGTTTTCTCAGCATCCCCTATCTCTATCCACTAGATGACAGTCAGTGTTAGTGATAGTCGCTCAGTCATGCCTGACTCTTTGCGACCCCATGTACTGCAGCCCACCAGGCTCCTCTGTCCATGAGATTTTCCAGGCAAGGATACTGGAGTGGGGTTGCCATTTCCTTATCCAGGGGATCTTCCCAACCCAGGGATCGAACCTGGGTCTCCTGAACTGCAGGCAGATATTTTACCGACTGAGCTACAACCAGATGACAATGGTACCCTTCAAATTGTGGCAGCCACAGCCTCTCCAGACATTGCCGCATGTTCCCTGGGGAGATAGGAAATCTTCTTCTTTCCATTGAGGGCCACTGCACTAGACTGCGTGTCTCTCCCATTAGATCGTAAGCTCCAGGAGGGCAGGAACCAGTTTTGGTTTCTCTCAGTGTCTAGAATAAGGTCTGGGGACTTCCTTGGTGGTCCAGTGGTTTAGAATCTGCTTGCCAGTGCAGAGGACATGGGTTTGATCCCTGGTCGAGGAAGATGCTATGTGCCACAGGGCAACTAAGCCTGTGGCCCACAACTTCTAAGCCTGCACACTTTGAGACCATATGCTGCAACAAGAGATGCCGCTGCAGTCAAAAGCCTGCACACTTGCGGCAGCAAAGAGGGCAGCCAAAAGTAAATAGTGTCCGATACATAGTGGATACTTGAAAAATATTTGCTGAAGCTACTCAGTAGCAGGGTCCATGATTTCAGAAGGAATCAAAAGGCAGGATGAGCTGACATTCAAAAGAAGAGGCACCATTTAGGGACTGAAAATCTCAGTCAAGTGCCAAAGCCAGGGTCATCAGGCTGAGCAAATGAGATGGTGGCATTGATGAAAACTTTGGGGATTGGTGGTGAATGGAGTCCTGGAGATGATGAGGTTTGGATGCTGGCCAGAGAAATGAGTTGTTGAGGTGGAAATGCCTGTCTGTTGTTGGGGCTAGGACATTGTACAAGGTGTCCCATGTAGGTTCTCTGCACTGTCCTTGAAACTGCTTCCAGACTGGGGGAAAGCCTAGAAAGAGGGCAAGACCACAAAGGAACTGAAATTCTCATTGGCTGCTAAACAGGGTTCTGGGGAGGGTTGGGGTGAGCGGAGGTTGCTATGGCTGATGACATGGCTTTCCGAGGAAGAGGGAGGGGTTTCCCATGAGGATGGAGTGTGGCGGTCTGGATCTGATTCAAGGGAGAGTAAGACAGATGCTGACGTCCTCTCGCCACCCTCCATCCTCAGGAGATGAGGAGCCCCCAGAGCATGGAGCTCAGGAGGTCCTCTCTTGGGGCAGCTGTCATTGGCTGTGTTTATTTCCTGTTAATGTTCACCCAGCAACACTCATAGGGTGGTTCCTGTGTCAACAGTCATTCACATCTCTGTCTCTCAACCTTGTTTTCTTCCAAATTGCCTTCACAGCCACTTTACAACAAACAGCCTGGGTGCTGCCTCCCATCTGTCAGCTAGCATCACATTTCTCCCCAGAGTTTGATTTCTAGATACCAGTGCCGTTCACTTTCTGATGACTTTCATGCCTCCTTCCTCTCTTAGCTCATTAGAAACGTCCTGCATGTAGTAGGCTGTGCAGCTCTCTGTAGATGGAAATGGAGGTCAATTGATAATAAAGGCTGTCAGCCAAGGATAGGAATGTCGCTCTCCAGCAAGACCCGCTGATGGTTGTCATTCACAGACCAGAGAGTGAATCTGCTTGAGCAGCAGCATCCTGGTCCACTTATCTGAATGGGCCGAAGCTTTCATGCACTCTCTCTAATTAGCTCTGACACCATCACCAGAGGGCTTCCCAGGTCCCTCAGTAGTAAAGAATCCTCCTGCCAAGCAGGAGATGTCGGTTTGATCCTGGAGTCAGGAAGATCCCCTGGAGAAGGAGATGGCAACCCACTCCAGTATTCTTGCTTGGGAAATCCTATGGACAGAGGAGGCTGGTGGGCTACAGTCCATGGGGTCGCAAAAAGAGTCGGACACGACTTAGCAACTGACGAACAACAACAAACTGTCACCAACAGTGTGTCCATTCAGTGTGGTTTGATTGAATCCCCTCTGTGTGTTATTCCCTGATAGTGCCAGACTTTAGTGCCATGTGCTTCAGGAAAAACCCCTGTTTGCCTTGCAACAAATCAGAAGGTTGAGACAAGACATTCACCGGGGTCAGAACCCCTAAATGCCCTTTCAGGGATGGGGGAGGGAAGAGATACTTTTTAAGTTTTTAAAATTTCAAGGTGTTCATTTATTTACTTCTATGGGCTCCCCTGGTGGCTCAGTCGGTAAAGAATCTGCCTGCAATGTGGGAGACCTGGGTTTGGATTGGGAAGATCCCCTGGAGGAGGGCATGGCAACCCTCTCAAGTATTCTTGCCTGGAGAATCCCCATGGACAGAGGAGCCTGGCGGGGTGCAATCGATGGGGTCACAAAGAGTTGGACGCAACTGAGCACATACATATTTATTTCTAGAGTTCAATTTTTTGGCCAGTATTTTATTATGAAAAGATTTTCAAACATACATTAATGTTGAAATAATTTTACACTGTACACCCTTATAGTCTTGAATACCCAGGTTTTACTATTAACAATTTGGCATTTTTTTTTTTTTTAATGTATTAATTTGGCTGCTTTGGGTCCTCGTTGTGGCAGGCAGGATCTTTAGTTGCAGCATGCAAACCCTTAACTGTGGCATGTGGGACCTAGTTCCCAGACCAGGGATCGAACCCAGGTCCACTACATAGCCACTGGAGCACCAGGGAAGTCTCAGTTTATCATTCTTAAATCAAGTCTGGCCATCCAGTTTCTCCCAGTCTCCCCTCCGAGCTTCTTCTGCCTTCACATCTGACCTTGGGGTGGATGGTTGGCTGTCTGTCAGCTCATGTTTTTGTACCCATTAGTCTCTCCCTGGGTTGGACTGGGAAACATCCAAGCAGCAGCAGCCTGGAAAAAAGGGGCTGCAAACATTTCTGTGACTATAATCAGCTCTCTTTCCTTCTCCATCTGAGATCTAGGATCTCATGAAAGAAAAGTTTTTGGTTTGAGGTTCTTTTGTCCAAACACAGCATCCTCTGAACCCAAGTCTGGGGGTACAGTGAGGAGATTGGGAAAGGACATGCCATCCCCCAAGAAAAGTATCACCCAAATAATGGTTTTCATCAGCATGACCCAGCCCCTGGGGTGCCCCATATGGCAAGGACAGCCAGCCTGGGACCACCCATCTGGACCATGGGCGAGCCACTCACTCAGTGCTGCCCTGGTCTCTCTGCTGTCTCCAGAATGTGCACACTTTGCTTTTAGGATTCTGTGTTCCTGGTAACCTGGTTAACAGTTTAGAGCAATTTTCCCAAAGTTTAGAGCAAGGACAAATGGAGATTGTTGAGATGATTTTATGCATTAGATATGGAGCCAACGACACTGAATCATCTAGAGAAGTTATTGCCTCCTCCATTGTCTTCAATGAGCTCAAGGGTAATGTTTCATGTTGGTGTTAGTGTGCTTTTAACATCTGTCCAACACTTTTCTGATGACTTTTTTTTTTAAAAGAGTAGGTTCCAGGCCCAGGGTTTTTTGTGTGCAAGAGGAAGGCACCAGAAATGAATAGAACATAAATGAGTTATTTTATTATCAATGTGTATATTTTTGCTGGTTTCCTTAAGTTTAGGATTAATTTTTCCATTTCACAGTAGTGATTTGCATTGTTATTTATAGATGTGAGTGTGTGTGTGTGTGTGTTCAGTTGTGTCTGGATTCCTTGTGACCCCATGGACTGTAGCCCACCAAGCTCCTCTGTCCATGGGATTCTCTAGGCAAGAATAAAGAGTACTGGAGTGGGTTGCCATTTCCTTCTCTTTTTAGATGTTTATTTAAATGTAAACATGATAAAGCAATTATCCTTTAATTTAAAAAAATAAATATAAAAAAATAAACATGAGTTGGTTTAAAGAAAAACATTGTTTTATAGTAACATTTATAAGTTTTATAACATAACATTAATAACACAGATGGCAAAAATTGGGATAGGATATACATTTGGCATATATGATAGTTAAGTACATAGCTCTTCACAGAACCCCAATTCATCCTCACCCCACCCTTTGGTCCCCACTTTCTCCTCCCTCTTAAGTCTCCCACTGAGAATCCCAAGAAGACCATCTGTGCTTCTGAGTTTGGGGAGGAGGGGGAGGAAGGGCTGCTGGGTGGCAAAAGCTCAGCTCTGGTCCCCAGGTCACCACGATGCCAGAGTACCTACGGAAACGTTTTGGTGGCAACAGGATTCCCATCATCCTGGCTGTGCTCTACCTGTTTATCTACATCTTCACCAAGATCTCGGTAAGACGGGGATGCAGCCGGTAAGAAGCTCGTTACAGCCCATTGCTGGTGGCGTCCGCTGCCCGTCCACATTCTTCTCTTATTGAGGAAGCTTCTGGGAGGTTCTAGGAAGATGGGAGGGGTGGGAACAAAGAGCAAGCAGGGGCAGAGTAAGTATGGGGAAAAGGTGGAGAGGACTCCTCCCCTGTCTCCTGCCAAAGCTTCTTCAGCAACATCTCAGGATGGCGCCCGACACTGAATGGGACTCCGAGAGCCCTGGGGTGAGTCTGTCATTTTCCTCCTGGGATCAGGCAGTTATCAGCTATGAGTCACATGTGCTGACAGCCATTCAATCTGTCCCACCCTGACCTTTGGATAGGCAGATCTCCTGGAAAGCGGCCAAGAGCAGATGCTTGGCAATCTCCAGGAGGTGCAGCTCGGCCTGACTCTCAGGATGCCATCTTCTCTTCAATCTGGAACTGGGGGAGACCTTGTCCGGTGTGAGGTGGTGTGGGGCGGGGTACAGGAATTCCATTACATTCAAACAACTATAACTGACTGTCTGCCAGCTCCAGATGTGAAAGAAAGACTTAGAAGGACAACACTTGCTCTCATCCTGGTGGGAATCTACAGACGTGGGGAAGCCTTCCCAAGGGAAGTTACATGTGAGAACGATGCTGAGAAAATATAGAGAAAGAGGAACTGGCATTCCAGATAGATGGACAGAACATGCAACTTTGACTTGTTAGGGAAACAGGGTATATTTCAGCATGCCTGGGGGACTGGGAGCATGCAGTGAGTAAAGGAAATGAAATCAAGTGGCAGGCAAACTGTGAAGCACCTGGCATAGAGCTCTAACTTATTTGGACATTATCTGAGGGGCTCTTGAGAGTCCCTTGGACAGAAGGAGATCAAACTAGTCAATCCTCAAGGAATACTCATTGGGAGGACTGATGCTGAAGCTGAAGCATCAATACTTTGGCCACCTGATGCAAAGAGCCGACTCATTGGAAAAGACCTTGATGTTGGGAAAGATTGAGGGCAGGAGGAGAAGTGGGCAACAGAGGGTGAGATGGTTGGATGGCATCACTGACTCAATGGACATGAGTTTCAGCAAACTCCGGAAGACAGTGAAGGACAGGGAAGCCTGGTGTGCTGCAGTTTGTGGGGTTGCAAAGAGTCGGACACAACTTAGCAATTGAACAACAATCTTGGGGGCAAGTAGGGAGCCACTGAAGAGTTTTGATGAGGAGGAGAGGATGAGATGATCATGATGGTATTTGATAAGGCTGCAGTGTGGAGGATGGAGTGTAAGCAGATCAAGAAGAGAAGCAGGAAGACCACTGAGGAACCTGTATTAGCCTAGTGAAGGGATCTCAAACATAATCACCCATAGGGTTCCCATTTGAGACCCTTGATCTGGGAAGAGATGGGTGAAGAAAGGATAACATATGATGTTTCTGTGTTTCTCAGAATCAAGGCTAGGGCCTGAGCCTGGGGAAATTGTGCTAAAATGTCCACTCATTCATACACCCATTGACTTCTCTCTAGGTGGACATGTATGCAGGCGCCATCTTCATTCAGCAGTCTTTGCATGTGAATCTCTACTTGGCCATAGTCGGGTTGCTGGCTGTCACAGCTCTATACACCATCGCAGGTACGACTGGACAAGGGGTGCTGCTGGGAGAGGTGGTGGGCAGGAGCTGTGATCCATCCTATCTTTTCCTGGCCCGTCTTCTGATGTTCCAGTATGCTAAGACCTTGCCTTCATGAACTCTCAATCTGTTACCCTGGGAGATATGATTTCTCTTGGCCATTGTCCAGAGGGAAAAGATTGTCTGATGGAAGGGAGGATTTCAAAATGTGCCATACCTACATAAAGCTATTTTCCATTTATTTCTTTAAGAACTTTTTCTTAGAACCTACTAAATGCTGAGCAGGTGTATTCACAAGCACAGTGCATAGCTGGATCACAAACCACTGCAGTTTTGGAGCCTGAGGCTCGTCTTTTCCCCTAAGACTTGCATCCCAGAAGAGTGGCTGGTGGGGAGCAGGGCCTTGATATGTATCTGCTTTTTCTTTTTTATAATATTTATTTATCTGACATGCTGGGTCTTCACTGTTGCACACGGGTTTTCTCTAGTTGTGGTTACTCTACGGTTTCAGCGCATGGGCTTCTCATTGTGGTGGCTTCTCTCATTGTGGAGAAAAGGCTCTAGGATGAGAGGGCTTCGGTAGCTGTGGCACACGGGCTTAGTTGCTCTGCAGCATGTGGGATCTTCCTGGACCAGGGATCGAACCCGTGTTCTCTGCGCTGGCAGACAGATTCTTATCCACTGGGCCACCAGGGAAGTCCTGGACTGGGCTTCTTAAAGAAGCATAGAAGTCTTAGGACAACACAAGAACAAGAGCAGGGGCTGCAGGGGCCCCTTGAGGCCCAGGCTTGAAGCTCCATAATATCCCCCTCCACCATATCTTTTGGTTAAAGCAAGCCATTTGGCCAAGCCAATTTAAGAGGAAGAGGAATCAACTTCACCTCAATATGAAAGGACAGCAAAGCTACATGACAAAGTGGGCAGGCACATGAGAAATGGATCCTGCTGTGGCCATCTTTGCAAAGAGTCAACACTAAGACCTCTGTCCCTTCAGGTCCTGAATTTCAAAGTTTCCTCTGCCACCCACCCAGAATAACTCCTCTCCATCAGAGTACCTGACCGTCACCTCTGTGCTCATCTCCCCTCTAGGTGGCCTGGCAGCTGTGATCTACACGGATGCTCTACAGACTCTGATCATGCTTATAGGAGCGCTCATCCTGATGGGCTACAGTAAGTGGGGTCCCAGGGTCATTTGGGTGGATGACAGCACCTCTCTCAAGAAGGGACATCTGCTTTCTTCACAGTTTCAAACCCAGCTGGGGGATTCCTACTTGAGGCATTGGTTATTTTAGCTGGAAGAGAACTGTGCTTATCATGGAAACGTATCTGTTTCTTAAGGAAAAATTAATAGAACTTCTTATACTGGTGTGGATAAATAAATAACAAAATAAAAGGAAGTAAAGGAATCGTTCTTCCTTACAGGAAAATTCCAATTTATAAATGCAGGTGGGGTGAGGGAAATAGAATAACACCATTAGAACACCATAGTAATAACTGCTACAGGCAAAAGCCAACGATAAATGCTGAAGTTAGCAAGTGAAAGTTTATGAAGAAATAGCATATTTGCTTGGTCTCGAAGCATCAAATCCAAAATATTTGTTCATTACAAGGGGACATACATCCACTTTACAGTGGAGAAGCATGGCACCACTGTACTAAGTGATCAAGATATAGTAACTGATAACACAATAATCAGGTGTACCCATATGTAGCTTCTGATATGGTCACTGAGGACACAATCACCTCTGTGCCATTCTTGCTGAAATATATACCCTCAACTTCATCGTTTATAAACATCAGACAAATTGAGGGACATTTTACAAACTACAATGATCAGTATTCTTCAAAAGCATCAGGGGCATGAAAAATAAAGACAGACTGAGGAACTACGAAGAGAGGAGGAAAATAAAGAGACACAACGAATAAACACAGTGTAGGATCCTGATCTGACTTCCAGAAGAGGAAAAGAACATGAGCGGTGCGATCGGAACAGCTTCTATTGTGGTTAATGGTAATGCACCCATGTTAATTTCTTAGTTTCCGTAATACTAGGAGAAGGGTGTATGGAAACTCTCTGTGCTACTTATACAACTCTTCTGTATGTCTATAGTTATCTCAAAACTAAAAGTTCAAAAATTAATAAGTATTAAAACCCTTGTGATCCGGATGTGCTATCATTTAATGCTCACAGCAACCCAATGGTATTGGTATTACTGTTGTTCCTTTGTTGGATGAGAAAATTAGGGCACCAACTGTCAGAAAGTTGCCCAATGTCACAAAGCCAGAATTCAAAGCCAGGATTCAAGCCCCAGTCAGACTGACCTCCGATCTCACCCTCTTCCTTCCCTATCACACTGGCTGGTGATAAGAGTAGGGAGATAATGTGGGTAATAACTTTATTGGGAAGAGTCTAGGAGCAGGAGTCAAAGAGTGTAGGCAAGAATTTTTACCTTAACTTTGTGTCTTTCTGCACAGTTATGCAGAATGTTGTGCATGCGTTACTTTTACCTTTCAAACAACATTTTAAAAAATCATGGAATAATAAATTAGTTTCACACACACACACACAAAAAAAAAACAGCAATAAGACTTGCTTATTATAAACTGTATCAGGAAATGTTCTGGATCCTTACAAAGAAGAAAAACTTCACTGATTTATATAAAGAAGAAAACAAATGAGTAATAAATATATAAAGACACATGTTCAGCCTCACTAGATAAATGTTGAGTGTGGTTGCTATCATAATATTTTGAATCTCCCAGGGCCACATAAGTGACTCATAACACTCTAGGGTTTTGGAGGCAAAAGAGCCAAAAGATAGACCTTCACATGGTTTGCTATTTAGCCAACTTCCTGATCTCTTTTCCTAAATATGGGGTCTCAATGAGGAAGTTCCACTATTTAATTCATTATGATCAGTCAGGAGAGAGATAACCGATTCACCTTCAGCAATCTTCCTCATTCTGCTATATCTAGCAGACTTTCTCCTAAGGTATCTGCAGGTTTTTAAATGTGGAAAACTGATTGACAATATATGCTTGATTTTCTTTCTTTCTTTTTTTTAATCATAAAGCTTATTTTATAAAATTAATCTTTATTGGAATATAGTTGATTTACCATGCTGTGTGAGTTTCTGCTGTACAGCAACATCAATCAGTCATATATATAATATATATATATTATATATATGTATATCCACTCTTTATAAGACTCTTTTCCCATGTAAATTATTACAGAGTATTTAGGAGAGTTGCCTGTGCTATGCAGTAGGTTCTTTTTAGTTATCTATTTAATATATAGTGATTTGTATATGTCAATTTGAATCCCCTTGTTTATCATGGTTTTATTTCTGTGCCTTTAAAAATGTATTTATTTATTTATTGGTTGTGCTGGGTCTTCATTGCTGTGTGGGCTTTTCTGTAGTTCCAGCGAGGGGGGCTACTTTCTAATTGTGGTGTGCTGGCTTCTCATTGCAGTGGTTTCTCTTGTTGCTGAGCATAGGTGCTAGGGTGCACAGGCTTCAGCAGCTGTGGTATGAGGGCTCAGCAGTTGTGGTTTCTGGGCTCTAGAGCACAGCCTAAATAGTTGTGGTGAGAGGGCTTAGTTGCCCTGTGGCATGTGGAATCTTTCCAGACCAGGAATCTAACTCACGTCTCCTGCATTGGCAGGTGAAGTCTTTGCCACTGAGTCACCAGGAAAGTCCTGTTTTTGTGCTCTGAATTCTGTTCCATTGGTCTACAGGACTGCTTTTTCCTAATATCATACTGTTTTGATTACTATAGCTTTGTAATATAGTTTGACATCAGAAAATGTGATGCTTCCAGCTTTGATCTTTCTCAAGGTTGCTTTGGCTATTCAGGATCCTTTGTGGTTCCATGTAAATGCTAGGATTGTTTGTTTTTTCCTTTCTTTCTTCTATTTCTGTGAAAAATGCCATTGAAATTTAGATAGGGATTTCATTGCATCTGTGGATCACATTGAGTAGTATGGACATTTTAACAATCTTGATCTTCCAGTCCATTTAACATGGAATATCTGTCCACTTATTTGTGTCTTCTTCAATTTCTTTTATCACTCTTATTTATTGTTTTCAGTGTACAGATCTTTTCACCTCTTTGATTAAATTGATTCCTATTTTATTCTTTTAGATGCAATTAGAAACAATATTGCTTTCTTTTCATTGAAGTATAGTCAATTTACAGTATTGTATTAGTTTGAGGTGTAAATATATATGTGTATATATATTCAGATTATTTTCCATTATAGATTATAAATTATTTAATATAGTGCCCTGTGCTATACAGTAAATTCATGTTGTTTATTTCATATGTAGTAATGTGTATTGGTACTATTTTCTGAATATCTCTTTCCAATAGTATCTGCTTATGTGTTTGGTTACCCAGTTGTGTCCAGCTATTTGCGACCCCATGGACTGTAGCCCACCAGGCTCCTCTCTTCCATGGGATTTTCCAGGCAAGACCACTGGAGTGGGTGGCCATGCCCTTCTCCAGGGGATGTTCCCAACCCAGGGATCAAACCCAGGTCTCCCACATTGCAGGCGTATTCTTTACTGTCTAAGCCACCAGGGAGGCCTGAATAGTATATAGAAACACAATTGGTTATTGCATATTGATTTTGTATTCTGCAGCTTTACTAGATTCATTCATTTATTAGTTTTAACTGTTTTTGGTGGAATCTTTAGGATTTTTTATATATAATATATTATCAGCAAACAGGGACAACTTATTTTCAAATATTGGAGATTTTTCTGATATATTTCTGTTATTGTTTAATTCCATTACAATAATAGAATATATTTTGTATGATGTTATTTCTTATTAATTTATTGAGGTTTGTTTTATGGCCAGAAACATTGCCTATTTTGATGAATCTTCTAAGAGTACTTGAGAAGACTATGTATTCTGCTATTGTTGGGTGTAGTGCTTTATAAATTTCAATTGGGTCAACTTGGTTGATAGTGTTGTATAAATCTTCTTTATCTGTATAAATATTTTTGTCTTATTTTTCCATCAACCACTAAAAAGGGGGTATTGAGGTCTCCAACTATAATAGTTGACTTCTTTCTCTTCTTAGGATTGTTATGAGCTCTTGGTGAACTGACCTCCTTATCATTATGTGGTGTTCCTATCTATCCTTGGCTGTATTCTT
The DNA here is from genome assembly GCF_027580195.1 of Bos mutus. Lineage (NCBI taxonomy): Eukaryota > Metazoa > Chordata > Mammalia > Artiodactyla > Bovidae > Bos > Bos mutus. The sequence goes on along the minus strand of NC_091641.1, from coordinate 19,472,864 downwards.
TGTTCTGGAGTCTAATTTGTCTAATATTAATATAGTCTGTCTAGCTTTCTCTTGACTTGAATGGTATATATTCAAGGTCCAATTACTGATAATTGGACCACAAACAATTATCCTTCCCTCCCACTACCACAAAATAATTTTTCAGGGAAAAAAGCATGACAAAAATTTATCATCAAAAATATTTTCCCCCCAGTAGCCACTGTTTACCACACTCTTCCACAAAAATAAGCCAGGCTGCTGGTTACATATCATTGTTACCCAAATGGTAACACCAACCCCCTTCTCTTCCATACCAAGAAACAAACAAACAAAAAATACCCAAGAAAAGAAATGAAACAAAAAAGACAAACACAATCTTCCAGAACATAATCCAGTGAGAGCAGTGTTATTTTGGGGATAACCTTGAATCCTTTCGATTAATATAACGAAGCAAATTATCTGCAAACTACAGTGCTTTATTATTTTTTATAGACAACTCATGCTTGTGCCGGATGCTGTGCATTTTATATGCAGAATCTCAGTCCTTGCTCCAGTGCTGTGAGGTTGGCACTTTATTATTACCACTCGCAGATGAAAAACTGAATCTCAGATGGAGAAATGACTTTCTCAAGGCCATAACTTGGACCACTCTTGAAACACCATACATTGGGATAGCTGAGAAGAAGTTTAGAGGTGAAAGTATGTTTCCTTAAGGCAGAGTTTCTTAACGTGGGGTCCATGGACAGAAGGTACAGGTTTTGTGAACCTTGGATGGGAAAGAAATCCATCTGTTTTCACAAATCTATCAGTGACATTTAGCATCTTTCAGTTATTAGCATAGGCAGCTCACCACAGGGATATTAGCAATATCTGTGACTTTGAAACCAAAATATAACCCTGATGTTTTTATCCAAATGTTTTTATAATTGCTGCTGATGTGTTGAAACACTGTCTGTGTCCATGGTTACTTTAAAACTAGATTGTTATTTGACCCACTGTGGAGTCTTTGTATTTAATGGTGCAAATAAATAAATTACTATGTCTTAGTTCTCATGGTTTGATGAGTGCCTTCGATGTATTTGGCTTCCTTTATAATTGATGTATTTTGTATTAGGAGGAAATGGCAACCTACTCCAACATTCTCATCTGGGAAATCCCATAGACAGAGGTGGCTGGTGGACTATAGTCCACGGAGTTGCAAGAGTCAGACACGACTTAGTGACTAAACGACAATTTTGTATTATATATTTAGAAATATTATTCTAAGAAGCAATCCATAGTCACTACCAAAGGCATTAAAAAAATGTTTTTTTAAAATAGGAGGCTAAGAAGCTCTAAGTCAATTAACTTTGCTGTGGTTCTAAGTAGGATTTCACCAATCTCCAACCATTCCCTTATGAGCTGCTGTGGATCAATCTGAGTTCCTGGCAAATTTGGGCTTCCTCTCAATTCTAGGTTTTGCTGCAGTTGGTGGGTTGGAAGGCTTGGAGGAGAAATATTTTTTGGCAATGGCCAGCAACCGGAGCGGGAACAGCAGCTGCGGGTTGCCCCGGGAAGATGCCTTCCATATTTTCCGAGACCCAGTGACGTCTGATCTCCCATGGCCCGGGATCCTATTTGGAATGTCCATCCCGTCTCTCTGGTATTGGTGCACGGATCAGGTACAGGGCAGCAGGCTGAGCCCCCGGAATGCTTCCTTGGGGTGTCTAGAAGCTGGGTTTTTGTCCTTCCCCTATCTGTTCTCTTATTTCTCTACTACTCTACACATCATCTGCTTATTCTTGCTCATATGGCAAATCCAAAGCTGCTGCTTTTTGCAAAGGGAAAACTTAATACATCCTGCTGAATGTCTGGAAAGACCCAGTAAGCAAAAGCGATGATATATTTTAAATGGAGGTTTTAGCTGACATTGGTATTATTTGCTCCACAAATACTGTACCAGCTGCTTGGAAGTCACAGGTAAACAAGGACACTCGGTCCTTGTAGAACTCACTTTCTTCTGACAGAAGTAGACAGCAGTAAATAAATAAATGGAACATTACAAGGTGATAACTGTCATTAAAAAAAAAAAGGAGGTTGAGAGTGTGAGAGTGACATTTTAAAATAGGGTGGTCAGGAGAATCATGGTTGAGAAGTGACCTTTGGCAAAGGAGGAGAGCAAGTGGGTTCTGGTGATTGTCAAGGAAGAGAGTTTGGGGCAGAGGGACCCACCAAAGCCAATCCCTTAAAGCAAATATATAACTGGTGTAAAAAAAAAGAAATTAGAAAGGCAAAAGACACTGCTGTGGGTAAAATAAGCCTTTTGTGTTAAAAGGTGGGGTGGGAATAGAATCCGTATTTGCATTTGCTTGTATTTGCTGAAGAGCTTCCCAGGTGGTGCTAGTGCTAAAGAACCCACCTGCCAACGCAGGAGACATAAGAGACGCTGGTTCAATCCCTGGGTTGGGAAGATCCCCTGGAGGAGGAGATGGCAGCCCCACTAGTATTCATGCCTGGAGAATTCCATGGACAGAGGAGCCTGGTGGGCTGCAGTCCATAGGGTTGCAAAGAGCCAGACACGACTGAGCGACTGAAAGAGCACGGGCGCACACGTGAATGTGCTGAGGGAAACTCCAGATGGATTACCTAAAACTGAGGGCGATTACTTCCGGGGGTAGGTGTGCCAGGAAGGACGGGAGCTATTTCACTCCACACCTTTTTATACTTTCTCAGATTTCAAGCCCGTGAATATGTCATCTATTGAAATTGGTTTTTCCATTACATTAAAGATCAGCAATCTGTGTGCCATTTTGGAAGCTGTATTTCATATTCAGAGCTGATGAGACTTTAACCAAAATAATGATCATGGAGCTGGGCCACTGAATTGGTGCAGGAGGCACTGCAGAGAGTGAACCTCGGTCACCCCATGGGTGAGAACGCCTCTGAGTGAAGAGCTAAAACCCAAGCCAGAGATGGGTACAGTGTTGCCCCTTTAGAAAGTCACTCTCAAAAAAAGAAAAAGAAAATCACTCTCCCCTCTTGACCCTCTCCCCTGATCTTTTCCTTAGCAAATATTGGCTGGAGAGTTCAGCCAATATTCAGCCCATCTGAACTGGGCAGGAGACAGTTCAGATGCAGGCTGAGAGCCTGGGCTTTCTCAACCTTAACAGGCTTGGACTGAAGTTCAGGTGGCATAACTTTGTTTAGTATCTTCAGCCTCTGTTTTCTCATTAGTGGGATTACTAATAATTGTAAAAGACAGAAGCACTGGGAATTTGCTCATAGTCCTTTTTGTTGCAGGGGCATTTAATAAACTGTTAAAATCATTTACCTTTTTGCTATGGTTTTATGCTACTGCTCTTGACACAGGTCACCAGCTTATATTTATTAATCAATACGAATATTTCCTTGAGATGCCTCACCCCCTCACTAGCTGGGATTTCAGTGTACATCCCTTGAAGCCCACCTTCGACCCACCTCGTATTGTTCAAGAGCCTGGGGACTTAATCCAGGATGACTCGATCATCTTCTGGACGCCAGGGAGGGTGAGAGGGCCCAGAAAACCAAGCCTTCTTTGGACCCCACGGCTCTCGGTCTTGTTGCTGCTGAGCTGGATTCTGTGGCCCCCAAAGGCTGTGTTATGTGTTAGTTCCTTGTGCTGGTGCTGCCCTAGGAGAAGCACGTGTTTGGTCAGCTCTGTGTGTAGCTCACTTTAGAGCAGAAGAAAGGCAAAGTGGCATGCATGGTGCACGGATTGAGAAGCGTGTTTTAGATCTTTCTGTGCAGAGACAGAAGGGCAAATCACAATCAATAATGACACTTAACCATTTGTTGATCACTGTGCCATTTACCAGTAATTGATTGAAGCATTTCCTATGTATTAGCTCATTCATGTTCATAACATTTCTATGAGCTCTGCTCCATTACTTGGGTCTGGGGGTTGTCATACAGGGCCACACACTCTTCACAGGGCTTGTGGGGTTTTGAGCAGCACAACGCTCTTAAAACTTACTCAGCTGCCTCTTAAATTCCCCTCTGGAGGCTCCACTTCATGGGAATAAATAAAAACCAACATTCTTTCAGTCACAGCTTTGAACCTGCCATCACAAGGGCTAGGTTTTCCAAAGCTATAAACCCTCCTATCTGCTTCCAGATGGACTGACAAGGATTGAAGCTCGAATGCCTAATTTGGCACTTTCGAGCGACTGCGTTCACTTACTCTGTCGTGTCTGACTCTTTATGACCCCAGGGACCATAGCCCACCAGGCTCCTCTGTCCATGGAATTCTCCAGGTAAGAATACTGGAGTGGGTTGCCATTTCCTTCTCCAGGGGATCTTCCCAATCCAGGGATCGAACCTGAGTCTCCTGTGCCTCCTACATTGCAGGCGGATTCTTATCACTGAGCTACTGGGGATGCCCCTTTGGCATCTTAATGAAGCCATTAAAAAAAAGTATCCTATAGATGCTATATTGTTACATGTAACTACCACATTCTTAAGTATTCTAGAAAGCCCAATGGGTGTATGTTTGGAGTTATGAGAAACAACAGGTAACAGTTAAATCAGCTTCTAGACAAAGACATCCAAGTTCCCAGCTCGAGCCTCACTGTTCCCCCACCTCTCCTCAAATAAGCTGATTCCATGTTTTAGACTCATTCATTGACAGCATCCAAATAAATAATAATAATCTATGCAGTTGAGGAAACACTTGTTTGCAAGTCACAGGAAAAAAAAAAACACACACATCAAGTTTAAACCAGCTTAGGAAAAGGGTGGGGAATTTATTACCTCATGGATTACGAACTGCAGGAAGGTGTACTAGCCTTCAGAAACTCCTGGAACATACTCTGGTATCCTTCTCCATGGTCTTTATTTCTTACCTGCAGACTTCATTGTTTCTCATCGAGGTCCAGTGGAAAGAGACTGACAACTCGCAAAGTCCCAAATCCAAAAACCCTGTGGAAGGGCTCTGGTTGGCCAGGCTTGGGTCCCGTGCCTACCCCTGGATCAGGCAGGATCTGTGCCCAAGAAGACAGGATAGCCATGTGGAGAGGGGGTGGGTTTCAAAAGAAGAAGCAGGACACTCCAGCAAGCCTGTGCCAATGATGAATGCTTTTTAAAAATGGGAAGGATTCCAGCTTTGTCCTGCTCACCACCATTAATGGTGGTAATGACATTTCACTCCTCTTGTCTACTGTTCACAGAACCAACTTATAAAAGCTCTGGTAGATGGCTCAGTGGTAAAGAATCCGCCTGCCCATGCAGGAGACATGGGTTTGATCCCTGGGTTGGAAAGCTCCCCTGAAGAAAGGAATGGCAATCCACTCCAGTATTCTTGTCTGGGAAATCTCATGGACAGAGGAGCCTGGTCAGCTACAGTCCATAGGATCACAAAGAGTCAGACATGACTTAGCCACTAAACAACAATTCACCAAGGTCTCTGCAACTTCTCCAGAGGCTTCAAGACCCCAAACCTCAGGAAATAGTAGAGAAAATTCTGAGCTCATGTAGATGCCATCTGAAGGCTGGAGCAGGGACCGGTCTTTCCACTCAAAAAACACTCGACAGCATGTCATTCCCTTTGAATGGATAAATCTTTTTTTGCTATTCAAAATTTGGGTATATTGCAAAATCATCACCAAAGTAAATGTAGTTATTTTTCATCACCATACATAGTTTCACTATTTCTCTTGTGATGAGACCTTTTTTAGTGTAATGAGAACTTTTAAGATCATCTCTTAGCAACTTAAAGATAGGCGACCCAGTATTAACTATAGTCACCATGCAGTACATTACATCCCTAGGACTTCTTTTATAACTAAAATTTGTGCTTTTTGACTCCCTTCACCCATTTTGCCCACCCCCACCCTTTGTCTCTGGCAACTACCAATCTGTTCTAAAGTGATAAATCTTGATAAGACCTACCTTATGCCTCCCATCAGAGAGAAGGGGGTCAGGCTAAGACCTAGGTGTACCAGTATGCAGTAACTATAAGCCCAGATACACCAATCCTGTTGGTGGAAGTATCTCAGAACCTCTCTTTCTCTTCTATCCTCCTTCCAGTTCTTGCTTTCTCTGCCTTGGTGTAGCTCCTGCGGCTGGACCACTGGGCCACACGGATTGAGAATAAAAGAGATGCTTCTTTGGAGAAGCCAGATCCACTAGGCTCCTGAGTCTATATGCCTACCAAGAAGCCACGCACATCTAATTTGCTTTAAGAGAAAGTCATCTCAACTTCAACCACCCCACTGTTTCCCAGGTGATTGTTCAGCGGACTCTGGCTGCCAAGAACCTGTCCCACGCCAAAGGGGGCTCTCTGATGGCCGCATACCTGAAGGTGCTACCCCTTTTCATCATGGTGTTCCCGGGTATGGTCAGCCGTGTCCTCTTTCCAGGTAAGAAGACAGCTGGGAGGAGAGATTTTCTATGAGTCTCAGACCCAGTAAAGTGTTCTAAACATATTACCGACTGCCCCATGAGAGTGAGACTGGTGTCCCTTCCTTGTGATTCCACTGAGGCATCTCCATTCCAGTATCTACTGACTCTGTGCTGTTTCCCAATATTGGTTCAATGGGCATGTCCTATAGATGTCCCAGGCCTAACAGAGTGGAGACCTATCCAGGGCTTTGCCTCAACTATACATTTTATTTTATTTATTTATTTTTTGCACTCTCAACTATACATTTTAGTTATTTAGTTGACTGCACCAGGCCTTAGTTGCAAGCACTTGAGAGCTTTGATCTTTGTTGAGGCATGTGAACACTTGGTTGTGGCATGTGGGATCTAGATCCCTTACCAGGGATTGAACCCAGGTCCCTGCTTTGGGAGTGTGGAGTGATAGCCACTGGACCACTAGGGAAGTCCCTCAACTACACATGTATATTTAAAACCACAAACTAGGCTAAATCTTGTCCCAGATGCCAGCTCCCTGAAATCTCACGTGAGGGCACCCCTCACACTTCAGTGGTTTGGCAACTTCAGCCCAATGGAACCCTTCAGTTCAGTTCAGTTCAGTCGCTCAGTCGTGTCCGACTCTTTGTGACCCCCATGGACTGCAGCACGCCAGGCTTCCCTGTCCATGACCAACTCCCGGAGCTTGCTCAAACTCATGTTCATTGAGTCGGTGATGCCATCCAGCCATCTCATCCTCTGTTGTGCCTTCAATCTTCTCCTCCTGTCTTCAATCTTTTCCAGCATCAGGGTCTTTTCCAATGAGTCGTTTCTTCCGTCAGGTGGCCAAAGTATTGGAATTTCAGCTTCAGCATCAATCCTTCCAATGAATATTCAGAACTGATTTACTTTAGGATTAACTGGTTTGATCTCCTTGCTGTCCAAGGGACTCTCAAGAGTCTTCTCCAACACCACAGTTCAAAAGCATCAATTCTTTGGCCCTCAGCTTTCTTTATAGTCCAACTCTCACATCCATATGTGACTACTGGGAAAACCATAGCTCTGACTGGTTGGACCTCTGTTGGCAAAGTAATATCTCTGCTTTTTAATATGCCACAAGGAAAGCATAGAACCCTTGGTGGGGTACTTTTCTTAACAAAACTGGGGTATCAAACCTCTAAAGTATTTGCCTTATCTATAAAAAAACTTGGTAGAGGGATGAGGTTTTCAGCATGGAGATTAAACAGGCCTAGGAGTGGAAAATGTTATTGGGAGTCATTGTGATGTCAGGAACTGGTGATCTCTATACCTGTACCTGTAGACAGGTGCATCTACTTCCAAAACCTGTCTCTTAATCAGGCTACTGTTTCTCTCAGGAAATCACATCTTAAGCTTTGGATCTATATCTGGAAGATCCATAACAAGACCCTGATCCTCACTCATAGCAGTCAGCCAATCAGTGATGATTATTAAATGAAACATAATGCCACATTCCATGACCCTAGGGAGTTGTAACATCTCAGATGAGTCTGGTCCTCATGAAAAAGTAAAAGAAAATAGATATCAAAACACTCTAGCCTATGGTACCAGCAATAAGTGAGAAATGAATTTGAGAGAGTGAGGCAGGGTGGAGATGGTGAGGTGGGCATGGTGGATTTGAAGGTCTTGATCAGAGCTTCTCAAAGTGTGATCCCCAGTCCAGCAGCATCAGAGTGGCCTTGGAACTTGCTAGAAAGGCAAACTTTTCAGACCTCATCCAAGACCTATCGAATCCAGGTCTTTGGGGATGGGGCCCAACAGAAGGTGGAGAATCCCTGGTCTAAAGGGCCAGGGGCTGGGCCAAGCCACCGTTCCTACCCATTTCCACTCTTCTCTCCGTCTCAGCCCCAGCAGCTCCCTGCTGAATCTTCAGATGGGTCCAGTACTGCCTCAAAGGATGCTCTGATCCTGGGCTCTCATGAGCCTGGACAACATCCTCTTCCACTTAGTCCATCTGAAAAACAATACCCACTCATTAAGGAACACTGGTAGAAACCAAGAAAGAAGCAAAATGACCCTCAAAACAATGAAACCCAAGAGTCTAGAAATGTACCTGTTTACAAACCAATCATCTCCACCTAAGCTTTGGAATAAACTAAGGTTTTGAGTCCTAGCCATGATCCTAGCTTTATGATTTGGGGATGTTATTTAGCCTCTGTGGGTCTCAATTTGCTTGTCTTTAAAATAGGTGTACTAGGGACTTCCCTGGTGATGCAGTGGTTAAGAATCTGCCTTGCAATGCAGGTTCGATCCCTGGTCGGGGAACTAAGATCCCACATGCCATGGAGCAACTGAGCCCCCCTACCACAATTAGAGTCCATGCACCACAACCCCATGGCACAATGAAGATGCTACGTGCCACAATTAAGACCCGGGACAGCCAAATAAATAAATATTTTAAAAATTGGTATAATAGCAATGTTTTCACAGAGTTATGAAAATTACATGAGAAGGTATGTGTAGAGTGTTAATTTGCAGCATCTGCGTCACAGTACAACTTCTATGAATGCTGGCATTTTGGAAGAAGGAGTTTTGGTGCTGTGTTTGGACTGGACTCTGCTAGAGCCATCCTTTATTTCAAGCATCATCATAGGATCTGACAAGGGAATCCACTCAACGTATGAAACGGTTGATTAATTCACCCAAGACACGTGAGCAGATATTAGTGAATGGTGGGTTAACGATCGCAAGGCTGTCGATTTCATTTATAACTTAAGCTGAGCCAAATAGTTTCCTTGTGACGAGCATATTTTTCAGCCCGAATGAACAAACATAATTTTCTGCCCTAAACATGCATTATAAACTTTGTGTCACATGTTTCATGGTTGAAGCTTGCATTCCTAGAGGGTTAAACAAAAACTTGGTTGTTAAATGAATTATTTCAGAGGGAGTCTTGCTCCTTCTTGGTGTCCCTTGAAGACAGGAGTTTTTGGACACTAAGAGTTTGAACTCATAACATGTGAATGTAAACAAGATCTTTGCCCCACCTGGGAGGTTCCCTACCACCTTCTGGCCACAGGAATGTGACTATTTTCTAACTTTCTCCAAAGCTTCCTCAGACAAACCATAAACAAGCCAAGAACTTTGACCTCTCAAAAGCATTTTTCTCAAAAAGATTGTTCCTTCTTAATACTTCCTGTCAAATATCATTTTTGGTCTGCAATCTGAATTTTGTCTAAACTGAATCAGAGTTCTGGAGGCATCTACTTTTGTTCCATAGCAATTGTTATTATTATTATTTTAAAATATATTTATTTATTTATTTGGCTGCGCTGGGTCTTAATTATGGCATCTTTGATCTTTGTTGCAACATGCCAGCTCTTAGCTGTGGCCTGTGGGATCTAGTTCAGCAACCAGAGATTGAACCTGGACCCCCTATTTTGTGAGCGTGGAGTCTTAGCCACTGGACCACCAGGGAAATCCCCTGTTATTAGTATTATTAATTGTGGCCACAGCACCCTTTATCACTCGTGGATGTAAGTGGAGGGAAGGGTCCCGGCTTTGAGAAGACATAGCTGTGAGTGGAGAAATTTTACAAAGACCAGTTAATTCTTGGGCTTCCTAATGGATGAAGCGGTCTGGGGTGATTTCCATTTCTTAGGTCGTATACTACCTTAAAAAAGAAAATGAAGAATTGGGATCTCCCTGGCAATCCAGTGATTAGGACTCTGTGCTTCCACTGCAGGGGACCCAGGTTCTATCCCTGGTCGGGGAACTAAAACCTTGCAAGCTGTGCAGTGTGGCAAAAAGAACAATAAAAAATATTAGAGGGCAGGGAGGGATAAATTAGGGATTTGGGATTAATAGATACACACTACTATAGGTAAACACCAAGGATCTACAGGGAACTATAGTCAATATTTTCTAATAATCAATAAATGAAAGAATCTCAAAATAATATATGTATATATATATATATATATAAATATAACTGAATCACTTTGCTGTACACCTGAAACATTATAAGTGTCTGTATTATACAACCATACTTCAATAAAAAATTTTAATTGAAGAAAAGAATCAACAGTACTAGGTTTTAAAGTCGTGATGTACTTTAAATGTTCACATTTATTAAACTGATAGTTTTAACCCAGATAAAATTATAAAGACCAGGCATTTAACCTCATCTGGCGATAACATTGCTGCCAGTGAATTTAAGGTTCTTTGTCCCGAAAGATTTCAGAGACAACTCAGAGAGTTTGGGAAGATAAAGTGAGAGTTTATTTAAGCAAAGGGGACAGTGGGCAGACAGGTGAGGAGCCGCCACCCTGGGATTCTTTATCATTGGTGTTGAGGGGCTTCATACAAATGAAGGGGTAGACTATTCCCTGAGGAAGGAGGAGTTTGGAGTTTGTATTCCCTGATTTTAACCCCAGTTCCATTTTCCCAAGGGGAGGAGGGGTTTTTGTCCCTATTCAGCTTAAATCAGAAGTGTCATGGCATCAGTGCATGGTGGGTGCTTATCTGTAAGGCCAATTTTATTGTAATAAGAACATACTAAGCAAAAGGTTGCCTTTGGAGGCAGGAGATTCCTGCCTTTCCCCAGCTTTCTTTGTTACCTGAACCCTATCACCTAAAATATGTAGTTTTCTGGTCAACATGGAGTTTCCTGCTTTCCTTCATCTGCCTCACTGTTTACAAGACATTTACAAGATGTTTACAAGATTTCCTGCCACCTGGCCCCTGCTCCCATTTCCCTGCTCATACCTAGCTACCTGCCTGCTGTAACCCTGTCAAGCATCTGCGTTTGAGGCCACTTGTGAATTCGAGGCTTCAACTACACGTTCATCATGAAATTGGTATTGCATCAGAACCTGGGAGGAGATGAGCGTGGGCAGTGATGGGCTCCAAGCCCACCCCTAAACTGAGTCTTGGGGGTAGTTGTCACTTGCCATCGGATGTGGGCTGGAAGGCAGTGTCACCCATCAGAATGAGGAAGAAAGACAGAGGGTCACCCATCAGAATGAGGAAGAAAGACAGAGGGAGGGTCTTGGAGCTGTTTATGGGAGTTACCCCTATTAATAGATCCAGCTGGCAAAAGAGATATGAGGATTTACAAGTGCTCCAGCAGGCGTGAGTGGTGATGTTTTGGCATGGAGACGGTGGTGAGGAGCATAGCTCAGCTCAGATACGAGGAGCTGAGGAAGACAGAAAGTAACAAGAAAGCTCTCATTCAAACACGTGCCAGACCACTGAGACTACCTACACTCTGGGCCTTCCCTGAAACTTTGGATCGGGAGTTGCGAGACTTGTCTCCATCATGACCTTGCTGGGTGACTATAATCAGGTCCCTTCCCCTCTCTGAAGGTAACACTAATAATGAGATAGCTAGCCTCTTCCCAACAAAAGTGTATTGAGCAGATAGTCTGCACTGAAATTGTATAGTGGCCTTTCAGGGGGGCTCCAAAGAGCTCCCGGTACTACAGTCCTTTATGTCTCAGCACAGAAAGAATTCTGTGAGAAGCAAAGTGATGGATGAGAAGTGATTTCTTAGAATAGAACAGTTGTAAGTCTTACAAGCAGGTGGGCGAGGGGGTGCCATGCCCCGAGAATTTACTGGGCTACAGTTTCATAATCAAAGGAAAAGTAGGGGGTGGGAGAGGAACTTCTTTGTCTTTCTTCAGTAGACTTTCTTGCTTCCAACATCAGCTCCTTCTCCAGGTTGTGCAGGGGACATTTCTCGTCCCTACAGGGTCAAGCTAGGTTCACAGATTATTGTTTTTCATGTGTGCAGAGAGCATGTCTTAGGAATCAGTAACTTACTGAGCTCACTGGGCAGGCTGTGGGTCCCGTGTCACCATCGTTTTATTGTTTGGGGGCAGGTCCCGTGCTTCTGTTGCATGATTTTGTTGCTAAGCCAGCCTTCTTGGTTTTGTGGTTGAGCAAACCTGCTCCCTTGAGTAATCATTAACTTACAAGGCTCCCCTATATATATATTTTTGCATACAGTCCCCTAGTGGGATTAACTATTTAATCGTCTACTTTGTCCCTTTACTCTGTCCCTATCAGTACCACACATTAGTATAATTTTTTTTTTATCTCTTTCTATCTTGTAAGCAAGAGGTCTATGCTTGTATGCTTTGGATGTGTTCATCACGATAACAGGTAGAGATGAAGAACTAGAGGTGCCAGGAATTCTGGATGGATTTACATTAGAAAATCAGGATGCTGCTTGGGAGAGAAAAGAATTGATACAGAAATGGAGAAAGAGGAGGTGAGAAAACTTCCAAGTGGGTAGAGTTTTTATGAGTCTAAAATGAGGAACAGCTGTTGAACTATATGTGCTATTGGGAAGGAGATGGGGAAAAGAGGAATTTTAAAAATATTTGCCTTGTGTCAAATGATGGCATTCTCCTTTGCACTTCCAATAAACTTAGGTAAAGAGGTGAATTGCTTGTGTCCTTTTTAGAGAGTTAAGGAACCTGATGTAGAACAGGGTGCCGAGACTGGCTGTGAGGTGTCAGCTTTATTGAGGTTTCAATAAAAGTAGTTGAAATGAACTCAGCACTTCCCATGCCTCAGACTCTGGGCTACATGTGTTAACGTGCACCTTCTCAGTCCTCACTGTAATCTTAGGAAGCAAAGTTCCATTACTGTCCCAATTTCACAGATACAGCAACTGAGGTCCAGGATGGTTAAGTGAGAAGGCCATGGTTTATCAAGTTTGTTGTTTAGTGGCTAAATCATGTCCGACTTATTGTGACCCGATGGACTGTAGCCCGCCAGGCTCCTCTGTTCATGGGGTTTCCCAGTCAAAAATACTGGAGTGGGTTGCCATTTCCTCCTCCAGGGGATCTTCCTGAGCTAGGGATTGATCCTTTGTCTCTTTTGGCAGGCAGATTCTTTACCACTGGGAAACAGGCAGATTCTTTACCACTTAATCAAGTCCAGGGTCCTTTTTATTTCATTGAGCTCTACACTTATATGCAGTAGCCCTGTCTCCTGGTGCTGACTGGCGCTGGGCTGTGTTTTGGCCGGGCCTAGGGCTCTGAGGGTCCATCTAGCCATCTCTGGGCTTGTTTCCTCCACAGATGAAGTGGCTTGTGCAGACCCAGAAATCTGCCGGAAGGTCTGTAGCAACCCCGCCGGCTGCTCTGACATCGCGTATCCCAAACTTGTGCTGGAACTCCTGCCTACAGGTAATGATCCATCACCCTTCAGCTGAGTCCCCCCGAGAAAGGAGGACCCTGGCTGGGCTCCCATCCAAGGTGGGGGACAAGATGCGAGGGCCCCCAGCTGAAGCTCAGGCCCTGGCTACGCAGGGGGCTGTACCCCACCCACCTCTGGGTCCCTCCTCTCAGCTCCCAGCCCTGAGTTCTGCCTTGTCAGCATTGAACCTCTCAGGACTGGTTGGCCGCAGACCTGGGCAATGGGGTCAACAGTGAAGGCAGAAAAAAGCCCAAGGCCCATAGAGCTCCCTTCTGCCCCCAGGGCTCCGTGGGCTCATGATGGCTGTGATGGTGGCGGCGCTCACGTCTTCCCTCACCTCCATCTTTAACAGTGCCAGCACCATCTTCACCATGGACCTCTGGAACCATCTCCGGCCTCGGGCATCTGAGAAGGAGCTCATGATTGTGGGCAGGTATGATTTTACTCTGGTGGCTCAGACGGTAAAGCGTCTGCCTGCAATGTGGGAGACCTGGGTTCGATTCCTGGCTCAGGAAGATCCCCTGGAGAAGGCAATGGCAACACACTCCAGTTACTCTTGCCTAGAAGATCCCATGGATGGAGGAGCCTGGTAGGCTACAGTCCATGGGGTCGCAAAGAGTTGGACACGACTGAGCAACTTCACTTTCTTTCACTTTTCACAGTCTTATTGGGTGGGGCCGGGCAAGAGTCTGAAAAGTCAGGATAACCCAGGGAGGAAAAAGCTGAGCCATTCAAAGGGAAAGTCCAAACAGTGACTTCTCCTGGTTGGCTCAGCCCCACTCTGATGGCCAAGCTGAAGGACACCAGGACCCTGTGGATGAGTAAGGCATTCATTCATTCAAGAGCACTTCCTATCTGCCAGGTGCTGGGCACATAACAGTGAAAAGAAAAGACTCATTTTGCTTTCTTGGAGCTAGAATAAGAAAAGCATAAGTAAACAGGTGGTTTTAACCACATTGAGTATTATGACAGATGAGCCAGAACTAGGGCTTCAGAGGAAAGTCTCTAACTTGGGTTGGGATTTGAGGGGTCAATAGGAGATAGCCAGGTAAAAGCAAGGAGGGTGTTCTGGAGGTTTGGGGGAAGGTTTCTCTACCAAGTCTTCTGCCAACTCCTGAAGCATAATGCAGGGAATGAAAATGAGTGAAGTGAGTGGCATGCACATTTTATGCAAAAGGTATGCTAACAAGCATCTCGGGGCTCTGCTTCTCAAGAAGGTGCATTCCTAGGGCTGTCTCAGCCATGGTTGAGGGAAAGGTATGACAACAAAAGGCTTCTCTGGTAGCTCAGATAGTGAAGAATCCACCAGCAATGCAGGAGACCAGGGTTCGATCCCTGGGTTGGAAAGATCCCCTGGAGAAGGAAATGGCAACCTGCTCTAGTATTCTTGCCTAGAGAATTCCATGGACAGAGGGCCCTGTTGGGCTACAGTCCATGGGGTCACAAAGAGTGGAACAGGACTGAGCCACTAACTATGACATCAAAAACATATTCTGTTAAAAAAAAGAAAGAGAGCTAAATTAGACCTCATCAAAACCCAAAACTTTTTCAATTCAAAAGAAACTAAGAAGGGGACTTGGGTGGTCCAGTGGTTAAGACTCCAAGCTTCCAATGCAAGGGGCTCAGGTTCGATCTCTGATCAGGGAACTAAGATCCCACATGCCATGCAGGGTGGCCAAGAAAATAGGAAAGAAAAAAAAGGAAAGAAAGCAAATGAGAAGATGAGCCACAGATTGGGAGAAACTATTTGCAAGCCAAATATTTGACAAAGGCCCTGTAATCTAGAACAATCTTCAAAATGAGATTGTAATCTATTTTCTAATCTAATTTTTTGTAATCTAATTTTCACAAAGATTGAAAATGACTTCAAGAGACCACTGTACACCCACTAGTATGGCTATAATTGAACAGCAGATAGGGAGGCAGAGAAGTTGGAATTCTTGTGAATTGCAGGTGTTAATATATAATGGTTCAACTGTTCAAAACAGTTTGGCATTTTCTTAAAAAGTTAAATATAAACTTACCATATGACCTAGCAACTGCATTCCTAGAAATAAAACCATATGTCTGCACAAAGACATGTATACAAGTGTTCATAGCAGCAGTTTTTACAAGAGCCAGAAAGTAGAAGGAATCTAAATGTCCACTTATAGGTGAAGGATAAATAATGTTACACAACGGCGTATCCACTCAACGGAATGTTTTCAACAATAGTTACACTGGCATATCCACTCAACGGAATGTTTTCAACAATAAAAAGGAATGAAATACTGATACATATCTGATGAACTTCAAAACATGCTAAATGAAAGAAGCCAGCTGCAAAAGACCATGCATTGTATATATTGTGTGCCATTTATGTGACGTGTCCAGAAAAGCAAACCTATAGACACAGAAGCCCCTAGGGGGTTCCCTGGTGACTTGTGGAAAAGAATCTGCCTGCAGTGCAGGAGACCTGGGTTTGATTCCTGGGTCAGGAAGATCCCCTGAAGGAGGGCATGGCAACCCATTTCAGCATTCTTGCCTGGGAAATCCCAGGGACAGAGGAGCCTGGTGGGTATAGTCCATAGGATCACAGTCAGACATGACTGAGGAACTAACAATTCCATTTTCTTTCACAGAGATAGAAGTGCTTCTTTAGGTTGGAAACAAGAATAGACTGTAAATGGGCATGAGGGGATGTTTTTGGAGTGATGTATATTCAAAAACTTGATTTGTGATGTTGGTTACATGACTATAAATTTACCAAAATTACTTGATTACATACTCATAATGGGTGAATCTTATGGTATATAAATTCTACCTCCAGAAAGCTAAAAAGAGAAGTATCCAGGGAGGACAAAACTAATGTGGGGGGTGTGGGTCTCTCATCCAACCAGGGTGTTTGTGTTGCTTCTGGTGTTGGTCTCCATCCTCTGGATCCCTGTGGTCCAGGCCAGCCAGGGCGGCCAGCTCTTCATCTACATCCAGTCCATCAGCTCCTACCTACAGCCACCTGTGGCTGTGGTCTTCATCATGGGATGTTTCTGGAAGCGGGCCAATGAAAAGGTAGCTCTGGATCAGCCCTTCAGTCCATTGGATGGGAGAGGAGGGACTTGGAGAGGGGACACGCGGATGTCAGGTGTCATTGTGTGTGTGGGAGGGGCGGGTAATGAGATCTGGGGAGAAAGATCCAGGGAGGATGTGACCTGGCTTTTTGAAAACAAGCAATGAAGCTTCTACTTTGATTCATTTTGTCTTTCAAAAGGGAAGCTGAATTAACAGGGAATTACATGTAGCGGATCAATTGTATGTAAAAGATAAGCAGATAAGTAGCTCCCACCCTTTTTGAATCACCGACCCCTGCAGTGACTGTCATTATAAAGACCAGCTCTGGAAAGGGCTTGCTGAGCTTTCCGGAGGCACGTGTCTAAGATAGCTTTGCTTTGCTCTGCTTTGCAGGGTGCCTTCTTCGGTCTCGTCTTAGGCCTCCTCCTAGGCTTGGTTAGGCTGATCCTGGACTTCATTTACGTGCAGCCTCGCTGTGACCAGCTGGATGAGCGCCCAGCCGTGGTAAAGGATGTCCACTACCTCTACTTCTCTATGATCCTGTCCTCGGTCACCCTGATCACTGTGTGTGCCGTGAGCTGGTTCACAGAGCCGCCCTCCAAGGAAATGGTACTTTGGGGTTTGACCTATAGCCTATGACCTATAGCCATTGAGACCCTTCACTGCTAGCAACAGAAAACCAGGACTGATTTTCAAAAAGCTGAAAAGTCCAGGGTTCGGTCTTTGGAGGAACTTGATTTCAGAAAAGACCATCTGAATCCATTGGTCACCTCTTCTTTTTTTTTTTTTTTTAAATTTTATTATTTATTTTGGCTGCACTGGGTCTGTGTTATGGCACATGGTCTTCTCTAGTTGTGGCTTGTGGGCTCCAGGGTGCACAGGTTCAGTAGTTGTGGTGTGAGGGCTTAGTTGCTCCGTTGCATGCAGGATCTTAGTTACCTGACCTGTGTCTCCTGCATTGGAAGGTGGACTTTTAACCACTGGACCACCAGGGAAGCCCCTTCTCGCCTCTATTCCTATTCTCCAGCCCCTAATGGGGTCAGCAGCTTCTAGCATATATCCTCTCTTAGTCTCATTAAGCAAAAGCATAAGCATTTTAGTCCCAGCATTTCCAGTGAAGCTGCTCACGCCCATTGATGGAGTCAGCCCAAGACACATGGTCACCCATGAACCAACCCAGTTGCTGTGGCCAGAGAAATGGATGAGCTGAATGCTGGTCGCTGGGTCCCACACACCCCTGGGCTGGGGTTAAGCTCTTATTAGAATGAGGGAGGGTGAGATCCCCACAAGAGATTTGGGGCTTTCAAAGAAAGATGGGGAATGAGTGGGAGAAACATCCATTGATTCTGAAGAGTGCAGGGAGCTGAAGCTTGTTGGAAGGTGGAGTGGGAGGGAGAGACTGGAAGAGACTTGGACATGAAGGCTGAGCCTGGCGTTGGAAGGAGGTAGGAGAAAGGGATGAACGTCACCACCCCACCCCCATCTCACAGTTCCTCTCTACTCCATAGGTCAGTCGCTTGACCTGGTTTACTCGCCATGACCCCGTGGTCCAGAAGGAACAGGTGCCGTCAGCAACCCCACCGCCTCTTACCCTCTCTCAAAACGGGACACCAGAGGCCAGCGGCACCAACACCCAGTTCGAGATGGTTCAAGAAAACCTGTCCAAAACCCACAGCTGTGAGTTGCCTTTTTCCTAGGTTGCAGTAGGAACCTCAAGAAGCATTATGTGTTTAAGAGGACATTTTTCTATCATATCACTAGCAAGTAAAGCGGCACACGTGGCATTTTAGCATCTCCTCATTCCCAGGGTCTGGTCTTCCCTCACTCTCTGGCCACTGAAAGGGTTAGGAACTTTCGATAGATGCTTCAGGTGGGCAATGAGAGCCAACGTTTGTTGAGTGCCTGCTAAAACACAGTTCATTTGATCCTCGTGCAACCCCACGTGCTAGGCTGGGGTTACAGCTGGCATTCTCTAAACTACTGGTTTTAAACTCTCAGCTTGCGGACATATTTTGGTTTAGGCCACCTACTCTTTTAATGTGAATTATTTAAAAGTAGGGAGATTGCATAACATTTCAGATTTCCACCTTCTTTTGAACAACTGGAAGGTCTGGCAGCATGGAGCCCATATGCCTGCCTGGCAAAAGTTGCCTGGAGGTGGGAAGCAGCTGGTCCTTAGACCTGGGATACACAGTTAGTCAAAGTCCCCAGCAGTCCCTTCTGCCTACATGACCCCAAGGCTGTGGTTGTCACTAATTACCACACATGGCTTTTAAAGGAGCTTCCCTGATGGCTCAGTGGTAAAGAATCTGCCTGCCAATGCAGGAGACTCAGGTTCGATCCCTGGGTCAGGAAGATCCCCTGGAGGAAATGGCTACCCACTCCAGTATTCTTGCCTGGGAAATCCCACGGACAGAGGAACCTGGAGGGCTACAGTCTATGGGGTCGTAAAGAGTGGGACATGACTTGATGACTAAACAATAGCAAATGGCTTAAAAAAAAATTGTGGCTATGAACCCATGGCATCCTATAGTGGGAAACGCAAGGATAGATGCAGAAGGCCATGTGCTTCAGGAAAACATGAGAGAATCTTCCTTGGTAGAGGTGATGTGTGTAAGAAGCAAATCAGCTCTTCTGACTCCCATAGGCCACCTGCCTGGCTCCATCCACAGTTGATTTCACAGCCCCAGCTCTGAGTAGAGACAGAGTTCCCTGTAAGAGTGCCTGTCTCCCTTCAGCCTCTGGCAGGTGGTGCCACACACAGAGAGGGAGTCAGATCAAGCAGGTCCTAAACCCATCTCTGCCTCTGCTGACCCGCTCTGTGCTTCACTCAAGTTAGTCTGAGCCTCTATCTAAGAGGCTGAAATTCATCTGAAATTCTGCACCTAAACTTCATGAAAAGTCTGAAAACACCAACCTTTCAGAATTCAAGTCTTCCAGGATTGAGGTATTAACAAATACCTTCCAGAAGAGGAACATAAGGTTTTTATCACAGTGTCTGAAACATACTGGGTGAGACTCTCTTCCCTTTTGTCTGGGAGACACAGCTCACCCTTACAACCTTTATCTGTTGTGTTCTTTTTAGGCGACATGACCACAAAGCGGTCCAAAGTGGTGAAAGCCATCTTGTGGCTCTGTGGGGTGGAGAACAAGGGCAAGGAGCAAGCACCCAGCAGAGCGGACCCGATCATAGTTTCCCTGGAAGAAAACCCCTTGGTGAAAACCCTTCTGGACCTCAACCTCATCATTTGCATCAGCTGTGCCATATTTCTCTGGGGCTACTTTGCTTAACGTGGGGGTGAACCCAAGGGTCCGAGCTCTCATTTGTTATCAATGTTCCGATTTTTTTAATGAAGGAGAAAAAAATAATAAAGCTTTGTTTGTTTACCACTAGGTGTCAAAGCTGTTAATGGGCCATCTTCAACATAGTATTTAGCCCTTCCTTTATTATTTTTATCTATCTATTTATTTACGGCATCGGATCTTAGTTTCAGCAGGTGCGATCTTCATTCCGCCACGCAGGATCTTTCCTTGAGGTGCATGAACTCTCTAGTTTGTGGTTCGCAGGCTCAGTAGTTGTAGCACAGGGTATTAGACGCTCCGTGGCATGTGGGAGCTTAGTTTCCAGGGATCGGATCTGAGTCCCCTGTATTACAAGGTGGATTCGCAACCATTGGACCACCAGGGAAGTCCCTAGCCCTTCTTACAAGGGAATGAAGGTTAGAAGCTGGAAAAAGAGAGAAGGGTAAAGGCTTCCTTGTCTCAAAAGGCAGTCATTTACTCTTTCTGTCCATCAAGTAACATCAACAGCCAAATCCAAAAGGTGAGACAAGCAGAGACTCCCAGCCCTCCAGGAAACACATCTCCTGGGCTGGGTGAACTCTTCCCCGGCTCATCTTCCAAGCAGGAGGAATGGGACCTGCCTTCTGTCTCCTGCCTTTCACTGTTGATGGCTTTGGCTGAAGAAATAGCTGGTCCCCAAAGGTTTTCTCACTGTGAAGTTTGCACCTCTCTATGACCTCTGGGAAACAGACCTGAGTTGGTGCCCTGGAATCTTGTGCCATAAGAAAATCAGGGGATCGGCTGCATGTCCCAAGTTCTGCCTTAGCTTGGGCCTTTCTGCTTGACTCACCACAATGCTGTTCCCAACAAGCACCACAGCCACAAGGATCTAAAGTACAAATCCGACAGTCACTCTGCTCCTCCATCCACAGCCCGCTGCTCCCCGGTTGACTCTAAGGCCCTTCACACCCTTCACACTCCAGCTCCTGCTTCCCTCGCCAGACTCACTCCTTGCCCGTGGCCCACCTCCCCCTCTACTTCTGTGCTCTCTCTCACCTCACAGGCCATTCCTAGCACCTGGAGAGCCCACTTCTCCACTCCTCTCTCTACCAACAGGGACCTTCCTCCCGTGTGTTTCCATGGTCCACCCCTCCCCATCCCCCAGCCTCTCCCTGCTGCCAGGTATCTGTTTGCAAGCTTCCTGCAGGCCAAGACTATGTTTGTGTGGCTCAGCTTGGTTCCCCAGGGTCTAGGTCAGTGTATGGAAGAGTAAGCCCATGGTATTCACCTAAAGAAGACATAGAAATCATTATAAGACACAGCTTCAATTCGAAACATCCTTAGGTGAAAGCAAGAATTCTGTTTCTACCATGAAATAACATGAAAAACACTTTGGGTCATCCAAATATAATTTATTGATATGTATGAAAACTGCATTCAAATACAAATATAGAAGGTAAAAACAGAATTCTGATGAATTTTTGTTTTTGTTCTTTTCAAAATATATTTGGCTCAAGTATATCCTGATGGGTCATTTGTGGTGACATTTTGACGTAGGTGATGGGTAGACCCCAAGGTGACCCTCAGTGATCCCCACCTCCTGGTGTCTTGCTCTTGTGTAATCCCCTCCCCTTGAGTGTGGACAGAGCCTGTGATTGGCTTCTAACCAACACAATATGGCAGGGGTGATGAGATGCTGTCTGGGATTGCATTACAGCACGCAGACACAGTCTTGCCAGCAGACTCACTCTAGGGGTCTCCTTGTTGACTTGAAGTAGCAGCCTCCCTGCGGAAGCCCATATGATCAGAACTGCAGGCAGCACTTAGATCACGGTCAGCAATCAGCATAGGCTCTCAGACCTGTGGTCCTACAAGCACAAGCACGTGACTTCTGACAACATCCCGAGGGAGCTTAGGAGTGGGTCCTTCCCCAGTCGGACCTCCAGATGACACCCCAGACCCA
The DNA here is from genome assembly GCF_027580195.1 of Bos mutus. Lineage (NCBI taxonomy): Eukaryota > Metazoa > Chordata > Mammalia > Artiodactyla > Bovidae > Bos > Bos mutus. The sequence continues at coordinate 19,451,035 of NC_091641.1, read as the reverse complement.
CGTGACCCTTGACTGCAGCCTTGTGAGACCCAGGCAGAGGGGCTAGCTAAGTTCTGTCTGGACTTGTGACCCACAGAAACAATGAGATAATAAACGTGCATTGTTCTAAGCTGCTTAAGTTAGTGGTCATTTGTTGCTCAGCGATAACTGACAGTGTGTACCATTTATGCATACCTGTGTGGATAAGAAGGGTGGGGTGATGTGGGGAGAGCTTGCCTGTGGGGTTGCCAGGGGTTTGTACAGCTACGTGCCAGAGAGTGAGCAGAAGAGGGCAGCCTCTGCCGGCTGGGGTGATGAGATATCATCTCTGGTTGTATTATAGCATGTAGTGCTACACTCTCTTTTGAAGAGTGTATCAAGTAGGAGTCATTTGCTTGCAAGTAACAGAGACAAACCCTACAAAGTTCAGGCAAAAAAACAATAAAAAATAAAGGTGAGGCGGGGGAGGGGGGAGAATTTGTGGTGAGGGTACCAGGGCAAGAAATGCAGAATGGCCTCAGTGATGGAGATGGGTTAATGGGAGAGTGAACTGCAGAGACACCTCTAAAAGTGATGCCAGAGAAGGTGCCTCAACTCTGCACCACTTCATGCCTTTTCCCTAAGCTGGCGACTCAGGCAGTTTGAACCGCTTTTTGCCTTTTGGTTGCATCAGAGCCAGTGGCCTCACCATGTTCACAGATCTTTATCTTCAGCTCCATCACTAGGCTATTAGCAAAATGGATGCCTTTGGTCTAGAAATATCTGTCAGTGGTGTGCCGCCCGGTCTCATGCAAGACCCTATACTGTGAGTCAGAGACTACTTAGGGCTCTGAAATGCACTCACAGACCATCAGGCTCAGGGTGCAGGTGGCAGAATGGTGGGACTAGACCACAGGTAGAGAAACTAGAAAGAGGGTTTGTCTTAAGTCCTGCAAATATGAGCACTTTAAGGACTCACTGGGCTCAGGACAGTACTGGAAGCTGAAGCCCCAAGAAGGGGACCAAGGGGATCCACGGAGCCCCCAAGGGAACCAGGGTATTAAACAGGTTCAGGGATTCAGTCATTCCACGTGCTTCTGACCTGTAGGGAATTCACAGGGTAGAGCCCAGTACAATCAAGGTAACCAGGGTACACCCTGACCCCCTGCCTGCAATGGGTGCATAGTGAGAGGCCCAGGTCCTTGACTCTGGTGTCGCTGTGGGCAGGGAAGCAGGAACAGAAGGCCTGGGCACCCAGGACTGACACTGCCATGAGGAATATTTGTATGGAGAAGGGAAGGGAACAGTTTGAAGGGCAGATCCCAGCACCTCCCTTGATGGTCAGGGAAGGCCATGTGAGTTTGTATTACAGACCTCTCCACCTCTCTGATGGTGGGTATGGTGAAAAGACTCTTGTCATGTGTAGTATACCCTGGGCAAGGTGACAGTCACATGGCGACCCCTGCCCCCCACACAGGGGTGATTCTGTCTCTGCAGCACCTTGGAGGTGCTCCCGTGGTGATGCAATGACAGCTCTGATTACAAGCTGAGCCAGCACGTCCCACACCATGACTCGGCCATTCAGGAAGGACAGCGGCTGCTGACACACACAGGGGCAAGCAAGCTTCATCTTTCTTTAGATGGGAGCCGCTGTGGTAGGGTGACAGCTACAAACAACTGGAGAGGGAAACATGAACACTGTTCCTAAAGTAAAGAGGTAGGGTTTGGTGTATTTCAGAATCATTTTGTTCAAATAACAAACCTCAGCATACATTCTGGGGAGAATGTTTGCCATGGCCCTTCCTCCTCCCCAGGCACCCACACCGTCTCCTGGGCAAGCACCGCATCCCAGCTCCCTCTGGAGTGTGAGTTCAGGCATTCTGGAAGAAGTATCTCCAAGGTCTGCAGAGATGCCTGACTGGATGGCTGAGCTTCTTGGAGAGGGGGTCAATACTTAGGAGCAACATATCAATACACGGAGACTTTTGCTTTCTCTAGAGGTTTTTTACTACAGTGCTAAACAGGGATGGGAGGGAGCAGAGAAAAAGAACAGAGGTGGTGTATGAGGAAGGAAAGAGTGAGCCTTCAGTAAACACAAATTTAAGATAGAGGGTAAACAGGTTTACAGGTACATATTTTCAATGTAATTTAAAAGTGCAGGGAGTTAAACTTTGAGTTAAGAGAAAAAAGTGATTGTCTTTTGCAAGTTAAGTTTCAGTCAATTCATATAACTGTGGTGCTGGAGAAGACTCTTGAGAGTCTCTTGGACTGCAAGGAGATCAAACCAGTCAATCCTAAAGGAAATCAGTCCTAAATATTCATTGGAAGGACTGATGCTGAAGCTGAAGCCCCAGTCTTTGGCCACCTGATGCGAAGAGCTGACTTATTGGGAAAGACCCTGATGCTGGGAAAGACTGAAGGCAGGAGAAGGGGGTGACAGAGGATGAGATTGGTTGGATGGCCACCACTGATCCAATGGACATGAGTTTGAGCAAGTTCCTGGAGATAGTGAAGGGCAGGGAAGCCTGGTGTGCTGTAGTCCATGGGGTTGCAGAGTTGGACATGACTGAGCAACTGAAAAACAACGACAACAGGGGAAGGAGGTCCAGTGGCTTCTGAGCAGGGGTCGGGTCATGGATTCTATCAGTGGAGCCACTTGGGGCAGCCAGCATGGCAGCCTGTGTCCCAAGAGACGATGCCAAATCTGGGCCACAGGGAGGCACTACCAACACAATAGGTGTCCAGCCAATCGGCCTCACTTTGCTCCAGTCCCGCATCCACTCTTCCCAGGTTATTTCAATCCTGGGAAAGAAGTGCTTTCCGGTCACTAGAAGAGGGATTTCCCTGGAAGGTAATGAATGGCTCTGCCTCCTGCACTGAGCCTGCGGGGCTGAGATACTGAGAGTTGGCCTCCAAGTGTCTAAGTGTCGCTGGACAAGTGTCTCCAGACAAGAAAAAGAATCAGGACTGGTAAGAAGAGGAAAGGAAGAGCCCAGCCCCTGGAACATTCGATGAGAGGGAACCAGTCTGGCAGGTCTCTGGTCCCCTGGGGGCGGGTCTCACTTCTGTGACCTTGCTCTTGACCCTTTCAAACTTCTACGTTCACAGTTAAGACTTTCGGCTGTCCCATCCACAAGTCTTTTTTTTAATTTAAAAACTTTTTTGACGTGTGAGATCTCAGTTTCCCTGACTAGGGACGGAATCCACGCCTCCTCCAGTGAAAGCGCAGGCTCCTAACCACTGGACTGCCAGGGAAGTCCCCCATCCACAGTTCTCTGTAGTTAAGTGACAGATGACACATGCACACACACAATCCACAGTTTTGCCTGCAAGAATGATAGTTTTCATATAAACCACAGAATATATTTAATTCAAATTAAACATGAAACTAGAGTAACGTTCGGTCCTTATCAAGTAGCAATTACATTGTTTTAAAAAAAAAAGAACAGTACATTTCTGTCTACATTCTGGCAATCCAACAAGGCACAAGGCGATCCAGTTTGCTGAGGTGACGGATCCAGCAGTCACCCCCAATGCTCGTGGTTCTGAGGGGTCGGGGAGACACAGACCATACTTCATACAAAATGATTCTGCAGCATGTCTGAAGGAGAGGAAACTCCCTTGTGATAGATGAGAAGCAAAGTCCAAGCAGCAGGAAGTAGGTGAGCATAATGGATGTACTTCATTAAATAGAGTGTTAATGCATGGCTCTTTGTTCATTCCAAGTTGCCCATGGTGCTGCCTGTGTGAACAGCAGAGACAAAAGCTTCCAACACATGTCTCGGCAATGATACACCTTCCACTGTAGGTATCTCTTTAAAAAAGAAAAAAAATTTTTTTTGGCGTGATTCTTTCCCATGTAAAGAAAGCCAACTTCTTCAAGACACAGGTCATCCAGCTTTAAGTGTCAGCCTCTGCTCTCTCCTGGGGCTGTGAGAAGGCCACGTCCAGCATGGTGAGGCCTTTCTTCTTCCCCTTCACTGAAAGCTTCTCACTGTTTGGTCTATGAAGATTAACATCTGCCTGCCCCTGCTCCACTCGCCAGGGCGGAAGGGGTCAAGGGTGGGGCGTGGCTTTCTTCACAGGGCGGTGCTTTCTGTATCATTGTCCATATCCAACAGAATGCGGCCGGGCAGGTCTTTGCTGGCTGAGTCTGAATGCATTTCAGGAAAGATGCTGCGAAGCGGTTCTGAAACCCTAGAATTGGCGTCTGGACAAAAACATGAGGAGACATGGTATCAATGGTGTGGAAATGCCCAAGAGGCCACCGAGGTTCTCTGAGAAGGAGAGAAGCTGGAGAGTTTGAGGGTCAGCCCATGCACGCACACTCCCCTACTGCAGGCACCATTAGCCCTAAGAAGTTGAGTCAAGCCTTGGAGACCCCAGGGACAGCCATGTGGCACAGACCACCTGGCTCTGGTGGTCCTTTCTGGGAGCCCATGGCAATCCTCAGAGATACAACCCTTGGAGGATCTGCTTGCTGTGACTGAGGAAGAGAGACCTTATTCCTACCAATAGCTCTAAAGCATTAACTGAAATCTGCTGACAACATCTGGGCTGCGGGAAGGGCTGAGCTTCACTGGAAAGGGTTCCCTCCTCTGAGGCTGGTGAGTTTCCTCCTGATACTAATGAATGCTGTGGCCTCAACCTCGGCATTAGTGACATGTGGGGCCAGATCACCCTGGGTGTGGGGCTGTCTTATGCACTGTAGGATGCTGAGCAGCAGCATCCCTGCCCTTAACCCATGAGATGCTAATGCACACAGCTCTCCTTCCCGCAGCTGACAACCAAAGATATCTCTAGTCACTGCCAAATGTCCTTGGGAAGAGGGTGGGATGGCACAATCACCCCTGGCTGGCAATCACTGAGGCAGAGCAGCAAATCTCCTACAAATATTAATTTTCACATCTATTTCTAATACTTGTGCAAGCACGTGCTAAATTGCTTCAGTCATGTCCGACTCTGTGTGACCCTGTGGATTGTAGCTCACCAGGCTCCTCTGTCCATGGGACTCTCCAGGCAAGAATCCTGGAGTGGGTTGCCATGCCCTCCTTCAAGGGATTTCCTGACCCAGGGATTGAGCCCGTGTCTCCTACATCTCCTGCACTGGCAGGTGGGTTCTTTACCACTAGCACCACCTGGGAAGCCCGTTTCTAAGACTTATATACCTCCAATTCCTTTTTCGTGTCTTATTACGATGGCTGGAACTCCTTCAGTGAGATGGCAAATACATGGTCCTCAAGCCATGATTGCTCACAGGACACCTGAACCAATCACAGCCCTCTTCCTAGTGAGATGGTGGGTCTCAGATTCCTTCATCATGAACAAATACTTGCTCAGCACCTACCACATTCTAGCTGTGAAGACGCAATAGTGAACAAGTCAGACACAGCTTTAGTTGAAGCCCATGGCCAAGTTGGGGAGACAGGCCTTCTGGTCTTGAAAAACTTGTTTCTCTAGTAGATGTGAATTCTAGCAAATGATGAGCCTTGTTAGGGATTTTAGGGCAGTGGAACAGAGGCGGGAGATGTTTAGATGTGTTGTAGTTTCCTTTTGCCAGGTTAGAGCTAGTCATGTAGGGAGCAGGAAGTGGGTGGTGGGGCGGCAGGGGGGACGTGTGGTGGGGTTTTCCTGTTATGCTTAGAGCTGCTTTTCTGTACTGGCTGTGGTGCAGTATGCCCTTGCTAGAAGCTGCTTTCAACAGTACTAAAACAGTACTAAACAGTACTTCTGTTTTAGCCACTCCTGATCCACATAGGCAGAACTGGCAAATGCAATTGTATCCTGAGAGGCTCACTTCTTTGAGACTCCTGCTCTGACACATCCCTACAGCTCTGAGGTGTGAGATCTACTTACTTCCTGGGGTGTCCCTTTTCTCTCAGTCACTCCTGGGTTGGCAGACCATCCCTTGAGATTTGCTATGCACCATAACTCAGGTGAATATCCGAATTTATGGAGGTGCCAAGGTGTCAAAGAGTTGAGGTGCTGCGTGTCATTTCAGATAGCTCAGGTCTTATGGTAATTGTAAAGTCAACTGAGTGTGCTGAACGGCACTGTCTAAAGGTACAGGAAAGGGTGTCTATGTACACAGAATACAATGTCTCAGATTTGTCCTCAGCAGAATGAAGGTCAACAAGGGCAGGGACCACGTCTGTCCTACTTACAGTGCGTCCTTGGTGCCCAGAACAGTGATGAGTTAATAGCAGATATTCAATAAACATTGTGGCTGTTTGTGTCTGTCTGGACAGAAGAATAGATAAAAAGTCATCTAGTCCAGCCATCTTTCTAATCCTCTTTGCCGACAGCCTCATGTAAAGAAGTGGCCATGTCTTGAAGACAACACTGAAACAAGAAACTCAATGCACATTCAACCCCTTTACCATTATCCCAACCCAGCAAGACAGATGGGACAATCAGCCAGTGCCGCTCCCTGGCTCATAGACTTTACACAGAACCATGGAACTGACATGCATGATGCAAAGGGAGTGTGCATATGAGTTAGATTTCTACTGATCAGTATCTATTTACATGTAAACGTAACACTATCAGTAACAGATCCTTTTCAGAGTACAAACTTGTTATTTTTCTTCTTTTTCTTTTTTTAACATCACCAATAATTTCTGGACTTGACTTTTCTGAATTTCTCTAGCTATTTATGATGAACACACATTACTTACATACTTAGAAGAAAAATGTGTGGTGGGACATAGAGGAAATTCCTTTACTTCACATTGCCTGGTTTGCCTGAGGCTGGTGGATTTCTCCCATCTCACTTTTATATGAACCATTTCTTGAAAGAAAACTACAAATCTGTTTACACACAAAAAGCAGTAAGAATCACGGCATGTGTGCAGAGCCAGCTTTCAGAAAGAGACAGATTTTTATCCCAGTGGCCGAAGCTACTGAGCAGCTGCTACTTTCCAGGTGTGGTGCTGAGTGCGCCACACACGTCACCACATCACAGCATCACACTGAACCCTCGTGAAATCACCCCAAGGCGGCACTGGCACCGCCATAAGACAAGCAAGGGGGGAGTCTTGGGCGGGGCTCGGCTCTCTGATCCAGGGGACACAGCCAGCACTGGAAGGAGGAGCTAAGCCAGACCAGCTGGGCTCTGGAGCCTGGTTCTTAATTTGCAGAAGGCCTCTCCACCTCCCTAGAGGAGTCTAGATGCCCCTGGAAGAGGGGCCTGGGAGAGAAGACAGCACCTGAGCAGATAATGGCTTGAGGCTTAGACTCTTGGCCTCATTTTAGTGACTTAAAGTGTCACTAGTCCCTTTAGTGACTTAAAGACTTTTGGCTCATTATTTGCAAAGGAGATAAAGGTTCTTTTAGGAAGATGCCTATAGGAGCCCTTCAATGTTTTTTCAAAAAACATCTTCAAAACTTTCTGGCTATGGATTTACTTACGCAAGGCATCATTTTTCATTATACGCACTCCAAGATGGGCTGGTCTTTGAGCATATTTCTTGGAGTTAAGTTCATATGAAAAGTATTATAAGAAGGCTGAGCAAGAGGGCCAAGTCACAGCCTCTGCTTGCTGGTAGAATGCCATGTGGTTCACCATTGCTCTGGGGCTCTGGCTAACATACCCTGGATCCTCCAGTTCCACGAACAGAGGAGCCTGGTGGGCTACAGTCCATGGGGCTTCAAAGAGTTGGACACGACTGAGATACTGAGCACGCACACACACATCGAAGGGTGGGCCTTCTGAGGGTGGGAACTGGCATTCTACAGTTAGGGTACGGTCCTAGGAAGTCTGTCACGCCAACAATATTTAGTAGTGATTTAGGTGGTAAGCCTACCCTTCAGAAAGGCCAAGGTTATTCTGATAGCCACTCTGACACGTTAAGGGGTCCAAACACAGACCTGAAATTAAACATTTCAGGCACAAGTGCAGGGTGAACCACCCCACTCTCAACCATTAAACCCTTCTCTAAGCTAGAGTCTGAGGAAATGACTTCCTTATAATCCTCATCAGTTTTCTAGGGTTGGGAGAGGCTTACTCATCTGCAAGCGACTTTGAGTCAACTTTTTATTATTTCAGTCAAAGGAGAGCGCCTGTTCTGGTCTCACTGGATGTTTATCTTGACATGATCCTGACATCCACTTATTAAAAATAAAATGCAACTACAAGCAGAAGCCACTTACATGTCCAACTGTGAGCAATAAAACATCTGCTTAATGAAATATCATGTAGTCACTGAAAAACTACATTATAACATGGGAAATAGCATATCATATAAAGTTATAAAAATTGTATCATAATATAAGAAAGAGCACATGATGTAAAGTAAAATAAAAACGTAAAATCAAACTCTGTATATGCCAAACAATTATGATCATGCATCCCTTTGCCTTTTAGGAAAAAAAAACTAGAAGAAAAAAATAAAATATGAATAGTGGACTTCTTCAATTATGGAAGGGTGATTTCTTATTGTTTCTAATTTCCCAATTTGCTTTAGTATTCATATTTATTTTTTTAATATATTACTTTTTTTGGATTTTTTTTTTTTTTTTTTTTTTAGTATGGACCATTTTTATGGTCTTTATTGAATTTGTTACAATATTGCTTCTGTTTTATATTTTGGTTTTTTGGCCACCAGGCCTGTGGCATCTTAGCTCCCCAGCCAGGGATCGAACCTGCACCCCCTACATTGGAAGGTGAATTCTCAACCACTGAACCACAAGGGAAGTCCCAATACGTTACTTTCATTTTATTAAAAAAATGCTTAATTTTAAAAAGCAAAAGCTATGAGAACCAGCAAAATGTCAACTGTTTGATACAATTATTGTGACTGGTTCTACCACTGTGCAGTGGACGAATGATTTACTAAATTAACTTTCAGGCTCACTAAATTAAGAATATCTTCTACTCCATTCCTGCACAGGGAGCTCAGCACAGGGCTCTCTGATGACCTAGAGGGGTGGTAGGGTGGGTGAGGGGGTGGGTGGTGGAAGGGAGGCTCAAGACGGAGGGGATATATGTATACATATAATTGATTCATGCTCTTGTACAGCAGAAACTAACACAACACTGTAAAGCAATTATACTCCGATAAAAAAATATATGTATCTTCTAGTCCAGAGCACTGTCTTTTCAACCCACTACCAAGTGGCACATTGGAATCAAAATACTGGGCTCCAGACCTGACATGTCTGGATCTGGGCATGTGAGTCTTTAAAATGGTGACATACGAATCTAATACCTAACTCTGATTATCTATTTTTTCTCGATAAAAATGATAATAAATAGCTACCACTGACTCAGACCCCCTGTATATTAAGAACTGTAAGGTCCTTTCCTTATTTTATCTACTGTAACGCCTTGGATAGTTACTCTCGCAAATGTCACCATTTTACAGAGCAACCCGGTGATGCGGTGCCGCTGTTCCACAGAAAGCTGAAATTCGAATTCAGGCATGTCTGGTTCTAGTGTGGTTTTTCACTACCCCTCAAGCCTGCCCGGAACAGAAAAGACTAGAAGTTGAGGAGGTGACAAGGCCAGCCCGGTGACACGGGAGTGTGAACACAGTACTCACAGTCCTTGGCAGCAAGCATGAACAAAGCCAGCCTCCCTCAGTGCATGCACGGTTAGTGGGGGTGCGAGCAGGCAGGGTTAGAGTGAACGGTTAACATCGGGCATTAGTGCGCGGACATGATCATCAAGTAGCAACAATGCTTTGGCCAATCAGGTGCCTTTTCCTTACCATTAAATATTCCAATTTCAGTTCTTACTGAATATGGCAGGTCATACATCTAAATTATTTAATGAAATGTTTAGATTAGAACACTCTAAAATCTATTACTTTAAAAACAGCAAGATGTAAACTCTTTTCCTTGCAAAGCTAAAATCCTACGGCTCTTTTTTCCTACTGCTTTCTAGAGTTAACAATTAAGAAGAGATTCAGAAGGACAGCAGAATCCCTCCTTTCTCTGGTGCTGAGCTGCCAGAAATTGACTGCCAAACCTGTTTGGTATCAGGAATCTCTCCTGAGAGCTTATCTTAATCCCCAGGCCATAAGTTTTTAAGATTAAATGCTCTCAGTGAATAACCTGTTTTCAGGAATTCATCTGTCTAGAGTTTTCCAAATGAAAACATGATTTCATAATAAAGGACTACCTGTCTAGGGAAGTTAAAACATTTTCTTCTTCTTGAAAAACCCAATGACTGTATTCCAGATTGGTTAACAGCAGCATGATCAACACAAGCATATTCGTAAATTCTAGATGCTGGCCTTTTATGTACTTCTAATGGCAATTCAGGGGATTTGAAGAAATTAAAAATTAATTCTGTAAAACAAAGATATGGTGACCTGGAATTTCTTGAGTTAGGAGAATTCAAAGTACAGATTGATTTTTACAATATTTACCTAATATCCTAGGAAAAGTTATTTATAATATCAAATTTCACTTATCTGACAGTTGTTAAAGTACAGAACATTACAGTGTCATAGCACATCAATAAAATAAGTTTCTGGAATAAAAACACCCGGATAACAATGGTAGTGAAGAGCAGATACAATTCTGATTGTAGTCTTTCCTCTAAAGAAAAGGGAAGATCTGGAAATAAAATTCTGATGTATCACAAGAATTAAAGTGTTAAAAGGCTCAGCCTTAATTAGGGTTTAGTCTTTTCACTCTGTGATTTCCACACCCAACTGGGTAACTGCAGACTTCTGGGTTCATTACCCAGGAGTCAGGAAGGTAGAATAAGACCTGAGCCCTCCACTGGTTGTAAAGATTGAGTTCTTGTTTTCCCTTTCTGGTTTTTACAGAAAGTCTTCCTCAGGCCAAAGCTGGGAAAACTCTAAGTAGCCCACTGAAGGCTTAAGGCTCAGGTCAGCTGATTAGAACTGAGTTGGACACATGACAAGAGCCTTATGCTGTCCAAGCGTGGACCTAAAGGCTAGATTCAGATGAGCCTCACAGTACCTTTCAAAAAGCTCATGTGGTTTAAGAAAGCAAAATGTAAGCATGCCAGAATGCAAAGAAATTTAGTGTGGGATCTTTGGAGAAAGAACTTTTTTGGAGGGGATGGGGGATCCTGAGAATTTTAAACACCAAATTAAGAAGCTCCATGCAGTTAATTCAAAATTAAAGCTCAAGACATAAGGGATGCCATTTTCTGGGCTAACTGCACCCCAGTTCTCTTTGGTTGGACGCTGAGGAGCCAATCAATGACAGGGAAATCACGCTGAGCAGAGCAGACGCTTGGGAAAAGCTTACCAAAAAGAAAGGAAACATTTCTTAGTATTCTTATCTGAGCGGCTTGAAATTGGGCTCGAGATCTATTGACACCTACATCTCGAATTTGGAGCACTGCAGCTCCAAGTGCTTCTGATATAAACAAGAGTGATGTCTACCTGCTAGAGAATGGATGGCAGGGGGTCGGACGGCTGCTCTTGAGCACAAAGTCAAAAACACGTATACAAAACATGGCTAAGCAGGAGCATTTGGGGCTGCGGGCAAGCTGCTTGGGGAGGGTTACAGACCTTACTCCTGGAAACCTTCCCCACCTGTGAGGGCGCTAGGAAGGGCATCTATTGGGAAACAAACAAACAAACAAACCAATGTGGCTTTGTTTTTTAAATAAAAGCTGAGGTGTCATCAGAAAAAAAAAAGCTCACAATTTATAACACATGTAAATCACGCAATATATTCCTGGGGGAAAAAAGTTATCAAAAGAGAAACTAGTCGGTTAACCCTCGTCACTTAGGGTGGGATGTATCCTTTGCTCATTTTTAGCAGAGATGTCATTCAGCATGGCTGGAGGGCCCAAAGATATATTTCAGCTACTTCTCTAAAAACAGCTCCACTTAGGAAAATGTAAAACTAGGCTGTTCTAAGAAATTATTCAAAGCTCCTAATTACCATTTTTAAAAACATTAAAAAAAAATCCATCCATCTCATCCTTAAACAGTAAATTGGAGCACTTGAGATGGAAATTAAAAAAAAAAAAAATCACAATTAAATAAATGGTTATGTTCCAGACTGCCAATAAAAAATATCCCATGAGACAGGTAAAATCTGTACAATCATCAATACCTAAAACAGGTTTTCAAAGAATTAAAAGGAAATCTCAATTCTTCTGTTCTTTGCCATTAAAGGCTGGCATTCTCATGCATCTCAAATCTCCCTGCTGAGAGCATCCAGTTAGCACAAAACATAGTTTTTAAGATTATACCTGAAATGCTTCACTTACTGTAAATTACTCTTGAAAAGAAAACAAGCATTTTAATGAGTTCACTAAGAAATGAATATCATGCTCGAGTTGGACAATACCTTCCACTTGGATGAGGTCATTATACCTAGAAAATGTAAACGTAGATGGTTCTCAAACATAGTGACCCTATACATCAGGGGCTGGCAAACCTGAGGGCCAGGTAGGAACTCTGAAGGCTCTGGGAGTATAGGACTTTCCAAAGGCCGACACAACTCTGCTGTTTTAGCATAGAAGCGTCTAGAAAGAACATGTCAACAAACGGAAGGCTTTATTTATGAAAACAAGCTGGGGGCCAGATTTGGCCCACAGTCCTGGTTTGCCAACCCCTGATGTAAAATGGAAGCCTAAATGAAGGAGAATAGTAATAAAGCAAGGTAGAGTTGGCAAGGGGAACTGTCTGAATCCATTTCCCACTTACCTGTGACTATTTTGGAGGCGGTGGGAGCTGCGATGCTGAGGTTGCCGTCCCCGGCGGCGTGCGCGCCGGGAGGATGAGGGGGCGGGGGCACGTTGGGCCGGTTCCTTGGCTTTGGTACTGGTCTCGGTCTCGGTAAGGTTCCAGCGTGTGGCTGTGCGGTCTCGGGGTTACTCACCGCCTGGCCGGGGTTCTGTTTTCCGAGGGGCGGAGTGCTGGGGGGCGTTGGAGTCTGGGGAGGGGTGTGGGACGACTGCTCGAGTCCAGGCTCACCGGGCGCCGGTGGGCCCTGGCTGCCCGGCTTGGTGAGCGCCGACGGCGATGCGGCCTGCGTGGGGGGCTGCGGCGGCGGGTGGTTGGGGGCTTGGATCGGAGGCAGGCTGCTGGAGTACCTCCGCGGTGCCGAGAGCTGCGACGTGGCACAGGGCTGGCCCGGGGCCTGGCCCGGGGGCTGGGTGGGGGGAGAAGGGCTGCGGGTGGACGGCTTTGGCGACAGGCTGGGTGGGTGCTGAGATGTTCCTGGAGAACTCTGGCCCCCGGGGTGGCCGGGAGGCGGGTTTCCTGGTTTCGGGGGTGCTGGAGCAGGTTTTTTAACAGCTGCGCAAAGGAAAAACACCTCTCAGGAAGCGGAGCGCTGGGGATGGCCAACACCCCCTGGACCAGGGTACCGAGCTTAACCTCACCATGTAAGCCAGGTGAGATCCGGACCTGCCCCAACTCCCAACCCCATGTCAGCCAGGGGCACCCCCCTCCGTGGTCCTCCTCGCCCAACCCCACAGTCTCGGCCTAACCATGAGAAAAGCGTCTGACACACGCAAATTGACAGACTGTCTTCAAAATGCCAGGACTCCCCAGAACTGTCAAGGCCACGAAAAACTAAGGGAAGACTAAGAAACTGTCACAGTCCAGAAACGGTAAGGAGAGGTGGTGTTGACTAAATGCTACATGCTGTCCTGGGGGTCGGGGATCAAGCTGGGGTCAGAAGAGGGCCAGTAGAGGAAATATTGGTGAGATCTGAACAAAATACAGAGTTTGGTTAGTAGTAATGTACCAGGGTTGGTTTCACAGCCAACTCTGGTGATAAAGTACCCTGGTGATGGGAGATGTTAACCATAGGGGAAAGTGAGTGAGAAGTACACCGAAACTCTTAGACTACCTTTGCAACTTTTCTGTAAATCTAAAATTATTCCAAAATAAAAAGGCTATTTTTTTAAAAAGTACATTGTACACATATAGGTCTTTAAAAACCTGTCATTTTAAAAGCTGAATGATTAGAAAACTCAGTTAACAGAGGCTGACCCACTTACATGGAGTCAAGCACCTTAAGACCAGCTAAGTATTATTCGCTCAGTCGTGTCCGATTCTTTGCGACCCCATGGACTATAGCCTGCCAGGCTTCTCCATCCATGGAATTTTCCAGGCAAGAATACTGGAGTAGGTTGCCGTTTCCTTCTCCAAGAATAGCTAAGGAGGTCTCTAAGCATGACTGGGCCGCCTGTACGTAACCATGGACCCCTTGCCCTGAGGTATCATCTCCTAGAGGGCATGATATTTTTTTATTATTGAAAGAAATTCTACAAATTCCAGAATCATTTGTGCTAATAGATATATTCTAGATAAAAGTATAAATCTGGATGATAGCCTTGGATTCAGTTCCAAGAGTTGAACTGCATCACTCTACTTCCTACATCAGCTAAGATCAGTATCACTGCGGGTGGGGATTGGGTACCAAGGATGGCAGGGTAGGAGAAAAAAACAAGTCTGGAGCTGGTGTGGGGTTGGGAGAAATAAGTGGAAAGGAGAAACTTTAGCATTTTTTCAAATTCTGCTGAGATCCTTCTAATCCTGCAAGAAAGGAAGAGGGAAACAAAGGGAAGAAATGAAGGTGTATCATTCACCTAATACGTGACTGGCACCAAGTTAGGCCCTTTACACAGACTGTCTCATTTAAGTCTCATAAGCTCACTGCAAGACAGGCATTATCATATCCATTTCATGTGCAGAAAACCGAGGCTCAGAGAGGTCAAGTGTTTGTAAAGGGTCACACAGCCAGTACAGAGCAGAGCACAGGCTCACACCATGTCCTGTGGCCTCCTTGGACTCTTTTTCTCTCTCTTCTTCCTTCCTACGCTGCCTGGCTCCCTGCTCATAAGGTCCAGAATTCAGGAATAAAAAAGGAATAAAGTCTGCTCTGCTTGCTTGATAGAACTTTTGACCTTGGAAATGGGAAGATCTTTTCCCACAGAAACAACCAACCCACTGACAAAGGAATCTGGAACATTAGCTGCACTCTTGTTATCATAAGCAACTTAAAAAGAAAAATTTCCAGCATTCTGTTCTAAACAATATTAAATACAAATTCATGCTGAATAAAAGATCATTCCTGACATTTAAGGGTGTAGTGGGAATCTGGAGAGAAAGCACGAGAATAGCACAACAAGGTCCGAGTCCCGCGTGGAGGCCAGGCTGGGAGGAAGGCCTCGTCTAAGCCCACCCCGCAGGTGCTGGGAGGCTGAGCCAGAGCAGGTGGATGGTGCACAAAGGCTCAGACTCTTCTTGTGAGGAAACCTGAGATCTGTGATGCAGGAAAAACTCCTAAAGGGGCTATGAAGGAATCTCAACCTCGCTTCCAGGGCTATACCTGGAATCCAGGTAGAAAAGACCTAACTTCCCTCGAGCATCAGTTAGGATGCAGACAAAGATGACGGTGGCTTATAGGAGAGCCTCCGTAATAGCAAAACTGTTTTTTAATAGCAAAACTGTTATTTATTGTTTCCCCAGTCTTGGTTACTGAGATGATAACACAAGAAAATGAACTCAGAAATATACTCTTTGCCCATTTTTAAATGGGATATTCTGTTTTGCTATTGAATTGTATGAGTTTCTTATATATCTTGGATATTAACCTCTTGTGATTGGGGTAATAACTTCACAGTGAATACATGTATTAAATCATCACACTGTACACCTTAAAAATGTGCGATTCTGGATTGATACTGGAACAGAAAGAGAACTTTACTGGAAAAACTGGGGAAATGTGGTCAAAGCCTGAAGTTCAGCTAATAACACTGTTTCAGTGTTATTTTCTGATGTCTATAGTTGTTCCATAAAAGTATAAAAATTTAAGAGAGGTTCAGTGAAGACTATGTGTACATGTTCTACACTATCTCTGCAACTCTCCTTTAAGTCTAAAGTTATATCAAATTTAATATTAAAAAATATATTTTTTTGTTATATATATGTCATTTTATATTGAAGATCATCCATACTCTGATAAATGCAGTTTGGAGTTAAGACATAGGGTGCCCTGGTTCACGTGGAATTTAACTGGCTTTAGAAACATCTTCAGTGAATCATGTCTCTTTGTAGACCAGTTTCTCAGCCTCAGCATTACTGACATGTGGAGCTAGATGGTTCTGTGTTGCGGGGGGCTGTCTCGCACATGGTAGGATGTTTACCAGCATCTTGGTCCTCCACACACTAGATGCCAATACTGCTCCAAGTCTCCAGACATTGCCAAATGTCCCAGATGGTGGGAAGAGAGCAAAATCATCCCGAGATCTGAATCATTCAAGCTTCTCTAGCTCCCAAACCATACATATTTGAGTATCCTCTCTCTAACAGGCACGGGACCAGGACTAGGAATATAGGAGTGCGTGAGACAGGCAAGATCCCAGTTCTGTGAGCTATGAGGGGAGACGAGCAATATGTTAAAACACAAATTTAAAAATTTCAGATGGAGAAAAAGGCTCTGAAAGAAACAGAGTGATGTGATAAGAGAATGACTTGTGTGAGTGGTGGGCCTCAGTTCAGACTGGGTGGTCAGCGAGGGTTCACTGGGGAAGTCTTTGAGCTGAGACCTGAAGCATGGAGAGAACAGACAGCACAGAAATAAATCTGTGTCTGTACTGCCAACTGATCTTCAACAGGGTACCAAGAATACACAATGGAAAAGGATAGTTTTTCCAACAGACGATGCTGGCAAAACTGGATACTCACATGTGAAAGAATGAAATACACCCTTATCTTACACAAAACACAGAGGTCAACTCAAAATGGACTGAAGACTTAAATGTAAGACCCGAAACTGTAAAACTCTTTGAAGAAAACACAAGGGGAAAGCTTCATAACACTGGTGTTGGCAGTGGTTTCATGGATATGACATCAAATGCATAGGCAACAAAAGCAAAAATAGATGTGTGGGATTATATCAAACTACTAAGCTTTGGTAAAGCAACAAAAGAAACAGTCGACAGAATGAAAAGGCGACTTACAGAATGGGAGAAAAATTTCAAAATCATGTATCTGAAAAGGTGTTAGTTCCCCAAATATATAAACAACTCCTACAACTCAACAGCAAAATAAGTAATAACCTGATTTTAAAATAGACTCAAGACTTGATGAGGCATTTCTCTAAAGATGACATAAAAATGGCCAACAGACATATGAAAAGGTGCTCAACATTGTAACAATCAGGAAAATGCAAATCAAAACCAAAACGACATATTACCTCACACCTGCTAGAATGGCTAATATCAAAAAACAACAGACAGCAAGCATTGGTGAGAATATGGAAAAACTGGAACTCTTATACATTATTGGTGGGAATGTAGATAAGTACAGCCATTATGCCAAAGAATGCTCAAACTACCGCACAACTGCACTCATCTCACACGCTAGTAAAGTAATGCTCAAAATTCTCCAAGCCAGGCTTCAGCAATACGTGAACCATGAACTTCCTGATGTTCAAGCTGGTTTTAGAAAAGGCAGAGGAACCAGAGATCAAATTGCCAACATCTGCTGGATCATGGAAAAAGCAAGAGAGTTCCAGAAAAACATCTATTTCTGCTTTATTGACTATGCCAAAGCCTTTGACTGTGTGGATCACAATAAACTGTGGAAAATTCTGAAAGAGATGGGAATACCAGAACACCTGATCTGCCTCTTGAGAAATTTGTATGCAGGTCAGGAAGCAACAGTTAGAACTGGACATGGAACAACACACTGGTTCCAAATAGGAAAAGGAGTTCATCAGGCTGTATATTGTCACCCTGTTTATTTAACTTATAGGCAGAGTACATCATGAGAAACGCTGGACTGGAAGAAACACAAGCTGGAATCAAGATTGCAGGGAGAAATATCAATAACCTCAGATCTGCAGCTGACACCACCCTTATGGCAGAAAGTGAAGAGGAACTCAAAAGCCTCTTGATGAAAGTGAAAGTGGAGAGTGAAAAAGTTGGCTTAAAGCTCAACATTCAGAAAACGAAGATCATGGCATCTGGTCCCATCGCTTCATGGGAAATAGATGGGGAAACGGTGGAAACAGTGTCAGACTTTATTTTTCTGGGCTCCAAAATCACTACAGATGGTGACTGCAGCCATGAAATTAAAAGATGCTTACTCCTTGGAAGGAAAGCTATGACCAACCTAGATAGCATATTCAAAAGCAGAGACATTACTTTGCCAACAAAGGTTCGTCTAGTCAAGGCTATGGTTTTTCCTGTGGTCATGTATGGATGTGAGAGTTGGACTGTGAAGAAGGCTGAGCGCCAAAGAATTGATGCTTTTGAACTGTGGTGTTGGAGAAGACTCTTGAGAGTCCCTTGGACTGCAAGGAGATCCAACCAGTTCATTCTGAAGGAGATCAGCCCTGGGATTTCTTGGGAAGGAATGATGCTAAAGCTGAAACTCCAGTTCTTTGGCCACCTCATGCGAAGAGTTGACTCACTGGAAAAGACTCTGATGCTGGGAGGGATTGGGGGCAGGAGGAGAAGGGGACGACAGAGGATGAGATGGCTGGATGGCATCACTGACTCGATGGACGTGAGTCTGGGTGAACTCGGGGAGTTGGTGATGGACAGGGAGGCCTGGCGTGCTGCGATTCATGGGGTCGCAAAGAGTCGGACACGACTGAGTGACTGATCTGATCTGACAGCCATTATGGAAAACAGAATGAAGTCTCCTAAAAAAAATTAAAAATAAAACTACCACATTGATTGAAGAATCTCACTTCTGAGTATTTATCCAAAAGAAATGAAATCAGGATTTTGAAGAGACTGTTTGCACATCCATGTCCACTGAAGCATGATTCACAATAGCCAGGATGTGGAAACAATCTATTGCCCATTGATGGATAACTGGATTTTTTTTTTCTTTAAAGAAAAATGGTCATTTTTCCCAAGGAGGTGAAAAGGTATTTCTTAGTACAACTAATTTTTATCTCAATTTTATGATGAACAGGATATCAGCCCTTTAAGTGGCTCCTGATTTTTTAAATTTAGTATTCAGTATATTGGATATGGATCTTCTATACTTTATTTGCATCAAAAATTACTTCCAAATTTTTTTCTTACACTGAGAAGGGATGACTGGATTTTAAAAAAGTTGGTATATATATAAAATGGAATAGCCTCAAAAAATAGGAAATTCTGTCATATATAACAATGCAGATGAACTTTAAAGACATGATGCGAAGTGAAACAACCTAGTCACAGAAAGACCTATTCTAACTGATTCCACTTACATGAGGTATCAAGAACAGTCAAACTCTTGGAACCAGGAGTGGAATGGGCGTTGCCAGGGACTGGGGGCAGGAGTAAAGACGGGGAGTGATGGAGAGCTGGTATTCAACAGGCATAAGGTATCAGTCATGTTAGGCAGCTTCTGGAGATCTCTTGTATATCACTGTGTCTACAGTACAGGATTGTATTATGCACTGAAGAGTGCAGTACTGTCTATTATACACAAATATTTAAAAGGGTAGATCTCATGTGCTCCTACCCCAATAAAATAAAAAAGAAGGAACCATGTGAAGATGTGGGACAGAATGTTCTAGAAGAGAAAACATGTGCAGAAGCTCTAAAGAGGGAGTAAGCTTAGTGCATCTGAGGAACAGAGAGTGGACCAGTGAGGCTGAAGTCAGTAAAGGGACAAGGGAAGAGCTGGGCTCAGAGGGGCCAACCTAGACCACGTGGCCAGGCCATGCAGGGTGCCTGGTGGGAGGTCTGCATGGAAGGAATGGAGAGTTCCAGCCAGGATGACTCACTCAGCTTTGTGGCTTAAAGCCATCCCCCTCCTGATGGGCATTATGCTGAGCAAAATAGGTCAGAAAGAGAAATCCTGTATGATATCTCTTCTGCATGGAATCTAAGATACAACGGAGTGGTGAATAAAACAAAAAAACAGCAGACTCAAAGATACATAGAACAAAACAGTGGTTACCACTAGGGAGAGGGATGCGGGGAGGGGCAAGAAAGGGGTATGGAAAAAAGGGGGTGTTATTATGGGATTATATTAAATCACGTGTGCAAAACTTTTGAAAAAACTGTAAAGCACTATAGAATTTAAAGAATTTTTCATTAAAAAAAAAAAAAAGCCATGTCCCTGCCTGCGGGGGTGAGGACCACAGTGGCACAGGTGGGAGCAGGTCAGATTACATGTGAATGGGGACCCAGAGGCCCAGAGCCCAATCCAGAGAGCCTGGGGACTCCCAGGCCCAGGAAGCCTGGCTGGGACAGAGGCTGTGATTCTGAAAACAGAGTGAGGGCTTGGAACACCAGGTTCCTGGAAAACAGGGAGCATTTCTGGAGAAACGACTGTCTCTCAGGCTTGGTAGCTCAAACATATTCTGAAAGGTCTGTTTGCCTGCTCCCCATTTTTCCACTTCCCTTAAGGATTCTTTTCCTTAACGACTGGTATTTCTGCTTGCCACTTTACAACAGATGTGGAACCATCAGCCGGAGAGCTTCTCAGCCTGACCGCTACGCTGACCCAGGGAGGTGTGCGTGTCCCTCCCCAAGGGCACGAGTGAAGGTGGCGGGGACTTACCTCGGCGCACAGTGTGAGGGCTCGGGCCGGCGGAATTGTGCACGGGGCCCACAGAGAGCTGATGGGAGCCGGCAGCTGCCTGGGCCTGGCTTGGGCCGGGGGCCGCCTGACTGCTGTTCCTCCCGGGCGCGGGGGCAGCTACAGAGTCCTTGGGCTTTGGAGGACTATGGGGAGCAGAAGCCACGTTAGATGTCAAGCATTTCCAGCTAGAAAAGCTAAACATGCTGTAAAGTATGGGATTCCCACTAGTTTTCCCCATAGCAGGCAAGGAGGTGGTCTGAACTTTTAAATAGCTCACTCAGTGTCTCTGAAGCTGGTATCTATTTGGTGCCAGCCAGGATCACAGATTTTGAGATTCATGGCACCAGATGGTCTTCCAACTACTCTGTCACTTAAAAATCATGAGAGGCCATTTTGCAGCAATCAATAAGAAATTTCAAGTTCTAATGAGCTTGTACTTAAATTGGGCAACATTTAAAGACATGAAAGGGTTTTGGGACTTCAAAATAATACCATTTTGACATACACGTTGGACAAAACTAAGCAAATGGAGTAGCAAAACACTAATGCTATGCTAAATGATCAAGTGCTCAATTATTATCAATAATTTGGCCTGCAGGAAAGAGAAACTCTGAGAGGCTAAATGATTACTCAAGGTCCAGGGTGGGTTAATAGTGGCGTAGAGATCAGATCTGAGGTTCCACTAATCCCTGGCTCAGAACTCTGTATACTGAACTTTACAGCTACAATTTGTCAAGGTAAATGCCATTGATGAGATGTACCCCAAGATATCTACAGAGCACAAAAAACAAAGAGCAAATTGATGACGGAGATCCTACTTGTCCTTCTGCGGTGAAGACTAATTTGTCTTAAATAAAATATTTTGCCTGATTAAAACAAATTGAACGCTGCAGGTAAATGAAAATGTGTGAGTCTGCTAAGACTTTTTCTCCAAGCAAAAGATTTAGGCCCAAATGAACACCTGTGTGGCAGGAGTTATGGACAGGCCAAGGTGGAGCTTACAATGCGTGTTTGAAGCACCAGGGAGTTTGAGGCCTTAGTTATTTTTAACCAGGAGGTATATTTCCTTCAATTATGCTGGTAGAAAGGAATGTAGGAATGTACAAAGCCCTCAGTTAGCTATGAGAATTTAATGAGATTCTCATCTCATTATGCTTTGCACATGACAAGCAGTCTCTCCCCACCAAAGGAGAAGACCTGAGGGAGCTCCCCCAAGGCAAAGTCACCTCTGGGCAGGAAAAAAGTGCACGATTCACAGGCGGCCATCCTTGTTTTACCTTTTATTTTACTTGATATATGACCGTTCAGTGCTTTATAGGTGGCCAAGGTAGACCAAATACAGTAAACATGTTAGCATGTACAAGAGGGGCTCATCTTTTATAGCAGCTGCCAGCTCTGAACCACCCAACATACCACCTCAAGTGGCTTCTCGTGGCTATCTGCCCAGGTCAGAGTGGAGAACTGAATTCACGCCAATTCAATAAAGGTCTCCAGGTCAAAGGTATTTTTCCCTAAAGCTGCTATAAATTCACAGTCCACTCCAGGTGGCTAATCAAAAGGTGAAGTAACCAAAGAGCCTCCGAAGAAAATCTACCATTATTTTCTACAATCCCCTCCCCTACAAGACTTAAAGTCAGGGGGCTGGGGGGATGCTCAGTATAGTGGCCAGCACAGTTATTCACTACATCTGATTGGATGGATGGCTGAATGGATGAGTGAAGGAATGCGAGGAATATGATTATCTTACTAACTTGTTACAGGCCAGCATTTACTAGTTAGCGTTCTGGATGACAACAAGCAAGTGCTACGTGAACAACGAGTATACATCAAACAGGTAGGAGAGGCTTATGACTGTGAGACACTCACTGGCTTCTAGCTTCCCACCCCTAAAGCAGTATGGTAAAGAATGCAAACAAATGTTGCTTTCTTTTGAAAACAGGAAAGGAAGCAAGCAATTTGCAGTCTTTTTTTCCATCCTTTGCCAGGAGGAGTGAAGGCAAAGATGGTTCATGCTGTGCCAAATGATCCTTGGGACATGGAGGCCATGCCCGCAGGCCAGCACCTGCAAGAAGGCTGGGGTGTCTGGCACCCACTGCCAGCAGAAGCTGGCCTCCTTACCTGCTGTCGCCCGGGCTGGGCCCCTGCTCCAGAATGCCTGCAGAGGAGGGGCCAGTCCCACCCCCTGTGCTGCTCTCGGCCCTAGAGCTCTGAGGAGGGGGCTCTGGGCCCGCCGGAGCCAAGGTGCTGCCATCTGTGGGCGGGAGTGGTGGCTGGAAAGCAGGGGATACGTGCTTTCTATTTAGGGTGCCACCCCGCCGGTGGGCCTGGAAGTCCATAAGCTTCACACCAAAGCTACACAGAGAGAAGAAAAGTGAGCAACACACCATGCGAGCCGACCACTGACACAGACGCCCGTCGGTCCCCGCGTGTTAAACCCCACACGCGGGGACAGCCACCCCAGTTGCCCAGCATGCAATGAAGCAGCAAGGACCAGATGAATGGTCGCTCCTGTTACTCAGGCACGGAGTAACAGGGCTCTAAATCTGGACCTGGTACTGACCAACGTCCTTTCTGAAAGTGGGTGTGAGCAGCTGAAAGCAAACACGCAGGCCTCATCCTGAGTGAGCGCCATCATAACAGCGTGTTTATTTCCATAGTTTATTTCCACGAGGCCATCACCTGGAATCTGTGTGTTTCCCCATCAAGGTGGAAGCTGAGTGCAGAAGTGCCACCAGCAGCAAAGTCAGACAGCCTTACGTCACCTCTTAAGCTGAGATGTAGAAACTTAGGTCTGCTGCTGCTGCTAAGTCGCTTTAGTCGTGTCCGACTCTGTGCGACCCCATACACGGCAGTCCACCAGGCTCCCCTGTCCCTGGGATTCTCCAGGCAAGACCACTGGAGTGGGTTGCCATTTCCTTCTCCAATGCATGAAAGATTAAAGTGAAAGTGAAGTCGCTCAGTCAAGTCTGACTCTTAGCGACCCCATGGACTGCAGCCCACCAGGCTCCTCCATCCATGGGATTTTCCAGGCAAGAGTACTGGAGTGGGGTGCCATTGCCTTCTCCAACTTAGGTCTATGCGTATGCAAAGAATATATCCAAAAGGACGCGCTGTTTGTTGTTTAGCTGCTAAGTCATGTCCGACTCTTTGCGACCCCATGGACTGTGGCCCACCAGGTTCCTCTGTGCATGGGATTCTCCAGACAAGAATACTGGAGTGGGTTGCCATTTCCTACTCCAAGGGATCTTTCTGACCCCACATCTCCTGCGTCTCTTGCATTGGCAGGCAGATTCTTTATCACTGAGCCACCAGGGAAGCCCAGAAATGATGGTAAATACGCAAAGAATATATCTGAGCAGATGTGTAGGACTGGAAAAATAGTTGCTCTGGGAAAGGAGATGGTGGTTGGACGATAGGTTAGAAGGAAGATTCACTTTCTACTGAAGCCACTGGTGTATGAACTTTAACCCTTTTGGCCAGTTCAAAAGATTAGAAAGGTATATGGCTGCCTGAGCTTGTGGTTACTGAGTCAGCTGGTGGGGAGAATCCATCCAGGAAGATGGCTGGGAACTCTTTAGCATGTGCTAAGTAGACCCTAACACTGCAGTCTGTAACTTCAGATACACAAAGGCTAATTCTGTGAAGGACAGTTTGTCATCAGGGAGCTCTTCTGCGTGTGTGAATGTTGGTTCAGAGGAGTGAAGCTTCTGCACATCGTAAATGTGGCCTCCAGAGTGACGGAACAGAAGAGTAAAGCCTTTTCCTTTGCTATGGGTTTTAAAAACAAAGAAACAACAAAAAGGCAAAACAAAAAAACAGACCTCACTTTAAGAGCGGGCAGTTAGAATAAGAGCTTGTTGTTTAGTTTTCATGTAAAACTATTTCCAGTAAGATTATTGCATGTACATGAGAAAAGCACGCGACTCCTAACTCAGCGTTACTGGTAAACACAGTAGCATTTCAGCATACATGTTGGACAGATTGGCATCTGAAGGCAAAAACCACAAATAGTCTTAATAACGTTTGAAAATCCCACAGATCACCCAAGGAGCCTAGTATAGAGACTAGTACTGCCTCTTACTAAGTCCGACACAGTTTTTTTTCTTCCAGAACTGGCAAAAACTGAGGCTCCTATGGTTGGCATCCAGTGAGGAACCAAGTTATACCAAAAACGTGTGTCTTTAGACACCAGCTCACACAGATCACCATGAGAGGTGGGTTGTTCTCATATTCACTCCTGGACAGACATCCTCAATATTTAACTCTTTTTTTTCTTTTTCTCCAATCAAGTACATTTAGTAACATTTAGTAACATGTGTGTGATGCTACTGTGTAGGGCTCATCACAGACCACCAAGCAAAGCTTGGATGCACTAGGTACGAGTGTTAACTGGTGGCTACACACCTCCTGTCGGGACGGATTAATGTTTGCAACGAACTAGAGCCGAGTTCCTGAAACTGTCTGGACTCTGACAGGCCTGGGTGCTCACTGAGTCGCTCCCGAGAGACAGGTCCACTGAGGCAGGACCAGGGACCATGGGTCGCTGCCTCTCCCCGTGCCAGCTCCCACCACCGTGAAGATCATAGCTCTGAACGCACCTCTCCTTCTTCACCAGGTCCCCCTCCATCACCGCCATGCTGGCAGGCCGCTTCCTCTCCAGGGTCCCCGAGTCGACAGGGTCGTTTCCAGTGTGGGATGAGTGATTGGAATTTGGGGTGGTGAGAGGTACGAACGCTTCTGACACGTTGAATTCCACCTCTGCCGGAAGAAAAAGAAGCGTGTACGTGAGACACAGCGCACAGTGGCCAAGAGAGCTGGAGGACACCCCACTGGGACAGGAGACTCCTCTCGTCCACAAGCCCTCACTATTTCACAAGGGGAAGCCCCAGGCACCTCATCTTCTTAACGACAGTTTCCCAAACCAAGGTAGGGGGGTAAGGTAAGAAAACTAGAGCTAAGGGAGGGGTATGATTCAGCATCCAAGTTACACAACTCCCCCACTTTCTCTTTTCTTAAAAAAAGAAAACATGGAATATGGAAGAGGATACTAAGCATGGATGACTACTTATTGGAAGCAGAAAAAACTAAGATATTTACAGCTTGATATTAAATAGATAAAAAGGGCGGTATCAACTTCATACTGTCTATAGCAGGTTCTGAAGACTCGTTTTCTCAAAAGAAATCTTGGCTCTCAAAAGCGTGATCAGGGAGCCTGGGGTGCTGCAGTCCGCGGGGTTGCAAAGAGTCGGACACGACTGAGCGATTCAACTTATTGAAAAGCATGATGCTAAATGAAAGAAGCCAGATACAAAAGACTACACTCCATACTCTTATTTATATAAAAATGTTTAAAAGACAGACTGTAGACACGGAAAGCAGATGAGTGATGGCCACCGGCTGAATGATAGGCATGACTGAAAAGGGTCATGAAAGAACTCTCTGGGATGATGGAAACACTCTATATAATCGTTGTGGCAGGTACACACTGGATGTATTTGTTAAAAATCATTACACTGTACAGTCAGTTGTTAATTTATGCAAATTGCACCTCAATGAACACTGACCCCCTCCAAAAAAAAAAAGGAAACCCTGGGCAGAATGCCAATTATCACCTATCCATCACACATTCACTATGCATCCTTACATGAGTGGGGTGTGATTCTGGATGGTGGGAACTCAGGGGAAGAGACAGATGAGAAGAAAGATGACTATGAAGAAAAAAGACAGAGGAGAAGAGATGTGCTTGACCAGGCTTCAAGGAGCTTACACTCCAGAGGATGACAGCCGGGCTGCTCTGGGCAAAGCTGGGGCGGAAGGGCCAGACTCCCAACCAGTACCCGAAAGGGGGCCCTGCACCCCTGAGGATCCCTGCATGTCAGTGTCACCTCTTCTACAGAGCCATCCCTGGCCCTTGGTGCCTGACACCTGAGTCTGTCAAATCCTCCCTCCACCTTCCTTCAAAGGTGTCATGTGTTAGAGTTTCTCTGACGATCAGGTCTCCTTCTCCAGGGAAGACAGCACATCTCACCAGCAAACATGCACCTAGCGAGTACTCAGCACACACTGGCTGAACGGATGACTCCATGTGCCGTGAAACAAAGTGAAATACCCAACAGTGAGGCTACTACTGTGTGAAAACAGGAATGCCAAGGGTCTAAAAAGAAGCATGAAAAAGTAAAGGCAATGTGATGGGATTACTTATGCATTTGCTTCCTTAAAAAGATTGTTTATACATAGAATTCTCATATAGCTCAGCAATGCCACTCCTGGATCTGTACCCAAAATAACTCAAATCTGGGAATTAAACAGATACCCCTATACCGATGTTTAGAGCGGCCAATTACCAATAGTCAAAAAGGTGCAAACAGCCTAAACGCCCACCAATCGGCTAACAGATAAACAAAATGCTGTTTATACATACAAGGAATATTATTCAGATTTTTAAAACGGAATGAAATTCTGACACATGCTACAACATGGATGAATGACCCTTGAAATTGTTATGCTAAATGAAACAGGCCAGACACACAGGGTTAAACATTCTATGATTCTACTTATAGGACATGCATAGAACAGGCAAATTCACAGAGACAGAAAGTTCAGTTGCTCAGTTGTGTCCAACTCTTTGTGACCCCAAGGACTGTAGCATGCCAGGCTTCCCTGTCCATCACCAACTCCCAGAGACAGAAAGCAGGACAGTATTAACAGTTACAGAGACTGAGGGGCAGAGATAATGTACACTTATCGTTCAGTGGGCAGGGTTTCAGTTTGGAATGATGAAGAAGCTTTGGAAATAGATGATGGTGGTGGCACAACACTGGGAATGCAGTTAACCCTCTGAATTGTACACTTAAAACGGTAATTTCATATTATGTGTATTTTACTGCAATGAAAACTTCAAAGATAAACAACAAAGAAAGACTGTTTATACTACTGTTGTGTATCAGTGTGTCGATGAAATTGGAGCGGCAGTCACCTTCGGGGAAGAACCAGTTGGCGTGCTGGATGATGGGTTCGATGACCGCAACCACGTGGACGGATGTGGCAGCTGCCATCTCGGCGAGCGTTCTGCAAAGGAAGTTGACAAAGTTAAACCACCTCCCCAGGTCAGCTTCTAATTTCTGCAGGTTGAGTCAGGGCAATTCAGTTATATTGAAAGGATAAAACATTTAAGTACAAAGGCAAAAATGAGATCCATCAGGCTCTGGCCAAGGAGTGTGGCAGTGATCACCCAGGAAGAAAAATTACCCTAACTTGGCCGTCACTCCTTAGTCTGTGCTAACAAGTATGACGTAAGTCAGTCCCCAATGATGTCTCAGAATGCTGGTTTTCAGTTGTTTGGGGACAGGCCTGCATTTTCCCACTCCATACTCTTGCCTGTGGGAGTCACACTGTCTAAGACCCCAGATCACATATACAATGGTGATCATGGCTATGATGCAGCCAAGCGTATGCGGTGTTTCGGGGTGTCTCTTATCACACAGAAGACCTGGGCTCGGCGTTTACACATGTTAACTAAGGTTGTCACATACAGATGTGGACTGGTCCCAAGGTGTGTGTTCAGAAGTTGACAGTGTCTGAATGCCAGGGCTCACAAGAAAGAAAATAAAGAAGAATTGTTGTCCCTGCAGTTAAGGAGCTCACATCCAGTCCAGAGTCAGAACACAGGACGGCAGATGGGCTGCAAGGGCCTGACATTTACTGGGCACCAACCATGCTCAGAGCCTCAGATTCTTCACTGCACTTAATTTTTACAGCATCATGACTGTTCTGAGGTTTTTCATATAAAGGAGGACACAGATCTCTGACAGACTGGATCCCACATCCGACTGTCCCAAACCTACTTCCTCCCTCCTTTTATCACTAGAACCTGTCTTTCCACTGGGAAGAATACTTTTGCTCTGATTTCCAACCATGTGAAAGTTCTAGCTCCTTTCAAATTCCAGATTAGTTGGAATCTGAATCCAAATTCTGCTTGAAAATCACCCTCCCCTCTGGTTCATGCTTCCCTTCCACCCACCTGGATTCTGATTCTCCTGCCTTAGAACCTCAGCACGGGGGAGGAACGATTCACTGGTATTCTTGGCCAATCTTTCTTTTTGAGGAGATATTGTTTACCTATTGATTTCAAGACCTTTTTATGTATCTGGATATTTTTAGAGGAACTCCCTTCCCATTTGTGAATTGCTATTTATTTAAGGAGCTTTTTGACTTATCTGTTTCCTAAACTGCTTTTATGCTTATAAAATCCTCTTACATTATATGCTCAAAGCTAATAAATATTTACCTGACACATTTATGTTTATTTACTTATTTTTTTTTAACTTGCTATGTTTACAACATCACTCTTTATAATTACCTCTTTGGTCTACCTTGGAATTTATTTGCTGTAGGATACGATTCACTATGTAGTTAGCCTTTATATTCACTTATCTTTTGCTTTATAACGTTGGATCTTTGTAAATAATTTTATAAATACTTTCCAAAACAAGAGTGGGCATAACACAAGGAAATGGATGAATTAAAGATAGAAAAAATTTGATTCAGAAAGTCCTTATATTTTTTGAATGGTAACTTCAACCATTCATGATTTTACAAAGCTGAAGAGAAGTGAGGGGAGGCAGGGAAGAGTGGTAAAAGCTAAGGACAGATCCTGTGGGCCCCACCACTTCCCTGCTGTGCAATAAGCAAATTATTTGTCCTGTCTAAGCCTCAGCATCCTCATCTGTAAAAATGAGGACAGATCACCGATTTCAAAAGGTTATGTGGCAGATGTCAACATGAGTGGTTTCCTGGACGCTTCCTAGTTGACCTCTTAGATACCTCTCCTCCAGTCAATCTACAGTTCTCAGAGCCAACAAATAATCTTTCTAAATCCAATTTGCTCAAGTGATTCTTCTGCTGAGAAATCTTGATGCCCTCTTCCCAGCATGACCCATAAAATAAGTTGCTAACATCTCAGCAAGATGCATGAGGCCCTTCATAAAGTGGCTCCATAAATTTCACCCATAGCCTCATGACCCCTGTGCTCAAGCTATATGAGACCACATGATGCACCCCACCCCTCACCCCCAAACACAGAGACCAGGGCCTTTTTATGCCCTCTGTGCCACGGCTCATTCAGGTCCTACCCATGGAAAACCGCTCATCCATCATCAGTCAAGTGCCGTCTCCTCCTGAATGACTCAGCCCAAGCTGTGGTCCTCCTTCATAACGTCTATGATGCACAGATGTGTGTGTGGAGCTTATCACTGCACGATCACCATTCACCTGCCTGGCTGCCCAGGACTGGGGTCCTTGGAGGACAGGGACAAAGTCTCTTACACCTTTGTGTGACCAGCGTGTGGGACAGGACCCAGCGCATAGTAAGGTCTGAGAAAGTCGGCTATCAGGGAAATATCGACTTCAGAAGTGAATTTCATGTCTACCCTTCGCATCAGGTGGAAAGCAGAACTTAGATAACAGGATACAGGGAACGGTTACTCACCCTTCATTTTTGGCCCATAACAAGTTAGGGCCTAACACGATTGCAATGTTGCTGGGGGTCATTTTATTAATGTCGCTGGTCTGAGCAAGCTTCGCAAGGAACTTGATTAAATACCTACGGAACAAAAGAGAGAAGAAAAGCATCTACTCTGAAATACTTGGAGGAGCAGTACCTTCCTGCCCATGGGGTGCTCAACCCCAGATCCCACAGATGCTAACTGCAGGGTGTGACTTAACCCGAAGCTGCCTTGGGTTAAGTGTGTTTTCTTTTTTTTTGTTATTGAAGTAACCTTTATTGTCCCACTCTTTGTGACCCCATGGACTAGCCCGCCAAGCTCCTCTGTCCATGGAATTCTCTAGGCAAGAATACTGGAGTGGGTTGCCATTTCATTCTCCATAAGTACATGTTCTTTGTTCCAGGGAATAGATAGTTCAGAGCTTGGAATGGGAAAACAGCTCAAATGCAAACCTCAATGATTCAATCTCTATGTGCTATATATTTCTAATCTGTTTTTCCTTTATGACCTATCTCTCTACCCTGAAATAGATTACAATTTGATTAACAGTGGGGTCAAGATATTCTTAATGTGAACATAATTTCTTTTTTACAAACATGATTTTAAAAATACAAGTATAGGTTTATTGCTTAAAAGAAACTGTATATGAGAATGCTTTAGGCCCTAATTATGAAAATGTCCAATTTATCATATACTCTCAGGTACAAAAATAGCACTATAAAAGCAAAAAATTAAGCACAAACCCAACTATTTACCAAGAGGGGGCTGATTAAATAAATCATAGCATATCCATACAGTAGAGTACTATGTAGCCATAAAAATGTATTACACACTGATATGGACAGACCTCCAGGACGTGCATTATAACAAAGAAGGCAAGGAGAAGAATGATGTACCTAATATACAGTGCCATTTGGTTTAAAAAAAAAAAGTGAAAGGTGTGACAGAAACGTTTGTAGATATGTATGTAGACATATATATATGTATATATATTTGATTCTACATCTATCAACTCTTGCTGAGAGGATATACAAGAAACTGAAAACACGAGTTGTTTCTCAGGAGAGGAAGTAGGTAGCTGAGAGACAAGAAGAGGAAAGAGATTTTTTCCATTGTACATCTTTGAATTTTGAACCATGGAAATGTCCTCCCTAGTCAAAAAATAATTAGTAAAAATTATAATGAGTAAGTTAAACAAAATAAAAGCTCAGATCCCAAAGTACCAAGCACTGTAATTTAGTTTCCACCATAAGACACTGAAGAAAGAGTACCTGCAATTACAAGCTGGGTGTGTTAAACAAATCAAATAAGGGATTATAAATTTAACACATTCATAAGGCATGGTTGATAGCTAAGATATTAAAATATTTAGATTTCAAAATATTAGCTAAATATTAGAATATTTAGCTTTAGCTTAGTAACAGGATCTAAGACTGAAATTAAAGGTCAGGCGACATACCAGAACTTTCACCAGTAAAGTATCTGTCATTTCAGATCATATCTTCTTACAAAGTTTTCTTTGGTTTTAAACAACTTTATTACCTCAGGCTACCTTTTTTACCCTCTCTCTGTGCTTCTTCAAAGTTACATTTTAAGTCAAAGAGAAAACTGAAGTTAAATACTAGAAATTTATTCCATGGCAAATTTTCCTACAAACACAGCCATCCCACAAACTAATACATAATCTCCATTTCTTGAAGTTTTATTGAGCAGGATGATTTGTACTCTGCTTAAATTATGTAGCATATGTGAAACACATTACAGAAAGGACAACTATTGTTGAATTTTTGCCTTTTAGATATTGGACAATTTGGACTCCAAATCCAACATACTGTCGATCAAACTTTTCATAAGAATTTTTTCCCAACAGCTGCAGTGATGAGATGGTCAGGAGACATACCTGTCGATGGCAGACATGATGCCCGTGCTCCAGACACATCACAGTAATATATATCAAGCCCCACTCCCAGCAACCCCGAGTTACCCTCCAGAGCATTTTTTTGATTGTGCCAAACATGCTTGAATCCAGTGGCCTCTCCGCTGCGGATTAAACCTTTCTTCATTGCAGCTCGGTGGCTTAATTTGCAGAATGCCAATCATACATACCTAAAGTTAACAAAATTTTGTGGTGGCAACTTCTGACATGTTCTCCATAAATCCTGAAGTTTTTTGTCTTGATCCTGTACGCTGAGAAAAAAAATTATTTATAACCGTTTATTAACACTCATTTTAGGAATACCTGTGTTCATTTGCTATATTAGCAGCGATGCCCCCACTGACAGAGAAAGCACAGTTGGAAAACAGCACAGCAATTTCTAGTGGTTCGGATTCGGCACTTTTCACTGCCGTGGCCCAGGTTCAATCCCTAGTCAGGGACCTGAGATTCCGCAAGCCGTGTGGCACAGCCAAGATTAAAAAAAGAATTAAAGGGGCTTCCCTGGTGGTCAAGTGGTTAAGACTCTGAGCTTCCAATGCATGGGGCAGCGGTGGGGGTGTGCAAGATCGATTATTGGTTGGGGAACTAGGATCCAACATGCTAGGTGGTGTAGCCAAAAAATAAAAAATTAAATTAAAAAAATTTTTAATTAGAAAGCACAGATTTTGGAAAGAAACGAATATGGAGTCAAATACTAACTAACATATGCTGAGCAGTTAGTCAACCTCATTAAGACTCAATCTCCTAAAGTGCCAAACTGGGGATAAGAATGTTAATTCTGCCAAGTGACTGTGAGCTTTCAGAGACAGAACAATGAGAAACCACCTAGATCAACGTTTGGCACACAGGAGGCATTCTGAAAATTCTATCTAGACGATGTGTATATTCCTGTACAGCGTCCGGGGCTCAGGTCTGTTGTCCCAAGGGTGGCCCAGCAGCAGATGAGCGGGCCAAGCTCCTAGCACCCCAATCCCCAGGGCTCTCCCTGTGCTCAGTACTGCCCAAAGGCTCCGGCCAAGAAGCCCTTTCTGTTTTGAAGCAATTACAGGAATTCTCCTGCTGCAGAGTTTCAATGTGTGAGCTTTCACAGACCCAAAAAGGGTTAGATCAGAGCCCGCAGGGCAAGAATCAACTCTGCCCACCAGCGAGAGAGGGCGTTAGAAGTTGCTCACACAACACACCTTCGGACTTAAAACCTCCTCGACAGCTGAACCAGCCTGGAGAGCTGTGGGTAGGGGTTAAACACAGTGACAACTCTAGAGGCCAGTGAATGTGTCACTGGGAGGGGATGACATTTCTCAAGTATAGAATCAACACACCAGTAGACAGATTCCCTCTTTTACCGCTTATTTCCTCACAGGGACAAATCTGGGAATCTCAGAACAGAGAAAAGTCAAGGCCTAGGAGGAGGGAAGGAGCCCACCCAGTACGAGACTCCAGAACCCCTGACCTGACAGTGCTCGGTGGGTTCCTCCAGCCCCACACATGTGAGTACCCAGAGCAGGCAGTGCCCCGTGCTGCTTCCAAGGACACAACTGGCCTAAGAGGTCACTCTTACTTTAAAATCCTGACTGTCTGCCAGGGAGAAAGCCTTGTGCCATAGCTGCACAGAAAAGCTCAGGGACTTCCCTGGTGGTCCAGTGGTTAATAATTTGCCTTCCAGTGCAGGGGATATGGATTCGATCCCTGGTCAGGGCACTAAGACCCCACATGCTGCAACTAAGACCTGATACAACCAAAAATAACTAAATATTTAAAGAAAAAAAAAGTCAACACCATAAAAAAAAAAAAGCCCAAATGCCTGGTTCAACTGATGATGAATGACTCATCAGAACACATGGCTTATTTCTAATCACCGCTCGTTTGATGGGAACAGGTGAGTATTTGAAGATGCAGGGAGGGGAGAGGAGGGGAGGGGAGGTATATTCCCTTCCCCTTATAGGTGAGGAATTAGGCATTCTGAGAGGAGGCGAGTCAATTGGGAGGGACACGTTGAC
This sequence comes from Bos mutus, assembly GCF_027580195.1. Classification (NCBI taxonomy): domain Eukaryota; kingdom Metazoa; phylum Chordata; class Mammalia; order Artiodactyla; family Bovidae; genus Bos; species Bos mutus. Next base: position 19,417,149 of record NC_091641.1, on the reverse strand, counting down.
CAGGAGGCGGCCAGGAAGAAGCCTCTAGAACTTTTGCAATGAGTTCTGCCTTGCCTAAAACCAACTACTTCTGGACAGACAGAAGCCGGGGTTGGAGGGGAAGAGATAAACAGCAGGGACTCAGGCTCCGGGGCAGAGTTCTGGGTGTGGATTCCAAGCTCTGTCAGTTAAGTGACACCAGTATTTCGTAAGCCTCCGTTTCCTCATCTGAACAGTGAGGATAACAGCCATTTCTGCCTTTCATGTTATTAATTATCGGCTGCAGGAATTCACGGGCATAAAGATTAGTACAGTACTTAGCCTGCAGTAAATGCTCAGTAAGCATCAACTGTTGTTACTGATTTATGTCAACATTATATTATTGCACAGCTGAGTTCCCACACAGCTCAAAATACCTTATTTTAATGTTGTTTTGTGGTCCCCAAGAGTAAGGTGATTTACAAACAAGACAGAGTATTACATTGTTTTCTTTAACTTTTAAAATTCGGTGTTCTTTACATACACACTACCATATGTAAAATAGACAGCCAGTGGGAATTTGCTGTATGACTCAGGGAGCTCAAACCAGTGCTCTGTGGCAACCTAGAGGGGTGGGAGGTGGGAGGGAGGGTCAAGAGGGAGGGGACATGTATACCTATAGCTGATTCCTGTTGATGTATGGCAGAAGCCAACACAATATTGTACAGCAATTATCCTTCAGTTAAAAGTAAATCAATTAAGAAAAAAACAACTTGGTGTTCTTTACACTTACCTCGCAACCTGTGTCCATTCTTCATACAGATTAAAAGTCATCAAAGGTTCAGGCAGCTCCCGTAAATAGGACTTCAAAGCACCTGAAATTAGTAACACCCTCTTTGAGTGTGACAAGGGGCAAGGCTGGGACTCTTAGGATATATCATTTTGCAAATTCAAATGACCTCAATTATAACCACTCACAAAACATAGAACAAATCATGAACTGGCAGGAGTGGTTAGAGAATGAAATATTCACAAGATGATTTCTGTCCCTTGTAAAATATATTGAGAGATCAATAGAAAGTAAAATTAGCTTCAAAGTCAAATTAATAGGTATCATTTCTCTGCGCAGATGGAGATTTGGGGGTAAAAGAAAGGAAGAGAATACAAGCATGCCTCCAAACATTTGGATTATAAGCTTCTTTCACCTTTACTTAATAATCAGGAAAATAAAACAAAACCCCCAAAACAGGAACAGAAAAGATATGTATGTGTAAGTAGGCACACTTTTGAGTTTTGTCATTTCAGTTTTGTCACTTAAATCTATTAAGGAGACCATTTCAGTTTCATCTGTTACTTAAACTTAATGTTGAACGTTCAGCTGATGCTCTGTCACCTCGAGGTGCCTTCTTCCATGGAGCTCACCTGCTACGGCATGGGGGTCAGAGTAGAACTCATCCAGGTGAGAAGTAGAACAGTCTAGAGCAGCTTTCAGTTTCTTTAACTTGGAGGCCCCAGCCCCAATTCGGAAAAGGCCCTAAAGACAACGCAAAGCCATTAGTATCACCTCCTGTATATACAGCACCTGGAACTCTGCTCGAGGTTACGCGGCAGCCTGGAGGAGACGGGAGTTTGGGGGAGAATGGATACACGTATCTGTACAGCTGAGTCCCCTCACTGTTCACCTGAGACTACCACAATGTTGTTCATCAGCTCTTTGCTTTTGTTGTTCAGTTGCTAAGTTGTGTCCAGCTCTTTGTGACCCCATGGACTCTAGCCTGCTAGGTTTCTCTGTCCATGGACTTTCCCAGGCAAGGACACAGGGGTGGGTTGTCATCCCCTCCTCCAGGGGATCTTCCTGACCAAGGTGGGAACACTATGCCTCCTGCATTGGCAGGTGGGTTTTGTTTTTTAACCACTAGCGCCACCTGGGGTAAGGATTTCATAAAATAAAAGTATGTAAATACCACCCTCCCCCACCTCACAGAGTACTACACAAATCTAAGAATCTTGCTATTGGAAACCAAAGCTCACATAAGCTCTGGTTCAGTAGTACATCATGAAATTCACTTTCACAAATCATGACCACAGTATAAAATGAAATAATCAAATGGGGCCAAAAGAAAAAAAAAAAAAAAAAAAGGCAGAGTGTACTGCAGGTAGGCAAGGTAAATATTGCTCTGTGAAAGCTCTCTTTCATTCCATGTCTACAGAAGGTAACATGGACAGGGTTTCAGTGTGAAATGTGGTCACAGTGAACGCGGTTCAAGAGTCACTGGTCCGGGGAGACCGGCCCGGGACGGCGGGGCCCCTCACCTCCTCCTTCATGCCCGTCTCCAGCAGGAGCATCACGCAGGCCTCGATGGGCAGTGCGATCTCGCGGCCGCTCCGCTTCAGGTGTTCTTCCAAAGGCGTCCCAAAGGCGGGCTTCTCCGCCCACTTATCTAGAGCAGCAAACTGTCCAGTGAGACACTCGACCACCTCGTGGGCGTCACCAAGTTATTTCCTCCCCCAGACTACCAGGAGGGATTTTTCTTTTTTTCTTTAGCAGCCTGTAGCTGAGGCTTTGGGAAAGGGGGAAACGTGTCCTCTTTGCTCGTGTCCTTTCCTGTTTACATATGTGCCAGGCTGGGAAGGTGGCCTGTGGAGCAGAGCCCAACACGCCACGGTGCCCGACGTGAGATGCCCAGCGGAAGCTGCAATGGGGCTTCTGGCCCAACATGCACCCGAGATGGGTGGGCTGCCTTGGGCCAAAACCAATGGCCTGTCTGAGCACAGAGGTTCCACTGAGAAGAAACTGACCTAGCCGTGCAGAGCAGCACTGGTTTTCTATCCGGAGGACAAGAAATCGACTCCTTCCATTGAAAAAGGAAGTAATTTCTTAAAGATGTAAACACCAGCCGAGTATTACTAAACAGGACTGGAGAGGGCCACCGTAAACTCCTACCCCCAGACCTGCAGCACCTCTTGGTGCCAGACCCCCAGACTGCCCAGGATTCTGAGTGGAGAGAACGCAGCCCCCACAAGGCAGCTTAGGCTGGAGGCTGTGCCGACAGCAGCAAAGCAACGCTGTGTATTATTTTCCGGTCATATGCGCTGCTTCATTCCACGAGAGAGGTGAGGCGGCTTAGCAGAAAGACAAACGAGAGAGCGGGCACACAGAAACAGGCATTTACGACGGGGATGCCCAAGGGAGACCAGGAACTGGTGGTGGGACCCGGGCTGCCTGGGGGCCCGTGGAGACCCAGCACTGATGGAGATGCATGCAGAAGCCAAAGGGAGCAAGTCGGCTGGTGGGAGGGACTCCACCGGGACACGTGGTTCAGGAAGGGTTCCTCTCGGCATGTGGACACGTGTCCTTCAGCCACTTTGCTATTCGAATCTTGAATGCCAGATGGGCAGTGTTACCCCAGCATGGCTCTGACACTGCTCCGCATGTGATGGCAGGAGGGGCCCACTGCAAGAAAGAAAGGGAAATCCCACGAACCCGGAGACCTGGGCGCTCCTGGGATGTCAGAGGTCAAAGGCTGCTTTTCTTTGGTGGAAAGAGCAAGTAGGGTACAAGAAATCGACTCTTCAGTTGAAAAAGGAAATAATTTCTTAAAAATGTAAACACAAGCCTAGCATTATCATACAGGACTGGAAAGGGCCAACATAAATTCCTACCCTAGGACCTTAAAGGACAGGGTGAGGGGGCGGAGGGCAGTGGCCACTCTCAGAACTGTCAGGAGGCCCCTCGCTCCTGGTGAGGGCCCCAGCCCTGGTCCGTGGAACTCTGAACACAACCCGCACCCAGGGGCCTGGCCCTTCTCAGAAGACAGAGCTCTGGGACAGTCCACTCAAAGGCCAGATCTTACCTCAAACACTTCATCCCTTTATTTAAAGCAATGATTCTCAACACAGGCAGAAGAGGGCCAGCTGACCTTCCCCTGAGGGGGTGGGGGACACATCAGAATCACCCAGGGACTTCTGAAAATGATTCCTGCCATCACCTCCCTGTGCCTGACCCTGCAATGCTGAGGGGCCGGCACACTCCAGACCCTGGCCGGAACTTTCAGGTCAACACTGGACAGGGTGTCTCACCCCCACGTTGGTGTAACGTTGGCAGAGGATGGGTGTGAGAGCCCTTGGCTTAGAGACCACTCTGGAGGCAGACTTTACCACCAGGGCTGCCCCCTACAACAACAGACCCCTCAAGTGACAGATCTGCAGTGCTGGGTCAGAGTTCACCCCCCAGCCCCACTCCCCGGGACGAGAGCAATCAGAATGTGAAGAGAGCACAAGACACACATGTAAACAGACAACAGAAATTAACAAGATGAGACGTGTTTGCTAAGTCACTGCAGAAAATGGTATAGACGAGGGTCGCAAACATGACTGTGCAGGGGCACCGTAGGAGCTTGTGCTCCTACGCTCCGGTGGGGAGCGTGTGCGTGGTCTGTCCCAAGGCAGCAGCCACTCCTGGGAGCTGGACCCGTGTCACCGTGCGGGAAAGCACGTCCAGCATCACCAGACCCTCTGAACTTCCAAGACAAGCCAGAGATTAGGACTGTTAGGGTTTTTAAGTGATGGCAATTAGTTTAAAAAAAATTTTTTTTTTTTTAAATAAGAAACGGCTGTTTGCGACTTCTGGTGTAGACCATAAACGCTAGAGCGATTTGGGAGACGCAAGTGTTCACTGCTGGCTTCAGTTGTCAGAGAAGGCTTCTCAAGGAAGGGAGCTTGGTGAAAGTCTTAGAAGATGGATAGGAATTAAGTAGACCAGGAGGACTTGGGCTGAGAAGAGAGCAGGGATCTTGAGTCTGGGAACGGACACTTTCGTCCACACTCTTGCTCTAGGTGACGGGGGCGTGAGTGGGAATGGAGAGGAGGCATCAGAAAGGAAGGAAAAGAGGGCTCTGAGGTTTGAAACCTGGATTGTCTGAAGGAAAGGAGGTCCTGAGGAGCCCAGTGGAGGAAAGGTCAGCTGGTGTGGGGGAGCATCAGTTTGCTGCTTGAGATATGCTGAGTTTAAGACAACAGCCAGTCATCGCCTGAAACTGAGGCTGTGTGGATGAAGATGCGGGTGAGAGTGGAGGCCTGGAAAGAAAAGCTGGGGAAGAGGGGAGGCAGAAGAACACAGGAGCGAGGACTGGATCGCAGAAAAGGCTCAATTTCTGATGTGGAGAAAACACAGCCCCAGCAGTGGTGGGAAACACAAAATGAGCGGGGGAACCGGCAAGGAAGAGCCCATTCAAGGCACGTCGCATGCCGGAACCTGACAACCCAGAGTCACTGACCCAGTGGGGCTTGCAGTGCCTTCTGTCTTCCGTTTTTGGTTTTAATAGTAAAGTGACTGGAAGCGGAAATCAGACCACAAAGCACACGGGTGGGAAGGTGGTTAGAAAATTGAGGTGGTCAATAGAAACGAGTCATTTGAAGAGCCTCCCAGAAGAACCAAGGAGAATGTGATGAAAGGAGGCTCCATGCTGAGGACAAGCAGGTACTGAACAAAGGTCAGACGACCAGAGTGGAAGACCAGGGCGCTGGGTGGGAGGTTGAGCTTTTTGCCTACCATAAGGACACTCTGAGTCTTTCTAGAAATAGAGAAGAAGGAAGAGGAAGACAGAACTAAGATAAAAGGCAGATTGGAGGCAGAGGTGGAAGGGGCTGAACTGCAAGGCTTGGGCGAAGGCAGCAGCCTCAGAAAGAGAGAAAGACTCTCATTTCTTTCAACGGCTGCTCCCGCCACATGCCGGCTTGTCCCTCCTAAAACGCCTGCCTGCCCCTGCCCATTCCCCATGACTTTCTGACATGCTTCTCCAGGGAAAAGAGCCTTGGGTAAAAATAGAACAGGAGCTTTTCAAAAGCGGGGAGTGGAGCTGCTAAAGAAATTTCTTTTTTGTGTCCTTTAGCCAACCCTTCCAGACTAGGCTTCAAAGGCTAAGATGGTGAAGTTTACTATTTTGTCCTGTGTAGGGCACTGAGCATAGGAGGTATCCCGTAACTACAGGCTCTTGGCACTCTGACCTTGGCCAGCAAGAGCTGGCCCCTTGCAAGGCTGAGTGTTCGCCGGCTGCTTCGTTCCTCTGCACTGTGACTCAACCCCATTACCCAAGAGTTAGGAGATGGGATCAGATGGGAGATGGGCTAGAGAGTCAGGCAAGACACAGAATTTTCTAATTCTGAAATCTAACAAGTCTCAGGCACAAAGACTATCTGTTGGGATTGCCTACTATTAATATTTAGGAGAGAGGAGTGGTATTCTTGAGGGGCCAGTGTGTGAGCACAGCCACACCCACGCACACATGTGTATGTTTCACAATCATGGAGTTGTCACACTCAGCGCCTGGCTTAATCCTCTTTCAGCTCAAGACCAAGGCTTCTGTCGGGGGCATTTAAGTTCCAAATGTCAGGACCATACCTTAAGGCAAAGCATGTAACATGTCTAAAGGGGACAGCAGTGTCTGATCATCTACTCATCTCTGCTGGGAGATGCTCTGATAGCAAATCAGAGAGGATTAGAACCAAAACTAAGCATCAAGGGAAAGTTTGGACTGCTCATAACTCAAGGGTAGGATCAGCAATGTGCCTGAACACGGTGGGCAAAGTAAGTGCTGATGAGAACAAGATCTGAATGAGATGGTCACATTCTCATGACCCGATCACACTGATTACATGCCTAATGCTGCGGTATCAGGTACTGGCTTCTAAAGTTTCTTTTGGGAAGCCCCCAACTTTTTTCCTAGAGTGTATGCTCCTGGAATCCCAGAGCCAGAATAACGCCCTATGGAACAAGTAACTGATTTGGGAGAAGGTAATTAGAGACTAGAAGGTTTTGAGCCTATTTAGAAGACAAGAACAGGCGCTCCCCCAAAGGGTGCAGCTTTCTCTTCAACTGAAGGTTTCAGAAGAACTGCGAATGCTCTGTTAGTATGTTAATTTGGGCTTGGAAGAAAGTAGAGAATGCAGCAAGGGAAGATGAAAGTGTGCTGGGGAACAGTGTCCGCCGAGGCAGAGCAGCTTTGTCCAGAGGAAACGCATGCAAAGGAGCTGGGTGAAGAAGAACAGAGGCGGAAGTGGCAGAGGCGAGAAGGAGGCATCAGGCCAGCACGCAGGTTACGTTACCTTGATGGGCTCGCAACTCGGGAAGGGCCTTTTCTAAGACTGCTAATGCTTTTCTATGGTAATCTGCTTGAGCTTCTAATAACTGAGAACAGACCCACATTCAAAAACAAAAGTAACGTTAGCATTGGATGGACATACACACAATGGCTGAGCAAAACCAAAAATGACATCTTTTGCAAAAAAAGCTAAAATGACTCAACTTTTACAGTGCTTTCATGTCTCGCCAGGGCAAAGTGCTTACCGTAATAAAGAATTTGCCGTACTCCCCTTCTTTGGCCATAAAGTTGTACATGTCCGCTGCAAGTTGATCCTGGGTGAGTGGAAGAGGAGATGTGTCATTGAAGAAAAGAGAAGTGAAAGCAAATAGCATCTGAGAATTGATATCCATGAACTCCAAGAGCAACACGTGATGAAACAGCCACAGACTGAATGTCCATCAACTGATTGGTATACTCATACATAGGGATGATGAAAAGAATAAGCAAGCTTATTATGGCCTGATCTTATTAGGTATGGCCTGATAATAAACCTCTAAGGTTTATTATCAAAATGCCTTGTTAAGATATGAAACAGAACATTACTTCTGGTATAGTATGTTACTACCAGTGTAAAACAGGGAGAGGAAAGATTTTTACCACCATGTTTGTATAAAAATACCTCTAGGGAAAAAAGCAAGAGGGTTTGCTTAATAACAGGGGTTACCTGTTGGGAGCAGTGGGAATTAGGAGGAGAAGGACAAGGGTGGAAGGAAGACTTTATATTGTTTTATACTTTTGATATTTGAATTAATGTACAACAGACTGGTTCAAAATTGGGAAAGGAATTCGTCAAGGCTGTATATTGTCAACCTGTTTATTTAATTTATATGCAGAGTACGTAATGCGGAATGTTGAGATGGATGACTCACAAGCTGGAATCAAGATTGCTGGGAGAAATATCAATAACCTCAGAGAAATATCAATAATAATGCAGGTGATACCACCTTAATGGCAGAAAGTGAAGAGAAACTAAAGAGTCGCTTGATGAGGGTGAAAGAGAATGAAAAAGCTGGCCTAAAACTCAACATTTAAAAAACTAAGATCATGGCATCTGATCCCATCATTTCATGGCAAACAGATGGGGGAAAGGTGGAAACAGTGACAGATTTTATTTTCTTGGGCTCTAAAATCACTGCAGATGGTGACTACAACCATGAAATTAAAAGAATTCATGGAATTCTTGAAAGAAAAGCTATGACAAACCCAGACAGCATATTAAAAAGCAGAGACATTACTTTGCCAACAAAGGTCTGCATAGTCAAAGCTGTGGTTTTTCCATTAGTCATGTACAGATGTAAGAGCTGGGCCATAAAGAAGGCGAGCACCAAAGAATTGATGCTTTTGAACTATGGAGCTGGACAAGACTCTTGAGAGTCCCTTGGACAGCAAGGAGATCAAATCAGCCAATACTAAAGGAAATCAACCCTGAATAATATTGGAAGAACCGATGCTGAAGCTGAAGCTCCACCTTTGGCCACCTGATGTGAAGAGCCGACTCACTGGAAGAGAAGACAGGAGAAGCGGGTGACAGAAGATGAGATGGGTGGATGGCATCACCGACTCAATGGATATGAGTTTGAGGCAAACTCTGGGAGACAGTGAAGGACAGGGAAGCCTGGTGTGCTGCAGTCCATGGGGTCGCAAAGAGTTGGACACAACTTAGTGACTGAACAACAACTAAATGAATTACTTACATAAAAATTAAATAATTTGTTTAAAACTTTTAAGTTGGGCAATTGGATATACCCATATTTCAAAATTTCATATACATATGTATAGAATTTCATATATATATATTCTTTTTTTTAGTGTACTACTTTCTGTTTTGGATAGGGTTCTAGATCTGGGAGAGTAAAACATTTCCCTGAGAGTTCTCAAATATAGATCTACTTTCATGAGGGTTTGGAGTTTGAGTTGATTATACGTATGGTCTAGAAATCCTTAAGATGAGAAAGTTTAGTTTAAAATTGCCCTGGACTGGCAATACTCTCTGGGAGACTGACTCCTAATTCCAAGAAGGCCCACAGATAAAGTTCCTCTTAAAATAAGCTCATGATACAAAACTGCAGAACAGTCCACCATAAAGGAGAAACAGTCTACCATAAAGGAAACTCTCCCAGAAAATTTAAGAAAACAAAATGAACAAAGACTTAAGCATACATAAATGACTGAAAACATTAAAAAAGAATAATGCAATATCAAAAAGGGCAGGCTTGAAGAATTAGAACTTTAAAATGAAAAATATAGTCAGTGGAATTCAAAACTCGATGTTAATTAAACATCAGATCATACACAGTGAAAGAGAGAATCAGTGAACCAGAACTTAGATCTTAGGAAACTACCTTATGGTAGGTAGTTTCATAGTAGGTAAGATAGTTTCCTAACTATCTTAGGGAACTAGAAGTTAACATAAAGAGAGGAGGAGAAAATATTTTCGTACGTTTTCACCATTTGACTTTCCCACAAGCCATGGTGTGGAAGTTCAGAGAAGAGACATCAGCCCATAATGCACCAGTTCAGACACCCAAAGTGAAAGTGAAAGTGAAGTTGTGTCCAACTCTTTGGACTGTAGACCCGTGGACTGTAGCCCACCAAGCTCCTCTGTCCATGGGATTCTCCAGGCAAGAATACTGGAGTGGGTTGCCATTTCCTTCTCCAAACTGCTAGTCAAATTTATATCCAATAAGGAGCCAGCAGCTGAGAGCTAGGTTAGACCAGATATGAATGACAATGGCAAAGCTACAACTCTCTGAACAAGAAAAAGCCAATGTGAGACTTTTACCAGAAGCATTTGTGTGGTTACCATCTTTTTAAATGCAAAGGCTATGGCATGACTTCAGTATTAATTCTTACCCACTGTACTATTTTCAACAAGTCGTTTTGCTGCAAATTGTCCAAGGTTTCCTATCTTGAAAAGTGAATTATAGCGTAACCTGAATAAACCAAACTATCCAGTCCTAATGCCAGTTTTGGAAAATGGTGAATAATAAAAGGAGGAAAAGTTTCAGGCCATGATTCTAAGAGTCACCAAAGACTTGTTTCTTTACCACCTCAAATAACATTTGGAATAAACATCTATTTTCATAGATAAATGCATAGAGAATAAGATCACTTAACCACCTAGCCTGGAATTTAATTTATGAGATACAAATTTTATATTTCTCCCCAAGTGAGAAACCAATTGTCCTAGCAACATCTTAAAACTAATCCTTCCCTTTCTTATGGACATATTATGAAACCCATTACTATATATCCAACCCTTAAACATAATAGCATTCATTCTAGAAAATCTATATGATTCTGTTGTTGTGCTTGCTCTGCATTATTTTAATGTCTATAACTTTTATGATATGTTTTTCTATAGTTTTCTCCCTTTATCTCCCCCCATTCTTTATTTTATTTATTTTTAGTTGGAGGACAATTGCTTTACAATGTTGTATTAGTTTCTGCCATACATCAACATGAATCAGCCATAGGTATACCTATTAAAATCTTTGTTTTAAATAAGCTTAGACATTTTAATCAAGTTTTGTAAAAAAAAAATCCTACTTGAATTTTTAAAATAATGTTTTATTCTGATTATAAAGCAATGTAGAGCCTTGGAAAACAAAGAAGGAAGAAGAAAATAGAAACCACCTTGAACATCATTCAGGGAATTCTAATAGGAATTATAGAAGACATCAAATAATTTGCAATATTTGACCTTTCATCCATCACTTGCAAAAACCAAAAGACTGATTTAAGTACACATTCATTAGGGAATTTTCCTACCTTGCACTGTTCTACTTTATTTCCAGCTTCATCCATCTCTTCCTTTAGGGTATCTATTTTTGATGGAAGCCCCTGAAAGTTGGTTCCTGAAGATTTGTGAGCCTGGTTCCACCTGCAGAAGCACAGGGGTAGGTATTATCTGAGAATCCACTCTATATACGCAATCTTATGGAGTCAAGGATCTAACAGAGACAGATTCCTTTCCCAAAACTGATTCTACCTGGGACAGGTGTCAGTACCTAGGATGTCAGCTTCTCTGGAGTTTATCCTCTAAGAAAGGAAAGTGAAAGTGACACAGCCTTCCCGCCAGGACCGGACTCTCATAGTGCTGGGAGGAGCTGTGTGCTCCGAGCGGAACTGACACGTCTTGTCTCACGCAAGCCCCACTGCTGGAGATCAGTCCATGGAACTTCTTCCTCTAGAGTTCAATCTTGGGATCGCTGCCATGAAACACCCCCTTGTGCTCTTTGATCTAGAATGTTCCCTGTGCCACTGGGGGTCAGCTGCTGCTCTTCAGGACCCCTTATAACACTGCCAACAACTGTCCTGACTTGTGACTACTTTTAGCAAGTGAAAGCCAGAACTTCAGTCACGGAACTAGTAATCGATAGCAGTGAAAGCACTTTAAGAATTAAAATCACTTGTAAGGATTAATATTCCAAAGACAACAGCTACAGCAAATCTGAAACATAATGTGGAATGTTTACATTCCTTTCACAGAAAGTCAAAAGGACTCCCTTCCCCCAAATTATACAGCAATAGTCATGGCAGGGGGGCGGTGCATAGGGAATAACACTCTAAAACAACTTCTCTTTGGTTTTCAAGTGTGTTTTGACTTCTTTTTAAATATGGACATACCTGCTATTGTGGAAAGTTCTAGCACTTCAAATTTAAACATGGATGTAATATGGATGCAGATGAGAACCCATGTTAGCAACTTATCAAGCTTCCCAGATGACTGCATTGCCCTCAAAAGGCTCTGCTCCACTCTTTCATGCTCCTGATATGCTGCACTCCTCCACAACAAGGCTTCAGTAAATCTGCTGAAGCAAAGCTGGCAATGGAAAAAGCATTGACTTTGAAGTCTGATGGGCTCAAGTCTAAAGGTCAGCTCTGCCTTCATGAGCTGTGTGACCTTGGGCAATGGTCTAACCTCTCTGTGCCTCAGGTTGTCTCATCTGCAAAACTAAGAAAACAAATACCGTTTGCACGGCAGAACTGTCCTAAGCAACAAAGGAGAGAACAAACATATATGTATATGCGTGTGCACGTGATGGAGTCCCACTTGATATTAGCTGCTACCATTTTCCTCCAGGGAAAAACGACAGGAATAAGTAAAAGTAACAAGGAAATATTCATCTATTTCAGTTTCTCTGATCATTAAATGAACAGAGCCATGAACGCAGGATGAAGAATCAGTGTTGAAATCTCCTATGGGATATGTGTGTTGCAGATGTAAATTCCGGGCAGGTAGGCATCTATAATATTGCTCAACCAACTCCAGCAAGAGTGACTCATAGCTTTGTTTAATTAACCATAAAAACATTCTTCCTTTTCTTCAGCAAAAATCTACCACTGGGCAGCCTGCACTGCCCAATCCTGGTTCTGGCCACAAGATTCTAATCCCATATACACAGATGGCAAGATGATGATGGACTTTGCATTCAGAATCCTAGCTCTGCTGTTCACTATGTCTCAGGGCCAAAGCGAGTCACAGACACGCCATGTGCAGGTGCCTCCTGTCTCCGCAATACAAGTCTCCTCTCAAAGTAGGAGATATCACAGAACCTCCTAACCCCCGTCCCCCGACAACCCTCACTGAAGGGTCTCTGCATTTAGCAGCAGCAGCAGAGTCTGATTCACAGTAAAGACCTACTTCATGTCTGTTGAAAACATGAACAGGCAAACTGATAGGGATTGGTGGGAGAATCGAAGAACTGACATACCACGTATGTTTATCTGGCACGCGGCAAGCACCCGGGTAGGTGGTGGCAATTACCATTTTCACCACGTGTTAATTCCTAGATGTCTCTTTTATCATCTCAACATTTATTATATCAGGATGTGTCTTACCAATTGATTTGTACATTTAATACAGTGGTGTTTCTATTTCATTTCCCTCTTGAAATCAGGTATTAAATCAGTCGTGCATCTGACACTCAATGACATCTTAGAAACAAGGAAACGCAGCCCTGTTACAGACTTTCTCAATCTGCGATAAAAGCATCTGACACATAGAAAGTCAGTAAATGGTGGCTGTGTCTCCATTTATTTGCCAAACAGAAATAACCACATCTATTTCACAAGAGCACAATGACGACTATTAACAAAGCAGGGCTCAGCAAAGCCACCTGTTTTGCAAATAAAGTTTTATTCAAACACAGCCTCGCTCATGCATTTATACAATGCCCAGGGCTACTTTTATGCTACAACAGCAGAGCTGAGTAGCCGGAACAGGGAGCATCCGGGCGGCAAAGCTGAAAACATTCATCTGGCCCTTTACAGAAAAAGCTTGTCAATTCCTGTATAAGGTATGAGAAATGATCGGGCCTATGGGGCCATCTCCCTTATCCCCATGCTTCTCATATGAATCATCGATACAAATGCCCTTACGGAAGGAGCTGAGGCTGGAGCCCGGAGCGCTAACAGACAGGTCACTTGACATCAGCCCTCTGGGATGGTTACTTGGTTTTACTCAGTTCCTCCCTGTTGAGCACAGCATTTCTTTCTTTCTATTTTTGAGTTAATAATATTGTATTTTGAATTATTTTCCCAGCTTTTCTGAATGTATCGCATGATGTTTTCTCTGATACAGTAAAACATTTGAGTATACAATAGATTACAAGGTCTGCAGTGATGAATTAAAGATAAAAGTGCTTTTTAATCTATTTGCAGACACAGCTTCAGATATAGTTCTTCCTGTTTCTGGTTGTTGGCAGAACATAAGCAGTTTCTTACATGTTTTTAAAATTTACAGTCAGGCTCTTTCCCTTTATCTGGAAGGAAACTGAGTTCCCCTTTCCACAGTCCTTTCATCTTGTGGAAAAGAGACCACAGGAAAGTGCAGATGAGAAGAAGGTCAGAGGGGAAGAGAGGTTCGATAAAATGTTACAACTAAAAAATGAAACTAACTATGCTCTGAGAAGGAAGGACGATTTACTCCCTTCCTTGAGTCCTGTCTGTTCTCCACAAGCACGTGAAACGTGAAGGAACGCCTGTTCTAGGATGGAGTGGAGCACAGAATCCCTTGACTATGAAAAATAATCAAAACCACACGAGTGTATCTTGACACAGTGGGACCCTTCGTGGTTGCTAAGATCACAGATCTATTTATTCCTACACTCCACTACTCCAAGAGCAACGCTCTTAGTTTTTCTTAGAACTATCTCTTCTTCCCTGAATACACTTAGGTTTTTTTTTTTTTTTTTCCTGTCTCCTTTCACTGTTGGTTGATTAACAGCAGGGTGTTCTAACACCGTCCCGCTGGGAGAATGAGGCCGGAAAGCAGGTGTCAGTGGGCTGTGACTCGGTCTGTGAGTCAGGTGTGTGAGTCTGCAGTGACTTTCGCTTTGTCCACCCAGCGGTCTTTGTCTGTATTGAGGAGGGGGGTGGTTGCTGGGGAGGTCATGGAAGACAGCATTGTGGGTTATTTTTCCGCTTTATCTTACCTGGCTCTGACCGAGTCCCAGTCTAACACCAGTTTGGCGAGCTGCTTCCTCTGCTTCTGGATGTTGGGAATCTCAACCTGCAAAGAACACACCAATACACCACGTGGGACAAGCTCCAGGGTTTTCAGTTTAACATTTGAAAGTGTAGTCTTTATTTACAAATTTTTTTCTCTTTAGGCAAAGGATTTTGTACCCTCTGCTTACTCCCCTTACTTCCAAAAAGAAGCGTAAATGTCAAAAGCACTGATTGTTAACATTTCAGATACAAGTGAACCTTCCCCGTCCAGCCCCCACCGAAGCCCCCACTGAAGCCCCCACCTCTGCGATGCCGTACAGAGGGTCCACAATCTCCTTCTCGACAAAGACTTCGTGCTGAGAGAGTTCCAGAGCCAGCTGATTCTCAGCATCTCCACACGTCTCCAGCATCTTCCTTTAAAAAACAATATACCCCGACAACACACGTACATCCATTAAATCTGGCCCCCAAAACCCACACTAAGCCAGTTCCGCACTCCCCACGATGGGAACACCTTAGGGCGCTACACAATAGAGCCTTAAAAATGTTATAAATTTATTAGGGCGTGAGTCCACAGGCTTGTTCTTTAAAATGAACAAGACTATCTTAGGTACACTGTGTGTGTGCACGGGTGGGATGTGTGTAAACAGTGAGGTGACAACTCACTGAAAGGTTAGGTCCTTGGATCAGGGGACGACCAAGAATTCTCAATATCTCTGAAAATCGTTTAAAACATACATCAAGTTCATTATTCTATTCTGTTTTTTTTGTCTGCTAGAAAATAATAATAAAGTTCATTATACTGTATCTGTTTTCTGTCTTCACGGCCTCGGCAGTGCCCTTCAAAGAACGACAGAGAACTACAGGGCGCAGAACATGGCAGACCCTGGAAATGGGCTGAAAAGTCCAAAGGTCATACCCAGCTGGGAAAGGAGGGCCCATGTTACAGGAGGAGAGAGAGCTGACAGGATCCAAGAACACTAGCCTCGTAGAGAAGCAGGTGGAAGGAAAGGTCAGCCTTCTCTTTTACAATGAAAACAGCTTTACTATTAGATTTTAAAACTATATAATACATGATCACTGTAAAAAAAAAAAAAAAAAAGAGCCACATAATTCAGCAAAGGCCCTATTTTGAGAAGACCTCCACTGCCATTATGGTGATCATCTTTAAAGAAGTGACTCTTAAGGATTGGAAGAGACTGGACAGGGCCTTGGAAGAGACTGGTCAGGGCCTTCCAATAAGTCTGAGTCAACACCTGAACCAGGGAAGGGACTGAGCTCTTTATACCCAGGCTCAGCAGAATAAACACTGACCTATCAATTACTTCATCATCGGCCCTCTGTAGCGTCAATCCCTGCTTCTATTAAAAGAAAGATTCTCTAGCATCCCAGGGGCCTCCCCTGGCGCCTGAGCCATTCCCCTGGCAGATGGGCCATGCCACCATGCTCACGGTCCCTCTGGTCACACAGGAGGCCACCCCCCGGCCACCCACTTCCACCAACCCACAGGGCGCTCGGCTCTCTTTCTGATAGCAGTCAATTCTTACCCCAGGAGAGAGTCTTCTAGCTGAGTTGATGCTTCCAGCATATTCTGAGCGAGAGCTGTCAGAGGGAGTTTTTTCTGGAAGGCAGAAGACAATGGGGTTTTGTTTTTTTCATTAGAGTTGACACCCGTTCTTAATTACCTGCGTCAGATCATCAGTCATTGGTTTCTCCTCCAGGTCCACTGCACAGGTAAGAGATACTTGTTTAGGTTTAGATCCTGGTCTCAAAGGTATCAATAGTCTGACTTAACCTCTGTGTTCGTTTCCTCATGCCTGGAAATTTGGGCTAACAGTACACGGGTCCTAGGGCTGTCTGTTGACTAAAGGAGATATATCAAGGTCAAGCAACCCCCCACATGGTAAGTACTTAGAAGATGTAAGCTGCTATTATTACTGTTGTTGTTGCCATTTCTATAATTACTGATTAATCAAGAGCATACTATGTCCCATGCACTAGGGACATGGGACGTAAGACACAGATCATGCCCTCTGATTATCATGGCAAATAAATGCCACGAACTGCTCAAATTTCAAAAACTGCTAGAATACTCATTCTTAAACTTGCTCTTACATTGGCTGTAATCAGAAAGATTTTGCTTCAGTTAAAAATTTGAAAATACCAAGCTAAATATCCAAAAGAGATTTTTAAGGTTTTTAAGCATAAAACCATTCCTGTTCCTATCAGAGATTGGTTTTTCAGCTGGAAATGACCATAAGGGTCATCTGATTAATGTTCGCATAGTGTGGCTGGGAAATGGGAAGCCCAGGGCGCTTACGTGGCCTGACCAGGCACCCTGGTGAGGGCACAGAGCCAGACCTTAGTGCTGACGGCCCGAGCCCCGGTTCAGAGTCTGTCCACACCTGGCTGGTGGTTTATCTCAGAATATGGGCAGAAGATGCCAGGACAGCTGCACACACGTTGGTCATAACACCATAACCTGCTAACAAAAAATGCTTTCAATGCTGCAGTACCCCATGTCATTTCGCCTTCCAAGTAGGAACAACACTCATGTTTAAAACCCAGGGTTCACCTTGCTGTGGCATAGCTCTGCCTCGACCTCACGCACGGCACCTGCCTTTCCTGCTTTCAAACGGGTCCACTCGATACACTTATAGAATTTCTCTGGAAGGCTATACAAGAAGCTCCTACTACTGGTGGTCCTGGAGAGGGGGACTGGGGGCCCCGGAACAGAGCTGGGAGAGACATCATGTTACGTTCACTTATTATGGATTTTGACCATGTAAATGGACAGCCCATTCAAAATGGCATATTTAAATTTAAAAATAAATAACAATGGGGACTTCCCTGGCTGTCCAGTGCACTTCCATGCAGGGGTCATGGGTTCGATCCCTGGTCAGGGAACTAAGTTCCCACATGGGGCATGGTGCAGCAAAAATAAAACAAAATAACATAAAAAATAAATAAAAATAAATAACAAATATATTTATCCATCTCCCTTCCCTGTCAGGTTATTTTCAAATAAACAAACAACAGGCTTTATCTGCCCCACAGGAGACGCTTCTGGCTTCCACATTTCTAGACTAGGAAGCTATAAGAAAATGGGCAGTACACTTGGATCACAACAGAGGATACTTTATACCTTTTGGTGATGCTGCCTTTCTAAGGGAACTTAATGTATGCTCAATGCAATAAGGAAGAGAAATACACTTTGTGCAACTCTAGATGGAGGTCAATGGGGAAACAAATCATAAAGAGAAGAGTTTATTTTGACAAGTATCATTCAAGTACCCAGCTGTAACTAAGCTGTGGTTTCCATGCCCTGACTCCCAAGCACAACAATCCCGTTTCCTAATGTCCAGATTACAGACCTTCCACTCATTGGACACTGGTTAATGAAGATGCTGTCTACTCACATCAGACGCCTCCACAGAGACGACTGAGGATGTCCTAATTTACAAAAGGCATGCCAGTTACACAAAAATAATTTCAGATCTAACATGTATGACCCACAATATAAGCTGAGAAGTTTGGGTTGAGAAGGCCACCTGCTACGTCTCTCTTCCCTCCAATTCTTGCCTCTCTCCAAGCATGTAAGCTTTCGATGGGGCCTGGGGGAGGCTCCTCTGGTATTTCCTCGAGCCTGAGAGACTGCTGTGATTTTCTCAACATGACTGACATCTGATGGCCACCTATTACCTGTCATTTCCATGGTGACTCCTCTTCCCACGTGCAGACTGTAGACATTCTCAGAGCCTGTCTTGGGCACTTTGATTTGAGGTTGGAAAACGAAGGCTAAGACATTAGGTTTCAGAAATGAGGGTGATACACCTTTGCTCCTGCTGCCTGAAGAGGCCCATCACCTGACACTCTCTCTCCTTTACAGCTAGGCCAGTGCCTCCTCCAGGAATCCTCCCTTAACTCCCCTCTCCTCCTCTGGTGTCCATTCTTGGTCCTAGGCTGTGTCTCAAAGTAGACCAAAGGAACAAGAAGACAGCTCTGTGTGAAGGGCAATGACCTATAGCATGAATGGGAGGAAGCAGGAAATACTGAGACTGATAAGGAAAATTTGATCAGATTATGATGGGCTCAAGTCATCTTCCCCAGGTGGCTCAGTGGTAAAGAATCTTCCTGCAATACAGGAGATGCAGGTTTAATCCCTAGGTCAGGAAGATCCCCTGGAGAAGGAAATGGCAACACATTCCAGTATTCTTGTTTGGATAATCCCAGGGGCAGAGAAGCCTGGGGGGCTACACTTCATAGGGTCTCAGAGAGTTGGACACAACTGAGTGACTGAACACACACATGTCCTCTAAAGAGCTTGGACTTTAGGATATTTTGTTACAGCACAGAGAAAATGGCCAATATTTTATAACAATTTTAAATGGAGTGTAATCTATAAAAATATTAAATCATGAAACTAATACCATATTGTAAGCTCACTATACTTCAATTAAAAAGGAAAGAAAGCTTGAACTTTAACCGAGGCAATGAGAACCAGGCACTGTCCCGACACAACACTGCTGGCCTTATGGGATGCTTCCTTCTGTGGATCTATACCTTCAGACACTGCAGAATGCTTAGTATCTTGGTCCCTGCCCTCCAAATGTCAGGAATGTCCCCCTGACCTTATGGCAACCAAAAAAGTCTCTACGCCCTTCTAAATATCAGGAGTGTAGTTCTGGTCCCTGTTGAGAATAATTAAGCTTAAGATTTTTTTTAATACAGAAGGATAACAGGATCAACTTTTCTGTTGTTTCTGTTTGTTTTTTGGCCTCTCTGCATGGAATGTGGGCTCTTAGTTTCCTGCTGCTGCTGCTACTGCTGCTAAGTCGCTTCAGTCGTGTCCGACTCTGTGCAACCCCATAGATGGCAGCCCACCAGGCTCCCCCGTCCCTGGGATTCTCCAGGCAAGAACACTGGATTGGGTTGCCATTTCTTTCTCCAATGCAGGAAAGTGAAAAGTGAAAGTGAAGTTGCTCAGTCGTGTCCGACTCCTAGCGATCCCATGAACTGCAGCCGACCAGGCTCCTCCGTCCACGGGATTTTCCAGGCAAGAGTACTGGAGTGGGGTGCCATGATCAAACCTGTGCCCTCTGCATTGGAAGTGCAGTCTTAACCCCTGGACCGCCAGGGAAGTCCAGGATCAATTTGTATTTGAGGAAACCAACTCTGGTGATCACACTGAAGAAAGGCTAGAAAAAGAAGGAAATTAAAGGCAGACAATGTAGCTCAAGAAGTGACTGAACAGTCCATATGAGAGGTAACTGGGTCTTGCATTTAGGCGAAGGTGGTAAAGATGGAGTGGAGGTGAGGAATTCAAGACATAGTCACAGACAGAATCACGGGACTTGCAAATCAAGCAGCTATGGGAGGGAGAGGATAAGACAAGCAGGAAAATAAGATAACCTGGTCTGCATAGTAGGGTGCATGGAATTCACAAGTCAACACAGAAGGAAGAATAGGTTATGCGTGCTAAAATAGATAACTAGGGGAGGCAGTATTTTGCTGATTGAAGATGGTTTACAAGTGCCAACAAGGTCCTACTTGTAGAGCACCAGGAACTCTGCTCACTGTTATACAGCAGCCTGGATGGGAGGTGAGTTTGGGGGAGAATGGATACATGTATATGTATGGCCGAGTCCCTTCGCTGTTCACCTGATCTAGCACAACACTGTTAATCAGCTATACTCCAATACAAAATCAAAAGTTTAATTAAAAAACAAAAAAAGACAACATGGTTTACAGGTGCCTGAATAAACACATTAGTTAGGAGCCATGAGGAGAGGAGGGGCCCCAAGGAGTATGAAGGCAAGAATAAGGAGATGAATGGAGGGAATGATATTAACAGGGGAGCAGAGCAGAGGCCATGGCAAGAAAATGTGAAGGAACAGTGGCGGCAGGACCAGTGAGTTGGGCCTGGTTCTGATGGCAAGCTGGCCAGAAACATGTGTAGGAGATATCAAAGGAGATGACACAGATCGTCTGCCATCAATTCTTATGCAATATCTACTGACAAATAAAACAATATGGGGAATCATAGCTTCCCTGAAAGCCATCAAAACTCCCACTTTATAGAGTTACACGGATTTCTAAGGGTTAGAGTACACTCACAGGCTGGGAACTTGTAACACTAAGGAGGGAACTGCCTGATGAACAAAGATGCTGTGCTCTACTCAAGGGATATGGGGACTGGGACGCTTTGAGCAAACGTACCCTGAAGTAGACATCGGATTATTTCCTAGAGCCCATTCTTTCTCCTGCCTATAACAGCATCCTGAATCCTGCTGAGGATCTATTCTGGTTTTGATGGAGCCTACAAGCTGGAGGTAAGACCACAGCCCAAACTCTGGGATGAGCCGTGATTAACTTAAGCTAACCAGCACGTCCCGTCTCCTCACCCAAACTCACCCCCACCCACTGTAACTGGTGGGGGTTGGGAGGAGTTTGTTCAGGAATGGAGAATGTGACCCAACGCACATCAGTGCAATGGGAAGGGACTTCTATCTGTGAATGGTATGGGAAAAAAGTTTCCTCACTCCATTAAGGACACTACTAGAAGACATGCTCTCTACTCCAGCTGGACATGCACAAAGAAGCAGGCAGCCCATGGAAGCTGCTGGTAGCCAGCCTGCACCATGAGGGATAAAGCAGACGCTGAAATAGCTAAGAGGAGAGAAGGAAAGAAACTGGGGTCCTGGTTACACCACTGAAAAGCTAGACCAAGCCCTACCTGCAGTCATCCCAACTACTGGACTTACGAGTAAGTCAGTTAATTCTACTTTCTCAGATAATTCAAGAGAGGCTTTCAGCTTTCTGCGGTCAAAGGATTTCTAATTGACGGTGCAATCTCTAAAGGGCTTCCCTTGTGGCTCAGCTGGTAAAGAATCTGCCTGCAATGTGGGAGACCTGGGTTCAATCCCTGGGTTGGGAAGATGCCCTGGAGAAGGGAAAGGCTACCCACTCCAGTATTCTGGCCTGGAGAATCCCATGGACTGTATATTCCAGGGGGTTGCAAAGAGTCGGACACGAGTGAGTGACTTTCACATTCACTTTCAATCTCTAAAAGCACCTGCAGAGAATTCAGTGTGAGCAGGACCTTCAGCTCAGGGAAGCATGAAAGAATGCTGTGGTCAGGCACGAGTCACGAGCGTGAATGGCGATACAAGGTTCATGTCTGCAGCCAAACCTTCTGATGCCACTTGGGAAAAATCGCCTGATAAAGGGCAAGAAGCTTCTCAGGGACACGAGAATCAGGGCTCCGAGTCCCACCCGGTACTCACGTGTCTCCTCTCTGCGTCGGTGCCATGCTGGCCCTGGAAGCAGGCCATGAGACGCTTGTGGGAATGGTGACACATGGAGCGCACTGTGTCCAGGCGCCGCTCAATCTGAAAACACAAAGACGGATGAGTGGTTGGCAGGGCTCAGGAACCGGCTCAGCCTCCTCTCCTGCACTGTTTGCATGTAGGCAGGGAAAAGTGTCCTGCCGTCGAATTTTTCAGCTCTCAGGGGTAAATGGAAAAGGTTCCCACGCACCTACACCAGGGCTTCTCACCACTGACAGCTGGACTGGATAATTCTGGGCTAGGGGCAGCTGTCCTGTGCATTATCGGTGTGTTTAGCATCATCTCTGGCTTCCACCCACTAGATGCTGGTAGCACCCAACTGCCCCCTTTCTAACAACCAAAATTGTCCCTGGATATTGCCAAAACAGCCCCTGGTTTTGCAGTGAAGCTTCAGATCCCTTAAAGGCTGACTCCATGTGCAGGAGGAGGGGACAGTCCTGACTAGAGCTTGCTCTTTGATGAGTGGTGGCCAAGCCACACACTATAGCACCAGCAAAGTCCCGGGTCCAACCAGCAACACTGCAGATGAACAAGCTGAGGCCAGTGCAGGCCCACTGCCAAGTGGGAAAGCCACGGGGACATTCAGCTTTCTCTAGATTGTGGCAATGGAGTCCTCCACACGCAGTACATCAGACAGAAGAGTCAAAAGATGTGCTCTGCAACTGACACTTGAGATCAGTGTTTTCAAAATTATTCCTTATTGTTCCTTATTGGGCTTGGGATGGAGGAGGGTGGGGGTGTTTTTGCCTATTTATTTATTGTTTTAGAACAAACCTCTAAAGCAAAATGGACAGCCAACAGTAAGAAAGTCTGACTCCGGGGGCCCACTCATCATCATTAGCTTCCCAAAATATTATTGCTGGGATATGGCTGTTTATGGCAAAGAGAGCTGCTTTTTACAGGAAGGAATGCCAAAAATGTGTATTCTGATGACTCATTAAGAATGAGGGCAGGCCCTTAGGGATGCTTTCTATTTTAAAGAAAAATCAACAGATTTCAAGCAGAATACATTTTTACCCCAAAATATTTTACCCAAGGAAATGGTTTTGGGCTTCCTTCTCAAGCAGCCCTTCTTCAGACTGGGGGCCCCCTCCCAGGACCCTGATCTGCAGCCTCACTTATTTAGGACCAGATGCCACATCACTTGCCCCAAATTTTATAATGACCTGATTGTAAGGCATTGGAAAATTAATACATATTCTCCATCGGCCATAAAAGCAGGGGCGGGGCGGGGGGGAACCCAGAAAACTCCATTTTTACTTGATTCCATTTTCCACTGGTGGTGGTTTAGTTGCTAAGTTGTGTCCGATTTTTGCGACCCCGTGGACTGTAGCCTGCCGGGCTCCTCTGTCCATGGGATTCTTCAGGCAAGAATAACAGGGTGGGTTGCCATTTCCGTCTCCAGGAGTTCTTCCCAACCCAGGAATTAAACCCAGGTCTCCTGCATTGGAGGTAGATCCTTTACTGACTGAGCTCCGAAGGAAGCCCCAATTTCCTCTAGAATTCCTTGATGACTCAGACAGTAAAGAATTCACCTGCAGTGCAGGAGACCCAGGTTGGATCTGTGGGTCGGGAAGATCCCCTGGAGAAGGGAATGGCTACCCACTCCAGGATTCTTGCCTGGAGAATTCCATGGACATAGGAGCCTTGCAGGCTACAGTCCATGGGGTCACGAAGAGTCAGACACGACTGAGCGACTTCACTTTTATCAAGTCCACAAGGACAGGGCCTTGGTCTCTTATGTTCACTGATTTATCCCGAGTGCTTTGATCACTGCCTGGCCCATGAATGGAAGGTAGTATGTGTTGAAGGAACAAGTATATACTGAATCCCTGTACACGGTATTAGAAAAACAAGAGTAAATAATTTGTGGTTCTTGCCCTCCTGGGGTTGACAGCCTCTTGGGGAAACTCCATACAAACAAGATAAAAGGGCGGCCTCTTGAACTGCTCTAACTGAGAGCTAAGAAAAGAGGCTGGAGAAAGAGCAAATTAAGGGAAGTCTCACACCAGAAACAAAATAACTTCTGTGGCTTGTGACGGTGGCAATCATATCAACAAGTCATCAATATTTACCCCTTACTACGGGCCAGGCTTTGCTCCCAGGGCTGACCATGTTTAACCCATGAGCCCGTCCTAACAACCCCACAGAGTGATATGTCGATTACCTTCCTTCTAGAGAAGTGGAAACTGAGGCAGAGGGAGGTTCAGAGAATTCTTGAGGGCACCGAACTAGTTAGGGGCAGACCTGGCATGGAATACAGGTGGCTGGTCGCCAGACTCAGCACTTTGAACCACGACACACCTTCTTCATGGCTAAAGATCACAGAAATAAGAGCAGGAAAACAACCGCTGCAGACGTGGAGTATCTGTGTTATAAGGAGTTCCTATATCCTGTGATAAACCGCAATGGAAAAGAATACGAAAAAGGATATAGAGATAGTTGTAACTGAATCATTGTGCTGTACAGCAGAAATTAACACAACCCTGCAAATCAACTAAACTTTAATAAATTTAAAAAAAATAATAAGGATTTATAGAAACTAGCAAACTCCTCAGGCCCCAGTGGGTGTTTGAGCAAAGAGACAAGAACAGACAGTTACTGTCTGAGTCCCGTACGATCTCTGCAATCCTCCACCTGCCAGCAAGAGCTCTGGTCTCTCCTCAGGGCTTTGGGATGAAATTACTGACATGAGATGTGGGAATGAGAATGCTCACAGGAAAACCTAGTGGAACTAGAACAAACAATATTTCTAAAAGTCTGAAAATGGATTTGAAATATCTGATAAAAGTTAGTGGGGAAATAGTGTTAAGAATCTGATTCTTAAGCTATAATATGTGTGTTAGTCACTCAGTCATGTCCGACTCTTTGTGACCCCATGGACTGTAGCCCGCCAGGCTCCTCTGTCCATGGTATTCTCCAGGCAAAAATACTGGGGTGGGTAGCCATTCTCTTCTCCAGGGGAGTTTCCTGACCCAAGGATCGAATCCGGGTTTCCAGATTATTTACCATCTGAGCCACCCGGGAAGCCCTAAACTATAATATTGTACATCAACTATACCTCAATAAAAAATTTATTTTAAAGATTATGATTCTTTAATAAATCTTTTTCTAAAAACCTAGTCCTTGATAAAAATTTCTAGTCCTTAAAAATAGAAAAGAAAAAAGTGCTCTTAAAATCTTCTACCTGCAGAAGACTGTCATAATTTAGGAGACTGTTTTGGCATGGGGTGGGAGCAGAGCACAGGCGGTGTTTTTCTAAATTATGCAGCTCCTTCTCTCCACGGGAAGAGACAGAAAGCCATCTGGGAGCAGACCTCTGGTCTCCAGGGACTCCTTGGAGCACACCTGAGGCAGGTTATGAAAATAAGAGGCTAGGAGACAGGTGGAGAAGTCTTAACAAAACCTGCATGTGGAAGGGGTCCTGTCTTTCTCGAAGTATTCAGTGTGCGTGGGGATCGAGTGGGGTTGGGTGAAGTGATGTGTATATAAGGGTCCCAGCCCTCTTGGGAGAAACACCCAGCCCCACAGTTAGGGAAGTCTACTGAGAGATAGCATGGAGTAGCCGTAATTAAGGTCCCCAGCAGGAAATGCCCCTTCCTGTTCAAAGAGGAAAGTCTGGCCTAGCCATGTGAGGCCACCCTAGAGCCCCTGGGTGGTTTTGAGAGACCTGGTCACTGTCACTGAGACTCTGAGTCCTGCAGGACCCAACTTAGCTCAGTTTGGGGGAAAAGAAGCATATAATGGAGCAAAAAATCCAAACTCTGTTGGAGCTAGTGGGGTCACTGCTGCAGCTGGTGGGGCCTGTTGCATCAAGGGCACCACGCAGCGGCCTGCAGGGACCTGTGACCAGGCCACTGTGCCAACTGCCCAGACGGCCCAGCCAGGCTCCGCCCCCTGTCCCCACCCCAACACCTGGCACTTGAACTTGGGACTAGCCCCATCTGAACTTCATAATATGACACCAAAGTTTCAGATCCCCTTTTATCACCGTGCAACTCAACTGCTTTTCTTTTCCTGCTCAAAACCATGCTAATTCTGTTTCGGGAAAAATCCCCCCAAAACAAAGAACCATAAGGTTCAGTTCTCCCCTATGGGTTTTTTAATTTGTTTGGTTTTTTCTACCTATGGGCTTTTTTGTTGTTGTTCTTATTTAAATGGAGCACTTTAAAAAGTCTTTCTTTTGTTACCTGTAACAGATCTTCACTGAGGACTTCTGTTTTCTCGGCCCTGTGGGAAAAATTCAAAGTTCAGAGTTAGATGTCTGGAAATAAAAAGCAACCCATGAAACTGAGTAATTAGTATCCTGGCGTTTAAAACACAACAGGTAGAAATGAATGATCACAAGGGGGGAATTTTTACCAGTTTTTATATTAGAGGGCGACTTTAGCAAAGCCACAAAGAAACAAACAAATGAAAGTCTGCAGAAACTAGCAACCCTCAAGACCAAATGATTGAGATCAGTGGTTCTCAAACTTGGGCATGCACAGACCCAGCAAGGGGGGGTGGGGGAGGAGGTGTGGCCTTAAAATGCCATAGTCCAGAATTGTAGTGAGATCCTGAATTTGTAACAAGCCCCTCCCTGCCCAGAACTCCCTGGCAGGAGGCCTGTAGACCACACTTTGAGAAAAGACTGCTCTGGAGAAAATTAAACTTTAGTTCTTAAAATGATCACTTCTGAGTTTCACAGCGAACAAGTGTGCCACAGATCCAGAAAGGTTACGCAATCATACACACAGGGTAACAACACTTAAGTCTTCCTTCCTTCAGCTATCTCATCTTTACTTTCAAAAGAGACAAAATAGTTTCACCCTTATCTATGCTTCAGAACTCCTGCTGACCTTTCTAGAGGACTGATACAGCAGCTGACAATCAGCAGAGAATGTGAGCTGCTGGAACCTCACGTGCCAGGCCACCATCTTTTTCCAAGAAGATTTTTCTCTGCAGTCCGAAACAGCAGCATTGTTGGTGTACCCAGAGTCACTACAAATCACTACATTCTGGACTTCTGGTTCAAATAGCGATTTAAGCCCAATCATTTAACATCCCTACCAAATTCCCATTGAAACAAACTGGGACATTTTTAAAGGAAAATGAAAAAAAAAAAAAAAATTCAGTTCTGATCACGCTGTAGGAGGGAGGAGGCAAGACCACTGATGAATCAGAAAATTTGAAGCCTTTTTATAAGATACACTGCAGAACGGAAGGCTGCATGCCCTTGGTCTTGCCCACGTACCAACACAAGAGAAGGAGAAGGCATCTGGCCAGAAAAACCGGTGGGATCCCCAAGAATGACCGCAAAACACTGCTAGGCTCAGAAGGGCACTAGATGCAAGGAGGATGGTGGCCCACAACCCCAATCCCACGCTTGGGAGATGGCACATCAAGCGAAACCCAGCCATTGGCACGGAGAGCTCCAGTATCAGTCATCAACAGCAGTGCCCCAGTTAACCTGGAGATGCCTACAGGAGTGGCTCACTTGTGGTTTCTGCAGGAAACTAGAACTCTGACCTGATTCAATCCTCCCAGGTCCAGAGGAGCAGAGCCTGGAGATCAGGCCAAGGCCCCAGGTTCCCAAAGAGGCCAACTCAACTCTATGAACAAGTTCTGGAAGCAGCCGGCCAAAATACGTCATCCTAGCCCTCGCTTGGCACGCGTGGTGCCAGGCATTGCTGAAGCGCCAAACATAGGTAGTCATGCCAGTTAGGGAAGTGGAGCAGGACCCCAGCTGACTATGATCTCAAGCAAGCGGCCTCGGAGAGAAGCCTGTGAGTCGGCCTCGCAGGGACAAACCTGGCATGAGACCACCATAGCTTCACCATTCATCCCAGCCTTGCCGCTCCTCGAGCAAAATATCACCTCAAGACAATGTAGCTTTCATTTGTCTTCACTGGCCAGAACCCAGAGTTCTGGATAGGGCCCTGGACGACTCTGAGAGCATGCTGATATCTCCTTCTCGAAGTATAAGTAGAGAAAAGTATATGCAGAGAAAAGTATATGCAGAGTATATCTCCTTCTCTAAGTATATGCAGAGAAAAGTCCCAAGGCCTATTAAAATATTCATAAGTTCAAAAGAGAAGATTCAGAGCATATATGTCTACTTATGAAACAAAATTTTAAAAATAGAAGAGGAAAACTTAAGTTTAAAACTCCCATTGTGGTACAGATGGCCAATGGGCACATGAAAAGAGGCTCAACATTGCTAATTATTAGAGAAATACAAATCAAAACGACAATGTAGTACACTTCACTGGTCAGAACGGCCAGCAGTAAAAAGCCTATAAATAATTTATGTGGGAGAGGTTATGGGAAAAAGGGAACCCTCCTATATTGTTGGTGAAGTGAAGTTAAAGTCGCTCAGTCATGTCCGACTCTTTGTGACCACATGGACTATACAGTCCACGGAATTCTCCAGGCCTGAATACTGGAATGGGTAGCCACTCCCTTCTCTAAGGGATCAAACCTGGATGGGACCCAGGTCTCCTGCATTGCAGGAGGATTCTTTACCAGCTGAGCCACACAGGTTAATTATACTGTTGGTAGGAATGTACATTGGTGCAGTCACCATGGAAAACAGTATGGAGTTTCCTCCTTAAAAAAAACTAAACGTAGAGTTATTGTATGACCTGGCAACTCCATTCTTCAGCATATATTCCAAACAAAATTATAACTCAAAATGATACATGGACTCCAATATTCACTGCAGCACTATTTACAATAGGCAACATACAGAAGCAACGTAAGTGTTGACAGATGAACAGATAAAGACGATGTGGTATGTGTATACACACACACACACACACACACACACTGGAATATTACTCAGCCATAAAAAAGAATGAAATAATGTCACTTGCAGCAAAACAGATGTACCTGAAGATTATCATACCAACTTAAGTAAGTCAGAGAAAGACAAATATCATATGATATCAATATATATGGAATCTAGAATATGATACAAATGAACCTATTTACAAAACAGAAACAGACTCACAGACATGAAAAACAAACTTATGGTTACAGAAAGGGAAGCTGAGATGAGGGATAAGTTAGTAGGAGTTTGGGATTAACAGATAAAAACTACTATAAATAAAACAGATAAACAATAAGGTCATACTGCATGGCACAGGGAATGATACTCAATATCTCATAATAAACCATAATGGAAAAGAATATGAAAAAAATATATATGTATGCATGTGTAACTAAATCACTTTGCTGTACACCAGAAATTAGCACAACATTGTAAAGCAACTATCAGATCAGATCAGATCAGATCAGTCACTCAGTCGTGTCCGACTCTTTGCGACCCCATGAATCACAGCACGCCAGGCCTCCCTGTCCAGAACCAACTCCCGGAGTTCACTCAGACTCATGTCCATCGAGTCAGTGATGCCAACCAGCCATCTTGTCCTCTGTTGTCCCTTCTCCTCCTGCCCCCAATCCCTCCCAGCATCAGAGTCTTTTCCAATGAGTCAACTCTTCGCATGAGGTGGCCAAAGTACTACAGTTTCAGCTTTAGCATCATTCCTTCCCAAGAAATCCCAGGGCTGATCTCCTTGCAGTCCAAGGGACTCTCAAGAGTCTTCTCCAACACCACAGTTCAAAAGCATCAATTCTTTGGCGCTCAGCCTTCTTCACAGTCCAACTCTCACATCCATACATGACCACAGGAAAAACCATAGCCTTGACTAGATGAACCTTTGTTGGCACAGTAATGTCTCTGCTTTTCAATATGCTATCTAGGTTGGTCATAACTTTCCTTCCAAGGAGTAAGTGTCTTTTAATTTCATGGCTAAAGTCACCATCTGTAGTGATTTTGGAGCCCAGAAAAATAAAGTGTGACACTGTTTCCACCGTTTCCCCATCTATTTCTCATGAAGTGATGGGACCAGATGCCATGATCTTCGTTTTCTGAATGTTGAGCTTTAAGCCAACTTTTTCACTCTCCACTTTCACTTTCATCAAGAGGCTTTTGAGTTCCTCTTCACTTTCTGCCATAAGGGTGTTGTCAGCTGCATATCTGAGGTTATTGATGATATTTCTCCTGGCAATCTTGATTCCAGCTTGTGTTTCTTCCAGTCCAGCGTTTCTCATGATGTACTCTGCATGTAAGTTAAATAAACAGGGTGACAATATACAGCCTTGACGAACTCCTTTTCCTATTTGGAACCAGTCTGTTGTTCCATGTCCAGTTCTAACTGTTGCTTCCTGACCTGCATACAAATTTCTCAAGAGGCAGATCAGGTGGTCTGGTATTCCCATCTCTTTCAGAATTTTCCACAGTTTACTGTGATCCACACAGTCAAAGGCTTTGGCATAGTCAATAAAGCAAAAATAGATGTTTTCTGGAACTCTCTTGCTTTTTCCATGATCCAGCGGATGTTGGCAATTTGATCTCTGGTTCCTCTGCCCTTTCTAAAACCAGCTTGAACATCAGGAAGTTCATGGTTCACATATTGCTGAAGCCTGGCTTGGAGAATTTTGAGCATTACTTTACTAGCGTGTGAGATGAGTGCAATTGTGTGGTGGTAGTTTGAGCATTCTTTGGCATTGCCTTTCTTTGCGATTGGAATGAAAACTGACCTTTTCCAGTCCTGTGGCCACTGCTGAGTTTTCCAAATTTGCTGGCATACTGAGTGCAGCACTTTCACAGCATCATCTTTCAGGATTTGGAATAGCTAAACTGGAATTCCATCACCTCCATTAGCTTTGTTCGTAGTGATGCTTTCTAAGGCCCACTTGACTTCACATTCTAGGATGTCTGGCTCTAGGTCAGTGATCACACCATTGTGATTATCTGGGTCGTGAAGATATTTTTTGTACAGTTCTTCTGTGTAATCTTGCCATCTCTTCTTAATATCTTCTGCTTCTGTTAGGTCCATACCATTTCTGTCCTTTATCGAGCCCATCTTTGCATGAAATGTTCCTTTGGTATCTCTGATTTTCTTGAAGAGATCCCTAGTCTTTCCCATTCTGTTGTTTTCCTCTATTTCTTTGCATTGATTACTGAAGAAGGCTTTCTTATCTCTTCTTGCTATTCTTTGGAACTCTGCATTCAGATGTTTTTATCTTTCCTTTTCTCCTTTGCTTTTCGCTTCTCTTCTTTTCACAGCTATCTGTAAGGCCTCCCCAGACAGCCATTTTGCTTTTTTGCATTTCTTTTCCATGGGAATGGTCTTGATCCCTGTCTCCTGTACAATGTCACGAACCTTATTCCATAGTTCATCAGGCACCCTATCTATCAGATCTAGACCCTTAAATCTATTTCTCACTTCCACTGTATAATCATAAGGGATTTGATTTAGGTCATACCTGAATGGTCTAGTGGTTTTCCCTATTTTCTTCAATTTAAGTCTGAATTTGGCAATAAGAATACTTCAATTTAAAAAATAATTAATAAGATAAAATTCCAGTGCGGGTGTTTAGTAGGTATGAGAGAGTTAGTAACAGCTCAGTGGTTTGAGAGAATAAACTATGCATCTTGTCCCTGCTGCTTGTTCAGTGACCTCACATTGGTAACTTGAAATGAATTAAAAAAAAAAAATCAAATACAATACAAACAAATACACATAATACAAATCAGGGTTGTTTTTTTTTTTTTTTTGAGAGTCAGCTATATGAGCATAGCACTGCTATAGCCACAAAGAAAATAAAGCTAATGTAAAAAGAAAACAAGAATTAACTTCAGAAAAATCAAAAGTCTATTGGCAAGACAGTCCTAGTTTACTTCTATGCTTTGATGCAAATAACTGATTGAACATAGTATTATATATATCAAATAGCAATATATGCAAAAGTTGTAATGTAACTGTATTGGAAGGATGAGAAAGCAGAAGTAGAGAGCCCTAAACCCTCATTTATCATAACAGGAAGTCAATAAATAATACCTAAACTTGATAACTCAAAAGACAGTGGTTTATATATATTATCTATAAATATAGATAGGAGTTAATGCCAAAATAAACAGCACAAATTTGAAAGCAGTTGCCTCTTCAGTGAGGGAATCTCAACTGGGAAAGTGCAGTGAGTGAGGAGAGAATCCACTGTAATTTGTGCATGAGCCTTTTCCTGTTATTGACTTTTAAAATTACAACAAATTTCAAAAAAAAAAAAAAAAAAAAAAGCACTTTTTTAAACAGTTAAAAAGTAACAATAGTTCATTACTTTTTTCAGCAACATGCTTGATATGGTTTCAAGCGATGTATAAACTTAAGTGAAGCGTAACTGTAAAGTGATGAGTCCAACTGCCAATCTGTACAAAAGAACATCAGAACACAGACATTAGAGTATCTGAAATACAAGGCAAATTGGTATATTTGTTGTCCTTTCTTCAAACTGACAACTGTGATCCTTTCCTTTAAATTTAGAGGCATTTTACTTGCAAAGGTATCTACAGACTGAAAAACACACGGAACATACTACATGAAAATGTTAACAGACAGCTTAAAGATGAGTTTATCCTCTGTTTTCCTCCTTTGTGGACACTCGGTATACCACACTGATGAAGCGAACTTTAGAAAGAGATCCAGTGCATCTTCTCAATCAGATTTTTGTGTTCAATGAAATTAATTAAAATTGCCTATAACCAGGAAAGATTATTTCCCCCCTAGCTTTACTGAAGTATAATTGACAAAACTCCATATATTTAAAGTGTACAATGTGATGATTTGATTTACACACACAATGTGAAGTGGTTAATGAACACATCCCATTACCTTTTTTTGTTATAGTTGTGAGAATGCTTGAGATCCACTCTCAGCAGATGTCAAGTATGTATTATTAAGTATAGTGACCATGCTGTAGTGAAGGTGAAAGTCACTCACTCATGTCTGACTCTTTGCGACCCCATGGACTATATAGTCCATGGAATTCTGCAGGCCAGAATACTGGAGTGGGTAGCCTTACCCTTCTCCAGGGGATCTTCCCAATCCAGGGATCGAACCCAGGTCTCCTGCATTGCAGGCAGATTCTTTACCAACTGAGTGAGAGCCCCAGAATTTATTCATCTTATAATTGAGGGCATTTACCTTCTGACTAGTATCCCCACCATTTCCCTGATGCCCCATTCCCTGGTAACCACCACTCTGTTTCTTTGAGTTCAACTTTATTTAAGACTTCACATATAATTGAGATCATATGGGTCTTTCTCTGGTTTATTTCACTTAGCTTAAGGTCCTTCTGGTTCATCCACGTGTTGCGAATGGCAGGATTTCCCCATTTCCTTCTTTCTCATGGCTGAATAATGTTCCTGTGTGCCTGTGTGTATGCACCTTCTTTATCTGTTCATCCATCACTGATAGACACTTTGTTTTTACACCTTAGTTATTGTACCTATGCTACAATGACCCTGGACGTGTAACTATCTCTTAGAAATACTGATTTCACTTCTTTCGGATACACACCCAGAAATAGGATTCCTGGATCATATGGTACTTCTTTTTTTGAGGAACCTCCATACTGTTTTCTTTAACGGCTATACCAATTTACACCACCAACACTGTAAAAGGGTTTCAGTTGCATTTTGGCCATATGGAAAAATGCCTTCATTGGATAAATGTCTGTTTAGATCTTTTGACCATTTTTTAATCAGGTTATTTGTTTTTTTGTTGTTGTTTGATACTAACTCCTTATCACCAGTCCATTCTGAAGGAGATCAGCCCTGGGATTTCTTTGGAAGGAATGATGCTAAAGCTGAAACTCCAGTACTTTGGCCACCTCATGCGAAAAGTTGACTCATTGGAAAAGACTGTGATGCTGGGAGGGATTGGGGGCAGGAGGAGAAGAGGACAACAGAGGATGAGATGGCTGGATGGCATCACTGACTCGATGGATGTGAGTCTGAGTGAACTCTGTGAGTTGGTGATGGACAGGGAGGCCTGGCGTGCTGCGATTCATGGGGTCGCAAAGAGTTGGACACGACTGAGTGACTGAACTGAACTGAACTCCTTATCAGATAGATGGTTTGCAAATATTTTCTCTCATTCCAAAAGTTGCCTTTCCATTTTGTAGATTGTTTCCTTAGCTGGGCTGAAGTTTTTTAATTTGATGTAGTCCCACTTGTTTATTTTCAGTTTTGTTGCCAGTGTTTTGAGTGTTATACATATGAAATTATTGCCAAGACCAATATCAAGTAGCTTTCCCCTCATTTTCTTCTAGGACCTCTATGGTTTCAGGTCTTGTATTTAAGTCTTTAATCCATTTCAAGTTAACTTTTGTGCGTGGTGTAAGGTAGGAGTCCAGTTTAATTTTTTTGCATATGGATATGTGTATTTCCCAACAGCATTTCAAACAGACCATCATTTCCCTACTGTGCATTCCTGGCGCCCTTGTCAAAGACTAGGTAACTGTACATGTGTGGGTTTATTTTGGGGCTCTTTATTTCGGTCTGTTGGTCTATGTGTCTGTTCTCACCCCAGTGTCATACTGCTTTGATTACTGTAGCTTCATAATATAGTTTGAAATCAGGAAATGCGATGCCTCTAGGTTTGTTCCTGCTCAGTAATACTGCAGCTATTTCAAGGTCTTTTGTGGTTCCATATGAATTTTAGGATTGTTTTTTTCTATTTCTGTGAAAAATGCCATTGGAATTTGGATGGGACTATACTGAATCTTTGGATTGCTTTGAGTAGTATAGAATTTTAACAATACTAATTCTTCCAATCCATGAATATGGGTTATCTAGGAAAGAGTACTTCTATTAAAAAAAAATTTTTTTAATATAAATTTATTTATTTTAATTGGAGGCTAATTACTTTACAATATTGTATTGGTTTTGCCATACATCAACATGAATCCGCCACAGGTGCACATGTGTTCCCCATCCTGAACCCCCTGAAAGACTACTTCTAAATCACAACTATAGAATGTAATATACAAAGTAAGATGCCTCCCTCTCACAGAAACTCCCCAGTGGACAGTGCTATCCCCATCTTAACTTTAGGGAACCACCAATGTTTCCACCTCCCCCCATATGTGGTCCAAATGACCTGACCTCCCTCATCACTGTGACCAGTCCAAGACTCAGCCCTTTCTATGCTGAAGTGCTTTGAAACATTCATCTTTACCACAGATGTGGAATTTTTACCCTAAAAAAAGTTTGGCGATTAGCATTCAGAGTACTGTCCAAGGACCCCATTTAAAAGCCATTTACCTAAGCCAAAGAAACTTAGTTTTACTGAGACTGAATTTATCAAGACAAAGTGATCCAATTATAAAAATAATACTTGCTAAATCGGATTGTTTTCAATCAAGCATTTTGCTACACAGACCTAAACTCTTTGCATATGAGGGTTGTTTCTTTTTTTTTTCCTGCTTTGTCTGGCCCTTCCTTGTGTCCAGTGTTCCATGCTTGAAAACACACTTGATGTTTCCTGTCTGTAACTGGAAAAACAATACAGAGCAGGAAGGTACCTCCCACTCGCCATTTTACTCTGGGGGTTGTTTTTTCCTATGCAAGCTGCTGCACAATTTCTCTAGTCATTCAGACAAGGCTTTCATCAGGCACGATTTTTAATTTACTTATCACTTTCTGATAAAGCATAAGATTTCCCTCTTCTAATTCCCAAAGTCTAAAAGCAGCCACACTGTGTGGGCCATAACGTAGTCACCTTTTCCAGAAAAGCTCACGTGAGGAAAAGGGCCAAAGGAAGATTTCCAATTGGCCTTGATAATTTCCACCTCTAACCGTGGACTGATTTCTGGAGGAGTTTCTGCCATCACTACACTCAATCCCAGATGTTGCTAGCATATCATGAACTGCCATTCTACTTCCTGGGGAACAGACATCAGCTTAAAGCACGTACCATGGGAGCCATGGACATAAATGCTCAAGTCCACACCTTCAATGCACACTGTGATCTTCCAAGCACTTATCGAGCGTTACTGACCTCATCCCAGCACGACAGAATGCTCCCTGGGGGCGAGGACCAGGTGATCTTAGCATCAACCCTTCCCCAGCACTTCGCTTAGCCCTGCCTGTCACACAGAAAGCACTTGAATGTGTGTGTACTTAATCGTATTATGACTCTTTGTGACCCAATGAACTGTAGTCTGCCAGGCTCCTCTGTGCCAGGCAAGAATACTGGATTGGGTTGCCATTTCTTCCTCCAGGGGATCTTTCTGACCCAGGGATCAAACCTGCATCTCCTACACTTCAGGTGGATTCTTTACCACTAAGCCATCGCGAAACCCCAAACGCTTAGTAAATATATACTGAATGAATGAATGACAAAGTGACTGTCACAATGACAGAGAAAGAGATGCAATAAAGAATATTCTAGATTTCAAAAGAGATAGCGAGGAAAACACTCAGTCACACTAAGGCAGAAAAACAGCCACACATAAATACAGATTTGCCTTCCACTGTAAAATCCACAATGACTATAATTAAAATGTGATACTTTCTTCTGAAATTCATCTTTCTTTCATGGAAAAAAAAAAAAAAAAACAACCGTAAACCATCCCTATGACCAGGGTTCAGCAAACTATGGCCTATAGGTCAAAACACACCAGTTCACCGAATATTTTTGTATGGACAGCAAGCTAAAAAGAGTTTCTATTTTTCAATGGTTGAAAGAACTCAAAAGAGCAATAAACAATATTTTATCACATGTGAAAATTATGAAATTCAGGTTTTGGTGTGCACAAGTCAAGGTTTCTTAGGGCGTGGCCTGGCTGATCTGTTATGTATTATCTATGGTTGCATTCATTACAGCAACAGAACTGAATTGCTGCAACAGAGACCGTGTGGTCTGCAGAGCTCAGAACACCAGCTGGCGGTTCACAGGAAAAGTTTGCTGACCCGGGGGCTGCGGCAGTGATGGTTACAGTGTGTGGTGCAAACCACGCCCACAGGCTTTTGAGAACCACTTTGCAGACTGGTATGTGAGGCTGGTCTGGAGGTGTATTTTCTCCACCTCGTGTTCGAGAAGCAGCTGCTAAAATGAATGTGGGTTGCTGGCTCTGACAATATCGTTCAAAAGTGGAGGCACAGCCCAGGGCTGGTCATGCGGTGACAATGAAAAATCAGAAATTAAGCTTCCGCTCCGCCTACCCACTTCCACCCACCCATGTCCCTCCCAAAACACGTATTATAACAATGATTTTCTCCTCGATTTCTGCTTGTAAACAGATTGCAGGATGAGAAATAAATACAATTGTCTGGTCAGGCATCTCACTTTTTCTGGAAAGACTGGATAATAAATATTTTAGGCTTGCAGGCCACATCGTCTCTGCTGCAATTACTCAGCACTGCCATGTAACACAAAAGCAGCCAGGGACAACATAAAAATGAATGAACCCGGCTGGGTTCCAATAAACTTTATTTATGGACACTGAAATTTGAATTCACACAATCTTCATATGTCAGGAAATATTCTTCTTCTTTTGATTTTTTTTCAACCATTTAAATATGCAAAAACCATCGTGAGCCTGCTGCAGCTGGATTTGGTCCACAGGCCACAGTTTGCTGACTCCTGATCCATGTACAAGTGAAATACGGTTTCCCATGAAACTCCAATCCTTTTTAATCGCTTCCAAATTCTTCTGACTTTGAAGGGGGATTTCTGCACTTTCCCAACTTGCATTTCAGACACTGGCTTTTCAGGACACCATTAGATTATTCCTCTTTGGTCCCTTCAGCCACTCTGAGGGCTCATCTTTCTACTCACCCAGTACCCTCTCTACCCAGGGATGCAAATCAGTGGTACGGGAGCCAGAACTATCACCTAACATTGAGGGCTTCCATTGCCTCCAAGATCACAGTGCTGCCATTTTTTGGTTTAGAAATTCACAAGAGATCCGAGTTCTGTAGGTTTTTCACTTACACTTTCACTTTGATACGCCAATTAAAGGCGGTGGGGGGAAGAAATGGGACATGGAGAGAAGTTTTAATAAACTGATTTTAAATTCTGATTGTCTGCAAATACCTAAACCCATCTTTGATGAACAAGATAAACTCTGATCAATCTTTTGAGGATTCTCAATATCATACGTGGGGCAACAGCACCTCATGGTCACTGCATGCACCGGAATTTATATTCTCAGAGGAATTACAGCAGCCAGACCCACGGCTAAGTGGTCTATTTCATTCTGCTGGGAACCAGATTTTGTGCAACGCTGTCATCTCCTGTTACAAGTGTTTACAAAATCCCCTTGAGCCTGGGCTCTGAGTTTGGGCTCACTCATCTGATTTCACAGTGAGTCAGGGGACTACTGAGTGAGTTTTTCCTGTTTTATCTCATTAGATTAGCTGTCTTCTTAAGTTCCTGGGAAGGAATTGCAAATCTACCTAATTGGATTTCAAAAATAAAGGCCCCTCTGACACTTTATAAATGAATCAATTTGCAACACATTCCACAAAGTAATTTTAAAAGCCTTAAAGGAGCATTTATAGAACTCTAAAGGGATAGTATGGAGGAAAAAAATCTCCATACATAATGCTGAAAAGAAACTGGGTACTAATCGGCTATACCTCAATACAAAATAAAAAGTTTAAAGAAATCAGAGGGAAAATGATTAAGGAGAATTTTGGTAATAGTACGGGCAACAAACATCTCATAGTTCTCTACTTTGATTTGTTTCCCCAAATGATGGGATTTTACCTACATATTTACAGCTGCTCTAAGTAATATATACATTTTTTTTTACTTTAAATAACAACAAACCCTATAAATCTTAACTGAATCTCTGTAATATTATTTGAATTTGAATCAATGACAGAGCTGAATTGTTACATTTTAAAATACGCTGAATTGAGTTTTATCATTTTCCTACATACATAAGCTTGTCCTGCAGCTTTTTGCTTGGTCAGTTGGGTTTTTCGCCCCTCTGGCACCTGGAATGGAATCTATTTGCCATCCCTGCTCTAACCATGAGATCAGCCTAAAAGCTCCACCGAGGACTTCTGCTTATGGCAAAGTGAGAAAGAAAGTTCATGGCCACCAG
This sequence comes from Bos mutus, assembly GCF_027580195.1. Lineage (NCBI taxonomy): Eukaryota > Metazoa > Chordata > Mammalia > Artiodactyla > Bovidae > Bos > Bos mutus. The sequence goes on along the minus strand of NC_091641.1, from coordinate 19,378,298 downwards.
CACACTGTCCGACTCCTTTCAGTGGTCGGGCGTCCAAGTGCCTCCCTCCCAGGCCTGCTCTAGTCACTCACAGTACCTGCTCGTGCCTGGGGGCACCTGAGTTTGCCATCTCAAAACTTCCTCTCAAAGCTTCCTCAAACAGGTAAAAAATACGTGAGGAATATTTTGCAAACACTGCAAACAGTGCACGCGGAGCGGAGGCCTCTGGTGGGAAGCGAGGAGGAGGACCAGGAAGCGGGGGTCGGGTCTTGTTCACTGCCAAGCAAGGCAAGAGGCCAGCAGCAACTGCGAAACCACGCAAAAAATCTAAATCGAAAGTGCCAAAGGCAAAGCCACACAAAGTCAAGGGCTCAGCTCTGACTCAGGGCCGGGCCGCTGGTGGAGGCACTCCGCGTCTGAAGACAGGTTGTGCTGGCTCCCGTCCGAAGGCTTCTTCCTAAGTCAGCACATTTGGACTTTGGAAAGCATGTTCCCATAGAAAGCAGGTTATAAATGATCATTACGTTCTCAGCCCAGCTTAGACGGACCTACTTCGCTTACAGCTTATCTAAACGACAGCCCTCGTGGGCGGGCGTTGGCTGAACCCAGGGAACAGCAGTAAAAGAAAGAAAAACCAGGAGATAACTGCGGTTCTCAACCATGGCTACACATTACAATTCTTTCAGAATAATGCAGGGGGCTTTTGAAATAATGCAAGCAATTCTGTCTACATAAAATGACCAGAAAAAGCAAATCTAGAGAGGCAGAAAGACGCCCAGTCGCCATCTGAAGGTAAGGGTGGAAATGTGGATTAGCCAGAGAAGGGAACGAGGGAATCTTCCTGGGCGATGCCACTGTTCTAAAATCAGATGGTGGTGATGGTTACCCGACTTTGCAGATTTGCTAAAAATCATCAAATTGGACACTTAAGATGAGTGATGGGTGAATTTTATGACATACAAAGTGTATTTCAGATTTCCCTGGTGGTCCATTGGTTAAGAATTCACTTGCCAATCAATGCAAGGGACATGGGTTCAATCCCTGGTCCAGGAAGATCCTCCATGCCTCAGAGCAAATGCTACAACGGCTGAAGCCCTAGAACCCATGTTCCTCAACAAGAGAAGTCGCCACAATGAACCCTGAGCACCGCAACTAGAGAAAGCCTTTTCGCAGCAACAAAGACCCAGAGAAGCCAAAAAAAAAAAAAGAGTTTATCTCAATGAAGTTGTTTTAAAAAAAAAGAATAATAGCTGGACCCCAAACCAGAAAGGTTAAATCAGAACTTTGAAGGGTGGGGCCTGGCATTTTTTTTTAAAGCTCCCAGCCCACCCCAAAGTGTAGCCAGGGCTGAGAACCCCTATATTAGACAGTCTGAGGCGGTGGCAGAGGAAGTACTGGGACACGGTGGAGAGAGGGACCCGCAGTAAATGTAGACAGAGGGGAGAGCCCACAGTGTTCCTGGATAACAGCCCAGAGACACCCTCCTTCGAGGTCAAGACCATTCAGGATGTGGTCTGATAGGAATGACTCACAACTGGGTCCACGCTCTTCCTTCTCAGGCGGAGTTCGCTGAGGGACAAGAAACTAATGGATGGCAGATTCTAAGTTGCATTTTAAGTTTCAAGGTTAAGGAGACACAGCATGACAAGAGCTGTGAGTCAGGGCTCTGGAGTCAGACAGACCTGACTTTGAATCCCAGTGTTGTGGTCAGCTAAGCTGCAGGGCTTTCCTGGTGGCTCAGAAGGTAAAGAATCTGCTTGCAGTGCAGGAGACCCAGGTTTGATCCCTGGGTTGGGAAAACCCCCTGGAGGAGGGAATGGCCACCTACTCCAGTATTCTTGCCTGGAGAATTCCATGGACAGAGGAGCCTGGAGGGCTACAGTCCATGGGATCGCAAAGAGTCACAACTGAGCAATTAACACACACAAGCTGCAGACAGGAGGCTCCACTTCCTCCACTGTAAAATGGGAATAATCCTAAAAGCTTCAAATAGGAATAACCATAATACTGTCACTTTAGTGGATATTTAGAAATGTCATTTATCTCATTTGACTTCTCTCTCATAAACTGGGTCTCTGGCACTGAGTTCATGGAATGTTAGTCGTTCTGAGAATTAAAGCAAACAACCACCACCAGCAGATAAAACCAAGACAGTCCATCTAAGAAAAAGCTTTCCGTAGTCATCAAGCTGTTGTAGCTCTTCCTGGGAGAAGTCACGGCTGAGCCCAGACCACACAAAGACAAAAAGCTATGTCACACTTACACAGCGGGAGCAGGGCAGGCTGGTCATTTGCAACAAAGGCTTGGTTGTGATAATGCTGTGTGGGCTGCAGGCCACCAAAGAGAAGCACAGGCAGAGAACACACAGAACTTAGAGATCAGATATGTGGTGAATTAGCAAAACCCTCATCAAAGGATCAACATCTTAAGTGGCTGAGCCTCACAGGACGGTAATGAGGCTGTAAACATGCCAGCGTCGGTGGCTCTCAAGTGCGAGCTCACAGAGGGGCCGAGGAACTCTGCAGATAGAAATTCCCTGAGGAAGGACCTGCCACAAGGTGTCTCTGATCTTGATTCATTCAGCCTGTATTCACGGAGCTCTCTCTAAATGTCAAGAACTGGGCAGGGAAGACAGGAGAGAGATGCCTCGCAGTCCCCACCCTTGGAGAGCTGATGGGAAAGACAGAAAAGAAAACAGGTTCGCATGGAGCTGCAGGAGCACAGAGAGAAGCCTAATGGACTGCGCGGCCAGGGGAGGTTTTACAGGGAAGCCATCCAAGAAGTTCTCAGATAAGACGGAACATCCGAACGGCGTGGGGAAGGGATCTGGAGAGGGTGCTGCACTGGGGCACAGAGCCCTGGGGGCGGGGACCTGGCTGACACAGAGGCTCTGCCTGCTAAGGAAGCAGAGGGCAAAGGCGAGCCACTGATGGCGTCTCGGCAATGGAGTAGCAAGACGAAGCCCAGGTCTGAACTTTAGAATGACCACTCTGACAGCAGGACGCAGGTAGGAAGAGCACCTGGAGGACCCCAGGCATCATCCAGGAGACAGGATAAGAAGAGAGATCCACCCCTCACAGTCTCATGCCAGCCAATGACACGCCGCTATTTTAACAGAAATAATAGGGCAGAATTTATAAACTATAAACTCATGGCTTCAAAAACACGTTTTAAAAGTTCCAGAAAAATGTATAAAGGATGGAGCTCTCTCGGCTCAAGAAATAAATCAAATGCTGACACTAAAATTCATGGATTGGACTTCCCTGGTGGTACTGTGGATAAGAATAGGCCTGCCAATCAGGGACATGGGTTCGATCCCTGGTCCAGGAAGATTCTATGTGCCATGGAGCTGCTAAGCCTGTGCACCACAGCTACTGGAGCCCAGGTGCTCTAAAGCCCACAGGCCACAACTACTGACCCTGCGTGCTGCAAATACTGAATCGGATATGCCTAGCGCCTGTGCTCCACCATGAGAGGTCACCACAGTGACAAGCCCGTGCACCGCAGAGCACGCAGCCCCTGCTCTCCTTTTAGAGAAAAGCCTGCACAGCAACGAAGACCCAGTGCAAACCCTCCCAAAATAAATACAATAAAATTCATGAATTATAACCTGTTTAAACCACCGTATTTCCAACATTAAATTAAGACTTGGCATCTATTCCTTCTTTTTTTTAAAAAAAAATGAAAGCACTTTCACATATATTATTTCAGTTTCTTATATTACACGTACTCTTACGGGGTAATTTTTATTATCCCTGTTTCATGGATGTGGCAAACATCCATTAAATAAATTACAGAATGAAACAAAACTCTTTGGACCCTCAGAAAGAGAGCAATTTTAAGATCATTAACCAAAGTTGAGTCTCTCTGAATTAATTTTCATGCTAGGTGCTGGTCCTAGCTTCACCACAAACTAACCGTATGATCCAAAAATATATCCTTTACCTTCCTGTATCTCACTTTATTTATATTTGCATCAACGATCTTACACAATTTTTAAAAGCCACAATAAAGCAGCAAATGAGAGGATATTTTGAAACCTGTAAAACCGTGCTTTGCAAATTGAGGATTGCATCTCTATAAACAACAATCAAAATTTTTTTAAAAGCAGGTAATACTGAGAATCTGGGTAAGTGTGGCCCCTCTAGGTTTCTACAAGGAATGCACATCACAGATGTAACACAGAAAGTTCCATGATTAGTGTGGTGCACAAGATGAAGGGGAAACAACATTCACCTGGAAAAATGGGGTGAGGCTGCTTTTGAGGGACGACGGATAGATTCTGGGTGGAGAACACCATCAATCTTCACTTGCCCTTTTCTAAAGGTCAAAGGGAAGAGTGTTCCAACACCACAGCTTGATGGATGAACGGATGCTGTGGATGACTCGAAACAGAAAATGGATATTTTCAAAAGAGGCTTTTACCCAAATGAAATGTTAACTGAGTGGAGCTTGCAGCCCAACACTGAGTTGCTGTCATGTATATTTTGCCACTAACCTTCCCAAGTGGTTAGTCACTGAACAAATATTTGTTGGGTTCCCTTCCAAGGGCCACCACAAGTAAGAGAGACAGCCCCTGCCCTGACAAGCTGGAGGACTATCAAGGAAAATACATGATGACTCCCTGTGCAGTGAGTGCTTCAATGGGGAGCCCAGGACCCTCTAAGAGGGGTAGTTGTCCGTTATTATCACCATAGTTAACATTTGCTGAACTCATACCGTGTGCTTAGCACGGTTCCAGGTGCTTCTAAGAATTAGAAGGGATTCCTGGGATTTCCCCAGTGGTCCAGTGGCTAAGATTCCAAGCTCCTGATGCAGGGGACCTAAGTTTGATCCCTGGTTGGGGAACTAAGATCCCACATGCTGCAACTCAGAGTTCGCATGCCACAACCAAGCTTTGGCATACTCAAATAAATAAATAAAATATTTTTTTTTAAAAAGAATTAATCCCTTAAGGCACAACAATAACATCATGGGGTGAGTAGTATTGATATCATCTTCATGTTACAGATAAGGAAACTGAGGAACAGAGAAGTGACTTGCTCGAGGTTTTCACAGCTAAGCTCTGAATCTGGGCAATTTTATTCCAGAGATCCTGTTCTTAATGTCTGTGTTCCAGGTGCTTTACATATAGTAACTCGTTTGATCCTCAAGATAATGATGAGATCAATCCTGGTATTACATACATCTTACAGATGAGAAACCTAGGCACAGAGAAGTTAATTAACTTGCCAATGGTTACAGAGCAAAGAGAGGGCATCTAAAGCAGACCAAAGACACCAGAAAGGTTTTCTGAAACTAGTGATGGCTTTTGCGGCCATCACTGGGTGAACTGGACTTTGAAGCATGGGTGTTGGATAGAGAACAAGGGGACAGTGAGGCAGTGAGGGACAGAGGTAAGAGAGACAGCATGAGAGGGAACAGACACATGGTGATACAGGTAGGAGAGAATCCCCTCTGGCTCAGATGCACAGACCTGCTGTAGTCTGAGGGCAAAGCAGGAGAACTAGAGAAACCTTCCAGGACTCCGGGCCTCACACAGAGCGAGAGGTAGAGGCAGTCCACCACTTAGGAAAGGGGTGGGAGAGCTGGCACCTCCCACTCCAGGCTGCCCAAGGCACAAGTATGCAGAGCCTGCTTAAGGGCAGGGGAGAGCAGAGAACCTGCAGGACTTTGGGCCATAACATGAGTATCAGGCAGTGGTCCTCAACCACAGGGAGGGAACCACAGGGAGGGACAGGAGAGCTGACAAAAGCTCTCTTGATGCAGGCACACAAGTCCTACTAAACAGGATAAGCAAGAAAATTGAGCTAAAAGAGCCCTGACAGAGGGAAAATTTTCAACCTGCCTTTGAAGAAGTTGAAGCCTGTGCCTGGAGTCACACAACAGACTAGACTGATTTGAGTCCTCACAAAAATGGCCTGACAGAAGAGGCACATGCTCTCCGTTTCTACACATATCTGGAATTCAATCAAAACTTAACCACAGGAAAGAAACAGAAGACATGCATAATTAAGATGTGATAGAGTCAACAGAACAAGATCCAAAGATAGCCAAGATGTTGGAATTACCTTGCAGGGACTTTAGAACAACTATGATAAAAATATTAAAGGAGCTAATGGAAAAGGCATGCATAGATGAGGGATTTTAGAGGCGATTTGGAAAATGAAACTAATTATCCAAGCTAAGATGTAAAGTATCTAAAGCCTATGGGGCAATATCAGTCTCTCACATATGTAACTATACAGTGCTCAAGGGAAAAAAGAAAGAACATAAGGCAGAAGAAATGGTTGAACAAACAGTGGCTGAAAAGCTTCCAATTTAATGAACAATATCAAACCAGCAACCCAAGCTCAGAGAACTCTTAGTGGGATAAATACAAAGGAAAACACACCTAAAAAAAACAAGGTCATAAATTCTCTGGTGGTGCAGTGGATAGGAATCCACTTGTCCACGCAGGGGACACAGGTTTGAACTCTGATCTGGGAAGATTGCACATGCTGTGGAACAACTAAGCTCATGCACTGTAACTACTGAACCTGTGCTCTAGAGCCCGAGAGTAGCAATTTCTGAGCCCGCATGCCGCCACTGCTGAAGCCTATGCAACCTAGAGCCTGTACTCCACAACAACAGAAGCCACTCCAATGAGAAGTCCAAGCACTGCAGTGAAGAGTAGATCCTGGTTGCTGCAACTAGAGAAAGTCTGAACACCACAATGAAGACCCAGTGCAACCAGAAATAAATGAATAAATAAAAATAATTTTTTTTTTTTAAGATTAAGGTCAGGGACTTCCTTTGTGGTCCAGGGGTTAAGCACCTGTACTTCCAATGCAGGGGGCACAGGTTTGATCCTTGGTCTGAGAACTAAGATTCCCCCATGCTGCACGGTGTGGCCAAACTAAAAACAAAAAAATCTAAAAAAAGAAAGATCAAGGTCAAATCGTTAAAACTCAAGGATAAAGAGAAAATCTTAAAAAGCAGAGAGGAAAAAGAAGAAGCAAACAGAAGGGGACTGCACAGACAAGGGCACAACAAGAATGACAACTGACTTGTCATCAGAAACACTAGGACCAGATGACAACGGAATAACATCTTTAAAGTGGCGAGAGCAAAAAAGTCAACCAGTGATTCCACATCAAATGAAAATTTCCCTCAAAGATGAAGGCGAAATAAAGACATTATTAGAGAGACAAAGGTTAAAAAGCTTTCATCTTCTGAAGACCTCACTACAACACTGCAGTGGGCAGGACCGGGGAGATGGAGAGAGTGTAGGCATAAGACATCCCTGCTGATCCAGTCTGGACTGCAGAAAGCTCTGAGCTCTTACTTCCCACGCCAAGTCCCATTAGTCATGGCTGCCTGTAGCCTGGATCAGAGAGACACTATGAGCCTGTACCCAAACTCCCTGGGAAAGAGAACCAGACAGACTGACAGTGACACAGTGGCAGAGAGATGGGCCAGTCATTCTAACCATGGATATGTTTGCCCCAGGCATTCAATGTCAAATTTAATGTCACACCCTAGTTTCTCCATGCAGGCAGATTAGGCACAGTGAAATGTTAAGAGATTTCATCTACTTTCTAGTAAAGTATTAGAGGACAGTTTAACACAAAGAAGACTGCCAGTTTTTAGCTTTCAGATTTTAACTGCTCACATCTCTGAAGTCTTAGGAGATAAAGTAAAACTTTGGGCTCCAAGTGTGCTAAGCAATTTCGAGTTGACTTCTCAACCTTGGCACCACTAGCGTTTTGGTCTAGATAATTCCTTCTTGCTGGGGGTGCTGTCCTGGGCAGCAGAACGTTAACAGTGGCCCTGGATCCTTCAGCTTAGAAGCCGGTGGGAGTGTATCCCCTTTACCCCAGAGATGAAAACCAAAATCATCTAGGTATATTGCCAAACGTTGGGGTCGGGGGCAAAACTGCCCTCAGTTTTGGTTAATAGAAAGCACCTTGACGGCTGTCAGAAAGGCAGAAGCATGGCATTCTTTCAGTGTGAACATCAATGTAATTTACCCACATGAATGGGATGGGAGGTTGAAGGAAGACAGAGCATACTTCTCTAATTTTGTAAGGACCTAGTAAATAACTCTATTTTTGTTTTATTAGTATTATCCCTGATGATGTATCTGGGGGAGTCCTGTACTCTGGAAAATAAAAGAACATAGAAACTTCCTTTACTTCTTCTCTGAAGACTACTTCTTTAGTCCCTTGAGAAACATTTTATGAAATGGTGACAGCACTGTATTGTTTTTTTTTAACTTCCGAGAACTCTGTATCTTTTTGTAGCCACCCCTTTTTTTTTTTTTTTTTAAGTGGAGGTAATATCTTTTCTGGGGACTTTTCTTACAAACTATGGTTCTGCCTTGGACAACGAATGAGCAAATAAAACTGCACTTGCTTTAGTCATCTGTAGAGCTACCTGCTACTCAAAAAGTCACTTGGGACTTTTTTTCAACGGCTTACAGTAACTTATTTTTTAATTAAAAAAAATATTTTTTAATATCTCTTCTAACATTTCAATAGATTTTAATGGGAGAGAAGAAATAAACATGTATTTAGCCAATCATCTTAAATGAAACCATCTCTAATAATGTCTTAAGTTCCTCTCCTCAGCAGAGAATTTTCCTACCATGGATGATTTCAGGAAGCTACTAGAGGGGACGACAGTCCAATTCGCTGTGCTGTAATATGTTATTATGATAGCTATGTCCCTAAGAATTTATAAAAATTCCTGATTAAAAAATCAGCAGATCAAAAGGCAGAGAGAGAGCAATCCGAATGGAGCACACTGAGAGAGCAGAGGAATTTCTACGGCATCACAGGGCTAATCTGGTATTTTATCACATCTGGATATCATTCAAACAGGAAGCTAATCTTTCCTTACCACTACAAATGCTCTTATAAGTGAGAACACCTTACACATGCATACCTCCTTTGCCACCTATAACTTTGAAAGGAGAACAGAAAAACACTCACCAAAGTATTGATTTCAGAAGGTATCCCCTCACACACCCCCAGCTCCTTGTGGGTAGATGAGGGGGCTAAGTTTGCAAGGGCTCAAGGCCCCATCCACCACCTAAGAGTTGTGTAAGTACGAGGTTACTTCACATTTCTGGGCCTCTGTTTCCTCATGTGGAAAAATGGAAATTGTTGTTTAGTTGCTCAGTCATTTCCACGTCTTTGGCAACCTCATGAACTGTAGCCCGCGGGGCTCCTCTGTCCATGGGATTTCCCAGCAAGACTACTGGAGTGGGTTGCCATTTCCTTCTCCAGAGGATCTTCCCGACCCAGGGATCGAACCCATGTCTCCTGCATTGGCAGGCGGATTCTTCATCACTGAGCCACCCGGGAAACCCCCAAACAGAGATACTGAATTTCGAAGTTAGAGACCTGAAAGGATTGAAAGAGATCATACATGTGAGGTGCTAATTCCTAGAATGCCCCTCTCACAGGGTTTCAGTTACTGTTTCATCACAGGATGTTGAGAGTATAGCCTCTGGAGACAGACTTACAAGCTCTGTGGTCTCAGACAAGGTACTGAATCTCTGTTTTCTCACCTATAAAAGGAGATAATCCGATACAATTGTGCTGGGTATTAAGTGAGTCGGTACATAACTAGCACTTGGAATCGTGCCTGGTATACAGTAAGCACCCAAATAAATGTAAGCTACCGTTATTACAATGATTTTTCTTTGGAAGGATATTTCTGGCAACCGTGTGGAAAATGACTGAGGGGAAGACACACTGGAGAGAGACCCACATATATGAGATCCAAGTAAGGGAAGAGGAGGGTCCAGACCCCAAGTAAGAAAGCAGTGGGCAGGGCTTCCCTGGTGATCCAGTGGTTACGAAACTGCCTTGCGATGAAGGGGACACCAGTTCAATCCTTGGCCAGGAAGCTCCCACGCTGTGGGACAGCTAAGCCCGTGCGCCAAAACTACCAAGCCTGTGTGCTGCAACTACTGAAGCCCGTGAGCTACAGTCTGTGCTTAGCTACGGGAGAAGCCACTGCAGCAGAAGCCTGTGCACCACAACTACAGAAAGCCCACACGCAGCAACGAAGGCCCGGCACAACCAAAAAATGTTTAAACAAGGGGGGAGAAAAAAAAGAAAGCAGTGGGCAGGCAGAGGACAGGACGGGAGTTTTTACAGAGGGACAGTGATCAGGTCCTGGTGATGTGATGTGGATGGGAAGCGAGAAGGAAGAGCCTAGAGTGATCGCCAAGTTTCTGTCTTGAGTGGCTGACTGGATAACAAGGCTCTTCACCTAGAGAGGAGATTTGGAAGGATCTGCAGGTCAGTGCGATGAGGGCAGCTCCAGAAATGCCGAGTTTCAGGGTTCTGCTGAACGCTCAGGTGGAGCCGTCCTGTGTGTTTTTTGATGGATGTATATATGGTTTGATGCATGTGTGGTTTTTTGTTGTATGGTTCTGAAGCACAGAAGAGGCGTCTGGAGGGGGGAGTTCAGATCATGCTGTAAGGACGAGCAGCAAACATGGATTTAGGGGAGTTCACTCCAAATCCTATAGAGAAGATGGGAAGATGGAGGCTGAGGACGGAAGGCTTGTGATCACAACAGAAGAGGAGCCAAGGCAGGGAGCAGAAGGCGAGTCCCCCGGGAGGGGCGGGGAGGGAAGCGAGGCTGAGAGACTGGTTAAAAATGCAAACGGTGGCAGAGAGGACAGGAAAGTATGAGGAGAATGGTTCCTGGAAGCCAAGATGCAGGGTGGAGGGGGGAGAGGCAAAGCTTTCTCAGAAAGTGGAGAGAAACCTGAACACAGTCAGCAGTCAAGAAGAAAGAGCCAACGAAGGGAGGGAGACCTGAAGACGCAGAAGAGACTGGGGAAGACCGATGAAGAAAGGCCCCTGCGGTGGGCAGAGGAGAAGCAAGGACGAGTGTGAAGATGGTACCCCTTGAGCATCAGGGACTAAGAACCGGGGGCAGCAGCCCGTCTTCTCGGCAGTTAGGAGGCAGGTCATCTGAGGAGAGTGGGTGTGTCTGGAGCCGGGTGGAGTAGGTTTGAGGAAAGTAAAAAGTCTGGCGAAGACACTTAGGAAAATGGGATGGGAAACTCGGCCAAGGATAGGAAAGCAGTATGAAAAGCCCGGCGGAGCTCGGAGGCCATAAACTTTTGGCAGCCCTAACCTGCACAATTGGATGATCTTTCTGGACCTCGCCCTGCATCCCAGGTATTGGAGTGAAGCTGCCAAGAAGATAAAGGCGTCAGGCTGCTGGGCTGCACAACAGGCCAAAGGAAAAGGCCGGCTGAACAGAGTTCTGAAAGTGGTGTCAAAGGGAGGCCACCAGGGTGACTGAGGTTGGAGGAGGAACGGGGCTTCAACGAGGGCAGGAGGAACTGGATTACAGAGAAATCTGAGAGTACGAGACTTCAGTCAGGTGGCAGACAGAGAATCTGGGGCTAAGACTTTTGAAGTAGATCTTTCTCTTTTTTAAAATTTTTATTTTATATTGGACTATGGTTGATTTACAATGTTGAGATAGTTTTGGGTGTACAGCAAAGTGATTCGGTTATACATATTTTTTAAATTTAAATGTATTTAATTGGAGGCTAATTACTTTACAATATTGTATTGGTTTTGCCATACATCAACATGAATCCGCCATGGGTGTACACGTGCTCCCCATCCTGAACCCCCTCCCACCTATATATCTGCTCCTTTTCAAATTCTTTCCCTATTTAGGTGATTACAGACTATTAAGCAGAGTTCCCTGTGCTATATAGTAGGTCCTTGCTGGTTAGACCTATTTTATTTTTTTAATGAATGTATTTTCTTTTTTTAAAAAATATTTTATTTATCTTCATTCATTTGGCCGCACAACGTCTCAGTTGTGGCATGTGAGATCTTTAGCTGTGGCATGTGGGATCTAGTTCCCTGACCAGGGAAGGAACCAGGGCCCCTGCATTGGGAGCGTGGAATCTTAGCCACTGGACCGCCAGGAAAGTCCCATGGTTATCTATTTTAAATATAGTAGTGTGTATATGTCAATTCCAGAGTCTCGATTTATCCTTCCTCCCCTACATGGAAGTGGTTCTTAAACACAATGGCAAATTTCTCTCTGGAAAAGAAAGCCACTCTGCACTTCTACCAGCAGTGCGTGACACAGCCTTCCTCCCCTCTCCCAAGGCAGCAGTACAGCATGAGTTTCAACTCTGCCAATTTGGTCAATGAAAAATGGAGTCTCAAAGCACTGTGGGGCTTCTTCAGTTCCTTGAATTCTGGAGAGTCTCACACATTTGCTGCTCATCTGTACTTCCTCTGTGACTTTCTGCTCATGGTATTTGCTTATGGCAGTGAAAGTGAAAAGTGAAAGTGTTAGCTGCTCAGTCATGTCTGACTCTTTGTGACTCCATGGGCTGTGGCCCGCCAGGCTCCTCTGTCCATGGGATTCTCCAGGCAAGAATACTGGAGTGGGTAGCCATTCCCTTCTCCAGGGGAACTTCCCAACCCAGGACTCAAACACTAGTCTCCTGCATTGCAAGTGGATTCTTTACTGCCTGAGACACCAAAGAAGCCCCAGTAGAGTTCTCTACAATGATTGGTAAGAACGCTTTATACGTTAAGGATATTAACCCTCTGTTGTAGCTGCTCTTGATTTTTCACAGTTACTCATTCACCATAATTTTAATTATGATCTATGATAGACAGAATTTTAGTTATGTGGCTAAATCTAAAGGCTATCTTTTATTGTTCATTCTCTGCATTTGTAAGGCAGAGCATGAAGTTCTTTTCATATTTCCTTCTATTCATTTTATGGTTTTATTTTTTACACAAAACTCTTAATCCATTTGGGATTTATCTTGGCATGGAGTGGCGAGGTGGGATCTCACCTGACTCTTTTCCCCAGTACTAACTTGCTGTCTCAGACTGTTTCCTTACTGTCTTATAGCGTCTCCTTATCACCTGCCAACTTCCTAAACACACCCAGGCTTGTTCTCTGGCGGACAACTGTGGAAACACAGTAGGGAGGCTGACGCGGCCAAGGTCAGAGAGAGAGAGCTGGCTAGTGAGCGGCACAGAGAGGATCTCGCGTTCACCTCCTACCATACCCCCACTGCCCTAAAGCAATGTCAGCTTCCTCATGCCCTCATCTACAAGTTTAAAAAACAACTAAATTAACAACCTGCCCAACAAGCTGATTTATATTAAGGGGCAGTAATTTGATGTGCTCATCAAATCTCATCAATTAGAGAACCAGATTTCTGCTTTTGGCAGGGGAGGGCTCTCAGAGAGACCTCGAGTGTGTATTTTGGAGACCAGCAGAACAATAGACAGATGTGTGAGGGACCCATCTGTACATTAAGACCAGGTCACAGCCTGGAAACTGCAGCCCAGCATCTCTCTGATCACCAGTAGGCTTCCTGAGCTGAAGACCATATAAATGGGTTTCCTTTAATCCTGGGGTTCTTGTCCATAGGCTTGAAGATGTCTGGGAAGTCCATGAAATTATATACAAGTGTGTATTTGTGGAGATTTTTTTTCTGGGGAGAGGATTGTTAAAACATTCATCAAAATCTGTGGGTTAGCAAATCTGTTCTTAAACACTATTCTAAGATTCAAAGACTACAATTAAGTCCGTTGATCCGTGACCTATTGACACTTGACAAGTTCTATGAACATATCATCACATATGCTCCATTTAAACTCCTCTCATCAAAGGGAGAAGGCAATGGCACCCCACTCCAGTACTCTTGCCTGGAAAATCCCATGGACGGAGGAAGCCTGCTACAGTTCATGGGGTCACTAAGAGTCAGACACGACTGAGTGACTTCACTTTCACGTGTCACTTTCATGCATTGGAGAAGGAAATGGCAACCCACTCCAGAGTTCTTGCCTGGAGAATCCCAGGGACGCGGGAGCCTAGTGGGCTGCCGTCTATGGGGTCGCACAGAGTCAGACACGACTGAAGTGACTTAGCAGCAGCAGCAGCAGCAGCAAAGGGAACCCTTTTGCACTGTTGGTGGGAATGTAAACTGATACAATCACGATGAAGAACAGAATGGACATTTCTTTAAAAACTAGGAATAAAAAACTACCATATGACCCAGCCATCCCACTACCGGGCATGTACTGAGAAAACCATAATTGAAAAGTCACATGTACCCTTATGTTCACTGCAGCACTATTTACAAGAGCCAGGACATGGAAGCAACCTAGATGTCTGTCAACAGATGAATGGATAAAGAAGTTGTGGCACATAAGTGCAATGGAATATTACTCTGCCATAAAAAAGAAAGAATTTGAATCAATTCTAGTGAGGTAGATGAAGCTAGAGCCTGTTATACAAACTGAAATAAGTTAGAAAGAGAAAAATATCAAATATTGATGCATATATATGGAATCTAGAAAAATCGTACTGATGAATCTATATGCAGGGCAGGAATAAAGACGCAGATGTAGAGAACAGGCTTATGGACATAGTAGGGGCAGGAGAGGATGGGACAAATTGGGAGAGTAGCATTGAAATATATGCATTACCATATGTAAACCAGATGGCTAGTGGGATGTTGCTGTATAACACAGGGAGCTCAGCCTGGTGCTCTGAGACAACCTAGAGGGGTGGGATGGGCTAGGGGCTGGGAGGGAGGTTCCAGAGGGAGAGAAACATGTATACCTATGACTGATTCATGCTGATGTATGGCAGAAACCAACACAACACTGTAAAGCAATTATCTTCCAATTAAAAGAAATAAGTTAAAAAATAAAACCTCCTCTATTTCTAACTTTCTCTTCCAAGTCCTTCCTTAGCCTAAGTGCATTGCAATTGCTTTCTCCATACAGATGAACGTCTACAAGTTCAGCATTCTTCCCAGAAGATCACCTGTCAATCTTATGACTAAGACACAGAATAAAGGCTCATCATACATATTAAAAGGTGTGAGGCTAAAAGAAAAGAGCGGAAGGACTTCCCTGGTGATCCAGTGATTAAGACTCCACACTTCCAAGGCAAGGGGCAAAAGTTTGATCCTTGGTTGGAGAACTAAGATCCCACATGCCAAGTGGTGTGGCCAGAAAAGAGAGAGAAGGGTAGAGGGAAATGCTTGCTGATTTCCACTGGAAAGCATTCGGGTTAGGACATCTGCATTTTAGCAGGATTTAAGCATTCCTTTGGAGAAGGAAATGGCAACCCACTCCAGTGTTCTTGCCTGGAGAATCCCAGGGACAGGGGAGCCTGGTGGGCTGCCGTCTATGGGGTCACACAGAGTCGGACACAACTGAAGCGACTTAGCAGCAGCATTCCTTATCATGTTTCTGGAATGCCCATTAGAGGTGCAATCACATGCCCTTTATACGATATTGCTATAAACAATTATACAGCTAAACATTATTTTGGGGAGTCTAACTAATTAAATAAGGAAAGAAAAAGAAATCATTAAAATAATACCAAAAGAAATAGAAACAAACACAGATAATATTATACATACAGAAAAGTCAAAGAAGTAACAAAATTATCAACTGTAGCTAGAGAAGCTGTAAAGTATATGCAAACATCAACATGACCCATGCTTACCAATTACACTAATCAGGCACTATTGTCAACAAGAACTATTGCAACAAAATATTTAGGAAGCACAGAAAAGCTCTGGGTCCATAAAGAGATGTGTCATGCTCATGCTGTAAAGATATCAATTCTCCCCAGGTCTAGCTCACAGGTTTCCTAGACCACAATTCCTGGGTTTTAGTTATTTCTGTCTCCTCAGGATCTAGCCCATAGCAGGCACCCAATAAATATTGTTTGGATAAGTGAGGGAGCTCCGTATCAATCAAAATCCTAAATGAATTTTTCTAGGAACTAGAAAAGTGATACCGAAATTCATTTTTAGACAGAAACAGGAAAGAATACCTGAAAAAGAAGAGCTCATGGAAACCATATGTACCAGATTCAAAACGTGCTACCGATCAACAGTTAGTAAAACTGGTGTGCACATACATACAGGCACACTAAAGCCATAAATCAGTGGAAGAGAAAGCACAGTCAAAAAAGTAAATCTATGAATTATATGTTTTAAAAAAAGAGAGAAGCATTATAAAACACTGGAAAAGCCACATATCATGGTGTTACCTATTTCTGTAAGTAACATCTAACTGTACACCTCTTCCCTTCACCTCACACATCATACTGTTAAATGTGTTTTCAAGTCAATTGCCAGTGCCCTTGTCTTAGCTCTGGCCACAACCACTTCCCTCAGTCTGTTTCAGAGCTTCCTAGCTAGCCTCCTTTCACCTTCTCCTCTTTCCCTTCCTCCACCTGCTGCCAGAATTGTCTTCCTAAAGAAAACCGACTTAATTTTCTCAACCTTCTGCATGTCAGGGCTCCCCAGATCCACTGCAATGGTCCCCGAAGCTGGAACAGAAGTCTTTCTAACGATGGTCTTCCACAGAGGAGAACAAAAGCCAGTCAATACTACCTGACTTCAAAAAGTTGGGTGTTAGTGGTCATGGGTGATCATGTGTTTGAGTTCTGCCATATTGGGGTTGTTTGGGAATTATGATTAATCCTAGCATGTCCAGAAATGCAAAAGCACTGAGAGTACCGAAAAGGTTATAAGAGAGGACAAACAAGTATGATGGAAAGTAGAGAAACTAAAAGCTGCACTGTGGGAATCATGCCTCGGTAGACTTTCCATGTGCAGCACAACCGTCTATTCAGCAGTAGATGATCATTCACTCACACGAAGTGAAGAAAACTGAGTATACTGGTTTTAAAGCCTCTTAAACTTTGAAGAACCCATTTATTTCTTCTCCTACTGGATCGAAATGCATCCAGGGACTTGTGAACTGCAATACCGCAGTCATTCTGGACTTGAGATCATATGGATCTACACACAACCTTTCATTAGCTAATCTGAAAATAAGAGCTGAGTGGAGTTTTACCACTGTTCAAGAGTCAGATATAGTTGTCTTTTTTCAATTTATAGACCAAAAAAATATTAAGTAAAGAATATACTTTTCATTCCAATCCCAAAGAAAGGCAATGCCAAAGAATGCTCAAACTACTGCACAATTGCACTCATCTCACACGCTAGTAAAGTAATGCTCAAAATTCTCCAAGCCAGGCTTCAGCAATACGTGAACCTTGAACTTCCTGATGTTCAAGCTGGTTTTAGAAAAGGCAGAGGAACCAGAGATCAAATTGCCAACATCTACTGGATCATGGAAAAAGCAAGAGAGTTCCAGAAAAACATCTATTTCTGCTTTATTGACTATGCCAAAGCCTTTGACTGTGTGGATCACAATAAACTGTGGAAAATTCTGAAAGAGATGGGAATACCAGACCACCTGATCTGCCTCTTGAGAAATCTGTATGCAGGTCAGGAAGCAACAGTTAGAACTGGACATGGAACAACAGACTGGTTCCAAATAGGAAAAGGAGTTCGTCAAGGCTGTATATTGTCATCCTGTTTATTTAACTTATAGGCAGAGTACATCATGAGAAACGCTGGACTGAAAGAAACACAAGCTGGAATCAAGATTGCTGGGAGAAATATCAATAACCTCAGATATGCAGATGATACCACCCTTATGGCAAAAAGTGAAGAGGAACTCAAAAGCCTCTTGATGAAAGTGAAAGCGGAGAGTGAAAAAGTTGACTTAAAGCTCAACATTCAGAAAACTAAGATCATGGCATCCGGTCCCATCACTTCATGGGAAATAGATGGGGAAACAGTGGAAACAGTGTCAGACTTTATTTTTCTGGGCTCCAAAATCACAGATGCAGATGGTGACTGCAGCCATGAAATTAAAAGATGCTTAGTCCTTGGAAGGAAAGTTATGAACAACCTAGATAGCATATTCAAAAGCAGAGACATTACTTTGCCAACAAAGGTTTGTCTAGTCAAGGCTATGGTTTTTCCTGTGGTCATGTATGGATGTGAGAGTTAGACTGTGAAGAAGGCTGAGCGCCGAAGAATTGATGCTTTTGAACTGTGGTGTTGGAGAAGACTCTTGAGAGTCCCTTGGATTGCAAGGAGATCCAACGAGTCCATACTTAAGGAGATCAGCCCTGGGATTTCTTTGGAAGGAAGAAAGTTTCCTTCTTTCTTCCTTCTAAAGCTGAAACTCCAGTACTTTGGCCACCTCATGTGAAGAGTTGACTCACTGGAAAAGACTCTGATGCTGGGACGGACTGGGGGCAGGAGGAGAAGGGGACGACAGAGGATGAGATGGCTGGATGGCATCACTGACTCGATGGACGTGAGTCTGAGTGAACTCCGGGAGCTGGTGATGGACAGGGAGGCCTGGCGTGCTGAGATTCATGGGGTCGCAAAGAGTTGGACATGACTGAGCGACCAATCTGATCTGATCTGATCTGATAATTTTCAGGGTTTTAGGTTTTCCACTATGAATTTTTCTTCTCTCTTGGAATTCTTAATCACCTATCATCTCTTCCTGCCTGTTACCAACACTGCTAAAGTATCTCATGTCAGAAAAGCTTCATTGAGCCCCCAGCACATTTCAGAGACCACAAGCCAGAGCCCCTGCTCCATCTAGCCTAGCACTCACCACAGCTAGTGAAGCAGAAATACTCTGGTATATTTTCCCAAGGTACAGCTGGGCATGGGTTCAAGTGGCCACTCCAGGCAATGCATCTGAAAGTATCCAATGACCATGTGAAATCCAAGCTGGTAGATGTGTAAATGTTCACGCTGACAGGTAACAGGTAGTTGCCTACAAGAATTTCCATGTAGTTCTGAACATTTATATATTTAAATATTTGTATTTATTTCAGCTTTTGTTTAGTCTACAATTTATGATTTAAACTCTAGGAGGCAAAAACTTGGCTAACCCATGTGGAAGAACACTGAGAAACCATAGAAGAAATGCTGATGAAACATTAAAAGAGAGATCAAATTGACTACTAGATTAGACTATTGATAAGGAAGACACCTAAAAAAGAATTGAGGGAAAGGAGAGGAAGAGAAACATCTTAAGACTAATTAAAAGGAAGAGGTCTATGCAAATAACAAGCTGTGAAATATCAAGACACAGGAAGCAAATCTTACAACCCAGAGCGCTGCGGTGAACTGAATATGTTTTCATTTCATCTGCTACAAATAGGCTCTACCTATTTAAAATCAAGATATGGCATTAATATTTACTTATTAACACCTAAAATCCACTAGAATAGATACATTTGGCTGTATTTGAATTATCTGTTTGTGTGTCTGTCTTCCCACTCAAGTTCCTAGGCATCGGTTACCCTAGGTCCTAGCATTTGACAGGTTCTCAATATACATTGGATATTCCCAGGTGGCAAAGTGGTAAAGAATCCATCTTCCACTGCAGGAGACACAAGTTCAATCCCTGGGACGGGAAGATCATCTGGAGGAGGACATGGCAACCCACTCTAGTATTCTTGCCTGGAGAATCCTACAGATAGAGGAACCTGGCAGGCTTCAGTCCATAGAGTCACAGAGCTGGACACAACTGAAGCAACTTAGCACACATGCACAATACACATTGGTTGAGCTGAATTGGTAACTGAACAGTGAAACTGACAACTGAACATTAATTCCATGGCAATTAAATACACAAATGACATACAGAAAACTTGAACATACAAGGAAACACAAATATAGCGACAACAGTCATTTCGACTTTAGTGGAAAAAATTAAAATAAGAAGTAAATTTAAAAAAAGACAACATCTGGACTTCCCTAGTGATCCAGTGGTTAGCAGCCCACCTGCCAATGCAGGGGACACAGCTGTGATCCCTGGGCTGGGAAAATTCCACATGCCAAGGAGCAACTAAGCCAATGTGCCACAACTACGGAAGCCTGTGCAGCTAAAGCCTGTGCTCTGCGATTAAAGAAGCCACGACAATGAGAAGCCCACAGACCTCAGTGAAGAGTAGCTCCTACTCACCACAACTAGAGAAAGCCAGCACACAGCAGCAAAGACCCAGCACAACCAAAAATAACCACTTGTCTAGGGCTACGAGGGTGATGATGAGACATGGCACTCGTCATGTCTTGTATGGTGTTGTGCATTGCTGGGGGACATACTTGCTGTAAATGTTCTGCAAAGGAAATGACCATGCTGTCATGTTAGCTGGAGACTTGCAGCACATGCCTGCTGCTCAGTCGCTCAGCTTTGTGCAACTCTTGTGACCCCATGGAGTGCAGCCCGCCAGGCTCCTCTGTCCATGGGATTTCCCAGGCAAGAATACTGGAGTGGGTTCCCATGCCCTTCTCTAGGGGATCTTCCTGACCCAGGGATCGAACCTGCATTTACTGCTTGACAGGTGGATTCTTTACCACTGAACCACCAGGGAATCCCCAATTTGCAGTACAGTGACCACAAAAATACTGATTTCCTACAAACGTATGGATTCAAAACTCCAGAAAATTCATCAGGAAAAAAATAATAATAATTTAGAGGGGAACGGCTAAGATCATTAAAACAGTGACAGGCCACGTCAAAAGTAAGAGGAGAGCTAGATGTTTCTCAGAAGGGATAAGAATCGGCTCAAGCCAGCAGAGCCAGCTGGAAGGACACTGTGGGTCCAGGTGGAAAAAAAAAACAAAAACGAAAGCCTGAACTAAGGTCATTGGAAGAATGGTCATCAAGGGGCAGAGACCAAGTCAAAAGATACTCAGGAGGCAGAACTGCCAGATGGTGGTGACAGCCTGGATATGAACAAGGGGGGGTTGGAGGGGGAGGGCGGGCCTGACAGGCGACTGAGTAGGTGTGGTGGCATTCCACACACTAGGGCAAGAGTCAGCAAGCTCTTCAGTAAAGGGAACAGATGGTAAACGGCATAGGCTCTGTGGGCCAGACGATCACCGCTAAAACTACTTAGCTCCGCTGCATCAGCGCATGGCTCTTTTTTTTTTTTTTTTTTTTTACAAAGCAGGTGGTGGGCAGGATTTGGCTTGCAGGCCAAAGTTTGTCGACCTGGAGACTAGGGAATCCAAGGAAAGGAGATCAATCTGGGGATGAAGTTCATGAGTTCAATGTTAGCAGGACACTTAAAGTGGAGATGTTCAGTCTAGGGACAAAGAGATGCTAGGGCCAGACGCATAAGATTGAGAGTCGTCAGTCGTGTGGTGGCAGTGATGGGGCTGAGATCACCGGGGGGAAATGGTCTCAGAAGAGAGGGATGAAGGGCGCTTCCCTGTCCCAATCCAGGGCAGGTGGGCAATGTCACCTCAGCTCACTATGGCCATGAAAAAGATAGAGGCATTATAACCTGCCGCTGCTGCTGCTAAGTCGTTTCAGTCGTGTCCGACTCTGTGCGACCCCATAGACGGCAGCCCACCAGGCTCCCCTGTCCCTGGGATTCTCCAGGCAAGAACACTGGAGTGGGTTGCCATTTCCTTCTCCAATGCATGAAAGTGAAAAGTGAAAGTGAAGTCGCTCAGTCATGCCCGACTCCTAGCGACCCCATGGACTGTAGCCCACCAGGCTCCTCCGTCCATGGGATTCTCCAGGCAAGAGTACTGGAGCGGGGTGCCATTGCCTTCTCCGACCTCCCTTAATTCCTTTATCCTAAAAAGAGGCTCCTATTTTAACACAGGGCTTTCCTTCCCTTTTCCAAGTTTGATGACTTCCAAGATTGAGTTTCAATGTCATAGATGAAAAAGAAAACTTCCCACTGGCTGGAAAATAAGGCAATTCTAAAATAAAATGCCTAAACAATAATGTTTCATTTTTATTATGAATTTTATACTCAAAACATCTATCACATGTGTGTTAAGTATAATGAATGATGACAGAACAAATGTTTGGTCCCCCATCTTAAGAGGAAGCGAATTAAGTTCATTCTCAAAATACAACTGTCCAACGTTCATACCATAAGAGTTAGTCTCTAAAACCAGAGGTCAAAGCAGGCAGCCCAAGACCAGAGAAAGCCTAAAGTTATATTTTCTTGGACTTACACTAATTTTTTCTTTTTGGTTGTGAGCATTTAAACACCAAGAAATTGCATTCTGGAATATAAATATTATTTAAAAAGGGGAGATGTGATTACAATGTATACACATTTCACCACAGCAACAAGTGCTGGAGCTGAGAGTAGATATCCCTTTTTTTTAAGATTCTCTTTTTGATATGGACCATTTTTAAAGTCTTTATTGAATCTGTCACAATATTGCTTCAGTTTCATGTTTTGGTTTTTTGAATGCCAGGCATGTGGGTTCTTAGCTCTCTGACCAGAGATGAAACCTGCAGCCCCCTGCACCGGAAGGCCAAGTCTTAACCACTGGACTGCCGGGGAGGTCCCATCTGCCCTCTTTAAACATGCCTCACTAGGTTCATAGTCCTCACCATGCCCTATGCCTTACACCTGTCTACCACTTCACTTACTAATTTTGCTTGCTCGGCATTTGAGTTTGTGACTCCCTCCTTACAGAGTATTAATTGTGGTTCCCAACTTTTTGGAAAATAGGAGACATTATGTAAAGCAAAATTTCAGACTCTCTCACCAGGAACATTACAGGTCCACAATCCCTTATCCATCACTCTAAAATTAAAAAAAACAAACAAACAACTTTTTCTTTGCAACTCATTTGACGACACAACTTAACCTAAGCCAACACAAAGCTATTTATAATCTTAAGGATTCCATTTAATGTGAAATACATTCATATATTTTGCTATAGAAATATTAACATGTATGATTATGGGCTAGTGCCTCAGACAGTACTGGAGATATTGTATTTAATAATAACCGCATATGTGCACTTTTCTTTAAAATCTGAAAAATTCTGAATTCTGAAGCCCATCTGACCCCAGAGGTTTTGGATAAAGGACTGTGGGCCTATTATACTTTTGGTATCTACATTTAAGAACACATACACACACACAAAGCAGATGGGAGTGCAATAATAATATTTTTACATGGATTTATACTTGATTAATTATAATGGCATTTATCTATATGTGAGAAACAGAAATAGAACAATATGCAAAACCATCCACAGTCTGAGAAGAATGCATGGCGCACAGGCTGACCCTAGGACCCTATGCCAGAGTACGGGACCCTACACCTGACCCTGGTGAGGCCGGCCCTGTACACACTGGGAATCACAGGCACAAACTGAAAGGGAAAGTCACTCACTTTGTGTCTGACTCTTTGCAACCGCATGGACTAGACAGTCCATGGAGTTCTCCAGGCCAGAATACTGGAGTGGGTAGCCTTTCCCTTCTCCAGGGGATCTTCCCAATCCAGGGATCGAACCCAGGTCTCTTGCATTGCAGGCGGATTCTTTACCAGCTAAGCCACCAGGAAAGCCCAAGAATACTGGAGCGGGTAGCCTTTCCCTTCTCCAGGGGATCTTCCCAATCCAGGGATCGAACCCAGGTCTCTTGCATTGCAGGCGGATTCTTTACCAGCTAAGCCACCAGGAAAGCCCAAGAATACTGGAGTGGGTAGCCTTTCCCTTCTCCAGGGGATCTTCCCAACCCAGGGATCGAACCCAGGTCTCCTGCATTGCAGGCGGATTCTTTACCAGCTGAGCCACAAGCGAAGCTCAAGAATACTGGAGCGGGTAGCATATCCATTCTCCAGAGGATCTTCCTGACCCAGGAACCAAACTGGGGTCTCCTGCATTGCATATGCTATATGATATGTGAAAACGATGCTATGTGACCACATCCTTTGGGTTTTTTTGTTTTCCCCCTCTTGGTGAATAATGGGTTTTCACTCACCTATAAATACCCTGTTTGCTATTCTAGGATTTCACAGTATGTAAAGTACATCACAAGGCCACAGAAGATCAGGTTCAGAAGAAGCTGCAAAGGTACCAGATTCCTTACCACCCATGCTCTAAGCAGAGGCTGGATGGAATCCACTCGGATTGGAGCAGAGCACAGCTGCCTTCTCTGTCTCAGAATTACTGTTCAGAGAAACTCAACGTGAGTAAAATGAGGCAGCAGAGAACGGGGTGCATCCTCAGTCGCTTTAGCTGTGTCTGACTCTTTGAGACCCTGTGGACTATAGCCCAGCAGGCTCTCCTGTTGGGAGATACTCCAGGCAATCCCAAGGGCATTACCATGCCCTCCTCCAGGGGATCTTGCCAACCCAGGGTTCAAACCCAAGTCTCCCATGTCTCCTGCACTTGCAGGCGGATTCTTTACCAGCAGGGCCACCTGGAAAGCCCAGAGCAGGTGAGGGATGTAGGATGTGATGCTGACAAGAACAAGGGCTGTACCGTGGAAAAGACAAGATGGAGTCTGCGTGGCTCCAGAGGGCTATTCTGGGTGTGTGGATAGAGGGGTATTGCTGACTCACCTTGAGAGTTTAGCGCTGCCCACCTGGGCGGGGGAGAAGGTCAGTAGATATCTGTGACCTTCAGGGAGGGTCGGCAAAGACTGTATTGGGGTGACCAAAAAGTTCATTTGGATTTTTCCGTGATATCTTCAGGAAAACCTAGAACGAACTTTTTGGCCAACCCAATAACAGACTAAAACAAGCCAGGTAGGGACTGGGCTGAACAGGAGCTCAGCTCCTGCCTCCTGTACTCGGGAGGGGTGGCAGGCACTGCCAGGTCTTCTGAGATTTTACAAGCCGCTGGAAATCCAGGTTTTCATATGAAAATTTCTCATTTTTGAATAGGAGCCAATGAAGACTCCAGTATTCTTTGCCTGGAGAATCCCCATGGACAGAGGAGCCTGGCGGGCTACAGTCCATGGCCTCAAAAAGAGTAGGACACAGCCGAGCGACTAAGCACAGCACAACAAAGACTCCAAGCTCCCAACACAGGGGTCCGGGGTTCGATCCCTGGTCAGGGAAACAGATCCCGCATGCTGCAACTAAGATCCAGAGTGCCACAACTAAGACCCGGTGCAGCCAAATAAATAAATAAAATATATTTTAAAAAATAGATAAAAATATGAGCCAATGATTGTTAAAATAAAAAAAAAAAGTACTGAGTAAGCCAAAGAGAACACATTGGTGCCTTGGTTTGGATAATTCACATGTCTGGATCCTGGAGGGACTAGAACAGGCTTTGTCAGTCTCAGCAGTCTTGAATTTGGGATCAGATAAGTCTGGGCTTTGAGGCTCTCACATCAGGTGCATTGTAGCATATGTAGCAGCCTCTCAGGACGCCACCTACCCCTCCCCCAACCAAGTCAGGACAATCAAAAAAAGGTTCTCCAGACGTCACCAAACGTGTCCCCGGGGGTGAAACGACACCTGGTAAGAGCCACTAAACTAGAGCAATATCCAACTCTCAGCCTCAAGGATTTTAACAAAAGCATCACTCACGACTCATACAGGTTTCTTACCTAAGAGTTCCCACGTGAAGTATGAATTTACAGCTGCTTTGGAACTAGAATCCAGAGTTTAAATCTGTCATTTACTAGCTTGATGACCTCTCTGAGTTCTGGCTTCCTTATCATTATATCAGGAACAAATCACCTCTTGGAGTTACTGAAAGAGGGCGACGGGATAATTTATGCAAAGCACTGAGCCCAGCAGCTTAATAAGCACCAAGGACATTTAATAAACATTAATCCTTCCCTGGTGAAAAGGCAGCCCAGATTGTGTAGTGGGAAGCACGTGGGATCCAGAGTCAGAAGCCCAGGACTCAAGTCATGCCTCAGCCTCTTAGTAGCTGTGTGAACCTGGCAAGTCATTTCCTTCTTTCTAAAATAGAAATGATAGTTGCCAGTAGCAAGAACCAAGCCAGGTGGTTTGGTACTGTGCTGTGTGCTTAGTTGCTCAGTCGTGTCTGACTCTTTGCGACCCAACTGACTGTCGTCTGTCAGGCTCCTCTGTCCATGGCAATTCTCAAGGCAAGAATACTGGAGTGGGTTGCCATGCCCTCCTCCAGGGGATCTTCCTAACCCAGGGATCAAACCCAGGTCTCATGCATAGCAGGCGGATTCTTTATCATTTGAGCCACCAGGGAAGCCCTGGTTTGGTACAGCACTTGGTACCAAGCAACTAGAGAGAAGCTGATGAATAATACTATCAAATCTTTTAAACATTTCCATCCTGGTGGCTCAGCGTAAAGAATTCGTCTGCAGTGAGGGAGACCACCTGCAATGCAGGAGATGTGTGTTCTATTCCTGGGCCAGGAAGAACCTCTGGAGAAGGAAAACAGCAACCCACTACAGTTTCTTGCCTGGAAAATCTCATGGACAGAGGAGCCTGGCAGGCTACAGTCCATGAGATTGCAGGAGTCAGGTATGACTTAATGACTAAACCACCCCTATAAAGAGAAGAATGAGCTCGTCAACAAATCCAAAGAACCGAGAATGTAATAATATCAGGGTATGTGTTAGTTGTTCAGTCATGTCCAACTCTTTGCGACCCCATGGACTGTAGCCCACCAGGCTCCTCTGTCCATGGATTCTCCAGGCAAGAATACTGAAATGGGTTGCCATTTCCTTCTCCAATAATATCAGGGTAAGGTACAGGAAAAATAAGAAAAATAATAATAGGGATCCTGAAGTCCCAGGTCCTTCTAGACAACAATTGCCGGCTGGTGACCCACAAGCCAAATCTGTCCCAGTATCACAGTGATTGTCTCATTTGCATTAAATACCACCTAAACTTTCAGTACTCTTGCCTGGAAAATCCCATGGATGGAGGAGCCTGGTAGGCTGCATGGGGTAGTGACCATGGGGTCGCTAAGAGTCAGGACATGACTGAGCGACTTCACTTTTACTTTTCACTTTCATGCACTGGAGAAGGAAATGGCAACCCACTCTAGTGTTCTTGCCTGGAGAATCCCAGGGACGGGGGAGCCTGGTGGGCCGCCGTCTATGGGGTTGCACAGAGTTGGACACGACTGAAGCGACTTAACAGCAGCAAACTTTCATTAAAATTCAGATTTCAGGCTTTTCTGGAAAGTTGCAAAGGTTGAGTCACTCTGGGTCCATATTCTCATGTGCCCTTTTTGGTGAGACCGTAGGAGGGGGGCAGGGAGGGGCACGTCCCCAACCCTTACCTGTCTTCAGTCACTCATTTATTTTACTCATCTGGCCCCTCCAGGTATTTGAGTTTGTAACCTTGGCTTATCTCAAAAGCTTTGAACCTCTAGGGAGTACTTCAGTCAAGGCAGGAACCCACACCCAATGAGACACTCCCTCCCAGAGCCTCACCTAGGTCATAACTCTCCTGGTTAGTCCTTCAGATTCCTTTTCTCCTGGACACTCCAACCTCATAACTAAACTTTCCTCAAAGTCCTCATCCCGTGTACACTTTCCTCCTGGCAGGGCATCACCTCCTCCAAATCGCCACCTGTGTCCAATGGATTATGTGCACCAAGGATTTTCAAAGAACAAAATGCCTGCTTCTTGCTGCTGCTGTGCTGGGCTGTGCTCAGTCATGTCCGACTCTTTGCGACCCCGTGCACTGTAGCCAGGCTCCTCTGTCCAGGAAATCAGACTACGAAAGACCTGACATGATGTGTCTTGTTTCCAAACCAGCAGCCCGGTTTCCCTTGGGGAGCCAGTGCTCCCCCACTCTCAGTCCCTAAGGTTTAGACGGGTGTTGACTCCACACCCATCTCCAGGGAGAAGCAGGGGACCCAGTCAGAAGCACTGAGTCAACTGTGGGTCTTTGGAGACAGTGGCTGGGAGAAAAGGTTTTTCCGTCCTTCTGGGAATGGAACTGAGGATGATGGAAGGTGGGGACGGGGAGGGGTCCTTCTGTGGACCCAGCTTGTCCGGAGAGTGAACCCCTGGATCCAGCCCAGCCTGAAGCCAGACTCCTTTTGGATATTTTTTGGTCACATATAAGCCAATTAATTCCCATCTTCTCTTATGGCAGCTTGAAATGGGTTTTCATACAACCAAGGGAGACCTCATTAACACAAAAGAAATCTGAAAGAGCTTGGAGATGAAAACAAAGCCAAAAGGCTTTGCCCAAGCTTTCTTCTGTTTGTTACCTTCCCCCATCCAATAAGAACCAGCATTAGCCAGCCCTCTGAAAGCACGTATCTCAGGGTAACAATTATTTCTTTGCTTGCCTATCTCTTCCACAAATGCATTGAGCTCCTTCAGGGCAGAAACAGGGAGGCAGAAACAGACTCCAATACCTCACATACTCACACACAGTTTAGGCCCAACAATTGTTGAATAGATGAATCAACAAAAGGCAAGGGGCACAAAAGAACCATCCTCATTGTCTCCTTTGGGACACCCACCTCAGGAGACCACCTCATTTGAACCACCTTCTGAAACAGACTCATCCACCCATTGCAAACAAATTGCATCATGAGAACTCACTCCTTCCAGCCATTACTAATTCTCCCACATGTCAGCCCCATGGAACCTCACAGTGGGGTTACTCACAGGTCCTCATTCTGCAAAGAGAATACTTCATCGCAAGACACCACCTAGAACCACAAACTGGCTGTACACACTGTGGGCAAGTCATTCACACATACAACTTCACTCACTAGTGAGTGTGTGTGTGGTAGCCTTTGTTTTGACCCCAATACATCCAGAAGCCTGGTTCTGGTATCCACCAACTATCTGCTTCTGCCCAATAACAATTTCAGGCTCTCTCCTGCCTCCTCCATCTTTCCTCCCTAGTCCTTTACAATTACTTAAGTAGGGAGAGGGGGGAGAGACAAACATATATAGGAAATCAACAGCAGTAAAGCAACAGGTTCCCCAGTAAAAACAGTTTTGATTTGAGGTGCATAATTTCCACACCCTTAATACTACTGTATAGCTGCAGCCTACACCGCATCAAGCAATAAAGATTTTCAAACAAAGTCAAAGGTCAGAGCCAGAATTACAGTCCTAGGGTGAGTCACATCACTCCACTCATTCTGTCCAGTTCTCGTTTTCCCATACCACTTGAACAGTCTAGTGAGAGCTGGATTTACATTCATTTGACAATGTTTATTGAGGATCTGCCAAGTGATAGGAACCACAGAAGATCCTGGGAATCAAAGAAGAAAGAGTAAACATTCTTAAATGTTTAGCGCGATGAAGAATGCGGGCAAGTAAAGAAGCAATTACATTATGGAAAAACAGGTGCTATATGGGGTTAGGAAAGAGCCAAGGAGGGACATCCAAACTTTGTCCCAGAGAAGGCCTTTTAGAGACAGAGACCTTTCCAAGGAGACCTGAGGAACAAGTGGGAGGTGACCCAGGGCAGGTGTGGTAAAAGAGACTTCTTTCTGATAGTTCCAAGTAGAGGCTAATATGAAAGAAAAGTATAGCCTCCACTGAAAACTGAAAGTAGGCAAGATGGCTAGAATTTAAAAGTATAAAAAGAGAAGCTATGATAGAGGAAGCAGGGGCCAAAGACACCCTGAACAGTTTCCCTGAACCAGCTTTGCAGCTTTTAAAGCCTCAGAACTTTGTTTAAAAAAAAAAAATCACTTGCCTGATACAATGTATAAGCAGGCCAAAATGACTCTCTGGGACAAATGCATCTTGACACTCACTAAATATTGATTCTCTGATGCATGTTCTTGAGAACACTAAGAGGGGTAGAAAATTCACAGAATTATCTTGTAACTCATTCCCAGATTCTTGACTGAAACATGAGCCATCACCAATACTCTCTCCTGGTAGCTTAGCCATGAAGAATTCACCTGGGATGCAGGGGACTGCCTGCAATGCAGGAGACATGGGTTTGAATCCTGGGTCAGGAAGATTCCCCCAGAGGAGGAAATGGCACCCCACTCCAGTACTCTTGCCTGGAAAATCCCATGGACGGAGAAGCGTGGTAGGCTACAGTCCATGGGGTTGCAAAGAGTCGGACATGACTGAGCCACTTCACTTTCCAGTATTCTGGCCTGGGAAATCCCATGGACAGAGGAGCCTGGCAGGCTACAGTCCATGGTCGCAAATCCGACAGGACATAGCGACTCAACCGCCACCACCACAATACTTTGTCAACTTCCTCTCCACGTTATTTCTATCATTTCCCCACAAATAACAGAAAATAAGGCACATTTAGGCTTTAGCCTAGACAGGAATGAACTCTGGAAAAAGGATAAACGCACCCCAAGCTAACAGGGTGGGGTACCAAAAAGACCTAAACAACAAAACTAAGCAAAAAGTTGAGGGAAACGAAACAGTAAAGAGCACATTTAGAAAACTCAAGAGGAAGTAAAAGTATTTTCATACACACACACAAAAAAGAAGTGTCCCACGTGCTTTGGCCAAACCGAACTCCCCCTTTGACTCAACTGCTGAAAAAAAAGAAGCCAACGCGGAAAAAAAAAATTCCCGCATTCATCTCTCTTCCCAGAATAAACAGCAAAATCGCTACCATACAGCTAACTTGCCCTGGATAGACCTTGAAAATTCTGCCCCAGGTAACACAGCACATGACGGTCATCTTCATGAAGCTCTCAAGACCACAGACCAGTCCTGTCCCAATGGCCGGATCCTCTAATAACTCCGTTCTCTCCTGTCATTTCAGAATCAGGGCTTGTCAAGCAGTCAAGGAATCCCAAAGAAGCAGGGAGCAGGAGCTGCTTCCAAACCCAAAGTGAGAAAGACTTTTTAAAATGATACTTATTTTTAAACTGGCGCTAGGCGTTTCCAGAATCCTGTTCTTCTAATTTTTTTCCCCCCAAGCTTTTTTAAATGTCAAGCTGTCCAGTTCATATTCGCCTCTGGTCTAGAGACAACACCAGCTCGTAACTCCCTCAAAGGGCGTTCTGAAACTCACTAGGCAGATCCGCTGGGCTTATGACCCTTGCTTCTTGACTGCTCGCCCTCCCCGCCATCCCCCGCCCCCAGGCACTTGCAAGTGAGGTTTTGCAGCAGGGGGCCACACGGAAAGGCTGGGAATGCCGCCCCCAAGCCCGGCAGCCTCCGACACACCAGTGATCCGAGTTGTAGCCCCAGGCGGCGGCCCGGGGCTGCCCGATCCCGGGGTAGGGAAGGACGCGGGGCAGTTCCAGTCCCAGGAGGGCGATGCTCCGCGGGGCAGTGGGGACCCCGAGGGGTAGGAGCGGGAGGCGCTGCCCGCCCGGCCGGTCTCCGGGGGCCAGGCGGCGGCCCAGAGCGGGCCTCCAGGCCGCGGCGTGGCGCAGACCCCGACCCTGGGCCCCGCCGGCCTCGGGCGGAGCCTCAGCCCGGCCCGCAGCGGTCGGGCGCGCGGAAGAAGCCGGCCCGCCCCCCACGACCGCGACCCCCGGCCCGCGCGACCCCCGGCGGCCCGGCGCGGCGCACTCGCCTCCCCACGGTCTGGTTGGCCAGCTGCTTCATGCGGTTGAACTGCTTCTTCATGGTGGCGGCGGCGGCGGCGGCCCGCGGGGCTCGGGCCGGGCAGGACGGGGGACGGCCTGGCGGCTCCTACATCGCTTCCCGGCCGAGGCGCGGCGGCGGCACTGCTCCCCAGGCCCGCGGCCCCGCCCTCGCCGCGTCACTTCCAGCGGCGCCGCCCGCCGGCTGGGCCGGGTCGGGCCGGGCGAGGAGCTCCAGGCCCCGGGCGGCTCGCGGCCAGGCTTCCGCCGCCCGCCCGCCCGCCCGGGGACCGTGTGGTCCCCCCGCCTCCAAGAGGCTCCCTGGGCCCGGCCACGCGCGGCCACCCGGAGCCCCGCGGTCCACCCGGACCTCGGCGTGCTTGTGTTTCCGCTCAGCGATCGCCTGCTCGGGTGATATTAATATTTAACTCACTTCCCAGACTAGATCGCAAACACGCGGTGGGCAAAGCAGACACAAAGAGTGGAGACCCCAAGAACCGCCAAAAATTCACCCTCGGGACTAGACTCCCGGACAGGGCTCTCGGAGGTGGGGGGCGGGGTGCGCAAAGTGGACCGGGAAAGGAGCTTTGGGACGGTGGAAACGGTCCAAGTCTTTATCAGGGCCGTGCTTATGCGCAGGTGTAGACGTTTGTCAAAATACAGCAACTTGGACTCTTAAGACGGACGCGTGTCCCACGTACATGTTTCCTCGATTTTCTTTTTTAAGAAAAAAAAATAGTTGCGTGAAACAAGCTGCAGGACTGTCTGTATGTGAGATGCCACTTAGTAAAAAACTCAGAGGCAATTAAATATATTTTATTCCCATTTGAATACTATTACTGTAGTGCCGCTTCTCTTTTATTGATTTAAATCTACCTTGAATGTCACTCCATATCATAAAGAAGAGAAAAAGAGAAAGAGACAAGGTGTGCTTTCTATGAACACGTGCTCACCGATGGCGCCGTCAGAGCTGCGGTGACGGTCCCCGGTCCACAGGACCGACAAGTTCTTTGTCAGGTCAAGGCCACACCCGGGGCTCCGAGGGTTCTCCAGAGGGGCCTTCGCAGCCCACGTTGCCTAGAAACTCCTCATTTTTTTCTTAACCTCGAGCTGGTCAGCAGTGAGGCTGTCCGACTCCGCTGAATCCTTTTCGCAGGACAAATTAGGTCAGTTCTACGACCTGTGACAATGGCCTGGTTTGGTGGCCTTGGCTCCAGCTTAGGCCATTCCCTGGGGCAAGCGGGTGGTACTATGGCCTCTTTAACAGACTATGTTTCTAGTTTCACAAAAAATGTGCTGAGGAAGGGAGCTGAAAAGGTAGAAGAACTCCTTTACTCTGCAAGAGAGGAAGTTGTCGACTTTGAATCAGTCTTAAAATCAGAGATTGAGAGGCTTCGAATTCTTTGTAGCGATCTAGAAGAGAAGTGATCCACACAGTCAAAGGCTTTGGCATAGTCAATAAAGCAGAAATAGATGTTTTTTTGGAACTCTCCTGCTTTTTGCATGATCCAACGGATGTTGGCAATTTGATCTCTGGTTCCTCTGCCTTTTCTAAAACCAGCTTGAACATCAGGAAGTTCACGGTTCACATACTGCTGAAGCCTGGCTTGGAGAATTTTGAGCATTACTTACTTTACTAGTGTGTGAGATGAGTGCAATTGTGTGGTAGTTTGAGCATTCTTTGGCATTGCCTTTCTTTGGGATTGGAATGAAAACTGACCTTTTCCAGTCCTGTGGCCACTGCTGAGTTTTCCAAATTTGCTGGCATATTGAGTGCAGCACTTTCACAGCATCATCTTTCAGGATTTGGAATAGCTCAACTGGAATTCCATCACCTCCACTAGCTTTGTTCATAGTGATGCTTTCTAAGGCCCACTTGACTTCACATTACAGGATGTCTGGCTCTAGGTCAGTGATTACACCATTGTGATTATCTGGGTTGTGAAGATCTTTTTTGTACAGTTCTTCTGTGTATTCTTGCCACCTCTTCTTAATATCTTCTGCTTCTGTTAGGTCCATACAATTTCTATCCTTTATCGAGCCCATCTTTGCATGAAATGTTCCCTTGGTATCTCTGATTTTCTTGAAGAGATCCCTAGTCTTTCCCATTCTGTTGTTTTCCTCTATTTCTTTGCATTGATCGCTGAAGAAGGCTTTCTTAACTCTTCTTGCTATTCTTTGGAACTCTGCATTCAGATGCTTATTATCTTTCCTTTGCTTTTCGCTTCTCTTCTTTTCACAGCTATTTGCGAAGAGTTGACTCATTGGGAAAGACTCTGATGCTGGGAGGGATTGGGGGCAGGAGGAGAAGGGGATGACAGAGGATGAGATGGCTGGATGGCATCACTGACTCAATGGACGTGAGTCTGGGTGAACTCCAGGAGTTGGTGATGGACAGGGAGGCCTGGCCTGCTGCGATTCATGGGGTCGCAAAGAGTCAGACACGACTGAGCGACTGAACTGAACTGAACAGAAGAGAAATATGAAGCCTCAGAGCTTCAGCTGAAGCAGCAAACTACTAGGTACAGACATCAGTTACGCCAGAAAGACATAGAAATCAGACTTCTGACAGCAAGACAGGTAGCAATGAAGGATCAGTGGCTAAAGCTATAATCAGTCACCCACTCAGTAAATCTTCAGGATAGCTTTCAGCCCTCAACTCCTGCACCCTCTTCACTGGGTTAGATGTCTGTCAGCATGCTTTAGCTTTCCAGAATGATGATATGGACTTCGCTGATCTAATTTGGTCACAACAAGAAATAAATAGATTGTCAAATGAAGTTTTAAGACTTGAGGCTGATGTCAGCCATTGGAGACATTTTGCTTAAACTTCTACAGCACGTGGAGCAGATAGTTTTAATCTAAAGGAAATCTATAAACTGCAAAATACTATCAAGGAACTTGAATAGAATCGAAATAAGGAAATTGATGACCATCAACTTGAAATGGCAGTACTGCAGGAAATTCATCAGCAGAAACTGGCAGAAATAAGTGGCAGGCATCGAAAACAATTAAAGGATTACGAGGAGATGATTCATGATAAGCAAAAAGCTATTCAAGTCCTAGCCACTGAAAAAGTAGCATCTACCAAGAAAATCAAAGGACTTGAGATTAGAGTAAAATACCTTAAAAAAAAATTATCTTCGGTAGAAAAGGAAATGGATGCTTTAGTTAGAGAACAAGACCAGATAAATGAAACGAATAAAAGATTTAAAAAAGGTGAGTTGAAGCCTTCTACTAAGAAGCATAGTGATGCTGTGACAGAAAAGGAAAAAGTTCGTCCACAGAGAACATCCCTGGAAGAAGCATCCAGACAACAAGAGCCATTGTCTGATGCTGAAAACGAAATGATGAGATTAAGTAGCTTGAAGCAGAATAAAAATCTCATTGAAGAGAACCTGAAGTTTCAAAAACGAGCCCAAGTTTTAGAAAAAGAGAATTCATTATTAAATAGAGAAAAGGAACTTCAACTATCACTTGTCAGATTGAGCAATGAATATGAACCCATTAAAAGCTCAACTATAGGACACACGAACTTGGAGAAAAACTCAATGAGAGCACTGCTGAAAAGAAATTACTGATCCCTGAGTTAGGAGAGCTGGACAGGCAGAAACAAAAAACGACAATGTGTGTGGTTTTGATGAAAGATCAGAAATAAAAAAAAAAAAATGAAGGAGACAGCATCATCAGTAAACTAAAACAAGATCTAGAATGTGAAAAAAAAGAGCGTTCGTCAACTTGAAGATGATAAAATGAACATTACTAAAGAGTTGGATGGGCAAAAAGAAAAGTTAATTCATTAAAAAATGCAAAAAGGACAGAAGCAGAATTGTGTCAGGCGGAACAGAGGCTATTGGAAGAAAGGAGGAAGTCTGAGCAAGCTATTAAAGAGCTGTCAAGAACAGAGAACCCAGACAGCTCTGCCTATTAGCTGGAGTGTGAGGGTTTGGTTAAACTCGGTCAAGAGAAATACTGTTGAGCAGATGATTGCTGACCACAAAGAAACCAAAGAAATTTTGTCTAGTTTAGAAGAGCAGAAGCAGTTGAAACAACATAAGGGAGAAAGACATTTTTTATTGAAAAACTTCAAGGAGGTTCACAGCTTCAGGAGGAGTTAAATCAGTATGCTCAAGCCTTAAGAAAAATGGAAAATTTGCAGCAAACCATAGTGGAAAAAGCCAAAGTCTTGCATCCATGACAGAAGAAAATAATCATCTGAAAGAAGAATTGGAACAACTGAGGGAAGAACACAGTCAAACCGCAACAATGATTAACCCTAAAACTGTTCCAGAAATAGAATCTGAGGACTCTCCATGGAGCACAGTTGAAGATAATCTTGAAATTAAATCTCATCAAAAGAAATAGAAAGATCTCAGATACCAACGAGAGCAAATGAATATTAAACACAATCAGCTCTTTTCCACCCAAGGGGAGGAAATCGGGAATTTGCAAAATGCAGCAGAACAAATCAAAACCCAGTTGCCTGAAGAATCCCAGTACATGCCAGTAGAACGCTGTGACATTTTTCGAGTAACAGAAAGAAGTTCAGAGCCTTCACATAGAAAACGGAAGTGAAAAGCATGACTGATCTAAAGCCGAAACTGAAAGGTTATTACAAGAAATAACAAAAATTGGAGATTAAACTTCTAACTGAAAAGTATACTCTTTTAACTGAACAGATTGATCAGCTGTCCCATGGTGAGAATAGTAAGCTAACTCAGCTCATCTGGCAAAAAATTTGGAGATATGGTTTCTTCGTATGATAGTATCTTCAGCTTCTTCCAGTGGCCAAGGTAATGAAGAGATTCATCAATTAATGTTAGCTGTTTTAGATGAGAAAACTAGGGAAAATAATCATCTTACAAGAGAAAATTTCAGAATGATAGATGTAATTGTTGCCAAAGAAGCTGACCTCCTGAAACTCAAAGATGCCATCACAGAACTCTCCACCAGATTTCTCTAACATATCCTGAACATATCCAAACATATCCTGAAATATGTTTAGAGAATATTTGTTTAGAGAAACGATCAGGATATGTATAGAGAAACAATCCAGAATTCATCCCACATGGTTTGAGAAAAAGACATTGAAATTGATGCTTTGACTCAGAAGTGTCAGACTTTACTGGCAACAGTGCAAACATCCAGCAATGGTGGTAGGTGAGAGTCGTTCATATGGATCCATTTGAGGAGCTTCTATGGGAACGTGATAAATTGAGACAGCAGGTGAAGATGCTAGAAGAATGCAAAGAGCACATGATGGCCGTGGTACAGAATATGCAGCGTGGGTCCACCAGTCTTCAGAAAGAACTTCAACAATTTCAGGCACCGGTTTCAGTTGACAAGGTTAATAATTCTAAACTACAGTTGAACTGTACTGACCTGATCAAAACGACGAAAGGCATAAAATCCAACAAAAAACTTGGAGCAGCAGGTAGCACAAATTAATCTCAGCCTAGAGCGGCTTTGTAGAAGCAGTGCCAAAGGCCTTCTCTTTGGAGTGTCTGACCTGATTTTACCACAGCCTTCTGAAGAACCACTTAGCTCCACGTCAGCAGCCTCTCTTAAGGCAGTTAAAGCTGATGAATTGAGTGACTTTTCCAAAATGCTCAAAGAAGAGATTGAAGAGTTAAGAAAATTAATGGAGGAAAAAGATGCAACCATTAGAACCCTCCAGGAAGATAATCAGAGATTGTCCAATTCCATCGCAGATGGTTCAGAACTAGAAAGAAAGCGGTGTGAACAAGTGGATTCAGAAATTAAGCATCTACAGGAGAAACAAGATGACTTACAAAACTTAAGGAAAAGGAGCTTTTAATCCAAGCAAAAAGTGATGAATTACTTTGTTTAAGTGCAAATTTCACTAATAAAGTTAGTGAAAACGACCTTTTGAAGCAGGCAGTAATCAACCTGAAGGAGATAGCAGTCAGCGTTGAATCAGAGATGTGTCAACTAGAAGAGGAAGAGGAAAAAATAGTAAAAACATCTAGGGAAAAGGAAACAGAAAATCAAGCATTGCAAGAGACAAATATGCAGCTGTCTATGATGTGGAGAGAGAAAAAATTGGAATACTTTACAATGGAGGAGAAGGCACTTGCTTTTGAGCATCTGTTAAAAGAAACAGAACAAGGCAAAATGGGAAATAAGTCATTTTTTAAATGTAGTGACATCAATGCAAGAAAAGACACGCTTTGACAGGAGAGAAATGAAGCCATACTGGTACTAAAACAGAAATAAATGGAAAACCATGCCCTCCAGACAGAGGTTCAACATTGACACAGCAAAGATCTACGCTTAAAGCAGGTGCAGGAGAGAGTGCATGATGGGCTGTCGAAGCAGAAGTGCCTCATAACTGCAAGGCTTTGGCTGCAGAAGACAGAGCGGCTAAACTGAGAATGAAAGTCACCGCATTGGAGGAAAAGTTCCTTCTGTCTTCTAATGCAATGGAGAGTGCAAATCAACAAGCCAGTTTGCAGATAGAGTCATTGAAGGAACAAGTGAATATCATCCCAACGCAGAGATGACACTTTGAGACAGCTTTCTGTGTCGTGAGAACAAGTAAAGGAGGATGCTCAAGCACTAGCTAACCTGAAGGTGGTAGCTGCAGAATGGATGGCCAAGGTAGATAAACCTAGAAGGAAAATTAACATCGGCACAAGGACATCAGGAGAAAGTGAATGCTGCCTGGAATCTAAAGGAAGAACAAGTTAAAGATCTGAAAAAGACAAAATGAGGTCCAACAGGAAGTGCTGGGTGAGGTACAGAAGAAATTGATGAAGTTACTAAGTAATGCAGAAGAAGTTGACGAGAGCCTCGTGAGAAACCTCTTCATAGGGTATTTTCAAACACCAAAAACAACATCATGAAGTGTTGCAGATAATGCGTAACACTCTGGGTATCACAAAGGAAGGAATAGATGTGATTGTGAATGAAGAGCAAGGCAGTGGTACCCTATGGATGACTGGCTGACTTGGAACAAAAAGTGTCCCCAACACACCTCTGAGACCAAATCAGCAATCAAGGATGAAGAATTCTTTCTCGGAAATCTGTTAAATTTCTAGAAACACAATCTCATCTCACTCTTCTGCCACTCAAACCAAAGTCTTTGGGTTCACCAGGAAAGAAAAAACCAACTAAAAATGTACCACCAAGTCTTAAAACTATCTCAGAATCCACACCCCCAAAACCAGATGTGAATCAACATTTACAGCTATCTCTGGGACTAACCCACCCAGACCTAAAAGTGCTGAGTCTGGGCATCTTCTTTTAAATGCTGTTACTGATGTTTTGCCTACATACCCACCTTTGGTGCTGTCACCTGGCAAGAGGGCTGGAGATACGTCGAAAGACTTTTCAAAGCCATAGATGATTCTTCAGAGACGAGAAACTAAGCCACTTTAAAAAACCAAAGTCACTGTGTGTGCCTTACCAGAGCATGACTTTTCAGAGTCACTTTGTTTAATAAAAATATCAATACTTAAAAAAAAGGGTATATTTTAAGGACTTCAAAGATAATTACTTTTTATGAGACTTCAACAGTAGTTACTTTTTATGAGAAAGGGCATGAGTGGGATTGGAGGCTGTGGCCAAAGGATGCTTCAAATAGTGTTTGTTATGCTTTCACGTTTTTATAAGAAGCAGATACTTATGTAGACTTTGGGAAATTAAAATATTATCTTTTGTTAACATTCAAAATGGGACTTCCCATGTGGTGCTGAGTGGTAAAGAGTCTGCCAATGCAGGAGACCCAAGAGACACAGTTTCAATCCCTGGGTTGGGAAGATCTCCTGGAGGAGGAAATGGCAACACACTCCAGTATTCTTGCCTGGGAAATCCCATGGACAGAGGAACCTGGCAGGCTACAGTCCATGGGGTTGCAAAGAGTCAGACAAGACTAAGCACATACACACAGAATGTTCAAAATGATAGAATATACAAGTGCACAGTCTTTGTATAAGAAAAAACATGGACAGCCCAAAAGTACAAGACGCATAAAGTTTTTAAGAATGAAAGGTTACTTTTCCTGGCTAAGTCCCACTCCTCTTTTCATTTCCTGGTGCTATTGTGCTAAGTCGCTTCAGTCGTGTCTGACTCTGTGCAACCCTATGGACTGCAGCCCGCCAGGCTCCTCTGTCCATGGGATTCTCTGCACAAGAGTACTGGAGTGGGTTGCCTTGCCCCCCTCCAGAGGATCTTCCTGGCTTAGGAATCAAACCTGCATCCCTTATATCTCCTGCATTAGCAGGTGGGTTCTTAACTATTAGTACCACCTGGAAAACCTTTCATTGCCTGGGAAACTACTCTATTAGTAAACTGTTCTCTCAGGCTTTTTAGAAATATTTATATATTTGTGTATATTCTCTGACTTTAAAAAAAAACAAAACAAAACACTACACCTTAGAGATCTTTCCAGGTGTGAATGAATTCCCTCTTACCCTTTTTAAAAAGCAGCAGTTAATTTGCTGTGTAGATGTACCCTAATTCTTTTAACTAGCTCCTATTAATCATCACTTACGCAGTTTGTATCCCCAAAATGATCATGGCCATGACCAACTCTCTTGCCCATTTCCTTAAGAACCGCTCCAAACTGTCATCGCTTTCCTGAAGTATGCCTTATGTCCTCTTGCAGACACTAGAGGCCAGCAGTCAGGAACTCCCAATTTCCCACACCCCCTTCCTATATTAAATCATCTACTCACTTCCCTCCACTTCTACTTTTCCCCTTTTGTTGTAGAGGACAAGGGATCCAGCTTTGCAGTTGAAGTCTAATTGCTCCATTATGCCCCGGAAACTATCCACTCAGACTTGTTAAAAGATTTCATTCCATTGATTTTCCTTCCGGCCTTATCTTGTGCCTGTCTCTTTCCCCTAAGCTTCAGAGCCTGTCCAAGTCACTCTAGCAAGCAATCCTTACCTTTCTGCTCTTTCAGCTACCACCATCTCTCTCTACCTTTCACAACAAAGGTTCTGAAAAAAAATTGTTCACTCCTCCCCACCATCTCATTTCTCACTGACTTTTTAAAAAATTAT
The DNA here is from genome assembly GCF_027580195.1 of Bos mutus. Classification (NCBI taxonomy): domain Eukaryota; kingdom Metazoa; phylum Chordata; class Mammalia; order Artiodactyla; family Bovidae; genus Bos; species Bos mutus. Next base: position 19,338,151 of record NC_091641.1, on the reverse strand, counting down.
TTCGTTTGTGGCTGTCCTTGGTCTTTGTTGCTGTGCGGGCTTTCTCTAGTTGAGGTGCTCCAGCTCAAACTACCGCACAATTGCACTCATCTCACACGCTAGTAAAGTAATGCTCAAAATACTCCAAGCCAGGCTTCAGCAATATGTGAACCGAGAACTTCCTGATGTTCAAGCTGGTTTTAGAAAAGGCAGAGGAACCAGAGATCAAATTGCCAACATCCGCTGGATCATGGAAAAAGCAAGAGAATTCCAGAAAAACATCTATTTCTGCTTTATTGACTATGCCAAAGCCTTTGACTGTGTGGATCACAATAAACTGTGGAAAATTCTGAAAGAGATGGGAATAACAGACCACCTGACCTGCCTCTTGAGAAATCTGTATGCAGGTCAGGAAGCAACAGTTAGAACTGGACATGGAACAACAGACTGATTCCAAATAGGAGAAGGAGTACGTCAAGGCTGTATATTGTCACCCTGCTTATTTAACTTCTATGCAGAGTACATCATGAGAAACGCTGGACTGGAAGAAACACAAGCTGGAATCAAGATTGCGGGAGAAATATCAATAACCTCAGATATGCAGCTGACAACACCCTTATGGCAGAAAGTGAAGAGGAACTCAAAAGCCTCTTGATGAAAGTGAAAGTGGAGAGTGAAAAAGTTGGCTTAAAGCTCAACATTCAGAAAACGAAGATCATGGCATCCGGTCCCATCACTTCATGGGAAATAGATGGGGAAACAGTGGAAACAGTGTCAGACTTTATTTTTTTGGGCTCCAAAATCACAGATGCAGATGGTGATTGCAGCCATGAAATTAAAAGATGCTTACTCCTTGGAAGGAAAGTTATGACCAACCTAGATAGCAAAAGCAGAGACATTACTTTGCCAACAAAGGTTTGTCTAGTCAAGGCTATGGTTTTTCCTGTAGTCATGTATGGATGTGAGAGTTGGACTGTGAAGAAGGCTGAGCACCGAAGAATTGATGCTTTTGAACTGTGGTGTTGGAGAAGACTCTTGAGAGTCCCTTGGACTGCAAGGAGATCCAACCAGTCCATTCTGAAGGAGATCAGCCCTGGGATTTCTTTGGAAGGAATGATGCTAAAGCTGAAACTCCAGTACTTTGGCCACCTCATGTGAAGAATTGACTCATTGGAAAAGACTCTGATGCTGGGAGGGATTGGGGGCAGGAGGAGAAGGGGACGACAGAGGATGAGATGGCTGGATGGCATCACTGACTCGATGGACATGAGTCTGGGTGAACTCCAGGAGTTGGTTCTGGACAGGGAGGCCTGGCATGCTGCGATTCATGGGGTCGCAAAGAGTCAGACACGACTGAGCGACTGAACTGAACTGAACTGAGCTTCTCATTGTGGTGGCTTCTCTTGTTGCAGAGCAGGGCTCTAGGACACGCGGGTTTCAGTAGTTGCGGCGCACGGGTTAATTGCTCTGCAGCATGTAGCATCTTCCCAGAACAGGGATCAAACCCGGGACCCTTGCATTGGCGGGTGGATTCTTATTCACTCTGCTACCAGGGAAGTCCTCGCGGACTTCTTTTTGAAAGCACCACAAAATCTTGTCTCAATGTCCCAGGTATTTTCTAATGCATTAGAAAGTAGTCTTCTTATTTCCCTAAACTCTCAGTGGTGGTGGTGGTTTAGTCGCTAATTTGTGTCCGACTCTCGCTATCCCATGGACTATAGCCTGCCAGGCTCCTCTGTCCATGGGATTTTCCAGGCAAGAATACTGGAGTGGTTTGCCATTTCTTTCTAATGCATTAGAAAGCAGTCTTCTTATTTCCCTAAACTCTTGGTAATATCTTCTAAATGTTAGCCCCATCTTCATTCTTAAAAGTTCTCTCCACCTTCTTTCTTTTGGAGATGCTACTCTCCTTAAGATCCTTTCCTAACATCAGAATCTTCTATCTCTGTTTCTTCTGTGACTTCTTCTTTGGATCATTTTTTTTTTTTTTTTTGAACTTTTTATATTGCATTGGGATATAGCTGATTAACAATGTTATAGCTTCAGGTGAAGAGCAAAGGGACTCAGCCATACATATACACGTATTCAGTCTCTCGAAAACTCTCCTCCCATCCAGGCTGCTACCTAACAGTGAGCAGAGTTCCCTGTGCTCTACAGCAGGTTCTTCGGACAACTTCGTGATGGATTTGTTCTCTAAGGTACCGCTTTCAGCTAACTGCACCTCCCTGTGGTCTCAGGGCAAGCTCATCCCCTCTACTTTCACCTGGACGCTGATGATGACTTCTGAATGGCTATATTTGACCTCCCCCTTCTCCTGACTCCATACTGACTTATCTGATTGTCTGCTGGACACCTCTGTCAGGACATCCGTGGGCTTCTCAAAATCAACGTGTCCAAAAGGGAACTCAGGGTCTTCCTTCAGAATCCTCCTCCGTTCCTTTTATCATCTCCTAAAACCCTTGTCCATCTTGTCACCCAAACAAGAGGCATCAGAGTCATGATTGATCTTTTTGTCTCCCCTGCTCCATATCCAGTCAACTACCAAAGGGCCCTCAATTCCTTCCTTTCCTGTCTCTTCCATGAACTAGTACAGTAGGCTCCTCACTGATCTTGCTGGTGCCACTCCTGGGTCTCCTTGAGTCCATTTTGCAGACGTCAGTAAAACTGAACTTTCCAGCATAAAGATCTGATGATACTTCCCAGCTTTAAATTACCTTAGGGGTTCCCACTGCCTGTAGCCTAACTTTAAAGAAGTAACCAAAACAAAGGTTACCAAAGTAACCTTACTTCCTACTCCTCAACCACCCACAGGCCACCCTCCAGCTATATGTGACTTCTTGCAAACCCAGACAGACAATTACCCAAATAACTTCAAGCCCACGAGCTTGATCATAGCAGGATAATGCCTCCCCAAGAGTGCAGATCAAAGAAGTGTCTCATTTGCTTCCTTTCCACCCATTGTGGGGAAGGGCATTCCCACTCTAGAGTTATGGTGAGGGCCCGACATTGAACAGATAAGCCCTCCAGCAGTTTATTCGTCACATATACTTATAGCCCAGGGAAGGACGTGCCGACACCATGTAGGGCCACAGAGGCTGCACTTGGGAAATGAAAAACAAGCAGGGGCTTTAGAGGGAGGACTTTGGAGGAACAAGAGATTGGAGGTATCTTTAATTCCCCCTCTAGAGTGTTGTTTGACTTCACAGGCTGGCAGGGACCTGGAGGCTGCTCTTGGGGATAAACTGTGCCTGGCCCCTGTGATAAGGAGAGTGATTTGGCTAGGGGACCTTACCTGTGGGGGCAGAAAGGGAGGGGAGTTTGAAGTCAGGTCATTTGAAGCCCTCTGATTTGATCAGATGTCAAGGCAAAACCCTTAACACTTGATTTCATGGCTTCATACCACAATTGAATATTTGATACCTTGGCATCAGTTTGTTTGCTTTTTAAAGATTTTTTTTTTTTGATACGGACTATTTTTAAAGTTCTTATTGAATTTGTTGGAATATCGCTTCTGTTTTATGTTTGGTTTTTGGCCGTGAGTCATGTGGGATCTTAGTTTCCCAGCCAGGCATTGACCCCATACTCCCTGCATTAGAAAGTGAAGTCTTAACTGCTGGACCACTGGGGAAGTCCCTTGATGTCAGTTTAAACCTTGCTGACGATGAAACTTTTAGGTAGTAGGTGAAGCCCTTTCCTAGGCAGTGAAGTTGGTGCTTGACCAAGAGGAAGAGGTGGTCCTCTACGACATAAAGTATCTGAACTCACTGATATTCACTCAATTGATCCCAAAGGGCCGGAGGGAAACGTGACATCTTCTAGCTCCAGGGCATCTGGCAATGGACTGATGACTGGAGGCCACGCCCACCTACAAGTAAGATGTGCCAGATGGCCCAAGTTTGGGTCCATCCTGTAGCAAGGAGGCCTTGCTACCCATGCTGAGCTTGGGGACCCATACCTTTGCTCCTATGTCAAGGAATCATGGGCAGCTGGGTATGGAAACTCGGGATCTGGGAGAGACACAGTTTTCAATGTGTGGCCAGAGATTCCTGCTCTGATGGTATGTGACACAGGGCCAAAGAGAGCAATTTCTTGCATCAGAAGCCCAAGGATGACTTATAGACAACATGGGCAGTCCAGAGACTCCATGAGGCAGGAGGGGAAGTTGCTAAAGCCTCTTCACTGAAGGAGTCTCTGAGGGCACTAAGGGGAGTGCCTGTTGATTTTAGGTTCTAGAGCCTGTTGTTGGAGGGGTCTCCACTCAAGGTGGGCTCATTTAAAAGTAACAGCATAAACGGGCTTAAGTAAAATTCGTAAACAAGGGATATGTTTTCCCAAGAATCCAAAAAGGACTAAAAGATGTTGGACTCGTGTGTCCTTAACAAGTGTGTCAAACAAATGTGTGCAAAGGAGGACGTCATAAAGGTAATGTCGTCCTTCACATATACACTATTGACATGCATGTGTGTTGCGACCCTATGGACTGTAGCCCACCAGGCTCCTCTGTCCATGGAATTCTCCAGGCAAGAATACCTGAGTGAGTTGCCATTTCCTCCTCCAGGGGATCTTCCAGATTCCAGGACTGAACCCGATTCTTCTGTCTTCTGCATTGGCAGGTGGGTTTTTTTTTTTTTTTTTAACCGTGAGTGCCACCTCAGAAGCCCACACTGTTGATCAGATCAGATCAGATCAGATCAGTTGCTCAGTCGTGTCCGACTCTTTGCGACCCCACGAATCCCAGCACGCCAGGCCTCCCTGTCCATCACCAACTCCCGGAGTTCACTCAGACTCACGTCCATCGAGTCAGTGATGTCATCCAGCCATCTCATCCTCTGTCGTCCCCTTCTCCTCCTGCCCCCAATCCCTCCCAGCATCAGAGTCTTTTCCAGTGAGTCAACTCTTCGCATCAGGTGGCCAAAGTACTGGAGTTTCAGCTTTAGCATCATTCCTTTCCAAGAAATCCCAGGGCTGATCTCCTTCAGAATGGACTGGTTGGATCTCCTTGCAGTCCAAGGGACTCTCAAGAGTCTTCTCCAACACCACAGTTCAAAAGCATCAATTCTTCGGCTCAGCCTCCTTCACTGTACAACTCTCACATCTATACATAACCACAGGAAAAACCATAGCCTTGACTACACGAACCTTTGTTGGCAAAGTAATGTCTCTGCTTTTGAATATGCTATCTAGGTTGGTCATAACTTTCCTTCCAAGGAGTAAGCGTCTTTTAATTTCATGGCTGCAGTTACCATCTGTAGTGATTTTGGAGCCCCCCAAAATAAAGTCTGACACTGTTTCCACTGTTTCCCCATCTATTTCCCATGAAGTGGTGGGACCAGATGCCATGATCTTCGTTTTCTGAATGTTGAGCTTTAAGCCAACTTTTTCACTCTCCACTTTCACTTTCATCAAGAGGCTTTTGAGTTCCTCTTCACTTTCTGCCATAAGGGTGTTGTCAGCTGCATATCTGAGGTTATTGATATTTCTCCCGGCAATCTTGATTCCAGCTTGTGTTTCTTCCAGTCCAGCACTTCTCATGATGTACTCTGCATATAAATTAAATAAACAGGATGACAATATACAGCCTTGACGTACTCCTTTTCCTATTTGGAACCAGTCTGTTGTTCCATGTCCAGTTCTAACTGTTGCTTCCTGACCTGCATACAAATTTCTCAAGAGGCAGATCAGGTGGTCTTCCCATCTCTTTCAGAATTTTCCACAGTTTATTGTGATCCACACAGTCAAAGGCTTTGGCATAGTCAATAAAGCAGAAATAGATGCTTTTCGGAACTTTCTTGCTTTTTCCATGATCCAGTGGATGTTGGCAATTTGATCTCTGGTTCCTCTGCCCTTTCTAAAACCAGCTTGAACATCAGGAAGTTCAGGGTTCACATATTGATACTATGTATAAAATAGACAACTGATAGGAACATACTTCAGGTACTGTGGGGACCTGAATGGGAGGGAAATCCTAAAGGGAAGAGATATATGTATGTGGATGACTGGTTCATTTTGATAATGAAACTAACACAATATTGTAAAGTAACTATACTGCAATAAAAACTAATAAAATAAATACAGGTAATGTCATACTTGTACTCCTGGAGAAAGGTGGGTGCAGTTAAGACTGTCTGCAAAGGCTGTGTGTGATAGCAGAGCTGTTTCGGGACCCTGAGGGTAACAAGGTGAAAATGTACTGTGCTCCTTTGGAGATGACGGCAAACTGGCTGAAAGGATGTTGAAATCGGCATTGAATGAAACCTAGCAGCCACATCTATAATTAGCAAAATATTTAGTATATTTAAATTTAGGTGTTTTAGGCCTTCCCAGGTGGCGCTAGTGGTAAAGAACCTACCTGCTAATGCAGGAAATATAAGTGATGCTGGTTCGATCCCTGGGTTGGGAAGATCCCCTGGAGGAGGGCATGGCAACCCACTCCAGTATTCTTCCTTGGAGAATCCCATGGACAGAGGGGCCTGGCAGGCTACAGTCCATAGTGTCGCACAGAGTGAGACACAACTGAAGTGACTTAGCAGCAGCAGGTGTTTTAAGGGTATCTGAGATTCATTTTAATCAGGTATGGTAAGACACAGAGAAGCTTTTTATGCCTACAGATCCTGAGAAACAGGAGGCCACTTGGGGAAGCACAAGGGTCCATAAGGAGGCAGAGGGGGCAAGGAGCAGAAGGGGGCAAGAGTCTTTCTCATGGTTTCCATGGGAGGGAGAAGGTGAGGCAGGGCAAGCAGGTTTAGGATTGGCTAGTTTGAATAACCTCAGTGGGCTCTGGGGCACAGTGGTGTCCCTAGTTGTCTGGTGCCCATCTCTGGGGTAATTAGAGCAGAGGGATAGCGGTCCAGATTGTAAGAGCCCCATAGAGGAGGTGGTTGTGAGTGTGGGCTCTGGTTGGCCAGTTTACATGTGAAAGGTACATTCACAGGTGAGTTGTTTGCTATCTCTAGGGATTAGCTAACCCTTGCAGGGCAGTTTCTCCAAGAGGAGCAAGGCCTCAGATGTCAAAGCATTAAATACAGGAACTAGAAAGCATGGTTATTACACTAGGTATAACTGTAATTTGATGCTTTAGTATAAAGTTCATGAAAGCTTGCCAACTGTTGCATTTTGGCAGATGTTAAAATTAGTCCCAAGCCTATATTGCAGATGCACAAAAACCAATCAGCTCCCTTTATGTTTCTGCCATAAAACGTATTTTTAGTAAATTTTGGTTTCCCATTTGGGTCGAATGGTGAACTTTTGTTTAATTGAATCTTTTGGTACCTCCCCCTGTATCTAGGTTTCTTTCATTCATTCTTTTTTTTTTTTTTTTGTCACTGGATATACTTGACGGGGGAGGGTCTGTTTTGAAAAACTTTTGGCCACACACCACAGCATGCAGAACCTGTTTCCCAACCAGGGATTGAAGCTGTGCTGGAGGGCAGAATCCTAACCACTGGATCATCAGAGAAGTCCTGGGGTGGGGTGGGGGTCTTTTTACCCTGCTCACATTTATTATTATTTTTCCTACAAAGAATCTCTCAGATCAGTATTTTCAGGATTAGGGCCTCTCTCATGACAGTGGTTATAGAGTTTAGCAACCTGGACTTAAGTCACGTTTGAATTAATCCCTTCATTGTGACACAGGGCCACCACAAATGTTTTTGCTCATAACCCTGATGACATGGATTTTGTGCCACACCAGGGTAGGCAGCAGGGAGTCAGAAAAAGATCACAGCCCTGAAGCTGGTGGATCAAAACCATCTTCTGCTGCAGCCCTACCTCTTCCCCCATGTGCACTGTTTCCCCAAACCCCTGGAGCACAGTGTCTCAGGACATTTTTGATTTCTAACCATCTAACGTCACAGGTTTTTGTTTCTGTCTCTGTCCAATCACAGGTGGTGCAGAGCATCTGGGTGGTTATGGGGAAAGAAAGCTGGATGGCAGGCCCTATAGAAGGCTATTCCCTTCCTCCAGAGAATGCCAGTACATCTCCACAGTGTTAGAATCCACATCCAGTAAGATCATTTTGTCTATGGGCTGGGTGGGGGCCTCAAGCCCTAGACTAATCTTGATCAGTCCTTTGGTGTGCTGGTAAGTAACAATGGGAAGCAAAACTCACAGGTGTTGACTGGGGGTTTTGCACTGAGAGAGCAGTTGAGTATCAGTGCCCCTTTCCCCCTACTTTTGTTTTTTTTCTAATCAGTTTTCAGACCATGAACTGCCATGGATGTGCACCTCCAAACCCTTAGGGGTCAGGAGAGCACACAAGAATCCCAAGAGAAGTTGCAGCACAGGAGATGGGCAAAGACACTACCTTTGCCTGAACAGCAGTGACTCAGGAGTCAATCAAGTGGTCATTCTTAAATCTTCCTGAGGTCGTGGCCTCCTTCCTTTCTACAAACAAAACAAAGGTTCATCCCCAAGACTACAAACACAAGCGCCCCAGGAAGGCGCTACTTTCCCAAACAGAGTCCCTATGACTGCCCTAAGCAGCCAGTGATGGTCATCAGGCTGGACACAGTAAGCAAAGTGCTGTGGAACTCTAGCATCCATCAGTTAGGACTTTATGTTGTTTCTGATCTCAAGTAGGAGCCTCAGCGACCACCTGCCAGACACAAGCCACACTCGATGGCACCTCACTCTGGGACATAGTCAATTAACAATAGTTTCTGCCTAGTTGGCCAGCATGAGACCACAGAGTGGAAGGAGATGGCAAAATCCATTTGAGATAACAGAACATGAGCTAAAGCCCAAGCTGGCCAGCAACTGGCACTTACATCCAAGATAGTAACTACTGCCTTGCAAACCAGTTAACTAGCAAAGGAACCCATAGTTAAAGCTAACGAGGCATCCTTAATTGAGTTAGACCATCCTATTTGTGATGCAAATTGTTTTACTTTTTCAATCCATGGGGAAAGAGAAACTCCAACCCTAGGTTAATGGGGTTGGCTGACACTCAACACTCGACCCCAAAAGACGGGATGGACAGCAATTTATGAGCCACATTTACCTACAGCCCAGGGGAAGACACCACATATCATGCAGGGCCATACAGGAGGTTGCACTTGGAAACAGAATGAACAAGCAGGGGCTTGGGAGGCAGACTTTGTAATATCAAAGAATGGGGATGCGCCCTGGTTCCTGCCTATTTGAATAATTCAGCGGGCTGAACAGAACTGAAGTCTGCTACTTGGGAATGAGCAGGCACTGTGTCTGGTTCTTATGCTAAGAAGGATAATATGGCTAGGGGAACTTTACCTGTGGGAGAAGAGGGAGTGGAGAATTGCAGTTAAGCCATTTGAGGCCCTCTCAACTTTACTAGATGTTAAAACAGCTCTCAAGGTTGAATCTTGGGACTTCCCTGGCAGTCCAGTGGTTATGTCTCTGAGCTTCTACAGGAGGGGGCATGGGTTCGATCCCTGGTCAGGGAGCTAAGATCCTGTATGCTGTGAGAGTGAGTGAGTGAGTGAGTGAAAGTCGTTCAGTTGTGTCCGACTCTTTGTGACCTCATGGGCTGTATAGTCCATGGGATTCTCCAGGCTGGAATACTGGGGTGGGTAGCCTTTCCCTTCTCCAGGGAATCTACCCAACCTAGGGATCGAACCCCAGGTCTCCCACATTGCAGGCGGATTCTTTACCAGCTGAGCCACCAGGGAAGTCCTATATGCTGTGAGGTACAGCAAAAAGGAGAAAAAACAATAGAACTCTAATTGCAGGCCTCATGCCACAAGAAGTTATTAAAAAGTAATTGAGTTCAATAATGTCACAGGATACAAAACAAACACAACCATCAACAGTATTTCTAGATACTAGCAATGAACATGTGGACGCCAAAAATTACAATACATTTACAATCACTAATTGAAATAATCAAGTGTAAATCTAATAAAGTATGTCCAGGACTCGTATACTGAAAACTCTACAACATTAATAAAATAAATCAAAGGTCTAAATAAATGCAGAGATATGCTATGGTCATGAATTTGAAGACAAAACATAGTAAAATGTCAATTCTCCCCAAATTGATAGATTTAATGTAATTCCTATCAAAACCCAGTATGCCTTTTTCCCTAGATACAGACAAGATTAATCTAAAATTTTATGGAAAGATAAGGGAAATAGAATAGCCAAAACAACTTTGAAAAAGTAATAAAATGGGAGCAGTCAGTTCACTGTTTTAAAACTTATTATTAATGTATATCTAGAGTAACCAGGGGAGAAGGTGATGGCACCCCACTCCAGTACTCTTGCCTGGAAAATCCCATGGATGGAGGAGCCTGGTAGGCTGCAGTACATGGGTCACAAAGAGTCAGATATGACTGAGCGACTTCACTTTCACTTTTCACTTTCATGCATTGGAGAAGGAAATGGCAACCCACTCCAGTGATCTTGCCTGGAGAATCCCAGGGACGAGGGAGCCTGGTGGGCTGCAGTCTGTGGGGTCCCACAGAGTCGGACACGACTGAAGTGACTAATCAGCAGCAGCAGAGTAACCAGGACTGTGTAGTATTTGCAGAGACATAGATACATGGATCAATGAACACAGAACCCAGAAATGGTCCCAATAGGCTGAACTAATTTTTGAGAAAGGTGCGAAAGTAGTTCAAAGGAGGAAAGATAGACTTTTCAATAGGCTACAGCTATGACATTATAGGCCAAAAACTTGGAATACTGGGCCAGCGAAGAACGAATATAATGGTTTCATTGACTTTCTATCACGTGGTGATGGGTAGGGAGAAATAATGTACACTCAGCTCAGGATGAAAGCTCCAAGTGCTGGATAACGGTTTATTTCATCTTTCTGAATTCGGCTTCTTCTGATTGATTAGCGTCACAGGTTCTGGGGATGTTCCCATAAGCTCCCACACTGCAAAGCCAGGTTACCCCTAACTAGCACACAGTCCTCCAGACTCCATGGGCCATTCCAATAAGCATCATTCTCAGGCGATATGAGATAGTAGGATGGCTCTCGGTAGCTCCAAAGGTACAGCCTCCTGCGTTTAAGTCTGAAGGAAATGAGAGCTTTTTCTAGGTTTTGCGACTCCCATCCAACTCCTGGGATTCATTCTGATTGTATCAACCTGGTCACCACCACGACTTCACACACACACTTTAAATGTAGCTAGGGTGATTTTGTGTGACTGGCGCGGAGTAGGCGCTCAATAAATATTTGTTGAGTTGCTGAATAAGACTGAGCCCCAACTCACTGTTAACACTGACACTTGTTTCCGGCTGTATACTCTCTCCTTCGCCACAACGCTGAGGATCCTGTCAGCTCTTCCGCCTTAATTACAGTTATAAAATTCCGTGACTAGCTGTGGAAACCAGGTGGCCTTCCAAAGCAGCTAAGACTACACTTCCCGGAGAGCATTGCGGTGCTCTCTTGCGTCAATTTTAGTTTACTTTCCCCCTCAGGGAATTTCCGGGTTGTGTGGGCGGGGCCAAAGGAGTGATCCAATGGGCATCTCCTCAGGCTGAGGGGGTGGGAAATTGTCCAATGAGCATCTCCATAGAGAGGCCAATCAGAGGGAAGCTGGGGCAGCCGCCGCGGGTGGCGTCACTAAACTGCGCCAGCTGAGCCTGGTGGAGCCCAGCCCCTCTCTCCTGCCTTCTCTCCCGCTCACTTTCCTCAGGCGTCCGTCGATCCGGTTTCCATGTCTCCGGTGGACGCACCACCCCGAAACCTCCACACCCATGGCTGCTAGCCTGAGGAGGCCCTCTTTCACCACCTGTTCTTCCCCTACTGACACGGACGACGAGGGCGTGCGCGGCACTTGCGAAGATGCTTCTATATGCAAGAGGTGCCTGCCCGGCGCGGGGTTAGGGGCCAGCGTTCCGGGGGTCTGGGGCCTAGGTCGGGGGTGCGGGCTGTGTCTAAGGAATACGCTTTTACGCCAAAGGCATCGGTCAACTGGTGTGACATCTGTGAAATGCTCAGAGCAGGGATTCATCTACTTCACATTTTATTATCCAACTTTTGCCGTTTGCCAGGCACTGTACAAGCCTGGGGTTATTGTGCCTGGGACATGGCGCCGAACCAGGCAGACATGGACTTGGCCTTCTCGGAGCCACATTTTTGTTGGAAACACGTGAAGCAAGTAATAACTGTAGTTTTGATGGGTTATGAGGAGAAGTGCAGGTCCTCCCTCTTTCATAGGTTATGTTTCAATGGGACTTGTCATGATCCCCATTGTGCACCTGAAACTCAGGCCAGTTAATGGGGGAGATGACCTGTCCAGGGCCACTTAATATTTGCGTGCAGAGCCAGTATTTTCCAGAGCTTTTACCTGTGTGTTATGGGAGTCTACACTTTTAGGGGTGTGGTGAGGGCTGTGTGGCGGACGCTGTGAGCAGAGGTATGTGTCAAGTACCTGAAAGCATGAAAAAGAAAACACGAGGCTTGAGTGTATGCTACTCTTTCATTCATTAAGCAAAAATTATTGAGAGCTTACTTTGTGCCAGGCTTTTCCTTTTGGTTGGTAGGTATTCAGTGATTGAGAACAAAAGATGAACAAGATTGACATGGTGTCTGAACTCACCTGCCTGCTTGGAAAAGGCAGGAAGCAAGTACTTACTCAGGAAGTAGCATAATTACAATTTTGTGTTGTGTGCTTAGAAATACAGTGCACCATTAGAGTTTGTAATTTAGTTGATAATGTTTGAGCTGGGAACAGAAGACTTAAAAAAAAAAAAAAAGAGAATAGGCATGTAGGAGGGTATTCAGGCAGAGCAAAGAAGGCTCATGAACTGTTAGAGGAACTGAATAAATGCCTTGGAAGCTGGGGCCCTGTAGGGACTGAGTCCAGAAAACAAAAGTTTTGGGTTAGGGCTGGTACTTTGTGTAGGTTCTTGGAGACCAAGCATAGTGATTCAGAACATTGACTCTGGAGCCGGACTGTCAGGCTGGTCCCGGCTGTGGATACTTGCGCAGGCTACTACACTACTCTCTGTCTCAATCTCCTGATCTATAAAGTGGGGATGAAATGATATTCAGTCATCTGTAAAGTAGGGATGAAGTGATATTCAATATTAGTAAAGCACTTAGAACAGTGTCTGGCATGTACTAGGTGTTAGTGGTGGGTGATTACATAAATAAATACATTCATAAGTATTAAAGGCGTGAAGGCAGTTCTTGGTGGAATTTGTGGACTTAAATGAACCATACCCAACTTATTTCTTCTCCAGCTTTTGGTTGCTGTTGACTACATCTGTAGCACTGTTGAATTAAGAGCAGTTTTTCTCATATTGGCTGCTGTTTGCTAAGAAAATCAGAAGTGTCTTCAGAATTATCAGAGGAAAATAAAATACTTTTCAACAGCAGGTTAGGGTTAGGTTTACTTAATATCAATTGGTAATGATTGGCTTATTTAATATTTGTTGGTAGTATTTGTGGCCAACTTGCTTGCTCGCGTGTGTGCTAAGTTACTTCACTTGTGTCTGACTCTTTGTGACCCCAATTCTGTAGTCCACCAGGCTTCTCCGTTCCTGTGATTCTCCAGGCAAGAATACTGGAGTGGGTTGCCATGCCCTTTCAGGGATCTTCTCGACCCAGGGATTGAACCTGCGTCTCTTGGGTCTCCTGCATTGACAGGGGGATTCTTTACAACTAGCACTACCTGGAAAATCTGGCCAACTTGCTTACTTAAAGCTAATTAGCTACTATATATAAAAGAGATAACTAAGAAGAACCTACTTTATAGCACAGGAAACTACTCAGTACTCCATAATGACCTTTATGGGAAGAGAATCTAAAAAAGAGTGGGTATATGTCTATGTATAACTGGTTCACTTTGCTGTAACAGCAGAAACTAATGCAACATTATAAATCAACCATATTCCAATAAAAATGATTTAAAAAAAAAGCAAATTAGCTATAAAATAGTTCAGACACAAAAAGTACAGAGAAATAATGTAACTAGAGCATGTCTTTCATTGGCTCTCTCTTGGATAGTTTTATAATCTCAGCTCTTCTCTGCTTCATTTTTTAGTGCCCTCACTGTTCTTCAGCCATCTCAACATTGTAGAGAAAGTTTGGGTTTGGAACTGCAGAGAATCTAAGGCAGTGGTTCTGAGTCTGAACTGCACACTAGCATAGCCTGTGGAGCTTTTAAAAGATACGCAGTTACTTGGGCCCGACTCTGGATCCACTGAATCAGAACCTTCTGGGATGGGTCTTGGGTCTATAAAAACCAGACCTGTTTGCCATCTGGATGCATTTCTTCAGAGCCCTTTTTTTTTTTTTTGCACCAGGTTTTCTCTCATCTGGAAAAAAACATGCAATGAGATGGTGAGAATCCATAAGTTAATGTTTTAAAAATGTTTTGCAGGATTCAAGGACTTTCGAAGTCTGTGATACTGTGACCTGCATCTTCCCTGTAACGTTTGGAACCCATGAGTCTAGTCACAAATTCATCTTGTTAAGTAGAGATTCCTTGTGTGAATTGTGGGCACATTACTCTGTTTCTGCCTCAGTTTCCTCATCTTGAAAATGAGGATAGTAATAGTCACTGGCCTTTTGGATGGGAGGATTAAGGGTTAAATGAGATCATGCAGAGGTTAGCACAGGATCTGGCATGAAGAAAAGCCTAAAGTAAATTCTTATTGCTAGTTTTAATTTGCCTCCAGTCTGAATGTTGTTTGTTTGAAGTTACTGAAATAGCTGTGAGTTCGACTGGTTCCTGCCACCCTGAGTTGTAGCTGTAAAATCCCTAAAATAATGTTCAAAGAGCCAGTTAGCTCCCCAGGGCTCCTACTGTTCTGCTGTTTCTTTCTTTCTTTCTTTTTTAATTAATTTATTTATTTGGCTTCACTGGGTCTTAGTTGTGGCATGCCGGATCTTTCATTGCAGCATGCAGGCTCTTGATTGCAGTGCACAGATTCTCTAGTTGTGGCTCGTGGGCTTCGTTGCTGTGTGGAACGTGGGATATTAGTTCCCCAACCAGGGATCAAACCCTTAGTTCCTCTGCATTGGAAGGTGGATTCTTAACCACTGGTCCACCAGGGAAGTCCCTGTTGTTTCTGTTTTAATGTGCTCTCTTCTTTGGTACAGGGCCCTTCCTGGTGTTAGAGAGCTGTTGTGAGGATTAAATGTGGAGTGCCTCCAACAGTGCTTGGTACATAGTAGGTGTTCAAAATTGGTGGTCGTTGTCATCAGCAGCATCCCATTGTCCCCAGTCTTCATCATCGTCACTACCACAGACTCTGTCCCTCCTACAGTCCAATAGTTAGAACTCTTGTGATCAGGTATACTAGGTTTATCCCTAAGAATCCTGTCTGATTCAACAGCTATCTATAAAGCACTCAGCGTTCTTGCTAACTTATCCCCACTCCCCATTCCTCCTCTCCTATCGCCCACTTTGCCCCATGCCCCTCAGTCAGTTTCCCACTCTTGTTTACCTTTGACCCCCAGCTCCCTCCTGCAGTCCCCACTGAGTCCTTTGAAATTACTACTCTGATCACCAGCCACCTCTATTTCCTTAGCCTCTCTTTAGTCGTTCCGTCCCTCTCTTTCCACTGACCCTGGCCCTTCCCTGGGGGCATCGTTTACTTGAAGCCAAGTCATACCTCTGTTTTCTCATACCCTGACTGCCTTAGCACACGTGTGTGCTTAGTCGCTTCAGTCATATGTGACTCTGCAACCCTATGGACTATGGCCTGCCAGGCTCCTCTGTCAATGGGATCCTCCAGGCAAGAATACTGGAGTGGGTTGTCATTTCCTTCTCCAGGGTCCTAGCATCAGGATGGTCAAAATTTGTGTCCTTACTGCCCTTTGTCTCCTCCCCCCATTTCTTTGAGACCCATGTCCCCAGCATCCTCTCCTCCATATTACTGTTTTCTGTCTGTTTGCTGGTTACTCACCTAATTCACTGACGACTTGGGCACCTGGCCCACAAGCCTTCCTCTGCCTCAGTTCATGCCATCATCATAGTTGACTTTCTAGTGTGTGTGTGCAGGATCCACCCTATAGGCAGGGCACTTGTTTTCTTGAACACCTCGCCTGCAGTGATTACCTCTGCTCATTCGCCTCTATTACCATTCCTGCCATAATCCCCTGGATTTCCAGGTGCTGTGTATACCACCTCACAGATGAACAGTGCAGCACCCTCCAACCCCAGTCTCTTCAGCATGCTTGATCAGTTATTTCTGTTCTGCCTTCAAAACCCTAGGACGTCCATGGTTTTCTCCAGCCTTTAGATGCTTCCCTCTAGGCTCCTGCCTGTCAGTTGAGCTCAGAGTTCATAGTCCATTCCCTGGTAATCTCTTGGCAGTGCCTTTATCTCCCTTGCCCTTCATCCTAGTAAAACTCAGACCCTGGATTGAACCAGACTCTCCATTTCCAGCTTGAATACTGATGGTAGAAATCACACAGCAGGACAACTTGGCCCTGTGTGGATTCATGTCAGCCAGCCTCATCTGCACCCTTACAGAGCTGACTCATTCATTCCAGTATGATGCTTTGGCTAGCTCCCTTTCCCACTTTCCAGAGACTTAAATCAGACATTTTTCACTTTCCTCCAACTTTTGATTTACTCCACCTTTCCTTCATCCTCAAGATAACCAGGGTGATGCCAGGGTATTGTGTCACAGAAAGTGGAAGCCTTCAGATTGGCACTCAGTTAACTTCCCTCCTAGAAACTTTACCACCCTTTCCTACCATGAGAGTTGTCAATGTTCTTTAGCAGAGGCCATTAGAAATATATCTAATTTAGTTAAACAGGGTTTTTTTTTCTTTTAATTGGAGTATAGCTGCTTTCAAAATCACTGCAGATGGTGACTACAGCCATGAAATATAAAGATGCTTACTCCTTGGAAGAAAAGTTATGACCAACCTAGATAGCATATTCAAAAGCAGAGACATTACTTTGCCAACAAAGGTCCATTGGCCAAGGCTATGGTTTTTCCAGTGGTCATGTATGGATGTGAGAGTTGGACTATAAAGAAAGCTGAGCGCCAAAGAATTGATGCTTTTGAACTGTGGTGTTGGAGAAGACTCTTGAGAGTCCCTTGGACTGCAAGGAGATCCAACCAGTCCATCCTAAAGGAGATCAGTCCTGGGTGTTCATTGGAAGGACTGATGCTGAAGCTGAAACTTCAGTACTTTAGCCACCTGATGCAAAGAGCTGACTCATTTGAAAAGACTCTGATGCTGGGAAAGATTGAGGGCAGGAGGAGAGGGGGACGACAGAGGATGAGATGGCTGGATGGCATCACCAGCTCGATGGACGTGAGTTTGAGTGAACTCCGGGAGTTGATGATGGACAGGGAGGGCTGGTGCGCTGCGGTTCATGGGGTTGCAAAGAGCAGGACACGACTGAGCAGCTGAACTGAACTGAACTGAACTGAACGTTGCTTTAGGGGCTTCCCAGGTGGCTCAGTGGTAAATAACCTGCCTGCCACGCAGGAGACACAGGTAGACCTGGGTTTGATCCCTACATTGGGATGATCCTCTGGAGGAGAAATTGGCAACCCACTTGAGTATTCTTGCTGGGAAAATCCCATGGACAGAGGAGCCTGGCAGGCTACAGTCCAGGGGGTTGCAGAGTTGGACACGACTACACGTGCACACACATAGCAGCTTTACACTGCTGTGTTAGTTTCTGCTGTTCCACGTAGTGAACCAGCTGTGTATATGTGCATCCCTTCTTTCTTGGATTTCCTTCCTATTTAGATCACCACAGAGCACTGAGTAGAGCTCCCTGCGCTATACAGTGGGCTCTCATTATCTGTCTGTTTTATACATAGTAGTGTCTGTATGCCAGTCTCCTAATCCATCCCACCCCCTCTTCCCACCTTGATGTCCATATGTTTGTTCTCTACATTTGTATCTGTTTCTGCTTTGCATATAGGTTCATCTGTACTATTTTTCTAGATTCCCAACACATTCATTAATATACGGTATTTATTTTTCTCTCTCTGACTTCACTGTGTATGACAGTCTCTAGGTCCATCCACATCTCTGCAAATGGCACAATTTTGTTCCTTTTTATGGTAAACGGATTTAATGACTCATTCTCGTGATAGAGAGCTCACCTCATGGGGAGCTTGGGGGTCTCTCCATAAGGGGTGTTAGAAAGAACTTATAGGATTTAGGCTTTGGTTGGATAATTTGGTGGGGGGTGTTTCAAGGAAGCAGGGATTTGCCCAGGATTGGGTGTTCACAAGAGGTAGAGACAGTTGTGTGATTGCGTAGGTAGCTTAGTCTTTTCGAGGAGATGTGACAGACTTCCCTAGTGGATAAGAGTCCACCCGCCAGTGCAGGGGACACGGGTTTGATCCCTGGTCCAGGAAGATCCCGCATGCTGCGGAACAAGTAAGCCTGGGCGCCACAGCTGCTGAACGCTGTGCACGTAGAGCCCACGCTGTGCACGTAGAGCCCACGCTGTGCAACAGGAAAAGCCACCACAATGAGAAGCCCGAGCACGGCATCAGAGAGTAGCCCCTGCTCAGTGCAACTAGAGAAAGCCTGTGCAAAGCAATGAAGACCTAGCACAGCCTGAAATAAATAAACTCCCCCCCAAAAAAGAATTAAAATAAATTGCAAAATTTATAAAAAAAAAAAGAAGGCGTGACTAGAGTCAGACAAGCTGTAGTTAATAAAGAAGCTACAGTCACTCAGCATCAGCTGGGGGAGAGGAGTACTTGGGACCCTGCAGCGGGCCTTGGTTTTGTTTGGACAAAATGATGAAGGAGTCCTGGTTTTGTCTCACTTCGTCACTGTTTTAGTGTGACCTTGTGCAGGTCGTCCTGTGAGATTGTTTCTGTCCAACCGGAGGACAGCGTGGCCTCTGTGAGCACCAGGCAAGCATCTAACAGCAGTGAAGCCTGGCTCGTGGCGCCAGGCCCTCTCCTGGGGGTTAGTACCACTTTTCTTTATTTTCATCAGGGAGGAGTTGAGTCTTAGAAAGATAGGTGTTGGCCAGGCAGAAGAAAATAAGAGACGTCGAAGAGCATAGAGATCGAAGCTCTTGAGATTGAAGTGTTAGGGGAACTTGACCTCTGGTGGGGTCTGCTACTGCTAAGTCACATCAGTCGTGTCCAACTCTGTGCAACCCCAGAGACAGCAGCCCACCAGGCTCCCCGGTCCCTGGGATTCTCCAGGCAAGAACACTGGAGTGGGTTGCCATCTCCTTCTCCAATGCCTGAAAGTGAAAAGTGAAAGTGAAGTCGCTCAGTCGTGTTGGACTGTAGTGACCCCATGGACTGCAGCCTACCAGGCTCCTCCGTCCACGGGATTTTCCAGGCAAGAGTACTGGAGTGGTTGCCATTGCCTTCTCCGCTGGTGGGGTCTAGGTAGAAAGAATTCTGGAGAGGTTGTCAGAGAACAAAGCAGGAGAGGTCCTGAGGGTTTTAAAGTGGGGGAACTGACATGCTCTGAGTTTGTGTTTTAGAAAAATCCCCAGGGCCTTCCTTGGTGGTCCAGTGGTTAAGAATGCCTGCCAGTGCAGGAGACATGGGTTCGATCCCTGCTTCAGGAGGATCCCCCGTGCTGTGGGCAGCTAGGCCTGTGAGCTGCAACTACTGAGTCCACATTCTAGGTCCCGTGCTTTGCAACAAGAAAAGCCACTGCAACGAGAAGCCGGCTTGCTGCAACTCGAGAAAGCCTGCGAGCAGCCTTGAAGACCTAGCCCAGTCAAAGCTAAATAAAAATTTAAAGAAAAGTCCCCAGCAGCTGTGGGGGAGACAGGCTGGCAACGGATGGAAAGTCTGTTCCGTTTTCTTCCTGTTGGCCGTAGCCCTTGCTCTCCTGACCTGGCACCGAACGTCCTTATTGTCTTGCCCGCTTCTAGTCTGGCCACCTCCCCTTTCCCAAGTGTTTATGCCATGGCCGGGGTGATTTTTTAGAATCACAAATGTTACCCTGTTACTTTATTACTTGAACCTTTTTGATTCTCCTTCCGCCACAAGGTAAAACGTGACACTTGGTGATAGGACACACCTCACCTTTCCTTATCAAATCACGCTCCAGATCTATCCCTGCCAACCGGAAATCTCTGTTTGGTGGTCTCAGAATGACCTCGGGCTTCCGGTAGCTCATCTGGTAAAGAATCTGCCTCCAGTGCCGGAGACCTGGGTTCGATCCCTGGGTTGGGAAGATCCCCTGGAGAAGGGAATGGCTACCCACTCCAGTATTCTGGCCTGGAGAATTCCATGCAGAGAGGAGCTTGGCCAGTTACAGTCCATGGGGGGGCAGACACAACCAAGCAACTTTCACTTTCAGAATGACCTCAAATACATTATTTCCGAAACCGCACTCTAGATCATCTTCCTCAATTTTGTGACAAGCCATCCCTCCCCTGCCCCCTGCCCCCAAGTCAGTGGATGGTGCCCCTTTCCACTTGGCTCACGAGTGAAAAAGATTGGAGTCATCATGGAACTGCCCTTTCACTTACCCTCTCTGCGATCAATTACTCAGACCTTAGAATGTACCTGGAAAATATTTCTGGAATATGTTTCCTCCACCTCCACAGCTGCTGTCTCAGTCCACAGTCATCTGTGATTTGAACCAGGGCACTAATCTGCCAGTTGAGCTCCCCAGTGGTGCTTCCCTCCCCAAATACAGTTCTCACTCCAAAGCCAGAAGTTTGGGAAAGATGCCCAAGCCCATGTCACTCCCTGGTTTAATGGCTTTTTATTGCTAGAGTAGGAAATGGCAACCCACTCCAGTATTCTTGCCTGGAAAATTCCATGGACAGAGGATCCTGGGGGCCTCAGCCCATGGGGTTGCAAAGAGTTGGACACGACTGAGCGCGCACCCGCTATCGCTGTTAGAAAAATAGCGAAGTTCCTCACGTGGTCCACCCAGCCCTGCCTGCTCCACCCTGCTTCTCCAATTTTGCTTCCCCTAACTCTTGCCCTTCTCTCTACCTCCCTCTCAGTTCCTCCAGCGTGCCCTGTGCCTGCCTCCCCTGGGGCCTTTGAGCAGGCCAACCTCTCCCAAAATGCTTTCTCCCTCCCTCCCTTGTCTGATCAGCTCCACATCATCCTTCAGACTAATTTCTCCACCTGATGTTCTTTATTGAGACCCTGCTCGGTTTACGGAGGCCCTGTGGTAGTGACGATGTAGAAGTGAATGAAGCAGGCACAGGCGGCACTCTTGTGGGGCATGTAATGGGGGAAGCAGGTCAGTGCTGGGGAGGAAGTGAGCCCTAGGATGGACAGCTGGGGAAGCAGTGTCCCAGGCAGAGGGTACAAAGGCCTTGGGGCAGGAGCTGGCCCGGCTGGTCCAGGAGTAGAAAGACCCGGGTGAAAGAGGAGGAGAGGAGCTCTTGTGAGGACCCAGCTTCCAGTGTCAGCGAGATGGGAGCTGCTGGGGGCCTTGGAATGGAAGACATCCACCGTCTTGGGGTGGAACAGGATCCTCTCAGCGTCTGTGTTGAGAACAGGCTGTAGGAGGCAGCATGGAGGCAGGGAGACGTGCTCTCGGAATAGCTCAAGTCAGATGCTGGGGGCTTGGATGAGGATTGTAGTGGTAGAGACGCTGGGAATCCATGATTCTGGATACACTGAAGGCTGAGCTGATAAGACTGAGGAGTCATGAGTGTATTGACGAATCAGATATACAGTAGGACAGGAGTCATAGATGGCATGGAGGCTTTTGGCTTGTGTCAGATGTGGCTTCTTCAAGGAGGCCTCTCAGGTACCTGCAGACAAGATAGAGCCCGTCCCACGTTCTTGGGACACTGTGTGTCCTTGGTGGGAATCGGCCCAGGTGTAGTTCAGACATGTTGTTTAGTGTTTGTCTTTCCTCAGAATGAAAACAAAGCAGGGACCTGTCTACTTTAGTGCCCTTCACAGTATAGACATATAGTAAGCATGTGTCGGATGGTTAAAGTGGTTAACGCTCAGCCACTAAGTCGGGTCCGACTCTCTTCGACTCCATAGACTGTGGCCCACGAGGTTCCTCTGTCCACGGGATTACCCCAAGCAAGAATACTGGAGTGAGTTGCCATTTCCTTCCCTAGAAAATGATTAGACCTGAATACAAGTGCTCAAGATGATACTTCCTAATGTGGTCTTAGAATTCTGGTGTTGTGCTCTGCTGGTTTTCAGCAGTCTGTTAGAAACCAGACCAGGGGCTGTAAGACTGAAAGTCTGTTGTGCAAATTGTAGAAGTTCATTTGATTTCTCAACTGAATCCAAAAATCCACCCCCCTAACCCCCCGACCACCATGGTCATGAAAGCAGGTCACAGGATCACCTCTTAGGAAAGCCGGTGTTTTCCTGAGGGCCCTGGCCTGACCAGCCTACTGACTGCATCTTTACAGCTATACCCCAGAGAGCAGGGCCCAGCTTCTGACCTGAAATATTTTGAAGGCAAATGCCAGGCTGCTTTCCTATTTTTAATTTGCATTTCTAAAATCACAAGTGAGGCTGAGCATTGTCTGTCTGCTCACACTCATGGATATTTATAGTGCGAATCCACTCTCGATGTCACTGCCCTACTGGGTTGTTGTTTTGTTTTTGTTTGGTTATTTGTATTTTTATTACTGATTTGTAAGGACCTTTTGTATCTGCAATAGTGATCTGATGCTTCGCTGTTTGTTGCAGTGTTCTCTTTCAAGCTGTTGCTTGTCTTTTTCAGTGTAGCTTGTACTGTCCATTTCATAATACAGAAATGGTGACTCTTCAGGTTGTAGAGTCTTAACAATGTAACTTTATGTCTTGTGGTTTTTGGGTAAAGCTTTGAAAGGCCATTCTCAATCCTTATAGCATTTTCTTTTAGCACTTCTGTGGCTTTGGCTTTATGGTTAGATCATTCATCTATCTTTATTATTTTGTACATCATAAGATAGCAGTTTTAACTTATTTTTTTCAAAGCTTATTTATTTGGCTTCCCTGAGTCTTCCTTGCTGTGCATGGGCTTTCTCTGGTTGTGGGCGAGCGGGGACTGCTCTCTAGCTGCCGTGCACAGGCGTCTCATTACAGTGGCTTCTGTTGTCACGGAGCATGGACTCTGGGCATGAGGGCTTCAGTAGTTGCTGCCTGTGGGTTCAGCAGTTGTGGCTTGTAGGCTCTAGGCACTTGGGCTCAGTAGTTTTGGCACCTGGACTTAGTTGCCCTGCAGCATGTGGGATCTTCCCGGACCAGGGATCAAGCCAGTGTCCCCTGAATTACAAGGCAGATTATTAACCACTAGATCACCAGGGAAAGCCTTACCTTAATTTTGTATCTAATTATTAGCCAGTTGTCCCTACACCATCTGTTGAGTGGTCTGTATTTTCCCCATTGATTTGAAATGTCCTTTGTATCATATACCAAATGCAGTAATGCTGAGCACTGAAGAATTGATGCTTTCGAACTGTGGTGTTGGAAAAGACTCTTGAGAGTCCCTTGGACTGCAAGGAGATCCAACCAGTCCATTCTGAAGGAGATCAGCCCTGGGATTTCTTTGGAAGGAATGATGCTAAAGCTGAAACTCCAGTACTTTGGCCACCTCATGCGAAGAGTTGACTCATTGGAAAAGACCCTGATGCTGCGAGGGATTGGGGGCAGGAGGAGAAGGGGACGACAGAGGATGAGATGGCTGGATGGCATCACCGACTCGATTTACATGAATTTGAGTGAACTCCGGGAGTTGGTGATGGACAGGGAGGCCTGGCATGCTGTGATTCATGGGGTTGCAGAGAGTCAGACACGACTGAGCGACTGAACTGAACTGAATGCATATGTCATTCTTGTAGTTGAAAATTTTTTTTTCATTTTTATGTCTGAAAACTTCTGAGTAACAAAATTATACAGTTGTGAATTGATTCAGAGCTTCCATAGCTTGCTTCACAGGGTAAGGGTAGATTTATAGCAGGGTTATCAGAATTTTCTAAGTCCATTTGAGCAGCTGTGGTTTAGGAAGAAGGAAAATGAAGGAATGCTAGCAAGAGACACATTTTGTGTCTGAAACTGTCCCTTTTCATCAGGAAAGCAGTAGCTTTTTTGGGAAGGCCTACCCTGTAGACTTCCATGTACTTCTCATCAGCTAAGGTTAGGACACACGGCTCCGCTTCTGGGTGCAGGAAAGTGTGCACCCAATAGGGCAGATTGCTGCTTCAAACCACATTGGGGTCCTCTTAGGCAAGGGGGCGAGTGCGTATCGCAGAAGGGACTTGGAGGATGTGCTACATCCTTCATCTTTTTCCCCTCGAGAATTTCCTCAGATAGTCATATTTTTTAAAGACCGTTTTTTATAATTTTATTTACTTTTGGCTGTGCTGGGTGTTTGTTGCTATGCAGGCTTTTCCGTAGTTGCAGCGAGTGGCGGCTACTCTCTAGTTGCGGTGCACGGCTTCTCACAGTGGTGGATTCTCTTGTTGCCGAGCCTGGGCCCCAGAGCACAGGCTCAGTAGTTGTGGCACACGGGCTTAGTTGCTCTGCAGCACGTGGGATCTTTCCAGATCAGGGCTCAAACCTGCATCTCCTGCATTGGCAGGCGGATTCTTTACCACTGAGCGACAGGGAGGCCTGGCGTGCTGTGATTCATGGGGTCGCAAAGAGTCGGACACGACTGAGCGACTAAACTGAACTGAACTGAACCAAGGAAAGCTCCCTCAGATGTTGTTAGAAGGGTGGCAAGGAGAGGGAGATAATTTATACAGAGTAAGACACTCAGTTTGACGAGTGTTGGCAGTTGCAGATATCTGTGTACCACCACCTGAAACAAGATATAAAATACGTCTGAGACTCCAGAAAGTTCCCTTGTATCTCTAGTTGGTCTCTTCACCAACTAGAGATGGTTGGTAACCCAGCAACCATTTTTCTGATTTGGGCTCTCACGGGTTTCCCAATTCTAGAATGTCATATAAATGGAATCATACAAAATGCATTCTTTTTGTGTCTTCTTTCACTCAAGATGGTCTTTGAGATTCATCCATGTTGTGCACATTGTCAAAGATAAAGCTGGATGCCAGTTAAAGTGGTAAAGTCAGATATTTTAATAAGTAATAACTATTGCAACAGGGAAAAGAATCCAGCATGAACTGAATTCAACTCTGATTTGTATAGAGGGTATCTAAGGGGAGAATGAGGGAGGAAGCAGGGGAACGAGCCAGGAGTCAGTAGAATCAGAGAAAAATTATAGAAAGTGTGAAAAAGGGATTAGTCCATGTGAAACTATCTGGATTTGCTAACTGGGAGACAGCAAGGCTCTATCTTCAGGTGTTGCCTGGAACAAACAGTAAATTCTTCTTGAGTTTTCTCAGGTCCACACCCTAAGGGGGATTGGAGACATCCTTAGGGGTGTGGCCTTGAGCTGTTAGAAACTCTGTTGTTTGCTCAGGTCTTTATATTGTAGGCCAAGATCGAGGTCTAGTCCAGGAGTGCTCAGTGGATCCTGGCTAGAGTTTGGTCAAGGAGAATCTTTGTCAGTGTAAAATGGCTTGCTCCTTTGTGTGCTGTGTGAATACACCATGATTTGTTCATCCATTCAGCCGATGGTGAACATTAGAGTTGTGTCTAGTTTTCGGTCATTCTGAATGGACTGCAATGAACATTCTTACATAAACCTTAAATTTCTCTTGGATCCAAGAGTAGAATTGGTTAGTCATAGGGTGAGTATTCATTTAACTGCAGACTAATTTCCAAAGTGGTTTATCAGATTATACTTCCCACCAGCAATGTGTCAAAGCTCTGGTTGCTCCATATCCTCGTTTAACATTCATCAGTGGGTATGCAATAGCATTTCATTATGGCCTTAAATGGCATTTCCTTGGTGACAGATGTATACTTATTGGCTGTTCCTACATCGTCATTTGTGAATTACCTATTAAAGCCCTTTCCTATTTTTGTTGATGATGGTAATGTTGATTTTGACTTGTTAGAGTTCATTATATATTTTGGATAGAGATCCTTTTTTAGATGGATGTGTTTTAAATATACATACACATATAGGAAAATGTGGTGGTGTGTGTGGTCATTTTGTCACTAAATTGTGACCAACTGTTTGCAACCCTCTGCACTGTAGCCTGCCAGGCTCCTCTGTCCATTGTCCAGGCAAGAATACTGGAGTGGGTTGCCATTTCCTTTTCTAGGGGACCTTCCCAACTTGGGGATCGAAACCTGGTCTCCTGCATTGCAGGTAGATTCTTTACCGACTGAGCCACCAGGGAAGCCCAACATGTAGGAAAGTGAGCTGCCTTGGCACTCTGGGTAAAAAAACCAACTGGCAGCACTGGTATAGGTCTATTTCTGTCTCATCGATCTATTTTTCCACCTTTATGCTGAGACCACACTGTTTTGATTACTTCAGTTTTATAGTGGGTCTTAAAATTAAGTAGTATTAAGCAGTTTTAGTTCTCCAACTTCACTCTTCTTTTGAAGATTTGTTTGGGCTATTTTAGATCCTTTGTGTTTCCATTGTAGAATCAATTGTTAGTTTCTTAAAAAAAAAAAGCTGGCTAGGGTTTTGACTTGGAGTTAGTTAAAAACTTAGCATTATTCAGGTCCATGGCATCCTGTTACTATGTTCTGTGTTATATTAATTACATTTTCTGTTTTTTTTTTTTTGATTGTTGTTAAAAAGTTAGATATGGGACATTACACCAAGGGGACTGACTTGATTCTCCTACTTATTTCACTCTCTGTAAATGTAGGTTCCTTTTCCGTTTACACTTTGCCCACTATTCAATGACTTCTTACAAGCAAGACAGTAGATTGTAGATCATATTACTCCTTGTAAAGTAATTAGATGTTACATGAAGCCAAGAGGCCATGCCAGTAGTCTCCTTTGGGAGGAAACTATCTTGTGAGTCTTCTTAGTTACTCAGACCCAGTTTTTCAGGTAATTGATCCCTTAAGGTCTGCCGATCTACTCAGGAAAGCAGCAAGCTTTCCAGAGTTCCCAAGAAGGAAGCGAATCCAGACTCTGTTTAGGTACAGAGTCTATCAGCCTCAAGACTTTACTTCCTGTCTTCCATTTATAAACCAAGAATGAAACCAACAGGAAATAGAAACCAAAAACTGCAACTAAAAGATGTAAAAGAACAACAATGAATTTAAAAATTAGAGCAGTATCTTAAAGACCACAGGGCTTCCCTGGTGGCTCTGACAGTAAAAAATCTGCCTGCAATGCAGGAGACCTGGGTTGGATCCCTGTATTGGGAAGATCCTCTGGAGAAGGGAATGGCTACCCATTCCAAAAGAACAACAATGAATTTAAAAATTAGAGCAGTATCTAAAGACCCATTCCAGTGTTCAATGCAGGAGACCTGGGTTGGATCCCTGTAATGGGAAGATCCATGGACAGAGGAATGGCTTGTCAGGGTTCTCCTACAGTCCATGGACAGAGGAGCTTGTCGGGCTACAGTCCATGGGGTTGCAGAGTCAGACACAACTGAGCAACTAACTCTTTCACTTAAAGACCACAAGCAGTGTACAGTTAAAATCCCTAACTGAAGAGTTCAGGTTTTTTTAAGCACGAGCCACCTGTTCTTGCTTGGCCCTGTAATAAACCTTTCTCTGCTTAAAAAAAAAAAAAAAGAAAAATGCCAAACTTGAAAAAATTTTTAAAGAAATATTTTAAATTATGTATTTTTTGGCTGTGCTGGGTCTTAGTTGTGGCACAAGGGATCTATTTTTTTAGTTGTGGCATGAGAACTCTTAGTTGAGGCATGTGGGATCTAGTTCTCTGACCAGGGATTGAACCTGGGCTCCCTGCATTGGGAGTGCAGAGTCCTAGCCACTGGACCACCAGGAAAGTCCCCCAAACTTGGAAATTAATGCTGAGAATACTCATTGATTTTTGTTGTTGTTGTTGTTGCAATTGCATATATATGGAATTACATAGCTACATATGCATCTATGGGCTTCTCTCATGGCTCAGCTGGTAAAGAATCTGCAATGTGGGAGACCTGGGTTTGATTTCTGGGTTGGGAAGATCTCCCGAAGGGAATGGCTACCCAATCCAGTATTCTCACCTGGAGAATCCCATGGACTGTGTAGTCCATGGGGTCGCAGAGTCAAACACACCTGAGCAGCTTTCACATACATATACATCTATAAGTAGTTAAACAATACACAAACACACACACACATGACAAATTTGTACTATTTAAGCACCTGAAACATTGGGTGGGCGTGCATGCTCAGTTACTTCAGTTGTGTCCAACTCTTTGCAACCCTATGGACTGTAGCCCTCCAGGCTCCTCTGTCCTTGGGATTCTCCAGGGGAGAATACTGGAGTGAGTTGCCACGCCCTCCTCCAGGGGATCTTCCTGACCCTAAGATTGAACCTGCAACTCCTGTGTTTCCTGCCTTGCAGGCAGATTCTTTACCAGTGAGCCACTGGGGAAGCCCAGAAACGTTGGGGGTGGGGTCTGAATCCACGTGGGTAAGTAGGTTTGTAAGCTGCGTGGGCGCAGGAGGGCCTAGAGGAGCTATCCCACGTTGAAGGTCAGGAAGGGTGGCGGTGAGGAGATACCCCTCGTCCAAGGTAAGGAGCAATGGCTGCGCTTTGCTGGAGTAGCAGTGAAGAGATACCCCACGCCCAAGGTAAGAGAAACCCAAGTAAGACGGTAGGTGTTGCAAGAGGGCATCAGAGGGCAAACACACTGAAACCATACTCACAGAAAACTAGTCAATCTAATCACACTAGGACCACAGCCTTGTCTAACTCAATGAAACTAAGCCATGCCCATGGGGCAACCCAAGACGGGTGGGTCATGGTGGAGAGATCTGACAGAATGTGGTCCACTGGAGAAGGGAATGGCAAACCACTTCAGTATTCTTGCCTTGAGAACCCCATGAACAGTATGAAAAGGCAAAATGATAGGATACTGAAAGAGAAACTCCCCAGGTCAGTTAGGTGCCCAATATGCTACTGGAGATCAGTGGAGAAATAACTCCACAAAGAATGAAGGGATGGAGCCAAAGCAAAAGAATACCCAGCTGTGGATGTGACTGGTGATAGAAGCAAGGTCCGATGCTGTAAAGAGCAATATTGCATAGGAACCTGGAATGTCAGGTCCATGAATCAAGGCAAATTGAAAGTGGTCAAACAAGAGATGGCAAGAGTGAATGTCGACATTCTAGGAATCAGCAAACTGAAATGGACTGGAATGGGTGAATTTAACTCAGATGACCATTATATCTACTACTGCAGGCAGGAATCCCTGCAGTGGCCATCATGGTCAACAAGAAATGGAGTGGCCATCATGGTCAACAAGAGAGTCCGAAATGCAGTACTTGGATGCAATCTCAAAGACAACAGAATGATCTCTGTTCATTTCCAAGGCAAACCATTCAATATCACAGTAATCCAAGTCTATGCCCCAACCAGCAACGCTGAAGAAGCTGAAGTTGAATGGCTCTATGAAGACCTACAAGACCTTTTAGAACTAACACCCAAAAAAGATGTCCTTTTCATTATAGGGGACTGGAATGCAAAAGTAGGAAGTCAAGAAACACCTGGAGTAACAGGCAAATTTGGCCTTGGAATACGGAATGAAGCAGGGCAAAGACTAATAGAGTTTTGCCGAGAAAATGCACTGGTCATAACAAACACCCTCTTCCAACAACACAAGAGAAGACTCTATACATGGACATCACCAGATGGTCAACACCGAAATCAGATTGATTATATTCTTTGCAGCCAAAGATGGAGAAGCTCTATACAGTCAGCAAAAACAAGACCAGGAACTGACTGTGGCTCAAACCATGAACTCCTTATTGCCAAATTCAGACTTAAACTGAAGAAAGTAGGAAAAACCACTAGACCATTCAGGTATGACCTAAATCAAATCCCTTATGATTATACAGTGGAAGTGAGAAACAGATTTAAGGGCCTAGATCTGATAGACAGAGTGCCTGATGAACTATGGAATGAGGTTCGTGACATCGTACAGGAGATAGGGATCAAGACCATCCCTGTGGAAAAGAAATGCAAAAAAGTAAAATGGCTGTCTGGGGAGGCTTTACAAATAGCTGTGAAAAGAAGAGAAGCGAAAAGCAAAGGAGAAAAGGAAAGATAAAAACATCTAAATGCAGAGTTCCAAAGAATAGCAAGAAGAGATAAGAAAGCCTTCTTCAGCGATCAATGCAAAGAAATAGAGGAAAACAACAGAATGGGAAAGACTAGAGATCTCTTCAAGAAAATCAGAAATACCAAAGGAACATTTCATGCAAAGATGGGCTCGATAAAGGACAGAAATGGTATGGACCTAACAAAAGCAGAAGATATTAAGAAGAGATGGCAAGAATACACAGAAGAACTGTACAAAAAAGATCTTTATGACCCAGATAATCACGATGGTGTGATCACTGACCTAGAGCCAGACATCATGGAATGTGAAGTCAAGTGGGCCTTAGAAAGCATCACTATGAACAAAGCTAGTGGAGGTGATGGAATTCCAGTTGAGCTATTCCAAATCCTGAAAGATGATGCTGTGAAAGTGCTGCACTCAATATGCCAGCAAATTTGGAAAACTCAGCAGTGGCCACAGGACTGGAAAAGGTCAGTTTTCATTCCAATCCCAAAGAAAGGCAATGCCAAAGAATGCTCAAACTACCACACAATTGCACTCATCTCACACGCTAGTAAAGTAATGCTCAAAATTCTCCAAGCCAGGCTTCAGCAATATGTGAACCGTGAATTCTGATGTTCAAACTGGTTTTAGAAAAGGCAGAGGAACCAGAGATCAAACTGCCAGCATCCGCTGGATCATGGAAAAAGCAAGAGAGTTCCAGAAAAGCATCTATTTCTGCTTTATTGACTATGCCAAAGCCTTTGACTGTGTGGATCACAATAAACTGTGGAAAATTCTGAAAGAGATGGGAATACCAGACCACCTGATCTGCCTCTTGAGAAATTTGTATGCAGGTCAGGAAGCAAGAGTTAGAACTGGACATGGAACAACAGACTGGTTCCAAATAGGAAAAGGAGTACGTCAAGGCTGTATATTGTCAACCTGTTTATTTAACTTATATGCAGAGTACATCATGAGAAACGCTGGACTAGAAGAAACACAAGCTGGAATCAAGATTGCAGGGAGAAATATCAATAACCTCAGATATGCAGATGACACCACCCTTATGGCAGAAAGTGAAGAGGAACTCAAAAGCCTCTTGATGAAAGTGAAAGTGGAGAGTGAAAAAGTTGACTTAAAGCTCAACATTCAGAAAATGAAGGTCATGGCATCCGGTCCCATCACTTCATGGGAAATAGATGGGGAAACAGTGGAAACAGTGTCAGATTTTATTTTTCTGGGCTCCAAAATCACTGCTGATGGTGATTGCAGCCATGGAATTAAAAGATGCTTACTCCTTGGAAGGAAAGTTATGACCAACCTAGATAGCATATTTAAAAGCAGAGACATTACTTTGCCAACAAAGGTTCGTCTAGTCAAGGCTATGGTTTTTCCTGTGGTCATGTATGGATGTGAGAGTTGGACTGTGAAGAAGGCTGAGAACCGAAGAATTGCTGCTTTTGAGCTGTGGTGTTGGCGAAGACTCTTGAGAGTCCCTTGGACTGCAAGGAGATCCAACCAGTCCATTCTGAAGGAGATCAGCCCTGGGATTTCTTTGGACGGAATGATGCTAAAGCTGAAACTCCAGTACTTTGGCCACCTCATGCGAAGAGTTGACTCATTGGAAAAGACTGATGCTGGGAGGGATTGGGGGCAGGAGGAGAAGGGGACGACAGAGGATGAGATGGCTGGATGGCATCACTGACTCGATGGACATGAGTCTGAGTGAACTCCGGGAGTTGGTGATGGACAGGGAGGCCTGGCGTGCTGAGATTCATGGGGTCGCAAAGAGTCGAACACGACTGAGCGACTGATCTCATCTGATCTGAAAGTAGTCAAGTTAATTTCCGTGAAGGTTCCACAGCTTGAACAAACTACTTAGGGTTGTTTTGAGGGTGCTGTTTGTTTCTGTTTGTCAGGCATGTGAATAACGCCTGGCATGCAGTAAGCACATGGTGAGTCTGTAGAAGTGAAACAAACCAGCCGCTGCCTTGTTCCTGCTAGTCTGAGACAGCAGGGAGGGTCCCTTCCCATTCCCTGAATCCTCTGATGAAGAAATCCCTGTTGGAGGACGTTTCACAACTTTCCATGAATTTTCCAGTATTGCAGTTGACACTCATGCAAATAGCATGGAATCAATAAATGTTTCTTTAATGAATAGGTGGTTGGGCCAGATCATTGTTTCCCATGGGAGGAATATGAGACGGTTTCAGGCGGGAACAGAGATAGATGTTTTAAATGTTAATAGTTACGTATTTGTTACAGTGTGTGTTAGAAGGAAATATTAGGTAGCACCTCAGAGCTGAGTACTAAGAAAATTGAGTTTATTTAAAGACATATTACTTTGGGGAGAGGGTGTGGGGGAGGGAAGGATTGAGAGTTTGAGGTTAGCAGGTACAAACTATTATATATAGGATGGATAAGCAATAAGGTCCTACTGTATAGCCCAGGGAACTGTATTCAGTATCCGGTGATAAAGCATAATGGAGAAGAGTATGAAAACGAATATATTAATAGATATATGTATAGCTGAGTCACTTTGCTGTACAGGAGAAATTAACATAACATTGTAAATCAGCTACACTTCAGTAAAATAAATTTTTGAAAAAGACATATAACTTTGACTAGGTGGTACGTGAGTGTCATGAACATTTTGAAAGCAGTAGTGGATTGAATGAAGATTGAGTGACTCTTTCAGGTCTTTCCAAATCTGAGATTTTTGACTCTTCAATTCTGAGTTTGAAACTTGAAATCACGATATTCAGATGGAAGGGATGTTTTCTGAGTTTGGGAAATGAGTGCAATCATGGACATGACAGCAGGCCTAGGTGCTCAGCACCAGGGAGATCCCTGCTGTTAACATTTCACTATCTACTTTATATGTCTTATGCATTCATTCTAACAAACGTAGGGAGGTCCTGGCCATGTAATCTTGTAGCCTATCTTGTCGACCTGATACTGTAAGTCCAGGTTCAGTGGTCTTATAAAAAAAACCTTTGTGTTCATTCCTAATTATTTCCTGAGGATAAAATCCCGGTAAGTGGGACTGTCGGCCATTGTGTTCACACGTGACTCTGGCTTTTTGTACCTGTTACCACAGGGCCTTGAAGCAAGTTTGGACAGTGGTGCCCTTTCTTCTCATCCCTCTCCAAAGCCAGGTTCTACTGAAAAAGAGTTTTTTGCAGATTTGTTAGGAGCACTACTGCTCTCTGGTTTTGCTTTCATCTTCATTTTGGTTTTTTTTGTGATCATCAGTAAGGCTGAGCTTTTTGTTGGTTCACTGGCCAGTTGCTTCTTTTGTGAATGGTTCATTTTTGTCCTTTACCCATTCTTCAGTGATACTCGTTTTTTCCCTTACTAATGAGTCCTGTATGTTGTAAGGATATTAGCACTTTGTGACTTGTTACACATTATTTTTCTCGTGAAATAATTGGCTTTTATGTTTGTTTATGAAGTCCAAAGTTACTGTCGCTCTTTTTGTATTAATTCAGTTTTGGCTGCACTGGGTCTTTGTCGCTGCTCTCGGGCTCTCTCCAGTTGTGGTGTGCAGCCTTCTCACTGCAGTGGCTTCTCTTGTGGAGCGTGGGTTCTAGGGCACTCGGGCTTCAGTGGCTGCAGCACAAGGTACCAGTTGCATCATGGCCAAACTTACTGTTGCTCTTGTTGTGAAGACAATATTAATTTTTTGGTGGGAAAAATTAATTTAAAAAGAAACAGAATAGCATCATTTAAAAATGGCAGATATTCCTCTCGTTAGTTATTTCATTGCTAAATGTTGACATCTGGTGAGTCCCTTATAGTCAAAGTGGTTCGTCACAGTTCAGTACTATTTTTTTTTTTAACTTTATTTTTTACTTATTTTTAAGTTACTTTTCATTGGAATATAGTTGCTTTACATTGTGGTGTTAGTTTCTACTGTAACAGCAAGATGAATCAGCCTTACATATACATATATCGCCTCCCTTCTGGATTTCCTTCCCACTCAGGTCACCACAGAGCATTAAGTAGAGTTCCCTGTGGTATACTGTAGGTTCTCATTAGTTATTTTATACATAGTATCAACAGTGTGTGTATGTCAGTCCCAGTCTCCCAGTTCCTCCCACCATCTTCCCTTCCCCTGCTTGGTATCCATACATTTGCTCTCTGTGTCTGTGTCTCTGTTTCTGCTTTGCAAATAGGATCATCTCTACCGTTTTTCTAGATTCCACTGCCTGCTGCCAAGTCACTTCAGTCGTGTCCGACTCTGTGTGACCCCATAGATGGCAGCCCACCAGGCTTCGCCATCCCTGGGATTCTCCAGGCAAGAACACTGGAGTGGGTTGCCATTTCCTTACATATATACATTAATACACAATATTTGTTTTTCTCTTTCTGACCTGCTTCATTCTGTGTGACAGTCTCTAGGTCCATCCACATAGGTACAAATGACCCAATTTCATTCCTTTTTATGGCTGAGTAATATTCCATTGTTTATATGTAGCACATCTTTATCTTCTCTGTGATGGACACTTAGGTTGCTTCTGTACTATTTTTTAAAATCGAAGTATAGTTGATTTACATTATTTTCAGGCAGTACAGCTAGGTGATTTCAGTTATGCATGTGTATGTGACAGTACTATCTGAGCCATTCTGTAATGCACATGGTCTTGGATTTTAACTTTTCTGAAATCAGATGTGTCTTAACTCTCAACATTACTTTTGGTCACTGTCAAGTGACATCAGAGGTGTCCTTACCTGTGCAAGCAGACACAGGGTTATTCCTGATGGCATGGCCTGGTTGGAAAGCTGTGACCACAGCCCCCGGTGCTTTAGTCCACCTACCTTTTAAGGCCATTTGAAGAAAGACACAAATCCTATTTGCTGTTGAAAATCATTCCTTAATATCTTCTGATGAGATCAAGAAAGAGCCAGTAGCCAAACTTCCAGGTTGAGGGTCAGCTGCTTGGAAGAAAATCTCAGAGAGAATGTTGGAGATCTCTTAAGAAATGCACCCTTAGGGGCTTCCCTGGTAGCTCAGTGGTTGAGACTCTGCCTGCCAATGCAGGGGACATGGGTTCAATCCCTGATCCAGGAAGATCCCACATGCCATGGAGCAACTAAGCCCGTGTGCACGACTATTGAGCCTGTGTTCTAGAATCCGGGAGCCACAACTACTGAAGCTCGCACGCCTGGAGCCCAGGCTCTGCAACAGGAGAAGCCACTGCAGTGAGAAGCTCCTGCACAACTAGAGAGTGGCATGTGCTTTCTGCAGCCAGAGGCAAGCCGAGAGCAGCAGTGAAGACCCAGCACAGGCAAAATAAATAAATCAACAAATATTAAAGGAAAGAAGTACATCCTCACCAATGCCCTTGGTGACACAGAGGTCAGTATTGTGTGGAAAGGCACAGACATCCTGAAAGTGAGGGCTTAGCCAGCTTACCTCACACTTTTTTCTGTCTGTACAAGACAGAGGGAGATGATGACACTCTGGCCCAATAAAGGAGCTTTTTCAATAATTACAAAAGTAAAATTCTAAGCAATTAAAAAAGAAACATTCGCTGGTAGTGTTTTTTTAATTTATTTTTTCAATCTTGAAATTGATGGTGTCTTAGATATGACGAAATATAGTCTACGTTTTATGAACCTCTTGCCGTGCCCAGTTCTTTTGGTTTTGTTTTTTTTTTTTTCCAGCCGCCCTATGCAGCCTGTGGGATCTTAGTTCCGCTGCATTGGGGGTGTGGAGTCTAACCGCTGGACCATCAGGGAAAGTCCCCTAGTTCCTGTTATAGATGACTGGTTGGTACTGATTGTGTAGGTGACTGTTACCTGCTCAGCTGCCTTGGCGGCCTGTAGATCCTGAATCACGGTGCTCACCTCCCTTCGGACTTCCCAGGAGCAGCGCCCAGCAGCGCCCTCTTCTTTCCTCTTGCCAGCAGTGTGTTAGTCTTTTTATCTTGGCTGCTCTCCCAGGCTAAGCTGTGAGATCCTTTTTAACTCCGAGGCATGGTAACCACTGGCAGTCATCTGGATTTGAGGACTGGGGAGAGACATGTGATGGTAACCTTAGGAAGCAGGAGTCATGGGAACTAGTGATCAGGGGTCCTTGGGTTATGTCCATGTGTCTCCCCAAGTGATTGGGGGGAGGTCCTTGGCTTGTGTCCATGCCTCGCCCCACCTTTTTGTACTGCCAGACATCACTGACCACGCCCCATGTGCTGTGGGGATCCATCCCAGGCTCCTGCCAGGCCCTGTATGACCTGAGTCTGCTCTCTCCAACCTCCTCTCCAGTTTCTCCTGTTTTCTTACTCTCCTCCAGCCCTCCCTATTTCCTGCTTCCACATTCCACATCCACCCCCACCCCCGAGCGTTTCTCCCTGCAGTTCCTCCTGTCTTGAATGCCTTTTGCACAGCTGCCCTTCCCTAATTCTCTAGGACTCAGCTCAGCCATGCCCTGTAAGAGAGGCTTTCCCTTTAACCTCTACTATAGCTCCTCCATTCACCATATAATTACTTCCCTCGTTTGTCGTGATCTCTCTCTGTCGCTTCTCTGTTTTGTTCACCACTGTAATCCAATGCCCGGCACTTAGCAGACAACAAATACTGCTAGACTCTCAATAAACATTGCTGGACTGAATCAATAGTATTAAATCGACTGATAATGCAGAGTTGGAAGGAATAGAAACTGCTCCTTGTTATCCAAGAGGCCACTAATGACTCCAGCAGGGAACACTTAGAGGGAGGCAAATTGATCGGCTTTTCAGCAGTTTGAGCTTCTTGGTGGTGGGGCGAGTGCCTTCTCTGTGGGGAGTAGTCAACAGTGGTTCTGTATTGTCAACAGGATTCTTGCCCTGGATGTGGGGCAGGAACAGTTTGACCTGTATTCTCATCACATCTACATCATCTACCCATCTTGCTGCAACTGCACATATGACTTTTACCACTAGATGGCGAGAAATGATTCCTAAATCAGTGTTTCTTTTTTCTTTTTCTTTTTGGTAATTGTTTGCTTGTGGTATCTTAGTTCCCCAACCAGGGATTGAACCTATGTCTGTTGCAGTGGAAGCTCAGAGTTGCAAGTCTACCGCTGGACCGCCAGGGAGTTCTCAAGAACACTTTTTTCAGAGGGCTTATATACCCAACACACATTGAAACAAAAGTTTCACAAAAACAGCCCTGACTTCTCCAAGATAGTATGATGCTGCTATTTTCTGCTTTACTGTGTTCTACTTCATTTTTTAAATGGAGATTTGCAAACTATTACATTGATTTTGTGATATGAATGGGTCACAACTCATTGTTCAAAAAGCACTACTTTTATTGGCTGAGATTCGTGCCTTAGTTCCCCAATCAGGAATTGAATCCTCGCCTTGAGCAGTGAAGTCCTCAATACTGGCTACTGCTGCTAAGTCGCTTCAGTCGTGTCCGACTCTGTGCGACCCCATAGTCAGCAGCCCACCAGGCTCCCCCGTCCCTGGGATTCTCCAGGCAAGAACACTGGAGTGTGTTGCCATTTCCTGCTCCAATGCATGAAAGTGAAAATCGAAAGTGAAGTCTCTCAGTCGTGTCCGACTCTTCACAACCCCATGGATTGCAGCCTACCAGGCTCCTCCGTTCATGGGATTTTCCAGGCAAGAGCACTGGAGTGCGGTGCCATTGCCTTCTCCACCTAAGCACTGGACCTCCAGGGAATTCCTGAGAATCACTGTTTTAGACAACTGAGCAACTTTGCTTTGTAAAACTCGGTATGCTGTTCTCCTTGGACAGTCTGGGCTTTTAGCAAATTGTGTTCCTTAGTATTTTGGGTGTTTCTCATATGTGCTTCCTTGAGAATGCCTTTGGATGTGCAGACATGGGTGCAGGAGACTGGGGGGCATGTTTGTCCAGACTTCAGCAGCTGTTGCCATTAAGGCAGCAGTAAGCCTTGTTGGTAGGGGCTTCCCAGGTGGCGCAGTGGTAAAGAATGTACCTGCCAGTGCAGGAGACTCAGGAGACATGGGTTTGATCCCTGTGTTGGGATGATCCCCTGGAGTAGGAAATGGCAACCCACTCCAGTATTCTTGCCTGGGAAATCCCATGGACAGAGGAGCCTGGTGGGGCTACAGTCAATGGGGTCACAAAGAACTGGACATGACTGAGCGACTGAGCCCATAAACCTTGTTGGTAGGTATGAAGAAAAGAAAAGATGTAATTTGTGCATCTGGGAGCTTAGAACTTAATTGGGTGACACCACACACACACACACACACACACACACGCTCTAAGTGTCAGCTTACTTACCAGGCAATGTGGAGTGGATGTATCATGCAGGATATCACTTAGGATGCTTAAGGTTGTAAGTAACAGAAGCCTGACTCAATTTGATGTAAGTGGTAAAGACATTTATTATCTCACTAAATTTTCCTTGTGTGGTAGAGAAGGCTCTGGGCCCCTGGGGGGTGTGGTATGGCCCTAGAGATCCAGATTCCTTCCCTGACTTCTCATTTATCCTGAGGCTGGTTCCACTTATGTTTGCCAGGAGATTTCCAATGGTAATCAGGGCTTTAGCTCCCAGGCTTGGAACACAGCGTCTATCATTGCTTGTAGTGTAGACTAGGGTTGAGAACCTTTAGGCTACCCTGGCACTTTCCAAGTTGTAGCTGCTTTATTTGTTCCTGGTTTCTCCACTACAGCCTCCTTAAGGGACATGAAAGGACTGACAGAGTCAGGAGAAATACTTTGGTAGTTACTAGTGATATTTGCTATTTATTTTTGGGTCTCCCTTCCCCTGGACACAAAACTCTTGTTTGGACAGAGTTACCTGACTAGCTCCGGCCAGGGAGTTTGCTGTGTGAATAAATGTTCAAAGAGCTGTATGAGATATGAGGTGAGCTTAGTTGCTGTTTCAGTCAGTTCAGTTCAGTTCAGTCGCTCAGTCTGTCCGACTCTTTGCGACCCTATGGACTGCAGCACACCAGGCCTCCCTGTCCATCACCAACTCCCGGAGCTTGCTCAAACTCATGTCCATCAAGTCGGTGATGCCATCCAACCATCTCATCCTCTGTCGTCCCCTTCTCCTTCTGCCTTCAGTCTTCCCCAGCATCAGGGTCTTTTCCATTGAGTCAGTTCTTTGCATCAAGTAGTCAACGTATTGGAGTTTCAGCTTCAGCATCAGTCCTTCCAATGAGTATTCAGGACTGATTTCCTTTAGGATTGACTGGTTGGAACTCCTTGCAGTCCAAGGGACTCTTAGGAGTCTTCTCCAATACCACAGTTCAAAAGCATCAGTTCTTTGGTGCTCAGCTTTCTCTATAGTTCAGCTCATATCCAAACATGACTACTGGAAAAACCATGGCCTTGACTAGACGGACCTTTGTCAGCAAACGTTTCTGTTTCATAGATAGGTTCATTTGTGTCATAGTTTAGATTCCACTTGTTAGTGATATCACGTGCTGTTTATCTTTCTTGTTCTGACTTTCGCTTATTATGATAACCTCCAGTTGCATTATTTGGCCAGAGATGAATCTTTGGATCCTTGACCTGGTTCCTGGGAACTTGCCCATGGAACCTGGCCTGACCCTTCTCTCTAATCACCTGTTTCCTTTTTCATCTCTTTCAGGTTTGCAGTGAGCATTGGCTACTGGCAGGACCCTTACATCCAGCATTTGGTGAGACTCTCTAAAGAGAGGAAGGCACCTGAAATTAACCGAGGCAAGTGCCCAGCTCCCTTCCCTACATCTCATGAATCCCTGGGGTTCTAGGAATTCATTCTTAAAAAGAGAGTTCTGGGGTGTACTATCTCCACCAGAGTGCTCGTTTCCCAACTTCCACACCAGCACAGTGTGTTATGAAACTTTTAATCTTTATTCCCCTGCTGCTGCTAAGTCACTTCAGTCGTGTCTGACTCTGTATGACCCCATAGACGGCAGCCCACCAGGCTCCCCTGTCCCTGGGATTCTCCAGGCAAGAACACTGGAGTGGGTTGCCATTTCCTTCTCCAAAGCAGGAAAGTGAAAATTGAAAGTGAAGTCGCTCAGTTGTGTCCGACCCTCAGCTACCCCATGGACTGCAGCCTTCCAGGCTCCTCCGTCCATGGGATTTTCCAGCCAAGAGTTCTGGAGTGGGGTGCCATTGCCTTCTGGTACATGAAAAATGGTGTTTTACATTCCTCTTATTTTAAGGTGTGGTTGAAACTCATTATTCTGTGTTTAAAAGCCACTTACATGTCTTTTACTGAGAGCTGTCTGTTCATATAGGGGGTTATTTTTGTTGTTGTTGCCCTCTTTTGTTAGTAACACTGTTAGGTTCCGCAAGTAATTTCCAGCAAGGAAGTCAAAGGATTTGAGACAGGAATGTGACTTAGTTGCAGCCAGATTGAAAAATTGACCACTGACCATGATTCTTGTAGGTAGGGGAATCTTGGCCCTAAACATGGGTCCTGTAGGTGGGCTCTGTAAGAACTGCAAAGAAATGTGTAAATAGTGGTTCCTAAAGAGCAGGACTTGGTAGTTAACGTTGAACTGAGGGTAGAATTGGGCAGCAGTTAGCCTGGGCGAGGCCTGGCCAAGAGGCCTTCCTGAAGCCCGCCTCTGCCGCTGTCCAGATGGATTTCCCAGGGAATGTTCTGGAGGCAGGCAGCCGCTCTTCTTCGTAGCCCTGGGCCGTGTGGCAGCCTCCTTCCTTCTTCCCCTCCCGGGTCCACATGTCTAGACTGGGGACCTCCAGCCCAGGAGGAGAGCACTCCCCAAAGATCTGAGGTGAGGACATTGTTTCCTCAAATTGAATCCATTGCGGATAATGTTCTGCAGAATACAATAAAGATGATTTACTAGAGGCATTTCCCTAGCAGTCCAGCGGTTAAGACTCCATGCTTCTTCCACTGCAGGGAACATGGATTCGAGCTCTGATTGGGGAACTAAGATCTTGCATGGTTCACGGTGCAGCCAAAAAAAAAAAAGGTGATTTACTAGAAAAATAAAATGTAAACACAAGCCCAAAGTATTTGTTTGTTTATAAGTCATGTAGGGGTTATCAATTGATTAGTTATTTGGCCGAACCAAACAGCTTTGTGGGTTCTTAGTTCCCTGCCCAGGGATCGAACTCTGGTCCCTGGCAGTGGAAACACAGAGTCCTAACCACTGGACTGTTAGGGAATCCCTCAAAATATTTATCAGCACATTCACTAAAATTTGTCTGTCAAATGACAAAGTTTCTGAATACTACTCTCAAATTTTGCTCTTAAAGCATTTGCACCTTGAATATCAGGCCATTAGAACAGATAGCCGCTATCTTCCTGTCTCCCTTCTGGGTTTCCCATCTCCTCTGTTCCAGCTCCTCACCCTAGAGCTTAACAAGTCCATTAATTAGGCCACCACTTGCTGGTATCTCTGCTTCCCCGCTTCGCCACCCTCACCTTGGTGATGCCATTTTGTAAACACAGAGGCTGTAACCCACACAGGATGGAGGTGAAAGGAACAAGATAAGAATCATGGCTCTCCTTGCTTTGACATTCATCTGCCCAATTCCCTGACCTAAAAATGTTATTTTCCATGTGTGCTCAGTCCCTGAATCGTGTCCAACTCTTTGGGACCCTATGGACTGTAGCTTACCAGGCTTTGTCCATGGGATTCTCTGGGCAAGAATACTGGGGGTGGGTTGCCATGCCTTCCTCCAGGGGATCTTCCTAGCCCAGGGATCAAACCAGCATCTCCTGCTTCTCTTGCATTGCAGACAAGTTTTAGCAGAGTACTCATTAACTTCCCCTGGAGCCGTGAAAAAGCACCTTTCCAAGAGGACATTTGGATCTTGATAAAAGACACTTTTATCAAGACACTTTTAAAAGTGTCTTGATAAAAGATACTCGTCTTTCCTAAGTAACAGGACAGGGCATTTTATTTTTCTTAAACTACCATTAAGTAGTTTATACTTATTTTGGTCTGATCAGCTTTTTTTTTTCCTTAAAAGAAGAATTTGGATATCATTATTTCTCCTGACCTGAAGAAGGGCACAGTGTTGTTCTGCTCTCCCTAGCACTGTGGGCTTTGCATGGATTATTCCTGTCGTCACCACGTGATAGCTTGCTTCTCTGTCTGTCA
The DNA here is from genome assembly GCF_027580195.1 of Bos mutus. Lineage (NCBI taxonomy): Eukaryota > Metazoa > Chordata > Mammalia > Artiodactyla > Bovidae > Bos > Bos mutus. The sequence continues at coordinate 19,296,186 of NC_091641.1, read as the reverse complement.
CTTAGGATATTTTGCTCGAGTCCATGGCGTCAGTCAGCTTACAAAGGCATTTCTACGGAAGACAGAATGTAATTGTCAAATTCTAAATCTTGGGGCCGGGATGGATACCACCTTCTGGATGTTAAAGGTAAATTTCCCCCCTTCTCTTCAGTTGTTTTAATTTAGTTTACTGAAGATGTTCACCTGGTTCAAAAACTTGAAAAAAGAGATTAAAATGGGGTGGGAGCCTGTCTCCCATCCCTCACAACTTCCATCAGCTCTGTACTTTATCCCACCAGGGCCCTAGTGAAGATATGTGGGTTGTTGCTCACATTTTGCTGCCACAAACAGGGTTATAATACAATTCCTTGGGTACATTTTCCTCTGCATGTGTGGAAATGTATCAGAGAAAGAATTCTATCAGTAGAACTGCTGAGACAAAAGAACATATGTGTTTGTAATTTTGATGAGAACTGAAGATTTTATTGTTAGAATAACAGTGTCTTTGGTAGTAACACTGGGAGATTTGCAAGACTGGGTAAAGATAACATGATCCAAAGCCTTTTTGAAGTCATTCTCTAATTTGATTCCTCACCTGTTCTGTTTGGGGTTGTTCAAGGGCAGGTGTGATTACACTCACTCACAGGTAAAGGAAACTTGGGTCTGGTTAGTGGCAAACCCAGGGCTGAAGTTGTGGTCTTTGATTCCTAGACTGGATTTTATCACCAAACCTTTTCCCTACAAATATCTCACTGATGGCATTTTCCTTTCTTCTTTTTTTTTTGGTAGGTTTGTACAGGTTTTTCTTGGTTCTTCTATCTGGTGGCAGTAATGGGTATGTGCATTCTCCAGATTTCTTGCAGACAGAGAGCAAGATAAATCAGAGGGTATAACATAACTCAACCTGCATTATCTGTTTTGTCCCCATCACCTGATAAGAAGGTCTTTGGTCATAAGAACTCTCAACCTTCCTCTTACTCAAAAATCAGTGGCCTCAACATGGCCCTGGTGTTAATCATTTGCCGCTGCATTCTTCCTTCTGGATAAGATAACTGATATTTATGACTGCTTTTTTTTTTTAATCTATTTATTTATGGCTGTGCTGGGTCTTCGTTGCTGTGCAGGCTTTTCTCTAGTTGTGGCAAGTGGGGACTCCTGTCGGGATGCAGGGCCTGGGCCTCTCATTGTGGGGGCTTCTCGTTACAGAGCATGGGTTCTAGGGCACAGACTCAGGAGTTGTGGCATGTGGGTCAGTAGTTGCGGCTCCCGGGCTCTAGAGCACAGGCTCAATAGCTCCCGCTCTGTGGCACGTGGGATCTTCCCAGATCAGGGATTGAACCTGTGTCTCCCGCATTGGCTGGCAGATTCTTCACCACTAAGCCACCAGGGAAGTCCCTATGAAGTGTGGTTACACATACATGACCTCAGGAATTAACATGAGAGCTCTGTTGGAGGAGCTCACACAGATGGGGAATACCAGGTTTTGGAAGTTGTTCCCCCAAATTGGACAGCTAGTGGCACTGGGATGTGCACCAACATTGGCCTGCAGCTCGTCGAACTCCCGATTCCTTCCTCTTTCCTCTGCACGCAGCCCTGTGGTCGCGTGAGGGGTCTTTTCTTTGTGTTAGTTGTGCCCCTATAACACTGTGACCCTGGTGTGGTGGAAGCGACTGGAACAGAAGGCAGTGTAAAAGAGTGTGTACCGCTGGCATTAATACGGGCTGCTGGAGAGATCCCTCCTTTGACCTGATACCCTTTGGACTTGGCCATTTTTTTTTTTCTTTTACCCCCATCTGGTAGGTGGGTTAATCATTAATAAATCTGAGATTTTAATTTCTGAGCAAGGTACACGGAGGCATATGCACCCCTTGCAAGAAACAAAGACAAGGAGCTTCCCCAGTGGCTCAGTGAATAAGAATCTGCCTGCCAAATAAATGCACGAGACACGGGTTCAATCCATGGTTCGGGAGGATCCCCCGTGCCACCGAGCAGCTAAGCCCATGGACCCCAACTATTGAGCCTGTGCTCTAGAGCCCAGGAGCCCCAGCCACTGAGCCCATGTACCGCAACTACGGAAGCCTGCCTGCCCAGAAGCCTGTCCTACGCAACAAGAGAAGACACAGCAACCAGAGAGTAGACACGGCACGCTGAAACCAGAGAAAAGCCGCACAACAGTGAAGACCCAGCACAGCCAAAAATAAGTAAAATTATTAAAAGAAAAAGAGGCGAGAAAGGGGACTAGCTCAGGGCATCAAAGTCCTATGTGGAAATTTGGAAATCAGTGTAATTATTTGATAATTATATTGATCTGAAGAATTTTTTTAAAAAAATCTTAAGTTCTTCTTTTTAAGACAAATATTATCTTATTTGCTCCCTTAGAGCAAAGGTTTCACAGGCCAAATCCAGCCTGCCACCTGTTTTTGTGAATAAAGTTTTATTGGAATACAGCCATGCACATTTATTTACCTCTTACCTATGGCTGCTCTGGTACTTGGAGCAGGGCTGAGTAGTTACGACAGAGATCTTCAGGTCTGCCAAGGCTAAACTGCTTACTTTCTTGCCAGAAAGTTTGCTAATCCCTGTTTTAGAGCTGTATGTGCCTCCATAAAAGAGCAGGGAGATCTTGTCCATTGATTGTGGTATCTCGGGCTCTTTCCACCTGGGATGGCGCCCCCAGCTGCCCCAGCAGAGGCTCAGCTGCAAGTCACAGGCTTTCTGGAGCCACAACCATGTGAGCTCAATACTGTATAATCTCAGGGGCTCACGATTGAACAGTCACAGATGCCCATCTTTCAGGCAGCAGGCAAGAACAGGGAAAGTTGATCTTGTCATGAGGCAAAAATAAAGGGTAAGTGAAACCCTGTAAGGGTCCTCAGTTCTTTTTTTAAATTATTTTTTAATTGGAGTATAATTGCTTTACAATGTTGTGTTAGTTTCTGCTGTACACAGTGAATCAGCTATGCTGTGCTTAGTCCCTCAGTCGTGTCCAGCTCTTTGCAACACCAGGGACTATCGCCTGCCAGGCTCCTCTGTCCATGGGATTCTCCAGGCAAGAATACTGGAGGGGCTTGCCATGCCCTCCTCCAGGGGATCTTCCCAATCCAGGGATTGAACCCAGGTCTCCCATACTGCAGGCGGATTCTTTACCATCTGAGCCACCAGGGAAGCCCAAGTGAATCAGTGTACATATATCCCCTCCCTCTTGAGCCTTCCTCCCCCTCCTCCATCCCACCTTTCTATGTCATCACAGAGGGGCCTTGGTTCTTTGTAGCCCTTGGATTCTGTTTCTGCCCAACCAGAGGGTCGGGTGTGGATAGAAAGCAGTCTCGATTTTGGCCACCCGTGAAGCAGTTGATCACGTTGGATCTTTGAGGAACCCCCCTTCTTCGTGGCTGTTCCTGGCTGCCTCCCAATGGCCATGCTCAGCTTTGGGTGTCTCCCTGCCTCCCGTGCCCTGTGAGCTACTTGGGAGTGGTGTCGGAAGAGCCACAGAGAATTGCAGAATGAAAAGTTGAAGCATCACTTGCCAGAGCCATTTTGCCCCTTTCTGAAAGCTAAGAAAGAGGATGGCTGTTTGTTAAAATCTCCTGGTGTGCCTTTTAGAAACTTTCTTTTGACAGTGATCCCCTATTCAGAATTCTTAGGAGGATCAAGTGCCCGAGTGCCTGTGAAAGCTCTTTAAAAAGTACGAAGTGATGTAGGACTCTATGCTGTCCTTCATTTATTTGCTTTGGATTGTCCGTGTGGTGTTCTGGAATTTTAGGCCTTTTTTCTTTTAGTAGCTTTTTTGACTGCACTGGGTCTTCACTGCTGCACACAGGCTTTCTCTAGTTGCAGTGTGCGGACTTCTCATTGTAGTGACTTCTCTTGGTCCAGAGCACAGGCTCTAGAGCACCGGCTCAGTAGCTGTGGTGCATGGGCTCAGTAACCCCATGGCACGTGGAATCTTGCTGGATGAGGGATTGAACCTGAGTCCCCTGCCTTGGCAGGCAGATGCTTAACCTCTGGAACACCAGGGAAGTCCCAGTTTTAGAGTGTTCTTCTTGCTCCGTACCTTGTGAGTACAAATTCTTGAGAGGTGTTGTAGAATTTCTTAGCAGAAGTCATTTCGGTGTATCCTTTTAACATATCCTCTGAACATCTTCAGACAGCTTTTACCTAGCCCTGCTCTGCAGTCCTGCAGCAGCTGTGTGTTGCAATTCCAGGAGTGAACAGCTGAGGGTGGGTGAGCCCAGGTCTCCTCTGATGGCAGGAAACCATCTCATCCCTTTGTTTTCTTTTTCTTCCTTCTTCCTTCCCTCTCCTTCTTCCTCCTTCCGTCTTCTTCCCCTCCTTCTCCCAAACCAGATCCCCTGAAATTTTAACTGAGGACCCTTTTCCATGTGGGCGGATCTCCTCATTCTGTTCTTGCCCTTAGGGGTCGCCTTCCCACCGGGAAGTGCGTGCTCGTGGTTTCTGCCCCCATCACTCCGTCCTTGGGCAGGTCTGCTCCCACTTCCTACCTGTCCTCCGTCTCTCACTTGCTGCTGCTGTTCAGTTGCTAAGTCGCGTCCGACTCTTTCTGACCCCTTGCACTGCCCCACGCCAGGCTCCCCTGTTCTTCACTGTCTCCAGTTTGCTCCACTCTTCTCCAGTAGTATATTGGACACCTTCCGACCCGGGGGGCGGGGGCTCATCTTCCGGTGTCACATCTTTTTGCCTTTTCATATTGTTCATGGGGTTCTTGCAGCAAGAATACTAGAGTGGTTTGCCATTCTCTCTTCCAGTGGATCGTGTTTTGTCTGAACTCTTCACTTTGACCTGTTCGTCTTGGGTGACCCTGCATGGCATGGCTCATAACTTTACTGAGTTTCATAAACCCCTTCACCCACAACAAGGCGGTGATCCATGAAGGGGCCATCTCTCATTACTGTCTTCATAAATGGTACTCTTACCTGCCGGATCGCTTAAGTCAGAAACAAGGGTATCATCCTTACCCCACCTTTTTGTTTGTCCTATTCTACACCAAAGAAGCCCCCACCAGGCTCTGGATATCAGCCCCTTTCTGGGTATGTTGGCCAGGTTGTGGGGCGCCTTGTTTCTTGCTAAGTCTTAGGGTATGACGAGCTGCTACAGGCAAATGGGGGTGGTGTTTTGTCTTCACAGCTGAAGATGGATCTGAGAAGTACAGTTGAATTACAGTGTGTTACAGCAGAGTGACTCAGTTATACATATATGTCTTTTCCCTTAGAGCTTATAATGAAATATTTAGTATAGTCTGCTATACAGTAGGTCCTTGTTTGTTATTTTCTATATAGTAGTGTGTATATGTGGGCTTCCCTGATAGCTCAGCTGGTAGAGAATCCACTTGCAATGCAAGAGACCCTGGTTTGATTTCTGGGTCGGGAAGATCCCCTTGAGGAGGGCATGGCAACCCACTGCAGTATTCTTGACTGGAGAATCCCATGGACAGAGGAGCCTGGCGGGTTATGGTCCAGAGGGTCGAAAAGAGTCAGATTTGCCTGAGTGACTAAACACACAGCAGTGTGTGTGTATATATATGTATGTGTGTGTGTATATATATATAATTGCCAATTTATCCCTCCCTTCTTTCCCCTTTGATAACAATAAGTTTGTTTTCTGTGTCTGTGGGTCTGTTTCTGTTTTGTAGATAAGTTCATTTGTATCATTTTTTTTTAGATTCCATATATAAGTGATATCATATAATTTGACATAATATTATGTTAGTTTCATAGTATTATTACATAGTGATCTCATATTTGCATAGATTTGTATACATGTGTGTGTTTAGTCGCTTAGTCTTGTCCGACCCCATGAACTGTAGCACACCAGGCTCCTCTGCTCATGGGATTTTCCAGGCAAGAATACTGGATTGGGTTGCCATTTCCTCAAGGGATCTTCCTGGCCCAGGGATTGACCTGAATCTCCTGTGCCTCTAGAATTGCAGGCGGTTTCTTTACCTCTGAGCCACTAGGGAAACCTATTTGCATACATTTGGGGCTAAGTTATTGATTGGACGGGGAGGAGAAGCTGGAGAGAATTCTAGCACAACCAGTAGGTTGACTGGATGGGGTATAACCACTGACTAAGCTAGAAAAAGGAAAAGAGGGAAGCAGGGCTGTGTGTGTGTATTTCACACTTTTTAAAATTGTAGCCACAGTAAAAAAAAAAAAAACAACTGTACACTCCTAGCCAGGACCTAAATCTATGTACATATGTCTGTACACACAAGATATAAGGACACCCATGATGCTTACTAAGGGCAGGCCCCATTCCAAGTGTTACTCATGCGTTTCTTCTTTAATCCTCACAACTCTATGAGGTGTTAATCATTTTCCCTACTTTTCAAATAAGGAAACATTGGCCCAGGGATTTTAGTGGCTGTCCCAAGGCCTTACAGCAAACAAGTGGTGGAGTGGGGATTGGAACCTTTCGCCCATGTCCGGGCTCCAGCGTACCTGCTGTTTACCACCCCACCCCACCCCACTATATATCACAGAAAAATGCTGACCCTAATTCCATGTGAAATTTTCTGATGTATATTACTTTATTTTATTTCACCCCCAGTCTGCTGGTTACAACCCACCACATTGGTTTCTTGACCCTCTCTAATAGGTGTCAAGCTGCGTTTTTGAGAAATACTTCTCCTGTCCTCCTTCCAGACTACCTCTTAACATCCCTGTGACCATTCTCCTGGTTCAGACTCCCCGTCACTTCTCTCTTGGACGACTACAATAATCTCCTTTTCCCCTCCATCCGTTCTTGATGCTGAGACCAAGTAAATTGGAGAGACCATTTCTGACTATATCATTCCCCTGATTTTAATTTATTTTGTATTTTGACCACTCTTTGAGGCATGTGGGATCTTCGTTCTCCCAACAGGGACCAAACCCTTGCTCCCAGCAGTAGAAGTGTGAGTCTTAATCACTGGACTGCCAGGAAAGTCCTCATTACCCTGATTTTAAATCCTGAAGCACCGCCATTGTTCTTTGGGCCCCTAGGACTTGGTACGTGAAAGTGATCGGTGAATGTATGAATAATAATTATATAAAAATTGCAGGTGTGCTCAGTCATGAAGTCGTGTCCCATGGACTGTAGCCCACCAGGCTCTTCTGTCCATGGGATTTCCCAGGCAAGAATACAGGAGTGGGTTGCTGTTTCCTTCTCCAGGGGATCTTCCTGACCCAGGGATCAAATCTGTGTCTCCTGCATTAGCAGGCAGGCTCTTTACCACTGAGCCACCAGGGAAACCTTGTATAAGGATTACTCTCTGTTTTTTTTTTCTCAGGATGAGGATCTTCTACCAAGAAAATATTTCGAAATCGACTTTCCGATGATAGTCACGAGAAAGCTGCACAGCATCAAGTAAGTGTGGCTTTGGCCAGAAGCAAGAGCCTGGTGGGCTTCAGAACCAGCTCCTGGGAGACCGCGGGTCTGGATGTGGGAAACCTCATGTTTCATCCCCTCCCTACTCTCTTTCTTGCCCCAGGACCCTCATTCCAATGTATTGTGCAGTCAACAGGAAATACACCGTCCTTTGTGGCTCTTCTCTCTGTTTATGTAATTCCCCTGAACATTAACAAAAAAGTGACTTACAGTAGATTAGTAATCTGAATTTAAAAAAATTTTTGGATAGTTGATTAGCAGTGTTGTATATTAATCTGAATTTTGGTGTTTATTTTGCTTACTTCTTTATCCCTACGATATAGAAAGATGCCTGGCCCCAGAATAGATATGTAGTAAAATTCTTTTTTTTAAAAAAGCAACAGCATATATATATACATTTGTGTGCTGAGTCTTGGTTGCTGTGTAGGCTTTCTCTGGTTGTGGCAAGCAGGGGCTACTCTCTAGTGTTCTGAGGGCTTCTCATTCTGGTGGCTTCTCTTGTTGCGGCGCACAGGCTCTTGGGCAGTCAGACTTCAGTGGTTGTGGCACTCGGGCTTAGTGGAATCTTCCTGGACCAGGGATCGAACCCACGTCCCCTGCATTGTCAGATGAATTCTCAACCACTGGACCATCAGGGAAGTCCAGAATTTTTTGAATGAATGAATGGGAGGCTGAAGTTACAGTTACTATGTAAGAGATGTTACAGGGGCCATTCTGAGTTCAGTTTTCAAGGAATTTGCCAAGTTGTAAGTGGTGAGTTTGCTAATCTTTGCCAAGAGTTTTTCTTTGCCTACCCCCATGTTAAATGCTTCACTTGGATGGTCCTCCTCAGTCCTCAGAGCCTACTTGTAAATTAAGTGGTATCGTTGACCCCTTTCTACAGGATGAGAAAACTGAGGCTCAGAGAAGTTTAGTTAATTTGCCTAAAGTCACCCAGAAAGGCGTGGAACTGAAATTTAAACCCTGACTTCAAGACCAAGGTTGAGGTTTTCCAACAGTTATAACCTACGGGTCCACTCTCCTTTTTATAGTGGTCATATAAATAAAATCCCAATTCTTAACATTTAACCAAATTTTTGATAAGCACAAAAGTTTCTGCTTATCCTTTAGAGATGTCTGATTCTTTAGACATCCAGAGAGAATTGGAGGTCATTTTCAAACTTTATTCTTTTAGTTTATCCTTGTATCTTTTGCCACTGCAGGAGACGCAAGAGACACGAGTTTGATCCCTCAGTCGGAAAGATCCTCTGGAGGAGGAAATTGCAACCCGCTCTAGTATTCTTGACTGGAAAATAACATGGACAGAGGAGACTGGAGGGTTACAGTCCAAGGGGTCACAAAGAGTCAGACATGACTGTGTGCACACACACATGAAAATAAGTTTTTTTACCCTTTCTACATATAAAATTATATCTACATTAAATATGCTTTGAAGGTGCTGTACTATAATTCTGATGCTCTGGGAACACTACGAAGTGTGACTAAATACAAAGTGTGACTAAACTTGTTGGAACTCTTGAGTGAAATCAGGGCAGGTAGGCTCAAGGCCCAGGGTGGTTTTCTGGGGTTAAAAAGCATTGACATTTGTGTATGGTTGTTGGGATATTGAACTTGGTTCTCTGATTTCTGATTTTTTGCATATTCTTTTTTTTTTTTGGCCATACCATGGCCTGTGGGATCTTAGTTGCCTGAACAGGGATCAAACCCAGGCCCCTGGCAGTGGAAGCACAGAGTCCTAACCACTGGACTACCAGGGAATTCCCTAGTGTTTTGCAGATTCTTGATTGAGGGAGTTATCACATAAATGTTACTAAACTTTAGGTCTCAGTAAGAGTCAATATTTTTAGTTTGTCTGTGAGGAATAATAAGCTGTCTTAAAAAGTTCTGTTTGAGAAGAGGCAAGACATTTGAACGACTTGAAAAATACTGGAACTTTTGAATGATTCTTGCTTGCCTGTCTGTAGCTGTTTCTAATTAAGTGTGTTGTGATCTGTTTGTGATTTGATAGCAGATTCTCAGCTTAGCTGACCTAACCTGACTGACACTCATATCCCGTAGACTTTTATTGTATGTGTCTAAGGTCAAGTGTGATTAAACAGATGACCGTTTGGCGTGGTCCTTCCTTTGAACACTAGTGATATTGGATTGGCCAAGGAGTCTGTTGGATATTTCCATAACATCTGATGGAAAAACCCGAGCGAACTTTTTAGCCAACCCAATATCTTGTTTGCTGTGTCAGTATGTGTGTCTGTGTTTTAGTGGTAAATGAGCTACTTGCCTCATCTTTCTTTTTCCCATCTTCTGCAGACTGAAACCTCTCCTATCAAAACCCATTTTAGACTTGCATTCAGAGGACACACTTCAAATGGGCAAGTATCCGTAACTTGAGTCATACAACCTGGGCTGTAGGACCATGTCAGCTCTTTTTTCCCCCTTTTCTTTTTAAAGATCGAGTGTGAGTTAGTGTGTGTGTGTGAGTTAGTGTGTGTGCACATGTGTGCACATGCTCGCATCTATCCTTCTGTTGCTATAATGTTGTCTTCCACCACTGTTACCAGGAAGAAATTTAAAATGATTTTTGGTATGACTTGGGCTTCCTTGATAGCTCAGTTGGTAAAGAATCCGCCTGCAATGCAGGAGACCCTGGTTTGATTCCTGGATTGGGAAGATCCCCTGGAGAAGGGAATGGCTACCCACTCCAGTATTCTGGCCTGGAGAATTCCATGGACTGTATGTATAGTTCATGGGGTTGCAAAGAGTCAGACACGACTGAGCAACTTTCACTCACTTGGTATGACTCATTTTAGATGTCCATAGGTCCCCAATCCTAAATCTTTTTATAAAGAGAAATTAGTTGTCAGCATTTCAAAAATAGATTTTTCATGAACGTCTTGATTTCCAGTTTTGCTTGGAAATATCAGATCTTGGAAAACATCAGACCCTGACTCCTGCATGGTGGTCACTGGCAGCAACTGCCTTGGTTAGACAGGTCGTGTCCTCCCCAGCTCTGACCCCACCACCCGCTCTTGTCTCACACCAGATATGCTTCCTGGTTTATGTCACCTGCTTGGCCCCTGCCTTCATTTTTTCCCTCAAATTTTTTTTTAAATTTGTATATTTGGCTACACCAGGTCTTAGTTGCAGTACTCAGGATGTTCCATCTTTCTGCGGCATGCAGGATCTTTTTAGTTGTGGGATGTGGGATCTAGTTCCCTGAAGAGGGTTTAAACCTGGACCGCTTATATTAGGAGTGTGGAGTCTTAGCCACTGGGCCACCAGGGAAGTCGCTCTCCCTAGGTTTTAAGTATGAATGCTTGCAAACAACACTTTCCTCATTTCTAAAGCCTCTCAAATTATAGTAAAACTCTTCCAGAATGTTCCATCATTCTCAACCTGTATCTGATAGAGACGTTCAAGGGCCTTATTAAAAATTCAGGTCAGAAAATGTGCTTAGAGAGGGTGGCCTTCTCGGATGGGTGACGTAGATAGCACAACAAATGTCGGATAACTAGGTACGCCTCCTCTGTCACACAACCACAGTGCCTTAGACACCTACTAGTGATCACATTACTAAGAAAGTTTCCACAGAAAATAATATCTCCCCTGACCTCTGTTTCCCTTATACAGATTATAAGTAGAAACTGTTCAAGCTCTGTCATTTGCTGGCCGATTTGCTTTCTCCACACTTTGCCTATCATAATTTTCTGTATGTTTGGTTAATATTTGAGTCAGAACAGTTATCTGTAGTGAACTGTCTAGTACTTTGCTGGAACTTTGATCCATCAGTGTAAAAACATTCGAAGGAGGGAGGACCTTCCATAATCCTTCCCCTTATCCAAGATAACCAGTGTTCTTAGTATTTTCTCCTATAGACATAAAAGATTCAGTAAATTTTTGTTGAATGAATGTCTAAACACATTGAATAAATATCTGTTGTAGTTTAACATGTATTTGTTGAATGAATGATCTATACTTCTATATATGAATATAGGTTTATATGTAATTTTAATAGAATAATTTATACATACTGTTTTGTGACTTGCTCTTTTCATGTCCTGCTAAATCATGACTGTCTTTTCATGTCAGTGTATACAATCCTTCCTTATTTTTAGTGGCTTTATAGCCATTTCCTCTGCACGGAAATTCCATTTTATTTAATCTAGTCCCTACTGATGGTCCCTGATAGCTCAGTTGGTAAAGAGTCTGCCTGCAATGTGGGAGACCCAGGTTCGATTCCTGGGTTGGAAAGATCTGCTGGAGAAGGGATGGGCTACCCACTGCAGTATTCTTGGGCTTCCCTGTGGTTGTTCAGCTGGTAAAGAACCCACCTGCAATGCGGGAGACTTGGGTTTGATCCCTGGGTTGGGAAGCTCCCCTGGAGAAGGGAAAGGCTACCCACTCCAGTATTCTGGCCTGGAGAATTCCATGGACTGTGTAGTCCATGGGGTCACAAAGAGTTCGACACGACTGAGCGACTTTCGCTTTCACTGATGGTCATTTAGATTGCTGCCTTTTTATGTTTCTATATTCAACAGTGCTGTAGAAGACACATGTATATGTGCGTATTTGCAGGAATTGCTAGGTTGAAGGATTGTGCATTGTGAATTTTAATAGCTACTACCAGGATGATCTTCAAAATTCTTTTTATTAATTTATGTGTTCACTAAGAGTAGATGAGGATACTCTTTCTCTAAATCTTCACTAACATTGGATATTTTCATATATTAAATATTTTAAAATATTGGTAGAAATTTGCCAGTCTGATTAGCTGAACTGATGTCCTATTTTAAAATTTTATATAACTTTGAGTGCTAGTGAGTTATCTTTCATGTCATTAGCCTTTGGGAATTTCTTTGTAAATTTCCTTTGCCCAATTTTTTCTTCAGTTGCAATGTTTCCCTTTTTTTTTTTCAGTTTATAGGAACCCTTATAAAGATAGTTCTTTGATAAATGCCTTTTGTCAGTTTTTTTTTTTAATTGCAGATTTTTTTTCTTATTTTTGTTTGTTTTTTTAACTCTGTGTCTTAATGTGGGTAAATTTTCCAGTCTTTATAGTTGTTGTCTTTCTAGTCTTTTATAGTTGTTGATGTTGCCATTGTATTGAGAAAAGAGAAATTGAATAAAAAATAAATAAAAATTAAAATGCAAATGAAAATCTGAGAAAAGTGATAGGTGATAATAAAAGTGACAAAAATTTAAAAATTATCCTTTTCCTTCAAACTTGTGGGTCTGTCATTTTAAGAATCGCCACTGTTTATCAATAAGAAAGAGTGTTGGCAAATTAAACAGATACATTAACAGCTGTTAGATGCATCCTGATTTCAGACATGTTAAAATGTTAAAAAAATATGCATCTTAGAATTAATGATAGATGTTTTCTTAAGCTGAAGTATTCATAGGGTAGTAAATTAAAAGTATATAAATGGATACACAATGAAAAGTAAATCAGGATGAGTTCTTAAAAAGTAAGTCAGGTTCTATGACTTTGCTGATTAAATCTTCCCAGAGCCGAAATCCACATGGTTAATCAGTCAAATGGATGCCTCCTCATTTTATTTTCGAACACAGTAACTAGGATCTCATCACACTGCCCTCCTGCTATCCTCTGACTTTGCCAAGCTCTCTCTCATCTTCAAACTTTTTCCTCTTCCCTTGGTCTGGAACTCTTTCGCTCTAATTTTGCTTGATGGGCTCCACGTGGTCACGCATGTCTCATTTCAGCTGCCACGTCATGCTCTTCTCTTGTTCAGTTGCTCAGTTGTGACCCAACTTTCACGGCCCCATGAACTGCAGCACACCAGGCTCCTCAGTCCTCCATTATCTCTTGGAGTTTGCTCAAATTTATGTCCATTGAGTCAGTGATGCCATCTAACTGTCTCATCCTCTGTCACCCCCTTCTCCTCCTGCCCTCAATCTTTCCCAGCATCAGGGTCTTTTCCAGTGAGTCATCTCTTCACATCAGGTGGCTAAAGCATTGGAGCTTCAGCTTCAGCATCAGTCTTTCCACTGAATATTCAGGCCTGATTTCCTTGAGGATTGACTGGTTTGATCTCCTTACAAAACCATAGCTTTGACTATATGGACCTTTGTTGGCAAAGTGATGTTTCTCCTTTTTAGTACACTATCTAGATTTACCATCCTCTTTTCTTCATAGCAGTTAATACTCTGATGTTACCTTGATTCTTCATTTGGTCTATGACTCACTGTCTCCCTCTCTGAGGGGATAAGCCTCATGAGAGCAGGGACCCTTCCTGTCTCATTCATCACTATATCCCCAGCACTGAAAACAGTGCCTGGGACACAGATTGTTAATGGAATAAACATGTACCTGAAGGCTTGAATGAACGAACATTTATGTTTTTGTAATCCATCTCAACTCCTGTGTGGAACTGGATGAATATAAAGTAAAAAGGGCAGCCCAATCAAAGCATTTCCAAATACCAGGCATTTCAACTGAACCCTAAGAAGGAGAAACTCTACAGAGAAGGTTTTCTCAATCAAGGCAAGTGGAGGCAAAGGAGGAGCGTGCAAGGATGCTGAAAGCCCAGCGTGACTGAACCTGGCAGTGAGGCGGTGTGATGAAGCCATCAGGGACTGCATCGCCTAGGATCTTGCAGGCCAGGTCAAGAAGTCAGGACTCTGTTCTAAGGGAAGTGGGATCCTGTTCCCACAAGACCGCCCCCATCTTTGTAGTGCTCTCCACACTTGCCCAGTGTTCATCTTCCCTGCTGGATCACAGGGCCCATGCGGGCAGGACAGTATCTCCCTGTTCACCCACTTATTCCCAAAACTCAGTGCCCTGGACATAGTGAGAGCTCACTAAGTATTACCAGGTGGACTGATGGACAGACAGACCAGCAAAACTTCTGTGTGGTCCAGAAATCCACTTGAGGCTGAATCCATTTTACAACATGCCCCACCCACCCTACCTTTTCTAAACTGAAGTGTTCTCGAAAATCTGTAGACCTAAAAATGGTGTGCAGTCCTAATAATGCATCTGTCCTTGAAGACATACAATGAATGAGATTGATGGGCTTCACTCCAGCTTAACAGCACAGAGGAACCCATCTCTCTTGAAATGCTGACTTGGAGGTGATGGAAGAGATCATGACTCATATGCACTGTGGATTCTGTGTGTGTGTTTACACTGTTGCATCATGTAAATCTTAAATTTCTTTATGCCTTTTGTAGAAAGAAAGTGAAAGTGAAGTCAGTTGTGTCCGACTCTTTGCGACCCCATGGACTGTAGCCCACCAGGCTCCTCCGTCCATGGGATTCTCCAGGCCAGAATACTGAAGTGGGTTGCCATTTCCTTCTCCAGGGGATCTTCCTGACCCAGGGATCAAACCCATGTCTCCTGCATTGCAGGCAGACGCTTTAACCTCTGAGCCACCAGGGAAGCCTATCCTTTTGTAGGCATGAGCTTAATGAGGCAGATAATTAAAACCTGTGTGAGCTTTTGCTCTGAAACAAACCACTGGAAAGCACATGGCTTAAAATAACAACTGTCTGTTTAGCTCACCATCCTGCAGCTTGCCAGTTTGGGTTGGGTTAATCTGGGTTGGGGACTTCCCTGGTGGCTCAGATGGTAAAGAATCCATCTGCAATGCAGGAGATCTGGGTTTGATCCCTGGGTCGGGAAGACCCCTTGGAGAAGGGAATGGCTACCCACTCTAGTATTCTTGGATGGAGGAGCCTGGCAGGCTACAGTCCATAGGGTTGCAAAGAGTTGGACACGACTGAGCAACTAACAGTTTTCATCTGGGTGGAGCTTCTCAGCACCTACCTGGATTTAATCATCTGTGTCTGGTCTTCACAGAAGACCTCCATGACATCCCAGGCATTGGGTCAGACAAGGAGTCCCTACTTTCCTTGGATCACAGCGCCCTAAGCGCCTCAGTAAACTTTTCAGTGACCCTAGGTTACAAAACATATCAACAATTCTGTTTATTAATAAGTTTAACCTCAAGCATTGTAAGCATTTATACTCTAACAGCTTCTTGATCATTTGAAAAAAAAGACGCATACAGTTTAAGAACAAATGCTCTTTTAATTTCCTTCTTAAATAACCACAGTTACTTCCAATGGGATACGTGCTCCTGTCAGGCACGTCATGACCTTGCCTGGGAGCAGGTGGGACACCACCACCTGTTCCTCTTGCAATATTGCAAGCGATGTTTGAGCAGTAGTGGCGTTTGTTTGTTTGTTTGTTTTTAATCACAGTCGTGTCTGAGAGGTCAACTATGCAGAGATAGGGTGTCATTAAAAGTGAGTGCACAGAGGTCACAAGTGGACACTGTGACTGCTTTGACTGGTGGTTTGCTTGTGTCTGATCCATGTTGAGGGTCTCTGTGTTTCCCTCAAAAATTTATTAAAACATCCTGCTCTGCCAAGTTGGTTGTGCTGTCCCAGGGCACCTCAGGGTACACAGTTGGAAACCATGGAGCTTGCACTTAAATAATAATAATTATTATTTTTGGTTGCACTGGGTCTTCGTTGTGGTGCATGGACTCTTTGTTGTTCTGTGTAGGCTTTCCCTCATTGCAGCAAGCGGGGGCTGCTCTCATTGGGGTGTTCACTGCAGTGGATTCTCTTGTTGCAGCTTATGGGCTCTAGAGCACGGGCTTCCATAGTTGTGGCACACAGATTTAGTTGCCCTGTGCCATGTGGGATCTTATTTCCCAGTCCAGGGATCGAACCCATGTCCCCTGCACTGGCTGGTGGATTCTTAACCACTGAACCACCAGGGAAGTCCTGGAGCTCACACTTTTACATACCCTTAATGTTCGATATAGCCACACGAGGTTGCCATTGTTTGAATTTTATGTTTAAAAATGCGTGAGTGGTATATCATGTGACTGGGAACTGGCAGAATAGAACTTTGCTTTTAGGGTTGTTTTGACTCCAAAGCCTGTTCCTCTGCTGATGCACTCCAGAGAATTTTCATCTTGGGAACCATATCCTGTTCCCAAGCTACAGCGTGTTAAGTTTCCCCTATCTGAGAATAATTACAACTTTCAAGGATTTTTTTTAAAGTTCAACATCAGCTAATGATCTTTGAATTTTTGTGTGTAAGTCTAGCACAGGGTTTCTCAACCTCAGTCCTCCTAACATCTGGGGCTGGATAATCCCCTGTTGGGGGGCTGTCCCACACAGTGTATAATGTTTTAGCATCATCCCTGACCTCTACCTACTAGATGCCTCGAACATCCCCCAGCTGTGACAACCAAAAATGTCTCCAGACACCACCCAATGTTCCCTAGGGACAAAGTTGAGAGCTGCTGCTTGAATGAAATGATGACCAAGCCTGAGGAATAGGATTTTTATACTTGTCTTGCCATTCTGGCCTGGTATTAATTTGTTCTTAATTTTTTAAAAAAACCATGTCATGGTGTTATGTCTTCAGGACTTCTCCCTCTTAAATCCTCTTAGAAGTCAGTCCTCTAATGATTGATCACAGAGAGAGCTGCTGCTGCTGCTGCTACTGCTGCTAAGTCGCTTCAATCGTGTCCAAGTCTGTGCGACCCCATAGACGGCAGCCCACGAATCCCCGTCCCTGGGATTCTCCAGGCAAGAACACTGGAGTGGGTTGCCATTTCCTTCTCCAGTGCATGAAAGTGGAAAGTGAAAGGGAAGTCACTCAGTCTATTCTGACTCTTAGCGACCCCATGGACTGCAGACCACCAGGCTCTTCCATCCCTGGGGTTCTCCAGGCAAGAGTACTGGAGTGGGGTGCCATTGCCTTCTCTGCACAGGGAGAGCTACTGGTAGCAATTTAAGGTTCTAAATCAATGTTAAGTTGCTTTCTAGAAGTGGGTGGGTACCAGCTCTTCCTTTAGAAAATTGTTCTTATGTGAATATCACACAAATGCTTTGAAGTCCCCTCCTATTTTTCTCTTCGGAAGTAGAATATAGAAATAAAGGAAAGGATTCTGAATCTCATTTTGGTGAGAAGGTCTTTTTCTTATCTGTTTTCAGAAACATTCTAATGGCACCAAGGTTTTTCTGTTGTTTTTTTTGGTCTCTTGCCACTGTTAGATTTTCTAAAAATGGTGCATTTTCCTAGAATAGTAATGTGCGCTCAGTCATGTCTGACTCTTTTGTGACCCCGTGGAGGGTAGCCTGCCAGGCTCCTCTGTCCATGGGATTTTCCAGGCAACAATACTGAGGTGGATTGCCATTTCCTTCCCCTGGGGACCTTCCTGACGCAGGGATTGAACCCAAGTCTCTTGAGTCTCCTGCATTAGCAGGTGGAGTCTCTACCACTGTGCCACCTGGGAAGTCCCAGCATAGTATACCTCCCTTGAAACTTACCCTGGGCCTGTATCTTCTTTCTGTTTCTTGTGAAATGAGGGTCAGGCATTCTTCAAGGGCAGATAACAGACTTTCTATTTCTGCACAGATTGAGTAGCCCCTGACTTCTGAGGATCATGATAGGTGTGGCGAATGTGTGATTTAGAGCATCAGATTATATCGTTGATGATACCTTGGGGTCACCGTGTCTAGGGCTTCCCAGGTAGTATGCCAGCTTGCCTGGGAATACAGCTGGGCCACTGCTGGGTGCACTCTAGGTCATTGCCCTTTGCAACGCTGCCATGCCTTATGCTCAATTTTTAAGAATAATCATGACCATGTGCAAGTTTTGCCTTGCGTATACCTTTAGATCCACATCTCTTAGTAAGATGGGTCTTTTGTGAATTGCATGGTCAGAGGGAGCCACATGCTTCAACATTCTGGGCCTCTCTTTTTTTGTGGTCAGCGATGGAAAACCTCAACTTTAATATCTATGTTGTCAGAAGGCACACAGGCATTTGAGAGTCATTGCTTGTTTTCACAGTAGGGCAAGCAAGTGCCTTCACGTCCTTTATATTCTTTTCTGGACTCGGGTGTTGCAGTGCCCAGGACTGACTCTGGATCTCCTGGCTTTGTCCTTGAGTGGTTTCCTGACATCTAGCAGGTTCCTAGAAGGTATTTCTTGTTAGCTTATGGGATGTGGCCAAGTGTATTTGAACTAGCTCAGCGGGGTGCTCAGTAAGGGAAAACAAGCTCACATGCCATTTCCTTCCTCACACTTTTTTGCTCTGGGTTCTCAGCAGTGATGCAGGGTGGCTGTCGAATGTCCCAGCTCCTTCCATGGTTTGTACCTTTGAGGAAGTTGAGCAAACAGTGCTTGGAGTAAATAATCAAGCAATTTAATTTCTTTTTTTATTCTAATCTATCTTTAAAAATGGAAAGTTTAAATTGAAAAGAATTTCATGGCTACACAAAAATAATGTGACTAGATTGATGAATCTCCATGTACCATCGCCTAATTTTATTGCCAGTGTCATTTCATCTACCTGTGGTTCTAAAAGTGTGTTCCCATAGGACTTCCCTGGCGGTCCAGTGGCTAAGACCCCATGCTTCCAATGCAGGGGGCCTGGGTTTGATCCCTGGTCAGGGACCTAGATCCCACATTCTGCAACTAAGACCAGGTGCAGCCAAATAAATAAATATTGAAAAAATAAATAAAAGTCTAGCCCCACACTAACAGCATCAACACAATCTGGAAACTTACTAGAAATATGGATTTCCATTTTCAAAAAGACACTGATAGTGGGAAGGATTGAAGCCAAGAAGAAAAGAAGGTGGCAGAGGATGAGATGGTTAGATGGCATTACCGACTCAATGGACATGAATTTGAGCAAATTCTGGGAAATAATGAAGGATAGGGAAGGCTGGCGTGCTGTAGTCCATGGGGTCACTAAGAGTCAGATACAACTTAGTGACTGAATGACAGTAACATTTTGAAAAAATATAAATCAGAAACTCAGGGAGTAGAGCCTGATCAGTTGTTTCAACAAGAACTCTGGGTGATTCTGATTCCTTCCAAAGCTTGAGAATCACAATATATACCATTTCATCCAACCTCTGTTGGAATATCTTAAAGGGAATATTATGTTACCTGCCTCCTGAGAAACCTGTATGTGGGTCAAGAAGCAACAGTTGTTACGTGGAACAACAGACTGGTTCAAAATTGAGAAAGAAGTATGACAAGGTTGTATATTGTCACCTTGTTTTTTAACTTACATGCAGAGTACATCATGTGAGATCCCTGGCTGGATGAATCACAAACTGGAATCAAGATTGCTGGGAGAAATATCAACAGACTCAAATATGGAGATGATGCCACTCTAATGGCAGAAAGTGAAGAGGAACTGAAGAGCCTTTTAATGAGGGTGAAAGAAGAGAGTGAAAAAGTTGGCTTAAAACTCAACATTCAGAAAACTAAGACCATGGCATCTGTTCCCATCACTTCATCACAAATAGAAGGGGGAAAAGTGGAAGCAGTGACAAATTTTATTTTCTTGGGCTCCAAAATCACTGCAGATGGTGGTTAAAAGACACTTACTCTTTGGAAGGAAAGCTATGACAAACCTAGACAGCATATTACCAGAGACATCACTTTACCAGTAAAGGTCCGTATAGTGAAAGCTATGGTTTTTCCAGTAGTTATGTACAGATGTGAGAGTTGGACCACAAAGAAAGCTGAGCACCAAAGAATTGATGCTTTCAAACTGTGGTGCTGGAGAAGACTCTTGAAGACTCTTGTCTCCTTTGGACAAGGAGATCAAGCTAGTCAGTCCTCAAGGAAATCAACCCTGGATATTCATTGGAAGGACTGATGCTAAAGCTGGAGCGCCAATACTTTGGCCACCTCATGTGGAGAGCTGACTTATTGGAAAAGACCCTGATGCTGGGAAGGATTGAAGGCAAAAGGAGAAGAGGGTGGCAGAAGATGAGATAGTTAGATAGCCTCACCAATTCAACAGAAATGAATTTGAGCAAACTCCATCCGGGAGATGGGTTTGCAGAGTCAGACACAACTTAGCGACTGAACAACAAAATATTATTTTATCTGTAAATACTGTAGTACATCAACTGTTTTATTTTAAATGTAATATCTTGCAAATTGACAAAACATTTTGAGAGCAATTAGTACCAATATTTAAATAGGCTTCCTCTTTGATCTCCTGATTCTGCTCATCATAACCAGCATAACTGAGCAAGTCCTTTGTAATATGTATATAAGGATATTCATTGCAATGCCTCAGATGAAATAAATTTGGAAATACTGCCTGTCTAATACTGAATGATTGGCTAAGCAAGTTGTTTTATCTACTCGCTGAAGCACTGTGAAATCATTACAGAGAATGTTGTCCCTCGTACTGTTGTTGTTGTGTTTTTTTTCCACGTTTTATTTTATACTGGAATATAGCTGATTAACAATGTTGTGGTAGTTTCAGGTAAACAGTGAAGGGACTCAGCCATACATATCCATGTAACCATTCTCCCCCAGACTCGCCTCCTATCCGGGCTTCCACATAACATTGAACTGAGTTCCACATGCTGTACAGTATGTGATTATTGGTTGTCCATTTTAAATATAGCAGTGTGAATATGTCCATCCCAAACTCCCTAACTGTCCCTTCCCCCATCCTTCCCCCCAGCAACCGTAAGTTCATTCTCTAAGCCTGTGAGTCTCTTCCTGTTTTGTAAGTAAGTTCATATGTTCCTGATACTGTTGTTAAAAAGGAAAAGCTTTCAGAACAAGTATTGGGTGGTCCCATTTTCTTTTATTGTGCAAGGTGTGTGTGTGTGTGTGTGTGTTGTGTATTTGACAGGGAAGAAAGGGTGGGGATGTGTCTGTGTTGTGTATATGAATTTAAGCACATAGAAAGAGGATAGAATGTTATACATTAAAACACTAATAGTTATCTTTGAAAGGTATGACTTTAGTTAATTTTCACCTCTGATTTTTTCCCCATAATGAGCATGCATTTTTATAGTGGAAAAAACAGTACATTTACTTTCGTTTGAAAAAGCCACATCCATTGAAGTTACAATCTCTTCCTGATCAGTTTCTGTTGAAATTACCATCTCTTCTTGCATTTACAGATGGGCACATGTTGGATTCAACAAGATATGCCATCATTGGAGCAGATCTCCGAGATATAGCTGACCTGGAAGAGAAGTTAAAGAAATGTAACATGAGTACACAGTGAGATTTTTTTTTAACCTCTTACATTTGTGATTTCATGCTAACTGGGGATAAGGCCAGTTGGAAGTGCAGTGTAATTACATATACCATTTTGTCCTCTGTAATCTTTATCATTTCATTGCTATTTAGAGTAGTTGTCTGAAGTTTTTTAAGAAGCAGTGTTCCCCAAGTCTGTTTTCCCATGAGAATCGCTTGTATTGCTTTTGTAAAATACTGATTCCTAATACCATAAGTTTGAGGGAAGATAATTGTATGCATAGAAACATATAATTGTAACATATAAAGAAAGGATTAGCATCCAGGGTATAAAAGAATAGCTACTATTTCTTTAAAAAAAGTCTGGTGGAAAAATGGGCAAAGGATAGATGACCAGGCAGCTCAGAGGGAACTGGGTATCATGTTAAAATGGTATTGAACTTCAGTAGTAATCAGATGAAATTCTACTGTACCACCACCAGGTTGGCGGAAAGGTAGAAGTCTGACAGTGTCAAGTGTTGGCACGGATATTGGGGGAAAGGGATGCTCATACACCACAGGTAGAAGTGATCTTGGTGTGACATTGCAAGGAGCAATCTGGAATTTAGTAAAAATTGCTGGTATCATGTGATATCGCAGTCCCATGTTTGGGTGTGTCTCTCCTGAGAAGGTCTACACCATGCGACCATGTATGTACAAGGACGACGTTCACTTCAGCTTTCAGTTTTAGTAGCAGAAAATTGGAAACAACTGAAATGTCCATCAGGAGGAGAACGGATGAATGATACGTAAAATGCATGACTTTGGAGAGAGCTCAAAAGTTTAATGTTGAGTTTTTAAAAACTAGATGGCAGGTTATATGCAGAATGTGATACCAAATGTGTACAAGCAACTCCTCCCCCCAAATACTGTAATTTTGTGATTATGTGTATACATCAAGGAAGTGTTTTTAAAATGGACCAGAAGGGTGCGCACCGGATTCTTGAGTGTGGGTACCTAGGGAGGCAGAGGAGGGCAGTGGAGGTGTGGTTTTAGCAGAGTGATACTGGTCAGGTGGATAAAGAGCTAGTGGGAGGAAAAGGCCTACCTACTTGGTCTGCCATAGGTGAGGATAACACTTTCCAGGGTATCTGAGGTGAAAGGCTCAAGGAGAGGTTTGGAGCGAAGGAAAGGGAAAGGGAAAGTTATTTCAAAAAATAAATTGAAGGCGAGGAATCAGCAGCAAACAGTGAAAAATGAACAATGAGGGAAATCATTGGAGGACAGGGAAGGGAGGAAGAAGAGCGTGGACTGAGTTAACTCGCCTTTGAGGAAGAGAAACAGCCCCAGTCTTCTGAGAGGGAAGAAAGAGGGTAAGGACAGACACAAATACAGGCGAGCTTTGGGCGGTGGAGGAGTAGAGGGTGGAAGACTGGTCTTCTGACGCATTGGCTTAGCGATGGCTGTCATCTCAGCGTGTTGAAGTTCTTGCTTACCTTTCTTCTGAAATCATCAACTAGGTTGTTATTCACAGGATTTCTGGCCCCACCAGCCCAAATGTCAAAATGGGCTTTGTCACTCCAGCTTTACTATCTGAATCTGTCTCATTTGAGTGTTCAAGTAAGGGCCATACATTGCCAAAGTATTTATACTTCTTTTTTCCTTTGGGAGACCATTACATGGTTCAAGTTGCAGAATATGGCGTGTTTTCTTAAATTTATATTTTTTAATTGAAGTATAGTTGAGAAACAGTGTTGTGTTAGTTTTTGCTGTACAGCACAGTGACTTAGTTATACACACATTGATGTTCTTAGTTACATTCTTTTGCATTATGATTTATCCCAGGATATTGAGTATAGTTCCCTGTGCTATACAGTGGGACCTTGTAGAGTATCCATTCTGTATATACTTGTTTACGTCTGCTAATCCCAGACTTGCAGCCCGTTCCTCCTTTGCCCCCGCCCCCCACCCTTGGCAACCACAGCTTTGACCTCTGTGTCTGTGAGTCTTTCTGTTTCGTAGATAGGTTCATTTGTGCCATGTTTTAAGTTCCACATATAAGTGATGCCATACAGATTTGCCTTTCTCTTCAGACTTGCTGCACTCCGTATGATAATCGCTAGTTGCATCAGTCCTGATGCAGATGTCACTGTTTCACTCTTTTCTGTGACTGGGTAGTATTTTATTGTGTATATACACCACATCTTCTTCATCTGTTCCTCTGAGGGTGGACACTTAGGTTGCTTCCACAGCTTGGCTTTTGTGAATAGTGCTGCTTTGCCCATAGGACTGCCGGTATCTTTTTGAATTGTAGTTTTGTCCAGATACATGTCTAGGAGGGGGATTGCTGGATCATATGGTAATCCTATTTTTAATTTTCTGAGGAACCTCCATACTGTTTTCCATAGTGGGTGCACCAACTTACGTTCCCACCAACGGTGCAGGAGGGTTCCAAACCCCTCCAGCATTTGTTATTTGTAGACTTTTGAATGAGGGCCATTCTGACCAGCATGAGGTGATACCTCACTGTAGTTTTGATTTTCATTTCTCTAATGAAATTAGTGATGCTGAGCAAGTAGTGTGTATTCTTTTAGCAGAAGGAAGGTCTTGACTCTCAAGGGTGTGTTGCTGGATTTCTTGGGAGCATGTGGGTTTGTGGATGTCAGCAGGAGATTAGCTAAAGCTGATACCAGAGGGCCTGGAGCCCACTCAGAATGAAGAGAGCGCAAGTCTTGGACTCTTACCCTGGATTCCTGTTTTACTTCTGCATGTTGTTATTGTTGTTCAGTCACCCAATCGAGTCTGCCTCTTTGTGATCCCATGGACTGCAGCACGCAAGGCCTCTCTATCCCTCACCATCTCCTGAAGTTTGCCCAACATCATGTCCATTGCAACAGTGATGGCATTCAGCCATCTCATCCTCTGACACCCTCTTCTTCTTCCCTCAATCTTTCCCAGCATCAGGGACTTTTCCAGTGAGTCAGCTGTTTGCATCAGATGACCAAAATACTGGAGTTTCAGCTTTAGCATCAGTCCTTCCAATAAATATTCAGGGTTGATTTCCCTTAAGATTGACTGGTTTGATCTCCTTGTTGTCCAGGGGACTTCCAGGAGTTTTTTCTAGCTTCCACTTATGATTATACAGTGGAAATGACAAAAAGATTCAAAGGATTAGATCTGATAGACAGAGTGCCTGAAGAACTATGGTCAGAGGTTCATGACATTGTACAGGAGTCAGTGATCAAGACCATCCCCAAGAAAAAGAAATCCAAAAAGGCAAAATGGTTGTCTGAGGAGGCCTAACAAATAGCTGAGAAAAGAAGAGAAGCTAAAGGCAAAGGAGAAAAGATATACCCATTTGAATGCAGAGTTCCAAAGAATAGCAAGAAGATATAAGAGAGCCTTCCTCAGTGATCAGTGCAAAGAAATATAGGAAAGCAATAGAATGGAAAAGACTAGAGATCTCTTCAAGGAAATTAGAGATACCACGGGAACATTTCATGCAAAGATGGACACAATAAAGGACAGAAATGGTATGGACCTAACAGAAGCAGAAGATACTAAGAAGAGGTGGCAAGAATAAACAGAGGAACTATACAAAAAAGATCTTCGTGACCCACATAAGCACAATGGTGTGATCACTCACCTAGAGCCAGACATCCTGGAATGCAAAGTCAAGTGGGGCTTAGGAGGCATCACTACAAACAAAGCTAGTAGAGGTGATGGAATTCCAGTTGAGCTATTTCAAATCCTAAAAGATGATGCTGTGAAAGTGATGCTGCACTCAATATGCCAGCAAGTTTGGAAAACTCAGCATTGGCCACAGGACTGGAAAAGGTCAGTTTTCATTCCAATCCCAAAGAAAGGCAATGCCAAAGAATGCTCAAACTACTGCACAATTGTACTCATCTCACATGCTAGCAAAATAATGCTCAAAATTCTCCAAGCCAGGCTAACAGTATGTGAACCGTGAACTTCCAGATGTTCAAGCTGGTTTTAGAAAAGGCAGAGGAACCAGAGATCAAATTGCCAACATCTGTTGGATCATCAAAACAACAAGAGAGTTCCAAAAAAACATCTATTTCTGCTTTATTAACTACATAAAGCCTTTGACTGTGTGGATTACAACAAATTGTGGAAATTTCTTAAAGAGATGGGAATACCAGGCCACCTTACCTGCCTTCTGAGAGATCTGTATGCAGGTCACCTTGTTTTTAACTTACATGCAGAGTACATCATGTGAGATCCCTGGCTGGATGAATCACAAACTGGAATCAAGATTGCTGGGAGAAATATCAACAGACTCAAATATGGAGATGATGCCACTCTAATGGCAGAAAGTGAAGAGGAACTGAAGAGCCTTTTAATGAGGGTGAAAGAAGAGAGTGAAAAAGTTGGCTTAAAACTCAACATTCAGAAAACTAAGACCATGGCATCTGTTCCCATCACTTATCACAAATAGAAGGGGAAAAGTGGAAGCAGTGACAAATTTTATTTTCTTGGGCTCCAAAATCACTGCAGATGGTGGTTAAAGACACTTACTCTTTGGAAGGAAAGCTATGACAAACCTAGACAGCATATTACCAGAGACATCACTTTACCAGTAAAGGTCCATTATAGTGAAAGCTATGGTTTTTCCAGTAGTTATGTACAGATGTGAGAGTTGGACCACAAAGAGCTGAGCACCAAAGAATTGATGCTTTCAAACTGTGGTGCTGGGAGAAGACTTGAAGACTCTTGTCTCCTTTGGACAAGGAGATCAAGCTAGTCAGTCCTCAAGGAAATCAACCCTGGATATTCATTGGAAGGACTGATGCTAAAGCTGAGCGCTAATACTTTGGCCACCTCATGTGGAGAGCTGACTTATTGGAAAAGACCTGATGCTGGGAAGGATTGAAGGCAAAAGGAGAAGAGGGTGGCAGAAGATGAGATAGTTAGATAGCCTCACCAATTCAACAGAAATGAATTTGAGCAAACTCCATCCGGGAGATGGGTTTGCAGAGTCAGACACAACTTAGCGACTGAACAACAAAATATTATTTTATCTGTAAATACTGTAGTACATCAACTGTTTTATTTTAAATGTAATATCTTGCAAATTGACAAAACATTTTGAGAGCAATTAGTACCAATATTTAAATAGGCTTCCTCTTTGATCTCCTGATTCTGCTCATCATAACCAGCATAACTGAGCAAGTCCTTTGTAATATGTATATAAGGATATTCATTGCAATGCCTCAGATGAAATAAATTTGGAAATACTGCCTGTCTAATACTGAATGATTGGCTAAGCAAGTTGTTTTATCTACTCGCTGAAGCACTGTGAAATCATTACAGAGAATGTTGTCCCTCGTACTGTTGTTGTTGTGTTTTTTTTCCACGTTTTATTTTATACTGGAATATAGCTGATTAACAATGTTGTGGTAGTTTCAGGTAAACAGTGAAGGGACTCAGCCATACATATCCATGTAACCATTCTCCCCCAGACTCGCCTCCTATCCGGGCTTCCACATAACATTGAACTGAGTTCCACGTGCTGTACAGTATGTGATTATTGGTTGTCCATTTTAAATATAGCAGTGTGAATATGTCCATCCCAAACTCCCTAACTGTCCCTTCCCCCATCCTTCCCCCCAGCAACCGTAAGTTCATTCTCTAAGCCTGTGAGTCTCTTCCTGTTTTGTAAGTAAGTTCATATGTTCCTGATACTGTTGTTAAAAAGGAAAAGCTTTCAGAACAAGTATTGGGTGGTCCCATTTTCTTTTATTGTGCAAGGTGTGTGTGTGTGTGTGTGTTGTGTATTTGACAGGGAAGAAAGGGTGGGGGATGTGTCTGTGTTGTGTATATGAATTTAAGCACATAGAAAGAGGGATAGAATGTTATACATTAAAACACTAATAGTTATCTTTGAAAGGTATGACTTTAGTTAATTTTCACCTCCTGATTTTTTTCCCCCCATAATGAGCATGCATTTTTATAGTGGAGAAAAACAGTACATTTACTTTCGTTTTGAAAAAGCCACATCCATTGAAGTTACAATCTCTTCCTGATCAGTTTCTGTTGAAATTACCATCTCTTCTTGCATTTACAGATGGGCACATGTTGGATTCAACAAGATATGCCATCATTGGAGCAGATCTCCGAGATATAGCTGACCTGGAAGAGAAGTTAAAGAAATGTAACATGAGTACACAGTGAGATTTTTTTTTAACCTCTTACATTTGTGATTTCATGCTAACTGGGGATAAGGCCAGTTGGAAGTGCAGTGTAATTACATATACCATTTTGTCCTCTGTAATCTTTATCATTTCATTGCTATTTAGAGTAGTTGTCTGAAGTTTTTTTAAGAAGCAGTGTTCCCCAAGTCTGTTTTCCCATGAGAATCGCTTGTATTGCTTTTGTAAAATACTGATTCCTAATACCATAAGTTTGAGGAAGATAATTGTATGCATAGAAACATATAATTGTAACATATAAAGAAAGGATTAGCATCCAGGGTATAAAAAGAATAGCTACTATTTCTTTAAAAAAGTCTGGTGGAAAAATGGGCAAAGGATAGATGACCAGGCAGCTCAGAGGGAACTGGGTATCATGTTAAAATGGTATTGAACTTCAGTAGTAATCAGATGAAATTCTACTGTACCACCACCAGGTTGGCGGAAAGGTAGAAGTCTGACAGTGTCAAGTGTTGGCACGGATATTGGGGGAAAGGGATGCTCATACACCACAGGTAGAAGTGATCTTGGTGTGACATTGCAAGGAGCAATCTGGAATTTAGTAAAAATTGCTGGTATCATGTGATATCGCAGTCCCATGTTTGGGTGTGTCTCTCCTGAGAAGGTCTACACCATGCGACCATGTATGTACAAGGACGACGTTCACTTCAGCTTTCAGTTTTAGTAGCAGAAAATTGGAAACAACTGAAATGTCCATCAGGAGGAGAACGGATGAATGATACGTAAAATGCATGACTTTGGAGAGAGCTCAAAAGTTTAATGTTGAGTTTTTAAAAACTAGATGGCAGGTTATATGCAGAATGTGATACCAAATGTGTACAAGCAACTCCTCCCCCCAAATACTGTAATTTTGTGATTATGTGTATACATCAAGGAAGTGTTTTTAAAATGGACCAGAAGGGTAAAGACCGATTCTTGAGTGTGGGTACCTAGGGAGGCAGAGGAGGGCAGTGGAGGTGTGGTTTTAGCAGAGTGATACTGGTCAGGTGGATAAAGAGCTAGTGGGAGGAAAAGGCCTACCTACTTGGTCTGCCATAGGTGAGGATAACACTTTCCAGGGTATCTGAGGTGAAAGGCTCAAGGAGAGGTTTGGAGCGAAGGAAAGGGAAAGGGAAAGTTATTTCAAAAAATAAATTGAAGGCGAGGAATCAGCAGCAAACAGTGAAAAATGAACAATGAGGGAAATCATTGGAGGACAGGGAAGGGAGGAAGAAGAGCGTGGACTGAGTTAACTCGCCTTTGAGGGAAGAGAAACAGCCCCCAGTCTTCTGAGAGGGGAAGAAAGAGGGTAAGGACAGACACAAATACAGACGAGCTTTGGGCGGTGGAGGAGTAGAGGGTGGAAGACTGGTCTTCTGACGCATTGGCTTGGCGATGGCTGTCATCTCAGCGTGTTGAAGTTCTTGCTTACCTTTCTTCTGAAATCATCAACTAGGTTGTTATTCACAGGATTTACGGCCCCACCAGCCCAAATGTCAAAATGGGCTTTGTCACTCCAGCTTTACTATCTGAATCTGTCTCATTTGAGTGTTCAGAAGTAAGGGCCATACATTGCCAAGAGTATTTATACTTCTTTTTTCCTTTGGGGAGACCATTACATGGTTCACAAGTTGCAGAATATGGCGTGTTTTCTTAAATTTATATTTTTTAATTGAAGTATAGTTGAGAAACAGTGTTGTGTTAGTTTTTGCTGTACAGCACAGTGACTCAGTTATACACACATTGATGTTCTTAGTTACATTCTTTTGCATTATGATTTATCCCAGGATATTGAGTATAGTTCCCTGTGCTATACAGTGGGACCTTGTAGAGTATCCATTCTGTATATACTTGTTTACGTCTGCTAATCCCAGACTTGCAGTCCGTTCCTCCTTTGCCCCGCCCCACCCTTGGCAACCACAGCTTTGACCTCTGTGTCTGTGAGTCTTTGTTTTGTAGATAGGTTCATTTGTGCCATGTTTTAAGTTCCACATATAAGTGATGCCATACGGATTTGCCTTTCTCTTCAGACTTGCTGCACTTCGTATGATAATCGCTAGTTGCATCAGTCCTGATGCAGATGTCACTGTTTCACTCTTTTCTATGACTGGGTAGTATTTTATTGTGTATATACACCACATCTTCTTCATCTGTTCCTCTGTCGGTGGACACTTAGGTTGCTTCCACATCTTGGCTTTTGTGAATAGTGCTGCTTTGCCCATAGGAGTGCCAGTATCTTTTTGAATTGTCGTTTTGTCCAGATATATGTCTAGGAGGGGGATTGCTGGATCATATGGTAATCCTATTTTTAATTTTCTGAGGAACCTCCATACTGTTTTCCATAGTGGGTGCACCAACTTATGTTCCCACCAATGGTGCAGGAGGGTTCCAAACCCCTCCAGCATTTGTTATTTGTAGACTTTTGAATGAGGGCCATTCTGACCAGCATGAGGTGATACCTCACTGTAGTTTTGATTTTCATTTCTCTAATGAAATTAGTGATGCTGAGCAAGTAGTGTGTATTCTTTTAGCAGAAGGAAGGTCTTGACTCTCAAGGGTGTGTTGCTGGATTTCTTGGGAGCATGTGGGTTTGTGGATGTCAGCAGGAGATTAGCTAAAGCTGATACCAGAGGGCCTGGAGCCCACTCAGAATGAAGAGAGCGCAAGTCTTGGACTCTTACCCTGGATTCCTGTTTTACTTCTGCATGTTGTTATTGTTGTTCAGTCACCCAATCGAGTCTGCCTCTTTGTGATCCCATGGACTGCAGCACGCAAGGCCTCTCTGTCCCTCACCATCTCCTGAAGTTTGCCCAACATCATGTCCATTGCAACAGTGATGGCATTCAGCCATCTCATCCTCTGACACCCTCTCTTCTTCTTCCTCAATCTTTCCCAGCATCAGGGACTTTTCCAGTGAGTCAGCTGTTTGCATCAGATGACCAAAATACTGGAGTTTCAGCTTTAGCATCAGTCCTTCCAATAAATATTCAGGTTGATTTCCTTAAGATTGACTGGTTTGATCTCCTTGTTGTCCAGGGGACTTCCAGGAGTTTTTTTCTAGCTTCCACTTATGATTATACAGTGGAAATGACAAAAAGACTCAAAGGATTAGATCTGATAGACAGAGTGCCTGAAGAACTATGGTCAGAGGTTCATGACATTGTACAGGAGTCAGTGATCAAGACCATCCCCAAGAAAAAGAAATCCAAAAAGGCAAAATGGTTGTCTGAGGAGGCCTAACAAATAGCTGAGAAAAGAAGAGAAGCTAAAGGCAAAGGAGAAAAGATATACCCATTTGAATGCAGAGTTCCAAAGAATAGCAAGAAGATATAAGAGAGCCTTCCTCAGTGATCAGTGCAAAGAAATATAGGAAAGCAATAGAATGGAAAAGACTAGAGATCTCTTCAAGGAAATTAGAGATACCACGGGAACATTTCATGCAAAGATGGACACAATAAAGGACAGAAATGGTATGGACCTAACAGAAGCAGAAGATACTAAGAAGAGGTGGCAAGAATAAACAGAGGAACTATACAAAAAGATCTTCGTGTGACCACATAAGCACAATGGTGTGATCACTCACCTAGAGCCAGACATCCTGGAATGCAAAGTCAAGTGGGGCTTAGGAGGCATCACTACAAACAAAGCTAGTAGAGGTGATGGAATTCCAGTTGAGCTATTTCAAATCCTAAAAGATGATGCTGTGAAAGTGATGCTGCACTCAATATGCCAGCAAGTTTGGAAAACTCAGCATTGGCCACAGGACTGGAAAAGGTCAGTTTTCATTCCAATCCCAAAGAAAGGCAATGCCAAAGAATGCTCAAACTACTGCACAATTGTACTCATCTCACATGCTAGCAAAATAATGCTCAAAATTCTCCAAGCCAGGCTTCAACAGTATGTGAACCGTGAACTTCCAGATGTTCAAGCTGGTTTTAGAAAAGGCAGAGGAACCAGAGATCAAATTGCCAACATCTGTTGGATCATCAAAACAGCAAGAGAGTTCCAAAAAAACATCTATTTCTGCTTTATTAACTACGCCAAAGCCTTTGACTGTGTGGATTACAACAAATTGTGGAAATTTCTTAAAGAGATGGGAATACCAGGCCACCTTACCTGCCTTCTGAGAGATCTGTATGCAGGTCAGGAAGCAACAGTTAGAACTGGACATGGAACAACAGACTGGTTCTAAATTGGGAAAGGAATATGTTAAGGCTGTATATTGTCACCCTGCTTGTTTAACTTATATGCAGAGTACATCATCCAAAATGTGGGGCTGGATGAAGCACAAGCTGGAATCAAGATTGCCAGAAGAAATATCAATAACCTCAGATCTGCAGATGACACCATCCTTATGGCAGAAAGTGAAGAAGAACTAAAGAGCCCCTTGATGAAAGGGAAAGAGGAGAGTAAAAAAGTTGGCTTAAAACTCAACATTCAGAAAACTAAGATCATGGCATCCGGTCCCATCACTTCGTGTCAAATAGATGGGGAAACAATGGAAACAGTGACAGATTTTATTTTGGGAGGCTCCAAAATCACTGCAGATGGTGACTGCAGCCATGAAATTAAAAGATGCTTACTCCTTGGAAGAAAAGCTATGACCAACCTAGACAGCGCATTAAAAAGCAGAGACATTACTTTGCCAGCAGAGGTCCATCTAGTCAAAGCTATGGTTTTTCCAGTAGTCATGTATGGATGTGAGAGTTGGACTATAAAGCAAACTGAGCACCAAAGAATTGATGCTTTTAAACAGTGGTGTTGGAGAAGACTCTTGAGAGTCCCTTGGACTGCAAAGAGATCCAACTAGCCCATCCTAAAGGAAATCAGTCATGACTATTCATTGGAAGGACTGATGCTGAAGCCGAAATTCCAATATTTTGGCCACCTGATGTGAAGAACTAACTCATTTAAAAAGACCCTGATGCTGGAAAAGATTGAAGGTGGGAGGAGAAGGGGATGACAGAGGATGAGATGGTTGGATGACATCACTGATTCGATGGACATGAGTTTTGAGTAAGCTCCGGGAGTTGGTGATGGACAGGGAAGCCTGGTGTGCTGCAGTCCATGGGGTCGCAAAGAGTCAGACATGACTGAGCGACTGAATTGAACTGAACAGTTCGAAGGCATCAGTTCTTTGGCGTTCCGCCTTCTTTATGGTCCAAATTTCACAACCGTTCGTGACTACCGGGAAGACCATAGCCTTAACTATACAGACCTTTATCAGCAGAGTAATGGCTCTGCTTTTCAACACACTGTCTAGGTTTGTCATAACTTTCATGCCAAGAAGCTTACTTCTGCTTACTAGTTGTTTAATAGAGGGCAGGGTTTTGGGGTTTTGTTTTTTTAATCTCTTTGAGGCTTAGTGTCTTCATTTATGAACTGGGATCAAAACTATTTCACACGATGGTTTTGAAGACCAGGTAGCACATGTGAAAACAGTTGAGCAGAAATTGGCACATATTAGGCCTCTGAGTCAGCTGCATCTGACTCTGAGTACAGCTGCAGCTGTATAGCCAGCTGTTTGGAAAATGTGCTGGTGGGTCATGAAAGTAATCATGTATAAATCAGACCAGATCTTCATAGGAAGTTTGCCTCACTTTGGAGATCTATGAAATAGATGAAAAAAAAATTTGTGTAACAAATATTCAGATTACGTATTCTTCCCTGTGGTTTCATTTGTGTTCTCTGTTTTCCTTTATGGGCTGTCTTGTCTGCTTTTCTTTCAGTTATATTTTGAAAAGTGTTAATCCTCTTTCTAATGTTGTTAATGGCTACCTTTTACAAAATATATTGTAAATATGTTTAACTTCATTTTTTAAATGATTCAAGCCTACAAAGAAGTTTCAAAAATCATACAAAAAATTCCCAAATAGCCTTCTTTACCTGGCCTGGGCTTAGCTAGGTGGTTCATCTGCTAGGGGCCAGGTTTCGCTCATGTCCTTTGGGGTTCGTTCATGTGTGGAGAACGGATTGGTCAGTGGAGCTGTGTCATTCTCAAGCATCCGACCTCCTCTCCTAGGGCAAGCTAGCTTGGGTTCATTTCCACAGTGGTTTCAGGTTTCCAAGTACAGCAAGAGAGCAAGTGCCAGCGTCCAGGTCATTTCCAAGCTTCTGCTGGTATCACGTTTGTTGCTATTCCAAAGCAAGTTACACGACTCACCCAGATTCCCGGGGGAGGGAAGTAAACTGCCTCCTGAGTGGGAGACTCTGCCTGCACCGTGCCACGGTGTGGGTGTACAGTTAGGAAGAACCTGTAGCCATTGTTATAGTCTGCATTTTCAACCGCGAGACAAAAGTGATTGCTGATCGCTCACCTTTTTGCATTGTAAAACTTAGAGTCGTGTTACATTGATTGTTAATATGCAAACCGAAAGCACTGGGGTGTGAACTACAACGTGAGCGCATTTAGAGAGTCCCATCTGGATGAAAACATATTTATGTGCCTTTTTTTCTTCGCTTAAGATTGCCAACCCTCCTGATAGCTGAGTGTGTGCTGGTGTACATGACTCCGGAGCAGTCTGCAAACCTCCTCAAGTGGGCCGCCAACAGTTTTGAGGCTGCCATGTTCATAAACTACGAACAGGTAAGAGGAGGCTCAAGAAATCCACGTTCTGTGCAGGACTCCAGGGGTGACTTTCTCTCTCTTGAGCACCCTTGGAATATGCTTTCCCTTATTATTTTCTTTCTGCCTCTGTAGCTCCTTTGTTAATCAATTCCAGCAAACCTAGTATTCTTTTCTTTTCTTGAGGTTTATTTATTTAATTTTTTTTTTTGGTTGAACTGGGTCTTCGTTGCTGCATATGGGGCTTTCTCTGGCAGCAGCCGGCAGGGACTACTCTTTAGTTAGGGTTCCAGGGCTTGTGTTGGTGGCTTCTCTTGCTGCAGAGCACGGGCTCGAGAGCAAGGGCACAGTAGTCGTGGCACGTGGGCTTAGTTGCCAGGTGGCATGTGGGATCTTCCCGGACTAGGGATTGAATCAGTGTCTCTTGCATTCCAGGGTGGATTCCTAACGACTGCCCTAAACCTAGTATTTTTGAGTTCAAGAGTGCCTGCCAAGTTTTATCTAGAGTTTCTGGAACTTCCATCTTGGCCTTAAAGGAAGCTTTTTGTGTTCTTACTTTATCACTGTGTTTACTATAAAGTCATAGATCTTGATGGAGGGAATTTTGGCTGTCATCAGGGTAGGGGCAGTGAACTCACATGCCTTCAGAGGCAGATAGTGATGCAAGTGGAAGAAGCTGGCCAGGTGTCATACTCTGTGAAGTAGTGGGGCCTGTGCTGACCTGGGACACCCACGTCCCATTTCACGGATGCCCACTTTTCAGTGCCAGTCAGTTGTTACTATGTGGAGTGAGCCTAAAGTTGCCTGAACTCCCAATTTTTCAAGAGAGATTAGAAATCTAGGATTTTACTGTAACATTTCCTGTGGCTCAGCTGGAATGAGCTGAGCTGAGCTCATTCAATGAGCTCACAGCTCCTGCAATGCAGGAGACCTGAGTTCAATCCCTGGGTTGGGAAGATCCCTTAAAGAAGAGAAAGGCTACCCACTCCAGTATTCTGGCCTGGAGAATTCCAAGGACTGAATTCCTGGAGAATTCACTTCACTTTCCTAATTTCTAAAATCACTGAGTCTGGCCTGTGGCTCGCTGTTCTCATCTGGTGCCTGAAAGGTTATGTTTTGGTGTTTTGGAATAATTCGTCTTGGGTCTGTGTGACCTGCAGCAGAATTGCTCTGTGGTTGGGAGTACATGCTGTGGAGACAGACTGCCTAGCTCTGTGATCTGGACAAGTTACTTGACCTCTCTGTGCCTGTTTCCTCATCTGAAAAATGAGGATAATAGTCCCCCAACCTCATAGTTCATAAACGAGTTAACAAGTGCACAAGCATTGACAACATTAAGTAAGCTGTTAACTCAGTTATTATTTGGATCTCTCAGAGCCCCAGGGTTATATGAGAATACCTGCCTCTCAGGTCTAAATTATCCAGACTAAATTTGGCAAGTGCATTCATTAAAAAAAGAAGACTTGCCTCTCTGGATTATTATGGGAACTCCTGAGATGTTGAACAGCAGTGGACTGATGATAAGCAGTGCCAATACATGTTAGCTACTTTTAGTGTTTATTTTAGTTTAGCTTTATTGATTTTATTTTGTTTTTTTTTTTAACTGCTTTTCATTTTATTTTCAAATGTGATTACAGATAAGGGCAGTGCAGGGCCTTGCACATGTCATGTAGCTGCAAACAGGTCTGGGGCTGGACCTTGGTCTCCTGTCTTCCCCACCCCCGACCCAGCCCAGGTTCTGGTATAGGTGGTTCTTGGTTGGTTGATTTTTCTTATTTTCCTCTTTAATTGGAAGCATTCCTCAGAGTCAGTCTTTAAAAAAATTTTTTTTTTAATATTTATGTATTTATTTTTGACTGCACTGGGTCTTCGTTGCTGCACGTGGGCTTTGTCTGGTTGCAGAGTGGGGACTGCTCTCGAATTGTGGTCCTCAGACTTCTCATTGCAGTGGCTTCTTTTGTGGAGCGTGGGCTCTAGGGCACACGGGCTTCAGTAGTTGCGGCTCATGGGCTTAGTTGCTCCAAGGCATGTGGGATCTTCCCGGACCAGGGTTGGAACTGGCATCCCCTGCACTGCAAAGTGGATTCTTAACCACTGGACCACCAGGGAAGCTGCAGACGGAGTCTTTTGACCTGGTAAATGAATATAATGGCTGCTGGCCTCGTCAGTCTGTACTAACAACGTGGATAAATCCTGGCAACCTGTCTGTGTTTTCGGGCCACCATACCTGGGAAGAAGGAATTTCATTTCCCACGTTTCCACACATTTCACATGTGCACTGTTTCATTTGTGTGTTCTTTTATTCAACATCACGTGAGAGATAAGGGGTTAAATAAGTTTTGGCCAGAGACCCTGTCACTTTGGTGCAGGGCTAAGATTGTACTAGTTTTTAGTATGTTGACCACAGCTGTCCCTCAAAGGGCTTAAACCCTGCCCACCACCTTCATTTTGTGAATAATCAACTTTTAATTCATTTATTTCCTGACAAGTACAGAATCATTAGCCTTATGTTCGTCAATTGCTCATATGTCTTATGTTGTTATTTAATTAATAGTTAAAGGACAAAACAACATGGATGATGATTATTTCAGTAATAATGATTTCAGATTCTTAGAATTTGATTATTATATAGCCAGCGCTTTTCTTTGAGTTTCGTATATATTAACCTGTTTGATCATTACAACTGCCCACAGGTAGTTACTAGTACTATCCTGGATTTACAGGTAAGGGTTTGAACCAAGGGATTAGGTATCTTGCTCACAGCTATTAAATATCAAGCCAATATTCAAACCGAGGCAATAAAATAAAGGAGTTTGTGCTCATAAATATGCTTCTATTCT
This sequence comes from Bos mutus, assembly GCF_027580195.1. NCBI lineage: Eukaryota > Metazoa > Chordata > Mammalia > Artiodactyla > Bovidae > Bos > Bos mutus. The sequence goes on along the minus strand of NC_091641.1, from coordinate 19,259,205 downwards.
GAATGAATAGTCAGCAATCATATCATTACTGCCACATAAGCCCTATGCATCCTCCCCAAAAAAGAGTAACATTGGTTCTTGACATGCAGAGGATTGGGGAATCACTTCATATATTGTTAAAGTGCTGAAGTTTTGATACCTTATATGTGACAAAGTACCAGTGTGTGTGCTACATTAATGTGCATAATATTTTGTTCTGCACACATATATACATGATGGTTTTTATTTATTTATTTTAATTGGAGGCTAATTACTGTACAAAATTGTAGTGGTTTTTGCCATACATTGACATGCATCAGCCATTTTGCACACATATGTACATGATGTTTTTTAAACCTTTTTTTTTTTTTTTAATTCAGAGGTAGGTAAGGTGGTCTGGTATTCCCATCTCTTTAAGAATTTTCCACAGTTTGTTGTGATCCTCACAGTTAAAGTCTTTAGCATAGTCAGTGAAGCAGTAGATGTTTTTCTGGAATTCCCTTGCTTTTTCTGTGATCCAACGGATGTTGGAAGTTTGATGTCTGGTTCCTCTGCCTTTTCTAAATCCTGTTTTGAAATACATTTGAAAGTTCTTGGTTCACATACTGTTGAAGCCTAGCTTGAAGGATATTGAGCATTACCTTGCTAGAATGTGAAATGAGCGCAGTTGTCTAGTAGTCTGAACATTCTTTGGCATTGCCTTTCTTCTTTATTCAGAGAGTAATGCCACATGCAAAAAAAAAAAAAAAAAAGTCATATAGTTTAAAGGGTAAACAAAGAAAAGTCTCTCATCTATCGCAGACTTCGGCCTCTAACCTGGGAAGCAACCTTGCTGTATTCTAGAATTTTCATGTGCATATATAAATGTGAAGAGAGATTTTTTTTTTCCCCCTAAAGATAGATGGGAGCATACTATACACATTCCTTTGTAAGTTACTTTTCAAGAGTTTGTCTTAGGGGCCATCTCATATCTGTCTGTCTGCTTTTTATGTTTTCATGGCTATATGGTATTTCATTATATAAACCTGCCAGAATTTATTTAACCCCAAGCAATGGGTATTTAAGTTCTTTCCAGATCCTTTCTATTATACACAGTGCTGTAGTAAATGTTCTTGCATTTTCACATACAGACGCAAGTCTACCTGTGAGATGGGCTCCTGGCGGTGGAGTTATCTGGTCCCAGGCTGAGTGTTTGCAATGCATGAACACTGCCCAGGTGCCTTTCGAGGGCTGTACTCCATCAGCATTGCACTTGGGGTTCCGTGACCTGCGCTGGGTATTACCAGCCTTGACTGCTTAGCAATAGGATGTGGTTATTTTATTTTGCATGTTTTAAGAAGCAGAGAGACCCTGTGGTAGTGCCCAGCCTCCCCTCTCCCTTCCCAGGTAAACATGGGTGACCGGTTTGGGCAGATCATGATCGAGAACCTGCGGAGACGACAGTGTGACCTGGCCGGAGTGGAGACTTGCAAGTCACTGGAGTCGCAGGTCAGAGGGCAGAGGCCCGGATGTCCTCTTGTACCCTGGCCAACCGAGAAAGTGCTTCCTCCCTACGCAGATGGGAGAATGTGAGGGTCCTTCCGGAGTGCCTGCCTGCGGGCAGCCACTGGTTCATCGTGTGGGGGAGATCCAAGCCCTGTACTACCATCTTGGCATGGAAAATACAAGTTTACATTTCCTGTCTCCTGTTACTTTACTTTTTTATTATGCTGTTTTTCAAACAACATAAGAGTAGAGGGAATAATTAAAGTGAACACCTATGTCCCACCAGCCAACTTCAATAATTAATAATATTTTGTCATTGCCATATTGTTACCCCTTCCCCCAAATTTTCATTGGTGGTGTCATTGGAAAGGTGGCTCAGGGGTAAAGAATCTCCCGGCAGTTCAGGATTCACGAGTAGATGTGGGTTCAATCGCTGGGTCAGAAAGATACCCTGGAGGAGGAAATGGCAGCCCACTCCAGTGTTCTTGGCCTGGATAATCCCATGGACAGAGGAGCCTGGCGGGCTACAGTCCATGGGGTCACAAAGAGTCAGACATGACTGAGTGTATGAGCACATCATTGGAATATTTAAGGCAAATCCCAGACACTGTTTCATTTCCCTCGTAAGTACTTCAGTGTGAATCTCCTACCAGTAAGGACCTTCCTCTGCCCAGGATAATGATAATACCATGATCACATCTGACAAGTGGACATGCTCCTTCATAGCAGCTGACACCCACCCAATTCATACTCGGCTTTTACCAGTTGTCTAAAAAATTGTTCACGGTTGGTGTATTTGAATCAGGATCCAAACATGATTTCCACTTCATACTTGACTTAAATTCTTGCAAACTGTAATTGTTCCCCCAAAATTTAGAAATTTTTTGGTGAAGAGGCACTTCCCTATCCCTACCTCCTTTTAAATGGCTTAGTTTTTACATGGCTTGTGTCATTACCACCAGGGCCCTTTAAAAAGCTGTTGCTTGTATAGAATAGTTTCTTCCTTTATTTCTCTTTAAATATTATACTTTAGGGTGCCCCCATTGTAACAGTACCTGTTGAGTAGAGAAAATGGGGAAATGAAAAGACAGATGAGAGGGTCCAGAATGGGCTTTTTAAAGAGGAGCCCTCCGAGGGAAGCTGTGTGTGCAAAGAGTGCCTCGGGTCGTGTGACAGCTCCTGTCGTCTCCCTTTCTCTCCGCCCCACGTTTTAGAGAGAACGGCTCCTGTCCAGCGGGTGGGAGTCGGCGTCAGCCATCGACATGATGGAAGTGTACAGCAGGTTGCCTCGTGCCGAAGTGATCAGGTACGGGACTGACAAGAGTCCGCTCCATGGCAAATAACTGTGAATGAAAGGCATCATTGTCCATACCTTTTAATGTTTTTTTTAAAAAAAAAAAAACCCAACCCCAAACTAGACCTATTTTGACACAAGTTAACTGCTGCTAACATAGATTAAACATTGCTAGCTCCTTGAGAGTAACTCATTAGCTATTAGCCAAGACAAGGTTTATGCCCAAACATTATTTTAGTCAAAATAAACAGTTACACCTCTGCAGTGGAAATCTTGCACAATCCTGTGTTTTGGAAAAGGAGGAAAGTCACGTTGCTCAAGGGGTCCTAAGGGGGGTTGGGGGGAGTCTGCTTATGGATTTTTAAGTGGACTTTCCCCCTCATTATAAAAGAAAGACGTGCTTGTTGTTCTAAAACAATTTTCAAGTAAAGTTCATGAATTATAATATAGAGCAATTGTGTGCTGTGAATAAATTGGAGTATATTCTTTTTCTATGTGTATATAAATATTTATCAACCTATAGATTTGTATTTTTTGAATCAGTAGATTGATACATGTATTTGCCTGTAAACCACAATCCTTTCAAAAGCTTAACAATAGCTTATATTTATCTCTGCATGTCAAGATGTTCAGGTTACCATATCCTGTTTAGTGGTGCCTGGCATTTATATTGATGTGTGGATAAATGCTAACGACAACAGTTTTTCAAACTGAGATATAATTGACAGGCAATGTTAGTTTCAGGTGCACAACACTTTTTTAAGGAGAACCACTTTATTTTGAGTAGTAAACAAAACTCCGTTTATAATGTAATAAAAGAAACCATCCATCAATTTCTTCACAGTTAGTCTGAGGAACAAAATCTCCAGCTTAATTAGAATTTACATTTAACCTTAAATATTCTAAAATCCATCCATGTCAACTTTGGAGTTTTAGTCTTGCCCGATCCTATGAAATAGACCAAACCTTGATAGATAATCAGACTCCTAGTTTTTGCCGTTAAGCATATTTCTTCATCTTGCTTTCTGACTCCATACATTCCATCCTGAATGTTCAGTGGATTTGCAGTAAACTTCCAAGGTGAAGGGAAATTTCTTGCTCATCGTTGGCCTAAAATCTTGGCTTGTGTTCATCTTTTGAAACAAAAAACACACACCAAAAGTGCCCACAGGTTCCACTACTAAAACTCCTTTAAAGATCTTCTTTGCCAGTGGTTCCAGAGCGCAGTCCATGACGTCTGAAGCAGTGTCTTGGAGCAGAACCCCACCAGGTGCAGCAGGCAGGACATGGCAGGAGTCCTGGTTTAATTTACGTTTCTTTTCACATAAATGAGATTGAAAAGCCCTTGTTTTTTTCCTTGCCAGTGATCTGGTCTTTTACCCATCTTTTAAATAAGTTTTAAAAAGTGTTCTTTCTTACTGAAGTGTAACAGCTCATTTATATAACAAGGAAATCTACCCCCTTGTCATTTGTATTACAGACATTCTCTTGAGTTTGTCATCTGTCACTTTTGACTTTGCTTATGGAGGTTTTTTTCTTCTTTTCAAAAATAGCTAAAATGGTCCCACGCCATACGTACTGTTCTGTAGCCCGCTTCTTTTCACATAGTCTATCCTGAACGCGTTTCCACACCCGGCAGTGTGCGTCACGGCCTTCATTTTTAATTGGATACGTTGGTACTGTTGTCTTGTCATTCCACAGAATAGAGGCCCTTGAATTCCTGGATGAAATGGAGCTTCTTGAACAGCTCATGCAGCATTACTGCCTTTGCTGGGCCACCAAAGGAGGAAGCGAACTAGGTAGGTGACTTCACTTATATTGATTGGAATTTTTCTAGGGAATTTTTTGTCTCTGGAGAACGTAACGCTCAATGGGAATTTTCTACCCAGGAGGAACTAGGGCTCGTATACATGGATCTGTGAACATAGAGAATCAGCAGTTATAGCCTCTGATTTTATAGCACAAAACCCAGGAGAACTGCTTAAATAAACCACATGTATGAAAACCAACCAACAGCCCTTTAGGGCTGTTTGTGGAATTTCCTCAACTGGATGGTAAGAGACCTTGAGTCTTGTAATCATCTTAATGAAAGGATCCAGTGTTCAGCTTTTTGATCTGCTTGTAACCAGGTTTGCTTGATGTTAAAACACACAGGTCATTGTTTCTGTCTAACACCCCTGCAGCTGTGGGTTGAGTTTCTCTCTCTCATCTTGTTTTATATTGGAGGTGAATTCCCCTGGCTTGAAAGAGTCGGGCCGTGGGGACAAAGCCCGGAGCCTTGTCTCAGTGCCTTGTTGCCTTGATCTTGACCCAGTTCCTCCTTTACAGCTGCCCCGTGCTGACCGTGCTTCCCCTGGGCGCCTCTCCAGCCCAGTGGAGATAGTTTTAGATCCCAGTTCTGGCCTTTGCTGTTAAAGTGCCCTCAGACTTCCTATAGCTCTGTCTGACATACTGCCTTAGGCAAGTAGTGAATATAAAACAAAGAGCTTGGAGTCAAGGCCTGTCTCCTGTGTGAAAATTCCAGGTTGTTAATCATCCTCCTTGGGATTATCTTTCCACCAGTTTATAAATTTACCCAGCTGGGCAGTTCAGTCCACAAAATCCATTTATTTTTTATTTAAAAAATCATTTATTACTGTGTTTTTGTACTGCTGTTTTCCCCCATTTTTGAAAACAGTATAATTTTAAGCAGAGACTTTGGAAACTTCTAAAAAAAAGTATGGCAAAGAAAAAAAAATCACCCGTATGCCCATCACTCAGAGATAACCTCTGGCAGCTTTTCCCTTCTTTTCTTTTTCTAGCTGTTGATTTGTTTTTAGGGGGTTTAATTTATCTATGTAACCTTGATTCTGGATCTTTTTAAGCTTAATATTATAACATAAGCATTTCCCCTTGCTACTAAAAACTCTGCATGAGCATAATTTTCATGGCTTTATAAATATTCTGTCATGAAGCTCTGTCTGCATTTACTTAATTTTCTTACACTTTAAAAAAATACAGGTGACTTGTAATAGTATAGAATTAATTCTAGATTCTGTCAGGTAATGATGCATTGAGCTTTTCTATGTGAGGGGCTTCTTTTTCCCCCTTCTCACCTAGCTACTTGTGGTATCAGTGTAGTAAGTCACTTACATACGAACCTTCAAGCTGCGAGCTTTTAAAGATGCGCACGCGCGTTCCGTCAGTGTCAGGTGTGAGTGACACTGCAGCTTTTCCTCCGTCTCCTATTGCTGACGGCCCTTCAGCTTTCCAGCCTCCCACCTCCCTGCCCCCTTCTGGCAGTAACTCTTCTTGCCTCTTCACTCTATGCTGAGCTGTGTACTGTACTACTGTACTTTTCGAGGTACTGTACTGTGAGATTAAAAATGTTTACTTTGTATGTTTGTTTATGTATTATTTGTGTGAAAAGTATTATAAACCTATTACGGTACAGTACTATGTAGCCAATTGTGTTAGTTGGGTATGGAGGCTAACTTGGTTGTACTTATGAACACATTGGGCTTGCTAATGCACTCTTGGAATGGAATGGAACGGAACTCATTCGTTGTAAGGGACTTACTGTACTTAACTTGTATGTGTGTAGAGGAGAAACTGTCTGTGTTTGCTCGAAGTTCAACACTTAAAAGACCAGGTTCTAAAGAATAGGCCATAAGTCAAAATACGAACAGATTGATACTAAACAAACCTACAGCCAAGACTCTGGAAAATCAGAATGATTCTCCAATAATAAAATCACCTGCTAAAACAAAATTCAACACTCTTCATAGGAAGATATCAGAATTCAGAGTCTCCTCAGCTTACCACCCACCGTGTTCAGTTTAGTTCAGTCACTCAGTTGTGTCCAAATCTTTGTGACCCCATGGACCACAGCAGGCCAGGCTTCCCTGTCCATCAGCAACTCCTAGAGGTTGCTGAAACCCATGTCCATCGAATCGATGATGCCATCCAACCGTCTCATACTCTGTTATCCCCCTCTCCTCCTACCCTCAGTCTCTCCCAGCATCAGGGTCCTCTCCAGTGAGTCAGTCTTTCACATCAGGTGGCCAAAGTATTGGAGTTTCAGCTTCAGTATCAGTCCTTCCAATGAGTATTCAGGACTGATTTCCTTTAGGATTGATTGGGTTGTATTTGATTAAAAAATTACTAGATATGTGAAGAAATAAATTGCCTACACCAGTCTTTTTTATTACTGAATTTGATTCAAAGACAAAAGGGTGAAAAAAATTGCTAAGGCTAGTCAGTAACCCTTTGACTTCTTTCTCACCCAAAATGGGACAATAGTAATTTTCAAATGTATTTAAGGTAAAAAGCAGAGCACTCAAGAATGAACTCGTTAAAACAAGTTGTCTGAATGAAAGGTATTAATTCAGGAAAAAAAAAAAACTTCAGCATTTAAAGAATGGACGTGTGGGTTTTACTGGAGAGCCCATAAACCGCTGTAACATGTCTTAATCCCTTTTAAACCGCCAGTAAACACTGTCTCATCCAGCCTCCTGTTTCCTTGTGGAATCTTATCTTACACAACCAGGAGGCCCGGGTGCAGTAATTGAATGTGCAGCCGTCGCCCCAGAGCCGGTCCCCATGGACCTGGGGCCCCAGGGTCACATTCTTCCACCTCTGACTGTTTTCTCTGCCTCAGCCTGTGACAGCCCCTTCTCAGCATCTGTGCGTTTCCTCCCCTCAGGTTTGAAGGAAATAACTTATTGATCTGTTCAAGACTCGTGCTGAGCCAGAGCTGAAGCCAGCGACCTTTCCGGAGTTGAGTCTCCAAGTTTCCTGAGTGGTGGGGAAGCTCCGGCCACCATTCTCCCCACTCTCCAAGAAGCCTCATTTACTGGGGTGGTTGTACAAGTTCCTGTTCCTGTTGGCTAACAGTTTAAATAAATCTCCATTGCCAGTTGCCGGTGTGTTGGTCCTCTGCTGTTTATCCTTTGCTCCCCGGGGGGGACTGTGGTTCCCCTCTTTGTCAGCTGGAACCAAAGATCCTCAGCCCAACCTTGGCCTTGGCCCACTGCCCGTGAGTCAGACTCAGCTCCTGCATCCGTTGTGGGATTTACTCCCGTGTGCTCTTACGTGTGGCATCTTGACCAGAGGTTGGAGCGCATCTCTGCTCCCATTTCTGCCCTTGCCTGCTCAAGTCCTCCTTCACCTTGGTCACTGTGGCAGGGTGAATGATGACCCTCTAAAATGTCCCTTCCCAATCCCCCCTGCTGAGAGTATGTTACCTTGTATGGCAAAAGGGGCTTTGCAGATGTGATTAAGTTAAGGATCTTGAGGTGGGAGCATCCGGGTGGGCCAGATGTAATCACAAGAGTCCTTCCTTTTAAGGGAAGAAGGGAGGGCAGAGTCAGAGGAACAGGCAGTGTGATGCCACAAGCAGAGACCGGAGTGATATACTTTGAAGATGAGGGAAGGGCGAAAGTTGAGGAATATAAGTGGCCACTGGATGCTGAAAAGGGCAAGCGAATATCTCAGAGCGTCTAGAAGGAACCAGTCTTGCCAACACCTGGACTTCAGCCCAGTGAAACTAATTTCAGATTTCTTACTCCCAGGACAAGAAGAGAATAAAGTTGTATTATTGTAAGCCAGTGAGTCTGTGGTCATTTGTTATAGCAGCAGTAAGAAATTAATACATATACAATACTAGTACAGATTAAAGGGTCCCTGGAGATTCAGAATCGTAAGGCCTGTCCATGCCTGATAACATTCTTGGTTATGTGAGTGAGCTGTGAACTTGGACCTGAGTATGCAGAATGGCAGCAAGGCAGCCCCCCAACCCTCCTCTCCTAGAGGTTGCAGAATCAGAGATCAGTGTTCCTAGAGTGTGGCCTTCATCCCACTACACAACAGTGTGCTTGTGGGTGGGAGTCGGTGGTGATACAGCGTGAACCCAGTGAGAAAGTTACTTGCTTTTCACTTACCTTTCAGATCTTAAGAATTAGTTCAAGGAAAAGATTGCAGGCTGGTACTGCTGGGTCTTCAACACTAATGTCATATTTACTAATTCATTGTTTTTGAAACCATGTACTAGCCATTAATGGGTGGTGAATCCATCTGGGGAATCAAGTCCATTATTTTTAAAAGATAAGGAATGGAATGGAAAACATTCATAGCACTTTATCAGTAGTCAGGGTATGTACTTTTTTATAACTTGTTTCATTTTTGTGTGTGTTTGCCCTAACATTGTTCCTAATGTTTTGGTCTTGTTTTTTAAGTGAAGTACAGTTGACTTACAATGTTGTATTAATGTGTGTTGTACAGCAAAGTGATTGAGTTATACATATGTATACATTCTTTTCTATTTTCTTTTCCATTATGGTTCATTACAATCGGATCTAGTTCCCTGTACTGTACAGTGGGACCTTGTTTTTTATCTAGTCTATATATAACAGTTTGCGTCTGCCAACCTCAAACTCCCAACCCACCCCTCTTCCTCCTCACCTCCTCCTCAGCATCGGTTTTGGTTTTGATCGTAAGTGAAGGTCAGAGTGTTATAGCACTTCACCAACTGTGGCAGCAGTAGCATTTGGCTGAAGTTTTTAAAACTTTGCTTGGCTTCAATTATATTTCTGTTTTCCCTTACATTTTTTAATGGATTATGTTCTGTTCAAGGCTAAGGATACACCATTACTGTTGATGGTTGTGTTATAAAATATCCCTTAAAGTACCTGTAAATCTCATTTTAAAAATGAATGCAGCAGAGATGGCGAAAGTGATACATTTGGAAATACTGACATTGAGCAGCACCGCAAGAGGGAATGGTTGACCCAGCCCTTTAGAGGATCTCGCCAGGAGTCCACTTTCATGCCCTCCCGCACCCCGACCCCCATACTTCTCACAACCAAGACATGCGTTCCAGAGTGTGGTTTTAGTGTTTGAGTTGGAGCTTGGAACTGATTTCACCTAGGATTTACAGTCACTCCCTGCCTCTCCTGTTCTCCCACCCACTCATCTAAAACCTCTTGTAATCCTTTCTACACACTGCTTAACTGAAGCTGGTCTTGGGAAGGACATCAGTGATGTTGAAACCATCACATCCAGGGACCCTTTCTCAGTCCTTGGCTGTCTCAACTTCTCAGTAGCATCTGACGTGGGTTACCACCTGTCTCCTTGAAATATTGTCACTGCCAATAAATGATGGAACTGAATCTGAAACCAGGCAGGTTGGCTCTGGAACTTGTGCTTTTGACTGCTGCGTTTTATATATATATATATCCCTTCTCCCCTTGCCCCAAAAAGCATAGAAAATTCCCCCATGGCTGCCCTGATGCCTCATTTCCTTATTTCTGATAAAATTTTCACATTTATTACATTTGCTTATTTCCCATTTGGTGGCTTCCCTATGTGCCGTTAATGAAGAGTGATCTTTTTCTGCAGAAATTTTAGTGAAGATTTTGAATATTTAGCAGAAATAATGTTAAACACCACGACTAAGTTACCATATGATCCAGCAATCCCATTCCTGGGCGTGTATCCAGAAAAGGTGAAAACTAATTCAAAAAGATACATGGCACCTCAGTGTACATAGCAGCACTATTTGCAATAGCCAAGACAAGGAAGCAGCCTAAATATCTATTGACCAATGAATGGATAAAGAAGATATGGCATAGGAGCTTCCTTGGCGGTCCAGTGGTTAAGGCTTTGCACCTCCAGTGCAAGGGACATGAGTTCCATCCCTGGTTGGGGAACAAAGATTCCATCTGTTGCTCGAGGTAGCTAAAATTTTTTTAAAACTATATTTAAAAAGATGTATATACACATAGTGAAATATTATTCAGCCTTAAAAAATAATGAAATAATGCCACTTGCAGCAACATGGATGGAGCCAGAGATCAGCATACTAAGTAAGTTGGATAGGGAAAGACAGACACTGTATGATATCACCTATATGTGTCATCTAAAAAATGAAACGAATGAACTTATTTATAAAATAGAAGTAGATTCACAGACATAGCAAACAAACTTATGGTTGTCAAAGGAGAATGAGGGGGGAGGCCATAGATAGCTTGGGATTAACGGAAACACACTACTATATATATAAAATAAACCTACTGTTAGTATATAGCACAGGGAACTATATTCAGTATCTTATAATAAGTGGAAAGAATCTGCAAAAATATATAATAATATATTTATATATAATATTTTATAAGTAATATATGTTTATAACTAAGTTACTTCGCCATATACCTGAAATTAACACAGCATTATACATCAGATATACTTAAACAAACCCAAAAGACAGCACCACCAGTGGGTATCTAGGATGCTTTCAGTGATGTTGATTGGAGAATACCATCAAGGACCTGGGTTTGCTCTCTGTGCTCTGTCTTGCTGAGCACGTTGGCTTTAATTTTTTGATGTTGCCTTATAATGATAAAGTAGCTGCGAGAGTGTCAGGCATCACAACTGCATTCATGGCAGGAAAGGTAAGTCTTTTCTTTAGTAGTCTCTTTTTATCCAGAATAAAGTGGTCCCCAAATGTGCTCAAACATTTTCATCTATACCTTATGATAAGAACTGAGTAGGATTGCCAAATGAGATACAGGTTGGCCAGTTAAATTTAAATTTTGGTAAACACAGATTTTTGTTTTCAGTGTAAGTATGTCCCATGGGAAATCCAAATTTAACAGGGTATCCCCAGTGATTTTGTTATTTTATATACATAAAAATATTAATAATTTTTGCTATCTGGCAACCCTAAAACTGAGTCCAATTGCAAGAGGGGCTGGGAAATAAAATGTCTGACTTTCTGGCTTTTGTAATGCAAGATGGGCAAAAGAGAAAGAAACTAAAGCTTTTAGGTGATCAGCCACCCGATGTGGAGTCATCTTGATTGTGTTTGCTCTCCTGCACAGAGAATATGTTTGCGTAATATCAGAAAATTTATGAAGTCCAAAGCAGAGTCAAACTATATTTTCATCTTAAGTTTTTTTTTTTATTTTTTTGAAGGGGAGGAGAGGAAAGCGTGGAGGGTCATGAATAAAGTGCCTGTCATAGGCAGGATATATAATTTTATTCTGCTTTACTTTTTTATATTCCCCCTTATTCCACAAAAGGAATTGAGGTGACTAATAAAACTACATTAACACAAAAGGCAAAAATAAATGCCTTGGGGGAGCTGGAGAGGAGAGAGGAGATGTGTGCTCAGTCACTCAGTCATGTCTGATTCTTTGCAACACCATGGGCTGTAGCCCACCAGACTCCTCTGTCCATGGGATTTCCCAGTCAAGAATACTGGAGTGAGTTGTCATTTCCTCCTCCAGGGGATCTTCCCCACCCGGGGATCGAGCCCATATCTCCTGCCTTGGCAGGCGGATTCTTTACCTAGAAAGCCCTTGGGCAGCTGGAACGTGAGTTTAGAGGGGGGAAAAAAGGCCCAGAGATGTGCATGTTTTATTGTCTCATACAGGTCTTGGAAGTGGGCTACAAATTTGGCTCCCCCAAAGTCCTCAGGATTGAAATATGATTCTGCTTTCATAAAACCACAGCCAGCTGCATGCTCTAGAGAGGCACACATCTTCCTGCACAGAGACCCAGGACTCTTCTCCAGAGCATCATCAGTGGGATCTGGGGATGTGTGGGGCCTGGCTTTGCAGCTGCTGCTTCAGGTTCCCTTGATGCAAGCTGAAGACAGAAGTGAAATTACTCTGGACCAAAGCAGCACAGTCCAAGTACATAGCTCTGGGATGCTGTAGTGCATACAAGAGTAGGATCTAGAAAACCTGGGGAAAATGAAAGGCCCGCAGAACTGATGTGCTAAAATAATGTCTCAAAGCTGGATACTTTATACGAGATTCCATGATAGTAAGTTTGAGGTCGGAACCTTTGACGAAGACTGGGAGGTCAAATTGACTGAGTGGTCCAGATGAAAATGCTTATCAGGGCCAGCCCGGTGGAGGGCAGAGGTCTTCATGGGAAAGTGAGGCTACTCCAGAGGCAGAGCTTCATTCCAAGGTTGCTACTTCCAATATCAAATGAACTATTCCACACTCTCCTTAAAAACCCTCCTTTAAGCCCCACTTCCTCCTCTTGGTTGGAGAAGGAAATGGCAGCCCACTCCAGTACTCTTGCCTGGAAAATCCCATAGATAGAAGAGCCTGGTAGGCTGCAGTCCATGGGGTCGCAAAGAGTCGGACACGACTGAGGGACTTCACTTCACTTCACTTCCTCCTCTTGGTATGAAATCCAGCCCTGTCCTGTGGCCTATGAGACCCAAGACTTGGCATCCCTCCTCGGCTCCCCCACCTCCTCTGTGCCTCTCTGCCCTAACCATGACCTCCTCCCAGCTCTGCCAACCTACCAAACTCTGTTTGCCACAGGGCCCCGCAGTCAGGGGGCTGGAAATGTAAGAAACACAGCCAGTATTCAGTTCACGAATCACTTGGTTTATGGCACACAATACAGGTTTAAGGTAAGGAAAGCGGGTAGTGAACCACTCCAAGAAGTCCTGAAAGGAGTCATCTCAGCTGTCTCCCAACCGGCAACAAGTCACAGTAGCTGTGGGTGGGAGGTCACCTTCTGCTCCGACAGAGAGTCGGGCAGCTTCCATCTGGAAGGTCTCCCAGAGCAGAGAGTCGGGTCCTCCAGCAAAGCAGCTGCAAGTCACTCGGCTCAGTGACCTCTCCCAGAGGAGTCAAGTTCCCCCAGGGGAGGAGGTCTTGGTCCTGTGTTCCACTGAGGTACACTGCCCATCACATTCCTAAGGTAATGCTCTTAGTCTGTTCCTCTAGGACTCTTCACACTCCTACTGCGGATGTTTCAAAACAACTAATGTGGATGTTCACATTGGCCACTGTGACTCCATTTTTTAAACAAGATAATTAGAAGTTTTATATATGGATTCTCTGGGTCTTTGCTGCTGCACAAGGGCTTCCTCTAGTTGTGGAGATCAGGGGCTCCTCTTCATTGTGACGCGGGCTTCTCATTGCAGAGCACAGGCTCTAGGGCGCTCTGGCTTCAGTACTTGTGGCACATGGGCTTAGTTACTCCATGGCATGTGGAATCTTCCCAGATCAGGGACTGAACACATATCCCCTGCATTCGCAGGCAGATTGTTAACCTCTGGACCACCAGGGAAGCCCCGTGACTCCCCTTTGAACTACTTAACTAGCTTAAATTAAATTTACTATCTTAAATCCTATAAGATTCACACAAGATGAGTAGGGATCATAACACTCAAGAACTCACATCATGACCCTTTGCCTTTGCTGGCCTTTGTACCTGCTGTTCCTTTTCCTGAGTCAGCCTTCGCCCTTAAAGCTGAGATTAAACATCACCTCCGCATCACCCTGTGTAAATATTCCCTGGGGCTGTAACAGCATCCTGTGCTTTTGCCTTTATGGTCCTTGTGTGAACTTGTCATCATTTTTACTCATTCCGCAAGTATGTATCAAGCACGTTCTCTGTATGAGGCACTCAAAAACAGTAGAGCAAGTGAACAAATAAAACACAATAATTGCACTGCTTATGTGACTCAAGGGACTCAAGATTGCCATCATGTCTTCGCACGATGATGCAATCATACCTTTATTGCACATTTGATTTTTAACCTCTCTATGAAAATATTTGAGATTCAGATGTTGGGGCCTCAGGACCTATCACCAATGATGGATACCCCAGTAGGTTATGACTGTGGTTCATAATACGTGTTGTTTCACAGCTTGTCAATCTGAAGATCAGCACAAGAGAAAAGCAATGACTCCAATGGCAACAACTCTTGCAGTATTCCAAGTGCTGTTTGCATGGGGGTACCTCTCAAGGCTAGACCCACTGAACCTCTGGGAGGAATGGCAGGGAGTTCGGGGAACAAGATCCAAGAGCTTGCTAAGCCCAGTGCTGGGGAAATCGTTGTGCACTGTCTGCCAATAGAACTTGCTGAACTCAGTGGTAAGTGAGTAATTAAATGACCAGGCAGAGCTTTGCGAACTGAGAGAGGGCCCATTGTTCTGGTCTTACCCACCTGTTGTGTCCCAACTGTGGGTGAGTTTGAGTGCTGGGGTCTGAAACCCGAGTGTGGATCATGGCTTCCTGATAGCAGAAGAAAGATAATTTAGAGATATAAGGAGAGAGGACCTATTATGGAAGGGAGAGATGGGGTTGGTTCTTGAGGAGTGGGAACCAGGGAGCAGGGCCTTGGTGAAATGATGCTAAATGGAACATTACAGTAAACCCACTAGAAAAGGCGTCACAAAGGCAGCTTTGATGTTGATGCTGGTGAAGCGCAGTAGATTGCAAAGATTGCAAAGAATGGCCCTAAAGACTTCTAGAGTCTCTGTCTCCACTGCTTGCATCAGGAGCAGCCACATGATTTGCTTTGGCCAATAGGGTGATAAGAAAAGGTGAGTGGGGAATCCCCTGGTGGTCCAGTGGTTAAGACTCTGTGCTCCCAATGCTAGAGGTGCAGGTTCGATCCTTGGTGGGGAAATAAAGATCCCATGTGTCACATGGCATGGTCAAAAAGAAAACATGAGCAACTTGACAGGTTGCTTGGGCATTGGGGTTCACCTTCTCTCACTGTTCTTGGGAACCACATGGTGACCACAATGAAAATAAGCCTGGGGCGGGTCTGTTGGATGAGACGATCATGTGGAGCTGAAATGAGCTGTCTGGATGAGGCCCTCCCCAGGCCCAGGCCTCAGGCAGCTCCCTAGCTGACCACAGAAGTACAAGGGAGCCCTGACCTGAACTGCCCAGCCATCTTGCAGAATCGTGAGCTAAGTGCCTGGTTCTTGTCTTAAGCCACTATATTTGGGGATAGTTTGTTACCCCGCAGTAGCTAACCCATACAGGTGGGGATGCAGGTTGGGAGCAGAAGGCAAAGTATTGGTTGAATGTTTCCTGCTGTTGAAAAAAATTTGCAAGCATAAGAGTTGTGAGTTTTATTTGAGGAAAAATGAGCACTGTATCCTGGGAGACACTATTTCAGATAGATCTGAGAAACTGCTCCAAGAAGTGGCTGCAGTCTGATGGCTGCTAGATGGCAGATGTTTCTTCCTTCCCGAGTTCCCTCAGGGCTCACCAGCTCACCGTCCATGGTGGCTGCAATCGCTAATGACTGGGACATCCTTTGTTTATAGGAAACACTCCATTTCTCACTTCACAAATGCTTGTTCTGTGTCAAGCTGTGTGCCATGAATTAAGATCTACTGATGGACATGGCAGGCGTGCTCTCTGCACTCACAGAGCACCAGCCATCAGTGCCCCCCGCCTCCCCACCAACAAAAACTTGGCTATTTCAATACCCTGTGGCAAGTCCAGGAGGGTGCTCTGGGGAGAGAAAGAGATGTGTGAGCTGACATCTGAGGATGTGCCAGGTGAGTGGGCCCTGGAGGCGGGGTTGGGGGCGGGGTGATGAAAGAGAGAGAGAAGAGAGCCCCTGACTGTAATGTGGGACCATTTAGAAGAGACCAGCCATGTGCTGCCCAGCGGCAAATGTTTCCTCTGGGAGGTCATGGAGATGTCCCAGGGTGCTCACGGTATACTTTTAAGGCATCCATTCTCAACAGAGGTGATATTGCCCCCACTGGAGCAAAAATTGCTTAGGGTGAGGGTTGTCCAACTCTTTGCAACCCTGTAGACTGTAGCCTATCAGGTTCCTCTGTCCTTGGAATTCTCCAGGCAAGAATACTGGAGTGGGTTGCCATTTCCTCCTCCAAGGGATCTTCCCGACCCAGGGATTGAACCTGAATCTCCTGCATTGGCAGGCAGATTCTTTACCACTGAGCCATCAGGGAAGCCCAGGTTTAGGGTGGTTATTAGCCCTCCAAAGAACCACAGGATGTAAACAGATATGAAATATTATCTGTGGCATTAGTGGGCTTCTTCGGTGGCTCAGAAGGTAAAGAATCCACCTGCAACACAGGAGACCTGAGCAGGGCATGACCACCCACTCCAGTATTTTGGCTGAGAATTCCGTGGACAGAGGAGTCTGGAAGACTACAGTCCATGGGGTCACAAACAGATATGAAATATTACTTGTGGTATTAGTGCTTAATAGAGGGGTGATAATTTTTTTTAATATTTTATTTATTTTATTTTTTAACTTTACAATATTGTATTGGTTTTGCCATATATCAAAATGAATCCACCACAGGTATACATGTGTTCCCCATCCTGACCCCTCCTCCCTCCCCATAAGTCTCCGCAGGGGGGACATCATGGAAAACAATGGTTGAGAAACACTGTTTTAAGGGAATCCATATCCAGGGCCTCACCTTGTGCAATCTGCTCCCTTTCTCCATGCCCTCCCACTTCTCCAAAGAGCATCCTTCTGCCCCGTCTCACATCTGTGCTGCTGGTTTGCTCTTGGAATTAAAACCTGGGAGAGGGGAGAACAAAGAAATACTGGTACTGGCTGGCACTGAGAAAGTGAATAAATAATACTGACCAAGTATCAAGCAAGTCCTTTTTAGATTTGAAGGATTCTTCGCTCTCAACCAAATTGAAGGGGGATACAATAGCTTAGCATGCTTTGAACTTTTTTTAAAAGCAATAGATTTGAAAGAAGTTTTTTTAAAGAATAGGTTATTTTCATCATATAACTCAAAAGGTGTTCAAAGAAATGTGTAGCATTGCTATAGAAACCTCCTTCTATTTGTTTTTGTGAAAGCTCTCTCCTTGCCTACTGTAAAAATGAAAAATAGAAATTGAGTTGGTGCTGAGCCCTGTCTTACAAAAATAAGCTAGAGTCATCTTGGGATATATGAACTCATTAAATAAATAAGCAAAACTTGCTCTATCCATTTCATTAAAAGATATATTTCCTCTAAAATTTTATTTTTTATGTTTAATCATTATCAGCATGTGCAGTATAGTTGGGGTATGTCAATCAATTGTCTACTGATAGTAATTGTAATGATAACTCAATCCATAAAGGAATAAACAACATTTAGAGTCACTGTTCACAGAAAATTTATACAAGTATTAATTTCTCTCTCTCTTTCTCTGTGCAGACATGTATTTCCATAAGATCTTATAGAAAACCTGACTAAACATTTTGGCCAATCCAATATATGTATTTGATTTTGCCTATAAATGGAATTATATGCTGCATACTGTATTATGAACTATTTTTACCCCAAAGTTTTACAACAATATATAGAGATCTGTATGCACAGCACACATACAGATCTACAACAGAGGCGGGACAATTTTTTTTAAGGGTCAGATAATTAATATTTTAGACTTGGTGGATCAAGAGGATATTTTATACTTAATAACTATTTGAAGTGTGAAAGGCTTCTTACATCATATTCAAAAAGCCACTAACACCTGAAACTCACACCACTTTGTAAATCAATTATACTCCAATAAATAAAATAAAAAGCCACTTACTTAAGTGGTAGTCTTTTGTTAACGTATATCTATGTTGCTTCCATATTAATTCAATATTATAAATATGTGGCAATTATGCACAATCCTTCTGTATAAATCTTTTCACACTTATCTGTTTACCTCCAAAGGACGTTGTTGTTCATTTGCTAAGTCACGGCTGACTCTTTGTGACCCTATGGACTGCAACACACCAGGCTCCTCTGTCCTCCACTATCTCCTGGAATTTACTCAAATAAGTGAAAAAAAGACATCTCATTGATGTTCTTACACTTCTTTAGTTACCATGACTGTCTTCTCACACATTATTGTGAACTTATTGTTTCCAATTCCCTGTTTGTGTCTTTTCTCCATTTTTCTCTGTGGTTATTTTTTCACATTGATTTCTAAGAGCTCTTTACCCAGTAAGGGCAGTGACATTTGTCATTTATGTGCAGTATTTTACCCCAGTTTTTCATTTTTCTTGTCTATGCTAATCATTTTTTTCTTTCTTGGTTTAGAAGTTATATATTTTATCTGTTTCAGGTTGATTCTTTTTCCAGTATAATAGATGTTCATGCATGTCAAGCCTCTCATGATTACAAAAATATTTACCCATGTTTTATTTTAGGGCTTTTATGACCCTTTTTACATTTTTTTAGTGTCCGTAGTATTTGTTAATCATTTATTTATCAAGAGAGACTATTCCTTAGCCCAGATATTTATCATTCCATAGTTCAAGAACATAGGTAAGTGACAAAGTTCTATGGAACTCAACCCAAAGAAATTGTGTTCAAAACTCACTTTTCACTCTGAAAGATACCAGCTTTCCTTATGTCCTCAAAATCTTCCATAGAGTCATAATTTCTGTAGGAATCTGCATATGCCTCCTTCCTTGGTTCGTCACTAGCAAACTTACAGAAAGTTGCAACTCCCAGGGAGACAATGAACGCTCCAACCATGTGAAATCACAGATGCGTGATCCAGAAGGTTTCATCAATGAACTGGACAAGGTAGTTTTTCTTTTCTACAGCTCAACAACATGGTCTTTCCATATGGATAGAGAAATGGACCTCTCTTTTACATGTTAAACTTTGGCTCATTTAGAATTTATTTTGAAGTACAGAATGAGATAAATATTTTATTGTTTTAAAAATAAGCCTAACCAATTTTCCTATTTAAGTATCTTTAATCCATGATTTTGAACCACAATTTATATTTCTATGCATATGCTTACATGTGTGTGTGCTAAGTTGCATCAGTTGTGTCTGACTCTCTGTGACCCTATGGACTTCAGCTCATCAGGCTCCTCTGTCCATGGGATTTTCCAGGCAAGAATACTGGAGTGGTTTGACATGCCCTCCTCCAAGGGATCTTCCTGACCCAGGGTTCGAACCCAAGTCCCATGTCTTCCTTATTGGCAGGCAGGTTCTTTACCAGTAGTACCCCCTGGGAGGGCTTCCCTGGCGGCTCAGATGGTAAAGAATCTGCCTGCAATGCGGGAGACCTGGGTTCAATTCCTGGGTTGGGAAGATCCCCTGGAGGAGAGCATGGCAACCCACTCTGGTATTCTTGCTTGAGAATCCCCATGGACAGAGAAGCTACAGTCTCTGGGGTCACAAAGAGTCGGACACAACTGAACGACTTAAGTACCACCTGGGAAGCCCTTCCATGTATATATTTGGGTTTAAAAGAACTCATTTTAAAAGCCTACCAGCTATCAAGGAACTGAATATTATGACTCCAGCAAGTTATTCACTCCCAGACCTACATGTAGAATTTCTTAAAAAGCAATGTATGGCTTATCTTTAACTGGAAGCTTTTTTACCTGATAGCAATGTGTATATCAAAGGTAAAACTCTTATTATTCAGGTTGAAAGGATTGTTTTTATTTCTCCTAAGCACAAAAATAAGGATATTTAGAATTGAGAAATATAGCTGAATAAGTGCTATCCATTTGTACTCTATCTATATGTATGTGTAACCATGATTGTGGGAATAAAATAGTTAGCAGATTTCTAATTTAAAAAAATAGAAGTGCAACAAGCAACAAAGGTTTACTGTATAGCACAGGAAACTATAGTCAATATCTTGTAATAACCTATAATGGAAAATTATTTCAAAAATAATATATGTGTATAACTGAATCACACACTAAAAAGGATTCTACTCTTTGAAATTTAGTAGTGTTTATCTTTTTGCCAGTTTTTCCAAATGTCCTATGGACATCTAATAACAATGTATGAGATACAAAAGTTTAAATTTATTTGTGTAGGATATAAGATTCATATAAATCAATATAAATAGATATATATCATATTTAAATTATTAATGACATCATTCAAGATGCTCCTAATCTTATTTTTTCTGTACTTGATAAAATATTCTCAGAGAAATGTTAATATGTCTATGATTATATATTTTTTCTTTTCCCTTGTATTTCTTTTGATTTTTGCTTTATGTATCTTTGTTTCTTTGTTGTTAGGTATCTAATGGTTTATGATGTCTATCTTCTTTGTGAATTGTACCTTTTATCATTAAAAATATTCATCTTTGCGTCATTAAAAAAATAATATAAAATAGTTCGCAGAGTGAGTTGCCACACTTAAAGAGTTAAAAAAAAATTGTAAGATGGCATTTCACCAAGTTCAGACAATAAAAAAGGTACCAGTTTGGAAGCAGTTTTGGTTAAATTCCAGCTCCACATTTTATGGCAAAGCCCTTCTCTTTTCTTGGCCTCAGCTCTCTCATCTTTAAAATGGGTTCGTAATGATAAACTCTGCCTCACACAAGTTAGGAGGACTAAATGAAATAAAGCAGGAACTCACTATGCCCAGGGTATTTATATCCAGGTACCCTCAGACCTGTGGCCTTAATTTAACCCTCCCAGGACACACAGTAACACCTACAGCTTCTGTTCCTTTATGTAACGAGCCAGCTCCTGACTGTGGAGTACACTAGCTGAGTCCTTGACCTTTGGCTTTGTTCCCATCCATTCCTACCCCATGACTCCTGCAGTCCTGCTCTCATTACAGGCCAGCATCACTTGACTTCCATTCTTGCCCCAGCCCAGAAAGTCCTTGCCCACCCGTGGGTGAGACATTGAAGCTCCTAACAGAGGTCACCATAACCTTTGAACTTGCTGCAATGGGCTGCTGGCTGAGTCCCGCTTGGTGCTGCCACCCTTCCCTTCCCTTTAAGGATAATGACGATCTGTAATTCTCACCTTGGCACTTGCATTCCCAAAGGGAATGGGAATGCAGGTGACTACTCTTACAGTCATAATTTCTGGCATGGTGACAGAGGAGGTGCAACCTGTCTGTTGGCCCAAAGTCAGGTCTACTTGGGAGCAGCCATAAACTCCAGGGAATTTCATCTGAAGGTGGCTTTTGCTCTCCCATTCTTCCTTTACAACAGTTATTTTTGTGCCTGCCACACCTCCCTGATTTGACTGTAAAGTTCACCAGACATTATCTCTTGATCCTCTCCATTCTGGGTGGATAGGTGTGTCACAGGATGACTGAAACGTTGTCCTACCCCAACCCCTCCACCCCGTGAACAGGAACAATTCTCTGTGGTCCTGAAACACCAAGGAAATATTTGCTTGTTTAGATTTCAAGAATTCTGAAAAGCAAATAGTAATTGTGGAAGAAAAGAGTATATTAAGCGGGATGCTTCTTTCTTTCTTTCCTTCTTTCTTCCTCCCTCTCTCTCGTCCTCCCTTTCTTCGTTTCTCCTGTTTCATTCCCTTTCTTTCTCTCTTTCAAGTGACAGAAACCCAGCTCCAACTGTCTTCAGAAAGGAAAAGATCTAAAAAGACAGTCCAGAGTGGCTGGATCAGCGCCATAATATAGATGTCATCAATCCTGTCTCCCTCTTGGCTTTATTTTCCTCTACATGGCTCTGTTCTCTTAGGACTCATCTCTTCTGATGACAAAGATGGTGGTTAGTGGCTCCAGGCCTCTATTGTCCCCCTCAGTAACCCCAGAGTAAGAACACTTCTTTTCTTTATTGAAAGAGCACTTTAATGAATAAAGAAAGGTCCCCAAAATCTTCCGAAAAATTCTCAGGATTGCATGTTAATGGCTTGATTTGAATCATATGCTCCGTGCTCAACCAGTCAGGATGGTCTTGGAAATGGACTGTCTCACTGGCTTAATGCCCCTGAAAGGTTGGGGCGCTGAATAATGGGGGAGGCGGTGGTGACAGCTCTACCCAAATTGTGTGAAAGTGAAAGTCGCTCAGTCGTGTCCAACTTTGTGACCCCATGGATTGTAGCCTGCCAGGCTCCTCTGTCCATGGGATTCTCTAGGAAAGAATACCTGGAGTGAGTTGCCATTCCCTTCTCCAGGGGCTCTTCCCAAACCAGGGATCGAATACAGGTATTCCACATTGCAGGCAGATTCTTTACTGTCGGAGTCACCAGGGAAGCTCATTTTGTGTGAACAGAGAGTCGAAGACATGTGGTTCTCTCAAGGAAGTCAAGATGCTATTACCAAAGAGAATTCCAGAAAAACATCTATTTCTGCTTTATTGACTATGTCAAAGCCTTTGACTGTGTGGATCACAATAAACTGTGGAAAATTCTGAAAGAGATGGGAATACCAGACCACCTGACCTGCCTCTTGAGAAATTTGTATGCAGGTCAGGAAGCAACAGTTAGAACTGGACATGGAACAACAGACTGATTCCAAATAGGAAAAGGAGTACGTCAAGGCTGTATATTGTCACCCTGCTTATTTAACTTACATGCAGAGTACATCATGAGAAACGCTGGGCTGGATGAAGCACAAGCTGGAATCAAAATTGCCAGGAGAAATATCAATAACCTCAGATATGCAGCTGACACCACCCTTATGGCAGAAAGTGAAGAAGAACTAAAGAGCCTCTTGATGCAAGTGAAAGAAGAGAGTGAAAAAGTTGACTTAAAGCTCAACATTCAAAAAACTAAGATCATGGCATCCAGTCCCATCACTTCATGGGAAATAGATGGGGAAACAGTGGAAACAGTGTCAAACTTTAGGTGGTTGCAGCCATGAAATTGAAAGATGCTTATTCCTTGGAAGGAAAGTTATGACCAACCTAGACAGCATATTAAAAAGCAGAGTCATTACTTTGTCAGCAAAGGTCCATCTAGTCAAGGCTATTGTTTTTCCAGTAGTCATGTATGGATGTGAGAGTTGGACTGTATAGAAAGCTGAGCACCAAAGAATTGATGCTTTTGAACTGTGGTGCTAGAGAAGACTCTTGAGAGTCCCTTGGACTACAAGGAGATTCTACCAGTCCATCCTAAAGGAGATCAGTCCTGAGTGTTCATTGGAAGGACTGATGTTGAAGCTGAAACTCCAGTACTTTGGCCACCTGATGCGAAGAGTTGACTCATTGGAAAAGGCCCTGGTGCTGGGAAAGATTGAGGGCAGGAGGAGAAGGGGACAACAGAGGATGAGATGGTTGGATGGCATCGCTGACTCAATGGACATGAGTTTGAGTAAGCTCCGGGAGTTGGTGGTGGACAGGGAGGCCTGGTGTGCTGTGGTCCATGGGGTTGCAAAGAGTCGGACAGGACTGAGAGACTGAACTGAACTGATTACCAAAGGAAGGAGAAATTAGATCTTAAGTAGGCACTAACGTCAGATATCCACAGTGGGGGTAGGACAGCAGAGAGAGCAAGAGAGAGGGAGAGAGAGAGACTGTTAGAGAAGCAGTGACAGAGAAAAACGGAGACAAAATTTTAAGAAAACAAGTGCCCTTTTAAAAGAAAGCAATCGAGGAAGAATTATTACACCCATGTTCACAGCAGCATTATTCACAATAATTAAAAGGTGAAAGTAAGACCAATATCCATAAACAGATGAGTGGATAAACAAGATGAGGTCTATCTATACAATAGAATATCATAGAGTCTTTAAAAGGGAGCAAATTCTGACACCTGCTACCACATGGATGAACCTTGAGGACATTATGCTCAGTGAAACAAGCCAGTCACAAAAGGACAGAGCTTGTATGGTTCCATTATATGAAGTCTTTGGAATCGTCAAATTCACAGAAACAGAAAGTAGAATGGTGGTTGCTTAGTGGGGGCAGGGAGAGGGGGAAATGGGAAGTTAGGGGACAGAATTTCAGTTTGAGAAAGTTCTGGAGATGAATAATAGTGACGATTGCACAATAGTGTGAATGTACCTAACACTGCTTAACTGTATACTTAAAATGTTAAATTTTATTTAATTATTTATAACCAGAGAGAAAACCTTAGTTTTTTCTCTAATTATGGCGATCGGGAGCTACTCTCTAATTGTGGTGTGTGGGCTTCTAAGTGTAGTGGCTTCTCTTGCTGCTGAGCAGGGGGTCTAGGCATGCAGGCTTCAATAGTTGTGGAACATGGCCTTAGTTGCTCCATGGCATGTGGGATCTTCCTGGACCAGGGATGGAAAGTGTGTCTCCTGCATTAGCAGGCAGACTCTTTATCACTGAGCCACCAGGGAAGCCCTAAAATGTTAAATTTCGTGTTAGGTGTATTTTACCTTAATAAAAAATTAAATTAGAAAAGAACCACTTATAACTGGGAAAACTTTTCCCTACTTTCCTAAACTAAGGAAACATTTTACCCCATGCCTCCCAGACTTTGCCTAGTACAGCGCTCTGCAAACAGAAGAAATCATCAAGAATTTGCTGGATACATTATAAAGCAACATAAGATGTTCAGGCCCCATTACCAGCAATAATATCTGAGCAATTATTGAGGTCATCGTCCTTCAAATGCCACATCAGCCCTGAATGCTTGGGTCTGGGCCCTCTGGTCTTACAGGGGCTTCATCAGCACCTTGTGGATATTGGGTAACTCAAATTCCCTTCTGTTCCACACTCCACCACCTCTGAGGACATTTGGCAGTATCGGGAGACATTTTTAGTTGTCACAACTCTGGGTAATATAAGACCAGAGAAGCTGGGGATTATCCGACAATGTGACTGAGCACACACACATCCTACAATGCACAGAGCAGCCCCCCAACAAAGAATGTGAAGTGAAGTGAAAGTTGCTCAGTCATGTCCGACTCTTTGCAACCCCATGGACTGTAGCCTGCCAGGTTCCTTTGTCCATGGAATTCTCCAGGCCAGAATACTGGAGTGGGTTGCCGTTCCCTTCTCCAGGGGATCTTCCCAACCTGAGGGTTGAACCCAGGTCTCTGGCTTTGCAGGTGGATTCTTTATCATCTGAGCCACCAGGGAAACCCCCAACCAAGAATATTCAGTCCTAAGTGTCAATATTTTGGTGTGTGAGCCAGCCTCGGAATCCTTTCCAAGGACTCCATCTTTGTCTCTTTCTCTCACACATACACACACAGAGTCATGCAAAACACACAGGCACACACATGCTAAAACCTACCCTCACCTATGCCCTCCTAGACATCTCCCTCAGTTCAGTTCAGTCGCTCAGTCGTGTCCGACTCTTTGCAACCCCATGAATCGCAGCACGCCAGGCCTCCTTGTCCATCACCAACTCCCGGAGTTCACCCAGACTCACGTCCATCGAGTCAGTGATGCCATCCAGCCATCTCATCCTCTGTCGTCCCCTTCTCCTCCTGCCCCCAATCCCTCCCAGCATCAGAGTCTTTTCCAGTGAGGCAACTCTTCACATGAGGTGGCCAAAGTACTGGAGTTTCAGCCTCAGCATCATTCCTTCCAAAGAAATCCCAGGGCTGATCTCCTTTAGAATGGACTGGTTGGATCTCCTTGCAGTCCAAGGGACTCTCAAGAGTCTTCTCCAACACCACAGTTCAAAAGCATCAATTCTTCGGCACTCAGCCTTCCGCACAGTCCAACTCTCATATCCATACATGACCACAGGAAAAACCATAGCCTTGACTAGATGAAACTTTGTTGGCAAAGTAATGTCTCTGCTTTTGAATATGCTATCTAGGTTGGTCATAACTTTCCTTCCAAGGACTAAGCATCTTTTAATTTCATGGCTGCAGTCACCATCTGCAGTGATTTTGGAGCCCAGAAAAATAAAATCTGATACTGTTTCCACTGTTTCCCATGAAGTGATGGGACTGGATGGCATGATCTTCGTTTTCTGAATGTTGAGCTTTAAGCCAACTTTTTCACTCTCCACTTTCACTTTCATCAAGAGGCTTTTGAGTTCCTCTTCACTTTCTGCCATAAGGGTGGTGTCAGCTGCAGATCTGAGGTTATTGATATTTCTCCCGGCAATCTTGATTCCAGCTTGTGCTTTTTCCAGTCCAGCGTTTCTCATGATGTACTCTGCATATAAGTTAAATAAACAGGGTGACAATATACAGCCTTGATGTACTCCTTTTCCTATTTGGAACCAGTCTGTTGTTCCATGTCCAGTTCTAACTCTTGCTTCCTGACCTGCATACACATTTCTCAAGAGGCAGATCAGGTGGTCTGGTATTCCCATCTCTTTCAGAATTTTCCACAGTTTATTGTGATCCACACAGTCAAAGGCTTTGGCATAGTCAATAAAGCAAAAACAGATGTTTTTCTGGAACTCTCTTGCTTTTTTGATGATCCAGCGGATGTTGGCAATTTGATCTCTGGTTCCTCTGCCTTTTCTAAAACCAGCTTGAACATCGGGAAGTTCACGGTTCACATATTGCTGAAGCCTGGCTTGGAGAATTTTAAGCATTACTTTACTAGCGTGTGAGATGAGTGCAATTGTGGGGTAGTTTGAGCATTCTTTGGCATTGCCTTTCTTTGGGATTGGAATGAAAACTGACCTTTTCCAGTCCTGTGGCCACTGCTGAGTTTTCCAAATTTGCTGGCATATTGAGTGCAGCACTTTCACAGCATCATCTTTCAGGATTTGAAATAGTTCAACTGGAATTCTATCACCTCCACTAGCTTTGTTCGTAGTGATGCTTTCTAAGGCCCGCTTGACTTCACATTCCGGGATGTCTGGCTCTAGGTCAGTGATCACATCATTGTGATTATCTGAGTCGTGAAGATCTTTTTTGTACAGTTCTTCTGTGTAATCTTGCCATCTCTTCTTAATATCTTCTGCTTCTGTTAGGTCCATACCATTTCTGTCCTTTATCGAGCCCATCTTTCCATGAAATGTTCCCTTGGTATCTCTAATTTTCTTGAAGAGATCTCTAGTCTTTCCCATTCTGTTGTTTTCCTCTATTTCTTTGCATTGATCACTGAAGAAGGCTTTCTTATCTCTCCTTGTTATTCTTTGGAACTCTGCATTCAAATGGGTATATCTTTCCTTTTCTCCTTTGCTTTTTGCTTCTCTTCTTTTCACAGCTATTTGTAAGGCCTCTCCAGACAGCCATTTTGCTTTTTTGCATTTCTTTTCCATGGGGATGGTCTTGATCCCTGTCTCCTGTACAATGTCACGAACCTCAGTCCATAGTTCATCAGGCACTCTATCTATCAGATCTAGGCCCTTAAATCTATTTCTCACTTCCACTGTATAATCATAAGGGATTTGATTTAGGTCATACCTGAATGGTCTAGTGGTTTTCCCTATTTTCTACAATTTAAGTCTGAGTTTGGCAATAAGGAGTTCATGGTCTGAGCCACAGTCAGCTCCTGGTCTTGTTTTTGCTGACTGTATAGAGCTTCTCCATCTTTGGCTGCAAAGAATATAATCAATCTGATTTCTGTTGACCATTTGGTGATGTCCATGTGTAGAGTCTTCTCTTGTGTTGTTGGAAGAGGGTGTTTGCTATGACCAGTGCATTTTCTTGGCAAAGGTCTATTAGTCTTTGCCCTGCTTCATTCTGTATTCCAAGGCCAAATTTGCCTGTTACTCCAGGTGTTTCTTGACTTCCTACTTTTGCATTCCAGTCCCCTATAATGAAAAGGACATCTTTTTTGGGTGTTAGTTCTAAAAGGCCTTGTAGGTCTTCATAGAACCGTTCAACTTCATCTCCCTGGTCTCTGTTAATTTTCAGTGAGTTAAAAGAAGTTTATAGCATACAAATAAACTTCTAAAATCAGATTCTTGCTCAATATCCTTTAAAGCAAAGGACCATGCAATAAATTTGTCTTGAATTTAGTTCTGTGCCTGGAATTTTATATATAACAGAGCAGATAAAGGGAGGGAGAATGGCATTCGGACTTAGCTGTATCACAAAAAAGGATCTTGCTGTCCTCCCTACCAAGTTCTCTTGAACCTGCTGACCTCAACAGACACATGTAAACCAGTCAATGAAGGTTGACACACAAGCAGACCTTCTGGAAGCCGGAGAGGGGGCTGGAGGTGAGGAAAGGAATATATGTTGTTTGGAAAACGATGTTTAATATGATCATACAATTTTATTTTGAGAAATATATAAATATTATCATTTTTATGTTTCATGAAAGGTGGTATTATTTGCAGTCTGACACTTTTTATTAGAGTCAGGAGTTAAATTTTACGTTTGACTGACAGAAACTCACTTTTACAACAAAGTCATAAAAATAAAAGCAAAAGCAAAGCAGTTTCACTATTTCACTTCTTCTACTGCTTTTAATTTTACACCCAGTTACTTCTGATGAGTTAGGCTCAGCCATTTTCAAACCCACCAAATAATGGTTTCCCCTCTTTCAGTGTAAAAACAAGTCTGAATGTTTTTCTCTAAGTTTGTCACAGAATTCTAGATCCTTTTTAAAAAAGTTTGAAGACTTAACTTTTTTTGCTGTTTATCAACTTCACCTTATCCCTAAGCTTACCATCCAATTTCTCTCCTATTATTGGGATAAACTAGTACTCTAAACTTTTGAGAAAAGCATATTTTTCTACTCAGGCTAGATTTTCTGAATAAGTTAGAAAATCTGGAGAAGGAGAAGACAGAGAATAAAATAAATTTGGAGAAGACCCTTAAGAGCAAGGCCTTTTCCTTAACTCAGCCCCAGTGCAGAGTTCTCTTATCTGGAAGTTCATTTTCACAAGTGAGATAAACCCAAGTGAGTTTGACTTACAAGACAATGAAAAGACAAGACACAGACTAGGAGAAAAAGCTGCCAAACACATTATTGGTTAAGTCTTTGTCTTGTTCACAAAAAAAATGCACAATGTGAGAGCTGCAAGTTTGCTGTTTGGGGCACAATGAGGACTGTGGTCAGGGAGACAGCACCTCAAATAGCCCTGAGAAACTGCTCCAGAGAGGTAGGATGAAAGGTCAGTATATGTTTAATTTTGGTGAAGGAGGAATACATGCAATGAAGCACATATTCTTCCAGAACTTTCCTGCTGGTCTCGTGAAGCTTTAGCTAGTCACTAGGAACAGTTATCACCAGGAAGGATTTTAGTGCTTTTCTAAATGTGAGGAGATACAAGAATTGGGCTCATAAAATTAGCTCCTGAAAATATCTATCTATCAGAAGACCTGTCCTGCCAGTTTTTCCCCCGAGCACAGAGTACCTCATTTCTGCTCTCCACACTGAGCTCCTTTCAGGTAGTACTGAAAAATCAGCCGCTGTAGCAGCATATGCTTTAATCTTTGTAGAGGTAGATGGCAAGTGATCACTGCAAGTGCCAATATGTAGTTGACAGTCTCCAGAGTACATATAGTATTATCCAAAATCAGTAATAAGAAAACAAAGAACCAAAATTTTTTTTGAATGGCTTAAACAGTTGAACAGACATTCTGCAAAGAAGATAGGCTGCTGCTGCTGCCACTAAGTCGCTTCAGTTGTGTCCAGTTCTGCCCGACCCCATAAACGGCAGCCCATCAGGCTCCCCCGTCCCTGGGATTCTCCAGGCAAGAGCACTGGAGTGGGTTGCCATTTCCTTCTCCAATGCATGAAAGTGAAAAGTGATAGGCTGATGGCATGTAAATACATGAAAAGATGTTCAACAAAATTAGTTACAATTAATGCAAGTTAAAACCACAATA
This sequence comes from Bos mutus, assembly GCF_027580195.1. Classification (NCBI taxonomy): domain Eukaryota; kingdom Metazoa; phylum Chordata; class Mammalia; order Artiodactyla; family Bovidae; genus Bos; species Bos mutus. The sequence continues at coordinate 19,229,286 of NC_091641.1, read as the reverse complement.
AGATACCACTATCCATCTATTAGCAACTAAAAGCCTTGCATATGGGAATCTATAATCACTTTGAAAAACAATTTGGTGGTTTCTTAAAAGTTACATAATACACCTACCATTCTACTTTTAGGTATTTACTCAAGAGAAGTGAAAGCAGGCTTCCCTGGTGGTACAGTGAATAGGAATCTGCCTGCCAATGCAGGAGACATGAGTTCGATCCTTGGTCTGGGAAGATTCCACATGCTGAGGAGCAACTAAAGCCCATACACCACAACTACTGAGCCTGTGCACTTAGAGCCCACGCTCTGCAACAAGAGAAGCCACTGCAATGAGAAGCCCTTGTACTGGGCTTCAAAGAGTAGCCCCCAATCACTGAGGAGCCAGAGAAAGCAGGTCTTTCCCAGCACAGCAGAAAAACAAAAAACAAACAAAAAAACCAATAAATAAGTAATAAAAAACAGAGAGAAATGAAATTATATATTACTACCAAGACTTGCAGAGAAGGCAATGGCACCCCACTCCAGTACTCTTGCCTGGGAAATCCCGTGGACGGAGGAGCCTGGTAGGCTGCAGTCCATGGGGTTGCAAAAAGTCAGACATGACTGAGCGACTTTACTTTCACTTTTCACTTCCATGCATTGGAGAAGGAAATGGCAACCCACTCCAGTGCTCTTGCCCGGAGAATCCCAGGGACGGGGGAGCCTGGTGGGCTGCCGTCTATGGGGTCGCACAGAGTCGGACACAACTGAAGCGACTTAGCAGCAACAGCAGCAACCAAGACTTGTACAAAAATGTTCATGGCAACTTTACTGGTAGCATCCCCAAACTTGGATAATGTCCATTCAGGATGAAGGGATAAAAAATAGAATACTACACAGCCACCAAAAGAAATTAATTTTGGACCCACAACAAGACAGATGAATCAAAAGTAAATACACTGAATGAAAGTAGCCAGATAAAAAAAGAACACATGCTGTTTGATTCTATTTCTTTTTTTTTTAATTTTTAAACTTTTTCACAATTTTTAAAGGTTACACTCTGTTTGCAGTGGTTGCAAAATATTAGCTATATTCTTCATGTTGTACAATACATCCTCATAGCCTGTCTTACACCCAACAGTTTTACTTCCACTCCCCAACCCTTTATTGCTCCTCTCCCCCTTCCTTGCTGTTAATCACTGCTGCTACTGCTACTGCTAAGTTGCTTCAGTCGTGTCCGACTCTGTGCGACCCCAGAGACGGCAGCCCACCAGGCTCCTCTGTTACTAGTTCTCTGTAAATTAGATTCTATTTCTAGGAAATTCTAGAAAATTAGAACTAGCTTATGGTGGCAGAAAGCAGATTAGTGATTGAGAACCCGAACAGGGTCAGAAGGAAACCTGGGGAGACGATACGTTCATGTTCAGCATATTGATTGGAGCGAGTTTCACGGGTATGCTGCTAAGTCGCTTCAGTCGTGTCCGACTCTGTGCAACCCCATAGATGGCAGCCCTGTCCATGGGGAAGACCAGGCTTCCCTGTCCCTGGGATTCTCCAGGAAAGAACACTGGAGTGGGTTGCCACTTCCTTCTCCAATGCATGAAAGTGAAAAGTGAAAGTGAAGTCGCTGAGTCGTGTCCGACTCTAGCGACCCCATGGACTGCAGCCTACCAGGCTCCTCCGTCCATGAGATTTTCTAGGCAAAAGTACTGGAGTGGGTTGCCATTGCCTTCTCCGTTCATGGGTATACCATAGGTCAAAGCATCGGTGGTACACTTGACCCGTAATTTATTGTCTATAAGTTGTACCTCAATAAAGCTTTTTTAGAAATAATAAAAAACCAAATGAGTCTCTCAAAAGATATCTCTCTTTTTTTTTTTTTTTTGCTAGTTGGTGGTGGCTCAGATGGTGAAGAATTCACCTGCAATGCATAAGACCTGGGTTCAGTCCCTGGGTTGGGAAGGTCCCCTGGAGAAGGGAATGGCAACCCCCTCCAGTATTCTTGCCTGGAGAATTCCATGGACAGAGGGGCTTGACAGGCTACCGTCCGTGGGGTCACAAACAGTCATGACTGAATGATTAACACTTTTGTAACTTTTTTCACCTTCACCTCTTACAGAGACATTTGGCCTGTAATAGCATAGGCTCTGGGGTTAGCAAACTATTTCTGACCCTAATTACCTCTAACCTTTAGTGAGTCACTAGATCTTTGAACTGCGGTTTCCTCGGCTGCAAAATGGGAACAACGCCCACCTCACAGGACTGTCATGAGAGCCAACAGGGTGATGTTTGTTAAATGCTCAGTACAAGGCCTGAAAGAGGTCTTGCTGGCTGTTAACCTGTATTGCTATTGATGACAATTCAATTACTGGAGTAACAAACAGCAGAGTGAAGACTTTTGATTTTTTTTAAAATTATTTATTATTTTTTGGCTACACTGGGTCTTTGCTGCAAGGGCTTTTTCTCTAGTCGCCATGAATGAGGGCTACTTCCTAGTTGTGGTATGCAGGCTTCTCATTGCGGCGGCTTCTCTTGTTATGGACACAGGATCTAGGGCGCACAGGCTCAGTGGTTGCGGCCCTCAGGCTTAGTTGCTCCGCAGCCTGTGGGATCTTCCTAGGCCAGGGGTCAAACCCATGTCCTCTCCATTGGCAGGCGGATTCTTAACCACTGGACCACCAGCAAAGTCCAAGGCTTCTGATTCTTAATGGCAATTTCTAAATGTGCACATTTTTGTATTTTATGGGAATAAAACATTGTAAGCAACAATGTAGAGATAGAATTCAGTGTCTTCTTCTTAGGTACCATTGATTCACCTACAGATTTCCTCTTGGTTATGTCCGGAAGGTTACTTCTTAAAATATAATAGATTGGGTTTATTTTAAACTTTTTATTGAAGTACAATGTACATACAGAGAAGTACATGCATCATTAACAGCTTGATGAATTTTCAGAGTGAACTCACCCTTTGCCAGAACCCAATCAAGAAACAGAAAGTGATGGAGCCAGGAAGTCTCCACGTGCGCGTCTCAGTCACTACCTCCCAAAGTTTGTCCTTGAACTTTCTGTTCCACTGTTCGTGCTCTTTCGTGTCTGACTTCTTTCCCTTTGTTTGTGAGATTCATTCAGCTGCTGGCCCTTCCATGTGATTTACATTTTCATGATGCTTTCTCTCTTACACCTTTACAAAACATTATCATATCTTTGTTGAGACATGAAGGATGAGTAAGATTTTGTCAGCATTAGGGAGGAGTTTGGGTAAAAGAAACAGACTGTCCAAAGGCTTGATGCTGAGTGAAACAATGGGATGTTCAGGACACTGAAAGTAGACATTCTTTCTAGGGTAGATGGTTCCTATTTAGTTTAACTGTTTCCAGCATTATGACCATTCAGATAGTTCTCAGCTTTTGCTACCAATAGAGAATAATGAAATCAATGTCCCTCACCAGTTGGAGCTTTTGTGTGTTTGTAAGTGTTTGTGTATTTATTTTGGTTACCCTGGCTGTTTCATGGCTGTGCACGTGCTTTACCTAGGTGTGGTGAGTGGGGGCTACTCTTCATTGCCATGTGCAGGCTTCTCATTGCAGGGGCTTCTCTTGTTAAGGAGCACAGGTTCCAGGTGCGCCGGCTTCAGTGGTTGAGCCACAGGGAGCTCTTTAGCTGTGGCTCACGGGCCCTAGAGTGCGAGGGCTCCAGGAGTTGCAGTGCATGGGCTTAGTTGCCTCACGGCATCCAGAATCTTCCCAGCCCAGGGATCAAACCTGTGTCCTCTGCACTGGCAGGTGGATTCTTATCCACTGTACCACCAAGAACGTTCTAGAGTTTTTGTTTTTATAGGATCGCTTTTCAAACATAAGGCTCCTTGGGTCTAGGGGTAGGTGAATTTAAAGACTTCATGTATATTGCAAGATTGTGTTACAATATATTGTAGCTTTGTACACTTTTCCCAGAAATATATGGTTTTGCCCATTTTCTCCCTCTTTGTCAGTATGGGATGTTAATCATGTTTTTAAAATTCATCTTCTGTTGTTTCCTTTGAGTTTTTTCCTGGTTATTATCTTTTCATGTTTGTTGACACTTTGGGTTTCTTCTTCTGTGCTAAGTCACTTCAGTTGTGTCTCTTTGCAACCCTATGTACCATAGCCCACCAAGCTCCTCTATCCATGGGATTCTCAAGGCAAGAATCCTGGAGTGGGTTGCTAGGCCCTCCTCCAGGGGATCTTCCCGAGCCAGGAATTGAACCCATGTCTCTTCCAGCTCCTGCATTGCAGGAGGATTCTTTACCGCTGAGCCACTGGGTAGAGTTATTTAATTTTAATGGTTATTACTGTCCAAATAGTATATAAAATAAAAAAAAAAAAAAATGACAACATAGGAACATTCTGATTTTTTGTATGAAATATGCTCATAGTGTCAAGCTCTTCAGCAAATGGTAGACATTATTGCCACCATTAAAATTTTTTTTAAGTTTTTTGACCTACCTGCACAGCATGAGGAACTCCCCCGACCAGTGATGGAACCCAAGGCCCCTGCAGAGGAAGTGCTCTTAACCGCTGGACGACCATGGAAGTCCGTTGCTACCGTTTTCATTGTTGTCCCAAACATGCAGATGGTGAGCAAATGACCTCCTGTTAACACTGAGACTTAGTGGACTTCTCCTTCAGCCCAGTGACTTTCTGGCTGTAAAGAGTTCTGACTGTCAGCTACAAGGTGGCGCTTGCCATGGGCACTTTTAGAACATGACAGTTATTACCAGACATAGAACATCAGACTGGTTCCAAATTGGGAAAGGAGTATGTCAAGGCTGTATATTGTCACCCTGCTTATTTAACTTATATGCAGAGTACATCATGTGAAATGCTGGGCTGGATGAAGCACAAGCTGGAATCAAGATTGCCAGGAGAAATATCAATAACCTCAGATACACAGATGACACCACCCTTATGGCAGAAAGTGAAGAGGAACTAAAGAGCCTCTTGATGAAAGTTGAAAGAGGAGAGTGAAAAAGCTGGCTTAAAACTCAACATTAAAAAAACCAAGATCATGGTATCCGGTCCCATCACTTCATGGAAAATGGAATGGGAAACAATGGAAACAGTGACAGACTTTTTTTTTTTGGCTCCAAAATCACTGCAGATGATGATTGCAGCCATGAAATTAAAAGACGCTTGCTCCTTGGAAGAAAAGCTATGACCAACCTAGACAGCATATTAAAAAGCAGTGATATTACTTTGCTGTAAAGGTCCGTCTAGTCAAAGCTATGGTTTTTCCCATAGTCATGTATGGATGTGAGAGTTGGACCATAAAGAAGGCTGAATGCCAAAGAATTGATGCTTTTGAACTGTGGTGTTGGAGAAGACTCTAGAGAGTCCCTTGGACTGCAAGGAGATCAAACCAGTCAATCCTAAAGGAGATCAGTCCTGAATATTCATTGGAAGGACTGATGCTAAAACTGAAACTCCAATACTTTGGCCACCTGATACGAAGAACTGACTCATTTGAAAAGACCCTGATGCTGGGAAAGATTGAAAGCAGAAGGAAAAGGGGACGACAGAGGATGAGATGGTTGGATGGCATCCCCTACTCAACGCACTTGAATTTGGGTAAGCTCCGGGAGATGGTGAAGGACAGGGAAGCATGGTGTGCTGCAGTCCATGGGGTTGCAAAGAGTCAGTCATGACTGAGCAAATGAGCAACAATAATGGGCACTCTTTGCCTCATCATACTGTTCATGGGGTTCTTGCAGCAAGAATATGGAGTAGTTTGCCATTTCCTCCTCCGTCTACTTCTATAAGGATTGACTCATGTGCTGCTGCAGCTGCTGACCTCCAACACTATCTGAAAGGAGTTCAAGGTGGAGAGCAGAAAGGAGGCAGTCTGTACTCAGGGTAAAACCCGGCAGGACAGGTCTTTAGATAGTTAGATATTTTCAGGAGCTGATTTTATGAGCCCAATCCTTGTATCTCCTCATATCTAGAAAAGCACTAAAATCTTTCATGCTGGTGACTGTTCCTCGTGACTAACTAAAGCTTCATGAGACCAGCAGAAAGCTTCTGGGAAAATACATCCTTGAGTCAGTGTATTCTCCCTTCACTGAAATCACATATATGCGGGCCTTTCCCCTCTGACTCTTTGGAGAAGCTTCTCAGAGCCGCGGTGGGGTCTCCTAGGCTGCAGTCTCATGTTGCCCCAAATAAAACTAAACTCACAACTCTCACGTTGTGCATTTTTTTTTTAAGTTGACACAACGGGGCCCGCATGTCTGATTCTGGTTACTAGTGACTCCAAGGACATTGATATTTGAACTTGATATGGCAGGGGAGAAAATAGGGTGCTGGTGGCTTCTCCAGGGAAGGAAGATGCTCAGGTTCAAACTAAATCTGTAATCTGAGCAGCCAGAAAGGTGAAAACCAGATTCATTTCTACCAACCAACCTGCCCTGAGCTCCAAGTGAGCAATCATAGCTGCAAACAACTGGCAGAGCTATTTAAATAGAAATAAAGGCACAGTTTCAGAAGACACTGAGGTGTTCTGAGAGGCTGGGACCTGAGACCCTTTGCTGCAGTGCTTGCTCCTGGACAAACATCTCCTGGAGCAATAAAATACAAAGAAACTATAAGGGACTAACAATAACTGCCTGCATGCACAGTTGGGCCAAATTAAGGACACAGAAGATATAAAAAGACCAAAATCTAACTGAGGTGCTGGGAGCAAAACAGGGTCTGTGCATACACCTGCATACCACGCCGCTAAGGGGGTGGGCAGACCACCCAAGCTGCCCCTCTGGCCCGACCCACCAATCCACTCCTACCTTCACCTTATTTAAGGAACTGGCTCGCCACCCTCCCCCCAGCCCCCAACCTGGGAGTGATCAAGGGGACATTTTACTTGTTTTTACTCCCTCCTGCTGGAGCAGGAGTCTCAGTAAAGTGTTGCCTGATTTTCTTGTCTGGTCTCTTATCAGTTTCCATTGATTAAAGAGTCCAAAAACCTGGTTGGTCACTGTTCTGCTATGTGCTTCTGTGGCTGTCCACAGAGCACAGATCTCATGATCAGCCTGAATGAGCAAGCATCTGCATCACTACTAAGAGTGACTTGTTTTAAGAAGAAATTATTAAACTGAAAGCCCAGTATCTTTGGTATATTGGGACAGAGCTTATCAGCAATAACTATTCTCTGCTGCAAAGGATAGAAAATTCAGCCCCCAGTGCCTGAAAGAGAAGGACATGTACTATTTACTCAGAGGCTCTCAGACTTTGTTGGTTCACTGTGTTCCTTGGCCAGAAAGAATATCTAATAGTTACATTTATTAGTTAAGTCCAAAAAACACAACATTTATTGCCTAACTACTTACTCCTTGGAAGGAAAGTTATGTCCAGCCTAGATAGCATATTGAAAAGCAGAGACATTACTTTGCCAACAAAGGTCTGTCTAGTCAAGGCTATGGTTTTTCCTGTGGTCATATATGGATGTGAGAGTTGGACTGTGAAGAAGGTTGAGCACCGAAGGATTGTTGCTTTTGAACTGTCGTGTTGGAGAAGACTCTTGAGAGTCCCTTGGTTGTAAGGAGATCCAACCAGTCCATTCTGAAGGAGATCAGCCCTGGGATTTCTTTGGAAGGAATGATGCTGAAGCTGAAACTCCAGTACTTTGGCCACCTCATGTGAAGAGTTGACTCATTGGAAAAGACTCTGATGCTGGGAGGGATTGGGGGCAGGAGGAAAAGGGAATGACAGAGGATGAGATGGCTGGATGGCATCACTGACTCTATGGACGTGAGTCTGAGTGAACTCTGGGAGTTGGTGATGGACAGGGAGGCCTGGCATGCTGCAGAGTCAGACACGACTGAGCTACTGAACTGAACTGAACTGAACTTAGTCACCATTAAAGAAAATTCACGCATATTGCAAGAAAAAATATTTTATTTCATTCTTAAATAACTATAATTAAATAGCTCAATTGTTATTTAATAACACAAATAACTAACTATACTCTTTAATAACTTTCATTTTTAAATACTACAGTTGCTTGCCATGGGATATGTATGCCTTTGGAGCACTGCACACTTTCTCAGGGCTTGAAATAGGATTGAACACTGCCAATCTCACTTCCTTTCCACACTGATTTTCATGTGGCACTTTTCTTTTTAAGACAACCCCCATAAAACCAGGTTGCAAAGATATGATGTCATTGAAAGGAATGTAAGACCATCTAATAGAAAAGTGTGAACTACTTAGCTAGTAATTCACACTGTGTCTGACAGATATGAGCATCAAGTAATTTTCCTTGAAAATTTAAAATATCCCACAGACCATTTATGAAGTCACTTGCTTTGGGGTGTTCTCTGGGAAGTGTATATTTATTTAACAAGAAGTCTGGAGTAGCTGGTCTTAGGACTGTCTGGTGCCTTGGTGATGTCATCAAGGATTCACACGTCTAGCATGTTGCACCTCGTGATCCCAAGGTGGTTGCCATGGCACCAGCATTACATTTTCTCCATAATAGTGCAGCCATCAGTATGAGAAAGGAGGAGAAAGTGGTTTTTTAGGAAAAAGGCAACCTGTTCTTTTACTCTGTTTAGACTTGATGGTAGATGGCAGACAGGTACCTAAGGATGCAAAGATGTCTTAAAATGTTGCCATCCAAGCAGAGATAAAAATTAGAGGCTTTGGTCATGTCAACCAGACCTGGGATTGGAAGGCTGAAGAGTTTTCCAGTAAAACAATTTCTGAGAATGGTACCATTTCCCCAGTGTACTTACTAATCACCCCAGTGGAGAGACCACCACATTGCACATGGGGACCTCAGACCACAGAAAAATTCTCATGTTGTGGAGACACGTTGTTCTGCTTGAATGACATTCAGATTTTCTGAGGACAACCACTGGTTTTGTAGCTCCTGAGTCCAATCCTGGCTCTAGCGGGGGAGGGGCACTTGGCATGTAGTTGGCCCAGGAAAAAGGACAAATATTTGATCTGAGATTTGAGTTAGGAGCAGAAGTTGGCCAAGAGAGCAAAGGAGAGCTCCAACAGAAGGAACGGCCTGAGAAGGGAGGGGATGAGGTGCACGGCTCTTCTGACAAATCCTTTATGATTTGTGTAGCAGGAATTGAGTCCAGATATGACTGGTATGGGAGTTTGGTTTTGCCCTGACTGCCACAGAAGGTGCTAGAAAGTTTGAAGTCAAGGAAAGATAGGATTAGATTGACAGGCTGGGGAACAACAGTAGCCACCACGTGGTAGAAATATCTGAGTGCTCACAAAATGCCTCTTTTTCCCTCTAGGCACAGAGTCAGACTGCATTTCCCAGACTTTTTTTTGACATGCTGCACAGCATACGGGATCTTAGTTCCTAAGCAAGGAACAGAACCTGTGCCCCTGTAGTGTAAGCGTGGAGTTTTAATCACTGGACCACCGGGGAAGTCCTTTCCAGACTGTTCTGTGGCCATGTGATTGAGTTCTATTCAATCAACTGGAATGGAAATGGTATTTGCCATTTCTGGGTCTATCTCAGGACTTCCCTGGTGGCTCGGACAGTAAAGAATCTGCTTGCAATGCAAGAGACCTGGATTTGATCTCTGGGACGGGAAGATTCCTTGGAGAAGGAAATGGCAATGTACTCAGTATTCTTGCCTGGAGATTTCCATGGACAGAAGAGCCTGGTGGACTACAGTCAAAGGGGCTGCAGAGTTGGAGATGACTGAGTCACAGGTCTACCCCACAAAACCCCCTGCACAATCCTCCACATTCTCTTCCCGAATTTACTGGCTGGTGGAGAAGATCTGAGGACCTAGATGGTGGATCTTCAAGATGGAAGTAACCCGGCTCCCTGAGTCACCATGTGATGAAGGGCCTGCTGTTATTCTGTGAATAATGAGTCACTTTTCACTATGTTAAGCCATTGAGATGTTGGGGGGGTGGTGGTTGTTTGTTACACAGGTGAGTCTACTCTGACTAATGCAAACCATAATAAAAGCTACTGGTTACTGGGCTCCTGCTCTGAATGGGGCACTGTGCTAAGGGCTGTCTCAATCCACACATCAATCCTATGGGGATGGGTACCAGCATTAGCCCACTTTTACAGAGGAGGAAACTGAGGCTGAGAGAGAATAGCTGGGGGTGTAGGTGCAGAAACCTGATCCCCAAACCTGGACCCAAATGCTAAACTCAGCCCTGCTGGCTGCTAGTTTTAAAGGAATGGATTGAAATTGGCTGAGACATCAGCCATAGAGAACAGACTTGTTGCCAAGGGTGAGGGGAAGGGATGGGGTAGGAATTTGGTATTAGTGGATGCAAATTATTATACATTGAATGGATAAACCACTAGGTCCTACTGTATAGCTATATTCTATATCCTGGGATAAATTATCATGGAGAAGAATATGAAAAAGATTGTGTGTGTGTATATATATATATATATATATAAAATATATATATATATATATAATATATAGTCATTTTGCTGAGCAGCAGAAATTAACACAGCATTGTAAATCTACTACACTTCAATTGAAAAATTGAAAAAAAAAAAAACAGAAATCGATTGAAGCAAGAAGACCAGATGAGGAGTTGTTATAGTAATGCCAGCTGGGCATTCCCACTTGTGAAGTGAGAAAATAATAGATCATTGGGAATATTAACTATCGAGGGAATGCGTAAGAGGTGTCCAGTACGGGGTCTATAGTTGGCAGGTGTATAATAAACATTTGATTTTCTTTTCAAGAGCCTAAGCAAGAACTGATGAAGGCCTGGGTGAAAATAGGAGAGGAATCTTCTGGAAGCACTGCTTGGCAGGACTTGAGTAAAGAGTGAGGGAGTTGGGGAGCTGAGGGTTGGATGCTATCCCATGTTTCAGGGACACGGCAGGAAGGGAGTAAGAAACAATGTGTACAGTGTGCTGTGGGTGCGAAGCAGGGCGAGAACAAGTCTCGAGATAACCAGCAAGAGAGCGGCCCTGAAACCTTCCAAGATGTGCAGATGCTCAACAGAGGCGCTGTGTTCCCGGGCGGTGAGCTGAAACGAGTTCTCAGCAAATTGTCAAACTTTGTCCGGATGAATCTGCTTCTGTCCTGAAGTAGATACTTTTTTAATCTACACAACCTTGGACAGGTTCTTCAACCTCTTTGTATCTCGTTTTTATCATCTGAAGATGGGGATAAGAAGTCATAGGACTTATTGAGTTGTAAATACGTGCAGAGTGCTTAGCACAGTGTTAGATACATAATGAGTTATCAGTTAATGGTGGAAATTTTCATTAAAATTCTCTTATCCCAGATATTACTTCTCTGTGACTATATACAACATGCAGATAATAGTTATAAACACTGAACAGCATCTTTGCCTCTCTTGTTCACTGCTACATTTTCTTCCAGCTCTTAGGACAGTGACTGGTTCACAGTCGATATTTAGATATTTATTGAATGGATGAATAAGGAAACCCATCTCTCTCCCCTGCCCTTCCCTCTTTCCTCCCTTCCTTCCTTCTTTCCATCTGTCCATCCACCCATCTGCCCATCTTCCATGCATCTTTTCCATCATCTGTCCACCCACCCATCATCCATCCATCCATCCATCCCTTTAGAAAGGCTTAACCCACAAGATTTTTTTTAAAATTGTGAGTGTAGTGGCTTTACACTTTTTTTCCCAACTGTGATAAAATATGTATAACACAAGATTTACCATTTTAGCCATTTAAACATATAGTTCAGTGACATTCAGTACATTCATATTAGTGTGCAACCATCCATCTCTAAAACTTTTTCATCTTCCCCATCTGAAACTGTATCCATTAAAAATTAACTCCCCATTCTCCTCTCCTCCCAGGCCCACCACTCTACTTTCTGTCTCTATAAATTTGTCTATTCCAGTACCTGATATAAGTGAAATCACACAGTATTTGTCCTTTTGTGACTTAGCCCATACATTCTGCTGTCACAAAAGCTCTGTGATCCTGGGGAACTTAACCTTCCTGAATCTCCACTTCCTCATCTGTTCAAGTGGCTGTAATAATCGTACCTACCTCATAGGGTTATTGTGAGGTTTAAATGAGATAATACGTATAGGTATTTAACCAAGTGCCTGGCATGTAGAAAGTTCTCGGTAAATATCAATTTGCATAAATACATATTCTAAATCAGCTGGCACTGGTATTGCACTTACCCTGTGTCTATCATAAACATCTGTGTCTAAACACTTTATGATCTTAACTCATTTATTTTTTTTTAATTAAAAAAATTTTTTTGACTATGCTGGGTCTTCATAGCGGCGCGAAAGCTCAGTAGTAGCGGCCCGCAGGCTTAGTTGCCCTGCGGCATGCAAGATCTTAGCTCCTCAACCAGGAATCGAATCCACTTCACTGCGATGGAAGGTGGATTCTTAACCACTGGACCACCAGGGAAATGCCCTGACCTTCACTCATTTAAAGCACACTACTCTACCTCATTGGCCCCGCCACTCTCATCCCTACACTGGGGAGGAAACTGAGGTACAAAGAGGGTGAGCAAATGCTCAGGGTTACTCAGGAGTTCGTGGAGGAGCTGGGGTTGAACTCCAGGCAGCCTGTTTCCAAAGTCCGCGGGCTTTACCGTTGCCTCTGCAATCTCCCAGAACAATCATCCGTCTACACCCTCAGCCCTGGATCAGCCTGTCAGTGTGAGTGTGTGGAGGTGTCAGGGCCTCAGATACGAGGAGGTGTCCTTGGAAATTGGTGGAAAACATCACTGAAATTGAGTTCAGCCTTACTTCCCATTTGTGGTCCCGATTTGGTGGGAGCCCCCCGTGTTCACTTACACATGAGGGTCTCCTCTGGACCCCTCCATCTCCTGCTGGGGAAGACCTAGAGTTCTCTCCAGGTGACGCAGTGAAGACAACGCCTTTTCCCTTTGTTGGTAGAAAACTCAGCAATCCTTGACCACCCCCCTGCCCTGCCCAGCTGAGATTTTTTTTTAAAAAAAGGCTTCCTCTCCATGACCTCAGGGCCACCTCCCACTGGTCTTTATTGCTTTCTCGGCACCCTCGGGAGCGTCTGGAGTCCTTTAAAAGGGGCAGAGCCTGTTAGTGGGCTGGCAGCCCGGGTCCTGGAGATAAGAGTGTCCTGTCCGGGACAGCAGGTGTGGGTCTCCCAGCCAGGGCAGGACAGAGTCCCTCCAAGAGTCATCTCCGCCCCAATGTTTACAGAGGTGGGTCCACTCCTGGCCTCTTCCTCTGCAGCCTGGGCCTCCAAGCGGGTGGCTGAGGATTCATTAAAGGTGGAGGTGCTGGGGGCTTCCTTCTGGGCTCTCCTCTCATCCGGCTCCCTCTTTCTCTTGCCCACCCCCACAGGCAGCTGTATCCATGTGTGACCTGGAGTCGGGCAGCGTCAAGGTGAAGGAGCCCAGCAACAGGGGCCGGTGGCATGGGTGCTGGTACGAGCGGTTGGTGCAGCCCTGCCTGGTGGAACTGCTGGGCTCTGCTCTGTTCATCTTCATCGGCTGCCTGTCGGTCATCGAGAATGGGCCGGACACCGGGCGGCTGCAGCCAGCACTGGCCCACGGGCTGGCCCTGGGGCTGGTCATTGCCACGCTGGGAAATATCAGGTGGGAACAGCTCTGGGCACTCAGCCTGGCGCCGGCTGCAGGGAGCTGGGGGCAGGGAGTGGCGTGGTGGGCAGGCATCCGGGGGCACACACCCAGGATCCCGAGAACAGTGTGGATAAGAATGTGGGCTGGGGGATCAGACTGCCTGGGTTAGAATCCTGGCTCTTCAGTCCATGAGCTCTGCAGCTTTGCTTAAGTCATTCTCCAAACCCAACTGCTCACCTATAAAATGGGAACAGCATTTTCTAAATCTTATTTCTCAAGCCAGTGCAGGTGTAATGCTCATGCTTACCATGAACTATTCCAAGCCCTTTGTGTATGGCAATTCATGTAATCCTTACACCCCTGGGCAGTTGGTACTATTATTAGTCCCATTTTTTCACTGTGAAGGGGAAAGGTCAGGTAACTCATCCAAGGACCCAGGGCAGAGCCAGGATGCAAACCCAAGCTGTCTGTTGCCTAAACCCAGCCCCTCCTGGTGGAGGTACAAGAATGAAATATTGTGAAGTGCTCAGTCCATAGTGAGTGCTCAATCACTCACTTGGTGGTGATTGGTGGCTGTGTTACTGTTACCTTTGTTATTGTTGTTTAGTCAATAAGTTGTGTTCAACTCTTTGCAACCCCATGGACTGTTGCCTGCCAGGTTCCTCTGTCCACAGGATTTCCCAGGCAAGAATACTGGAGTGGGTTTCCATTTCCTTCTCCAGAGGATCTTCCTAATCCAGGGATCAAACCCATGTCTCCTGCATTGGCAGGTGGATTCTTTACCACTGAGCTACCTGGAAAGCCCATAGTTACCATTAAGACAGGGTTTTGCTCCAACCTAGGGGAAGGCAATGCCTCACAGAAGAACCCACCAGGAGGGTAGGGAGGGCCGAGGGGCTCCCCTTGCCTAGCCCTCCCCTGAAAGGAGGCTCCACCGGGAGGTCGCGGACTCCCAGGAGAAACGACCCAGTGGATGGGGTGTCTGGCAGGGAGATCTAGAATCTGGTTCGTTTGTATTTAATCTCTCACAGAAAACTGATCTGAGTAAGGAAATTAAAATACTGTTTCTCAGAAAAACAGAATGGAAAGAGAACTGTTACATTTCTCTTTAAATATCTAAGGGAAGCTGCAGGTGGGATGAAAATCAGAGTCCTCTGTTCTCATTGGTTCAGGGATGAAGGCATCATTTGTCATGTCTTAGCAGGGTGACCAGGGCAAGTAACTGCACCTATGTTAGGTGGAATAAAAGGGAGATGATAATAATAGCTGATACTTGTTGAATACCAACTATCTGCCACCACTCTGTAGGAACATGTATTAATTATTTTTGCAACAGAGTTTATGAGATAGGGATCACTAAGGCACAGAGAGGTTTTATCACTTGCCCATGGTCACATAGCTGTTCTGTGGCCGAGCTGGGGTTTGAACCCAGGCCAGCTGGCCAGAGAGGACATTGCTTTGCACTGCAGGAGACTGCCTATCTGAAATGCCAGCCTTTCATCCAACCATCTGTTTTTTGTCAACAAATATTTATTGGGTACCTACCACGAACCAGACACCGACTTTGAGGTTGTTGGAGCACCCAGCCCAGCACCTAGCGCAGAGTAGGTGTTCAGTAAGCTTTTAGTGAGTAAACAATGGATGATTGTTTTATTGTTAATGAGTGTGAAGTGAGTTTCCTGAACATGTGTGGTGTTCCAGCCCTCTCCTGGTCGAGCCATGCTCTGAGTGAGTTTCTCACGCCTTTTGGACTGGGTGATTTGGTGGAGGGGCTGATGGCAGACAGGCTTCTAACTCTGCAGTCTCCGGCGGGAGGCTGCCCCTGCCCCTGCCCCTGTCCCCACCTCTCTGCTTTGGCAGAGCCCAGGCTAAGCTTGGTCATGGACCCGAATTGACTGAGTCTGAGATCAGCTAGCACTTCCTGACCCTGCAGGAAGCTCCCCAAGGGCCTGTGCGCAGAGCTCGGCCAGACAAGCTGGGGCAGCTTGTCCTGAAATGTTGGCATGTTGGACGAAGTCTTGGGTCCAGAGCCAGGGTCCTCTGTCCAGTCTCAGCTCAGTGTCCTGTGCCCGCTGGGTGGGCAGGCCCATTAGTGGGCTCTGAACAGCTGGGGAGACATGGGGGTCTTGGGGTCACTGTCCCTCTTATTGGGAGTGTCCATCCCATGCTCCTGAGGGCTTGTTGAGCCAGACTCTCAGGACAGCTCTTCTATCTGTGTGGGGCTGGACAGGATGCCAGTGGGTGTAGCAGGGTATTCAGGGGCCTCCTGGCCCTGGGACTCGGATGGGTTGAGCAGCTTGGTCAAGAGGAAGGCTCTTTACCCAGGACCAATGGAACTGCCCCATGGAGCCAACCTGAACCAGCCCTTTGACCTAGGTTCGATTTTGTCTAACCTCCCTGCACATTCCAAACCCCAGATCCCAACCCCCAATATAATCATGAACCTCTAACCTCACTCCCGATTACCAATGCCATTTCCAAGAACCTTTAAGCTCAAGTTTAACACACAACGCTAGTCACACTTTCAGACCCAAACTAGGATTTTTATTGGTTGAGCAGTTCAACCAGTCAGGAGCTAGTGTTCAGGGCCTGGTTACTTTTACGGGGAGGCCGGGATACCTCTCCTGGGCTATGCATTTGAAGCCTGGGGTCTCGCTGTGCTCTGTGGCCACAGCTCTGAAGGGCTGGATACAGCTCTGCGGGGGGTCGACAAGGAGCTGAGAGATGCTTTTCCATCACGTTCTTCCTCTGGGCTGTCCTGGATCTGGGGGTAGGACAGGAATGGGGCTGTCCTCCCCTCCCAGCCTCCCCTCTCATTACCTTCCCTCCACCACCCTGCACCTCAGGGAACGTGGGGATGATCCGGCGCCTGTTTTCTGCTTGGGCTGCCCTTGACTGACGTTGGCCCTGCAGGGCCAGCCAGGGTGCTGTGGGGACCCAGGCTCTAAGCCTTGGCCTCATGACTCCTGCTTTTTTTGGGCGACAGCGGTGGACACTTCAACCCTGCGGTGTCCCTGGCAGCCATGCTGGTTGGAGGCCTCAAGCTGACGATGCTGTTTCCCTACTGGATCTCCCAGCTGTGCGGGGGGCTGATCGGAGCCGCTTTGGCTAAGGTGGGTGATCCCCCAGGGGGCTGGGCTGGGGGCTTTGGCTCTGCCAGGGCTGCTGGGGTGCGTGGGGATGGGGAGTGGCGACTGTCTGACTCTTTTCCCGTTGCTTCCAATGGGACTGGAAGTGAACGCGTTAGTCGCTTAGTTGTGTCCGACTCTCATGACCCCATGGACTGTAGCCCACCAGGCTCTTCTGTCCATGGAATTTTCCAGGCAAGAATACTGGAGTGGGTTGCCATTTCCTTCTCCAGGGGATCTTCCCGACCCAGGGATCAAACCTGGGTTTCCTGCATTGGCGGGCAGATTCTTTACCATCTGAGCCACCAGGGAAGCCCACCAAATTTCTACCCAGAAGGGAACACTCAAAGGACCTTTGGTTCTTTCTAAACCCACCCTGTTCTGTCCATGTCTGGATACAGCCTTCCCTGGGGAGACCAGGAATCAGAATTCAAAACTGAAAGTTTCTCTTCCTGAGTCCATTTGTGGCTTTAGATAATGCTGATTTTTAAAATTCATCCATTCACGCACTTGTTCATTCTTTCTACAAACATCTCACTAAGCACCAGCTGAGGATTCAGGATGCATATGGTTCTTCTCCTTGAGAAACTCCTGAACTAACTTCTCTGTGTGTTCTCCAGTTTGCCTGCCTTTAAACTGAGTTACTCTACCTTTGATAGGAGTTAACACTCAATTTACTGGAAATCTCCCATTCCAACAGAAAGGCTAGCTCTTCCTCTCAGCCACAGAATTTCTATGGTTATACACCACACTCCACCCATGGACTTCTTTCTCCATCTTTGCCCACCTGACTTTCTTTTTTCCTTCTCTTTTCTGTCTCTCTCTTTCCTGCTGTTCTTACGTCTTAACTAGGAATCCTTCAACATGAAGGCTTTGCTTGGTTTGTGGTGGGGTAGGGGAGTTTGGGGTGGGTAGGAGTGAAGGGAGTGCCTATTAGCCTGGCTAGGGTTTGGTCTGTGGCTCTAAGCGCTGCCCACTGCAGACTTTGGTCTTGATCCCCATTTTGCTATCTTCCCTGCCCTGGTAACCGCACGCCCCATTTGAGACCCTGCTGCCCTGTCTGTTTAGAATGGGGACTGCTCTGATTCCCCATGGAAAACAATGCTTGGACTGTCCTTCAGGCCAGGCCACTTGCAGACTCATCCAACATGATGGAGACGAGTGCGGAGCAGCAGTGAGCTCACTGAGTGTTCCTCTCTGCCTCCCCCCGCACCCCTGCCCAGCACTTGACAGAATCCTCTCATTTAATCTCCAGCTTGACCAGAAGTCAGCAGCCGTCCTTAGAGAGCACCCACCACCTGGGACAGGAACTGTTATTATCAGCATCCCCACTTTGCAGAGGGGGAAGCCGAGGGGCAGAGAAGGCAGTGACTTGCCCAAGTTCAGATGAGCTGAGGCGCAGCAGGGCCCAGATTTGAGTTCTGGGTCCAGAAGCTTGTTTGCCCTCCCAGGGGTCGTGATGACCCCAGAGGCCGACTTCCTGGGAAGCCAGTGAGCTTAAGTTCCATGGCTCTTCTCATCCCTTCAAAGAGGTCTTTTAGGGGGCTGGCAATGTGTTCACCTGAGTGTATGTATGTGTTTGCAAAATTTGTAAAAATTAGGTATTTCTGTATTCTTTTCAAAAAAAGGTCATCTAAGTTTCATATGCTTCTGGTCCACAACACCTGGGGCCACCATTAGGTTATCCCCATTTTACAGATGAGCAAAATGAGGCTCAGAGAAGTCCAGTAGCTCAGGTGAGCCACACAGTAGGAACTGGTGGAGCTGGGATGTGGTTCCAGGTATGTCTGGCTGCACATTGGACAGGACCCTTCCCTGGCTTTAAAGCGTGTGAACCCCCGACCCCCGGACCAACCCAGTTCCCAGCCGTCTCTCCACCCCCACTGTGGGGCTGAGCATTGCTCTCCACAGGCGGTGAGTCCCGAGGACAGGTTCTGGAATGCGACCGGGGCGGCCTTTGTGACAGTCCAGGAGTCGGAGCAGGTGGCCGGGGCAGTGGTGGCGGAGGTCATCCTGACGACACTGCTGGCGCTGACCGTGTGCATGGGCGCCATCAACGAGAAGACGCTAGGTCCCCTGGCCCCATTCTGCATCGGCTTCTCTGTCACCGTGGACATCCTGGCGGGGTGAGTGCCGCTCGGCAGTGGGACTGCAGGCTCGGACTGCTCTGCCGAGGCTCGGTCCTGGAGGAGCGCAGGCCTGCAGAGCCTCCCTGAGGGTCACAGGCTTGGTAGCCAATAGAAACCATGCAGACAGTTTAACCGGGAAGTGGGCCATAGGAGGCATTCAACAGGGAGTGGTGGGGACTGCGGAGTCTTAGGAGGCCCCCACCATGCTCCTCTGAAAAGTTATCAGTGTGTGGGAATATGGGCTTGGGGTGACCTTTTCAATTTCATTCCAGGGAAGTCAGAAGACTGGGTTTTTATGTGCATTTCCTAATTTTGTAGTATCAAGAAATCATTTCTGTAGACTTGCCAGCAGGCAGCCAGATTTTAGCTTCAGACTTACAAAGAGCTTTCACATTGTCTTGTTTATCAAGAGCCTCTCAGTAGGCTTGGAAAGGCATTAAGAAGACAAAGGGTTATTTCTCCCCATTTATACATGAGGAATGGAGAAGACAATGGCACCCCACTCCAGTACTCTTGCCTGGAAAATCCCATGGGTGGAGGAGCATGGTAGGCTGCAATCCATGGGGTCTCCAAGAGTTGGACACGACTAAGCGACTTCACTTTCACTCTTCACTTTCATGCATTGGAGAAGGAAATGGCAACCCACTCCAGTGTTCTTGCCTGAAGAATCCCAGGGACGGAGGAGCCTGGTGGGCTGCCGTCTATGGGGTTGCACAGAGTCGGACACAACTGAAGCGACTTAGCAGCAGCAGCAGCATAACTGAGGAAACAGGCTCAGAGAAGACACAGGTGACTTATTTAAAGTCATTGTTGTTTAGTTGCTCAGTAATGTTCGACTCTTTGTGACCTCAGGGACTATAGCCTGTCAGGCTCCTCTGTCCATGGAATTCTCCAGGCAAGAATACTGGAGTGGGTTGCCATTTCCCTCTCCAGGGGATCTTCCCAACCCAGGGATCCAACCTGCGTCTCCTGTGTTGGCAGGTGGATTCTTTACCACTGAACTACCAGGGAAGTCCCTCATTAAAGTCATTGTGTGTGTTAGCCACGCAGTTGTGTCTGACTCTGCGATCCTATGGACTGTAGCCTGCCAGGCTCTTCTGTCCATGGAATTCTCTAGGCCAGAATACTGGAGTGGGTTGCCATTCCTTTTTCCAGGGGATCTTCCCAACCCAAGGATGGAACCCAGGTCTGCATTGCAGGCAGATTCTTTACCATCTGAGCCACCAGGAAGCATCAAACGTCATTGGGCAGTGGCAAATTAAGTGAAAGATCTGGGACAAGAGCCCTTGGTAAAGGGGGGATGAGGGAACTCCTTCCTGAAGGCCAGCTTCTAACCAGGTGTAGCCTTTCCTAGCTCTGCCCTCTGACCCTGACTCATCTTCTGGGAAGTGGCGCCTGGGGAGGCTGGGAAAATAGGCGTATAGAGCAGTAGCAGGGCTTTGCTGCCCCCTAGTGGCTCTTGGTTCACTTACAAACCTATTGACTCATTCATCTGGCTTTGACCACTGGCCACAGGTGGCGTCCTTGCGGGGTGAGGCCTGAGTGAGGACCCCAGCTTGAGTCATTGGGGCGAGGGTACAGACACCAGGACTAGAGAGGTGCTCCTGGGGAACACCCACTCTGTGGGAGATGCTGGGCCCCAAGCTTGCAGCACAACAAAGACCTCAACCAGGTCAGCTGGGTTAGAGTTAACACTTGCAATGAATTATATGAGAAACACGGGTTCTGTATGTGTTGTCTCATCCATCCCTGACAACAACCTATGAGATATGCACGCTCACCTCAACTGAAACACAGAGGTGAAACAAATGTCACCCCTAGAAATCTCTAGAGTTCTAAATCTAGATCCACTTGACCCTAAGTTCATATAGCTAAGAGTTGCCTGACTTAATCAACTCTGGAGAAGGTGTAGGTCCATTTTCCTTCCTGCCATCACTGAGCCAGCCCTGCTTGCTGGCCATTCTTCCAGAGGGGTGTCGGGGGAGTGGCAGACCTTAGGGAGGACCCCAGGGAGGAGTCAAGCCTTTCACTTCCTTGTGTTAGAAGTCTCTTCACCTGTGTCTTCTTGGGAACGTCCATGCTATCATAGCGTAGAGAGGGTTTCTGGGCAGTGTGTGATCTAGGCCCACATAGGGGAAATGAACCAGGGTGCGTCGGGGCTCCTTGGCTGGCATTCTGCTGACGAGTGTGGCTGGGCGTTGGCAGGGGTGCTGTGTCTGGAGCGTGCATGAATCCTGCCCGGGCCTTTGGACCTGCCATGGTGGCCAACCACTGGGACTACCACTGGATCTACTGGCTGGGGCCCCTCCTGGCCAGCCTGCTTGTAGGAGTGCTCATCAGGTAGGAAAGTGACACGGGGTCGTGGCCCATCTGGTGGGCATGGGGATAGTTCCCAGGGCATCCAGGGGTAGGGGGCTCGGGTCTTGCTTGGGTTGAGAGCAGAGAAGAGGCAAAGATTATGGCTCTGGGATCTTTGGCTGCAAGTGATGGAAATCCATTTGAACACAGCTTTTGTCATAAAGGGAAGCTCATTGGCTGGCATAACTGAAAAGTTCACAGGTAGCCCTGACTTTGGTGCGAGCTCGCACAATGTCTGTAGGGCTGGGTCCTTCTCACAGGCTTTACTGACCTCTGGGTAGGCTTTGTGCTTAGGCGAAGGCTCTCCAATAGAAGCAAAGATGCCTACCAGGCATTCCAGGCTTCCATCCTAGCAGCTCAATAACTGAGACCAGAGGAAATAGAACAACAGCTCTTACAAAAGTCCTGGATCTGCTGTTCTCTGGGTTGAACTGGCCCGGTGTGAGCCATGTCTACCTCTGAACTGGTCTCTGTAGCCCTGGGGTCAGCTCTCTTATTGGCTATGTCTGAGCATGAGCCTAATCCTGGAGTTCGGGTGAGGTCAGCCCCTCCTGAACAACTGTATTGACTGAGAGTAGGGGAGGAATAGCTCCCCACAGGGGTGTCATACAACTCAGGGAATCCTATCCACATAGAAAATCATGTCAATGGTGCCTCCAAGAGCATGCATGTCAGGAGATGCCATTCACATAAGACACATTGTGAGCAGTGCTCCCTGACTGTGCAATGGATAAGGTTGATGTTATTATCAGGAGGATAATATCTGCTTGACTGCTTCTCCTCCAGCTGTCATCTGTGAGCCTCAAGGATCCACAGGGTCCTCTCCTTTCTGCTCCAAGTTGTGTAGGGATGCGAGTTGGTTCAGAGCCTGCTGTCTGGGCAGGGGCAGGCACTGGGCTGGGCTGATCTAGACTGCTTGCATCGCTGCCCATCTGCAGTCCCGGCTTGGGCTGTGGCTTAGTGAAAAGCATCAGGAATCATTCTCTGATGTTTTCAAAATAGTACAGATGAGGATCTTAGGGAAAAGGGGTTGGAAACCCAACAGGAGAGAGTTTCTCCTTCTACCCCAGGAGATCTGGCTATTGAGGCTGGAAAGGCCCAGGAAGGCATCTCTTCTGGACCTGGAGACATGTGATGAAGGACTCTCTTCCAGAGACTTGGAGACCTCACTGAGCCACCTTTTTTTGTAGGTTCTTCATTGGAGATGCGAAAATTCGTCTAATCCTAAAGGGACGGTGAGGCTGAGATGGTGGAATTCCTGCCACCCCAGGGACCTTCAGTGGATCCATCCGGGACCACAGACCAGACAGCTTTGCATTTCCTGCCAGGGCAGAGCCTCCAAGGACTGACTGATACGCTTCCCCTGACTTGGGCCTGGCTTCTCAGAGGTGCTAGGTCCTTCGCATTCCTTTGTGCTCATGAGACTTCAGCCTAGGGAATGTGTCGCCAGCGCCACCCAGAGGGAGGTAGAAACAGCGCAACAGAAGAGCTTTTGCCAGGGAAGTTCCCAGGAGTAGAGGAGGTGACTGTTAGTGTGTCTCTGGTCATTTCCCTCATCCTCTTTCTCCTTCTCTAGTCCCTGATTTCTCTGTTACAAAAGGGCCTTCTGTGGTCTGTTTCCCTGCTGCCTGAGCTGTCAATCCAGCTTTGCAATAAATAGTCCAATATTTCCTTCTGTGTGCCCACTGGCTGGCCTTTCCTTTCAGAAATGGACACTGCTGGGGAGGAAGCAAAAGTCCAGGTTGGGCCAGACCCGTGGGAACTCAGTCTGGAGCTAAGTCCTTTCTAGAGTCCTGTTTGGACTCAAAATCAGTTCCAGATCACAGACCTCAAGACCCTGCTGAAAAGCCCATTGCAGACTCGAGGGTCTGGTTTAGCTCCCAGGGCTATCCAGGACATGAATCTACCCACTTTAGCTGAGGAGGAGGGTGGACATGGGGGCGGCCCAGAGCTGCAAGGATTTCCCAAGGAAATATGTAATATGTCATAGCACAAGTCTAGGGAGACAGAGGTATTTGATGAAAGGTAAGAATATAAAGAATAACTAAAGATAAAAAAGAATAAAGTGACACATTCCAAACTTCATACCTTACAAGTAGCGTGTGTGTCTTCTCTGCTAAGTCACTTCAGTCGTGTCCAACTCTGTGTGACCCCATAGACAGCAGCCCACCAGGCTCCCCTGTCCCTGGGATTCTCCAGGCAAGAACACTGGAGTGGGTTGCCATTTCCTTCTCCAATGCATGAAAGTGAAAAGTGAAAGTGAAGTTGCTCAATTGTGTCCGACTCTTAGCGACCCAATGGACTGCAGCCTCCTTCCATGGGATTTTCCAGGCAAGAGTACTTGATGGGGTGCCATTGCCTTCTCCGGTGTCTTCTCTATGAGGATCTATATAAAATAGATAGCTAATGGGAATTTGCTGTATGACTCGGGGAACTCAAACCAGGGCTGGGTCTGTAAAAACCTGGCAGGGGGAGGGCTCTGTAACAACCTAGAGGGGTGGGATGGGAAGGCAGGTGAGAAGGAGTTTCAAGAGGGAGGGGACATATGTATACTTATGGCTGATTCCTGTTGATGTATGTCAGAGACCAACACAATATTATAAAGCAATTATAAAGCAATTATTATCTTTCAATTAAAAATAAATAATTTTTTAAAAAGAAAGAGAACAAAAGATTAAAAAAAAAGAATCTGCTTGCCAAAGCATGGAACAGGGGTTCGATCTCTGGTCTAGGAAGATCCCACATGCTGCAGAGCAACTAAGCCTGTGCACCACTACAGAGCCTGCTCACATAGAGCCCATTTTCCACAACAAGAGACACTACCCCAGTGAGAAGCCCCCACTCACCGCAATTAGAGAAAGCCTGCACACAGCAACGAAGGCCCAGCACAGCCGGAAACAAACAAACAAACAAACAAACAAACAATGTGAAGGTGACTATAAAAATAGCTAGTGGGATTCCCCTGGCGATCCACTGGTTAGGACTTCACTTTCCAATGCAGGAGGGTGTGGGTTGATCCCTGGCTGGGGAAGGAACCAAGATCCCACAGGCCTCCTGGCCAAAAAACCAAAACACAAAACAGAAGAAATATTGTAACAAATTCAATAAAGACTTGAAAAATCACTCACATTAAGAATAAAAGCTGCTAACACTTATCAAGTACTTCCTGCATGCCAGGATCTGCTTTGTGTACTAAACATGTGGTAATTTATTGCATTTTCACAACAACTGTACAGGTACATATTATTGTTGTTATATTATTATTTTTCATGCTGCATATGAGGAAAGTGAGACCAGAGAAGTCAAATGACTTACTCAAGGTCACTCAGGAAGTGGCAGAGCTGAGGTTCAAACCCAGTGGTCTGGCTCCAGAGGCTGGGCTCTTACACTGTTTGTGTAATCTAAAGACATACAGTTATACTTAAACATTAACTCTTGGGATTAAGAACAAACAGAATTGTGAATAAGGACTGTTTATTGTTATTTAGTCACTAAATCACATTTGGGACTGTAGCCCGCCAGGCTCCTCTGTCCATGAGATTTCCCAGGCAAGAATAGTGGAGTGCGTTGCCATTTTCTTCTGCAGGGTATCTCTCCGACCCAGCGACTGAAGCCACGTCTCCTGCACTGGTAGGCATATTCTTTACCACTGAGCAGGGGAACTGTGCAATAATAGAACAGAAACTTCAAATGATGGGGAAGAGCCATTAGGGTTAGTCAGGAAAGGAGGAGTCTTTGCTGGAAAAACGTCTAGTAAGAACTTGTAATATATCTAGTAGATCAAAGGAGTCAGAGAAGGCAAAGGCACCCCATTCCAGTACTCTTGCCTGGAAAATCCATGGGCGGAGGAGCCTGGTGGGCTGTAGTCCATGGGGTTGCGACTGAGCGACTTCACTTTCACTTTTCACTTTCATGCATTGGAGAAGGAAATGGCAACCCACTCCAACGTTCTTGCCTGGAGAATCCCAGGGACGACAGAGCCTGGTGGGCTGCCATCTATGGGGTCGCACAGAGCTGGACACGACTGAAGCAACTTAGA
Source organism: Bos mutus (assembly GCF_027580195.1). Classification (NCBI taxonomy): domain Eukaryota; kingdom Metazoa; phylum Chordata; class Mammalia; order Artiodactyla; family Bovidae; genus Bos; species Bos mutus. Next base: position 19,204,105 of record NC_091641.1, on the reverse strand, counting down.
AGCAGCAGCAGCAGATCAAAGGAGCAGGGTGAGATAGGAAGGGATGGCGAATGATGTGCTCAAAATATTCAAGTGAAGAGAGGGAAGGCAAAGAACTTGATGAAGGCAAATTCAAGACCCAGCATGACGCTTGATGGACCTACTTCAGTTAAGAATTAGGACCCTGGAGTCGGCTGAACCTGGGTTCGAATCCCAGTTTCCCCACACTTCTTGGCCATGTGACCCTGCCTGGGTAATTTATTTAAACTCTCTGAGCCTCAGTTTCCTTAGCAACAGGCATACTGTGAGGATCAAATGAGTTAACGCATGAGAAGGACTTACCACGGCACCTTGCATACAGTAAACGTTCAGGAAAATCTTGCTACAATCACCATTAAAAAGGGGGGGATGGGAGGAAATAGCTTGATAAAATCAGAAGCAGCAAGAAGCCCATTCACCACAACTAGAGAAAGCCCGTGCACAGCAGCAAAGACCCAGTGCAGCCAAAAATGAATACATACACATTAAAAAGCAACAAAACAGTTGTATATACATGTATATATATCCACGACTCACACACACATACATGCGTACAGCTAACATTTCCTGAGTGTTTACTGTGTGCTCAGCACTGTGCAGAAGGCGTTCCATGTATTATTTCATTTACTCCTCGCAACAATAATTCTGTGAGGTATGTGGGTTGAAGAGTGTTCCCCCAAAATTCATGTTCACTTGGAACCTCAGAATGTGACCTTACTTGGGACTTTCCTGGTGGTCCAGTGGTTAAGACTGTGCTTCCACTGCAATGGGCACAGGTTTGATCCCTGGGGGAGGAATAAGATCCCACATGCCACGTGGTGCAGCCAAAAGATTAAAAAAAAAAAAGTGACCTTATTTGAAAATAAGGGCTTTGCAGACGCAAAGAAAGGTAGCATACTGGATCTGAATGGGCCCTAACTCCCGGGAGAGTGACTTAATAAGAGACAGAAAAGGACATAGAGACACAGGGAAGGCGTATCTGGAAGAAGGATAGAGGCAGAGTTGTGGGGCCGCAAGATAGTAGCTGCTGCTGCTGCTGCTAAGTCGCTTCAGTCGTGTCCAACTCTGTGCGACCCCATAGACGGCAGCCCACCAAGCTCCCCCGTCCCTGGGATTCTCCAGGCAAGAACACTGGAGTGGGTTGCCATTTCCTCCTCCAATGCATGAAAGTGGAAAGTGAAAGTGAAGTCACTCAGTCGTGTCCAACTCTTAGCGACCCCATGGACTGCAGCCCACCAGGCTCTTCCGTCCATGGGATTTTCCAGGCAAGAGTACTGGATGGGGTGCCATTGCCTTCTCCGAAGATATTAGCAGGGTCACCAAAAAGAGCTATGAGAAGTGAGGAAGGGTTCTTCCCCACAGCCTTTGGAGGGAGTATGGATGGATGGTGCCCTGATTTCAGACTTCTGGTCTCCAGAATGGTGAAGAGGCCTTTCTGCTCTTTTTTATGTCACCAAGGTTGTGGTCATTTTTCATGGTTGTCTCAGGAAGTGAATACAGGTAGCAGTCGTGTCTGACTCTGTGACCCCATGGACTGTAGCCTACCAGGCTCCCGTCCATGGGATTTCCCAGGCAAGAATACTGGAATGGGTAACCCCTCCTTTCTCCAAGGGATCTTCCTGACGCAGGGGGAGATCTCTTGCATTGCAGGTGGATTCTTTACCATCTGAGCCACCAGGGAACTCTTAGTCTTTCCTTTTTTCCAGAGGAACAAATGGAGATTTCAAGAGATGTTACTCAAAGTCACATTGTACATTAGTGGAGCCAAAATTTAAGATCAGGTATATCTGACTTCAGAGTTCATGATCTCTTTTTTTTTTTCCTCTTTCTTATTTTTTTAAATGATGAAAGTATGATGACACATTTACAAGAGACTTGGAAAATACAGAACAAAGTTACATATAGTTTCACTATATATATTACAATTATATTTTAAGTAGATAAATTAAGGTTTTTAGTTGGAATTTCAATATCAAACTCTCAAAAATCAGAGAATGAATATACAGAAAATTAGAAGGATGTAGTAGACCTGAAAAACACAGGGTTCACATGATCTTTGCCATCACATGTTACTGTTGCTGAATAAGGGACAGTATGTCTCCTGCCTCGTCACCTACGTGCCTCTTCCCCCCACAAGGAGAGGGACAGAGGATGTGTATTACAACTCTTCTCACTCCTCAGTTGTAATTGGATTTCAACTCTGGGTCTCCATGTCAATTTCTAGACCATAACCTCTCAAGAGGAAGAGCGATGCTAATTCCTCTTTGTGACTCCATGTTATCTGGTTTACTGTTTGCTGTATAGAAGGGACTGAGTACTCGTTGACTGAATGAACGGCATAAGCTGATCCTCATGACTTTCAAATTCATTCTGCTGCAGTTCTTCTTCAGTTGCTAAATTCTGTCTGACTCTGCAACCCCATGAACTGCAGCACTTTGGTTCTTCACTGTCTCCCAGTGTTTGCTCAAATTCATGTCCACTGAGTCAGTGATGCCACCCAACCATCTCATCCTCTGTTGCCCCCTTCTCCTCCTGCCCTTAATCTTTCCCAGCACCAGGGTCTTTTCCAGCGAGTTGGCTCTTCCCATCAGGTGGCCAAAATATTGGAGCTTCAACTTCAGCATCAGTCCTTTCAATGAATATTGAGGGTTGATATCCTTTAGATGGACTAGTTTGGTCTCCTTGCTGTCTGTGGGTGGGACTTTCAAGAGTCTTATCCAGCACCAGTTTAAAAGCATCAATTCTTTGGCACTCAGCCTTCTTTTTGGTCCAGCTCTCACATCTGTACAAGACTACTGGAAAAACCATAACTTTGACTATACGAACCTTTGTGGGTAAAGTGGTGTCTCTGCTTTTTAATATGCTTCTAGATTTGTCATAGCTTTTCTTCCAAGGAGCAAACGTCTTTTCATTTAGTGGCTACAGTCACTGTCTGCAGTGATTTTGGAGGCCAAGAAAATAAAATCTGCCACTGTTTCCACTTTTCCCTCATCTATTTGCCATGAAGTGATGGGACCAGATGTTATGATTTTAGTTTTCTGAATGTTGAGTTTTAAGCCAGCTTTTTCACTCTCCTCTTTCACCCTCATTAAGAGGCTGTTTAGTTCCTCTTCACTTTATGCCTTTAGAGTCCATCATCTGCGTATCTGAGGTTGTTGATATTTCTCCCAACAATCTTGATTCCAGCTTATGATTCATCCAGCCCAGCATTTTGCATGATGTACTCTGTACAGAAGTTAAATAAACAGGGTGACAATGTACAGCCTTGATATACTCCTTTCCCAATTTTAAACCAGTCCATTGTTCCATGTCTGGGTCTAACTGTTGCTTCTTGACCTGCATACAGGTTTCTCAAGGAGACAGGTAAGGTGGTCTGGTATTTCTATCTTTTTAAGAATTTTCCAGTTTGTTGTGATCCACACAGTCAAAGACTTTAGGGTAGTCAGTGAAGCAGAAGTAGATGTTTTTCTAAGTCAAATCCAAAATTGAAACAGATCACCTGTTTACCTCTACCCCACCTCTCATTTTCTCAGGAACAATGAGGTCACAGAATTTGAGGATGCTGGAGCTTGAAACTCTATGACAGCAGTAAAATGCAGTTGCTACGAGTTTGGATTTTAAGAAAGATCCAGGTTTAAATTTCAGAACTTGTCTGAGAACTGCTTGTCTGCTGTATACGTTTGAAGAAAGCATTGAATTTCTCTTAGTCTCAACTTCCTTACCTGTACAATGGAAAACCTCCTTCGGCATGCTTTTGAGAATAAATAAGATGTTTATAAAGCATTAGTACACTGCCTCAAAACTGTAAGTGGACAGTGTGGTGGTTTTTATATTTATGGTCATCTAATCAAAGGTTTTGAAACGTGCAGGTATCAGAATCATGGCAAGGGGGTGGATCTCTGACAAGGAGATTCTGAATGGACTTTGCACCACATGTATTTTCTCAGTTACCTTCACATAAGGACCTTTGGACCTCTTGAGGGGAAAATGTTGGGAACCACTCATGCTGTCCAACCCCTAAATCCAGAGAGGCTAACTAAATAATTTGACTATAATCACACAGTGATCTAAAGGCAGAACTCAATTAGAATCCAGGATTTTGGACACATTCTCTAGTGTTTCTTTCCACTGCAGGAAGCATAAGTACTGCTTCTTTTCCTTCTGCCAGGATTGGCCCGAGTCCTCACATGCTATGTTGTTGAGGGGCCTAGTATTATGTTCTTGCATCTTACCCTCGGAAGATTGTCCAAGAACTCTGAGTTTAAGCAATCCAAAAGGGAAGTATGCCAATCTTCTACTTTCATGTCCTAACTTTTTTAAATTAAAAAAAATTATTATTATAGTTGAGGTACAATGTTATGTTAGTTTCAAGCACACAACAAAGTGATTTCAGATATTCTTTTTCAGCATCTTTTCCATTTTAGGTTATTAAAAGATATTGAATATAGTTTCTTGTGCTACACAGTAGGCTGTTGTTATCTATCTTACATTTAGTGTATATCTGTTAATCCCAAACTCCTAATTTACCCCTCCTTACACCCTTTCCTTTTGGTAATCCTGTTTTCTGTGTCTGTGAGTTTGTTTTGGAAATAAATTCATTTGTATCAGTTTTTTTAGATTCCACATATAAGTTATACCACCTATTTGATTTTGGCTTACTTCATATGATAATCTCTAGGTTGCCACAAATGGCATTATTTCATCCTTTTTTATGGCTAATATTCCATTGCATAAATAGACCACATCTGCTTTACCCATCCCTCTTTACATGATCTTCAGGTCCTAAGCCCTACTGTGCGCCCTCTGCGGCTGCCATTCGTCTGTCTACCACATGGGGCTGTTGGCAGCGGTCCTCAGAGACGGCACGTTCTTCAGCTGAGTCATGCTTGTCTCGGCTGGGGTGATCTCTAGCAAGAGGGGTCGCAAGCACACCTGCCTGTCCCACGGCTCCATGTGCATGTACCCAACCAATTCCTAAGGCCGGCCTTCCAAGCCTGCTCCCCGTCGCCTCTACTCCCACACTGCCACGGCATCTACCACCTCAGAGCAGGGTAGGCAGTTTGCCAGTCTTGGGCCCCAGACCACTGCCTCCTTTCCAAATCCCTGCACCCATCATGGGGTTTGGAGGTTGTGATCAGCTGTGTTCCTTTTGGTGTTTGAAACACAAAGGATTCATTCTTCTTCCTTTGAAATCTAATTGTCTTAACTGGTACTTGTAGGAATTGAACATTTGTAGCCTTAAGACAGATCTTTTTTCCCCTTAGAGATTTAAAAAAATATATCTTGGCTGCACTTGGTCTTTGTTGCTGCACATGAGCTTTCTCTAGTCATGGTGAGTGGAGGCTGCTCTCTTCAGTTGCAGTGCACAGGTTCTCATTGTGGTGACTTCTGATGTTGCAGAGCACAGGCTCTAGGGTGCGTGGGCTTAGTTGTCCCATGGCAGGTGGGATCTTTCCAAAGATCAAACTAGTGTCTCCTGCATTGCAAGGTGGATTCTTAACCACTGGACCATCAAAGAATGCTTCCCATACCGCTACCTCCTGATGCCTGAGATTTAAAATCTCTCATCTAACTAACTCTGCGAGTCAGTTCACAGACCTAAATCTCCACAGAGAGATGGAAGATCAGATAATCCTGTGGAAGAACTCGAACATGGATATTCTGAGCCTTTGTTTCCTCCAAAAAGGTCACGGTCATTTGCTCAAGGAAAGTATAGAAAATGTACAGGGACTCTCAGGTACTGACCCTGAGCAGTTATCACTCTCGAGAACCTTGGGTGGGTGCTATTGCAGTCGGCTGCTTATAAGGTCTAGACGGGAGAGATTCTTTGTCTGGAATCCACCTCATATTTAGGTGAGCTGGCTCGAAATTCACCCTGCAGTTCTTCTCAGTTTCTAAGAGTATAGTTGGAAAAACATCCTCAACAAGTGGCAAAATCTCTACATTGACTCTGTGACCTATGGAGTTGGAGCTGCTACGGGAAGGAGGGCTAAGTGGAAGCCACTGGAACTCTTTAAGTCAAACAGTGAAGCAAAAGCAGCACTGTGTCTGGGGGAATCACGTTGACTGGTTCCACCAGGAGAGGCTGAGTGAGTGCCCCACCGAGCATACACCCAGTGTGCGCCTCTACTAATCTCATCTAGTAGGCTAACCTACTCTGGAATTAGAGCCAAGCATCTTCTATGACAGTGGCAGTGATGGCTGTCAGAGGACTGCTGCAGGGGAATAGCTGTGGGCTCACACGAGACCCCTGCCAGCTGCGGGGCAGAACAGTGGACCGGAAAAGAGACTGAGATTCTCCATAGCTGTGAGAATCAGCTTTTATTACCTTTGAGTAAGTTCTCTTTTTCCTTAATGAAGACAGCCTTCAAATTATAGCAAAAACCAATGCGAGTCATTTATTTAGACATTTATTTCACATACAAGTTTTCAAGAAGACATCTAAGTGAACATTCACACAAAACAATGAGTGGACATACATTTATACTAGGAATGCATTCAGAGGTAAGGGCTTAGCATTGCACTTGGGGTGTCCCCGGCTCCCTCAGAGTTGAGGCTTGTCTGTCATGGGGCACCAGGGTCCCCAAATTGGCTTTCTTCACTGCAGCTACCTACCACTGTCTGTCGCCTGCTGTTGAACATGAGTGATTTGTCCCTTCTCCTCACTGAGCATGCTCCTGGACTGCTCACAGCAACCTCTTGCTGAAGTATGGGATGGGCTCATGGGATGGATTTAGTATGGCCTGAACGCTGCCTGCGGTGGCGAGCCAGGGTGGCGGCCTGGTCTTATAACTTCTCTCTTCTGATGCCCCACAGCCTCATAGGAGCTGGAGTGGTCTTGGCAATCATGCTCAACTTCTCTTCAGATAAGGAACTCAGGCCCAGAGAGAGACTGGTTTGTCCAACAACACTCAGAAAGTGGTAGTGACAAGAATGAAACCTGTCTTACAGCTTCTGGTCTAATGCTCATTCTAGGTGGCAGGCTGCCCTGAGCTGTTTTAAGCATACTGTGAAGTTTTCCTCTTAAAAAAAAAACGTTTCCTTCCAGATGAATAAAGTAGGTTGTATGTGTAATAAAAATGCCAGTAAGAATTAGGGTGTTTGTGGGAGTAACACAGTAAGCGCAGGCAGGGATACAGCCAGGCTCCAAAGGGTCTTGGTTAAGAAGTCAGAGAATAAAATGACTACTTATGTACACTTAAAAAAAATAGGATATGGGGTACAAAGATATAAGACAGGATTAAGTAAATACATGTTTAAGTGGTTGGCTGAGGTGACTTAAAAGTTCTGTTTTTGTAAGTTTCTTTGTTCCAGCAGCCAGAACAAAGAAAGAATAGTAGTAAGTTGCTAAAAAAAAAAAAAAAAAAAAAGTCACAGTGTTTGTAAGGTAACATTGTTTTTGCTTTAGGATCAGAGCTTTCCCTGCTACTGAAACTTAGGGGAAAAACTTGTATGGATTGTCATGAAGGCAATGTTATGTGATATGAGACACAGTAATCAGAGTGTGACTTCACTTTTGACTTTCATGTCCACCTGAAAAAAGACAAAATACAAACAGCCTTGGTCTAAGATGGTGGGCAGGACTGTCTCCTTCTATAGAAGCAAAGTTCATTCAGTTAATTTAATACAAGTCCAAATGCCCACTTACAACTGAGAATAGGTAAGGGGACCCAAATTCCACCTCGGCATGATCCCAGACATGACAGACAGAATTGGATTATTCCACCTGGAGAAGGAATGGTTCCTGAGCCTTTCTGGCCACTGGGGAAATTTAAGAGACGGAGGTAGAGAATATGATTTTAGGCATTGAGAAAAACTCTTCTGCAAGAGAAGGTGGCTCTTTCATTAATGAACAAATAATGTTCCATAACGGACATGAATGTAATTGGCATTATCTTTTGCTGCAATAGTTCGTTCACCATGTTGCACATTTCTTGAGCACAGACACCAAGCCTTTTTTCATTTCTATATCCCTCACTGTGCCTAGGAACATAGCCTTACACATAACCGTGCTTAATTAATATTTATAGTAAATCATCTACTTTCCTGAATCATGCTTTGATATAATGATCAACCCTGGATACCTATTACTAAGTGGTGACTCTATTAATGTGCATCTTCTCTAGAGCAGGGATTCCAGAACATCTACACAATACAAGCACACACCCACGGGCACCACACACACCTCTCTGTGCTGGGCACACTAGTGACGTGAAACTTCACTTAACTATTAGGGATTTATAATTTGGACAACGCAGTGGAAATCAACCTAGTGAGATGTGAACAATCGTAACGCTCCTAACGAATGTCAGAAAGAAACATTTATCAACGTTTACCTGAGTCACCTGCCTTCCAACAGGCCACGGCCTATTCTGACACCATAGGTTGGATTTCCTTCCTTCCTGCCTATATCCTCCTTGGTACCTTCTTGGATAAGTTTCAGAAAATTCAAACATACTCAGATGTCTTCTAATAAGACAGCATCTGACAAAGGAAAGGAGCAAAGTGAAAAAATGATCTACACACAGCCTTGACTCTGGTTATTTTTCCACTAAACTTGTGACTTCTCCTTTCCCAAAGCAAAGTCCCCTGAGGTCACGGTCATCTTAAGGGTATAAATGCCACTGGTCGCATCCCGAAGTAACAGCTTTGGATGACAAATCCCAGGTGTTTATCTGCAACATCCGTAAGTGAACTATCTCCCCATCTGAACCCTTCCTTCAGTAGTTATTGGGTCAGTGCTGGGGGGTGTCAAGGAGACTTTTCAGACCAACAGGTTAAGTATGGAAAACAGAAAGTGTTCTGGGCTGGAAGTGTCAGAAAGTATTTCCACCTTCACTCAGTGAGCTGTAGAGTTGTACAAATTACTCGGCTCTACAGAGAGGTTTATGACCACATGAACAAGAGCTGGCCTCAAAAAAAGACAACGGTATACTTAACAAACTGCCCTGGGGTGCTGGTCTGGACCAAGGCGACTACCTGATCTAAAGCAGGGTTAAGGAGTCCAACTGGTCTTTGAAATAGTGAATGTTTCAGGTCTCTAACTCACTTCTTCCCTGGCTCCTCAGAGTTTTAAAAAACTATCTAAAATTATATAACATTATATCTAAATGTGGGGTTGGGAGGCAGAAAATTTGCCACCTATCAGTCATATTCTAGATAAAAACCAGAGCAGTTGCACATTCAGAACTGGAAAGTGTCTGAATTCCACTTTAATGAGACACACCAGGAGCATGCATGCTACTCAGTCTGAGGAAGGCATGGTAGTTCAGAAGAGTCAGACAAGGGCACCCAGAACAATGAAGAGGTAAGTATAGGACTTACAAGAAACAGTAAAGGGAATTGCATTACTCCTGGGCTGGAGAGGCAACAGCCAAGGGCATGTCAGTCTTCAGGTACAGAGAGGGTTAGTCTACAAAGGACAATGGGTGATCAGTTGTGCCCTGTCTCTATGGAGGGCAGGGCATTGTTTCAGTGACAATACAGAAACACTACCCGAGCTCTTTAGATCAACTTCTTGACACAAAAAAGGTACACTGCAACAGACTCCTGAAGGGAACGAAAAAATCTTCAATCTCCTTTTGTGAATACCTTCAAACCCAAGACAGATCCAATGTGGTTCTTATCAGGCTCCCGAAATTTCTACCCAAACAGGAAACTGTGATTGAGTTGCATCCGGGATCACACATGGCAGATAATGAAAACGACTTTGAACATTTTTCATCTCCTTGGCAACAACTCTCCCCTGCGCTGAAGGATTCTGGATGTTGCTGGGTTTAGTGATCCCATGGCAGTGGCCTCGACATACTGAAGAGAATTTCCCTCTGCATTCAGACCCTGTATCTTCTTTACTTTATTAAAGGGAAAAGGTTGAGACACATAGAAGGAGAGGAACAGACTAATCAAGTAAGAGGCAGAGGTGAGAACAGGATCCAAGCCTTTAGCTTATTTATATTGTCAAGCTTATCTTGGCAATGACTCTTTCTAGCTAAGAAAAGACTGCTTCGAGAGTGAGATCAGGGTAAAATGGCTAAGGGGACGTTTAGGAAGAGAAGAGCTCATCATCATAAAGTCTGCCTGAAGTCATCAGTCTTGCCCTTGAGGGGGTTCTCCGGGGAGCAGAATGCTGGCAGGGGCGGCAGCAGCTTTTCTCTCACATGAGCCTCCCGATGTTTGGTGAGCACAGAACTCTTGCTGAAACGTCTGCCACACTGGCTGCACCCGTAGGGCTTCTCCCCGCTGTGCACTCGCCGGTGCTCGCGAAATCGCGTGCAGTTATTGAAACTTTTCTCACAGTCCACACACTTGTAGGGATTCTCGCCGGTGTGGACTCTCCGGTGGGCGCTGAAGTGCGAACTGTTGGTGAAGCTCCTCCCGCAGTCTCCGCACTGGTAGGGCTTCTCTCCAGTGTGGGTTCTCTGGTGTATAATGAGACTTGAGCTCTGGCTGAAGCATTTCCCACACTCTCCACATCTGTAGGGTTTCTCTCCTGTGTGAATTCTCTGGTGGGCACCAAAGTTGGAGGAGTCGTTAAAGCTTTTCCCGCAGTCGAGACATTTGAAAGGTTTTTCTCCCGTGTGGATTCTTTGGTGTCGGACTAGACTCCTGCTTCTACCGAAGCACTTCCCACAGACACTACACTTAGAAGGGTTTTCCTTCTGGTGGGTCATGCGGCACATGAGACGCGCACTCCTTCCAAAGCTTTCTCCGTATCTGAGGAGCCGGAAGGGCCTCTTCCCCATGAGAGGCCTCTGATGCACTACGGCTTTCCCCAAATCTCGAGGCTGAGGCATCAGTTTTCCCTGTCGGATTCCGTGAAGGTTTTCCCACTGTCTTCCTGAGACACAATCTCTTTTACAATATTTACCTGGATCAACATTCTGGGAAACGACCCTTTTAGACTTTTCTATGAATGCCCTATGCTGCTCCATGTCCTTACAGATCACCTGTGTTGCATCTTCCTTGATACTACTTTCAATTTCAAAATCTGAAAAAAAGAAGACAATCAAAATTTCAGACCAGTTCTGGGTTAATATAAATAATACAGCTGACAGTCCCTGTACCTTAAGGCCTCTGTGTGCTTCACTGACCTCAGGCAAGGGGGACTCTTTTCTGATTCACTGGGCCTTACTTTCTTTCAGTCCCATGGACAGCCATCAATGAATCCACTGACTTACGTGAGAAGCCCTAATCACGTCATCTTTGGAAGTGTTCTGATTGGGTCCATCTGGGCCTTGGAGGAAGTTACAGCCTAGCAGTTGGCTTACACAGAGCCTGGTAATTTGGTGACAGGTCTGGAGCTCATCTTAAAATACAAGGTTCACCAGAGATGGTACAGAAGGACTTTGTTTCCAAAGTTATCAACTCAGCAGTTCCAGAATCAACAATTTCATCTTGCTTACTACAAATTCTCATAAAAATACCACCAAAGAGCATGTGTGTGAACTCTCTTTTCAAACGTTTGTTTTGAATCAGCATAGAGTATAGGAAGGAAAATAATGACAGGTAAGGCTAAAAAGACAAGCTCAGATTAAGGATGGCTGTGGAAGCTTAACACAAGTCTAATGAGGAAAACTGGTTTGGGGACTTTTACAATAGTTTAGGCAAGAGACAGAGAAATGTTAAACTAGTGGTTATGGCAACTAAAGAGGGGGCAGATGCAAATTCCCCAACAGTTGAGAAAATATGTCATCTGCCTGGATGTAAACAAAAGAGAAGGCATCAAAAAACATCCCTAGCTTTCCAGGTCGGATGTGCTATGGGAGGGCACCAGGAAGAGCCACGGTGTGGGAAGGAAGGTGTTGATATTCCTTTTGAAACTTTTAAGGCTGGGCTGCTGGTGAGATGCCTGTGAGGGCACCCAGTGGTTGGTGGGACACCCGCAGGTGGAGCTCAAAACCAGAATAAAGTCTTTCTGTCTCTGCCTTTTTCTTCTGCATATCACACATAACAGAAATTTCTGCTCTGAGCTTACCAACATGTCTCCTTGACCTGAGTTTTTCTCACATATAATTCCAAGTTCTTCCCAACAGTATTTCTAGGAGATATAAAACATTATCTGTCCCCGACACACAAAAACCAAGGCTGAGATCCCAAAGACTAAATCACGAAAATGTAAGCTCTGCCCTTGAACAGAAGCACCATGAGTACAGGGACTCTGTTTTATTCACTGCTACTTTACTCTTCTTCTCAAATGGCACAGGACACACAAATACTGTTTAATGAACATACATGCACATGTGATGTGCCAGCTCTCCTAATTTGTCAGTAATCCCACTGACTCCTCCTTTACCCCAGAGCCCCAATGATCCTTACCGCTTGGGCTTTGCAGTAAACATGGAGGTCCCTGGAATTCTGGTTCTTGCATGATTTCCTCCTCACTCATTCTCTCACTGCCAGAGTCTTCAACAAGCACCTCCTGGGAGTCCTCCTCAGGTTCCCAGACTATAGGTTCCTGGGGTTCAATTTCCATGTCCTCTCTTTCTTGAACTGAGGGTGACGGGGCTTCTTCTGGGGAGCTGGTGGGAGCGGCAGATGCCCGAGAGTTAATCAGAGCATCCATCTCCTTGTAGAATGCGCAGGACTCTAGCACGTGACCATTTTTCACTTTGCGGTAGCTCTTCTGAAGGCTTTTGAACTTGGTCCGGCACTGTTCCGGAGTTCGGAGGAAGCCACACTCTCGCAGCTGCTCAGCCACGGCCCCATACAACTTGCTCTTCCGATGACAGGCTTGCAGTGCTTCGTAAAACCGAGTCTCATGGAGTATGTCAAGGAAAGTCTTGGTTTCCTCGTAGCCCCAGTGCACACCTGCCATTCAAGGATAAAGTTCAAAGATACAAGGTGTCTGCAGCCATTCAAGGGTAAAGTTCAAAGATATAAGTTGTCTGTAGCCTTCAAACATTACAAAATCTAAGAAGTACAGGAAAACAAATCCCATTCCCTGGAACAATGATATGTCTTGGAATAAGGTTTGCAAGAAAGGAGAGGATCTGTATAAAAATTCTATAATATTATATTGAAAGACATAAAAGAATTAGAAAGAATGGAGAGATACTATACTTCTGGGTAGGAAGACTCAAACTGTACAGATATCAATTCTTGAATCTATTTAGTAAAAAAACCCAAAAGGATTTTAAAGTTGATATACTGATCTCAAAGTTTATCTGGCAGAATAAAAATGCAGCCCCTAAATCTGCCGTTGCTATGGTTATTAAGGACTCAGCTGCCTGCCTTTTAAAAATTTTTAGGAATAATGGACTAAGACACCCAACAGCATGAGAGTTGCTATCACCTCTTTAACCCATCTTCTTTGAAGAGCAGAACTATATCCAGAGTAGTTTTTGATGTTACTGAGTCCTCTACTTCAAGAGATGAAATGATCTATAAGACAAGCAGATGTCCTGCTTTTATAGCAGAATTAAAGTTTTAAGAGTATATTTGAATATAGTTAAACATGCTTTTGGGGTGTTGTAATCTGTAGTAGCAAAGTCTTTTCTATCCTCTGCCTCACTGGTTCCCTTCAGTCTCACTGGATTCCCAAATTTGAAACTGTCTGAGCCTCATGTTTATGGATCTCCAGAATGGTGATTACCTGTACATGTGTAATACATTTTCCCATCTTTTTCCTGAGATTTGTTTCTTTTGAATACGTACAATAATGGTTACAGTCTCAGCTCTTCTAGTCTGGTTTATTTTTCCATTCTATCTAAGAAACTATCATTTTTTTCATAAGGTGGTACTAATAACTGTGACATCAGGCAATGTTCTATTGCATTTTAGCATCTGCAGAATGCCTTCATCCATATTATTTCATTTAACACTAACAACTATGCTTATAATTTAAGCTGTATTTTAAAGACAGAAAATTGAGTTCTAAGTAGTTATATGGTAAGTCAACTGTCATACAATGATTGTCAACTGGTGGTTTAGTTCTGCATTTCCCAGTCCCCAAATTTCAACATCATTCTTTTGCATAATATCTTTTTCTATCCTTTTAATTTTAATGTCTCTGTGTTTTTATATTAAAGATGTATCTCTTGTAAATACAGGTTTTTAAAAATATATCTGAAAAACCTGTCCTTTAAATTTATAATTAATGACATGTGGATACACATCTACCATCCTGTTTTTATTCTTTCCATTTGTTGCATCTACTTCGTATTCCTTTTTCTCTTTCTTCTTTCAGAATTTCATTTTTTTCAATTCTTTTTTTGTTGGTGACACATTCTTTTACTGGCTGTCCTTGATAATGGGTCCCTGACTTTTATAATCTAACACAACTGACTGCACTATAACAATTCTCAGATAACGTTAGATCCTTAGTACCCCTGGACTCCATTTATTTTCCTTCCACAGACTCCAAATACTCAAAATCCATGCTGTGCTCTAACCTGAAAAAAAATCCTTCATGGCTGTTACTCAGACTGCACTGGGGGCAGCAACGAACACCTAGGAGCACTTTCAGTTATGTGGCCAATCACAGTGATGAGTGGCAAGGTGTGTGTGTCAGAACTCCCTGCGTTTGGTCACTTCTGGGGGTCTTATCCTTTTTCCACAAGACCACATCATCCATTCTCATACCAGAATAAAAGTGCCATTCTTACCACTCAGGTTTTGAAATATGACAGGGGCACCATGAAGCTCAGGCTTCCGGATAAACTCAATGCCCATTTCATCACCATCAGACTCCTCTGCAGCTTCTTCCTCCTCCACCAAATTGATCTGTTCTTTAGCACTGATGCCAATTCTCTTCAGTCTGGGGAGAGACAGAATCTCCCTTGGCTTATCCATGGATGAAGCATGAGCAGAAGGATTCAACAAAGCGTCCATATCCTCAAAGAAGGCACAGGGTTCTAGCACGTGGCCGTTTCTCACTTTTCGGTAACTCTTCTGCAGACTTTTGAACTTGGTCCGACACTGTTCTGGTGTTCGGAGGAAGCCACATTCTCGCAACCATTCAGCCACAGCACCATATACCTGGCTGTTTCGGGGACAAGCCTGAAGTGTTTCATAAAAGCGAGACTCTTTGAGAATTGCAAGAAAAGTCTTAGTTTCCTCATAACTCCAATGCACGCCTGCTATTTTTTCATCTTCCAGACCCCACTGCTGCTGTTCTCTCCATGTTTTCCCTGCATTCCTTGCAGGGATCTGAATAGCATGAACTGACTTTTCCTTGATGTAGTTGCTTTGCAGGACAGTCCTCTTATTAGAGGACTGCAGACCTATGGTCCATGGCTCCTTTCTTGGCTCCAGCTGGGCTATCTTGTTAGCTGCAGACACTGTGCTTCCTACAGTGAGACAAACACATTTCAGGCTAGAGAGATCATGACTGCATGCCCCAAGGTCCTGCTTAGCATGCTCTCCTGGACCACTTGTTCACAGCTATCCTTTAAAGATCTTGTCCAGTTGGTCTTTTTTCTAAAGTCTTCCTCAACCATGACACTGCACACTAGATTCTTGCATGAGTTATTCTGCACAATCACCTACTAACTTACACTACCATTTCACATCTCATGCATGTACCACTTCCTTCCCCAGCTAGTTCTTAAAGGAAAATCTTTAGGGGTAAGAAACACTTATTACCTTTGACTGTCTCTCAAGTATCTAACATTGTTAGATTCACAGCATGCTCCTATGAACTGGTGTTTGTTACTTATAAAGTGTGCTTACAGCTGTTCCCTGTATCTCCTCACTCCCTCTCCAACACACACACACACACACACACACACACACACACACACACACACACTGGGGCTGTGGGAGGTGAGAAGTCATGAAGTTTTGGAAACACTCTAAAAAAATTAATGGGAAAGAGATGCAATAATAGGAAAGCAACTTGAATTTTTTACCTTATAGTACTGTGGAGATCAAAATGTCTTAAATTTGAATCCTAGCTCCAAAACTTAACTTTACTTTTTGACAAGGGGAAGTTTCTTAATCTCTCTGAGCCTCAGTTTCCTAGGGAATAATATCATCTATCCAAAGGTCTGTGTGTGCATGCTCAGTTGCATCTGACTCTTTGTGACCCCGTTGACTGTAGCCCGCTAGGCTCCTTTGTCCATGGGATTTCCCAGGCAAGAATACTGTAATAGGTTGTCAATTCCTCCTCCAGGGCATCTTTCTGACCCAGGACTGAACCCATGTCTCCTGTGGCATTGGCAGGCAGATTCTTTACCACTGAGCCACCTGGGAATCCCAACAAGGTGCTAGGAATATTAAATAAGTGATCATCTATAACTTGTCTAATGTCTAATAGGTATGTAATAACATTTAGTTTTCCTCTATAGAAAACACACACAAGAGCTTCATGGAATTTTCCTAGAGAGTGAAGTGAAAGTCACTCATTCGTGTCCAACTTTTTGTGACCCCATGGACTATACAATCCATGGAATTCTCCAGGCCAGTATACAGAGTGGGTAGCCTTTCCCTTCTCCAGCGGATCTTCCCAACCGAGGGATCGAACCCAGGTCTCCCGCATTGCAGGCAGATTCTTTACCAGCTGAAGCACAAGGGAAGCCCAAGAATACTGGAGTGGATAGCCTAGCCCTTCTCCAGGGGATCTTCCCGAACCAGGAACAAACCGGGGTCTCCTGCATTGTAGGCAGATTCTTTGCCAACTGAGCTATCAAGGAAGCCCCTCCTAGAGAAGCAGCATTAAATCAAATCCTTGCTGAAAGAACTCTGGGGCTGAGGATCTGTTCTTCATTTTCATATGAGAGAAGGGCATGGACAATGGAAGTTCAAACATCTACAAGGACTAGGCAGTCTGGAGTGAGAGCCCTGGCCGTTCAGCACAAGTTCCTCCACTTTGCTCTGGTCACCTGCTGCAGTGTGAGAATGTGCCTGATGGTAGGTTTTTTAAGAGATGCTGGAAATCCAGATTTATGAACAAATTTTAAGTTACAACTCTGGGCAAGGCCCAAATAAATTTTCAGGCTAGATTTATGAGCCTTTAGTTTACAGTCTAAGATAAAACACTGTGCCAGGTGTCCCTGAGCCTTTCCATATATAATTATTACACATGGAATCACTGGGCTACAGCTGAAGGTGCAGAGTATGGTCTCTAACCCACTCACGGCAGCTTTCACCAAGGCCTCTAATCCATCATTTTACTAGGTCTGCATGCTGTGCGATCCAAGGCAACACTAGGAAACACCTATCGTGTGGGCAACTTGCCACGTGGGTACCTTTCACTGGTCTCTGTAACTACTCAGTAGCAATGACTACTGAGATAACCACACCAGTCTTTGAAGGATGAATGGTCAGCAATGAGGCACGGATGCCCTAAGTGAAAGTTAAAATCAAGGGTCCTGTGTTTTGGGAAGAGTGCTTTGTTACTGGTGTGTCATTGGTATCATCTTAAATGGGCAATTTTTTCCAAGTGCTTTAATTGCTTTCTGATCACAAACAACTGTTGGCTTATCTTCATTCATTCAGTTTGACATGGCCCATTCTGTAATCTCTATACTTTAGTGTCTACATGTATTGTCAAACAGAAATTTCTGTGATGAAGTTCTATAACTATGCTGTCCAGTACAGTCACTGAATAACTTAAATATGGCTACCGCCACTGAGAAACTGAATTTTAAACTTCATTTGATTTTAATTTATTTTATAAATTTAAATAGCCACAGGTAGCTAGTGGCTACTCTATTAAACAGCACAGGTCTGTAGTATCTATAGTGTGTATTGTACACATTTTAGGCCTTTAATTCTATTCATAAGTAATCTTTGACTTGCAGCTTACATATGAATGAAGCATATTTATCCCTGCTGTTAAAGCAGATGATACAGTTCTTCAAAAGTCTGCTTGTAAAATTACACTTAACAAGTGGTTATGTGTGCTTGTAAAAATGTGTGCTATTTAAATAATTCACAAGGGTATTATATTTAAATCACTTTTTTTCTTCCATTTATAAGATTTCCATCCATTCAATGAATATTTGCTGGGCACCACCCATAGACAGGCTCTGTGCACAATGTTGGGGTTACTGTATGTTAAACAAAAACAAATCCTAAAAATACCTTGTGATTTGATAGAGTTTTTAGTCTAGTGGATGTAGGTGAGTTTTATATTTAAATAACATGACAATCATCTATAAACCTCTCTAATGTTTTAATCACTAAATTATAAGAATATGCATAAATCTGTAATATAAATTGGAAGAAAGGAATGAGTGAGGTAAGAGAACATGGTATGCTAGAGCACAGAAATGACTAGAAAACCCATGGTCCTTAAAATAACATTTTTATAACTATTTTACTATCAGTAGAAGTGAATACACTAGAAATCCTCACATCTTTTATTTGAAAAGGGATAGAATCCTTACCCAGGGAGACCATGTTCCCAACACTCTCCTTTCTAATATCCCGGTAGAGGTCTTTGTGAGCAGGAATCTGATGCACACTCTTTTTGTAGGAAAAACCTCTTGCCATGTGGACATCTTTCACTGGTCCCTGTAACACACTAAGAGTAATGACTACCAAGATAACCACACAGGTTCTGAAGGATGAATGATCATGGATGAAGGATAGGAAAGCCCTAGATAAAAACTGAAATCAAAGAACCAAGTATACATTATGTGCCAAATGAAGCGAAGGTACTATAAAGAATCATAAGAGAAAGGATCCAGCAAGGAGTCTGATTACTCAGAAGGCTGCGTGCAGTCTTTTCTGGAAAAGGAGTAATGGGGGAAAAGTCTTTTGGAGTGGGTACAGAGGTTTGAAGAAATCATTGTTACTGAATATCCTAGGAAGTTAGGCCAGAGAGAACTGTTACAATTTACCTGGGACCGGACAGGAACTCGAGTGGCTGTTACTTCCTGATCTATGGTGTTCCATTCATTAGCAGGAGAAGGAACCCAGGGAGAAGGCCGAGCTGTAAGAAGAAAAGAAACTATTAGTGCTGTGGGCTCTGGCCCTTTTACTCATCTGCTTCTCCTTTTATGGATGGGCATGTATAAAAAAACCAACAAAATCGGTCATTTTCTCAATGAGTTCAGAACAATGCTCCAAACCATGAGCAGGGCTCACAAATGCAGATGCTTTTAGAAAGTAAGCAGGTAAAGTACATCATGAAAGGGGGGAGGTGAGGACTGTGGGGAACTGGAGAGCACAGGTCCAGTGTTCGGTTCTGGGTGATGCCTCCCTGTTAAAGACTATGGCCCTGCCATAGCCAGAGCTTCTAATGTTTTTCAAGATAAGTCAGAAAGCTGGATTTTTATGTACAATCTCAAGTCTTAAACCTTGAGAACTACAGACAAACAAAACCTCCATCCCCAAACTCTTTGAGAAACAAGTTTGACTTGGCACATGAGTTACCAGTTTGCAATCTCTAGCATAAATTCATCCCCTCTGAGTACATATTATCCTTATAAAGTTAACAAATATAGACACACAGCACTGAATATTACAGGCAAACGTGCCCCCAGAAAGGTGGAAGGAAAATAAATAAACTTATATAGTATAAGACAATCTGTAGTCTAACTTCTGCCCTAGCACTATCTAGGAAAACTTCAAAAATAAATGTTACTGTGGCCAAGAACTCAGAAGCTTGCTTTACTACTTTCTACGAAACCAAATGGAACCAATTCCTTGGAAACATATTATTTCCTTTGGCACACCTGGTTGAAATCCTATGTCATCTTTTAGAAGGCATTCACCTTTCTGAGATACTTATCCCTCAAATTTCCTGTCCTCCATACCTCCAGTAAGAACCTCCACAGACAAACTTTCCCACTTTAGGAACTCCTCATCATCCTGGAATAGCAAAACCCAGAAATACCATACATTTACCAGGTAAAGTAACTGACAGCATCTAATCCTTGTGAACACGGGAACTTTGATGTTGATGAACAAACACTGAAGAATCCAGAAACCATTAATATTTGCAAAGCATTTTATCATAACATGAATTTCAGGACAGATAAGGAGGTGGTGCCCGTAGCAGTGAATCTTGCCTCTTGATGAGGGATTGTGTAAATCAGATAGACTTGAAAGTTTAAAAATAACTATGCCATTGCGGGAGAAAGGAAACTAACATTTATTGAGCACTATTATGCATTGACTTTTTTTTTTTCTTTTTTTTATGACGCTTCTTTTAATCTATGCTAAAATCTTACTATCTTCCTTTTAGAGATGACAGAATGGAAAGTTCAAGAAGTTTAGCAACTTGACCAAGGTCACACAGATAAAGAATGGCTGAATTAGGTTTTGACCCAGATTTTCTGCTTCTAAAGCCTAATCTCTTAATCTCTATGCATTAATAGAGAGGTTAATTAATATTACTTGCTCAGATCACAAAGAAAGAAGGGCAGAGAAAGGATATAAACCCATGCTTTTTTATACTGTGCTCTAGGTCCAGTGGTCTTTCCACTCTTAAGCCTGATACTACGCTGCAGGGGGTGGGGAGGATGGGTCTTCATTTCCTTGTATCTGACTTGATTTATTTATGTCCAGGGCACACATGAACATCAGTGGTCCCTTCTCTGCGAAGTCTTATCCCTCTCACATGTCACTTCTGTGATACCTTATTGTGAGTCACTTTTGAAAATAAATCTCATTACCTCTTCCAATCTTTCAAGGTGTTTATAGCCAGCTAAGAAACCATATACATGCAGGACTAAAACCCACAAGCTGATTGCAGAATGCAGACTCTTAAATAACATTAGGAGACCTTAAGGCCAGTCTGGACAATTTAAACTTTCTCAAATTTCATCTTAAGATCCCTTTTACTTGGACTTCCCTGGTGACTCAGTCGGTAAAGAATCTGCCTAAAATGTGGGAGACCTGGGTTCGATCCCTGGCCTGGAAAGATTCCCGGAGGAGGGCATGGCAACCCACTCCAGTATTCTTGCCGAGAGAATTGCCATGGACAGAGGAGCCTCGTGGGCTACAGTCTATGGGGTCGCAAAGAGTCGTCACCCATATTCCCAACTCTTGAAACTAATGAAGTCCTTCTCCCCAAATATTCAATTTATTTTCAAGTATGTATCGAGAGGGCCCTACAGTGAACAAGTCATAATGTTAGGGCTACAAAACAAATCTGCCACGGTCTCTGCATAGGGCATGCACTACGTTCTTCTTACCATCTTTGGGTAAGGGTCGAAGCTCTCTCTTTTGGTTCGGCTGCTCCTGGCGTCCTGAGTGGAGGCTTTCAGCTTCCTCTTGAGACATCACTCTGGGTTGGGGCTCCACTGGCTGTGGCTGAAAGTCTGCCACCTCCCAGGCTGCTCCAAGGGGGGCTTGCTTCTCCGAATGCACAGGACTGCTAACCTGGGTAATAAAGTCAATGCCATAATGGAAAAAGGGAGGAAAAGAGGGCCAGATCAGGGCCAAATTCCCCCATGAAAGATATCAAAGAAGGATAGAAGATGTGAAAAGGAGTGAAAATTTCATTCCATTCCCAATGGGACCTCTGAGGACATCGGGTCCATTGTGCTATCCAAAAAGTCTAGGCAGAAGGGAACCGGAGAGGGGGAATATACAGAGAGGGAAGTCTGTTAAGAGTAAAATACAGAGCCTCCTTGTTATCAGAATACTGAGTATTCTGATACTATTAGGTTCACAGAGAAGTGAAAGTTCTCAGAACACTAATTCACTAGTGAAATGAAAACTTAGAAAATTAATCTTGACATTGAGTGTCTATTTCTGACCAGCACAGCAACTTGCTAATAGACAGGTCTTTACATAAATGCAAATCCCTTGGCAGGTGAAAGTGCAAATCTTGCAGGATTTCATGAGGTTAGGGAAAGGGCTGTTGAAAAACAATTAGACGAGCATGCAAAGTCACTGACAATAAGGATCAGAGATTAAAATGGAGAAGGGTGACAAGGATGATGACACTGACGGCACTTCAGAAGACTGGACTGGAATATTAAAGGATTACAGGAAGCCCTGGGATAACTGATGAAGTCCTTTCTTTTTTAAAAAAAATTTTTTATTTTGAGAGAGATCAAAACAGCCCTCTTTAGGAGCAAGCTGCAGAAGTCAAATCCTATGAAGCATAATGTATTGTTCTCTCAAAATTTGGGGAAACATTATGCAAAGATTTAAAACAAATACTCAGATGCATAATCTTTAGTGTCATTTGCAAGATAATAGTTCAACCAAAGCTTTCTTCCTATTTGATATGAAATTCTGATCCCTTTTAGGTAGATCTCCTTTAAAGGTCTTTCATTACTATTTATCCTTCTGTAATTTGCATTTTCTGCAATGCATCTCTTGTCCACTTTCCTTTCCACCCTCTCCTTGCTAAACATAAAAATTTGGAAAAGCCTCTCTCACCTGCTGTCTTAGTCCTCCAGTCTCTTTCTCCAAATGTATAACCAGGGCCACCGCCTCCTCTCCACTTTCCGGACACTGTTTCTGTGCCCACAGCTGAATCTTCTCCGGTAAAATGGTGAGGAACTGCTCAATCACCAGCAGCTCCAGGATCTGTTCCTTGGAACGCATTTCTGGCTTCAGCCACCGGCAGCAAAGTTCCCAGAGTTTACTGAAAGCTTCATGGGGTCCAGTCACATCCTCATAACAGAATTGTCTGAAGCATCTGCGAAAGGTCTCGGACTCAGAGCTATCCGATCCTTCCAGAGTGGGCTCTGATATCCACTCGGGCTCCTTTTCCACCTTCATTATGAGGCATCCTTCAACCTCCAGGGGCGCGTCGGTCTGAGGGTCCAGGGATGCAGCCATGCTCTAACCCGGTCAACCTCACGTCTGATTCGAAGGAGACTCAAAGAAGTCAAACCTCCGAGAGCCGCCTAATGGTTTTGGAAGTATGGGAAAGAAGGGAGGTGAAAACAGCAGTGTCAGCAGGAACAGGGTACCCTAAGCTGATTGCTCAAATCTATCCTAGGCCCTTGAAAAGGTGAACTTGTACTTTAAGGTCCAAAAACTCGGCCTCTTCTCGCCACAATATATGTCCCCGCGATGTAGTTTTTCAAGATTCATCTTTTAGTGCAATGTCTGAAACAGCGAGGCTAGAGGACCAGAAAATCTAGGGGACCGAGGACAGGAGGGCGGGGGCCGTCAGTGGGGCTGGGAGGGGGTGTGTCAGGGGCCCGGGGAGGCGAGGCCCGAGTGGGTGGGGCCGGGTGTGCAAGCCCCTCCCGGCTCCGGGTTCAAGGCTCGGGACACGGCGGCGCGTCCAGGCCGCTGCGGGCGGCTGGTAGGGGCCGGCGTTATCCGAGGCCAGCGTTTGGCTTTTCTGGCTCAAGGTGGCCTGGGCCGTCCTCAGGAAACTTCCGCACGCTGAGGAAAGCCGCGAAGCGGCCCTGCCCCTTAAGGGAGAGGAGCTGCGGGGACCAAACGACGCTTCGCAGTGTAGAGGCTACAGATTCCTCGCTGGCGGCTCATCCGCTCTGTTCCCGGACTGCGCGGGGGGCTCTGGGAGCCGCGGCCACGCATGCGCCGCTCGCGCCCGTGCGCCGTGGGGTTCAGGGGAGGCTCCCTCGCTAGCGAGGTGCTGGGGGGAGGGGGCTGCGCAGTGGACTCTCGCGAGAGCGCGCAGCGCAGTGACTCGCTGCTGAGACACTTTAGGAATGAGAAGGGGCGCGGCGGAGCTTACGCGCTGCGTCCGCGGGGCGGAGGGACACAGCACAGGCACTTTGCTGGGGGCGGTGGAACTGCACAAGAAAGGGGAGTGGGCGTCCTCGCTCAGCCGGGGAGTCTGGGAGGCGGGGAGACTGTGAGGTGGAGGAGCGCTACTGAGGAGGCGGTGGAGCGCTACTGAGGAGGCGGTGCAAGGTTCTTTCTGTCGCGCGGTGTGAGAACTCGTTTGCCTGGCGGAGGGTTCCGTGACCCGTTGGCGCTGTCGCGTGCTGGCGGGACTCCTGCGTGAGGCGATCGGACGGCGGGACTGCAGCCCTCGCGGAGGGACTTGGCGCCGCACTGGCCCGTCCCCTGTGGGAGCTGCTGTGAATATCTGCATCTGTAAATGTCCCATCAGTTGCCTGAAGTGCAGCGTGAGGGTCTACTCTGCGCCTGGGAGATTCTTACTGTCTCGGACACCCAGCAAGTCTGCGCGGGGTGAGGGGGGTGCAGAAATTTTCGGAGGGGGTGTCGTCTCTGTCTCAGTCCCTCCAACGGGCTGCGGCTTCCTCCTGGTGGTGCCGGGAGGAGTTGTCCAGTCACCCAACTTATATGTGAAACCCCCGAACAGTGCCCACCCATCCATCCCTCTCTCCATCCTTTTACTGATTAGGTGCCAGGCAGTTTTAGGCATTTGGCATACCTCAGCGTGCAAAAAAAAAAAAAAAAAAAAAAAATTCCCTGTGCTGGGGGTGGGGACTTGGGTAGATAGCCTTTTAGAAAATACAATTAGTGGCTTTTCTGTCTCAGAGAAAGTCTTAGTTAAATTTTGACATGCAGATTCTAACAGCCAAGAGACATTAGGTGAGACTGCTGCTGCTAAGTCACTTCAGTCGTGTCCGACTCTGTGCGACCCCATAGACGGCAGGCCACCAGGCTCCCCCGTCCCTGGGATTCTCTAGGCAAGAACACTGGAGTGGGTTGCCATTTCCTTCAATGCATGAAAGTGAAAAGTGAAAGTGAAGTCGCTCAGTCGTGTCCGACCCCCAGCGACCCCATGGACTGCAGCCTTCCAGGCTCCTCCGTCCATGGGATTTTCCAGGCAAGAGTACTGGAGTGGGGTGCCACTGCCTTCTCCAAGGTGAGACTCTACTGGGCATCTAGTATATACCAGAAGTTGTCTTTACACAGCTGGCTACAAAGTTTACTTTGCTTCATTTCTTTTGTCTCTTTAAAATAATTTTTATTGAGCCTCTTTTTTTTTTTTCCCTTTTCCAGACATAGTGATAGATGGTGAGAAAACAGCATCCCCTGCTGCTGTTGAGAGAGGCAGACATTACACAATGTATAGTTGTAACTGCGGCTGCCAACGAGAGGAACATGGTGCTGAGAGTCTGTGTATTAGAGGAAATGGCCTAGTCAGGAGGTCTGGGAAAGTTTCTTGAAGAGGTGAAGCTAGAGATGAGAAACAAAGGAGGAGTAAGACCTGACTAGGCAAAGTTTAGTTCTCATGGAAATCCTACAAGGCAGGTAAGATTACCTCTGTTTTAGAGTTAAGGACATTGACTCCTCAGTGAGGTGATATAACTGCCCCAGGTTACTTCAGACTTAAGTGGCCACCCACAATTCTGAGTCAGCTAAGAAATTAGGTCTTTTATAAGCTCCTTGAGCCATCTGGTGTTTTTAGGAGAAGCAAGTGTCACAAGCAGCTCAGGTACATTAGGGAGCAGTGGAGAGTTATAGCTCAAAGTTTCAAGTCTGGAGTGGACAGTTATAGCTCAGCTTCCTTAAAGGTACTCTTGGAGCAGAGGGTATTAAGGCTTGCCCTGCATTATCTGTTAGGAGCAGGGTTATACATTCTTCAGGAATCACTTTTTATTTTTTTGTGTGTGGTCTTTCAGTGACACATGCATACACACCTATATGTATGTGTTTAATGGAAAACTTCAAACATATAGAAGTGTGTATGTATGTTCATTGCTCAGTCATGTCTGACTCTCTGATCCCATGGACTATAGCTCACCAGGCTCCTCTGTCCATGGAATTCTCCAGGCAAGAATACTGGGGTAGATTGCCATTTCCTTCTCCAGGGGATCTTCCCGACCCAGAGCTCAAACCCAGGTCTCCTGCATTACAGGCAGATTCTTCACTGTCTGAGCCACCAGGAAAGCCCATATAAAAGAATAGAGAGAATTAACTCTCATGTTTTCATGCTCTGCCTTTAACAGTTAGTGATTCATGGTCAGTCTTGTCTTTCCTATACCTCTGTCCACTCCCCTAATCCTGGATTATGTTGAAGCAAGTCCCAGATACCATGTCATCTGTAACTGTCAGGATGTACTGCTAAAAGACAGGAACTTCCACCATAAACATAACTTCAATATCATCATAAATGCTTCCCAACAGTATCAAAAATTCTGTAGTGTCATCTTTTAAAGATGTCTTATTTGTTTGAAAGGTGGTTTGGAAAGGAAAAAAGGGTCATAGATGCTGGACAGGTAAAAAGAACAAATGTTATTCATATTTTCTAGTTAGGTATTTACATTTACTTCAGTATGAAAATGTTGGCACCTTGGGAACAGAAGATCAAATTGTTGAAAAAGTAGTGAATCAATCTGGGTCAGTAAATGAAGCAGATCATGCTACTCAGAACCATCTTGGCAGAGTGGTTGTTTTCTTAATACCCAAACCCTAATGTCATGCTCTTCCCATGATCCCCAGAGGAACATTCATACCAGTCTCTCCTTGTTAGTACATCTGCTATCACAGCTGTTATTTTACAAGTAGCCCTGGAGTGACCTTTTGCACCATTTTCCTCTGTCCATGGTGCTGATCTGCCAGCCTTTAGCCAGCAACTAGAGCAGCTATAACTTGCTTTTGGCCAATGAGATTTAATGTAGGGTTACCATAAAAGTGAACATTAATTGTATATTAAGTATATATTAATACATTATAGTTCCAAGAAATTCTATCAGTACTTATGCTTCGTTAAAAAAATCCAAGCTGAAAGTGAAAAGTAAAAAAGTTGAGTATGTTTGTATTGGTGTGTCTATTTCAGACATAGTATAAATATTTTCAAATATGATTTCTTAACCAAATTATAACTAATTGAAATAAATTTCCATTTCACAGATTAAGAAGTGCCTCTCCCACTGGTTCGCTAACGATGGTCAGATAGTTGACAGAATAATAACCAATTAAATATTCCAGCTCTTTTCACACATTGAGTAATACAATAATGAAAAATTCTCAATTATTTCTTGATATGCATATGTAATAGTCAACGGTTTTTCTCTGCATCGCTATGAGGTGCTATGCTAGGCACTGGTGGGATAAGCAGAGATGTAAGACATAACTTTTTTATTTGGAGTATTAACAGCAAAATGGGGAAAATTAGTCATGGAATTGTCATATAAACCTGCCTGGGAAATCCCATGGACAGAGGAGCCTGACAGGCACAGAGTCGAATGTGACTTAGTGACTAAACAACAAGAATAAATGTAGTGGAGGGATGCATGAAGGCCTGTGACAGTACAGAGTATAGCCTCTCTGGCTACCAGGAAAACCTTCATAGAGGGAAGCTGAGGGATGTTTAGTATTTCAAAGATTGGCAAAACCATGAGCATGAATGGTATTTTCATGTAATGGTGTGAAGTTGAGTGTGCCTTCCTTTGACCTTAGCTCAGGGGAAGGAAGTGGTGAAAGATGAAGTTGTGCACATAGGTGTAGAGAGCATTTGAACTTTATGAGGAAGGCAGTGGAAAGTATACCTGTTCTGCAGGAAGGTGAGGGCATCTCTCTGTCTTTGGGAGAAAGTCTGCTTCTGTATAGACTCCTGGGCCAGATCCACTGTGGAAACAGTATTCGAGAGAGTACTCAGCATAGAGGGAATTGAGTAAGATGATTTCTAGGGTCTGTTAATGTTTCTATATAATGTTTCATGCACCCATCCTTTAAACACCATCCTATTGTTCAGTTGCTAAATTGTGTCCAACTCTTTGTGACCCCATGAACTGCAGCATGCCAGGCTTCCCTGTCCTTTGTTATCTTCCCAGAGTTTGCTCAAACTCATGTTCATTGAGTCAGTGATGCCATCCAACCATCTCATCCTCTGTCATCCCCTTCTCTTCCTGCCCTCTGTCTTTCCCAGCATCAGGGTCTTTTCTGATGAGTCAGCTCTTCACCTCAGGTGGCCAAAGTATCGGAGCTTCAGCCTCGGTATCAGTCCTTCCAATGAACACTCAGGGTTGATTTCCCTTAGGATTGACTGGTCTGATATTGAAGCTAATTATATTCTAGGTAAAGTGTTGAATACCAAAGATACAGTGGTGAAAGACATACATGAGTCTTGCCCTTAAGAAGCTTTCATTCTAGGTGGAGATTGGAGAAGGAGGAAAATAACATACGAGGAAACATAAATAAATAGCGTAACATCAGATTGTTATCAATGCTATGAAGAAAATAAATAAGATGATGGAATAGACTGTAACTAGACAGAGGTTACTTTAGAAAGGCTGATCAATGAGAGGTTTCTCTAAGGTTTGATATTTGTGAGCTGGAGTCTGAAGGATGAGATGGAACCACAGATATGCAGCTAGTGGAAAAGCATTTCTGGAAGGAGAAAAGGCAAGAGAATGAAAGACCTGGAGGTAGGAAAGCGTGGAGTGTTCACACCATTGAAAGGAGGGACTTCCCTGGCGGTCTAGTGGTTAAGACTGTGCTCTGCCAGTGCAGGCAGCATGAGTTCAATCTCTGGTTGGGGAACTGAGATCCCACATGCTGTGCAGCACAGCCAGAAGATTAAAAAAATAATATATTAAAAACATAAAAGCTGAAAGAAGACCAGTGTGGCTGGTGCATACTCAGCAAGGGGAGCAATGGGACCGGAGTGAGACGCAGTGTCAGGCAGGGGCCAGACCATGTTGCAGGAGTCTTGTAGGTCCTGGTAACTGATTCTAAAAATGGACATTTAAGGATTTTAAACTAGCAAGTGACAAGATCTGATGTACACTTTAACAAAATCACCCTGGCTGATGTTGAGAGTGAATTGAAGTGAGGTAAGAATGAAGGAAGAGTAGCCAAATCAGCCTCTAGATTTAGTTCTGGCAAAGGGTGATGGTGACTCAGATTTGGGAGTGACAACAAAAGTGGAGAGAAATGGTTGTGTTCCATATATTTTGAATGTAGAACTGGCAGGCTTGGAACAGCTTGGTTATGGAGCATAAGAGAAAGAGGAATTGAGGATGGCTCCTAGATTTTTTGTTTGAGGGTATTTGGGTTGATGGCACTACAGTATTTGATATGGGAAGAACTCGTAGGGACCTGTTTTTTTAGAGTGAAGTGGTGGTGGGAAGGGGGGCTTCCCAGGTGGCACTAGTGATAAAGAACTTGCCTGCCAGTGCAGGCGACCTAAGAGACTTGCGTTCAGTCCCTGGGTCAGAAAGATCCCCTGGAGGAGCGCGTGGCAACCCACTCTAGTATTCTTGCCTGGAGAATCCCATGGATGGAGGAGCCTGATGGGCTATAGTCCATAGAGTCACAAAGAGTCAAACAGACTGAAGTGACTTAGTATGCATGTGCAGTGATGGGAAAATCATTAATTCTTATTTGGTTGTGATATTTTGAGATCTTTATTAGAGATGTGTCAAGTAGACAGGTGGTGTACCTCAAGGGGGAGGCCTTGGTGAGGTCATCCTCATGTATTAAAAGCCATCAGACTTGAAAAGAACATATAAGGAAAGAGTATAGGTGGAGTTGGATATGACTGAGCACGCATATACATGCACACACATAGATATCGAAGGAAAGTGAAGCTTGGTTCATGCCCTAGAGCACCCTATCATTTAGCAGACAGTGAAGGAGAATTGTCATGGGTTGAATTTTGTCCCTTGCCAAATTCATATGTTGAAGTAGAGACATGCAGTACTTCAGAATGTGACCTTATTTGGAAATAGGGTCATTGAAGATGTAGTTAGTTAATATGACATCATACTGGACTAGGGGGGGCCCTAATCCATTATGACATTTGTCCTTATAAAAAGGGGACATTTGAAAATAGACACCCACACTGGGAGAAGTCCATGTGAAGACTGGAGTTTTGCTACCACAGTCAAAGGACTAGCAGAAGCTAGGAGAGAGGCCTGGACAAGATCCTTCCCTGGAGCCTTCAGAGGGAGCGTGACTCTGCTGACACCTTGATTTCAGACTTCTGGCCTCTGGAACCATGAATGATAGATGAATCCCTATCATCTGTTGAATCCCTCAGTTTGTGGTATTTTGGTACAGCAGCCCTAGCTGACTAACTAATAGAAGAATCTTGCATGGCAGACTGAGTAGAACTCACCAGAGAAGTAGAAGGAAAATCATTTGAGTGTGGTGTCATAGCAGCCAAGGAAAATAGCTGTCGCAAGAAGGAGAAAGGGGGCAATTTTTATTAAAGGCTGTTGAGAGATTAAATAGGAGGATTAGATTTTGCATTATATCTGGGAATTCTTGTCCCTCCCCACCCCAAACCGCTCATGTTTGAGATTGACATTAAGTATTCACCTGTTGATAATGTATCAGCTTGTTTTAGTGTTAGAAGGGACTTGGTGTGCTGCCAGGTAGAGTGACCTGATAGTTTTTGTTCTGGTTTGAGTATTTCTCATTTCTCCTTAGAGTTGCAGTGTCATGTGTCCCTCCTTTGTGTTCAGTCACGACTTTGATTTGTAGGAAAAGATGGTTGCTACCTACTCCCCTGGAGCGTAAAAGTCTCAGTGAATGGACTGACCACTCAATTGCTTTGAACTGGGTTCTTTGATGACTCCATTCACCATTCACCATTCACTACTCACTGCTTCCTGTTTTGAATTTGGATCATCCCTGAAACCACTCCATCTTCATGGCCAATTCCTTTCTAAGCATCTTTTTAGCTCTTTTTTTCTTCTGTTCAGAATTTATGCTCCTTTACTGTACTTTTTCTTGATTGTCATCAATGTTATGTATTTATTATTTAACAATATTTTTTCTTGGGTCATTTCTAGGAACTTGGGCTGAGAGCAGAGGTAGGCACGTGCATATGTTCTGACTGTGATATGTTCCTTTTCTGTGGATCAGTGTTGATTTTATTATCATGCTATGTTTGTGCTCATGGAACACTGATGCCTCCTGAAATCCAGGGTCTAATCAGAGCTCACTGGCCAGTCTCCTTGGACATTTCTTCTGAACTGGGCTATTTGATTTGGATGCCCAATAAATGTAGCCTTTATTTATTGACTTAACAAATGATTTGTCAGTTATTTACAATTATGTACATACCGTAGTTGGTGATACAGAGAGATATAAGGTCTCTAATAATGAATTCATGATCTACTTAGGAAAAAGAGCCATCCACATGAAGGATGCTAAATGGCAATGCAGGAATTAAGCAACATGAAGTCTTTTTTTGAAAGCTATTTCAGTTGCAAGTGAAGAAATCTAGTTTATATCATATTAAGTTAAAAAAATGTTAACTAATGTGTTTTAGTGTTTGAAGCAGTAGGCCTTCAATAAATATTTGTTGAGTGAAGGGAATTTGTTTCATATAACTGAAATGTCCAGGGAAAGTTTAAGTTCAGGCACAGCTCTATCCAGATTATGCCCTCAGGTATAATCAGGTATCCGATTCCTCCCTTTATTCAGCTCTGCTTTCTTCTGACTTGGCTTTATTTTCATAAAGGTTCTTTCCATCCTATGGTAGCTGTTGGTCTTTTGGAAGAGAGTACCTGCTCTTTTATTTTTTTCCCAATCCAGCAAAAATCCTGGGGCTGACATTGATGAGGTTGGTTGACTTGGGTCATGTGCCATTCCTCAACCAATCATTGTGACCAGGGGGATGGAATACCTGATGGGTTAGACCTGGGCCACATGTCCGTTTCTGGAGCTGAGCTTTCTGAGCCACTTCTGGGTCGGTAAACATGTCCCTGTACATGGAAGACAAAGAGAGACCAAAAAGAGGCAGCCACTCCAAATGGGTAGGTGGTGGGTGTAACAGGCAAGGGAACTGACACATAAGGCTTGGCTTAGGGGCCACAAGATGACTAGATCTCTGCACCCAGCCCCAGAATCTTAATAGTTTATGTAGAGGCTTTAATAGGGTTCAGTCATGAATACTGTCCAGATGGTTTCAACAACATACTGCTCTCTCAAGGCTCTGTCCTTGAAACGGCCCACACTTTGTGGCAGTGGGCAAAACATACATTCCAAGGACAAAGGAAGGGAGTGAGGAGCCTCTGATTAGTGGGGTCCAGCTCATGGGTGAACTGGCGGACATGTTCTCTTGGTGACCTCCTCTGACACTCCACCTAGCCCCCACTTCCACAGTGGGCCCTGAGTGGTCAGCAAGGGGTGTTGCCAGCAGGGAGGTGGCTTGTTGGGTGGTTATCTGGTTGCACTAGAGGCAGAAGCCACAGCAGCTGTAGAGGCACATACAAGAGAAAACACACACCAAGATAATGACTCTCAACATAAGTAACAGTTTTTCCCATCAAGAAGCCCATGATCTGAGCCATTGGTTTATTAAACCCCCTAGGCTAGGGGCTGGATCACTCAGGGCAAGCGCTTGTGTCCTCGTGAGGTTTGTTAAAGATGCTGCGTTAGCTGACTCATCTGGTGTGAACACACAACATTTTGTTTGGGTCATGGCACAGGTGCCGCCTCGTAGTAACAACATGCAAGGCCATCCTATGTTGTAGGACGGATTTCCTCACTGGACATACTTCAGTGTCTAGTAAGGACAGCCTTTGCTAGCTGTCCTAGAAGAGTTTCTGGGTGAACTTAGTAAGGGCTTCTGTGTGTGCTGTGATGTCCTCCAGGCCAATGGAGGGGATAAAGATGGAGGCCAGATGGAGTGTTACCAGTGGAAAACAGGGTGTGCCCATCTGGCCTTGACCACAGGGAGTTTGGCAGCTTTTGTTACTGTGGGTGGATTCTCCCCTGGGCTCAGAAAAACCCAGGGTCACAGTGGCCCAACCACAGGTGGAAGCCATGGCCAAAGATCTGAGCCACACAGCCACTGGGTCACATTCCAGGTCATCTAGCAGATATGCGGTGTGGCCAATTAGTGCCAAATCAGTCACTAGCCCTTAATGTGACAGAATGACCACACAGTTCAGTGATCATCCCACACCCATGGTATAATTGTTTTTTTTTTTTTTCTATTTTATTTTTGGCTGCTCTGGGTTTTCATCGCTGCATGTGGGCTTTCTCTAGTTGAGGGGAGTAGGGGCTACTCTCTAGTTGTGATGCGTGGGCTTCTCATCGACGTGGCTTTTGTTACCGCAGAGCCACAGGCTCTAGGGTGCGCAAGCTCAGTAGTTGTGGCACATGGGCTTAGTTGCCCCAAAGCATATGGAAGCTTCCTGGTCCAGAGATTGAATCCATGTCGCCTGCATTGGCAGGTGGATTCTTACTACTAAACCACCAGAGAAGTCTTGGCCCTTTCTTTTTAGAGTGATTTTTCTGTTCCCAACATTGAATTGCCCATGTGCTCAGATGTCCGCCACCTGGCATGGACCCAAGTGAACCCACCCCAAATTTGAGTGCAAACCAAATTTGAGAACCACCCATGACTCCAGTGATATTTTTAGGACTCTTCCTGTCAGCAGTTTGATGGCCTGGCTGTGTAGTTTGATTAACAGAAAAAGTGTGCTCTGTTCAGTGTTATTGATCGTAGGGGCCAGTGTTCTGGATCAGTGTTGGTGATATCAGATGAATGAAGAGTATTAGTCCTGGCTTGTCATTCCTTAAGGTACTGCTTTAGAGCCTTCCAGTCCCCTCCCTGGAGTGGTGATACCCACTATGCCAGTCCTGACGAGTTGAGATGGGTAGCTGCCCACATACCCAACAGGTGGATTGATTGGTTTGCCAGACATCAGGTGGGCCCACTGTAGAAGGGTATCTCCGTCAGGTGCCCATCCCATGACTGGAAACCACAGGAGCAGCAGAAGACCAAGGTCAATAAGACAGAAACATAGTAGGAACTTATATGGAGAGGTCTTCCCCTTCTGTAAGAACTGCAACTATGGTCTGACCCTTGGATGTTAATGTGGCTGCAGCATTTAGAACTTGACCCAGTTGTGCTTGTTGGGAAGGTAGCACTGTCAGGTGTGAGGAGATGGATTGGGGGGTGGGTGGGAAATGCCAGACCAGGACCTCACCTTCTCCCCTCTTTGATGGTACATGTTCCATTCCAGGGAGAGTACATTTCAGCTGGTCCGGCCTGCAGCAAGACAACAGGATCCTGGTGGAGACTGAGTAGTGCCCCCTCACCCAGGGGTGTGAAGGAATCCACCCATCCCAGTGGGATGTCCCCTCACAGATTCCAGTAGATAACACCCTTCCCAGGTGCAGCAGGGCTTGGTGTTCTCAGCACATTGATCCAGATGGGGGAGTCAGGGCAATGTCTGCCTCCAGAGACTGCCTACCCTTAGGGCATTGAGTTTTGGGGCAGGGGTCCCCTTACTGGCAGATAGGGCAACAGACCCTACTGGTTGTCATTCACATATATTAAAGGCTGGGACAGTACTTTAGTCCACCTGACCAGGGAGGTTTTACCTGTAAGTAATTTAATCTGCCTCTTTAATGTTTCCTCCTCCTTTTTTTACCGACACTGCTGCTGCTAAGTTGCTTTAGTCGTGTCCGACTCTGTGCGACCCCATAGACGGCAGCCCACCCGGCTCCCCTGTCCCTGGGATTCTCCAGGCAAGAACACTGGAGTGGGTTGCCATTTCCTTCTCCAAAGCATGAAAGTGAAAAGTGAAAGTGAAGTCGCTCAGTCGGGCCTGACTGTTAGCGACACTGCAGCCTGTGGCTTATAGGGGAGGTGGGACCTCCATTTGATGTCATGTTCTTTTCCCCAGTCTTGCATATCATGACCTTTGAAAAGTGACCATTGATCACTGATTTTTTTTTTTTTTTTTTTGACGAGGGTAGTCAGTTTCTCTAATCCCCTAGTGGTGGCTGCCTGGTTTGCATAGTGACAGAGGAAAGTTTGGGTTAGGCGAGATACAGTAACCACACAAAACAAGGCATATTTAGAGCCCTTACTCAGAGGGAGGGGCCAGTATAATCAATCAGTCTTCCAGTCCCTTGCCAGTTGGGAACTCCAGTGGATGACCCTAGACTTTTGCAGCTGCCTTGGAAATATTTGGAACACACAGGTCATGCTGGTACGGCATTAAACACGCAGGTCATGCTGTTCCAGCATTAACCAAGTCACTGTATTTCAGGGGCATGCAGTTATCCTTGGCAGTGCACCATCCCACACAGGCAGTACTGTGGTCACTTTTTCTGTGCACCCATCTGTTGTATCTATTGAAGGATCAGCTGCCAGGGCTTGCACCTAAGCCACGTCAACTTCTGGTTGCCCTGGGGTGTTGGCACACTCTGAGCTAGGATTTGGAGGATAGTGAGGACTGACTCAAGCTCTTAACAGGCAAACTCAAATGACTTTGCACATATCCTGACTCCACAAGGGCTTATTCATAATCAGCCACCCCTCAGCTTTCCATTTTCTAAGCTGTGGGGTCAATCCCCTTAGAACAGCCCAACTGTCAGTGCAAAGGGCTAATGACCGGAGCTCAAGTGTGTGCGTGTGCGTGTGTGTGTGCGCGCGCGTGCTCAGTGGCTCAGTTGTGTCCGATTCTTTGTGACCCCTTGGACTGTAGTCTGCCAGGCTCCTCTGTCCATGGAATTCTCCAGGAAAGAATACTGGAATGGGTTACCATTTCCATCTCAGGGGAGCTTCCTGACCCAGGAATCGAATCTGTGTTTCCTGAGTTTCCTGCATTGGCAGGCAGATTCTTTACCACTGCACCTGCTGGAAGTGATCACCAAATGCTGAGTTCAGCCCTCTGGCAACTGCAGTCCATTCCCGTTTCCCTCCAGATGGTGTCAGTGTTGGGCTGAAGAGCGACTGCAGTCCATGTGGACGGGTCACCACCCCAACCGGACTCGTGCAACAGGCATTAGCGGGAATCTCCCCGACTCCCTCCCTACAGACTACAGGGTTCTCCCCAGGATTGGGGGCAGGAGCATTTGGAGGGTCTCCACACTCTGCAGCGCCTGATAGCATGTGAGAGAACTTACATACAAGGCTTGTCTTAGTGCCTGTGGATGAGTAGATCTTGGTACCCACCCTAGAATCTTAGTAGTTTATATAGAGGCTTTGATTGGGTTCAATCATGTATTCAGTCTAGTTGGCCTTCTACTGCACATTACTCTCTCAAGGCTGTATCCTTGAAGAGCTTTCACTGTACGACTGGAGGACAGGATGTATACTTATACTTCAAGGACAGGGCAAGGGCCTGAAGAGCCTCTGATTGCCCTGGTCCAGCTC
The DNA here is from genome assembly GCF_027580195.1 of Bos mutus. Lineage (NCBI taxonomy): Eukaryota > Metazoa > Chordata > Mammalia > Artiodactyla > Bovidae > Bos > Bos mutus. The sequence continues at coordinate 19,168,206 of NC_091641.1, read as the reverse complement.
GGAGGTCACCTGGTGGTCATGTCCTTTTGATGACCTCCTCCAACAGCCACGTGGACCAAGAGTTTGGAAGCATTTTTTTTTTCCCAAAGAAAAAAATCAGGTAGGTATTGCTACCAGAGGGAAGAATAAAAGATGCTACCCAGGTAAAACCAATGATGTTTGCTGTCTTACAAGGCTTGAGTGTAAGGAGTGCCATAAGACAGTGTTTAATTCCACCTGATTGTATAAAGAGAGCCATCAGTTCAAAGGATTTGGAAGTGGGCAACAAACTTTCTGGAGGAAACAAATTTAGTTAAGCTTGAGGAATGAGTAGGAATTGACTTGATAAAAGGAATTCTAGAGGTGACTGAGTGGAGTACAGGCAAGGGATCAGAGTGACCCGAGTGTATAAGTTGGTGAAGGAGGGAGGTTGGAAGTGCCAGAATGCAAAGATGACCTTGACAAGATACCTGGAGCTACAAGAGCTGCAGACAAGCCTTCAGGCAAAGTTGGCTTATGCCAGCCCATGGAGCAGTCTCCACCCTCATCTCTATGCCTGGATAACAACCCTTCCGGGTTCTATAGCCGTTGCCTCTGGAGTTCTGGTAACACCTGCTAATGCTCTGTGATGCTGCTTCCTAGTTGTTAGCACAGTCTGACATCCGTTTATGCCCTCCTGTGACCAGCTTAGCTCACCTCTTGTAATTTACTGTGCCAAGTCTTTTCAGCCTAAGGGCAAGAAAAGTTTGCTGCTGACCTTTCCCCCCTTTCAGAGTAAGCCAACGGACGAGCTTACTCCAGCACTGTCAAACAGAAGAAAAATCCCTGCCAATCAGAAAATCAAGTGCACAAAAGCAAGTAGCAATTTGTAAGAAAATCAAAGCTCCATGGGTGCAAGTCACATCCCTATGGTACCTCAGCTTTGCCTCTGTGAGTCCATAGGGAGACCTAACACTGTCCTGAGGTATTACTCAATCAACAAGTTCATGCAGACAAGGAGCTTAGTTTCCTGAAGGAAGGGAGACTAGGTTGCTGCTTGCAGAACAGCTAAGTGTATTCAGTTTTATTATGAGCCAGGTTTAGTTTGAATTAGTTACTGTATAGATGTTAGTTAATTTCTTTCTTGTGCCAACACTGGGAGGCAGATGCTATTATTCCTAACAAGGAAATGGAGGCACAGAGAAGTTAAGTAATGTGCCTAAGGCATTCTAGCTGTGGAGTGGAGGATCTTGGGTTCAGATCCGGGTGGTCTGAATCAGGAGCTGTGCTAAGGAGCATGTCACTTTATGCTGTAGCTAACTCTGGTACTTTAACCAAGTGACCAGAAAGGCAAATAAACTCAACTCATTATAGAAAGGACTTTAATTTTCCTCATAGCTGGTCAGGAAGGGCATTAGAGTCCAGAGGCTGCTACCAACATTTCTGTTTTATGTGTATTATTTTTCAATCAGGCTAAGGTTTTACTTTCATAGACACCAAGAAGTCCCCTTTATCTTGGCATCCCTCCATTCTTATTTAACAAGAGCTCTAGACTTCTTGTGGAGAAGGCAATGGCACCCCACTCCAGTACTCTTGCCTGGAAGATCCCATGGATGGGGGAACCTGGTAGGCTGCAGTCCATGGGGTCACTAAGAGTCAGACACAACTGAGTGGCTTCACTTTCACTTTTCCTTTCATGCATTGGAGAAGGAAATGGCAACCCACTCCAGTATTCTTGCCTGGAGAATCCAGGGATGGGGGAGCCTGGTGGGCTGCCATCTATGGGGTCGCACAGAGTCAGACATGACTGAAGCGACTTAGAAGCAGCAGCAGTAGCTAGACTTCTTGTGCACCTACTCTTTTTAATCTGTCCTGATAAGACCCATTTGCCCTGATTTCTCACATTTTAATTTTTTTTTTTTTTAGAGCAGGATACCTAAAGACCATGAAATCCTGTGGCTAATATTGACCAACTATCACAGGATAAATTTGATACATTACCACACTCTGAAGACCCTGTTCACATCAGGGGGGAAGTTGAGGAGGAGGGACAATGGAAATGAAGGGGTAGAGGACCCCATCTTGCCCCACTTGTGGGGATGGGGCTAGATAAAGGGACAAAGTGACTAGGTGGAGACCAGGACCACTGGCTGGAATACTATGAGAGTTTCCTATAGGAAATGCAGTAAGCTTTCAAAGATGCTTGGAAACAGAAAATGGCAAATGACTACCTTGGCCAAATGGGCCTGGGTTTGAGTCTGCGAACTACCACTTTCCACTGTTGGCCTAGAACCGAAATCATCTCATCCCATGTGAGCATGAGGGCTGACCAGCATCTCTGAGTTGAGCAAACTTGTCTGTCTTGTCACTCGGGACGTCTGCTTATACAGAAGGTTGAGTACCAATCTGGGGTTGAGATTCTGATGATGGAATACTGATTTTTCCTTCTTATGTTGTTGTTCAGTCACTAAGTCATGTCTGACCCTTTGAGACCCCATGGACTGCAGCACGCCAGGGTTTCCTGTCCTTCACTATTTCTCGGAGTTTACTCAGATCCATGTCCATTGAGTTGGTGACGCTACTCAACCATCTCATTCTTTGTCACCCCTTCTCCTCCTGCCCTCAATCTTTCCCAGCATCAAGGTCTTTTCCAATGAGTCAGCTCTTCACATCAGGTGGCCAAAGTATTGGAGCTTCAGCTTCAGCATCAGTCCTTCCAATGAATATTCAGAGTTGATTTCCTTTAGGATTGACTGGTTTGATCTCCTTGCTATCCAGGGGACTCTCAAGAGTCTTCTTTAGCACCATTGTTTGAAAGCATCAATTCTTTGGCATGCAGCTTTCTTTATGGTCCAACTTAGGAGGCTGGCTGTCTTTCAAACTTCTCAGTGATTTTGGGGTCAGAAGTCCATCTGTGTTATCATATATGTGACTGATTTTGTACATATCTCCGGGGCTTGACTAGGGCTATGTGAGTAGACACTTTCCTACCCAACTATGTGATCTGAGAATGGGCTAGTGGGTCATTTTCCAAATGAAATGCAATCTATACCAGTTCTCTGTGGTTGCTGAGAGGATAAAACGTGTGGGGCTGTTGGCTAGTCTACTAGCTTGCCATAAGTAAAGTCTACCTGAGAATGAGGTCTGGCAGAGGAAAGCAGGGCCAGAAAGTGGAGAAGGTGTCAAAGTGCTCCATAGTCATCATTTGGGCTCATAGACCTGAAGCCAGAGGCCTGATTTTTTAATATTTTGAGCCAGTAAATTTCTTGTTTTGCTGAGGTCACTTTGAATTAAATTTCTGTCACAAGCCATACATTTCTGACTAACATGCAATTAGGCCTGATGCATGTTGTCTCAGGTAACTTAGATATTATAATGTCCATTTTACAAATGAGGAAATGGAGGTTTGGAGACCCAGGTAATTTGCATGAATATTACAGGTAGTCACTGAAAGAGCTAGGATTTGACACAAGGCCGATCTTGAATCTGAAGAGAATGTACTTTCTCTAAACCTTTGAAAATGTTTTCAGGTTTGGTTTCTTTTAGAAACATAAGCATCTGTGCGTCAAAGTCTCCTTTAGAGAGGCTACCTTCCTCATGCTTGGTTCTAGAATTTAGTCAGTGCATCGTCGGCTGACTGGAGTAGTTGTTTATACAGTCTATGAGCTTGCAGTTTATGGTATTTTGTAATTTTGTTTTCCCTGTCGTTTTGCTAATGCAGCTTTGTGAGCAAACATTGCCTATGATTTAAATCTGCCACAGTAATGAAACTCAATGAGCACACACACATACACACGTTTCCTCAGAACAGTCCACAGCTCTCTGATTAATCTCATGTGTAAAGTACAGTGTTTATACAGGAAATCAGCAGGTGGCAATTAGCATCTTTGAAATTATCTGGGAAACACAACTGGAGCTGCCACTTCAGGATGGAAACATAGCAATAACCAGCAAAGTGACAAACCCCCTAGGAGCTGGGAATGAATCGGGCTGGGAGCTGGGGCTGCTAGGCACACAACAGCTGGTGGGGCAGCTCGGTGTGGATCACAGATTGTGTGCCAGCCTCTTACTTTTCCTCCTGTCAGTCAATAAGCAGTCTTTGGGTAGAGACATAAAATAGTGGCCTGATAGGCAGACCATCGTAGAACAACCTTCAAAAATACTCACCCCCGCCCATCCCCCCCACCCCCCACCAAATCCTCAGATCTTAGTCTAGGTGCAGACAGACACTGGTGCTACTACTGTATGAGTTGTTAAAATATTGAACTATTTCCATGTTGGTTAGTAAACAGCTGCTGTCTTGAGCTTGCTAAGTGGCATCCCACTGCTGTTTTCCCTGGGACCGCCTCAGCTCTCTAGGATTCACTGATCAAAAGCTGAAAGCCTGACTCCCACTCCAGTGCTGAGTTCAGGGTCCATTCTGATTGGTCTGTGCCTGTGGTGTCCGGTCGTTAACTATTTGAAACATCATCCCACGGGAGTTTCAGGGACCACTGCAGAAGACAGATTCAGAGGATGGGTTCTGGAGAAGGAAGAGGAATTAGTGCATGGACCGTTTTATGCTTGAGATGCTCTTTCTCAATAGCTGAAAAAAAATTCAGTATGTATATCTTTGCCTACATCTCTGCCATCTCTTTATCTCTATCTCTATCATTTCTTGCGTATTAAGTGTCAGTGAATCCCAACCTTTGCTCTTCCAATTGCAAGCAATATGACCTCAGACTCAGAATCAATGGCAGTCATTGGTTCTCAACCCTGTGTGCACATTAGAATCACTGTCGGGAGCTGTAACTACAAAATACAGATGCTTGGACCCCATCCACAGAAATTCTGATTCTGTAGATCTGACATGAGGTCCAATCATCAGAGTGTCTTTTTCAGAATCACTCCTCAGATGATTTTTAAGGGGCCATTGTACTACCAACAAACTTTCTAAGCTTCAGCTTTCTCATGTAATAAAAAATGAGTACCAGTGTTGAACTCTGCTCAATGTTATATGGCAGCCTGGATGGGAGGGGAGTTGGAGGGAGAATGGGTATATGTATACATATGGCTGCCTGCCTTTGCTGTCCCCTGAAAGTCCCCTGAAAGTATCACAACAGTGTTAGTCGGCTATACTCCAGGATGAAATAAAAAGTTAAAAAACTGAGTACCAGTGCTTGTTTTGTGAGATTCAATGAAAAAAGGTATGGAAGACTCTTTAGCAGAGGGTGTGGCACATAATCTTGTGTTAGTTCTGTTAGTAATTCATATTCAGTACTTTAAAAAGCAGTTTTTATTGTATTATTTTGTAAATAATTACAGTGGTAACAAGTAAATTCATCCTAGTTATAAACAAATAACAGAAAGAGTAAAAAGTGATGAAAGGTATCCTTACTCCCTGTGTGCACAGAGGTGGACATTGCCACATTCCTATGTGCATCCTTCCAGAAATTTACTTTCGCTTTTGTTTATGTGTCTTTAAAGATGTTGTTGTTCAGTCGCTTTTTGTGACCGCATGAACTGGAGCATGCCAGGCTTCTCTGTCCTTCACTATCTCCCAGAGTTTAGTCTTTAATGTAAATAGAGCCATTTACACTGTTTGGTGACTTCTTTCTTTTTGCTTAGCAGCAGGTCTGTATATCTTACAGGTCTCTCCATGTCAGTAAGTAGGCATGTACTCTGTCATTTTAACAATTGCATCTCATATGTATAATGGATGCACCATAACTTAACCTTTTCCCATATTTATGGGCAAATATTTTAGAGAGTTTCTAGATTTTCACTCCAAACAAATCTGCAGTGAATACTTTTGTCTAGGCATTTTTGTGCACAGGGGTGAGTTCTCTTTAGATTATCCCTATAACTGATATTACTGGGTCGAAGATGATTGCGTAAAATGATGTTAAGTTTTGCTAAATTGCTCTCCCAAAACCTGTGCCAATTACATTCCTAATGAAGAATGAGAGTGCTGGGGACTCCCCTGGTGGTCCAACGGCTGAGACTCTGTGCTCCCAACGCAGGGAACTAGAGCCCACATGCCGCAACTAAGAGTCCTGAATGCCTCAGTGAAGACCAAGATCCTGCATGCTGCAGTTAAGACCCAGGGCAGCCAAATAAATATTAAAAAAAAGAATGAGAGTGTTGATTTTTCCATCCCTTTCATCTCCCACATTTAAGGGAGTTATTTTCATTTTTAGGAATGCACAGCCCATATTTGCGTAGCAGGACATAGAAATAGTAAGTCTCCATCTTTTGCATTTCCCTGATAAATAATGATGTTGAGCACTTTTTCCAGTGTTTATTGATATATGATATTTCTGTTCAAGTGTTTCACTTTAAAAAGTAGGACTTTGAGCCTTTTGAATTTCAGTCTATGGTTCATTTAAAATTCATGTTTGTGTATAAAGGAGACAGAGGGAGGAAGTTCTTTTTATTTTTTCCCTAATTGTTCAGCATCATTTGTTAAAAATTCTTCTCTTCATTGCATTGACTTGACACCTTTGTTTAAAATAAGTGGATTGAGTAGGTGTGAGTCTTCTTGCTTTTATTCTGTTCCACTGATCTATTTCTCTATCCTTACTTTGAGTCTTTGTCTTTTAATTGGAGATTATTGATGTACTTTGTTGACTGCCTGCTATATATCCTCATTTCTTTAATTAGGCCCAAACTTTCTTGGTAAAAAAGGGAAGGATACAAAAAGCAGATAAGGCAGATGACTATCCAGCCACTAGTAAACTAGTTCACAAAGCCATCAGGAGAATGAGCCTGCTTATTGTTAGTGGGGGTTTCCTTCTACTAATCAGTGGTCACCAGATAAAAGGATTATGCAACATGGATTTGCCAACGTTTTCTACCTTAGTTCTGACCATGTCAGTGAAAGAATAGGGCTGCAGTAGCTAAAAATGTCTGGGGCTCACAGCTTCAGCCCAGCTTCCTTGAGTTTATAGCCCAAGCCCATCTCTCTCTCTCTTAATCCTTTGCTAATTGCTCATAAACCTCCCAAACCACTCGCCAGACCTTCTGCTAAAGTGGAACTGGCTAGACCATGTGCTATTCTACTGGTAATTGCTGCTTATTCTGCCCATGTCATTGGCATGTGACTTCTAATTATAATATCATTATCAATAAAAGGAGACCCTCTGTTTTCATTTGCCAGGACTGCCATAACTACCGCACCCTGGGTGCCCTGAACAACAGAGATTTACTTGCTCATGGTTCTGGAGCCTAGAAGTCTGAGATCAAGGTGTCCATAGGATTGGTTTCCTTCTGGACCTGTCTCCTTGACTGTGGATACCCATCTTTTCCCTGTCTTCACGTGATCTTCTGTGTGTATCTGTCTCTTATCCCTTTTCTTAGAGGAATACCAGTCATACTGGATCAAGACACACCCTTATGATCTCATTTTAACTTAATAGCCTCTTAAAACACCCTATCTTGAAATACAGTCACATCCTGAAGTATTAGGGGTTAGGACTTGAACATATGATTGGTGGTGGGAGGGGGACACAATTCAGCCCATAACACTCTCTGGGTGGTCAGACATGGCTTTGGCCCCATTCAGTCACAGCTAGACCCCTGGCTGAACCTGGCTGGATTCAGCTGTGGTTTGGGCTCACCTCATCTTTGTGGTCCTAAGAATATACATCTCTCTGTTCTATCTTCTTCTCAATTCTTTTTCTCTTAAGATCCTCCCTGAATTCATGATTTGAGTTTTATTGTTATATATATAACTGGAGAAGGCAATGGCACCCCACTCCAGTACTCTTGCCTGGAAAATCCCATGGATGGAGGAGCCTGGTGGGCTACAGTCCATGGGGTCGCTAAGAGTTGGACATGACTGAGTGATTTCACTTTCACTTTTCACTTTCCTGCTTTGGAGAAGGAAATGGCAACCCACTGCAGTGTTCTTGCCTGGAGAATCCCAGGGACAGGGGAGCCTGGTGGGCTGCTGTCTATGGGGTCACACAGAGTCGGACACGACTGAAGTGACTTAGCAGCAGCAGCAGCTATATATAACATAGCCAAAGCTTTTGTCAATTTATTTTTTAAATATGTTTCTCTCATTTAATAAAATAGATTAACCTTTGGATCCATTTGCCTTTTAAGTTTTGTATCTTTTTATCCCCATCACACTTTATGTTTCTGTTTATGATACTTGTTCTTTGTCTCCCTCCCCTATTCTGCTGCATATTATTGCATTGATTGAGTTTCTTTGGTTCATTTTTTTCCATATTGGGTTTTTAGAAGTTATAGATCCTATTCTGTTCTTCAGTGCTTGCCCTAATATTTTAACACATTAAAAACTCATCACTAAATTAGAGCACAATGTGGGGGAAAAAAGCTAAGCAATATAGAAAGGAGGCATAACATGAAAAGCAAGACTTTTCCAGACCCCTGACTCCATTCCTCAGCATAATCTACTTTTGAACCATTTCTCTTTTGAATTATTATGCTTGTTACTTTCATAGCAAATAATTTTTTATACTTTTTACTGTTTTTATTTGTTATATACAGACAGTATTTATTGAAGCTCTATTTTGAAAGTTAAGGGATAGTCTTATCTTACATATATACAATGGAATACTACTCAGCTATTAAAAAGAATGAAATAATGCCATTTGCAGCAATATGAATGAATCTGGAGATTATCATACTAAGTGAAGTAAATCAGACAAGAGAAAGACAAATATCATATGATATGGTTTATATGTGGTACTTTAAAAAATGATACAAATGATTGTATTTATGAAACAGAAGCAGACTCACAGACAAAACAAATTTATGGTTTTGAAAGGGGAAAGGTTGCAGACAAGGACAGATTGGGAGTTTGGGGTTGACATATATACTACTGTATTTAAATAGATAACCAACAAGGACCTACAGGGAACTCTGTTCAATATTCTGTAGTAACCCAAATGGGAAAAGAATTGGAAAAGATTAGATATCTGTAGATGTATAACTGAATCACTTTTCTGTACACCTGAAACTAACACAACACTGTATTAATAAATCAACTATGTAGTCCAATATAAAATAAAAATTAAAAAGTAAAATAGTTCCAGATTAAAAAACAAAAGAAATGCCATAATATCTTTGTGAAACCAGTGATAATATGGTCAAACCTATGGAAAATTTCTTTAGACAAAGGAATAAAGTGAATAAATCTTTGTCAACAGGCCAAAAAAAAAAAAAGGAAAAAGGAAATCTTACTTAAAAGTCCCCACCTCCAAATTTAACTAGCTAATTATTTATAGTTCTAGCAATTATTCCTCTAAAGTTAATATGATCTACAAACTTTAATTTATTGTTCCAATATCTATCTTCAGACAATATCATCTGATACTATCAAAGATGTAGAAATTAGTACTCCTACATTTTTTTGCTCTCCTCTGGCTCCCAACTTCTGTGTATTGCCACTTTCATAATATTTATATTTTGCTAATAGATTTAACACAGAAATAATTGAAAATGAATAAATACATGTATTATTATGGTATGATAAATATAATATAAATATCTTTCATTCCAGAGCTAAGTACTATGATTGGACTTGTCAAAAGGAAAATAGGATCTTATGCTGCTAAACATGTATGCTTGAAGGTAAGTGTTCCGTGGTATCAAAATAAATTGGAATATCTTTTCTTAGAATCCATCAATTGCTCAAAAATCACTTCACACTTAGGTTGGCTTTATATTTAGACTCTAACTTCCTTATATAGCTTTCTTTGGGAGAAAGTGGTTCTGGAATTTCTAATTGCCTTTCTTTTTATTTTTCTCTCTGTAGCTCAAGAAGCTTGTCTTTATAATTTCCCTAAGCATAACCATATTTCTAACAGATGTCCAACTCCACTCTCTGCTGAGTATGGTCTTTTTTTACAAAGACATCTCCAGCTCTGCCAGAGGCCTCTGACTTCCACCTTGGGTTTAAACTAATTGTTTTGCAACCTGCTACACAAATGTCTAGGGGGTCTCCCTTTATGTATTGGGCTTCCCTGATAGCTCAGCTGGTAAAGAATCTGCCTGCAATGAGGGAGACCTGGGTTTGATCCCTGGGTTGGGAAGATCCCCTGGAGAAGGGAAAGGCTATCCACTTCAGTATTCTGGCCTGGAGAATTCCATGGACTGGATAGTCTACAGGTAGCAAAGAGTCGGACACGACTGAGCGACTTTCACTCACTTTATGTATTACTAGGTTAGAGCCATTGTATCTTAGATGCTATGTTTTCCTCTTTTTTTGAAAAAATGAGCGCTTTTTTTTTGTTTTTAAAAGAACAGTACCAATTTTCTGAATCCTTGAATGTCTGAAAAATAACTTTATTTTATAACATTTTATGTGTATTTTGGCTATTCATAGATTTACATTTCCTTACTGTGGGGAAAGTTTTCCCTTACTATTTCTTTTATTATTTTATCCCCTCCATTTTCTGTGTTTCCTTTTTCTGAGCTACTGACAGACAAATGGCAGAAATTCTGTATTTATTCTCTACTTCTCTGAACTTTATTTACGGAAGACTTTTAATCTTTTTGTTCTTTTATGTTCATTCTGGGAGTCTCTTAGTTTGATCATAAATTCAGGCTCTTAGCTCCGTGATTCTGTGCTGTCCATATATTGTCAAATTATAGTGAATATATTTTATAAATTTCCAAGTTTTAATTATTTAAAGTTTAAATAGTTTTAATAATTATTTTTCTTAACAGGAGTTTTAAATATGATTTTAAAAAATAATTTTATTTATTTATTTTTGGCTCTGCTGGGTCTTCATTTCTTTTTTGGGTTTTTCTCTAGTTGTTGCAAGTGGGGACTACTCGCTGCTTGTGGTGCTTGGGCTTCTCATTGCAGCGGCTTCTCTTTTTGCAGAGGCCTGCGGACTTCAGTAGTCGTGGGTCCTGGGCTCTAGGACACTGGCTCAATAGCTGTGGCTCACAGGCTTAGTTGCTCCAGGGCATGTGGAATTTTCCCAGATTAGGGATTGAACCCGTGTCTCCTGCATTGACAAGTGGATTCTTTACCACTGAGCCACCAGGGAAGCCCTTTAATGTGGTTTTAATGTGTTTTTAATGTGGTTTCTTATTGAATATTTCTGAAACTATTAATTATAGAATTTAACATTTTCTTTTGCCTCTCCAACTAACTGTCATTTTTTAGGGGTTAGTTTTCTCTTTCATGGATTCAAAGCTTTTTTATGGCATTAGTTTTCTTCATAGGTTGGACTAGAGCTAGAAGTCTGGACTCCACATAATTTTCTCTCAAAACTTCATAGACATTGCTTCTCTGTCTTCTGATAGTGTTGTTAAGAAGTCTGATGATATTATGATCATTTTTTTCTTATATGGGTAACTGGTTTTACATTTTTTAAATTTCTTGGAGCTCTTAGGTTATTCTTTTTGTCAACTGAAAGGTAAGCATACCTTCAGGAATCACAAAAATATTTGGGAAATAATGTTATTAAAAAGTAGGTAACAAATTGAGTAAACTGAAAAAACTAACACATAAGAAACAGGAAAATAGGAAATATGGGATAGAAAGACTTTAAAATACAAATAACTCATATTTTAAGAGTTATTGGACAAGAAATAGCATTCACAAAACATTTTATAGGCTGATATGAAAAAGAAGCACTAAAGATCTTGAAACGAGCACACTGACATTAAAAAAATCCCTCAAGATAGACTAAACCATTGAAAAGACACCACTGAAAACAAATCTGTGATGGTTTGTCCCAAAGTGCAGTACAAATGGGCAACAAAAAGGAAAGAAAAGAAACTATGAGGCAAAAGTTAATATGGAGGATGAATCTAAAAGTCCCTGCAAAGCAATTTACCAATGATTTCAAATTTGTGAGGCAAAGCAGTTTTGAACTCAGACTTACATTCAGCTAAACCAGCATCACATGTGAGCTTCTCATCCAGCTGGAAAAGGAATGAGAGATTCTTATCTGTGAACTTGGGATTTCTTGCTGATTTGTTGAAAAGATCTGTTTTTATACCTGTAGCATCCTTCAGTGCATATTTTGGACTCTAATTTTCTCTCTCTCTCTCTCTTTTTTTTTTTTAACATAAAAAAGACATACCCAATAGTCTTTTTATGTTTTAGAAACTGAATTCTTCAATTTGTGTGTGTGTGTTTTTAAAATAACAATTCTGAAACTGTTTTATGTGTATCCCAAAGGAAATATATTGTGAAAAATGAGAGACAAGCTTCTCACTGCCAGAAAAATGGGGGAAATGTGGAAAAAGGAAAGGGTTGAATAAATCCAGTGGTGTTGGATTCGACCTGGAAATATCCATGTGAATTCATGGTTTTAAATATGGGTAGAAAAATACAGAAGTAAAATAGTAAATAGTATTATGTATATATATATGTCTTTCTTTTCTATCTAATGTCTGAGATGGTCTCATAGCAGTGACAACCCAGTAATAATGAGTACACCTAATACTCATATCTTGGTATCTAAATCCCATTCTCCAATAAAAAGAGTCAAGATGTCTTGGAGAAATGTGTGACTCCAAGGCAAGGGTAGGGAAAGTACAGTATTAACTTGGAATATCATATACCAGCAAGCAAGGAAAGTGCTCAGATGATGGGGACATGGGAAAAGGCCTCAGGAGTCAGTTTTAAGAGTCTCCCATTGACCAAATCTGGGGCGGTTTGAACAACAAAATAAATAATGATAGTTCTGGATGATGAGTAAAATAAGAATCCATGAGTCCATATAGATATTACTATATGAATAAATAAATGGTGAGGAGGGAAACATTTTGCTTACAGTAGAATTCCAACTAGTAAATCTATTAATAGAAGCCATGAGGGAACTAGAAAATCACCATTTGGCAATAACCAGAGTAATAATTTTTTTTTAGGTAAGAGTCATTAATGATTGTTAAAACTGGTAAATACATGCATGATGAGAAACAGGCTAGTTATATCATCTTGGAGTATCTCCCAAAAGGAAATTTATTGTTTACAAAAGGAAAAATATTAACTTTATGGTAGAAAAACCTGTCTGCCATCACCTTAGCCCAATGATCATATATCTTTCTTTCTGCACTATAATGTAAGTCCCCAAGAATGGGGATTTATTTCTGTTGTATTCACTTCTGTACCTTGAACACCTAGAGTAGTGCTAAGCACATAGTAGATGCTCAGCAAGTAGTTTTTGGCTGAATATCATATTCATGTTTATTCCTGTATTTGTAAGCTCAACTTCATCAGCTATATTGTTTGTAAGCTCTATATCCTTATGAATGTCTTATCTACTTGATCTGTCACGGGCTGAGAGAACTGAATGAACATTTACACTGTGTTTTTGTCTAATTCTTATAGTTTCTGCTGTTTTTGCTGTAAGCAGTCTGAAGACATGCTATTTGGCGTATAAACATTTATGATGGTTAGATCTTCATGTGGGTTGTACTTTTGTCATCATTAACATAAACCTCTTTGCTTAGTTTAATACTTTCTTCTTTAAATCAAATCTCACAATTACAGTGTAGTTCATGCTTTCTTTTATCATCTGTATTTTATTTTTTAGCGCTCTAACTCATTGCCTATTCATTTATTTAATCCAATCAGTTTTCCTAAGATTCTGCCCTCGTTTACTTTGTTACCCAGTCAAGAGAAACGTGACTATTTTGAGACTGTTCTGTTAGTTCTAACAGAACGATTTTCTCTTTACTTCTCCATCTGTCAAGCTATCATTTCACCTTGAAATGTGAAATGTTCTTCAGTTTCCCAGGTAGAGCTAGTTACTGTCTCCAATATGTACATACAATATTTTGTATTTCTAGAATAGCCTTTAGCATGTTTTTCAAGTTATGTTTTAATGATGGCTTTGATAAGGAGATTTCATTCTCTCAGGTTTGAACTTCCCAAGGCCAAGGATGTTACAGCAGTTGGTATACTGGCTTCTCCTTATGTATCACTTCAGTTTTCACCTTAAGGTACAGGTAACGCAACACTTGTTTTTTTCACATCCCCTGAAAAGTAAGTCACACTTCTCTAAGCATTAATAGGCAGTGCAGATCCTACTGAAGATTTTGTCGGGAAGCGATGGAGAGTTTTACATGACACTCCACACAGCATGCAACTTCCAAAAAAACCCTTCTGCGAAGTGTCGCCTAGCTTGTTTCTCCTTGGATAAAGTTTCCAGATTGTCAGGCTTCAACTACCTTCTTTCCCTCACTGTTTCTGAGAATTCTCCTCTTTTTCCAGGGCAGGAAAACATAACCTCTCACCCTTTAATTTTGTGGTCTGTGACCTAAGTCTGATGTCTGGGTTCTTCAGGGCCTTCATAACTGACACCCCAAGCCTAGGGTTTGGAGAAACAGAAACCCTTTCTCTCAAATGATTTTCTCTGCTGTGAGTTTCAAAAGCCTATTTTTAAAACTAAAAAAGTGAGCACCCATGCTTTTCTTTCTCTTTGTATCTCTGTAACTCTACCCTGAGGGCATGGATCTTAGAAGCTTTTGCTACTTCCTGGGTGGGGAAGATAGATAGAGAAGTAGGAGATGCTCTGGAATGAAGCACAGATTAAAGTTAGAAAATGCTCCTCAAGACGTACAGAGTGACGTGGGCCACAGCGTAGGATCACGGCCTTCTCCCGCCTCTCCATCCTTCTGCCAAAAGCTGCAAAATCTTCATATCAGAAACCAGAGAATCACTATGGGCCAGTGATGGGACTCGGATCAAGGTAGGAAGAGACCATGAGAAGGAGGCGTGGTTGGTATGATGACAAGTCACAGCTTTTTATCCTGAAAAAAGGATTTTTATTTTCTGTTTCATATTTAGACTGTGAACAAATCATCTCCCCTTCGCTGCCCTTCAGCTGTGCTGGAGTGGGCTTGGAGGGTCGTGACTCTCACCCTGGTTTACTATGCACGGGCTAATGGGACTGAGTGCCAGTTTTACAGTCTCTTGAAGCCTCAGTCCTCTCACCTGCAAAATGGGCTACCAAGGCCCGACTGCTTTGCCCTGCATGGGTTTGTGGAGGACCAAATGAGCAAGTTGACATTGTAGTAATTGAGTCCTTTCAAAAGTGTAATATATGATGGAAAATGAGTGTGCAAAGCTTTGGGAGACCTGTTCTTGTATTCTGTCCTTCAAGGGCTTCCTGAGATATCAAACTTGCTGGCAAGGAAGACAAGGCATTCTGACAATGGTTTATCTGCCTTCTCTTGGGACAATAACTTTGCTGCTTCAGGGGATACTCATAGGTGCGCATCCAAAAGTGAACAGCAGAGGGCAGCCTGTGCTCAACAATGATAATATTCTGCAGGCTCCAGGAAGCTCGAGGATGTGGTGGCCAGGAATTAGGATAAAATGCTCATGCTGCTGCTGCTGCTGCTAAGTCGCTTCAGTTGTGTCTGACTCTGTGCGACCCCATAAACGGCAGCCCACCAGGCTCCCCCGTCCCTGGGATTCTCCAGCCAAGAACACTGCAGTGGGTTGCCATTTTCTTCTCCAAAGCATGAAAGTGAAAAGTGAAAGTGAAGTCGCTCAGTCGTGTTCGACTCTTAGCGACCCCATGGAGTGCAGCCCACCAGGCTCCTCAGTCCATGGGATTTTCCAGGCAAGAGTACTGGAGTGGGATGCCATTGCCTTCTCCGAAAATGCTCATAGAATCCATTAATATTGAAATCTTGGAGAGCAGCTCAGGATTGTTGTTTTTGCTGTCTGTAGTTCTTTAAAATTATGGGTTTGAAAGGAACACACATTTGGTTTTGAAAGGTTAGAAAGGTACAAGAGTTTATAAGAAACTCCTTACCATGGCCCTGTACAACCTGGTCTCCCT
The DNA here is from genome assembly GCF_027580195.1 of Bos mutus. Taxonomy (NCBI): domain Eukaryota; kingdom Metazoa; phylum Chordata; class Mammalia; order Artiodactyla; family Bovidae; genus Bos; species Bos mutus. The sequence goes on along the minus strand of NC_091641.1, from coordinate 19,152,478 downwards.
TTCATCTCTCTCCCTTCAAATCCTGTATTCTCCCCTGGCTCCAGCTCTCCCTTGGGAGCCCATCTTTGCTTTGCTCTTCCCTCTCCCAGTATGACTCTTACCCAAGATTTCATTGAGGCTTGTTTGCTCACCTTCTTTACATCCCTTCTTCTTCTTTTTGTAAATAATTTCATTTATTTATTTTTGGGTGTGCTGTGTCTTCCTGGCTGGGCAGGCTTTTCTCTAGTTGTGGCGGGTAGGGGCTACTCTCTGGTTGCAATATGTGGGCTTCTTTTGTTAGGAAACACAGGCTCGAGGGCACTCAGGCTTCAGTAGTCTTCATTCACAAGTGTGTGGCCTTCGTTCAGGAGCATGTAGTCTTCATTCTGGAGCATGTGGTCTCTGTATTTTCGGCTTCTGGGCTCTAGAGCACAGGCTCAATAGTTAAAGCACATGGGCTTACTTGCTCTGTGGCACGTGGGGTCCTCCCAGATCAGGGACTGAACCTGTATCTCCTGCATTGGCAGGCAGACTACTTACCAACTGAGCCACCACGGAAGCCTCATCACATCCCTTCTTAACACTCCCTGTCCTCATTTACATGGTGCCTGGAACACAGTGTTACAAAAATTTTTTTCCTTCACTAATCAGATAGGTGAAAAGTAGTCTCTTATTTGCTCAAAAAATTGAAAAGACATCCCTGATAAAAGGCAGAGCCTGACCCTGGCTTGCAGAGCCTGCTCACTGTGGGCAGGGTAACAAGCTCTGTCCTTGACTCTGGGCATGGTCCTGTGACTTGCTTTGACCAAAGGGGTATTATTGGATATGATGCAGGCAGAGGCTTAGTGCAGGCTCAGTGCTTGCTGTCTTGTACTTTCCTATTTACCGTAAGAGCATGCCTCGGCTAGAGTGCTAGGGAATGAGAGACATTTGGAGCAAAGCAGAGCCCGGGCACCTGGCAGAGGCTAATCCAGATAGCTGATAGCCAGTTGACATCCATGTGAGCAAGCCAGCCAAGCTCAGCAGAGCCACCTGGCTGACCCTCACCTCACCCCAGGTATATGTATTAAATGTCCTTATCCCACTGGTCTCTCCAGACAGACTATGAATTTAGAGAACTGTGGGGCCCAGAGCTCCAGGCTACAGAGGAGCCCTGGGGAGCCCCTGTAGCTATGTCTGGACCTGGGTCTGGGCCCTCTGCTGGGGCGTCCTCTACAAAGCAAGGTATGTTTTCCTGGTCTCTTATAGTTTCCCCAGGTCTGGAGAGCTCTGATGGTGCAGAGGCTGTTTGGCTGGGTTGGGAAAAAATCTTCATAATTGTCAACAAACTGGCCAGAGCTAGACATCTGATGGAAAGGGTCATGAGTGGCAGTGAAGGAGGCCGGCTGCTGCTGCCCGTGCCTGCCTGTAATGATGGATGGGAGGCCTGGGGAGCATGGAGACATTTATGTTTCCAAAGGCAGGGCATTTTCTCCCAGGGCAAGGGGCTAGTGGAAACAGGGTAGAACAAATCACTTTACATTTTCTCTCTCTATTATTTTTTTCTTCTGACGAGAAATAACTGTTACTCCCAGGGCATGATAGACAAAGGAAACAGTATCAGAACTGCATGTTTTTTTGAAAAAATTTTTTCCTCTGGATTTTTAATCTTAACGGGACACTGACGTTTCAGATAATCTGATGGAAACTATGGACCCATTCCCCAGGGATAATACTTAGAAATACAAAGCTTTACTTTTGATGTCAGAGAATTTACAGTTTCTTTGAAACTGATTCATGGAAATTAGGGGTTTTTAGGAGAGAGAGAGAAACTGGAAGGGGAAAAAAGGAAGACAGAAGTAAAGATGATATCAGAAAGAAATGGGGAGACTTCAGAAATGATTTGTTGAAGAGTTTTAAAGATTGCTCTGGTTCCAAATACATTCCCTCTTCACTCTGCACTAATCCTAGAACCTCTGCTTCTAAAGATCAGTTCTTTCATTGATATTGTACTTCATGTATCATTCTGCCAGTTTGCCATTTTCAGTCAAGTATGTATATTTTAGATTCATTCAGGATGATATGCATTGATCTAGTTTATTCACTTTAACTTCTAGACTGTTCTATGGAATGAATACACAATCTTATTTATTCATTCCCTGATAAAGAGACATTTAAGTAGTTACTTTTTCCCATGCTACCAGTAGGAAATATCCTCATACGTGTCTCCTTGTATACAAATGAGAGAAGTTCTCTATGAACAATATCTAGAAGTAGAATCATGGGGTTATGAGTTTTTAAGTTTTATAGATACCTTGCTTTGTTCTCTGGATTCTATGCATCAGTTTATAGCTTCCAACAGCAATGTCTAAGGGTTGTACCCATTATCCTTTCTAGTGCTTATTGTTTTCTGACTTTTACATTTTAAAATGAATCTGATGAGTGTAAAATAATATACATATATTTTTTAAAATTTATATTTTATTTACCTCTTTTTTTTGGCATTTGTGTTTCTCTTCTGCAAATTACCTGTTCATATTCCTTGCCCATTTTTTTTCCTTAGTGTATTGAAGGTGATCTCTTCTGGGGTCTTTGTCATTGATTTCTTTTAGTTTGGCCATAGCTCTAACTCCTTAAAATTTGGTAAAAAAAATAGATTAGCATGGTAGACAAGAAGGTCTGAATGTGGATTTAGGGTATTCAGTTTGAGTCCTGATTCTGATCCTAACTGGTTGTGTGAATTTGCACAAGTGTTTAACTTAAGCGTCTGTCTCCTCTCTTGTAGAATGGGGAATAACCATCTCTACTTTCCAAAGCCAATGTGAGGCTTAAGTACCTGATATGTATGAGTGATCGGTAGTTGAGTTGAAGAACCCAGATGAAATTGTCTCTGTGCCCAGATGTGAACTTGCCTATGACATAGCCTCCATGAAGGAATTCAGACATCACTGTGGAACACAGCTCTCCTATAGGACAGCCCTGCTGTCCTTCATATGGTCCTAGGAATTGACTCACGGTGCTGGAGGCCCATAGACTTCCCTCAGGACAGATCCCATCTTCTCTGCCACATCCAGAGAAGCCTCATGAGGCTGTTATTGACCTGCACATTAGAACAATGGTTCTGGGATGCTGAAGCCCCTAGTGCCCACTCGGGAAACCAAATCACTTGGAATTAACAAGTCATTTGGAGTTAACAACAGCAACAACAAATCAATAGCTAACCTTTTGGAATACTAACAGAGTAAGTATATGTAAAGCATTTAGAACTTTGCCTAGCAAATAGAAAGCACTATGTTTGCATTAATAATAATACTAAGTAATGAAATAAATGCTTATTATTATTAGAAATAATTTAGTATTGTTAGAGCAAATAATAATGATAACTATTATTACTCTGATGTTGAAATGCTAAGCATTGAGCTAAGGAGAATGGGTATAAATTTATTTAATCATCATAGCCATAATTTTTTTATTATTTTTTTTAAGTGTAAGAAGTGCCAGGGGTAGACCTCCCTTGCCAGCATTTACCTAAGGTTCAGGTTTGTTGGAAATATCCTTCCTCTGTGGCCCAGGTAGGACTGTTGTACCAGGAGGAGAGTAATTTTTCTCCTTAGATGATGCTAACATCTCATCTAGTGTTTGTTTGTGCTGTGCTAAGTCGCTTTAGTTGTGTCTGACTCTTTGCAACCCTACCCTATGGACACCAGGCTCCTCTGTCCATGGGATTCTCCAGGCAAGAATACTGGAGTGGGTTATCATGCTCTCCTCCAGGGAATCTTCTCAACCCAGGGATCAAATCCACATCAATTTTGTCTCCTGCATTGGCAGGCAGGTTGTTTACCACTAGCGCCACCTGGAAAGCCCAGTGTTTATAAATTAAAAATTTACAAAGTGCTTTGTGTGTGTTGCTCATTGAATTATCATAACATCCAGTGTAGCAATGTTTTATCTCCTTTTTGAAATATACCCCACTCAGCTTCCATGAGCCATAGCTCCTGGGCATCTTCCTTTATCACTGGCCACTTCTCAATCTTCTTTTGCTGGTCCCTCTCCTTCCTCTAATCTCTAAATCTAAGAGTTCCTCAGAAGGTCTGATGCCTGGTTTCTACCTCCAGAGCTTCTGATTTAGTTGATATGGTGGTAACGTCTGGGCAGTCGCACATTTGAAAAGCCCTTTAGGTAATGTATTGAGCAGCCAGAATCAAGAACCACCCATCTATATGCTGAAGTTGTCCCCTTTCAGTCTGTATCTCAGCTCTCTTTTGGATCCGGAGAGTCTACTTGTCATGTTCACTTGATTGTCCCTTAGGAATTTCAGTCTTATTATGTCCCGCACTGAAAACTTGATTTCTCAGCTCCATTCCTCTGCTTACTTATTTCTCCCTTGTTTTTCATCATCTTAGCAAATAGCGTAATTGTTTCTCCAGTTGCTGAAGCCAAAGACCTGGGAGTTGTCTTTGATCCCCTCCCTTTTCCTTGTCCTTTTTTTTTTTTCAGTCCATCAACAGGTACTGCTGACTCTACCTCCAAAATTCATTCTTAATCCCCTGTTTTCCTGCCACTATCTTAGCTAGAATCAGCACCATTATCTCTTTCCTGGATTATTTACTTCAGTGATGATCTTCACCCATTTTTCTTGTCTTCATTCTTGCTCCTCTCCAAAGCTGTCTCTGCAGTGTCCAGAGTGATCGTTCAATCTGAAGTGAAATCAAATTGTTTCATTTCCCCTCAATCATTTCCCAAGGAGAAGATGCCTCACTATGCCTTTTCAAGGTTCCACGGCTCCTGCTTCTCTCTCCAAACTCCCTTCAGTCCATTCTTCCATCTTACTCATTTTGCTTCAGCTGTACTGGACTTTTTTCTAGTTCTTGGAACACTTTCAGACTCATTCCATCACATCAGAGCCTGTGTTACTTCTTTTACTTTGATCATTCCTGCTTTAGTCTCTATAGACTCCTTACTCTTCATGTCTCAGCACATCAAGTGTCACCTGGGCAGAAGGGAGTGATTATAAATGGTATTGTATTTTAAATTTTGGCTTTTATATGTTATTATTAATGTGTAGAAATAGAACTGATTTTTGAATATTTATCTTATATCCCGTCACCTCGCTGAACTCATTTATTCTAGTTGTATTTTGTAGATTACTTGGAATTTTCTATGTAGCATATCATGTCCTCTGTAAATATGGACCACTTTATTTCTTCCTTTTCTCTTTCTTTTCATCAGTATGCTTTTTTCTTTTCTCTTCTCTTCTCTCTCCTCACCTTTTTTCTTCTCTTACCTTACTGCACTGGCTAGAACTTCCAGCACTATATTACATAGCAGTGACAGAAATGGATGTTCTTGCCTTGTTCACAACTGTCTAACCTTTTTAAACACAAAGTTGCATGATGCCATGGAGAGACAGAGCGTGAGTGTTAAAGTTAATCAAACTCATAGTCATACAGATCCTATCCACTATCTATGTGATCTTAGAAAATGATTTTTTATGTCCCCATGTTTCCTTGTCTCCAAAGTTGAGATAATAATATCCATGCCTTGGTTTTGTTAGGGAGCAGGCAAAGTGCAGAGGCTATGAGCTGGGTTACCTGGGCTCTCAACTGTGACCTCAGGCAAGGTTTTCATCCTCTGTGCCTCAATTTCCTTTTCTGTTAAATGGGAAAAATAAGATTAACCACTTCATCAAGTTGTTGCAGAGATTGAAGGAGTTGATAAATGTAAAGTGCTTCGTATCTGGCAGTAAGCCAGAGAAGTGTTTGTCATTTGGCTCAGTGGCAAAGAATCTGCCCTCCAACGCAGGAGATGCAAGAGGCATGGGTTTGATCCCTGGGTCGGGAAGATGCCCTGGAGGACGAAATGGCAACTCACTCCAGTATTCTTGCACGGAGAATCCTGGGGACAGAGGAGCCTGGTGGGCTACAGCCCATGGAGTCACAAGAGTCGGTCACAACTTACTGACTAAGTAACAACAATACTTAGCACAGGGCAGGTCCTTGGTAAAACTTTTCCTGACACTAAGTCCGGTGCTAACTAAAAGTAGTTAGATAACACAAGAACTGTGATGAGAAGCAAGAGTCTCTGTTCCACCCTCCTTTCCTGTTCTCTGAAGGCAGCTGTTTTGAACTCTTCAAGCTGTTTCCCAAATGATAAGTTCCTTTACCTATTTCTTGATGTATCAACTTCAGGTATTATTTTTGTACATCCTGAAGTAATAGTTGAGGATTTAGCTCACTTATACTCCCTATCTCCCATCCTACTACTATAGTGATGTCACTGTTTATATAATTGAACCTTGAGCCAAATGAGGATTAGCGATGCTGATACCACACAATCAAGAATCCATGTATCACTTTAGATTTGGCCTTGTGTATCCATGGTTCTACATCCATGGGTTCAACCAACCATGGGTCATGTAGTACTGTAGTATATATTTACTGAAAAAAATTGGTGTATAAATGGAACTATGCAGTTCAAACTGTGTTCTTCAAGGGTAAACTAATCGTATGAATACTGGTGAACAATATCTATTATTGTTATGAAGAGTCAAGAGGTATACAGTGATTATATTTCTTATCTTGAAAAATTTCCGATTATCCTTCTTTTGTCCTTTTTATTTGTAATACTTGCCTTTCTCATATACATAGTTTTTAAAAGTGCTTTATCCTATCAGTTACTCTATCAAATTTATTTGTTTTTCCTGGAGACTTCCAAATCTTATATTGTTTTCTGTTACACAGCTATCATGATGGTAACAAAGAAATTTGTCTTTTCCCCTGCCAGTTCCAGCCTAATAGAATCCCCACACCTCTGATGGCAACCACTGCCTGTGTTTCTCTTTCTTCCTTTTCTGTCCTTGCTTTTGATCAGTTCACCTCTTCTTCCCAGCTGTGTTCTTTCTTGATCCATTCTTTTAGCCTCTCAACAGTCCACTCATAGCAGTAGTATTATTACTCTGTCAGTCAACTTTTGACTTATTATAAATTAGCATTTTGAAGTGTTCTCATTTACATAGGGCACCCCAAAGAAAACTTGATCCATAGCTAAAAGGGCAGTTGTTCTAATGCTTATGTGATTGAGGCAAAGCCCTTGCAGGGAATAGCAAAGTAAGGGCAGCTGATTATAATGAAAGGCTTAAGTAAGGCATAAATGCTTCAGGCATGACAAGAACACAGACTGAAAGAATTGATGATCTGTTTCAGCAGAAAAATAGCCATCAAAAGAGGAAGCTTTCTTAAAGGAGTGCCCAGCCAAGGTGTGGGCCTTAAAAAAGCTGGATCCATATTTTAGGAGACAACAACCCCTTTGTTGACAGATCATAAGTCAAGAAACAAGTTTAATAAAGAATTCGTGGGAAAACACTATTTTACCATCAGGCTATAAAGTTGGCTCCGGTAGAGTAGGACTTAGGAAGGTTTTTGAACATATTATTGGTTGATATCAGAGGTTGAATTTAAAGGGCTACATTTTTAGATTTATGGAGGAATGTCCAAGCATCATGACTTTGGCCCTACTCCAGAGTCCCATGTATTATCTACACGAGTCCATTCATACATTAGTATGTACCTACTCGGCTTTCATTATGCATTCTCTCCTTGTTAATTCCTGTTGTCTTTGAGCTTGAATCACCTCTAGGGACCGACTCTCACACTCTCCCACCTGGCTGCAGCACTTCTGTTAGAGCAACTGGATCGTGGACTCTGGAGCCTGTGTTGCTTCATGCAGTGTCCTTAGACTCCTCATTTGCCTTCTCTTGGTATCCCTGTCACTACTTAGGACTTTACTTTTCTCATCTTAGACCCATCCTGTGACCTGTACAGCCTGCTTTACTAAACCAACTACCAACACTGGTCCCTTGGCTGGTGCCTGAGCTGAGTCCACCCCAGTCCTTCTTTGCTCCAACCCATCCCCCTTTCCCTGTCACAGAAAATAGAGGATGTGGCAGGCCCTATCATTCAATCCCCCTGCATGTAGAATAACAATTTATCTTTTTAAAGAAGTATGACCTGAGGGTGAGCCACATACAGTATGAATTTCTAGAGTGAGGGGAAGTGGGGGTAGACTCTACATGGAAGTACACCTATAGGGACTTCCCTGATGATCCAGTGGCTAAGATCTGGCTCCCAGTGCAGGGGCCCGGGTTTGATCCCTGGCTTGGGAACTGGATCCCACATGCTGCAACTAAAAGATCCTGCATGCCACAATTAAAGATCCCATGTGCTACAGCTAAGATTCAGTGCAGCTAAATTAAAAGAAAGCACACCCACAAGTTTCAGAAGTAACTTTTGTTTCCATACTCAGCACCAATCTCAAGAATTGCCAAACTTAATTTCTTATTTTCTCCTTCTCAATCATTCTGCCAAATAACAGCAGAGATCAATGTGACACTGGATACGGGGGAAGGCTGGGTATTAAAGTCAACTTGTTGGGTCTTATAGCAGAAGAAGGTGGGTGAAACAGAAAGGTTGGAGATAGGCATTCTCCCATTCATAGGTGGGAGATATGTCCTCAGTCAAACTCATTCTCTCTACACTTAATGTGAAATTTTTTTATTTTTTTTGACTCCCTGAGATCACTAACACCTTTGGATCAGCCCTTAAAGAGGCCTTCTGGGAAGAGAAGCCCCTAAGGAAGGTTTTTCTCCAGCCTGGTTCCCCTGAGACATCTGGTATTCTTGCTGCCCAGCATCTAATCCTCCTTCTGGTAATAGAATCCATAATTTCCTTGGGGAATCACTTATTTCTCCTACTTCAGGTCTGATTGCATTTTAGGTTGCATGTAACTCAGGTGTGGCTGATATGGATTCTATTCCCTCTGTGTATTAGTGTCACTTTAGGGATGGCACGTGACCCAAGCTCGTCCAATCACTTGTGTTCACTCCGTTTGTTAGAGTGATTGGAAAAGAGGCATCCTCTTTCTGTGAATGTGTTGGGAAAATAAAACATAAACCTGAAACTAATGACAGGCATCTTGCTTCTGTGAAGGGTCAGCTTGCTCGGCAAGCAGCCAACACACAAGAAATCAGTCAAGAGATGGTAGAAAGCTAAACTGACCAGAAACCATCATTCAGGATCCAGTAATGCCTGAAGCTGTAGAAGTTTTCCCCTGACTTTACAGATATGTGAGCCAATAGCATTCCCTCTTTTTCCTTCCTAACTTCTTCCATCCTTTCTTTTCTTTTCCTTTCCTTTCTTTCTCTCTTTTTCTTAAATCAGGTTGAGTTTTTTTTAGTGACAACCCAAAGGTCCCACCAGGCTTTCCTGGTGGCTCCAGACTGTAAAGAATCCACCCGCAATGTGGGAGACTTGGGTTCAATCCTTGGGTTGGGAAGATCCCCTGGAGAAGGAAATGGCAACCCACTCCAGTAATCTAGCCTGGGAAATCCCATGGACAGAGGAGCCTGGTGCGCTACAGTCCATGGGGTCACAGAGAGTTGGACATGACAGTGATTAAACCACCACCATTAGAAACCAAGATCTGGGTGTGGGCTGTGGAAGTAAGTAAAGGTCCCGACTATTTATAGCCAGTTGTTTTATCCAGATCCTGCACTATGAATTCCACAGACTCTGTGTGTAACACATTTACCAAGTTTTATAATGTACTCTCAGATATTTGTGTTCCCAGAGTTCAGTTAACATGCCTTAGGAGCTCACCTCTATTTCCTCTGTGCTGTACTGCTCAAGGATCCCTCCCATCTCAGAGCTTCAGCTGTGATACTATGTAGATGATCTACATTCCTCAGCATCAGCAACCCATTTGGGAATTAGAAACATACTTTACTCACATTTTATGAAACAGTTGTCCTTTAGGTGGAAGAATTCACAAGGTACAGCTGGAATTCTGAAAAATGTGGGCTGCTATGAGGATTTCTCATCTTGTAGTGTCAGCAGTCCTCAGCTTGTGAATGGGCTATACATTTTATCAGGGAAACAGTATTATGCAGCAGGTGGTTAGTTTCCTATGCTGGCACACAAGACCAAATTCACCCACAATGTAGATGACCAATAGCACTGTACCTAATTATTATGCAGGGTCAGTTACCATAGGGGATTATGTTAGAATAACGCATTCCAAGTTCTACCTGGAGAGAGAGTAAAATCTGTTTCCCATTGGATTCCTATCAGTTTTTATTTATACTTCCTACCATCTCTCACCCCCTACACTGTAGGGTGCCACTGTAAGGCTTCCATTACAATTCCAGGACCTACGATTTCAGCTGGAACCCCTGCAACTACCGTTTATGCAATGAGATTCCTTGGTCTAACTCAGATCTCCACTAAACATCAAATCTCTGTGACTAGTTACGGGCATCTTTATTGGCACATAAAATTCAATATATGCAAAATCAAACTCGCTCCTTCTTCAAATTGCCACTCATATTCTCTAAAAGAAACCAAAGGAGTCATTTAAGACACCGCCTGCCCCCCTTAGGTATTTGCCATTGTCAGCCAGTCACCATGCCCCACAGATTCTCCCTTTAGATGCCTGTCACTCGGCTCCTTCTCCCCCAGCCTTGTGCTCACAGCCTCCATTAAGGCCTTCTTGACTTCTCATGGAGATCACAGCTTCAGTCTCTGAAATGGTCTCGCTGCCTGTCCTGTTCTCCACACCTTAGTCTAAGGGATTGTTTACAGTGTGACTCTGATCACACCACACCCTGCCGTCACCCCTCATGGTTCCTCACAGGATTTAAGCTTAGATTCCATCTCCTTGTCTTAGCCCACAGGCCTCCCTGTGATCTGGCTCTTGACAACTTCTCTTTTGTTTTAGCCATTTTGTGACCGACCACATTCATTCATTCAATTAACCTTTATCAAGGTGCCGGGAACAGTCCTTTCTTCGTGCTGAGAATGTAACAGTGAACAGAAACAAAATCTCAGAGCTTCATTCTAGTTGAGTAGACAAATGGAACCTATCTGAAGGCAATAAGTTCAGTGGAGAGACTTAAAGCAAGAAAGGAGTAGGGGGTGAGAGGAGAGGGTGGGACAGTTTAAAAGACGGTGTTCAGGGAATATCTCACTGATATATCTCAGGTGATAGTTGAATGAAGACTTGAAGGAGCTGAGATATTGAGACATGCGGATATCTGGAGGAGGAGCTGTAAGTGCAAGGGCCCTGGGGGTGATTTCAAGGATCTGTGAGAAGGCTGGTGGGTTGGAGGAGAGCAGGGCAGAGAGAAGTGGGCAGAGGCACATCATCAGAGGTCTTGTAGACCATTCCTTGTGATGACCTCAGCTTATATCACAACTGTGAGTGATATGGAAAACTATCAATCATTCTGATCCTAAGAATGATATGCTCTAACTTTATGTCTTAAAATGAGCTACTTGTTCCCTAGAATGTGTTATATCTTCTCCTGCATCCTAGTCTTAATCTACATTATTCTTTCTCTGAACACCCCTCCCTATTTCTTCACTTCCCTAGCTTCAAATGGCGATTTAGACCCATGTCTGTACTCTCATAGCACGGTCACTAATACTTGTTTGTGGATTAAAGGAATAAATGAATAAAGGTGTTGTTGTCGTTCAGTCACCAAGTCGTGTCCGACTTTGCGACCACATGGACTGCAGCACACCAGGCCTCCCTGTCTCTCACCACCTCCCGGAGTTTGCCCAAGTTCATGTCCATTGAATCGGTGATGTCATCCAACCATCTCATCCTGTCACCCTCTTCTCCTGCCTTCAATCTTTCCCAGCATCAGGGTCTTTTCCAGTGAGTTGTCTGTTGCATCAGGTGGCCAAAGTCTTGGAGCTTCAACCTTAGTATCAGTCCTTCCAATGAGTATTCAGGATTGATTTCCTTTAGGCTTGACTGGTTTGATCTCCTTGCTGAATAAAGGTGTAAATCTGATTCAAAGTGAAGGATGCCACTTATGCCAGGGGAAGGCAGGTAAGCAGATGCTGTGTTTAATAACCAACATTTTTCAAGTGTTCACTATCTGCTAGACATTTCCTGAAGTGCTTCCCATAGCTTATTTGTGTCATTCTCAGAACACTTTGCCAATGTTGATGTTATTTTAAAATTTATTTTTCCAGAGGAGGAGACTGATAATGGAGAGGTGAAGGGATGGAGATAGCAGTCACAGTCAGGAAGGATTTCATATCTGGATGAGGGAAAGTGGTGCATTTCCCCATTGCTTGCTTTCTGGAAGATCAGTGAGTCATATAAAAGCCACAAAAACAAGGTCTGGACAGTAGAATTTCTGCAAAGGTCAAGGGTGGGTTGTATACCAAGCAGTGGTATTTTCCCAGGCAGTGGGAAAATTGAGAGCAGTGGTTAAGATCACTCAGACCTGAGTATAGTTCTGGCCCTCCCAGCTGTCCCCTGTGACACCTGGGAAAGTTACTAAGATACTCTGGACTCATTTTGCTCATCTGTATATTAGGAATATGATTGTTTGTAAGGATTAAATGTGATAAAGCTTATAAAATCCTCCATTCCCTGATCATGTCCCTTCATGTTATTTGGTTCGTTTCTGTCTTGCAGCAAGACAACCAGTAGATCCATGCTGCCAGGCAGCCTGGCTCCATCTTTTGAAATGGACCCTGAATGAGCATGAAAGACTCTGGGTATTTTTTAAGATCTTTATTGTAAGAGCTCAAAGTCTCAAAGGAAAAATCAGATCAATAGAGGAGCTAAACCCCCACATTTCCTAAGTGGAAGAAACTGTCACTTTAATGGAAGAAGATCAGTATCTACTGAGGACCCACTCAGCACCTTGCAAATGGAAAGAGGTGGACTTGGGATACTGTAGAAGAGGAAGCAAAGGCACAGTGAGGTGTACAGTGTGCTCCAGGTCACATGGCTGGATTGAGGTAGACCTGAGACTAGGATCCAGGCACTCGTCCAGCTCCAGGACGCACCTCTGTTTTGTTCTTGCCTAATGACGGAGGATGAGATGGTTGGATGGCATCACCGACTCAATGGACATGAGTTTGAGCCAACTCCAGGAGATAGTGGAGGACAGAGAAGCCTGGTGTGCTGCTGTTCATGGGGTCACCAAGAGTTGGACATGACTGAGCAACAACAACAACAGTAGCATAGGATACAGGTGATGCCTGACTTGTGGCTGCTGGACCAGTGAGGTTTTCCCAGGGGCTAGGAGTAACTGTGTCAGAATACTTAGCTTCTGCTGCTTTTGGTGATTAGTGACAGAAACCCACTTTCAACTCGCTTCAGTTAAAAAAGATTTTCTAGAAGGAATGCTGGGATTCTTCACATAAGAACAGTTAGAACCCGGGGAGGCCAGAAGCAGAAGCTGTCAAGCCATTGGGAACCCAGGGAGTTGTTTCTTGTTCTCAGGTCTCTTATTTCCATCTCTACTTTTTGGTCGGCATATGTGCTTTATACTCTTGCACTAAACTGGCTCTGTCCGCTTTTACAGACCTTTGTTGTTGTTGTTCAGTCGCTAAGTCATGTCCAACTCTTTGTGACCCCATGGACTGCAGCATGCCAGGCTTCCCTGTCCATCACTGTCTCCTGGAGCTTGCTTAAACTCATATCCATCGAGTCGGTTATGCTATCCAACCATCTCATCCTCTGTCACCCTCTTCTCCTTCTGCCCTCAATCTTTCCCAGCATGAGGGTCTTTTCTAATAAGTGGGCTCATTGCATCAGCTGGCCATAGTATTGGAACTTCAGCTTCAGCACCAGTCCGTCCAGTGAATATTCAGGGTTGATTTCCTTTAGGATTGTCCGGTTTGATCTCCTGGCAGCCTGAGGAACTCTCAAGAGTCTTCTCCAGCACCACAGTTGAAAGCATCAATTCTTTGGTGCTCAGCTTTCTTTACCGTCCAACTGTCATATCCATACATGACTACTAGAAAAACAATAGCTTTGATTATATGGATCTTTGTTGGCAAAATGATGTTTCTGCTTTTTAATATGCTAAGTTTGTCATAGCCTTTCTTCTAAGAAACAAACATGTTTTAATTTCATGGCTGCAGTCACCATCCATAGTGATTTTGAAGCCCAAGAAAATTAAATCTGCCACTTATTCCATTTCCCGCCACCCCCATCTATTTGCCGTGAAGTGATGGGACTGGATGCCCTGATCTTAGTTTTTTGAATGTTGAATTTTAAGCAGCTTTTTTACTCTCCTCTTTCACCTTTGTCAAGAGGCTCTTTAGTTCCTCTTCATTTTCTGCCATTAGGGTAGAATCATTTGCATTTCTGGGGTTGTTGATATTTCTCCCAGCAGTCTTGATTCCAGCTTATGATTCATCCAGCCCAGGATTTCACATGATATAGTCTGCATGTAAGTTAAATAAACCCTTAGTTGGCCCCAAACTCCCAAGTTACGTGTCTAGCATTCAAACATCCTCCCACACTCCCTAGAGTCTGTTCCTCGCTTCCCAAGTTCAAATTCTCCAGAGAGAATTTGTTTCAGCCTGAGCCAGTGTTCATGCTGATCCACTCAGCCATGCTGGAAATCAGGACCACAAAGGAAAGTCACTGAGGCTGAGGTCCAGAGGAGCAAAGGCAGTTCTCAGAGAAGGGGGTGGATCAGAGGCTCATTTCCTTAGTCTCTACTGCAAACCTTAGCCAATTACACTGAAAAATAAAAAACCTTCTAAATAAAATAAGTCATAATTAACTGACTATGAATATAAACACTTAAAAATATCCACAAATACTATATGTTTTCACCTATATGCAAAATCTAAAGAACAAGCAGATGAACAAACATTACAAAAGAAATAGAGTACAGAGAACAGATGGGTGGTTGCAAGAAGGGAGGGAGTGGGAGGAGGGGAAACAGGGGTAAAGGGGATTAAGAGGTACAGACTGTTAGGTATAACACAGATTAGTTACAAGAATGTAATGTACAGCACAGGGAATATAGCCAATATATAATCTATAAAAATATCAAGATACTATGTTGTACACCTGAAACTAGTATATGTCAACTATACTTCATTAAAAAATAAAAATATGGAAGGGTTAGAGCAAAACTTTAAGACATATGAATGCCTCAATATGATGTGGTATTTTTCTTTGTACAGTTCAAATGTTCATGATCCAATTTAATTTAATTCTAATTGTACTACTAGGACTCAGGAGAAGGATAAGTTTTAAAACCCGAATTCATACCCAAATGGGACTCAGCTTCTGCTGTTTGAACCTTAGAGCATCAACAGTCCTCACAGGAGACTGTCTTCACATTTCACAAGAAGCCTCTAATGACCTGCTTTCACTTATTGATGAGAAGAGATTATTTTGCTTCCTAATTTCCTAATCAGTATAACTGCCTACAGCATCCTGCTCATTTTGCCTCCTCTGAGCCTTCTTCCCAGGAAGGAGAACATTTGATTCCTAACTAATCATGTTTTGTTTTTGAGCAGCTTGGTCTAAGATGAAAAAGGATAAGAGAGAGCCTTCCTACAAGCTTTCTTCTTCTCTCTCCTCCACATCCACTCAACACCAAGAATTTATTGAGCACCTGTAGGTGTCAAGCATTGCAACTTAGGCTCTACCTGCAGCTGTTTTATTGTCTTGCTGCTCTGATAATAGATACACTTAAAGGACACATTCACATTTTCCAGCTTTTTAAAGTATACACTAAAAGTATTTAGTGAGTTTATACAACGATTCCTCCAAATAAAGATCTGTAAAGTTCAAAATGTGTTGAGGAATCTAGGCAAGTCCCTTGGCTTTTTTCTTTTTTTTAATTTAAAAAATTTTATTGGTGTATAGTGGATTAACAATATTGTGTTAATTTCTTCTGTACAGCAAAGTGAACTCAGTTAAACATATATTCTTTTTCATATTCTTTTCCAATATGGCTTGTCACAGGATATTGAATATAGGTCCTTGTGTTATACAGTAGGCCTTGTTGTTTATCCATCCTATATATAATAGTTTGCCTCCACTAATCTCAAACTCCCATTCCTTCCCTCCCCTCCCCTCACTCGGCAACCACAAGTCATCCTTTGTATCTCTGAGTCTATTTTTGTTTCACAGATACATTGAATTGCATTGTATTTTCGATTGCACATATAAGTGACATCATGTGGTATTTGTCTTTCTCTTTCTGACTTCGCTTAGCATGATAACCTCTAGGTACATCCTTGGCTTTTTCTAAAGCATATACCAATCCATGTTCAGTCTACACTAACTACATGGTTATAGATCAGGTAAAGAGGCAGAAGGGCTTCCCAGGTAGCGCTGATGGTAGAGAACCTGCCTGCCAATGCGGGAAACATAAGAGACGTGAGTTCCATCCCTGGTTTGAGAAGATCCCCTGGAGGAGGGCATGGCAACCCACTCCAGTATGCTTGCCTGGAGAATCCCATGGTCAGAGGAACCTGGCAGGCTATAGTCCATAGGGTTGCATAGAGTTGGTCATGACTGAAGCAACTTAGCACATATGCAAAGAGGCAGAAAGTATGTTATGGCTCTCAGAGATAAATTGTAATCCAGTCTTGGCTTAAGTTAACCATTTGCCCACTACCACTTCCTGTCCAAATGTTAAAAAATCAGTAGCATATTCCTTGATCAAGTCAGCTGAAATGGTTTTGGTGGAGAGAGTGCAGAGAGACTGCTGAGGTCTGAAATCTGTCAGACCTCAGATTTGTATTAATGTATTTGATCCTGGAGCAATCAGAGAGTCTTCATCTACTGGGGGAGTCCAGTCCATGTTTGTTTATGACTTTCATTCAGCTGAGAAACTTCCATCATGAACTTTCCCACTCTCCTTGCTAAAAGGGAAAGGAGGTTGCAAAAATTGGCTTTGCCAAATTCCATGGAAATATCTATTTATTTGCTTCATGAAGAGGTGTCTGTGATTGAATAATGATGCTTGAGTTCTTGACTGCAGACTGTGGGGAATGCCTCTCTCATTTGCCACCTGAAAAGCTGCAATTACATTGGCATTGTAAGAATGGCATTGAAACATGTAAAATATCATGTATGAAACGAGATGCCAGTCCAGGTTCAATGCACGATACTGGATGCTTGGGGCTGGTGCACTGGGACGACCCAGAGGGATGGTATGGGGAGGGAGGAGGGAGGAGGGTTCAGGATGGGGAACACATGTATACCTGTGGCGGATTCATTTTGATATTTGGCAAAACTAATACAATTATGTAAAGTTTAAAAATAAAATAAAATTAATTTAAAAAATTAAAAAAAAAAAACAGGATATCCTCCAGTTAAAAAAAAAAAAGCTGCAATTACTAAAATACTTATAATTCCTTTCCATTAGGAATTCATGTTAGGAACACCTTCAGGAAAATTCATTCATGCATCTGTGCATTCATTCCTTTCCCCTCAGTGGCCATTTGGCCACATGATGCAAAGGGCTGACTCATTGGAAAAGACCCTGATGCTGGGAAAGATTGAGGGCAGGAGAAGAAGGGGGAGACCGAGGATGAGATGGTTGGAAGGCATCACTAACTCAATGGCCATTAAATTAAGCAAACTCTGGGAGATGGTGAAGGACAGGGAAGCCTGGTATGCTGAAGTCCCTGGGATCGCAAAGAGTCAGACACAACTTAGCAGCTGAACAAAAACAAATGGCCATTTGAATGAGCTTATTCTGCCTGTTTGTGTGAACCTGCCTGCCAAAAAAGATGACTCACAAAATTTGGTGCTTAAGAACAATTGATCTCCTTAGATAGACTCAGTGCTGGGCTGGGACAGGTTGGACAACCAACTTGCTTAAAAAAACCAACAACTCTGATTTGCAAGGTTTGCCAGTTTCCCCAGTGTAAACACTGAAGTGGCTGAAATTAAGTACAAGGTGATGTCCCTGAAGGAGGATCAGGGGAGAAGTGTGTACAGTGGCCCTCATGAGTCCTGTGAGTCATATGAGCCAGCTGCAAAAGCTCTGTACCCAAATCTCTCCCCCTTTCTCAGCTGATTTCTTATCTTCCTTTCTGTTTTGCTGATTTCTTTACCTCAACGTTTTCTTTCTTCTCTCTTCCTTGTCCCTGGTTTGAACTCTTCCCCTGATTTGCAGCTCTAACCTCATTTCTCACCTCTGGTCCTTTGGATTTATTGTATGTATATTCTCATTCCAGCATCTTGGGCTTCTAGTCTCCCGTTCTCAACTGTTGCTTTGGCCTGTGACATTTAAATGATCTGGTCAAGGTCACATGGCTAGTAAAGTGGCAAAGCTGGGACCTGAGCCCCAGGCTTTTAATCCAAAGCCTATGACTTTATCCAGAGTGCTAAAATTTAGGGGAGGTTACAAATGCCCCCAGGTACAGGAAGAAAATAGGAGCCCAGAAGGGGATCCAGGAGAGCTTTGCTAAAGAAATGGCATTTTGGGCTATTGAAATGGATTTTTAAGGGAAATGAAAAGCCTGCGTTGAGGCACAGAGGAAAGCAATTGTAGGTTGGGCTGTGGGTTTGAAGAGTATTATTTAAGGTGTGGTGAGCAAGTAAACTTGGTTAGAATTATTTGGTGGGGGTTGTTTAAAATACTGATTGCTGCATTTCCTCCAGGCCTCCTGAGTGTGACTCTTTGAGGCTTGGGGCCTCCGGATCTACTTTTAACAAGCTCTTCTGGAGTTTCCGATGTACTCTATAGTTTGAAAACCAAATGAAGCCATTAGATGGAACTAGCAGGACTGTAGGGGTAATCATTTGACAGTTTTATTCTTGTTTTCTGCTGTTTGTTCAAACCCATTCTAGAGCCCTGAGAGAGGTCCCAGGGAAGCGTCAGGATTTTCCTGGTCATTATTAGTCACTCAGTTCACCTCAAACCATGGAAAAGTCTTATTTTAGCATATTCCATGTAATATTCAAATTTCATTGAAAGATATTATTTATATGTTTAATTTTATTAAAATTTTAAATTTTAATTTAAAAACTTTATTTAAAGATTATTTTAAAGTGAAGTGACAGCCTCTGTCTTCCTGCTCCAAGGGCATGCTCAACAAGGTGACTTCAAATTTTCGAGCTATGTTGGATGGATGGAGAGGGTGTCAGGTGTAGAGAAATTCTTAATTTTACTTTAGTGCTACATTCTAGAGAAAAACCTGTTGTGATTTCTGGATCCCCAAAGTGGTCTTCATGTGTCCTGCTCCTGTGTTCTTCATTTGTCCTGCTACTCAGCTTTTATGTTGGGTTTTCAATTTAGTATTCATGATTTAAATTTCAAGAATTCTGCTTATTTTTATTGTTGGCAGTCTAATTTTGATTTGAGAATGTAATATCTACTCAAATATTTCTTAGTGTGTCAACTATACTTGTTTTAGAATTCTCTTCTGATTTTCTTGTATTAACTCTATTTCATTTGGGGTTAGTTCCTTTGTTTATTTAGCCTCATACCTCTCTTTCCCTAACACAACATCTTTTATGGTGTTTGCTTGAACTATTTGGTTGGGTTCTGTTAGCACAGTTGAAAATCACTGTAGCTCAGGCAGTGAATGTGGATTGTGATTAAAAGGCATTTGGTGTGACGTGGGTTTTTATTTGAAGAATTCAGAAAGTGCTTATGCTCTGAATATGTAGACTCCTTGTCCGTTGGGCCAATTGGAAGGAGCTTGGGGACGCTGATCTGCTTCTCTCTCAAACCCCAGTCCTTCTTCATGGAATTCTCCTATGGCAGATCCCCTACTGTATTAAGATTTTTCTTTTACCAGGACAATCAGTAATACATGGATCATTTGATATATAACCTAATGACCATAAATATTAGGTTAACAGATCAAAGGATAAAAAATACTTAATTTAGATAAATGAAAAATAGATAATCAATACATTTGAAAATCCAATGCTGATTTTTAAACATTTGGTTGCATAACAATAAAGATACATATACTTAACATAAAATAAGTAAAACTGGTACACATTTACACCTATAGCAAAAAGAAAGCAAGCCAGTGTTCACATAATTGTGAGATGTTAAAAAATTTCCTCTAAAGTAAGGAGTAAAATGAGGCAAATAATGCATGTTGTGATATAAAATTCAAACATTACAGAAAAATATAATGAAAGTTGAAAGCCTCTTCCTCCATAATACACACTCTTGAAATAACCAATATGAATAGCTTGATGCGTTTTTTCTCTGAATTTATTTTCCTAAGCAAATACTGCAATTTATGATGTATTTTTGGATGGATCACAAAATGGGATCAAAGACTAGCTGATACATTTACTGTTGTTTAGTCACTCAGTCATGTGACCCATGGACTGTAGCTCACCAGGCTTCTCTGTCCATGGGATTTCCCAGGCAAGAATACTGGAGTGGATTGCTGTTTCTTTCTCCACGGGATCTTCCTGACCCAGGGACTATACCCACATCTCCTGCATTGGCAGGCGGATTCTTTATCACTGAGACACCTGAGAAGCCCTAGTCAATATATTTAGATAGGTGTATAAAGTAACATGGACTTCCTTGGTAGCTCAGCTGGTAAAGAATCCTCCTGCAATGCAGGAGATATGGGTCTGGTCCCCTGGATCAGGAAGATCCCCTGGAGGAGGGCATGGCAACCCACCCCAGTGTTCTTGCCTGGAGAATCTGCATGGACAGAGGAGCCTGGCATGCTACAGTCCATGGGGTCACAAAGAGTTGGACATAACTGAGTGACTAAGCACAGCACATCAAGTAACACAGCAATTTTAACTGAGGACACAAACTTGTAATTTACAGATGTTTCAGTGATCTATTGATGTGTACAAACTACCCCAAGACTCAGTGGCCTAGGACAACAACCATTTCATTTGTTCAAAATTCTGCCGATTGTGGTGGCTCCTCCCTTTCTCCACACCCTCCCTCCACCTGCAACCATGTGTGTCTCTCTCCCTGGCCTTTCCATGTGATCTTTCCAACAGATGAACCAGATTCTTACAAGATGGGTGTGAGCTCTCAAATACATGAAAGTAGAATCTTCTAGGCTTCCTTAAATCTTGGCCCAGTGTCACTTCCCCTATAGTCTATTGATTAAAAGCAGCTCATAACTTAGAGCTGATTCACGTTATTGTACAGCAGAAACCAACACAACATTGTAATGCAATTAACCTCCAATTAAAAATAAATTAAAAAAAAAGAAAGTAAAATGGACTAATTTCCAAATGAATCTTTAGCAAAACATTTATGTGTTTAAGTTACAGTTTTTAATGGCTGTCTGGGGAGGCCTTACAAACAGCTGTGAAAAGAAGAGAAGCAAAAAGCAAAGGAGAAAAGGAAAGATATAAGCATCTGAATGCAGAGTTCCAAAGAATAGCAAGAAGAGATAAGAAAGCCTTCTTCAGCGATCAATGCAAAGAAATAGAGGAAAACAACAGAATGGGAAAGACTAGAGATCTCTTCAAGAAAATGAGAGATACCAAAGCAACATTTCATGCAAAGATGGGCTCGATAAAGAACAGAAATGGTATGGACCTAACAGATGCAGAAGATATTAAGAAGAGATGGCAAGAATACACAGAAGAACTGTACAAAAAAGATCTTCATGACCCAGATAATCATGATGGTGTGATCACTGACCTAGAGCCAGACATCATGGAATGTGAAGTCAAGTGGGCCTTAGAAAGCATCACTTTCTAACAAAGCTAGTGGAGGTGATAGAATTCCAGTTGAGCTATTCAAATCCTGAAAGATGATGCTATGGAAGTGCTGCACTCTATATACCAGCAAATTTGGAAAACTCAGCAGTGGCCACAGGACTGGAAAAGGTCAGTTTTCATTCCATTCCCAAAGAAAGGCAATGCCAAAGAATGCTCAAACTACCGTACAATTGCACTCATCTCACACGCTAGTAAAGTAATGCTTAAAATTCTCCAAGCCAGGCTTCAGCAATATGTGAACGGTGAACTTCCCAATGTTCAAGCTGGTTTTAGAAAAGGCAGAGGAACCAGAGATCAAATTGCCAACATCTGCTGGATCATGGAAAAAGCAAGAGAGTTCCAGAAAAACATCTATTTTGCTTTATTGACTATGCCAAAGCCTTTGACTGTGTGGTTCACAATAAACTGGAAAATTCTGAAAGAAATGGGAATACCAGACCACCTGATCTGCCTCTTGAGAAATTTGTATGCAGGTCAGGAAGCAACAGTTAGAACTGGACATGGAACAACAGACTGGTTCCCAATAGGAAAAGGAGTACGTCAAGGCTGTATATTGTCACCCTGTTTATTTAACTTATATGCAGAGTACATCATGAGAAACACTGGATTGGAAGAAACACAAGCTGGAATCAAGATTGCTGGGAGAATTATCAGTAACCTCAGATATGCAGCTGACACCACCTTTATGGCAGAAAGTGAAGAGGAACTCAAAAGCCTTTTGATGAAAGTGAAAGTGAAAAGTGAAAAAGTTGGCTTAAAGCTCAACATTCAGAAAACGAAGATCATGGCATCTGGTCCCATCACTTCATGGGAAGTAGATGGGGAAACAGTGGAAACAGTGTCAGACTTTATTTTTCTGGGCTCCAAAATCACTACAGATGGTGACTGCAGCCATGAAATTAAAAGACGCTTACTCCTTGGAAGGAAAGTTATGACCAACCTAGATAGCATATTCAAAAGCAGAGACGTTACTTTGCCAACAAAGGTTCGTCTAGTCAAGGCTATGGTTTTTCCTGTGGTCATGTATGGATGTGAGAGTTGGACTGTGAAGAAGGCTGAGCGCCGAAGAATTGATGCTTTTAAACTGTGGTGTTGGAGAAGACTCTTGAGAGTCCCTTGGACTGCAAGGAGGTCCAACCAGTCCATTCTAAAGGAGATCAGCCCTGGGATTTCTTTGGAAGGAATGATGCTAAAGCTGAAACTCCAGTACTTTGGCCGCCTCATGTGAAGAGTTGACTCATTGGAAAAGACTCTGATGCTGGGAGGGATTGGGGGCAGGAGGAGAAGGGGACGCCAGAGGATGAGATGGCTGGATGGCATCACTGACTTGATGGACATGAGTCTGAGTGAACTCTGGGAGTTGGTGATGGACAGGGAGGCCTGGCGTGCTGCGATTCATGGGGTCACAAAGAGTTGGACACGACTGAGCAACTGATCTGATCTGATCTGGTATCTCTTTTGGGACCTAATTATTGCTTTATTAATTTATAGCATTTTGGTATTTTATAAACATGTTTCCCTACATTCACAGTATTTATATGTCAGTAAAGATAAAAAGCATCAAAAACAAACAAACAAACAAACAAAACAGATCACAGGCCTTGCCCAGAATCAAGGGCAATGGACTGACTACACAAGTGCGTAAATACTGGGAGGTATGGTTTATAGGGACCATGAATTAACAGATGACAATTACATGACATGACTTTAGTTACAGACAACCCAAAAGAATCAACTTAAAAGTGATTAGGAACAATAGGGGAGTTCAGTCAAATTATTGGTAATAGGACAGATAAACCAATTAAATACCTAAAACAGTGTTACAAAGTTTAATGACATCAAAGATGGTATCTGTAATACCTCTGATAATTTATTTCATGAGTATTTATTTAGCCACTACCACATAGTGAGTATTATACTAGGCCCTGTCTTTACAGAGGTACACAGAATAGACACAGATTTAACCATCGTGAGACTTATAGTCTAGAGAAGAACATACATTAAGCAAAGTCCCTGATATAGGAACTTATATCCTATATCAAGTCCTGGATATAGGAAAGAACTTAGTGCATTAATGTATTATTGCTGTGATGAATGCTGTGTAACAATCCCAAAATCTTAGTGGCTTGAAACAGCAAATTGTTCTGCTCAAGGGTATTCAGGTTGCTTAGGACAAAACAATTTTAGTGTAAGGGATGGGCTCAGATCTGCTGCACTTGTCTCTCAATCTGCGACCAGCAGCTAATCACAGTGTACTGTTCTGTCAACTTGCAGGGGGACAAGCCAAACCATGCCCTCACTTAAAGCCTCTGTTTGCATCATATACTTGCATTCCATTGGCCAAAGTGAATCACATGGCAAGTCCAATATCAATGGGACAAAGTTATATAATTCTCTTACATGGATGAAGTGAAGAATTAGAAATAATAATATATCAACCACAATCAATAATTTGAAGAACTGCAGTTAGTCCAATGGCTCAGAAGCAGAGTGGTGGGATATCTGGCCAAAGAACTGGTTAGGGACCAGATCATTTAGGACTTTGTTGGTCTTGCTAAAGACATTGAATTGCAGTAAGTGCAATGCAAAGCCATTGTAGATTTTTAAGCATGAGAGTGATATGATGAGTTTACCTTTAAAAAGTGCTGCCATGAAAAGAATGGATTGGAGGAAGAAAGGAGAGGACATGGAGAAAGCAGTTTTGAAGTCATTGAAATGAGTAAAGATGGTGGCGGGGCTTGGACAAAGAGAGTGATAGTGTAAAGAGAAGTCAGCAGGTTTGTGATATATTTTAGAAATAGAATGGTTAGACTTGGTCATGAGTTGGATGTGAGGTTGAGGGAGACTCAGATGCCTGACAGTTGCAACAGGTGAATACACGTGCCTTAATTAGCACTGGGGACGACCTGGTGAAGGAACAGATTTCAGGAGGTAGATTAAAAGTTTAGCTTGGGATATACCTGTTTCCATATACTTGTGAGACAATGCTCATAAAATATCTACAGATAAACTTAACAAGCAATGTGAAGGATCCATATGAATAAAACTATAAACCTCTATTGAGGGCCATAAAAGAAGAGATTTGAATTAATGGAGTGTCAAACCTTGCACTTGGATAGGAAGACTCAAAATTGTAAAGATGTCAATTTTCACTAAAGAAATCTATAAATTCAATGCAACTTCAATCAGAATTTCAATAGTGTTTTTTCTTGAAACTTGCGGCAATTACCAGGAACATTCTCTAAAAGAAGTGTAATGAGAAATAACCTGTTCCATCATGTATTAAAATACATTATAAAGCAATAAAATTTATAACAGCAATATATAGACAAGAGAAATAGATTGATAGCTCTATGGCATTGACTGAAGTATGGAAATATAGATCTAAGAACAGATGAAGATTTAGTATATTATGAGGATAGCATTTCCAAGTGGGGGAGAAAAGTCATATTATTCAAAGAAAACCTTAAAGACAACTGGATAGGTATTTAGAGGAAAAAAAATAAAGCAGCATTCGCAAAACTCTCCTTCTCTTTTTATCTGCTATGTGCTATTCCATAGTTTCCATATAGCATAGTTTAGTAAGTTATATTCATATTGATGTACTTTTAGGTTTTCTTCTTTTTTTGTTATAAACAATAGCATGAAACGAAAATTTTTATATTTTCTCTTTGGACAAATGTACAAATGTGTGAATCCTCCTCTAGGATAGATTCCAAGATGTGAAACTGATGGACTGCTATTTCCCTTTGAAATCTTAAACTACACTCCATCAGAAGTGGGCAAGAAAACAAAGCCAAAATGAACCTACATATAAAACAGATGTATCAAGTTAATAAAAAACGAAAGCAGAAACAAATGAAACAAAAAAAAAAAAAAAAAAAACAGTTGAGATGATCAGTAAAACCCAAAGCTAGATTTTTTGAAAGACTGAAAAAACCACACAAACTTTCTGAAAGTATGATCACGGCAAAGAGAGAGAACACACACAGTGTTAGGAAAGATGCAGGATGGATACAGGGGAGGTTTTTAAAATTAGGAGACTACTTTGTATAGCAGCTTTACAGAAGTCAGGAGGTGAGATAAAAACTGCATGTAACAAAAATTGTCATTAACATTTTTTTTTTTTGTAAGTTGTGCTCATATTGGAGACAGATATGCTTTTGCGAAAAATCTAATATTTTTCCTCACTTTTGAATCTCATCCCTGCTTATTTGATTAGTGGCCAACTTATATGAAAAACACCTTTGGACTTCCCTGTTGGTCCAGTGGTTAAGAACTCACCTGCCAATGCAGAGAACAGGGGTTTGATCTCTGGTCCAGGAAGATTCCACATGCTGCAAAGCAACTAAGCCCATGAGCCACAACTGCTGAAGCCTGCTGCGTAGAGCCCGTGCTCCCCAATAAGTGAAGCCACTACAGTGAGAAACCTGCATGTGGCACCTAGAGAGTACTTCCCACTTGCTACAACCAGAGAAAGCCTGTGCATAGCAACAAAGAACCAGTGTAACCAAAAATAAGTAAATAACTTAAAAAAATACCTTTAACCTGTAGAATCATGCTTGGAGTGGGGAAATACTCAAATGTAGAAACAGACTGGCTGCATGAACAGTAGAGTCACATCATTATCAGGTGAGGCATAGCCTCTATAATTAGAATAACCAGAGGTATTGTCCACACAGTTTAAACTATCAGGCTCCCTCTTTTCTTTAAAAAATAAAAAAATTGGGGCATGTATAGTTGAATTCACATATGTTGAATGCATGTTTGATATGATTCAACTATATAACTATATATCTTTATATCAACTATTCAACTATATAACTATTCAACTATATAACTTTATATCAACTCATTTGAAAACATAGATGAATGGGCTAAAAATCTCGGGGAAAAATATAAATTCTCAAAAATTGGCCCAAGAAGACCAACAGAAACACCCACTAAAATAGAAAAGATAGTTAGAGGTCCATCTACCAACCAGCTCTCCCTCCTTATCATCTTGGACACAAGTCCTTTGTAGTTATATAGGCAAGTTCTGGGGCTTCCCTGATGGCTCAGCAGGTAAGGAATCCACTTGCAATGCAGGAAATGCAGGGGACACGGGTTTGATCCTTGGGTTGGGAATTCCAATCCCCTGGAGGAGGGCATCACAAGCCACTTCAGTATTCTCACCTGGAGAATCCCATGGACAGAGGAACCTGGTGGGCTACAGTTCATGGGGTTGCAAAGAGTAGCTCAGCTGGTAAAGAATCCACCTGCAATGAAGGAGATCTGGGTTTAATTCCTGGGTTGGGAAGATCCCCTGGAGAAGGGAAAGGCTACCCACTCCAGTATTCTGGCCTGGAGAATTCCATGGACTGTATAGTCCATGGGGTCACAAAGGTGAATCCGACATGACTGAGTGACTTTCACACAAAGTGACTTGGGCTCCAAAATCACTGAAAATGGTGACTGCAGCCATGAAATTAAAAGATGCTTGCTTCTTGGAAAAAAAAGCTATGGCCAACCTAGACAGCATATTAAAAAGCAGAGACATTACTTTGCCTACAAAGGTCCATCTAATCAAAGCTATGCTTTTTCCAGTAGTCATGTACGGATGTGAGAGTTGGACCATAAAGAAGGCTGAGCACCAAAGAATTGATGCTTTTGAACTGTGGTGTTGGAGAAGACTCTTGAGAGTCCCTTGGACTGCAAAGAGATCAAATCAGTCAATCCTAAAGGAAATCAACCCTGAATATTCACTGGAAGGATTCATGCTGAATCTGAAGCTCCAAAACTTTGGCCACCTGATGCGAAGAACTGACTCATTGGAAAACACCTTGATGCTGAGAAAGATTGAAGACAGGAAGAGAAAGGGATGACAGAGGATGATGAGATGGTTGGATGGCATCACCAACTCAGTGGACATGAGTTTGAGCAAGCTCCGGGGGTTGGTGATGGACAGGGAGGTCTGGCGTGCTGCAGTCCATGGGGTTGCAAAGAGTCAGACACACCTGAGTGACTGAAATGACTGAAAGTGACTGAGCACAGAGGCAAGTTCTGCCAAGTGTCAGGGAAGAGCTCACTGACATATTTTAGAACATAGAAGAAATATGGGGACCCTCCAATCTTATTTTGTAAGGCTATCCTATCAAGACAAGAAAATGCAATTATGGGCTGATATCACTTATGAATATAGAGGTAAAAACTATAAAAAATAAACTAGAAAATTGAATCTAATGGTATATTTTAAAAGTTCATCTTGATTAACCAAGATTTATTTGAGAAATTCAAGTTTGGGGATGAATGTTACTATCAATATAACTTACTGTATGTACTGATTAGAGGAGAAAATCATTCATTGGATACTGGGAAGACATTTGCTAAAATGCAACATCTTTTCATGATCAAAAACTCTAGAAATAGAAGGAATATTCACATAAGTATACAGGAAATATACTTAATGGTGAATCTTTAGAAACATTGTCATTAAGCAACACATGGATGCCTGCTTTAGCTACTGATAATTACAATTCTAGTGAGAACCTGGCCAATGCAATATGAGAGAGAGAAATATTGGACATGAATATAGAATTTATAGAATGGTATTATTAGAAACACGAAAACACTGTCTCTCCATCTCCCTTGCTGTCAGTAACACTTAAAAGAGCACATTAAAAAATACTAGATTTATTCTTCTATCAGTTAAATGTAAGGATTATCTCTACAAAGATACATATACATTATGGTGAACTAATGCAGTTTGTTTAACCAGGTCCTCACTGATGAATTTTGGGTTTCTTTTGTTTCTTTACTATTGTATCTGAGGGATGCATTTCCAGATTTTTGCATTGCTAGATTAAAAACAGCCCAGATGTCTTTCAACAGGTAAATGAATAAGCCAACGGTGGTTTGCTTTGCATTCCAAACCAAGGCACATATCAGCAATAAAAAAGGATATTGGTACACATTACATCTTGGATGTAACTAAGGAATTATGTTGAATGAAAAGAGCCAATCCTAAAAGACTACATAATGTATCATTCCCTTTACAGACAGATTAGTGATTACAGTGGTTTAGGGATGGGATGGGGGTAGGGTGGGTAGAGGGTGGGAGGTAGGTGGGAGTGGTTATAAAAAGGCAAAGGGGGAAAAAAGCTGGTTAATACTACAAATATCATCAAATCTAAGAAACTTGAATATTATTTTTATTCATACAAAAGCAGAGAGGGGTTTCCCTGATGGTCCTGGGACTGGGACTCTGTGCTCCCAGTGCTGGGGCCCAAGTTTGATCCCTGATTAGAGAACTGGATCCCACATGCTGCAACTAAGACCTGGCCCAGCCAAATAAATAAATATTTTTTGAAAAAGCAAAGATAATAATTCTTTTGGTGACGGAGCTGTTCATTGTTTTGACTGTGGTGGTGGATATATGAACCTGAATGTGATAAAATTTTATAGGACTAAATACACACACATATATACATGCGTGTATATACACTAAATATATATAGACTAAATACACACACAAATAAGTACAAGTGGGAAATCTGTATAAGATGAATGGATGGAGTCTTTGTCAATATCTTAACTGCGATATTGTACTATGTAGCTTTTCAAAGTGTTATCAATGGGGAAACCGAATAGAGATTACATAGGATCTCTGTGTACTATTTCTTTATTTCTTTGGCTGCACCGTGTCTTAGTTGTGACATGAGTGATCTTTCAGTTGTGACATACAAACTCTTAACTGTGGCATGTAGAATCTAGTTCCCTGATCAGGGATCGAACCTGAGCCCCTTGAATTGGGAGCACAGAGTCTTAGCCACTGGACCATCAGGGAAGTCCCTGTGTACTATTTCTTACAGCTATAATTTACAATATTATTACAACTATTATTTCTTAAAATTATCTCAAAATATAAATAAAATTTTAAAAAATCACTTCAAGTTAAAGAAGGTATATATACTCTTCAATTTTTATATTTTTCTTGTATTGCCCTCCAGAGGTGCTGCTTCAGTGTGTACTCCTAACCACAATAAAGCATGTGAAATTTCCTTTGTTGTTGTTCAGTCACTAAGTTGTGTCCGACTATGTGGTCCCATGGACCACAGCACACTAGGCTTCCTTGTCCTTCCCTATCTCCCTGAGTTTGCCCAAATTCTGCTTCGTGGGTTCTATTTTTACTCTCCCATTAAAGATGTGAAAACTGAAGCTTAAGAAAGACTTAGCCATTTGCTTAAAGTCAGAATCCAGGCTTAAACCCAAGCTCTTTGATGCTTAAGGCTATGCTCTTATCATTCTATTAAATTGTCACTCTGCTTGGTTAAAATAGCATTATTTTAAATTATTATACATTATTAAATTAACATTATCTACATGCTATTTATAAGAGAAAAGCCAAGGCAAAAATATATACATAAAATCTGAAAATAAAGGGTTGGAAATGATAACAAAAATGAAAGGAGACAGGGACCATACTATTAATATCTGGGTTACGTGATGCACACAAAGCAACTTTGAAAACAGTGCATATGATATAATTCTGTTTATGTCAACAAAAATTAACGTGTGTGTTGATGATGTGGAATTAGTGGTGGCGTGTAGTGGGTATGCATATAGATTGTTGAAGTTATTGTATGGTGTTATTTTATTTGTGTAATTAAAAATGATTTTTTAAAAAATATAAGGAACAAACATGATTCCTGATCTTTAGGAGTTAATATGTTTAGCTAGGGAATAGGTAGGGGCCCAACTGTTTGTAATGTAAACCAAAAGAGAAACTAGGAAGAGAGGTTATGTGCCTTGTAGGATGAATACAAAACTAAGCCTTAAAAGTGGCGATAAACTGAGGTGTCATCAAGCACTTTCTCCCATCAAATGGTTTGATAATTCTCCCTTCCCATTGAGGATTGAGAAAGGGGGAGATCAGGAGGCAATATACAAAAAGGACAGTGTCAGCCACGTGTCTCTGTTTCAAAACAAAGAGATGTTTTTGATCAGAAAGAAAAATGAAAAAACAAAAACAGCTCAACTTCTCTTGTTTCATCCAAACTTGGTTGTCCATCCCTTCACAGTTACCAAGACAACAGCAGCTCTCCTCCTTCTTTTGGATCTATTTCCAAGCTGAGAACAATAAATATAAAAGATCAGAAAGAGGGAAAAGCAATGAGTCATTCAAGGCATTCGAATTATTCACCCTGGAGAAGAGAATGCTAGGAGGTGCCAATTATATTGTTTTGGTCTATTAAAGGTTACTACGATGTAAGTAGTTTTCTGCTGGGGCCCAAGATAAAGTCAGATTTAACTAGAAGGAATAGCTTTAGGGGAAAAGTTCCTGGTAGAAAGTTCTGTGGGGCTGCTTTTCCTCTTTCAAAGTAGATTTATGGGGAGGCACTGGAATCTTGTATACTGCAGTGGTTGTCATCATTTTGAAAAATTCTTGATTGGTAAAAACACCATACCACAACAACAGCACACACCGGCCACACAGTACTTCGGTTCAGTTCAGTTCAGTTGCTCAGTCGTGTCCGACTCCTTGCGACCCCATGAATCTCAGCACGCCAGGCCTCCCTGTCTGTCACCAACTCCCGGAGTTCACTCAGACTCATGTCCATCGAGTCAGTGATGCCATCCAGCCATCTCATCCTCTGTCGTCCCCTTCTCCTCCTGTCCCCAATCCCTCCCAGCATCAGAGTCTTTTCCAATGAGTCAACTCTTCGCATGAGGTGGCCAAAGTACTGGAGTTTCAGCTTTAGCATCATTCCTTCCAAAGAAATCCCAGGGCTGATCTCCTTCAGAATGGACTTGTTGGATCTCCTTGCAGTCCAAGGGACTCTCAAGAGTCTTCTCCAACACCACAGTTCAAAAGCATCAATTCTTCGGTGCTCAGCTTTCTGCACAGTCCAACTCTCACATCCATGCATGACCACTGGAAAAACCATAGCCTTGACTAGACAGACCTTTGTTGGCAAAGTAATGTCTCTGCTTCTGAATATGCTGTTGAGGTTGGTCATAACTTTCCTTCCAAGGAGTAAGCATCTTTTAATTTCATGGCTGCAATCACCATCTGCAGTGATTTTTGAGCCCCCCAAAATAAAGTGTGACACTGTTTCCACTGTTTCCCCATCTTTTCCCCATGAAGTGATTACTCTGTGAGTTTTTATATTTAAGTATAAAATACCACTCAGAGTTTTATGTTTATTATCTCGATTAATACTTGAGACAGTCCTAGAGGAAGAGACCATTATTATTCCCATTTTATTGACAAGAAAACAGAAAGAAGAGGGAGGGGATATATGTATACATATAGCTGATTCACATTGTTGTACATCAGAAGTTAACACAACATTGTAAAACAATTATACTCCAATTTAAAAATTAATAAAAAAAAAACAAAACAGAGAGTTGGAGAACTTAGCAACTTGCCTGAGGTCACACAGTTGATGAATGGCAGAGTCGGTATCTGAATGCAGGAAATATATTCTTAACCCGGAATGGTTTCTCATGATAGATAATTTCTCTCTTGAAATCCAATTCTGTTGGGCTCTTGGAAGGAATCCTGTAAAGTCCTTGCAGACTTAGGTTCTAATCTTACTTATTCATTCATTGAGTCATTTGTTAATAACTATTTATTGAATGCCTACTATACACAATCCCTAGCTAGGCACTGGGGATGCAGAGGAGAGCAGGATGGACCACGGTCTCTCATGGCTTATAGTCTAGGAAAATACCGCAGACCAAACAAATGAATATGATGATTTCAAGTCCTAGTAAATGCTATGAAGGAAACAAACTGGGCAATGATATATGGAATATAGGGTGAGTGGAAGACAGGAATATAGGTGGAGAGTGGAAGACAGGCTGCTTTAGGAAAGTCGATTGGGGAAGACCTTTCTAAGCAGGTGATGATTTGAGTTGAGATCTGGGTGATAGGAAGGAGCCATGTGCAGACCTGGGAGAAGAACCTTTCAGCCAGAGGGGCAGCAAATATACATTTGGGAACAAGTTTAAAGGTTGGACAGTGGGGTTAGAACATAGTGAACCAGGGTAGGCTAGGCATTGGAGCCTGGAGGGGTAGCTATAGATGAGCTTGGTTTGAAAGGCAAGGCCACCACGTGGGGTTGTGGATCTGCTACTGTTATCTAGAAGGTGGAGGCCATGAATGCTGCAAAGCCTTTTACCATGTACAGGACAGCCCCCACCAAAAGAACTGTTGTGTTATTGTTATTCAGTCTGTAAGTCATATCTGACTCTTTGCACCCCCGTGGACTGCAGCACACCAGGCTCCTCATGTCCTTCACCAAATCCCAGAGTTTGCTCAAATTCACATCCATCGAGTCACTGATACTATCTAACCATCTCATCCTCTGCTTCCCCCTTTTCCTTTCCCTTCAATCTTTCCCAGCAAAAGAATCATCCTCCCCTAAGCGTCCAAAGTGTCAAGGTTGAGAAACCTTGATCTCTGTATATAAACCCTGACCTCTATATACAAGGGGCCATGAGTTTTAGCAAACTCCAGGAGATAGTGAAGGACAGGGAAGACTGGAATCCTGCAGTCCCTGGGGTCTCAAAGTGTTGGACACGACTGAGTGACTGTGCAACACGACCCAGTTACTCATCTCACCAAAATTTCTCCTCAGAGCACCACTGTAAAAACAGATAAGAAATGAAGAGATGATTAGTCTTATTTTGCAGAAACCAGATTATGCTGCATGAGAACTAACATTCCTCAGGAGCCAGAGTGAATCAGTTATTGAATAATTGCCTGGGAGCCTCCCAAGATCTAAGTCTGGGATCTCCCCAGCAGTTGAGGGAGATTAATAGAACTATTAATAAAATCACACCATGCTAAGGAAGGGGGCTATTTGAGCCTCCAAGGAGTGGCTGGGACCTTGGAAGATTATAACTCATGATGTTCACCAGTTTCTTCCCCGGTTGCCCTGAGACTGGTGTATGTCTCATTCCAGGTTCAAGCTGGTCTGGCGTTACTGACAAACTTTGGAAAGGGCTGACATAGGTAAAATGCTTTGTTTTAAATCTGTAGCTGTTTTCTTGGTATCTCTCCACAGGCTGGAAAAGGACTCATTCTTTTGAGGTAATCTGGAGCCAAATGAACTGAAACTTTTTTCAGAAGGAGGAGATGTGATGGTATGAGAGCAAAAGAAGACCGAAAGTAAAATTCCTTTTGTTTGATTTGATGGTGTGGGTGAGCAGCCTTGGGAACAGTGAACACACCTCCTCCTCTTGTTTGTGTGAGTGACTTTCCCGACTGAGACACAGTAACACCCAGAGGAAATCATCTAACTGTTATTGGTAATTAAATGGAGAATGTCAAGTCTCCCAGAGGACCATTGCTCGTTGGAGAAGTGGAGAGCCATTTCTGTTTGCAGTTACTTACTGGTGGAAAAGTAAAATGAGCCCTGTTTTGATGAAGTGTCCTGGTGCTAGTGAAACATTCCATGAAGGGCATTGTCTCCAAGACTTACTGAATCCATTCTACTGAACCATAAAGCTAAGTTAAAAAAAAAAATCTTGACAGTTTATAGGGGAGAGAGAATGAGAGAGAGAGAGAGATTAACATGGACAAATAATTTTTCAAAGGCTTGCCATATGCCAAGTTTGGTTATATGGATGCAATGGTGAAACAAGGGGTCTTGGGCAATGACTTTGGATGTCTGAGCCATGCAGTTTCTGTCGTGTGCCCATGCTCAGTTGCTAAGTCGTGTCTGACTCTTTCGACCCATGGACTGTAGCCTGCCAGGCTCCTCTGTCCATGGGATTCTCCAGGCAAGAACCCTGGAGTGGGTTGCCATTTCCTCTTTCAGGGGGTTTTCTCGACCCAGGGATCAAACTCATATCTCCCGTGTCTCCTGCATTGCAGGCAGATTCTTTACTGCTGAGTTACCTAGGAAGCTCACAGTTTCTGTTACAACTACTCAGTTCTGTTGTCATAATGTCAACTTAAAGAAAAACACATAACATGATAATTGTGAATTTAAGTTTTTATTCATGATCTTACTGAGGACCACAGCCTGGGAGACAACTCTGAAGAACTGCTCTGAAGAGAGAAAGGAGAAGCTAGTTTATATGTGTTTTTTTTTTGCTAAGAAATACATGCAGTCAAAAGTATTGTTGTTCAGTTGCTAAGTCGTGTCTGACTCTGCAACCCCATGAACTGCAGGACACCAGGCTTCCCCGTCCTTCCTTATCTCCCTGAGTTTGCTCAAACTCATGTCCATTGAGGCCATGATGCCATCCAACCATCTCATCCTCTGTCACCCCTTCTCTTGCCCTCAATCTTTCCCAGCATCAGGGTCTTTTCTAATGAGTCAGTTCTTTGCATCAGGTGGCCAAAGTATTGGAGCTTCAACTTCAGTATCAGTCCTTCCAATGAATATTCAGGGTTGGTTTCCTTTAGGATTGACTGGCTTAATCTCCTTGCTATCTAAGGGACTCTCAAGAGTCTTATCCAGCACCACAGTTCAAAAGCATCAATTTTTTAGGACTCAGCAAAAGTATATATCTTGGTAAAAGACTGAAAGTAGCTCAGTTGTGTCTGACTCTCTGCAACCCCATGGACCATAGCCCACCAGGCTTCTCTGTCCATGGGATTCTCTAGGAAAGAATACTGGAGTGGGTTGCCATGTCCTCCAAAAGCCTGGAGGCTTCCCTGTAAACAGCGAGTAAAGTAGGTGACTGAGGTGTAGAGTGTGTTCTATTCTTAGAGTCCTCAATAAGAGCTGTTTTTAAAAAAATGCAAGATGAATTATTAATAATTCTAGAGATCTGCTATATGGTGTATTGCCTATTATCAGCAATATTATATTGTGCACTTAAAACTTGGTTAAGATGAAAATCTCATGCTCATGGTTCTTAATACACATACACACAGAAGATTTGAAAGGCAGTAGATGGGTTGCTCAAATGTATACTGAAATCACTTGATACAGTGGCAGGATTTGGAATGGAGAGCAGAATGGATAGTGAGAGAAGAGGGTGGCTACGAATGAGTAGGTAACTATGGTGTGAATGTAGGGAGAGTCAAATCTGGGCAACATTGTTGATTCCTCTCTTTTCCTCACTGTGCACACTAAGTCACTTCAGTCATGTCTGACTCTACAACCCTATGGACTGTAGCCCTCCAGGATCCTCTATCTGTGGGATTTTCCAGGGAAGAATACTTGGTGGGTTGCCGTGCCCTTCTCCAGGGGATCTTCGCAATCAAGGGATTGAACCCAAGTCTCTTACATCTTCTGCCCTCAATCTTTCCCAGCATCAGGTCTTTTCTAATGAGTCAGTTCTTTGCATCAGGTGGCCAAAGTATTGAGCTTCAACTTCAGTATCAGTCCTTCCAATGAATATTCAGGGTTGGTTTCCTTTAGGATTGACTGGCTTAATCTCCTTGCTATCTAAGGGACTCTCAAGAGTCTTATCCAGCACCACAGTTCAAAAGCATCAATTTTTTAGGACTCAGCAAAAGTATATATCTTGGTAAAAGACTGAAAGTAGCTCAGTTGTGTCTGACTCTCTGCAACCCCATGGACCATAGCCCACCAGGCTTCTCTGTCCATGGGATTCTCTAGGAAAGAATACTGGAGTGGGTTGCCATGTCCTCCAAAAGCCTGGAGGCTTCCCTGTAAACAGCGAGTAAAGTAGGTGACTGAGGTGTAGAGTGTGTTCTATTCTTAGAGTCCTCAATAAGAGCTGTTTTTAAAAAAATGCAAGATGAATTATTAATAATTCTAGAGATCTGCTATATGGTGTATTGCCTATTATCAGCAATATTATATTGTGCACTTAAAACTTGGTTAAGATGAAAATCTCATGCTCATGGTTCTTAATACACATACACACAGAAGATTTGAAAGGCAGTAGATGGGTTGCTCAAATGTATACTGAAATCACTTGATACAGTGGCAGGATTTGGAATGGAGAGCAGAATGGATAGTGAGAGAAGAGGGTGGCTACGAATGAGTAGGTAACTATGGTGTGAATGTAGGGAGAGTCAAATCTGGGCAACATTGTTGATTCCTCTCTTTTCCTCACTGTGCACACTAAGTCACTTCAGTCATGTCTGACTCTACAACCCTATGGACTGTAGCCCTCCAGGATCCTCTATCTGTGGGATTTTCCAGGCAAGAATACTTGGTGGGTTGCCGTGCCCTTCTCCAGGGGATCTTCGCAATCAAGGGATTGAACCCAAGTCTCTTACATCTTCTGCATTGGCAGGCGTTTTTATTTTTTTTTTTAATACTGGCACCACCTGGGAAGCTCAAAAAGTACAGCTTTGAACGTGCTTGTGTAAGTTGCTTAGTTGCGTCCAACTCTTTGTGACCCCATGGACTGTAGTCTGCCAGGCTCCTCTGTCCATGGGATTCTCTAGGCAAGAGTACTGGAGTGGGTAGCCATACTCTTCTCCAGGGAATCTTCCTGACCCAGAGATCCAACCTGGGTCTCCTGCATTGCAGGCAGATTCTTTACTGTCTGAGCCACCAGGGAAGCTCCAGCTTTACCATTATGGTAACCAGCCAAAATCTAATTTTGACCCTGTTCAAACCATTACCCACACTATAGTGGATCTTTTTAAAATTATGAATCTTATCACAAAGACCTTTCAACGACTTTCAATTGCTCTTAGAATAAAATATTTGTCTGAAATTGTATTTGTGTTCAAAGTAGTTGATGTCCTTCCCTAGCAGAGGATTCTACTTCCCTACCTTTCTGATGATAAACTTGGTTATGTGACTTGAAGGGATACCCGCCCCCCACCCCCTCCCCCCCCCATGTAAGAGGATCATATGTTCCTACCTTATTGAACACAAAAGTGACTTGCTTTGGTTAGTGGAATGAGGGTCAACATGATATGTGTTATTTCTAAGCAGAAGGTTTAAGAGCTCTTTATTTTTCTCTCTTCCATTTTTATAAGGCTGGCATCAGCCCAGATAAAGGCTGATTCATCAGGCATGAAGGCAACATGAAGACAAGACCCACAATGGACATACAGCATGAGCTGAAAATAGATATCTGGCTGTTGTAAGCCATTGATATTTATTACTATGGCAAAACGTAATGTGATCTGTAAGGCTCTGAATGATTTAATGGTTTGGTCCAAGTTCTCCAGCGTATCTCTCAAACATTTCCCCCTTTACCTGAGTAACTGCTATTTTTCTTCCAGATCCCAGCTTAAATGTCACTTCCCCCAGAAAAGTCTTTTATAACTCTCCCTTCCCCCACAACATGGGACTAATTTAGATCACCTATTAGTCTACCTCGTAACATCTTGTCCATTTCCTCCATATCACTCAAACGCAGTCTATAATATTTTCTGAGCATGATAATCTGCTTACCTCAGGAGAATGTAAGTTCAGAGGAAACAGAAATTATGTCTGTTGCCTGGTATACAGTAAGAACTCAATATTTTTTGATCAAAGGGGCAAATCTGACTCTAGATCACACATGAGTGAAGAAGCCAGAGAGTCTGAGGTATCAAATGTAGAGAGATGAGTGGAAATAAAGAAGGATCCAGTGAAGACAGAAACAGGTTGTGAGAAGGGTGGTGCATGGAGAAGTGACCAAAGACAAATGGTCACGGGGAGAGTGTAACTAGGCAGGACCCTAGGAGGCCTTCCCAGAATAGACCCTCACCCATGTCTTCCACCTGCCTTTTGTCTGTAGAAAAACTTTAGAGAAACAATAAATTTAATCAGAGAAGTGAGAAAATAAGAGAAAGGAAGACAATAATACTTTAGCCATTAAACAAAGTCAAGGACCTTTAGTTCCTCCTCAAGGAGGAGCTAGTGGTAAAGAACCTGCCTGCCAATGCAGGAGATGCAAGTTTAATCCCTGGGTCGGGAAGATCCCCTGGAGGAGGGCATGGCAACCCACGCCAGTATTCTTGCCTGGAGAATCCCAGAGGATTCTGGGGATTCCTCAGACAGAGGAGCCTGGCGGGCTACAGTCCATGAGGTCACAAAGAGTAAGACAAGACTGAAGCAACTTAGCATGCATATGCAATGCAAGGACTATAGTTAATATTCTGAGCCATGTCCCTTGAGCTGTTTTGCAGATATTGAAACTCCAGGCCAGGTGGGAGAAGTTAACTTTATGCTGCCCACAGGCTCATAGACCAATTAGAACCAGAAGGTTGATGATACTGACTTCCAATTACCTCACCACCAACTAACCAGAAGAATGTCCAGGAGTGAATCATGTCCTGCTCCTTGAACACTATAAGACTCCTCACCACCCCCTCCAGAGGGGGACACACAGTTTTGAAGGCATTATCCTGCTGTGGCCCCATTTGCCCGGCAAAGCAGTAAAGCTACACTTTTCTACTTCATGTAAAACTCTGTCTCCATATTTGTATATGGCACTCGACCAGAGGTTGAGTTTCTGAAACAAGAGGGCCTCTTATAAGATGCCAGTTGCCATTTCTACAGGAAGGGAGGTAGCCATTCAGGGCAAAGAGTGGACTTGTACACTAACCTTCCATCCCGTCTCTCCCCGTTCTTTCTCTCATTTTGTGATTTCCCATTTCATCAACTTGTTGAGCATCTTCTAGATGTTGAGTTATTATTAGGGATTCAGTTACTAAATAATTCAGTTCTTAGTTTCATACTCTTACCCAGCTGAAGAAGACAGGATATGAACCCAAGACTTTTAAGAGTGATAGGTGAATTCTTCAAAAGAGAAATTTGGGGACTTCCCTGGTTGTCCAGTGCTTAAGAATCCACTTGCCAATGCAGGGGACATAGGTTCAATCCCTGGTCTGGGAAGATCCACATGCTTTGAGGAAACTGAGCCCACGGGCTGCAATTACTTAAGCCCATATGTCCTAGAGCCCACTGCAGTGAGATGCTCACGAACCACACGTAGAGAGAAGCCCTTGCTTGCCGCAACTAGACAAAGCCTGAGAGCAGCAGTGAAGACCCAGCACGACCAAAAATAAATACATAAATAGAGGGATTCAGAGGCCATGGGAAATTCCATAGAGAAAGCTACGTTTACCTTCCCTGTCTCTGCTTCTTCTACTCTTTGTTTGCAATGCTCTCAGCTTGTCCAAATTTTACCCATTCTTCACTTCAGGAAGTACTTTATTTAACAGGACCACAATCCTGTGGTCACAGAATTTCTTTACTAACCTACCAATCATCATGAGATGCTATAGTCCAGGATCACTCAAGATAACGGTATTCTTTTGTCTAGATCCCCTTAACCCTCATGTGAAGAATTACAGGTATTTTCTTTGGGATGTTGTCAGTATACACAGGGATGGAGAGAGCTAAGAGGGTATGGGTAGGGCTCTGACAGCATCAGCTATACTTCCCCATTGCCTCATATTGAATCCCATAACCAACCCTTCCTTCTCTTCCCCCACCCCACTGTGTTTTGATGGAACTATGTGCCTTTAGTATATTCCACCTTATCTTGTGTGTTCATGTTTTTCTTTTACTTTCCTGTAAGCTCCTGGAGGCAGGAACCATGTCTGATTCATCTTTTTATCCTCCCCATGGCTTAACAGAGGTCCTGTCACAGAGAATCTATTTACTCAATAAATGTTCACAGAATTGTATTGTGGGGGATACCACTGCTCCCCAGGGCACTATTAAGTCAGGTCCATTCTTTTCTAACATCATGAAAAGCTATTATCACAACATTGTCATTGATTCAGAGAATCCATCTCCAGAATTTTATCTATTAAATTTTTTTAAATTTTAATCAAAGGAATATACATACATAGTGATGAGTCGTATAATACAGACACACTTATTGACAAAAAGCAACAGCTTTTCACCTACCTGCAGTCTTCTCTCCAGAGGTAACTTTGTTTCTGTTTATTGCCACCAAAACTCTAAATAATACACTTAGATCTCTATTTTTTGGTTTATCTGCTGCAGGCAATTTTTAATCTCTTCTTTTCTAAGAAGGATGAGAATTTAGTTCAGGTAAAAACACTCCCCCTTCTATCCTTCTCCTCCCAATAGTTAGTCATTTGCTTTTAGTTCCTTAAAAATTGCCTTTGTTACTGTCTATAATATAGTTTAAATGCTATTCTCTATCCTCCCATTTCTTATTTCATCAGTGTTATTTTCCTGCATTCTTTGTGAGATGAGGACATTACTGCTTCCTTTCCTTTTTCCTTCTGTCTCCGCTTATCCTCCTATCTCCCATCCCCTGACTGCTCCCCTGCTATTTTCATATTGCCAAGATGGTTAACAGCTACATCCTGTTCTTCAAACACAGTCAAATTCTTCGCCAATAGGTTGACACTAAAAACTAAACACAAACCAGTATCCTCATTACTACGATGACTTAATTATCATTCATGCCTGGACCAAGGGTTGAATTACAGCTACATGTTTTTCCCTGTCAATCTAAAGTCACAGCCCTTGGATTGCTCAAATAAGAACGACAAAAGCATTGAGGTTTAAAGATTTCCTATTCTTAACATCAGTTTGTTTAAAATCATGCCACATTTAATGAGTTTGATATTTATACCATGACTTTCTTATAATTTTTAAAGCCTGGAGTTTCTAATTGTCCATTTAAATTGATGCCAAAAACATGCTGTTCCTTTATTGTGTCTTCAGCTTTTCCATTCTGTCTATTACCGCATGTATTTCTCTGGTACACCCCCTCTTCTAACACCTCATGAAGGGAATGGGATGTGGAAAGACTGGGGACACTCTGTGTGCCATGTTGAACCACAAGCTTCTCTCCATTTTTGAAATTTATTTTAAAATATATTGTGGGCTTCCCTGGTGGTCCAGTGGTTAAGAATCCACTGGGGACACAGATTCGATCCCTGGCCTAGGAAGATCCCACCTACTGTGGAGCAACTAAATCTGCATTCTACACTACTGGGCCTGTGTGCTGCAGCTACTGAAGCCCACACGCCCTGAAGTCTGTGCTCTGCAACAAGAGAAGCCACTGCGACGAGACGCCCGTGCATCGCAACTAGAGAGTAGCCCCTGCTCGCTGCAACTAGAGAAAGCCTGAACGCAGCAACGAAGACTCAGCACGGCCAAAGATAAATAAATAAAAAATTGTAAAATATAATATTATTAAGTTTGATTGTGACCAAGAATGATTACAGGTTCTGAATGATTCTCATGCCGTATAACTATTCTCTCTTGTTGGACCTTCTCATATTTTCAGTTCTGGTTTTCTTTGCACCTTCATCTTCTTATCAATAAAGAGGGGATAATCCATCAACAAAATGGGGATAAGAAATTTAAATGATATCACAGGAAAAATGACTACAAAGTGTAATTCTTTGCCTTTTTGGTGGGGAAAAGATCTGTATACAAAAGTTTTATACAAATTATAAGT
This sequence comes from Bos mutus, assembly GCF_027580195.1. Lineage (NCBI taxonomy): Eukaryota > Metazoa > Chordata > Mammalia > Artiodactyla > Bovidae > Bos > Bos mutus. The sequence goes on along the minus strand of NC_091641.1, from coordinate 19,110,685 downwards.
AAGAGCTATACAAAATGTTATTATGCTTATAGGAAAATAATAATATATGGTAGAACTCTCCCTGAGAATAGCATAGAACTGTTGTAAAATATGCATCATGTTTATTATTACCACTATTGTGGTAGTAGCCATTAATTTATGATTCTATATGGTGTTCCTTGAATTGGTCATTTTTTTCTATCTATTTTAAAAAATTTCTATTGGAATACAGTTGCTTTATAATGTTGTGTTAGTTTCGGGTGTACAGCAAAGTGAACCAGTTATATATATACATATATCAACTCTTTTTTTTAAAGATTCTTTTCCCATATAGACCCTTACAGAATATTGAATAGAGTTCCCCGTGCTGTACAGTAGATTCTTATTAGTTATCTGTTTTATTGTATGTGTCAATCCCAACCTCCCATTTTATCCCTCCAGACACCCCTTATCCTCTGGTATTGGTCCTTGATATCAGCGTCGGGACCACGACGACTTTCCAGTGACTGAGGGGAGAGGCTGGAGCCTCAGGTAAGCTTAGATGCTGAACCACAGCCTGACCTCGGAGGGTACAAATGTTCTCCCCTACTTCTCAGCTCTAGTGAATGTCCATGTGCAAAGTTGCATGTATGGAGGAGAAGAATTCCTGCACTGTTATGGGCTTTCTTCATTCTCAAAGGGAGCAGAGATCTCATTAAATCCATCAGATCACATTCTCTATTCTGAAGCCAACCTGGCAGCTTTGGGTTACTTGAAAATTGGAATGATTTGGAGGTTACTGCCCACTATCCCTTCCGGTTTCAGCTTAAAGGTCACTTTCTTAGGGCTCCTTCCCAACTCCATAGACTAGGTTAACTCCCCTTGCAGCACATTCTCTGAATGGTCAGGCCCTTTTCCCTTGTGAGGAGCAGGTACTCAAACTTGTTTAAGCAGAGAGGGAATTTCTCGAGTCACATAGTAAGAAGACTATGTGTAAGTAAGATAGAACCATGGTGGATATCGGAGCTGAAGTTCTGTCCTGCATTTTGTCTGTCTTCCATCTCTCCTTACCTTAACTGTTACTACTGCCTCTTCCTCTTCCTCCTCTTTTTCCCCCCGCCCCATCCACTTCCTCTTCTTTTTTAAATGTCTATTCATTTACATATTTTTTAATCTCCACTAACTCTGAATCAGAAGCCATACTAAGTGCTGGGGGATCCCAAGATGAATAAAACAATGTATTCTTGCCCTTAATCAGCTCTCAGTTTTGAGTTTTATTTGCAAAAATGTAGTATTTTAAGCCATCACTAATTCATGATTGAAGTAGGCACTTATTCATAGCTGAAACCAAAGGCTTAGACAGGATAGAGAAATGGTACAACAGAGCTGGGAATGGGCAGGAGACAGGACCACTAAAAAGACAGGAAAAGGAAACTAGGGCATGAGTCTGGTCCTGGGAGTTAGAGACTCATTCAGAGTCTGAATCTGCCAACTACCAGCAGTGCAAACAATTTTTTTGTGTGTGCAATTAGTATGTATTTTATAATTAAAAAGTTTAATTGCCAAAAGCATTCCTTGTTTCATAGAGTTTTGAAGATCAGATGAGAACACTGATCAAAGTCCACAACACAGAGCTTTTTACTGGGAAACTCAACTAGTATGCATGCACGCTCAGTCGATAGGTCGTGTCCAGCTCTTTGCAACCCCATGGTCTATAGCCGGCCAGACACCTCTGTCCATGGGATTTTGCAGGCAAGGATATTGGAGTGGGTTGCCATTTCCTTCTTCACTCCTTCTCTTTAAAAATTTTTTTTAAATTTTATTTATTTATTTTTGGCTACTCTGGGTCTGCATTTCTTTGAGAGGGTTTTCTCTAGTTGTGGCAAATGGGGGCTATCTCTAGTTGTGGTACATGAGCTTTTCATTGTGCTGGCCTCTCATTGCAGAGAATGTGCTCTAGGGCACACGGGCTTCAGTAGTTTTGGTGCACGGCCTTAGTTGCGCTATGGAATGTGGGATCTTCCCAGACCAGGGATTGAACCCGTGTCCCCTGCATTGACAGGCGGATTCTTAACCATCGGACCATCAGGGAAGTCCTCCTCCTCTTTTTCTTTCCTTCCTTCCACCTTATTTCCTCCTTTCTTCCTTTTGGCGTTTTGTGCCACTGAAGTTCTAGTTCTAGTTTACAGTAACCTTATAGCCTACAGTCACAGAGACAGTAAGTACATCATTCTCCCAGAACCATGTGTCAAACTAGAGAAGATGCTAATTGACATTTCTCATATCAATTGGTTGTCCCTGTCCCCCTGTACCCAATGTAACCAGGGGGATGCGGTATTTGTGCTTTGCTTGCCTGCCTAGTTCACATGTTTACTTCAAATCACCTAGAAGAATGTGTTCTTGTCTGGAAAGATGGGTTCTGTCCAAGGAAGGGAGGAAGGATGCTGAACATATAATAAAACAGTAACCATTTCCATCAGCCCCAGTGCTTGCTAGCCTAGGGTGCCCTTACTTGCAAAAGCCTTTTGAAAATTTGCAAAAGTAAGCTACTTAATTAATTTATGGCTGCTCTGGGTCTTCATTGCCACATGGAGGGTTTCTCTAGTTGTGATGAGTGGGGGCTACTCTTTGGTGGGGTGCATGGACTTCTTTCTTTTCGATTTATTTGTTTTTTATTGAAGCGTAATTGCTTTACAGAATTTTGTTGTTTTCTGTCAAACTTCAACATGAATCAGCCATGCTGCTGCTACTGCTAAGTTGCTTCAGTCGTGTCCGACTCTGTGCGATCCCAGAGATGGCAGCCCACCAGGCTCCCCCGTCCCTGGGATTCTCCAGGCAAGAACACTGGAGTGGGTTGCCATTTCCTTCTCCAATGCATGAAAGGGAAAAGTGAAAGGGAAATCGCCCGGTCGTATATCCCCTCCCCTTTGGACATCCCTCCCATCTCCCTCCCCATCCTACCCCTCTAGGTTGATTTGCATTTCTCTAGTAATGAGCGATGTTGAGCATCTTTTCATGTGTTTGTTAGCTGTCTATATGTCTTATTTGGAGAAATGTCTGTTTAGATCTTTTTCCCACTTTTTGATTGGGTTGTTTGTTTTTCTGATATTGAGTTGTATGAGCTGCTTGTATATTTTGGAAATTAATCCTTTGTCAGTTGTTTCATTTTCTATTATTTTCTCCCATTCTGAGGGCTGTCTTTTCACCTTGCTCATAGTTTCTTTTGCTGTGCAAAAGCTTTTAAGTTTAATCAGGTCCCACTTGTTTACTTTTGTTTGTATTCCCATTACTCTAGGAGGTGGGTCATAGAGGATCTTGCTTTGATTTATGTCACTGAGTATTCTGCCTATGTTTTCCTCTAAGAGTTTTATAGTTTCTGGTCTTACATTTAGGTCTCTAATCCATTTTGAGTTTATCTTTTGTGTATGGTGTTAGGAAATGTAGAAAATGGTATTAGGAAATGGAAATGTTCTAATTTCATTCTTTTACATGTAGCTGTCCAGTTTTCCCAGCACCATTTATTGAAGAGGCTGTCTTTGCCCCATTGTATATTATTGCCTCCTTTGTAAAAAAATAAGGTACCCATAAGTGCATGGGTTTATTTCCGGGCTTTCAATCTTGTCCCATTGGTCTATATTTCTGTTTTTGTGCCAGTACCATACTGTCTTGATGACTGTAGCTTTGTAGTATAATCTGAAGTCAGGAAGGTTGATTCCTCCAGCTCCATTCTTCTTTCTCAAGACTGCTTTGGCTATTCAGGGTCTTTTGTGTTTCCATATGAACTGTGAAATTTTTTGTTCTAGTTCTGTGAAAAATGCCATTGGTAATATGATAGGGATTGCATTGAATCTGTAGATTGCATTTGGTAGTATAGTCATTTTCACAATATTGATTCTTCCTACCCAGAAACATGGAATATCTCTCCATCTGTTTATGTCATCTTTGATTTCTTTCATTAGTGTCTTATAATTTTCTGTTTACAGTTCTTTTGTCTCCTCAGGTAAGTTTATTCCTAGATATTTAATTCTTTTTGTTGCAATGGTGAATGGGATTGATTCCTTAATTGCTCTTCATTTTTTCATTGTTAGTATATAGAAATGTGAGTGATTTCTGTGTATTGATTTTGTATCCTGCAATTTTGCTAAATTCACTGATTAGCTCTAGTAATTTTCTGATACAATCTTTAGGGTTTTCTATGTACGGTATCATGTTATCTTTAAACAGTGAGAACTTTACTTCTTTTCCTATCTGCTTTCCTTTTATTCGGAGAAGGCAATGGCACCCCACTCCAGTACTCTTGCCTGGAAAATCCCATGGATGGAGGAGCCTGGTAGGCTGCAGTCTATGGGGTCACTGAGAGTTGGACACGACAGAGTGACTTCACTTTCACGCATTGGAGAAGGAAATGGCAACCCACTCCAGTGTTCTTGCCTGGAGAATCCCAGGGACAGATGGGCTACCATCTATGGGGTCACACAGAGTCGGACACGACTGAAGTGACTTTATGTAATGTTCCTTTTATTTCTTTTTGTTCTTTGATTGCTGTAGCTAGGACTTCCAAAACTATGTTGAATAATAGTGGCTAAAGTGGACAAGGGTGTTCCTAGTCTTAGTGGGAATGCTTTCAGTTTTTCACCTTTAAGAATAATGTTTGCTGTAGGCTTATCATATATGGTTTTTACTATGTTGAGGTAGGTTCCTTCTATGCCCATTTTTTGAAGAGTTTTAATCATAAATGGGTGATGAATTTTGTCAAAGGCTTTTTCGCATCTATTGAGATTTTCATATGGTTTTTATCTTTCAATTTGTTAGTATGGTGTATCACATTGATTGATTTGCATATTTTGAAGAATTCTTGCATCCCTGGGATAAACCCAACTTGATCATGGTGTATGAGCTTTTTGATGTGTTGCTGAATTCTGTTTGCTAAAATTTTGTTGAGGGTTTTTGCATCTATGTCCATCAGTGATATTGGCCTGCAGTTTTCTTTTTTGTGTGTTGTCTTTGGTTTTGGTATCGGGGTGATGGTGGCCTTGTAGAATGAGTTTGGAAGTGTTCCTTCCTCTGCAATTTTTTGAAAGAGTTTTAGAAGGATAGGCATTAACTCTTCTCTATTTGATAGAATTCTCTTATGAAGCCATCTGGTCCTGGGCTCTTTTTTTTTTTTGGCGGGGGCGGGGGGCAGATTTTTGATCATAGCTTCAATTTCAGTGCTTGTAATTGGGTTTTTCATAATCTCTATTTCTTCCTGGTTCAGTCTTGGAAGATTGAACTTTTCTAAGAATCTGTCCATTTCTTCCAGGTTATCCATTTTATTGACATATAGTTGTTCATAATAGTCTCTTATAATCCTTTATATTTCTGCATTGTCTGTTGTAACCTCTTCTTTTTCATTTCTAATTTTATTGATTTGATTCTTCTCTCTTTTTTTCTTGATGAGTCTGGCTAAAGTTTTGTCAATTTTGTTTATCTTGTCAAAGAACCAGCTTTTAGTTTTTTTTTTTTTAATTTTTACTATTATTTCTTTCATTTCTCTTTCATTTCTTTCTGCTCAGATCTTAATGATTTCTTTCCTTCTTCTAATTTTTTTTGGTTTTTCTTTTTCCAGTTGTTTTAGGTGTAAAGTTAGGTTGTCTGTTCAATGTTTTTCTTGTTTCTTGAGGTAGGATTGTATTGCTATCAACTTCCTTCTTAGAATTGCTTTTGCTGTATCCCATAGGTTTTGAGTTGTGTTTTCATTGTCATTTGTTTCTAGAAATTTTTTTATTTCCCTTTGATTTCTTCAGTAACCTGTTGGTTATTTAGAAATGCGTTGTTTAATCTCCATGTGTTTGTGTTTCTTACAACTTTTTTCTTGTAATTGGTATCTAGTCTCATAGTGTTGTGGTAGGAGAAGATGCTTGATATGATTTCAATTTTCTTAAATTTACTGAGGTCTGACTTGTGACCCCAGATGTGGTCTATCCTGGAGAATGTTCCATGTGCACTTGAGAAGAAGGTGTATTCTTCTGCATTTGGATGGGATGTCCTGAAGATATCAATGAGATCCATCTCATCTAATGTATCATTTAAGACTTGTGTTTCCTTATTAATTTTCTGCTTTGATGATCTGTCTGTTGGTGTGAGTGGGGTGTTAAAGCCTCCTAGTATTATTGTGTTACTGTCAATTTCTCCTTTTATGTCTGTAAGTGTTTGTCTTATGTATTGAGGTGCTCCTATGTTGGGTGCATAGATATTTACAATTGTTATGTCTTCCTCTTGGATTGATCCCTTGATCATTAGATAGTGTCCTTCCTTATCTCTTGTAATATTCTTTATTTTAAGGTCTATTTTGTCTGATATGAGGATTGCTACTCCAGCTTTCTTTGCTTCCCATTTGCATGGAATATATTTTTCCATCCTCTCACTTTCAGTCTATATGTGTCTTTAGGTCTGAAGTGGGTTTCTTGTAGATGGCATATTACGGGTCTTGTTTTTGTATCCATTCAGCCAGTCTGTGTCTTTTGGTTGGAGCATTTAATACATTTACATTTAAAGTAATTATTGATATGGGGTCACAAAGAGTCGGACACGACTGAGCAACTGAACTGAACTGATGTTCCTATTGCCATTTTCTTAATTGTTTGGGGTTGATTTTGTGGATCTTTTTTCTTCTCTTGTATTTCTTAAACGTATAAGTCCCTTTAACATTTGTTGTAAAGCTGGCTTGGTGGTACTGAATTCTCTTAACTTTTGCTTGTCTGAAAAGCTTTTTATTTCTTCATCAATTTTGAATGACATCCTTTCCAGGTCCAGTAATCTTGGTTATAGATTTTTCCCTTTCAGTACTTTAAATATATCCTGCCATTCCCTTCTGGCCTGCAGAGTTTCTTCTGAAAGATCATCTGTTAAGTGTATGGGGTTTCCCTTGTATGTTACTTGTGGCTTCTCCCTTGCTGCTTTTAATATTCTTTCTTTATGTCTAGTCTCTGTTAGTTTGATTAGTATGTGTCTTGGCATATTTCTCCTTGGGTTTATCCTGCATAGGACTCTTTGTGACTCTTGGACTTGATTGACTATTTACTTTTCCATGTTTGGGAATTTTTAAACTATAATCTCCTCAAAAATTTTCTCATACCCTTTCTTTTTCTCTTCTTCTTCTGGGACCCCTATAATTTGAATGTGGTGCATTTGATATTGTCCCAGAGGTCTCTGAGAATATCCTCAGTTCTTTGCATTCTTTTTACTTTATTCTGCTCTTCAGAAGTTATTTCCACCATTTTATCTTCCAGCTCACTGATTAGTTCTTCTGCTTCAGACTTCTGCTATTGATTCCTTCAATAGTATTTTTAATTTCAGTAATTGTGTTTGTCTCTGTATGTTTATACTTTAATCCTTCTAGGTCTTTGTTAATTGATTCATGCATGTTCTCCATTTTGTTTTCAAGGTTTTTCATCATCTTTACTATCATTATTCTGAATTCTTTTTCAGGTAGTTTACCTATTTCTTCTTCATTTATTTGGACTTCTGTGTTTCTAGTTTGTTCCTTCATTTGTGCAGTATTTCTCTTTTTTTTTTTTTTTTTTAAACTTATTGTGTTTGAGGTCTCCTTTTCCCAGGCTTCAAGGAAAGTTGAATTCTTTCTTTTAAGAAGGTTGAATTCTTTCTTTCTTTTGGTTTCTACCCTCCTAAGGTTGGTCCAGTGGTTTGTGTAAGCTTCATATAGGGTGAGATTTGTGCTGAGTTTTTGTTTGTTTGTTTGTTTTTCCTCTGATGGGCAAGACTGAGTGAGGTGGTAATCCTGTCTGCTGATGATTTGGTTTGTATTTTTGTTTTGTTTGTTGTTTAGATGAGGCATCCTGCACAGGGTGCTATGGTGGTTGGGTGATTCTGGATTTTGTATTCAAGTGGTTTTTTGTATGTGAGTTCTCACTATTTGATATTCCCTAGGGTTAGTTCTCAGAGAAGGCAATGGCACCCCACTCCAGTACTCTTGCCTGGAAAATCCCATGGGCAGAGGAGCCTGGTAGGCTGCAGTCCACAGAGTCGCTAAGAGTCAGACATGACTGAGCGACTTCACTTTCACTTTTCACTTTCGTGCATTGGAGAAGGAAATGGCAACCCACTCCAGTGTTCTTGCCTGGAGAATCCCAGGGACAGGGGAGCCTGGTGGGCTGCCATCTATGGGGTCGCACAGAGTTGGACATGACTGACGCGACTTAGCAGCAGCAGCAGCAGCAGGGTTAGTTCTCTGGTAGTCTAGGGTCTTGGAGTCAGTACTCCCACTCCAAAGGTTCAGGGCTTGATCTCTCTCTCACTCCTATCCAATCAGTAAATGCAGTCAACTCTGCCTTCAAAATAAATCCAGAATCCAGCCCCTTCTGGTCTAAGCCACCATCACCTCTAGGCTGGAACACTGCAACAGCTTCTGCTGTTGGCCCCTTCAATCCATCTTCAATGTGGCAGCTCTGAGATCCTCAGAAAATAGGGCTTGAATGCCTGGAGCCTGTGGCCAAGCCAAAGCCAAACATCCTCCGAATCCTACTTCCTTATCCACTTTGCATGGACTTCTTATTTTGGTGGCTTCTCTTGATGCAGAGCCTTCCCTTGTTGTGGAGCATGAGCTCTAGGCATGCAGGCTCAGTAGATATAACTTGCCAGCCCTAGAGTACATGGGCTTCAGTAGCTGTGGTGCACAGGCTTGGTTGCCCTGTGGCATGTGGGATCTTCCCACACCAGGGATTGAACCCATGTCCCCTGCATTGGCAGGTGGATACTTAACTATTGGACCACCAGGGAAGCCCAATAGTAAAATATCTTAAGTGCATTTCATTAAGACTCATGTCTGTGTCTGCTCTGACTTGCCCTCTCCATTGCATTTCCTTTAGACTGAGTAACACTGGAGAAACTGCAGGCAGTTTTCTGTAACTAAGTAGGAGTTAAGTCAAGGATGCATTTTAGTTTGAGGTTAATGAAATATATTTATGTAGCTTGCAGTTCCTTATGCATATGGTTAAACTACTGCTAGCAATTCCATGATAAAAATGGATTTCAAGTGTACTTCTACTGCCTACTGTAACAACTCAGAGGTGATGTGCCATGAGAGTGCAGAGCCAGGACTAAATCCATATTTGAAATGTGCCCTTTAGTACCTGACACCAGAATTATATGGATAATGAATGAGAAACCAAGTTTGAAATGCGCACTGATAAAAGCTCTTCTATAGAAGAGTCTTCCAAATCTTACAACTTACATATGAAAGCAACTTAATAGAAGTCTTCCAGCTTAAGACAAACAGTTTTCAAAATTTACTGAACATGCCAATAAAAAATGATGATGCTTAAAGAAACAATTAATTAAGGAATAAAATTTAATCAACCATCCTAGAAGAAAGCCTAAATTAACTTTCTAATCTCTCTGTAGAAAATTATACAAAATTGTCTTCATACAAAGAAGCAACCAAAGAGTTTGAGGTGAAATACATAGAGAAAGAAATGTACATTTTTTTCCCTGGATTTTGTGGTTTGTGGCATTTGTCAGTCTTTTTAAAATTTGTAATTAGAGATACCAAGGGAACATTTCATGCAAAGATGGGCTCAATAAAGGACAGAAATGGTATGGACCTAACAGAAGCAGAAGATATTAAGATGAGGTGGCAAGAATACACAGAACTGTACAAAAAAGAGCTTCACGACCCAGATAATCACGAAGGTGTGATCACTCACACTCAACTAGAGCCAGACATCCTAGAATGTGAAGTCAGGTGGGCCTTAAGAAGCATCACTATGAACAAAGCTAGTGGAGGTGATGGAATTCCAGTTGAGCTATTTCAAATCCTAAAAGATGATGCTGTGAAAGTGCTGCACTCAATATGTCAGCAAATTTGGAGAACTCAGCAGTGGCAACAGGACTGGAAAATGTCAGTTTTCATTCCATTCCCAAAGAAAAGTAATGCCAAAGAATGCTCAAACTACCACACAATTGCACTCATCTCACATGCTAGTAAAGTAATGCTCAAAATTCTCCAAGCCAGGCTTTAGCAATGTGTGAACTGTGAACTTCCAGATGTTCAAGCTGGTTTTAGAAAAGGCAGAGGAACCAGAGATCAAATTGCCAACATCCACTGGGTCATCAAAAAAGCAAGAGAGTTCCAGAAAAACATCTATTTCTGCTTTATTGACTATGCCAAAGCCTTTGACTGTGTGGATCACAATAAACTGTTGAAAATTCCAAAAGAGATGGGAATATGAGACCACCTGACCTGCCTCTTGAGAAACCTGTATGCAGGTCAGGAAGCAACAGTTAGAACTGGACATGGAACAACAGACTGGTTCCAAATAGGAAAAGGAGTACATCAAGGCTATATATTGTCACTCTGCTTATTTAACTTCTATGCAGAGTACATGATGAGAAATGCTGGGCTGGAAGAAGCACAAGCTGGAATCAAGATTACCGGGAGAAATATCAAGAACCTCAGATATGCAGATGACACCACCCTTATGGCAGAAAGTGAAGAAGAACTAAAGAGCCTCCTGATGAAAGTGAAAGAGGAGAGTGAAAAAGTTGGCTTAAAGCTCAACATTCAGAAAACGAAGATCATGGCATCTGGTCCCATCACTTCATGGGAAATAGATGCAGAAACAGTGGAAGCGGTGTCAGACTTTAGTTTTCTGGGTTCCAAAATCACTGCAGATGGTGATTGCAGCCATGAAATTAAAAGACCCTTGCTCCTTGAAAGGAAAGTTATGACCAACCAGACAGCATATTAAAAGGCAGAGACATTACTTTGCCAACAAGGGTCCATCTAGTCAAGGCTATGGTTTTTCCAGTAGTCATGTATGGATGTGAGAGTTGGACTGTGAAGAAAGCTGAGTGCCGAAGAATTGATGCTTTTGAACTGTGGTGTTGGAGAAGACTCTTGAGAGTCCCTTGGACTGCAAGGAGATCCAAGCAGTCCATTCTAAAGGAGATCAGTCCTGGGTGTTCATTGGAAGGACTGATGTTGAAGCTGAAACTCCAATACTTTGGCCACCGGATGTGAAGAGCTGACTCATTTGAAAAGACCCTGATGCTGGGAAAGATTGAGGGCAGGAGGAGAAGGGGACAACAGAGGATGAGATGGTTGGATGGCATCACCGACACAATGGACATGGTTTTGGGTGGACTCTAGGAGTTGGTGATGGACATGGAGGCTTGGTGTGCTGCGGTTCATGGGGTCGCAAAGAGTTGGGCACGACTGAGCAACTGAACTGAACTGAACTGAAAATTTTGTAATTTGTTGTGATTTTTCTACTCAGTCTTAGTACATACTTGCCTTTTGCTTTGGAGATGGTAATGCAACATAACATTTATTGAGTGCATTTCTCTGCCATACACTGATTTTTGCTTTGGTTCAGAATTTATTTTTTAATTTACATATACTGTTTTTTAAAGGACTTTTTTTTATGTGGACCATTTTTAAAGTCTTTACTGAATTTGTTACAATATTACTTCTGTTGTATGTTTTAGTTTTTTGGCCATGAGGCATGTGGGATCTTAGCTCCCCAATCAAACCCACACCCCCTGAATTGCGAGGCAGATTCATAACCACTGGATCTCCAGGGAAGTCCCTACATATGCTTTTTTGCTGTATAGTTCTATGAGTTTGACACATACATAGATATTTAGTTTTGTATCTGGCTCTGTATTTGTAGTTTTGTATTTTTTTAAGAGGACATTCCTTCCTCCTCCCTGAATTATATAAACTTCCAGCCCCACAAAATTTGAATTTCTTTTACTCAAATTCCTTGTTTGTTATCTAGCTTTCTTGTTAGACTCCATGCTTGCTCATTGTCTGTCTTTCTCATGGCCCTTAAGCTAGCATCTATGTTGATGCCTGGCACGTAGAAGAAGGTGTTCAATGTGTGTATTAGGGAAACTGTGGGAATAGCAGTTCTGCAAACCCCTCAGTCCTGGGACACATGCAATTTCTGTTGTGAGCAGTTTGGCATTGCTTGGGCTGCTGTAACTTCTGTTCCCAGGAATATCTACTGATGTTTCTGTGGTCCCCTAGGTTGCTGTACTTTCTTATTCTCTTCTGCTATTTTTCTACCAATAGGGTTCAATATCCACACATCACAGCTATTTTTTCCAGCCTTGGTTTGCAAGATTGGAATTATACCTTGGCCCTTCTTCCTGAGTTTCTGCAAAGTCCAGAAGATAGTGAAGGACAAGGAAGCCTGGCATGTTTCAGTTCATGGGGTCTCAAAGAGTCAGGCACAGTGTAGCAGCTGAACAACAAAGGGTTCAATATCCACATATTAGGGCTATTTTCTCCAGCCTTAGTTTGCAATATTGGAATCACTCCTTGGTCCTTCTTCCTGAATTTGTGCTCAGGCCATTGAGGGTTCCAGTTTCCTGTTTCTAATACGTGTTCTCTGTGGAGGTCCAGACTTAGGGAACTTTTTTGGACTTACCAGTTCTTGGAACCAAATTCTGGACAGAGGGAGCAAGCTGCATGAAGAGATCTAGGTAGGAATGATTAATTCTTTGAACAAATTTTTCTTGTACACTATGTGTCAGGTAGGGTGCTTAGGTGGACAAAACAAAAATTATCCTTGACTCCAGAGATCTTTCAATCTAAACTAGGCTGGTTGAGAAAAGAGAGAGAGAGAGAGGAAACAAGTAACTAAACTGATAGATGAATCAATTAAAAGTTATGATAAGTGCTATAAGACAACAACTAGAACTTCCCTCGTGATCCAGTGGTTAAGAATCCACTTACCAATGCAGGGGACATAGGTTCGATCCCTGGTCCAGGAAGATCTGCAGGCAACTAAGCTCATGTACCGCAATCATTGACCCCATGCTCTAGTTATCCCTTGAGTGTCCTGAAGTCTGAGTGCTCTAGAGGCTGTGCTCCACAACAAGAGAAACCATCACCATGAGAAGCACTAGCAGTGCAACTGGAGAGTAGCCCCCACTCAGTGCACCTAGAGAAAACCTGCATGCAGCAACCAAGACGCAGCACAGCCCCCTCCAAAAAAAAAAAAAAAAAAAAATCACAACAACCATGGGACTGACAAAGAATAATTGAGAAAAAAGGGGAGTGGCCAAAGACAGTGGCTCTGAACAGGAGACTGGACCTGAGACCCAAGGGATGAGAAGATGTCAGCCATGAGGCCAGTGGAGAAACCACATTCTGGACAGAGGGAGCAAGCTGCACGAAGAGATCTGGGTAGGAAAGGACCTCGTGGATCTCAGGAACTGATTAAGGCCAGTTTGGGGAAAGAATAGTGTTGGGAAAGGAGATGAGGTTGCAGGTAGGGGCTAGAAGTTTCAGGGCATTTAGACCTTGATAAAGACTTAAGGGCTTAAGCAGGGAAGAGACTTGATAAGATTTATGTTTTGAGAAGATCCTTCCTCCTGCTTAGGAGAGAATGTTGTTGTTTAGTGTCTAAGTCATGCCCAACTCCTTTGCGACCCCATAGACTGTAGCCTGCCAGGCTCCTCTGTCCATGGGATTTCCCAGGCAAGAATACTGGAGTTGGGGGTACCATTTCCTTCTCCAGGGGATCTTCCCAACCCAAGAATTGAACCTGTGTCTCCTGCATTAGCAGGCCACCTTTACCACTGAGCCACCTTTAGGAGAGAATAGGGCTGCCCCAACGGACCACCCAGGGGATATCCTTTATATTCAGTGCACTGTGAATGGCACCCCTTGGGCTTGGATCCTGGCAGTAGCCCTTCTACAAAGGCAGAAGTGGGAGGGGGAGACCATTTCAGACAGAGGTTTTCCCCCCAGGCTACATGTTACACTTCCCTGTGGCAGGAGGTGGGGTCTCTAAAGAACACTGATGCCCAGCTGCTTCTCTGCCCTCAGGCTATTTAAACAGAACCTGTGGGATGGGGTACAGGCATCAGTGTGCAGCCAGTGTTGAGAACCACTGCTTTGGGAGGTTGTCATGGCAGCCCAGGCAGGAGATGATGACCATCTGGACCAGAACAGTGGTGATAAAGATTAGACTTTGGGATGCGTTTTTGATTAGGATAGACAGGCTCAGCTACATGTGGGGAGGTTGTGGATGAGGAGAAATGAGGATTACTCCCAGGTTTCTGGCTTGGGCGACTGTTAGCAGTAGTTGTCTAACTCTAGCTTGCTTCAGAAACACCTGGAAAGCTTGTCAGAATGCAGATGGCTGAACCCTGCCTTCAGAGTTTCTGATGCTGGGTGGGTTTGTTGTTGTTTTTCAGTCACCAAGTTGTGTCCATCTCTTTGTGACCTCATGGACTACAGCATATCAGGCTTCCCTGTCCTTTAACTATCTGCCGAAGTTTGCTCAAATTCATGTCCATTGAGTTGGTGATGCCATCCAACCATCTCATCCTCTGTTCCCCGCTTCTTCTCCTGCCCTCAATCTTTCCCAGCCTCAGGGTCTTTTCCAATAAGTCAGCTCTTCACATCAGGTGGCCAAGTATTGGAGCTTCAGCTTTAGCATCAGGGCTGATTTCCTTTAGGATTGACTGTTTTGACCTCCTGGTAGTCTGAGGGACTCTCAAGAATCTTCTCCAGGACCACAGTTTGAAAGCATCGATTCTTCAGCACTTAACCTTCTTTATGGTCTCTCACACCTCAGATGTGAGACGGCTCTCACATTTTAGTCCAAGAGGAGAGCTTTTAAAATGCCCGATTAGCACCTGTGTATCAGTCACCAGGCAGAAATGCCAAGGACAGCTCCAACAGTGCCACCTTCTCACCATTCCACCTCTCCACCCTCCAGCCCAGCTGGCTCTGGAGAGGCATGATGCTGGGACTGTGACGGCACTTCTGTCAAGCTTCTCCCTCTGTCCCCATCAACTGCCTTGAAGTCTCTGCTCATGGGGTTTTTATTGGTGATTCTTGTTTTCTCATCATTCCATCGTGATACTAAGAAACTAAGACGCTCAATGAAATAATAAAATGTTTATGTTGTTGTTATACATTAAAAATGCCTCATCAGGCCACATACCAATGATTTAAATTAGGTTCCAGACACCAGTATTTTGGAATCACTCGGGAGCTGGTTTAATACATTTAAGTCTGGCAGGCCCCAGATTGTGAGTTAATTGGTTTGGGGTAGGACTTGGAAACCAATATATTTTAAAAAACTCCCTCAGGATTCTTCTAATCACATGTCACCCAGTTTGGGAGCCAGAGGACCAGGTAGGCGGTGATGTCATGTGCTGATATAGTACAGATATTCTCTCTAACTTTCCACCATGATTTCAGAAGTCATCCACTTCAGGGGAGATAGCCGTCACTGCCCTTGACAAATGAGGTTCTCAAAATATCTGGACCAAAAGACAGAGCTCCTTCCTTTTACTTTCTTGCTATAAACACACAATGTACAATTCCCAGGGAATCAGCTGTTAACTCAGCCCCTATGAGAATAAAATAGAATGTGTTGTTATTTAGAAATAGCTGTGCCCCATTGCTCTGGGCCTAGCACAGTGCTTGAGTCACAATAAGCATTAAATATATATTTATTGATCAAATGAACTATATTATGAAAATGAAAACTTTATGAAAAATGAAAAAACCTGAGGAGACTTGGAACTTTAAATATTAGCACTCACCCACGAGTTCCTTAAATCTCAATGCTGGTTGTGAAACTGAGGATTTAAACTTTTTATTTTTTGGCTTTGTGGCATGTGGGATCTTAATTCTCTAACTAGGAACCAAACCAGTCTTAACCACTGGACTGCCAGGGAAGTTCTGAAACTGAGGACTTTGATGTGGGTCCAGTTGTAACATGCTCAAGGAAAGTCAACATCCACATAGCAGCTTCCAGGCCAGGAGGAAACAGACATGTTTGCAATGCCCTTGAGAAGTTGCAGGAGCAGTCTTGTCAGAAAGAACACATCTGGGAGGTGCCTCCAGTGTAAGAGGCCAGGTGCCACATGTGTTCTCCATCAAGGCATTCATATGATGTAGCTAATGATTCACAAGCACCATCCAGGTTATGCAAGAAATGTCACTCCTCTTTATTTTCTTAAATTCCGTGCTGAACCAGCAATATGCTTAGCTGGTGGGAAGCTCTATGTTATCTTTACTGAGAGTCACTTTACTCTTCTGACTTTCCCTGAAGGCAAAAAATTAGGTGGAGTAAGGTGGCTCAATGGTAAATAATCCACCTGCCAATGCAGGAGACATGGGTTTGATCCCTGGGTCAGGAAGATCCCCTGGAGAAGGAAATGGCAACCCATGCCAGTATTCTTGCCTGGGAAATCCCATGGACATAGGAGCCTTGTGGGCTACAGTACACAGGATGGCAGAGTTGGACATGACTTAGTGACTGAACAACAACAGCAAGTGTATTTGGGGAGGTTCTTTCTAATCTTAGTCAATACTCTTCATCTGTAATAATAAACTTGAATGGCACCTTGAAATTGGGACATTCCGCCTCCATTTTGTGCCTTCACATGAAAATCTTCACTGGGGTTGAAAGTCTGTTGCTGTTGTTCAGTCGCTAATTCGTGTCTGACTCTTTGCAAACCCACGGACTGCAGCACACTAGGCTTCCTTGTCCTTCACTGTCTCCCGAAATTTGCTCAAATTCATGTCCACTGAGTTGGTGATGCTATCTAACCATCCTACCCTCTGCCACCCTCTTCTCTTTTTGCCTTGAGTCTCTCCCACCATTTGGGTCTTTTCCAATGAGTTGGCTCTTCACCTCAGGTGGCCAAAGAGCTTATTAAATCCTAAAAGATGAAAGTCTGGGGGTGTTCAAAACCCAGCCCCCCTGATGTACCACACGAAGTTCTACGGAGTCTTTCAGGCTCTAT
This sequence comes from Bos mutus, assembly GCF_027580195.1. Lineage (NCBI taxonomy): Eukaryota > Metazoa > Chordata > Mammalia > Artiodactyla > Bovidae > Bos > Bos mutus. The sequence goes on along the minus strand of NC_091641.1, from coordinate 19,093,945 downwards.
GGGGATGTAGATTGGTAATCCCACTCCTAGGATCCCATCTCTTCCTTGTGGTGCTGGAATCACTCTCCTTCAGCATTTCCTCTTATTCATCATCCTCCCATCCTCCTCCGGAATGGCCAACATCATCTTCTCTGTGATTTGAGGTTTTCACAAAGGCCAGAGAGAGATGTTGTCTTTCAGGAGCTTTGACTTTCTGCTCTGAAAACACTTTGAAGAAAAAAATAACAAAAGCCTGACTGCCTTCTTAGACTAAGAGAGGAAGAAGTTCACACTCCAAAGCACAAAATGCACTTTTGTTCTTGCAATTCTTCAACACATTAACATCTCAATAAATTATCTTGCCACAATGGTAATTCGGAATAGTATGTATCACCTGGCATCAAATCATTCTAGATGTCAATGTGGTGAAATTCTCCAGGGTTTCTGAGGCTATGTCCACGGGATTGGGGTCTGGGTGGGCATTGCCCCCGAGTCTCCTTGACTCGGGAAACTTCTTGCAAACACAGTGGTCACAAGTCTTCACAGGTAAATGTCTGCACAGCTCTGTGGAATGTTCTGGAACCTTTCTTTTAGCATTAGATGGGCATTTCATCAGAACATCACTAGTCAGAGGTGTTCCTATTTGAAGGCACTATAATCTAATTCTCTCTGCCAAATAGGCCAGATTACCCTAATGAATCTCTCTAAAGGGAAGATTTATCCTAATGTGAGTGTTATTAGTAAATCTAGCCCAAATAAACATTTCCTGGGTGTCTACTGGGTGTCAGCTGCCAGGGACTCAAGAAGAGAAAAATGTTCAAGGAACTCAGTTTAAGGGGGAAATAGCAACTTAATTTTTAAAATATGAGCTGATAAAATATGGATAAAAGGCTCTGGGAGCATAGTGGAAGAGCCAATAGAAAATTCATAGAAGAAATGACCTTTGAGCTGGGTTGTGAAGGACACAGGAATTTTTTCAGGTAGGGATGAGAGAGAGAGGGCATTCCAGGAAGGACAGCCAGAACACAGAGACCACAGCAGAGCTTTGCATACACATGTGGTAGGGGGGTGTGCCTTTGTGTGCACCTGGATGAGCACTGGGAAATGAGAAGGAGCTGGTTGGAGCTGGTTTTGAGGAGGAGAGCAGGAAGTCTAAGAAATTTCTCTAAATTGAACCTGGTTTTAGGGCTGACATGTAAATCTTCTGTGTAGCTTCTCCAATAATGCCATCAGTAGGACTATGACTCCCACGCTGCTGTTCCTACTGGCACAGAACTAGCGCCTGTGCTGTCTTCCTTGGTCTGGAGTTAAACGCAGTTTGCGTGCATGCTTAGTTCTCAGTTGTGTCTGACTCTTTGTGACACTGTGGACTGTAGCCCACCGGGCCCCTCTGCCATGGGATTTCCAGGCAAGAATACTGGAGTGTGTTGCCATTTCCTTCTCCAGAGGATCTTCCCGACTCAGGGATTGAACCGTGTCTCCTGAGGCTCCTGCATTGACAGGCGCATTCTTTACCGCTGAGCCACCTGGGAAGCCAAAGGCATTTTAGGGATTGTTTTACTTGATCCTCTCATCTCTATGAGTAGTCCTTCTATAATCCTAGTACGTTATTCTCACATGTTACTTTCTGTTCTGCTAATATTTCTGGCGCCTAAGAAGCTCTCGGAGAAGGCAATGGCACCCCACTCCAGTACTCTTGCCTGGAAAATCCCATGGACGGAGGGGCCTGGTGGGCTACAGTCCATGGGGTTGCTAGGAATCAGACACGACTGAGCGACTTCACTTTCACTTTTCACTTTCATGCATTGGAGAAGGAAATGGCAACCCACTCCAGTGTTCTTGCCTGGAGAATCCCAGGGACGGGGGAGCCTGGTGGGCTACCATCTATGGGGTCACACAGAGTCGGACACGACTGAAGCGACGCAGCAGCAGCAGCAGCAGCAGCAGCAAGAAGCTGACATGTTTCCGTGTGACTGACTTATTCCTTCAATCATATGGTTTTCATTGAAAAATTATTTTAGAAGATCAAAAGGTCTGCTTCCAGGCAAAATAAAGTAGCCTGGGGTGGTGTCCCTGTAAGTCTGTTGCTATACCAGTGGATGTTATGACCCCTTTGTTTTGATTTTAAGAGACTTGCTCCTGCTCTTTTGACCTGAGAACATTTTGAATCCAAGACTTTTAATTAGCATTATATCAACTCAGATGGACTTTTCATCCAGAAAGTGTTTTCTGGAGTAAATTCTATTAAGCCAGTTTAATCCCTTGATCAATTTTCTCCACAGCACAAGTTAAACCATTTCCAGAAATGTTAACTCTCACTGAACTTATTTTCATTTGGATCAATTCTTCTCCATTTTAAATTTGAAACAAAATTTGATATATTGATTAGGTATTATCCGTAGCAAATTTTACGGATTCTGGCTTCTATTTTGTGTGATAGTCCTTAATTCTATTAAGTCCATTTTTCCCCTAGGTCAAAATTTGCAGATCTAAATTTTTTAAAAAATAAAGTTTGATTCCTCTGTCAATTTTTAGTCAGTAACAGATTGTGCTGGGTGCAGTATTAGCTGTTATCAATTTTATTTAGCATTGATTATCTATACCAGTAATTTAAAAATCAACCCATCACAAACTGAATTAAAATAATGAGACTGTGAAAAATGTTCTGTGCACATGTGTGTAAAAGAAAAAAGATTAAAGAGAGAGAGAAGGAAGGAGAGGAACAGAGGAGGAGGAGGAGGAAAGAGACAGAGATAGAGATACATAGAAACTTAGAGAGACTTAGATGGGAGTGAGCCCTAGTGAATTAGACGGAGAGAGAGAAAGAGAGATTGAGAAAGAGATTGGTTGAGAGAGAGGAATATTGTTTGCCATGCTTTCCAATCTTTGTCAGAGTTGAAATGACCAGAGGGTCGAAATGTCAGGATATGAGAGCAGTGTTTGCTATCGATCAGTGGTGGAGGTAAGTTTGTCCTGAGCAGAGGCAGGAGCTGAGGTCCTCTTTAGTCTTAGGGGAGTGCCTGGAGGATAGGTCTGAAGACAGCAGCAGCATCCAGAGAGCAGCATGCGAGGCACTGATCGGCAGCATGGCTGTCCAGAGTCACCCGAAACAGAGATTACTAGGAGTGGAGGTGGCCCAGCAGTAAGGAGTCTGCCTGCCAATGCAGGAGGTGCAAGAGACACAGGCTCGATCCCTGTCAGGAAGACCCCCTGAAGGAGGAAATGGCAACCCACTCCAGCATTCTTTCCTGGAAAATCCTGTGGATAGAGGAGCCTGGTGGGCTATAATCCATGGGGTTGTGAAAGAGTTGGACATGACTGAACGTGCACACACACACACACACACAGATAACACCAACCTTATATCCAGAATCACTTGAAATAACCTTCAGTTGAGGGTCTTAGACTCCTGACATCTTTAGGGTTTTCAAGATAAGAGGCCATTGGTGTAGTGAGAGGCCATTGGTGTGGATGTCCTTTGTATCTTGTAAAGCCAGTAGAAGAAAAGGCTCATGCCTTCTAAAACCCTCATTTGCAATGACTATCCATTTCCTATTGGATGAAGCTCAATTCCTGATTGCACCAAATACTAGGTCCTTCACAACTTGGTTGGTGTCCACCTCGCAGACCTCCATGCCAGTCAATGCTTCACTCAGGCCGTTCTGAATGTTTACTGTCCACAGAGCACTTTCCCTCTGTTCTCTCCCTGTCAATTTTTCCTGGGATTCCATTTTCTGATCTTCTGCCTGGAAAACTCATACATATCTTTCTGAGCCCTTCTTGAAGGAGTTCTTTCTTCTGTGAATTAGGTAGCGAGTAGAAGAGACATGAGGAGACTGTTTTGAATGTGAAGCATGGGGGAGTGACTGTGGAAAATTGTGTGCTAGGGGCAGACAGAGAGGGGCTTGGAGGTAATCCAGGATAGGATGGAAACTAAAACAGGCAATTGGGAAGCACTGGAGACATAGGAGGGCCTAGAGGAGATTGGGGGCTTCCCAGAAGGCACTAGTGGGAACCTGCCTGCCAATACAGGAGACCTAAGAGACACAGGTTCAGTCCTTGGGTCAGGAAGACCCCCTGGAGGAGGGCATGGCAACCCACTCCAGTATTCTTGCCTGGAGAATCCCATGGACAGAGGAGCCTGGTAGGCTACATTCCAAGGTTTTGCAAAGAGTTGAATACGACTGAAGTGACTTAGCACACATGCACGCATGTGGAGACAGCTGTGAGGCAGTAGAAGCTAGGGCTGGGGAGAGTCAGTTGTATACACCTCCATCCTGTACAGCACCCCTTGGAGACCCTCACATAGCACTGAACACATGGGGTGCTGTGTCACTGGCCTTCTGTAATCAGTGAGCTCTTCTCTCAGTCCTGGGCTTGGAAGAAATGTGCAGTGACTGAGTCTCCATTCCCATGGGAGAAACTCTTTGTAAAGAATGAATGGGCTGGGAGGCAGCCCCCTGGGCCCTCCCTTCCCCCTCAACCCCAACCCAGCTCAGTCCCTTTAGGAGGTACCTGTTCATCTTCTTGAAGGACAATCTCTACAATCAAGATCACTAAGCTACAATGCTAAAGCACCTGAAGACTACTAATTCTGATTCAAAATCCCCCCATTCTTCTCCATGGCACCTGTTCATTTCCCTCATTGGGTAGAAACCTCGGTTTTGAAACTGGAGGTTTTTACCTGAATTTCTCTCTCTCTGTCTCTCTTTTGGCCACACTGCAGCATGTGGGATCTTAGTTCCTCAACCAGAGATGGAACCCATGCCCCTCGCATTGAAAGCACAGAGTCCTAACCACTGGACTGCCAGGGAAGTCCCTGAATTTTCTCTTGAACTTGAGGTCTCATCAGGTTCTTTGCCTGGGCTCTGTGTTAGGCTGGAGGTGACAATCATTTGCCACCTCCAAATGATTGTTAGGAACTAGATCAAAAGACAATTGTAAGGTGAATTCACCTAATAGGTTCATTTGGAGAAAAAAGTGTCTGTGATTCTCTTATGAACTGCTGGCATGTGACCTCGTGTGACCTCAGATAAGCAGCTTGATCTGTCCATAGCCCGAGTTTCTACATCTTCAAAATGGGGATCAAATAGCTATCCTTTAGGACTGTTGTAATAAGTAAATGTGTTATGGTACATTTAGTGTTTATTTTTTCTATTTAGATTCTAATACTGTTTCAATTGATTTTTCTGTCTGGTGTAAGGTTGGAATTTAGCTTAATTTTTTCCTGAATGAATAGACAATTGTACCAAACACCATTTATTGCCTTCATCAATGAGAAATTCCATTTTTGCCACACACTGAATTCTGATCTGTCCATTCTGGGGCACTCAAATTGTGTTCTATTAATCCACTCACCTACTCCTGGGTTAGTATCTTGCTGTTTTATTCTTGCAGCATCATAATCTATTGTTTATATGTGGTCCTTTAACATTGTTCTATTTCAAGATTTCTTGGCTGTTCTTAGGCATATGTTTTCCTCCCAGATGAAGGTTTTTATTAAGTTACTAAGTTCCAAAAATACTGGGACTCAATTCTAACTGTTAATACTTACAATTCTATAGGTATTCAGGGAATTTCTTAGTTAGCTTGGGCTACTATATGAAAATGACATAGACTGGGTGGCTCAAACAACAGAAATTTATTTCTCACAGTCCTGGAGGCTGGAAGTCCAAGATCAGGGTACTGGCCTTGTCTGGTTCTGCTGAGGGACCTTTTCTTGGCTTGTAATGGGCCACTTTCTTGCTAGCCTCATGTGGTGGAGAAATAGAGTTCTCGTGTCTCTTCCTCTTTATATATGGGCATTCATTCCTTGATGAGGACACCACCTACTCCCAATTACCTCTCCAAAGTCCCTCCTCCAAATGCATCACATTGGGATTGACTTCAACATAAGGGACTTCCCTGGTGGTCTAGTGGTTAGGAATCCCTGCTGCCACTGCATGGGGCATGAGTTCGATCCTTAGTCAGGGAACTAAGATCCTGCATGCTGCATGGTGTAGTGGGGGGGAAGAAAAAGGCAAGACTAAAAAACAAAAAAGCAGACTTCAACTTATGACTTTAGGGGCAATGCAAACATTCGCTCCAAAGCAGGCAGAAATGGCACCTATTTAAAATAGTGACTTTTCCTAATTGGGTGTATTTCACTTTACTCACTTTCTTTTTTGCCTTTTGATATTTTCTCTATATAGTTCTTTCACAGTAAAAAAAAAAATATTTTTATTTATCTGTTTGGCTGCTCCTGGTCTTAGTTGCAGCATGCAGGATCTTCAGTCTCCATTGCTGCGTGAGGGATCTTTAGTTTCAGCAGGTGAACTCTAAGTTGCAGCACCAGGGATCAAACCTGGGCCCCCTGCATTGGGATCTCAGAGTTTTAGCCCCTGGACCACCAGGGAAGTTCCAGTTCTTGCATATTTTTAATTAAAAGTTTTCCCAGATAACTCGTAAGAGTGTTATCTCCAGTTTACTTTCCTGTGAGACATGAATCACATTCATTTTGAATAGTGTTTCTGCCTGGAACCATTTCCCTTTTTGCCCACCACACTCAGGTCATGTGGTTGTTGCAGGAGCCGCCATATGGGGCAGCATGTCTCTGCTCCCTGGGAGCATTTAATTAGCCCAATAGGGGATGCCCTGGCAAGGCCAGGCATGGCCTCTCTGGGATTGGCTGCATTATGTAGCCATCTGGGCTCTCCTAACATCAGGATCTCAGAGGCAAGGATCTGCTATAGAAATGGAATTGGGAAAAACTAGACTTTTTATCCTAAGTACTTTAGAGTGACCTCCAGAAACAAAGGATGATCTTGCTCCATGTAAGAGGCCAGCCTAGCAGAAAACTCCAACCCAGCAACAGCAGTCAAGCACACAGAACAATCAGGTGTGGAATGGAATACAGGGAGATTTCCTGTGGCAATGAAACAGAAGGGAAGGGGGCAGGGCACAACCTTTAAAAGAATGAGATAGCCAGTGAGTTGTTGTTCCATCACTGTCGTGTCTGACTCTTTGCAACCCCATGGACTACAGCATGCCAGGCTTCCCTGTTCTTCTCTGTCTCCCAGAATTTGCTCAAACTCATGTCCATTGAGTCAGTGATGCCATCCAACTATCTCATCCTCCATTGTGCCCTTCTCCTCCTGCCCTCAATCTTTCCTAGCATCAGGTCTTTTCCAATGAGTCCATTCTTCACATCAGGTGGCCAAAGTATTGAAGTTTCAGCTTCAGCATCAGTCCTTCCAATGAATATTTAGGACTGATTTCCTTTAGGATTGACTGGTTTGGTGTCCTTGCTGTCCAAGGGATTCTCAAGAGTCCTCTCCAACACCACAGCTTGAAAGCATCAATTCTTCAGCACTGAGCGTAGCCACTGAGGATAGGACATAAAGTGGTTAGAACCAATTATGCCCAAGATGGTGGAAGAGTCAACTTCCAGTAGACTTTGAGCCTCATTATATACTTATTGTAATATATTAATTAAATGACACACCCACAGGCACCATGACAGTTCTGAGGCTGACATAAGAGACCAAAAAGTGGGCAGTGGCTCAATTTCTGGAAGTCTCCACCCCTTCCCCCAAATAGTTTGAATCATCCTCCCGCTCATTAGCCTGTGAAATTACCCAGCCCATAAAAGCTAGCCACTCCCTGTTTCTGGGCCCCTCACCTCTGAGACGGCCCACACTCTGTGCAGTGTGTTTCTTCCAGGGCCACCCTCACCGCTCCACTGAGATGGACAACACTCCATCTATGGAATGTGTGTCTCTCCAAATACATCCACTCCTTACCTATTACTTTCTCTCTCACTGAATTCCTTTTGCACTGAGACATTAGGAACCTGAGCTTCACAAGGAACCTGAGAGCCGGTGAGTGATTCTAATTAAAAGACAGTGGGTTTGAGTCCCAGCCTGTGGGTTCAAGTCCCAGTCTTGACTTTCAGCTGGGTTTGAATCCTGTCTGTGTCAACAACACACAGGAATGTGAGATAGAGGAGGGTTTGGCACCCGCAGCTGTGAGTTCATGTGCCATTTAGGTGACCAGTTAGTTTGGACCACATGGCAAGGGGATAAGTAAGTAACACAAGTAAGATTAGAACTGATATTTGTTCCACTTTGGAGACTGGGTTCTTTTTTTCTTTCTCTGGGTGATCCCCACAAACTGCTGTCCAGTCAGTCCCTCGAACACATCTCCCTGCTATTTCCTCCACATCTTCCTCAACTTCTTCTTTTTTTTTAATTTTGTTTCTCTTCTCTTATTTATTTATTTTATTATTTTCAGCCACAGTGGGTCTTTGTTGCTACACATGGGCTTTCTCTAGTTGTAACAAGCGGGGGCTACTCTTAGTTGTGATGTGCGGGCTTCTCATCGCAGTGGCTTCTCTTATTGTGAAGCACAGGCTCTAGGAATGTGGGCTCAATAGTTGTGATTGTGGGCTCTAGAGTGTGGCCTCAGTAACTGAGGCACGTGGACTTAGCTGCTCTGAGGCATGTGGGATCTTCCCGGAGCAGGGATAGAACCTGCGTTCCCTGCACTGGCAGGTGGATTCTTAACTACTAGACCACCAGGGAAGTCTCCTTTGTCTACTTCTCGTTCTCCACACATCCCTGCCTCCTCCATTCATCATTCGTCCAACCTCCACTTTTGTCACCGTTTATTTTGGCAGTGTTGGCTGACCAGGAGTCTCCCCCTTTCCTGGAGGAGGGAGCATAGTCCGTAAGACTCAGGAGAAATTACTTCTTCGTCCTTTATCTCACTCCCTGCCAGAAGCAGATCACTCAGCATAAAAGCTTTGAGCCATCTGAATGTCAGATTGTTCTCTAAATGACACATAACACCAAAACAGGCTTTATAATCTGGAATAACAAATAAGCACATTGCCTCCCCTCTCCCACAGTGCCCCATATGAACTGACTTCTTCCATCTAAATGCAAGCAGATTGTGCAATTTTCTTGCCCTTCCTCCTGTCCACAGTGCAGCTCTGGGGAAGAGCATGTTGTCATTTTGTCTGGGCTGTTTGCTTCAGGTTGTAATTGTTGAGGTTTAGGGTGACACTTAATGGAACATCTGTAATTAATGTGTCACTCAGGTGGCACAAAGGAGAGGGAACATGAAGGGATGCTTTTACTGAGATGGAAATTCAACAACCAATTTAAATACCCTATGAGTACCTACTATGTACAGATTACTGCTTAGCACTGGGGCTACAGACTTGAGCAAATGGTCCTTAGTTTAAGGGGCACAGCCTTTGCAGAGGCAGCAGTTGTCAGAGAAGGAAAATGCAATGTTGTAAGTGTGATAAGGAAAATGTTCACAAATGCTCTGGCAATAGGTTAGAGTTAGGAAAACATATCTGTAATACATATGACAATTAAGACTGTAGAGAGAGCTGTCACAAACTGATGAACAATATTCTAATGCCAACAGAAAAATAGAAAAAAGCATGAATGGGACCATCCAAGTGGCCAATAAATATATGGCAATCAAAATAAGGTATCAATACTATTTTACCCATGGCAGACTGGCAAAAATCTGAAATGAGGGGAAATGCCTTGAGCTGGTGAGGATGCTGGAAGAAATATGTGTTCTCATGTATCATTGGTGAAAATGCAAATCGTGAGTCATTTTGGCACCATAACCATGCCATATTTGTTTAACTTAAAAATATACATATGGTTTGCTTTGTTTTAATTGGCCCTGCTTTTGTTAACCTATTCTATATAAATTTTATTCATTGAGACAATAAAATTGAAAATAGATAGCGTGATCCTTCCATATCATGAAATATTAGGTAACTTAACAAAACTATGAAAAAAATATGAGTTAGATGAATAACTATTGACTTGAAAGAATGTTCATTATGCATTATTAAAGAGGATTTCAAGTTACATAGAAAATATATAGAATATGATTTTGTTTGGGCAAAAACCATGACAAACTCTGGTTCATGGGTGTATTGTGCATTTGTAAATGTTTAAAAGAGTACAAATAAGGACTGTAAGGTTATATCCAGGATCTTACAACTTCAGTGGGAAGGAGGGAGAAAAGGAGAGAATGTAAAAGAAACTATTTGTTTTTCATAAGGGTTTTTTCCCCCAATAAAACTGGTTTCAGATTTTCTACTTTTGGAAAGATTAAGTAGAGGTACTCTTCCCTAATCTTCCTGCTAAGTAAAACTAAAATTCCTGGACATTGTATATAAAACAAGCATCAGAAGACTCTGAAAGGTGGAGAGAAAAAACCAGATTGGCTGAGGACCAGGGAGCAACATAGTGGTGAGTTCACTAGGTTTTATTTTCACCCTACATCCCAGACTTGGAGCTGAAGAAGCCAGCAATCCAGAAGTGCTAGTGAGGCAGAAAAACAAACAAAACAAAACAAAAAACACCCGAATAAAAGCCTCATCTCTGTAGCCAAAGGCTCAGTAAAGGAGAAGCCCAGCAAGTGATAAGACTATTTTGATTTGTAACTTTTTTTAGCCACATTGCATGCATGTGGGATCTTAGTTACTCAACCAGGGATCAAACCCACACCGCCTGCCCCCCGCCCCCTGCATTGAAAGCAGGGAGTCTTAACCACTGGACCACCAGGGAAGTCCCAAGAGATTGAACTTTAGATAATAACTGCTCTGGTGCAGCCAAACACCCCAAAACTGTGGCCCAACCACACTGGCAAAAGTTGAGTGGGGAGCCTTTGTTTGCACTTTTGTGAGACTCTCGTTAGGTACCCCAGCTCCCACAATGGGTAATATCAGAGAAGGATGATAAGGAAGCTGGGACTTCATCTATGCCAGCCAGTAACAAGTCCCCCATCCTCATCCTGTAGTATCAGTGGAGACCATGTGAAGAGTCTGAACTTCCACCCTCATCTGACAGTAATGAGGCTCCGCTTCCTGTACCCTCTGGGGTGATGCCAGAGGAGGCCTAAATCTTTATCATTGATCAGAAGTAACAAGGCCACTCCCACCAAGGTGTCCATTGAGAGCATATGGGGAGCAGTTACTCCCACCCCTTACAGTAATGAGGAAACCTATACATGGATGTCAACCCAAAGACCAAGTGGAGGACCTGAATTTACATATCCATCTGGCAGGAATTGAGCAGCATGCCCTCTTTTGCTTCCAAAATGATATCAGAAAAAATCCAATCAAAATAGAAGGTTTAAAATCTGAAGTGTCACAACATAATATAAACATGTACAGGTTTCAGTTGAAAATAATGTATCAATGCAAGCACCAGGAAGATCTCACACTGAATGAAAAATTAATAGATGCCAAAACTGAAATGATACAGATGTTAGAGTTATCTAACAAAGATTTTGAGGCAGCCATGATAAAAATGCTTCAACAAAAAATTGTTAACATGCTTGAAACAAATAAAAATAGAAAATCCTAGCGAATATAAGACATAAAGAAGAACCAAATGGAAATAATGGAACTTAAAAACATAATAATTGAAATAAAAAGTTCAGGAAATGGGTTAATAACAGAGTAGAAGAGATAGAAGGACAAATCAGTGAACTGGAAGATAGAATGATAGGAAGTACCCAATCTGAACAGAGATAAATGCACTGAAAAAATAGAGGTTCAGGGACCTGTAGGACTATAGCAAAAAGATCTAATAATTATGTCATTCAAAGTTCCAAAAATAGAGTAAAACAAGAATAGAACTAAATATGTGTTTGAAGAAATAATGACTGAAAACTGTCCAATTTGGCAAAAGGCACAAACCTACAGATTTAAGAAGATGAATATACTCTCCAAAGGTTAAACCCAAAGAAATCCATGCCAAGAAATGTCAGAGTTAATCTGTGACAACTAAAGACATAGAAAAAACTTGATAGCAGCCAGAGGAAAAAGATCCCTTACCTGTAGGGGAAAAAGAATGTGAATGATAGTAGATTTCTAATCAGAAACCATGGAGTTTAGAAAGAGGTGGCATAACATTTTTAAAGTATTGAAATAAAGTAACTGGCAATTTGGAATCCTATAACCAGTGAAAGTATATTTCATGAATAACAGTAAAGTCAGACATTTTCAAATGATAGAAAACAAAGAGAATTTGTCACCAGCAGACTTGCCCTAAAATAATGATTAAAGGAAATTCTTTAAACTGAAAGGATGTGATAAAAGTAAGACTCTTAGAATACCAGGAAGGAAGAAAGAAGTAAGAAAAAAATATAGGAACTATGGTAGATTTTCATTCTTCTCTTGAGTGTTCTAAATCATGTTTCACATTTGAAGCAAAAATATAACACAACTGGATGTAATTCTAAATATATATATAAAGGAAATATTTAAAACATTTGCAAATCATAGAAGGTAATGAAATGTAAAGGAAGGTAAGTTTTCTATACTTCACCTGAATTTGGATCATGTTTTTAAGTCTAGTCTACCAAACTCTTTCTTTTATTAGTATATTTAGATCATTTACATTTAATGTGGTCTTCCCTGGTGACTCAGCTGGTAAAGAATCCGCCTGCAATGCGGGAGACCTGGGTTTGATCCCTCGGTTGGGAAGATCCCCTGGAGAAGGGAAAGGTTGGGCTTAAGTCTACCTTTTTATTTGTTGTTTCTGGTTTGTTCCTCAGTTTTTGTTTCTCTATTTTATTTTTCCTGTCTTTTTGATTTATTTAAATTCCATTTTTATTTATATGTGATGTTTTGGTGTGCACATCTTTTGTGTGGTCTTTTAGTAGTTGCTCTTGGTATTACAGTATATATACATAACTTACTACAGTCTACCAGTATCCCAATTTTATAAGTTCGAGTGAAATAATATGGAATGTGTTCTATAATCAAAATAGAATCAAACTAGAAACCAATATAATGCTGAAAGATCTAGCCTATGCAATGATGAGAAAGGAAATAAAATGTATACAACCTGGAAAAGAAAAAAATAAAACAGTCCCTACAAATCTACAAATAAGGAAAACTCCTAGGACTTATAAGTGAATCAGAAAGGTTTCAAGATGCAAGATAAACATTTAAAAACATTAAAAAATTGTGTTTCTATATACTAGCAGTGAACATGTGGGGACTAAAGTTAAAACTACAATCCCATTTATAACCTCTCAAAAATAAAATACTTCATAATAAACATGTACAGGACTTGTACACTGAAAATTACACAGTATTGATGAAAGAAATCAAAGATTTAATAAATGTAGATAAATACCATGTCCCTTGATTGAAAGCCTTAACATAGTAAAGATTTTAATTTTCCACAAATTGATAGGCTTATCACAACTTCTCTCAAAATTGCAGAAATATATTTTTCAGATGACAGACAAAAGTATTCTAAAATTTACACAGAAAGGAAAAAGTTCGAAGAGCTAAAGCAATTTTAAAAAGGATACAGAGTGAAGTAAGCCAGAAAGAAAAACACCAATACAGTATACTAACACATATATATGGAATTTAGAAAGATGGTAACAATAACCCTGTGTACGAGACAGCAAAAGAGACACTGATGTATAGAACAGTCATGGACTCTGTGGGAGAGGGAGAGGGTGGGAAGATTTGGGAGAATGACATTGAAACATGTATAATATCATGTATGAAACGAGTTGCCAGTCCAGGTTCGATGCACGATACTGGATGCTTGGGGCTGGTGCACTGGGACGACCCAGAGGGAGGGTATGGGGAGGGAGGAGGGAGGAGGGTTCAGGATGGGGAACACAGGTATACCTGTGGCGGATTCATTTTGATATTTGGCAAAACTAATACAATTATGTAAAGTTTAAAAAAAAAAAAAAGGAATAAAGTAGGAGGAATTCCTTCCTGATATGAAGATCTTGTATGTAGGCACAATAATGTAGACTATATGGTATTGGCTTTGTTACAAATGGGATTAAAAAAAATTTATTTTCTTACTTGGAAATTAAGAGCTTTAAAAATTTTAATTTGTCATAGATATTTTGTAAAATATAATAAAAGTAAATGTTAGAAAACAAAAAACAAAGGTGTACAAAGCATCCTTGTTTTTTTGGGGGGAGGGGTCAGGTTCTACAAACATAAATTTAGTATAAAAATTTCTAAATGCTCACTCTCAACTTCTGCATTTTGTTGTGCATCGTGGACTGGCACCAGTTCATGAAACAACTCTGAGCAGCAGCACTGCTGTTGGGGATGGGAAGCTGAGACAGGAGTGTATATAAAATACTGTATTAATCAGAGTGGACTAGGCCAGAGTTCTCAAAGTGTGGAAAACTGATCCCAGGGCATCTCATAGTCATACTGATGCAAAAACTATTTCATAATAAAACTGGCACTCAGATAACTCAAAGCTATGGCACAAACTCTTATCAGTAGTCACTGTATTCTTCATTGCTACACACCTGAATTATAAAGAATGCCAGTTTCACTTGTAAATATCCTTGGGGTAGTAGTAAAAGTGATTAATTTTATTAAGTTCTTGAGGCTTGAGTTTCTTTATTATTCTCAGTGATGAAATGGGATGAATGTACAAAGCATTTCTGCTGCCAATTAAGGTAAGATGGTTGTCTTGAGAAAAGGTGCTTATGCAATTCATCTGCAAGCCCAACATTAAAGAGAATTTTCAAGATGGAAAATAATGCCACTCCTCTTGCTAAATTTTTGATTTGAAAATACAGCTTAGGAAAAAAAATGATATAGCTGCTTTTAAATGTAACTCCATTTTTTCTTGAAAGAACAATGACAGATAAATGATGGTTATTCAGATATGGGTATTTCTTGAGAATGAATGAAATCTATAACTTCAGGGAAAGCAACTGACAACATTGCAGATCATAAAGTTTATCCTCCAAGAGAAAATTAGAGTTTTGAAAAATGTGTATGTGCCAACATGAGCTCAACAGCTTCCCAGTTCTTAAAGACATTTCTGATGAAATCGGTGACGTTAAGGGATGTAATTTTTTAAATGTTGCATAATAATATGTGTCACTTTTTTGAAGTTCTGTGTAGTTTAGCAAACCAATAGTTTCCAAATGATCAATGCATGATGTTGCAAAACCATGCAAGTAAAAGACTCTTCAAACTGTATGATTGACCGATATAGTTTATGTAGCAGAATAGGAAAAGTTCATTGATAGGATTTCATTGTTTATATTGCAAATAACCCTTAAGAAAATAAGCACTTGTCAAGTTTGAGGATTGTTTCAAAGAAGAATATCCTCAATTATCTGAAAACATTATTACAATACTCTTTTCAATTACACATCTGTATAAGGCTAGATTTTCCTTATTACTTCAACCAAAACAACATATCACAACAGATTGAACACAAAAGCAAATATGAGAATTCTGCTCTTTTCTATTAAATCATATGTTAAAAAGACTTGAAAAAAATATGCAAAACAACACCACTCTTCTTGCTAACTGCTTTGTTTTGGAACAAAATATTCTATTTACTTATTTGTTTTATTTTATTCTTCACAAAAAGTATTTATTTTATTATATTACTATGTAATGAGTTAGTTATTTTTAAATGAACAAGTAGATTAACAATTTTTTAAATTTCTGTTTTAATCTCAAATATGGTAAAAATTGCTAGTTTTAATCCACATGAACAAATTTCTCTAAGGCTGTAAAGGGATCCTGAGATCAAAGTTTGAGAATTACTGGTCTAGGCTTGTGTGTGTATGCACTCAGTCATGTCGACTCTTTGCAACCCCATGGACTGTAGCTTGTCAGGCTCCTCTGTTCATGGAATTTTTCAGGCAAGAATACTGGAGTGGGTTGTAATTTCCTTCTCCAGGGGATCTTCCTGACCCAGGTATCAAACTCCTGTCCCTTGTGTCTCCTACATCAGCAGGCAGGTTCTTTACCAGCTGAGCCACTGGGGTCTAGGCTTAGCTGTTATCTACCAGGCCATGAGCTGCAGATAACATAATTAAAACAGAGAAGCAGCCTGGGACCCTGAGAAGAACCCTACAACTCACATTGGACTGGTATGTAAATGAGAAATAAACTACTGTGTTAAGCCCCTGAGGTTTGGAGTTTGTTATGCAGCCCAGCCTAACCTAACCTGCCTAACATGCACACCCAGATCTGCACTTCAGGGACGTGATTTCAGAAGTGGTGGGAAGGATTGGATTGGGACGGGGATGATGATCAGGATGAAACTGAAAACAGGGAAGTGCATTGTGGGGTCATTTCAGTGGTCCAGTGTAGGGTCTGAACTGAGGCTACGGTAGACGGTTACAGCAAGGATAGGACAGGTATAAGATGCATCAAAGACAGAATTAGCTGTATTTGGTTACCAGTTGTGGGGAAGTAGGAGAAGGGGAAGAAGTCTTAAGAGGTGGAGTTTTGGTCCTGGGGAAATGTTGAAATTATTCATAAGATCAGTAACTCAGAATGCCTGGAAGAAATGTGTGTTTTGAAAGGAAAGGAAAAGATAATTTCCATTTTGAGCACTTGAATTTGAGTTGCCTATGGGCTATCCAGAGTTAAAAATAACAAGTACTTAAGTACTTGTTATTACTATGTGCTATGCATTATTTTGGACACCAAAGATACGAACTCATTTAATATAGACAACAATCTAACAAAGAAGGTATTCGTATTCTCCCTACTTTACAGTCATGGGAGACCGAGGCATAGAACTGAAATGATTCATCCAAGTGAAGTGATCACCCAGCTAGCAAGTGACAGACTGGTGACTGATACCCAAGTACTTGGGTCTTGGACATTATGGTGTTATTTAGACAGTATGTTACTATGTCTCTTGATGCTATTCCCTCATCCCGTTCTTCTATCTCTTGATGCTTAATAGCTAGTTAATGATCTGAGTCCTGTGTTCAAAGAGAGTTCTGGGTTGCCCCAAACATTAGATTGTATATTTGTAAATTCTATCAAAAAGTCACTTATGTCCACAGGGTGGAGCAAGGAGTGGGATGACCTGAGAGATTAGGTTTGACATAAATACACTACCGTGTGTCAAATAGCTAGCTAGTGGGAACCCGCAGTATAGCACAGGAACCTCAACTCAGTGCTCTGTGATGACCTAGATGCGTGGGATGAGGGAGAGCATAGGAGGGAGGATCAAGAGAGAGGGGATATATGCATATAAGTACATATAGCCGAGTCACTTCATTGTACAGCAGAAACTAACACAGTATTATAAATCAATTATATGCCAATAAAAAAGATTACAGCCTTAAAAAGAAAGTCACTTATGTCAGAAAGGATAATACGTTTCAGTCTTTCCCTCTGGCCTCACTGAGAGCAGCAGGACTGAGCAAATTTGTTAAACAGTCCTAGCTGGATGGGCCATCTGAAGGCATGGCAGCTCCTCTTAGATTTCCCCACTTCATGGAAGGACAGCCCAGCCCATCGTAAGCCTGGCTCAGAGGACTATGTCTTTAAAACCAACAGGAGAATGAATGTCTGTGAAGGGATAGAGGTAGCCACCAGAGTTTCCCAAAGAACTGCAAGGAGTCATCTTTGCTGAGTTGTCTTCTAGACTCTGGAGGAATGAGTGCCCTACACTGTGGGCCCCAGGGGACATCACTCACATCCTATTCCATTTGAGGGATGGGTTCTGGAGTTGCTTCTTGTACTGACATACCTCACTCTTACCATTAGCATCAGTTTCCGGTTTTCCTGTAGACTGCTTCGTGAGTTACTACGTCAATATTTAGCATGCCTCCTTGACAATGATTAGATCCTCAAGTCTACTCTTACCTCATCAAACATGATTTAGTATCTAATTTATGCTTATACCAAATTACAGCATTTTGGCTTCTCCACTCTTATTCAATGCTGCCCGCTCATTGTGTAGGTGCCTGATTCAGTGTCTGAGTGAGGAAAGAAAAGAAAGCTTAGGGAACTCTACTCAGTCTTCTGTGATAACCTATATAAGAAAAGAATCTTTAAAAAAATGAATATATGTATATGTATAACTGAATCACTTTACTGTACACCTGAAACTAACAGCATTGTAAATCAACTAAGCAGTCTGATAAAAAATTTAAAAAGTGATATCCAGGAAAATAATAACATATCAAAAAAAGAAAGCCCTCAGATTTTTATGGGCTTCCCAGGTGGCATTAGTGGTAAGCAGCCTGCCTGCCAATGCAGGAGATTTAAGGGACACAGGTTCAATCCTTGGGTTGAGAAGATGCCCTGGAGGAGGAAATGGCAACCCACTCTACTATTCTTGCCAGGAGAATCCCATGGACAGAGGAGCCTATTGGGTTACTGTCCATGGGATTGCAAAGAGTCAGACATGACTGAGGTGACTTAGCATGCACACAGATTTTCACATTCTCTGTGGGGCAATGTGAGACCTGTGCAGGGAGAGGGAAGAGATGGAAGGGCCTGATGGATATCTGTTCTCTTCATTTAGGAGATCTTGTAGGGGAAGTAAAAAGAATATCCCCAGGAGTTCAGTGTCACCTAAAGTTCTCTGCAACCCCATCCTAAGGAGCCTCTGTTAAAGCCGAGATGAAATCCACAAGAGATTTGTTTAAGGAGATACTGACAATCTCCTCCATTTATAGCCTATGTCACCTAAGGACCGACAGTTCTTTCAAGGCAGGTGTGAAACGGACGGATATGATGTGCTCAGATGTCTCATTGAAACAAAAGCTTTATTTCTTCGATTCAGATCCATATGTGTACCATACATCCTATGTTCCAGGCCCTTTCATATAATTTTTTAAAGTTATTATTTGTATTCGATTGTCTGGGTATTCTTATGTCCTTTAGCACAGTAGGTTCACCTCGTCCTCTGAAATGTAAATAAAATTGGTGTTGGCCTTGTAAACATCAGGGTTCCTGGAGAGAGGAATGGTACCCTCTCTTTATAGAGGTATGGTCAGGAGGAAGGAGCCAATCACAGTGAGTGAGGCACCCACAAACAGCAACAGTGGGGAGACATCACCACTGTGGGGGACGGATGTGGGGAGAAGCAGTGTTACTAGAACCTGGAAATGCTACAGGTGGAAGGGGGCCAACCAGCCAGGATTGGTAGTGGTAGGTGGGCAGAACCAGAGCCCAGCTGGGGCCCAGGAGTAAATACCCCACCATCTGTCTCCCCTCAATCTCTGAGCTCTTGCTGTCACCTCCTATTGGCTGCTTCTATCCAACAGGTGAGGGATACCCGGGGATTTGATCCGCAGAAGTCATTACTCCCTAAGCTCAGAAAGAGCAGTGAAGAGAGTGAAATGGGACCAGCACCAATCTCAATTCTGTGTGTGGTGGAAACCCATTTTTTTCTAGAAGTTGTTAGGGGCCTAATGCTAGAGGCAGGAAAGGAGACCCAGAAGAAACTAGGTTATACTACTGTAACAGTGAAACTCTGTGTCTTACAATGGTGTGCCCCCGTATTACTGCCAAGTAGGGCTCAGCTCCATATGTGCGCTCAGGAACCCAAGCAAATGGTGCTCTCTCTTCTGGTGAGTTCTAAAGGGAACAGGAAGCTTCTAGTGCTGAGGGTGAAAGAGAACTATGCATATGCTTTTCACTGCTTCGTTGTGAAAAATGACAGACATCATTCCACTCATGTTTAACTGGTCATCTCTTATTTTCTAACATCAGTTCCTACCCTACTTGAAATCCCTTCCCCTGTCCTTTGAATTTCTCCACTCTTCCTATTAGCTGACTTAATGCTAAATTCCTGTTCATTTCATATTCAAAAAGTTTAGATCTCCTTTATACTTGCTCCAGATTAATCCGTATTGTTTAGAATGTCTTGCTCTCCGTTTTTGGCTGTGCCATGCAGCTTGTGAGATCTTAATTCCCCAACCAGGGATTGAGTTCTCTCCCTCAGCAGTGAAAAGGCAGAGTTCTAACCCCTGGACCCCAGGGATAGAATGTCTCATTTTATACACCCAACTACCTACTGAAATACGTTCTTATGAAAAGTTAGATCAGTTCTCTTCTTAGGAGAAATTCTGAGGTCAAATTTTAAAGAGACTCATTTTTGTTTCTTCACATATAATTTCTCCATTTAAAAAAAAATGACAACCATGAGTCAGAAACAGGGAGTGATTCACCCATGGTTATTTAGTATTTAGTTAGTAGAGAAGGGAATGGCTACCCATTCCAGTATTCTTGCCTGGAGAGCTCCATGGACAGAGAAACTTGTTGGGCTACAGTCCATGTGGTCACTGAGAGTCAGACATGACTGAGTGACTAACGCTTCCTATGTCTGTGTCCATAGTTCTTTATCCTGTACCATCTCCCTCTCTGTATCCTCTTCTTGGAAAAACCACTCTTCCCTTAATACTATCTGCCTGGTTTTACTTTGATCTTGTGCAGCTGAACTCTGTATATAAAGAAGCCAACACCTTGGTGAAAATCATTAATTTTCAAAAGCTTTTATTTCAGTGACTCCAAAGATAATTGCTAAAAATAGGTACCCTCCCTGCAAGACACCGTTAAAATCAACTCATTTTGTGGTCAGGGTTCCCAAAGGCATGAAGATGTGCAGAGAATGCAAGTGTTTCTGCAGCCGTGACAAATCTCCCCCACGGATGGGTGTGCAATAAATAATGATTTCTCAGAGGCAGCCTTTGGTGCTCAGAATTGGGGCAGGGGGGTAGACATGCCTGGAGATGTCCAAGTAGGCCTGGGTTTTTCCAATAGGGAATATGCCTCATTTTGTATAAATATAGGAGTGCAGTGAGGAAAGAGCTTACTGGGGACCTCTTAAGATTATTGGTATTTCAAAGTTCTGCATATGAAACCTTCTGTTAATGTTGGTGATTTTCTTTAGCCTCTGAAGCAGACATCCTAACTACTATAAGTTCAAGGTCTAAAGGAAATTAGCAGCAGGTTGTAAGTGGGTGCCATTCCTATTTTCTCTACTCCCGCCTTTAGCCTGTGGCCTTTTGGTGGCTCAGTTAACTCTTTTGCTTTTTAATAAGTGTGGGGAGGAAGCGTATGCACTTGGGCAAGACTGGGCTTACCTCCTTGTTGGGCATTCCAGTGGGCAGGCTTCCATCCTTCCCTCTTTCTGTCCATGGTCGTCCTCCTTCCATCTCTCCCCCTCTTTCTTCTTCTCTATGAATCTCCCTGCTTCCTTCTGTCTCTCTTCCTTCCTTTTTTGGACCTATTTCCTCCCAGGTACCACACGTGTTGGCCTTTCTCTCCCCTCTCCTTTTTTGTTTAATAACATTGGAATTTTATTATTAAATGTTCAGTAATCAATTTAAACATTTGACATTTCAGAGGAGGGACATCTAAGTCTTCATTGTAGCTGGTAGATTGTTCTAGCATTCACTGAAACACACGTTTGGGATAGTAAGTAGATGCTCACTTATCAAGTGAGAAACTGATTGGTAGAGAAGCAAAATGTCTTGAGGATAATATCTCAGTTTTTTCCAATACTTTCTTTTCTTCGCATTCTTTTTAAAAATGTTTACTTCTTCCCTTTTGGCTGCACCGGGTCTTTGTGGCTGTGCTCTGACTTTCTCCAGTTGGTGTGAACAAGGGCTACTCTCTCGTTGTGGTGTGCGGGCTTCTCATTGTGGGGGCTTCTCTCGTTGTGGAGCAGGGCCCTAGAGCGCAGGCTCAGTGGCTGTGGAGCACTTGGGCTCAGTTTCTCCTCAGCACGTGGAGTATTCCTGGACCAGGGATTGAGCATGTGTCCCCTGCATTGCAGGTGGGTTCTTAGCCACTAAATTACCAGGGAAGTCCTTCATACTCTTTTTTAAACATTTCATTTACTTGAACGTCTTTCTCATTTTAAAGACCAGGCAGCCTCTTCTGTGTTTGCTCCAGCTTCTTAGCCTGTAACCAGGTGGGTAAGACTGGACCATGTAGGTCGTGCAGATTTATAAGGGGAGCCTGTAATGCTCTCCAGTTCAACTCTGTAAGTAAAACTCATCCTTCTCTTCATCCTCTCCTGGGTCTTTGCATCTTTTACTCAAATTGGTTAGAATCCATATGGGGAGGAAAAGGCATGATTGACATCCCTGAATTTTCAACATATAGAGAGCTGTCTGGGAAGTCTTAAAATTTCCACACAAGGGTAAAAAAGAAACTATAAAAATAAATTAAGATAATTCCACAAAAGGACTAGTTATTGAGGAAAAGAACAATGTGGGGTAACAGGTGCTACTGATGGAGCCCCCAAGGCCAAAGTCAGCTCTTAGAAGCAGAAAGTCTTAGTAATTGGATGACTTTAGTGTGGGTGAAAAACAGAGGCCTTTTATTTGAGTTCTAGTACCTTACTTTGTAGACACAGACTTTTTTTTTTTTTAATTGGAATATTATTGCTTTACAATGTTGTGTTGGTTTCTCCTGTGCAATGAAATGATTCAGCTATATGTATCCGTATATCCCCTCCCTCTGGAGGCTCTCTCCCACCCCATCCTCATCCCATCTCCCTAGGTCATCACAGAATACCAAGCTGAGCTGCCTCTGTTACACAGCAGGTTCCCACGAGCTATTTATTTTACACATCAGTTCAGATCAGTTGCTCATTTGTGTCCGACTCTTTGCGACCCCATGAACTGCAGCACGCCAGGCCTCCCTGTCCATCGCCAACTCCTGGAGTCCACCCAAAACATTGTGTCGGTGATGCCATCCAACCATCTAATCCTCTGTCATCCCCTTTTCCTCCTGCCCTCAATCTTTCCCAGCATCAGGGTCTTTTCAAATGAGTCAGCTCTCTGCATTAGGTGGCCAAAGTGTTGGGGATTCAGCTTCAACATCAGGCCCTCCAATGAACATCCAGGACTGATCTCCTTTAGAATGGACTGATTGGATCTCCTTGCAGTCCAAGGGACTCTCAACAGTCTTCTCCAACACCACAGTTCAAAAGCATCAATTCTTCAGCGCTCAGCTTTCTTTATAGTCAAACTCTCACATCCATACATGACTACTGGAAAAACCATAGCCTCGACTAGACGAACCTTTGTTGACAAAGTAATGTCTCTGCTTTTTAATATGCTGTCTGGTTGGTCATAACCTTCCTTCCAAGGAGCAAGCATCTTTTAATTTCATGGCTGCAATCACCATCCGCAGTGATTTTGGAGCCCAGAAAAATAAAGTCAGGCACTGTTTCCACTGTTTCCCCATCTATTTGCCGTGAAGTGATGGGACCAGATGCCATGATCTTAGTTTTCTGAATGTTGAGCTATAAGCCATCTTTTTCACTTTTCTCTTTCACTTTCATCAAGAGGCTCTTTAGTTCCTCTTCATTTTCTGCCATAAGGGTGGTGTCATCTGCATATCTGAGGTTATTGATATTTCTCCCGGCAATCTTGATTCTGCTTGTGCTTCTTCCAGCCCAGTGTTTCTCATGATGTACTCTGCATTTAAGTTAAATAAGCAGGGTGACAATATACAGCCTTGACGAACTCCTTTTCCTATTTGGAACCAGTCTGTTGTTCCATGTTCAGTTCTAACTGTTGCTTCCTGACCTGCATACAAATTTCTCAAGAGGCAGGTCAGGTGATCTGATATTCCCATCTCTTTCAGAATTTTCCACAGTTTATTGTGATCCACACAGTCAAAGGCTTTGGCATAGTCAATAAAGCAGAAGTAGATGTTTTTCTGGAACTCTCTTCCTTTTTCAGTGATCCAGCGGATGTTGGCAATTTGATCTCTGATTCCTCTGCCTTTTCTAAAACCAGCTTGAACATCTGGAAGTTCATGGTTCACATATTGCTGAAGCCTGGCTTGGAGAATTTTGAGCATTACTTTACTAGCATGTGAGATGAGTGCAATTGTGTGGTAGTTTGAACATTCTTTCATATTTACCTTTCTTTGGTATTGGAATGAAAACTGACATTTTCCAGTCCTGTGGCCACTGCTGAGTTCTCCAAATTTGCTGGCATATTGAGTGCAGCACTTTCACAGCATCATCTTTTAAGATTTGAAATAGCTCAACTGGAATTCCATCACCTCCACTAGCTTTGTTCATAGTGATGCTTCCTACGCCCACCTAAGTTCACATTCCAGGATGTCCGGCTCTAGGTGAGTGTGGGTGATCACACCTTCATGATTATCTGGGTCATGAAGATCTTTCTTGTACAGTTTTTCTGTGTATTCTTGCCACCTCTTCTTAATATCTTCTGCTTCTGTTAGGTCCCTACCATTTCTGTCCTTTATTGAGCCCATCTTTGTATGAAATGTTCCCTTGGTATCTCTAGTTTTCTTGAAGAGATCTCTAGTCTTTCCCATTCTGTTGTTTTCCTCCATTTCTTTGCATTGATTGCTGAGGAAGGCTTTTCTTATCTCTCCTTGCTATTCTTTGGAACTCTGCATTCAAATGGGTATATCTTTCCTTTTCTCCTTTGCTTTTTGCTTCTCTTCTTTTCACAGCTATTTGTAAGGCCTCCTCAGACAGCCTATTTTGCTTTTTCGCATTTCTTTTTCTTGGGCATGGTCTTGCTCCCTGTCTCCTGTACAATGTCACAAACCTCCGTCCATAGTTCATCAGGCACTCTGTCTATCAGATCTAGTCCCTTTCTACATGTGATAGTGTATATATGTCAACCCTAATCTCCCAGTTCATCCCACCCTCCCCCAATACCCCGTGTCCACAGGTGTCTAGGTCTGTATCTCTATTCCTGCCCTAGAAATATGTTTATCTGTACCATTTTTCTAGGTTCCACATGTATATGTTAATATGTGATATTTGTTTTCCTCTTTCTGACTTTCTTCATTCTGTATGACAGACTCTAGGTCCTTCAAGGTCTCTACAATTAACAACCTAAATGATTGGACAGATGAATGGATAAAGAAGTTGTGGTACATATACACAAAGAAATATTACTCAGCCATAAAAGGAATGAAACTGGGACACAGATGGTTTTGAGTCATTTTAAGTCATTTATCTGTAATTTCAGCAGAACTTTAGCTGGGGCCCTCAGACTCAGGGCCTGGAGTTAGGGAGAGAACAGAGTCACATTAGGGGGTCAAGAAGACTTTTCCAGGAACTGAAACAGCAAAGATTCTGTCTTGGTTAGAGATACTTGTATTTTTCTTGAGCCAAGGTTTTCTCAGCTACCTTAGGAGTAGCCATGTTGGAAAAGGCAAGGCCTTATAAAGAGCTAGAAGAACTTTCCTCACTATGAGCTCCTCCTTAATCACAGTCACAAGAGGCCCAGCGTAGGACTGGGTGGATGTGTCTTGTGCGTCTGCTCCATGCCCTTGGCTCACCACTGATTGCAGAGTTGGTGCTGGAGGTCCATTCCCATGCAGGCTGCCAACATTCTGCTAATATCTAATCTCCATGCTCACACCTCAGTGTATTTTCCTGAAGCCACGTGATAGCCTGGAATAGCAGGAAAGTTAGCAAGCCTCTAGATAACCCTCAAAGGATGAGGGATGGGAGGCAGTGAACAAAGATCCTGCTACCTCTCCTTCATAGAGACAATCCTGAGGTGCAATACTGTTCCTCACAGGGCCACAGTGGGGCTGACCCCCAGCTGCCCACAGCATTAACCAGCTCAGAACTGCTCCTTTGGGATTACCCTTTTCCTGACTCATTCTCATCACCCCCTTACTGTTGCTTCCAGGGCTTACAGTCCAAGTAAGTACTCAAGTCCTCAGATATCACTGCCTTCAAAGGGACCATATTAAGACACTAGGTGGTTCATTCTATTTTTTTTTTTTAAGGGACCTCTGTACTGTTCTCCATAGTGCTTGTATCCATTCACCAACAGTGTAGGAGGGTTCCCTTTTCTCTACACCCTCTCCAGGATTTATTGTTTGTGAATTTTTTGATGATGGCTGTTCTGACCATGTGGGGTGATACCTCATTGTAGTTTTGATTTACATTTCTCTAATAATTAGTGATGTTGAGCATCTTTTCATGTGTTTGTTGGCCATCTGTATGTCTTCTTTGGAGAAATGTCTCTTAGGTCTTCTGGCCATTTTTTTTTTGGTTGGCCTCCTTTTTTGTTTTAATATTGAACTATTTGTACATTTTGTCTGTTGCTTTGTTTGCAAATATTTTCTCCCATTCTGAGGATTGTCTGTTTGTCTTGTTTATGGTTTCCTTTGATGTATGTAGAATCTAGAAAAATGGTATCGGTGAACCTAGTTCCAGAGCAGGAATAGGGACACAGACACAGAGAATGGACATGCAGATAGAGAAGGGAAAGGGAGGCATGGGATGAATTGGGAGATTCGGCTTGACATAAATACACTGCCACTTCCCTGGTGGCTCAGGTGGTAAAGAATCTGCCTGCAGTGTGGGAGACCTGTGTTTGATCCCTGGATTGGGAAGATCCCCTGGAGAAGGGAACCAAGTATCCTGGCCTGGAGAATTCTCTGGACAGAGAAACATGGAAGACTACAGTCCACGGGGTTGCAAAGCGTCAGACATGACTAAGCGACTTCCAAATACTTTGTGTGTTAGCCACTCAGTTGTGTCCGACTCTTTGCAACTCCATGGACTACTGCCCACCGGGTTCCTCCATCCATGGGATTCTCCAGGCAAGAACACTGGAGTGGGTTGCCATTTCCTTCTGCATCAAATACATTACCATGTATAAACTAGATAGCTAGTGGGAACCTGTGTTATAGCACAGGGAGCTCAGCTCAGTGCTCTGTGATGACCTAGATGAGTGGAGTTGGGGTGTGGGAGGGAGGTTGAAGAGGGAAGGGATGTATGTATACATATCGCTAATTCCTTCATTGTATAACAGAAACTAACCCAAGATTGTAAACCAAATATACTCCAATAAAAAAACTACAAAAAATGACATTAGGTAATCTCTTGTGTGTCAAATGGTTTGAGGACTAAACTTTGGCAAGTGGAATTCTAGTTGATTTCTTTCTCTCTTTACCTTGTTTCTCATCAAGAGTTTAGAGAGTATGGGTGTTAAGTTCAGAGAAAGTAAGAAAATAGGTGGTAGAAAAGATTTTAATGCTACCTTTTCAGTAGCTTGTAGTAAAGTAGGAAAGGCAAGATTTGGGGCAAAAGTATATGACAGAGGTCATCACTTTTATTTGAATTAGTGTTAGCAGAGGGACTTTGCCAACCATGGAAGCTATTGCATTTTTAGATCTTTCCCAATTGTATGAGGTTAAAAATAACAGTTTCATATTTATTGTTTTAGTTCCTATTTCTTTAATTATAGTTAGAGTATTTTTTCCTTATATTTATTCATCATTGTTATTTTTTCTATAAGTTGAATATTCCACAAATTATTTAACAAGCCACTTAGATGATATTTAGGTCAAGTGCTCTTTCTAACTAGTATAAGAAATGCTGTAATATATGAAAAAACAGCCAATTTTCCTCATTACTAAAGTACAGCACATTGAAGGAACAAGGGTTTTTTTCTATATATTTTTGTTGTAAACATTGACATGTTTGGTAATACTCCATGTATACAGTTTTTGCAGGGGAATTGGCACTGAGATTGATGGTGCAAATTGGTACACCATTTTGAAGGCACTTGAACAATTTCTATCAAAATTTAAGATGAGTCTATTTATTGTTGCAGCATTTCCAGAAAATTTGTCCTGCAAATATGCTTACCAGAGTTCCCAACTATTACGCTTTATTGAGTGTGTGTGTGTTAGTCTATGAATGAAGAATAGACTAGCCAAGATGGAGAATTGATAAAGACTTCTCACTCCTCTCTGAATTTAATCCTGGAGATGTTGCAGAAGTGACAGAGAGATTCCTGGATCCTGTTGTTGTTGTTCAGTTGCTAAGTCATGGCTAACTCTTTGTGGCTCCATGGACTGCAGCATGCCAGGTGCCTCTGTCCTCCACTATCTCCCAGAGTTTGCTCAAATCCATGTCCATTGAGTCAGGGATGCCATCCAACTGTCTCATCCTCTGCTGTGCCCTTCTTTTGCCTTCAATCTTTCCCAGCATTAGGGTCTTTTCAAATAAGTCAGTTCTTCACCTCAGGTGGCTAAAGTATTGGAGCTTCAGCTTCAGCATCAGTCCTTCCAATGAATATTCAGAGTTGATTTCCTTTAGGATCGACTGCTTTGATCTCCTTGCTGTCCAAAGGACTCTCAAGAATCTTCTCCAGCACCACAATTTGAAAGCATCAGTTCTTCGGCACTCAACTGTCTTCGTGGTCCAACTCTCATATCATGGATCCTAGAACATAACTAAAACTATGGAATCATTTAGAGAGGGTGAACGTGATAGACTGTTGGTACAAAAAGAGGTTCAGATGCCACAGATGACAGGTAGGCAAGGTGAGAACTTGAGTTGGCCCCCTTTTAGCTATTGCAGACAGGGAAATGGGGCCTTACCCCAGTGCTAGCCTGAGGCAGTTGGCATGGTAGCCAAACACGGCTGGAGTTCTGTGGGGGTGGAGAGCTGATGGCAAGGACTGCTGGTGAGCTGGCCAGCCTCTGGATATTCCCTACAGAGGGTGGCTGCCCATGGAGAGCAGCACTGTCTGCAGTCTAGAACCTGGCCCATTCCCAGGAGAGGAGAGGGATTGAGGCAATAAAGGAAAGGACTGTGAAGGAATTGTTACACCAGCCTCTTTGACCTGAACTATCCTTCCCACAACCCTGTTTACCAGAAAAAATACAGAATGGGGTCAAGGATGTTGCCATCAACCCCATCTACTCCCTCCTTTTACTCGTCACAGCCAAAGTACTTGATAGTTCCAAAGAATATGATCTCATAGGAAAATATAACAAGACATCAGATTCTATAATCTATGCTATAAGAAGCAGAAATAATGAATCAGACAGGGTTTTTTTTTTTTTTTAAATAAGGGAAACCAATAACCTGATAGGAATAAGCAAAGATCTTAGGAGCATAAACTAGGAATAAGAAATTTTGAAGAGGGCTTCCCTGGTGGTCCTTGCAATGCAGCGGACACAGGTTCGACGCCTGCTAAGAGAAGATCCCACATGCTACAGGGCAACTAAAGCCGTGCACCACAGCTACTGAGCCTGTGCTCCAGAGCCTTTGAGCTGCAGCTACTGAGCACCCTACAGACTGTGCTCCACAACAAGAGAAGCCACTGCAGTGGGAAGCCCCTGCACACAACTTGAGAAAGCCTGTGAGTAGCAATGAAGACCCAGTGCAGCCAAAAATGTAAATAAATACAATAAATTAAAAAAAAAGAAGTTTTGAAGAACCATTTGGAGATTTGGGACACGAAAAGTATATTGTGAAAAATGGAAAATATATTGTCATTTGGAGATTTGGGACATGAAAAGTATATTGTAAAAAATGGAAAATACATTGTCAATGGGTAAGTTAGACAGCAGAATGAATACAGCTGAAGAACAAATTAGTGAACTGAAGGATTCAGCCAATGAAGTCACCATAAAGCATTTGGGAGGGGTACATCTTTGCAAGAAAAAAGTTAAGAATTAGAATTCTGGTAGGAATCTCAGAAGGACAAAAAGAATAAATGGAGAGGAGGCAGTAATTTGCCAGAATGAAAATGGGACATGGTATTCAGGCAAACAGTAGGGACCTTCTGGGCCCCAAGCCCCTGGGCTGTCACCAAGAGATTCTAATCCAGAATGGCACTGCAGCGCAGTGGGGTTCCTGAGTGTATTCAAACATGGTAATTTATTATTATTTATTTACAAGAAACAGATTGTCTTTTGACCTTTCTATTCCTGCAGGGCTGGTTCTGAGATATTGTAATAGTTTTCAGCACAAACAAGAATGCAACATGTGTAGCAATTTCCAACTCTGCTTCCTGGTCAGATTTTGATGGATAAAGTGATGCAAATGAGATGCAAGACCCTTGTTCAGCACTTTTCCCTTGATCATCCTGTTCAGACACCAAGCATCTGAGCATCAGCTGCAGATTTTAACTCTTTTGTTCCCTCTGCAATTTTCTTCTGAAATTGTTTTCCTTCCCCCTTTTTTTAAAGAGTTTTTTTGACGTGGAGCATTTTTAAAGTCTTTATTGAATTCTGTTACCATATTGTTTCTGTTTTTTTTTTTTTTTAATGTTTTGATTTTTTGGCTGTGAGGCATGTAGAATCTTAGCTTCTCAACCAAGGTTCGAACCCACACCCCCTGTATTGGAAAGCAAAGTCTTAACCACTGGCCTGCCAGAGAAGTCGTAAAGTTCTTTTTCTCTTTCTTTACCTGCTTTCTTTGCATTTCTCAATTTGGCTATATTCTATTTATTTCTTTTCTATTGTTTGTTGTTTCTTTATCTATATCATCTATTGCTTCATGCCACTTTCTTCTCTTCTTCACTATTTTCAGAGCTATTCATTGATTATTCCATCAATTTATCCATTCAACAATCATTTTGAGAAACTAGTCAAGGCTATGGTTTTTCCTGTGGTCATGTATGGATGTGAGAGTTGGACTGTGAAGAAGGCTGAGCGCCGAAAAATTGATGCTTTCGAACTGTGGTGTTGGAGAAGACTCTTGAGAGTCCCTTGGACTGCAAGGAAATCCAACCAGTCCATTCTGAAGGAGATCAGCCCTGGGATTTCTTTGGAAGGAATGATGCTAAAGCTGAAACTCCAGTACTTTGGCCACCTCATGCAAAGAGTTGACTCATTGGAAAAGACTCTGATGCTGGGAGGGATTGGGGGCAGGAGGAGAAGGGGATGACAGAGGATGAGATGGCTGGATGGCATCACTGACTCGATGGATGTGAGTCTGAGTGAACTCTGGGAGTTGGTGATGGACAGGGAGGCCTGGCGTGCTGCGATTCATGGGGTAGCAAAGAGTCGGACACGACTGAGCGACTGATCTGATCTGATCTGATCTGATATCCCAGACATTACTGAAGGCACTGGGGTACAGTGAATACGACAGAACAAAGGTATCTAAACCCACTCTAATGGGGGAGGACAGAAAATAAGCAAGTCAACAAACAAAATAAAAACCACAAATGTGGGTACTAATAAATGCAATGAAGAAAACAGTGTGTACTAGAGAGTGATGTGGGGTGGGGTGGGATGCTTTATATGGGGAGAGAGATGTCAGGGTAAGTCTGAGGAGGTGACAGTTAAATTGAGATCTAGAGGGTAAGGAGGAATCAGTTCTGAGAGATCTGGTGGGAAATCATCCCATGTAGAAGGAAAAGCATGTATAAATGCCCTGAGGTTGGAATGGTACATTCTTCTACCTTTTCTTCTTTTTCTTTCTCTTTTGTCATCTCTAGTAAGTTTCAGAATAAATATCCATACATTTTTAAGATAGGAACTATGTCTTTAAAATCTTCATTCCCTGTGGCCTGGTTTCTGCACCAACTTCTTGCTTACAACTGTTTCCTTGCTTGCTTGAAGTTGTTCTTTTGGTGGCCACGAATGTCTTCCTAGGTATGGCAGTAATCTGAGAATAAAGAATAAGAATAAAGAATTAAATTAAAGAATAAAGAGAATAAAGAATATTAGCCCTTGACTCCCTTTGTCCAGCAGTTGGACATCTGGAACTGTCTCATTCTGTTTGAGGGTAGGTCTTTACTAGGGTAGGGAGTGTAGGAGAACCTTTATGACATATGAAAAGCTACATAGACCCCTGTAAGCTGGATTGGGTACCCCTCTTGTGTGTTTCTATAACCTCATCATGGCTGTTGGCTCTTTCTGTTACCTGTGGGTGATTCTAGACACAGCTCATTTCCTTTGATCTTCACAACGCTGCAATAAATTAAATTATTAGCCTCTATTTTCATCTCCTTTGTAATAGTATTATTTATCCATCTATCATGGCCTCATAGTGGGTGGGATTCACTTTCCTGCCTCTTGACCTTGTTGCTCTGACCATTGAGATGTTAGTGGACATGTACAGGCACAGGGTTGGAGTGCACTTGTATATTAAGACTGGCCTTCTTGCATTCCTGTCGTTACTATAGGATACAAATGTCCTAAGAGTCCAGCTCATCCCAGAGAAAAGGAGAGACAAGTTCAGCACACCTGAATCCAACCCAACCTGGATCAGTCAAAACCCAACTGACCCACAGATGTGTGACCAAAATTTAGTATAAATTTAACATAAATATAAACTCAATAAATATTCACGAATAAATGCATATTGTTTCTGGCATAATTGTTTGTTTATAGGTCTGTATGGAGCTCTTTGGGGCTTCTCTGTTGGCTCACTGGTAAAGAATCTCCTGCCAATGAAAGAAACGCAGATTTGACCCCTGGATCGGGAAGATCCCCTAGAGAAGGAAATGGCAACCCGCTCCAGTATTCTTGCCTGGGTAATCCCATGGACAAAGGAGCCTGGCGGGCTTAAGTCCATCGGATCACAGAAGAATCGGACATGACTGAGCAACTAAAGAACAACAATGGAGCTCTTTGGGGGCAAGGGGTGTTAACATTTCTGCACATTAAGGGCAACCTATGATCCAGGTAAGTGATGGGCCCTCTGAATACTTTCTAGAATAGGTCTGAGGCTTCTTCAGGTCTCATTAGCAGCCTCAGCTTCTATGTACTGAATAATCAGCCAGGAGCCAAATTAGATTCCTGCTGAATTCCTAAGGATTTCAGAGTTTGCTCCCTTGGGTCCTGATTTTATGACTCTTTTCTTATCATCATGAATTCTTAAGTGTAGTCTGTGCTTTATAAGGTTGGACAATCTCCAGGCTACTAAGTACCCAGGACATGTTACAGGATGATCTAAGGGTCTGCACGGTGACAAGGAGCAATTTGATGTCTACTCATCACAGAAGGTGAGATGGTCAGATACATTCCCACTTACTGTCCATGACAACAGTAATGCCTCCTGATTTACAGGTCTCCAGGGCCTTCTTCTTTGGCATTAAAGTGTCTGAGTCGGACTTTCCTTTGTCTGAGTATCTCGGCTCTGGCCTTGAGGATTTCGAAGAGGAACAAAGAGGAATTGATTCACACGGACTCTGTTGGGCAGACAGAGCTTTGGGTGATGATTCTGAAGTGGTGTGTCTGTGTAGAGAAAGCTAAGATCTTCCTGCCTGAGCTTCGAGCCTTTTGTTTTTCTTTCCAATGTCTTTTCTCTTTTCTTTTGGTGAGAGCACCCTGCTTTTTTGGGAGGAGGGTAACTACCCTCCCCACACTATACACTGTATCATTGGACTGTTAAATGTGGTACTTGTATTGATTTGGGTTTCTGCCAAAACAGACCCTGGGTAAAGGACTCAAGTGAAGGTATTTTATTTGGAAGATGATATTAGATGCACTTTTGAAGAAAAAGGGGGGAAATGAGACTAGGAAAGGGTAAAGAAACAGTATAAATATGCAAATAAGTAGATTACTGCTTTGGGCAATGAGGACTAGTCCCACCCGAGACATGCTTCAGAGTCATCCTACTGGGGGCTAGCAGTGGGGGGAAACCTCTGACTTCTATCTCTGTTGTTTGAGAGTCAAAGGGAGACTCAGGATCTTGAGATGAGATGTTGTTCCTGGGCTGGCAACTGTCTACCAAAATTATAGACCAACTCAGGTGAGTAAGATGACGTGAGTTATTAACAGCAGGGTTTGGTTTTGTTTTTTGTTTTTTAACATTTTTGGCCATCACTCAGCTTCCCGATCAGGGATTGAACACACATCCCCTGCATTGGACCTTATGGGGCAGCAGCTTCTTAGTGCCACGTCCTCCTCTCACCACAGGTGGGTACAAGCCCCAGGCTGGTCCAATCAGATGCCCTCTTCCTGGAATTTTGAGAAGAGTAACATAGGGGCTGGGAAATGACAAGTCTGTTCATCTTCATGTTGGGATCCAAAAGAGATTAGTCCTCAGTTCTTGATACTTTGACCCCCAGAATCGTTCCAATTCACATTGTTTCTGGTTGTTCAGTTTTTCCTCACTTCTCAGAGATTCTCCATACATCCTTCCATTAAATTCCCTTTTTATTAAATTAGCTAGAGCTGATTTCTGCCGCTCGCTTACAGAATATCCTGACAGATGCTGGATCTGCTCCACAGGAAGCTGTCAGAAGGAGTGGTCTTTCACACGGCTTGAAATGAAAAGGCACACTTTAGACCCTTAGCAGGACAGGAGGCCACAGGATAATCTTTGCTCAAGTTTGTTGGAGACCTCAATGCCCAGTTTTCATTCTCAGCTCATACGTCAGCTAGCCCATTTCCCCAGTTCATTCAATTTATCATCCTTAGTTCATCACGAGTCTCTGGTATTGCACTTGGATAGACATATGATATAGTTTGGGCTTCCCTGGTGGCTCAGATGGAGAATCCACCTGCAGTGCAGGAGACTCGGGTTCAGCCCTGGGTGGGGAAGATCCCCTGGAGGAGGAAGTAGCAAACCACTCCAGTATTTTTACCTGGAGAATTCCATGGACAGAGGAGCCTGGAAGACTACAGTCCATGGGATTGTAAAGAGTCGGACATGACTGAGCTACTAACACACACATGGTATAGTATGGTCTGGTGTGATATGATTGTGTGGTATGGTGTAATATAGAGGACTGTACATAGCATGGGATGCTGACTACATTGTGAGTACTGGAACCAGACTCCCTGTGTTCAAATCTCAGCTCTTCCATTTACAGACTACATGGTCTTGAGAAAGTTACCTAATCTCTTTGTGACTCAGTTTCTTTAACTGTAAATATGAAGAAATAATTGTACCTATATTACAGGGTTGTCATAAAGATTAAATGAGTTGACAAAGTACAAGACACAAGGCTGCTGCTAAGTCGCTTCAGTCGTGTCCGACTCTGTGCGACCCCATAGACGGCAGCCCACCAGGCTCCTCCATCCCTGGGATTCTCCAGGCAAGAACACTGGAGTGGGTTGCCATTTCCTTCTCCAATGCATGAGAGT
Source organism: Bos mutus (assembly GCF_027580195.1). NCBI lineage: Eukaryota > Metazoa > Chordata > Mammalia > Artiodactyla > Bovidae > Bos > Bos mutus. Next base: position 19,059,348 of record NC_091641.1, on the reverse strand, counting down.
GAAAAGTGAAAGTGAGGTTGCTCAATAGTGTCAGACCCTCAGCGACCCCATGGACTGAAGCCTTCCAGGCTCCTCTGTCCATGGGATTTTCCAGGCAAGAGTACTGGAGTGGGGTGCCATTGCCTTCTCCGAGACACAAGGCAAGCGTATGTAAATATTAACTGTTATTATGCCTAAAGGCTGTATGCCTATTAGGTCTACACGTCCCTGTGCTTTTTGGATTCACAACTCTGCTTCCTCAAACTTGTGAAAAGCATGGTTGGCAAGATGGGCTGTCCTTTCTTGGGCCAGGGTCAGTGTTTGCATTAAAAGACAGAGAAAAGTACATCTTTAATCGTGCCACGCATCATGACAGGATCATAACCTCTCTCAGAAAACAGATATTAATACTATTAATATTATTGCCATATTATAAGTGAGAAAGCTAGAGCTCGAAAGATGAAGTAACCTGACCTGACCTGGTTCACTCAGCTAGTAAGAGGCAGAAATGCTATTCTCCCAGGTCTGTCTGATTCCAAACTTTGTGTTGGTTCCACTGTGTACATCAGGGGTCTCCGACCCCAGGCCACAGACTGGTACCAGCTGGTGGCCTGTTAGCAGCAGGGGTGCACAGCCGGAGGTGAGTGGGCTGGTGAGCAAGCTTCATCTGTATTTGCAGCTGCTCCCCATTACTCACATTACCGCCTGAGCTCCACCTCTTGTCAGATCAGCAGTGGCATTAGATTCTCATAGGAGTGGGAACCCTACTGCATTTGCATCATCTGGAAACTGTCCCCTGACCCCGCTCCAGGGAAAGATTGTCTTCCATGAAACCGGTCCCTGGTGCCAAAAAGGTTGGGGACCGCTGGTGTACATGGCTTCCCCAGCCCCAAAGCAAATAAATAGCTGCCCTTTCTCTTCCCACTGCCCTCGCACAGGTCCTATCCTCGCTGTTACCTTCTGAAGCTGTGGTTTTGACGTCAGAGGTACTGGCTGCACCGCTGAGTGTCCGTGGGCTCTTATCCTACTCCTTTTGCTTTGTCACTTATTTGTAAGGATTTTTTTCTCGGCCTGTGTAGAAGACCAAGGACAACACTTCCTAAGGACAGTTTGGGATATGACTTGGAGCTGCTGAAGGCAAGGGCAAGCTTGGTGGTTAAGTCCCCTGGGCTCTCTCTGGACCGCTGGGGTCCAAGTCACTGCTTTGCACCCTCTTCGATGTGCATCTTTGGGCAGGTAACACCGTCCCTCAAGCCCAGGACCCTTCATCTGTAAGAGAGGAATGGAAATGATAATTGTTCACTCTTAAGGTGTTTGTACACATTAAGAGAAATAAATATTGGGGAAAAATATTTAAAACATTAAAAAAACTTGGATAAAGGATGACTTTCCAATCAAACCAGACTATAAGCCCAGAACCCAAGGAGAAAAAGATAGACCCATTGATGATATTAAAAACCAAACCAAACATACAGCAAAAGAACAAAACAAAATCAAAGGCCAAACAATAGGATGGGGAGTTTTTTCAATAACACATACAGTAGAAAAAGTATTAATATTCCTAACATGCAAAGACCTCCTATAAACTAAGAAGAAACAGGTAAATAATGTAAAAGAAAATTCAGCAAAAGGACTATAATTAGACCTCTCACCAAAGAGGGTCTCCAAATGACCAGTTGGAATCCAAAAGGTTCAGGGAAATGTAAATTAAAGCTAACACAAGATAGTACTTTTTAAAAATCCATTCAATTGGGGGAAAAGAGCTAAAAAGAGAAATCATCTCAAGCTGACAAAAATGTGAGGAAAAAAATCCTTTCATATATCTCTGGTGGGAATAGGAGATGTGACAACAAGTAATACTGGAAAAAATTAAATATTTGTTAAAAATAAACTACACACACTTTTTACCTAGCAACCCAACATTTAAGAATCATCTTACTTAAAGAAATCGCTTCTATATTAAAATAGATGTTCAAGGATCTTTATTCCAATCTTTGGGGAAAAATTCAAAACCAGCCTGGATATTCCTCAACATAAGGCTGGTTGAATACATCGTTCTGTACCCACTGAGGAATCTATTACAGTCATTAAAAAGGAATAAGTATGGGAACTCCTTGGTCCAGTGGTTAGGACTCCAAGCTTTCACTGCTGTGGGACTGGGTTCAGCCCCCATTCAGGGAACGAAGATCCTGCAAGCTTCGCAGCACAGCACAGCAAAAAAAAAAAAAAGAGTATAAATAAGCTGGTGTTTCCATACAATGGGATACTGGTGGTGGTTTAGTTGCTAAGTTGTGCCTGACTCCTGCGACTGCATGGACTGTAGCCTGCCGGGCTCCTCTGTCCATGGGATTCTCCAGGCAAGAATACAGAAGTGGGATATTGCTGCTGCTGCTGCTGCTAAGTCGCTTCAGTCGTGTTCGACTCTGTGAGACCCTGTAGACGGCAGCTCACCAGGCTCCCCCGTCCCTGGGATTCTCCAGGCAAGAACACTGGAGTGGGTTGCCATTTCCTTCTGCAATGCATGAAAGTGAAAAGTGAAAGTGACCCCATGGACTGCAGCCTACCAGGCTCCTCCATCCATGGGACTCTCCAGGCAAGAGTACTGGGATATTGCTACTCAGTGATAAAAAGAAGTGAACTATTGATGCATATACCAATTTAGATGAATCTCAAAGGCATTACGCTGAGTGAAAGAAGTCAAACTTGAAAGGTTACATGCAGTGTGATTGATATAATCTTGAAATGACACAACTGAAAGCTGGCAAACAAATTAGTGGTTGCCAGAGATTAAGGGTGGACAAGGGAACTTCCTGAGGTGATAGAAATGTATATCCTTACTGTGGCAGTGGTTAGTTATATGAATGCATAGATGTGCTGAACTTCATAAAATTGCAAACTCCTGAAAATGTTGGTTTTACTGTATAGCAATTTACAAAAAAATTAACAACAAAAATAAATTATATCTCAATTGATTGACCTGGAAGGGTGTCTATGATACATTCAGGGAGAAAAATGTGGTAAAACAAGGTGTATAATATGATTCTATTTTTAAAATTTTTATTTATTGACTTGATTTTCGGTTGTGCTGGGTCTTCTTGGTGTATGGAAGCTTTTCCCTAGTTGCGGTGAGCAGGGGCTACGCTTCATTGCAGTGTAAGACTTGCCACACCATGGATAAGATAGGGGACAAACCTTGAAGTTGTTGAGCCCTTGGAGGGGCCCTGGCCAACCAAACCCCAATGTGTAACAACATTCCAAGTTTTACAAGACAAAACAAACAGCATTAACATGAAACCAGAGCTGTAATTTGCTCACAGATTGATGATGATATCAATGTGCATCCTGGGATTATAAACCAGAACCAAACTGCATTCTGTGAAGTCTCATCCACAGAGCAGATTCACTGCCAGGGACCTTTTCCCAATTGAGACTCAAGATGTGCTATGACACAGGACTTCCCAGTGTTATTTGAATCTGGATGTTGGTCAAAACCCAATTTGGTGATGTATCCTCTGCTCTTTCTATTTCTCTTTTCTTTTATATTGAAAGTCACCTAGATAATTCTCTAATAAATATTGGTATTACTAATTTGTATAGAATGAGTGGCTTATTTTGTTAACAAATCCTTTGAACCTGAGACGAAAGTGAAAACTTTTGGCAAAACAAGGAGTGGAAAGTGGCTTTTACTTATTAGCTTATATTCTTCTGTTTTATTATACAACTGGCCATGGTATTTGTTTTTGTAATGGGAAAATAAAAATAAACCAAAAGAACCAAGACACTTTAAAATGGAGATAAGACCAAGCAGAGAATCTCTTTCCATCTTCTCTGATAGAAAACTTAACTATTTCTCTGTCACTGGTTGTATGAGATTCACAAAGGCAGCCATAAAAAGTATATATTTTTTTCTCTAATACTAAAGCAATTCCTGGGTTTGTTGATCCTAATGTGAAGGTGAGATTTGTCTGATATAGATCTGTTAGGTCAGTCTAATAAATCACTCTGCTGGTCGCTGTATTAGAAATTCAATGTCTGGAGACACAACTCTCAATGTGTCTATGGCTCCCCAGACACCACTGGTCTTCATCCCCATTGCCTACAACCCTGATGGGTTGGGCTGGAAGAATCTGGAACTGGACATTCCTCTCCACATGTCTCCCTTTTATGCTTTGGAGCTGCTCCTCCTCCTCAGTTTCCCTAAGTGCCCAGAAATAACTTACTGCAATTGAGAACACAGAAGTTTGCTTTGGTCCTGCCAGAAAAACTGAAAAACATATAGTCTACTAAGTAAAATTATATAGAAGACTAGAGTAGCTGCAGTGATGGTGGGCAGATCCTTAGGCAAAACCTCAAAGTGAAAAACTGCTTTCTCCATTCCCTTAGAATGGGATCCCTTTAGAGACAGGTTCGCATTGTCTAGATATATCAAGACTAATATACAAAGAAAATTTGTACTGACTGTTACAACAAAGCCGGCAGACCACTGCAATGATAAGAATTTTCAGGTCTAATCTTCAGGATGTCTTCCAGTCACTAAAGTTGAAAAACGGGAAAAGATATTAAATGTATGATTGGTGGAGAGTTCACCTGGGAACAATATGACTTTAGAACAAGACAGTCTCAGGTCAAATCAGCGCTCCAGCATCAGCCGCATGACCACAGGCGTGTGGATGAAACTCTGCAGTTCAATTTTTGTCATCTGGATCATGGAGATCACAGTACTGCTTTAGTTGGATCCTTGGAAGGAAACTCTGAGATGGACAGCTGGAAGTAGAGGCTTACTGGGGAGATACACTTGTGAAAAAGGGCAGAGGGGTGAGCTGACCTGCAATATGCTTGCAGCTGAGGCCTCTAGAACTTGGACAAGAACTTGACCTGGGACAGACTTCCAGAGTCCCAAATTGAGAGAGAGGTGCTGAGCCTTTGAACCCTTGATCCAAAGGATTATTGGCCAACTGCCGTCCCCTGGGATGGTGTGTGACCTTGGGTGATGTAGTTCTCTGTAACTGATTGCGGTTTCTAGTAAGAGGTACAACTGTGAGCCTCCAGCAGCCTATATTCCCAGGTGGACTGCTTTGGCTTTTTTCCCCCCTAATATTTATTTATTTACTTACTTGACTGTGTCAGGTCTTAGCTGTGGGCCACAGGATCTTTTATCTTCGTTGCAACATGCGGGTATTTGTTTTAGAAAACTTATATGAAAATCCTTTTATTTATTAATTTATTTTAAAATTGGTGTAAAGAGCTGACCCATTGGGAAAGACCTTGATGTTGGGAAAGATTGAAGGCAAAAGAAAAGGGGGCGGCAGAGGGTGAGATGATTAGATAGCATCACCGACTTGATGGACGTGAATTTGAGCAAACTCCGGGAGACAGTGAAGGACATGGGGAGCGTGGCGTGCTGCAGTCCATGGGGTGGCAAAGGGCTGGATAGAACTTAGCAACTGAACAACAACAACATAATTGCTTTATAGTGTTGTGTTAGTTTCTGCTCTACAACAATGTGAATCACCTCTATGTATACATATATCCCCACCCTCTAAAGACTCCCTCCCACCCCACCCTCCAGAGACTCCTCCCACCCCACCCCACATCCAAACCCTCTAGGTCATCACAGAGCACTGAGCTGAGCTCCCTGTGCTAAATGGCAGCTTTCCATTAGCTGTCTGTTTTACACATGGTGGGATTTTACTTGTGGCACGTGGGATCTTTTTTAATTGCAGCACGTGAACTCTTAGTTGCAGCATGTGGGATCTAGTTCCCTGACCAGGGACTGAACCTGGGCCCCCTGTGTTGGATGTGCAGAGTCTTAGCCACTGGATGACCAGGGAAGTCCCTGCATTGGCTTGGAAGAGGAGATCTTGGTTGTGTTCCCCCAGGATTTACTATGAATACACACTCTAGGTCTGTAGGCAGTCAGAAAATTACTTAGCAAAATGTCAACCATACCAGAGGGTATCTAGGAATATTGATCCTTCTCCTTTCCTTCCCTTTGAGAAATATTTGTCAATGACTTTGATAAAATCTGATGTTTTTCCCTATCCATGCTGCACTGGACCTCCCCAATCACCAAAATCTTGGCACCCACCAGAAACATCTCTCTGCCTCGGGTAGTACAAAACAAGCAATCATAAAGCCTTAATCTCCAATTTATTTTGTCTGTCACCCCAGAACCTGTAACCTCCCGGTAAGTAATAAGAGAGGGTTTTCTCTTATATCAGTATGTACTGCTATATTTTTAACCATATTTTTTCCTACTTGGAGATTTTGGAGACCTCTCTTCTTTTCCCAGCAATATACTTAATGAGATATTGCCCAGATAGTTGAGACTGAGTAAAGAGAGACACTTTTAGCAAAAGACTAAGGTCATTCGTTAGACATTAATGTTGTTATTGGCTTCAGTAGCAGGTGACTTTGAACTCAAGCTTTCAGGGACACGCCCTTCTCAGAAATCCTGTTCTTACTGTACAGACCACATGTGCTCTGGAAGATCTTCCATTCTGGTATTTTATTCTATCTTCTCTCTTCTTATAATACAGAGTGGCATCCAGAACAGGGTAGGGGCAGGGCTGGAAGAAGGGTACACGTGGTTATTGCAGTTTTTGGTAGGTGGGGGTCATCTAGAAGAACGATAAGAGGCTTTGGGTATATCCATTGTGAAAAATCAATGCCCAGGTCTCTGGGTGAGTGAGCAGAGTAGCTTAAGCAGAATCGACAAAAGAATCAAAGTTTTTAATTGGCGGGATCCATCTAGTGATTAAGGTTCTGTTGGTTGCAAAGTAATTAAAACCAACTCAAGATAACATCGGGGAGGGTACCTAGTGGCTCAGATGGTAAAGAATCTGCCTGCAATGCAGGAGACCTGGGTTTGATCCCTGGGTCAGGAAGATCCTTTGGAGAAGGAAATGGCAACCCAAGGACAGAGGAGCTTGGTGGGCTGCAGTCTATGGGGTCCCAAAGAGTTGGACACGACTGAGTGACTAACACATTTACTTCACGATAACTTCAGAAAGAAAACCTGTCTTTAAAAATAGAGTAGTGTTGGACTCCCTTGGTGATCTAGTGGTTAAGAATCCACCTGTTCAATCCCTGGTTGGGGAAGATTCCGCATGCCACAGGGCAACTAGGCCTGTGCCCTAGAGCCCATGAGCTACAACTACTAAAGCCCATGAGGTCTAGAGTCAGTGCTCTGCAACAAAAGAAGCTACCACAATGAGGAACTCATGCACTGTATCTAGAGAAAGCTTGTGCATAGCAATGAAGACCCAGCACAGTCAAAAATAAATAATAAACAAATTAAAAAAAATAAGCAGTGTTTTATAAAACCCAAGAGCATGGGTGCAGCTGGTCTCAGAAGTAGACTAGAGTCAGGAAACCCAGCAGACTTCTCTCTCATTTACTCACTTCTGTTTCTCTTTACATATATGCTTGGGTGGGAGTGGGAGGGAGGTTGAAAACATGTCCTCCAGTTCTTTGACAAGAGGTAGAGCCTAGGTCCCGACTCCTTGTGTGTGAGCTGAACTTAAGTGGCTTACTTTGAATGAATAGAATGTGGCAGAATGATACTTTGTAACTTATGAGCCTAGGACCAAAAATGGATCATGGCTTCCTTGCTGGTCTCTTATAGATCACTTGTTCTGGGGAGGTCATGTCATGTCATGTCAATAGCCATGTGGAGAGGTCCATACGGGGAGGAATTGCCAACAATCCATGTGAGTGAGTCATTTCAGAAGTTGATTCTTCAGCCCCAGTCAACCTTCTGGTGCTACAGTTCCAGCTGACATCCTGCCTACAACTTCAGGAGACTCCCTGAGACAGAACCATACAGCTAAGCGCCTTCTGAATTCTTGATCCCCAGAAACTGTGAAATAACACGTTTACTATTTAATCTGTCAAGTTTGGGGTTAATATGTTACCAGCCATAGATAACACATATAGGATTGGCAATAATCACCGCTGATAGCTCTCTGCTAGTTAGTCATCAGAGATGGGAGTCTTAATCCTATTTCCAGTTGCCAAGAGGAAAGATTCTGATTGACACAGTTGGGTAAAGTACACAGATGTGATCCAATATATTAAGGTCAAGGTGATGAGCAGCATCATATTAGATTTACCTGAGGCTTTCTAATGTAACCAAGGAAATGTTGAGGTGTTTTGGTAAGGACACCCCAAAGCAAATTCCACAGTGGGACAAGACTCTATTTCTATGATCACAAGAGTGTCTCCTAAGGAAGTTGACGCTTACCTTGGTTAGAAGACAGTGGCTTGAACTTAGGTGTCAATTCTAACCTTGGTTAGAATACAGTGGTTTCAACTTAGGTGTCAATGCCATATGTGAAATATAGGCATGTGATTGGTTCTAGCTGCATGTGTGCCCTGTCAATTCAGTTGGGTCTGACTCTGCAACCCCATGGACTGTAGCCCACCAGGCTCCTCTGTCCATGGGATTCTCCAGGCAAGATTGCTGGAGTGGGTTGCCATGCCCTCCTTCAGGGGATCTTCCTAACCCAGGGATGGAAGCTATGACTCCTGCATCTGCTGCATTGGCAGGTGGATTTCTTTAGGGAAGCCTTGGCTTTAGGTGTATGTTGTATGTTTGCCAAGATTGGTGGGTTACTTGTGCTTTGGCAGCCTGTGTACTGGATGCCTGGGTACCTTTGAGGTGTTTGTTTAGCCTAACCCTGCACTTCCGGCCACTTTAAAGTTGCTGGACATTTTCCAAAATTTCTTCTGGTAACAGCAGATTTTTTTCAGAAATCTTCCATCATTCTTATCATATATAGAACTTAAATTTACTTGGCTTATCTAGAAATAAAACCGTTAGAATTCTCTCCCTTCCCTCCAGTAGGTCTATGGAAGAAAGTAAACGTGTATGTCTTGATGTTTTCCTTTTTTAAAAACTAAATTATTGATCTGGCTGCACCGGGTCTTAGTTGAGGCATGCAGAACCTTCAGACGCAGCATGTGGGATCTAGTTCCTTGACCAGGGTTTGAACCTGGGCCCCCTGCATTGGGAGGGAGGAGCCTTAGCCACTGGACCACCAAGGAAGTGCTGTCTTGATGTTTTCTGATTTGTAAGCCAAGTTAAATAACTTAAAAAAAATGATATAAATTAAGTCAATGAGGTCATAGAGAGTGAGTCAATTATTATAATGCCGATGTTACATTGCAACTTCTGGGTAAATGAACTTTTCACATAATAAACATTATACCACCAACAAAAAAATTCCCAAGGTAGGCCTATGTATTGTCTCAGGACTGGGGGTAACATTTGAAAGAATACAACAACTTTTGAAGTCATGATCTCTTAGGGAACTTCCAATAAACTAGCCAGTATGCCATTCATGATCATAAGGTATAGAACCAGTATAAGTGTGCTGAGAATGGACTTTGACCCTCATCCATTTTAATGTTTATAGTTTTAGAATCTTCATGGTAAATATCATCTAAAGTTTGTTCCATATTTAACCCTTTCCTAACAGGATATAATGAGACAGGTCAGTGCTTTGTCTTCCCAACTGTTTGCCAGCAGTCTTCCCATTCCTTCCAAATATCCTCCTGCAAGTGTCGGTTACAACTTGGAGGCTCTGTTGTCGCCTTAGGATAGTGGGTCCATCGCTGATTTTACATCCAGATTTGTGAGTCAAATACTCACTGGCCAGTTTGCCCTTACAAAAGGATATAATGATGGTAACTTAATTGTCAATCCTAGTTTATGCATACTGGGAGTTTTAAAAATTTAGGGGGTGCTAATATTAATCCCAAATTTCTTGGTATTAGTGTTTTTGGACTCTTTCAAAAAGGCCTGATGCTGGGAAAGATTGAAGGTAGGAGGACAAGGGGACAACAGAGGATGAGATGTTTAGAGCAACTTGCATACTGACTCAATGGACGTGAGTTTGAGCAAACTCCGGGAGTTGGTGATGCATAGGGAAGCCCAGAATGCTGTAGTCCATGGGGTCACAAAGAGTCGGACACGACTGAGTGAGTGAACTGAACTGACCCATATTACCACACACTTCCAGACTATTTTGTACTTTCAGAACCATTGTGTCAACGTACACTCCAAAATCTAGTTTATGGGAGGACTTCCCATAAACCTCCCATCAGAGTACCTGATGGTTTCATAGGCCCTGGTCAGCACTCAGTAATTAGACTCCAAAGGTGAGAGATGACCACATGTCCCTAAAAATGTCTTTGATTATCAGTGTCATAGAATATTCATATTTATTTATATTTTTCTTATACCAAGTTGCCTTTTCATGATCTTTGCTTTTTTTATAATGGAATTAGAATATTTTCTTGATCTTAAAAGATTTTTATGTAGTAAGAATAGAAATTCTATGTATTTTTAATAGTTATAAAGTATTTTATATTTTCTGTGTAATTCTTGCCTTTGAGGATTTATTTTTTAAATCTCTGAAACAGTTTATATAACATGGGCAAATAAAAAATAAAAAGTATCTTCTTCATTGTGGTTAATCAGTTGGCTTTAACTGATTTAATACAGAGACGAGTTAGATATTTTAATTTAATGTAGTATTGTAGTATAAGCTTGCAGTTTGGGGTAAGAAAAAAATTTCTAAGTTTAATTTCCAGCTCCATTACTTTCTGTCTTAAGGCATTTAACTCTCTCAGATTTGGTTTTCTTAGATACAAATTGAGGATAATGCTAATGGCTGTGATGCTGGATTATTCTAAGGCTCAAATTACATAGAGCACATGTAAGATACTTTATAAACTACAATACTGACATGTATAACTTGCTCTGAATCTAATCTTGATGGTCAGTCCTTCTGAGATTGCTTCCAGCTGCCAGAATTCAAGACACATTTGACTTGGATGAGGGCTGAGAAAGCAGACAAATGGTTTTGAAATGACTAGAAATTTCAGTAGTTTCTCTGTGAGCAGTGATGGAAAAGATAGTTCTCATTTTTATAAAAACAATAATCTTAAACTAAATGGCCAGAGAAAAGGAGGATAGACTGAGGATTTAACCAGTATTGTGGACGTTGCTCTAGCAGGGGAACAGGAGACAAAAAAAAAAAAAAAAACATTACTTTTCTTTTCTCAGACAAACCTAACCAATCACAAATGAAGCCTACACTTTATTTTCACTAGTATCCCAAGAAAGTCACCTTGGATGGGGTTTATTTTCTCTCCTGGTTCACATCTATACATCACGTTGGGGGAAACTGATTTTTGATCAGTGAAACATAAAATCACAGTTCTCCATATTTAGTCCTGACTCAGCATCAGTTAGTGGGAGTGCATACTAAATTATGTGTCCAAAATTTGAAAACAGAAGATGTATCCTGGGATTTAAGCTAATCATTTAACCTTCTGAATCTTACTTCCTGATAACTCCATAAGTATGCTGTGCTAATTGCATAAGATAATGTGTAGAGAAACTCATTGTAAGCTGTAATTATGTCATACACATAACAACAATAAACATAACTTTAAACAAAATGAATATTTTTATTTTGATAAGCAATAGCTGAACTTGGTTGCTGTGTTCCACAAAGCACATTGAGAGCAGTTTAAGATTCATTTTGATATTTGGCAAAACTAATACAATTTGTAAAGTTTAAAAATAAAATAAAATTAAAAAAAAAAGAAAAATGATGCTGTTAAAGTGCTGCACTCAATATGCCAGCAAATTTGGAAAACTCAGCAGTGGCCACAGGACTGGAAAAGGTCAGTTTTCATTCCAGTCCCAAAGAAAGGCAATGCCAAAGAATGTTCAAACTACTGCACAATTGCACTCATCTCACACGCTAGCAAGATTATGCTCAAACCCTTCAAGCTAGTCTTCAGCAGTAGGTGAACTGAGAACTTCTTCCAGATGTACAAGCTAGGTTTAGAAAAGGCAGAGGAACTAGAGATCACATTGCCAACATCTGTTGGATCATAGAAAAAACAAGGATTCAAAAAAAAAATCTACTTTTGCTTCATTGACTATGCTAAAGTCTCTGACTATGTGGATTACAGCAAATTGTGGAAAATCCTATAGAGATGGGAATACCAGACCACCTTACCTGTCTCCTGAGAAGCCTGTAGGCAGGACAAGAAGCAACAATTAGAACCAAACATGGAACAAAATTGGGAAAGGAGTACATCAAGGCTGTATATTGTCACTCTGTTTATTTAACTTATATGCAGAGTACATCATGCAAAATGCCGGGCTGGATGAAGCACAAGCTGGAATCAGTGTTGCTGGGAGAAATATCAATAACCTCAGATATGCAGATGACACCACCCTTATGGCAAAATGTGAAGAGGAACTGCGGAGCCTCTTGATGAAAGTGAAAGTGGAGAGTGAAAAAGCTGGCTTAAAACTCAACATTCAAAAAACAAAGATCATGGCATCCAGTTCCATCACGTTATGGCAAATAGATGGGGAAAAAGTGGAAACAGTGGCAGATTTTGTTTTCTTGGGCTCCAAAATCACTGTGGACAGTGACTGCAGCCTTGAAATGAAAAGATGTTTGCTCCTTGGAAGAAAAGCTATGACAAACCTAGATAGCGTATCAAAAAGCAGAGACATCACTTTGCTGACAAAGGTCTATATAGTCAAAGCTATGGTTTTTCCAGTGATCATGTATGGATGTGAGAGTTGGACCATAAAGAAGGCTGTGTATGTGTGCTTAGTCGCTCAGTTCTGTCCAAATCCTTGCAATCCCATGGACTGTAGCTTGCTGGGCTCCTTCGTCCATGGGGATTCTCCAGGCAAGAATACTGGAGTGGGTTGCCATGCCCTCCTCCAGGGGATCTTCCCAACCCAGGAATGGAACCAGGGTCTCCTGCATTGCAGGCAATTCTTTACCAGCTGAGCTACCAGGGAAGCCTAAGGAAGAAGGCTGAGAGCTGAAGAATTGATGCTTTCAAATTGTGGTGCTGGAGAAGACTCTTGAGAGTCCTTTGAACAGCAAGGCGATCAAACCAGTCAATCCTAAAGGAAATCAACCCTGAATATTCATTGAAAGTACTGATGCTGAAGCTGAAGCTGAAGCTCCAATCCTTTGGCCACCTGATGCAAAGAGCCCACTCTGGAAAAGACTCCAATGCTGGGAAAGGCTGAAGGCAAAAGGAGAAGGGGTGGCAGTGGATAAGATGGTTGGATGACATCACTGACTCAATGGACATGAGTTTGAGCAAACTCTGGGAGACGGTATAGGACAGGGAAGCCTGCTGTGTTGCAGTTCACGGAGTCACAAAGAGTTGGATATGACTGAGTGAACAACAATTCCAGGGACTCCTAACCTTAGCTGTACATTGGAGCTACTTGGGGGATCTTTACATCAAAATCTCTTTGAGTGGGTCCTGGGTATTTCCATCTGCAGCTTAGGCCTCATCCAGGAAACTGTAGACTCTTTTATCAACTGCCCAGTGGCTCAGTGGTAAAGAATCCACCTGCAATGCAGGAAACTTGGGTTTGATCCCTGGGTAGGGAAGAGCCCTTGCAGAAGGAAATGGCAATCCACTTCAGTATTCTTGCCTGGGAAAATTCCATGGACAGAGGAGCCTAGCGAGCCAGTCCTTAGGGTCGCAAAGAGTCGAATGCAACTTAGGGACTCAACAACGTCAATGAATCCTTACCTGGTGTCCAGGCTTCCCAGGACTAACTCAGATTTCCATCAAACAGGCAAGGGTTGTTGTTACCGAAGGTTCCTAGTAGTTTCCACTGGCTCACTTTCCCGGGTGTTTTTTTCCCCTTTCTTTTCCCTTATCGGTTGCTCATAGCTTTGCGCATATTAGCGAGATTTCCCTCTTTTGCTGCCTGGAACTTCCTTGCTCAGTCAGCAGATCTTTGACACTTTCACTATCTGTCTTTCCTTCTTTAATTTCTTTTCAGAGACTTTAAGATCAAAGCTTTCAGGAGAAAGGAAAATACAAGAGCCCCTGCCTTGCCAGAACATAGCATTTCTTCCTCCCTACAATGTCAAAAGCTTTATTTTCTCTCTTTTACCCATCCAAAGAGAATTTTCCCCCTTGCTTTACTTGCCTCAGCTTTTTTCTCTACTTGGATAACCTTCTCCAGTGAACTTAGTGTTCCTAGAAGAGATTATTGATACATTGTATAATTCCATGATAGTTTTTCTTAGCAGCTGAGTTCAGTTCACATATTAGAAGTCTCCCATAAAAATTGCTTTAGAAACATTTCTTAAAGGAATACAGTCCCTTTGGAGACACTTATAGAAGAATTAAACATACACTTGATATCATTTCTGTATCAGTTAGAATTAGGTTTGGCTGCATGTGTCAGGAAGCTAAAATTAAAACTGATTTAAAAAGAGAAGTTAATTTCTCTCCTGTGTAAAAGAAGTCTGGAGGCCAACACTCAAGTCTGGGGAGACATCTTCATTATTGATTCAGGTCCTTTTATGTTCCTGGTACATATAAGCCATTCCAGTGTGTGACTTTTATTATCAAGGGCACCTCATGGTCAAAGATGCCTGCGGGAACTCTAATTATCACCAGGCAGCGGGAAGAAGGAAGAAAAGGAAGGCAAATGGGTGGATGGCCCATTTGAGGTAGCTGCCTTCCTCCAACCCACATTTCGGGTTACATTTCATTGACTAGAATGCACTCATAGGGTCACATCTGGCCTCAAGGAAGGTGGGGAAAAGCAGTCTTGAAAGAAGGCATTGACACTCCAAATAAAATAGAATTCTATGCAATACTGCCATCTGTAGCGACCTGGATGCAACTAGGGATTATCATACTGTTGGGCTGCACCCTGAAGGCCTGTCAGGACTGTGCTTGCCCAGCTTCAAGACCTAAGGAAGAGGCCAGAGTGAGCAACAAAGTCAGCAATGGTTTAATGGATGGTTTGATGATTTAATGATCCTACTGTGCAGCACAGGGAACTATATTCAATATCCTGGAATAAAGCATAACAGAAAAGAACATAAAAAAGAATGTATATGTATTTGTAAAACTGAGTAACTTTGCTGTACAGCAGAAGTTAATGCAACGTTGTAAATCAACTATACTTCAATAAAAAATAAATTAATTTAAAAAATCAAGTTCTATTGTTAAAGAAGGGGAGAATGGATACTTTCTGGCAACTAGCAAATTTTTCTAAGGGCTTTGCAGGTGGCTCAGTGGTAAAGAATCTTCCTGCCAGTGCAGGAGATCCAGGTTCAATCCCTGGGTTGGGAAGATCCCCTGGAGAAGGAAATGGCTACCCTTTACAGTATTCTTGTCCAGGAAACCCCATGGACAGAGGAGCCTGGCAGGCTATAGTCCATGGGGTTGCAAAGGAGTCAGACAGGACTTAATGACTAAACAACAGTAACTTTTCCAGTTTTATACCACGTCTAATGGGTTGGCTGTTTTTAAGTTAAGTCATCATTCTTGTCATCTTTCCAACTTGTTCTATTTTGCATTTCTCTTCCAACATTTCTCCCTTAACTTCTTCCCAGATGAAGAAGAGAGTTTTAGAAGGAAGATGATTATTATGAGCATGTTAGTGATAGTAAAATTTATAAGACTGAAAGGCAGAAAGGTCAGTGATAGACCTAGGGCTTCAGTGGTCTTTACCAGTACTGGAATAAATGGTAGGATATTTGCTATGGGTAGAGATGTTTTAGGTAATAATTGAGAATCATAATGTAAGAAAGACTATATTCCTTATTCAAGTATCTTTTTAAACTTAATTTAAACATTTTTTATCAATGCAACACACAAACATAATTTAAAAAGTCATATAATATTATGAACATTTTAACAAAACATGGTAGTCACCACTCACCTTTATCTCAGCTTTGAGACTAGTCTATGAAAGGGAATCACTTTAAAATCTCCAGTTTTGCTAATATTTACCTTCATATTTATAAATTATATGCCTATACTGCCATTTCTTGATTTTTAAAGAATTTTAGTTAAAAAATAATCTTTGGCTTTCTAAGACCCCGGGACACAAGAATTTAGCTTTCGTATACTACTCCAATCCTTGCTTTATTGCCTTCCTCTCCCTCTTTCCTCACTCTCTCAGTATGGTTATATCAAAATTTTATGTTAATAGTTTCTTACATTATTATGATTATAAAAATACTGTTCTCTGATAGACCATATGGTCGTCCTATGATTATAGTTCCTTACTTTTAATTTTTCCAGGAGTTAATAATTGTCTCTTTTTAAACTTCATCTGCTTAGTTTTCTACATACTTATTCCTTTCCAAATTATTCAACAAATTCTAAAAAAACTCATTTAATATCAATTGTGGAGAAGGCAATGGCACCCCACTCCAGTACTCTTGCCTGGAAAATCCCATGGACGGAGGAGCCTAGTAGGCTGAAGTCCATGGGGTCGCACAGAGTCAGACACGACTGAGTGACTTCCCTTTCACTTTTCACTTTCAGGCACTGGAGAAGGAAATGGCAACCCACTCCAGTGTTCTTGCCTGGAGAATCCCAAGGATGGGGAAGCCTGGTGGGCTGCCGTCTATGGGGTTGCACAGAGTCGGACACGACTGAAGTGACTTAGCAGCAGCAGTATCAATTGTATTCCATAAGTTTCCAAATTTTTGTGTTTGTGACCCCTGGAACTTTCCATCTCTTGCTCCAGTTTCGATCATCATTCCTTCGACCATTTATACAGATGCTATCCTGCATCTTCACAACCATCTTGGAAACTTCCTTGACATCTGCTTTTGGCTCACCTTTTTTCCTGGGCTTTATGTCTTTTTTTCCCTTGGTGTATTTTCTTTAGTAGCTTCTGAGAAAATGTGAAAAGAAGGGAAACTGGTTGAGATTCTGAATGTTTAAAACTGACTTTTATTTACTTTCACAAATAGATTTCTAGGTTAGCTCAAAATTGTAGGTTAGAAATTATTTCTCCTTGGATGTTTTAAGTGTTTCTCTAGAGTGTTCTGGCTTCCAGATGTCATTGTAATGTTCCTATCTTAATATACAACCTATTTTTCCTTTCCCACACTCCTAATGAAGGAAAGTATCTTAGTTTCTTCCTTCCTGGAAGGATCTTCAGTTTATCTATTGCTCTGAAATGTCATCAAAATAAGCTTTGATGTGAGTCTTCACCCCTTGTGCTGGGTGCCAGGAGGGTATGTTAACCTGAAAATTCAAGTCCTTCAGTTTTGGAGAAATTTATGATTTCTTTAATTATATCTGGTTTTTGGTTTCCCTTTGTGGAAGAAATTTCAGGTGAAATATATATACATATATATTTTTAGGTTACTCATGCTAACAACATGGAGATATGTGCTTTGTACGTTTTCTTAAGCTTCCAAGAAAGGATCAAAAGGCCTCTGAGATAAATTATGGACCATGTGTTGTTAATATATATCTGAAACTTGAGTTAGACGGGAAATTTTGAAAGTGGACAAACCCACTGTTCTCAGTGAGGACATATCTCTCTGACTTGGACTAGTTCACATTCCCTGGAGACTCATATTAATAGACAGTGATCAACTAGAGCTAGTCCAACAGATTAGCTCTAGTGATATCATGATATAATAATATATATTTGATTTTTGTCCCCAGTTCCTGATACAGAGCTCCTAAAACCCCCTAAGTGATAGGGAATTATAGGAACATATGTTATTATAAATACTTGGTCTTCTTGATACAGAGCTTCTAAGACCCTTGGAGTCCCTGGGGTGATGAGTATCCTTTTGTATGCTAAGGGGATGACTGATGGCTGGGGTTCCTAAATAACTTCACAATTGGGGCTGGTTGCCAGAAAGACCAAAGCATGATTAGAAGACCTCCGGGGAGGAGAGGGAGGCTGGGGATTGAGTTAATTGCCTATGGCAAGAGATCTAATCCATCATGCCTATGTAATGCAACCTCCATTAAAACCTAAACTATGGGGCTCAGAGAGCTTCAAGTGCTGGGAGGGTGGTGCACCTCAACTCCATGGGACAGAAGATCCTGTGCTCAGGACCCTTCCAGACTTTGCTCTCTATTCCTCTTCGTTTGGCTCTTCATTTTTATTCTTTATAAAAGCTAGTAAATGTAAGTAAGGTGCTTTCCTTTACTTCTGGGAGCTGTTAGAGAAAATGATTGAACCTGAAATGGAGGTTGTGGGAACTCCCTGAATATATATCCAGTTCATTAAAAGTCCTGGCGCAACTAGCATCTGAAGCGGAGGCAGTCTTTGGGGCTGAGACCTTAACTTGTGAGCCCTTTGCTGCTGCTGCTGCTGCTAAGTTGCTTCAGTCGTGTCCAACTCTGTGCCACCCCATAGACGGCCTCCTACCAGGCTCCTCTGTCTCTGGGATTCTCCAGGCAAGAACACTGGAGTGGGTTGCCATTTCCTTCTCCAATGCATGAAAGTGAAAAGTGAAAGTGAAGTCACTCAGTCATGTCTGACTCTTAGCGACCTCATGGACTGCAGCCTACCAGGCTCCTCCGTCCATTGGATTTTCCAGGCAAGAGTACTGGAGTGGGGTGCCATTGCCTTCTCCAGTGAGCCCTTTAGCTGATGCTTATTCCAGGTGGTTAGTGTCACAGTTGGGTTAAATTCTAGGACACCCAGCTGGTGTCTGGAAAGTTGGAAAATTGGTTGTTGGTGTAGGGGAAAAAACCCCACACTGTTAGTGTCAGAAGTCTTCTGTGGCTAGAAAAGATCAAAGAAGCTATCAATGGGTCAGAGCCTATTAGAAGTCTGACGGCATTCTGATTTCTGCTGTCACTACTGCTGTACCTCTAAGTTCCTCAAAATTGGTTTCCCTAGGTGTGCATATTCAATCTTTGGGAACTGACCAGATGCTTAGATATGGGGGAATAGGTGGGGCTCAGGCTGGGTGGGTGATGGTTTCTGCCTTGCAACACCCTGAGGCATGATGGATCATTATTTGGAGCAAATAAAAGCATGATTTTTCCTTTCTTGCACTCCTAAGAAGGAAAGTTTCTTAGTTGGGTTTAGTTGAGGATATGCCAATGTTATAAAAATCAATTCTTTATGTCCTTCCAACTTTCTAACTTTTAATCAGAAGTCGTAAATTGAGCTCCATTGACCTAATCAAGTCTGAAATTTTCTTTTGTTTTTTATTTATATAATATTCACAATGTTATCTGGCAACATTTAAAAGTTTAAGCATGTGTATGTGCTAAGTCGCTTCAGTTGTATCCAACTCTTTGTGACCCTATGGACCGGAACCCACCAGGCTCCTCTGTTCATGGGATTCTCCAGGCAAGAATACTGGAGTGGGTTGCCATTTCCTTCTTCAGGGGATTTTCCCAACCCAAAGATCGAACCCATGTCTCTTACATCTCCTGCATTGGCAGGTGGGTTCTTTACCACTAGCGCCACCTGGGAAGCATTTTTTACAAATATTTGGGGCTCTAGTTTTTATTCTTGCCTGGATAATCCCCACAGACAGAGGAGCCTGGGGGGCTACAGTCCATGGGGTCTTAAAGAGTCAGACACCACTGAGCGACTAAGCACAGCACAGCACACAGCTTTTATTACAAAAAAAAGAAAAGAAAAAAAGAAAAACAGATCTGGTAGCAGTGGATCAAAATTACCACATAGAGACATGCATTCTCCTGGTAACCTGCTTCATTTTTTCAGATTACTTCCTGGACTCACTGGGCATTTGAGTTTGTGTTCCTGTGTCCCTTGCTTTTATCCATCACAACATGTCCACAGCTAATGACTGAAGTTGAGTCTTGGGTCTGCAGCTGTGTCCAGGCTTTTCTGCATAATTTCTGACTTGTTTTTATCCTTGATTTCATCTCTGGTTTATGGTGTTTCTGTCCTCCTGTGGATGGGACATTCATGGCTACGGTCTCTGGATTTGACTCTCAGTTTCTCTAAAGTTATTGGGCTCAGTAAATCCCCAAGGTTTTCCTACTCCAGGACACTTTTAGTAGGTAAAATATTTCTACTAGAGCAGATCCTTTGCACTTAGTCCCTAGTATTGGTCTGCTAGGTTGATGTCCATGCGGGATCTGCTGTTATCTACCGTAAGGGAAAATTCAGACAAGGAATCTATCAAGGGAGATCCCAAGTAAATATAGAGCCCTGCAGTTGGTAGATGTCCCAGGGGAGGGTCCTGACCTAGGAATCCAAGAGCTTCTTGATATAATGATGCTGGAAAATAAGCTCACCTGGGAAGCTCATCTCAGATGTGGTTTTGATAAGGGTTGGTGAGAAGGGCCCAGGGGAGACACCAAGTATGGCAAACAATGAGTTGTGTAACAAATTGAACTCCAGAGTGGGCTAGGTAAGAAAAGTCTTTGTGAATGATAAGGTTGAACGTTGATTCTGTGTCCAGGAAGGCCAGCTGCCCAGAATCTCTGAGAAAAGTTAGTTGATATTATGTGACAGTCCAATACAGATTGATAGGGGATAATAAGATTGCAGATCCTTTTATGCTTTAAAGTGTCAAATTTTCATAGAAAATTGTCATATTAACACCAAGAACAGAAGGGCAGGGACCATGAATATCATCTGACTTAATCTCCTAATTTTATAGTGTGTTTTATAGTATATATATGTATGTATATATAGAGAGTGTATAGTCAACTAAGCAACTAAACTACCACCAAAAGTTCATTTGCTACCCTCGTAGCTCAGTTGGTAAAAAATCTGCCTGCAATGCAGGAGATCTGAGTTTGATCGCTGGGTTGGGAAGATCCCCTGGAGGAGGAAACGGCAACCCACTCCAGTATTCTAGCCTGGAGAATCTCATGGACAGAGTAGCCTGGCAGAGAGTTGCAAGAGTTGGAGGCAACTTAGCTACTAAACCACCACCATATATATAGTGTAATTGGTGAGACTGATTCATGTAAATTCTATAAAAGTTGAAAAACCGCAGTGACAACTGTAATCCCATTTCTATATTCCATCCTTCCAATATATTTTCTATATAGATATATGTATATACATATTTACTTACTTTACAAGAGGAATCACACTGAATTTAGGCTTGTATTGTTTTACTCATATTTTTATTTTCATGATATATGAGCATTTCTTCATGTTGTTAAACACTCGTTAAAGTACAAGTTTTTTAAAATTTTATTTTATTTTCTAAGTATAAGTTTTAATGGCTTTATATTTCATCATCTGGATCTAAAACATTTGATCATGCCCTTATTAGATATTTGAATTATTTTCAATTTTTGTCACTAATAAAAATCATGCTGGGATGTTGCTGCTGCTAAGTCACTTCAGTTGTGTCCGACTCTGTGCAACTCCATAGACAGCAGCCCACCAGGCTCCCCCATCCCTGGGATTCTCCAGGCAAGAACACTGGAGTGGGTTGCCATTTCCTTTTCCAATGCATGAAAGTGAAAAGTGAAAGTGAAGTCACTCAGTCGTGTCCGACCCTCAGCCACCCCATGGACTGCAGCCTTCCAGGCTCCTCCGTCCATGGGATTTTCCAGGCAAGAGTACTGGAGTGGGGTGCCATTGACTCTATTATAAAGCTTTGAATCTCTGAATATTTCTTCAGATTAAATTCCAAGAAGAGAAATTAATTAACTCTTATGAGTGCTAAAGTTTTTTCAGCTTTTCAGTTCATTTGCTTGAGTTTTCTAGATAGATATATGAAAATCATGCAAAATTTCACTACTTCCTTTTCAACAATTATAAACTTTATTTATGTTTCTTGTCATATTGCATTGGCCAGACGTTACAGAGTAATGTTAAATAATTAAGGTTATAGTGTACATACTGCCTTGCTTCAGTTTTTAATGGAAAAGCTCTAGTGCTATATTTCTATATTTCACATGCTTGTATTTTATTTAGGAATTTTTCATTTATATTCATAGATAAAATTGGCCTGTAGTTTTCTTTTTCTATGCTTTCTTTGTCAAGTTTTGTGATAGGGTATGCTAGCTTTGTAAAATATAATAGGTTTCTCTTCTGTGGAGACATTTCCTGTGTCAAGAAGAGATAGCAATTTCCAACAGGCAAACATGCTGGATGTTTGACAGGCCGGTCGGGTGGCTTTCTTTCAAAGATACAGACAGAAGATACATAATTGAATTCCCACACTGAGCTCAAACTGGTTATCCTGTCAGCAAGCTGGCATGTAAAATGATGTGCAATTGCTTCAATTACAGAAATTGAAGCGTTTAGACAATTTTCCCTCTTCTGTTTGAGATGCAGGCTCTGTCTCTGAGTTTGAAGCTGTCAGGCATCCAATTTAGCCAATTCCAGATTGGAGGAGTTTGCTGTAGGCCATTGCTGGCCCCATTGCTACAAGAGTGTCGATATGTCAACTGTCATCCCCAAGGAGACCTTGATCCCCATTATATACTTTTTCCACTGGCCCCTTGGCTAGGAGACTTTCCAGTATGTTTATGGGAAAGATGCTCAACAGTCAAAACTCACCTTTTTGAAGGATCCTCAGAACTGACCCCACCACCTATCTTCTGGTAGCTCTCCCAATTCAGATCTGGCAGGGCTGAGCTCTACTGATTTGCCCGTGCAAATATTGAGACAGTAGCAGAGATGAGGAAATGATTAGTTTAACTCATTAATTTGCTAAACACTGTCAATGCTGTTTCCCATGTATCCCAGGAATCCATCCTTTTTTTTTTTTCCATGCTCACTGCTACTCAGAGGCCACTATCAGCTCTCACCTGGATTATTGCAAACAATGCTAATTGGTCTTACTCTTTCTAGTCTTTCCCCTACTCTAGTCCAACCATCCTCAAGCCAGCCACGGTGATATTTCTAAATTATCACTAAGTCAATCAGTAACCTGATTTGTTTACCTCTGCCTTAAAAATCTCCAAATGATTTCCCAAGGGATTTCAGATAAAGTAAGAACTCCTTGGCATAACTTATATAGCAAATCTGCAAAGTTCTTCCCCTATCTTTCCTCTCTTGCCTGACTTTCTGCATTGCCCCCTGTAATCTGGCTTTCCAGGAATTCTTACCACTTCTTCTAATGCACCACACTTCTCTGTTGTACATGCTTTCCTTTGCCTAAAAAGCTACTATCTGGCTACTGTCTACTTATCACTCACAAGTCGATTTGGATATCGTTTTCTATGGATGCTTTCCTGACGTCTCTAGGTTGGTATGGTGACTCTATTTTTTCCCTCATAGCACTTGTACTGGGGCTTCCCAGGTGGCTCAGCAAGTAAAGAATCTGCCTGCAATGCAGGAAATGTGGGTTTTATACCTGGATCAGGAAGATCCCCTAGAGAAGGGCATGGCAACCTATGCCAGTATTCTTGCTGGAAAAATCCCATGAGCAGAGGATCTTGGTGGGCTATGGTTGATGGGATCACAAAAAGTTGGACATGACTGAAGTGACTGAGCATACACACACACACTCACAGCACTTATATCATAGCAAAGTGGAGAGTGAAAAAGTTGGCTTAAAGCTCAACATTCAGAAAACGAAGATCATAGCATCTGGTCCCATCACTTCATGGGAAATAGATGGGGAAACAGTGGAAACAGTGTCAGGCTTTATTTTTTTGGGCTCCAAAATCACTGCAAATGGTGACTGCAGCCATGAAATTAAAAGACGCTTACTCCTTGGAAGGAAAGTTATGACCAACCTAGATAGCATATTCAAAAGCAGAGACATTACTTTGCCAACAAAGGTTCATCTAGTCAAGGCTATGGTTTTTCCTGCGGTCATGTATGGATGTGAGAGTTGGACTGTGAAGAAGGCTGAGCGCCAAAGAATTGATGCTTTTGAACTGTGGTGTTGGAGAAGACTCTTGAGAGTCCCTTGGACTGCAAGGAGATCCAACCAGTCCATTCTGAAGGAGATCAGCCCTGGGATTTCTTTGGAAGGAATGATGCTAAAGCTGAAACTCCAGTACTTTGGCCACCTCATGCAAAGAGTTGACTCATTGGAAAAGACTCTGATGCTGGGAGGGATTGGGGGCAGGAGGAGAAGGGGACGACAGAGGATGAGATGGCTGGATGGCATCACTGACTCGATGGACGTGAGTCTGAGTGAACTCCGGGAATTGGTGATGGACAGGGAGGCCTGGCCTGCTGAGATTCATGGGGTCGCAAAGAGTCGGACACGACTGAGCGACTGAACTTAACTGAACTGAACTGATGATAGCATATTTCTCAGCATACAGTAGGTGCTTAATAATATCTTAAATGAATAAAATGTATTTTTGCCTCTTGGAGAGATCTCTTCCATAACCCATAAGAAATTCAATTTTGTGACTGGAAAAGGTGACCCCACGTGAAAAGAAAATTGAATTCAACTTTCACTTTTAAACTTGAGGGATAACTCAATAGTTGTTGAGTAAATAAATGGATTAAGAGGTTGTGTACATTGTATTCAATGCCTGGCACAGTACAATAGGAATTATTCTTTATTTGAGATCAGAAGACCAGGTTGCGTCTCCAATCCTTTACTTACCATTTATGTGATTTGAACAAGTGTCATTATTATTTACCATCTCAATGTCATCATCTGAAAAAGACAGCTGTAACCCCAGCTTGTCACATAGATGTACTGAAGTGATGTATTTATTTAAGCACAATGTGTAAGTGACCGCATCAAGATGGCAATGTAGGTCAATTCCTGTTTCATTGTAGGTCAGTCTGTTTCACAAGAAGATCCATAGACAAGACAGCACTGTGAAAATCCTAGAAGTGGGCGTAAATCTGAAGGACACTCTAGGTCACGGAGACAGAGAGGGACCACATCAGAAAGTAAGAGGAGTGGCTCCACTCAGACCACACTGCTCCTCCCCAGGCCAGCACATTGCCACACCTAGTGGGTCCCTCTGGGCCTATGGCTTCTCCAGTGGGAAAAAGAGAACCCAAGGTGGACACTCAGCTCTCTCAGTATAGTGGGGCATCTCCCAGGTGGCCACCCGTGTCTTGACTCATGATGGTCACAGGAGAATCTGCAGGGTTTAATTATCAGGGATCAGACAGAGTCAGAGAAGGGGGACAAGGCTGATAGTCATCAATCTTCAGAACTTGGTGGGTCATACACTTGCTTGAGCAAAACCTGAGCAGAAATCATGAGCAGTGACTCTGCTCATTTGCAGAACCAAGCTGATGACCCTTTCTGGCCAGTGAGTTCAGTTGGTAGTTCTACCTGATTTGAGTTCCCAGTCAATGAGCTGTCTTGGCTGTGAAGCCCTTCTATGGCTTTGCCCTGACAAGAAAGCAAATATGCAGCCTTGTCCAACTGCTCAGCCTAGTCTCCAGTTCTACCCAACCAGGAAGCCTAGCCAGACAACCCAGGCAGCCATAGAGCCCACCCTACAGCTATGCTTGGGCAGAATCTATGCCAGAGACCCTACCCAACTGTTAAGTATAGTCTCTAATCCTGTACCACCAGGGACCCTGGACAGTGATCCTAGGCATCCTTGGAACTCAGCTTACAGTACTATAGAGAGGCAGAACTCAATCTACAGCCCTGCCCCACAGCATAGCTCAACCTATAATCCTGCTTGATTGTTCAACACAGACTGCATCCTTGCCTGTACTGGGAGCCCAGCCAGTGACGTGATCCAGTCCTAATGAGGGAGATTGTACAGCAACAGCAACACTGCCTGACTCCACAGCAGAGTCTTTAGCCCTGGCCAGATGCAGTATATAGAGGACCCTCTTAATCAGTGATTCCAGCCAGTCACCTTGTACAACAGTGGAGCATAGCCAGGCAGCCTTCCTGGTCATGAAGTCCTGCCTAGGTCCTGCCCAACTTTGAGGCATAGCATGTGGTCTTGCCTGATTGCAGAGCACAGCCTATGGTCTTATCTGACTGCATTGCTCTGCCTGCAGCCCTGCCTGAACATAGAGTCCAGCCAGTGGCAATAGCCTCCTGGGAAGAACAGCCAGAGATGCTACCCAGCCAGGAGTGACTATGGAGCCCACTCTGCAGATTTGCTCAGCTGTAATCTTATAGCCCAAAGAACTAGCCAAAGAAGAATACACTAAGCTGAAAGCTAGCAGAAAGAAGGAACAGGTAAGAATTAGAGCAAAAATGAGTAAACTATAAAATAGGAAAAGAGTGGAAGAGATTAACAAAACCGTAAGTCAAGTTTTTGAAAAATAAACAAGATGACAACTCTTACCTGGACTAACAAAAGAGAGAGAAAGACAGAGATACAAAGAGCACCCAATGGAACAGAATGAAGAACCCAGAAATAAACTCATGCCTCAACTAATGTCCCCTAATATTTGACAAGGGAGCCAAAATACTCAATAGTGAGAAAGTAGTCTCTTTAAAAAATGTGTCGGGGAAACTGGATTTTCACATGCAAAAGAATGAAATTGGACCTGTATCTTACACCACTCATAAAAAATTAACTCGAAATAGATTAAAGACTTAAATGCAAGACCTGAAACCATAAAACTCCCAGAAGGTTGCAGAGACAAAAACATTCTTGACATTGGTGGTGGCAATGATTTTATGGATATGACAGCAGAAGCACAAGCAATAAAAGCAAAATAAACAAGTGAGATCACATCAAACTAAAAAGGCTCTGCATAGTGAAAGAAACATCATCAATCTACAGAATGGGAGAAAATATTTTCAAACCATCTATCTGATAAAGGGTTAATATCCAAAATATGTAAAGAACTCAATAACAAAACCGCAAACTATCTGATTGAGAAAAAAATGGGCAAAATGCCTGAATAGATGTTTTGCAAAGAAGATATTCAAATGGCCAACCGGTAAACAAACACTGCTCAAGAAACTAAAAAATAGGGAAATGCAAATCAAAGTGTAATGGTCAACTCTAGCATTGAGGACCTAGGTTCCTTCCACCTTTCGGCTCTGCCATCCTTGGTATGATGGTTCGTCCTCAGACTCGCTCTTCTCCTGATCAGAAGATGACTGAAAAGAAGGAGAGGTTTGTTTGTTTGCTTTCTTTCTTGGTATGTATCTTTTTAATCAGTGAGGAAAAGCTTTTGTAAGAAGCTCCCATCAACTCATCCTCATGGCTCAGTGGCCAAAACTGCATGACATGCCCGATCCTAAACCATTCACTGGCAAGGGGAATGCAACCAGCATGACTGGCTCACTCTAACCTTGACTCGCCCCCTGGAGGGAGAAAGACCCAATTCTGAAGTATATGGCCAGGTAGAGGATAGTGGAGCAAAATCGGGCCTGAGAGAAAGTAGGGAAAGGGGACAAATGATTGCAGAGTTGGCAATTGACAGCGTTTGCTACAGTAGGTGATAAACAACTATGATAGATGTTTGAGCAGGAGTTGGACATGATTAGCTCTTCATGTTAAAAAAAATCCTGTCATTAGTGTGCAGTTTAGTTTTGTAGACAGAACAAATGGGGTAATTCTATGAGAAGTCCAGCAACCAACCTATCTATCTATCTATACATATATGGAATTGGAGCTAAATGTTTCCTTGGGCCATGCTCTCTACCTTCAGGGATAAAGGGGAGCTGAGGGGTGGGGAGGTTCCAGGGGAGAGTAAAAGGTTTTCATTTGGGATTTGCCAGGAAGTCTTTCACGGTACTGTGACAAGCAGGCAACTTCTTCAAAATCCAAATCATGTGGTCCCCTTGGAAGGGTGCTGTCTCACAGAATCCCAGCTTGCTGGAGCTGCATGTGACCTTGAAGTCAACTAGCTCAAGACTTTTATTTTACAAATGAGGAAACTGGGACCCAGACAACAGAAGTGACTCGTTAAATCCCTGTTTGTACATGGCTGAGTGGCAACCAAACCAGACTTTCTTCACTCCCAGCCCTGTGCTGTTTATAATGGGTTCTCTGGGCCAGCTTTTTAGGGGGCCTATGTGTGCATTAAGGGGGTGCTGGAAAGGTTCTGTAGGCCCTCTCCCTATGTTTGTTATCCTTGACAATAAGTCTATTGTTGGAATCGAAAAGCAAAGAAAACACACACACACACACACAATGGGATTCACCTCCCATTTGGTAGAATATCTATGATAAAAAAAAAAAAAAAAAGAGGTAAGTGCTGGGGAGAATGTAGAGAAAAGGGAACCCTTGTGCACTGTTGGTAGGAATATACATTGGTACAGCCACCATGGAGTTTCCTAAAAAAATTAAAACTAGAACTTCCATATTATTCAGCAAACCCACTTCTGATATACATTCAAAGGAAGTGAACCCCATCTCAAAGAGATATCTGCACTTCCACACTCATTGCAGCATTATTCACAATAGCTGAGACATGAAACCCATCTAAGTGTTTGTCCATCCATGGATGAATGGATAAAGAAAATGTGGTATATACACACAACTGAATTTTACCTAACCATAAAAGGAAGGAAATTCTGCCAGTTACAAGTACCTGGATAAACCTTGAGGGCATTATACTAAGTGAAACAAGTCAGAGATTGAAACACAAAAGTGCACGATCATTTATGTTTGGATATTTATATGTGGAGGAGGAGAAGGGGGCAACAGAGAATGAGATGGTTGGATGGCATCACTGACTCAATGAACATGAGTTTGAGCAACTCCGAGAGATAGTGAAGCACAGGGAAGTCTGACGTGCTGCCATCGGTGGGGTTGCAAAGACTCGGACATGACTTAGTGACTGAACAATGATGATAGGATGACTAATTACTGGTATTGTAATGTACAGCATGGTGACTGCAGTTAACCATACTGTGTTGTATATATGAAAGCAGCCTAGAGAGTAGATCTTAAAAGTTCTCACCACACATACAAAAAATAGTAACTTTTTAGATGCTAGATATTAACTATCCCTATTCCAGTAATCATTTCATAATATATACATGTATTAAATAATTCTATTATGTATCTTTGACTTACACAATATTATACATCAGTTCTATCTCAATAAAGCTGCAAGATTTGTGCATTTGCAATTTGAACCATATGATATAATAACTATTAAAAATAAAAAAGTTCAAAAAATTCAGCATAATGTATAAATATCATTAATCATGATACAAAAATGAGGCACTGACACATTGAAGTGATGTGGTATAATAATTCCAGCAATCATTTTTTGAGTGCTTGCTGCCTTCAAAAACTTTACAAGTATCATTTTATTATCTTCTTGATGGTCCTGGTCTTGATAACATGCCTTCCTTTTGTTGTTGTTGTTTAGCCACTCAGTTGTGTCCACCTCTTTGTGACCCTATGAACTGTAGCTTACCAGGCTCCTCTGTCTGTGGGATTTTCCAGGCAAGAACACTGTAGTAGGTTGCCCTTTTCTTCCTCCAGGGGATTTTCCTGACCCAGGGATTGAACCTAAGTCTGCTGCACTGTAGGCAGACTCATTACCACTGGGCCACCGGGGAGGCCCATGTCTTCCCTTTAACACTGAGGTGATTGAGCCTCAGAGAGCTTAAGTAACTTGTCCAATGTCACACAACTGGCAAATGGCTGAACCAAGCTTCATATTCTGGAATAGTGGAAAGATGGTAGGGATTTGTCCCAGAAAACTTGGGTCCAAGTCTTGCTTCCTTTATTTACTAGTTCTATGTTATGGAGACACATCTCTTAAACCCTTGAGCCAGCTGTCAAAAAAGGATGTTTATCTTATAAAGCTGTCATGAGGATTATAAACACTTTTGCCACTCAGTGGTCTGTATACATTGTTTGTTCACTTCACCACATATTGTTTTCCTAAAGCCCCCAAAAAGAACAATTGTCTCAGTGCCAATAACTTTGGTTCCCTCCATTTTTTTCACCCTTTTATTCTGTTTTGGAGAGAGCCAGAGACTCTATAGCACAGTATAAGAGCAGAGACTTGAACTATGAGAGACCAGGTTCAAATACTGGTCCTACCATTTACTGACTTGGAGAAATTCTTCAACCTCTTCCATCCTTACTTTCTTTAGCTCTCAAATGGGGCCAACAATGGGTCCTATGTAGTAGGATTATTTGTGAGGAATAGATGAGCTAATGCATGTAATTTCTTAGCAATACCTATGTAAGAAATAATCATAGCATATTATACATTATACACATTATAAAGCACTTTAACTGTAACTAAACCAATTTTATTCTCCAATTGCTCTTGACACTGATATTATTAGTTTCTGCTTTATGAATGAGGGAACCACTGCTCAGAGAATTTTAGTCGTTTTTCCAGAGTTATCCCATCAGGGCTCATTCACACCTAGAAATTCTTACTTTGAGAGCAGTGCTTCATCTATAGTAGCACAGTTCTGGAGAATCAAGGAGAATTTACAGGCTCACAGGGAAGATGGGAGGAATAAGTGAGGTTCACCTGCAGTCTCCAAGAAACAGCTAAGAGGTCAGAGCTACTGAAAAAGTTCAGTGAAGAGAGCAAGCTGGGGAATATTAGTTTCTTGAGAATGCTGAGGAAGTTATTGAACCGGTAAAGTTGAGAGTACAATAGTCCTATTAAATGACCTTTCCTCTCCTCTCACGTTTGTGTGCTATGACCCAGACACAGTTGAATGGTCCATGGGTAGCCATATGGTATTTTTCAGATACGTACTTGGCCATCAACCCTGCTCCATAAACCCCCATAACTGGGCAAGGTCAGACTAGAAATGGGGGAATTTCAAGGATTACTAAATGACCATTTGTACTTTATTCAAAGCCACTAAATCTAGCTTCACAGATGGATTTTCTAAGGCATTCTAAGGGGATATCTACTTCCTGAAATCTCAAAGTCTTTAAATAGTGCTTGATATCAACAATCAACAAAGTTGTGATCTTTTTATATAGGACAGCTCAGAGAGATTATGCTATTTTCTCAAGTTCTCACTAGTAAGTGGCAGCACCAGCATTTGACTTATGCCTGCAGATTCATCCTCTCCATAGATGGAGAGGCAGGGCTCGACTCTAAATCCACTGGTGATGGCACTGAAAGCTTTCAGTGACAGCTCCTTAAGAGGTGGCAGGTACCAGCTTTAGGATCGGGTTTGAATCCTGACTCTCCACTTATTGGCTGGATCTTTGGGCAAATGAATGAGCCCGCCAAAGTTTCATCTGTGAAATAGTACCAGTTTCATAAGATTATTTGAAGAAAGTGCACCTTATCTGACCTTACCACTTAGAATCCCATTCCCTAAGCCATCAAATTAACAGTCAGGATACAGACCAGGAAATCCAAGCTGTCTGACTTCAGAGTCCTTAGTCATCATGAGCATGAAGTGTGAGCAGGGCTGGGAAGAGATGGGCTGGAGAGAGAGGTTACAATGCACATGGCTTCTTAATCCATCAACGGTGAATATTTAGCGAGCTTTTGCTAAATGTCAAGCACTATCCCAAATACATGTAGTAACTTACTTCATCTTCACAATACTCCTATGATGTGGGAACTCTTGTTAACCCTGTTCCAGAGGTAAGGAACTGAAGCATGGGGTTGTTAAATGTCTTGCTCAGCATCGCACAGTAAGAGGAGTCAAGCAGTATAGTTTAGGAGTCTACTAATTGCACTGTCCAACTATCCTCCATCACTAATAGGGATTGAAGCAGAGTTTCTTGACCTCTGCAGTACTGGCATGTTGAGTTAGGTAATTCTTCACTGTGGGGCTGCCCTGTAATTGTAGGATGTTAAGCAGCATCCCTGGCCTCCATCCACTAGATGTTGGTATCTCTATCCTCTTGCCAGTTGTGATGAGAAAATGTCTCCAGACATTGACTGTGTGTGTGTGTGTGTGGGGGGGGGGGGGGTGGAGGTGGGTGGGAGGTGGTGGTGATGACAAAATTAATTTGAAGCTTGGCTTAACCATTTGCCAGCTGTCTGACTTTGGGCAAGTTGCTCTCTGAGGTTCAATTATGTCATAAATTAAGATTAAAGGGAGACATATTTTAGCCAAGATGATCAGGAAGATAAAACAAAATGATGCCTGTAAAAGTCTTGAACATAGTAAACACTCAACAAATGGTAATTGAGATTATTATTCCATGTTGCCGTGGTTCATTTACACCTCACTTTGTATTAATATCATGATTGACACTTTACGAATCATGCTTACATATGTCATTTCAGTTAACTATGAGGCAAGCAGGGTTTATGATTCCCTTTTCAGACCGTGACATCGAGAACCACCCATCAGTGAAATGAAGCTCACCAACTAGATAAATCACTCCCCCTTTCTTGGGAAGGAGTGAGGGTGTTAAGAGGGTAGGAAAATATTCTTTTAAAATTCCTTCCTTTTGTAACTCAGAATGGAAATCCTCTCTTGTTTACAAAAATTTGAGCAGTATTTGTCACCACTCCTCTCCCATCCCAGCAACAACAGCAATGATAGATAACATTCACTGAGCCTTTACTATGTACCAGAAACTGTGATTAATTTTTTGTCTTGCCTTGTGTTATTTATTCCTTTCAAATGTCCTATAATTATCCTGGAAGTAGATTGATTTCAGAGGTGGCCCCAGTGGGTTTAGGCCCCATGATTTTTGTATGCTTGCCCCATACTCATGCCTTTGGGTAGCACCCTCCCACACCGATTCTGGGTTTGGTCATGTGTCTCTTCTCACGAATGGTCACTGATAGCCTGGGTGCAAGCAGAGACCTGGGAGGTGATGATGCCTCAGGACTTGCCTTTTCGCTCCTCTTGGAAACTTGAGCTGCTGTGTGAACAAGCCCAGGCCAGGCTGCTATGCGATGAGACATTCATAGATCAGTGGCTCCTGTTGTCCTACCTGACCACCCGCCAATTTCAAACAGCTGGCAGCTGACCCCGGATGCATGAGTGAGTACCTCTCAGACCAGAATTGCCCAGATGAATTTGACCCCAATCACCAACCTATAACCATGAGTTAAGAAGGTTTTTTTTTTTTTTTTAAGAGCATTTATTTATTTGGCTGCCTTGGATCTTTCTTGTAGCCCTTGGCATCTTTCACTGCAGTGCACAGACTCTCTAGTTGCCATGCTGTGGGCTCAGCGGTTGAAATGCATGGGCTTGGTTGTTCCATGGCATGTGGGATCTTAGTTACCCAACCAAGGATGGAACCCATGTCCCCTGCATTACAAGATGGATTCATTAACTACTGGACCACCAGAGAAGTCCCAAAATGGCTGTGTAGGGTTTTTTTTTTTTTTTTCAGCTGCTGTGTTTTGGTGTATTTTATTAATGATGCAAAAGAGGCCAACTGAAATGATTTCCTTTTGTAAACGAGGACACGTAGGCTCAAAGAGGCTGAAGAAGTTTCTGTGGTCACACAGCCCATAAGTAATAACATGGGGAAATGATCACTTCACTCCAGACTCCATGCAGCTCCAGCCTGGGCTGAGGAGAGGGATTTAGTGGGAGAAAGGTCAGGAAGTAAACCAGGCACAGAGGTCACAGCAGCTGGGCAAGGTTCAGCTGGAGTTGAGGTTCAGCTGGTGAGGGGGTGTTCCAGTCTATCCTGTTCATCTCCCGCTCTTTCTCTTAGTTATTGGGATGAAACCTTGAACGAGAGAGGCTTGCAATGTTGCCTTCACAGGTAGCAAGGGACACATCCGAGGTCATTATTCCTCAGGAAGAAAGACTTTGCAGACCTGCCAGAGGCCATGGGATTCACTGATCTTACTTTACTGCTGAAACTTTGTCCTCTGACACCATCTCTTAATTTTCACATTTCTCAACATAATAGCTATCCTAACCTTCTCACTTTCCAAACAATAGAAACGTTCTCACTTCCATTTTGGGGGTACTTTAGGAGATGGTAAGTCTACCCCAGTCCTGGTTTTTCCCGTGTTCTCCCACCTTTAGAAAAGAATGGATGTCCTGATAATCTTTAGCATACATGCATTTGATCAGGCCTTAGTGGGTGTGGTCATTCTGAAACCACACTGCTTCTCAGATGTGACTTGAACCCAGGGGCACCTCAGACTGGGACTTGAACCCACAATCCCTGACTTAGCAAGGGACTCAAGCCTGCTGGCTTTTAACTGAAACTGTTCACCTGGTGTCAAGATTTACTGAAGCTCAGGTTCTTAGACTGGACACAGAAAGATTTCATTGTGAGACAGTGTTAGGCAGTGAGTGAGTTTATTAGCATAGGATACTTGTTCCACAGTCCCAGGAACAAAGTGGGCTACACTTTCATAATCAAAGAAGAAGTGGAGAGGGGGAGAAGACCACCTTTCCCCCTCATTTTTGTGCAGTTGTCTAGGCTTACATCATTAATTCCTCCTTTGACTCTGAATGGTCTAACCAGGACTGTCACAGCACTGTTTAAATCATGCGTATATAAGCAGGGTGATAACAGTAAAGTATGGTAATTCATCTCAGGTTTTGGTAT
Organism: Bos mutus; assembly: GCF_027580195.1. Taxonomy (NCBI): domain Eukaryota; kingdom Metazoa; phylum Chordata; class Mammalia; order Artiodactyla; family Bovidae; genus Bos; species Bos mutus. The sequence goes on along the minus strand of NC_091641.1, from coordinate 19,025,259 downwards.
AATGCCCTCTTTCACCTGGTTTCTTTCCTCTTTTACCTATATTCCTACCTTGGCTATGTGTAGAAATGGTACTCTTCAAGGACCCTTAATCCCTTGATTTCATGTAATGAGATTCAGGCCCCATTTCTATTGTCTTGTATTTTATAACTATGAGAGTTTGTGGCTTGAGTGTGCCTGGTGGTTGAATGTTCCTGGGCTTCTTCAAGGGAGTGTTGATGGTTGCTAGGTTACTGGATTCTTCTTTTCTTGAGTGGTCATCAGCTCACAACAATCTCCCAAACTCCCTTAAAGTGCCCTTTCTGTCTTTAATCTCCTAGTGGAATTTCTGGTGTTATTATTATTTTTTTATTTTAAAAAATATTTATTTATTTGGTTTCATTTTTGGCTGGACTGGGTCTTGGTCGCTGTGGGTAGGCTTTCTCTAGTTGTGGCCAGTGGGGGCTACTCTTCATTGCCACGTCCCCACTTCTCCTTGCGGTGCTTCTCTTAACTGCAGACACAAGCTCAGGTGCGTGGGCTTCAGTGGTTGCAGCACGTAGGCTCAGTAGTTGTGGCTCGAGGGCTCTAGAGGGCAGCTCAGTAGTTGTGGCACGTGGGCTTAGTTGCTCTGTGCCGTGTGGAATCTTCCCAGACCAGGGATTGAATCCATGTCCCCTCCACTGGCAGGAGGATTCTTAGCCACTGCATCAACAGGGAAGTCCTCCTGGTGGAATTTCTAAACTATTTAATTATCCTAATTTATCCTTATCAATTCTAAGATATGGTGCATACAGTGGCATTTTCTCTTATCTCTCTTCCGTAATGAAGACTAGGGGTCCAACTTATATAGGATGACATCCAGGCATTTCTTTCTCTGTTCAGAGTAAGTGCTCAATAAATGTTCAGTTCAGTTCAGTTCAGTTCAGTTGCTCAGTCGTGTCCAACTCTTTGCGACCCCATGAATCTCAGCAGGCCAGGCCTCCCTGTCCATCACCAATTCCCGGAGTTCACTCAGACTCACGTCCATCGAGTCAGTGATGCCATCCAGCCATCTCATCCTCTGTCGTCCCCTTCTCCTCCTGCCCCCAATCCCTCCCAGCATCAGAGTCTTTTCCAATGATAAATGTTAGATGTGTTCATTTTCTCCTGTATTTGCATATTCTTGATGGAAAAGTCCAAGATTTTAGGTTAGAACTTAACCGTAAGATGGAGACATCTTAGGAGTCATCTCATTTTGGTATCATTTCAGGATCCCACTCCCAGAAGTTTGGCTCATTTTTTTGTATTTAGTACCGAGCTTCAATTTTAACTCAGTCTACTACATTGCAATGTAATTCTTCATATGCCTCTTTCTCTTCCAGACTGTTAAGTTCCCTGAGGCTTAAAAATGGTATCTTTTTTTTGCCTCTGTATTCCTATTATCTAACCCAGGATCTAGACAGTATAACATAAATAGAGAAGAAATATTTCTTACCATGAGGAAGTCTATGTTCAAACCAGCCCCTCTCCTTCCTAGTTGCACAGCCTCGAGAAGGTAGCTTTTCGGAGACTTAATTTTCTCAACTAGAAAATGAAGATAATCACGCTTATCTGACAGGGCTATTGTGAGAATGAAATGAAATAAAATATATCAAAGTCCCTAGGGCTTTTGGTAAACATTGAAGGAACATTATATTCCTTCTTTTCACGACAACCCATCTGTGAATGGGTGGGGGAGGGAGGACAATGCAGTATGGAAGCTACCAGATCATTGGGCTGGTTCTTCTGCAATTTTACCCCAGATTTGCCTCATTTATGCCCATCCAGCTCTCCAATAAAGGACTCTAGGGCCTGGTTTTCTCTCTTCGTTGTGTCGAGCACCAGCCTTCCCCAGGTGGTATCTCTGCGATTAATGGCTACAGAATCACCAGGGCTGGAGCAGGCTGGTTTTTCTTGGATTCTTTTCTGAGTTTGTAATCTTAGCTGTCATCCCCTTGGCTGCAAAGATTATTAAGCATTCCACAAGGAAAGCGTTCTCTTTACAATGGCTCTGAAGCAGCCATGATTGAGGAAAGCCACTTATCCTGCATTGCACTCCTGCCCCTTGCCTGATACCTAGCCAAGAGTCATCCATGACCTTGGCAAAGAGAAGGTAGCTTGCCTCGTTCCAAGCTCAATTATCAGGAGATAACCTCTGCAAGTTGGTTAAATAGGATTTCTCTTTCCTATTTTTCCCCCTTTATTTTCGTTCTTTTTTTTTTTTTTTAAGCTCAGCAGAAAAAGGCTTTGCTGGATACAGCAAGGACAAATATGTGCTGTGATAAAGGAGACTTTCCAGTTTTGTTGGGGAGAGAGATGGCGTATCAAGCCGTACATGTACACACTCTGCCTCTTCAGAGAGAACTTCAGAAGCCTTGCCTTGGAGATGTGCTCAGAGGCTGTGTGGCCTGTTAGTGTATAATACAACATTTGCTTTTATCCTTATAAATATTTTAAATCTTCTTTCACTCTGGATTCCTTGTTTCAAAGCCAGATTTCTTTCACTTTGTTACTAGAATTGCACCTTCTCCTCGACATCCAAGCAATCTTCCTTATTCTGCCCCAGGCTTGCATTAAGATTAGTAATGTAAGTCCTCCTCTCTGCCTTTCACAGGCTCTCTCAATTGGACAGCTCACTGTTTGTGCTTTTAGGAAATTCTTCTATCTTAGTATATGTTTTAGTTCTCCTCCTCCTGTAATGCTCAGGTCTCAAGCTTCCTTTTTTTTTTTTTTTTTTAATTTGAAAACAATGTTTTATTTTTCTTCTCCTCCTGTCACACTTTCTTAGAAATGTTAATTCAACAAACATCGATGTCTTCTCCATATCAATCCCTGTGCTAAGAGATGATGCATTTGTGGGAAGCTCTTTCCAGGAAGAATTCAGAATCATGCAAATACAGTGTCCTAAAGTGAAAGTCGTTCAGTTGTGTCTGCCTCTTTGCAACCCCATGGGCTATACAGTCCATGGAATTCTCCAGGCCAGAATACTGGAGTGGGTAAGCATTTCCCTTTTCCAGGGGATCTTCCCAACTCAGGGATCAAACCCAGGTCTCCTGCATTGCAGGAGGCTTCTTTACCAGCTGAGCCACCAGATAAGCCCAGAGTGTCCTAAAAGATTGTCAATATCTATCTATCGATTATCTGTATATCTGTCCATCTATCTGTATCTATAGATATATATGTATGTATATCTCTATACAGATCTATCATCTATCTGTTTAAATAGAAATATAGATACATATATATTTACAGACATGTAAATAGATAAGGTATACTGTGCAAAGCAGCATAGAGAAATATTTAACAGCAACTTGCTCAAGACTTGGAGTGCAAAGGATCATGAAAGACTTCTCTTTTGAGCTTTGTATTGATGTAAGAATAGGCAATAGGTGTTATTCAACTGGATCTCTAGGGGAAAGACACTGAGCAGAAGAGATAACATATAAAAAGCTGTAGAAACTGGTAAGAATGGAGCCTGTAATGTGGGAAGAGGAGGAAAATGTGGTGTGGCTGAAGACTAGGATTTGTCAGTGCAGATGATGGCAAACCAGGCTGGAAAGATAACCAGGATCATGTTAGTTCTTCTCCCCTTGGAATAAAGAATTGAGCTTGGGCTTTCCCCGTGAATGATGTGAGACTCCTGAAGGTTTTCAAGCAATTGGGTAACTTGTTCATGTCAGGAAATTATTGTAAGTGGCAGTGAAGAAGAGACTAGTCCAATAAGAAAATGAGGCAGGATATTTCTTAATCTTAAAATTCACCAAATCCTGACCAAAATTTCTGATAAGTACTTGGGAATAGGTTAGTGAAAAAATCGATCAAATCATGTTCCAGAAATCCAAAAATTAAATGCATCAAAACTTCACACCAAAGGTCAACAACACTCACGTACCACATGAGGACAGAAAGAAGTACGTGGTTTGAATACCAAGATTATAAGCTTTTGTTCAAGAAAGGTTTGTGTCGACATTTTGATTTCATAGCTCCTGGCATTGTGGTCCTGCTGTTATTTACATTTAAGTTAGTCTGATTCATGTTATAATTACATCACAGTGGTCCTTAATTAGAGAAAAAACTTTTAATTCTGTGTTTTCCAAAGTCTTGTTTTGAAATCCAGTAAATGTTGTTCGGTGTCAAATTCTGTCAGCCAATATTTAGGATGTTATGGTAAAGTTTTCAGTTCTCCCAGGAAGAGATGCTTAGGCCCTCCTCTGTGTACTCATAGCATTTTAGGCATGAGTAAGTTACAGAATTTACCATCAGGCATTGTGATTAAATCTTGCAGAAGCAGTACAGTGGGGTGATAAGGAGCACAGGTCTAGGACCAGAAAGTCTGACTTTGAATCCCAGCTGTCATTTATTAGTTGTGTAAACTTGAGAAAGTTAGTTAACCTTTGTCTCAGCTTCCTTGTCTGAAAAATGAGAATAACATTATGCAACTTATAGGGTTGTTATGAGGAGAACAGGAGGTAATATATGTAATGTCCTTAAAGTAGAAATGAATACGGGACTTCCCTGGTGACGCAGTGGATAAGAATACAGCTACCAATGCAGGGGCATAGGTTTGATCCCTGGTCTGGGAGGATCTCACATGCCTCGGAGCAACTAAGCCCGTGGGCCACAACTACTGAGCCCGTGCGCCTAGAGCCCATGCGCTGCAGGAAGAGAGGCCACTGCAGTGAGAAGCTCATGTACCGTAAATAGTAGCCCTGCTCTCTGAAACTAAAGAAAGCCTGCACAAAAGCTACTAAGACCTAGTGCAGCCAAAAATAAATTAAAAAAAAAAAAAAGAAGTGAATGTGTACTGTGCTGTGCTTAGTCGCTCAGTCGTGTCTGACTCTTTGTGACCCCACGGACTGTAGCCTGCCAGGCTCCTCTGCCCATGAGGATGCTCCAGGCAAGAATACTGGAGTGGGTTGCCATACCCTCCTCCAGAGTATCTTCCTAACCCAGGTCTCCCGCATTGCAGGCAGATTCTTTACCATCTGAGCCACCAGGGAAGCCCGAATGCATCGTAAGTACTCATAAAAGTTGTCATTATTCAGTAGTGGATAGACCTTGAGGGTGTTATGTTAAGTGAAGTAAGTCAAATAGAGAAAGACAAATACCATACAATCTCACTTATATGTGGAATAGTAAAGCAAAACAAATCACGAACCCTGAACTTACATATACAGCAAACAGATAGGTGGGTGCCAGAGACAGGGAATCAAGGGTGAAAAAAAATGGATGAAGGTGGTCAAAAGGTATAAATGTCAAGTAATAAGATAGGTGAGTACTAGGGATGTGATGTATGACATGAAGCATTTAGCTAACACTTCTGCAAAAGATATGGGAAAGTTGTTAGAAAAATACTGAGTTTTGGGCAATGATTTTTTTTTTTAATTTATTTTTAAATGGAGGCTACTTACTTTACCATGTTGTGTTGGTTTCTGCCATACCACAACATGAACCAGCCAGCAATGATGATTTTTAAATGCACTGTTCACCTGATAAATAAATATAAGGGTCTAAAAGAGAAATAAAAAAGAGTACTAAGAGTTATTAACAGAATGATTAAAAAATTTTTTTTTCCATTTTCCTTTCGTCTTTTTTTGTTTTTTCATCTCCCAAACTCCTTTTATTGGAAAACTACTGGACAATGTCCTTTACCAAAAAATGTGGTTTTTGAATAAAATAAATATATTTCATGGGGTCCAAGATTCAGAAGATCCAACACAAGGCAGAATCAGAAGGAATCCTGAGGGTGACAGTAATGGGGACTCGGGCCAAGAGAGCATGGGACCCGCATTGTTAGAGAAGTCTTCAGGAGTGATTTCTTTGAGAACACTTAACACAACACCAGTGTACCAGAAGATTTTGAAAAGAGATTTACAAAATTGGAGAAATGTTTGGATTTGAATGCGGGAGACCTGGGTTCAATCCCTGGGTCGGGAAGATCCCCTGGAGAAGGAAATGGCACCCCCACTCCAGTACTCTTGCCTGGAGAATCCCATGGATGGAGGAGACTGGTGGGCTACAGTCCATGGGGTCGCAAAGAGTCGGACACAACTGAGCAACTTCACTCACTCACTTCACTTAAATAGAAAATTAAACCAATAAAAACACACCAGAAAATCATTTTACTCCAGGGAAAACAAAATGCACTAGAAAAGACAAAGTAAACACAGTACACTGTTTGGTTTACCTGTGAACAGACATCACGTTGTTGCTTAGCTGCTAAGTCATGTCCAACTCTTCTGCAACCCCATGGACTGCAGCCCACCAGGCTCCTCTGTCCCTGGGATTTCTCAGGCAAGAATACTGGAGTGGGTTGCCATTTCCTTTCCATTCCTTTCCTCTTTCTTTTCATTGTATCTCTATGAGAAGGTGGGTGTTAGCTGAACTTATTGTGGTTAATAATTTTACAATACAGGTAAATCAAACCATCATGCTCTATGCTTTGAACTTATACAGTGATGTAAGTCAATCATTTTCAATAAACATGGGGAAAAAAGAAAATTGGCTTTATTTCTCGAATTCTCTGACTCCTCTAGTATTTCTTAATCTTACCATGTCATAAGAAACATGGAAAATGATCTGATTTTTACAGTAGATGGGGATAAATGGTTGAGGCTGCTTGTGTTTAAGATGACCCAGCTGAAAGACTTATACCCACCTCAAGACCTTCCTAGCTGCCCTGATGGTTAAGGGGATTAAACTTCAGAATACCTATAACCCTTGGTGGGAAATCCTGACATGACAAATACGAATCAGGGATGGAGATTATGATTCTTCTTCCTATCCCATGTGTCCTGAACAATTTTTGTCATAGTGCAGGTTCTTAAATAAGTATTTGTTTCAAAAAATGAATGACTGCATGGAAGGCAGGGAGACCCTTCCTCTCTTTGCCCACTTAAGATAATGTGTTCTGAAAAAATAGTGTTCACTACCTGTATATTTGTTATTTTCAGTCCACATAATACATTTGACATTCCAAAATGGAAGTGAATTCTGTAAAATCACTTTAGGGGAAGGGACAAAAAAAGCCTCTTGAAAGATGAGCTGTCATAGACTACTTGGGGAGGTTGGCTGAGCTTCAACTTGAACCACCAGGAAATACTTGGTCATTCAGAGGCTCAGAATGAGTCCTGCTGGGCAAAAATGCTTATTTCTTAATAAGTGGACTATTAGTGGCACATACTTTAAAATAAAGAGAGAGAAGTTATTCTGTTCAGTGGCAGCAAGAAGCCAAGAACAGATCAAGAAGTTCCTGGAATGAAAGTCTGTATATGATTCATGTGCCTAGAAATAAGAATGGGTCCCATATTGAAGTATGGATAAGAAACTAAATTCCACTCACTGGTGAACAGGGTTTTTAAATGGTTTCTTGTGAGATCTGTGGTTCAAGATGGCTCAAATAATTGAAATGGCCAAAAGAATATTTAAAATATAAGGGAAAAATCACTATCAGTGACAGGAATTAGTTATCCAGTCGTGTCCAACTCTTTGCGATCCTATGGACTGTAGCCCTCCAGGCTCCTCTGTTCATGGATTCCTCCAGGCAAGAATACTGGAATGGGCTGAACTTATTTTTTTCAGTATTTAAAACTTTTATGTATTTTAATCTTATAGAAAAATGGCAAGAATAGTTTAAAAATGCCTGTACTCCTTATTCAGGTTCACTTCTACCTTTGAAAAGCAAAGATCACTTATCTTGAACTGTAAATAATTAACTTTTGTGTCCAAAGTGTATTTGTCCATCTTTTGCCCAGAACTTTGCTTTCAGGTTCTGCAGTTGGTGGTGAAGAGTGGAAACACACAAGGCTTAATGCCTCCCTTTGTAAAATCGCAGAAGAAGCTAGCTGGGGAGAACTCAGGTGAGCAAGCTGCTGAGACAGACAGAAACCTTGGCACATAATTTTTCTTTGTGAGTAGAGAAGGCTGGTTGGAAAGGAGCACTGACTGAACCTCCTAAATTGCCAGGGAGTAGAGTTTCCATGAAGCATCACATTTCACTGGCCAGAAGGGTCTGCTCCAGCTGCCAGGCCACAGTTGTCAATTTAAATGTGCTTCTAGAAATGAGGCCAGAACCCACATTAATGAAACTTGATTGCCTTTGAATGATTGTTGGATTAATTAGCAGCTTTGCCTGTAGCCCACATGTGCAGGGTCAGTAACAATTTAGAGTAAGTCACATTTAAGTAATTTCATTCAATTCAGCCAGCATTTACTGCACCCAAGCACTGGGCTCTGGGCAGGTGCCGTGCAAGTGGAGGGACTGAGTGAAGTGAAAGTCGCTCAGTCGTGTCTGACTCTTTGCAACCCCATGGACTATACAGTCCATGGAATTCTCCAGGCCAGAATACTGGAGTGGGTAGCCTTTCCCTTCTCCAGGGGATCTTCCTAACTCAGGGATCGAACCCAGGTCTCCCACATTGCAGGCAGCTTCTTTACCAGCTGAGCCACAAGAGAAGCCCGGAGGGACTGAAGTGGACACCAAATCTGAGGGGTTTTAGTCCTATCTCTGCCATCCTATTCTGGGTAAGGAGAAGGGAGTCAAGGCTTGCCACAGAAAAGGCTTGGGAAAGCCAACCATCACCATGGTTGGTTTACTAATTCCAAAGGAAGAAAAATGAATTTCACACCAACTCTAGGTATAATTAATATCCACAAGTCAGTCAGTATCCTTTTTATTGCAATTGACAGGAACCCAATGCTAATTAGCTAAAAAATATCAGATACAAAGACAAAAACAACAAACAAAAAAGGAAAATGTGATGCTGTAATTTACAGCATTATTCAAAGGGTTACAGCCTCAGGAATGGCTGGATCTAGGTGCTCAACGATGACCTTTGGCTCTGTTTTCTCCTATAAACTGTTGTGTGTGTGTGTTCAGTCACCAAGTCATGTCAGACTCTTTTGCGATCCCAAGATCACAAAAGCCTGTTGTAGCCCAACAGTCTCCTGTGTCCTTGGAATTTCCCAGGCAAGAATACTGGAGTGGTTGCATTTCCTACTCCAGGGGATCTTCCTGACCCAGAGATTGAACTTGTATCTCTTGTGTCTCCTGCATTGGCAGGTAGATTCTCCAAGGCATAGGACTAACACAGGAAGTAATCTGAGGAAGCACAAGTGAGGCCATGGGGAAGGTGAAAAGGTAATAAAGGGGGCAACAGGTGAGCAGGTGACCACTGTGGGCAAGTTGTGTTGGCATTTTTGTAGAGACCGTGTGGGGTATGCTCAGGATCATACCACCAGAGGTGGGGACATAGGGTGTTTATCTACTGTTTTCCAATCTTCATTGGCAGAAGACTGCATCAGCTCTCTCACACTCCAGGTTTGCCGAGATGGGTCCTGGGGTACCAGCAAAAACCTTCAGATGGAGAAGAAAGATTCAGATGGAGAAGAAATATTCAGACGGAGAAGAAGAAAGATTCAGACGCTTGAGAAGGGAGACAACCCATCACAGCTGTAGGTAACACCAGTGGGCCAAGGGAATATGATGCAGGCATCGGCAGCATCTGCTGCACTCATGGTGGGCAAAAAAACAAAACAAAACAAAACTGGGGCCACTAGTGGCTTACACTATCTCTAAGAATAGCAATCCCAGAGACCATTTCTTCTCAAGAATTTCAACTGAAGTGTTGGGAGTACTTCTGATTGGCTGAACTCACGCCACATGACCATTACTGGGCCAATCATTGTGTCTAGAATGGCGTGTTCTATCACACTGGGGTGTATGATCCGGCCACCACTCCAAATCTCCTCTACTGAAAATGAGGCAAGGATGACTCCCTGAAAGAGACAACTAGCAGATGAAAATCCTGGGACTACCAGCGGATATGGTCTTGAGGCTGAGAAGATGGAGGGAGATTCAAGATGGCAGTAATTTCAGCATCTCGTCAAGGGGGGCATGCAAGCTGGTGTGTAGAGACCTCAGTACTACATGGATTCTCAAGGAGCTAAGTTCCCTGCAAAGCACACTGGCTACAATTACCAGATGTTACTTCCTGATGGGGAAGCAGCACTTTGCCACCTCCATGCTGAGCTTTCATTAGCTGAGCCTTCATTGTTTGGGTCCTCATTGGCCCAGGGGCACGGGGAGATGCAAATGGCCTCTTCTCATTTCAAGACTCTACTCCTTCACTGCCAGTCTAGAGAAGGGCTGGCCATCTTGGGGACGCCATTCTCCAACTGCTTTCCACTCTCGTCTTCAGCCACAGGCACAGGACATGTTTGTGTTGGTTTGGGAAGTGGCCTCTGCCCCAGTGCCCTGCGGTGGGAAACGGGAGACGTGTACAATTAACAATTAACGCCTTTATCTCTACTCACATGTAAGAGACATAATTAGCTGGCTCCATCTGTTACTGATACCTGCTGGAATCAGCCACTCACACCTCAGCCAGATATTACAGTGAGTGGGAGGGCTTGCAAAGGAAACATTTCAAAAATAACTCCCGTTTTGTTGTTTCAGCCGGCCTGCCCCCCACCCCCGCACCGCCTCCCCCCGCCCCGGCCCCGGGAATCTGTCTCCAACTTTGCTTCCCTCAGGTGTATCTAGTTCGCTGTCAGTTGGCAAGGAAATGTGCCAGTGAACAAATATGGAAGCTGATGGTGTGTGTGATTTTCCCTGGAGCTGAGAACTTCAATTAATTTATTCTAAATAAAAATTTATTTTTATCTACTTATTTGACTGTGCTGGGTCTTAGTTGTGGCACGTGGGATCTTCACTAGTTCTCTAAGAAGAAATTGAACCTGGGTCCTCTTTTATGGGAGTGCGGAGTCTTAGCCACTGGACTACCAGGGACTATGCACAGATGCTAAGTCGTGTCCGACTCCTGCAACCCCATGGACTGTAGCCTGCCAGGCTCCTCTGTACATGGAATTCCCGAGGCCAGAATACGGGAGTGGGTAGCCATTTCCTTCTCCAGGGGATCTTCCCTACCTAGGGATCGAACCTGGGTCTCCTGCATTGCAGGCGGATTCTTTACCGTCTGAGCTACCAGGGAAGTCCCTGAGAACTTCAATTTAAAGAGACAAGACTTAGTGTGTTATATGGCAGTAGTAGGGTGCTGTCCCAACTGGGGCCACAACTCAATACAGGGGGCTGGGCTCAGATACTGAGATGGGAAATATTATCAGAGGGAAAAATCTAAATTTAGAAGGACCAACTGGAGCCTCCTTGGCTGCTAGAGAAAGTGATTAACCCAAGGTCATTCAGCTAGCAAGGAGGTGAGCTGGGACTTGTGTCTAACCCCAAAGCCCATGTTCTGAATCGTGATGTGTCTCTGTTGTTGGAAAAAGTTTTGCAGATTAGGGTCTCACGGAAATTAAGAAAGCCCAGGACCACTTTTAATTTTTGTGGTGAAAACAGTTATGCAAAAAATGAAGCATTTAAAGAGAAATATTTCCACCTACATAATTAATGGTTTTAATGTAAAAATGTGCAATGCAATATCATTGGATTATTCACAAGATAATTACAAGGTTCATAAAATATTAATTCATAGTACACTATAAGAGCAGAGCTTGAGTGAGGAACATACATTAGACAGAGTCTCAACAGGAAAATGACATACCCAGATTATGGGTTTAAGATTATTCAAGGAGAGTTTAGTTACAAAGGAATGAGTTATAGATGTGTAGGTTAGTGTAGGGCTTCCCAGGTGGTGCTAGTGGTAAAGAACCCACCTGCCAATGCAACATGAGACTAGGGTTTAATCCCTGGGGCAGGAATATCCCCTAGAGGAAGGCATGGCAATGCATTCCAGTATTCTTCCTGGAAAATGCCATAGATAGAGGAGCCTGGTGGGCTATAGCATAGTATTGCAAAGAGTGACAGGACTCTTTGGGACAATTCACATGACTGAATTGACTTTGCATGCATGCATGAATGTAGGGGAACCATGAAAGACAGTGCTGCCATCTGGGCTAGTTTCAGCTGACTTTCCGTCTCTAGCATCTAGCAAGTGGAAGGAGGCAGAGCTTTGGAGAGCAAGTCACTGTGGCTGTAATGCTGACCTGTCAGTACAATAGCTGGCCTAGAGTGACCTCTAAGGGCACCCAGGTGATAAATGATATGACCTCACTGTCCATCCTCATCATTTTTTGCTTCTTAAACATTGGAGTATGGGTGATGAATTAATCATATACGTATGTATTTATTATTTATTTGGCTATTTGCTGCAATGCATGAACTCTCTAGTTGTGGTGCATGGGTTTAATTGCTCCATGGCATGTGGGATCTTAGCTTCCTAATGAGGGATTGAACCCTTGTCCCCTGCATTGCAAGGTGGATTCTCAACCACTGGGCCACCAGGAAAGTCTCCATCCTCTTTCTGACTTCTTTCCAGGACTCTTCATTGGCAGAACTCACTTCTAATGCTGAGATTACGGTAAGGAAAGTGAGGCATCAAGGGGTCAACATTTGAGACTGCGCTCACTCACAGGGTTGTGAAAATGCAGGGTTGGGCTTGGAGCACTTACAGCCCTGATAGCATGGGCTTCCTTAAATTTTGTACCCTCAGCTCCTCCCTCCCCTCATCCTAGTCCCAGCCTTGGGCAGGAGTATGTGTAATGAGGTCTATACAGCTTAGCCTTTTGTAGTCAAGATGAGAGGGAAAAGGGAAAATAAGATCTACAGGAGCACATGGAAGAAATCCAGCACAGAAAACAACTTTAAAATTCAAAAATAAACATTTGCACTCTATCAGTTCCCTGTAGGACTTCCCTAGTGGCTCAGACAGTAAAGCATCTGCCTACAATGTGGGAGACCTGGGTTCAATCCCTGGGTCGGGAAGATCCCCTGGAGAAGGAAATAGCAAACCACTCCAGTACTCTTGCCTGGAAAATGCCATGGACGGAGGAGCCTGGTAGGCTGCAGTCCATGGGGTCGCAGAGTTGGACACGGCTGAGCGACTTCACTTACTTACTTAGTTCCCTGTAAAAAAGTTGGAGAAGGCTCTTTACAGTCCCTTGGACTGCAAGGAGATCCAACCAGTCCATTCTAAAGGAGATCAGTCCTGGGTGTTCTTTGAAAGGAATGGTGCTAAAGCTGAAACTCCAGTACTTTGGTCACCTCATTTGAAGCGTTGACTCATTGGCAAAGACTCTGATGCTGGGAGGGATTGGGGGCAGGAGGAAAAGGGGACAACAGAGGATGAGATGGCTGGATGGCATCACTGACTCGATGGACGTGAGTTTGAGTGAACTCCGGGAACTGGTGATGGACAGGGAGGCCTGGCGTGCTGCAATTCATGGGGTCGCAGAGTCGGACACGACTGAGTGACTGAACTGAACAGAACTGAAAAAGTTAATATACAAGAGAGCTGGGAGACCAGAAGGGGGAGCTCTCACATCCTGTGCCAATAGTGGAGCCCAACAGGAAGAAGACTCTTCTTCCCTTTCAAGGACTCAGCCAATAAAAAGCTATGAATTTTTTATTTACTACAGCGCTCCCAACTTCCTTTTCCCCTCTATAAAAGAGTTCTTCCCTTGCTGTGTGGCGTCTTGCATGTGGCTCACCGGAGTGGCAGATTCTAGACTGCAGTTCTCTGCTAATCTCAAACCCACTGGTGAAGAAATATCTGGCATTCTATTTGCTTTAGGTCAATGTTGCCTATTTCTGAGTCTTTGTCTATTTACCTCACTTTGAGAGAAAGTCAAAAGTCTAAATATGAGACAATTTATGCCTCCCCCCTTAGGAGATTGGGATTACCATATATACACTACTACATATAAAAGAAGTAACTGATAAAAACCTGCTGTATAGCACAGGGAGCTCTACTCAATACTTTGTAGCAGCTTATATGAGAAAAGGATTAAAAACAAAACAAAAAACAAAGAGTGGATGTATGCAGATGTATAACTGATTCAATTTGCTGTATAGCTGAATCTAACACAACATTGTAAATCAACTATACACCAATAAACATTTAAAAAACTATGAGACATTCATGGCACCTCATTTTCTACTTGAGCTTTGATGGACTCGCAGTTACCTGTGGTTATTGAAAAGTAAGCTGTTTCCCTTTAGATACACAAGCTTTAGAGGTCAAAGTGAGTCACTGTGGAGCACCCCCGTCTCTCTTGTATTGTCTCCATGAAAGCCTTTGCTGTTCCCCATTTTTTGTAGCTCTCAGAGCATAGTCATCATCTTTCAACCCAGCTCTTTCACTTTGCCACTGAGCAATTTTGGACAACTAGCCCTACCTTCAGATAGTAACTGGGGCAAGAACCTTAATTCTCCTGATGAACTTCTCTCTTTCTGTCCTCTGTCTTTCACCTGATCTGCCCTCCCCGACCAGCTGCATAATGGATTCTTCTGATGGCCTTTGTCCTACCACAGTCTGAATGGGCCCCCTGCTGACTCTCAGTTAGGTCCTGGCAGTAATTGGGCCTCTCTTCAATCCATGATTCATGGTTCCATTCATACTATGCTATTTAATTATTGTAGTCCTGCAATATATTTTAATTATTTGGTAGAACTAGTTGTTGATCTCATGTTAGATTTCTTTTTAAAATGTCCTCCAAGATTACATTTTAACATTTTTATGCCATTCTGCACTAAAAAAAAACTCATTGGAATGTTATTAATACTTGGCTGTTACTTGAGTTTGGAAAGCAATATGGTAGTTTTCTTAAGGGCTTTAGTGTTAGACAATCCAGCCCTCCTACTAATTGGCTGTTTTGACTTTAGTCAGTTACTTAACATCTCTAAGCATCGGCTCTCCCCATTGAACAACAAGAATAATGAAAGCATCTGTCATTGTAAGAGATGTAAGGCTAATCATTACATTGTTTCTACACATTAATTTGTTGTAAGTTTACATTTTCACAGTATTTTTAGCTTTCTTATCCAGGGTTATGATCCATACCTTCACTTTATAAGGTTTATTTATTCATAACTAGGAATAAAATTTTATAAATAGCACCTTTTGGAGGGAATAAAATTTATTCATATATCTGTTTTTATTTGGTTGAAGTTCTTTTTGAATAGAATTTCTTTTTTTCTTTCTGTTTTTCTAGTGGTATGTGGTAATATGATTTATTTTTATATATTTACCTTGCATCTGTCCTTTGTATTCATTTAAAAATTAATTATATGTTTTATGTATTAAAAATTAAGTAACATATAGATGACTAATAAGCATATAAAAAGATGCTCTATTTCATAAGTCATCAGGGAAATTCAAATTTAAAAAACAATAAATACCATTACACATCTATTAAAATAGCCAAAATCCAGAATACTGACAACCCTAAATGTTGGTGAAGATGTAGAGCACTAGGAACTCTCATTCATTGCTGGTGGAAATTCGAAATGGTACCAGCCACTTTGGAAGACAATTTGGAGGTTTCTTACAAAATTAAGGGCATCCCTGGTGGCTTAGATGGTGAAGAATCTCCCTGCAATATTGGAAGACTCAGGTTTGATCCCTGGGTTGGGAAGATACCCTGAAGAAGGAAATGTCAATCCACTTTAGTATTCCTCTGTCCTACAGAATTCCATGGATATAGGAGTCCATGGGGTCACAAAGAATCAGAAAAGACTGAGCAAAACACTCTCATTAGTTATCTATTTTATACATAGTATCAATAATATACGTATGTTAATCCCAATCTCTTAATTCATCCCACCTGCCTCCCCTCCCCCTTGGTATCATACATTTGTTCTCTACGTCTGTGCCTCTATTTCTGCTTTGCAAATAAGATCATCTACACCATTTTTCTAGATTCCACATATATATGATATTTGCTTTTCTCTTTCTAACTTATATCACTCTTTATGACAGTCTCTAGGTCCATCCTGCCTTCCTTTTTGACATATCAGTGGGGGAATTAACAGACCATGAGGGACTGCCAGAGTTTGTCTGGTAATGCCAGCTCTCAGCCCTTGGAGACATCTGGGCCCATATGGAATTGTAATACTTTCTTCTAGGGTTCAGAGAAGGCAATGGCAACCCACTCCAGGACTCTTGCCTGGAAAATCCCATGGATGGAGGAGCCTGGTAGGCTGCAGTCCATGGGGTCACTAAGAGTTGGACACGAGTGAGCGACTTCACTTTCACTTTTCACTTTCATGCATTGGAGAAGGAAATGGCAATCCAGTCCAGTGTTCTTGCCTGGAGATTCCCAGGGACGATGGAGCCTGGTGGGCTGCCGTCTATGGGGTCGCACAGAGTCGGACACGACTGAAGCGATTTAGCAGCAGCAGCAGCTTCCAGGGTTGGGAAGATTCCATTAGCCCCATGGTGCAGCCACTCCCACCAAGAGAAGAGGGGAGCTTGATCATCCCTGTTATCTCTTTGACCAAGCAATCCAGGGTGAGCTTCCGGGTCACGCTGAGATGATTTGGCTGTTTGCATCCAAGCAATAGATTATGTAGCATACACCATTATTTGACAGTAGAAAGTATACAGCAGGGTGATACAGAAATGCAGCAAGTTAACCAGGAAGAAAGATATGATAATAAATCAGCAAATCTACTTCAGACTGATCTTCACCAGATTTGCAAGTCATATTCATCTGATAAAGGTCTGATATGGTACACCAAAATATCCTTCAAAACTACAGTTAAAAATAGAAAATACAGTGACAATTATATACAATTTCGCTTTTCATTTATTGAGAATAATGACTCTCCACACCTGCAATGTGTTATTTGCAGAGAAGTGCTTGCAAACATCAGCTGGAAACCTTTTCTTGTGGCTTATGGTTTAGAACAACAATTATATGTTTTTTAAAATTCAGCATAAAATTTAGAATTCTAAACATCCGTTCATAAAAGGAGTTTCTGTCTTGTTGATGCCTTACAACATAGTAAAACTCTGTTCTGAAGTTGACTTATTTTTTTCTTTCATAAATAATTTAAGGTAAATCTGCATTTTATATCACAAATTAAATGGGGACAAGTCAACACTTGTCTTAATGTTATAAAGATTGTAGCATGATCTTTATAGCATGCTGCTTAATAATACAGACCTATAAGGAACCAATTTTTTCAAAAAGAAGACATATGTATAAATGCTGAAATGATTAAAAGTCCCTAAGGATTTACAGTAGTATATTTATTTACGAGAGGGGTCCATGAATCAAGGGCTTTCCTGGTGGCTCAGCAGTAAAGCATTTGCCTGCAAATGCT
Organism: Bos mutus; assembly: GCF_027580195.1. Lineage (NCBI taxonomy): Eukaryota > Metazoa > Chordata > Mammalia > Artiodactyla > Bovidae > Bos > Bos mutus. The sequence goes on along the minus strand of NC_091641.1, from coordinate 19,008,137 downwards.
GGAGACACAGGTTTGATCCCTGGGTTGGGAAGATCCCCTGGAGAAGGAAATGGCAACCCACTCCAGTATTATTGCCTGGGAAATCCCATGGGGAGAGAAGCTTGGCAGGCTATAGTCCACAGCAGGTCACAAAAGTCGGATTTGACTTGGTGACTAAACCACCACCACCACGAGTCAAAAAGAGGTTGGAAAAAGCTGATGTAATGGTAACAGCTCTCACATTTTTATTTGGGTAAGTTACTTAACCTTTCCAAAACTCAGTTTTACTCATCTTTAACTTATATGCAGAGTACATCCTGTGAAATGCTGGGCTGGATGAAGCACAAGCTGAAATTAAGGTTGCTGGGGAGAAATATCAATAACTTCAGATATGCAGATGACACCACCCTTATGGCAGAAAGTGAAGAAGAACTAAAGAGCCTCTTGCTGAAAGTGAAAGAGGAGAGTGAAAAAGCTGGCTTAAAATTCAGCATTCAAAAAACTAAGATCATGGCATCCGGTCCCATCACTTCACAGCAACTTGAAGGGGAAACAATGGAAACAGTGACTATTTCTGGGGGGGCTCCAAAATCACCGCAGATGTTGACTGCAGCCATAAAATTAAAAGATGCTTGTTCTTTGGAAGAAAAGCTATGACCAACCAAGCTACTGCTGCTGCTGCTAAGTCACTTCAGTCGTGTCTGACTCTGTGCGACCCCATAGATGGCAGCCTACCAGGCTCCCCGGTCCCTGGGATTCTCCAGGCAAGAACACTGGAGTGGGTTGCCATTTCCTTCTCCAATGCATGAAAGTGAAAAGTGAAAGTGAAGTCACTCAGTTGTGTTGGACTCTTAGTGACCCCATGGACTGCAGCCCACCAGGCTCCTCCGTCCATGGGATTTTCCAGGCAAGAGTACTAGAGTAGGGTGCCATTGCCTTCTCCGACCTAGACAGCATATTAAAAAGCAGATACATTACTTTGCTGACAAAGGTCTGTCTAGTCAAAGCTATGGTTTTTCCAGTAGCCATGTATGGATGTGAGAGTTGGATTATAAAGAAAGCTGAGCGTCAAAGAATTGATGCTTTTGAACTGTGGTGTTGGAGGAGACTCTTGAGAGTCCCTTGGACTGCAAGGAGATCAAACCAGTCCATCCTAAAGGAAATCAGTCCTGAGTATTTATTGGAAGGACTGATGCTGAAGCTGAAACTCCAATACTTAGGCCACCTGATGCAAAGAACTGACTCATTTGAAAAGACCCTGATGCTGAGAAAGATCGAAGGCAGGAGGAGAAGGGCACGACAGAGGATGAGATGGTTGGATGGTATCAGTGACTTGATGGACATGAGTTTGAGTAAGCTCCAAGAGTTGGTGATTGACAGGGAGCCTGGCATGCTGCAGTCCATGGGGTCACAAAGTGTTGGACATGACTGAGCTACTGAACTGAAGTTGAGAAAGTGGCATCTACTTCACAGGTTTTTTTTTTTTTAACTTTTCATTTATTATTGGAGTATAGCTGATTGACAATGTTGTGATAGTTGGTAGACAGCAAAGATACTCAGACATACCTATACATATATCTATTCTCAATTACATAAAATATGTGAAGTGCTTGGTACAGAGCATGTTCTCATTAAATGGTAGTTATTATTAATTGATCCATTCATTGAATATATTTATTGAATACCTACAATGTATCAGGCATAGGGTTACATATCAGAGTTAAAAGAATGGACAGAATGAAATCTCAACCTTGAAGTATTAGATTAAACTCTACAGCAGTGTGTAAAATATGATAATCGAGTATGACTTTCTAACTGATTAAGAAGGTGAGATATTCTCTCTATATCTGTATTAGTACTAGAGACTAATACTTACATGGAATGCTTCCTATGCACTTGGAACTGTTTAATGCTTTGCTTTCATTGTCATTTAATACTTATGACAAACCTACAAAGCATTTACTATTATTGTCATAATATCCCTTGCACAGACGAAGAAAACTAAAACCCAGGAAGATTAATTAATGAATGAAGGGTCAAGCTGGGCACTGACTGCTGGGAGTTTGGCTTCAGAGCCCTAACATTTAACCACTACACATTAGCCTGGGAGTACCTTAAGGGCTAAGAAAATTGATTCACAGGGTTTGGATTATGGACGTGATTGAGGAACAAGGCTCTAAAGTGTGGAGTGAGGTTGGTCTGGTTGAAATAACTGATTAAGCAGTTGACTGTGGCTGAAAGGTCAGGACAGGATGGAAGGAGTCTGAGAAGGAGAAGTGACACTGATGATATAATAGCATTTTAGGGGAAAGACAAAGAGAAATTACACTAAGAAAGGACAAGTAGGATGGAAAGCAGAAAGAAGAGGCTCTCAAGAGAGTAAGAGCAAGATAAGCCAAGTAATGTGAGCAATAGCAAGTGGCATGTGGAATTTTTCCAAAAGGTTGACCCAGGGTGTCAGAAACATAATGGTAGTCCTATCTTCACATTGGAAATTTGATCCGGAGTTGTCAGGGGCAGGTACAATTAGAAGTGTTTTCCTTGGGATGATGCTCTGGTACTAAAAAGAAATTCAGTGAATTCCTCCTAAGGTGAGTCCTGTAGAAACCACTGGTTTCTGCAGAAGATGGTGAACCAGATCTATCTGAAAAGAGTTTATTTGGGTAGATGAGGTGTCATATTCCTCATAGAACAGGACTGTGGCATCCCAGGATCTCACTTCTGATCATCTGAAAAATTAAGACAATGTGTAAGAGGACTAGCCCAGAGAGCAAATGGGATCATCAACTTGACAAATAGGGCCGCCCTTTTAAAGGAGAATTATTTAGTTTCAGGTATACAGTGAAGAGATTCAGATACATGTACATATATATGTACATAATATTGTTTTATATATATATAGAGAGAGAGAGAGAGAGAGAGCGCGTGCGCGCGAGAGAGAAGGAAAAGGCAACCCACTCCAGTATTCTTGCTTGAAGAATCGCATGGACAGAGAAGCCTCACAGGCTACAGTCCATGGGGTCACAAGAGTCGGACATGACTTAGTGACTAAACCATCACCATACATACTTATATATGTGTTGTCATATATATATGTATGTTGTTGTTGTTTAGTCACTCAGTGGTGTCCAACTCTTTTACAATCCCATGGACTGTAGCCTGTCAGCTTCCTCTGTCCTTGGGATTTCCTAGGCAAGAATACTAGAGCAGGTTGTCATTTCCTTTCCCAGGGATCTTCCCAACAAAAGGATTAAACCCATGTCTCCTGCATTGGCAGGTGGATTCTTTACCACTGAGCCACCAGGGAAACCTATATATACAAAATATTGAGTATAGTTTCTTATGCTGTACAGTAGGTTCTTGTTGGTTATCTATATAACTATACATCTTGTTAGTTATATATAGTAATATGTATATGTTCACCTCAAGCTCCTAATATCCCGCCCCCCACCCCCCAATTCCCCTTTGGTAACCGTAAGTTTGTTTTCTATGTATGTGGCTCTATTTCTGTTTTGTAGATAATTTCATTTGTATCTTTCTTAGATTTCACATGTAAGTGATATCATACAACGTTTGTCTTTCTCTTACTTCACTTAGTGCAATAATCTCTAGGAGGCCGCCCAAGATGGCGGAGGAATCGCAAAGGGAGCACCACTTTCTCCCCCACAAATACGTCAGAAGAGTATCTACACGTGGAGCAACTTCCACAAAACAACTTCTGAACGCTGGTGGAGGACCGTAGATACCCAGAAAGGCAACCCAATCTCTTCAAAATGAGGTAGGACAAAAGATAAAGACGCAAAGAGAGACAAAGAATTCAGGGAAGGAGATCCCTCCTGGGGAGGGAGTAGTGAAGGAGAAGTTTCCTCACAATAGGAAACCCTCTCTCAGGTTGGGTCAGTGGGGAGTTTTGGAATCTTAGAGGGCAGCATAAACAGAAAAAAAAAAAAATCACCACAGAATTCGCACCAAATGGCAATTACCAGTGGAGAAGCGGCTCACACGCTCACATCCGCCCTCAGTGAGTGTGTGCTGGGTGCGGAGGCGCGGGCTTCGTCCTTGGTCCTTAGGGTAAGGACCGGAGTTGAATGCCCTGAGGACACTCTGAGGGGACGAACATGACATAGCAACTCAAACCGTGCAAACGCCAGAGAGACAAAGTTTATCTCTAGGTCCATCCATTTTTGCTGCAAATGGCAGAATTTCATTATTTTCTATGGCTGAGTAATACTCTGTTGTATATTTGTATCACATATTTTTTATCCACTCATCTGCTGAGGGACAGTCAGTTGCTTCCATGTTTTGACTATTGTAAATAGTGCTGCTGTGAACATTGGGGTGCCTGTATCTTTTTGAATTATAATTTTCTCCAGATGTATGCCCAGGGGTGGGATTGCAGGATCATTTGGTAACTCTATTTTTAGTTTTTTGAGGAACCTGCATACTGTTCTCCATAGTGGCTGTACCAATTTACAATCCCACTAACAGTATAGGAGAGTTCCCTTTTCCCCACACCCTCAAGGAGAGTCATTTTAAAACTCAGTGGATGAGAGGCATGAGCACGGCCACTTGTGTGCTATCTGAGCTGAGATGAACAAGGCTGGACTTGGCGGGTCATATTATTCATGTGATTATAGTCACCTGAGTCAGGATATGTGGTCTCTTTTCACTCAGTGCTGGGGTCTTTGGCAGACACCCCAAGTTAAAGTTTTATAGCCATTGAAAATAACATATATTTGTGAGGAAACCTTTTGAAAGCTCAAACTGGTTTAAGTCCAAAAAACGTGGGAGGGGGGTTTCTGGACTCACCAGCAAAGTCTATTATGTCAGCTAGTTTTTATGCAAGACTGGATCCAGGGCTTTAGATAACACAGTCAGATCTTTCTCCTTCTCTTTCTCCCTTCCTTCTTCTTCCTTTCTTCCCCCCACTCCCCCACCCCCCCGGATTCTTTCAGTTTTAGACAGTCTCTTTCCCATTGGCTATGAAATAGATATGTGTAGCTTTAGAATCACACAGTCCATAGTATCTGAGATCTTGAAGTGAAGGAAAGAATATCCCTTTTCCAGCGTCCATGGGGGCTCTGATGGGTCACCAGCCCACTTCCGGAGCAATCACTGTGTTTGGTGAGATAATGTATACTGACTGGAGAGCTGAGGTCAAGAAAGGCAGGGCCCCGGTTTTCACAAGCCTGGGAGTTGGCGAGAGGTCATCCTCAAGAGTATGGGGCAAGGAACTTGCCGATATTGGGCTGAAATCTGCCTTTGTTTCCTCTAAGCAGGCGTTACCCAAAGTGTGGTCTATGGGCCACCAGCATCAGCATCACCAGGGAGCCTGAAGATTTCTGAGCTCCAACTGAGACGCACTGAATCAGGAATCCCGTTTTAATAGTCTTTCATGTGCTTTTGTGTGTGCTCAATTTTGAAAATCATTTTCCGTTTGGCGAGTCCCTTACACATTCTCTAGATCAACTTTCTTTCTTCAGTCATTTTGTGAAATGTGGTCAGAGTCTGGGGAAGGCATCACTCATACATCCTTGGGTCCCTGATGATCGAGTCAGCAAAGCCCCAGGAGCCCCTCATGCAGAAGCCATCTTCCATCCGAGAAACACCCCTTACTAAATATTTTATCCTTTCATCTTGGTGGCTGAGAAAGAGCAGGGTGTTTTAGTATTCTTGTCTGGTAACAGATATCACTTAGAAATCCATTTTGTAATCATTTAAACTGGTTTGCTTTGGGTCTATTTACATAATTCCGTGAGACGCATGGAAAGAGAGCCAGTGTGTTATTTTTCTGCAGCCAAAGACATGGAAAAAGCACTTTCTAAGGTAATTACCACTTCAGTGCTCCCCACACAGTTAGAGGGCACTGTGAAGAAGTATGCCTTCTGGGTCCAGGGCCACCGAAGTGTGGAAAGAATGTACTTTCTCCCTGGGAAGGGGAAGCAACACACTTAGTATGAAGCCTCTTTTACTTATCGGCGTAATCTGCACAAGGTTAAGGAGCTGTGGCTTCCGGAGCGTGGGTGTGGGGGTGGGGAGATCTCATCTCAGAACAAACAAGGCACTTTCAAGACCTTTGAGGTGTAGTGCACCGGGGGAGGAGGACACTTGACCTCCTGCCTGCAGGACTGGAAATGCAAGTCACTCCTGCAGAGGATTACATCAGAGTTTAATCTTTCAGTTGATGCCAATGGGGACTATTTTTTAAGATTAATTTTTATTGGAGTATAGTTGCTTTATAATGTTGTATTAGCTTCTACTGTGCAGCAAAGGGAATCAGCTATATGTATCCATACGTGGATACATATGTGTGTTAAGTCACTTGAGTCATGTTCGACTCTTTGCAACCCTATGGACTGTAGCCCAGCAGGCTCCTCTGTCCATGGGATTCTCCAAGCAAGAGACCTGACCCAGGGATCTTCCTGACCCAGGGATCAAACCGCGTCTCATGTCTCCTGCATTAGCTGGCAGAGTCTTTACCACTAGCGCCACCTGGCAAGCCCTATATGTATACGTATACACCCTCTTTTTGGGATTTCCTTCCCATTTAGGTCACACGTTGAGTAGAGTTCCATGTGCTATTCAGTAGTTCCTCATTATCTATTTATTGTTATTGATTTTAGTTATCTATTTTATCCTTAGTATCAGTAGTGTATATATGTCAATTCTGATCTCTCATTTCCTTCCACCTCACCCCTCTTTCCTCCTTGGTATCCATACATTTGTTGTTCTCTCTGTCTGTGTCTATAGATGATCTTATTTGCAAAGCAATAGAGTCAATGGTGAAGACAATGGCACCCCACTCCAGTACTCTTGCCTGGAAAATCCCATGGATGGAGGAGCCTGGTGGGTTGCAGTCCATGGGGTCTCTAAGAGTCGGACACGACTGAGTGACTTCATTTTCACTTTTCACTTTCATGCATTGGAGAAGGAAATGGCAACCCACTCCAGTGTTCTTGCCTGGAGAATCCCAGGGACGGGGGAGCCTGGTGGGCTGCTGTCTATGGGGTCGCAAGAGTTGAACACAACTGAAGCGACTTAGCAGCAGCAGCAGAGTCAATGGAGACATTTTAATGGGAAAGAAACCTTGCTTTCTCAGACATTAGTTGTATTTGAGAAGCTTGTGTTTGTCACATGAAGGCTTACAAATAAGGAAGGATCCTTGAATTTTCTCAAGGAGTGATCAGTAGAGGAATATCAGGAATATCCTGACTGACTCTGTCTTCCATCCCCCAGGACTGTGTTTTTGGATTCATTCAGGCTTTAGATCTCCCCCAACTCCACCTCTAGCCTTTTCTGTTGTCCCATGAGGCAGATTTTGACATTTCTCTGGTGGCTTCCAGTTGCTGATATCCTAACTCTAGTCTTCAAAAAACCCAATTGGGGTATCCTGTTCATATCCCATTAGCATCTTGAACAATGCATGCATTGTATATCTGGTACCTTTTGTTATGCCCCTACTGTATACCTGAGAACTATCAGATACCAGTGATCCAAGGATGAATGAGATCTTTACCCTCACTTTACCCTCATGGAGCTCCAGGAATAGGCTCATTTCAATTTTGTGGTCTGGAAACTAATGACTTGGAGGGATTCTGGGGTGCTATGGAGCTAAAGCAGAGTTTGTAATCTGAGGCCTCTGGACCTTCAAGGGATCTATGGATAGAACTCAGGTACACATAGAGAAGGGGCTTCCCTGGTGGCTCAGAGGTAAAGAACATGCCTGTAATGCAGGCAACATGGGTTCAATCCTTGAGCAAGGGAGATCCCCTGGAGAAGGAAATGGCAACCCATTCTAGTACTCTTGCCTGGGAAATCCCATGGATAGAAGAGCCTCGCCTCGTAGGCTATAGTCCGTTGGGTCACAAAAGAATTGGAAATGACTTAGCGACTAAACAATAACACACAGCGATGGGGAAAATGACATCTTTATGTTCTTATGACCTTTCTTGATGACCTTGTTTCTCTCTATGGTTGCATTCCATTTCCAAACAAGGATTCACAATTCCACGTATAGATCAGCTCTGTGTCCTCCTAGGGCTATCTTACATTAACTATGGGGCTAATTGTCAGGATACTGGGCTTTTATCAAAATGCCATCCCACCTCACCACCCTCTTCTCACTGCAAATGCTACCATACTAGCTTCTTACTGTCCCCTTCCTCCTATCTTCTAATCCGATCAATAATTTCAGTGCTTCTTGTTGGTTTATTTTTGCTCATACTCTGAGGTCAGCGTTGCCCATGAAATGTTGAATAAAATTTTATCTCACAAGATCATTGGCTTAGTATCAACTCACTCTTGTTCCCAGGGCTGTTTTCCTTGTTCTTTAGATCCATGTGAAAGTCGCTCAAGCTGAGTTCTCCAAGCCAGAATACTGAAGTGGGTAGCTGTTCCCTTCTCCAGGGGATTTTCCCAACCCAGGGATCGAACCTAGGTCTCCTGCATTGCAGGCGGATTCTTTACCAGCTGAGCCACCAGGGAAACCCATGCCTACTACAGTTTGAAGCACAGGCCTCAAAAGGACCCTTCTAGACCTGCTCTAGCTTATGTGCCTGACTTACAGAACCTGTTTCTCCATCTTTATGCTGTCTCCAAAAACCAACTTCTATGTAGACTCACTTGATCCAAATCCTAGCTCTGAATCTTCCTAGCTGTGTAGCACTGGGCCAGTTGTAACTTAACTTCTCAGAGTTTCATTTTCCTAATCTATATTCATAGTACATACTACCTGAGTTCTGTGGATTAAATGAGATAATGCCTAGTCAGTCTTCATGATGTATTAGTTATAATCATTGTATTTTTATTTATAATTGTGAATAAGAAAGATTGCCTGACATATCAGTAAACAAAGGATGTTGCTTCCATCAAGCCATCACATTACAGCGGCCCCAGTAGTGAGCCCTGACGGAATTCAGAATAGAAACAGGATGCCCACCATCAAGTCATCAGCCACTGCAGCTACCCCCAACAATGCATCCTGAGGAGAATCAGGATGCGAAAACACAGGAGTCTAGCCCCAGAAAGCTAAGATGCATATCAAAGGAGTGATTTCTATGAGCTCAGACTCTTGGATCTTTCCATACATAGAAAAGCACTATATTCCTTTACTTGAGATACCTGGTTTTCTTTAATTAATAGTAATATTTTGATGTTCCTACTACCTGGTCTTTGTTGCAAAAGCTTCTGTATATCCTGGCTCCTCCCTTACCTCTTTGGAAGCAGTTTCTTACAAACCCAGAGTTAAGTACAAACTCTTAACTTTCTTCCTGGAGTTAAGTACAAAGTTTTGTCCAACAAATAAAGCATTACTCGCAAGTGTTAGGCTGTGCTGTTTTTTTTTGTTTTTTTGTTTTTTGCATCAACATAATCATTATTAGGGCTTCCCAGGTGGCACAGTGGTAAAGAATCTGCCTGCCAATGGAGGAGACACAAAAGATGTGGGTTCTATCTCTGGGTTGGGAAAATCCCCTGGAGAAGGAGATGGCAGCCCACTCTAGTATTCTTGCCTAGAGAATCCCTTGGACAGAGGAGCCTGGCAGACTACAGTCTGCCATGGGGTCACAAAGAGTCAGACATGACTGAGCAACTAACACACACACACACACACATATGCAATCATTATTATTGGTTTTACATATCATAGTTAATGATCTGAGAATATTGGGCAAAAATATTAGAATATTAGTAACACAGAAAATAATAAAATATTATTAGAACATTCAGTTCAGTTCAGTTCAGTCACTCAGTCTTGTCCGACTCTTTGCGACTCCATGAATCGCAGTACGCCAGGCCTCCTTGTCCATCACCAATTCCCAGAGTTCACTCAGACTCACGTCCATCGAGCCAGTGATGCTATCCAGCCATCTCATCCTCTGACGTCCCCTTCTCCTCCTGCCCCCAATCCCTCCTAGCATCAGAGTCTTTTCCAATGAGTCAAGTCTTTGCATGAGGTGGCCAAAGTACTGGAGTTTCAGCTTTAGCATCATTCTTTCCAAAGAAATCCCAGGGCTGATCTCCTTCAGAATGGACTGGTTAGATCTCCTTGCAGTCCAAGGGACTCTCAAGAGCCTTCTCCAACACCACAGTTCAAAAACATTAATTCTTTGGCACTCAGCCTTCTTCACAGTCCAAGTCTCACATCCATACATGACCACAGGAAAAACCATAGCCTTGACTAGATGGACCTTTGTTGGCAAAGTAATGTCTCTGCTTTTGAATATTAGTAACTAAGTATTAGTAACTAATGTTAGAATATTAGTAACTCAGAAAAATAATAGAACATTAGTACTTCTACTTTAGGGGCAGCCCACAGATTCTTACCTCTTTTGCTTCCATTCTCTTGGGTTCACCGTTCTTCACTGCTAGGTAGTCAGTGTCTTACAAACTGTTGTTTCATATATTATGTACATTTTTAGTTGTTTTTGGTAGGAGAATAAATGTGGTCCCTGGTATTCCATTTTGGCCAAAAGTTGAGGTCTATGCAGTTTTTTTTTTTTCACTTTGATGTTAAAAAAAGAGTCTCAAAAGGTCATTACATTTCAGTTCTCATGGATGAATGTATTTCTATTTTAATGGCTACTTAATGTACCAAAACTATAATAATATGCATATTACTATTACTGTGTGAGCTCTAACTGTGCATCAGATACTGTGCAGAACACTTTACATATGAGGACCTATTTGTAGAATTGGACAAGAATCCAGCCTGGACTTAGGGTTGTGGCTGTCAGACATCCAAGGATGTCGAGTGTTGCTAAGAGACAGGAGCCAACTCATATTTGAAATCCCCATGACTCTGTTAAGTATTGGGCTTCCCAAGTGGCTCAGTGGTAAAAAATGAGCCTGCCAATGCAGAAGCCGCAGGAGATGCAGGTTTGATTCCTGGGTTGGGAAGATCCTTTGGAGGAGGAAATTTGTCTTTTTAAAAACTTAGTTTACGCTCTCCTTTGACTTTAAAAAGTTTTTAATTTTATTTAGTCAAAACAGTAAATCTTCCTTTATGGGCTTTGCCTAAAAAGTCATTCTGGATTCTGAGATTACAAACATAGTTTCCTGGATTTTCAGGTAGTATCTCAATAGCTTTACTTTTCACAATGTATTTTTTCTATCTGGGATCTATATTTATATGTAGTGTGTGTGTATGATGAGAATTTAAATTTCTTTCTAAAGAAGAAATGACATTGTCCCAATACCATGAATTGAGTACAAAGTATCACCTTTAACTCAAACTGAATTTCCATATAAACATGGATCTGTTTGAAACACTGTTGAATTTTACTGATTTTTTTAAAAAACAATATCAAGTTGTCTTAATTATTAGAGCTGTGTGATAAAGACTCTACACATGGACATCACCAGATGGTTAACACCAAAATCAGATTGATTATATTCTTTGCAGCCAAAGATGGAGAAGCTCTGTACAGTCAGCAAAAACAAGACCGGGAGCTGACTGTGGCTCAGATCATGAACTCCTTATTGCCAAATTCAGACTTAAATTGAAGAAAGTAGGGAAAACCACTAGACCATTCAGGTATGACCTAAATCAAATCCCTTATGATTATACAGTGGAAGTGAGAAATAGATTTAAGGAACTAGATCTGAGAGACAGAGTGCCTGATGAACTACGGATGGAGGTTCCTGACATTGTACAGGGGACAGGGATCAAAACCATCCCCATGGAAAAGAAATGCAAAAAAGCAAAATGGCTGTCGGAGGAAGCCTTACGAATAGCTGTGAAAAGAAGAGAAACGAAAAGCAAAGGAGAAAAGGAAAGATATAAGCATCTGAATGCAGAGTTCCAAAGAATAGCAAGGAGAGATAAGAAAGCCTTCCTCAGCTATCAATGCAAGGAAACGGAGGAAAACAACAGAATGGGAAAGACTAGAGATCTCTTCAAGAAAATTAGAGATACCAAGGGAACATTTCATGCAAAGATGGGCTCAATAAAGGACAGAAATGGTATGGACCTAACAAAAGCAGAAGATATTAAGAAGAGGTGGCAAGAATACACAGAAGAACTGTACAAAAAAGATCTTCACGACCAAGATAACCATGATGGTGTGATCACTCACCTAGAGCCAGACATCCTGGAATGTGAAGTCAGGTGGGCCTTAGAAAGCATCACCACGACAAAGCTAGTGGAGGTGATGGAATTCCAGTTGAGCTATTTCAAATCCTGAAACATGATGCTGTGAAAGTGCTCACTCAATATGCCAGCAAATTTGGAAAACTCAGCAGTGACCATAGGACTGGAAAAGGTCAGTTTTCATTCTAATCCCAAAGAAAGGCAATGTCAAAGAATGCTCAAACTACCACACAATTGGACTCATCTCACAAGCTAGTAAAGTAATGCTCAAATTCTGCAAGCCAGTCTTTAGCAATACGTGAACCCTGAACTTCCAGATGTTCAAGCTGGTTTTAGAAAAGGCAGAGGAACCAGAGATCAAATTGCCAACATCCGCTGGATCATGGAAAAAGCAAGAGAGTTCCAGAAAAACATCTACTTCTGCTTTATTGACTACGCCAAAGCCTTTGACTGTATGGATCACAATAAACTGTGGAAAATTCTGAAAGAGATGGGAATACTAGACCACCTGACCTGCCTCTTGAGAAACCTATATGCAGGTCAGGAAGCAAGAGTTAGAACTGGTCATGGAACAACAGACTGGTTCCAAATAGGAAAAGGAGTACGTCAAGGCTGTATATTGTCACCCTGCTTATTTAACTTATATGCAGAGTACATCATGAGAAACGCTGGGCTGGAAGAAGCACAAGCTGGAATCAAGATTGCCGGGAGAAATATCAATAACCTCAGATATGCAGATGACACCACCGTTATGGCAGAAAGTGAAGAGGAACTTAAAAGCCTCTTGATGAAAGTGAAAGAGGAGAGTGAAAAAGTTGGCATAAAGCTCAACATTCAGAAAACTAAGATCATGGCATCTGGTCCCACCACTTCACGGGAAATAGATGGGGAAACAGTGGAAACAGTGTCAGACTTTATTTTTTGGGGCTCTAAAATCACTGCAGATGAAATTAATTTTAATTTCACGAAATCACAGCCATGAAATTAAAAGACGCTTACTCCTTGGAAGGAAAGTTATGACCAACCTAGATAGCGTATTCAAAAGCAGAGATATTACTTTGCCAATGTCTGTCTAGTCAAGGCTATGGTTTGTCCAGTGGTCATGTATGGATGTAAGAGATGGACTGTGAAGAAAGCTGAGCACTGAAGAATTGATGCTTTTGAACTGTGGTGTTAGAGAAGACTCTTGAGAGTCCCTTGGACTGCAAGGAGATCCAACCAGACCATTCTAAAGGAGATCAGTCCTGGGTGTTCATTGGAAGGACTGATGCTAAAGCTGAAACTCCAATATTTTGGCCACCTCATGTGAAGAGTTGACTCATTGGAAAAGACCCTGATGCTGGGAGGGATTGAGGGCAGGAGGAGAAGGGGAAGACAGAGGATGAGATGGCTGGATGGCATTACTGACTCAATGGACATGAGTTTGAGTAAACTCCAGGAATTGGTGACAGACAGGGAGGCCTGGCATGCTGCAATTCATGGGGGTCACAGAGTTGGACACGCCTGAGCGACTGAACTGAACTAGTTAGTCCCATGTCAGTTGCCACTCATCATTTAAGTATGGTGAACTGCATGTGTGAAGGTATAAAATCATGAAGGATCATAATGTGATCAAGGTATCATTAAATACTGTATTATTGCAAGAGTATAAACTGTGAAGAAGTGAGAAAGTGAGGCTAGAGAAATAGGTAGATCTTGAAGTAATTCGTGTTCCATGCTAAGGAGTTTGGAGAGTCATTGAAGGGTGAATCTTGAGGCCAATATGGTTAATTTGTCTTATAGTCACTTGGGCAATGATGAGAGATTAGGTTCTAGGTCTTAGGTTTTGAGATTTAAACACAAGGAAGGGGAGAAAGGCATTAGGAAAGCCCTGGAGAAATCACAGATCCAAGCAAGCACAATAATATTGGCTACATTTTGTCATTCTGTACAGCACAATGGTTTCCTCCAGATAATAAATAATTATAACTACAACAATAGAATTAAAAGGCATCATTCATGGATAAGGAAGTTGTGGTACATATGTAAAATGGAATATTAATCAGCCATAAAAAAGAAATGCACTTGACTCAGTTCTAATAAGGTGGATGAACCTAGAGCCTGTTATACAGAGGAAGTTAAAAAGAGAAAAATATTGTATTGTTATTCAGTCATTAAATCATGTCCAACTCTTTGTGATCCCAAGAACTGCAGCATGCCAGGCTTCTTTGTCCTTCCCTATCCCCCTGAGTTTGCTCAAGCTCATGCCCATTGAGTCAGTGATGCCATTGTAATATATTAACACATATATATGGGATCTAGAAAGATGGTACTGATGAACCCATCTGCAGGGCAGCAGTGGAGACACAGGCATAGAGAACAGACTTGTGGACACAGCGGGGGAAGGAGAGGGTGGGATGAATTGAGAGAGTAGCGTGGAAACATATACATTATCAAATGTAAATAATATAACGGGTGGAAATTTTCTGTATGACACACGGAGCTCAAATCCGGTGCTCTATGACAATGTAGACGGGTGGGAGAGGGGTGAGATGGGGTGGGAGGGGGTCAAGAGGGAAGGGACATATGTATATCTATGGTTATTTTGATATACAGTAGAAATCAACACAATATTGTTTCAGACCCAGGCAAGGAGGCAGAATGTACTTGGGGATGAAGGTGGAAAGCAGCCCGAAGGAGAGGTATGCTAGTGTCTAGGAGCATCATGGAGAGTTGGACCAAAAAGAAGGCTGAGCACTAAAGAGCTGATGCTTTCAAACTGTGGTGTTGGAGAAGACTCTTGAGAGTTCCTCGGACACCAAGGAGATCAAGCCAGTCAATACTAAAGGAAATCAACCCTGAATGTTCATTGGAAGGACTGATGCTAAAGCTGATGCTCCAATACTTTGGCCACCTAATGTGAAGAACTGACTCATTGAAAAAGATCCTGATGCTGGGAAAGACTGAGGGCAAGAGGAGAAGGGGGCGGCAGAGGATGAGATGGTTAGATAGCATCACTGACTCAGCAGACAAGAGTTCAAACAAACTCAAAGAGATAGTGAGGGACAGAGGAGCCTGGCGTGCTGCAGTTTAGAGGGTCACAGAGTCAGGCATGACTTAGCAACTGAACAAAAACAGCACAACATTATAAATCTATTATCCTCCAGTTAAAAATAAGTAACCTTAAATTTAAAAAAATTTTAAAAGGCATCATACATTAAGCACTAACTATACACCAGATATATATTCACAACCTTAATCTCTACATTACTTTGATAACAACTGAGGTTCAAAGAAGTTAGTACTACTAAATCATGGGATTAGAACCTAGATTTATCTGATTCTGTCCTGAACTTCTTCACTATCTCACCTCTCCAGCAGCAAGCAGGCTTACATCCAAGCATTTCCCAAACATATATAACAAAGATTTCTCCTCATATCCCCTGTGAAAAAAGTTTGAAAATAAATTCAAAATTCACCTGCCTGAAGAAAGAGGTATACTCAATTTTTTAATTTTAGGCTCCTTCTGTATTTCTGAAGACTCTAGCACACTTGAGAAGTTGTAATTTGATATCTCATTGAAAATTATCTTTTTCTATCCTGCCTCTTTTAAGGCTTGTACATGTATCCGGTCTCTTGACTGACTCACTCTTTTTTTGTTGTTGTTATTGATGACTCACTCTTTTTTGATGGAGACTAACTTACTAGATTCCATAATATTTAAAGTAAACCAACCAACCTAATCTCTAAGATGCAATATTACCTTTCCTGAGCTTTCTTCCATGAACTCTCCTAGCTCCTTTCCTTCTCCACCCATCCTACTAGCATGAAAATCTACTTCTAGGAAATTATTTGCTATTAGAAACTTAATTTACAGGGTCTGTTTTCCTCCATGAATCAGCAAAATGCCTGGTAGAAGAGATTAAAATAAGGCTTGCCAATAAATTCAGGAGATCTCAGAGTACTAGCCAAAGTGGAAGGCAGCTTTCCAAGATGATTTGTGATTGAGATATAAAGCCAGAGGCATAAAGCCCATCCCATCCAGTATTTCCTCTTCCTGAAGGACCATTGCACCCACCTCACAGAAATGGAATTGAGGAGCTATTTTTGAGCTATGTACTCCTGCCCTATGCCACATTGATAAGATGGATACCTGACCTTAAATGGAGCTTGTGTGTGTGCTAAGTTGCATCTAAGTGCATGCTAAGTGGTGTCTGACTCTTTGCAACCCCATGGACTGTAGCCCACCAGGCTTCCCTGTCCATAAGATTCTCCAGGCAAGAATACTGGAGTGGGATGCCATGCCCTCCTCCTGGGGATCTTCTGGACCCAGGGATCAGACCCATGTCTCTTATGTCTCCTGTGTTAGCAGGCGGGTTCTTTACCACTAACTTCACTTGGAAAGCCCATTCTTCCTGCCAGGAACTTGGAATTGGATTTAGAATTGTAATTTAATCTTTGCTGGTCATTTTGAAACAAGAATATGCAAATTTGGGAGCTGTTGGGCAGCTACATTTGGCCATTTGCTCTCTAAGTCAGCCAAGGATAGTCTTCGAGGGGGAATAAAGTGGACATATGGAAGCAGAGATGAAAGGCCATCTGGCCTCAGAAAGGGTGTGAGGAAGGGAGAGAAGGAGTAAGGTATATGGGGAGGATGAGGGTGAGGGAAGGAGAGAGAGACAGCCCCTTGTTGGGAGGTTTGGGTGTACTCTCTAGCCTTCAGTTCCAAGCCATACTCCTGCATTATTTTCATTTCCCTTTTTTGGTTGGAGATAACAGAAGGAACCTTGATTAAGACACACTTGCTCTTTGGCTCATCTCCAATTGTGGTGTAACAAAACAACAGAAGCCAGTGAGCATGCTGGGCCAACAGGTGGACCTGCATGGGTGGAAGTGACACAAAGGAGCTTACCTGGAACTGCTGACGTCAGCCCAGGAAAACGCAGATCGACTTCGTAGAAGGAACGTGTTGGGAAGTCCCCTCACCCTCAGCAGAAAGGAGCAGCATCTGCGGCTTCGTCAGAACTGCAGGTAGATGGTCCAGTGGGAGAGAGGAATCAGGACTGGCACTAGATGCTTCCATTTTTGGTGGGGTGGTTAATCCAGAAGATGAGCAAAATGGGCAAAACAGGAAGTCAAAGTAACTTAGCGATCTGGTACCACGATTCAGGAGAATGATTACTTAGAGGGTCTGAGCGAAAGAAGCAGGAAGATCTAACAGGTGCACCTTAAGTGATGCTTAAAAGCCTACATATGCTTTTACAGGAGGGATTCAATTGTAATCCCCTGAATTGTTGTTTCTAGAGGGATGTTGTATGATGTTTCATAGAAAGTACCTTCTGTTGTCTAAAGGAAAGACTTGCTTTTAGACCAAACTCTAAATGGAAAGTGGGCTTCCCTGGTGGCTCACATGGTAAAGAATCCACCTGGGTTCAATCCCTGGGTTGGGAAGATCCCCTGGAGGAGGGCATGGCAATCTACTCCAGTATTCTTGTCTGGAAAATCCCCATGGACAGAGGAGCCTGGTGGGCTACAGTCCACTGGGTTGAAAAGAGTCACACAACTGAGCGACTAAGCACAAGCTAAATGGGAAGTACTTCCTTTTCTTTCTCCAAAAGGAGTCTTCATAGAACTGCATCAAAGTTCACAGAATACTGTTCATAGCAAGAGAATTCATCTAGTAAAGTGATTAAGCTCAGAGATCTTTTTCTTCCTTTTTTTCACTTACATGTGCAGAGATCTTTTATGAGAATTAAATAGATTTATATAAGATAAATTTTGGCCACTGCTAATGCTGCTACTGGGATTTCCCTTGTGGCTCACTGGTAAAGAACCTGTCTGCCAAGCAGGAGATATGGGTTTGATCTCTAGGCCCAGAAAATCCTCTGGAGAAGGAAATGGCAACCCATTCCAGTATTCTTGCCTGAGAAATCCCATGGACAGAGGGGCCTGGCAGGGCATAGTCCATGGAGTTGCAAAAAAATCAGACATGACTTTTTGACTAAACAACCACAATAGCTACTACTACTGCTATTACTAACGTTATATGCTTGTGGAACATAGCTAGTACTCAATGCCTATTCTTTCCTTTTACAGCAAAAAGAAACTTCTCATTTTTTCTTGTTCTCTTTAATCCAGCTTTGCAGCTGGCCACACAGAGATGCTGTCTTTTTGTTTTGTTTTGTTTTGTTTTTTATAGCTGTTCAGACACAAATTTATTTCAAACAGATAATTGGCAAGCAAAATTAATTACAAGTTAGAATGAGACGGTCCCAGTGCTTTAAAACATTAATATAGCAGTATTTTACAGTTGCTCAATTATGGTTAGCAAAATTAAGTCTGGAGTACAGCTGAAAATTACTGCTTATAAGCCCAGAAAGTCAAGATTCCTCGGGTGCTGAAGTCCCCTGCTATAATTTAGTAAGCACAATTCAAAGGTTGTGTGCATATCCAAAGGCCATGACCTCCAAAGGAACAAGAACTTCTATATTGAACATGCAGAAACAACAACAACAAAGTCCATTTGTACAGAATGTCTTTTGTTTTTATAACCACTGAGAATGATGTTGTTGTGGTGTGCCCTGAAAAATGCCCTCTTCTGTGGAGAGCCTCCAGCAGGGGACACCTGGAGAGGAATCCCTGCCACAGAGTCAGAGCTGAAGAGAGTTTTTAGACACATATTCATCTCATTTACTGACCACTCCCCTGGAGCGAGAACATTCTCCCTCCCAGGGCTGGTCATCCCAGCAATGGATGACTTTGATTATTTCCACTGGCTTGAAACACATTTCAACTGGGGTTTGAATCTTTAGGCTCTGGAACCACACAGGGTAGATGTAATTTCTTCCTCACAACAGAAGCCAGTTCATGGATGTTCCGTGTGTCTACCGTCTGTGCTTGCCTGCTCTGTTCTTTCAACCGTTCCATGTCTTATATGATTTTTAGACTCTAACATTCTGCTCACTCTTTGCTGGGCTTGCTCCAGTGTAACCAGTGTCTCTTTAGAAAGATATGTCATTTAAAATTGGACAACTACTTTCTGAGTTTCTCAGAAGGTGCAGAACAGGTAGGATTCTATCACACCCTTAATCTAGATCCTACATTATTTCTATGAATGCAATCTAAGTTTGAATTAGCTTGTTTTTTCTTTTCCCTCCTTTGAAGTCACATAACATGCTGGTTCAAAGAAAACCCTGAAGTACTTTTCACATAAAATATTACACTTTCTCTCATTCCTGTGCAGAAGATCTTTTGAACCCACACTTATTAACCTATTTATTTCTATTATAAATGGATTTCTTTGTGTGTCACCCAAGAGTCTGTTCTAAGTTTTATGGAACAGATCCAATGACTCTCTGCTGCTCATTGTATTGTTGCTATTTAGTTGCTAAATCGTGTCCCACTGTCTTGCTACCCCATGGACTGTAGCCTGCTAGGCTCCTCTGTCCTTGGGATTTCTCAGGCAAGATTACTGGAGTGGGTTGCGATTGCCTTCTCCAGGGGAACTTCCTGATCCAGGGATCAAACTCACGTCTCTTGCATTGGCAGGTGGGTTCTCTATTACACGTTTTATGGAACACATCCAATGATTCTCTGTTGCTTATAGGATACTATATATAATGCCCTTGAATAATGTAAACTTTGTCTCATGACTTGAATTCTGGCATCAAGACATAAAACTCCCCTTCTTCCTACACTTTAGCTGTTTTGAACTACAAGCAGGTCACCAAACATATACTTTGTCACATCTCTGGGTCATTGGATTTGCTATTTCTTCTGCGTAGAATGTCTTTATGTCCCATGTGTGCCTGGTGAATGCTGTTGGGGAGAAAAAAATTTCCCTTCTTCCCTTCTAGGTTCTTTGAGTGGTTTAACAATTAAATTGACATAGAACAGATGAACAGCAGAAAAATGAATTTAATTTCGTACATACAGGAGCCTCATCAAGACATGAGAGGCTCCCTAGCAATCAGGTAATTACGTTTTATATGCCATCATGAGCTAAGGAGAAGGGGATAGGGATCTGGGCTCCCAAAGGGAAGGAAACACAGGAACAAAACACAGGAAGATGAGAAGGATAGATGTTTGGGAAACAAATGTTTGCCATGCAGATATGTCTTTTTGGCATAAAAATTTATCTTTGGTATTTTTAGGCAGTCAGTTCAGTTCAGTTGCTCAGTCGTGTCTGACTCTTTGCGACCCCATGAATCACAGCATGCCAGGCCTCCCTGTCCATCACCAACTCCTGTAGTTCACCCAAACTCATGTGCATCGAGTCGGTGATGCCATCCAGCCATCTTATCCTCTGTTATCCCCTGCTCTTCCTGCCCCCAATCCCTCCCAGCATCAGGGTCTTTTCCAATGAGTCAACTCTTCTCATCAGGTGGCCAAACTATTGGAGTTTCAGCCTCAGCATCAGTCCTTCCGATGAACACCCAGGACTGATCTCCTTTAGAATGGACTGGTTGGATCTCCTTGTAGTCCAAGGCACTCTCAAGAGTCTTCTCTGACACCACAGTTCAAAAGCATCAATTCTTCAGCGCTCAGCTTTCTTTTTAGTCCAACTCTCACATCCATACACGATCACTGGAAAAACCATAGCCTTGACTAGATGGACCTTTGTTGACAAAGTAATATCTCTGCTTTTGAATATGCTATCTAGGTTGGTTATAACTTTCCTTCCAAGGAGTAAGCGTCTTTTAATTTCATGGCTGCAATCACCATCTGCAGTGATTTTGGAGCCCCCAAAAAATAAAGTCTGACACTGGTTCCACTGTTTCCCCATCTATTTCCCCATCTATTTCTATGAAGTGATGGGACTAGATACCATGATCTTAGTTTTCTGAATGTTGAGCTTTAAGCCAACTTTTTCACTCTCCTCTTTCACTTTCATCAAGAGGCTTTTTAGTTCCTCTTCACTTTCTGTTTAGGCAGTCAAGGAGAGATTTAAAAAATCTCTTCCTAGGTCTATTGGGTCTTGATTGTCTTTTGTTCAAAATAATCCATGTCTCAAAGCAGCCTGCCCTGAACTCCATCAATTCCTATTCATCCTTAAAAATCTAGAACAAGTGTCACCACCTTCAGAAAGTCTTCCATGATTTTACCATCTACTCCTCCAAGGAAAGCATATAATGTAGTGGCTTTCCCTCTGCCATACACTTAAGATCACAGTTTGATACCTGTGTTAGTGAAAGCTGTTTTCCTACATTTTTGCATTTCCAGAAATGATCTATTACATCAAGTGCTTTATTTTGTTCCAGTCATAGAACTAAGGACTTGACAGGCACTACCACTTTGGGGTATATCCCTGTAGTGGGTGCCATTGTTGAGCCACCATATTCCTGTGTCCACATGGCTTCTGACTGAAAGCATCCATGACTCTCTGCTTGAGGGCTTTTACTCATCTCAGGAGGATGCTTGGCCAGTGTTATTTAGGGGAGCCTCATTGAAGTGTCAGAGGGTTAACACCCTGGAGCAGCTCTCAATCAGTAATGCACAGCAGTTGGTGGGGATATGTCCAAGCTCCTTGGCTCTTGGGAGGGACAACTCTGGTGAAAGTTCTGCTTCATCTGCCAGAGGTCCCCAGAAGGACTGAGCACCAGTTGCAGCAGTAACCTGCTCGCTAATGTACCTCATGTTTGCTGCCCCCCATTCCTGTCTCATTGCCCTATTGCCTTACCTGTGTTTGCTGCTGTCACCTCTCAAACTTGTTCGTTGTTCAGTTGCTAAGTCATGGACTCTTCACAACCCCATGGACTCTCCAGGCTCCTCTGTCCTCCACTATCTTCTGGAGTTTGTTCAGATTCATGTCCATTGAGTCAGTGATGCTATCTAACCATCTCATCCTCTGCCGCCCCCTTCTCTTTTTGCATGCCAATATGACTCTTGGGGTCTACTTTGGAGGAAACCTAAAGTAAAGTGATTCATTTGCCATATGAAGAAACTGAGGCTGGCACAGATTAAATAACTTACTCAAGTCATCTTTCTAGTAAGCAGCAGAGTCATAATTAAAGTTCAACTATGTTGAGAGCCCAATCATTATCTCTCCAGAGACCTGGGAGGAGAAAGGATCTGCAAAGCTGGATCTCAGAGCTATCGTCAATGGAAGGCATTCACTGGCTTGAATCCTGACAAGACTAGCCATTTCTGCCTTTATCCACTACTTGAAAATGAGCCAGTGCACAAGCCTCCGAAGGGCAGTAAAGTGACACTGAATAATTGAATTCTGAACAAGCCAGACTAATGCAAATATCTGACAAATTGATTTAATTGCATTCACATACAATAAAGTTGAGCTCTAAAAGGTCAGCTAGAAAATGGGGAAGGACCCCTGGGAGCTTCCAGGGAGAGGCTGAGTTTAATACGCATTCATCACATTTTATCATCTAATTAGTCTGCACAATGCCCAACCAATAGACGGAGACCGAAACCAGTGTATTGATCGATTATTTGCTTGGCATCTATCATATCACCTTAAGGCTGTCCCTGATACAGGCAGGCAGAAGTTATTTAGTGGCTCAGCAAAAAATGGTTTTGTGTTGAAGAAATTGTTTTTCTATAAGGGATTTGAGGATCCCAAAACATTTTACTCAGGCACGGAAGCTGCCTTAGACGGTTACTATTCAATAGTTTGCTACAAAGGCAGCCACTGGAAACCAACATTCTCTCACATCCTGCTTTCTGAAGAATGAATATTTATAAATCGTGTAGTACAGAGAAGCCTTTTAGGCTGTAAAATATTTAATTCAGGTAATTAACTAGTATCAACCTTGCATGGAAATACCTGGGCAGAGAAAATGTTCTGGGGAAGTTAATGCGAAGCCAATTTTATTCCATTGTAAATAAAAGTAAGGATTTCAATCAAACAATTTGCATGGTGAGTCAGGTAACATGCTGGCTCTGTTTTGCTCTTTGCAAGGATGCTAAAACTTAGGTTGATTCAGGACTTGAGATGTGGGATTGTGCCTAAGATGTAGTAAAGTGATGCTTTAAAAAAAAATTTTTTTTTATTGGAGTTTAGTTGATTTACAAAGTTGTGTTAGTTTCTACTGTACAAAGTGAATTGGTTATATATATAATCAGTTATACACACACACACACACACATCCACTCTTTTTAAGATTCTTTTCCCATATAGGAGTATTGAGTATTGAGTATAGAGTATTGAGAAGGGTTCCCTGTGCTGTACAGTAGGTCCTTATTAGTTACCTGTTTTATAGGTGCTGTGCTTAGTTGTTCAGTCATGTCTGACTCTTTGTGACCCCATGGACTGTAGCCAGCCAGGCTCCTCTGTCCATGGGATTTTCCAGGCAAGAATACTAAAGTGGGTTGCCATGCCTTCTTCCAGGGGATCTTCCCAACAGGGATCAAGCCCAGGTATCCTGCATTGTAGGTGGATTCTTTACCATCTGAGTCACCAGGGAAGCCCAAGAATACTGGAGTGGGTAGCCTATCCCTTTCTTTAGGAGAGCTTCTCAATCCAGGAATTGAACCGGGGTCTCCTGCATTGCAGGCAGATTCTTTACCAGTTGAGCTACCGAGGAAGCCTGATTTTATAGGCAGTAGTATGTACATGCCAATCCCAATCTCCCAGTTTATGCCCCCCAACCCCAGCTTCCCCTCTGGTTTGTTTTCTGCATCTGTGCCTCTATTTCTGTTTTGTAAATAAGCTCATTTGTACCATTTCCTTTTAGATTCCATGTGTAAGCAATACCATATGATACCTGTCTTTCTCTGTATGACTCAGCCATAAAAAAGAATGAAATAATGCCATTTTCAGCAACATGGATGGATCTAGATATTGTCATACTGAGTGAAGTAAAGCAATGATTCAATTGTTTCTTTCTTGTGCCTTTTGGGAAGGCAGTTCATTGTTATTTCGCTCAGCCTTAGTTACCTCATCAATAAAATTGAGGTGAGTCAGTGAGGTGAATGTGAAATGCGATTATGTATGCAAAAACCTCTTTGAGCTGAACTTCTGTATAAATGTGAACTATTGTGGGTAGAGGGGTACCCTAAAGCTCTAGTGCTAATTTATTACTATATAAGAAGTTTTCTTCAAGCTGACCTTGTATTCTGTATCTTCCTGTTTACTATCAAACTTCTCTGAGAGTTTTTTTGTATTTACCATCCCTACCTTGAAACCATCCATTCCCACCTCAACCTCCTGATACTGAGTTTCCACTTCCATCTCTGCCACTGCACTCACCAGGGTTGATTTTCATGTAACTAAGTCCAATGTCAACTTTTACAACCTTATCTTATCAAACTCTCAGCTTGATTGGAGACACTTTTTGCCTTTTCAATAGTCCTCATTTTATTTTCCATTTGCTTCTCAAGTATCTACTTCTCATTTTCTTTTGTAGGATCCTCCATCATTTTTTATTCCAAAGAGTTTATTCCAAGGAGTTCTGTCTTAGCTCACTTCTCTTCTATGAAACTTCTCCAGGCTTCCACCTAATTTTATCACTTAAATTATCATCAATAAGCTGATGACCCCAAGCTCTACAGCTTTTTCCTGCCTACTTCTTTTTTCTTAACTCATGACCTTTCTCAGACTTCATCATCTCTCTTTTGCATGGATTCATTAGTTTTCTCAATGGTTTTCCTGTTTCCAGTCTTGAGCAAACTCCTGCTCCCTACATCCTTCCTGCTTCCTCATCTTCTGTAGTGTTTCTTGTTTGAGCCAAAATGATCTTTCTAAAATACAAATCTAGACTCTCCAAAATCTTTTATATATTTAAAGCATTTTTATCCATTCTCTTGGGTAAAACCAACAGTAAACAAAAATAAAGAAAAGCAATAAATAGAATTCTGTATTCAATAAAACTAGGAAAGATTTGCAGCTCCAAATTACAACATATGAAGAATATCGTTAAATTGGTCCAAAATAAAAACTGTACATATAGAGAAGATACACCTCTAGAGGTTTCAGTCATCATTCAGAGTTATCCAAATATATGTGCCAAATATTGTCTGTAAAGATGAGGCCATTCAAATGTCACACACTGGTGGGGGGTGATTTAGAAATTATGAAGACATGTAATATTTACAAGAGAGGAGGAGAGATGGAAAGAGAAGAAAAATAAACATTAAATCATAAGATGAAAACTTGGAAGATACGTCATACAAGGTACTCAAGCCTGTACATCACTACAAGCTAAATAGAACAATCTCTCCCAACACACCCAGGCAGAGATACCACCTAAAGGAGGGGAGAAATTTGATAGAAGGGAAACAAGGCTAAATAACACAATTGGTAAGAAAATATTCTAAGACAGAATACCTAACTCTGTGTGACCAGCTGCCATAGCTCACCCTTCCAGCCTGTCCTCCAAACCATTCTTTGTCTCAGAGCTTTTCTAGAAACATGTGATTCTCATTAAAAGATAAAGAAAATTTAGAAAATAAAATACAAGGCAAATGTGAAATAAGGCCTAGAATAATTATGTAGCAATTTAGGGGAAGCTTATATAAACACTTCTCTATTAAGTAAAAAAAAAAATTTTTTTAAATCAAGTAACAGATACAAAGGCTCAGAGAAGACATATTAAAACAGAGAAGGGAAAAAGTAAACTTAGAAGAACCTAAGAAAAAATGGAGGAGAAAAATAAACCCATAAAGTAAATAAAATGCATGGTGCTGTGTACTGTGCTTAGTCTCTCAGTCGTGTCCGACTCTTTGCGACCCCATGGACTGTAGCCCGCCAGGCTCCTCTGTCCATGGGGATCCTCCAGGCGAGAATACTGGAGTGGGTTGCCATGCCCGCCTCCAGGGGATCTTCCCAACCCAGAAATCAAATCCAGGTTTCCCACATTGCAGGCTGATTACCATCTGAGCCACCAGGGAAGCAATGGTGGGAAGCATCACCAAGAAGAGCTAACATTTCTAAAAATACAGTTAGGAACATAAACAAGCTTGATAAGTGAATACAATGGAGTAAAAAGAACAAAGAGTTTGAAAGGTTTGGAAGCCAAAAACACTGCAATGTATATGTAATTGGCAGCCCTGATTAAGGAGAACAGAGCAAATGTAACAACAACAACAAAACTATAATATTATAGAAAAAAACTTCCCTGAATAAAGGATAATCTACATTTGAAAATTAGAAGGACACAACGCCAACTAAGAAGCACTGATATCAAATGACCAACATACATTCCAGTGACATTGGACATGAGGATGGAGAAAAAATCCTTTAAGCATTAAGGAGAAGAAGAAAAAACCCTAGTAACTGAGAAGAGATGAGCTACTTTTATCAGCCTTCTGGCATAAGATTAGACAGTCATATTTTAGAACTTTCAAATGGAAAGATGTAGAACTCATGAAAAACATAGTCACCATGTTTGATGATAAAATCCAGGGCCATTTAGAACTTTCACTAAATAAGGCTGATTAAAAGGGAAATTGTATAAGGAGTATGAACAAATCATATAAAATAAAAGAATAATAACAATAATAAAAAAAGGATTTTTCATCTTTAAAAAATGTATATAATCCACTGAAAAGTTCTAGAAATAATGGCTAACTCATATTTCATAAAATGCAAGCATTTTTCATTTTGGGTGAACAGGCTTTCTGAAACTCTTATGAAAGTTTAAAGGTTTATAATACTCTCTTTTTAAAGTTATTGTTCATATATATATGTATATATGCATACATATATCCCTGCCCTCTTGAATCTCCCTCCACCTCCCTGCCATTCCATCCATCTAAGTTATCTAGCTCACCAGGCTGAGCTTTCTGTGCTATACAGCTACTTCCCACTAGCTATCTATTTCACATATGGTAGTGTGTATATGTCAGTGTTATTCTCTCAATTTATCCTACCCTTTCCTTCACACACTGTGTCCACAAGTCCATCCTCTATGCCTGGATCTCTATTCTTGCCCTGCAAATAGGTTCATCAGTATCATTTTTTCTAAATTCAATATATATGCATTAATATATGACACTTGTTTTTCTCTTTCTGACTTACTTTACTCTGTATGACTGACTCTATATTCATCTACATCATTACAAATGACCCAACTTCATTCCTTTTTATGACTGAGTAATATTCTACTGTGTATATGTACCACATCTTCTTTATCCACTCATCTGTCAATGGACATTTACATGGATGGGTGGTTGCTTCCATGTCCTGGCTATTGTAAGTAGTGCCACAATGAACATGGGATACATATGTCTTTTTTGAATTATGGTTTTCCCAGAGTATATGCCCAGTAGTGGGATTGCTACCAATATGCTATCATACTGCTACCAATATAGTAGTTTTAGTTCTAGATTTTTAAGGAACCTCCATACTGTTCTTCATAGATTTTCCTAATTTAACCATGTTAAGTGTTCAGGTTTATTCTATTCTTAACACATATGTGTTAATTTAACACATGATGTCATAGAATATACATATCTAATATATATATAATTATCATATAACCAACATATGTTGCATGTTATAACACTTGTATGATATCACTAATATATTATGTTAATTTAGCATAATTCAACATGCAGCCAATAGTGCTACATTAACACATATGTGAATTAACACAGTTTAACATATTGTAACATATATATGTATTCAACCCATGTTAATTACATAAGCGATGTATTAATTAGAGAGAGAGTCTGTGTGTTTACATGTGTGTGCATTTGTATCTCCTTTTTTCTTATGTAAGTGGTAGTATTGTATACATACATTTTAACAACTTGCTTTTTCACTTAGCAGTGTAACCTGGAGAACACACCACATACACAGTTTTGAAGGAGGAAAAGTTGTAAAATTCTTGCTCAAATTTGAATGCAATAGAAGGATAATTTCTAGATATACAAGGTGAGGGAAGTATTTTACTAAAATCAAGCCAATAAATAAGTTCCACAAAAAATTTACCAATCTAATGTACTGATGAATTAAAGAAAGTAAATCTTGCTGCTAAGTCACTTCAGTCGTGTCTGACTCTGTGCGACCCCACAGACGGCAGCCCACCAGGCTCCTCCGTCCCCGGGATTCTCCAGGCAAGAACACTGGAGTGGGGTGCCATTGCCTTCTCTGAAGTAAATCTTAGAGAAGGAAATTTGAGGCTAAAAGGATTGGCAGAAAGTGATGGAATCAATTGAACATAGAGTTAAGACATAATTGTTGTCAACTAACAGCATACCAATGTGAACAAACCTTAAAAGATTCCCTTGACAAAACAGTATCATTTTGAAAATAAAAACTCGAGCTTAAGTTTTCAGATAATAACTAACTGGGAGAAAGAAGGGAGAGTAATAAAAACAAAGTATGCTCTTTTTCTCATCTGCAGATACCATGTATTCTTGATTTTAATAACTGAAAAAATGAATATTCAGTTTTTAAAAGTGAGCCATGAGTATACTTTCTAAGTTGCTAATGAGAGGGTGGACCACAGAGAGTTTCCTGGGAGATGTGCAGGACTGATGAGCAGCAGCAGCCATTTTGCAGCTCATAGGTTATTGATCTGCTGCCTCCAGTCCTTGGTTTGAGATAAGACTTCTCCTGAATCTTCCTTCATTCCTGTGTTATATGTGTGTCCATGATGAAGTGAGGTCAGAGAGCTCATGAGATCTAGCCTGTGATAGCCTTTGTGGACTTAGCATTAAACATGAACAGAATAGCCTTCCAGAAATTGTTTAATGACTTCGGCTGTGTACGATTAGATTGTGTGTGTGTGTATGTGTATTCTAGTGGCGCTTTTTCCATTGAATCCTGACTGATATCCACACCCACACTGATACATGTTTATACTGTTTATTTAGGAATATAAACATATTTGGAAGATGGTAATTAATTCTATGCTTGACTCTGCCATTCATCTTGTGTAATATTGGACAAATTCCTTACTCTGTTAATCTCAGCTTCCTCATCTGTAATATGGTGGACTGGTACTGCTAATTTCTAAATGTATAGTGTTTTTTTTCAAGCTGCAGTTTAAGATCCACTGACAAATTGTGAAATCAATGGAGTAGTGGGTGGCAACCAGAATCATAAATAAAAGTAAATGGAATAGAATGCTGCTGCTGCTGCTGCTGCTAAGTCACTTCAGTCGTGTCCGACTCTGTGCGACCCCATAGATGGCAGCCCACTAGGCTCCTCTGTCCCTGGGATTCTCCAGGAAAGAACACTGGAGTGGGTTGCCATTTCCTTCTCCAATGCATGAAAGTGAAAATTGAAAATGAAGTTGTTCAGTCCTGCCCGACTCTTAGCGACCCCATGGTCTGGAGCCTACCAGGCTCCTCCGTCCATGGGATTTTCCAGGCAAGAGTACTGGAATCAAGTGCCATTGCCTTCTCCGAAATGGAATAGAATAGAAAATGTCAAAGTGCTTAACACATAGGAAGAGTAACATTTTTATTTCAGGTGGATAGATAGACATGTGTGTGTGTGTTGTAATGTAGAATGTGTTTCTTACAGGGAGTCAGGTTAGAAAAGCTTGAAAAATGTTTACTTTTGTAATGATCAAGTAGATTATGTCTCAGAGCTAAAACTATGTGTTCACTCTGGTCTGCACAGTACCAATACATGGAAAACCATAGATTATAATCTGCAGCTCTGGTGTCTGGCTATTATATTTCCTCTGTCTTTGTTTTCCTCAGCTTTCTATTGTTTGAATATATGCATGAACCACACAAAATTTTATGTCTGAATTACTTATAAACAATAAAACTTTAAGAAGTAAATAAAATCAGGTTTCTGGCTTTTCTGAAAAATTCAGAATGTCTATAATATTAGGCAGATTCTTGTTTGACAACAATCAGCTAGAAATGAGTAGAGATTTCTCCCCTATACAGGGGCATGTGTTTTAAAATGGATGTTTGATGTATTATTATTTATATACAGTGAGGCCAATTGATTAGGAGAGAATGGTCATTGAAAGATAGCTTTCTACACATAGAGGAGGGGGTATTCCATGCCATGCCACTGGGTAGGGGGCACACAGGGAGGTACCAGGGTTGATAGCAGACAGAGGAAGTGGGAAGAAAACATGAGTCAGAACCTTATCATGGTATCTGCAGGCAAAGACAAGGCAAGGCAAATCAAGATAAGCAGGTATAGGAATAGCCAGTGTGAATACTTTCAAGGGTCTCTGGGACTGTCCTAGATGTCTAGCATCTGGTCCTGGGGTGATTAGAATTGCAGGGCAGTAGTGGTTCAGAATGTAAGACCATTTTGAAGGACACGGTTTGGAGGTGTGAGCTCTGGATTGGTTGGTTTGCATATGAAAGGCATGCTATTGGGCAAATCCTTTACTATCTTTAGGAATTGACTAGCCCAGGGAAATGTCAGCCAGCTCCAGTATTCTTGCCTGGAAAATTCCGTGAACAGAGGAGCTTAGCAGGTGACAGTCCATGGAGTCACGAGGAGTCGGAAACAACTGAACGACTGAGCACACAGGCAAACTACTTCTAATAGGATCTCCCAAGATGTCAAAGCATCAGAAATATGGAAAATAGAAGGGCATGATCAATACAACATGTAGGTTATAGTTTGCCCTAGTCCCTAGCTGGCCATTCATTTGTTATGTGCATTTGAGTCTGGAGTCCCTAGTTTGGTCAATTATTTCCCACTGGTATAGTGGTGAAGAATATTTTTTTTGCCTAGGATTTAGCTACCTGTTTTTCAGTTACAGACTGTGAATAGCAGAGACCCTAGAAGTACAAGGTAGTTGTCTGGAGTAGGAAGTAACACTGCAGAACATGAAGCAATGACATACCAGCTGCATGGCTCATCTCTCAGGGCTGATGGATTTGGGTTGATGGCGGAGACACAACATCTCTTTAACTTCCTGACTGGCAAGGGATCCACTGCCAATGAGGCCGAATTTTCTGGCTGGATTATCAACAGGGTTCAAAGTCCTCTGGGCAATAATTCTCCTTGGTCAATGCCATCCAAAACAGTAGTCTTGGTTTTGTTTTTACATTTCTAGATTGGGACCAGCACTTAGGATCGTCTCTCCCACCAATGTTGGTACCTTTGGAGAAAAAGTCAGCATTTTAGGACTTCATTCACCAGGAGGACAATATGTCAAAGAGTCACCTCCTCTCACAAGCCTCACTGCACTTTGCAGTGATGGTCCTAGATCTTGATTAACATAACTAAAAAATGCTCTTCTTTTTGATTCTTATTCAATTTAAGTTAGTGATGAATCTTTTTTTTTTTTTTTTTTCTATTATGCACACAAGGTCTGGCATCAGAAGGACCTGAGTTCAAATTCCAGTATTATCACTTTAGATTGTGTGGTATTGCAATGTACTTCACTTCTTTTAGTCCGTTCAGCTATTAAGTTGGGATAATATTATCTATTTAGGCCTTTGTTAGGGGTTTAGCTGCAACTCAACTAAAGCACTTAGAACCCTTTTGGATACAAAATAAATGCTCATGTATGAAAAGCAGAGACATCACTTTGCCAACAAAGGTCTGTATAGTCAAAGCTATGGTTTCTCCAGTAGTCAGGTCGGATGTGAGAGTTGGACCATAAAGAAGGCTGAGCACCAAAGAATTGATGCTTTCAAACTTGGGTGCTGGAGAATACTCTTGAGAGTTCCTTGGACTGCAGAGAGATCAAACCAGTCAATTCTAAAGGAAATCAACCCTGAATATTCATTGGAAGGACTGATGCTGAAGCTAAAGCTCCAATACTTTGGCCACCTGATCCGAAGAGCCCACTCTTTGGAAAAGACTTTGATGCTGGAAAAGATTGAAGGTAGGAGGAGAAAGGGATGACAGAGGAAGAGATGGTTGAATGGCATCAACAATTCAATGGACATGAGTTTGGGCGAACTCTGGGAGATAGTGAAGGACAGGGAAGTCTGGTGTGCTGCAGTCCATGGGGTCGTAAAGAGTCGGACATGACTGAGTGACTGAACAACAACATAATGGCTATTATTTTACTTTTATCCATAAAATATACTATACCAGGCAGGGTGCTGGTGCCACAGAGACGAGACAGCATGGTCTCTGTCATAAGAAAATACAATTCACTGTGGGAAATGCTGTAGCATGGAAAGGTATGGAGTCTACATGAAGGATCTATTCTTGGGAAGGTGTGGAGTATAACAGGGAAGGCATCAAAGAGCAGGGTCAGGAGTAGAATAGGGTGCATGAGGTCCCTGGGGCACGAAATATAAGGAGTCACTTACCTGATTTTGAGCGCCTCTAAATTTTGTGTCCTGGGTACCTCTGTCACCTCATCTGACTCCTGGCCCTACTAAAGATGAGATGCTATTAGAAGTAGACTTTCAAGCATAAGCAGGTGATGCCAGAGGAATATCCAAAGCAAAGAGGGAGGTAGCTATAAAAGCATAAAGCAAGGAAATAAAATAGTAGATACACGTTATTCACCATGAATGAAACATCATGTGGTCATCAGGAAGAGTGGCCATCAGGAAGATAAATGAGGCTGCTAAGGTAGGTTCAGTTCACTTCAGTTGCTCAGTCATGTCCAACTCTTTGCAACCCCATGGACTGCAGCACACCAGGCCTCCCTGTTCATCAGCAACTCCCAAAGCTTGCTCAAACTCATGTCCATTGAGTTGGTGATGCCATCCAACCATCTCATCCTCTATTGTCCCCTTCTCCTCCCACCTTCAATCTTTCCCAGCATCAGAGTATTTTCCAATGAGTCAGTTCTTTGCATCAGGTAGCCCAAGGATTAGAGTTTCAGCATCAGCATCAGTCTTTCTGATGAATATTCAGGGTTGATTTCCTTTAGGATGGACTGGTTGGATCTCCTTGCAGTCCAAGGGACTCTCAAGAGTCTTCTCCAACACCACAGTTCAAAAGCATCAGTTCTTTGGCTGTCAGCTTTCTTTATAGTCCAAGTCACATCCATACATGACTACTGGAAAAACCATAGCTTTGACTAGATGGTGAAGTAATGTCTCTGCCTTTTAATATGCTGTTTAGGTTGGTCATAACTTTTCTTCCAAGGAGATAGGGGTCAGAAAATAAAGACCGTTTCTAGGCACTCAAAGGAACTTGACATTTATCCTTGGCAATGAGGAAGCTCTGGAAATAAGTTAATAATACACTTAATAAGACATGTGCAGGGCCCAAAGAAACAGAAATATAAATATCTTTGAGAGGCATCAAAGAAGTCCTGAATGAATGGAGAAACATAGAGTTATCTTTGCATTCCTGAGATCATCGAGACTCATTGTAAACTCTCTAAAGTACATTATCATCCAACTCTTCTTTCCATCTGATTCAACAGCACCTAAGGACTTTCCACTTAGCCTGACCCAGTCAAGTAAGTGATGATGTCAATCAGTAAAAAGTGAAACCTCCCATTTCACCACTAACTTCTGAACCTGCCTGCAACAATGATAATACTGGTGGAATTCCAGAGTAATGAAGGAGTAAGGGCAAAACTGGGCACCTCCTTGGCCCCTTCTCCATTTGGCTGGTGATATATATGCCTGGTATATTTATATGAGACTATATAGTGGGGAGGGAGTTTAATACTGAATGATATTGGTCATGTCATCACTTCAGTACCTGGAAACTTACAGCTGTAATTAGTTTGCTTTAAGAAAGATAAAGAAATGGAGCATTTCTGGATTTATATATTGAGACGTTCTTACCTGCCACCCATGAAAGATCAAGAATCCTTTTAAAAAATCTACATGGACCCTAAAATTTAAAAGCAACTGTGTTAATCAACTATTTGCAGCAATATTGTGCATAACAAACTATTCCACAGTGTACGGGCTTAGAACACCCAGCATTTATTTCATGCTTATTCATCCATGATTTTTTTTTTTTTTTAAGTTTTGCTAGGTTAGACTTCATGCTTTGAACATCAGCATTTAGGCTGGGTTAGAGCCCCTCCATGTGTCTCTTCATTCATTTTTTTATTAATTAATTTTTATTGCAGTATAGTTACTTTACAATGTTGTGTTTGCTTCTATAGCACAGCAAAGTGAATCAGACATACATATATGTATACTATACGCCCTCTCTTTCAGAATTCCCTCCCATTTAGGTCACCATCCCGCATTAAGTAGAGTTTCCTGTGCTGTACAGTGTGTTGCCATCAGTTGTGTATTTTATACATAGTATCAATAGTGTATATATGTCAGTCCCAATCTCCTAATTCCTCCCACCCAACTCCTTTCCCCCTTGGTATCCACACATTTGTTCTTTAAGTCTCTGTCTCTCTATTTCTACTTTGCAAATACTGGTAAAGAATCCGCCTGCAGTGCAGGAGACCTGGGTTCAATCCCTGGGTTGGGAAGATCCCCTAGAGGAGGAAATGGCAACCCACTCCAGTATTCTGTATTCTACAGTATCCAGTATTCTAGTATTCTGGCATGGAGAATTCCATGGACCATGTAGTCCATGGGGTCGCAAAGAGTCAGATATGACTGAGTGACTTTCACTTCACTTCATACCATTTTTTTTAGATTCTACATATATGTATTAATATATGATATTTGTTTCTGCATTCTTTTTGGATTAGCCACTTTCTAGGGCACGCTCTTCTTGGAATGGGTCACATAAGGGAAAGAGGACAATAGAAACACATGGAGCTTCTTCAGGTCTGGAACTGTAATATACATTTGTGAGGTTAAACCAATCACATGGCCAATACTCAAGGGAATATGTTGGACAATAACCACAGTCACACAAGAGGACAGTTGGGTTTGCTTGTGACTCAAGTGATAAAACCTCCTTAGCATGCATGTTCTTTGCATCTGAGTTATTTCTAAGAGTGGTATCAATCTAACTTACAGACTTATTTGGAAACCCCAGTAAGTGCAGAAGTGTTCTATGAAAGCATGGACTTCCCTGGTAGCTCAGAGGTAAAGAATCTGCCTGTCAATGTAGGAGACAAGGGCCAATCCCTGGTCTGGGAAGATCCCACATGCCGCAGAGAAACTAAGCCCGTGAACCACAACTTCTGAGTCCACATGCTGAAATCCCTGAAGCCTGTGTGCCAGAGAGCCCATGCTCTGCAACAGGAGAAGCCACTGCAGTGAGAAGCCCAAACACCACAACTAGGGAGTAGCCCCCGCTCGCCGCAACTAGAGAAGCCCACGGAGCAATGAAGACCAGGTACAGCCAAAAATAAATAAATAAATCATTAAAAAATGTCTTTAAAAGTCAAAGCACTTAAAATGTCCTCTTCATAATTGTTAAAATGGAGATGATAAAACTCAGACTTGGCTATGAGTCTTCAGCCCGTGCTTCCTAGTTAGACGTGAATTTTTTGTGGGATGGCTCCAGGGTCAGCCTGAGGCTGGCGCAGACCACACAGACTGCTGATGCTGACCCTTG
This sequence comes from Bos mutus, assembly GCF_027580195.1. Classification (NCBI taxonomy): domain Eukaryota; kingdom Metazoa; phylum Chordata; class Mammalia; order Artiodactyla; family Bovidae; genus Bos; species Bos mutus. The sequence continues at coordinate 18,972,792 of NC_091641.1, read as the reverse complement.
AGTTTTAGGCTGGCAGAAAGATGACCGTTGTGGGGTGCACATTCTAAAAAAGGCATGCCGAATCTCTTCTAGCTTTTAGTATGTGTCTGTTTCTGGTTTTTAACCTGTCCTCCATTGCAATGGAGAAAAGCCAGAACTCTACATTCTTTTTTCATAGAAAGCTCACATGTTAGTCCAAAATGAACAATGTAGGCTAACCATCCTTCTGTTGGTTTAGCTCTTGCTGACAATTTCCCAACCCCATTGCTGACAGGTGTACTCTAACGTCTACACGATGGATAGGAGAAAATTACTTGCAAATATATAAGAATGAATCTGGGCTTGGAAATCAGGATGCTTGGCTTCCAGGGCTGGCATCGCCACTTTTCCTTCTGTTTCCTCATCTATAAAATGGAGATAATAATAACTGCCCTACTTTCTCACATGGTGGCTGTGAAGACAAAATGAGAAAAGCACGTTGCAAAATAAGAAACACTATTCAAATGCAAGACAGTTTTAGATTCTTCAATTCCTCTCTGAATTAATAATAGCCCCTCACATTTGTACAATGCTCTTCTCATTTTTCAAAGAGCTTCCACTAGCATTACTGAATTTTGTCTGAATCACAGTCCTAAATTTCTCAGGGGAGGAAACAGAGGCTGAGAACAGTCTCATGGCTTATGTAGGGGTCATCCAGTTGGTAACAGGATTGTGTTGTGCTTAGTTGCTCAGTCGTGTTGAACTTTGCGCCTCCATGGACTATAGCCTGCAAGTCTCCTCTGTCCGTGGGATTCTCCAGGCAAGAATACTGGAGCGGGTTGCCATACCTTCCTCCAGGGGATCTTCCCAACCCAGGGATCAAACCCAGGTCTCCCACATTGCAGGTGGATTCTTTACTGTCTGAGACACCAGGGAAACTCAAGAATACTGGAGTGGGTAGCCTATCTCTTCTCCAGGGGATCTTCCTGACCCAGGAATTGAAACGGGGTCTCCTGCTTTGCAGGCAGGTCCTTTACCAGCTGAGCTACCAGGGAAGCCCAACAGGGCTGGGAGAGCAGCTTGTTTCCCCAGCGCCATTCCTATACTTGGTTCATGGGAATCCTCTGCTTCAGCTTCTCATCAAAGCCCTTGGAAGTCCACCTGAAAAAAATGCTTACGAGTGCATTGCTACAGGTGGCTGAGGGCAGTCAGGGTGGGAAACCGCCTCCTGGGAATGTGAGTTAGGGCTAGCAAAAGTAACTCCAGAGCCTGTCCAAGACTGGGCAATACTGATGGGCCTTGTGGTCCAGCCCCCCAGGTCACTGGCAGTTTCTAGATCAATCTCATTTCACCAGCTTCTTTTTAGAATGATAGAAAGATGGCCACAAGGTCAGACACCCAATGGAGATTTCTTGAATTCCCTATAGTGTTGGGCAAGATGCTCCAGGACACAGAGCTATCTACTTACTTAACATGGAAGGAAGTTCACAGATCTTTCTATTCCCAAGTGCTCATTCTGTAGCTAGAACACAGAGGGTTACAGAAGAGTAGAAGCTTGCTCTTGGTTAGAGAATGAGTTTGGCATTCTTACAGATCTTGGGATACATTTTCTGCTTTGCCACTTACTTATTGAAGAGCTGGTGAAGCAGAGCAAGATCCTGTGTTCCCTCCCCCATGTCCTCTGCTTGCCTCTTGCCTGTAGAAAACTTTAGCCAAAGAATAAGTTTAATCAGGGAAATGAGAACATACGAAAACAGAGGCAAACAGTCAAGGAGACCAAATAATAATAATGTAGTCATTAAGCATAGTCAAGGACGTTTAGTTCCTTCTCAAGGGCAATAGATAATATTCAGAGCCATATCCTGTGAGCTGTCTTATGGATAGTGAAACCCCCACCAGGTGGAAGAGGGTAACTACATGATGACCAGACTGTACCCATGTCATAAGCTGCCACAATTCCGAGAACTGGCCTCAAAGACATGGAAACAAGCCAACCCTGGAACTGAAGACTAACTGTACCTAAAACAACCAAAACAACCAAAACAATGCTGATCACTAGTTTGAAAATGACTGTCAGTACTGTCTGTGCTATTTTTCTGCATGTAGTCCCCCTTAACTTCTGTCTATAAAAGCTCTCGCCCCACTGGCTGGCTGCAGTAGAGGAGGGGAGTCAGCGTTTAGTCAGACGTCTACCAACCTCCCTCCCCCAGTAGTCGATGTCTGAAATAAAGCCAACTTTCCTTTCCACCAATCTGGCCTGTTTATTGGTTTTGAGCAGTGAGCAGTCAGACCCCTCACACTTTTTTGGTAACGCTGGCATGGAAGGACTAAATGAGATAAACATATTTAAAACACTGAGCATATGATGGGCACTGCAACTATAGTAGAGTCTGTTAGCCAGTGTGCTTGATTGCAAACAATTGAACTCCCTGTAGCTAGTGAAATGGGATGTTATTTTCTTTTTTAAAATTAATTAATTTATTTTAATTGGAGGCTAATTACTTTACGATATTGTGGTGTTTTTTGCCATACATCGAGATGAATTAACCACAGGTGTACATGTGTCCCCCCATCTTGAACCCCCGTCCCACCTCCCTCCCCAACCCATCCCTCTGGGTTGTCCCAGAGCACTGACTTTGAGTGCCCTGCTTCATGCATCGAACTTGCACTGGTCATCTGTTTTACATATGGTAATATACGTGTTTCAATGCTATTCTCTCAAACCATCCCACCCTCCCCTTCTCCCACATAGTCCAAAAGTCTGTTCTTTACAGCTGTGTCTCTTTTGCTGCCTTGCATATAGGGTCATCGTTACTATCCTAAATTCCATATATATATGCATTAATATACTGTGTTGGTGTTTCTCTTTCTGACTTACTTCACTCTGTTTAATAGGCTCCAGTTTCATACACCTCATTAGAACTGACTTAAATGTGTTCTTTTTTTAATAGCTGAGTAATATTCCATTGTGTATATGTACCACAACTTCCTTATCCATTTGTCTGCTGATGGACATCGAGGTTGCTTCCATGTCCTAGCTATTGTAAATGGTGCTGCAATGAATGTTGGGATACATGTGTCTCTTTCAGTTCTGGTTTCCTCAGTATGTATGGCCAGCAGTGGGATTGCTGGGTCATATGGCAGTTCTATTTCCAGTTTTTTAAGGAATCTCTACACTGTTCTCCACAGTGGCTGTACCCACCAACAGTGTAAGGGGGTTCCCTTTTCTCCACACCCTCTCCAGCATTTATTGTTTGTAGACTTTTTGATGGCAGCCTTTCTGACCGGAATGAGATGGTACCTTATTGTGGTTTTGATTTGCATTTTTCTGATAAAATGAGTGATGTTGAGCATCTTTTCATGTGCTTGTTAGCCATCTGTCTGTCTTTGGAGAACTGTCTGTTTACTTCTTTGGCCCACCTTTTTGATTGATACTTATTTTTCTTGTATTGACCTGCATGAGCTGCTTGTATAGTTTAGAGATTAATTCTTTGTCAGTTGTTTCATTTGCTATTATTTTCTCCCATTCTGAAGGCTGCCTTTTCACTTTGCTTATAGTTTCCTTTGTTGTGCAAAAGCTTTTAAGTTTAATTAGGTTCCATTTGTTTATTTTTGTTTTTATTTCCATTACTCTGAGAGGTGGGTCATAGAGGATCTTGCTGTGATTTATGTCAGAGTGTCCTGCCTATGCTTTCCTGTAAGAGTTTTATAGTTTCTGATCTTACACTTATTTAACCTATTTTGAGTTTGTTTTGTGTATGCTATTAGAAAGTGTTCTAGTTTCATTCTTTTATAGACGATTGACCAGTTTCTCCAGCACTACTTGTTGAAGAGATTGTCTTTTCTCCATTGTATATTTTTGCCTCCTTTGTCAGAGATAAGGTGTCCATAGGTGCATGGATTTATCTCTGGGCTTTCTATTTTGTTCCATTGATCAGTATTTCTGTCTTTGTGCCAGTACCATACTGTCTTGATGACTGTAGCTTTGTATATAGTCTGAAGTCAGGAAGGTTGATTCCTCCAGTTCCATTCTTCTTTCTCAAGATTGCTTTGGCTAGTTGAGGTTTTTTGTATTTCCAGAGAAATTGTAAAGTTATTTGTTCCACTTCTGTGAAAAATACTTTTCGTAGCTTGATAGGGATTGCATTGAATCTATGGATTGCTTTGGGTAGTATACTCATTTTCATTATATTGATTCTTCCAATCCACAAACATGGTGTATTTCTCCACCTATTTGTGTCATCTTTGATTTCTTTCATCAGTGTATTATAGTTTCTATATATAGGGCAACAAGTACCTCCTTCTCAGAATCTTCAAGAGGCTTGAATCAAAGTTGGGGAGTACACAGATGGGAACAAAGTTCATCTACATCCTGACCAGGGCTGCCCTGGTGGCTCAGTGATAAAGGCTCTGCCTGCTAATGCAGGAGATGTGGGTTTGATCCCTGACCCAGAAAGATCTAAGCCCATGTGCCACAACTACTGAGCCTGTGCTCCAGAACCCTGGAGCTGCAACTACTGAGTCCACATGTCCTGCTCCATTGAGAAGTTCCTGTCCTGCAACTAGAGTGTAGTCCTCACTCACCGCAACTAGAGAAAAGCCCAAGAAGCAGTGCACAGCCAAAAATTAAATAAATAATTTTTTAAAGTTATTGTCTTATTAAAAAATTCCCTGATCATAAGAAGAATTTTCATATGTGATGGAGAATTTAAGAAATAATCACTAAGGTTTCCCTTGCTTTTCTCTGTCCCTGTCGCTTTATATGTACCCCGACTGTTGCTGACTCACGCATAGGGCTCCAGACTCCCAAACTGTTTCCTCATATCATATTTTCCCCTCCAGCCTGTCTCTGAACTGGCCCAGTTAAGCTCATTAAAGGCATTTACCACCTTGTGTCTTTTCTGGCATCAGCTCCTCACTTGCACAGCTCTCATACCACCATCACTAACCAAACAATATACTGCAAGCATTTTTCCATGTCATTAATTTTTCTTTTGCAACATGATTTTTAATAGCTACATAGTACCCACAGTGTAGATGCATAAAATGTATTTAACCAACTCCAAATTGTGCACTAATGTTATTGTCTGTTTTTTTTTCCCTTGATATCACAAATGTTCAGCAATGAAAACTCTGCAAAAATCACTTTGCATTCTTATGATTATTTCTAGAGGTCAGTTTTTTAGAAATAGAAGTACTGAGACAAGTGATCTTTAAAAACTCTTAATAGGTACTGCCCACTTGGCCCCCAGAAATGTAGTGTAAGGTTTTATATTCCCAACCACTGTGGCAACCTCATCTTTGCTTCTGCCCTTGCAAACATTGGGTGTTATCATTCTTTAATCTCTACTAATTATATAGATGAAAAATGTTTCTCATTATTATTTTAGTGCAAACTTCTTTGATTATTAGTGATATTAAATATTTATTTTAATTGTATTTTTTTTATTAGCAGAAGTTTGTAATTTTTATGTAGTCAACTTCATTAACGTGTAAAGCTGATCTCACCATTTCCCCTCCTGAGACTTCATCCAAGCACTGTGTTCATTATATCAGATGCTATGTGATGGGTAGTGTTGATCAGCACAAATCTGTTTAGACAGAATAAGGAAATGTATTATACTGAATAACAGGAAGATGAAAAGATATATGATCATAGAGTCTTTAAAAGGGTATATGTACTTGAACATATTGTGTGTGTATGTGTGTGTGTGTGTGTGTGTGAGCACGCGCACCCTCACCCAGTAGAGTTAATGGACAGAACTTGCTGGCACAAAGAACATGCCTTAGTCAACAGGATATTTAGACTTGTAGAGATGATAAGGAGAAAGACATGGTATACTTTTAATATTCTGGGGTCCACAAAAGTTAAAGAACTCGGGTGGAATTTGAGAGATGTTTGTGCATAGCACGATACCTTAAATCATGTGGGCAAGGTTTGAATGTAAATCAAAGGATGCATACATCCTGTCTTCCTGGGTTTGGCATCTGCTTTTTGTTTCTCCTGCTGGATCGAAGATGTAAAACCATTAAAAGTGCAAGAAAATAATACAGTCCTTTTTTAGTTGTCAATACTTATTTACTTTTTTAATTTGTTTCTATTACACTGATTTATAATATTATGTAAAATTTAAGTGTACATCATTGTATTTCTATCCATACTTCTGTAACGTGGTACAACAGGCTCACCACTAAAAATCTGTTTTCTGTACATCACCATGCTATTGGCCCCCTTTATCTATTTCTCCCTCCTCTCAACCTCTTCCCATCTGATAACCATAACTCTGTTCTATGTATCTCTACATGTTTGGTTTGTTCATTTCGATTTTATTAGTTTTTTATATTTCACATATGAGTGAAGTCATGAGGTATTTGTCTTTCTCTGTCTGATTTATTTCATTTAGCATAACACCCTCAAGCTCCATTCATGTTGTCATAAGTGGCAAGATTTCATGTTGCTTATGTCTGAGTGGTATTTCATTGTATATACATACAGTATATACACATATATGTATATATACACATATATGTAAAGCTTCTTTTTTGTTTTTTTAGAGTACAATCAAAGCTTTACAATGTTGTGGTAGTTTGTACTATACAATGAAGTGAGTCACCTTTATGCACACATATATCCCCTCCTTCCTGAGCCTTCCTCCCACCCCTCCATCCCACCCCTCTAGGTCATCACAGAGCCCCGAGCTGAGCTCCCTATGCTGTAGAGCAATTTCCCACTAGCTGTCTATTTTACACATGGTACTGTACATATGTCAATGCTCCTCTCCCAGTTTGTCCCAGCTTCCCCTTCTCCACATTGTCCACACGCTAATTCTCTATGTCTGCATCTCTATTCCTGTCCTGCAGATAGGTTCATCTGTACTATTTTTCTAGATTCCATATATATGTGTTAATATATGATATTTGTTTTTCTCTTTCTGACTTACTTCACTCTGTATGACAGATTCTGGGTTCATTCACATCACTACAAATGACCCAATTTCATTCCTTTTTATGGCTAAGTAATATTCCATTGTGTCAGGAAGCATTCAACAGGAGGCTTCCTGTGTGCTCTTTTGGGTCTGTCATGAATCCTCTGCTCCTTATTAATTCCTGAATATTCAAACCGCTCCTGGGGCTGAAGGATGCATGCATTTCCTTCGTTAGTTTTTCCATACGGTGATAAGTAACTATTTACTACCCTCTTCCTTTTTATGAACCCTACAGTAAAAGTGATTATTTACAACTCTCTCTCTTTGATATGGATTGCCTTATGTTTCCTTGATAATTTGTAAGTCTGCACTTTTTATCTTTATCTCTGCTGAACAAAGCTACCTTGTAAGACAGTATATATACCCACACTGAATAAAACACCCTTGTTCCATCAGAGCTTGGGTCCCCGTGTCTTTCTTTCTTTTTCTCTCTCTTTCTTTCTCTCAGGCTAATTCTTTGGAGTGCAGAAGCCCGCTGAGCTCACTTTCTTGCCCGGGCTTGCAAGACCCTCATGAGAGGGCACCTTATGCCTACGTGAAGCAGTGCAAGCCCCGTGTCAAGGGCTTTATTGGTTTTCTGTGTAAACCAAGAAATATCAGCCTCTTTCTCTTTCTCTTTTACTTTCTTATCATTGACTCTGGACCACCAGGTTCTGGTCCATTAAAGGACCTCAACACCATTGTATATATATACCACATCTTCTTTATCCATTCATCTTTCAGTGGACATTTAGGTTGCTTCTATGTCCCAGCTGTACATAACATCTTTATCTATTCAAATATTTTTGAGCTTTTTCCATATCTTAGTTATTGTAAATAATGCCTTTGAACACGGGAGTGTAGATATGTCTTGGGATTAGTATTTTTTTTTTTTATTTCTTGGATAAATATGTAGAAGTAGGATAGCTGAGTCATATGGTATTATTGTTCTTAATTTTTTGAGGAATCTCTATTTCACAGTGGCTGTACCAATTTACATTCCCACCAACAATGTGTGAATGTCCCCTTTTCTCCACACCCTTGACAACACTTAATATTTCTTGTCTTTTTGGTAATGGCCATTCTGACAGTGTGAGGTGATATCTTGCTGTATAATTAGTCATGTTAAACATATTTTCATGTGCCTGTTGGCCACCTGTATGTCTTCTTTGGAAAATATCTATTAAGCTCCTCTGCCCAATTTTAATCAGGTTGTTTTTTGTTCCATCCACGGGATTTTCTAGGCAAGAATACTGGAGTGGGTTGCCATTTCCTCCCTCAAGGGTATCTTCCCAACACAGGGATCAAACCTGCATCTATTGCATCTCCTTTATTGGCAGGCAGATTCTTTACCACTCGTGCCACTTTGCAAATATCTTTTCTCGTTCAGTAGGTTGTAGTTTTTTTTATTGGTGATTTCCTTTGCTGTGAAGAGGGTTTTTAGTGTAATTCCATTTGTTTATTTTTACTTTTGTTTCCCTTGCTTGGTGGTATGTACATAGAAAGATATTGCTAAGACTGGTGTCAAAGAGCATACTGCCTGTGCTTTCTTGTAGATGTTTTGTGGTTTCAGGTCTTGCATTCAAATCTTTAAAACACTCTGAATTAATTTTTGTGTATGGTGTGAGATAGTGATCTAGGTTCTCTCTCTCTTTTTTTTTTTGAATGTGGCTGTCCAGGTTTCCCAACACCTTTTGTCAAAGAGACTGTTTTTTCTCCATTATGTATTCTTTGTTCCTTTGTAGTAAATTAATTGTCCATGTATGTGTGGATTTGTTTCTCAGCTCTCAATTCTGTTCCATTGATCTACTGATCTGTTTTCTGCCAATATCATCATATTTTTATTATTATGTCTTTATAGTATAGTTTGAAATCAGGGAGTGTGATACTCCCAACTTTGTTCTTTTTTCTCAGAAGTGCTTTCACTATTCAGGGTCTTTTGGGGCTCCAGATAAATTTTAGACATTTTTGTTATATTTCAGTGAAAAATGTCCTTGGGATTTTGATGGGGATTGCACTGAATCTGTAGAATTTGCTTTAGTTAATAAAACACTTTGATAATGTTGATTTTTACAATCCATGAGCACAGAATATCTTTCCATTTTGTGTGTGTCTTCTTCAATTTCTTTCAACAATTTCTTAGAGTTTTCAGTGTAAAGGTGTTTCATCTCCTTGGTTAAATTTATTCCAAGGTATTTGTGTGTGTGTGTGTGTGTGTGATTTTAAACAGGTTACTTTCTTGGTTTCTCTTTCTGCTAGCTCACTGTTACTGCATAGAAGTACAACAGAGTTTTATACATTGATTTGAACTCTGAAACTTTATTATATGATTTTTATCACTGATTTTATTTATTTATTTATTTAAAATTTATTTTATTTTTAAACTTTACATAATTGTATTAGCTTTGCCAAATATCAAAATGAATCTGCCACAGGTATACATGTGTTCCCCATCCTGAACCCTCCTTCCTCCTCCCTCCCCATACCATCCCTCTGGGTCGTCCCAGTGCACTAGCCCCAAGCATCCAGTATCGTGCATTGAACCTGGACTGGCAACTTGTTTCATACATGATATTTTACATGTTTCAGTGCCATTCTCCCAAAACTTCCCACCCTCTCCCTCTCCCACAGAGTCCATAAGACTGTTCTATACATCAGTGTCTCTTTTGCTGTCTCATACACAGGGTTATTGTTACCATCTTTCTAAATTCCATATATATGCATTAGTATACTATATTGGTGTTTTTCTTTCTGGCTTACTTCACTCTGTATAATAGGCTCCAGTTTCATCCACCTCATTAGAACTGATTCAAATGTATTCTTTTTAATGGCTGAGTAATACTCCATTGTGTATATGTACCACTGCTTTCTTATCCATTCATCTGCTGATGGACATCTAGGTTGCTTCCATGTCCTGGCTATTATAAACAGTGCTGCGATGAACATTGGGGTACACGTGTCTCTTTCCCCTTCTGGTTTCCTCAGTGTGTATGCCCAGCAGTGGGATTGCTGGATCATAAGGCAGTTCTATTTCCAGGTTTTTAAGGAATCTCCACACTGTTCTCCATAGTGGCTGTACTAGTTTGCATTCCCACCAACAGTGTAAGAGGGTTCCCTTTTCTCCACACCCTCTCCAGCATTTATTATTTGTAGACTTTTGGATCGCAGCCATTCTGACTGGTGTGAAATGGTACCTCATTGTGGTTTTGATTTGCATTTCTCTGATAATGAGTGATGTTGAGCATCTTTTCATGTGTTTGTTAGCCATCTGTATGTCTTCTTTGGAGAAATGTCTATTTAGTTCTTTGGCCCATTTTTTGATTGGGTCATTTATTTTTCTGGAGTTGAGCTGTAGGAGTTGCTTGTATATTTTTGAGATTAGTTGTTTGTCAGTTGCTTCATTTGCTATTATTTTCTCCCATTCTGAAGGCTGTCTTTTCACCTTGCTAATAGTTTCCTTTGATGTGCAGAAGCTTTTAAGGTTAATTAGGTCCCATTTATGATTTTTAATAAGCTTTGTTTTGGGTGGAGTCTTTAGAGTTTTCTACATGTGAAATCAAGTCATCTGCAAATGACAGTTTTACTTCTTTGTTTCCTATTTAGATATCTTTTATTTCTTTTTCTTGTTTAATTGCTCTGGCTAGGACTTCCCATATTATGTGAAATAGGAGTAGTGAGAGTGAGCATACTTGTCTTGTTCCTGATCTTAGGAAGATAGCTTTCAGGTTTTCACCATGGAATGTGATGTTAGCTGTGGGTTTGTGATATTCAGCCTTTGTTATGTTGAGGTATGTCCCTCTATACCCATTTTATTGAGAGTTTTTTTTTTTTTTTTATCATAAATGAGTGCTGCATTTTTGTCAAATGTTTTTTCTGCATCTACTGAAATTATCACATTCCTCTGTTAATGTGGTATGTTTCATTGATTGATTTCCAGATGTTGAATCATTTTTTCATCGTTGGAATAACTCGATCATGGTGAATAGTGTATTCTTTTGATGTATTGCTGAACCCAATTTGCTAATACTTTGTTGAGGATTTTTCATCTATGTTCATCAGATATATTGACCTGTAATTTTGTTGTTGTTGTTGTTGTCTTTATCTGGTTTTGGCATCAGGGTAACTTTGGCCTTATAAAATGAACTAGAATGTGTTCCTTTCTCTTCAAATTTTTTGAATAGTTTGGAAAAGTTAAGTATTACATCTTCTTTGAGAAATCACCTGTGAAGCCATCTAATTTTGAATGTTTTTTGGGGGGATTTTTTTGATTACTGCTTCAATCTCTGTACTGGTGACTGGTCTATTTAGATTTTCTGAAAATGATACAATATTGAAGAACAGAAGGTTTTTCTAATCTTTGTGTGACCAATGTCTAAAGAAAAAAGCTATATATAACCAGAAATTTCTGAAGGAAAAAGCTTCATGTGTAAAATTGAAAACTAAACACTAATCTGGGGAAAATATTTACAACAAACCTGAAAAATAATGAAGTTTATAAATATATATATAAATAGCACCCTAAAACAATAAGAAAAGCATAAAGATCTCAACAGAAATATGAACATAAGATGTGAATAAACAATTATCTAAAAGAAACCCAGAGATAATAAACATGAAAAACTGCTCTGCTTTGCTGGTATTAAAACAACTGCAAATTTAAGCAAAGAAATAACATTTTATAGCCATAATATTAACTGTAAAGTAGTATGATATAGAATTTGCATAATTATAGGCTTGTTTTAAAAAAGACACCCATGTTGACAGTGATTAGCTTTGAGTTGTGGATTATAGGTAATGTACCTTTCTCTCTTTTCTAATATTAATTTAAAATTTTTCTATAATAAACATTAATTGTTGTGAAAATAGGAAGACCAGTTATGCATGTATTTATTCACTTTTTTAGTGATAATATCCAGCGCTGACATGGTTGTATGGAAATAGGAGTATAAATAAGTTCAACATTTCTGGAAAGTGATTTGTCAGGAAAGAAACTTCCAAAATCTGCATAGCTTCAAGTTGACAATTCTGCTTTATTAAACTTATATTAAAATATATGAAGGGCATGAATATAGTAACAAAAGTATTCATTACAGTGCAGGTATTTGTGGTTAATAATTGTGACAACTTGTATGTTTAAGAAGGCAGGACTGGAATATAATTACAGAGTAATTGGCACTGCTCTGAAGGATGTTATTTGAAGTGTCTCAAAAAAGTGAGTCATGCTTGAATACATTTTAGAAACATCATGTTAAACAAAGTCAAATATTTTCTTTAGTTGTAGGATTTTCAGAGACTTTAATAGCAAATGTGCATTATAACAATTCAAATAGGCAGTATTTTCCAAACATTTTCTTCTCAATGTACCTATTAGAATCTTTTAGAACAACCTGCAGAGAACTGCAGTTTTTGAAACATTGTCATGTAGAGCCCTTCCAATGCTGTTGTAGGAAAGCACTTCATTATATGGAAGTGTATACACAATACATGTGAGTGCATGCTCAGTTGTTCAGTCATGTCCAACTCCTTGTGACCTCATGGACGATAGCCCATCAGGCTCCTCTGTACATTGGATCTTTCAGGGAAGAATACTGGAGTAGGTTGGCATTTCTTACTCAGGGGATCTTCCTGACCCAGGGATCAAATCCACACCTCCTGCATTAGCAGGTGGATTCTATACCACTGTGCCACCTGGGAAGCATGTACAATACATACAAAATGATAAAACAGTGTACAGAAAGGTACACATAATGTGATCCCTCTTGAGAAACCTGTATGCAGGTCAAGCAGCAACAGTTGGAACTGGACGTGAAACAACAGACTGGTTCCAAATAGGAAAAGGAGTGCGTCAAGGCTGTATACTGTCACCCTGCTTATTTAACTTATACACAGAGTACATCATGAGAAACACTGGGCTGGAAGAAGCACAAGCTGGAGTCAAGATTGCCAGGAGAAATATCAATAACCTCAGACAAGCAGATGGCACCACCCTTATGGCAGAAAGTGAAGAACTAAAGAGCATCTAGATGAAAGTCAAGAGGAGAATGAAAAGGTTGGCTTAAAGCTCAACATTCAGAAAACTAAAATCATGGCATCCAGTCCCATCACTTCATGGCAAATAGATGGGGAAACAATGGAAACAGTGGCTGACTTTATTTTTGGGGGCTCCAAAATTACTGCAGATGGTGATTGCAGCCATGAAATTAAAAGACACTTACTCCTTTGGAAGGAAAGTTATGACCAACCTAAATAACATATTCAAAAGCAGAGACATTACTTTGCCAACAAAGGTCTGTCTAGTCAAGGCTACGGTTTTTCCAGTAGTCATGTATGGATGTGAGAGTTGGACTATAAAGAAAGCTGAGCACTGAAGAATTGATGCTTTTGAACTGTGGTGTTGGAGAAGACTCTTGAGAGTCCCTTGGACTGCAAGGAGATCCAACCAGTCCATCCTAAAGGAGATCAGTCCTGGGTATTCATTGGAAGGACTGATGTTGAAGCTGAAACTCCAATACTTTGGCCACGTGATGATGCAAAGAGCTCACTCATTTGAAAAGACCCTGATGCTGGGAAAGATTGAGGGCAGGAGGAGAAGGGGACGACAGAGGATGAGATGGTTGGATGGCATCACCAACTCAATGGACATGGGTTTGGGTAGCCTCTGGGAGTTGCTGATGGACAGGGAGGCCTGGCGTGCTGTGGTTTATGGGATTGCAAAGAGTGGGACATGACTGAATGACTGAACTGGAACTGGATGAATGTACTGAAAAGAAACTGGACAAAAAAGCCCACAACAGCAAAGTATTAACAGTGGTTGAAAAAGTGTTAGTCACTCGGCTGTGTCTGACCTTTGTGACCCCATGGACTGTAGCTTGCCAGGCTCCAAAAGTGGTACATCTGGGTAATGGAAAATGGGTGATTTTTATTTTTCTCTTTGCTTATACCCATTTAGTAATATTTCACAATGAATATGCTGAAATAAATGATAAAAGTTATAAAAATTATGTAAAAGAATATGCAATGTATTGTTCACAATGTGTTCTGTAGGGAAAGGAGATTGCAAAGCAGTTTGTCCATTATAGTTTCTTTTTTAAAATACTTCCATGTGTGGGTAGCTGTGCAGAGAGAGAGGAAATGTACCAAGATATTAACAGTTATAATTTTAGGGTTATAGCTGAGGTTACACATAATTTTATGGAGTCACATACTCCTTCCTTGTTAGTCTCTCCTCCTTGAGAATGTGGCTTAAACCTCTCGGTTCTGTAAGGGAGAGAGTCTCCAGAGTGGAGTGCAAATATTCCAAGGAGAGTGTGAGATAATATATTGGGTGGGAAATATTAGACCATATATTTATTTTTTTCATCCTTTAAAGGTTTATATTTCTGTGTTCAGTAATGTACATATTAATAACAAATTAGCACATTAGTACATGTATGAAGTTTATGTTGTGGTTATTTCTCAGTTGCTAAGTCATCTCCAACTCTTTGCGACCCCATGGACTGGGGGCTTCTCTGTCCTTCACTATCTCCTGGAGTTTGCTTAAACTCATGTCCATTGAGTTGGTGATGCTATCTAATCATCTCATCCTCTGCTGCCCTCTTCTCCTTTTGCCTTCAATCTTTCCCAGCATCAAGGTCTTTTCCAATGAGTCGTCTCTTATAAGGTGGCCAAGGTAGCAGAGCTTCAGATTCACCATCAGTCCTTCCACTGAATATTCAGAGTTAGTTTCCTTCAGGATTGACTGGTTTGATTTCCTTGCAGTCCAAGGGACTCTCAAGAGTCTTCTCCAGAATTCAATTCTTCGGTGAACATCATTTCTTTGGTGCTCAGCCTTCTTTATTGACCAGCTGCCTCCCCATGCATGACTATTGGAAAAACCATAGAAGTTTATAGATATGTGTGTGTATGTCACATACATTTCTATGGAGTTTCATGATTTTAAAATGTTGACTGTATTGCTAAGGTTAAGTTACCAAAACCCTGACAAGTGACATCAACAAGTACACTGTCAGTCTTCTAAATGGTACTGTCCTGATGACTTGGGCACAGGTTCAGTGATATAATGGTTAACTCTGAATTTGTTGACCATGAAATCTGATGATCCCAGCTTTCCACTCTGTTCAGATTCCAAGGTCCCTCTTGCTGTTCTCAGGAAATGGGAAAGGGCATTATATTGATATGGTAGCTGGTAATTATAAACAGCAAGGACTTCTGGCTCTCCACAAGGGCTTCCCTTGTGGCTCAGCTGGTAAAGAATCCACCTGCAATGGGAGAGACCTAGGTTCAGTCCCTGAGTTGGGAAGATCCCTGGAGAAGGGAAAGTCTACCCACTCCAGTTCTCTGGCCTGGAGAATTCCATAGATGGTATAGTCCGTGGGGTTGCAAAGAGTCAGACTTGACTGAGCAACTTCAAATAAAAAAAGAAATCTCCACCTTCTGGATGCCTGATACTTGCTATTCTTAGCCCCATTGAGTGGAGCCATGTGAACAATTCTGGCCAGTGAGATATGATTTTTAGAGTCATTGTCACTCAATACAAACATTTGATTACTATTGTGAGACTTCTGCAATGTTTGATATTGTGGGGGGCTCCATCATTCTGAGTCCTAAAGAGCAGACAAGATGACAGAGAGCAGAGCCCCCAGATGAGTGAGTGAGAAATAAGCCCTAAGTGTCCATTGATGGATGAATGAATAAAGAAGAGGTGATACACGTATACAATGAAATATTACCCAAAGATAAGAAGGAAATACTGCCATTTGCAACAATATGGATGAACTAGACATCATGGTCTGTAGAATAAGGCAGACACAGAAAGATACATACCATATAATGTCACTTATATGTGGAATCTAGAAACTTTGAACTCATAGAACCAGAGAGTAGAATGGTGGTTTCCAGGGGCTGTGGGGTGGGGAAAATAAGGAGATATTGGTCAAAGGGTACAAACTTTCAGTTATATTGATAAGATAAATAATTTCTGAGGATGTAACATACAGCATGGTGACTACAGTTAACAATACTGTATTGTATAATATTTTGCTAAGAGAGTTAACCTTAAATGTTCTCATCAAAAAACCAAAAACAAGATAATTATATAAGGTGATAGATGTGTTAGCTTGATTGTAGTAATCACTTCACAATGTATACATATATTAGATTGTTATGTTACATCCCTTAAATATGCACACTTTTTGTCAGTTATACCTCAATAAAGCTGGAAAAAGAGAAATAAGTCCTTATCTGTTTCAGCCCCTTAAGTTTGAGGGCATACCTATTACTATAGCACTATATAATCTATGCTGATTTTGAGATCAAAGTTCACCAGAAAACCCCAAGTACGTTCTGCTGCTGCTACTGCTAAGTCGCTTCAGTCGTGTGCGACTCTGTGAGACCCCATAGACAGCAGCCCACCAGGCTCCCACGTCCCTGGGATTCTCCAGGCAAGAACACTGGAGTGGGTTGCCATTTCCTTCTCCAATGCATGAAAGTGAAAAGTGAAAGTGAAGTCGCTCAGTCGTGTCCAACTCTTAGCGACCCAATGGACTGCAACCCACCAGGCTCCTCCATCCATGGGATTTTCCAGGCAAGAGTACTGGAGTGGGGTGCCATTGCCTTCTAGGGGAGCTCAAATCCATCCAGTATTAAATGTCTTGTCCTTGGAACTTCCCTGGTGATCCAGTGGTTAAGATTTTGCCTTCCAATGCTGAGGGTACAAGTTCGATCCCTGGTTGGGGAACAAAGATCCCACAAGCCTTGTGACCAAAAAACCAAAACATAAAAAAACACAGAAGCAATATTGTAACAAATTCAATAGTCTTTTAAAAAACGGTCCTATCCATAAAAAGCTGTTTTTATGACTGAATGGCCAATAAATATGTAGATTTTTAATTTCTTTGTATAATTGCATGCTAAGTTGCTTCAGTCATGCCCAACTCTTTGTAACCCCATAGACTGTAGCCTGACAGGCTCCTCAGTCCTTGGGATTCTCCAGGCAAGAATACTGGAGTGGCTTGCCATGCCCTTCTCTAGGGGATCGTCCCAACCAAGGGATCAAACCCCAGTCTCCTTTGGCTTCTGCATTGGCAGGCATATTAGGCAGATTCTTTACCGCTGAGCAACCAGGCAAGCCCCCTTTGTATAATTAAGGGTTACTTTTTGTGACCTTCTGAAGGTATTCTTTTACTGTGTGGATCACAATAAACTGTGGAAAATTCTGAAAGAGATGGGAATACCAGACCACCTGACCTGCCTCTTGAGAAACCTACATGCAAGTCAGGAAGCAACAGTTAGAACTGGACGTGGAACAACAGACTGGTTCCAAATAGGAAAAGGAGTACGTCACGGCTGTATATTGTCACCTTGCTTATTTAACTTATACACAGAGTACATCATGAGAAACGCTGGGCTGGAAGAAGCACAAGCTGGAATCAAGATTGCCGGGAGAAATGTCAATAACCTCAGATCTACAGATGACACCACCCTTTTGGCAGAAAGTGAAGAGGAACTCAAAAGCCTCTCGATGAAAGTGAAAGAGGAGAGTGAAAAAGTTGGCTTAAAGCTCAACATTCAGAAAACGAAGATCATGGCACGTGGTCTCATCACTTCATGGGAAATAGATGGGGAAACAGTGGAAATAGTGTCAGACTTTATTTTTTTGGGCTCCAAAATCACTGCAGATGGTGATTGCAGCCATGAAATTAAAAGATGTTTACTCCTTGGAAGAAAAGTTATGACCAACCTAAATAGCATATTGAAAAGCAGGGTCATTACTTTGCCAACAAAGGTCCGTCTAGTCAAGGCTATGGTTTTTCCTGTGGTCATGTATGGATGCGAGAGTTGAACTGTGAAGAAAGCTGAGCGCTGAAGAATTGATGTTTTTGAACTGTGGTGTTGGAGAAGACTCTTGAGGGTCCCTTGGACTGCAAGGAGATCCAACCAGTCCATTCTGAAGGAGATCAGCCCTGGAATTTCTTTGGAAGGAATGATGCTAAAGCTGAAACTGCGGTACTTTGGCCACCTCATTGGAAGAGTTGACTCATTGGAAAAGACTCTGATGCTGGGAGGGATTGGGGGCAGGAGGAGAAAGGGACAACAGAGGATGAGATGGCTGGATGGCATCACTGACTCAATGGATGTGAGTCTGAGTGAACTCCGGGAGTTGGTGATGGACAGGGAGGCCTGGTGTGCTGCGATTCATGGGGTCGCAAAGAGTCAAACACAACTGAGTGACTGAACTGAACTGAACTGAATACCTATTTCTACAATGGATCTTCCCTAAGCTCCTTTCCTAATTCCTATCTGGTGGTTAAGCGATAACAGTAGAGTCATAGTTTATGCAGGAGTGAGATTTTAAAGTCAGTGAACAGAAAACAAAATAAAATAGTTCGTTCTTAAAAATCTTTTCATTGGGTTTTACAGTTTTCCAAAAGTGCTGTTTGCAGATCCAAAGATACCTGAAAATCCCTCACATTGCTTTTAAAGAATAGTTCACATGATTTTCTCTGTACAATCCTACACACACATATACATAAATACTAACATACACAGACATCTTAAATATGTAATAAAGGATGTATGACTATCTACATGCACTAAAATATAGAGGGGCAAATGCTTGCACCATGAGAGGGCTGAGGACAACTGAGGTTGATGGGTGAACAGTGGATTAATGTCATCTATTTTACTCTCACTTCCATACATCAGCTTATGGAGTGCCTGATGGGCAGAACATCCTGCATTATTAAAGTTTCTTTTTCCCCTTTGGCTACCCCACAACATATTTGAATTTTCAGATGTTAAGTGCATGGCTGTTTCAGTTATGCTATGCTTCCTAATTATAGCATTTGATTCACTTCTTTCTCTTCTATACATTGTTGATTGACTTTTCCCATTTATGGAAAGCAAAGCTAATGTACCCATTCAACCATTGGTTACTGAAGAGGAAGATTTCCTATTTTAGCCAAATGGATGCTTGTTCACCCCCAGAATAGCAGACAGGCCACACTCTGCATTCAGCCTCTGCTGTCCCTTTTCTGACACCTGATTTCTGAAGAGCAGGGACCCAGGCAAAAGATCTTGACTCTTGAACTAGAATTTCACTTTGCTTTTCCAGCTTTCTCTTCAGTTTTCTCCCTGCTCTGTGCCCTGGCACTTGCATCACCCACTTTTCCTTATGTGCAACTCCTGATTGTGTAAGCCCAATGGGAAGCACCAGCAAGAGACAGGAAGGTGGGATGAGACAGATGTCTACCCCTCCCCACTTTGCTCAGCCTGCAGATGGTTAGAGATTGGGCTCTTCTCTGGAGATCTCTCCCCGGCTCTCACTAGGTCTCCTTACATGCTCCCTCTCCTTACTGTTTCACACTCAAGATGCTAATGGCTTCTTGCTAATAGTAGTCTTTTTTTCTTTAAAGCAGAGAAAGGCTTATTGCAAGGGCCAAGCAATGAGAATAGGTGGCTTGTGCTCAGAAGACCTGAACTCCACTAATACTAGTCTTAAACTGTCATATCACCCTCATTAATTTCCCTTATCTCTGCCCACTACTTTCTAAGTGGTCACTTCTGTAAATTCTCATTTACCTCTTCTGAATACATTATATTTCTTGCTAGAATCTCAACCCTTATAGACTTGTGGGAACAAAGGTATCACAGGAAGTTGAAGCTACATGAATCTTCAATGAAACCAGTTTCCATGGGGAAAAAATACCTGCCTGTTTTATTCAAAATTATTTAGCAATTTAAAATGTAAAGGCATGTCAGGAACAATACAATAAATTGCCATGAATCTAAAGAAATTAAAGTATCAATATTGGTGAAATCTTGTTATTTTAAATCCTCTGAAGTATATTCCCATGGTGTTTTCAAGCTGAAAATCCAGGTCAGGACCTGCCTTGCTCCCAGGAGGACAGATTTCAATGTGAAATATACCATCTGGGGTGTTTTGAAAAGTAAATGTTGAACTTGTGTGTGAGTGTGTCAGTGTGTTTGTCTCTGAGGGATAAATATTTGAAGTAGGCTATCAGGAATGATATACTGACCAAGCTGAATTCTATTTAAGCAATTGCTCTTTTCTGAGTCACCGGATGTACATGGAGAGTGCCAGCTTTGGAATGGGGCAGGCCTGCATCTAAATCTTGACTGTTTTATTCATTCCTTCTGTGAACTTGAAGGAGCCTTTGCAAGGGAATCTCCTGGATATAGAGACCCATTCTTTATGGGAAAACATGACCAAGATGGAATAGTATATATGGTGTATCATGGTGTGTAAGGGAGCATTCATTGTACACAAGGATTATTGTTAAGCAGGGGAGATAGGTATGCAGGCTGATGAAAATAATGCAAGGTTACGTGCTGTAAAGGTGGTGGGATCTTAAGAGCTAGACCATTAAGGTTGCTGTCAAGGGAACAGAGGAAAGAATCTTAGAACCACATTTCTCAGCTCTCTTATCATGCAGATGAGGACATGGATCATACTACTGTACAGGTTCGTTCTAGCTCAGCCTGACTCCTGACTCCCACTTTGACCTCTCCACTGCATTGCCTCTTAGGTGATTCCTGCTCCAAGTGGCAGTTTTATTCTAGGTTAACTAGATCTCAGTACAGTT
This sequence comes from Bos mutus, assembly GCF_027580195.1. Taxonomy (NCBI): domain Eukaryota; kingdom Metazoa; phylum Chordata; class Mammalia; order Artiodactyla; family Bovidae; genus Bos; species Bos mutus. The sequence continues at coordinate 18,952,265 of NC_091641.1, read as the reverse complement.
TCATTATTTTCCCCTTTCAGAATTTAGAAAGAGACACATTGGGAAGCCAGATAGGCAGACAGATTTGCAGTTAGTATTGCCATGTCAAGACATTTTTCATGCTCTTCTGATCATGAAGGCTTGGTCTCTGTGCGCTGGTGCCAAATCGAATCTTAGAGACAGAGTTTTGGGTGAGGTAGAAAAGAATAGCTTTATTGCTTTGCCAGACAAAGGGGGACACAGTGGGCTTGTGCCCTCAAAACTATGTGTCCCAACGCAGGAGAGTCTGATGAGGAGTTTCATAGCCATAGTTTAAAGGTGGGGTTTAGGGTATGTGCAGGGCCTCCACTCCTTTAATCTGTCTCAGGCAATCTCTTGATGAGCTTCTCTGATTCCTTTAATCTGGCCTCAGGTAGTCTTCTCTGGAATGAAGAATGCTGACATCTTCCATTTGTGGGGAGGGAGCATGCTCCTCTATGAAGAGCTAAAGGATATTTTTACATGTATCCCTTAAGGCAAACCAGGACCCTGCCCGGAGCCTGCACTATTGTGTCTTCGCTCCTCCTCTCTTGTCTCTGCATCCCCTCCCTCCTCTGATTAGCAACTGTTTGGATCTGCCCTTTAGAACTCAGGGAAGGTCAGGGAGGCCAAACAGAAAAGCTCCTGTGCCCAGGAACCCCACAAGGTCCTGCTCGGTTTCATTTCCACTCACCGATTACAGTAGACAAAGATATAGATTCTGGAATGCTTCTGAAGGACTCTCCCTTTGACCTAATTCATGTCAAGCTATTCTGAGTACTCTTTCTCACTGGAACTTGCCCTTGGGCTCTGTCCTGGGTGCCTTTAGCCCAGCTATAGGGAGAAGAAAGTAGGGAAAACCACTAGACCATTCAGGTATGACCTAAATATAATCCCTTATGAATATACAGTGGAAGTGAGAAATAGAATTAAGGGACTAGATCTGATAGACAGAGTGCCTGATGAACTATGGAATGAGGTTCGTGACATTGTACAGGAGACAGGGATTAAGACCATCCCCATGGAAAAGAAATGCAAAAAAGCACAATGGCTGTCTGAGGAGGCCTTACAAATAGCTGTGAAAAGAAGAGAAGTGAAAAGCAAAGGAGAAAAGGAAAGATATAAGCATCTGAATGCAGAGTTCCAAAGAATAGCAAGGAGAGATAAGAAAGCCTTCCTCAGCAATCAATGCAAAGAAATAGAGGAAAACAACAGAATGGGAAAGACTAGAGATCTCTTCAAGGATATTAGAGATACCAAGGGAACGTTTTGCACAAAGATGGGCTCGATAAAGGACAGAAATTGTATGGACCTAACAGAAGCAGAAGATATTAAGAAGAGGTAGCAAGAATACACAGAAGAACTGTACAAAAAAGATCTTCATGACCCAGATAATCATGATGGTGTGATCACTCACCTACAGCCAGACATCCTGGAATGTGAAGTCAAGTGGGCCTTAGAAAGCATCACTACGAACAAAGCTAGTGGAGGTGATGGAATTCCAGTGGAGCTATTTCAAATCCTGAAAGATGATGCTGTGAACGTGCTGCACTCAATATGCCAGCAAATTTGGAAAACTCAGCAGTGGCCACAGGACTGGAAAAGGTCAGTTTTCATCCCAATCCCAAAGAAAGGCAATGCCAAAGAATGCTCAAACTACCACACAATTGCACTCATCTCACATGCTAGTAAAGTAATACTCAAAATTCTCAAAGCCAGTCTTCAGCAATACGTGAACTGTGAACTTCCAGATGTTCAAGCTGGTTTTAGAAAAGGCAGAGGAACCAGAGATCAAATTGCCAATATCCTCTGGATCATCGAAAAAGCAAGAGAGTTCCAGAAAAACCATATATTTCTGCTTTATTGACTATGCCAAAGCTTTTGACTGTGTGGATCACAATAAACTGTGGAAAATTCTGAAAGAGATGGGAATACCAGACCACCTGACCTGCCTCTTGAGAAATTTGTATGCAGGTCAGGAAGCAACAGTTAGAATGGGCCATGGAACAACAGACTGGTTCCAAATAGGAAAAGGATTTTGTCAAGGCTGTATATTGTCACCCTGCTTATTTAACTTCTATGCAGAGTACATGATGAGAAACGCTGGGCTGGAAGAAGCACAAGCTGGAATCAAGATTGCCGGGAGAAATATCAATAACCTCAGATATGCAGATGACACCACCGTTATGGCAGAAAGTGAAGAGGAACTCAAAAGCCTCTTGATGAAAGTGAAAGAGGAGAGTGAAAAAGTTGGCTTAAAGCTCAACATTCAGAAAACGAAGATCATGGCATGTGGTCTCATCACTTCATGGGAAATGGATGGGGAAACAGTGGAAATAGTGTCAGACTTTATTTTTTTGGGCTCCAAAATCACTGCAGATGGTGACTGCAGCCATGAAATTAAAAGACGCTTACTCCTTGGAAGGAAAGTTATGACCAACCTTGACAGCATATTCAAAAGCAGAGACATTACTTTGCCAACAAAGGTCCATCTAGTCAAGGCTATGGTTTTTCCTGTGGTCATGTATGGATGTGAGAGTTGAACTGTGAAGAAAGCTGAGCACTGAAGAATTGATGCTTTTGAACTGTGGTGTCGGAGAAGACTCTTGAGAGTCCCTTGGACTGCAAGGAGATCAAACTAGTCCATCCTAAAGGAGACCAGTCCTGGGTATTCATTGGAAGGAATGGTGCTAAAGCCAAAACTCCGATACTTTGGCCACCTCATGCGAAGCGTTGACTCATTGGAAAGACTCTGATGCTGAGAGGGATTGGGGGCAGGAGGAGAAGGGGACAACAGAGGATGAGATGGCTGGATGGCATCACTGACTCGATGGACATGAGTTTGAGTAAACTCTGGCAGTTGGTGATGGACAGGGAGGCCTGTAGTGCTGCCATTCATGGGGTCACAAAGAGTTGGAGATGACTGACTGATTGAACTGAACTGAACTGAATAGGGAGAAGTCTGCTGGGACAATTTAGTGGAAAATCCCCCACCCTTGACACCTGATCAAATCTATCATCCTCCACTCCTCATATCTTGTCACTCTTGCCTGCAGCAAAAATCCTATCAAGTCAGTTTAGCCAGAATATCTCTAGCCCTGATTTTTCTTTGTAATAATTTTTCACCCACTGACTCCTGCCCTGATCCTTAGCTATAAATCTATTTGTCCTTGTTTTATTCAGATTTGAGTCTCATCTCTCTCCCCTCTACAGCCTCCATTGCAGTAGTCCCCTGAAAATATCTGACTTACAGTTTTTAATGTGTCATAACACAATTTTTTCTTTAGTACTACTACCTGGGATTGAACTCCAGGTGTGCATAATCTCTGCATATTATTCTTATCTGCAAAATGAAAATAATAATGAGAACTACCTGTTGTGTTAGAATTAAATAAAGAGTCTTTATGTGTTGTGTAAGAATTAAAGAAGTGGATATATAGATATATATCTATGTTAATAACCTATATCTATATCCATATGACAATGCCTAGGTTATGGTAACACTCAATTCTTTTTAGCTGTTACTATTTCCTACAGTAGGATGTAAGGTCCTAAAAGTAACTTTTGGTCACTTTGTTTTACTACAATATCTCCAGTGCTCAAGAAAGATCCAGGCACACAGTAAACTTTCAACAATACTTGTTGACTGAATAAATGAATGAATGGGATCTCCAATTTCCATTTTGGAAGGTACTTCCAAAGGTTTTCACTTTCCTGAGGTGACAGAACAAAGCTATATCCTTTCCTCTATCTAATCAGCAAATTAAGGATAAAGAGTATTTTAAGATACATTCAATCATTCATTCATTTGACAAATATCTAATTATAGCAAGTGATAGAGCTAAAAAGATAACTAAGATCTAAGGAAGGGCATAGAAAGATTGCATGCCATGTATAGATGATTTCAAGAGTCATCTTATTATTTCTGTTGCATTAAGGATACCACATTGACTGGCAAGAGGTGAAGTTGGAGAAGAAGACAAGGATGATATCATGGATGACTTTGCAAAAAGTCTTAGATTGGCTTCCACAGAAGCAGTACTTGAGGACAGGATTTAGCTGCAAGTGACTGATTTAGAAGCAATGCTAGGAAAATCTGATAAGAGAATGGTTGGAGCAGGGTAGAGAAGAGGGAGAAGCCATCTGTGGTATCCAGTGTCCAAGATGACCCCAGCAATTCTCCATTACCTGGTATCCTTTTTTTGCTATCCCCTCTCACATTGTACCAAGACTGATCTGTGTGACCAGTAGCTTCTAGCAGAAGTGATGGCACGGCCCTTCTGAGATTAGGTTTATGTTTTGGGTGCTCTCTCATTTACTTACCAGCTTCCTCCTTCCGTGGATCATTCGATTTGTGAGAAGAGAGCTGCCATGTCTTGTGAACAGCCCTACAGAGAGGCCCATCTGGCAAGGAACTGAGGCCTTCTGCCAACAACCATGTGAGTGATCTTGGAAGCGTGCTCTCTACCCCCATCAGACAACTACAGCACCAGCTGACAGCTTGACTACAGCCAGGTAAGCTGCTCCCAGATTCCTGACCCTTAGATAATGTATGAGACAAATATCTGTTGTTTTAAACCATTAATTTAGGGGGAGGGGTTGTTAGGCACAAGTATACCAAGTAGGTTTGTGACATCAGGCAAAGTCCTAGACGTAACTCAATCCTGCAGAGGAGCTCTGGAGTGTAAGTTACACCTCAAAGTTGGCCTTTACTTGAAGCAAGGAAGTTGGGTTTCCCTACTCTTGTTTCAGTCAGTTGATAAATTGCCCTGACACTTCTGACTCTCTCAACCTGTGGGCACAGAGGTTCCATTCATGCAGGGACAATCCTCCAGGGAGAGTCTAAGCTATGGCCCTGAGGAGCAAAGCCTATAGAAGCTGGTAGAAGGGCTAGGTACTTAGAAAGCAGAAGAGAGTCAAGGGGAGCTGGGCTAAGCCCTGACAGTGTCCAGTATAGGACCATTCCTGTCCTTGAACTCTGCCCTGTCGGTGATAAGAAGCCATCACAGACTATAACACAAGGACATGATATAATTTATCTTCTGTTTTGGCTCTTATCACACTGGCAGCTAAAGAGAAGGTGGCATTATGAAACTGTCATTTAAAGATTTAGGGCAGAGATACCAAAGATGGGAAGACAGTGATGAACACAAGAAACATTTGGAGGCAATGTCAGCAAGGAAAGTGATGGAGAATTAGGGCAAAGAGGGAGGAATTATGGACGCCTGGATGCCTTCCAGGCTGTGAAATTCAGAGGGGGAGAGGAAGGCAGCAAATTTAAGTAGTAGAGAAAGACTTTGAGCTTTTGAGCTTTCAGCTTTTTTGCCTGCCCTCCCCCACCCCTGCCCCTTTTAGCATTCATATTTATTAAATATCTACTTCAAGAATGCTTTGAGGGGGACTTCCCTGGTGATCCAGTGGTTAAAACTTCGCCTTCCAATGCAGGGTTTCAAGTTCGATCTCATGCCTCAGAGCCAAAAAACCAAAACATAAAACAGAAACAATACTGTAACAGATTCAATAAAGACTTTAAAAATGGTCCACATTAAAAAAAAGAAAAAGATGCTGTGAGAATTATAGTAGTGATCTAGGCAGTTTTCTCTGTCCTGAATTCAAGGCAGGATCAGAGATATAAACTAATAATTATAATGCTACATGACAAGGACTACAGTTTTGGAAAATAAGTTTCCTAATCGATTTTTTTTTCAACAAAGTTTAAATACAACTCAATAGAGAACGACTAATGTTTTTCAATAAACAGTTCTGGACCAATGAGGTGTTTATATGCAAAATAAAGAATCAAACAAATCTGAGTTTCTTAGGTCATCTTTATTATTTTTTCCTGTATAAATTTTTGCATATGAGGTTCCTAATGACACATGAATCAATTGATACAGACCAGGGAACCCTTGATTATATATTTCTAGATCTATTCTACATTGATCTGTAAATTTCTTTCTATCTTATCTGGGCTTTAAAAGTCTTTTTTTTTTTTTAGTTTTTATTTTATTTTGGAGTATAATTGAGTATTGTGTTAGTTTCAGGTGTACAGCTGTATACATATACATATGCATATGTATACATATGCATATGTATATGTATGTATAACTGAATTATACAATTATACTTTTTCAACTTCTTTTCCCATTTATATTATGACAGAATAATGAGCAGAGTTCCCTGTGTTATAAAGCAGGTTCTTGTCAGTTATTTATTTTAGATACAGAAATGTATCTAAATACATTTAGTCCCAAACTCCCAATGTATCCCTGACCCCCACTCTTCCCCACTGGTAACCAGAGTTTGTTCTCTAAGTCTGTCTGTTTCTATTTTATAAATAAGTTCATTAGTATAATTAAAAAAATATTCCACATATAAGCAATATCGTATATTTGTCTTTCTTTTCTGACTTACTTCACTTAGTATGATAATCTCCAGGTCCATCCCCGTTGCTGCACATGGCATTATCTCATTCTTTTTAATAGCTGCCTGATATTCCATTGTGAGTATGTATCACATCTTCTTTATTTATTCATCTGTCAATGGACATTTGGGTTGCTTCCATGTCTTGACTATTATAAACAGCACTTCAGTGAACATTGGGGTGCACATATCCTTTCAACCATGATTTTCTCCAGATATATGCCCAAGAATGAGATTGCTGAGTCATATGGTAGCTCTATTTCAAGTTTTTAAAGAAATCTTGTACTGTTCTCCATAGTGACTACACTATATCCCCACCAACAGTGTAGGAGGGTTCCCTTTTCTCCACACCCTCTTCAGCATTTATTGCTTATAGGATTTTTGATGATGGCCACCGTGACTGGTGTGAAGTGATCTCATTTGTAGGTTTGATTTGCATTTTTCTAGTAGTTAGCAGTGATGAACATCTTTTCATGTGGCTCTCAGCCACTTGTATGTCTTCTTTGGAGAAACATCTATTTAGGTCTTCTGCCTATTTTTGGTTTGGTCTTTTTTTGGGGGGTTGATATTGAGCTGCATGAGCTGTTTGTAAATTTTGGAGATTAAGCCCTCGTTGGTTGCATCCTTTGCAATTATTTTCTTCTGTTTTTGTTGGTTGTCTTTTGTTTTGTTTACAGTTTCTTTTGCTGTACTTTTGAGTTTAATTCAGTCAGTTCAGTTTAGTTCAGTCGCTCTGTCGTGTCCGACTCTTTGCGACCCAATGAATCGCAGCACGCCAGACCTCCCTGTCCATCACCAACTCCAGGAGTTCACTCAAACTCACGTCCATCGAGTTGGTGATGCCATCCAGCCATCTCATCCTCTGTCATCCCCTTCTCCTCCTTGCCCCCAATCCCTCCCAGCATCAGAGTCTTTTCCAATGAGTCAACTCTTCGCATGAGGTGGCCAAAGTACTGGAGTTTCAGCTTTAGCATCATTCCTTCCAAAGAACACCCAGGGCTGATCTCCTCTAGAATGGACTGGTTGAGTTTAATTAGGTCCCATTTATTTCTTTATGCTTTTATTTCCATTACTCTAGGAGACAACTCAAAAATGATATTTTTGTGATTTATGTCAAAGAGTGTTCTGCCTATGTTTTCCTCTAAGAGTTTTAGAGTATCCAGTCTTACATTTAGATCTTTAATCCATTTTGAGTTTATTTTTGTGTGTGGTGTTAAAGAATGTTATAATTTCATTTTTTACATGTAGCTGTCTAGTTTCCCAGCACCATTTATTGAAGAGATGTATTTTCTCTATTATATCGTCTTGCCTCTTTTGTCACAGATTAATTGACCATAGGTTCATGGGTTTATTTCTGGGGTTTATATCCTATTCCATTGATCTGTATTTCTTTTTTTTGGTGCCAGTACCATACTGCTTTAATGGCTGTGGTTTTGTAGTATAGTCTGAAGTCAGGAAGCCTGATTCCTCTAGCTTTGTTTTTCTTTCTCAAGATTGCTTTGGATATTTGGTGGTCTTTTCTGTCTCCATGCAAATTGAAAATTTTTTTGTTGTATTTCTCTGAAAAGTGTCATTGGTAATTTGATGGAGATTTCTTTGACTCTGTAGATTGCCTTCAGCAGTATAGTCACTATGAAAATATTGATTCCTTTAACTCAAAAACATGGTATATGTTTCCATCTGTTGGTGTCATATTTAATTTCTTCTAACAGCATCTTCTAGCTTTTGTAGTAAAGGTCTTTGAACACAGACACAAAAATCCTCAACAAAATAGTAATACTAGCGTACTGAATCCAGCAATACATTTAAAGGCTCATATACCATGATCAAGCAAGATTTATCCAAGGGATGCAAGGAGTTTTCAGTATCTACAAATCAATCAGTGTGATATACCACATCAAAAAATTGAATTATAAAAACCATACGATCATGTCAGTAGATGCAGAAAAAGCTTTTGGCAAAATTCAACACAACTCTCCAGAAAGTGGGTACAGAGGGTATCTACCCCAACATAATAAAGACCGTATGTGACAAACCTCCAGCTAACATCATACTCAATGGTGAAAAACTTAAAGCATTTCCGCTAAGATTAGGAACAAGACAACGATGTCCACTCTTGCCACTTTTGTTCAATATAGTTTTGGAAGTCTTAGCCACAACAATCAAAGAAGAAAAAGAAATAAATACACACTGAAAATGAAGAAATGAAACTGTCACTGTTTACAGATGACATGACACTATAAATTAAGTCCCCTAGATGTGAAAGAATTCCATTCTGAGAGCACATTCATAAGTCCAATTGGTTTGTAAGTCAAACAAAGTTAGCCTAGACACCCAACTAACACAATCTATTCCATAGTACTGTACTATGATAGATTTACAGGAGTACAGTAGTACCAGCTACATCACCATTGCTTCCAGACATTCTGCACTTGGAATAAAGATACTATACTGCCGTACTCCGTAGAGTACTGTACAGTAAAGTACATAAGAGCACAGCCACTTGTAGAGGATGCACATGAGCTAACTTATATGATTAGACATGCAAACACATGTTCACATCATCGAAAGGTTCTTATGTAGGGGAATTGCTGCACATAGAAAACCCTAAAGATACTACCAGGAAGCTACTGGTAATCATCAATGAATTCAGTAATGTTGCAGGATACAAAATTAATACACAGAAATTCATTGCATTTCTACATGTTAACATCAAAAGATCAAAAGAAAGAATCCAATTTACCACTGCATCAAAAAGAATAAAATACCTAGAAATAAACCTACCTAATGAGGCAAAAGATTTGTACTCTGAAAACTATGAGACTGATGAAAATAGTTTTATTTTCATCATTTCTCCATTTTAAACTAACCTTCTTCATTTCTTTCATCCTCTCTGTTTTCCTACTTAGTTTTTCTCTTTTTTCTTGTGCTGCTTCTTTCATTTCCATCTTTCTTTCCCCCATTAATTCCCTAGGTCTTTTAATATCTTGGGTAAAAGTTTCTCTGTGCCCTGCCTCTGTTTCTGTCTTCCCTGCCCTCCCCCTATTGCTGTGTTACTTAACCCTGTGGTACTGGTAGAAAGCTTCTCTACTAGATAAAACTGTGCCTGTGTCTGCACTGATATTTTCTGTGTTGGTTGGTTCCCCTGAGAGGATGGTGCCTGAAATGCAGAATTTGATGTTCAGCAACACTGCCTGTGGGGCTCATGGTGTCCTGTGTCTTGGGTGTGCAAATGACAAGGTGTTTGAGTTTCAGAGAACTGTCACTCCTACGTAGACATGCATGGTTCATAGTGATCACCATTAATAATTGGTTTTTCCAGTTTCAAGTCCCCCTTGATTTTCAGGGGTGTGCTTCTGCTTGTAGAAGCAAGCCAGATGCTCTTCCTTGTAATTGTCCTGAGGAAGCAGGCAATGGGTTTGGCAAAAAATACTGCTGAAACTAACAGGATCCCTAACAGGATCCCTACTTTGTTCTTGTTCCTTAGAGTGGCCTTAAATGTCCCAATGTCCCTCTCCTTCCTACTTCTTCCTTGCTAAGTTTTTCCCCACAATGTCCCAGCTATTTTATACAAGATGGTGAATAAAGTTGGCAAGATTGAACCCAACACAGGCTCAGAGGTGAAGATGCCTTTAATCCCCACTCCTTTAATTGCCTCCAGTCTTTTTTTTTAAAGTCACAGTGATTTCAGTTTTGTTTTGTTCTTTTTGGCTGAACCACATGGCAGGCAGGATCTTAGTTCCCTGACTGGGGATTGAACCCATGCCTCCTGCTGTGGAAGCATGAAGTCTTAACCTCTGGGCCACCAGGGAAGTCCCCTATCTTCCATCTTGAAATGACTTCTAAAAGCTACATGGGTAAAATACCATTTACAACTAATTCTGCTTGTTACTTGGTTGCTATTTAGGTCCAGATGTCAGTTTCCTCCCTTTTCCCTTTCCTCAGTCACAAAGGCTTGATTTTTCTCTTGTGGGTTTGATAAAGCAAAACCAAGAAGTTTATCTTCCTGCCACAGGTAGTAAATAACAGCAGATGCTACTTTGGACTAAAAGTATTCTTATTATAAATGTATGGAGATTCCTTAAAAAACTAGGAATAGAATTTATCATACAACCCAGCAAACCCACTACTGGGCATATACCCTGAGGAAACAAGAATTGAAAAAGACACTTGTACCTCAGTGTTCATTGCAGCACTATTTACAATAGCTAGGACATGGAAGCAACCTAGATGAATGGATAAGGATGGCAGGTGAATGGATAAAGATGGCAGATGAATGGATAAAGATGGCAGATGAATGGGTAAAGATGGCAGATGAATGGATAAAGAAGTTGTGGTACATATACACAATGGAATATTACTCAGCTATAAAAAGGAATGCATTTGAGTCAGTTCTAATGAAGTGGATGAACCTAGAGCCTATTTTAAAGAGTGAAGTAAATCAGAAAGAGGAAGACAAATATCATACATCAACACATATATATGGAATCTAGAAAGATAGTACCAATGAGCCTATGGGCAGGGCAGTAAAGGAGACACAGACATAAAGAACAGACTTTTGGACACAGTGGGAGAAGTAGAGGGTGGGATGATTTGAGAGAGTAGCGTTGAAACATATACAATACTGTATGTAAAATAGATATCCAGTGGGAGTTTGACGTATGATGCAGGGAACCCAAAGTCGGTGCTCTGTGACAACCTGGAAGGATGGGGTGGGGCAGGAGGTGGGAGGGTCACATGTATGCCTGTGGCTAATTCATGTTGATGTATGGCAGAGGCCACCACAGTATTGTAAACTAATTATCTTCCAATTAAAATAAATAATTTTTTTTAAAGGAATCATTGCAAACATCTTAAGATAGGCTCAGGTTTAGGATAAACTTGGCAAACCGGTAGTTTCCTTTCTACATCATCCTACCGGTGCCTCTGCGGCTCAGTCTGGGATCAGAGGGTGACTGAGCAGGCAGACTGTGCTGCTCAACTGGTTACCCAAATAGTGCTCTCTAACTCACAATGTAGAGAAGTTAACAATTTCTTTGAGCCATGTTTAAAAGTGAACACAAAGGTGGCCTCTGGGTCACTTGTTCATTGGTCAGTCTCAGTATGTGGTACAAGTGAGGTGGGGTGGTGAGGTCAGCTTTTGGTTGGCCTTCAGGAAGCAAGGAAAGTTGCCTGATGCTATTTTAAACAATAGGTGATGTCACTGTGGTCAAAAAAAGCTTGCTCTTAAGTTTGCTAAATTACAAAGGTGTCAAGCATATCTCCTTAGTCTCCATTTTTGCTTATCATTGAGACTTTAATATGTCTGAGCCACCAGGGAAGCTACTCTCCTGTAATTTCTATTTGGCCCCTTTTCAAATATACTTGCCCTTTTTCATAATGCTTTATTCTTTCCAAAGTTTACTCACTCACATGACTGAAAGCTGATACTATCTATTAGATGATACTTCAGCCTGAGTTGGTATCAGGTTCAGACTTCAGGATTTTATTATCTACAGTAGATCCCGGTCAGGGTGTGTCCTCTAAATTTAAAGACTTAGAGAGACAAATCATCTGCCTTATTGCACTTCTAAGATACAATGGTGATCTAAGGATAAAATTACCGCAATAGGCAATTCAGTTAAAAACACTGTGTGTGGGAGACAGATATGTATCAGCCACCAGTCCATCACAATTCTGAATTCTAGCCAGGCAAATGTCAGTTCCTTGCACTCAGTCTTGTACTTTGGGGGTGGCTTCCCTGGTGACTCAGACAGTAAAGAATCTGCCTGCTATGTGGGAGACCTGAGTTTGATCCCTGGGTCAGGGAGATCCCCTGGAGAAGCAAATGGCTTGTACATCGGGAGTTGTTCTGCATGGCTCTGGTATTCATATTTTGAGCTTCTGTTTCTACACTTTGAGTCAGTCTTCTATGTTTTTCTTTTCTCAGCTTTATTGAGATATAATTCACATATAATATTTTGTAAGTTTAAGGTATGTAAAGTAATGATTTGATATACGATATACTGCAAAATGATTACTCAATAAGGTTAACACATCCATCACCTCACATAGCTGCAGTTTTTGTGTGTGCAGTGAGAACTTTTAAGATCCACTCTTTTAGCAACTTCCAAATGTGCAGTGCTTCCCTGGTGGCTCAGCTGGTAAAGAATTTACCTGCAATGTGGGAGACCTGGGTTTGACCCCTGGGTTGGGAAGATCCCCTGGAGAAGGGCAAGGCTATCCACTCCAGTATTCTGGCCTGGAGAATTCCATAGACTGTATATAGTCCATGGGGTCGCAAAGAGTCAGACACGACTGAGCGACTTTCACTTTCTTTCAAATGGGCAGTACAGCGTCATTAACTATGCTATACATTATATCCCCAGGAGTTACTCATCTTAAAACTGGAATTTTGTACGCTTTGACCCCTACCTTCACCCATTCCCCACCCCCACCCACCCACTTCCATCTTTGCCAACCACCAATCTGCTCTCTACTTCTGAATATTAAAAAAATTTTTTTAGATTCCACTTATAAGTGAGATAGGGGCTTCTTCTGTGTCTCAATGGTAAAGAATCTGCCTGCAATGCAGGAGACATGGGTTTAATCCCTGGGTTGGGAAGATCCTCCGGAGAAGAAAATGGCAACTCAGTCTTGTATTCTTGCCTGGGAAATCCCATGGACAGAGTTGGTGGCAGACTATGGTCCGCGGAGTCACAAAAGTCGGACACAACAACAATGAACAACAACAAAATAAATGAGATCATGCAGTATCTGTCTTTCTCTGTCAAGCTTATTTCACTTGCTATAATGCACTCAAGTTTCATCCATGTTGTCACAAATAGCAGGATTTCCTTCTTTTTATGGCTGAGTAAATGTGTGTGTGTGTTCACATTTTCTTTACCCATTAATTTATCAACGGACACTTAGGTTGTCTCCATGTCTTAACTATTATAAATAATGCTGCACTGAACATGGGGTAGAGATATCTCTTCACAATAGTGATTTCATTTCCTTTGGATATATACCCAGAAGTGAAACTGCAGGATCTTATGGTAGCTCTATTTTCAGTTTTTTTTTTTTTTTTTTTGAACCCCCCCATACTGTTTTGCCATGCTGCTGCTGCTGCTGCTAAGTCACTTCAGTCGTGTCCGACTCTGTGCGACCCCATAGATGGCAGCCCACCAGGCTCCTCCGTCCCTGGGATTCTCCAGGCAAGAACACTGGAGGGGGTTGCCATTTCCTTCTCCAATGCATGAAAGTGAAAAGTGAAGGTGAAGTCGCTCAGTCGTGTCCGACCCTCAGCGACCCCATGGACTGCAGCCCACCAGGCTCCTCCATCCATGGAATTTTTCCAGGCAAGAGTATTGGAGTGGGGTGCCATTGCCTTCTCCATTTGAACAGACAGTTCTCCAAAAATGCATGCAAACAGCCAACACACGCATTAAAAGTTGCCCGGTGTTACTACTCATAAGAAAATGCCAACCCAAACCACAATGAGACATCACTGTATACCTGTTAGAATAGCTATTATCAAAAAGATGAGCGTTAACAAGTGTTGGCATGGATATGGAGAAGACTGAACCCTGTACACTGTTGATGGAAAGATAAAATGGTAATTTGAAAAACAGTATGGAGTTTCCTTAAAAAATTAAAAATTGACTTATCAGATAATCTGGCAATCTCACTTCTGGGTATATATCCAAAAGAATTCAAAGCAGAATTTTAAACAGATATTAGCAGACCCATGTTCATCACAGTTATTGATGATAGTCAGGAAGTGGAAGCAGCTCAGATGTTCACAGAGAGGTGAATGGATAAAGAAAATGCAGAATATCTGTACAATGGAATATCACAGAGCCTTTAAAAAGGGAAATTCTCTCACATGCTATAGTATGAAGGAGCCTTAAGGACATTATGCAAAGTGAAATAACCCAGTCATGAACAAAAACTGTATGATTCTTCCCATACACATTATCTGACATCCTCAAAATCATAGATACAGAAGGCAGAAAGGTGATTGCTATGGACTTGAGGAGGGGAAATTCATGGTTGATAAGTATTTCAGTTTTGCAAGATGAAAACGTTTTAGAGCTCTGTTGTACAGCAATATGATCTGTACACTTAAAAATGGTTAAGATGGTAAATTTATTGTTTTTTGTTTAAACCACAATAAAAAATAACATAGCCATTTAAGTTTTGTCATGATCTATGGGTCAAGAATTCAGGCAAGGCACAGCTAGAGATCTCTATCAATTGTAGTCAGATATCAGCATGATGCTATGGGGCTTCCCAGGGGTGCCAGTGGTTAAGAACCTGCCTGCCAATTGCAGGAGACATAAGAGACGTGGGTTTGATCCCTGGGTTGGGAGGATCTCCTGGAGAAGGAAATAGCAACCCACTATCATATTTTGCCTGAAAATTTGCCTGAAAAATTTCACAGAGAGAGTCTGGCAAGCTACAGTCCAAAGTGTTGCAAAGAATCGGACACAGCTGAACACGAGCCTGAGTCAGCAGTCACACCGCATTACTTCTGCCACACTGTTTGTTACACGTGAGTTACCAGTCTGCCTTGATTCAAGAAAAAGGGCCACAGATCCAACCTCTGAATGGAAAGATTGTCCAAGAATATACATTTATATATATAAGCATATGTAAAATGTAAGATATATGAATATATCTTAGGACTATCTTAAAACTGATATATTATCTAAGCTTTAAACACATGATATCACCACCCAAATTAGAAGATAGAATATTTTACTAAAAACTGATAGACAGTGAGCTGTGCAGAAGATAATTCTCAGCTCAGGAGCCTGAACGATTCTCTGTTTAGATATCCAAGTGACGGCATCCGGTCCCATCACTTGATGGCAAATAGATGGGGAAACAATGGAAACAGTGACAGACTTTATTTTCTTGATCTCCAAAATCACTGCAGATGGTTGACTGCAGCCATGAAATTAAAAGATGCTTGCTCCTTGGAAGAAAAGCAATGACAAACCTATACAGTGTATTAAAAAGCAGAGGCATTATTTTGCCTACAAAGGTCTGTATAGTCAAAGCTATGGTTTTTCCTGTAGTCATGTATGAATGTGAGAGTTGGACCATAAAGAAAGCTGAGTGCCAAAGAATTGATGCTTTTGAACTGTGATGTTGGAGAAGACTCTTGAGAGTCCCTTGGACTGCAAGGAGATCAAACCAGTCCATCCTAAAGGAGATCAGTCCTAGCTGTTCATTGGAAGGACTGAAGCTAAATCTGAAGCTCCAATACTTTGGCCACCTGATGTGAAGAACTGACTCATTAGGAAAGACCCTGATGCTGGGAAAGATTGAAGGGAGGAGGAGAAGGGGACAACAGAGGATGAGATGGTTGGATGGCATCACTGACTCAATGGACATGAGTTTCAGCAAGCTCCAAGAGTTGGTGATGGACAGGGAAGCCTGGCCGTGCTGCAGTCCATGGGGTTGCCGAGTTGGACATGATTGAGTGACTGAACTGAACTGAGATAGCCAAAGGACTATCCCAAGATTGAAAGGCATTTTTTTACAAATGGCCAGATTGTAAATATTTTAGGCTTTGTGGGCCATATGGTCTCTGTCGTAAGTCCTTAACTCTGCTCTTACAGTACAAAACCAGCATAGACCAAACATAAATGATTGTGACTGTGTTTCAATAAAACTTTATCTATAAAAACAGGCAGTGGGCCAAATTTGGCCCACAGATGGTAGTTTTCTGACTCCCTGGACTAGACCACGGTTGTTTACTATGCTCCTGACTAGCCATGGAGAAGGCAGTACTCAGGGACAGATACCTAAAAGTGATGCTGACATTGACATATCTGGCATTAGGTATCTTTAGACCCTTTCTCTCCTGACCTCTGATGGGGGCTGGGAGTCTGAAGCTACTCATAAGTTTCCCTTAATGATGAAAGTGCCAGCTGGGAGTTCACATAAAAATTCATACAACTTCTTTTGGCACATTCAAAGATGCAGCAATGCAGACTCTCTATGAAAGCACAGTGATTGGTCAGTCTTTGCTTGTGGACAGCAAAGCCAGGCCTATCAGCAGGTCCTTCATGAATTTTTTGGAAGTCATCCTTAACAGAGAGAATGAAACAAATTCACGTCTGGGGTTTTAATTCTGGGGACAAAGATTTTGTTAGATTAAGGAGATTCCTCCATCTCTAGAGATAGTCAGGGAAACCAGAAAATTATCAGAAGAGCAACTTTCAATGAGGACCAAATTGGAAACCCAGCATTAAGATTTAAGGTACAATAAAAGCTGATAGGAAGATTAGGCTACCTCATTACCAGAAGAAGAACATCAGAGGAATCAGTGATCTCTGACTCAGGACCTAATTCATCATATATCCCTTTATGGCCAGTGCCTTAGCCAGGTCTTGCCCTTTCTGGTTAGGAATCTGTGTTAGTACAAAGGAGAGAGAATAGCATTTGACTTAATGTCATGGTCTTTTGTCTGTTCTATTAGAACTTCCACGTTGAATCAGTTCCATTTATTTATATGGTCTCTGGAACTGTGTTTTAAGAGAATAAGTGTTCTCTTTTATTTATGATTCTACTCAAAGGCTAAACTGTAATGTGAAACAGCTATCATGTCACCGAATGGTTGCACATTATTTTGGCTCAGAGTTACATTTTCTCTCTTTCTCTCTCTCTTTTTTTTTTGGAATTTCTATCTAGGAACATATGGATGGGATTGCTGCTGTGTAAGAAGCCAGTCTTCCTGCTACAGTCCTCTCTGCCTTTCTCTTCTATTCCTTTTATGTCTTGTAACCACAGGGGTTTGCCCATACAGGGGTTTGATCATGACTGTGACTGTCCAGCATGCAGACAAAGATCAACTATTGATACCAGTGATACATTTCAAAGACTCAAAAATGTATTGAGCTTCTGAAGATAGGTAATGACTTCTAAATGTGGGAAGAGAGAAAAGACTCAGTGTTACAAAGTGCACAGGTGATATGTTTTCAAAGTCTGTTCTAGTAACAGACTTACTAGCAAGTGTGTGTGCCATTCATCAGCTTATCTAATCTCTCTGAAACTCAATTTCTTACCTGTAAAATGGAGGTGATTATGTATACTACAACAGGGCTCTTGTGAAGACTGCTTTTAATAAAATGAAGTGCTTGATGCAGTGCCATGCACAATGTATTTCCTCAGTGAATACTGTGATAGATATGATTAATATTTAGTGTCTATTCATTTCTTCCTCCCATCCAGATCTCTATGGGGCTGTGTACTTGATGCTCCATTAAAGTTGTGTTTTGCCAAATGACTTGCTTTGGCTTGAGGAATATAGATGGAAATGATAGCATATGAATTGTGAGCCTGGGCTCATCTTTAAGAGCATTATATGTTTCTGCTTGCTCCTCAGGTAGCCTCTATTCTTCCCAGGTAGCCTGGGCCCCAGAAGTGGGAGCAGAGCTATGTCAGATGAGTTGAGCCAGACCTGAAATCTAGAACTAGATTCTAGAAGTAGATTCTACACTAGAGTGCAGCTGAAGACAACTGAACTCCAGCTGACCTGCAGACACATGAGTGAGAAATAATTACCTATTAAGGTATTCCATTAATATTTTATAGTTGTATGTTATGCAGAAATAGCTAACTGCTGCAACCAAGAACAGATTAATCAAACACACAATGAGCCCTCAGCCCAGGCCTGAGATACTCCACAAAGCTTGTTCTTGTTCTCAAATTCACTTTGACAGAAACTCATTCTATTATCTTTGAGTCACGCATTTTATCTATCTGACTCTGGTTTCTTCTAATGTGAGGATATCGTACTCATTTTAGATGGCCTGATATAGTAGCGACTTTAGCTACAAACTTTCCATATCTATAGAATTACTGTCCTATGAACATAGACTCATCTGTAGTATTTGTTCAGAAACAAGAACACTGAATGGGGCTATGATTGAAATCAGCAAAATAACAAAAGACATGGATGAATCGAACAGGGTCTAGTTCCTAAATTCCTGGCACAGCGTAGATTCTGAGAGATTTGGAAGAATGAGACTTAAGGCCAATGACAAGAGCTAATTTTGTAACTTAAAGAAACTTTTGGAACTCCTTACAAAGTTATCTCAAATTGTAAACTTTTAGCTTCAAGAATGTTAAGAGTTCTGGGATTATGAATGAATTCTGCCAGCTAACACAGTGTATTTTTTTTTTTAATGAAATACTTGTCAACATGTAAAAATGGGAGAGTTTACATAAGAATCTGTGTACATAAAAGTTTGATTTACTTTGAAATATACGAAGATCTGGCAATGCAGACCCTGTTTTAAAGCTCAGGAAAAAACATTTGGAGCTAAATAAGAGTTTAGTTTTTTTGATAGAACTTAAACTTTCTCTTTCACTTCAGTAACCCCCTGATCTGCATCACTTGTTTGCCCAAAAGTCCTTTGAGTTTACAATCCTTGGTTTTTATAAACTCAATGACTGAACCTAAATAAATATAAATAATTTAATATATAAAAATCCTTATTAATGGTTTCAGATTGCTGTCATGAAAAGTAACTGAATCCTTCCCCAAGGATCTTTCTGTCTCCATCTTAAAGCAACTCAGAGACTTATTTTTCTATACGTTTAAGAGAAATAACGTTAGTTGAGAGTCTTCTTTCAATTGTTGAAACTACTTTCAATGGGCAATTTCAAGTAAAAAACTGAGCCTATTTTATATACTACCTTGTTCTTTCTCCTGTATTCCATGCTTTGGTAAATGGTACCATTGCCCACAAAGTACAAACGCCTCAAGTCAATGGTCTCCAAAATTTAGCTCTGTCTTCCTCTTCAATCTTATCTCTTACTACCCTTTACCCCATACAGTGTGTCATGATCACTCTGACACAGTCGTCAAAACAAACTCTTCATATGCATGATTATTTCTTTCTTTCTGGTTTCCTTGCCTCCTTCCTTCTACCTTCTACTGCTATCCAGAAAACTTCTACTCATATATGAAATCTCAGCTCAACAATTACCTTTTCCTTGAAGTCTTTTCTGGTTCTCCATAGCCATAAGTCTGATTTAATTGTATCACTCCCTCCTCACTGCTCCCACAGCTATTTCTAATTTTGTCTGTTAGAAGATTTACTCTGATGCCCATAATTAGTTGTTTCTCTGCCGTGTTATTGACTTCTGGAGGATACGTTTAGGTTTCATTAATTGTTGTAGCTCCACCATCCACCACAGTGCTGGAAGTGATGTAGGTGACAGTAAATGTTGCTTAAAGAAGGGATGAATGAATATAAATGGATCTTTCTTTGTCCCCTCAGTGAGGTAAGACCCAGAAAATAATATGGGGATCTTAGCAGAGGCTTACAAATACCAATGTTCATTTCGTCCTGTCCCATTAAACAGTCTAGCTGACCCCACCCACACAGCTAAGCCTCTGTTGTTCTTTCTTGGATCTTTAACTGTCTTAAGTTTTACTTTCCATTTTCTGCTGCTCACTTTTTTTTTTTAATCTTTAATTTTTTGAAACTTTTTATTTAGCTTTGGGGTATAACTGATTAACAGTGTTGTGATAGTTTCAGGTGGAAAGCGAAGGGACTCAGCCGTACATATGGATGTATTCATTCTCCCCCAGATTCCCCTCCCATCCAGGCTGCTGTATAACACTGAGCAGAGTTCCCTGTGCTATACAGTAGGTCCTTGTTGGTTATCCATTTTAAATATATCTGCTATTCATTTTAGATTCTCCACTTAACTCTAACTTTCCAATCTGGAATTGTTGGGGGAGCTTTCAAATATTAATGATTAGACTTCATCCACAAAGATTTTGATGTAACCGGTCTAGCAGAAGATTGGGTATTGGTGTAGCCAAGGTTGAGAATTTCTATTCTAGGTCTTGAGTTGGTACTTACAATTCCATAAACCAAGAAGTTATCCTCACATTTTCAATGGCTCTGTAGTTTCCAGCTTGTTCAAGTCAATACTAACTAGCTTCCCTGTATGAAAGAGGAATTGATCTCCAGTGGCCTTGGCCTGCATCAGCTGGAAGCAGCATTCTTGTTCCTGGCCAGATACTGAGGTCGGGCAGTGACTGTGAGGGTGCTAGAGCTGTGGTCAGCGACAAGGTCCTGGCCCTTTGGCTTTGAAGGAATGAATTCCCATAAAGAGGGAAAGTGGTGAAATAAGAAAAGTGTTTATTAGGAGGAAAAGAGTACAGTGGGTGTGGATAGACACATGGGCAGAGAGACTCCTGCCTTCATGGCAGTTTAAATCACTTATATGGGGCATTTCTTCTGGGTTTCCTTTGGCCAATCATTTTGATTTGCCTGGTTCTCAGTCCATATTTGATTTATCTCAGAATCCTCCCATGGGTATGTGCCAATCTCTCGGCCAAGATGGATTCCAGGGAAGAGGCCTATGGTTAGCTTGACATCACTCCCTCTTTGACCTTCAAAGGGCTTTTATAGTTGGGAAGGTCTCCTTGGCTTTGAGAATGAGAACTATGTGGTGTCTTGCCTTCCATCTGGGCAGGGCTTAACCTCTGGATGCGAGAGTTGGACTGTGAAGAAAGCTGAGTGCCGAAGAATTGATGCTTTTGAATTGTGGTGTTGGAGAAGACTCTTGAGAGTCCCTTGGACTGCAAGGAGATCCAACCAGTCCATTCTAAAGGAGATCAGCCCTGGGTGTTCTTTGGAAGGAATGATGTTAAAGCTGAAACTCCAGTACTTTGGCCACCTCATGGGAAGAGTTGACTCATTGGAAAAGACTCTGATGCTGGGAGGGATTGGGGGCAGGAGGAAAAGGGGACAACAGAGGATGAGATGTCTGGATGGCATCACCCACTCAATGGACGTGAGTTTGAGTGAACTCCGGGAGATGGTGATGGACAGGGAGGCCTGGCGTGCTGCAATTTATCGGGTCGCAAAGAGTCAGACACAACTGAGTGACTAAACTGAACTGAACTAACCTCTCCTGTTATCCTGCTGTTACAGAGTTTCCATCCACAGGGGGTGAACTCCAGCTGTTAGTTCTGGGGCTCATCTAGGTCCTGCCTCAGAATCAGATGTAGGAGTTAAAACTAAAACATTCTTATGGTCTCTTCATGATCCTTTAGTTATTCATGTTACTTTTTTGATTTATAAAATAAACTTGGCCTCTGTGGGAATGTAAGCATCTCTTCATGCCTGTTTTTCCTTTCTCCTCTATTTTGGCTCTGGGACATGGAAGCCGTGGTTCTGATCTCAGGTGGCTTGAAGCAGGCCTTTGGTTCCCGGCCAGACACTGAGGTCAAGTTGCAGCAGTGAGAACACCAAATCCTAGCCACTAGACCACTGGTCAGTGACAACGCCCTGGCTCTTCAGTTCTGCAGAGAATTCCCACAGGGACGGGAAGTTGTGAAACAAGTAAAGTACGTATTAGGAGGAAAAAAGAGTACGGTATGTGTGGACAGACACAAGGGCAGGCTCAGAGAAAGAGTCGCACCCTCATGGGGGTTTGCATCACTTACATGGGGCATTTCTTCCTGGTTTTCCTTTGACCAGACATTCTGATTTGCCTGGTTCGCAGTCCGTATATAGTACATCTCAGGATCCTTCCCTGTGTGCACACACATCTCTTAGCCAAGACGGATTCCCTTGAAGAGGTCTGTGGGTAGCTTGGCATCAGTTAGCATCATTCCCCTTTTGACCTCTGAGGTACCTTCCTGTGCATATGTAGTAGGGGAGGTCTCTTGACTTCAAGACTTAGAAAAATGTGTGGTGTCTTGTCTTCTATCTGGATAGAACCCAGCCTCCTCTCTCAATTGTCCTGCAGGGGATGAATCTCCAATTGCTTTACCTTGGGGGCTCATCTACCTCCTGCTTCAGTTCTGTTGTCCCTTCTGGCTTTTCTCTCAACATTTGCCTCATTTCACTGAAAAACAGGAACCTTTCACTCAACATCAAGCTAATATGTTGAGAGAGTTTTTAGTATCCAGCTTGTAAGCCAGGATGAATCTTGAAATCAGCTCTCTGTTGGAATATAATCAGCATGATCCAGCCCAAATCCAGCTGGAAACTTAACCAGCAGCATCATTATTATTTTTCATTGTTATTACTATGGTAATGCTTCTAGAGGTGCATCAGACACCATGGGAGACTGCAATAGAGGCTGTGGTCCTGTCAGTCTGACCATTCTGAGGATTTTAAAGATGCCTTGAGTGAACTCAGGAAGATGGAATTCAGAGTATAATATGGATGGAACTCAGAGTATAATAAACCATTTCCAGCTTTTGTTTCTGAACAGAAAATATCAATGAGGAGGCTGAAAGCAAGAACGCGACTTCTTGAGATGCCCAGTTAACACCCATAGAGCATCTGAAACCCCAGAGGAATCTGGCTTGGTTCCATAGAATGAGCCAGAGATCCTAGTCTATGGCATAGTGTCTGGAGCCAAATTGAAGCGGCACCGTGGGAGTTTGGGAACAATCCCAGGAACTTGGCAGCCTGAGCAAACTCAATGACCTTCTTGAAACTGACAGCTCACTCTGGCTGTTCATCCCTCTCTTCTCAGTCTTCTATCTCCCTTGCACTTGCAAAGCTGGAAAGGACAGTTTGAAAATTTATTGTCTGGATGTAAGACCCCCAGATTGCATTCTTATTGGGCCCAACCCAAGTGGAGAAAACACTACAAATGCTACTCTGGGTCAAGAATACTAAGTCAACTCATAGGGGAGATTGGGGCTGAAACGTTCTACAGTTATCTATTTTTTGAAAATCTTTTCACAGGGGTCATGTGTTCCATGGACTGTAGCCAGGTTCCTCTGTCCGTGGGATTTTACAAGCAAGAATACTGGAATGAGTTGCCATTTCCTCCTCCAGGAGATCTTCCCAACCCAGGGACTGAACCTCTTGCATCTCCTGCATTGGCAGGCAGATTCTTTACCACTGAGCCATCTGGAAGCCTAAGTTTGGTAAAATTGGGTTACTAGTAAAGGGTACCAGAATATGCCACCTCAAAATATGCCTCTTTGGCATATGGATTATTTTGAGCTAAAGGCCATTTAGAGCCAGCAGATGCAAGGAAAGCTCTAAAAACAGGGTACAAATTTTCCTTTTGTAAAGGAAATTTCCATTTACAAAGGAAATTTCCATTTGTAGAGAGGGCTCTCATTCTCCTACTAAGAAGAGGAGATGTTAAAACAACTCATCCTTGGAGATGGCACCAACTTAATTTGCATGACAGATCTTATCAAACAAGCCTTGTTTGCTGTGCTTTCCCTGATCACCTTCCCATCTCTTCTTCTCAGGAGCTCCAAACTTTCTCCTTTGTTTAGCTTAAGATAGTATAAAGCCCAAATTCCAACCACCCCTTTGCACTATTCATCACTGGGTGCCTCCAACAATGCCCCTGTTAGTAAATCTCTCTTTGTTTTTCTCTTGTTGATCTGCCTTTTGCCAATTTAATTTATAGGGTTCCAGCCAGAGAACCTAAGATGGGTAGGGAAAATGTGTGTGCTTCCTCTGGATCCCACCTCCTCTATACTATCAAGGATTAGAGCTGCATTTGTGTTCTCATAATTCCCCAGGGTTAAAATGTAAAGTTCTACTATTTACAGTAGCTAGGACATAGAAGCAACCTAGATGTCCATCAACAGATGAATGGATAAAAAAGATGTGGTACATCTATACAATGGAATATTACTCAGCCATAAAAAAGAATGAATTTGAGTCAGCTCTAGGAAGATGGGTGAACTCAGAGCCCATTATACAGAGTTAAGCAAGTCAGAAAGATAAAAATAAATATAGTATATTAACACATACATATGGAATGTAGAAAAATGGCCTTGGTGAACCTACTTGCAGAGAAGGAATGGAGATGCAGGTATAGAGAATAGACTATGGACACAGTACGGGGAAGACAGAGTGGGATAAATGGAGAAAGTATCATCCATGTATATACACTGCTGCTGCCGAGTCGCTTCAGTCGTGTCCGACTCTGTGCGACCCCATAGAAGGCAGCCCACCAGGCTCCCCCGTCCCTGGGATTCTCCAGGCAAGAACACTGAAGTGGGTTGCCATTTCCTTCTCCAATGCATGAAAGTGAAAAGTGAAAGTGAAGTCGTTTAGTCGTGTCTGACTCTTTGCGACCCCATGGACTGCAGCCTACCAGGCTCGGTATTTTCCAGGCAAGAGTACCATGTGTAAAATAGATAGCTGGTGAGAAGTTGCTATATAACACAGGGAGCCCAGCCTGGCACTCTGTGATGACTTAGAGGGATGGGGTGGGTGCAGGGGAGGGAGGTGACATATGTATAATTATGGCTGATTTGTGTTGTTGTATGGCAGAAATCAACACAACATTGTAAAGTAATTTTCCTCCAATTAAAACATGAATAAATAAAATGGAAATTTCTTAGAAATTGTAGAATAGTCCAAAGCCAGAGGAGGTGGAGAAGCCAAAAGCCATCCTGTAGATCAATGTCCAAAAATGTAAGGTGAGGCATTAGTTAGTAAGTTGCTTTATTTAGCAAGGAGTTCAGAGGCAAAGAAATGAAAGTAAGTGCAAACAGTTAAGAATTGCACTAGATTCTAAATTCCTCCATAGCAAGGAATGTGTATTGTTTGCCATTGTGTTCCCAGGCCCTGGTGCAGTGCCTGGAAAATTTATTTATGTAACGACTAACTTAATGATCAGTGGTTTTAAAAGGAAAGGGGTTAGAAGTTAAGAGAAACATTATCTCCTGTTCGTGACTTTCTAAGTGAGCTGGCTGAAGCTTATTCAGAGGTTGTTTTGACTGTACTTCAAGGGCTCAGAGTGGAGCAAAAACATTCAATTTTTTTTCATCTCCTGCTGGTTTTCAGGTACTATGCAAGGCATGAGTGATGTAAAAAAAAAAAAAGACACTGTGTTTTCCCCTGAGAAGCTCAAAGTGTCACAAAATAAATGACATTCTCACCCTCCATTTAATGATAAGTAGTTTTCCGTGTAAAGAGAAGGAGAAAGAATTCCAAGTAGATAGACTCTTACATGCTAGTGATCTGGGGTGGCCTTGGCTTGCAGTGACTTGAAGCAGATTTTGGTTTCCAGCCAGAGATTGAGGCCAGGTCGTGGTGGTGAGGGCACCAAATCCTAACCACTAGAGCAGTGATTAGAGACATAGCCCTGACCCCTTGGCTTTGGAGAAAAGAATTCTCACAGAGACAAAAAGCAGTGAAACAAGTAAACTGTTTATTAGGAGGAAAAAAGAGTATATAGTTCATGTGGATAAACACAGAGCTGGGCTCAGAGAGGGAGTTGCTGAGTTGCATCCTCGTGGCATTTGAATTTCATGGGACATTTCCTCAGGTTTTCTTTCGGTCAGTCATTTCATTTGCCTGGTTCTGAGTCTGTATTTGGTATATCTCAGGTTCCTCCCTGTGTTCGTTTGCATCTCTTATCCAAGAGATGGATTCTAGTGAAGAGGTTTATGGGTAGGTTGACATCACTTACTATGAGGTGATGCCCATTCTGTTTTTGACCCTCAAAGAGCCTTTCTTCACATGTCTAGGTGGGGTGGCCTCCTTAACTTCGAGGATGAGGAGTATGTGGTCCTTCATCTCTTATTTGAGCAGGGCTCAGACTCTTCCATCCTCCTCCTTTTATGGAGTTTCTGTCACAGGGAAGAAACTGTTCAGCCTGGGGTCCATCTGTCTCCTGCCCTAGGGACCCAGCTGTAACCTTCCTAAGGTAATTGCATGGAGTTAAGAGTATAAGATGTGTAGGAGAAAGTGGTGATGATGTTTGTAAAGTAGTTTAAATTAATGGTGATGAACAGACATTAATGGATTTTAAGTAATCTTAAGTTTTTATAAAAATACTCTGTGTACATGTACGGAGAATGAAATGAAAAGGTTGACACTGCAGACAGAAAGACCAATTGTGAAACAGAGTCCCATAGGAAAAGATGAGACCAAGAACTGACATCCAGAGATGGCAGGGAGCAAGACATAAGACAAAATTTGATAGCAGTTTAGGAGTTGAAATCGAGAACATTTGGTGACCATCTAGACGTGGAAGAAATCAAAGCTTACCATGACATTTCTAACTTTGGAAATTAAGTGGATGGTGATGTTATTAGTTCAAGTTCAGAATGTAAGAAGGTGAGTACTTTATTAAGACAATGAGTTCATTTTGTTACATTAGTGGTTAAATACCTGTAGACATCCACATGGACTTGTCCTGTGTGAGTCTGGAGCTCAGTGGAGTGGGCAGGCATTGGCTTCCTTGGGACTCGGACTTTTTCTAAGTACATTGCTCCATGAAGGAGAAAATTACTCCTGGACTCTGTTCAGCTGCCCCTAAATTGAGATTTACTCTCCTCATGAATATCCTCCAATTTTCCCTCAGTTAAATCCCCCAATTTTTGTTTTTTTTCTATAAATTGAGGTTTGAATTATAGACTCAAACTCCGAGTTCTCATTCTATTTGTCAAGGGCCATCTTAGGCTTACCATCTTTTTCATACCCTTCATCCAGAGGCAGTTCCTGACTCTATACTACTCAACAGTTATCCACTGCTCAAATTTGTTCTCTCTCCTTTCTCTCTTCTCAATAACTCCTCAGCTGCCATATTTTGACTGCTTCCCCAGTCACTGAACTAATAAGACTTTCCAAAGTCACCAAAGAACTCCTAGTTGCTAAATGTAATGTTGTTGTTGTTGTTGCTAAATCACTCAGTCATGTCTGACTCTTTGCACCTGCCTGGACTGCAGCACACCAGGCTTCCCTGTCCATCACTATCTCCTGGAGCCTGCTCAAACTCATGTCCATTGAGTCAGTCAGCCATTTCATCTTCTGATGTCCCCTTCTCCTCCTGTCTTCAGTCTTCCCCAGCATCAGTGTCTTTTCCAATGAGTCAGTTCTTCGCATCAGATGGCCAAAGTATTTGAGCCTCAGCTTCAGCATCAGTCCTTCTAATGAATATTCAAGATTGGTTTCCTTTAGGATTGACTGGTTTGATCTCCTTGATCAAAAGTCTTCTCAACAAGTCTTCTGCAACACCACAGTCCAAAAGCATCAATTCTTCAGGCTCAGCCTTCTTTATCATCCAATGCTCACATCCACATGTGACTACTGGAAAAACCATAGCTTTGACTATAAGGACCTTTATCGTCAAAGTGATGTCTCTGGTTTTTAATACACTCTTTAGGTTTGTCATAGCTGTTCCTTCTAGGTGCAAACATCTTCTAATTTCATGGCTGCAGTCACCATCTGCAGTGATTTTGGAGCCCAAGAAAATGAAATCTGACACTGTTTCCACATTTTCCCCATCAATTTGCCATGAAGTGATAGGACTGGATGCCATGATGTTTGTTTTTTGAATGTTGAGTTTTAAGCCAGCTTTTTCACTCTCCTCTTTTACCTTCATCAAGAGGCTCTTTAGTTCCCCTTCACTTTCTGGCATTAAAGTGGTATCATCTGCATATCTGAGGCTGTTGACATTTTTCCTGGCAATCTTGATTCCAGCTTGTGATTCATCCAGCTCAGCATTTCACATGATGTACTCTGCATATAAGTTAAATAAGCAAGGTGATAATGTACAGCCTTGTTGTACTCTTTTCCCAATTTTGAACCAGTCTGTTGTTCCATGTCCAGTTCTAACTGTTGCTTCTTGTTTTGCATACGTTTCTCAGGAGGCAGGTAATGTGGTCTGGTATTTCCATCTCATTAAGAGTATTCCACAGGTTTTTGTGATCCACACATTCTTTTCTATATTATAAATATAATGCAAGCATTAGAAAAGTCATAGTAGAGTTGATTTTTCTAGATTGGGGGATATTAGGGAGAGGCCAAGAAAAGATGGATGGTTTTTTATTTTATCCCTCAAACCTACTTATTAGGATACAAGCCAGGTTGTGTGAAGGAGGCAATACTACCTCAGTCTCACTCTTGGTTACCACAAGAGGAAGAGTTTTATAAAATATGACATTATTATCCAGTTAACAGTTGCTTAAACCAGCATTGAAAGTTTCCTGAATTGAGTCAATCAAAGTGGATCCTTGAGGACTTGGAGCTGAGATCATAATAGTGAAAGTGAAAGTCGCTCAGTTGTGTCCGACTCTTTGCGACCCCATGGGCTATATAGTCCATGAATTCTCCAGGCAAGAATACTGGAGTGGGTAGCCTTTCCTTTCTCCAGGGGATCTTCTGGACCCAGGTCTCCTATATTGCAGGTGGATTCTTTACCATCTGAGTCACCAGGGAAAGCCAAGGAGACCAAGGAATATTAGAGAGACCATAATTTTCTGGTCTAAATAGGCAACTTCATTGAATCAAAGAAATGCTCATTTAGGATAATATATTGGTGACCTGTTTTCTGCTATATGAACTGGAAAACAGAAATGGAAGGGTGGACTGTGACTTTAAAAACAACCTCCTGTATATAAATGCCAACTAAAAATTGACGCAGGTGGCAGAGTGGTAAAGAATCCACCTGCCAATGCAGGAGTCACAAGAGATTTGGGTTTGATCACTGGGTCAGGAAGATCCTCTGGAATAGGAAATGGCAACCCTCTCCAGTATTCTTGCCTAGAAAATTCCTTTACAGAGGAGACTGGTGGGCTACAGACCATGAAGTCACAAAGAGTCGGACATGATTGAGCATACACACATAACAATAACATCTACCTCTATTAGGATTAAATCATGAGCTCCTGCAGCTTCCAACCTGCAATACACCCTGAAACGAATTCAGAGTGTTCAGGGGTAAGGCACTCTGTATTCTGGGAAAAATCAGCAGAATAGGACTTCAGATAGATATTTTCAGAAGATTTTATGAGCCCAATTCTTACAGTTCTTCATGTCCAGATGAGCAGTAAAATTATGAATGGTGACGTCTGCTCCTTGTGGCTAGCAGTAACTTTTATGAGACTAGCAGCAGCCTTCTGCAGAAATGTATGTTTGATTACATGTAACTTCCTCACCAAACTCAAATATATACTGACATTTCCCCCACCTCTTCAGAGTAGTTTCTTAGGGCTATCTAAAATGCTATTTCCCAGGCTATAGTCCTCATTTAAGTGCCCCCCAAAGCTTAATTCACAGCTCTTACATTGTTTTTTTTTTTTTAAATCAACACAGAGGAGGAGAGGAGAGGGATACAGAGAGAGAGTTATAACAATGTGTGTGCTGGGTCTAGCTGCTGTTTTGTTCTCAGTGGCTGTAGGATTCCCTAACACCATTATGGAAAACTCTCTTTTCCAAATAAGCTAGATTGATTATGAACATGTAATTGTATATTTTTGATCAGACAATACAATTCTGTAGCTTTGTTTTTTTAATTAAGCAATATAATTTAGCCAATTTTCCAGGTCAATGAATATAAATCTACAAGGGCTGTATTTTATTTTTTATAAACATACCATAATTCATTTAACAAGTTCTTTTTTTTTCTAAGTAGTATTAAGTTTTCCAATATGCTCATTCCCACAATGAACATCATTGAATATAATTTAAAAAATATTTGCACAATTATCTTCTTTCCATAAACTCTTTGAAGTCAGATTGCTGGCAAAAAAAGATATTTTCATTGAAAATTATTTACACAATGTCATACTTCCCTCCCCCAAATTATATTACTTTGCACTTATTTTAAAAGTGATTGTGAGATACTGTTTTTCCAAAATTATTACCAACACTAGATTTTGTAAATAGCTTCAGTATTTGTAATCTGGTGGAAAAGTTCATGTTACATTTTAAACTTTAAATTTATATGATCACCAATGAAAACGGACATCACATGACTATCAGTGATTGGTATTTCTTATTTTGTGAGTTATCTTTTGACCAGTTTTGATTTGGGGGTTTATAGTTTAATGTTGATTTGTAAGCAATCTTTACATATCAGAACTCTGTTATCTAAGTTGCAACATTTTTTCCAGCTTTGTAATTTTTTTCCTTTGATTTTTGATCTTGTATTTATATATACTGAAAGAGTGAAGGTATTTTTAAAGCCTCTGTAGTCAAATTTCTCAACATTTAATCTTTTCCTGGATTTCCTGCTTATGAAATGAAAGGCAATAGCTTTCACCCATATTTTATTCTGGGACTTTTATTTTTTATTTTTCAAATATTTGAACCACCCTAGTTTCTAACTTTTTGGATTTTCCACCCACAGCCATTTGTCCCTGGAATTCTTTCATTCTATCTCTATAATATCTTTGGAATGTATCCCCTTGTTCCACCTCCAACTTCCTTACATTGGCCAAGAACTCATTATTTTTGGCCTACATTATTGCAACAATCTCTTAACTAGTCTCCTTGCTTCCAACCTGAGAATTCTAAAATTCAATCCCAGATGTTGGCAGAGCAGTTTTTCAAAAGCACTCCTGGGGGACTTCCAGGAAAGATTTTGATTTGAGCATAGTCATATTTTTTTTTTTCCTGCAAAATTTCCATGGAAGATGCTAGCTGAAGCAGTTTGAACTACTCTACAATTTTCAGAGTGCAACTCTGGCCATATTTTTTAGTTTCTCAGAATTAGATTAAAATCCCGCTAGGATCCCATGCTTCAGAAAAATAGGAGGTTTGGTGTTGACTTGTATTGCATCTTCTGACTTAAGACCTAAAACACTGCTGACCATTTGAGGAGCCCTCAGAGCAAGAGGGATTTCTGAGTTTAATAATATCCCCTCCATGACAAAGAAATCTACCAAATATTTGTGAACTCCTTTGCATTTCCAAGCTTTCTGCAGTTAGGTTTGAGGCATGTGACTGGTTTTTGTCAACAGGCTGTGAAGAAATGTGAGATGTGTCATGTCCAATGAGAAGCTGAAAGAGCCAACATACGGTTACTCTATTTTATTTTTTCCCTTTGCCATAAAATTGTCCAGATAGAAGCACTTTATTCATCCCGTGACCGATCATAAAGATGATGTGGGTTAGAACTGCAGTTAACTCACACTGAACTTGAAATAGGAGTAAGGATCAAATCACTGAGATTTTGACATCTTTTCCTTCTGAAGCATAACCATATTTCTAAGAGACCATGGCAGAAACCGTAGGTCCTCTTAAAGCGTAAGCTCTGAACAAAGCTCTGTCTAGGATCTCAGTTTTATCCTTGAGATGATCTTTACCCTGAGGCCATTTCTTTTATTGAGATCTTTCTGCTGTCTTGACAGTCTAGGAATGAGAAATAGTTTTGTTTTTTAATTTAGGGGTCCTGGCTCCTTTGTATTGGATTGGCCAAGAACTTCACTCGAGTTTTTC
Organism: Bos mutus; assembly: GCF_027580195.1. Classification (NCBI taxonomy): domain Eukaryota; kingdom Metazoa; phylum Chordata; class Mammalia; order Artiodactyla; family Bovidae; genus Bos; species Bos mutus. The sequence goes on along the minus strand of NC_091641.1, from coordinate 18,920,658 downwards.
CATATAATGTAACAGAAAAATCCAAATGAACTTTTTTTGGCCAACCCAATATTTCCTCCAAATTGTTGTTGAAATTGAAAACTGGAGAGTTCCTTTTTTGGATCATCTCTTTCCGTTTGCACTTTCATTGTGTGTAGCTAAATAAAATCAACCAGTAGTTTCAACATTCTTCCTGGGACTCTTCTTAGCTGAAACTATAAATTTATTACATATAGTACAGTGTCACTTCTGTATTGTTAATCAAAGAATTCACAGACAAGCTCAGATTCAAAACAGGAGGAAATGGATTGGAGAAGGTGTCAAAGAATTTGTGGTTATCTTTCATCTGCCATAATTCTCTCTCTGGCCACAAATACATTCCTCTCACATGAAAAACACACTTACTCCCTTCTAACACCTCCCAAGTCTCACCTCATTATGGCATTGACTCAAATTCCAAGTTGTCATTTAAATCATGTCCTGGTATAGATGAGACTCTTTGAATTTGGTCATGAGTATGTTTTCTCTTGACCTGAAGACCCACACATTAAAAAACTAAGCTATGTCCTAAATTTACTACCATGCAATAGAAAGACACAAAAGACACTAAAAATGGTGAAATTGGGGTCACACAGCAGTTGTTTGTTTAAAGCAGTTCTGAAATACATCCAGGAAGGCATTGTTGGTACCTTGATTTGGGCCCAAGCTTTACTTCCCAGTAATGGTTTTTGTGATGGACAGGGAGGCCTGGCGTGCTGCGATTCATGGGGTTGCAAAGAGTCGGACACAACTGAGCGACTGAACGGAATGGAATGGTTTTCCACCCTTATGGCAGAAAGCAAAGAAGAACTAAAGAGCCTCTTCATGAAAGTGAAAAAGGAGAGTAAAAAAGTTGGCTTAAAACTCAACATTCAGAAAACTAAGATCCTGGCATCCAGTCTCATCACTTCATGGCAAATAGATGGAGAAATAATGGAAACAGTGAGAGACTTTATTTTCTTGGGCTCCAATATCATTGCAGATGGTGACTGCAGCCATGAAATTAAAAGAAGCTTGCTCCTTGGAAGAAAAGCTATGACCAACCCAGACAGCATATTAAAAATTTTATGGAGACATTACTTTGCCAACAAAGGTCCATCTAGTCAAAGCTATGGTTTTTTTCAGTACTCATGTATGGATGTGAGAGTTGGACTATAAAGAAAGCTGAGTGCCAAAGAATTGATGCTTTTGCACTGTGGTGTTGGAGAAGACTCTTGAGAGTCCCTTGGTCTGCAAGGAAATCCAACCAGTCCATCCTAAAGGAAATCAGTCCTGAATATTCATTAGAAGGACTGATGCTAAAGCTGAAACTCCAATACTTTGGCCACCTGATGCGAAGAACTGACTCATTTGAAAAGACCCTGATACTGGGAAAGATTGAAGGGAGGAGAAGGGGACAATAGAGGATGAGATGGTTGGATGACATCACCAACTCAATGGACATGAGTTTGAGTAAGCTCGGGAGTTGGAGATGGACAGGGAATCCTGGCATGCTGCAGTCCATGGGGTTGCAAAGAGTTGGACACAACTGAGTGACTGAACTGAATTGAATGATTTTCCATGGTTCTTGGTTATACCATCTAAGACCATTCCTTTCCATAAGAAATCGATCAGGTATGCAATTGAGTAGACTTCTCAGTCTTCTCCTGGAAAGTTGAAGACTCATAATTTTAAGCTATTTCGGTCCCTTTTGTAAGTTGCCAGTACTTCCACAAATTTAATTATCTTAAATATTATGTGAGTTTCCTATAAATTGTACTAGGCTTTGCTCCGTTAGACAAAAACAACATTCACAGGTCTCTTCATGATGGGCTCTCTTTGGCTTCATTTAAGAGTCACAGTGCTGTGAAACAACATTTTAAAGATGTTTAGAAGCCTTTTTGTTTAGTTGAGAGTCTGCAAGACATACCTGTACATGTTTCCTTATTACTAGCAAAGGATCTGGGTCTCATCCTTGAGATGATCTTTACCTTGAGGTCATTTCTTGTATTGAGACCATTTTGCTGTCTTGAGACTTGGAGTGAGAAACAGTTTTATTGAACCTATGGGTCCTGGCTCACTTATATTTCCTCTAAATTATTATTGAAATTGAAAGCTAAACAAGTTCACCTTTTTCCATTTGTCGTTTTTTTTTTATACATAGCTGAAGAAAATCAACTGGCAGTTTCAACATTATTCCTGGAAATCTGTTTTCCACATTACCCCAGGCAACAATGTTGTCATACTTTTCACCATTAAAAAGAATATATATCCTTTTCACTCCAGTCTCTAATAACAAGTTCTTTACTTGCCTTCAAGGAGTCAACTTCACAAAGACTCCGTGAGGCTCTTCTAGTTCTTATCTACATCTCAGTCCAAAAGACAATGTCACGTGTCTTAGTGAGGTTATTTTTTATTTTTATTTTTTCTGGTGATGGTGTTGTTAATGACAACGCCCCATTGCAAGTATCAATTTATGATCTGATCTTTAATTGTTCTGTTACCAACCACTACAAATCTTTCAGGCATAAAACAAAAACAAGCTTATTATGATCATAATTATTTGGATATGGGGTTCAATTAAGGTAAAACAGAGACCATTATTATTTGTCTCTGCTGTAAATACAGAAATAGATAATTAATGAAGTTCTTCTGCCCTTACTCATAGTAATATGTGGGGCAGAAAACTTTTAGTCCATAAGTTTGGGGATAAAGACGTAGAGATCTTAGGCTTTGAATGGGACTTTCAGGCAGCCCTCTTCAGAGAGTGTGTGTACATATAGAAGGAAAGGAACTGAATATCCATGAAAAGAAGGTGGATTGTGGAGCATAGTTTTATATTTACAATATTTGCTGTTTCTTCCTTGGAGCGGATTCTACTTCTCCATTCCATTGATACCTGATAGACCATACAACTTTCCTTGGCCATGAAATACAAGTAGAATTGAGGTGTGCCATTGTGCACAGGAATTTTACTGTTACCTTAGAATCCTTGCCTTCTATCTCTTCCCTCTGCTTTGAGAGTGGTCACTGACTCGATGGACGTGAGTCTCAGTGAACTCCGGGAGTTGGTGATGGACAGGGAGGCCTGGCGTGCTGCAATTCATGGGGTCGCAAAGAGTCGGACATGACTGAGCGACTGATCTGATCCGATCTGTCCTTGATGAGTGTTGCTTCTTTGGCCTTGGACCTGGAGTGAAAAAAATGTACAGCAGCTGATTCATGATGGACATGTAATGTGAGCTAGACATCAACCTTTGTTGTTGGAAGCCATTGAAATTTTGGGACCACTTGTTATTGCAGCATTACTGAACCTAAGGTGACTCATATTGGAGAAAGAAATAGCAACCACTCTACTATTCTTGCCTGAGAAATCCCATGGTCAGAGGAGCCTGGTGGGCTACCGACCATGGGGGTCACAAAAGTTGGATGCAGCTTAGTGACTAAACCACTGTCACCATTTTTAAATTAGTTAATAAATATTTTTGAAATTTATATGATTTAATTTCTAATGCAGTAAATATTGATAGATATAACCCACACAAGCAAAACTCTGAGGTCCTCAATAATTTTTGAGTGTAAAGGGATCCTGGGGGCTTCACAGGTGGCTCAGTGGTAAAGAATCTGCAAATGCAGGAGACACAGGAGACTCAGGTTCGATTCCTGAGTCAAGAATATCCTTGGAAGGAGGAAATGACAACGCATTTCAGTATTCTTGCCAGAAAAATCCCATGCACAAAGAGTCTGGCAGGCTACAGTCCATGAGGTTGAAAAGAGTAAGACACAACTGAGTGACTGAACACATAAGCATGCTGACTCATACATTGACCCTCTAGCTCTCTTCTGTTGCGCAATCATAGAGACTGCCTCCCTGCCATGATTCCCTGTGTAACTGTCGGGAGAAAAGACCTATGTGGACTTTCATCAAATTTGTAATAGAAACAATAACTCAACATTTTTTTCCGTTAGCCTCTGAGATATCAGAAGGTGAAGGTAAAGATGTTAGTCATTCAGTTGTGTCCGACTCTCCAGGACCACATGGACTATAGCCCACTAGGCTCTTCTCTCCATGGAATTCTCCAGGCAAAAATACTGGAGTGAGTTGCCATTCTCTTCTCCAAGTGATCTTCCTGACCCAGGGATTGAACCCTAGGTCTTCCACATTGCTGCCAGATTCTTTACCAGTTGAACCACCAGAGATATGAAAATTATGCTTTTAAAAAACTGCAATATAAACAAGCCTATTCTGACTAATACAATTTTTTTCTGAGTACTGATCCTATTTTGAAATATTTGATATTTGTTCATTGTGGATTTTTGCACTAATTTTGATTTAAAATACTGCATTAAAATAATGTTCATCTTGATTACTGAGTTTTGGGGAGCACCCTTAAATTTTACTCTGATGTGAGTGTCTCACTTTCTTCTCCTTAATCATGGCTCTGCCCTGAGGTGATGCAGATGAATACAATTTTATTCTTGAAGATTACGTGACTTGACCTTATCATCTATTATTACCACAAAGCTTTAAGTCTTGAGACATTCTGGCCAGAGTGTTACAGCATTATTAGAAGCATAAAGGCATGGGATTTTATAGACAGAGATCATCTTGGGGATAAAATATCCTAATCTTTCTGTTGGAGAAAAGGAAACTGAAACTTAAAGGGATAAAATAATTTGACAAACACATAGTTGATAAATTATAGATCTTGTATCCAAACTTATTATCTTTTGCCTCAAGTTTAGCATTCTTTTTGCTACAATAAAAAAAGCTAACTGATTCTAGATCCTTTTATTCACAAAAAGAAATCATCTCCTTGTTAAATTTCATTTGGGTGTTCTGGGATAAAATGTTGAGAAATAATAAAAATCTGCAGTTCCTTTCCTATAACTCCAGAGTGTGATTTTACTTCAGTTTAGTCTATAAATTGACATGGATTATGAGGTTGTATGGTATTTAGCTTTATGATAATTACCTATTTGAATAGCTGATAAGAGTTAATTTATCCTGAAGACAACTAGAAATAAAAGAATAATTGGGTTATAAAATTAAAGCAATAACATCTGTAGTTTCTACTACATTGAGCATATTTGATGTAGAGAATATTTCAATTAGGCTGAAAAAAACCTGTGAATGCTTTTTCATCCTTATATTCTTCTTCAAAGATAAAAAGGCCTAGGACACTCAAAAAATAATCAAAACCAGGAAACTTTCTTAGCCTCTGGATAGTCCACATTTCTTTAGAGAAAAGTATCTACTCTTGACCTCAAGTACTTTTACACGACCTGTCATTACTGAAGTGAAATACATGGTCAGCTTTCTGTAAGTTTAGTTTAGTATGAATGGGCACTTTCTGCATGATTGATGGCTTTACTTAAATCAGATAGTCATGGATTCCAATCAGTTCCATTGATAACTCTCTGTGACTTTGGGTAAGTTATTTAACCTCTCTGAGACTCAGCTTTCTTACCTATATTCACTCATGACTTTAAAAAATATTGAACTATAGTTGATTTACAATATTGTGTTAGCTTCATGCATATAGCAAAGTGATTCAGTTATATATATGTACATATATATATAAATGACATATATTGATTATTATATATATAAAACATAATATATATATATTTTCAGATTCTTTTCCATTATAGGTTATTATAAGATATTGAATATAGATTCCTGTGCTGTATGATATATCCTTGTTGCTTTTTTATATATAATAATATGCATCTGTTAATCCCATACTCCTAATTTATCCCTCCCCACTCTTTCCCTTTGGTAACCATAAATTTATTTTTCATGTCTGAGTCTGTTTCTGTTTTATAAATAAGTTCATTTTAATCTTTTTAGATTCTACATTTAAGTGATAACATACATTTGTCTTTTCAGTGTGGCTTACTTCACTTAGTATGATAATCTCTAAGACTGTCCATGTTGCTACAAATATATATACATATATATATACACACACACATATATATATTTAAATTCATATATGTATATATGGACTTACTGGGTGCACTATTGGCAAAAAACCCACTTGTCACTGCATGAGTCATAAGAGACATGGGTTCAATCCCTGGGTTGGGAGGATCCTGCAGAGGAGGGCACGACAACCCACTCCAGTATTCTTGTCTGGAGAATTCCACGAACAGCAGAGTTGGTGGGCTATAGTCCATAGGGTCGCAAAGAGTTGGACATGATGAAAGTGACTTAGCATGCACATGTATGTGTGTGTGTGTGTGTGTGTGTGTGTGTGTATGTGTGTGTGTGTGTGTGTATCAGTTCAGTCGCTCAGTCGTGTCCGACTCTTTGCAACCCCATGGATTGCAGCACACCAGGCATCCCTGTCCATCACCAACTCTTGGAGCTTACTCAAACTCATGTCCATCGAGTCGGTGATGCCATCCAACCATCTCATCCTCTATCGTTCCCTTCTCCTCCCACCTTCAATCTTTCCCAGCATCAGAGTTTTTTCCAATGAGTCAGTTCTTCACATGAGGTGGCCAACGTATTGGAGTTTCAGCTTTAGCATCAGTCCTTCTAATGAATATTCAGGACTGATTTCCTTTAGGATTGACTGGTTGGATCTCCTTGCAGCCCAAGGGACTCTCAAGAGTCTTCTCCAACACCACAGTTCAAAAGCATCAATTCTTTGGTATTGAGCTTTTTTTATAGTCCAACTCTCACATCCACACATGACTACTGGAAAAACCATAGCTTTGACTAGACAGACCTTTGTTGGCAAAGTAATGTCTCTGCTTTTTAATATGCTGTCTAGATTGGTCATAGCTTTTCTTCAAGGAGCAAGTGTCTTTTAATTTCATGGCTGCAGTCACCATCTGCAATGATTTTGGAGCCCAAGAAAATAAAGTCTGTCACTGTTTCCATTGTTTCCGCATCTATTTGCTATGAAGGGATGGGAGCAGATGCCATGATCTTAGTTTTCTGAATGTTGAGTTTTAAGCCAACTTTTTCACTCTCCTCTTTCACTTTCATAGAGAGGCTCTTTAGTTCTTCTTTGCTTTCTACCATAAGGGTGGTATCATCTGCATATCTGAAGTGATTGATATTTCTCCCGGCAATCTTGATTCCAGCTTGTGTTTCTATATATACACATGCAAATGTATGTATGTTTATACACATAAATATGTGTATATGTGTATATATATGTATACACACACACATACCACATCTTTTTTAATCTATTTATCTGTTGATGAACACTTGTTTTCTTTCATGTCTTGGCTATTGTAAATAATGCTACTGTGAACATTGGTGTGCATGTATCTGCTTGTGAGACTGGGTTAGGAAGGGACTAAGTATCCCAGGTCACACTCTTTTATTCCTCAAGCTAACTCAGGGATCATCTGAAACAGGTGACTAAGAAGAATGGCATGTCCTGAAAAGCATGAATGGTTTGGTATGACTCAAACACACACGCTCCCACATGGGGCTTCCCTGGTAGCTCAGATGGTAAAAAATCTGCCTGCAGTGCAGGAGACCCGGGTTTGATCCCTGGGTCGGGAAGATCCCCTGCAGAAGGGAATGGCAACCCACTCCAGTATTCTTGCCTTGGAGAATTCCATGAACAGAGGATCCTGGCGGGCTACAGTCCATGGGGTTGCAAAGAATTGGACATGACTGAGCGACTCTCACTTAAACACAGAAACCACAAACATGTTGTGGGGTAAAATGAGCTCACAGAGTAATCTGGGGAAAAGTGAATGTAGGGGAAAGATCAGAGGAGGCATATTTGTTATTCTAAGGGGTTTTGTTATTCTAAGGGTTATATTCTAAGGATATAAACCAGTGGATGGTAGAGAATATTAGCAATGTCAACGTGTTGAAATGTTAGAAAGATTTACCCAATGGTGGTGAGAGACATTACAAAAAGAGTAGGCATGGTTGACATTTTCTTTGAATGACAGGTTTTCATCTGATAAGGTTTCTCTATAGTATTGCCGAAGATAAGTTGAGGGTCGAGTAATCTACTCAAGTCCCCTGAGAATGCAAGGCAAGACTTTCTATTCTCAAATAGAATCCTGGAGAAGGCTGTCACAGTGGTTGGCATATCCATTCCCCTTTTTGTGATTGTAATTAGGAAGTACTTGGATTCCAAGGATCGGATTGGATTACCTGTAAAGACAACTTTTAGCTTGATAAAAACTACTTCCCTTAAATTTCTTCTCATTCAACTACCATGACTGAATTTGCAATTTTCGGGATGTAAAACCCATTAGGTTCCCTAGATAAAAGTGAAGCATTCCCGTTCCCTGACTATTTACAGTAACAAACACTCTTTGGTCCTTTATAACCTCTTTTGAAAGCTCCTGTCTATGTTTGCTACATTGTCTGTTTTTTGCTCCAACACAAAATCAAATTGGCCAGACAGTTTTATATGGTTTTGATGAAGAACTTCCAGTATCAGACTCATCACATAGAATCTACCTTCAGAGGAGCTACGTTGTGGGCTAATGCCTGAGAGCATAGCATATATTAATAATACAGCCACTGGTGACTAGCATTTTGCCTAGTAACACAGAACTTTTCTAAAATGACCCATAAAACACAAACTATTCCTGCATATAATGTCTTCCTCATCTTTTCTTGCTCCCCAGAGTCTGTGCATGAAAGAGAATACTGTCTTAAAATGCAATAACTTTCTGTGACACTTTATTATCCTAATAGCCATAAAATTACCAAATACCGCATCTTCTATTTTTCTGCATGGTAGCTAGGGAAACAAATTCATGTGCACATCTCGCTTCAGAAAACAAAACGGACTAAAGGTCAGAAGTTACCCTTTTGTTTTAGTTTGTCACTGTTTCATTTAGGATTTACCCTGTTTTCACTCTCTCCATTTCTGACCCACAGCATCAAAATGTAAAGATGGTCAATAACTAGAACTGGAAAAATTTAGATGTATTAGATGATATGCAGAAAAGGGCTGACATCTTTAATCTCCCTGGAAGGAGGGTTTAGGGGTTCACACATTCTATATTCCCATTTTTAACAACCCATGTTTATACCAAATTGAAATTACCAGGACTTAATCACTCTTAAAAGCTCTTAATGGCTCTGAGTATTCTGGACTCAGTCAGTCTTTTCAGTTTCAGCTCTTTCAACCATGAGCCATTTGACCTCAACCCTGATTACTTATCCTTACAACACCCATGTGATTTCGTGCCCATAGACCTTTCTACCATCCATTCCTTCTGCTTGAGATGCTCTTCAACTTAGTTCTTTAAAGCTAGACCAAAAGCAGAAACATCACTTTGCTGATAAAAGTTCGTATAATCAAAGCTGTGGTTTTTCCAGTTGTCACGTACAGATGTGAGAGTTGAACCATGAAGAAGACTGAACACTGAAGAACTGATACTTTTGAACTGAGGTGCTGGAAAAGATTCTTGAGAGTCCCTTGGACTGCAAGGAGATCAAACCAGTCAATCCTAAAGGAAACCCACCCTGGGGGGAGGAGCTAAGATGGCGGAGGAGTAGGACGGGGAGAACACTTTCTCCCCCCCAAATTCATCAAAAGAACATTTAAACGCCGAGTAAATTCCACAAAACAACTTCTGAAAGCTGGCAGAGGACATCAGGCACCCAGAAAAGCAACCCAAGTCTTCGAAAGGAGAGAGAAGAAATACAGCTCCACTCACCAGAACACCGACACAAGCTTCCCTAACCAAGAAACCTTGACAAGCCACCTGTACAAACCCACACAGAGCGAGGAAACGCCACAATAAAGAGAACTCCACAAACTGCCAGAATACAGAAAGGACACCCCAAGCTCAGCAATTTAAACAAGATGAAGAGACAGAGGAATATACAGCAGACAAAGGAACAGGATAAAAGCCCACCAAACCAAACAAAAGAGGAAGAGATAGGGAATCTACCTGATAAAGAATTCCGAATAATGATAGTGAAATTGATCCAAAATCTTGAAATCAAAATGGAACCACAGATAAATAGCTTGGAGACAAAGATTGAGAAGATGGAAGAAATGTTTAACAAGGACCTAGAAGAAATAAAAGAGAGTCAATATAAAATGAATAATGCAATAAATGAAATTAAAAACACTCTGGAGGCAACAAATAGTAGAATAACAGAGGCAGAAGATAGGATTAGTGAATTAGAAGATAGAATGGTAGAAATAAATGAATCAGAGAGGATAAAAGAAAAACGAATTAAAAGAAATGAGGACAATCTCAGAGACCTCCAGGACAATATTAAACGCTACAACATTCGAATCATAGGGGTCCCAGAAGAAGAAGACAAAAAGAAAGACCATGAGAAAATACTTGAGGAGATAATAGTTGAAAACTTCCCTAAAATGGGGAGGGAAATAATCACCCAAGTCCAAGAAACCCAGAGAGTCCCAAACAGGATAAACCCAAGGCAAAACACCCCAAGACACATATTAATCAAATTAACAAAGATCAAACACAAAGAACAAATATTAAAAGCAGCAAGGGAAAAACAACAAATAACACACAAGGGAATTCCCATTAGGATAACAGCTGATCTTTCAATAGAAACTCTTCAAGCCAGGAGGGAATGGCAAGACATACTTAAAGTGATGAAAGAAAATAACCTACAGCCCAGATTATTGTACCCAGCAAGGATCTCATTCAAATATGAAGAAGAAATCAAAAGCTTCTCAGACAAGCAAAAGCTGAGAGAATTCAGCACCACCAAACCAGCTCTCCAACAAATACTAAAGGATATTCTCTAGACAGGAAACACAAAAACAGTGTATAAACTCGAACCCAAAACAATAAAGTAAATGGCAACGGGATTATCCTTATCAGTAATTACCTTAAATGTAAATGGGTTGAATGCCCCGACCAAAAGACAAAGACTGGCTGAATGGATACAAAAACAAGACCCCTACATATGTTGTCTACAAGAGACCCACCTCAAAACAGGGGACACATACAGACTGAAAGTGAAGGGCTGGAAAAAGATTTTCCATGCAAATAGGGACCAAAAGAAAGCAGGAGTAGCAATACTCATATCAGATAAAATAGACTTTAAAACAAAGGCTGTGAAAAGAGACAAAGATGGTCACTACCTAATGATCAAAGAATCAATCCAAGAAGAAGATATAACAGTTATAAATATATATGCACCCAACACAGGAGCACCACAATATGTAAGACAAATGCTAACAAGTATGAAAGGAGAAATTAACAATAACACAATAATAGTGGGAGACTTTAAAACCCCACTTACACCTATGGATAGATCAACTAAACAGAAAATTAACAAGGAAACACAAATGTTAAACGATACAATAGACCAGTTAGACCTAATTGATATCTATAGGACATTTCATCCCAAAACAATGAATTTCACCTTTTTCTCAAGTGCACATGGAACCTTCTCCGGGATAGATCACATCCTGGGCCATAAATCTAGCCTTGGTAAATTAAAAAAAATAGAAATCATTCCAAGCATCTTTTCTGACCACAATGCAGTAAGATTAGATCTCAATTACAGGAGAAAAACTATTAAAAATTCCAACATATGGAGGCTGAACAACACGCTGCTGAATAACCAACAAATCACAGAAGAAATCAAAAAAGAAATCAAAATTTGCATAGAAACTAATGAAAATGAAAACACAACAACTCAAAACCTGTGGGACACTTTAAAAGCAGTGCTAAGGGGAAAGTTCATAGCAATACAGGCATACCTCAAGAAACAAGAAAAAAGTCAAATAAATAACCTAACCCTACACCTAAAGCAACTAGAAAAGGAAGAAATGAAGAACCCCAGGGTTAGTAGAAGGAAAGAAATCTTAAAAATTAGGGCAGAAATAAATGCAAAACAAACACAAGAGACCATAGCAAAAATCAACAAAGCCAAAAGCTGGTTCTTTGAAAGGATAAATAAAATTGACAAACCATTAGCCAGACTCATCAAGAAACAAAGGGAGAAAAATCAAATCAATAAAATTAGAAATGAAAATGGAGAGATCACAACAGACAACACAGAAATACAAAGGATCATAAGAGACTACTATCAACAATTATATGCCAATAAAATGGACAACGTGGAAGAAATGGACAAATTCTTAGAAAAGTACAACTTTCCAAAACTGGACCAGGAAGAAATAGAAAATCTTAACAGACCCATCACAAGCACGGAAATTGAAACCATAATCAGAAATCTTCCAGCAAACAAAAGCCCAGGTCCAGACGGCTTCACAGCTGAATTCTACCAAAAATTTAAAGAAGAGCTAACACCTATCCTGCTCAAACTCTTCCAGAAAATTGCAGAGGAAGGTAAACTTCCAAACTCATTCTATGAGGCCACTATCACCCTAATACCAAAACCTGACAAAGATCCCACAAAAAAAGAAAACTACAGGCCAATATCACTGATGAACATAGATGCAAAAATCCTTAACAAAATTCTAGCAATCAGAATCCAACAATACATTAAAAAGATCATACACCATGACCAAGTGGGCTTTATCCCAGGGATGCAAGGATTCTTCAATATCTGCAAATCAATCAATGTTGTACACCACATTAACAAATTGAAAAACAAAAACCATATGATTATCTCAATAGATGCAGAGAAAGCCTTTGACAAAATTCAACATCCATTTATGATAAGAACTCTCCAGAAAGCAGGAATAGAAGCAACATACCTCAACATAATAAAAGCTATATATGACAAACACACAGCAAACATTATCCTCAATGGTGAAAAATTGAAAGCATTTCCTCTAAAGTCAGGAACAAGACAAGGGTGCCCACTTTACCATTGCTATTCAACATAGTTTTGGAAGTTTTGGCCACAGCAATCAGAGCAGAAAAAGAAATAAAAGGAATCCAAATTGGAAAAGAAGAAGTAAAACTCTCACTGTTTGCAGATGACATGATCCTTTACATAGAAAACCCTAAAGACTCCACCAGAAAATTACTAGAACTAATCAATGACTATAGTAAAGTTGCAGGATATAAAATCAACACACAGAAATCCCTTGCATTCCTATACACTAATAATGAGAAAACAGAAAGAGAAATTAGGAAACAATTCCATTCACCATTTGCAACGGAAAGAATAAAATACTTAGGAATATATCTACCTAAAGAAACTAAAGACCTATATATAGAAAACTATAAAACACTGGTGAAAGAAATCAAAGAGGACACTAATAGATGGAGAAATATACCATGTTCATGGATTGGAAGAATCAATATAGTGAAAATGAGTATACTACCCAAAGCAATTTATAGATTCAATGCAATCCCTATCAAGCTACCAACAGTATTCTTCACAGAGCTAGAACAAATTATTTCACAATTTGTATGGAAATACAAAAAACCTCGAATAGCCAAAGCTATCTTGAGAAAGAAGAATGGAACTGGAGGAATCAACCTACCTGACTTCAGACTCTATTACAAAGCCACAGTTATCAAGACAGTATGGTACTGGCACAAAGACAGAAATATTGATCAATGGAACAAAATAGAAAGCCCAGAGATAAATCCACGCACATATGGACACCTTATCTTTGACAAAGGAGGCAAGAATATACAATGGATTAAAGACAATCTCTTTAACAAGTGGTGCTGGGAAAACTGGTCAACCACTTGTAAAAGAATGAAACTAGAACACTTTCTAACACCATACACAAAAATAAACTCAAAATGGATTAAAGATCTCAACGTAAGACCAGAAACTATAAAACTCCTAGAGGAGAACGTAGGCAAAACACTCTCCGACATACATCACAGCAGGATCCTCTATGACCCACCTCCCAGAATATTGGAAATAAAAGCAAAAATAAACCAATGGGACCTAATTAAACTTAAAAGCTTCTGCACAACAAAGGAAACTATTAGCAAGGTGAAAAGGCAGCCTTCAGAATGGGAGAAAATAATAGCAAATGAAGCAATGGACAAACAACTAATCTCAAAAATATACAAGCAACTCCTACAGCTCAACTCAAGAAAAATAAATGACCCAATCAAAAAATGGGCCAAAGAACTAAATAGACATTTCTCCAAAGAAGACATACAGATGGCTAACAAACACATGAAAAGATGCTCAACATCACTCATTATCAGAGAAATGCAAATCAAAACCACTATGAGGTACCGTTTCACGCCAGTCAGAATGGCTGCGATCCAAAAGTCTACAAATAATAAATGCTGGAGAGGGTGTGGAGAAAAGGGAACCCTCTTACACTGTTGGTGGGAATGCAAACTAGTACAGCCACGGTGGAGAACAGTGTGGAGATTCCTTAAAAAACTGGAAATAGAACTGCCTTATGACCCAGCAATCCCACTGCTGGGCATACACACTGAGGAAACCAGAAGGGAAAGAGACACGTGTACCCCAATGTTCATCGCAGCACTGTTTATAATAGCCAGGACATGGAAGCAACCTAGATGTCCATCAGCAGATGAATGGATAAGAAAGCAGTGGTACATATACACAATGGAATATTACTCAGCCATTAAAAAGAATACATTTGAATCAGTTCTAATGAGATGGATAAAACTGGAACCTATTATACAGAGTGAAGTAAGCCAGAAAGAAAAACACCAATACAGTATACTAACACATATATATGGAATTTAGAAAGATGGTAACAATAACCCTGTGTACGAGACAGCAAAAGAGACACGGATGTATAGATCAGTCTTATGGACTCTGTGGGAGAGGGAGAGGGTGGGGAGATTTGGGAGAATAGCATTGAAACATGTATAATATCATGTATGAAACGAGTCGCCAGTCCAGGTTCGATGCACGGTACTGGATGCTTGGGACTGGTGCACTGGAACGACCCAGAGGGAGGCTAGGGGAGGGAGGAGGGAGGTGGGTTCAGGATGGGGAACGCGGGTATACCTGTGGCGGATTCATTTCGATATTTGGCAAAACTAATACAATATTGTAAAGTTTAAAAATAAAATAAAATTAAAAAAAAAAAAAAAACAGGAAAAAAAAGAAACCCACCCTGACTATTCATCGGCAGGACTGATGATGAAGCTGAAGCTACAACACTTTGCCTGCCTGATAGGAAGAGCCAACCTACTGAAAAAGACCTTGATGCTGAGAAAGATTGGCGATAGGAGAAGAAGGGTGTGACAAGAGGATAGGATGGTTGGATGGTATCACTGACTCAATGGACATGAGTTTGAACAAACTCCAGGAGACAGTGAAGGACAGGGAAGCCTGGGGTGCTGCAGTCTATGGGGTCATGAAGAGTTAGGCATGACTTAGTGACTGAACAACAATGAATAAACTCTGTAGGCTAGGAGTTATTTACCTACAGTGTCAAGCCCAGTGTTTGATGCATAATAGATGCTCAATAAATGTTTATTTACTGGCTGCCTGATTCAGGTCAAAAATTCTTTCTCCAGAGATAAACCCACGCACCTATGGTCACCTAATCTATGACAAAGGAGGCAAAAATGTACAGTGGAGAAAAGACAACCTGTTCGATAAATGGTGCTGGGAAAACTGTACAGCCACTTGTAAAAGAATGAAACTAGAATACTCCCTATCACCATACACAAAAATAAACTCAAAATGGATTAAAAACCTAAATGTAAGGCCAGACACTACAAAACTCTTCAAGGGAAACGTAGGCAGAACACTCTTTGACATAAATCAGAGCAAGGCCTTTTTTGATCCACAACCTAGAGTAATAAAAATAAAAACAAAAATAAACAAATGGAACCTCATTAAACTTAAAAGTTTTTGCCCTAGCAAAATAAACCAAAAAGAAAATGAAAAGACAACCCTCAGAATGGGAGAAAATATTTGCAAATGAAGGAACTGACAAGGGAATAGCCTCTAAAATATATAAACAGCTCATGTAGTTTAGTATCAAGAAAAACAATGACCTAATCAAAAAATGGTGAATGACCTACATAGACATCTCTCTAAAAACATACAGTGGTCAACAAACACATGAAAAGATGCTCAGCATCACTAATTAGAGAAATGCAATTCAAAACTACAATGAGATATCGCCTCACACCAATCAGAGTGGCCATCGTCAAAAAGTCTACAAATAATAAATGCAGAAAAGGTGGGATTGTAAATTCCACACTGTGGTGTGAATGTAAATTGGTACAGCCACTATGGAGAACAGTATGGAGGTTCCTTAAAAAACTAAAAGTAGAGCCTAGCAATCCAACTCCTGGGCATATAGCTGAAGAAAATCATAATTCAAAAGGATGCATGTACCCTGATGTTCATTGCAGCACTATTGCAGTAGTTAGGACTTGGAAGCAGCCTAAACGGCCATAAACAAAGGAATGGATAAAGAAGATATGATAATGTGATAATATGCAATATTATTCAGCCATGGAAAAGAACAAAATAGTGCCATTTGCAGAGACATGGATGGACCTAGAGACTGTTATACAGACTGAAGTAAGTCAGAAAGAGAAAGACAAATATCATATAATATCACTTATATGTGGAGTTGAGAAAAATAGTACAGATAAACTTATTAGCAAAGCAGAAATAGAGTCACAGATGTAGAGAACGAACTTATGGTTACCAAGTGGGGGAATGGGAGAGAGGGGACGAATTGGGAGATTGGGACTGACTGACATACATTACTATGTATGAAATAAATGACTAATGAAAACCTACTTCAATGATCTGTGGTGACCTAAAAGGTGAGGAAATCTAAAAAAAAAGAGTGGATATATGTATGTGTATAACTGATTCACTTTGCTGTGCAGCAGAAACTAACACAACATTCTAAAGCAACTATATTCCAATGACAATTTAAAAAATTATCTCTTTCTGCCTGAATTATGCCTTTTGACAATCTTTCTGTGAGTGCCCAGAAGGGCCTATGAAAAAGTGAAAGTGAAAATCTCTCATTTGTGTCTGGCTCTTTGTGACCCCATGGACTGTAGCCTGCCAGGCTCCTTTGTCCATGGAAACCTCCAGGCCAGAATACTGGAGTGGGTAGCTGTTCCTTTCTTCAGGGGATCTTCCCAAGCCAAGGATACAACCCAAGTCTCCCACACTGCAGGCAGATTCTTTACCATATGAGCCATCAGGGAAGCCCAAGAATACTGGAGTGGGTAGCCTATCCCTTCTTCAGCGGATCTTCCTGACCCAGGAATTGAACCAGGGTTCATTGCTCTCCTCCAGGTGATCTTTCCCACTCAGGGATCGAACTGAAGTCTCCTGCTTTGCAGGTGAATTCTTTTACCGGATGAGTTACAAAGGAAGGATCTACAGGCAGTATTTAATTTAATCATTGATATTTGAAAATACATTTATTTTTCCTTTACATTTAGCCAAGTATGAAATTATAGGTTATGGTTATTTTCCCCTCAGCACTGAAGATACATTACTCCATTGTTTTCTGGCATTAATGGTTGTGGATGAGAAGTCTGCTGACAATGTAATTGTCATTTCCTTGTGGGTAATCTATTTCTGCTGGTAACTTAAAGGCCAATATTTCTTGATGTCCTTAAATTTCCCTACAATGTATTTGGATGAACATTCATTTTCACATAGTTTACTTGGATTTGGTGCATTTTTCAGAAAATCCAGAAAATTCTCAGCCATCATCTTTTTAAATATTTCTACTCTGCTATTCACTTTATTCTATACTTAAAATTTTTCTGTTAGATGTATTTTAGTTACTACCAATTTATTCTCTATGTTTCTTAATTATTGTTCAATGAAAAAATATTTTTGTCTGTCTGCATCTTACAGTACTCTAGTAGTACTTTCAATTCACCAATTCTTGCTAGTTATATCAGTCTAGAGTTTATGTCGGGGCTTCCCTGGTGGCTCAGGGATAAAGAACCTGCCTGCAGCACAGGAGACTTGGGTTCAATCCCTGAGCCAGAAAGATCACCTGGAGAAGGGCATGGCAAACCACTCCTGTAATCTTGCCTGGAGATTTCCATAGACAGAGGGGCCTGTCTGCAGTTCATGGGATAGCAGAGTCAGACATGACTGAGTGATTAACACTTTCACTTTCACACACACACACATATATCCCACATATTCTTTTTTTCTGTTTAAAATTCAGACTTTTAATGGTGACAAATACAAAGCCTTACTATGAAAAAAGTAAGGGTATAAATCCAGTTTGAGGAAAAGACTTCAACTTGCTTAAGAGCATATAGTGTTTTAAAATAATCTTTGGAAATTCAGAATTGCCATTTCCAAGTGACTATAAAATCCAGATTCATACAAATGTCAAGTTACGACCTACCTTTCCAATTTCTCTAGTGAAATGTGGTAAACAAAATACTTTATTTTAATGTACTTGTGTTTATTCATATTTTCCTTTATATTTAGTAATTTCTCTATATTGGTTAAGAAATGCCTCACTACCTAGAGAGACTGTCTTCTATACTGATCCTAAAAGATTGAATAGCTTTGCCTTGTACATTTTTAGACTGTTTCTAATTTTGTATATATGGTGAAAAGCTAAATTAAATTTATTCTCTTGCAGTTTCACATATGTGTGTGTCCATGTGTGTCTGTATGTGTGCACCAATAAAACTGTTCATCTCATGCACTATGGTGCATCCCAACTCATCTGTTTTCCCCCAACAGTGTACTGGAACCTCTCCTCTTGAAACCTAGACTTTTGCAAAAGCTCTCTTATCTGTGGGTGATTATCTAAGATGGTGTTTACTGGGGGCTCACGGGCTGCAACAGAGAGGGGCTGGAGCCAATTCATGGCCCACAGCAGGTCCATAGCCAGGACCAAGGTCTACCTGCATGTTAGCCCACACACGTGGGTACGGCTCCTCTCAGGTCCTATATGATGCTGGATCTCGCAGCTCCATGAAGATACTTCTGGCCATGGATGGCTACTGCATCTTTGTTGTTGTTTGGGAGAGAGGGGGACAAAAATGAGGGGCTTCTTATGCCACCATGATGCTGATAGCACCCTCTGGAAAATTATTTTAACATTAACTTCAGGTTATTCTATTTTTTGCTTATTGTTATTTTTATTAATCACCACTCTGTTGGTTGTTCATTGCAGACGCTATAGGATCTCTTTCTTAATATTAGACCTCACTGAATACTTCATTATTCTGTATTATTGTCTCATCTGCAGTGAAAAGCTTTTTTTTCCCCTCCTCTTTTTCTCTGTGTTCACTCCTCTCTGCTTCCAGGTTTGCAGCTGGCTTTCCACAACCCCCGATCCAGAACCGGGTTTTCTGTGGTTGAATTAAGGTACATGTTGATCATACTGGACTAACACAGATGCCTCTACTGAGCCACTGGGCTGCTTATCCAAATTTTGGAGAGAGGCTGTGTTTACTCCCTCCTGACTGCCTCACTCTCTCATTGTAGTCAGTCTCAGCTTTTTCAGCTTTCTTTCAGAGGTGGGAAGAGAGAGTCTATCTCCTGCACCGAAGCAGTAATCTTGGCTCTTGTCCCCTTCCTGTTGTGGGGAATGTTTAGTCTCCATCTTCTCACAGGAGCCAAACCCCCACCTGCCTTTTGACTGCTCCAGGATCCCCTATACTACCTTCCATTTCTGCTCTACAGATAATGATTCTTGACTGGTTTTGGATTGGGGTGACACAGACTAGAGGGTAAGTCTGTGGTTAATTTTGAGGTTATAGGAGAGGTTGATTTTTCGCTCTCACTCTCATAGGATACAAGTAAGGAAACTTTGCTCTAATTACTGTAGAAAATCATCTCATTGTGATGAAGACTCATCTTGGGCCCAGGAAGAGCATTCATATTAGGGCAACGTGTCAAATATATGTGGGCTTCCCTGGCAGCTCAGACGGTAAACAATCCAGCTGCAATGGAGGAGACCTTGGGTCGGGAAGATCCCCTGAAGAAGGGAAGGTCTACCCACTCCAGTATTCTTGCCAGAGAATTCCAGGGACAGAGGAGCCTGGCGGGCTACAGTCCATGTGGTCATGAAGAGTGACTAACATTTTCACTTTTAAATATATGAATATATTAAAATTCTTGTTTTTATATCTTATATGAAAGCACATCTTCACTAATTATTTTTGTAAAACCTAAGATTCTTTTTGTTTGTTTATCTTTGACTGTGTCAGGCCTTCACTGCTGTGTGCAGTCTTTCTCTAGTTGCAGTGAGCAGGGCAACTCTCTAGTTGCGGTGCACGGGCCTCTCATTGCAGTGGCTTCTCTTGCTGTGGAGCACAGGTTCTGGCCACGCCGGCTCCATAGTTGCAGCTCGTGGACTCTAGAGCTGGGGCTCAGTAGCTGTGGCACATGGGCTAAGTTGCTCCACGGCACGTGGAATCTTCCCTGACCACAGATTGAACCCACATCCCCTGCATTGGCAGGTGGACTCCTATCCACTGTACCACCAAGGAAGTTCACTAATTACTTTCTACATTTTCTCATTTGTTGCCATGTGTTTGGAATAGCAGTAGAGCCTTAAGACACATACCTTATAATTCTCCCTTGACCAGAAGTCAAGCTATACATTTTTAACTCCACTCCCTGGGGTGCAACCGCCCAGATTCCCCTGAGAACCAAGGCATTTATTCCTCAGCTTCTGGGAATGTTGGCTGGGGATGGCTCACAGCTGAGTCACTCTGTCAGAATTGTTTTCTGCTGAAGGGAGCTGCCTTGTCGGAAGTTATGGCCTTTCGTCAGCAGCTGTGAAATTCCAGGGACTGATCAAGTGGATGAAGCACACTGGCTGGCTTCCTTGCTTCAATTCAGGGTAACAATAAAAGGCCATCCCCCATCCAGAGCTCCCTGGGGGAATGAGCTCAGTCCTTTGCTGCAATTGCATTGTTGTTCAATTTCTTCTTTTTGTCAATTTTGCTTCACTCACTCTTTCACAGGTGCTAATTCCAAGAGCACCTCTAATAGACCTCCATCTCAGTAGTCTGTGTCTTTGAGGAACTTTATTTAAGACACTGAGGTTTCCCTGGTGGCCCAGTGTGTGAGGAATCCACCTACAATGCAGGAGATATGGGTTCGTCCCTAGGTTGGGAAGATCCCCTGGAGAAGGAAATGGCAACCCACTCCAGTATCCTTGACTGGGAAATTCCATGGGCTCAGAAGCCTGGCAGGCTACAGTCCATGGTGTTGCAAAAGAGTTGGACATGACTTAGTGACTAAACAACAATTTAAGACACTACTCTATGGGTGGAGCGGAGAAGGCAATGGCACCCCACTCCAATACTCTTGCCTGGAAAATCCCATGGACTGAGGAGCCTGGTAGGCTTCAGTCCATGGGGTCGCTAAGAGTTGGACATGACTGAGTGACTTCACTTTCACTTTTCACTTTCGTGCATTGGAGAAGGAAATGGCAACCCACTCCAGTGTTCTTGCCTGGAGAATCCCAGGGACGGGGGAGCCTGGTGAGCTGCCGTCTATGGGGTCGCACAGAGTTGGACACGACTGAGGCGACTTAGCAGCAGCAGCAGCAGCTATGGGTGGAGAGCATCTAGGTCTCCCTAAAGGTCTCATCCAGCTGCTTTCTCATAGGAGACATTCAGGAACATGTGTGGAATAAATCCATGAATAAAAGCAAAGTCATTCAAATTTGACCTGCTCAGCTTTCCCAAGTTACATAATTTTTTTTCTAATTTTACTAACAGAACTTGGACCTTCAAAGTCTGAAAAATTATTCTTGGGCCTAGGTAAGATAACATTCACTTACTCTGCAAGTTTCTGTTTTAATTGAACTTTAATGTTGCCTGGATGAACCTAGCACGGTTGACACTTTTGTAATACATTGGACAATGAATTACTCCCACACACGGTATTAATATAGGAGGTGGAGGCAGATAGCAGCGTGATCAAGAACTGAGCATGAGCTATAAATTGAAGTCAGGCAGTAGAAAGGAATGGTAATGTTGGAGAATAGTAATAACGGTCACTCTTTTTTAAATGTCTCCAGGATTGGGACAGCATCATGGCTTTATCTCCCAGAAAGCTGACTCAAAACTCTGATGGGGATTCTCCTTTCAGTAGCAGCAATTAAGATCCTCCAGACAGGGCTTCCATGGTGGTCCAGTGGTTAAGAATCCACCTGCCAATGCAAGGGACACTAGTTCAGTCCTTGGTCTGGGAAGATCCCACATGCTGTGTGGCAACTAAGCCCACGAGCCCCAAATACTGAGCCTGCGCTCTGGAGTCCATGAGCTGCAACTACTGAGTCCAAGTGCAGCGACTCCTGAAACCCGCATGCCCTAGAGCCCGTGCTAAGTAACAAGAGAAGACACCGCAATGAGCAGCCCACATACCGCGACTAGAGAGTAGCCCCTGCTCTCTGTCACTACAGACAGCAAATATAACAGTGAAAATCCAGTGGCCAAATGGGACCTAATTAAACTTAAAAGCTTCTGCACATCAAAGGAAACTATTAGCAAGGTGAAAAGACAGCCTTCAGAATGGGAGAAAATAATAGCAAATGAAGCAACCGACAAACAACTAATCTCAAAAATATATAAGCAACTCCTACAGCTCAACTCCAGAAAAATAAACGACCCAATCAAAAAATGGGCCAAAGATCTAAATAGACATTTCTCCAAAGAAGACATACAGATGGCTAACAAACACTTGAAAAGATGCTCAACATCACTCTTTATCAGAGAAATGCAAATCAAAACCACTATGAGGTACCATTTCACACCAGTCAGAATGGCTGCGATCCAAAAGTCTACAAATAATAAATGCTGGAGAGGGTGTGGAGAAAAGGGAACCCTCTTACACTGTTGGTGGGAATGCAAACTAGTACAGCCACTATGGAGAACAGTGTGGAGATTCCTTAAAAACCTGGAAATAGAACTGCCTTATGACCCAGCAATCCCACTGCTGGGCATACACACTGAGGAAACCAGAAGGGAAAGAGACACGTGTACCCCAATGTTCATCGCAGCACTGTTTATAATAGCCAGGACATGGAAGTAACCTAGATGTCCATCAGCAGATGAATGGATAAGAAAGCTGTGGTACATATACACAATGGAGTATTACTCAGCCATTAAAAAGAATACATTTGAATCAGTTCTAATGAGGTGGATGAAACTGGAGCCTATTATACAGAGTGAAGTAAGCCAGAAGGAAAAACATAAATACAGTATACTAACGCATATATATGAAATTTAGAAAGATGGTAACGATAACCCTGTATACGAGACAGCAAAAGAGACACTGATGTATAGAACAGTCTTATGGACTCTGTGGGAGAGGGTGGGAAGATTTGGGAGAATGGCATTGAAACATGTGAAATGTCATGTATGAAACGAGATGCCAGTCCAGGTTCAGTGCACAATGCTGGATGCTTGGGGCTGGTGCACTGGGAAGGCCCAGGGGGATGGTATGGGGAGAGGGGAGGGCGGAGGGTTCAGGATGGGGAGCATGTGTATATCTGAAATTAAAAAAAAGAAAAAAAAAAAAAAAGAAATGCAAAGAACTGACTGGAAAATTGTAATTACCCTGAGAGCAATTGTGTAAAAATATGTATAAAAAAAAAAAAAAAGTTTAATTCCAAAAAAAAAAAATCAAAAATAAAATTTAAAAACAAACAAAAAAAACAAACAAAAAAAAATAAATTCAAGTCTCTTAAAAAAAAAAAAAAAAGAAAAGAAAATCCAGTAGCCAAAATAAATGAGTCAATATTTTTTTAAAAAGACCCCCCAGGCAACTTTCATTTCAGAGGGCACATTGAGTCTACTTGCTGTAGGGAGCACACAGGCAGTGACGGAAAGACCTGCTCCTTGGAGAAAGTGTGGTGTGAGGGCTATAAGGCGTTTCATAAATGTGTTGTCAGGTGCCTGAGGGTTCTCTATGAGGATCCTTAAAAGGTACATTGTCATGCTGGCACTAATAATTTATTTATTTAATTTAAAAATTTTTTATTAATTAATTTATTTTTTTTACTTTACAATATTGTATTGGTTTTGCCATACATCAACATCCGCCATGGGTGTACACGTGTTCCCCATCCTGAACCCCCCTCCTGCCTCCCTCCCCATCCCATCCCTCTGGGTCATCCCAGTGCACCAGCCCCAAGCTTCCTGTATCCTGCATCGAACCTGGACTGGTGATTCGTTTCTTGTGCTTGGTCATCCACCAATGGTGGGCCCTGTTATTGAACCATCCTGTGTCCTATTTCCCAGTCATCTTTTTCAAAGCCCCATCTTCCCTTCAGGTATGCCCACATCTCACTCAGCCCACGTTCTCAAAGTGGATTCTGGTTTCTTTTTGAAAATCATGGTGATCCTATTTCTCTTGCAATTATTTGTTTCAGAAACACAGATTTAAGTACGCTAGCATTCCTGGTGACTTCACAGTGTAGGGTAGGCTTAAGATTGCCAGGATGACTTTTCTCTTTTGTGGTTGGGGTAAGGTTTTTTCCCCTCCTCTCTCATGCACACAATTCAAAAGAGGGGAAGCAATTTCCCTCGTTGCCTGTAGTGTCCGTGAAGGAAGCCGCCTTCTGCACATACAGGAAGCCGTCTTGTGTTTATGCAGGAAATCACCTTGTGT
The DNA here is from genome assembly GCF_027580195.1 of Bos mutus. Classification (NCBI taxonomy): domain Eukaryota; kingdom Metazoa; phylum Chordata; class Mammalia; order Artiodactyla; family Bovidae; genus Bos; species Bos mutus. The sequence continues at coordinate 18,896,186 of NC_091641.1, read as the reverse complement.
TCGTGCAGGAAGCCATTTTGTCACCACGTGGAAGCTAATGTGAGTCCACATACATATAAAAGCAGCCAACAAAATCTCAAAAATAAACAGAGTCCTGATTGTACTTACTATGGGTCTTGCCTCCCCCGACTTAATGATGTATGAGATAATACATTTTCTTATTGTTTAAACACATTGAGTTGAGGCCACTTATTACTTATAGGAAATACCATCTTTAACTGACACATACTCTTATGATCAAGTACTGTCTTTGCATGTGGTTTATAATTTCATTGACACCAAGTAATCACTGGTGCCAATTAAAGGAAGCACCTACCTTTAACGATCTAGGGAAGGCTAGGCTGCCAGTAGACTGGCATTTCTGATGTCAAGGGAAGAATAATGACTTCTGGTTGAAGTTGACTGTTTGACAAAATTCCCTCTCCCAAATACCTCCATAAAATGTTACTACAGGAATGAAAATAACATCTCGATATTCAATGACAAGAGAATATAAAAGAGAATCATCAGAAGAATGATTTCATCTAATTTCTGGAAGATGGATAAGATATGAAGAATTGAAAACCGGTGAAGCAGAATCCAGAAAGCCACAGCCCAGCATAAGTAGAGGAAGGAGATTTAAATGAGGAGGGAGCCAGTATGTCTTTCCACATATTTAAGGGTCCCTAATGGCACCCCACTCCAGTACTCTTGCCTGGAAAATCCCATGGATGGAGGAGCCTGGTAGGCTGCAGTCCATGGGGTCGCTAAGAGTCGGGCACGACTGAGCGACTTCACTTTCACTTTTCACTTTCATGCATTGGAGAAGGAAATGGCAACCCACTCCGGTGTTCTTGCCTGGAGAATCCCAGGGACGGGGGAGCCTGGTGGGCTGCCGTCTATGGGGTCGCACAGAGTCAGACACGACTGAAGCGACTTAGCAGCAGTAGCAGCAAACTATGAAATATGAGGTATAAAAGAGGGTAAAGATTACCATCATAGTGGTAGAAAACAAAGTGATTAATGAAATGGGTAACCATCAAGGACCTACTATACAGCACACGGAACTCTTTTCAGTGTTACGTGGCAGCCTGGATGAGAGGGGTATTTGGGGGAGAATGGATACTTGTATATGCATGACTGAGTCCCTTGGCTGTTCACCTGAAACTGTCACAACATTGTTAATCGACTATGCGTGCGTGCTCAGTCACTTCAGTCATGTCCAACTCTTTGTGACCCTGTGGACAGTAGCCCACCAGGCTCCTCTGTCCATGGGATTCTTCAGGAAAGAATACTGGAGTGGATTGCCTTTTCATTTTCCAAGGGATCTTCCCAACCTGGGGACTGAACCCTCGTCTCCTGCATCTCCTGCATTGCAGACTGGTTCTTTACTACTGAGCCACCTAGGAAACTGCCTAATTGACAATGCCCCAATATAAAATGTAAAAGTTCATTTAAAAAAGTCTATATACGAAACAGTGAAATCCACTTCACTCTGGAAGACATAATTCTTGGAAGCTTGGCTTCTATTCCAATACTTTTAAAAAGGAGTATTCTCGTCTAGAGAAACTGGAAAGCTCCAGAGAAATGTCTTTTACGTTTGATCATTTAGCGACTCACCAGGTTAGGATTTACTTGCCTCCTGGTCTCACTTAGAGCAAATTGGCAAAATGAGCAAAATCCACTTATGCCACAGGAACCTCATCAAGTTTAACTGACTTGTTCTTGAGCTTACAGAGCTCAAAGTCTTCAAATGAGAGAATTTCCCACATTAAAAGGGGCAGACACACAACATGATTCTGGAGGGAACAGGAATCTTGCAAAGAACAGGAGGGAGCATACCCAGACTCTAAGGTACGTCCTCAGAGAGATTTAAGAAAATATTAAAAGAAGCATTGGGTTAGGGATAAACACATACCAAGAAAATGGAATAAACACAGACCAAGAAATTTTCTCCCAGATAGTAAAGATATATTTGTCAGAGTAGAAAATAATTCAATCGAAAAGTTGGAAAAATGATCTGGGAAATATCTCAGAAGTAGAATGGTAAAACACAGAGGTGGAAAAAAAAAAAAAACAAAAACCCAAACCCTCAGATCAGCACAGGAGCCCTGAACATCTGACCAAGAGATGAATGATAGGGAAGAGTAGCAATGAAGTAATGAGCAAATTCGAAACACAAACAAAAAGACAGCTTTATACTACTCACCAACAACTTGAGACATTAGGAACTTTTGACTTTTGGGGGGAAAACCAATTCAGTTTAGGATTCAGTACATAACTAAAGTATCAATAAAGAAAATGGTAGAATAAAGACATTATCAGACACATGAGGCTCAGGGGGTGTTCTCCAGGGAAACAGGAGGACTTGATAGAATGCCAAATTTGTGGAAGAGGTTGAACAAAATTTAAAATATGCCAAAAGTAATTAGTTCCAAAAAAATTGAACTCCAGATGAAAAGTCATACAAGAAAGAAGATTTAATCATAGAAATGCTGTGTTGTGAGCCATGTTTGCTAAGTTGCTTCAGTTGTGTCTGACTCTGTGCGACCCCATAGTCAGCAGCCCACCAGGCTTCCCCGTCCCTGGGATTCTCCAGGCAAGAACACTGGAGTGGGTTGCCATTTCCTTCTCCAATGCATGAAAGTGAAAAGTGAAAGGGAAGTTGCTCAGTTGTGTCCGACTCTTAGCGACTCCATGACCTGCAGCCTACCAGGCTCCTCCATCCATGGGATTTTCTAGGCAAGAGTACTGGAGTGGGGTGCCATTGCCTTCTCCAAGTCATGTTTAAACACTCATAATAATGAAATCACTATTGATTTTCAATTTTCAGAATCAATCTACTGATAAAGTTCAGAGGACTAATCACCATTGTAGAACCAAATGTAAGTACTGTAAATATGGCATTATAAAAGTAACAATTCAGAAGAAGTTGGGGAAATAGACATGGAAACAGAACTGATACTCTATATTCTCACATGAGGAAGTAGGAAGTAAAAATATACTGTTTTGATGAAATAAAAAAATAAACATTAAAAAAAAACTTAAAAATTAATAAACAAACAAGATGACATAATTTTGCATCTTCTGGTTTTTGTATTCCTTTAGAACTATTTTGTCAGGAATAAAAGCAAAGATTCCTTTTCGTAATCCAAAGACATTTTGATGAGAGAAGACTTTGGCTTCTAATGTTGTTAAAAGAAAATTTTGATTTGTCATCATGGAAGCAATAACATATGACTTTCATTGTCACAGGCTAATGCAAAAATGAGAGAGGTGAGCATAACAGATAAAAGATAATTTTGAATCAAATGAAGGCCACATAGCATCATCATGAGCTTTACAAAAATAAATTTTGCAGTGATTTCACACTAAGAATCAGAGAGACACTGCTAAAAGGAAGAGAAACTTGTCTATAGTAATTTATATCCTGTTCACTTAATAGGTGCTGATTTACCACAATATTAAACATATTACCATCTCATTAAACTGACGTTAAAAAATTAGCTTTATTAACTTTGTGGTTTTGCTACATTGAATGTGCAATTTTTTAAAGTTGTGTAATGGCAAAGCATTTTAGCTTCATTTGGGGAACTAAGGAAAGATCCATGTGAGTGGCTGTGGAGTCTCATTTCCTTGCGACTGTCCCCTCTGCTAATATAGCAATGAGTTGATTTGGCAGGTTTGAATTAGCTCAGTGGCAGAATAAGTTGAGACCAGAATTAGGCTACTCCTTTCCCACAAGGTCAGTTCTTTAACCACAGGCTCCATTGTTTCAGAGTTGCCTAGATCCTTGCTACCCACGATGTGATCTGTGGACCTGCAGAATTGGCACCCCACTCCAGTACTCTTGCCTGGTAAATCCCATGGACGGAGGAGCCTGGTAGGCTATAGTCCATGGGGTCGCTAAGAGTTGGACACGACTGAGCGAATTCACTTTCACTTTTCACTTTCATGCGTTGGAGAAGGAAATGGCAACCCACCCCAGTATTCTTGCCTGGAGAATCCCAAGGATGGGGGAGCCTTGCTGGGCTGCCGTGTCTGGGGTCGCACAGAGTCAGACACGACTGCCGCGACTTAGCAGCAGCAGAAGCAGCAGGGGATTTTAAGCTTAGTAGAATCTTGGCCTTCACCCCAGATCTACTGACTCAGAGTCTGCATTGTAATAGGATCCCCATCTGATTCACAACCACATTAATATCTGGAAGGCATGGACACTGCTGTTTCCCTATTACCATAGGAAAGTAGAGTCAAGTAGAGGATTCCATCTCCATGGAATCCTCACCTATGATGCTTCCGGCCCATCTCTGCTCAGTCTGAACATCAGCCCTCCTTGAGGACAAGCAGAGCTCAGTGGACCACATGTACTCTTGCTACTGAGTCAAAACTTGTTCTTCTCAACACAAGACTGGCCAATAAGTTGGGAGATGGATGAGTCATTGGGGCAAGGAATAACAACCGTATTTGAAAAGACAGCAGACTGAGAAGATGGCAGGCAGACATCCTAGAGAACCGCCTTACCTCAGTCAGAATTCAGGCTTCTTTTATACTAAAATGGGGAGGAGTGTGGTTGTTTGTTGCAAACTTCTTGGGGCAGGAATCTTTTGTTCCTGCACCTGTTCAGGTAGGTCAGTTCATGGTGTTCCTGAAACCTCCAGCAAGACAAGTGTTGTTCTGTTCTACAACTTTTTATCTCTCTTTTATGAATGGGGAAGTGTTATGCCCTTAAAGGTCAGAGCCTTGAGAATGGACTATCCTGTATATCTCAAGTTATAGGCAGTGTTTTTAATTCAAAGCAAAAGCAATAGAATAAAAAGGTTAAAGTGAAAGAAAAAGATCTAATGTGGAGTTAGATTCCCTATTACACTCTGTTACTTCTCTACTTGTGTCTCTTAAACCCTCTAGATGTTGGGAAGCCCGCACTTCCCAACACTGAGTGGGAAGTGCTTTCATCTGCCCAGATTCCTGATCTGTAAATAAGAACAGTAATAACAATTTTCTCATAGAATTGTTGTGAAGCTTACATGGGATAACCCATATAAAGCACTCCCTGCACAGAGTAACATCTCAATAAATGTGATTATAATTATTAGCTATTATCAAAGAGTCCCAGGTGATAATATCAGCAGGAAAAGGCTCATACATTAATGGTCTCCAGCCCCAGCTGTCATCAGGTTCATTTCCTTCATCAATAGCTCATTACTTGATTGTCAAGTCACAGACGCTATAAGCCACACACCATCACACCGAATAATAGCAATTATTGCAAGTCTCATGTGTAAAGCACTGCATAAGCCAGTATTCCTTTAATCCTGAGAGGGGTTTGTCTACTGGGGATGGTGGTGGTGAGAAGCAAACCTTCACCCTCACAGTCCAGTTAGTCTCATGAGCTTCCAAACCATCCTGCCCTGGGTCCCTGTGTTTTACAGAATCAGAGCAGCTCTTTTCCTTTTGTTCTTCTTGTGCTCATTTGTTGATGCACTGCCTTCAGCTGGGCATGTGCCCACAGGTGCTGTGGACACAATCCCAGTGCTGAGAAAGACCTTTACCCTACTCCCACCTCCGCCTCTCAAATTGGAGCATTGGAACTGAATGAAACCCCCTCCACTGAGAACCTCTTCCTGAGATGACCCCTTCCTCTGGTAGATCCTCCATCCCCCCCACAGGTTTCCAGAAGGCCCTGTCTATCACTGAGGTAGGAGATAGATGGGCTCCTGGGCTGGACAGCTGGTGTCTGTCAAGTGGAGTAAAATTCAAGCTTTGTTCTCACCCAGATACTCCAGGGACAAAGCTAATGGCAGAAGCTGAGCTCTGCTGAAGTAAAGAGATAAGATGACTACTCCTAAGGTCAAGGAAGACCTTTCCTGTCTGCACATGCTCAGGAAGCCTTCTAGGGGGTCAAAAATGGAAGGGGTGCTACCCCATAATAGGTGTGGATATGAACCCACAGGGCTCTGGGTTGGGGTCCATCTTAGCAGAAGTCGTGCTCGCATCTTGGGGAGGGTCCTAGGAGCAGTCAGGAGAGAATAAAGAAACAAGATAATTGGCCAAAGGTAAACAAAGACCCGGAAGGACGTCCTATGTAAGTGATTTAAATCGCCTCCTTACTGAGCTCCTCCTGTTTATAGAGGATGCCCATACACCTTCTCACTGGGTGTGTGTCTCTGCCTCGATTCTGACTTACATATATAAACTGCTTCTCTGTGTGTGCTCTCCCACACATCGTGCTGTCTTTAATAATAAGTTTTGTGCCTCTTTTTATTGTTTTTGCCTCTTTGAAACATTCTTGCTTTCAGTGGGGGCAACAGCCAGGGGAAATTTTCTTCTAGCCTCTAGCCCCTGGTGGTCTAGGATTCCTGGTTTTCCTTCCGGCAACCCAGGTTCAATTCCTGGGGAAGGAACCAAGAGCTCTCATAAGGACTGCTCATTGTTGTCTCTCCAAATAATCATGACTGCATAAACACCTCCCCATCTTGTCTGAAACCCAGGAATGACCGGGGTTAATGTCCATATGGGGTCTCTCTACACTTGAAATGACCAATTCCATTGAGTCTAGAAAACACACAGGAAGATAGGAACATGGCTCTTACTTTTGAAAGACCACAATGTGACAGTGAGATTTGACATATACTCAGGAGGGCATTCCCGAGACCAGTGGACAGGAAATGATAGATTGGAAACCACTGCTATGATCCTCGCACTTCCTATGTGAAAGGGACACCATGCTGACCAATGTCATCACATTTAATTCCTCAAATGAGTATTTGTTTAACAGATGAAAGTGGCTTGCCCAGGCTAAGTAGCTAAGCTGGGATGAACTTGTATTTATTTTACTCCAAAATCTGCAGGCTTTCCATTACATTATATGACTTTATATGATGCAATCTGCTTATGGGCAGTAGTAAATTCCCTGTCATGGAGAGCATTCAAGCAGGGGCTGGAGGCTGGAAGGCTTGGCCAACCATCCTCAGGCTTGGAATGAAGTCAAAGGGCAACTAAGGATCAGAGTGTGGAGTAGTTCCTAGAGCAACACCATAAAGCAAGTGGTCTGGAATAAGGTTATCAATTTCAAACAAGGCAAGAGAATAAGGAAGAACAAAGCATAAAGTATAAAGTAGCCAGAAGCACAGGAAACTGATATATTACAGGATGCATTGCAGAGATGAAGAAAGGTCCAGAGCTGAAAACCGAGTGCCTAGATTAAAATCTATCCATAAACATGTCTTGTTTGGTCTTCAAGCATGAATTCCCATTTAGTTAATCATCAAAATCCAAAAATTGGTAGATTTACCCACAAGTCCAGATTTCAAGACTTCTCTTGAACAGTGGGAAGACCTGGGTTTCCCCGGTGGTCCAATGGTTAAGAATCTGCCTTGCAGTGCAGGGGACATCAATTTGATCCCTGGTCTTGGAGTATCCCGCATGCCTCAGGGCAACTAAGTCTATGCACCACAACTACAGAGCCTGTGCTCTGGAGCCCATGAGCCACAACCACCGAGCCCACGTGTAGGAACTGTTGAAGCTGGCACGCTCTAGAACCCATGCTCGGCAGCAAGAGAAGCTACTGCAGTGAGAAGCCCATGTGCCACAACTGGAGAAAGCTCACATGCAGCAACAAAGACCCAGAGCAAACAAAAATAGATAAATGAATGAATAGATAAATACTTTTTTAAAAATTGGGAAGATCTGGCAATTCTGACCCCACATTTCTATATGGCAACAGCTGAGTGGCCGCTGGTTCTATAAAGCAAGGCACATACTCTCTGATACCCAGGCTCCCACCACCTTAGAGTGCCCTATGTCTTTCTATATTTATTTGTTTGCATCATCTGCTTAGACCTGAAAATAACCAAAGCAAGTTCTGTGTTCTACTGCCGTGTAGCAGTTCAGCTTAGAAAGAGATAGGCTGCCTTAGTGGCACATCTCAGAGACTCACTTTCTCTTCATGACTCCCAGAAGGAAAGACAAGCCATTAGGATGTTGGCACTGACACAAGAGGGCTTCCCGGGTGGCGCTAGTGGTAAAGAACCTATCTGCCAATGCAGGAGACATAAGAGACAGTTCAATCCCTGAGTTGGGAAGCTCCCCTGAAGGAGCAAATGGCAACCCACTCCAATATTCTTGCCTGGAGAATCCCATGGACAGAGGAGCCTGGCAGGCTACAGTCCATCGAGTCACAAAGAGTTGGGACACGACTGAAATGACTTAGCATGCATACACGGATACAAAAACAATTACTAAAGCATGTTCCAAACAGTAAGCTATGCCAGTCACTGAGGGATGGAAAAGTGGATAAGTTAAAATATGGAAGAAACCAAGATAGGCAGGAACTAGAGCATGCATACTTCTAGCACCACTGCCTAAGGACAGCATCGATATCCTAGTGAGAAGATACCAATAGTTATCATTAAAATTGTGCTTTGAGTATCCTTGATTTCTATGGGGATTCAAGAGAGAGAGAGATGGGGCAGTGTCAGACTTTAATTTTTTTGGCTCCAAAATCACTACAGATGGTGACTGCAGCCATGAAATTAAAAGACGCTTACTCCTTGGAAGAAAAGTTATGACCAACCTAGATAGCATATTGAAAAGCAGAGACATTACTTTGCCAACAAAGGTCTGTCTAGTCAAGGCTATGGTTTTTCCAGTGGTCATGTATGAATGTGAGAGTTGGCCTGTGAAGAAAGCTGAGTGCCGAAGAATTGATGCTTTTGAACTGTGGTGTTGGAGAAGACTCTCGAGAGTCCCTTGGACTGCAAGGAGATCCAACCAGTCCATTCTGAAGGAGATCAGCCCTGGGATTTCTTTGGAAGGAATGATGCTAAAGCTGAAACTCGGTACTTTGGCCACTTCATGCGAAGAGTTGACTCATTGGAAAAGACTCTGATGCTGGGAGTGATTGGGGGCAGGAGGAGAAGGGGACGACAGAGGATGAGATGGCTGGATGGCATCACTGACTCAATGGACGTGAGTCTGAGTGAACTCCGGGAGTTGGTGATGGACAGGGAGGCCTGGCGTGCTGCAGTTCATGGGGTCACAAAGAGTCGGACATGACTGAGCGACTGAACTGAACTGAACTGAACTGAAACTGCATGTAATGTTCTCTACAGCATGGATTCAGTTATTCTTTTTATAAGATTTATTTATTTTGGGGGCTGTGGTGAGTCTTTATTGCTGCACGTGGGCTTTCTCTAGTTGTGGTGAGTGCAGGCTTCTCTTGGTTGCGGTGTACGGGTTTCTCATTGCAGAGGCTTCTCTTGTTGCAGAGCACAGGCTCTAGGTGCAGGGGGCTTAGTAGTTGCGGCTCTAGAGTTCGAGCTTAGTAATTGTTTCCCACGAGCTTAGTTCCCCCGTGGCATATGGGATCTTCCCAGACCAGGAATTGAGCCAGCGTCCCTTGCATTGCGAGGTAGATTCTTAACAACTGGACAACCGGGGAAGCCCAGCTTCAGTTATTTTCAACTAATTTGTTTTATCAAATCTTTATCAAAATGATTTAAAAAAAACCCTCCAGATTTTGGTAAGATGTTGTACCTAAGGCAACTTAGTGGCCAGATGGACTGAGAAGCAGCTCCAATGTTAGGGCAGCCTCTTTGCTTACAAGCAATAAAAATCGATACTAGCAAACAAAAACAAGAGTGTTTTATTGGAGGTATATTGAAATAGATGAGTCCAATCATTTTTAGTTATTGTGTCATTCTGTATAAGATCTTAACTCCATAGAGGGAGCTTGACAATTAGTCCTACTTATGTCAAAGGAAACCAGATTGTACACTAGCATGTAAGCTTCATGAAGTGAAAAGTGAGAAGACACTGACTATTAATTATGAATCCATATTTTCAGCACCAAGGACAGTGCTTGAAACAAAGTAGATGCTCAGTGAATATTTGTGAAATGAACCAGTGAAGGAATGACAGTATTTCACTCTGACTAGGGTAAGATAAAACATTTGGGAAAAAAGTCCCTAAGACAGTGGGGAAGAGATAATTTTTCCAAAAGGAAATCAGGGTAATATTATCAAAAGACAATTGAATGGGTGCTGGGCAGCCAATAGAGTTGGGGGTATGTAAAGAGATGCTTTTAATTTCCCAGCAAGGTTTATATATAACATGGGAAACTTCAGATATCTCCCAGTATTTCACATTTCAGCATAGTAACAGAAAAATCAGGGTTAAATACATCTAAATCCATCCTCGTTTTCATGTACACACAATAGTAGCCAGATTTGAGGTGCTATTGACTGCTGACCCAAAGCCTCATGCCCTGCTGTTCCGGTTCTGATAGGGAAGGCCATATGCTAGTGCCAGCCTGGCCCCAAGTGAGTTCCCCGAGATGCAGGCACATCTCCTCCAAGAACATGCCATATGTACAAGATGCTGTTCCAAGGAGAAGCAAATTTGCACATCCCACTCAAAGAGGGAATGGAAAGGATGGGTGTGAGGAGCCCCCAGATTTTCTGTGCTTCCTCTGAGGTACTTTAGGAAGGAGTACATGGCTCATTTCAAAGAATCAATGAAAGAATACCACCTGGGGGGTAGGAAATGGTCAAGAAGGCTCAGATAAGAAGCAGCTTTAGGGTTGACAATGAAGCAATCTCGCTTTCTTAAATCGATCTGACTGATCATTGTTTTATGGCCCAACATACTCAATTTGCCAGCTGGCCATATATAATTTAGCTCTTAATTATAAGTTGTCTTGTGAGGTCCTCAGAATGCTTAATACGTGAGCCTCATTCTGACAGCTGGAACAAGGCTCAGAGATTCCTTCAGAACATTCCTTTCAACAGTAGTGGGTTTGCTTTCTAGCCTCTGTTTCAGCTGTAAGTCGGAGACCTTAGTGTATTTCTATTACTTAGGTTGGAAGCATCAGTGCTGAGTATTAGGATGTTTTGTTTGGAGAAGGAGGGGGAACAGACTAGAGAGATCTGAGGGCTCATGGACCTAATCTAACAATATGCATTTTTTCAGCTCCCCTAAGATTAACTTTTTAAAATGTTATTTTCAAATTTTATAAAATTAAGAAGCTTTACATACAAATCTAGATTTTTAATTGGTCTTTGTGTGTGTTAGTCACTCAGGCATGTCTGATGCTTTGCAACCCCAGGGACTGTAGTTCTGCCAGGCTCCTCTGCCCATGGAATTCTCCAGACAGGAATACTGGAGTGGGGAGCCATTCCCTTATCCAGGGGATCTTCCTGACCCAGGGATGGAACTGGGGTCTCCTGCACTGCAGACAGATTCTTTAGCATCTGAGCCACCAGAGGCATGTAGAGTCTTGTGATAGCAGGCCAGCTTTCCCAAGAGGGACAGAAGAGGAGCTGAACTGAGTGGTGGTAGCCCCCTTTAGACTGGACCTGAGATCTCCCCTCAGCTTGGTCATAACACAGGTGTGTGTCTCTGTATACATGTGGTGATGGGGCTATGTAGGTATATGAGTTTACGACTCCAGATTTACATCTTTATTTCTAACTGAGTGTGAAAAAAGTGAAAGTCACTCAGTCATGTCCAACTGTTTGTGACCCCATGGACTGTAGCCTGCCAGGCTCCTCTGTCCATGGAATACTTCAGGCCAGAAAACCAGAGTGGGTTTTCTCCCTTCTCCAAGGGATCTTCCCAATTCAGGGATTGAACCCAGGCCTCCTGCTTTGCAGGTGGATTCTTTACCATCTGAGCCCCCAGGGAAGTCCTGGATCTTGAATTACTGAAAGTCTGCTCTCTGCCTCTTTGGATATGGCTAATGACTATTATGGGCTTCCCAGGTGGCGCAGTAGTAAAAGAATCCGCCTGCCAGTGCAGGAGATGCAGGTTCAATCCCTGGGTCAAAAAGATCCCCTGGAGCAGGAAATGGCAACCCACTTCACTATTCTTGCCTGGGAAATCCCATGGAGAGGCTACAGTCCATGGGGTGGCAAAAGAGTCGAACATGATTGACAGACTGACCACACACACAGGGTGTCACACAGTACAGCTTTCTAGAAGGAATCACCAGGCTTGCTGGCTGGCAGGACAGAACAGGTCATCTTAGGCTCCCAGTGAGAGCTGGTTTTTTTTTCTTGGAATTCTAAGAAAAACTCTTAGGTACTATGTGATTCCTTGTAGACATGCTTGGCGAGTGAGTCAAGAAGGTACAGACACAGCGCTCCTGTGCTATTTTCTACATCTTTCCTTGCTGAGACAACTCCTGCCTGAGACTGTCTCCTTCCACATATCTAATGGACACAATGCTGTTTATCTTTTACACTCTGGGAGCATTTCAGGAAAGAAATAGTGGAGATAGACTCCATCAAGAAGGACTGTGTCCTCTCTTATGAGATGCAAGGAATGTCTTTGGTCTCCCCAGAGGACAAAGGATGATGGCTCACTTGCTTCCACACTTAGGACATAAGCAGAGTGGAGTTAGGGTGAGTGAGACCAAGTCTGAGACCCAGGAAGGACTGGAAAGGGGATTCTAGAAGATAAAATTCTCTTCAAGCAAAAGAGAGAAAGGAAAGGAAATATACACAAACATTGTAGCATCAGATGCATTTGAGGAGCAATGAATAGCTCAGAGTGGTTGGGTCACAGGCGGAAATGGGAGAAGCAGCTGGGGGATGAGACTAGAAAGTTCTGTAGGGAGTTTACAGTTTATTCTGGGAAAAAATGTGATTCCCAGGAGGTTTATTATATATGAGAATAATCATCTAACTGTATTTGACAAAGATAACTAGCAAACGTATTGGGTATAGTTACTAGAATAAATTCCTCCTGGCTAGAACCAAGAGAGACACAATGATTGTAATGATGCTATCTAGCTCCAGATGATAAACCTTGAAGGAAGGCAGTGACAGTGGGGATACAGGAATGAGGGCAGATCTGCAAGGAATTTGTGGAGTAAAAACCAATAGCTTGGTGAGCAACTAAATGAAGAAGCAGGAGGAATGTCAGTAATGACTATGGGTGTTTGGCTTGGTGAGAACAGTGACTTCACTCCAAGAGACAGAACACTCAGCTGAAAGAATAATTTTTGACCTTAAAGTCTGAAATCTTTGTATTTCACCCAAAATAAACATTGTCTGTGAGTGAATGCCCTCTGATTGCATGAATTTGCTTGACCAAACATTTACTAGGACCTCATGCTCATGTATGGATGTGAGAGTTGGACCATTAAGAAAGCTAAGTGCAGAAGAATTGATGCTTTTGAACTGTGGTGTTGGAGAAGGCTCTTGAGAGTCCCTTGGACTGCAAGGAGATCCAACCAGTCAATTCTTAAGGAAATCAATGCTGAATATTTGTTGGAAGGATGGATGCTGAAGCTGAAGCTCCAATACTTTGGCCACCTGATGGGAAGAGCTAACTCATTAGAAAAGACCCTGATGCTGGGAAAGATTGAAGGAAGGAGGAGAAGGGGGCAACAGAGTATGAGCTGGTTGGATGTCAACACCAACTCAATGGACATGAGTTTAAGCAAGCTCTGGGTGTTGGTGGTGGACAGGGAAGCCTGGGGTGCTGCAGTTCATGGGGTCATGAAGAGTCAGACATGACTGAGAGACTGAGCAACAACAACCACATTCTGGGAACTGAAAACAGGGATTGTGTCAGGGGTAAAGGCCAAAACAGTCTTTTGTTTTGTTTTGTTTTGTTTTCAAGAAAATCTTTGGACTTGAATATTTTATGTCTCTCTCCCTCTCTTCCAATGGAGCCAGCAAGGATATTTCCTCTTCCCTTCTAAAGAAACATGAGAGCATCCACAACAATTAAAAAGAAATAACAGCATTGTTTTCTGAAGATCAATTTCAAGCCCTGTTATAGCAGGGCGAAATTCCTTCTACTTCCAATAACTTGGGGGTAACCCAGGAAAGACAGCAAGGAGATGAATCAATTATGAGCAAAGTCAGTCAAGAAAGACCACGCAAGATTAGCAAAGATCATAGTTGTGAGTGGGAAATTACCAGGTTGGCCCAAATTTTCATTTGGGTTTTCCTGTAATATCATACCAAAGTTTGTGGCCAACAGGATACTTCTATTTTGTTGCAAGCAGCTTGGACCCAGGAGAATGTGGGAATCTTTGGAATCACTGGGAGGGACAGAGTGAGACAATGGGGGATCAATACTTAATTGGCAGATTGGCTTCATTGCTGCTGGCAGTCCTGCTCCAGTACACCCTGGCAAGGTGTCTTGGGCTTCCTGGGATGTGGTTGTCATACTGTCTTGGGGAGGGCAATTCCTCCTCCCCACAGTTTCCTGGAAACTGCTGGAATTTCTTTTGCTTCCAGCAGAATTTAACAAGCCAGGGAGGTTTTCACTCTGTTGCTTTTTCTGCATCTCTTTTCTTGTTCAGGTGCCAGCGGGCCCTCATCCTTCCTTCTAGGATTCCAAGCTGTAGCTCCTCAGAAGGCTGATATAACGGTTCTCAGCCTCAGAATAGAAGACCCACTTTCTGATAATCTCTCTGGTGTATACTCACCTTGCTGACTCTTCTTTCCCCTCTTAGCAACCCTGGTATAAAGACCTGCGGCATCTGTCAGCATCTTCCCCAGGAAGATCTTTCCTTGAACCTCCTTTCCTCTCTGCCTCTTCACTCTCTGCTTGGGCTGCCCCATTAAGTTGTGTGCTTTCAGCTAATGGATCTATATAAGAAGACTCCAAAAATAGTCATTTCCAGCCTCAACTTCTTGTCTGAATTCTGGCCCAGCTCCCCCCGTTCATGCATTCATTCAGAAAGTGTTCGTTGACCATATGCCAGATCTTGCCATAGGCACTGGACATATGACAAGACGGACATGATCTTCATGGAAACTTCATCCTTTAAAAATTTTTTCTAATTTAATTTATTTTTGGCGCCACTGGGTCTTCATTGCTGCAACTGGGCTTTGTCTAGTTGCAGTGACCAGGGGCTCCTCTCTAATTATGGTGCACTGGCTTCTCATTGGTGGCTTCTCTTGTTTCAGAGCATGGGCTCAGTGGTTGTGGTGCAAGGGCTTAGTTGTCCCATGACGTGTGGGATTTTTAGTTCCTGGACCAGGGATTGAACCCTTGTTTCCTGCATTGGAGGCAGTTTCTTAACACTGGACCACCAGGAAAGTCCCGTCCTTGCTCTTCTAGCTGTCTGTTAGATGTTTAGGCTTTTGTGTTCCTCAAACCCCTCCCGGGGAGGATATATTCTCTTTGTTCATCCAACCTATCCTTCTTCTGGGCAGACTTCTGTTAAGGGCATCACGATCTCCTCGTCGTCTGAGGTTGAGCCTCGTCTTCACTCTTCACTCCTCTCTCTGTTAACCTCATATCGAATCTGTTGCCCAGCTTTGTTGATTCTGCCTCCTCATTTCCTTAATTTGATTCTTCCACTCCTTGCCCACCTCTGGCACCTTAGTTAAGCTTGCTTCTTTCTTTACCTGTGTAGCTTCTTGGCTGCTTTCAAAGCTTCTGATCTCCCCTTACCCACCACCTCTCCATACATACACACACACACACACACTCAAAATTGTTGCAGACCCTCTTGTTATTTAATGACCATCCATGACTCCCCATTACCTTGAAATAAAACCCATGGGCATGGACTCTCAGCTGCATGATCTGCTCCTAGCCTGCCTTTTGGAATATATTTGCAAGTAGCCTTTAGCAGAGCTTCCCTGGAAGAAGGAAAAATAGGAGAGTAGAGGAAAGAGGGAAACAGGAAGAAGATGAGATTTAGGGACATTGAGAACAATGAATTGAGTGTCTACAATGTGCATCAGTTTAGTTCAGTTCAGTTGCTCAGTTGTGTCCGACTCTTTGCAATCCCATGAATCGCAGCACGCCAGGCCTCCCTGTCCATCACCAACTCCCGGAGCATAGCAGTGTGCTAAAGGCTGTATATACAATAGCCGCCACCACATCCATGGGGGATTCTTTCCAAGATCCCCAGTAGACGCCTGGAATGTGGAGAGTACTGAACTTTATACCCAAGGGTTTGAACCCTGAACACAAGCACCGCCATACTGGGACAGTCCATCTGATAACAGAGGCAGCTATTAAGTATCCAGCAGGCAGGATCTCTGGACAAAGGAGTGATTCATGTCACAGGCGGGACAGCAGAACAGGCAGATTTCATCACACTGTTCAGAACAGTGTGCAATTTAAAACTTGTGAATTGTTTATTTCTGAAATTTTCCATTTAGTACTTTTGGGCTGCAGTTGCCCACAGGTAACTGAAGCCACTAATAAGTCGGGGAGGACCTGCTGTATACCAGGCTATTTAATGATCCTCCCAAAGGGGCAGATAGGTTTCCTCTTTTTAAACTTGAAGTTTTGTTGTTTCACAATGTTATTTTAATTTCTACTGTACCACAGACTGATTCTGTTATACATATAAGGGACAGATTTCTTAAGATATCCCATTGAAATATAAGGAAAGAGAAATTCCAAGAGTTTAGACAATTTATCCAAGGTAAGTGAGATAATAACAGCTAACATGCACCGAGAATTTAAAAGGGTCAAGCACTGCCAAGAGTTTTGCCAACATTAACTCCAAGAGGTAGGTGTCTATAGGAGTCCCATTTTACAGATGATGAAACTGAGGCACAGAGAGGTATGACATGCTGGGTCCAAGGCCACCTAGCCCTTATGTGGTGCAGCCAAAAAAACTTTCAACCTATGTTCAAAAAAAGGGGGGGGGGAATTTAATACACACTGAACTCTTTTATAGGAGCAGCAAAGGGAATTACATTGCTGGATATAAAAAGAAGCCTCTTATAATCCCCTTTCCACCTTTTTTCTAAGAGTTCACACATCATAACGTGGATGATACGTATAGTTTCTCCCCTATTCTCCCCAAACTCCCCATTGCTATCCCCTCTTTTCCTCCTTCCATCTCAGATCTCTTTTTGCAAGGAAGTAGCTCTGTTCCTTTTAAAATAAAAATTCATCAAGCCGTTCTTCAGTTCAGTTCAGTTCAGTCGCTCAGTCGTGTCCGACTCTTTGCAACCCCATGAATTGCAGCACGCCAGGCCTCCCTGTCCATCACCAACTCCCAGAGTCCACCCAAACTCATGTGCATCAACTCGGTGATGCCATCCAGCCATCTCATCCTCTGTCGTCCCCTTCTCCTCCTGCCCCCAATCACTCCCAGCATCAGAGTCTTTTCCAATGAGTCAACTCTTCACATGAGGTGGCCAAAGTACTGGAGTTTCAGCTTTAGCATCAGTCCTTCCAATGAACACCCAGGACTGATCTCCTTTAGAATGGACTGGTTGGATTTCCTTGCAGTCCAAAGGACTCTCAAGAGTCTTCTCCAACACCACAGTTCAAAAGCATCAATTCTTTGGCACTCAGCTTTCTTCATAGTCTAACTTTCACATCCATACATGACCACTGGAAAAACCATAGCCTTGACGAGACGGACCTTTGTTGGCAAAGTAATGTCTCTGCTTTTGAATATGCTATCCAGGTTGGTCATAACTTTCTGTCCAAGGAGTAAGCGTCTTTTAATTTCATGGCTACAAGCTGTTCTTGGCTTTATTCAATTCTCCTCTCTACACCAACTGCCCCAAACCAATGGCCCAGAGGTTGTATTCAGCCACCTGCATGTTTTTGTTTGGCCAACGCAATTTTAAAAATAATTTTAGGTTAACACTGAAAAATTGGTGGCTTTCCCACTGACTTCCAAATTTCTGGCTTGACTTTGCCCCATTTCCAAAAGATTGAGCAAGAGTAGGGCTACATCCCTGGCTACCCAGTCACACACTCTCCTATCTGTCTCATCCCCACCATTAACCCCGCTTGTCTCCTCATCCCTGAATATTGGTTCCATCCATGCTTGTTTCTAGGTGTCCTTAAAAATAAGAACATTGAAAGGCAGAGTGACACATTGACACATTGCATGTGTCAAGACCCCATATTTTACTTTGAATGCGAACAGTAAGCATCCATGTTTGAAGATTAAAAAGAAAGGAAGTATATCAAGGGTCTTTGGAAAAAAGACTATACTTCTGGCTTCTCACTCATCTAAATATTCCTATTGGCACTTGAGTTTATGATCTCTAGATCAGACTGACAGAACAAAAAGACCCCCTCTCACCTACCCAGGTCCAGATAAAATGAGCAACCAAAAACCCAGCTGATCAGACAAATATAGAAAGCACCTTCTGAGGTGAGATGAAAGGAGATGATTTGTGGATTAAAGATTAATATTTCCAGCCATTCTAGTTGCAACTTTCAATCTCCCTTACATTGCAACAAACGAACAAACCCCTTCCTAACAGAAATCTCCAGCTGTTAAGTGTTCTAGATGTTATTTGAATTTAAATAAAATGACTCCTTTGGTGACTATCTGGCAGCCCACAGCTTTTACGACATATTTTCTGATACAAACTGTTTTACAAAGAACTTGTATCTTTTTACTACCAAGCATTACATTCTGAACGGAAAACTTAATAAGATTTTCAGTGGCGATTTTAAGAGGATCTATGGTAGGACTTAACAACAACTGTGATCTATTCTTTTTAGTGCAAGTGTAAAGACCTGAGAGAAATAGTATTTTTGATTTGACTTTATGATCCCCCAAGTTGTGTTCCAGTTAAATTAAAGTTTAAAAATTGGTGCTGGGGAAAGAACGAAGGTTTTGGACTCAAACTTTGATTAGAATGCCACTGTTACTCACTTATGAACTATTGCACTTTGGGCAAGTTGCTTAACTAATTTGTGCTTCGGTTTTCTCATCTGTTAAAGGCAGAAATCCCACTGTATAGGATTGTTACATCATAGCTTTGTGGTCCAGGGCCTGGGACATAGTAGATGGCCTAAATGCTTTAAGTTATATGTGACAGTAGCTCAACTCAAGCCAGCTTAAGCAAAATGAGAATTTCTTGGCTTACCTAACTGAAAAGTTCAAGCGTGAATTGACTTCAGGCATAGCTGGATCCAGGAGCTTAAGCAATGCCATCAGGACTCAGTCTCTCTCCATCTGGGGCACAGTTTTCTTTAGTGTTTGGCTTTATTTTTCACTGAGTCCAGCAGACCAGCTGGTTATTTTCTGAAGCAAGCAGCACAGAGCTCTGAAGGAATATGGACTGAGATGTGGAAAGTGTACTTGACAGCCCTTTTCGGGCACGGCAAAGTTAGTATGGACAGCATGGTTTTCTTGTGGGATGTCCTAGGGCATGGCACTGACACTGACATTCAGGGCCAAATAAGGATCCAAGACATTGCGTCTACATCAAAGCCACATGTAATAGGCAGATCCAAGATTATGATTTCTGTTTGACAGATAAAAAAACTGAAGCTCTGTATTATTGAGTCCTGCCCCCAGGCCACAGGTGCAAGCCTTGTACCAAGGCCACAGAAGCAGAGCCCAGAACCAAGGACACCTCCAAAGCTGACTGACCCCTTCTGTAACCATTGCCCCAAAGCCCCCTGATCATCATTAACAAGCTTCCTGACTCCAAATTCGGCAAAAATGCCCACCTTGGTAGTCACCCTATAGTGCCCTAGTGAAAGTGAAAGTCGCTTAGGCATGTCCAGCTCTTTGTGACCCCATAAACTATACAGTCCACCGTCTTCTCCAGGCCAGAATACTGGAGTGGGTACCTTTCCCTTCTCTGGGGATCTTCCCAACCCAGGAATTAAACCAAGGTCTTCTGCATTGCAGGTGGATTCTTTACCAACTGAGCTACAAGGGAAGCCCTAACCAATCACCTAATGTCAACCTTCCAGCAGGAATTTTCTTTGTCTTGAGGCTCTAAAAATTGGCTACTAACCCACGAAAACTGTCGACTCTCCCTGGTCTGTCAGGAGGTCGGCCCACTGTGCTCTCAGTGTTCACGTTATCTCTGCTCCTCGTTCTTAATAAACTCACTCCCTTCTAAAATGCTCTGCATCTGGAAATTCTCTTCTAACCTGCGCTCGGACTGCCTCAACATTTATTAGCCTCTTACTGTTGCTACACCAAATTACCACAAACTTAGTGGCTTAAAATGACGCAAAGTAAGTTCAAAATGTATCTTATGGGGCTAAAATCAAAGTGTTAGCATAGCTGCTCTCTTTCCGAGGGTCAGGAAGAGAATTTGTTTCCTTGCTATTTCCAGCTTGTAAAGGTGACCCTCCCTTTCATCTTCAAAGCCAAAACCACAGCATCTTCAAATCTCCTTGACTCTGTCCCTGACCTTTCTGCCTCCTTGTTTCCTATATGAGGATTTTTGTTATATAGGCTCACCCAGGTAATCCAGGAAAATCTTCCCATCTCAAAATCCAAAATTAATGACATTTGCAAAATCCTCTTTGCCCTGTAGGGTAACATATTTACAAGTTTCAGAGATTAAGACATGGACATCTTGGAGGACACAATTATTCAGCGACCACAGGCCTATGAAGGTCAAACCCCCCTGGTCACTCCTTAAGTTAATAGCTGAGTTGTTACTAAAACTGAGGTTAATGGTTCTAAATTAAGACACAACATGTGAGAATTCTGGCTCCATGGCAGAGTAGCTGTTTGGCCTCAGTCATATTTCTCTGAGGCTTTGTGTTGTCATCTATAAAATGGGGATAGTGTTATTAAATGATTTTAAATGAGACACTATTCAAAAGTATCCAGCACAGCATCTGCCATGGAGCAGAAAGTAGTGATGGTCAGCATTCCTGCTACTCTACTCTTAATGGACTTGAATGAGCAGATGCTCTTGAACATTTGGCTCAGGGAAAACAGAAAGACAAGTGGCATGGTGGGGTGCAAAGAGCGTGGGATTGGAGTCTGCCTTGTGACCATAAAGAACTTGAACTTCTCTGAGTTCCAGTTCCTTATTAACACACGAAGACAATAGATCCTTCTCTCACAGAATAAAGTGGAGGATGCCTACATGATGCTTGGCATCCTCAGGCAATATGCCGCTCTTTGTCACTGCCTTCCTTTTCTTTTCCTTCTCAGTTTAACTTTTTCCCTTTTTCTTTTCTCTCTCTTCTGTCCTTCTTTCTCCCATTTTCTCTTCCTCCCTCCATCCTGCTCTGATTTCCTTCCCTTCTTCCTTACCTCTCTCCTCTCTCCCTGGAGTTGCTCATTCTTGAGATGTCCATTTAAGGGCAGTTGATCAATTTCAGGGACTTGTGGTATCCGCTCTTGGTCTCCCCTCCCAACTTGTTTCTTCCATTCATCAGTTTCTTAGCTGTGCAATCTAAATGCTAATGATCCCTGCCTAACCTGCTCTTTATCACCCTCTACTGATAAACAGAACACTCCCTAGAACAATTGCAGGGAAGCAAACAGGAGCTACGCTCCCCTCCCCCACCTTTTTGTCTAGGATGTGGGCTTGAAACCGTATGATCTTTTTGAAACTTCTAACAGTCCAGAAAGGCAGGGGAGCCCTTCATCAGGAGTCCCCCGAGCGTCTTCCTCCCCAGCAGAGTCCTATCTATCAAGCTGCCCGATGCCCACACAGATGCCCTCATTCCCTTTCACGCACTGGCGGTTTTCAGTCGGATATTGAAAGTGCAATATGCTTGCCAGTAATGATGTCTTATTGGAGTGTAAAGATTTTCCCATTTCACTGCTTTATCCTGAATTTAAAGTGTTTTGAAATTCACTTACATCGGAGAGGACCAGCAGCTCGTTTGCTGTGAATAAACTGGGGGCTTCTAAGGCGTTATCTCTGAAATGGGAGATGGGATAGGTTACTGCTCTCCGGTGGACTGGGCAGAATCAATGGCGGAGTTTTTCCATCATGAGAACCAGGCAGCTTTTTTTTTTGCTCTCAAGTGCTGGTCCAGGGTGTGAGGGCGCTCTGCCCTTGTCTTTTGAAACTATTCAATTGAAGCTTGTCTAAGGTGTTGAGTTGGAAGATCACTTTACTCTTGAATACTTGCTTGGAAAATCAGTAAACTCTTAAAGCAAATGCAGAGACTGACATCGAAAAGGGGCTGGTGGCTGTGGTAGTTATTATTATTGCTGTTGTTGTGTTGTCTGGTTGTTAAGTTCTGTGACTCTTTTCAGCCCACGGACTGCAGCCCACCAGGCTCCTCTGTCCATAGGATTTGCCAGGCAAGACTAATGGAGTGGGTTGCCATTTCCTTCTCCAGGGGGTCTTCCTGACCCAGGGATCAAACATGAGTCTCCTGCATTGGCAGGCAATTCTTTACTGCTAGCCACCAGGGAAACCCATTATTGTTGTTACTGCATTCACTGAATGCTCTGGACTCTGCACCAGGCAGTCTGCTAAGGGCATCACAGGAGTTATCCTCATTAAGCCTCTTAACAACCACTGAGATTGTTGGGATACCACCCAATCTGGCGGGCCAGACAGATACCCCAGGGAAGCTTCTTGCCATCTAGTATCAAGGTCATGGCCACATGAGTCTGTGGAGAATAAACCAGGGTAACTCTCACACTGGTTGCCTTGGTTGCTTAGATTTACTGATGCATTGCACTGTCCTACCATGACCAGCGTGTGAAGAGGCATGCCTGATACTCCAGACACAGGGGTGTGTCAGCCACAGTGTGTGACCTGGCACCAGTCATTCCATCGGCACCTCGCTTCCCTCCTCTCTGAAACTGGATAATAGTGCTCCCAGCTTACGGGGTTGTATGGGGATTCCCTGATCACTGTGTGTAGAGCACCTGGCATGCACTGAAGACTGTATTTCTTTTTTTAAAAAAATTAAATTTACTCATTTTTAATTGAAGGATAATTGCTTTACAGTATTGTGGTGCTTTCCGCCCAACATCAACGAGGATCAGCCATAGGTCTACCCAGGTCCCCTCCCTCTCAAACCTCCTTCCCACCTCCCTCCCCACTGCCCCTCTAGGTTGTTATAGAGCTCTGGTTTGAGTTCCCTGAGTCAAACAACATATCCCCCTTGGCTATCTATTTTACATATGGTAGTGTCTATGTTTCCATGTTACTCTCTCCATACATCCCAACCTCTCCTTCCTCCCCCACCTCGTGTCCATAATTCTGTTCTCTATGTCTGTGTCTGCATTGCTGCTGCTGCTGCTAAGTCGCTTCAGTCGTGTCCAACTCTGTGCGACCCCATAGACGGCAGACCACCAGGCTCCCCCGTCCCTGGGATTCTCCAGGCAAGAGCACTGGAGTGGGTTGCCATTTCCTCCTCCAATGCAGGAAAGTGAAAAGTGAAAGTGAAGTCGCTCAGTCGTGTTCGACTCTTAGCGACCCCATGGACTGCAGCCTACCAGGCTCCTCCGCCCATGGGATTTTCCAGGCAAGAGTACTGGAGTGGGGTGCCATTGCCTTCTCCAGTGTCTGCATTGCTTCCCTGCAAATAGGTTCATAAGTAACTTCTTTCTAGATTTCATGTAATGTAATGTGTAATGTGAAAGTTGCTCAGTTGTGTCCAACTCTTTGGGATCCCATGGGTTATACAGTCCATGGAATTCTCCAGTCCAGAATTCAGGAGTGGGTAGCCTTTCCTTTCTCTAGGGGATCTTCCCAACCCAGGGATCAAACCCAGGTCTCCCACATTGCAGGAGGATTCTTTACCAGCTGAAGTCCCTTGTGGCTCAGCTGGTAAAGAATCCTCCTGCAATGCATATAAGTATTTCTTAACTGAAACCTTTAAATTCTGCTTCACTTTTTCAGGCCAGGCAAAGTTCTACATTGTTGCTCACAGGTCTGGATGGGTCATCGCTATGTTCCAGATGATAAGCAACAGAACATGGGGCTCTAAAGCCAACTTTTCCTCTTCTCTTTCCTGTCCTTTCCAAAGGGCCTGGTGTGGGAAGGTTGTGGTAGTACAGGGAGGCCAACTTCTTCCTGGTTTGTCTGGGCCTTTGCAGGGGTTAGCATCCCAAGTCCCAGGTTCAGGGAGCCCTCTCCAGTTTCAGACAAACCAGGAGGAAGTAAGATGTGCTGACACTGGGCTTTGGGGAGGATGAGTGTATGACTGGAGACTGTATTTGTTTGCTAGGGTCACCATAACAAAACACCAGGGACTAGGCTTAAAGAACAGAAATTTGTTTCTCACAGTTCTGGATGCTGGAAGTCAGGTCTATGTGTCAGTGAGATTGGGTTCTCCTGAAGCCTTTCTGCTCTGTGGTTGGAGATGTAAGTCCCCTTGTGGGGGCTTTAAGGGTCACTCCAACACAGCCGTGGAAATTATACTTGGTTAGGCATAGGAAATTAGATTTATTATACTGATGTGTGCTGGTGAGGCAGGAGGCAGATGGGCCCCCCTCCACCCAGGGTAAAACAATTGGAAATTCATTCTCTATTGACTGAAACTCCAAGACAAGAATCTCAGGGCAATTAAGGGAGGAGGCTGGAGCCTGCACCGACCACATATTTCTTGTTCCAGAAGTCAGTAGACCTCCCCAACCACATATGTGCAAAAAAGGCTCCTTGGAGGCCAAAGGGGAGTCATGACAAGGAATGTTCTACCCATAGGCCTTTGTGGTAGAACCCATCTTGGCTAAGAGATGCATGTGCATGTGAGAGGATCCTGAGAAACACCAAATATCGGCCACGAACCAAGCAAATCAAAATGAATGGCCGAAGAAAATCCAGAAGAAATACCACATAAAAGTAATTCAAACTACCATGAGGATGGAACTCAGCAATGCTCCCTCTGAGTCTGTCGTGTGTCTATCCACATGTGCTGTACTCTTTTTCCTCCTAATAAATACTTGACTTGCTTCACTAATTTTCATCTTTGTGGAAATTCTTTTCTGCAGAGCTGAAGGGCCAGGGCCCTTGTCATTGATCACTGGTCTAGTGACTAGGATCTGGTGCTTTTACCGCCACAACCCAGCCCGTCTCTGGCAGGGAACCCAGGTCCTCCTCCAAGCCATTGCAGGCCGAGGTCACTGGAGATCACTAGAAGGGGAGTCGTGGCATAACATACAGGAGGATACATGGGAGGAGAGTCCAGGGAGTAGGTTGGGGATGCCAAGGAGGGGCGGGGACCTGTAGGAAGTACCTTGACTGGGAGTCGGGGTGGAGTTACAGAAGCATGAGGGAGGTTCACTGGTGCATTTGAACATCACTAGGTCACACTCAGGTTTCCCTGGTGGCTCTGATAGTAAAGAATCTACTTGTAATGCAGAAGACTCCTTGGGAAAGATCCCCCAGAGAAGAGAATGGCTGTCCACTCCAGTTTTCTTGCCTGAGGAATCCTGTGGATAGAGGAGCCTTGCGGGTTATGGTCCATGGGATCACATAGAGTTGGACATGACTGAGCGACTAACACAACGCTACTACTAGGCCACTCAAAGGAGGGCGAGAAGAGGAGCTTATGACACGAAACAACCTTATCACACTGATGCAGCTGGTCACCTGGGCAGGGACTCACAGGCTGTTTATGGGGACGGGGAGGCATCAGGAGAATTAAGTTTTAAAAATGTACTATACACACCTTGGCTTGCAGATGGCTGTCTTCTGGCTGTGTCCTCACACAACCTTTTTCTCTGTCTGCAGGCATCCTTGGTGTCTCTTCCTCTTCTTAAAACGGCACGGATCATATTGATGAGAGGCCTGCCCTTATGACCTCATTTAATCTTCATTACGTCTATCAAGGTTCTATCTCCAGACTCACACAGGGGGTTAAGGCTTCAACATATGAAACTGGAGCGAGCACAGTTCTCTCCATAACAGCATCTGTGAATTTTTTAAATTCGTTAATTAATTTTTGTCTGTGCCGGGTCCTCACTGCTGCGTGCAGGCCTTCTCTAGTTGCAGCCAGCGGGCTGCTCTTCATTGCAGCGTATGGAATTCTCATTGCAGGAGTGGCTTCTCCTGTTGTGGTGCATGGGGTTGAGGGCATGCAGGCTTTGGTGATTGCAGTTCCGGGGATCTATAGCACAGGCTCAGCAGTTGTGGTGCATGGGCTGAGCTGTCCCACGGCATGTGGAATCTTACCTGATCAGAGGTTGAACCCGTGTCCCCTGCTCCCCCCTCGCTGACAGGTGGGTTCTTAACCTCTGGACCAGCAGAGAAGTTCTGTGAGTTTTAATGCAAAGGCTTTTCAGAGCATCCATTCCTGCATCGGGAACTCAAGGCAACTGAAAATGTTGCAGAAAGGGGGACCCCCTCCAGGGCCCAAGAATCTCTTGTCCCACATTAAGAAATGAATTGTCCGAGGAGACACCATGCTGACCAAGCAAGAGACTTTATTGGGAAGGGGCGCCTGGGTGAAGAGCAGTAAGGTAAGGGAACCCAGGAGAACTGTTCGACCACGTGGCTGGCAGTCCCTGGTTTTTTGTTGATGGAATTAGTTTCCAGGTCCTATGTGGCCAATCATTCTGAATCAGGGTCTTTCCTGGTGGTGCACGCATTGTTCAACCAACATGGATTCTAGCAAGGAGATTCTGGGAGGCTGGAAGGACATGTGACATTTTGTTTTGACTTTTCCCAAATTATTCTGATTGGTGGTGGCTTGTTAGTTCCATATTCCTTACCAGGACCTCCTGTCATAAAACAACTCATGCTAATCACTGCTGTGGTACTTGACCAGGATGGGAGGTTTCAGTCAGTGTTTCTTCTAACAAAAGTGCTCTCTGCACATTGGTGCTCTGTTACTTCCCTGTTGCTGGCCTTTGTAGCACATGCAGTGATCTTTAATTGGAGGGCATATCTCAATACCAAACGAGCAACAAGTGGAATTTTGATGATGAGTTCAGATCCCCTGAGGGTTTCCCAGGTGCTGCAGTGATAAAGAACCCGCCTGCTAGTGCAGGGGACACAAGACATGCAAGAGACTTGGGTTTGATCCTTGGGTTGGGAAGATCCCCTGGAGGAGGAAATGGCAACCCATTCCAGTATTCTTGCCTGGAAAATTCCATGGACAGAGGAGACTGGTGGGCTACAGTCCATGGGGACACAGAGTCAGACCATGACTGAGCATACACACATACACATACACACATGAGATCCACTGACTCCAATGTTTCTAAAGCAGAAATAAGGCCTCTCCCAAACTTTCCTTGCTCCAGGCCCTACACAGTTGCCCACTGCACCAGGAGCAGCATCACAGATCCTCAGTTCCTAGATGCGCTGTGCCATCCACCTGTCTCTCTGACCTCATCTCATCCACTCCATGATGCTGCTCCTCTGCTCTGGCTGGTCACACTGGTTTCCTCTTCTTTCCTTGAAAATGCTAAACTGGCCTCTCTCAGGGGACATTTGCATTGGCTGTTCCTTCTGCTCAGAACTCTGTTCCCCATATCATTCCCTGGCACCCCCTTCATTCTTCAGAACTCCACCTCTTTTGTGTTCTGTCCATTAAATTCCATTGTTGGGGGTTGTGGGGGAGGCTCCTCTCATGCATCCAACGAGCCAATCTACGGACATCGTCTTAGGGTCCAACAGTTCCACCCAATTCCAACACTATCTACCTGGATACAGTCAGATTCCACAGGCTAAGGGCTCAGTCCTACTGTCCCCCAAAACTTCAGATGCCAGTCGCAAGTCCAGGTTGTTACCTGTACTTCTGACAAACTGGCTGGAAATCAGAGGTTCCCACAACCCCTCCTCAGGTTCAGTTAATTTGCCAGAGTGACTGATGCAACTCAGAGAAATATTTCATGTATTAGATTACTGGTTTATTACAAAGGATTTAACTCAGGAACAGCCAGATGGAAGAGATGCACAGGGCAAGGTTTAGAAAAGGGGTGCAGAGTTTCCATGCTCTCTACAAACACTTTCCCCAAATCTCCATGTGTTCACCAACCTGGAAGTTCTCTGAACCTAGTCCTTTTGGGGTTTTACGAAGGCTTCATTACCGAGGTATGATTGATTATATCATGTTACTGAGTCCAAGCTCACTCTGTTCACTGCATGACAGGCTAGTTAACCCAGGCCAGTCAACCTGAGAGACAGGTGCGAAGGCAAGGAACGTGACTTTATTCAGAAAGTCTGCTGACTGAGAAGATGGAAGACTAATGTCTCAAAATAACCATCTTATTGGGGTCTGGATGCCAGGTTCTTTTATAGAACAGAGAGGGGAGAGGTGAGGAAGTAAAGTAAAAAACCCATTAATCTTGCAAATATCTCCTGAAATGGCTAGCCTTG
Source organism: Bos mutus (assembly GCF_027580195.1). Classification (NCBI taxonomy): domain Eukaryota; kingdom Metazoa; phylum Chordata; class Mammalia; order Artiodactyla; family Bovidae; genus Bos; species Bos mutus. The sequence continues at coordinate 18,868,245 of NC_091641.1, read as the reverse complement.
GGGACTGGATGTGTTCATTTCTTCATTCCTGCAGCCATCCATGGGTGGACAGGGTCCTGAAAAAAGACATTTGGATTTGATATTCAGGCAGAGGGGCAGGGTTCCCCAAGGCAGGCCATTACGTGTAAATAGTATCCTTTCAGTAAACAAAAGCAATGGGAAGCAAAAGTGAAAGTGAAAGAAACAGATTCAACATGGAGTCAGTTCTTCCTTATCACCATCATGGGCCATGGCTGATTGAACTAATCTTCAGCCCCTTTCCCATCCCTGGGAGGTCAAGCAGTGGGACTGTAAATTCTAACTCTCTAATACAGCTTGTTTCCCCTGGCAACCAGGCCACAGTCTTAGGTGTAGTCCAGAAGTCACCTCATTAACATAAAAATAGACACTTTATCACTCTCCAAACTAGGAAATTCCTAGGGTTTTGAGAACTGCCAGCAGGATTGTGGACGAAGACCAAATACGTATTTCTTATTACAAATCACAGCATTGTACCACTCAAGTGCCACCTCTTTTGAATGGCCTTCCCTCTGTGTCTTAGCCATATTTCCCACCAAATTTAAATTATTCCGTCACTTGTAGGTGGTGGGAGAGATCAGGTGGGTCTGTTCATCTGTTATCTATTTATTGGGATCCTCATTATTTATGAGGGAATGGAGAATCAACAGTAAATAAGACAGATCTTCTCTTCCCCAAAGAACTTACAATTTGGAGTAGGGAGGAAGACAATAAACATAAATGTCCAAATATAATCATCTCTGGTTAGATGGACACTTTGAAAAAGCAGCATGTAGACTATCAGTCCTTCTGGAAAACTGCTGGAGTAATCCGTATGGCCTAAACATTTATTTCTAAGATTCCACTTGAGTACATGGTTAGGATGTTCATCTTGGGATGGTTTTCAAACCAACATGTAGTGCTCTGTGTACAAGTTGAAGAATTTTCAGGCATATGGTAGAATGAGAGGAGAATAAAGTTTATCAGAGTGGGAGATGCTGTTAGAACAGCAGACCAGCTCAAGGGAGAGTCAACCCCTTTCTCGGGCTAGTAGCCAATTTTTATAGCTTCAAGACAGAGAAAGTTCCACTGGAATTTGGCATTAGGTGATTGGTTAGGATGCTATCAGCTTCCCAGTTGGCACTAGTGGTAAAGATCCTGCCTCATGATGCAGGAGACATAAGAGACATGGGTTTGATCCCTGGGTCGGGAAGATTCTCCAGAGAAGGGCATGGCAACCCAGGGCAATAGGGTGGGTATTTTACCTAATATGGGGTCAGGGAACTGGCCAGTTTTGATCCAGAGGCTCATGGCAACAGTTGTTATGGGGCTTGGTCAGTTCCAGAGAATTTTATCCCGTGACCTTGGTACAGGGTTCCACACCGGTGACCTTGGTATAGGGCTCCATGGAATCTGCATACAACTTTCCATATGGGAATCTGGCTCTGGCTCTGTGTTTGCATGCTTGATCTTTCTGATCTTGTATAGTTACAGATTATAGTGATCTTAAGAAGGGTGAAGGCAGGAAAGTTTCCGTGTGCACAAGAAAAGGAAGGGTGAGTTTTGACAATGGTGTATTCATCCCATATCTAACACTGAGGATGGATCTGTTAACTTGAAAAATAGTCACAACCCAAAAGTTGAGAGTTAAAATTTATTTGGTAGGAATTTTTAAGACTTCAAGCCTTGGACACAGCAGCTCAACTAACACTGAGAGAACTGCTCTGAGGAGATGAGGAGGAGGAACCAGGTTATATAGAAGTTTTGCAACAAAAGGCAGGTAGTCTGAAGATCAAAAGATTATTTTTAATGAAAGAAAAGTAGATACCCCAAGTTAAGGAATATAGCACTTTTCTATGTATGGGAAGATGCAAGAGGCTCACTGAAATCCTCCCTTTGATAAGCACCTCTGCTGTCTGGGGCCAGCATCCTGTGTTTTTCACATCCTGAGCTTCCTCAGGGCTCATCATAGGGAGTGGCAGTAGTGGAGCTGTTAGATGGTAGGTATTCTTTTCTCCCTGAGTGCCCTCGGGAATCGGGAGCATCACATTGGAGGGCTGCCATCACCGATGACTATGACATCCTTGTTTACTGATGTGGCAGTAGATACTCCATTTCTCAGATCCCTCTACATATGAAGAAAATTTTGTAACAGCTGGAAGAGTACTCTTCTCCAAAGGACTCCTGGGTCTCAACTGGCTATAAACTTGCTATAGACTCAGTGTCTGTGTCCTGTCCACATTCATAATGTTGAAATGATGGTATTTAGAGGTGGGGCCTTTGGGAGATACTTAGGTTCAGATGGTGGGATTTGTTGCTGTTGTTTAGTCACTAAGTCATGCCCTACTCTTTGAGACCGCATGGACTGTAGCCCGCCAGGATCCTCTGTCCATGGGATTTCCCAGGTAAGAATATTGGGGGGGGGTTGCCATTTCCTTCCCCAAGGGATCTTTCTCGGCCAGGGATTGAACCCAATGTCTCCTGCATTGGCAGGCGGATTCTTTACAACTGAGCCACCAGGGAAGCCCTATGATCCCTTATAAAGGGAGCTCAGCTCAGCTCTCTCTCTTCTCCCCACTGTATGAGGATGCAGTGAGAAAGCAGCTGATTGCAAGCCAGGAAGAGAGCCCTCACAAGAACCCAAGCGTTGCTGACATCCTGAGCTCAGTCTTCCAGCCCCTACACCTGTGAGAAAAGAAACTTCTGTTGTTTAAGCCATCTAAACTACAGTATTTTGTTATGACAGTCAGAAGAGATTAAGAGCTCAAATCAGCAAATATTAACCGAGTGTCATAGGGCAATATGCCAGGCCTGGGGGACATTAAATAAAAAGGTCTTTGCCTTCGAAGAGCTCATAGTTCAGTGGTGGAGACTGAAATTTAGATTGCACTACAGACAAAAAATGCTTTCAAGTGACCTCCACTTAGTCTTTTTACAGGGATTCTTGACACTTTCCCATTTCTTTTGTAAAACCTTGTAGGGGGCTGAACTATGTCTTACTCCAATACCTACGAATGTGGCCTGATTTGAAAACAAGGTCTTGGTAGATATAATTAAGTGTTAAAAATGTGATCATACTAGATTTAGGGTGGATTCTAAATCCAATGATTGGTGTCCTTATGAAAGGAGAGGGAGATTTGACACACACTCAGAGGAGAAAACCACATAAGGAGGGAGGTAGAGATTGGAATGAGTCCTCTACAAGTCAAGGAACCAGAGGATATCCAGAGCCACAGGAGGTCAGAAAGAGGCATGGTATGTTCTCCTCCAGAAGGAAACAACCCTGCCAATACTTTGATTTTGAACTTCTCCAGGACAGTGAGAGAGTAAGTTTCCATTGTTTAAAGGCATCAACTTTCTCAATCTCAGATGTGCAGATGACACCACTCTAGTAACAGAAAGCAAAGAGGAACTAAAGAGCCTGTTGATGAAGGTGAAAGAGGAGAATGAAAACAGCTGGCTTAAAACTCAACATTCGAAAAGTGAAGACTATGGCATCCCATCACTTTATGGCAAATAGAAGGGGAAAAAGTGGAAGCAGTGACAGATTTTATTTTCTTGGACTCCCAATTCACTGTGGATGGTGACTGCAGCCCTAAAATTAAAAGATGCTTGCTCCTTGGAAGAAAAGCTATGACAAACCTAGGTAGCATATTAAAAAGCAGAAACATCACTTTGTCAACAAAGGTCTGTGTAGTCAAAGCTAAGGTTTTTCCAGTAGTCGTGAATGGATGTGACAATCGGACCATAAAGAAGGCTGAGCCCTGAAAAATTGATGCTTTTGAATTGTGGTGCTGGAGAAGACTCTTAAGAATCCCTTGGACTGCAAGGAGATCAAACCAGTCAATCCTAAAAGAATCAACCCTGAATATTAATTGAGAGGACTGATGCTGAAACTGAAGCTCCAGTACTTTGGCCACCTGATGGGAAGAGCCATTTCATTGGAAAAGACCCTGATGCTGGGAAAGACTGAAGGCAGGAGGAGAAGGGCGCGACAGAGGATGAGTTGGTTGGATGGCATCACCGACTCGATGGACATGAGTTTGAGCAAACTCTGGGAGATAGTGAAGGCCATGGAAATGTGGCATAATGCAGTCCATGGGGTCGCAAAGAGTCAGACACGACTTAGCGACTGAACAAAAACAACTCTGTAGAGCTTTGTCAAGGTTATCTCCTGTTTGTTGGAGGATTGAATGAGCTTAAATGTATAAAGATACTAGAATAGTGCCAGGCAGGTGGTGAGTGCTCAGTGAGTACCAGCTATCAGCATTGGGTGATTTGCTCATTCTACAGTTTTTTACTGAGTATCACTTTATGGCCAGCGCTCTGATTCTACCTCAATTTTGCATTGAAAGGTTTCAGTAGATTACATGTTCATGTCCACCCACCCCTCCACATTCATATGCTGAAATTCTAATCCCTCATGTGATGGTGTTGGTGAAACGGAGCAGGACTCTATGGTTCTTGCCCCTCATGTCCTCTGCCTCCTTTTTATCTGTGGGAGAACTTTGGCCAAAGAATGGATTTGATCAGAGAAGTGAGAAAAGTGCAGAAACAAAGGACACCAAATAATAATAAGGCAGTCATTAAGCATCGTCAAGGACCTTTAGTTCCTTCTCAAGGGCAATAGATAATATTCTGTGCCATTCGCAGTGAGCTGTCTTTTAGATACTGAAACCCCACCCCACCCCACCCCCAAGTTCAAGAAGTTAACGACATGATGACCAGATTGTAGCTAGCCATGACATAAGCTGCCACAATTCTGAGAATCAGCCTCAAGGAAATGGGAACAAACTGACCATGGAACTGAAGATTTACTCTACTTGAGAGTCAAGATGCTGCTGGTCAGACCACCAATGACTAATTTCAAGATGACTGTCGGAGCTGACTATATTGTTTCTACAAGTAGGCCCCTCCTTCATCCAATAAAAGCTCTTGCTCACTGATCATCAGTGTGTGTGTGTGTGTGTGTGTTTGGTGGGGAAGTGGGGGTCAGCTTTCAGATAGGTGTTCACTCCCACCCCCCACCCCAGCCTCCTGGTTGCCAGTATCCAAAATAAAGCAACCTTTCCTTTGCACTAACCTGGCCTCTGTATTGGCTTTTGAGCACCTAGCAACTGGACACCACTTTTGGTTACACTGGGAAGAATGGAGGCTTCGGAAGGGAAAGAGGTCATGAGAGTGGAGCCGTCATGAATGGGGTTACTGTCCTATAAGAAGGACCCCAGAGAGCTCTCTTGCCCTCCTTCTGCCATGTGAAGACACAAGGAGAAGTTTACCTCCCAGAAGAGGGTCGTCATCAGAACTGGCATCCTGATCTCAGACACCCAGCCTCTAGAACTGTGAGAAATAAATTTCTTTTATGTATAAGCCACCCAGTCTGTGGACCTTTGTTCTATCAGCCTGAACGAACACAGAGGTTTTATGTTCAGTGTGTTATTGGGCATTACCTTGCACGTGAACTACATTCCCAAGGTGCCTTTAGTCTGAAACAAATGTTTGACATCCATAATGACCCAAGATGTCAAAGAGAAAGTGTTAACAGCTCAGTCATGTCCAACTCTTTGACTCCCCATGGACTGTAGAGTGATTAGCCATTTCCACCTCTTCCTGACCCCAGGGATCGAACCCACGTCCGCTGCATTGCAGGCAGATTCTTTACTGTCTGAGCCACCAAAGATCTCAAAGAGAATAGAAATATTGCATGTTTATAAACACATTTTTTTTTCATGTAATTGGAAAAAAGAGTAAATTCCTGGAACATAGAAAACAAAGAATCATCCTTAAGTTGACCATCCATGCTTAGCCACTATTTACATTTTAATGTCTTTTCTTCTGGGCATTTTTTATGCATAGTTTTTTGTTAACATAATTATATCCATTCCCTATATACAATTTTTATCTGTGTTTTTTTCAGTGCCTATTATATCACAAGCATTTTCCATATTATACAGACTTTCACAAGCATTTTCCATATTATACAGACTTCATGAACTTTGCATTTTTACAGTTCCATAATGTTTCATGCTAGGATTATGACATAGATTAGTTAATGAAACATTTAAATTAAAAAAGAATTCTCACTATTACTTATGCTGTTGTGCCGATAATCTTGGTGCATACATCCACCCCTTCTCAGTTCCCAATCCACCACCAGTATTTCCCGTGACTTCATGAAGCGATACACTCCATTGTGTAATTACTGGATCAAACGGTGTGACCATTTTAAGGCACTGGATATGCATTTACAAATCACTCTCTTAAAAAAAGGCTGGGCCAATTTACACTCTGATCTGCAATGTTAAGAAAATACCCATTTTGCCACACTTGTGTTAATATACCTATTACCATTTTAAAAGACCAGCTAATTTAAAAAGCATAAAATGTGATTGTTTTTATTTGCATGGCTTTGATTAGTAGTGATATTGAACATTTCCCCATGTTTTTTAAACAGTAACGTTTTGTCTCGGGAAAATGTTTGTTTAAGCCGTCTCCCCATTCATCCATGGTATCTCTGTTTCTCTTAAAGATTTGTATTAATTCAAATGTATAGGTACATGGTTCCTTTTGGTTATATCTGCTTCAAATGTGTTTCCCTGTTTGTTGTTTTCCTTTTAAGTTTGATTAGTTTTTTTTTATGGGCAGAAGATTTAAATTTTTTGTAACCACATCTACCCATCTTTTCCTTTGTGATTTTTTAAACTCTTTTCTAAATCTAGACACTCCACTTTGCAGAAGGTGATAAGTATTCGTTTTTCTTATAATTTATTTATACTTTGATTAAAAAATAGCTCTTTGATCTATTTGGAATTTGTTTTATTGGATAACATTGAAGACATTTTTCACATAATCATTTGTCCCAATACAAATTATTCAATACCCTTATTTTTCCTCTCTTTATTATATACTGAATTCTCCCATGTAGTGGAGTATAATCTAAGCTATCTGTTATGTCTTGTTGAACCGTTGTACCACATTGTTTAAATGACTGTATTTGCAAAGTCTGTTTAAATATCTGTTAATGCTGGTACTAGGGTGGTTCAGGTTAAGGAGAGGTATCTGGAATAAAGTATCTTTTCTCTTTCTCCTGCCTCGTAGCAAGAAACCTGTCAGAAGATAAGCGATGGTGACGTGACATCACCATGTAGTACTAGTTTAGTCTCCAAGTTGTGGCCGACTCCTGCGACCCCATGGACTGTAGTCTGCCGGGCTCCTTCGTTCATGGGATGCTCCAGGCAAGAGTACTGGAGTGGGGTGCCATTTCCTTCTCCAGGGGATCTTCCCGACCCAGGAATCGAACCCAGGAATCGAACCCAGGTTTCCTGAATTGCAGGCAGATACTTTACTGACTGAGCTATGAGGGAAGCCTGACATCACCATAAAACAAAGAATAATGCTAATCCCAGCAAATGTGACCACCTTAAATGATTTTTGGATCTTTTGTTATTTCAACTTTATTGAGGTGTATTTCCTATACAGTTATAAGATTTTAAAAGTGTACATCATGGTATTTTGATACACATTTACATTTTGAAAGGATTTCCCTGACGTAGTTAATTAACACATCCAGTACTTCACATATTTTTCTTTTTTTTCGGTGAGAACATTTAAGTTTTGTTCTCTTAGCAAATTTCAGTTATACAATACAGTGTTTTCAACTCTAGTCACCATGTAATTCATTTTCTAACTGAAATTTTGCACTCTTTTACCAACTTCTCCCCATTTCTCCTATCCCCAGCTTTTAGCAACCAGATTTCTAATCTATGAGTTTGACTTCTTTTTTTTAGATTTTACATATAATGATACCTGTAGTATTTGTCTTTGGCTTGTTTTACTTAGCATAATGCCCTCAAGTTCCTCCCAATTTATAAAAAATAGCAAGACTTCCTTCTTTCTCAGGGTTGAACAATATTCCATTGTATAAATATACCACATCTTTATCCATCTATCCTTTGACAGACAGATCATTTTCATATCTTGGCTATTGTGAATAATGCTGCCATGAACATGTGAATGCAGATACCTCTTTGAGACAGTGATTTCATTTCCTTTGGATGCATACCGAGAAGTGGAATGGCTGGTAGCTCTCTTTTTAATTTTTTGAGGAACCTCTGTACTGTTTTCCATGGTGGCATTTTACATTCCGACCGACAGTGCACAAGGGTTCCCTTTTCTCCACATTCTCATCAACATTTGGTATCCCTTGCCTTCTTGAGGACAGCCATCCAAATAGGTGGGAAGGGATCTCTCACAGTGGTTACTTTGCATTTCCCTGATGACTAGTGATGTTCAGCATCTTTTCATGGGCCTGTTGACCATGTTAATCTGATGTCTGAAGGTCGTTTGTGTCTAGCTCTCTTCTGTGGCCCACCCTGACACCTGCTCTTGTTACTCCAAGTTGGGACTAGGAGTTGAGAGAGGATGGACTTCCTGGAGGGGCTTCCCAGGTGGCGCAGTGGTGAAGAATCTGCCTGCAAATGCAGGAGACACAAGAGACAAAAGAGACATGAGTTCGACCCCTGGGTTGGGAAGATCCCCTGGAGAAGGAAATGGCAACCCACTGCAGTATTCTTGCCCAGGAAATCCTATAGACAGAGGAGCCTGGTGGGCTACAGTCCATGGGATCGCAAGGAGGACTGAGCACGCACACAGGAGCTTCCTGGAGGCAAGTTTTATTCTCATCCTCCCCACGTGCAGCACTGTAGGTCCTCGAGCATCCAGAGCTCAGTCCTTCACTGATTTTTCTTCCGTTTTCCTCTACCTTGTCAACTACAAACGGGCACCTGCCTCTCCTCTGCAAGGGTTAAACCATGTGCTGCTGCAGCTGCTGATTTTTAACACCCATGAGAGGAGTTCAGGGTGGAGGGTAGAAATGAGACACTCTGTGCTCAGCCAGGGTAGGGGTTGGGGGGCTGGAACTGGCAGGACAGGTCTTCAGATAATTAGATACTTTTAGGAGCCAGTTTTATGAGCCCAATTCTTGTATCTCCTTATATCTAGAAAAGCACTGAAACCCTTTATGGTGATAACTGTTTCTTGTGACTAGCGGAAAGGTTCATGAGAAGAGCAGAAACCTTCTGGGAAAATAAGATCACATGTACTCTCCCTTCACCAAAATCACATGTATACTAACCTTTCCCCCAAGCCTCCTTGAGCAGTTTCTCAGAACTATCTGAAGTATTGTTTCCTGGGCTGCCATCCTCACTTTTTAAAAAGTATGTATTTATTTATTCAGCTGCACTGGGTCTTAGTTGCAGCACGTGGGGTCTTCATTATACTCTTCATTATACCATGTGGAATTTTTCGTCATGGCATTGTGGCTTAGTTGTCCAGTGGCATGTGGGATCTCAATTCTGGTTATGTGGGATTGAACCAGTGTCCTCTGCATTTGAAGGTGGATTCTTAACCACTGGACCACCAGTGAAGTCCCTGAAGTCCTCATTTTGCGCCCAATAAAACTTAATTTGCAACACTCACCATGTGCATTTTTTAAAATCGACAACCTGAATCTCCTCCTTCCCCTCCAGCCTGACACAAACATCTTGCCATCACAGGCATCCACTGATTTGCCTTTTTTTCTCAGAGGATTGCATTTCTCCTGATATTAGCCAGGTGCCCCTCCCAAGGTGAAAACCTTATCCTTAAATCCTTGGAATACATCTTTGTCTACTCTCTTTCAGACCTGATGATTTTCATATTTTGCTACTTCTAATTTTCCTCACGTACTCTCAGGTGCTTTGCTATACAGAGTGGGGGATGGGAAGAGCTAAATTAGAGGGATATAGAACATATGATAGGAAAGGGGGACCAAGGAGCTGTTCCAGAAGAAAACCTTCTCAGTCATCTGAGTGGAACTTCGCGTGTCTCAGAAGTTTAAAGGAGCAATATTCAATACACATGCTGCCTACGACACTCAGGCAGGAACCTCTAGCAGACAGGGCAAGCAGATCACAGGAAATTAACACTCCACCACGTCTGCAGGCCAGCCCAGACGTGTCATCCTCTCATCTAGCTATAGGAGTTGATATTCTCTGTGTAGCAGTTTAAAAATGAATTCAGATTCTGAAAGGAGCATGTTTTCAAAATTCATCAGAACGAGTCCATGAAAGATCTGAGCAGATCACACCACTATGGATCAGGTATCAGCAAAGGTGACAGGTGTAATAAAAATATTCAGGCAGGATTTACTTATTCACTTAGTTAGTCATTCGTTCAGTCATGCAACAAATGCTTATCAAATTCCTACTCTATGCCAGGTATTTTTCTCATCCTAGGAACTTGAGATCCAGGGGTGAAATCAACCTGGTCTCCTGGCGGACGCATTCTAGCCAAATCAAATGGAGGAGACAGGTAACATAATGCATTCTTTCTCCTTCTATCTTTTATTTTTCAACCTTCTGCATTAATGCTTATAAATGAAATGTGGAAATCAATTCTGGTGGCAGTTTACCGGTAATCAGTAGAGGTACTTTCCACACAGGCAATGCTGCTGGAAGCGATGTGGTGAATATGTATTGTGACTCTTATAAATATGTTTCTGCTCAGCACTGCCTCTTGAAAAGGAGTGATTTTACACCCACTGAGCTATTTTGCCGATATAACAACCGCAAGACAGATAACAGTTTTGCCCACATGCGATCAGGGAAACGGGAGACGTCCAAGGGGGATTCTTTTTAAAATTATTTTTACTGTTCTTATTAAAAATTTTTTTCTTTTTAAATTAATTAATTTTGTTTGGCTATCCTAGGCCTTCTTCGTTGCTGTGCAGAGACTTTCTCTAGTCGTGGTGAGTAGGGGCTACTTTCAAGTCGCTTCTCATTGTTCGTGAGCTTCTCATGGGCTTCTCATTTTGGGGGTTTCTCTTCTTATCGAGCACAGGTTCTAGGCACGTGGGCTTCGGTAATTCTGGTGCTGAGGCTTAGTTGTTCTGTGGCATGTGGAATCTCCTCGCACCAGGGACCGAACTCCAGTCCCCCGCACTGGCAGGTAGAGGTTTTAGCCACTGGACTACCAGAGAAATCCCAAGGGGAAGTCTTGTCTTGTGGAGCCACTCAAAATATCAAGTTGTTTGAAAAACAAAGAAAAAATTTTTTTCCTTTCCCCAAGAGGTTAAAAAGGGAGGGGAAAAAACCTAACGTTCAAACAAGGAAGATTCAAGATTAGTTATAGATACTTTGTGGGCTTAACTGAGAGTTGGGAAATTCTTAATTATAAGTTACAATCTCTTGACTTCTTTATTTGATTTGGCAAATCCATACTTAGCCATGGCTTATTATCGGCCTCACTCAGTGTTTGGCATAGAATGCACTCTAAATGAGTTTCTTTCTTTTTTTTTTTTTTTTTTTTTTGTTTTTAACAAACACTGTGACAGATTCTGGAGATATAAGATATTGCCATTAACCTTGCTGCTGCTGCTAAGTCACGTCAGTCGTGTCCGACTCTGTGCGACCCCATAGACGGCAGCCCACCAGGCTCCCCCGTCCCTGGGATTCTCCAGGCAAGGACACTTGCCTTCTCCAATGCATGAAAGTGAAAAGTGAAAGTGAAGTCGCTCAGTTGTGTCCGACTCTTAGCGATCCCATGGATTGCAGCCCACCAGGCTCCTCCATCCATGGGATTTTCCAGGCAAGAGTACTGGAGTGGGGTGCCATTGCCTTCTCCCGCCATTAACCTTAAGGAGATCATAATTTAGGGTGGAAAACAGTTTCGTGAACAGCTAACTCTAATGTAATAGTGACCAAAGCCTATTGAACTCTTACTATATTCCAGGCACCAGGCTCAAAACTTATTGCCTGCTAATCCTATGAAATGGGCACTAATGTCTTTTTAGGTTAATGATGAGGACACAAATGCTGAGACAGGTTCACAATGTTATGAACTGCGATTGGAACCCAGATCTTTGGGATTCAAATATCCACTTGCTTGCGTACCTAGCTGCCTGGCCTCTCTTGCCTACTCTGTGGCCTTGCAGATGTGAGTGATGTATTTAGAAGGCAGGACAGGAAAGGCTGCTGGTTCTCCTGGAGAAGGGTCTAGAAAATGTTCACAGGGAAAATGCATTTCACTTGGCATCTTGAAGTTTTCAAGCGCAGGTGAGCTGAGTGATTTGGCATGCCATTAATTGTGATAAACGACATGGGACACTGGACATGGTATCGCCTCATTTTGCTGATCTGGTTTTGTCCTGGTGACCACATCCGGGAACCTGCAAGCTCATCCATCTCATCAGGCACTTCAGTGTCTGGGTTGAGAGAACTTGGCCCCTCCTTCCAGCTCCTCTTCCCTGACCAGCGACTGAGGCTGTCTCCCTGACAGTCTGCCTTTCCTCCCTGTCTGGATGCCTTCCCCATCTCCCTTTCTACTGTGGCTTCACACAGGGCTGTGCTGACTTGGGGCTGAGCTACCACTTCTGTTATTGACACAACCTCACTGGAAAATCTGCCCTGTCTTCTAGGCTTTCTCTCTTCATCTGTAACCAACTCTCACTCTGCACTCCCCTCAGTGTGGATTCCAGCGCAGTGGTTCTGTCCAGCTAATGGCCTTTTCATTCCCCTTCTATCATGCAGCTCACCCCACTTCAGGCTTTAGGATAAAGGCTACGGCACCACTCTCAGAGCTGGGCAAAAGGGATCCCCGTGCTTTGGAGGCCCCATTCTGGTTCCTCTCTGCCTACCTCCCCTCCCCATACCACACACACACACACACACACACACGGTCCTATGGTAGAGCACAGGGAACCACATTTCATATCCTGTGATAAACCACAGCAGAGAAGTATATGAAAAAGGATGTGTATATATATATATGTATCTATAACTGAGTCACTTTGCTGTACAGAAATAATTGACACAACATTGTAGATCAACTATAATCAACAACAGCAACAACAAATTAACATGCCAAAGAACATACGTATCCAGAGAGAGTGCTTTCCTAGACCGTACTCTGCTTGTCAGAATCCTGCATTTCCTGGTTCAAATGGCCCCACGCTCACATTCAAGGCCTGTTTGGGAGTTTTTCTGTGTCTGTGTTTCAGAGGCTGGGCTGTGTGGGTTTGTGCCTTTTGAGGCCCGAGGGCTGTTTGAAGCAGAGTATGGATGGTCTTGGACATGCAGGCTAGGGTATCCACAGGCTTATACGAGAGGATGTGGTGTAGAACAGAGCTGAGAGAGGGCCCAGGGCTCAGAGTTGGCTTTTCCCATACATGGAATGGGTTTGAGAATTCTGCATGAGAACTTGGCCTTCAGGTTGTTATGAAGGTAGAGCGTATTTTATTTAGGTTTTCTTTTTGTAACAGTTTAGCATATGGTATAAGGGTCTTATGTTCTTACTCTTGCTCTTGACTCTTGTAAATGTTAGAGATGGGCTCACATTGTACAGTTATCTTTCATAAAGGAGCCAAATCTGGTAAATTTTATTTTCTCCCAGGGAGAGGTGTTTCATGGTGTATGTCTTGCCAACATGAAGATACTAGTTCTGGGCACAGCCACAAGATGCCAGATGGTACCCAGGTACCAATTGCTAATCATTGATGGATTGTACCATTTAGAGCCTAGAGAATCCTCAGTGCTTTCTATGTGGCCCTGCAGTAGCTGATGAGACATGGAAAAGATTTACTGCCTTGTTTAAACAGAAAGGGGGCTTCCCAGGTGACTCAATGCTAAAGAACCTGCCTGCCAATGCAGGAGATGTGGGTTCGATCCCTGGGTCAGAAAGACCCTCTAGAGAAGAAAATGGCAACCCATTCCAAAATTCTTGCCTGGGAAATCCCATGGACAGAGGAGCCTTGTGGGCTATAGTCCATGGTGTCAAAAAGAGCTGGATGTGACTTAGCGACTAAACAACAACATGGTAAGCCATGCATCTTCATATATAACTTATATGAGCCATGTTTTATGAAATATTATTGGGTATGATATCATTCTTTCTTCACTCAACTTATTGGAAATAAGCCAAATAGAGGTCATACATACATAGTTCTTATTACATTGCTTCTGTTAAGAGATCTTGTAGTAGTTATACACTGCTGTGTAAGAAATTGCCCCCTGCCACCTGCCACCCCAAACTCAGCAGCTTAAAATAGCAGCATGTAGAAATTGGGGTGTGGCTTAGGTGGGTCCTCTGGCTGAGCATCTCTCATGAGGCTATAGTCAAGGTGTGGTCAGGGCTTCACCGTGAGGCTCAAAAAGGGGGAAAGGAGTCCTCTTCCAAGCTCACTCATCTGGCTGTTGGTGAGATTCAGATTCACTGGCTGTGGGACTGAGGCTGTGCTCAATTTCTGCCACATGAGTCTCTCCACAGGGCAGTTCACAACAGGGCAACTTGCTTCAGCAGAGGAAGATGAGAATAAAGCTAGAGAAAGAAAGTGTCAGCAAGACAGAAGTCATCATGTTTTCTTGGAGGTGGCTATGGAATACAGAATTATAAGACATTCCCCTGGTGTACACGTCCTGTATGACCCAGGAGTGCAAATATGATGGGATGGTACTCCCATGATTCTATTACATCATATGGCCCAAAGGGTCTTGCAAATATAATTAAGGTCTCAGATCAGTTGACTTAAAGATAGGGAGATTATCCAGGTGGAACTGACCTGATCACATGAGATCTTTAGAAGGGTAGATACCACATGTATATTTAAGGAGGCTGGTCTCAAGGTCAGAGATGAGGGAAGTAGGAGATTCAAGCACAAGAAGGATTAGACATGCTCTCACTGACTTGAAGATGGAAGAGGCTAGGTGGTGAGGAATGCCGGGGCCTCTGGCAGCTGAGAAGAGCCCACAGATGATAGCTAGCAGGGGAACAGGAACCTCAGTTCTACAATCACAAGAACTGAATTCTGCCAACAGCAAGAATGAGCTTGCAGGTAGATTTTCCTCCAGAATCTGTAGACAAGGACTCAGCCTGACTGACAACTTGATTTCAAACTCATGGCACTTAGAGCAGAGAACCCAGCTAACCTATACCCAGAGTCCTGGCCATGAAAGAAAGTGAGAGTGAAGGTGAAGTCGCTCAGTCGTGTCCAACTCTTTGCGACCCCATGGACTATAGCCTACCAGGCTCCTCAGTCTACAGAATTTTCCAGGCAAGCATACTGGAGTGGGTTGTCATTTCCTTCTCCAGGGGATCCTACCAGCCCAGGGATTGAACCCGGGTCTCCTGCACTGCAGGCAGACGCTTTACCATCTGAGCCACCAGGGAGGCCCTGAAAGAGTGAGGTAATAAATGTGTGTGGCTTTAAGCTTCTCTCTGTGGTGATTTGTTGTGCCCTGTTGTAGTCTGGACTGTATCTCCTTCTACCCTCAGATTCACATCTGAAAGCCCTAACCATGGCCCCGCCCCCCACCTTGAAGGTAAGGCCAATAAGGAGGTAATTGAGGTTGAATAAAGTCATAGGGTGGGACCCTCATCCAATAGGGTTAGTGACCTTAAAAGAAGAAACACCAGGGAGCTGGCTCACTCTTTCCATACACACTCACCAGAGGAAAGGCCATGAAGGGATGCAGTGAGAAGGTGGCCATCTGTGAGCCAGAAAGGGAGCTGTCAGCAGAAACCAGATTGGCTTGGACCTGATCTTGGTCTTCTAGGCACCAGAACTGTGGGAAAATAAAGGTCTGTTGTTCAAGCCACTCATCTGTGGTATTTTTTTATACAGCCAAAGCTGACTAATGCATGCAAATATAGGAAACCTACTTTCCTTCACTGTTGCTACTTTATTCATTAAAGGTAAGCCACTAGATTGAGCCTACACTTGGGAAGAGGGGTTCTACAGAGTATGACACCAGGTAGTGGGGATTCTTGGGTGCCACCTTTCATGTCTGTCACAGATTTAACATAAATACAACAAAACAAAAATATCATTTAGCACATATGCCAGACATCAAGTAGGTGAACTGCTGTCATGGATAGCAATGCTGAGACTACTGGGGGTAATTCCAGTCCTAAACACAATGTACTCCTTGTCCAGTTGTGGCATTTTTCTATTCCCCAAGTGGGCATGGCAAATCATGGGGCATCTTGCTCCTCTGTTTATCTGGGTGGCAATGTGGCACAGAGGTACTTGACATATGATAAATTCAAGTCCCAATGCTACTCCTCACTAAGTATGTGGTCTTGAGCAAATTGCTTATATATTCTGAACCTTTGTTTTCTAGCATGTAAAATGGGCATAAAAAAGAGTACTTGACCCAGAACATCATTATGAGGAATAACTATGTTGCTGCTTGCAGATTTAGAGCACAGGGCCCAGCACATAGTAAATGATTAAAATTTTTATTTATGTTAACAAAATTTAATCTGAGTAAATTTTAAAGATCTTGTTGGCTTTATTCAACGATTCACAAATTGGACAGCATCCAATCTAGCAGATGGAAAGAAGCTCCAAAGAGCTGTACAAGGCAAGGGATTTTATAGGCAAAATGAGCAAGGAAGTTGGATAAGACAAAGAGGCACTTGGTTATTGCAAGATTACTTTCCTACTTGGAATGGCAGGGGTTTATCAGGAGATGACCTAGCTAATTCTCATCATGTGATTCCTGAGTAGCTGGTTTAAGATTCCACTTCTGGGAGAACTAATACGTTAGCTGAGTCTAGGTTTGTTGATGTGGGGCTTAGTACAAGTGACTCCATTTTGGGCCTGTTGTCTTGTCTATTATTATCATTATTATTTTGGCTGCTCTGGGTCTTCTTTGAGGCATGCCAGCTTTCTCTAGTTGCAGCACATGGAGACTTCTCTACTTGTGGCACGAAGGCTTGTTTAGTTTTGAAGCATGGGCACTTCGCCTCTAGAGTGTGTAGACTCAGTGGTTGGGGCACATGGGCTTAACTGCCCCTGTCATGTGAGATCTTAGTTCCTGAACTAGGGATCCAATCAGCATCCCCTGCTTTGGAAGGCAGATTCTTAATCACTAGACCACCAGAGAAGTCTCAACATCTGGTATTAATGTCATTATCAGGAAGGTCTCCTGGACTACCTAAAATGCCACAGACTTGTGATGATGTCTGCCTTTCACTGGAGCAAAGAGTTGATCATGTTCATAGATATTATTTCATTTAATGACATCGGTATTTATTATCCCCAACTTACAAATAGCAAAATTATTAACCCCTAAGGAGGCTGAACAGTATCCCACAGCAATTTAGCGATGAAGTCAGGATTCAAACTGAGGTTCCATGACTCTGAATCCCGTTGCTTCCCACTCCACCATGCTGTCTTTATTGATGTCCTGGGTTTCATGGGGCTCCAGATTTCAGTACCAGCAGGTCACATTAAAGAGCTCATTCTCTTTAATGGAGAGTACTTTTGGCCCAAGCAGAGGTTTTTCTTTATCTAGGATTCCCAGGTCATCAGGACAACTGAAATTATTTACCTTTTTTTTTTTTCTTTGTAGCCTTCCTCACTTCTCCTTTTTATAATCTATTATCTCAAAAAGCCTGGCCTGCTATGAGGATTCCACACAGTTCTCTGGGAGAACATGTGAGTGGTTGGAAGTCAAATTCTCCAGGTCTTTCCCTGCCTG
The DNA here is from genome assembly GCF_027580195.1 of Bos mutus. Taxonomy (NCBI): domain Eukaryota; kingdom Metazoa; phylum Chordata; class Mammalia; order Artiodactyla; family Bovidae; genus Bos; species Bos mutus. The sequence goes on along the minus strand of NC_091641.1, from coordinate 18,850,729 downwards.
GCCTTACCTACAGTCCTGGGATGCTGCATCTGAGGCTGAATGTGGGGGTGAGGGAGGTTGCTGTTGTTGTTCAGCTGCTAAGTCTCATCCGACCCTTTGTGACCCCACGGACTGCAGCCTGCCAGGATCCTGTCCTTCACTATCTCCTGTAGTTTGCTCAGATTCATGTCCATTACATCGGTGATGCCATCTAAGCATCTCAACCTCTGCTCCTTCTCTTTTTGCCTTTAATCTTTCCCAGCATCAGGGTCTTTTCCAATGAGGTGGGGCGGGGGAGGGCTGGGTCTAAATTCCTCCACCCCCATCAGTGCCGCTGGGCCTCTGGGGGCACTGTAGGGATGCAGTCCATTAAGGAATTAGCTTGGTGCTAATGCTTTCCACTGAGAAGAGCTATTCTACTGGGACCTCCTGAGGGGTAGCTGAAAGTGCTTCATTCCTATTCATTCTATTCTCTGCATTCCCTGATTTAATGAGGTCTTTACTTCTGCCTTTAAAGAGAGTTTTCATCCCTGTGGAGTCTGGCTGTTAGCTGGAATTTGAATACAGAAAGGAGCTTGGAAAGAAGGGGTGAGAAAGACCAGAAGGGTAACCCCACACACACTGAGAAGGAGCTGGCTGTCCTGGCTCCCCATCTTTGGTAGGCCCCACCTCTACCTTTCCCCAAATTCCAAATTTGGGGTCTCAAAGACCTCCCACCTCCTGAATGAATGTGCCCCAGTACCGGGGAGACTTCCTCTGGGGCAGAGAGTTTATTAATAGTCTCCACCCCCAGACTGTTAGGGAGCATAATGAATTCATATTCTCAGAAAATAGAGCCAACACAATAACTGGGCCTCTGACTGCCTCCCTCATCCTTGTTCCTTCCCAGGCTCTGTTGCTAGCAATCAGACACCCCTCACTGGACTGAGAGTTCCAGGAGATCCCTAGTTGCCCACAGAGTATTCAAGGCAGAACTTCTGGAATATGGAATTTCACTCAATGTTTAATCCACTCAAGCAACAGGGCTTCTGGCTTGATTGACCTCCCAGTAATACTGTTAAATGCTCTAGACTCACCTTTATTTATTTATTTTTAAAAATATTTATGCATTTGTTTATTTGACTATTGGGTCTTTCTTGCAGCCTGTGGTATCTTTGTCCCATCACGAGAGATCTTTCCTTGAGGCGCACGGACTCTCTTTTTGCAGCACACAGGCTCCAGAGCACCCAGGCTCAGTGGTAGTGGCTCATGGGCTTAGTTGCTCTGCTACATGTGGGATCTTAGTTTCCTTCAGATCAGATCAGATCAGATCACTCGCTCAGTCATGTCCGACTCTTTGCGACCCCATGAATCGCAGCACGCCAGGCCTGCCTGTCCATCACCAACTCCTGGAGTTCACTCAGACTCACGTCCATCGAGTCAGTGATGCCATCCAGCCATCTCATCCTCTGTCGTCCCCTTCTCCTGCCCCCAATCCCTCCCAGCATCAGTCTTTTCCAGTGAGTCAACTCTTCGCATGAGGTGGACAAAGTACTGGAGTTTCAGCTTTAGCATCATTCCTTCCAAAGAAATCCCAGGGCTGATCTCCTTCAGAATGGACTGGTTGGATCTCCTTGCAGTCCAAGGGACTCTCAAGAGTCTTCTCCAACACCACAGTTCAAAAGCATCAATTCTTCGGTGCTCAGCCTTCTTCACAGTCCAACTCTCACATCCATACATGACCACAGGAAAAACCATAGCCTTGACTAGACGGACCTTTGTTGGCAAAGTAATGTCTCTGCTTTTGAATATGCTATCTAGGTTGGTCATAACTTTCCTTCCAAGGAGTAAGCGTCTTTTAATTTAATGCCTGCAGTCACCATCTGTAGTGATTTAAACCCATGTACCCTGCATTGCAAGGAGGATCCTTAACCACTGGACCACCAGGGAAGTCCCTAGGCTCACCTTAAGCTCAAACTCAGCATAACTCTGTGGAGCCCTATTACTCTTCTGTAACCACATTCTGTAACCACATCCATTTGACTCCTAAATATTCCCCAGCTGACTGGACTTGATACCATGGCCTAAATGATCACTTCCCCATCCTTTACAGATGCCTCCAAGAATTAGTGCTGAGGAAGGAAGTCATAGAGCCTTGGGCTCCGCCTACATTGTCTAGTCCTCCTGTCTGTGCCAAGTCAGTTTTATCAGTGCCAGTCCCAATTTTCTACCATCATCCTACGACATCAAAAGAAATCTAAGAAACTGATTTATTCTTTGCTCTGCTTTATATCTTTTCTTTTTTTTTTGAATATATCTTTCTTATAACTGATACATTTCTTTCAACCTGGAATGGACTTACCAGTAACAGAATGGAGCTGACATTAACCTCTGGAAGAGCTTGATGCAATAAGCCACTGCAGAAGACTGCCTTGACATAAGTTGCTGGTAATCAGTCACTAGGTACCAGATTCAGAGTCCCAGGTGATCTTTTAGTGCCCACAGAGCCTGGAAGCAGCACTTCTGGCATATAGGGCTCCACCCAGTTTTTATTTCATTCAAGAGACTGGAACTCCAGCTTGATTGGCCATGCCACAGTCCTGTCAGTGATCCTCCTTAATGGCATAGACTCAGCTTTAGCCACAAGTTCAACCCCAGCCTGTCTAGATCCCTTAGATGTGCTTCAGTTCAGTTCAGTTCAGTCCAGTCATTCAGTCATGTCTGACTCTTCATGACTCCCATGGACCACAGCACACCAAGGCTCCCTGTCCATCACCAACTCCCAGAGCTTACTTAAACTCATCTCCATTGAGTCGGTGATGCCATCCAGCCATCTCATCCTCTGTCGTCCCCTTCTCCTCCTGCCTTCAATCTTTCCCAGCATCAGAGTCTTTTCCAATGAGTCAGCTCTTTGCATCAGGTGGCCAAAGTATTGGAGTTTCAGCTTGAACATCAGTCCTTCCAATGAACACTCACGACTGATCTCCTCTAGGATGGACTGGTTGGATCTCCTTGCAGTCCAAGGATGTCAAGGGTCTTCAACACCGCAGTTCAAAAGCTTAGGTGCTTAGGTACTCAGAAACTGAGTAGCAGGGAGAAGTAAACCAAGATATGGCATGATGGAAGACTGGAGCACCACCGTGAACTCAGGCTGACCCTGACACTCTCCAAGAGGGACAGGCTGACACTCTGCAAGAGAGTGACAAAGTGATTCGGATTCCTCTATCAGCTAGTGTTTGAAGTCAGGCAACCGTAGGCAGTGGTATTATTGGAAAACAGTTCCTTCTTGACATCACCTGCCATCATCTGAAGCTAAGTGTGGCTCTTCGCTTTAGCACTTTAGTACATTGGAATCTTGAAGGCAGCTTTTGAAATTTCAAATGCATGGTCTCCATAATGAGAACTACTGGCCAAAAGAGAATAGGATTTAGAGCTTGGTGGATGCTGTGAAAGTGCTGCACTCAATATGCCAGCAAATTTGGAAAACTCAGCAGTGGCCATAGGACTAGAAAAGGTCAGTTTTCATTCCAATCCCAAAGAAAGGCAATGCCAAAGAATGCTCAAACTACCACACAGTTGCACTCATCTCACACGCTAGTAAAGTCATGCTCAAAATTCTCCAAGCCAGGCTTCAGCAATATGTGAACTGTGAACTTCCTGATGTTCAAGCTGGTTTTAGAAAAGGCAGAGGAACCAGAGATAAAATTGCCAACATCCGCTGGATCATGGAAAAAGCAAGAGAGTTCCAGAAAAACATCTATTTCTGCTTTGTTGACTATGCCAAAGCCTTTGACTGTGTGGATCACAATAAACTGTGGAAAATTCTGAAAGCGATGGGAATACCAGACCACCTGATCTGCCTCTTGAGAAATCTGTATGCAGGTCAGGAAGCAACAGTTAGAACTGGACATGGAAGAACAGACTGGTTCCAAATAGGAAAAGGATTTTGTCAAGGCTGTATATTGTCACCCTACTTATTTAACTTCTATGCAGAGTACATCGTGAGAAACGCTGGACTGGAAGAAGCACAAGCTGGAATCAAGATTGCTGGGAGAAATATCAATAACCTCAGATATACAGATGACACCACCCTTATGGCAGAAAGTGAAGAGGAACTAAAAAGCCTCTTGATGAAAGTGAAAGAGGAGAGTGAAAAAGTTGGCTCAAAGCTCAACATTCAGAAAACGAAGATCATGGCATCTGGTCCCATCACTTCATGGCAAATAGATGGGGAAATATCTGGGGAAACAGTGGAAACAGTGTCAGACTTTATTTTTTTGGGCTCCAAAATCACTGCAGATGGTGACTGCAGCCAACTGAGTGCTCCTTACTTGCAAGGAGTAAGTAAAAGACGCTTACTCCTTGGAAGGAAAGTTATGACCAGCCTAGATAGCATATTCAAAAGCAGAGACATTACTTGGCCAAGAAAGGTCCATCTAGTCAAGGCTATGGTTTTTCCTGTGGTCATGTATGGATGTGAGAGTTGGACTGTGAAGAAGGCTGAGTGCCAAAGAATTGATGCTTTTGAACTGTGGTATTGGAGAAGACTCTTGAGAGTCCCTTGGACTGCAAGGAGATCCAACCAGTCCATTCTGAAGGAGATCAGCCCTGGGATTTCTTTGGAGGGAATGATGCTGAAGCTGAAACTCCAGTACTTTGACTCATTAGAAAAGACCCTGATGTTGGGAGGAATTGGGGGCAGGAGGAAAAGGGGACGCCAGAGGATGAGATGGCTGGATGGCATCACTGACTCGATGGATGTGAATCTGGGTGAACTCTGGGAGTTGGTGATGGACAGGGAGGCCTGGCGTGCTGCAATTCATGGGGTTGCAAAGAGTCGGACACGACTGAGTGACTGAACTGGAACTGAACTGGTGGCAATCAGATTGAAGGTACCAGCTCTGGCTTGGGAAAGGAATATGAAGCAGAAGAAGAAAGCAAACCTAATCACAGACTAGGCCAACCTATACCAGTTTCTTGACATTTCTCAGGTCTACCAGTCGTAGACTGGTACATCTACATACATCTACCTGGATGTATTGGGGACTGACATTTTGTTAACACCACTCTTCCCATTAAAATTACATTTGTAATAATATTCTCTGACATAAAACCATTCTAGGAGTCTCCTTTAAATTGTTACAATAAGAGGACACTATAGACCTGAGATGCGTAGAAGAAAAAATGGGCCGTTGAAGAGCCTTCTTTTTGAGTGCAATGGGCCAAGTGCCTTCTTTTTAGAGTTAACTAGGAAAGAAAACCATCTGAAAACAAACCCTGCGGACGATGGTGATGTGCAGAGAGAGGATTGAGCCTGGAATGTGGTACAGGAGGTAAGCAATGCTAATGGCCAAACAATAATCCATTAGCTTGCAGAGTTGAGCAACTATTGGGTTTGCTATCAACCATATCCAAGTGAGAGCCCTTCAGGGATACGCAGTGGCTGTCAGTCCTCGGAATAAAGCTGTGTGAGGCTGCTGATGTCTTTGGCTGGTTTCAATGAGCAGATGTTGCCTAACACAGCTCAGCCTCATTTCCATAGAAGCAGCCCATGCCTGTCCCAGGCAGCCTCTGAGCAAGAGTCTTTGCTTCCCCAGAAGCGGTGCCTTTGTTCTAGGTGAGGATGGAGGAGGGTCCAGGGACTGTTCCTAAAACCAATTTTTTTGGTGGAGGGGGAACAAACTTACCACTTAACCCTACACTTTTCTCATGGCTAACGTGTTGTCCCTCACAGTCCTGCTTTTCGCTGGGACAGTACAAATAATCTTATGTCTATTTATGCAGAATATTTATCAAATGTCTACTTTGGAAAAGGACTATTTTAGGCATGGAGGATGGAAGTGTGAGCACAATAGATAAGCTTCTGCCATCAGAGGGCTAATAGTCTAGTGGGAGAGAGCAAAGAGCCAAGGATAACTAAATAAATAAATATCCTGCATGTGTGTGTGTTTAGTCATGTCCAAATCTTTGTGACCCCATGGACTGTAGCCTTCCAGACTCCTCTGTCCATGGGATTTCCCAGGCAAGAATATAGAGTGGGTTGCCATTTCCTCCTCTAGGGAATCTACCCAACCCAGGGATCAAACACACGTCTCCTGTGTCTCCCGCATTGGCAGACCACTGAACCAGCTGGGCATGGAAACATAAAAGCTGTGAGGAAAACATGGGTTACCTGAGGATCACCCAGGTCAGGTGACCTGACCTGAAGTCAGCAAAGGGAAGAATGAAAAAAATAGATTAATTGGATTCGATCAAAATGAAGAGCTTTTATGCTGCCAAGGAAGTGATACAGTGGAAAAGACCAAACAATTTTCCTTTTTTTAAAGAAAGGGCCAATGATCTGAATAGATATTTCTCCAAAGAAAATATACAAGGGACCAATAAACACATGAAAAGTAATTCAACATCATTAGCCTTTAGTCAAATGCAATTAAAACTGTTTTAAGATACTACTTCACACCTACTCATCTGTAATAAAAAAGACAGATGTTAAGCATAAGTAAAATATGAGAAGCCAAAACCTCCATACATTACTGCTGAGAATGTCTTTCATATTCTCAGTTCCTCCATATTAAACACAGAGTCAGCTATGACCCAGCAGATCCAACTCCTTTATATATACTCAAGAGAAATGAAAACATGTGTCCACACAAACACCTTATGTGAATGGTCATAGCAGTGTTGTTGTAGTAGTCAAAAAGTGAAAACAACCCAGATGTCCATCGACCGATGAACGGATGAATTAAATTTGGTCTATTCATAAAATGGAATATTACTTGGCAATAAAAATTAATCAAGTACTGATACATTCTGCAATATGGATAAACCTTGAAAACATTATGCTGAGTGAAACAGGCTGCTCACAAACGCTTCCATTGTTTGATTCCATCTATATGAAATGTTCAGAAGGGCAAAACAAATGAGCCAGAAAGTAGATTAATGTTTGCCTAGGGGGCTTCCCTGGTGGCTCAGATGGTAAAGAATCCACCTGCAATGCAGAAGACCATTCTGGAACCTAAATCTAAACACAAGTGTCTGTACTAAAGACAGAAGAGAAGACATAGACACAGTGGAGAAGGCCATGTACAAATAAAAGCAGAGGTTGAAGTTATATATTTGCAATCCAAGGAATACCTGGAGGTGCCAGAAACTGAAAGAGGCAAGAAAAAATCAGAGTGGGGCCCAACCAACACCTTGATTTCTGACTTCTGGCCTCCAGATCTATGAAATAATACTTTTTTGTGTGTTAAGCCATGCAGTTTATTACAGCAGCCACAGGAAACCAATATGGTACTTATGAATAGTTACACTATGAATAAATAAATATTGACCAATTGAGGATGTTAGCAGCAAATGCCACAAAGAGGCAGAGGAAGAAAGGAAGGACTGTAGTCAAAATTTTTGGCACCTGTTGGTCTTCCCTCATGCCTCAGATGGTAAAGAACCTGCCTGCAGTGCAGGAGACCCAGGTTCCATCCCTGGGTTGGGAAGATCTCTTGGAGAAGGGAGTGGCTACTCACTCCAGTATCCTTGCCTGGAGAATTCCAGGGACAGAGGAAGCCGGTGGGCTACGGTTCATAGGGTCGCAAAGAGTTGGGCACAACTGAACCATACTCACAGAAAACTAGTCAATCTAATCACACTAGGGCCACAGCCTTGTCTAACTCAATGAAATTAAGGCATGCCCGTGGGGCAACCCAAGACGGGCGGGTCATAGTGGAGAGATTTGACAGAATGTGGTCCACTAGAGAAGGGAATGGCAAACCACTTCAGTATTCTTGCCTTGAGAACCCCATGAACAGAATGAAAAGGCAAAATGATAGGATACTGAAAGAGGAACTCCCCAGGTCAGTAGGTGCCCAATATGCTACTGGAGATCAGTGGAGAAATAACTCCAAAAGAATGAAGGGATGGAGCCAAAGCAAAAACAATACCCAGCTGTGGTTGTGACTGCTGATAGAAGCAAGGTCCGATGCTGTAAAGAGCAATATTGCATAGGAACCTGGAATGTCAGGTCCATGAATCAAGGCAAATTGGATGAGGTCAAACAAGAGATAGCAAGAGTGAATGTCGACATTCTAGGAATCAGCAAACTGAAATGGACTGGAATGGGTGAATTTAACTCAGATGACCATTATATCTACTACTGCTGGCAGGAATCCCTCAGAAGAAATGGAGTGGCCATCATGGTCAACAAAAGAATCCGAAATGCAGTACTTGGATGCAATCTCAAAAACGACAGAGTGATCTCTGTTCGTTTTCAAGGCAAACCATTCAATATCACAGTAATCCAAGTCTATGCCCCAACCACTAACACTGAAGAAGCTGAAGTTGAACGGTTCTATGAAGACCTACAAGACCTTTTAGAACTAACACCCAAAAAAGATGTCCTTTTCATTATAGGGGACTGGAATGCAAAAGTAGGAAGTCAAGAAACACCTGGAGTAACAGGCAAATTTGGCCTTGGAATACGGAATGAAGCAGGGCAAAGACTAATAGAGTTTTGCCAAGAAAATGCACTGGTCATAACAAACACCCACTTCCAACAACACAAGAGAAGACTCTATACATGGACATCACCAGATGGTCAACACCGAAATCAGATTGATTATATTCTTTGCAGCCAAAGATGGAGAAGCTCTATACAGTCAGCAAAAACAAGACCAGGAGCTGACTGTGGCTCAGACCATGAACTCCTTATTGCCAAATTCAGACTTAAACTGAAGAAAGTAGGGAAAACCACTAGACCATTCAGGTATGACCTAAATCAAATCCCTTATGATTATACAGTGGAAGTGAGAAATACATTTAAGGGCCTAGATCTGATAGATAGAGTGCCTGATGAACTATGGAATGAGGTTCGTGTCATTGTACAGGAGACAGGGATCAAGACCATTCCCATAGAAAAGAAATGCAAAAAAGCAAAATGGCTGTCTGGGCAGGCCTTACAAATAGCTGTGAAAAGAAGAGAAGCAAAAAGCAAAGGATAAAAGGAAAGATATAAACATCTGAATGCAGAGTTCCAAAGAATAGCAAAAAGAGATAAGAAAGCTTTCCTCAGTGATCAATGCAAAGAAATAGAGGAAAACAACAGAATGGGAAAGACTAGGGATCTCTTCAAGAAAATCAGAGATACCAAAGGAACATTTCATGCAAAGATGAGCTCTATAAAGGACAGAAATGGTATGGACCTAACAGAAGCAGAAGATATTAAGAAGAGATGGCAAGAATACACAGAAGAACTGTACAAAAAAGATCTTCACGACCCAGATAATCACGATGGTGTGATCACTGACCTAGAGCCAGACATCCTGGAATGTGAAGTCAAGTGGGCCTTAGAAAGCATCACTATGAACAAAGCTAGTGGAGGTGATGGAATTCCGGTTGAGCTATTCCAAATCCTGAAAGATGATGCTGTGAAAGTGCTGCACTCAATATGCCAGCAAATTTGGAAAACTGAGCAGTGGCCGCAGGACTGGAAAAGGTCAGTTTTCATTCCTATCCCAAAGAAAGGCAATGCCAAAGAATGCTCAAACTACCGCACAATTGCACTCATCTCACACGCTAGTAAACTCATGCTCAAAATTCTCCAAGCCAGGCTTCAGCAATATGTGAACTGTGAACTTCCTGATGTTCAAGCTGGTTTTAGAAAAGGCAGAGGAACCAGAGATCAAATTGCCAACATCCACTGGATCATGGAAAAAGCAAGAGAGTTCCAGAGAAACATCTATTTCTGCTTTATTGACTATGCCAAAGCCTTTGACTGTGTGGATCACAATAAACTGTGGAAAATTCTGAAAGAGATGGGAATACCAGAACACTTGATCTGCCTCTTGAGAAATCTGTATGCAGGTCAGGAAGCAACAGCTAGAACTGGACATGGAACAACAGACTGGTTCCAAATAGGAAAAGGAGTTCGTCAAGGCTGTATATTGTCACCCTGTTTATTTAACTTATATGCAGAGTACATCATGAGAAACGCTGGGTTGGAAGAAACACAAGCTGGAATCAAGATTGCCGGGAGAAATATCAATAACCTCAGATATGCAGATGACACCACCCTTATGGCAGAAAGTGAAGAGGAACTAAAAAGCCTCTCGATGAAAGTGAAAGTGCAGAGTGAAAAACTTGGCTTAAAGCTCAACGTTCAGAAAACGAAGGTCATGGCTTCCGGTCCCACAACTTCACGGGAAATAGATGGGGAAACAGTGGAAACAGTGTCAGACTTTATTTTTCTCGGCTCCAAAATCACTACAGATGGTGACTGCAGCCATGGAATTAAAAGACGCTTATTCCTTGGAAGGAAAGTTATGACCAACCTAGATAGCATATTCAAAAGCAGAGACATTACTTTGCCAACAAAGGTCCATCTAGTCAAGGCTATGGTTTTTCCTGTGGTCATGTATGGATGCGAGAGTTGGACTGTGAAGAAGGCTGAGCACCGAAGAATTGATGCTTTTGAACTGTGGTGTTGGAGAAGACTCTTGAGAGTCCCTTGGACTGCAAGGAGATCCAACCAGTCCATTCTGAAGGAGATCAGCCCTGGGATTTCTTTGGAAGGAATGATGCTAAAGCTGAAACTCCAGTACTTTGGCCACCTCATGTGAAGAGTTGACTCATTGGAAAAGACTCTGATACTGGGAGGGATTGGGGGCAGGAGGAGAAGGGGACGACAGAGGATGAGATGGCTGGATGGCATCACTGACTCGATGGACGTGAGTCTGGGTGAACTCTGGGACTTGGTGATGGACAGGGAGGCCTGGCGTGCTGTGATTCATGGGGTCACAAAGAGTCGGACACGACTGAGCGACTGATCTGATCTGAACAGCTAACAATTTCACTTTCATACACAAGACATTGTCTTGATACTTTCACAGCCATTAACTTCCTACATGATGGAACCAATCAGGATGATTAATTTTATGGGTTTTGAAGTTAGAGTCAAGTTCTGCTCCCACCACGTATTTAATATGTGATACCAAGCAGTGAATGTCATCTGTATGTACCTCAGTTCTTCTTCTGTAAAATAGGAAAAATCATAGCCTCTAAGATGGTCGTGAAGAATAATGAGAAGTAGAGCTAATATTTGAGACAAGTTATTTCTTTGATTAAACAAATGGGCTTTCTTGGTGGCTAGTGGTAAAGAATCCACCTGCCAATGCAGGAGATGCGGGTTCAGTTCCTGAGTCGGGAAGATCCCCCGGCGAAGGAAATGGCAACCCACTTCAGTATTCTTGCCTGGGAAATCCCATAGACAGAGAGGAGACTAGCAGGAGTCCATGCTGTCGCAAAGAGTTGGACATGACTGAGCAACCAAAGAACAAAAAGAGTCTCAAAGGACATATGCTCCTACAGAAAGATGAGCTCTAGATAGACATTGCTCCCAGGATTTAGTTATAGATTTTCAGCAGTCTGATTACGACTTGCCTAGGCAGGGTTTTTTTCATATTTGTTTTATTTGCTGACCTTCTTGAGTCTATAAACGTATGTCTTTCACCACATTTGGCAAGTTTTCAGTCACTATTTCTTTAAATTATTTTTTCTGCTCTATTCTTTCTACACTGTTTCAGCAACCCTAAAAAACCCATATAGTAGATCTTTCAATTACCCCCAACAGATCTCTGTACATTTTTTTCTAGTATTTTTTGTTTCTTAATTTTTTATAATCTCTATCGACCTCTCTTCAAGTTTACTTTTACTGACTCTTTCCTATGTCATCTCCATTCTGTTATTAATGCCATCCAATAAATTTTAATTTCAGATACTATGGTTTTAGTTTTACAATTTCCAACCAATCCTTTTTCATATGTTCAGTTTCTCTTTTGAGTTATCCTATATTTTCATTCATTATGAGCATACTTTCCTTTACCTGTGGAGCTTATTCATACCATTTTAGAGTTTTTTTTTTAGAAAGGGTCTCATTTTCTTTATTCTGCATATGTTGAATAGCTCAGAGTTGTATTCTGAACATTGTAAATGCTGTGATTTCAGTTATATTTTTCAAAAGATTATTAATGTATACAGCCTGCATTAATCTGGTTAGGTAGCTGGTAACTCCAATCTCAGTTTCCATAATGTATATTTAGCTGGGCTATTTGTAGCCCATACATTTGTGCCATGCATCAGCCTGGAGCAGAATCTCTATACAGAATTTAGGGTTCTTCTTCTCTGATTCTCTCCTTTTATGGAGATTCCCTCCATTGGTCTTCAGCAGTCATAGTTGCTCTAGTTTCCATCCCTTTGTTCCTTAGACCAGAAAATTGGGCTTTCTATGGTTTTAGATTCCCTAAATTATGATTGGAGTGTGCTATCAGAGCAAAGCCTTCATCCTCAATGGGAAGCTCACTTTATCATGATTGTTCCTTCCAAGTTTTGACTCTCCTCCAAAATCTCTTGCCTTTGTTTATGCTCTAGAGCATTCAGGTGGTTGTCTTGGGGGTATTTTGTCCTGAGTTTATAGCTGTTTTCTGTAGGAGTGTCAGTCTACTGAAACTTATTCCTTCATCCTTGAGGTAGAATCTTGCATTTAGCAGTAGATGGAGAATGTAAGAAGCACTTAGATAATGCCTGGCATAAGATAACCTTCAACAATAATCACTGTTTATTATTTTTATTCAAACACTGTGTAAGATTAGTATTATTATTCCCATGGTGCAGATTAAGAGTGAGGGCTCAGAGAAGTTAAGATACTTACCCAGCATCTTATAGCTAGTAATTGGAGCTTTATCAAAAGGAATGAATCTCAATTTGACACTTTTGGCTAGATATTTTCATTCCTCTTCTCTCTTGAATCTTGAGTAACCTTGAATATCTAAGCTTCATTGATTTCCATCTGTAAATGGAGATTCATAATTGTGTTCCTGAACTCCTGCTGCTACTTTTCATTAGGAGAAATGGGCTTGAAGAAGTTACTGAAGAGTGGCAGATTCAGGTTCACCTTGAGAGCAGATACGATAAATAACCACAATGTCTATTTCAGTGAGGATGAGAAAAGGACTCATGAAATCACAAAACCTCTACTAGGCTACTGCAGAGACACTCAACTCCTCTCTTTATTAACCATGCATTAATAGCATTGATCAGTGATTTTTCCTTGGAATCTCAGTTTCTTCACCTGCGAATTGGGTATAATAACTCCTAATCCTCCAACTGGGAAAGAATTCAGTGAGAAAGCTGACTTTCCCATGTACGACTGTGTCCATCACAAATGGCAGGGTAGATTTAAGTTAGCAGAATTGGAATAGTGGCTCCATATGTAGTCCAACAAGTAGTGGTCATGTATGGATGTGAGAGTTGGACTGTGAAGAAGGCTGAGCACTGAAGAATTGATGTTTTTGAACTGTGGTGTAGGAGAAGACTCTTGAGAGTCCCTTGGACTCTTGGAGATCCAACCAGTCCATTCTAAAGGAGATCAGCCCTGGGATTTCTTTGGAAGGAATGATGCTAAAGCTGAAACTCCAGTACTTTGTCCACCTCATGTGAAGAGTTGACTCATTGGAAAAGACTCTGATGCTGGGAGGGATTGGGGGCAGGAGGAAAAGGGGACGACAGAGGATGAGATGGCTGGATGGCAGCACTGACTTGATGGACATGAGTTTGAGTGAACTCCGGGAGTTAGTGATGGACAGGGAGGCCTGGCGTGCTGCGATTCATGGGGTCGCAAAGAGTTGGACACAACTGAGTGACTGAACTGAACTGAACTGATGTAGTCCAAAGAGAGAGAAAATGAAAGTAAGTGGCACAGAAGAGACAATTAGTTGTTCTTGGAGTTTTCCCATGATACACTTTTCCTTTTCAGATGATGGGCTGAGGCTTCCACTTGCTGGGGAGGCCAGTCCTCAACAACATTCGTCCTCCTCACTGCCACATAGCACCACTCTTTCCCTACAGTGGCCTCAGGCTTTGGAAAACGATTAGGTAACAGAGAAGACCTCATACAGTTTCTGGGGAAGTGGATTCTTCTTATTACTTGATGCTTCATTTTTATTTGTAATTTTCTTGTCCTTGTCCTCATCCCAGGAGAGGGAGAATCCTCTCACGTGCTGTAGTACTAAATTCTTGCAATGGAACGATGGAACAAGTGATAAGAAGTAGAATTTGTAATTCCCCAGTCTCTCTTGGGATGGGTTTGAATAAACAAAACTATTTGTTTCAATCTTTTAGACTTATATTTGGAAATATTGGTTCATCTAAGGTTTATCACATTGGTTTTATTATCCCCATTTAACACATAAGGAAACCGAGAGGCAGAGATGGTGTTACTTGTGCCAGATTCCACAGCTTCTTAGTGTAGAGCTGGTATTCAATGACATTAAGGGCCTATGGAAGAGTGAATATAGCTGGAGGAACACCATTTCTTTAAACTGTCTCTGGCTTTTACCTCTAATTTTATAGTTGCAGTCCAGATTAGAGACTGAATCCTGTATTTTCTCAAAGGTTTTACTTTTTTTTTTTGCATTGGCACTTGGAGAATGAGAACCCAGTGCACGTGTCCATTTCAATTTAGAGATTGCATTTACATGTCTGTGGATGATGCAAGAATAGGTTTATACTAAACTGTACATTTCAGGTCTGTTTACACTCTTCATTTTACTTCTGGCACCTAGCTCTTTTTTCCTACTATATCACAGCTGTCTCCTTTCCAGCACAGTTCTTTACTGTCTTCTATATGCCCAGGAACCACATAAAAAAGACAAAGAGCAGCACGCGTAGTCAGTGTCCTCTGAAAGTTGAAGTGACATCCCCAGAGATGAAATCTCAGCTCTCCAAATGAGCCCACCTCTTCCTCAACCTGGCTCTGCTAAAGAAGGATTTGTCTGGGAAGGGCTCTGAGTCCATGTCTGTTTGCTGACAGCTGTCCAAATGTAAGAGGTATTATGCATTTGGAGAATGAAGTTATTTGGCTGAATTGATGGTGCGTGACCATGAGTGGCAGATGTCTATTTTTTGTGCTGGGCATTACACCCTCACTTCTTTTGGTTTCCAAAGCAAGCATGATAGAGAGAGATGATTTTGAGGTAAAAACCAATTCTCTTTATGGAAAGAATAATATTATTCCAGCATGTGAAGGTTCTGCTATGAGGGTCTCTCCAGCCCTGAAGCTAGTTCACGTTTTCTGCTTTCTCTGTAAACCTTAGTGACTTTTTCCCTTGACTTCCTCATCCACTGGAATCCAGAGGGCCATTGGCACTGAAGGATCCTCCTTTCAAGCTTCATCTTCTCTAAGTTTTTCATATGGGTCCTGCTCAAAGTGGAAACTACCCTTTATTTATTTAGGCCTGTAATATCTGTTCTAGCTTTATTCAGGTCGAGTGCCCGGGCCATCTAATAGATTCTTCTGGATGGAGTTGTATCCAGGGGCTGTAAATCCGTGCCCAGTAGCTCAGTCATGTCTGACTGTTTGCCACTCATGGACTGTAGCCCACTAGGCTCCTCTGTCCATGGGATTTTCCTGGCAAGAATATTGGAGTGCGTTGCCATTTCCTCCTCCAGGGGATCTTCCTGACCCAGAGATCGAATCTGTGTCTCCTGCATCTCCTGCATTGGCAATCGTATTCTTTACCACTGAGTTACTTGGGAATCCATCCATGGACCATTGGACATCAAATGCCATTTCAATCTTATCATCAGGACATGTGTCCCATAATCAGCTCATAAGTTCCAACAAGTGGGGTTACAATATATGGTCAAGGGTATTGCTTACAGGGTTTCCCTCTTTCCTGTAAAGCCCCAAGTTCACATCTTGAAGTTCCATCAGTAAGATGAAAATGTCCCAACATGCTCAGGTGATGAGAAGGTCAGAGATGTTCAGAGCAGACTTGCTGCTGGTCTCACAGAAGCATAAAGGAGGGGGTATGACCTTCACCATGTATGACCTCTGCTCATTAGAAAACATGTCCCAGTCCATACCCTTTACTTTGACCACACATGATTAGCATTTATCCCTTCTGAGGAAGAATGAGGTTGAGGGTAGGAGAAAGTGTCTGCCCTAGTTTCTTTATAGGAACAAGCATTTAACCCTTACACTTTGCCCTCTTTTCTCAAATTCTCATCGATCTCATCAAAGGAATGTAAAAATAGGATTGAAATCCACATTTGCAATAGAACTAGGAGAGAATTCCATCCATGGGCAGGAGAGATTAAGGAGCTTCTTCTAGTATACAAAAGAAATCAGTGTGGAAGGGCACACTGTTGTGTTCTGCTCAGTCACGTCCAACCCTTTGCAACCTCATGGACTGTTGTCCACCAGTTTCCTCTGTCCATGGAATTGTCCAGGTAAGAGTACTGGAGTGGGTTGATATTTTCTCCTCCAGGGGATCTTCCTGACCCAGGGATGGAACCCGTGTCTCTTGTATCTCCTGCATTGGTAGGTGGATTCTTTATCACTAGTGTCACCTGGGAAGCCAATTCTCCTTCTTAAAATTACAGTAGAAGATGAATAAAACTCATCCATCATCTGCTAGCTTGGAAAAGGCTGGAAGGCATCTGAGACCACTGGACTCTAAATCCCTTTTCAATACTGTTGAACTTTGAAGGGTTGGAAGGTCCCAGAGACTGAATGGAGATCCAGCTGTTACCGTGTGTGCGTGGGATAAAGACAGGCCAACTAGAAGATGTCAAATTCTAGGTGATTGCTAGGTTAGAAAGTTGCAGAGAATATTAGTATGATGGCTGGGTGATTGGACTGCATAGCTGTTAGTATGTCTTCTTAGCCTGAGAATATGTGACTGTGTGAATTAAATCAAAATTAATTCACTCTATTTCAAGTTCTCTGTTGCTCTATAGATTTTGATCAACTGCCCCAAGGGAATGAAATGGAATATACACCTGAAACATGCTTTCAGAGAGAGTGACGAATTGACATGCTGTAATTCAACAAATTACATATATTTGAACACCTACTGTATAGCAGGTCATGGGACTCCAAAGATAAAGAGTAAAGCATCATATTTTAGAGGGGATCACAGTTACATGGAGAAGAAAGACATTTAGTGTAGGATATCATGTGATTGGGCTTCCCTATTGGCTCAGACAGTAAAGAATCTGCCTGCAATGAGGGAGACTCGGGTTCAATCCCTGGGTTGGGAAGATCTCCTAGAGAAGGGAATGGCTACCCACTCCAGTATTCTTGCCTGGAGAATTCCAAGGACAGAGGAGCCTGGTGGGCTATAGTAAATGCTTTAATAGACTTTTTTTTTTTAATTTTATTTTTAAACTTTACAATATTGTATTGGTTTTGCCAAATATCGAAATGAATCTGCCACAGGTATACATGTGTTCCCCATCCTGAACCCTCCTCCCTCCTCCCTCCCCATACCATCCCTCTGGGTCGTCCCAGTGCACCAGCCCCAAGCATCCAGTATCGTGCATCGAACCTGGACTGGTGACTCATTTCATATATGATATTATACGTATTTCAATGCCATTCTCCCAAATCATCCCACCCTCTCCTTCTCCCACAGAGTCCAAAAGACTGTTCTATACGTCAGTGTCTCTTTTGCTGTCTCGTATGCAGGGTTATTGTTACCATCTTTCTAAATTCCATATATATGTGTTAGTATACTGTATTGGTGTTTTTCTTTCTGGCTTACTTCACTCTGTATAATAGGCTCCAGTTTCATCCACCTCAGTGCTTGGAAACACAGATGAAGGGTAATTAACTTGCATCACAGAAAGCTAGAGAGAAGAGATGACTTTTTTTCTGAGCATTGAGTATTCACTCATGATATTAACTCATCAGACATTATGAGAAGAGAGAAAATAAAGTAATATGATTGAAGCATGCAGTTAGGGAAGGGAATTGTCTGTCATCAAAGTGAAAAGACTGAATGAAGCCAGGTTTGTCTGCCACTTCCTTCATTCTGCTGGAAATGAGAAGCCATTAAATTCACCTCTTAGAAACTCCATTCTGCAACAGAATCAAAATGGATTGAAGACTTCTAAGCAACATGGTAGAGAGAGGACATCAGAGATCTCTACCCTCCAGTTCAAACATATAGAAGTGATTAATAAAATGCTTTGAAAGTATAAAACTATACAGATGTGCTACAAATGAGCAAAAATAAACAACAAAAATACCTCTCTCCCTAATTCAGCTCAGAACTGAATCCAGAATTCCATTGCATGCTGTTGGTGGTTTCTTCATTCTGTTTCTAAGTGATGACCACCAAAGATTTCAAAAAACTCGAAAGCATTCAAATCTTAGTAAATTAATGGGTCCCTAGAACTTATTCATCTTGCATAACTGAAACTGCATGCCCTTGATCAGCATTTCCCATTTAACGACAGCACCTTGACTATAGTTAACAATACTATATTAGAACCTATAAGGGAAAAGAAGCTGAAAAGAATAAATGTATGTATAACTGAATCACTGTGTGGCACATCTGAAACCAGCACAGTACTGTAAATTACCCATACTTCAAATTAAAACAAACTTTTAAGGTACTTAGATACTTGAAATTTGCTAAGGGAGTAGATCTGAGGTGCTTTTGTTTGTTTGTTTTTGTTTTTTTTTGGGGGGGAAGGGGCATACTGACAAGGGATCTAACCCATGCCCCCTGCAGGGAAAGCCCTAACCAGTGAATTGCCAGGGAATTTCAGACCTTAAGTGTTCTTGCCATTAAAAAAAAGAAGAAGAAAATGGTAACTATGTGAGGTGATGGATAATTGTGGTGATTATACACAATGTTGTCGTTGTTTAGTTGCCAAGGCATGTCAGACTCTTCCTGACCCCACGGACTGCAGCACGCCAGGCTGCCCTGTCCCTCACCATCTCCCGGAGTTTGCCCAAGTTCATGTGCACTGAATCAGTGATACCATCCACAATGCACATATATATATATATTAAAACGTCAACCAGTACTTTTTAAACAATTTTTATCTGTCAGTTATACCTTAGTAAAACTGGAAAGGCAACTAAAAGGAATAGCAATTTTAACCACTCTCTTTTCCATGCAGATCTGAGGCAGATTAATAGATCTTTTCATGTACTTTGCTTTGAGATTCTTAAAGCAAAAATGTTGTATGATTCTAAGACAGAGATTCCTAACCATTTTCTATGCCATGGGCCCTTTTAGGAGTTTGGTAAAACCTGTAGACTCCTTCTCAAAATAATGCTTTTTAAGTACATAAAATGAAATAATAAAGGAAGTTAATTATATTGAAATACAGTTACCAAGGTACAAAGAGAACCCCAAATCTGTAATATGGTAATATATGTGCTTTTAACACATATATTTGACATATTAAATAAAAAAGAACCAGTACTGAGCCCAGGTCTCCCACATTGCAGGTGAATTCTTTACCAGCTGAGCCACCAGAGAAGCCCTGTAGTAGGTCTAATAACTCTTTTTATTATTTTTTATATTTAAAAATATTTATTTACTCATTTGGCTGTGTAGGGTCTAGTTGCAGTGCACGAGATCTTCACTCTTCACTGCATCACGCGCAATCTTTGATTGCAGCACGCCGACACTTACTTGTGGCATATGGGACCTAGTTTCCTGGTCACGGACCAAACCTGGGCCTCCTCCATTGGGAATTCAGAATCTTAGCCACTGGAACTCCAGGAATGTCCCTCATAACTCATTTTCAAGTGAGGAAGAACATCAGCGATATTTCTATGTATCTGCAACAACAGTAATATGACATGAAAATCTCCAACATTTTTTAATGACACAGTCACAGATACAAATAAGAGTTATATTCAGAATTCAAATTTACAGCTTTCATTTGAAAATCAAGTCCCACACAAAGCTTCTATGAAACCATTTCCAGTGTTGGCCAGATTTTGTGTCCCTGTTAGTGGTGGAGGATAACCAATGATCATGTGAATACTTAGCAGAAGGAAGGCGCTCAAAAAATATTTATCAATGGATGAATAACTAAATGATTGAATAGAGCTGATGTACCTGAGAAACAAAAGTAAGCATTCTTCCCTCCTACCCACACTTCCTTATCCATCCTTCTCCTTCTTTCTTCTCATCCTCACTCATACATGCATGTACTCACTGCACTGATGTTTACTGAGCAGCTTCTATGTCCTTGCTGTTGTTCAGTCACTAAGTCATGTCCGACTCTTTGCAACCCCACGGACTGTAGCACACCAGGCTTCCCTGTCCTTCACTATTTCCTGAAGTTCACTCAAACTCATGTCCATTGAGTCACTGATGCTATCTAACCATCTCATCCTCTGCTGCCTCCTCCTTTCGCTTTCAATCTTTCCAAGCATCAGAGTCTTTTCCAATGAGACAGTTCTTCACATTGGGTGGCCAAAGTATTGGAGCTTCAGCTTCAGCAACAGTCCTTCCAGTGAATATTCAGGACTGATTTCCTTTAGGATTGACTGATTTGATCTCCTTGCTGTCCAAGGGACTCTCAAGAGTCTTCTCCAGCACCACAGTTTGCAAGCATCAATTCTTTGGCATTCAGCCATCTTTATGGTCCAACTCTCATATCCGTACATAATTATGGAAAAACCATAGCTTTGACCATACAGACCTTTATTGGCAAAGTGATGTCTCTGGTTTTTAATACTAGGATTTGTGGATAACACTGAATGAACTAGAAATGAATTTGGTTCTAAGATACATAGCCTGGGAGGATGTGATGGGAACACAGAAAAACCTCATTCATGTTCAGCATGTGGCCATTTTTTTATTGATTGCCTATCTTTTCCTTAAGATTTCCTATAAGACCTGGGACATCACCAAGGGAAATTTCAAAGTTGGCAATAATGAAATAGCAGTCAGGTTGCAGTCTCTGAAAAAGAAACTTGTCACACACAGGGCTTGTTCAAACCATGCAATTTCCAAAGCTGAATTTGGAAGAAGTAGGTCAGTTTGCAGAGTTAGCTGTCATAAGATTCTGCAAACAGCTGCCTTAGCTGGAACCTGTGTTAGCTTGGGAAAAAATCACAGATGGGACCTCTTTAAAATATGCCATAGAGTGGTGCTTGCTGTTGAATTTTCTAAAGTTTGTTTTATGAGATGTTTCCGTACTGATTTATTGAGAAATAGGTCACTTCTTCCACAAAATTTGCTAACATCTGATTGGAAGTGCAAACTCTCTTCTAAATGCTACCACAAAACTTTCAATGGGCTTCCCTGGTGGCTCAGTGGTAAAAAATCTGTGTTCCAATGCAGAAGATGCAGGAGTTGTGAGTTTAGTCCCTGGGTTGGAAAGATCCTCTAGAGAAGGAAATGGCACCCACTCCAGTATTCTTGCCCTGCGAAATCTCATGGACAGAAGATCCTGGTGGGCTATAGTCCATGGGATCACAAAGAGTAGGACACGACTGAGTTATTAAACAACAGCAACAACAAACTTTCAATAACCCCACTTACAACCCCATTGAAACCCCAAATTTTCAATAAACTCTGGCAAACTTTCAACCCGCTCTGCTGTGGGTTGGTGACGACCGCTACACAAGCACAGATGTGGTGCTTGGTTGATTGTAAGGGAAACCTTGCCTCCTTTCACAGTGGTCAACTGGCCTGCCAAGTGAATGTTCACAGGAGAAGAAAGAATCCTGCCTATTTTCCATTTTCTTGGTGAAGAAGTCCATGATCTAGAACAGAGGTTGGCAAACTATGGCCCAAGGGCCACTGCCTGTTTTTGTAAATAAAGTTTTATTGGAATATGGCCACATCTATTCATTTGCAAATTGTCTATGCCTGCTTTTATGCTATTACAAAAGACTTGAGTGGTTGTGACAGATACTCTAATGCCTGCAAACCTAAAATATTTACTATCTGGTCTATTGTAGAAAAAACTTGCCCACCCTTGTTTTAGATCAGATGTGTCCTGTTGCTCATGAGATGGCTGGAATTTCCAGGATATGTTGGGAAAGTTGCAAGGCAATCATATGGGCTGACTTAATTCAAACTTGCTTCTCCTTTTCCAGTCTTAAGCCCTGTAAACATGCTAGAGGGCATCAAAGTCTGCTCCATCTAAAGAGGAAGTATTTTTATTTTGTATAGGTATAGGTGATGTAAGAAAGGTCCATAAATAACTATAACACAAAAATCAAAGTAGCAAAAGAGATACAGAGAAAGGTACTCTGGGAGCTCAGTGTGGGAAAAACTACTTTAGACCTTGGCGAACAGAAAAAGCTTTACCGGGTTTAAAAAAACAAAACAAAACATATTCAATCCCGGCTTTGAAGCATGAATAAAATCTAAACAAGAGCCTTACGAAAGGGATCAGAATCACAGATCACAGATGATCTGTGAGAATTTGGGAAAATCACCCAATCTCTAGGGTCCTGTACATCTATCAATACATCCAATAAGGATTTATTAATTTTCTACCAAGTCACAGGCATGGAATTATGAAGATCCAGAAACAGTGGTCCAATTCCTCTCTCTTTTCTTTAAGTGTTCAAGGTCTTGCTAAAAATGACCCAAGGAGGACACAAAGAGGAGTACAAAGGAAAGTTAAGGAAGACGGCAAATATACGCTCCAAACTTGAAGAAATTTCTCCTAGAGTTAAAGAAATTAGGACTAGATTAAAGGATGTGTGCCAGTTAATTTTATGTGTCAACAGGACTGGCAATGAGATGCCTGGATTGCTGGTTAAACATTATTTCTGGATGTGTTTGTGAGGGTCTCTGGAAGAGATTATCATTTGAAAACAGTACACTGAATAAAGAAGGTCTGTTCTCACCAATAAAGGTGGGCATCACCCAATTTGCTGATGTTCCAAATAAAGCAAAAAGACAGAGGAAGGATGAATTTCTCTTTTCTTGAGCTGGGACATCCATCTTCTCCTGCCATCAGCCATCAGAGCTGGTTCTTAGGCTTTCGGACTTTGGGACTTACCCTAGCAGCTCCCCTGTTCTAGGTCTTAGGACTCCAAATTCCACCACCAGTGTTCCTAGTTCTCCAGTTTGCAGAGAGTATATCATGGAACTTCTCGGCCTTCATAATCATGTGAACCAATTCTCATACACTAAATCTCTTACATATCTATATGCATCCTATCAGTTCTGTTTTTCCAGAGAAGCTGGACTATTACAGAAAGGCAGCAAAAGTCATAAGAAGAGACTTGGAAAGTTAGAAGGACATGGCACTGCCCTTTAAATCTGGAGAAGAGCTGTCCAAGGAAGGATAAATCATGGTATGTCAGGGGAAAACTAAGTATGGATTTATCAGTCAAGAAGCTGCTGCTTCCATGGTCAAAGATAGTAACATCCAGTGGGAAGCTGAAAGACACAAGACTTTTCCATGACACAGTATGATTTCCCCAATCTAGGTAGCAGCACAACTGGGAGGGTCAATGGAATCGCTGTGCCTACTTGAAGCAGTGGTGAAGATTCATAGACTGTAAAAAAGATGACAGGTGCCCAGCTCAGTAGCCTTACCAAACACAAAGTAAATCAGAGACCTTCTATAGCACCTAGATTCTCATCCAATCTGTACAGTCTGTTAGATCCTGTAACTGATAAGGAAAAAAATCATGATGCTATTGAAGCATCCAGATGGACAGGAGAGAACTTAAGGAGATGGTTCACACAATCTTTCAGAAATATTAGGCAAGGATCAAAATATCTTCTATTAAGCCTAAAAAATAATAATAATAAAAAAAACAACCTGAGACTCATAGAAAGATATTTCAACAGAAAAGAGGAAAGAAAATATAGGATTCAAAAGAAGATATTTTTAGGAAAAAAAAGGAAGCACATTTTAGATAACATGTACTTTCCACTCTGTGAAGTGAAAGGAGAAAGATAGGATGATATCACAGCAGTCTGTGATGAAATTTTAGGCTGAGATAAAGAGAAAATACAAGAAAGCCAATAATGACAGTGTAGACTTTTAAATGACATTAGAAAACTAAATCTGTGTGACAAGACACAAAACTTAGGAAGCTCTAGAAGGCAAAATACAAGAAAAGGCAAGGAAAGCCACGAGAAAGACTGTTGCAGCTTATGGGATGGGAGATTCACGACATAAAGAATTGGTCCTTGGGAGAAAGAGAGCGAATACGTGTTATATAATAATCAAAGACAAAATTGAAAACAGCCCTCCTGAACAGAAGAAAGAACCAAACCCACTGATGTCCAGGTTCCAGCTAGTTGTGGGCAAATTTAACAGAAGAAAAAAAAAAAAAATGAACCCTGAGCTATCTTTTATTTTAAAGGATAAAGAAAGAATTCTATAAGCATAATGACTATATGAAAAGCATTACCTACAAAGGCAATACCCATTACCTACAAAGGGTATTAGGCTGGCAGTATTTTTTTTTTTATGTGTCCCTCGTGTTCCCTTTTCCCTTCCTCATTCTTGAAAAGGAAGAAATCTTTCCAGGCTCAGGAGTTCATAAAAACACCACCTTAAAAGCTCTTGTTTTCACTGTTTACCCTTACATATCTAAATCCCCTCCAATCCTTCACCCATCTACCCATCATTTCTTCACCCATCCATCCACCAAATATTTATTGAGCACCTACTCTGCACCAATTATTCTTCTAGACACTGCAGTTATATCAGCAGACAGAAGAAACCGAGCTCTTACTCATGTGGAACTCATTTCCTAGTAGGGGAAAAAAATCATTAACAAATATGCTATGGAAGAGAAGAAGAGTGGTCTCAAGGAAGAGAGTGGAGGGGAGGTAAATTGCTCTTCCCCAAGTTGTTGGCATTTGCACAGAAGCCCAAATGAACTGAACAAAAACCCAGGCAGATATCCCGGGGAAGAAGGAACCATAAGTACAAATGACGTGAGCTGAAAATGGGCTTGTTGGAGAGTTTGAAGACGAGCAAGAGGTGTGCTTGGCTGAAGCAGTGTATGAGAGGGGAGAGTGGTTAGGATGGGAACTCAGACACATAGGTGGATGGGGTTTGACTACTAGGGCTCTGAGACAATGGTTAGGAGTTTGAATTTTTTATACAAATAAGATGAGAACCATCTACAGCATTTTGAGCAGGAGGGACATGATCTGACTTACACTTAAAAAAAAAATTAAAACCAATTTTTATTGGAGTACAGCTGTTTTACAATGTTGTGTTATCTTCTACTGTACAGCAAAGTGAATTAGCTACACATATACCCATACCTCTTCCCATTTAGATCAAGCTTTCTTGGTGGCACAGATGGTAAAGAATCTGCCTGCAATGCAGGAGACTTGGGTTTGATCCCCGGGTTGGGAAATTCAAGGATCTTCCCCTCAGAGAAGGGAATGGATTCCCACTCCAGTATTCTTTCCTGGAGAATTCCATGCACAGAGGAGCCTGGAAGGCTACTGTCCATGAGGTCGCAAAGAATTGGACATGAATGAATGACTAACACACTTTTCCGTTTAGATCACCACAGAGCACTGAGCAGAGTTCCTGTGCTATATGGTTGATTCTCGTTAGTTATCTATTTTATACATAATAATGTATATATGTCAATCCCAATCTTCCAATCTGTCTCTCCTCACCGGGCTCTCCTTGGTATCCATATGTTTGTTTTGTATGTCTGTGCCTCTATTTCTGCTTTGCAAATTAGTTCATTTATACCAGTTTTCTAGATTCCACATATATGTGTTAATATTCAATATTTTTATATCGACAAATATACAAGGTCTTTCTGAGTTACTTCACAAAGCAATCTCTGTGGCTTCTGTTTGCAAGATAGACTATGGGAGATGGCAAGGGAAGGTGCAGGGAGACCCTCAGGGAGCCATTGAAGAAGCCCAAGTCAGGGAGAATGATGGATTGGAACTGATAAGATCTTCCCAAACTTCCAACAAAGGGCAAGCTGCAGCTCTCCTGTCAAATTCTGTTTGTATTCAGTTCCTTTCCTCAGGAAGCACTATCCTCTGAAGTGACTGCTTCTTCCTAAACCCACTGCCAGCTTCCACACACCTCTGACCTGAAATGCTACATGTAAAGCAGCAGTTGCTGTCACGTGTTGCTCTCAGACTCTTACTACTTCACCCCTGGTGCCTTTCTCATGGAGACAGCACCTCCACAAGTTCCATCCACTTCCACAAGTTCCATCCACTTCCACTCTCTCAGACTGAATGTGGGGATGTGTTGGGCAGTCCTTGAAGGAGGGTTGACCAGTTCTCTATGGTTACATCCTCCTCGTATCTGAGCCAAGGGAAGTATTGGACTGTTGAAAAGTTGTTTTGCTTTTTTCTGGTGCCCTTGGCTTTCATGAATCAACATAAACAGAAACCCAAGCAAGTCTTAATCTTCATTCATTTAGATCCATCTGGGCTTCCCCAGTGGCTCAGATGGTAAAGAATCTGCCTGCCAATGCAAGAAATGTGGGTTCAGTCCCTGGGTCGGGAAGATCCCCTGGAGAAGGGAATGGCTGTCTACTCCAATATTCTTGTCTGGAGAATTCTATGGACAGAAAAGCCTGGCAGGGTACAGTCCAGGGAGTCACAAAGAGTTGGACACAACTGAGTGACTAACACACTTCGGCCCATAGATCCATTTACTCTGTAACTGAATTAAATTCTCCCCAGATTTACACATTAAAGATTTTGTCAGTTTTGTTCATTTATTTTTGCTGTAAATATTCATCTTTAGTGTCTTTGTCATGTTTAGACAGAGATTATACCTAAAGTTGTTAACCATTGGCCATATTAAAACAGATATTACCAACATTGTACTTAACAGTATAAAGTAAGATGATACTCTTCCACTTCAGTCAAGGGCAAGACAAGAATGGTAGTAATTATCACTATTATAGGCATTTCCACAAAAGAATAAATTTTCAAAACAAGAATTGGATGAAACATGACTAGTTAATTAGGGAACACAGTTCGTACCATGTAGTCCACTAAAGTTACAACAAAATCTCCATTTTAAACACAGTAAATCTCTTACATATTAATGAGTTTCATTCCAACAGTGTGTTTGTTAAGTCCAATTTGTTTATAAGTCCAATGAAGTTAGCCTAAGTATCCAACTAACACTGTTGGCATATGGTACTATAGTGTAGTAAGTTTATAATACTTTTCACACAAATAGTACCTAAAAACAAACACAAAAAATAAAGAAAACATTTTTAACCTTATTGTACATTATCTTGAAAAGTACAGTAGTATAGTACAACAGCTGGCACTTCTTAGAAGTACCAGCTATATGACTGCTTCTTTTATACTTGCTTCCAAACATCCTGGGCTTGTATTATGGTACCCTGATGCTGGGAAAGATTGAAGGCAGGAGGAGAAGGGGACAACAGAGGATGAGATGGTTGGATGGCATCATCAACTCAGTGGGCGTGAGTTTGAGCAAGCTCCGGGAGATTGTGGAGGACAGCCTGGCGTGCTGCAGTCCATGGGGTGGCAAAGAGTTAGACATGACTGAGTGACTGAACATAAATACAGTGCTGTATAGTAAAGTACACAGAAGCTCAACCACACACATGTCAAAGTATGCCGGATGCATGCACTAATTTATGTGATCAGACGTGTGAATGCATGTTTGCATCTTAGAAAGTTCAAAACCTGAAGGTTTGTATGTAGGGGACTTGCTGTACATACACAGAGAAAAAAGCTATTGTTTAGGCCAGAAACACACACTTGCTTTGCTGTAAAGATGGACTGTTCCTTTATATTGCACTATTTTGTTTGCTTGTTGAATATCAGTCAAAACTTCAAAGTCAAGGTTTGGATGATAGGGGAGAACAAGAAATAGCTGAGTATATAGAATGAAGAACAAATAAGGAAATGTTTAGGTCTGGTTTTGTCAACTTTGAGTTGGCATTTTTAGCTTATAATTACAAAAATAGAAAGCATCACACTTTAAATTCTTGTAGGACAAAAAACAATTGTAAACCTAAAACTCTCTAGATCCACAATTATCTTTTTTTTCCAATGGGCTCTACGTTTACAATGCATCTTTGAAACTTTTACAATGTGTTTTTAAAAAATAATTCAGTTATAGAAAAACATACTGTACACTGCTCTAGAGCTTCTTGCCAACTTAATAAAACAAGAAAAGAGAAAGTATCAGTCTATATATTGGAAAGGCAGAAAAAGTTAAATTTACTAAGATAAACTAATTTAAACAATTTACTAATTTAAACGATACAAAAGTCTACCTTGAAAACCCATGAAAATTAATTTAAAACCTATTGGGATTAATATGAAAGCTCAGTAATGTGGCCAAATACAAGAGAAATAATATAAAATTAGCAACTTTTAATATGCCTTTAGAAAGTGAGAAAATTGAATGGATCAAAAGGTGCCATTCATATAAAGATCTAAAAATAAAATGTCTAGGTTTAAACTTAAAATAGAAGAGTGGCATTCTTATGAAAAATTAACTTGGCTATGGGACGTGAAAAAAGACTTAAAAATAAAGACAGCCAAATAATGAAAAGACCTATCAAGTTTTTGGAGAGAAGATGGAATTTCATAAAGATTTCTGATTTCCTGAAATTAATCTGAAGTTTAAGGATAGCCCAATACAAATACCAAAATAGTTTTTAAAAGCAAGGAGGATGACAAAATAACAGCACATTTCTTAGAAGACATAAAATCATAGCAAAGAATATTTTGAAAAGAAATACAATGTGTTACATGTATGTATTTAAACATGTTATGAAGGCATAATCTACTGGAACTGTGTCATTCACACAAAGACCAACAGATCTTTGAAACAGAACAGAAAACAAAGACATAGATTTAAGTACAAATAACTATGTATTATACAGGTTTATTGGCATTTTAAATAAGTAAAAAGATGATAAACTTTCAGTAAATTTCTCTAAAGCAATTGATTAACTATTTGCAAACAAAGTTTAAATTCCCATTTAACACTATACACCAAAAAAAAAAAAAATCTCCAATAGGTTAAGAAATTAAATGGGAAAAGTAAACATAACACGATGTGAAAGAAATGTTAGTAAACATGTAATGTAAAATTTAGTTAGAGATGACTTTCCTAAATGGGCTTCCCTGGTGGCTCAGCAATAAAGAATCCGCCTGCCAACGCAGGAGATTCAGGTTTGATCCCTGGGATGGGAAGATCCCCTGGAGAAGGAAATGGCAAACCACTCCAGTATCCTTGCCTGCCAAATCCTGTGGACAGAGGAGCCTGGTTGGCTACAGCCCATGGAGTCACAAAAGAGTCAGACAGGACTTACTGACTAAACAACAACAAATAACCTTCTTTGAAAGCGATTCAGTTGTTGGACACATAAGTCAGGTATGATAAACTTGACCCAGTATCTAGATGTGGTGATTACAGTTAAGGATTTTTTTCTTGGATCCACCAGATTTTGTCCCTGTTTAGCCCTGTGCACCGATTGTGTGTGCTTAGTCACTTCAGTTGTGCTGACTCTTTGTGCCCTATTGACTGAAGCCTTCCAGGTTCCTCTGTCCATGGGATTCTCCAGGCAAGAATACTGAGTAGGTTACATACCCTCCTCCAGGGAATCTTTCCGACCCAGGGATCCAACCCATGTCTCCTGTGTCTTCTGCATCACAGAGGCGGATTCTTTACAGCTGAGCCATTGGGGAAGCCCAGAAACACCTGCACTTACTATAAAAACTAGAGGATTTGTTTCACGAAAACTTAAAAAACAGTGGCACTACTTTGGTGCAATTTATAACAGAATGCAACACAAAACAGATGTATCGGAGGGAACTGGATAGATATGTTTTCAGTCAGGCTAGGCTAGAAGATGCTATAGTAATAAATGATCCCAAATCTCAGTGACTTATAACCACAAATGTTTATTTCTGGCTTTCGTTGTATGTCCATCACTGCTAGCTGCAGTCTTGCAGCACTGCATCTTCACCCAGAGTCAGGCCAACAGAGCAGCTTCTGTTGGGGTCGGTCCATGCAGCATGCATGGCTAAGGGAAAAGCAGCATGGTAAACCACACGGTCTTTTAACGCTTGCATTTGGAAGAATCACTTCTGCTTACATTTCAGCGGCCCAAGCTAGTCATATGACAAAGGCTGATGTCTTTGGAATGAGGATGCACAGCCCTCCCACGAGGAGAGGCATGTATAGGAGGGCACAGGAACATGGGTGGATCGGTAACACTAATGCAGCCTCTTTCCTAAAGACTACTTTGCTGCTCTGGAACTCACAGCAACCTAGGCACTTCTGGTCCATTTGGAAAAGTGCTTTACATCCTGCTTGCTCTTCCCTACCTAAGGTGAGCGCTCAGCCAGTGGAGCAGATGTTGGCTGCCGAGGTGGCGCCAGAGCCCACTGTGATGGACAGCTCCTGTGTTTTGTTTACTCTTCCAGGCAGGGTGATAAATTCTCCTTCTAATCAGGTTCGGTGTTTCTCCCTCTCAGATGCACCAGCCCTGCTAATGAATGATTCACGGAAGTTAGCAGCTCAGACAGAGCAGGCGGCACCCCGCTCTGCCTTTGTTATGCAAAGTCATGCCCTCACTATCTCCCAAACACAAAATCGAGTTCCCAGAGTATGGCGTGGATAGATGATGGAGTGTACAACAGCCTCGGGTAATTTGTTCACAGTAATTCAGACCAGTATATTCTGTCAAGTCCTCTGCTGAATACATTTGGCTTAACTTGCTGAGGGAGACTGGCACTTGGAAAGAACCTTTTGAGGTTGACCACTGTCAGCAAATAAAGTCCCGAGACTTCCCAAGCTGTCAGTCCAAGGAATCTGTTGGAGCTAGTGCTCTGAGCCTTGTCACTGGGTCCTGAGAGAGCTCCAACTGTTGGAGGAATCTCAGGAACCAGGTCCAAGGGAACCCTGTCCTTGACTGTCCCCATCACCATAGCTTGAGAGAAATTAAATTGAACAAAGAAGGGAGATTTTCTTTTCCTTTTCAAAATTCACATTAAAACCAAAACCAGTGAAAAACAAGTAAAGGAAGAGGTTCTCAAACCATCGCACTTTCCACTGGATGTATTCTTGAAGTTACTTTCCAAACTTGTGTATTAAAAATAGGGCAAGCTTTACTTAGCCATAAAAAAGAACAGAATAATGCCATTTGCAACAATGTGGATACAAGCAGAGGTTATCATACTAAGCAAAGAAAATAAGTCAAGAAGAGAAAGACAAATACCATGTGATATCACTTATATATGGAATTTAACACAACACAAATGAACATATTTATGAAATAGAAACAGACTCATGGACATAAGAACAAACCTGTGGTTGCCAAAGGGAAGAGGGCTGGGGAGGAAAGGAGTGGGAGACTGGGGTTAGTAGATGCAAACTACTATATATATATAAAATGAACTATTATAGATTATATTATTATATATAAAATGAAGAGTTACTGACTGGAGGAGGGAGAGGAGATAGAAGATGGTAGAACTGAAATATCATCAGTGATAGGAGACAGAGGACAAGCTGCAGACTCATGCCTGACACTGATGGAATGCACATTCACATCTTTGAAAGCCCAGAACTTGAAGTTTTGTAAGTTGGAGACTTACTGTAGCACAATCTGCCATCTACAAGCTGGCGGCCCAGGGAAGCCGTTGGTGTAGTTCCAGTACAAACCCAAACCGGGGGAGCAAGGTCATAAAGGCTTGGTCAGAGTCCGAAAAGGCCTAAGAAACAGGAGCGGTGATGGCTGAGGGGAGGAGAAGACGGATGGCTCAGCTCAGCACAGGGCGATCTACCCTTCTTCCTCCACCTTTTCGTTCTGCTCAGGCCCTAAGCGGATTGGAAGATGCGCACCTGCCTTGGTGAAGGCAGCTCTTCTCCACTCTACTGAATCAAATGCTAATCTCTTCTGGAAACACCTTCACAGACACACCCAGAAGTAACATTTTACCTCTGTCTGCGCATCTCTTAGCCTGTCAAATTGATACATAAAACTAACCACGGCAAAGCCATTTCCTCTCTGGAGTCTAGCTGCTGTCTTGCTGGTGTGACTGGGAAGGAGGGAATAGGATCCTTTTTGGGAGGCCCTAGACAATGAAGTCTTATTTTTACCCTCTCCCCAACCTCACCTCCAGACTAGGGAACTGCTTTTCTTTGCTGAGCCTGAGAATACCCAAGACATTGATTTTGTAAAGAAAATCCAAGATAAGAAGACAAATTTGGTAACTGATTTTTCCACTCTGTTGCCTCTCTCCTCTGAACCAACAAGCGTAGATCCAACTTCTATGAATGAAGGGAAAGATGAATGGAGGAATATGTATGGACCAGGCACATAAGGAAACAGGATATTTCAGGAAACTCATGTACAACTGAATCTCATAGTGAATTATGTGTGTGTCGCTCAGTCACGTCTGACACTTTGCAGCCCCATGGACCGTAGCCCACCAGGTTCCTCTGTCCATGGAATTTTCCAGGCAAGAATACCAGAGTGAGTTGCCCTTTCCTTCTCCAGGGCATCTTCCCGACGCAGGGATCAAACTGGTGTCTCTTTTGTTTCCTGCATTGCCAGGCGGATTCTTTACCGCTTGGGCCACCTGGGAAACCCCCATAATGAACTAGAAAACATCAAAGAACCAAGGCCGCCATGCTCTGGTTCTCTGGTCAGAGTCCCGGAGGCTTCTCATTTCTGCTCTTCTCGGTGAGTCTGATTCACTTTCCTTTCTTAAGACTGGTTTCTTATTCCTGCTCATACATAATCACCAATAGCTGCCCCAGTACCGCACCCCCAGTTCTGGGATTACATGACCTTTCTGTAGAAAATCCATGGTAAATGACCTATAGCTCTTGACCCCAGTTCCAAACATATGTGAGAAAGCAACTTAGTACAACCATTTGGGACAAGCTTGATTACCTATAGTTTAAGGAACTGGAAGCCCCATTTAAGGAACGGACTTCCCTGGAGTCTCAGCTTGTAAAAAATCTGCCTGCAATGTGGGAGACCTGGGTTCAGTCCCTGGGTTGGGAAGATCCCCTGGATAAGGGAATGGCTACTCACTCTAGTATTCTGGCCTGGGGTTGCAAGGAGTTGGGCACGACTTTCACTCACTCATAAGGAACTGGAAGCGCATGGCACAAATAGAACTCTGGGACCAGGGCTTTTTGGTGAGCACAGTTCTTAGAGAGGGAGGCATGGATTGGCTAGGCACTCAAAAGAACATCCACCACAATTCCTCACTGAATAAATGGCACATGAATGCTATCATTATCATAGACAATGATTCTGTTATAGTAGCAGGCTACAAGGTTGATTCATGGGCAACGTAAGGAAGAACATGATCTTTGACATTCAGTGACCTAGTTGTGAATCTAGCCCCTCCAGACAGTAATTGAACAACCTTTTCTTTTTAAAAAAATTAGAAATACTTATTTAATTTTTTAATGTTTATTTTTATTTATTTGACCATGCCCCATCTTATTTGTGGCACGTGGGATCTTTGATCTTAGCTGTGACATGCAGGATTTCTAGCTGCAGCAAGTGAATTCTTAGTTGCAGTGCGTGGGATCTAGTTCCCCAACCAGGGCTTAAACCCAGGCTGTCTGCGTTGGGAGTGTGGAGTCTTGGCCTCTGGACCACTGCTAGCAAAGTTTCTTAGGAACATTTATTACAAAATAAAGTTATTTCTAACGAATTAAACTTTACAACTAAAAGTAATACATTTACACAACCGACTGAAAATTTAATTTTCTTTTCTTACCATGGTGCCCTTAGTACTAACAATGAACAACATTTTCTCAGATGCAGCCTGGTGAGTTTCTTCCTGTGAAAATGGAAGTGAAAGTGAACAGCTCACAAGGAATTATGAGAAAGAAGCCGATTCAGTTCCGTGAAAGAACACAGAATTTGAAATCAGAGAACGCTAGCTATGACTGTTAAGTATTCACTAAGTCTTTCTGGGCCTTCTAGGAAAAATAATGAGGAGGTGGTGAAAACAATAACAAAGTCACCGTACAGCACAGATGCTAAGAGAAGAGACTTTCGCATCAGAATGTGCTAAGCTGAAGTTTGCTTCTACCTTTCCACAGCTCTGTGCCCCATCTTCACTGGGAGCTTTTAAACTGTCCCGCCTGGAAATCTAACCTTTTTCCAAGAAGCTTTCTTGGATCACTGCCCTAGTTCAGGCCTTCATCATTTTTTTAAGAATTTAATTTTTATATTAAGATATAGCTTCTTTACAAGGACTGAGTGACTAACACACACACACACGCACACACACACTTGTGCAGAGTTGGACATGACTAAAGCAACTTAGCACAATGCACAATAAAATGCACCAGCTGTTTGTGTACCTATATCCCCTCCCTCGTGGATCTCCCTCCCCACCATCCCATCCCACCCATCTCAGTCACCACGGAGCACCCAGCTGACCTCCCTGTGCCATACTGCAGGTGCCCACTAGCTGTTTTACACATGGCAGTGCATATACCTCAGTCCCGATCTATCAATTCATCCCATCTCTCCTCCCTGACCTGGGCCCACACGCCTGTTCTTTTCATCTGTGTCTCTATTCTTGCCCTGAAAATAGGTTCATCTGTACCATTTTTCTTGATTTCTACATTTTTCTCTTTCTGACTTACTTCACTGTGCATGACAGACTCTAGGTCCATCTACGTTTCTGCAAATAACCCAATATTGTTCCTTTTATATAGTTGAATAATATTCCATTGTATATGTGTACCACATCTTCTTTATCCATTCCTCTGTAGATGGTTGTTCCATGTATTGCTTATTATGAATAGTGCTGCAATGAACATTGGGGTGCGTGTGTCTTTTTGAATGGTTCCAACACGTTTCTGATTGATCTTTTTTTGTCTCTAGGTATCCTGAGAATCACTTGATCCCATGTATGACTTACAGATCTCAGAATACCTGTTACTTATTTATAAGCCTCTAGTGATTTCTTCCCAATTCAAGGATAAAATCAAAATGTCGTCACTTTCATGCAAATTCCTCCGAATCTCATCCACTCATCTTCCTTTATCTCCCTTCCTTCCTTCCTTTATTCCCGCTCTCCTTTCTTTCTTTACCCCACCCCCCGCCTCGTCCATCTGCCTCTTTTTCTAGTGGCAGACTGTCTAGATACAGTCTTATCACAATTACCCACAAGCATGTGTGTGTATTTAAGGCAGATATATACAAAATACAAAGTGAAAATTCCCTTTCTCATTCTTCTACCCACACACCCAAATTGCCACCCTTGAGGTAGCCCTTGATATTAGTCTGATGTATAGTCTTCCAATTATTCTACATGTATTATGTATATATCTCTGTATCAGCATCTAAAGCTATACCCACAGATGTGTCTATGTCATCTACATTTGAATCTATATGTATAATATATAATGAGTGTTTGTGCATTATTTTAAAAATAAGTTTGCCTTTGTGTGACTTTCTTTTAACAGAAATAGTATCATGCTATATGTTGATACATCATATTACTGCAACTTACTTTTCCACTTAACAATATGTGCTGAGGATATTTCCAGATAAACATTTATAAATTTACTGCCATTGTTTAACAGCTCCATAGCGTTCACACTATCATTTAAGTGTTCTGCTACTGCTGTTTACAGACAGTCCCTGATTTAACAATGGCTTGATTAATGATTTTTCGACCTTATGATGGTACTAAGGCAATGGGCATTCAACAGAAACTGTACTCTGAATTTTGCTCTTTTCCTGGGCTAGCCAGATGTGACATGGTGCGCTCCCTGATGCTGGGCAGTGGCAGCTGCAGCTCCCAGACAGCCAGGTGACCAAAGGGTAAACAACCCATACACTTAAAGTCATTGTGTACCCAGATAACCGTTCTGTTTTCCACCTTCAGTACAGTAGTCAATAAATTACATGGGATAGTCAACACTTTTTATAACACAGGCATTGTGGTAGATGCTTTTGCCCAACTGCAGGCTAATGTAAGTGTTCTGAGCACATTTAAGACAAGGTAGGCTAAGGAGTGATGTCCAGTTGTTGTTTGACTACTCAGTCGTACCTGACTCTTTGAGACCACATAGACTGCAGCATGCCAGGCTTCCCTGTCCTTCACCATCTCCTGGAGTTTGCTCAAACTCATGTCCATTGAGTTGGTGATGTCGTCCCACCATCTCATCCTCTGTCCTTCTATCTCCTCCTGCCTTCAATCTTTCCCAGCATCAGGGTCTTTTCCAATGAGTCAGTTCTTCCCATCAGGAGGCCCAAGTATTGGAGCTTTGTCTTCAGCATCAGTCCTTCCAGTGAATAATCAGGACTGATTTCCTTTAGGATTGACTGGTTGGATCTCCTTGCAGTCCAAGGGACTCTCAAGAGTCTTCTCCAACACCATAGTTCAAAAGCATCAATTCTTTGGTGCTCACCCTTTTTATGGTTCAACTCTCATATCTGTACATGATTACTGGAAAAACCATAGCTTTGACTATGTGGGCCTTTGTTAGTAAAGTGATGTCTCTGCTTTTTAATATGCTGTCTAGGTTTGTCAAAGCTTTTCTTCTTAGGAACAAGTGTCATTTAATTTCATGGCTGCAGTTACCATCTGCAGTAACTTTGGAGACCAAGAAAATAAAGTCTGTCACTGTTTCCACTGTTTACCCTTCTATTTGCCAGGAAGTAATGGGATCAGATGTCATGATCTTAGATTTTTAAATGTTGAATTTTAAGCCAGCATTTTCACTCTCCTCTTTCACCTTCAGCAAGAAACTCTTTAGTTCCTCTTTGCTTTCTGCCATAAGGGTGGTGTCATCTGCATATCTGAGGTTATTGATATTTCTCCCGGCAATCTTGATTCCATCTTGTGCTTCATCCAGTCCAGAATTTTGCATGGTCAGTAGGTTAACTGTATTAAATGCATATTTGACTTACAGAATTTTCAATTTGTGGCTCATGTGCTCAATTGTGCCTAACTCCTTGCGATCCCATGGACTATAGCCCACCAGGCTTCTCCGTCCATGGAATTTTCCAGGCAAGAATACTGAAGTGGGTGGTCATTTCCTCCTCCAGGGGATCTTCTGGACCCAGGAATGGAACCCGAGTCTCTTGTATCTCCTGTACTGGCTGCAGATTCTTTACCACTGAGCCACATGGGAAGCCATATTCAACTTACTATGGGTATATGGGCTTCCCGGGTGGTACAGTGGTAAAGAATCTGCTTGCCAATGCAAGAGGTACAAGAGACATGTGTTCAGTTCCTGGGTCGGGAAAATTCCCTGAGGAGGAAATGGCAACACACTTCAGTATTCTTGCTTGAAAAATTCCATAGATGGAGGAGCCTGGCAGGCTGTAGTCCATGGAATCACAGAGTCACACCTGACTGAGCAAGCATAAACACCCACGTATATGGGTATCAGAAAGTAAACCTTGGAAGCTGAGGAAGATCTATATTTTCTTCCTCTCCAATTATATGTACCACTCTGCATCCATGAGTTTACAAAGGATATCCATCCAAATCTCTTGGTAGGGAATCAGATGCATTTCTTTTTTTAAAAAATTAATATACTATTGCATTACTTTCTAGAAAAGTTTAATCAGATTGATTTTCTGTCAACATTGTATGGAAATGTTTGTCCACAGGCACTTAATATTGCCTAAACTTCCCTATTTCACTGTGGAAAAAACCCATGAAATATTGTTATTTTGTTTTACATTTTCTTGGTTACTCATAAGATTAAACATTGTTTTGTTTGCATTTCTCCTTTTTGTGCATTGCCTGTTTATATTATTTGCCTAGTTTTCTATTACTTTAGTGTTTATATCTTATTGATTTTGGAGAAATCTCTAAAAATTTGGATATCAAGCCTTTGGTTAATTTTTTTCAGCATTCTTGGGACATATAACATCATGTAGGTTTAAGATGTCCAATGAGTTAATTTGATACACTTATATGCTTCAAAATGATTACCACCATGGCACTAGCTAACACTTCCATCACGGGGCTTCTCAGATGGCACAGTGGTAAAGAACCCCCTTGCTGACACATGAGACAAGGATTCCATCCTTGGATTGGGAAGATCCCCTGGAGGAGGAAATGGTAGCCCACTCCAGTATCCTTGCCTGGAGAATCCCATGGACAGAGGAGCCTAAAGGGCTGTAGTCCATGGAATATCAAAGCATAAGACACAGCTGAGCACGCATGCACAAAGCACATACCGACACACATTGTGATAGGTATAGCTTTTTAAAGTTTTTTTAAAATACATACTCTACTTTTATTTATTTATTTAGCATACACTCTCTTTTCTTTTTTGGGGTGCATCACACAGCATGTAGGATCTTAGTTCCCTGACCAGGGAATGAACCCACTTGCCTTGTATTGAAAGAATGGAGTCTTAACCATTGGACTGCCAGGGAAGTGCCAGGTTGTAGCTTTTTTTTTAAGATTCATTATTATTATATTTTTGGCTGGGTCCTCCTTCCTGCACGAGGGCCTTCTCTATTTTTGGTGTGTGTATTTCTGTTTGCAGCGGCTTCTCTTGTTGTGGAGCACGGGCTCTAGGGCCCACAGACTTCAGTAGCTGCAGTTCTCTGGGTCCGTGCCCAGCAGCACGTGGAACCTTCCTGGATCAGGGGTGGAACCCACGGCCCCTGCATTGGCAAGCGGACTCTCAACAACTGGACTACCAGGGAAGTCCAGGCTGCATCTTTTAAGGAGGCTTTCCTGGAGCTTTGATATCATGGAAAGGAGTTACTCTCTGGGACCCTATGAACTGTAGCCCACCAGGCTCCTCTGTCCATGGGATTCTCCAGGCAAAAATACTGGAGTGGGTTGCCATGCCCTCCTCCAGGGGATCTTCCAGACCCAAGTGGATCAAACCCGCTTCTCTTTGTCTCCTGCATTGGCAGGCAGGTTCTTTACCACTACCACCACCTGAGAAGCCCCTACTGAGAGAATAACTTAAACCCTCACCCATGCCCGGAGGCCTCCTCAGTAACTCTGCCCCAGCCCCTTTCCTGCTGCCGGAAGCTAGGGGAAGCTTATGCTCACCCCTGGAAGAGATTCAGGTCTTTTCATAATTTTATAATTGGCCCAAATGTACTAATAATCACAGAAAGAAGACAGAAAATTTCCCGGAGAGTCTAGGCCTGCCTCTCAAATCCTCATGTCCAAGGACTCAGCCCTTGCCAAGATGACTGAGGCAGCAGGAATTGTTCACTTTTGGGCCAACTCCACTCAAACGTGGGAGCACAGGGCCTTCTGGATGGCCACTGCAGGATACCCACACGATGGTCCAGCATCAGGGACTTCACAGTGTCTGGGTTCTTTCACATGTGATGTCGCTGCCCAGGGAGTTTAGGATGTGCCGGTCAATCTCCTTACTGGTCAATTTCTTATCGCGTGTTTAAAAAAATAAACATAGACTCCGGTTGCACCCAGGACCACATGGCTGCCTATTTATCATTGGACTTCACACCACAGCTTTTTGTTTCTCTCTTTTTTTTTTTAATGGAGTATAGTTGATTTACATTGTTGTGTTAATTTCTGCTGTACAGCAGAGTGGTTCATTTATATGTATATATGCATTTTTATAGTCTTTTCCATTCTGGTTTCTCATAGGATATTGAATATAGTTCCCAGTGCTATACAGTAGGACCTTGTTGTTTATCCATCCTACGTATAATAGTTTACATCTGCGAATCCCAAACAGCTTTCTGTTTCTGAATCTGCCTCAGGCTCTAGACTGTGAGCTCCTTTAAGGCAGGGATAATATCTTATGGAGCTTTCCAGGTGGTGCTAGAGGTAAAGAACATGCCTGCCAATGCAGGAGACATAAGAGACAAGAAGAGAGTTCGATCCTTGGGTCAGGAAGATCCCCTGGAGGAAGGCATGGCAACCCACTCCAGTATTCTTCCCTGGAGAATTCCATGGACAGAGGAGCCTGGTGGGCTAGAGTCCAAAGGTCGCAAGGAGTCAGACACGACAGAAGTGATTTAGCACGCATGCAATATCTTCTGCGTGCTAAATAGCTTTCAAGTTTTTATTGAATTTGCTACAATATTGTTTTTGTTTTATGTTTTGAGTGTTTTGGTCACGAGGCCTATGGCATTTTAGCTCCCTGACCAGAGATCGAACCCACACCCCCTGCATTTGAAGGTGAAGTCTTAACCACTGGACCACCAGGGGAGTCCCCTCTTCTGTAATTCTAAATTTTCTTGTCCTGCTTTCCAGGGCTGAACACAGAGCCTGGCACAAAGTAAGTGCGTTACCGCAATAACCTTTGTCTAAATGGATTGAATAATTACCCTTGTCACACCTCCCCTCAACATCATCCTCTTCACATAAAGCTTTTTTTAACCCCAGTCTCTCCTCCTGCAATTTCCCCTTGCTCCTCTACCACCCCACGATGCCCCTGTATAATTTCGTTATCTCAATATATGCCCCATTGTCTGCGTGACCCTCATGTCTGTCTCCATTAGTGTCTTTTACATTCAATCAGATATCTGCACCAGCGTAAGAGGCTCCTCGTAGCTTGATCAGCGAGCAATGGATCAGACAGCTGAATGGTTGATTTAATTGGCATGAAATAACTAAGCCATCTGTTCCATGGAGTTGATCTTTTAAGTGTTACTCTCTTGTCTGCACTGAAATGTCTTGGCCACTTGGAGAGACCATGCATGTCAGATGGCAGGTCACAAAAAGTGATTGCTTTAAGACAGAGAGCAACCGTTTAAGGGAAATTGAAGAATTTTATGGTGCTATCTTTTTTCCTGCTCTTTCTTTATAGCACTTGTTAGTACCTGTTATATTACATTTTCACTTATCTCTCTCTTGCAGTAGAGGCTAAGCACCAAGAGGGCAGGGACTCTGTCCTTTATGCTACCTGCTGACACCAGGGCCTGAAAGACACGCCCTACCTTGAGTTGAGCACCAGTGAGGTATGCTTAGCTCCTTCTTGGGTTAATTCTGTGTGACTTGGTGTTGCAAAGGTCCACTGGAATACCAGGTAGATGGAAAAGGGTGCAGAGGCCAACTCGGGAAGGAGTCTAAAGTCTAACTTGGCAAGTTCAATGCCTACATGTGTGTGCTCAGCCCCTCAGTCGTGTCTGACTCTTTGAGACCTGATGAACTGTAGCCTGCCAGGCTCCTCTGTCCCTGGGATTCTCCAGGCAGGAATATTGGAACAGGTTGCCATTTCCTCCTCCAGGGGATCGTCCCAACCCAGGGATTGAAACTGCTCCTCTTAAGTCTCCTGCATAAGCAGACAGATTCCTTGCCACTAGTGCCACCCGGGAAGCCCAATATGTGTCTATAGCAAGCTTGACTTTTGTTCCGGGTGGTGTGGGGTTGGGGATTCCTGGGTGGCTTCCCAGGTAGAACCCGCCTGCCAGTGCAGGAGACATAAGAGACAAGCGTTTAATCCCTGGATTGGGAAGATCCCCTGTAGGAGGAAATGACAACCCACTGCTGTATTCTGTGGGGTTCAATGAGTCTAATCTGCAGGAATAAGGAAGAGGCAGTAAACAGTGATGAGCTGTGGCAACATATTGACATACAGCGTGGGAACATCCTTTAATCTTTCTGAACCTAGATACACTCATTTGTACAATAGGGATAGTATTCACCACCTTGAATTGATGATACTTATGATGATTAAATGAGATAACGTTCATGAAATAATGGTCATCACTTGTCACACTTACTACATGACAGGTAATATTTTAAGGGCTTCTGTATATTGACTCACAATAACCCTCTTGTTTAGGATCTGTTATTATTTCCAGCTTATCCAGATGGGGAAACTGAGGCAAAGAGGGGTGCTCAAATTCTCCTAGATAGAAAGTGGTAGAGCTATATCTATCTATATTGGTATCTACTATATTGATAGCTATCCATCTATCTATCTATCTACCTATCTTAACTTGTCTTATTCCCTCCTTCCCTCCTATCTATCTATTCATCTACCTACCTACCTACCTCGAGGGCACACTAAGAATCTGATTCAACCATTACAGCGGACAAATATATAGAGAAACCAGAATGAGGAGATGATGGACACATTTCAATCACTCTAATAGACAAATACACACAGCGAGAACACACTAATATCCCAGATCTACTTCAGCCATTGTAATACATGAACACACAGAGACAATGCACTGATCTGCATTTGCACTCGAGCCTTTAATCTCTCCTCTACACAGCACCCCCAAGGGATCCTGTTAAAAACTACGCCATGGTGAAGCCAAGAGTTCAGGTGAGCCCAGCAGTGTCACTTAGGCCTGGCTGTATTTCTTGAGTAAGAGGATCAGAAGGTACATCGGCCCCCTAAACATCTGGGGATCAGATGCTAAGAAATCTGAATTTAGTTGCCAGCTAGGGGCACTCACTGCTGGAAAATGACAGCTTCCATTGCCTGGAAATTTTGAGAACTCCCTATCAGGAGAGAACTTGAATTCAGGCAAAATTCTTTTTTTTTCAGGGACAGCTGGGTCATCAACATCCTCGCAGAATTTATCCAGATTCACTCTTCAGGAAATGCTGTTTGGTTAAAGTCTTTAAATGGTATCCTCTTGGATGAAGT
This sequence comes from Bos mutus, assembly GCF_027580195.1. Taxonomy (NCBI): domain Eukaryota; kingdom Metazoa; phylum Chordata; class Mammalia; order Artiodactyla; family Bovidae; genus Bos; species Bos mutus. Next base: position 18,808,426 of record NC_091641.1, on the reverse strand, counting down.
TCCAAGTCCCTCTCATTGCACACTAGTCCTGGCAAGAGCTGGTTCCTTCTCCTCATTCACTATGTTCCAACCCCCTTTCCATTTTTGAAAGCATCATGCTCCTCCCTGCTCCTGGGCCTTTGTACATTCTGTTCCATTTGCCAGAGTCTCATTATAGCCCTGGCTTAATTAACTCTCATTCTCCCCTCAGCTATCAACCTAAATGTTTTTTCTTCTGGGAAACTTATCCAAGCCTCTAAAAGAAAGATTGTCTTTAAGAAAACTTTTCTGGTTAGTACCCTATAGTTTTTCTTCATGGTATTGAAAAATATTTATTCATTCCTTTGGCTTCCCTGATAGCTCAGTTGGTAAAGAATCCGCCTCCAATGCAGGAGACCCCAGTTCAATTCCTGGGTCAGGAAGATCTGCTGGAGAAGGGATAGGGTACCCACTCCAGAATTCTTGGGCTTCCCTTGTGGCTCAGCTGGTAAAGATTCCATCTGCAATGTGGGAGATCTGGGTTTGATCCCTGGGTTGGGAAGATACCCTGGAGAAGGAAAAGGCTACCCACTCCAGTATTCTGGCCTGGAGAATTCCATGGACTGTATAGTCCATGGGGACACAAAGGGTCAGACACGACTGAGCAACTTTCACTTCACTTGTGTATTTATAATTTGCTTCCACCACTAGCCTGTAATCTCCATGAAAGTAAAAGCAATTTTAGAGTATGTTTTCTTTGCTATTATTTCTCTAGTGTTTAACACAGCCCCTGGAATTCAGAAGATACATTTGTAAAATGTATGAATGAATCTTTAGAACATGCTGATTCAAGTTAAAACTATTCATCAGTGAAAGTGGAGAATGCAATCCAACTTAACCCATTGCCTGGATCATAGTGCTGCTGCTGCTGCTAAGTCGCTTCAGTCGTGTCTGACTCTATGCAACCCCATAGACGGGCAGCCCACCAGGATCCACCGTCCCTGGGATTCTCCAGGCAAGAACACTGGAGTGGGTTGCCATTTCCTTCTCCAATGCATGAAAGTGAAAAGTGAAAGTGAAGTTGCTCAGTTGTGTCCAACTCTTCACAACCCCATGGACTGCAGCCTACCAGGTTCCTATGGGATTTTCCAGGCAAGAGTACTGGAGTGGGGTGCCATTGCCTTCTCTGTGATCATAGTGGGGGAATCAATAAATATTTGTTTACCAACTGGCAACTGTATCAGTAGAAGGAGGTAATGAGAGATATTGCCCAAACAGGCTTATTGTCCTTAGCATCTCCTTTCCAGTCCATCAATTCACCACAGGCATTCCACCTGCATCCTATGGCCCTCTGGGATGCTTTCCAAATTCTGCCTCCAAAACCCACTTACTTGGTTTCATTTCCTCTCTATTGCAGATTATATGCTGTAGCTCCCATTCTGTCTCTTGGAATGCTTGGTGACCTTATGATTCTACTTACTGCTCTCTCCTTTTGCTTCATCCTCAGCCACTGGAAACAGGCCCATTTTCCTCTGGGATTCCTTTTGAGATATCAGTTTTTCCTCTGTGTTTTGAAGCCCTGTATGAGCTCAACAGGTCTTTAGAGACAGTCCAGGCCAGAGCATTTGAACAACATCCCAGGAGATGAATTCATATGGTCATTCCCGCTGTGATTAATATTGCTATTTCAGACACTTAACTGGTCCATGAATTAACTTATAAAACCAGAAAATAGAGTGGTTTGCATTATAACTACACGATCAGGCCAAGCACCAAAGCCAGGCTTCGATTCCTGACCAGATGGGCCATTTGTGGATCAGTTACTTTGGCCATTGGCCACTCCAGGCATTGGCTGGTTGTCACCCTCCAATTGGCCAAGTGTGATGTAGCTTCATTTCTCAGCAAGGTCTCGACTGTGGGAAGGATTTGGAATTGGCGGGGAAAGCAGTGGTGCTGGGTTCTTGGCACATGAGGTAGAGTCAGGGCTCCTATCCTACATAGCCTCACAGCAGTTCCTCCCAGATATATGGGCTGCCGGGCAGGAACAATGGACTTCATGAAAATGCGACTCCCATTCCCAAGCTTCAGCTGAAATCACCTCTCTATTCAAAAAATATATTTCTATTTCTGCAGTTTGGACCAAATGCACAGAAGAATCTGATGTGAACTCCTAGGGTGGAGGTCTTCAAACTTGCTTGCATATTAGTACCAACTGAGTTCCAATATGACTAATATAACTGAGTTCTAAAAGCCCTGGTGCCCAGCTCCACTCTCAGTCAATTTTAAAAGGCTGTAGGCATCAGTATTTTTAAATCACAAGGATTCCTTTACACACTAAAGTAGTACAACCACTGATCTATTCAGTGCTTCACAAACTTGAATATGCAGAAGAATCATCTGTAGGATGTGTTTTAATAAAAACAGACTTCCAAGACCCAACCCCAGAAATTTGTATTCAGTATTTCTAGGGTTGGGCTGAGAATATGCATTTCAAACAAGTTCCCCAGTAATGCTGTTGCTGTCTTTCCACAAACCATACACTGAGTAGCTCTGTTCTTTGCTATTCTGCCTGTACTCCATGGAGCAGCAGCCTTAGCATCATACAGGAGCTTGTTAGAAATTAAAAATCTGAAGTCCATCCAAGACCTGTTATATCAGAGCCTATATTTTTAAAAGGGCTCTAGAGAATATGTACGTACATAGGATTGGAAACCATCACTATGTAGAGAGTGCAAATGTGTGGCATCCTGGCCAAATTTTGCTGGCAGATGGATATTTCCTGGATTGCATGGTATTTTTTGGAATTTAGAATTGATTGACAAACTTAAAAGTTGGGGTGTTTTTACCTCTCTTGAAAAATTGGAAGATGAGAACCACTGGGGCTCCATTCTCACATGATGACGACTGTAAACAAACTACATGTGCTCCCAGCTCCCACAAAACCACTTTCACTAAGGCTGTCTGCCTCGTCCCTGCAGGCGTTTCTGTTTGCAGCTCTTGGTTCATGCCCTCAACTCTCCACTTCTTCTCTAGTTGAGAATTACTGCTCCTAAGCATTTCATCTTGAGCCAGCCCATTTTATCTCTTTGCACCTCCCTTGATTCATCTGTAAAATGGCTAAATAGCACCTCCTCAGGATTTCTGCTATTCAGTGGAACTGGAGATCGTGGTTTGAGCTCTGGATGTCTGTTTTGCACACAAGTTGTTTCCCAGAGTTCTATTCTCCAAGTATGGTCCTTTGATCAGAAGCACTCACATTGGTCTCTGGGAGGCAGCAGTCAGTGGTGGTGTGACGAGAGATCTTAATTCTCTGCCCAGGAATTGAACTTGGGTAGCCTGGATGAGAGCCAGGAATCCTAGCCACCAGACCAGTAAGAGCTAGAGGCTATAAGCTATTATCCCTGGATCTTTGCCCCCAGTGAAAAGAGCATTTCTCACAGAGGCATAAACTGTAAATGCAGGTACAAAGCTTATTATTAGAGACATAGTGGGAGAGCACTCAGAGAAATGGTTTGTTTAGTAAAAGATAGAAGCAAGGCAGAGATGCTCACCCAGAGGGAAAGGGTGTGGGTGTCCCTGCTAGTGAGGAGGAGTGCAGTAAAGAGGTGGTTAAGTCATTCATGTAGGTTGGTTCTTCCAGGTCTTTGTCTTCCTTCAGGCCAATTATCTGGTTTCTTTTTCCACACCTGACTTACCCTGGGACCTCCCCTCTGGGGTGCACACGTACCTCTCAGCCAAGATGGATGTCAAAGTGAAGGCTTCTGGGAGGAGCAAGAGTCATTATGGTTTGGCATTCTCCCCTGAATTTTGACCCACAAGGAGCCTTTCTGCACATGTGTAGTGTTTCCCTTGTCCCAAAACAGGGGGGGATAGAGATCCTTCAATCCTTTACTCAAATAGGGTCTTGCCCCTCTTTGTCTTTGCCATGACTATTACCTTGACTATTGCCATGGCTATCACCTTAAGGTGTTTACAAGAGACAAACACTGGCTATTTATCCTGTTGCTTTTGTCACTTCCATTTCAGGAGGCAAACAGGAGGCTGATTGTAAATGCCTTAACTGAAGCCTACCTATCTCTTGTCTCAGAAAATGCAACAGTTGTGAGTATCCAAGGTGAAGCCCACTTCTTCATACCCATGAAATTGAAACAGGAGGCCATTTGGGCTTCCTGGGTGGTACTAGTGGTAAATGCTAGTGGTAGAGCTGCCTGCCAATGCAGGAGAAATAAGAGATGCGGGTTTGATCTCTGAGTCGGGAAGAACACCTGGAGGAGGGCATGGAGAATTCCATGGACAGAGGAGCCTGGTAGGCTATAGTCCATAGGATTGCAGAGAGTCAGACACAACTGAAATGACTTAGCACATAACCTGTCTCCTACATCATCACCACCTGAAAGTGTTTGTCACTCAGTTGTGTCCAGCTCTTTGCAACCCCATGGACTGTAGCCTGTCCATGGAATTCTTCAGTCAAGAAAACTAGAGTGGCTTGCCATTTCCTCCTCTAGGGAATCTTCCCAACCCAGGAATTGAACCTAAGTCTCCTGCATTGCAGGCAGATTGTTTTACCATCTGAGTCACCAGGGAAGCCCCAATACCACTTGGGAGCTTGATAAAAATATAATTTTTCAGGCTTAACCTGCGACCTAAATGCTTAGTGAATTACCTAAATTGCTTAATAGGTGTTTCCGAGGCAAGGTGGAACTTCGTGTGAATTTCACCAGGATCAAAAGTCCATTATGATCTCCATAATTTTTGTGAAGGTTCAATCAAGACTTGTGGGTGGAAGTCAGAAAGAGAAAAACAGTTATTGTATGTTAACACTTATATATGGACTCTAGAAAAACAGTACTGATGAACCTATTTGCAGGGCTTGCGGGCACAGCAAGGGAAGGGGAGGGTGACACAAATTGAGAGAGAAGCACTGACATATACACACTCTCACGTGTGAAATAGACAGCTAGCGAGAAGTTGCTGTATAGCACAGGGAGCTCCGCTCGGTGCTCTGTGATGCTGGGAAGGAGGAGTGGGAGGCAGGAGTAAGAGGGAAGGGATACATGTATACATAGAGCTGATTCACGTTGCCATACAGCAGAAACTAACACAACATGGTAAAGCAATTATATTCCAAATCTTAAAATAAATTAGTTAATTAAAAAAAAAAAAGAATTGTGGCTGGATGAAGTTCTGCAACTGAGAGAGACCAAGGGGAAAGGTCAGGATGTGTAGGATGGAGCTTGCACATCTCTTTTCCTCTGGAATTCTGACATGTCTACCTGGCGGCTCACCTATGATCTCATCCTAAGCCAATGAGCTAGGCTGAGACCTGGTATCTGGATAGTCTACAGTGAACCTGGGCATTCACAGGCTCATAGAACAGGTGGCTCCTACTCTCACCACATTGGCCCAATCCAGATAAAGCATCTGTTGCCTTGGTTTCCCCAGGACACAAGAGCTGACTGGACAGCTCTCCAGCCAATGCCATTGCCACCTCTCTGTCCTGACTTTTGGTCCTGCCTGCTGCCTGGGCTCCCATGATTTCACCATATTCACTGAATTGGGCTCCTCAGATCATTCTCAGCCTAACCTGGAATTGCTGCCAGTACATTTGGATCAGCTGTATGGTGAGGTCAGTTTCCTTGATGCCCCCTTCTCTCCCTGTCAACACTGGCTGAGCTCCTGGAGTCCCAGGATGCCTACGACCAGATCCTGCCTGAGTAAACAGCAGAGACTTAGAATCATAAAACTTCTTTGTCTTGATTGGAAATACAACGTGCATTGGAAAATCAGTGAAAGGGAGAGCTGGGAGACAAGATATTTTCCTAAAGGTGATGATGGATATGTATTGGGATGTATTGCAGAAGAATTCCTCGGAAACTCTTGGTCCAATCATTTTTAAAGAGTGAGGCAGCAAGAATGACTCAGCCATCTGGGATTCATTTGGTCTAACATTGATGGAAACGGAACTGGATGATGTAATTTTTCAGAATTATTTCTAAGCAGAGAAATCAATCAATAATGATAGTAGTAACATTGATAATAATAGCAGCAGCATTTTTTGAGTGACAGACATCATTCTAGGTAATTTAAATACATTATCTCGGGAGTCTGCAAAATTCTGCTATAAAGGGCTAGACAGTAATTATTTTAGGTTTTGTGGGCTATGTGCTCCCTATCACAACTCAAGTCTGCCTTGGAGCACAAAAGCAGCCCTAGGTAATATGTAAATAAATGGGTGTGCTGTGTTCTAATAAAACTTTATTTAAAAAAAACAACGTATGGTTGGCCAATTTGCAACATAAGCTATAGGATGCTAACTCCTTATGCATTATCTCATTGACCCAAATGATACTGGAAAGCAGGTACTGTTACTCTTCCCCATTTTACAGATAAAGAAACTGAATCCGAGAGAGATGAAGTAACTTGCACGAGATCCCAGAGCAGTAAGTGGTAAATTTAGGGCTGAAACTGTCTACTGAAAAAATGCACAACCCAGAAGTTGAGAATTATATTTTATTTGGTGGACTTTCTGAGGACTTCTCTGAGGAGCTGCTCCACAGAGGTAAGGAAGGAGCCAGGATACATAGGGGGTTTTGTAACAGAGTCCAGGTACTAGTTGGAACTTCAATAGATGACCGTTAATTAAGAAAACCAGATTATTTCTTGCTAATGAATTCTCTGCTTTTTCTTTGTATGGGAAGACACAGGAGTCTGGGCTCATTGAAATCATTCCTTTGATATGCACCTTAGGTATCTAGGGCCAGTATCCTGTTCTTTTCCATCCTGAGTCCCCTCAGGGTGCACTGTTGAGGGTAGCTGGAGTGCCTGCTGGCTTGATGGCTGCAGCATCTTCTGTTTGCTGATATGGCAGGCAACATTTTCATCCACACAACTAAGGACTTCATACAAGATAGTGTCTCAGTTCAGTTCAGTTCAGTCACTCAGTTGTGTCCGACTTTTTGCGACCCCATGAACTGCAGCATGCCAGGCCTCCCTGTCCATCACCAACTCCCGGAGTTTATTCAAACTCATGTCCATTGAGTCGGTGATGCCATCCAACCATCTCATCCTCTGTCGTCCCCTTCTCCTCCTGCCCCCAATCCCTCCCAGCATCAGGGTCTTTTCCAATGAGTCAACTCTTCCCATGAGGTGGCCAAAGTATTGGAGTTTCAGCTTTAGCATCAGTCCTTCCAATGAATACCTAGGACTTATTTCCTTTAGGATGGACTGGTTGGATCTCCTTGCAGTCCAAGGGACTCTCAAGAGTCTTCTCCAACACCACAGTTCAAAAGCATCAATTCTTTGGCACTCAGCTTTCTTCACAGAAAGCTTCTCACATCCATACATGACCACAGGAAAAACCATAGCCTTGACTAGACGAACCTTTGTTGGCAAAGTAATGTCTCTGCTTTTGAATATGCTATCTAGGTTGGTCATAACTTTCCTTCCAAGGAGTAAGTGTCTTTTAATTTCATGGCTGCAGTCACCATCTGCAGTGATTTTGGAGCCCAAAAAAATAAAGTCTGACACTGTTTCTACTGTTTCCCCATCTATTTCCCATGAAGTGATGGGACCAGATGCCATGATCTTCGTTTTCTGAATGTTGACCTTTAAGCCAACTTTTTCACTCTCCTCTTTCACTTTCATCAAGAGGCTTTTTAGTTCCTCCTCACTTTCTTCCATAAGGGTGGTTTCATCTGCATATCTGAGGTTATTGATATTTCTCCTGGCAATCTTGATTCCAGCTTGTGCTTCTTCCAGCCCAGTGTTTCTCACGATGTACTCTGCATACAAGTTAAATAAGCAGGGTGACAATATACAGCCTTGACGTACTCCTTTTCCTATTTGGAACCAGTCTGTTGTTCCATGTCCAGTTCTAACTGCTTCCTGACCTGCATATAGGTTTCTCAAGAGGCAGGTCAGGTGGTCTGGTATTCCCATCTCTTTCAGAATTTTCCACAGTTTACTGTGATCCACACAGTCAAAGGCTTTGGCATAGTCAATAAAGCAAAATAGATGTTTTTCTGGAACTCTCTTGCTTTTTCGATGATCCAGCGGATGTTGGCAATTTGATCTGGTTTTAGAAAAGGCAGAAGATAGGGTCTAGGTAAGCTTTCCTTCCCAGGGAAGTTTCATCATTAGGCTCCCCACACCCCAGATTCAGTTTTTTAATTATGTAACAATTTTTAGGCAGCCTCAACATATCTATCATGGTGCATCTATTTACTTAACTATTAGGACAACTCTGTAAAGTAGCAGTGTTTTCCCCACTTAGTACCTGAGTTCCCAGAGGATAAAGTAGAATACTCAAGGTCCATTCTTCATGAGAAGTTGAGCTTGAAGTTAGATTCTGATTCTCAGTCTCTCTAAGTTCAATGATCTTCCCTCCAGACCTGCTGCTTCTAGATTTTAAAAATCTTTCATAATTTTTAATTTATCAAAGTGGCACATGTCTATTGTTCAAGAACTAGAACAATTATAAAGATAGTGACAAAGAAACACTCATTATTTCTCAACCCTAAATAATCTCTGTTATCAATCTGATGCTTCTTTCCCCATCTTGATCCAAGCTCCTTCTACATAAATTTCATACTAAATAAAATATTTTGTGTATTTTTACTAATCACGTAAGATTGACAGCAATTTTTTGAATTATTATCTTAACAAAATTATAATTTTAATAATTGAATTTTTTCATTATAGAATGTAGCATAGTTTCAACAATTTAGATACTTCCTATTTTTTTCTATCATAAATGATTTGATTAAATTCTGTATATAAATCTCTCTCTGAATTTCCAGTTATTTCCCCAGGATAAATTCCTAGAAGAAGACTGATTGCTCCAAAGGGTATCGATTATTTTAAAAATTCTTTATACATAATTCCAGATTGGATTTGTAAGAAATTTGTGCTAATTCTCATTCCCCTCAGTAGGTCAGTTATACTGAATCCCAAATAAACAACTGATTTTTAAAAATTTGATTATTTTGTGAATTAAAATGTTAAAAGTTTTACTTTGATTTTTATTACATAGTAGGACTTTGAGTATGGATGTGAGAGTTGGACTGTGAAGAAAGCTGAGCACCAAAGAATTGATGGTTTTGAACTGTGGTGTTGGAGAAGACTCTTGAGAGTCCCTTGGACTGCAAGGAGATCCAACCAGTCTATTCCGAAGGAGATCAGCCCTGGGATTTCTTTGGAAGGAATGATGCTAAAGCTGAAACTCCAGAACTTTGGCCACCTCATGCGAAGAGTTGACTCATTGGAAAAGACTCTGATGCTGGGAGGGATTGGGGGCAGGAGGAGAAGGGGACGACAGAGGTTGAGATGGCTGGATGGCATCACCGACTCAATGGACATGAGTTTGAGTGAACTCCGGGAGTTGATGATGGACCGGGAGGCCTGGTGTGCTGTGATTCATGGAGTCGCAGAGTCGGACACGACTGAGTGACTGAACTGACTGACTGACTGAGGAGTTTGAGATTTTTCTTATGGATTTGTCAGAGTCCTTTATCTATTAAAGACATTACTAGTTCTTTTTCTGGCAAATATTATTCCTAGATTTTCATTTACCTTTAAAAGGAAAATAAACTCATCCCCATTTACTTGTCATCTTATGCATAGAAAAGGATATTCTGATCATTAGCATTCAACCCATCTAACAGCAAGAGTACTAACAAGAGCAAATACTTCATCTCTGAGTAGGATTTGCCAGGTGGCTGGAAATCCCGAGCAGAGTCTTAGCCATGACTTCTAGTACAGACTCTGCTATGGATTGCAAACATGCTGGGCTGTGCTTTCGCACCTTCAGGGTAGAAATCAGCCCAAACAGGAGGCAGCCAGGAAATACATAGAGGATCTTTTGAGGTTGACTGTAAGACTTGAGCAAAGGGCTGTCTTTGTTTTCTGTGCAGCCACCAGGCACTGAGTTCCTCACCATCCTTATCCAAATAAGTACAAGGAGGTAAAAAACAATGTAACAAAGACTTTATTTAGAAGACTATGAAGTCAAAGACAGATAAGAGCTTCATTTTCATGCTCTTTGGTAAATTTAGAGAAAAGAGAAATGATTTGAGGGCTGACATTCTCTCTCTTCAATCCTAAAGCATATTTCATTTTGAGAAAAAATAATCCTTCATGTCAGGTAAATCCTTTCTTTGGAAACAGTAACATTTTTATGTATTAGAATGGGCTATGGAATGTTTCTCAAACTGGGTGCTACTGACATCTGGGGCCAAATAATTATTTGTTGTTGGGAACTAAAGAATAAATTAGTGAGTGAATAAATGAGTGGATGATTCAACAGTCTCCATTTAAATATTTGGAGGATTACAATATGAGAAATTCAATTACCCCCCTCCCTCCCAAAACCCATTGGCCCATAGGGCTGAATTAACAACAGGGAGAAAGATATTGGAATCAGGGTAAGAAATTTTTGTCATAATAAAACTATGCAAAAATGGAATGGTCTAGTTCCAGAATTAATGAGCTTGTGTTCACTGGAGGCATTCAAGGAGAGACTGGGTTGTTCTTAGGATCTTGTAAAGACATTCATACAAAAGAGGAAGGATTCAAAGTTTAAGTGTTCTCTCATCCCTGAAATCCTATAAATCTGTATTTCTTTCTGTCTTTCTTTTTTAATGTTTCCTATTCAGGTAGTATTTCCACTTAAGGAACTTATTTCTTTTAAAATAGAAGATAAACTTTTTTGGAGTGCTCACAGACTGCATAAGCTGGTTCTCTGGGGCTTCACAGAGAAAGCAGGCTTTAAAGAAGTTGAATTAGAGATTTTCTGCAAAAATTAGCCCAGTTTCACTAGCCTAGAACTGGAAGATTTTTCATGGTCTCTTTCAGATAGCTTATGATTGAAAATGGGCAGTGGAGTTAATTGAGGAGGGTTGGGGAGGGCGCAAAATGCTTGTACAGGGGTCATGCACCACTGGGCAGTTTCCATAATCAGGGCTACAGATCTTTGTTGAAATTCCAGGCCTACCCTGAACTGAGATCTAGTTTTCTGAAACCCTGAATCTTCTGAAGGGTTGGATCTTCCCACTACAAGTCATGGGTTAACAGAAGGCACTGGTCAGCAGGACCTATGTTTCAGCAAAGGGCATAGGTCAGCAAAGGACCTAAGTGAATAGGGGCCAAGAGTCAGGGTCATCAGAAGTCATAGTTCTGCAGGATCCGTGGAACAATAGAAGCAAAGTGTCAACAGAAGCCATGGGTCAGGAAGAACTGCGGATCTATAGAAACCGAGAGTTGGCAAGAGTCATGAGTCAGCAGAGGCCATAGGTCAATAGGAGATAGGGTTCAATAGGAGCTTTTATCCATCAGGACCATGGGTCAGTAGGACCTATTGTCAGTAGGAAGCATACATCAGCCAGAGAGAGTCAGCAGTAGGTAGTGGGAGCAGAGGCTAAAAGACACACAGAAAGAGACCAGCACCAGACTTGGAAGCTGCTGCTGATGCCATAGATGGTGGAAAGCCATGATTAAGCAAAGGCTACAGAGTAACAAGAAGTTGAGGAGAGAGTGCATATGTGTTAAGTCACTTCAGTCATGTCCTTTACATAAAGGTCATAAGACTCTTTATGACCCTGTGGACTATAGCCCACTTGGCTTCTCTGTCTATGGGATTCTCCAGGCAAGAATAGTGGAGTGGGTTGCTATGCCCTCCTCTAGGGAATCTTCCCAAACCAGGGATCAAACACACATCTCCTGTGGCTCCTTTCATTGCAGTCAGATTCTTTACCACTGAGCACCAGGGAAGCCCATGAGTAGAGAGTACTTAGCAGTAATAGTATAGATTAAGTACAGAGTATAAGTAATTCACCATCATAGAGGGTAGGAAGCAACATGTTTCTGAGCATGTGTCAAGATAACGTAGGGTTTACAAGAGTATTAAAATCCTGAATGATCTAATCCTGAATGACATTATAGTCTCTGTGAGAACTGGGAGTGTAGCAAATGAGATTCTTGTCTATCCTAATTTCCCAGGTGTTCTTATCATAAACCCACACTGTAAATAATCTTTTTAGGTTCAATGTCTAAAATGTGGAATTCTTGAGATACAGTAGACAAGGTTGCTTTTTTAGGGTTCTTGATATATATTGCTAACCTACTTTTCAAAAATCTTGTAATTAAAGTACTTATAAAAGTGTCTCCTCAGAGTTTTAAGGGATACTAAAAACTATTAGTGTTGCTATCTGTCAGGAAGAATTTCCAGTACAAAAATTTCAGATAGATGTTTGATGTATAGAGCAAGAGGGCAACAGTGATTGATACTTTTTATTCTGTTTTTCTCTACCATACAAGTCAGTACTGTTTGGAGTCTCAAGGGAAAGAATCCAATCAAGTAAAAATGGCTTGAATCAATAAAATAATTAAAAAGGGCAGGTAACTTGGGAGTTTGCAATGTAGTATGGTGGATTTCAGGTATGATCTGATCCAGGAGTTTGATGTGAATCAGGACAAACATGTCTATGCTTCATCCTTCACCTCAGCTCTGGTGGTTGAAAGCTCCAATTAGCCAGGTCAGGTCCATGTTACATGCCCGTTCTTGGAGGCAGATGTTATGGGAGTTATCAACTGATGTCCCTCTACTCCAATTTATGACCTAGAAGAGTTAATGGAGATGGTGTAGGCAAGTCAAAACAGATGTCAACAAGGCCCATAATATGGAGGCTTCAGGACACCCTTCAACTAGATAAAAGCTGCTTTTGAAAATGTTCAGAATGATCTGGACATAATAACATGAATTATTTCCATTGAAATAACTGAAATAACATCAGTTATTTCCACTTTATACATCTTCTAGAATCTGGGTTTTAATTTTTTTTAAGCAAACTTTGATTATGTTGATTATAGTCATTTTTTTTAAATTATTGATTTTTTGGCTATACTGGGTCTTCATTGCTGCACATGGAGTTTCTCTAGTTGCAGAATAGGGGCTGCTCTCGTGGTGTTTAGGCTTTCCATAGCAGTGGCTTCTCTTGTTGCGGAGCATGGGCTCTAGGGCTTGTGGGCTTCAGTAGCTGTGCCTGTACTGGCCCAGTTGCCCCGTAGCATGCGGAATCTTCCTGGACCATATACTGAACCCGTGTCCCCTGCATTAGCAGATGGATTCTTAACCATTGGGCCATCAGGGAAGTCCTAGGCTATATTTTCCAATGTTACAGTGTTACTGGCTGGGGAAAGAGGGAATGTACTTGCCTGTTACATCTATGATGTGGAGTCAACAGAGATGAAAGTCTGAACTTGGAACAGCCATAGAACCATTGATTTATTTGTTCATTTTTGGCTGCATGCACAGCTTGCAGGGTCTTAGCTCCCCAACCAGGGATCGAACCTTGGCCCATGACAGTGAAATCATGGAGTCCTAACCACAGCACTGCCAGGGAATTCACTAACCATCATTTTAAATAGCAAAACAGTCTGTTATTTTTGGATGATGGAAAGGCTGATAAAAGCCCTTCTACACAAGGAACTTTCTGTTGAGAGCAGCCTGAGTCCTCTTCAGTCCCCACCCCTTCGTTGTGGCATACTGGACGAAGGGGCATGGTTTTGATTTAATTTGAGTCCTTCTAATACCTCACTATGCAAAAAGAAGGGTCCCCAGACGCTCAGGAAATTTGAAGTCATCCGTCCTCCTTACTTGTTCTTCCCCTGCATAAAGACATTTCCAGATTATCACATGCTCCCGAAAATGCACTTCCTTGTATGTAAAGCCTGCTAACAGTTCCCCCGGGAAGTGTTTGAACACATAATGAGAGCCCAGGCTCCCGGTGTCAGAGCGCTGATAGAGAGGATTCTCTTCCGGAGCCAATGTTCCACCAGGCCGCCCTGGGGAGCAGTTGGTGTTAACTTCAGGCTGCTATGGTGGGGAAACCACTTTCCATAAAAACTCAGTCCTCTCTTTCCTGATGGCCCCAACTCTGGGGTGAAAAATTGAGTCTTCCACAGGCTGCTCATAATTTGCCTTCTTACCTGTCTCAGAGAATCTGCCTCTAAGAAGATCTAAATCTGTCCTCACAGGCCACACCATTTGGTGGGGAACACAGAGGCATAATTGAGCAGTGATGACACAGTTTGAGAAGTACCAATTTTAAGAATAATCAAAATGCTAGAGTACCTTAGAGGTAGAAAGAAGAAAATTTGCCCAGGAGATCTGGAAAACTTAGAAGAAGAGGAAGCATTCAAATTTAGTCTTGAAAGAACAGGAGTTAAGTGGAAATGAGAGTGAATAATAATAATAATAATATAACATTTTTGAACACTCAGTGTGTGTCAGTTACTGTTCTATGTGCTTTATATTTTTTTTATAATTGTATTTATTTATTTATTTTTGGCTGTTCTGGGTCTTCGTTGCTGCAAAGACTTTCTCTAGTTGCGGCGAGCAGGGGCTACTCTCTAGCTGCTTCTCACTGCGGGGGCTTCTTTTGTTGTGGACGGTGCAACAGGGCCTCTAGGGCACACTGGCTTCAGAAGTTGCGGGTCCTGGGCTCTAGAGCACAGGCTCAATAGTTGTGGCCCAGGGGCTTAGTTGCCCCGAGGCATATGGGATCCTTCCCAATCAGGAATCAAACTGTCTCCTGCATTGGTAGGCAGACTCTTCAGAACTGAGCCACCAGAGAAGCCCCTCTATGTACATTATATCAGGGGTCCCCGGTGTCTGGGCTGCAGACTGGTACATGCTATCAGATTGGTGGCAGCATTAGATTAGAAATAAAGTGCACGATAAAGGTAATGCACTTGAATCATCCCAAAACATCCCCCTCTACCTTCAGTCCATGGAAAAATTGTCTTCCACGAAATTGGTCCCTGGTGCTAAAAAAAATCACTGTTTGTCTGTATTATGCATATGCTATTTACATATATTAACTCATTTAATCCTCATAACAACCATACGAAGTAGGTGTTAATATTATTACCATTTTTAAGATAAAGGAGACTGAAGCCCAAGAAGTTATTTGCCTAAGAGTGAGCTCAGTTACTTCAATTGTGTCCAACTCTTTGTGACCCCATGGGCTGTATCCCAGCAGGCTCCTCTATCCATGGGATTCTCCAGGCTAGAATACTGGAGTGGGTTGCCATGCCCTCCTCCAGGGATCCTCCCCACCCAGGGCTCATACCAGCATCTCTTACGTCTCCTGCATTGGCAGGCAGGTTCTTTACCACTAGTGCCACCTGGGAAGCCCTATTTGCCTAAAGTCACACTGAAATGCTAAGCGGCAGACCTGAGATTCCAACCTAGGCATTTTGGCTCTAGGGCCTGTGTTTTCAGCCTCTTTGCCATACTACCCAAAAGAGCATAGCATCAGTGTCATCAAAGGCATGGATGTATGGTGGTGGTTTAGAAACATGTCCAACTCTTTGATATTTCTTCCTGCAAGTGGTGGTGTCTAGCTCCCCTCTCCTTGAGTCTGAGCTGGATTTAGTGACTTGCTTCTAAAGAATACAAGAAAACAGAAGTGATCACATGTGGCTTCGAAGACTAGGTTATTAAAAGCACAGTGACTACATCCTCACTCTCTCTGTCTCAGATAACTGGCTCTGAGGAAAGCCAGCTTACATGTTGTAAGGATGCTCAAGAAGCCCTCTGGAGAAATCCATATGGTGAGGATACGAAGTATCTGGCCAATAGGCAGAAAGGACCTGAGGCCATCTGCCAACTGTGATGTGAGTGAGTTTGAAAACAGATTCTCTGGTATCCCTTAAACCTTCAGGGACCGTGGCCTCAGCTGACATCTTAAATGTAACCTGGTGAGAGATCCTGAATCAGAACCACTCAACTAAGCTGCTCTGAATTCCTGACCCATAGATACTGTTAGAAGATAAATGTGTGCTGTTTTAAACTGCTAAGTGTTGGGGGAATTTGTTACACAGCACATAACCACTACTAGCCTGAGAATGTTTTCTATCTTCAGTGTATATGGGCAGTTGATATTTTGGAACTGAAGCTCAGAGTTTATAGAGAATTGACAAGAAGGAGTGAAACTTTTAAGATAAATGATAAAGCCCAACAGCCATTCCACAAGCTCAAGTTCACAGAGCCCACTTTCCAAAAGCAACTCTTCCCGTCTCCAATCCTGAGCCCTCTGAAACCCAGCCAGAAAATGCTTCCATTTCCATGACTCCTTGTTCTTGCTACTATATGTCTTTCATTATGCTATTCCTTGTTGTGCTACCAGCTGTGGACATGCCTTTCTTCCCAACTAGATGGCAAGCTCCTGGTATGGTCAACTCATATTTTATTCATCATCCTCTTTGCACACAACCCTTTGGTCACTGCCGTGTACATGTTTCGGGATGAATGCTCCCATTCTGAAGCCATGTGGCTTCCATTCAAAACCAGTCAACCTGCTTTGTTGTCTTGGCTTGGAGTACAATGTCCATGAGTGGGATAGACTCATGGAAACTGAAAAGACAAATTAAAGTATCGGTAAGTATTCTGGACGTTTTCACCATAGTGATGTGAAATGATTCATACCTATATACACCATGGATAATTTATACTAAAACTTTCAAGTTGGGCCAGTGGAGACAGGACAATAAACCAGGGATATACGGGCTTCCTTGGTGCCTCAGGTTGTAAAGAATCTGCCTGTGATGCAGGAGACCAGATTTGATCCCTGGATTGAGAAGATCCCCAGGGATCTTCTCCAGTATTCTTGCCTGAAGAATTCCAGGGAATGGCTATCCTCTCCAGTATTCCTGCCTGAAGAATTCCATGGAGAGAGAAGCCTGGTGGGCTACAGTGCATGGGGTCTCAAAATGTCAGATACACAGGGTACTCTTACAGGCAAGAAAGGCTGGCCACCAAGGGTGATGCATCTCAATATAAATTAAAGTTTTAATGTAACATTTAAACGAATTCCTCTTTTCTGCCTTATTCTCCACTGTGTGCTCAGTTCCTACACACAGAATATGTTTGATAAATATTTGCTGAATGAAAGAATGCTGATGTTGAGAATAAGTAAGAATCATTACATCTAAGTTCTCCAGGCTGTTCCTACAGATAAAGAGTTTGGTCTCATTTAAGAGGATGTTTAAGGATAAAGTACATTATCCAATCACCTGAGGCTAAGGGAAGTCATGTCATAGATACACACCTAATGTAAGCAGGCAGGCAAGTGTTGTCAGAACTCCAGGACACTAGGGAGGGGTTCGGGAAAACAAACAAAAAATAAGAGCACTGAAGAATTGATGTTTTTGGACTATAGTGTTGGAGAAGACTCTTGAGAATTCCTCAGACAGCAAGGAGATCCAACCAGTCCATCCTAAAGGAAATCGATCCTGAATAGTCATTGGAAGGACTGATGCTGAAGCTGAAAATCCAATACTTTGGCCACCTGATGAGAAGAACTGACTCATTTGAAAAGACCCTGATGCTGGGAAAGATTGAGGGCAGGAGGAGAAGGGGATGACAGAGGATGAGATGGTTGGATGGCATCACCGACTCAATGGACATGGGTTTGAGTAAACTCCAGGAGTTGGTAATGGATAGGGAGGCCTGGCGGGTTGCAGTCCATGGGGTTGCAAAGAGTCAGACACAACTGAGCGACTGAACTGAACTGATTAGGAGAACCCAACCATATCAGTTTTTATAGAAGACATTTGCTGTTTTTGTTGTTGATGTTGTTAGTTTATTTGTTTTAAGCTCTCTATTATTTTCTTCTTCTTTAATAATAGACCCCTGAGTTCCATCATCATTTGCTGACTCTTGGTCCACGAGACTTGAATGGAGTTAAAGTGTCTCTACCCCACCATCCTAGCCCAGATCTGACCAATAGAAGCTCTGTGTTTTCTTGGTAATAATGATTGGTTCATGAATGGGCATGTGACCTAGTTGGAGCCAATGAGAATCAATAAGACTTTGGGAGCTGCTCCTGGAAGAGAATTTGCCCTCTTTTCTGCTATACTTGAGCCTGAAAGAAGTTGGCTTTAGAAATGCTGGTCTCCATCTTGCCTGCCGCCAAGTGGTAGAACTGGAGAATGAAGCTAAGGGAGCGGCCATCAGAGATAGTAAGAAACAGATTCACATGACACAGCTTCAAACTATTGAGGAGGCCATGTCCCAATTTCATCTTTGAGCTCTTAAGTTGCATATATGAACCTTTTTTATCTTAAGACACCTTGAGTTTAGTTTTCTGTCACTTGCCCCATTAAGATTCCTGACCAAAGGGACTGTTTTTAGATGCCAGACACAGGCTCAAGGCATCAAGTCAGTCTCCACTTATTGCTAACCTTACTTCTGTCACTTAAAGAGAAAGGTTTTTTTTTTTTTCTTTATGTATTCACCTGTGTGAGTCTAACATTTTTTACAAATGGTTAAGCAATTGTCTTCAAATTATTATCACCACAAATATGAAATATTGTCTTTATCACATTCTAAACTTCCATGTAATTTTCTTTGATCTATTTCTAGACTCTAGTTTGTTCCATTGATCTGTGTATTCCTTTGTCATCAATTTGCCGTTTTATAATTTAGCTTTATAGTACATGTTAGAATCTACTGAATCTCATTACCCTTCCCCCCCCCCCAAAGTTTTATTCTTTGTTTCTGGCATGATATTGTTATAGATGAGGATTAGAAATTTATCATCAAGGTCTAAAGAAGTTCCATTGGGATTAAGATTAGAAATAATTGGAGATAACTGAGTCTTTCCCTTCAGGTTTCTGGGAGTATGTTTTCATTTATTCAAGTCTTTGCATTCATTGTTGTTCAGTTGCTAAGTCGTGTCCAACTCTTTGTGACCCCATGGACTGCAAACCAGGTTCCTCTGTCTCTTACCATCTCCCAGACCTCTAAGTAAAATTTTATAACTTCATCTCATTAAAAAACAGACTATTCTTCTAAAGTTCAAGTCACTCAACTCTGATCTCCTATCCCCTCCACATCGCATTCATCTAATGTCATTCTGGACTTTGTTATTTATTTCACTTTTTCCGCAGTTTTACTGAGATACAGCTGACATACAGTTCTGTATAAGTTTAAGATATACAGCATAATCACTTGACTTACATATATTGTGAAATAATTACCATAGTAAGTTAATACCCATCATCTCTTACAAATAGAAAAAGAAAGAAAATGCTTTTTTCCCCTTGTGATGAGAACTCTTAGGATCTACTCTCTTAACAACGTTCAGATACACCACATGACAGTCTTCGCTACAGTCTTCATGTTGCAGGTTATATCCCAAGTACTTATTTTTCTTATAACTGGAAGTTTGTACCTTTTGACTGCCTTCTACTCATTTAATTCTTGACACACATTCTTCTTTTCCATCCCAGCCCTAGCCAGCATTTCTGAGCTGGTTTTAGTGGTTTTGCCGTGCATGTCAGGTCTATGATTTCTTCATCTCTAATACCCTTCCCCTCCTCTCCATCTCAGCCATCTATTCTGACCAAAGCACCCTCCACCTTGTCATCACTTCCAACTCTTCCACTCTAAAAATTCCTAATTTGAGCATGCATACCTCCTATCCTTCCAATTTACTTCCTCACGTATTTTTATTACTACTCTTCCTGCACTTCTTAGGTGCCTCTAGTTCAGTGTTTCCTAGATCTCTCATTCAAGAAAAGCACCGTGTGACTTAGTTGAGTGTAAAGAATTTAATATGAAAAAGTATTAATGAGTATCAAAGAACTGAAAAGGCTAACCTCTCTCATTTTCAGGAATAGCTGCAGGAAGCAGATAATATCACTAAAAGAGAAAACAAAGAGAAGATGCTGGGATTGCTAAAACACAGAAGCTTGGAGGAGGGGTCCCCTGGTGCTAGGTCCCAGATCTCTGAGGAGGGGGAACTGGTTGGCAGAGACTGCTGTCTTTGAGAGGGTACCCTGAAGCCAGGTCTGAGAGTGTTGGAAAAGCTGCAAACTGGCTTCAGCTGCTGCTTCAGGAAGGAAGTGTCACTGCCAACATGAAGAAGCATTGCTGGGGTGATGGTCAGAGGAACAATAGGCATACAGGTATGAGCAAAACCCTTCTCCCACCTCCAGCCTCACAATCACCTTCTAGATCTCCCTTTCTTCCTCTCTGTCCTCTCTCTCTCTCTCTTTCTGTCTATCTATCTGTTGGTACTGGCTAATAGGAAGCCAGTTGGCCATGCTGAAATGTCACTTGCAGAGTACCAAAGCCAGTTCGAGGTGAGCTAGAAGCTGAAACAATAGCTTAATAATTGAAACAACTCTTTTACTTTCTTCCTATCCATCATTCCCACCTGTCTTCACTTCCTTGTCTGTCCAGCTTCAGATTAATTATAAGCCTTTCAGTTACTCTCTGGCTGATATCATAAACCCATTTGTTCCAAACAAGCAGATTGGTAGCACTGATTACTCACCCAATACCACCCGTACATCTCACTACATTTCTCTAGACAACTTGTTTGTCTACACTCTGCAAAGATTGCTTTAAATCTTTCTCCAGTCTTCTCGAACTTCAACCTCCTTTCCTCTTTTGCTAGTTTCTGCTTCAGTGATGGAAACTGCCTCTCAGCTCTGAGAACAAGTCAGTGTCTGCACCAGCCTTCTCTCCCTCTCTCCTCTCACAGTGAGAAAGGTGATATTTCCCTGAGTAAGGCCAGCCTCCGCTTCTGTCCTCTGGATCCCATCCCTTTCTTTTTTTGGAATCTTTAAGATTCACCTATCCCCACTCCATTCTGTATCTTCATTCGGTTCCTCTGTACCAGGTTCTTGTCTTTGGCTCTTTATGTATTTTAATTTCAGTCACTATTTTTTGAAAAAATTACATCCAGCAGAATGGTATAGCCACTTTAGAAACAGCTTGGCAGTTTATGATAAAATGGAACATACAGTGATCAGCAATACCATGTCTGGGGATTTACCCAAGACAAAGGAAAACTTATGATCACACCAAAACCTGCCTGTGAATGTTTATTGTGGCTTTCTTCATAATTCTCAAAACCTGGAAATGATGCAAATGCCCTCTAAGTAGTGAATGGATAAAGAAACAGTGGTACATCCATGTAATGGGTTACTGCTGCTGCTGCTAAGTCACTTCAGTCGTGTCCAACTCTGTGCGACCCGTGGGACGGCAGCCCACCAGGCTCCCCGTCCCGGGATTCTCCAGGCAAGAATACTGGAGTGGGTTGCCATTTCCTTCTGTAATGCATGAAAGGGAAAAGGGAACGTGAAGTCACTCACTACTCAGTAATAAAAAGGAATGAACTGTTGGTATCAACAACAGCACTGATGAATCGGAAGTATTTTGCTAAGTGAAAGAAGACAGATTCAGAAAGGGACACACTATTTGATTCCATTTGTATGACATTTTAGAAAATCATAAGGACAGTAAACAGATCAATAATTATCAACAGGAATTACTTTGAAATTTAAATACAGAAGACTCTTTTATTTAAAAAAAAAAACTCACAAAAGACTCTTGTGAATCTCAGCCTCTCTTGCAAACTATAGCTAATATCGTTTTGACTTTCACAATCAGTTCAGTTCAGTTCAGTTGCTCAGTCGTGTCCGACTCTCTGTGACTCCCATGAATCGCAGCACGCCAGGCCTCCCTGTCCATCACCAACTCCCGGAGTTCACTCAGACTCACATCCATTGAGTCGGTGATGCCATCCAGCCATCTCATCCTCTGTCGTCCCCTTCTCCTCTTGCCCCCAATCCCTCCCAGCATCAGAGTCTTTCCCAATGAGTCAAGTCTTTGCATGAGGTGGCCAAAGTACTGGAGTTTCAGCTTTAGCATCATTCCTTCCAAAGAACACCCAGGACTGATCTCCTTTAGAATGGACTGGTTGGATCTCCTTGCAGTCCAGGGACTCTCAAGAGTCTTCTCCAACGCCACTTTCACAACAAATTTTATCAAAAACCATTTTCCCCCCATTACTTTTCTTTCCACAGGCTCCTCAACCAACTTCACCTTTGCTTTCATGTTGTTAAATCCACTGAGCATTTCTTTACAATCATCTTTCTCAACCTTGCTCAGCAACATCCCCTGAGGAGTTGAAACTCCCCTCTCCATTTACCTTTTGGAAGACTCTTCTGGCCTAGACAGTGCCAAGGCAGACATTATACTGAGTCAGTGTACAGTTGGCCCAGTATCTAGCATAGTTCATGCCAGGGACTAGGAAGGACGCAGAGAATGTTTCTGAAAAGTAGCTTTGGGACAGGTAGCTAGAAAAAATGCTAGCTGGTGCTATATCAGGTTTTCAGAAAAATTCTGTATCTCACCTGCTTCGCACTCGATAATGTTTCCCCATACATACCTTCCTGTCATTTATCCTGTACAACTGGAGAACAAGACGAACTGTGACTGCACAAAAATTAACAAGGGCCTTCTATTTATTTAATTTTTGCCCCTCTCCATCCATTTCCCAGAAGGATGGACTTCTTTTATTGAACCTTGAAGGCGATGTCTTTTCCTCCCTGGAGCAGGTTCAGATTCTGGATTTATTGCATGTTCTGTGTATCTTTGTTGATTGATTGGTGCTGAACCACCGAGCAGCAACATTACTAATTATCCTTAGGATGTAATGTGGTTGAAGAGTCATTAAGGACTCTCTAAATTTGGAAAGCATCCACTGCCAAACAAAGGGACTCTCTTCTCGCCTCAGCCAGGGGGAGGATGCACAGTCAGGTCCCTGGGGCCCTCTTTAACTCAACTTGGGCTTCATTTATGTTCCAGCAACTCCACTAAAGCAGGACATACCCCTAATTTTGCCCAGTCACAAAAACGAAGCAGCATTCTGCTGAAATGCCAACAGTTTATTTTTATTTTTTCTTTAGTAAGAACTTGGTAGACTTTTCCTCCTTGGGGGGCATGGGGCTGCTATAGGCCAAGTAGATGGAATTGGCTTAATCATGAAGCAGAGCCAATGGGATCTGAGGGGCCCATGTATTTCCCCCATCAGCCTGTCTCTGATGCCTAAAATTCTGCTGTAGAATATATAGTAAGTATATTATGAAATTACGAAAGTGTGACCCAGTAAAAACAAATTAAGAAGGAGGAAAAACACATTAAACTTAGATCATGTATGCAAAATACTCAGTACAGTGTCATAACAGAAGCATAACAAGTACTCAATGAATAGTAGCTTTTATTTTTTCTATTACTCATAATTGCTGGAGCATTCATTAAGTAGAATTTTTGTAGTACATCTACTTGGTGTTAGAATACTATGATAGATGTTAGGGTTATAGGGATTGCCATAATCCCTGCTGTCAAAGGCTCTGTGATCCAGGTAATTAAACCCTTAGATAAACAATTAGAATTCAATATTGTAAATGCTTTCTATATTAGGGGTACTGAGTACTACATAGGGAGCAGCTAGCTATGCATACGGTTAGATGCTGTTTAGAAGAGATGAGTCAGGAAGAACATTTAGGTGCCATGCCAGATGAAGAATGAGGGAAAGGTATTCTGAACTAATGAGACCATATAGAAAGGTAAGGTGACATTAAAACAACAACAGAATAATGTGGGACTTTGATCAGTGTGTTCAGAGCATAGGTTTCATGGAGAGGTATGGAAAGATGTGGAACTAGAAAAAATATCCTAAAGAAATGCTGCTGTTAAGTCACCTCAGTCGTATTCGGCTCTGTGCGACCCCATAGATGGCAGCCCACCAGGCTCCCCCATCCCTGGGATTCTCCAGGCAAGAACACTGAAGTGGTTGCCATTTCCTTCTCCAATGCATGAAAGTGAAAAGTGAAAGTGAAGTTGCTCAGTTGTGTCCGACTCTTAGCGACCCCATGGACTGCAGCCTACCAGGCTCCTCCATCCATGGGATTTTCCAGGCAAGAGTACTGGAGTGGGGTGCCATTGCCTTCTCCAAAGAAATGCTATGCTTAGGTAAATGGACTTAGTCCTATAAGAAACACAGGATCAAGTGTTGATTTTAAGCAGGAATACAATAAAATGTACTGTTAAAAAGATACTTGATTAAAAATGAAGAACAGGATTCTGGAAACTATGGCCTGTGGACTGAATCCAGTCCCTCATCTTTTTATTTTATGGCTCAGATAAGAGTGGGTTTCTTTGCATGTGTAGATGATTGAAAATCAATCAAAATAAGATTTCATGCTGTATGAAAATTTTATGAAATTCAAATTTCAGTGTCCATAAATAAAGTTTTAGTGGAATACAGCCATGCCCACTTGTTCATGCCTTGTGCTAAATATTAATAATAGAGATCATTTACATCAGTGGTCTGATGGCCACTGGTTAAAGGATGTAGATTAGAACAGAGATAAAACAGAAGGGACGGCTTCCCTGGTGGTACAGTGGTTAAGAATCCACCTGCCAATGCAGGGGAAACAAGTTTGATCCCTGGCCTGGGAAGATCCTACGTGCCATGGAGCAACTAAGCCCTTGTACTAAGCTCATGCACCTAGACCTTGTTCTCCACAGCAAGGGAAGCCACTGTAATGAGTAGTCCATGCACTGCAATGAAGACCAGTGCAGCCTAAACTAAACAAATAAAAACAGAGCCCAGGGGACTCAGTGCAAAGGTGTGAGGGAGAAGTTTCTTCCTCTCTGTTTCTCAAACCTGAAGAATGTACAGTTTCCCTTACAAACTTCTCCGGGAGTTCTAGTATCACTTATTTTTATTCAAATGTAAATTAAATATTTACAAACAGGCATTTTGGTAAACATTTTTTACTCTTTTAGTTCTTATGGTATTATAAAACAAAGAAAAAACTTGAAAAAATTAAACAAAACTGTAAGAACCATGCATTTCACAACCACAGATTTAATTTGATGTGAGAGATGATAGCTTTCTGCTGCAACAAGCTTGCTGCTTTGAGGCCCATGGCCAGTCCCCAGATTCGCCTGAGTGTGACTGCAGGTGTCTACTGCCATACGTGGTGATGATTTAATTCTCTCACAAGCTTCTCTGGGTGCAAATTCTTCAGAAAACTTTATTCATACAGAATGAGGGATTGGCAAAACTGTCTACAAAGAATCAGATGATAAATATTTTGGGCTAGCAGGCCCCTGTTGCAACTACTCAATGCTGCTGTTATGGCTTGAAAGCACTCACAGATAATACATAAATGAATGAGTGTATATGTGTTCCAATAAGACTTTATTGACAAAGCCAACAGTGGGCCAGAACTGGTCTGTGGGCTATTATAGTTTGGTAAAGCAATGGCACCCCACTCCAGTACTCTTGCCTGGAAAATCCCATGGATGGAGGAGCCTGGTGGGCTGCAGTCCATGGGGTGGCTAAGAGTCAGACACGACTGAGCCACTTTACTTTCACTTTTCACTTTCATGCATTGGAGAAGGAAATGGCAACCCACTCCAGTGTTCTTGCCTGGAGAATCCCAGGGACGGGGGAGCCTGGTGGGCTGCCGTCTCTGGGGTCGCACAGAGTCAGACACCACTGAAGCGACTTAGCAGCAGCAATCTTTATTCTAGATCATGGACTTCCACCAGGAAAGTGGAAAATTGGTACGATTTCTCTTCAGCTGTGGATGTATACTTGACAGGCCAAGAGACCATGTAAACAGAGGAGTCACCACTACAACCACTACTACAGCCAACCATAAAATTTACTTACAAAAACAGGCAATAGGCTGGATTTTGCCCACAAACCATGACTTGTCAACTCTGGATATAGAAAAGTGTGAGATAACCGGAACCTCTTTCCCTAACATCTGTATCCAAACCAGCCCACAGCAAGAATGATTACATTGCCACTTTCCTTGTCCCAGTGTGTGGTTTCTACACAAAGCCCCTCAACTTTAAGAGACTTCAGAGATGTTTGCAAGTCATAACCATTTGGTTCTCACTGGGACATCCAGAAGGCCCAGGTAATTATGGACTTTGCCCATTAGCCACCAGAGACTAATGCTTACTAACAGAGTCTGAGCACCATAATGTTACAATTCTGAAACTTCAAAATGCAGTAAGAAAGGAGATTTGGAGAAAATCTTTTTAATTTGGTACCTAACTTTCTTCCCACACTGCAAGGCATTTGGGATCAGAGAACTGATTCTTTTTATGAAGTCCTTCTATATATAGAATCACATCCTACCTTTATCTTACATCCTGACACACCAGAGAATTAATCTTATTATTATCATTATGTTTTAATTTTAGACAAAGAATACATTTTGAAAGAGGACCAGGAAATACTATAATTTGGATAAGAAATGGTCTCCTTTAATAGCCTGTTACAAGGAAAGAAAATTTTGTCAAACATTTTCCTTACCTGGCTACTCCTCTCTATCCAAAATAGTAAATTCAGGGCAAAAAAAAAAAAAAAAAAGAGGGATAAAATCCAATTACTGTTTCTGGGTTTAAACTTCTTATCCTGGTGAATAAATGGATAACTATTTACCAACCAGAAGTTGAGTTCTCCAGTGGGACTTCAGGCATGTTTTTCCAGGTATTCTTGACGAACTGGATTCCATTGTTCATAACCATACTTACTCATGACAGACAGACTTTAAGCACTAGTAAACTAGCATGGAAGATGAGTGGGAGCTTGCCCAAAAGAGATGGCATTGATGTGAGGATCACCAAGAAGTATTACCTTTAATGACATGCTTAGGGCTTCCCTGATAGCTCAGTTGGTAAAGAATCCACCTGCAATGCAGGAGACCTCGATTTGATTCCTAGGTTGGAAAGATCCGCTGGAGAAGGGATAGGCTACCCACTCCAGTATTGTTGGGCTTCCCTTGTGGCTCAGCTGGTAAAGAATCCGCCTGCACTATGGGAGACCTGGGTTCAATTCCTGGGTTGGGAAGATCCCTTGGAGAAAGGAAAGGCTACCCATTCCAGTATTCTGGCTTGGAGAATTTCATGGACTGTACAGTCCATGGGGTTGCATAGAGTCAGACATGACTGAGGAACTTTCACTATTGTGTGCCAAACGTTAGCTAAGTGGTCTACGATTTCTCTGATAATACTAATGACAACTCTAGTAGAGACTATTTTACTTTTACGGATAAGAAAATTGAGATAGTAGAGGTTAAATAACTTGCCCAAGGACAGTCAGTGTTAAGTGATGAGTCCGAGTTTATCTTGATTTGCCCTAGTCTCTGAGCTTCTCTACTGACTCGTACAGTAGATAAACATCCAAACAGGCAAGTTCACGACATCCCATCAAGCTGAAATGTGGAAGGGCTGGAGAGGAGGCTCTGGAAGCGTGAAACTTGTCAGGGTGGTGGGCTACGTTTAGAGTACTAAGGAAGAAATTGATCAGGTCACGTGACTTATGGGTAGGACCCAAGCAAAAGCCAGCTTCTGAGCCTAGTGGTGCGCTCGGCTAAAAATCCCATTTTAAATGACTCTGGACTACCTTGGAGAAATCAACAACAATCGACCAGGTTTTCCTTCTAAAGATCTCCATGGCTGACTCCCTCACCTCGTTCAAATCTTTTTTTCAAGCATCATCTTCACCAGCAGAGCTACCCAACTGTCTTACTTCAATTGAAACCTGCCCCTCCTCTCACCATCACTCTGATCTCAGTTATCCTGCCCTCTGTTTTTTTTTTTTTTTTTTGGTGTTGTTTTTATGGAACTGTTTTCACCTTCCAAAAGATGTTACTGTATAACTTACTCATTCATTATGTATGTTGCTTATTCTTATTGCTTATTACTTGAATCCTTCCTTTAGAATCTAAAGTCACTAAGAGGAAAGATTTCTATTTTCACTAACATATCCCAGATTCCTAGAAGAATGCCTCATGTACAGTAGGTGTTCAACAACTATTTGTTAAACTAATGAATGAGTAGATAATTGCTTAAAACACAAGCCAAAGATATAAGCTTGGCCTGAATGATTGTGATGGCCCATCCCAGCCTTGGCATTCTGCTCCCATGTCCAAAAAAAATCATCCTTCCACTTGGGATTCTGGGGTATTGGAAGGCAAATTCTCACCTGTCCAGATACTTGATTTAGATCTCACTGGGACTGTGCTTTTGAACCTGGATTAAGTCTACGTGTTTGGTCTACTGTGCTCATCTTCATTCAGGTCCTGTGCTCTCCTGACATGGGCAGTTAAAGAAGAGAATTTAGTGCATACAGCAAATATTCCCCACATCTCAAAGGCAGGCAGAACAAACTCTGAGATCTGAGCTGGAAATATTTTTTTAAAAATTCATGGGAGTGTCTTTGAGTTTGAATTAACATAATTATAAAATTTACAGGCATCCAGTGTGCTTTTTATAAGGCTTCTATAACAGATGTGTCAAATATCTAGTTTTGAAAGGACTTCATAATTCAGTTACAATTTCCTCTGGGTTAAATATTGAAGTCTGAGAGTTGGGGAGCGGGGAGGAGCAAGAATAATACATTCCTTGACATGCCATCTGAATGTGAGATGAATGCACTCTGTATTAAAGGCTTCCTGTTTTTCTTTTCTCATTATGTTGAGTCATACGCCCTTACCAGGGTGAGGAACACTCCCCTCTCTTTAAAAGTTGAAACTAACTTTTCAATTCTTTCAGGAGCACATTTGGGTTTCCATCAGGCTTCCTTTCCATTTCAACTGCAGGGAATGGAAAAGATGGAAGGTACCAAAATGTATACCTTTGTAACTCAAAAGTGATAAAGTTGAGAACCTTGATTTGACAATTGATGTCAGTGAACAAATTTAGTGTTATTCGTTTGTGTTTTCATTCTTTTTTATGCATATTCCTTCGGTTTCTAAAGCCAAAAAAAAAATATTGTCAGTTCATTCTTGATTATTCCCTCTATCCTGCTTCCTTCCCTGGCTGTCATTTAGTCATCAAGTTCTATCAGTTTACCCCTAAATATTTCTTAAACCCATCCACGTCTTTCCATCTTCACTACAGCTGCCTTGATTATAGCTACTGTATTGTTCTTCTGCTAAGGTCCCAAATCTTGAATAAAGCCTGTAAATAAGGTGATCAATTTATCCAATTTAGTTTGGGACTGTCTTAGTTTTGAAACAGAAAGTCCATATGCCAGGACCCACCCCCACCCTTCAATCCTGGCCAAACGGAACGGAACCCTACCTGTAAGTCTTTGAAACTCTCTGCTTGCTTTGTTTGCTCTGCCCCTCGACCTGCTTCCAGTTACTTGAACTTAACCATGTTCTTTCCTACCTCAAGACCTTCACACAGGCTGGTTTTCCTCCTGGATTGCTTTTCCAGTTGCTTCTTGCCTGGTTAACTCATTCTCTTTCACCAGACATTGGCTTAAATGTCAAAACTTCAAAAGCCTCTCATGATACAGCACCCAGACTCACATTAATTTTTGATCTTGCCGTAACCTCTCATTGGAGTTTTTACTTTTCCTTCTTACCACTTTCAATTTGTAGTTATATTTTCATCTGATAATTATATGTTTAAAGAAGCACTTCCTCATCCAAAATTCAGCTCCTCCAAGGCAGAGGACATATCTCTTTATACAGCTGTTTTTTCTCCCAACAGCTAGTCCAAGACCTGGCAAGTATTAAGCACTCTGTAAATACATCTTCAGTAAATTTACTTTCTCTGTAGTTTCCATTTCCCCTTGATTAAACTTGCAAGACCTTTGTCTATCCTTCCTCCACCAACTTCTGCTTCCTTTCCATCCTGTTTCTTGCCTCTTTTTCCTTGCCTTTTCTCTCTGTGTAGAAACAACTCTTGGGATTCATTTTTAAAGAATATTTACTTACTTATTTGACTGCATCGGGTCTTGGCTGGGGCAGTGGGATCTTTGTTGCCCAGTGTGGGATCTTTTGTTGTGGCACGTGAACTCTTAGTTGTGCGAGCAGGCTTACATGCTCCAAGGCTTGTGGGTTCTTAGTTCCCCGCCCAAGGATCAAACCCATGTCCCCTGCTTTGCAAGGCAGAGTCTAAACCACTGTACCATCAAGGAAGTCCCTGGAATTACTTTTTAATTCTCCTGTTTTTCTGCTCTTCAGTAAGTTCTGCTTGTATTAATATGTTTTCCTTCCTCTAAAATTTTTCCTTCAGTATTCTCTTTATTTTCTGAGCTCTCAGGCCCACTTGCTCCCACTCTTTTCCTCCCTCTCGATTTAGCTACACTGAGTCGGCACTTTTCCTGAAGAGACTGAAGTAGTGAACTTTGTCACTCCGGCTGCACAGCTTGTTTTCTCCATGTGATATGCCCTTCATTTGCTGATCTAACAGGTATTGAATGGATACCTCCCCATCTTGTCTACTCAACTACTAATTCTGTAAGACCTGGCTCAGCTATACCTTGTCTATAATGCTTTTCTTCCACCCCAGAGAGCTAATCCATTTTTTTGTGCCACAAGAGTACCCTGAGTAGACATCCATTATAGGACTGATGCTGCATTGTAACGGATACACTACCTTCCCCACTGAACTCTGAGCTCCACGATGACAGCGTCTGACCTCTGTGTCTCTTTTTAAAAAATATTGATTCTTTTTTTTTTTTAAGTTGGCTCTGCCGGAGCTTAGCTGTGACATGTGGGATCTTTAGATTTATTTATTTACTTGTTTATTTATTTATTTTTGGCTGTGCTGGGTCTTCGTTGCTGCACAAGTTTTTTTCTAGTTGTAGAGAGTGGGGGCTACACTCTAGTTGCGGTGGGTGGGCTTCTTATTGTGGTTTGCGGTGCCTTCTCTTGTTGCAGAACAGGAGTTCTAGGGTGTGCAGCTCCCAGCCTCTAGAATACAGGCTCAGTAGATGTGGTGGGTGGGCTCAGTTGCTTGGAGCACATGGGATCTTTGCAGGAAAAATACTGGAGTGGGTTGCTATTTCCTTCTCCAGAGAATTTTCCCAACCCAAGGATGAAACATGTGTCTCCTGCATTGGGACTTTATCACTGAGCCACCAGGGAAGCCCCTCTGTGTCTTTTTTGGGGATGGTTTAGATTCTGGAGGAAAGAAATCTACAAAATTAGCATAGCTCTATCTACAGTCTCAGGCCCCTAATAAAGAAAGAGAGCCTCTAAAAAGTAAGTACCGGAGAAGGCAGTGGCAACTCACTCCAGTACTCTTGCCTGGAAAATCCCATGGACGGAGGAGCCTGGTAGGCTGCAGTCCATGGGGTCTCGAAGAGTCGGAAAAGACTGAGCAACTTCACTTTCACTTTTCACTTTCATGCATTGGAGAAGGAAATGGAAACCTATTCCAGTATTCTTGCCTGGAGAATCCCAGGGACGGGGGAGCCTGGTGGGCTGCCATCTATGGGGTTGCATAGACCCCTAAGTCAACTTAAGTGACTTAGCAGCAGCAGCAGCAGCAGCAGCAGCAAAAAGTAAGTACAGTCAGTCAATAGGAAAAGAGACAGGGAAAAAAAATTGGTCATAGACTATGTACATTTTCAACCTTATTAGATAATGCCAAAGGAAATCTCTTCATTTCAGGTGAGAAAGAAAAAAAGAGAGGCAAATACAAATATAAGTTTGATGTAGATAAGAGAGATCTTGAGAAAACTCACATTGGATGGGTTTGGTCCCCACAAAACATGGTTTTGTAGGGTCTGGAGGTGGTAATGGAATATGTACCTTGATCAGAGTAGAATAGGTTTGAAGTCCTTTAAGAATGTGTTATGTAGTCAACCAGGGAAAAGTTAAGAATATTAGAGCTACCAAAGGACCCAGCAGATAAAGAGCCAATAACTTTTGTGACTTTGTTAAGTGTTGCCTGACATTCTAGATATTGAAGGGGTGGTAAGTGGCATACTCCGGATGTGTAATGGGCAGGGGTAACAGAAATCCATGGAGGCAAGGGCATGGGGGATGCTCATGAGAACCAGGGAAGTGGCTGACCCTGGACTGAAACATGTGAGATCAGAGAGCTGTGAGATTGGAGCTTCTGGGCTTGACAGACTGTTCCAGGGGGAAAGAGAGGCAAAGAGGTAGAAGGAGAAGTTGTGACCAATGGGGTTGATTTCAGAATTCATACTAAGTTGTAGGGTAGGTCAACATAGGGCTTTCCTGGTGGCTTAGATGGTAAGAAATCTGCCTGCAGTGCCAGAGACCTAGGTTTGATCCTGGGAAGGTCAACATAAGGGTTACATCTTCTCGCCAGCCAATAGCATGCTTTTACTCCATTTGTTAGAAATGAAATAAACGTTTGTGTGTGTGCATACTCAGTTGTATCTGACTCTGCGACCTCACAGACTGCAGCCTGCCAGGCTCCTCTGTCCATGGGATTTCCCAGCAAGAATACTGGAGTGGGTTGCCATTTCCTCCTCCAGGCGATCTTCTTGACCCAAGGATTGAACCTGGATCTCCTGCATTGGCAGGTGAATTCTTTACCACTGAGCCACCTGGGAAGCTGGAAATAAACAAGAAATAAGATGGAAATAAGATAAGATGTTAAAGGAATAAAACTGGTTCAAGGGTTTATCTATCAAACCCAATACTAGGTACTATTCAGGTAATATTGTTGTTGTTCAGTCACTAAATCATTGTCCAACTCTTTGCAACCCCATGGACTGCAGCATGCCAGGCTTCCCTGTCCTCCACTATGGCCTGGAGTTTGTATCTTACCTACACTATTCCTGTCTTCTGGTTATAATCAGGACAGCCCTGGGACCGAGAGCTACTATGGTTCATTTAGCAGTGGAACAGATTTCAACATAATTGTTTTAGCTTACAGGTGAGGCTTTGTTCATGGGCAGCAGAGAGACAGGGTCCCCTCCTCTTATATGTACTATTCAAACACAAACTTTTTGAACCTTATTTGGAATACAGAGGGATAAGATTCTCTATACATTTTTATAGGAATATAAAAATCTAACAAGAATAATTTTTAGGAATTTCCCTGGTGGTTCAGTGGTTAAGATTTTGCCTTCCAATGCAGGATGTGGTCAGGGAGCTAAGATTCCGCATGCTTCATGGTCAAAAAACCCAAAATGTAAAACAGAAGCAACATTATAACTAATTTAGTAATGGTCTGCATTAAAAATCTTTTTTTGTAAAAAAAAGCAGAATGATTTTTAAATACATAGGTCTTGAAGGAACAGATTTGCAAACACATATTTCTTTTCCTTGAGAAAATCTCTATCCTTGTATATATCTATGCTTTCTGGGAGAAAACACACAGATCTTGGTGTTCTTTTCCTTCAAACAAGATAAAAGAGTCAAAACAGTTAATCTTACATGCTTCAAGTGGTAACAAAAAATCAGCACAAGCTGGTATAGGGGGAAATATAGATAGTAGAGCCAAAGTAGAGGATTCTCCCAGTGGGTTCCCATAATGATGCTCTTAGGGGAGGAAAGACTCAGAGCAATACAGAGATCCAAGGTGTGGCCAGGCCTGCAAATGACTCAGGTAGTATGAAGGTGATGGTCACATCTCAAGAGGAGGTCAAGGAATCACAGCCAACAGACTATGGATATAGTGGCCCTGAGGATAATATAGCAGAATAAGAAATAAAGGTATAGGAGCCAAAGGCCTAGGTTTGAAACTTAAGCAACTAAGACGATGATGATGCCTTCAAAACAAAGAAAGATGCAGAAGGAAAAGGAAACATACACTGTGAAG
Organism: Bos mutus; assembly: GCF_027580195.1. NCBI lineage: Eukaryota > Metazoa > Chordata > Mammalia > Artiodactyla > Bovidae > Bos > Bos mutus. Next base: position 18,775,041 of record NC_091641.1, on the reverse strand, counting down.
GGATTGGGTAAGATGAGCCTGCTTGAGACTGTAAAGAGATGGCTTCTTGAGCTGCAGGTATGGAAGTTGGGGAAATCAGAGGGAAAATGGCCACTTTGACCCTCTTCAAATTCTGGTTCAACAGATGTCTAAGATCCATCTTGACTTTCTTAAGACAGAATGTTAGTCCCTTTGTTTCCTTATTTGTACATTTGGAAAATCAGTTTCTAAAGCACCCATCGTGGCGACTGACAGGGAGGCACTATGGTAATAACTTGACAGCTGCAAGACTTTTGGTCTTCAGTTCAGTTCAGCTCAGTCTCTCAGTCGTGTCTGACTCTTTGTGACCCCATGGACTTCAGCATTCCAGGCTTCCCTGTCCATCACCAACTCCCAGAGCCTACTCTAACTCATGTCCATCGAGTTGGCAATGCCATCCAACCATCTCATCCTCTGCCGTCCCCTTCTCCTTCTGCCTTCAATCTTTCCCAGCATCAGGGTCTTTTCTGATGAGTCAGTTCTTCGCATCAGGTGGCCAAAGTATTGGAGCTTCAGCATCAGTCCTTCCAATGAATATTCAGGACAGATTTCCTTTATGATTGACTGGTTGGATCTCCTTGAAGTCCAAGGGACTCTCTAGAGTCTTCTCCAACACCACAGTTCAAAAGCATCAATTCTTCGGCCCTCAGCTTTTTTTATAGTTCAACTCTCACATCCATGCATGACTACTGGAAAAACCATATTAGGTCTTGGATGTCCTCAATCAGCAATCCCCAACCTTTTTGACATCAGAGACTGATTTCATGGAAGACAATTTTATCCCTGAACCGGGGGTGGCAGGGGATGGTTTGGGGATGATTCGAGTGTATCGTGTTTATTGTGCACTTTATTTCTAATCTAATGCTGTCACTCATCTGAGCAGAGGTGCCAGGCTGTGGCCTGGAGGTTGGGGACCCTGCTCAAATACACACTTACCATTTGTTTCCTCTACCTCTGCACTTCCATGAGGAACAGTAACAGTTTTAAAGATTTTAAATCACTTTGTGAGTTTCCACGCATATGCCAAGTCAATGCTCAGTGGTCAGCTGGTTCATTCACCATCTACCAAGTTCAGCGTCCAATTCCATGCGTGAGTTCAGTTCATGCTCCCCCCAAGCTACCTTATGTACGAATTCACAATTGTTACATCTCAGAATCATTTTAAAATAGTCTTAAATTTTAAGTACTGAACATGTAAAGCAACAGGGGACTGGTGTTTAACAATATTTGCATATAAACTCATTTCTAACCCATTCTGTAGGTCTCATGCCATTAGTCAATGTCTCCATAGGCTCTTCAAACATGAATTCATCATGTTTTATTAGCTTCTGCTGTAACTGTGGCTCCCGAGGGGTTACACTAGGGAAAAGATACTTAATCATGTCTTTGAACTTTGAACTTTCTGGTAAATAAACCCCCCAAAACCCTGTCTTTAACCAAATTAGTTTCATTTCTGGGAAAGAACAGATCTGGGATTGACTTGTTGGTTCTCAAAGATTAACACAGAGTAGCATTTATATTGAATTTTAGATTAAATGATTATACTAGAGCCTCTAAAAAAATAGCACTTTTTATCAGGTCAGACAAACAGCTCTGCTTCTGAAATGCCAGCACTGCCTCCAGGGTGAATTCTTTGTGTGCAGTGTCTCTCCTTTTTTTTTTTTTTTTTTGTCCCCACCTCCACTTCCCAGATGAGAAGCTCTTATGCGCCTTAGGCTGTGGGAGCTACTGTGTGGCTGGTTCCGGGGATGCCATTCACATTTGTGTCTGCCCATATGAATCTCCACCATGGTTAGATGTTCAGGGGTCAGAGAGAAAAGTTGTTTTCAGTTATGTCAATAGATAAACCACTTAAATAAAGCTTCCTAAGTGACTGACACCTACCCAGGTGGCTCAGTGGTAAAGAATCTACCTGCCAATGCAGGAGATGCAGGAGACACAGGTTTGAGCCCTGGATTGGGAAGATCCCCTGGAGGAGGGCATGGCAACCACTCTACTGCCTGGAGAAACCCATGGACAGAGGAGCCTGGTGGGCTACAGTCTATGGGGTCCCAAAGAGTTGGATATGACTGAGCAACTCAGCACATGTCCAACTCTTTGGGACCCCATAGACTATAGCCTAGTATCCCCTGTCCATGGGATTCTCCAGGCAAGAATCCTGGAGTAGCTTTCCATGTCCTCCTCCAAGGGATCTTCCCCACCCAGGGAAGACTTGAACCCAAGTCTCCTGTGTCTTCTGAATTGCAGGCAGATTCTTTACCGCTGAGCCATTAGAGAAGCCCGCATGCATGAAAGTGGCTAAAGGAAGAATTCCTAGAAGCAGGGCCTGAGATGACCCTGGTAGAAATGAATTACTGGGAGAGTGCTTTCTGGAGAGGGGGTGTGAAGGAAGCAGGACAAAACTGGAGAAGAAAACTAAGCAAAGTTGGGGTCTCAGCTGGAGACCAACTTTAGCCCAATACCCTGGAAAGGTTGGTCCACTTTGAGGCCAGGCGGTCAGCCTTTGATACAGCCTTTGGCCACTGACTGTCACCTGGTCTGGAGTAACTTCCCAGGCCAGGCAGCTCCATTTTAGCAATGAATATGCACAGCAGCTGAGGGGTGCACACCCTACCAGTGAGGGGGAACTGGGCAGGACAGCAGCAGCATCCTCTATACTTTCAGGGGTGGGAAGGTAGGGAAAATTAGAAAAGCAGGAAAGAAAGGCTTTCTGAATAAACAGCTTAAAGCTGAGATCAGAAGGGTAAGATTTAGGATAAGTAAGAGACTTGGAGGGGAGAAGGCAATGGCACCCCACTCCAGCACTCTTGCCTGGAAAATCCCATGGACGGAGGAGCCTGGCAGGCTGCAGTCCATGGGGTCACTAAGAGTCGGACACGACCCAGCGACTTCACTTTCACTTTTCACTTTCATGCACTGGAGAAGGAAATGGCAACCCACTCCAGTGTTCTTGCCTGGAGAATCCCAGGGATGGGGGAGCCTCGTGGGCTGCTGTCTATGGGGTCGCACAGAGTCGGACATGATTGAAGCGACTTAGCAGCAGCAGCAGCAGCAAGAGACTTGGAGGAGGAGGAGGAGCAAGGAGAAGGGTGTCCCAGGTTGAAGAAATAGCATATGGAGTGGCCCCAAGGCAGAGAAGAAGATGTTGGCCTCCTTTTCTCTCTTTCAAGATGGTTTGGCCTCTGGATTCTGAGTTTAATAAAGGAATAGAGTTCCCATAAGGCAACAGCAGAATAGGCAACCGTTTTTGTACTTTGGAGTCTGAAAAAGACCCAACGAAGGCCAAAATCTGGGTTTATAAGGGCAAAGGGTCTTCTGCTCTCAACAGTGTAATGTGGTCCATCCCTCCCAGGTAGGACATCCTATGTGCCATCCTCAATTAACTTATGGCATCTCAAAACTAATGGTGATACAGACAGAGATAGATAATAGATAGGTGGATGGATGGATGGATAGATAGGAAGGAAACAGGGAGTTAAAATACATTTTTTTAGCATATGGATTCTGATGTATCAAAAGCAACACCCCCCTACGAAATGAAACACTTGAAGTGTCCAGTGAAACTTAAGGTACAGGGAGGAATTAACCCTTGGGTTTCCTCAGTGTCTCAGAATGAGATTTTTTTTTGATGAGCTATTGTCAGTCAGCTGGAGTCAAGCAAGGCAGGTGCCCTCAAGGACAACTTGTTGGGGAGAAGAACTTCAATTTTGTTTGCAGGTAAAAGATGCCAAATAAATACTTACTGGGTAGTGAGCAAATGAACTATTGAGGCCTCACCTCTGACCAGCCACTCTAAAGACAAGCTGAAAGGAGAAGAAACAAAGATAAAAAGAATAGCAAAAAGAGATTAAGATAAGCTTGCTGCTAAGTCGCGGCAGTCGTGTCTGACTCTGTGTGACCCCATAGATGGCAGCCCACCAGGCTCCCCGGTCCCTGGGATTCTCCAGACAAGAACACTGGAGTGGGTTGCCATTTCCTTCTCCAAAGATAAGCTTAAAAAGCTACAAATTTTTAAATGAGATAAAAGAATTTCAATTAAAGACTGACTTGAGGACTGACATATACCAAGATCCTTAAATATGTAAAAACAAAACAAAAGACCAACAATTCTGTGTTTCAAAAAAAATTGATTCAAACAATAAGGACTTGCACTATAGCACAGGGAAGTTTATTCAATACCTCATAATAATCTATAATGGAAAAGAATCTGAAAATTGAGTGTATATAATATATATAAAACTGAATTGCTTTTTTTGTACACTTGGAACTAACAGAACATTGTAAATCAAGTATACCTTTTTTAAAAAATTAATGCATAATAATGTTAGAAAACTAGAAAGGCAGGCAGCTGGAGGACATTTTGAAGAAATCCTAGAAGAAGAAAAGCAGATGGATCTGATTGATGAAAATGGATCATGGGAAGTTGTAGCCCAAAATGCTGGAGGGAAGAGGCATCATTCTCATGGGAGTCTTTTAAAAGCGCCAATGATGAAGGTGAAAGAGGAGAGTGAAAAAGCTGGCTTAAAACTCAACATTCAAACAACGAAGATCATGGATACCCAGTCCCATCACTTTATGGCAGATAGATGGGGAAAAAGTGAAAACAGTGACAGGTTTCATTTTCTTGGGCTCCAAAATCACTGTGGATGGTGACTGCAGCCACAATATTAAAAGACGCTTGCTCCTTGGGAGAAAAACTATGACAAACCTGGGCAGTGTATTGAAAAGCAGAGACATCAATTTGCCGACAAAGGTCCCTATAGTCAAATCTGTGGTTTGTCCAGTAGTCTGTGAGACTTGGACCATAAAGAAGGCTGAGCGCTGAAGAACTGATGCTTTTGAACTGTGGTGTTGGAGAAGACCCTTGAGAGTCCCTTGGTCTGCAAGGAGATCAAGCCTGTCAATCCTAAAGCAAATCAACCCTGAATATTAATTGGAAGGACTGATGCTGAAACTCCAATACTTTGGTCACCTGATGCAAAGACCCAACTTATTGAAAAAGACCCTGATGCTGGGAAAGATTGAGGGCAAGAGGAGAAGAGGGCAATGAGGATGAGATGGTTGGATGGCATCACTGACTCAATGGACATGAGTTTGAGCAAACTCAGGGAGAGAATGAAGGACAGAGAAGCCTGATGTGCTGAAGTTCATGGGGTCTCAAAGAGTTGGACATGACTTAGCAACTGAACAACAAAAAAAGCTCCAAGCTCCTAGTCCACAAATATAAAGCACAAGGATGAGATACAGCACAAGCATTAAGGTAATTCGTACATTAATTATAGTCCAGCTCTTCCCACATGGTCAGTTTCCCTGACTTCACAGTCTTCCACTCAGTCTCTCCTTTGCTCACTTTATTATAGCCTTGTTGAACTTTATGTCCCTTTAATATGTGAAGTGTGTTCCCACCTCAGTGCCTTTGCAAGTGCTGTTTCCTTTGTCTGGAACAAATATCTCTAGACCTTCTCATAGTTGGCTCCTCTTTATTATTCAGATCTTTACCCACACTTCAGGATTTCAAAGAATTCTCTGATCACAATATCTGTATTAGATTCCAACCCTAGACAGCCACTCTGTCACATCGTCTTGTTTCCATTCCTTCACAATGTATATTATTCTCTGAAATTGTCTTCCTCATTTATTTGTTTATTACCATCTGAGGGTAGGGGCCTTATCTACTTTGTTTTGTATGCATAGTACCTGGAGTACTAAAACAATTTGGTACTTGTATCGGTTAGCTTTTGCTGTATAACAATCTACTCCAAAACTTAATGGCTTTAAATAATAACGCTCACCTACCACTGAACCATCATCCTGTTTCTCAGCTGTTGAGTTTACCATTAAGAGTTCCTCACCTTTTTAAAGGAGTTTTAGTGAAAACAAAACAACAAACAAGAAACCTATAAAAACTCTTTATTCAGTTCATGATTTGGATCAGCCAGGCAGTTCTTCTCTGTGTGAGCTCAGCTCATCTCTGTTGGACTCTTTCAAGCATCCATGGTCAGCTGTGGATTGGCTGCTGGTTGGATAATCAAGGGAAGTCTTTTCTCACATGCTTAATGTCTAACAGGCCATTGATCAGAGTCATAAAGGCAAATGGGCCACATGTCTCTTCTTATAGCCTCTTGGGCTTCTTCCCAGGGCTGTTGCTTTTGATATCTCAGAATTCATATGTAAAAGAATGTATTTTTAACTGTCTGGCCTTTCATCTATCTTCTTTACAAGAGCACCAAGAGAGAATAAGCCCCAGTGTTCAAGAGATTTTCAAGTCTCTCTTTCAGGTCACTTTTTTAACAATCCTACTGAACAAAGCAAGTCACGTGGCCAAGCCCAGCTTCAATGGGGTGGAGAACTTGAGCCCAGCTCTTGCCCAGGGGGAGTTCCAAAGTCACATTGCAAAGGTGCATGGGGACAGAGATAGGCAGAATTTCTAACTGTTGTTGTTGTTGTTTTTTACTCTGGTCATATTATTAAATAAATAAATGTTGAATACATTTGATATAAAGGACTGAAGCCAAGAAGTCTGAGTAGCTGGATGCCATCTCTTTTCTCTGACCTCTTCCCAAATATATATAGCAGATAACTTGTGGCCCCCACTTAAAAATCCAAGCTGTGCACTCTAAAGAAAGTGTCTCACTCATGTAGAGATGCCTCCTTATTTGAGTATAAGATCATGAATGGGAAGCAAAGCGGAGTTCTAGAAAACTCTGGAACACATTAGCTACCTAGTGGAAAAAGAAAGGCAAGGCAACCTTTCTCAACAAAAATACAGCAAAATAACCCACTGCTAAAGTCAAGTCCTCCTTTTTCTGACTTGCTATCCACAGCCTACTGACTCCTTGTCAACAACCCTTAAATATGGTTTTCCAGTTCTCACACCCCACCTACTAGTACAGAATCATCAAGGGAGACATTTTCAGGGGAACAGATCTATACAAATGCAAATGAAATGGTCATTACTTAATAGCCAGATCTTTCTTCCTAAGCACAAATCAACAATCAAGGGTCAACAAACATGAGAGGAAAAGAAGTCACATGTGTGAGAAATGTTAAAATTCACAAATAAAATAATTGTGCTTTTAGGAAATAAAGATCTTGCAGGAAACAACAGTTTAAAAAACATTAACAAAGGACTCCAGTGAGATTGGAAAGATGGCACACACATAAGTCATAACAGACTGCTGCTGCGAAAAAGGAGCAATCAGAACAAAAATGAGTACCTGGTAATTAAAAATATGTTTGGCATTAAAAACATGTTGAAGAGGAGAATGACTATGTTTAACAACCATGTCAATGATCTGATGATAAAGTCAGTGGAATCTCTCAGACCTGAGCCAAAAGCCAAATAATGGAATGCATGCAAGAAATATGTATGGAATGTATGAAAGAAATGTAATCCTAATGGAAATCAGCCATGAATATTCATTGGAAAGACTGTTGCTGAAGCTAAATCACCAGTACTTTGGCCACCTGATGCGAAGAGCCGACTCATTAGAAAAGACCCTGACACTGGGAAAGATTTGAAGGCAAAAGGAGAAGGAAGCAGCAGAGGATGAGATGGTTAGATAGCAATGCCAAATTAATGGACACGAATTTGAGCAAACTCCGGGAGATAGCAGAGGACAGAGGAGCCTGACATGCTGCAGTCTATGAGGCCGCAAAAAGTCAGACACAACTTAACGACTGAACAACCAACAGTGAAACACCCAACTGCATGGGTGTCTGCTATTTCTTTTATTGGGATTCTGAAGACAGAGAACAGAGGCAATAAAAAGAAGGAAAAATGAAATGTTCTATTAGAAAATAATCTCCCTGAGACAGGCTGGGGAGGTCCCTTGGGCCTCTTTTATAAAAGTACTACTCTGTTAATGACCAAAATACTGGAGTTTCGGCTACAGCATCAGTCCTTCCAATGAGTATTCAGGGTTGATTTCCCTTAATATTGACTGGTTTGATCTCCCTGCTGTCCAAGGGGCTCTCAGGAGTCATCTCCAGCACCAGAGTTTGAAGGCATCAGTTCTTCGGCGCTTAGCCTTATTTACGATCTGGCTCTCACAACCATGCATGACCACTGGGAAGACTGTAGCTTTGACTATATGGACCTTTGTTGGCAGAGTAATGTCTCTGCTTTTCAACACACTATCTAGGTTTATCACAGCTTTACTGCCAAGAAGCAATCATCTGATTTCATGGCTTCAGTCACCATTCGCAGTGTTTTTAGAGCCCAAGAAGAGGAAATCTGTCACTACTTCCACATTTTCCCCCTTTATTTGCTATGAAGTGGGCTTCCCTGGTGGCTCAGAGGATAAAGCGTTTGCCTACAATGCAGGAGACCCGGGTTCTATCCCTGGGTTGGGAAGATCCCTTGGAGAAGGAAATGGCAACCCACTCCAGTATTCTTGCCTAAAGAATCCCATGGATAGAGGAGCTTGGCAGCCTACAGTCCACGGGGTCACAAAGAGTCAGACACGACTGAGCGACTTCACACACACAGTGGGGCTGAATGCCATGATCTTAGTTTTTTTTTTTTTTTTTTTTAATAGTTTTAAGCCAGCTTTTGGAAAGATTGAGGCAGAAGGAGAAGAGGGCATAAGAGGATGAGATGGCTGGATGGCATCACTGATGCAATGGGCATGAACTTGGGCAAACTTCTGGAGATGGTTACAGACAGAGAGGCCTGATGTGCTGCAGTCCATGGGGCTGCAAAGAGTTGGACACGACTGGGTGACTGAACAGCAACAACAACCCCATTAATGAGAGCTCTGCACTTGTTACCAAATCACCTCCCAAAGGCAGAGCTTCTGAGTATCATCACATTGGGTGTGAGGATTTAACAGACAAGTTTTAAGAGGACACAACATTCAAACCACAGCAATGGGGCCCCAGAGAATGGTACAATTCATCTTGCTTTGAGCATCTGGGTGCACAACAAAGAAGAGATATTTTCACTTATACTTGCAATCTAAAAAGAAATGATGCCAGTCCAGGTTTGATGCACGATACTGGATGCTTGGGGCTAGAGCACTGGGATGACCCAGAGGGATGGTATGGGGAGGGAGGAGGGAGGAGGGTTCAGGATGGGGAACACATGTATGCCTGTGGCGGATTCATTTTGATATTTGGCAAAACTAATACAATTATGTAAAGTTTAAAAATAAAATAAAATTAAAAAAAATAAAAAATAAAAAGAAATGATACAAATGAACTTATTTACAAAACAGAAACAGACTCACAGACTTAGAGAATAATGCTGGAGTGGGGGCAGGGGGAAGGATGGGGGAAGGGATAGTTAGGAAGTTTGGAACCCACATGTACACACTGCTATAGTTAAAACAGATAACCAAAAAGGACCTACTGTACTGCACATGGAACTCTGCTCAATGTTATGTGCCAGCCTGGATGGAAGGGGAGTTTGGGGGAGAATGGGTACATATATATATTATGGCTGAGTCCCTTTGCTGTTGACCTGAAACTATCACAGCATTGTTAATTGATTACATTCCAATATAAAATAAAAAAATTTTTAAGGAAGAGAGCCATTTCTGTTCCACTCCAAAGGGTAAATGGGAATCTCTCACTGATCCAAGAGAGGCAAGGCATTTCAGGCAGAGGAAACAGTGTATGATCAAAAATGAAAAGGTTTGCAATTACCTGGCATATTTAGAAAAAGGGATTAATAATCTAGCTTGCTGAAAATTTAAGATACATGGAAGCAGGTGAATAAAAATGAAGTTGAAGAGATAGTCTGGTGCCATATTGTAAAGAATTCACATGTAAGGCTTTTATACCTTACACTATATATAATTGGAAACTCTTGAAGGATTTTATATAGCAGAGTGACATAATCACAACCTACTTCATTCTGAGTTATGATGGTAGAAATACAATGACTTCTGATTAGCCATTCTAGACAGATGTAAAACTCAAGAGGAGATGGAGAATTTCAGTAGCACTGGGAATTAGGAATATTATACAACGACCTGCTGCAAAACAGGAAGACTACCCAGGAGTCAAACCTTTAAAGCCCATAGGTATGATGGTGGAACCATCAGTGGAAAAACGTTTCAAGAAATCTCAAAAACTTGGACTTTCTTCCTTCAGAGCCTCGTATGGAAACCGTTGACTAGAGTATTCAGAGCCTTTGAACGCCCTTACACAGCATCAGTTGTGATATAAAATCTGCATTTGCAAAGAAATGAGCTGTGGAGTGGCCATGGTAAAGATTGTAGATTTTTAGTCATAAATGCAGAAATAGTCTATTCGGGAATAAATTCTAAATACTGTAGAGGACAATGAGGGAGTAGCACTAAAATATCCCTCTTTAGAACACCAGAATATTTAATAACAATTGGCTTTTTCAACTAGAAAGTTTAATGATAGTTGGCTATATTAAACTAAAAAGTTGGCCAAAGGCTGCACATCAAATAACTCTCCAGCATTAGAAAAGAAAGAAGGAATAGATCACATTGCAACCTGATGGGCACTCAGGGGAACTAAGGAGGAAATTTATACGTGTAGCAAAGAGGAAAAGCTATAAATTTCTTGTTCCTTGATGAATAAGCAGAAATAGAAATATGAACAATGTATATCAGCCATTTAGCTTAGCCTTATTTTTTTCAAGATTATACAGCATGAGGACAGAAATGTTAAGATCAAGAGTCAGAGGAAGGGTCTTTAAAAGAGTACATACCCTGCAAACTATCAGTTGTGTCTGTATTCCAAATAAAATTTCAGGAAATTGTTTGCTTCTATCAACCAATAAACAAAAAATTATACAGTAAATGGAGAGATTTAGATGAAAAGGGAGGTTGAAGTATAATAAATAGAAATAGATAAAGGAAATATTTTGAAAAGGTTGAATTTCCCTCAAGATTAAATGAAGCTTAGAAACAATAAAAAATAGAATTTCTGCTCCTGGGAATGAAAACAATAATGTTGAAACCATTCTTGGGGAATTCTCTCTGAAAGAAGGACATGAGGAAAAAGATAAAATGAGTGAGAAGAGTCCAGAAATGGAAGAGATTTCCACTATAAGAATGGCTGCCATATCTGATGGAGAGAACAGAGAAAACAGGGAAAATAATATTTAAAGATATGAAAGAAAAACTTTCTTGAAGTCAAAAAGAGCCCCAATCATCAAAAGCACACATCCTATACTAGGCAAAAGTAATAATGCAGAGGGCTTCCCTGGTGGCTCAGACAGTAAAGAATCTGCCTACAATTCTGGAGACCCAGGTTTGATCCCTTCGCTGGGAAGATGCCCCAGAGAAAGGAATGACTACCCATTCCAGTATTCTTTCCTGGAGAATTTCATGGACAGGGGAGCCTAGCAGGCTACAGTCCATGGGGTCACAAAGAGTTGTCATGACTGAGCAGCTAACACTTTCAATAAGAAAAAATATTACCATAACATATATTGAGAAAGTTTTTAAATTTAAAGAATAAATAAAATTTTCTAGGTATCTAGGAAGAAAGAGAAAAAAAGGGTCATGTTGCATTAAACCACTCATCTGCAATTTTGGAATGGAATGAAATTATGTCTTTAGATTGGGATGAGGGGCAAAATTATGTGAGATAAACATTCTATAGTCAAACAAGCTCCTCCCATTCATGAGTGAAAACAAAAAGAAAAAGAAACATTTGCATTCATGTGCAAGGTCTCAAAAATACATTATATACTATCCCATTTAGTAGCAATTCTATAAACATAGTTGAAAGATGAGTCAGAAAATAATATTATCAACACACTAAATAGACACATGATTAATATTAATACTGAAGAAGGAGCTCCATAAACCCAATTAATAAACAGGTAAAGGATAGAAATAAACAATATACTTAGAAATAAATATAGATAACCAGTAGGCAAAGACATTAGAATTCATTAATTTAAAATGAAATTGACAATGGAACACCCTCCTCAATCATCATATTGAGAAGAAGAATAATGCTGATAATATTGTGTGAAGGAAAAGCACATGAAAATAGGTACTTGTAAAATCATAGGGAGAGCTTTCAGGATCTGAAAGATAATTATAGCTCTCTGAATCCAAATCTCTCCACAGTCATCAGTCATCTCCCTCCAATAAGTATAATCAGGAAGAAGAACAGACAGAACTACATATAACCAAGACTTTGGCATTACAAGAAGATAAAGACTACCATAACCTTTAAATTATCTGTATGTTAATTAAAACAAACAAACAAACAAACATCAAATTCCAACCCAGTTCTACCACTACTGAAAGTCTTTAGGAGAATGGAAGATTAGAAGGTTTAAGAGACTTGATGAAAAGGAGGAGAGAGTCATGGGGGAGTCATATGAAACACAGATAAAATCATCCTCCAAAATAAGTTCAGTACTAAATGCTAAAATACTAAATACTGGTCTCAGACTTGGTGGTTCTGAGCATTGGCCATAAGCAAGTAGCTTGAAAGTGAAAGGCTCTGGGTAGAATGGACACATTATATGTATAGCTGAGTCTCTTCACTGTTCACCTGAAACTTCACAACATTGTTTATTAATCAGCTATACTCCAATACAAAATGAAAAGTTTAAAAATAAAAAAAAATTAAAAAAAAAGAAAGTGAAAGACTCTGGAGGTGTCAGCCATGAAAGCACTGCTTTTATGGGAGAATCAGAAATTTGGAAAAGAGGTAATACTCCTTAAAGATGTGGCAATGAAGGAACAATGAAGTAAAGAAACTAGAAAGGAATAGCAAGGATCTTCTATATATGAAAAAGAAACAAAATATATTTCTTATTTCCCAGTAACATTATTGGTTAAAGAAACTGCACTTAATTATTTATACTGACAGAAGTAGGTTCTCTAAAACTTGGAATTCTGTCCATAAAATATGTAGGAACAGGAAATTTTTTTCATTAAACTATAAGAATAAAACAGAAAAAGTGAATCATAACATTTCAGTTAATAAAATTTTAACATCTCAGTTAATCAAAATTTTCTCCTCCTTTCTTCCAAACACATGGAGAAAAACTATAGCGTAACACTCCACATTTAATTATTTTAAACAAGCATTGAAAATGTTTTTAAAAAACACCTAGAATTAGAAACCCAAATACTAAGAAGAGAAATGGACATAGCATAGAAAGAAATAAAGAGAAATTGGATCAAACTTAAGGGAAAAAAAGTATCTCAAGAAATGAAGATTAAAATCAAAGGTGTCTTGCAAGAATGCGTTTAAATGTGAAAATTTAATGAAAACATTGAAAAGAGGCAGTAAATCAACAAACAGTTGAAACGGAAGATAGGCCAAGAAGGTCCAAGCTACACACAATTGGAGATTCTGGGGTTTGGGAGTAGGGTAGAAAAAATTTGGGATTTTTTCCAGGCAAGAGTACTAAAGTGGGTTGCCATTTTCTTCTCCAAGGAAAAAAAAAATAACTGAATAGAACTAGTAATTCAAGAAAAGTTTCTGGAATAAATTGAAAACTTAAACATTCATTTTGAATGGTACCACAGTGGTCTTGGGAAAACTGACTTGGAACAATCAATTCTAAGCCAATCCTAGTAAAATGATTAAAATTCAGAGACAAAGAAAAAATCCTTTGGGTTCCTAGGCAGAAAATAAAAATCAAATTTATTTATAAGAATAAGAAAACTAGATTGGCATCAGACTTTTTAAAAGCAACAAATTCAAAGGAACAAGGGATCTCAAGGAAAGAAAGTGCTGACCAAAGGTTTTATATCCAGCAAGCTGTCCTTCATGTGTCTAGGCTGTAGAGTAATAAAAACTGTTGAGGCAGTTTCTTCCCCAACCCTACAGGGCAATTTGGCAACATCCAAAGAACTTTTCCATTGTCAAGACAGGAAGAGGGGTAGTAGGGGGCGGAGTAATAAATAAAGTGCTACCGATATCTATTTGTTAGAGGCCCGAAAAGCTAATAAACTTCTTACTATGTGCAGAACAGTCCTACATAACAAAGACGTCAGTTCAGTTCAGTCGCTCAGTCATGTCCGACTCTTTGTGACCCCATGAATCGCAGCACGCAGGCCTCCCTGTCCATCACCAACTCCCAGAGTTCACTCAAAGTCAACGTCCATCGAGTCAGTGATGCCATCCAGCCATCTCATCCTCTGTCATCCCCTTTCCTCCTGCCCCCAATCCCTCCCAGCATCAGAGTCTTTTCCAATGAGTCAGCTCTTGGCATGAGGTGGCCAAAGTACTGGAGTTTCAGCTTCAGCATCATTCCCTCCAAAGAAATCCCAGGGCTGATCTCCTTTAGAATGGACTGGTTGGATCTCCTTGCAGTCCAAGGGACTCTCAAGGGTCTTCTCCAATACCACAGTTCAAAAGCATAAATTCTTCAGCGCTCAGCCTTCTTCACAGTCTAACTCTCACATCCATACATGACTACTGGAAAAATCATAGCCTTGACTAGATGGACCTTTGTTGGCAAAGCAATGTCTCTGCTTTTGAATATGCTATCTAGGTTGGTCATAACTTTCCTTCCAAGGAGTAAGCATCTTTTAATTTCATGGCTGCAATCACCATCTGCAGTGATTTTGGAGCCCAAAAATATAAAGTCTGACACTGTTTCCACTGTTTCCCCATCTATTTCCCATGAAGTGATGGGACCGGATGCCATGATATTCGTTTTCTGAATGTTGAGCTTTAAGTCAACTTACCCAGCCCAAAACAATAAAATTTCCAGGTTGAGAACCTATACTATAGATAAGTTTTGAATATGCAAGAATTCAGGAAATATTGTACCCTTGTACCCATTCTGAATAATCTATTTGAACATGAACTTCAGTCAAGCAAAAGATAACTGGGAAAATTTAGGCAAAAGGGTTAATTGTGAACATTTAGTATTTTAAATTGCATTTAATAAATATATTAAATATATTTAAATGTAAATATATTACATTTAAATGTAATAATATATAATTATAATATATTTAATTGCAAAAAGACTAAAACAAGGGAAGGGATACATGTGAAAAAACAGTATGTAAATGTCATGTATTCTTATAATGTAGACAAATGCAATTATGAATGTGGATGTTCTACATATTCAAAAATAAAATTTAATCATCATAATGGAAAAAGCAAAGCCTAAATTAAATGTAAAAAGAGACAAATGAACTCTCTCTCTCTCTTTTTTTTTTTTTGCAAATTTAAGACAATCAACTATAGAGGAAAATAGTAATGGATGTAACTTTTGCATACAGTACTTTTACTATGGGCTTCCCAAGTGTTACCTGTTGCAGGAGATATAAGAGACTCAAGCTCAATGCCTGGGTTGGGAAAATCCCCTGGAGGAAGGCATGTCAACCCACTCCAGTAATCTTGCCTTGAGAACATGGACACAGAAGGCTGGCGGGCTACAGTCTGTAGGGTTCCAAAGAGTTGGACACAACTGAAGCTACTTAGCAGGCACTTTTACTATAGACCATCTATCTAAGAAACAAAATCCTACAAATTAATCACAAACATTTTATTATTAGATATGCTTTCCATAGTACATGGTTGTGGCAATTCTGAAACTCTGTTTTGTGTGATGCCAGACCGTGCAGAAGAGTACGTGTGTTGATGTTCTGGGAGCCACGGTTCTCACTGGGGTGTACGGAGCAGCAAAGAAGAACTTGGTAGGATTAGATTGGAATTTGAGGGAGTATCAGTGTCAACTCATGATTTCTAATGTACAAATAAATATAAAAATTTCATACTCTGGCAACTGAAAACACCTAGAAGCAATGACATCTCAGTGATAACAAATAAACCCAGAGCCCAGATCTTAGTTTCCAGTCCCCACCAAAGAAGACCAGGAATCCTTGGAGGAAGTACTAATTACAGGACTAGAACATGGAAGAACTTGGAAAATCTTATTGTGCCAAAAGGTAAGCAAGTACTGAAAAAACAAAAAAAAAGTTACAAGGATTTATCAAAAGGACACATGATTCTACTTAAAGGGGATCCCACTGGACAGATCTGGGGAAAACTGAGTACCAAAATAAGTAAGGATTTAAATGTTTTATAACCCACAGGCCTCAGGGCAACTAAGCCTGAGTGCCACAACAATTGAGCCTATGCTCACAGCCCAGGAGCCACAGCTACTGAGCCCAAAAGCTGCAACAAATGAAGCCCTTTGCCCTTTAGAGCCCCTGCTCCACAAGAGAAGCCAGCACACCACAGCTAGAGAGTAGCCCCAGCTCAGCCCAGCTAGAGGAAAGCCTGTGCAGTGACAAAGACCCAGCACAGCCAAAAGTGAATAAACAAATCACTTTTAAAAGGTCTCCTAAATCTTTGTGACAAAATGAATTTGATAAGTAATATTATTTTTTTGTAGAATCCTGTTTTTATTTGTGTACAAAAAAAAGAGACCAGTGGCAATCAAACTGTTAACAATTGTTACTTAAAGCAAGTCTATACTCTGGGATAAATTAGGTTCTGAAAGGATATTGTAAGCCCATATGTTTTCAACTCCAAAGTAACTAAGACAGATTTAAACTTGTGATCCCCACTGCGTTTCTGCCTAACAGGAACGTGAATCAATTTCTTTGAAGCTTGAAAAGCAGGCATATTCTTCTCCCTCTTACACGTATATTTTCCAACAGATTTATTTTCCCCAAATAGATAAATTTTGTCTTCCTTGGAAATCTGTTAAGGCAGGTATTTATCTCTTCCTGCATAATCTTTGCAGGTGTCATACATTAGTCTTTAGCAATTTGAAATCCACGTGTGCCAGTTAGCCACTCACATCGATGGTGTCTTGATTCAGATATGCTTTCAGCCCTGGTGGGAAAAATCTGTGACACAAGAGTCAGGAATGGCCTGTTAAGACCTACTTTGCCCTTCAATTATCCATATCAAGTCTTGTCAACAATGAACACTAGGCGGATGGATAGCTGACTTCTTTCTCTCACTCAGTCAAATAGCTTTGCTCGCTCTTAAATATTTTTTAATTGGAGGATAATTGCTTTAGGATGTTATGTTGGTTTCTGCTATACAACAACGTGAATCAGCCATAAATGCACACACACACACACACACACACACATATATATATGCCTTCCTAGGTAGCACCGTTGATAAAAGAATCCCCCTGCCAATGCAGAAAATACAAGAGATGCAGGTTCAATCCCAGCGTCAGGAAGATCCCCTAGAGGAGGAAATGGCAACCCATTTTAGTAGTCTTGTCTGGAGAATCCCACAGACAGAGGAGCTTGGTGGGCTACAGACCATGGGGTCGCAAAGAGTTGGACACGACTGAGCGTGTGCATGTGTGCGCGCACGCGCGCGCACACACACACACACACACACACACACACACACCCTCCTTCTTGAGCCTCCGGTCCATTCCCTACCCCCCTACCATAATCCCACCCCTATAGGTCATCACAGAGCACCAGGCTGGCCTCCCTGTGCTATATAGCAGCTTCCCACTAGCTAGCTATTTTACACATGGTATGGAGGAGCCTGGTAGCCTGCAGTCCATGGGGTCGCTAAGAGTCGGACACGACTGAGCAACTTCACTTTCACTTTTCACTTTCATGCATTGGAGAAGGAAATGGCAACCCACTCCAGAGTTCTTGCCTGGAGAATCCCAGGGACGGGGGAGCCTTGTGAGCTGCTGTCTTTGGGGTCACGCAGAGTCGGACGCGACTGAAGCGACTTAGCAGCATCAGCAGTGTATGTACATTAATGTAACTTTCTCAGTTTGACCCAGCCTTTCCTTCCCTCACTGTGTCCACATATCCCTTCTCTATATCTGAGTCTCTATTCCTATCCTGTAAAAAGGTTCATAAGTACCATTTTTCTCGGTTCCATACATAGCGTTAATATACAATATTTGTTTTTCTCTTTCTGACTTAACTTCACTCTTCTTGATGAATACACCGGGTTTCATAGTCACAGTTCTCTTCTTGCACAATTCATTCTCACTTCAAAATCACTCACACTCTCAATTCATGCCATGCACACAGATCACCTTCTTCCTTCTCTTGCTTTTTATTTCCAGAAATCTCTTTTATTCTTTTCTAATCATGTGCCCTTTCTTAGCAACTTTTTCAATATCCCTGCTGCTGGTTTTCTATTTATCAGATACTATGGTTTCAATAATATTTGTAAACCATCTCCACACCAAGTCAAAGCATGGGAAGTACAGTGTAGGCTGAGAGGTACCATGAGGATCAGGGTAAACAGGATCACATCATCAGCCAGCGGTAGACTCTCTTTCGTGGTATCTACTGAGAATTTTTAAGTTCAGTATTTGTTAACAGAGAAGCTTCCAATTACATCTGCCTTCTTGGATTTATTTTTTGCTAAATTCACTACCATGTATTCATATTTCACTTTGTAATTACAAAACCAGAAAACAATAGAACATGAAGATGTGTTTTAATTGTGTTATTTACTGGTGGGCTGAATGAATTGCATTTTGGTACATGTCTATAGTCTTATGAAAAATGTGTTGGGTTTGTTTACTTGTTTGGATCTAAACATGGCAGGAGAATCCTTTGTGTCCAGAGCAACAACCAATCATTGTTTTTTATATAAAAGCAGACTATATTTAATTGGGTACTCTGCCAGATTCTGGTCCCCAGTTAGAAGTTCAAACCCTGTGGAACAATGTATTCCAGAAAACCAAGAGTCAAATTGAAATACCTCAAGTATAGGGAATATAAAAGGACTGGAATGAATAATTGAAGTTCAACATAGTATGCATTGAGAATATGTGATTATATAGACAAAGATGGAAAATACATGTAATAGCAAAGAAGATATATTTTTAAAATATTGATTTAGCAATGATAAGTCCAAAATCTCAAAGTTTAAATGAGGAATTGGTTGACAGAGAGGTTGAGAAGAGCTGAGAATAAAAGCTGGATAATTTATTTTACATTAGTGATATGATAGTTAATTTTATGGTCCAACCTGACTGACTGCAGGGTGCCCAGATATTTCTCAAACGTTATTCTGGGTATTCCCATAGGGGTGTTTCTGGGTGAGACTAACATGTGAATCAGTAGAATGAATGAAGCAGATTACCCTCCCTAATCCAGGCCTTCTCCAATCAGTTGAAAGCCTTAATAAAGCAAAAAGGCTGATGCTTTCTTGAATAAGGGGGTATTGTTCCTGGCTTTGCTGGTAAAGAATCTGCCTGCAATGCAGGAGACCTTGGTTCAATTCCTGGGTTGGGAAGATAACCTGGAGAAGGGTTAGGCTACCCACTCCAGTATTCTTGGGCTTCCCTTGTGGCTCAGCTGGTAAAGAATCCACCTGCAATGTGGGAGACCTGGGTTCCATCCCGGGGTTGGGAAGATCCCCTGGAGGAGGGACAGGCTATCCACTCCAGTATTCTGTCCTGGAGAAATTCCATGTCCATGGGGTTGCAAAGAGTCAGACACGACTGAGTTAGTTTAATTTTCATTTCATGTTACAAATAGGTTTGGAAAATAGATATATATTTTAAATATATAAATAAATATTTAAAATATATATCTATGACATGTATTTATATATCTCTACTTGTAAAAATAACCTCAGATATGCAGATGACACCACCCTTATGGCAGAAAGTGAAGAGGAACTAAAGAGCCTCTTGATGAAAGTTAAAGAGAAGAGTGAAAAAGTTGGCTTAAAGCTCAACATTCAGAAAACTAAGATCATGGCATCCGGTCCCATCACTTCATGAGAAATAGATGGGGAAACAGTGGAAACAGTGGCTGACTTTATTTTTGGGGACTCCAAAATCACTGCAGATGGTGATTGCAGCCATGAAATGAAAAGACATTTACTCCTTGGAAGGAAAGTTATGACCAACCTAGGCAGTATATTAAAAAGCAGAGACATTACTTTGCCAACAAAGGTCTGTCTAGTCAAGGCTGTGGTTTTTCCAGTGGTCATGTATGGATGTGAGAATTGGACTATGAAGAAAGCTGAGCGCTGAAGAATTGATGCTTTTAAACTGTGGTATTGGAGAAGACTCTGAGAGTCCCTTGGACTGCAAAGAGATCCAACCAGTCCATTCTAAAGGAGACCAGTCCTGGGTGTTCATTGGAGGAACTGATGTTGAAGCTGAAACTCCAATATTTTGGTCACCTGATGCGAAGAGCTGACTCATTTGAAAAGACCCTGATGCTGGGAAAGATTGATGGCAGGAGGATAAGG
Organism: Bos mutus; assembly: GCF_027580195.1. Taxonomy (NCBI): domain Eukaryota; kingdom Metazoa; phylum Chordata; class Mammalia; order Artiodactyla; family Bovidae; genus Bos; species Bos mutus. The sequence goes on along the minus strand of NC_091641.1, from coordinate 18,754,887 downwards.
GGACGGCAGAGGATGAGATGGTTGGATGGCATCACTGACTCAATGGACATGGGTTTGGGTAGACTCCTGCAGTTGGTGATGGACAGGGAGGCCTGGTGTGCTGAGGTTCATGGGGTCACAAAGAGTTGGACATGACTGAGTGACTGAACTGAATTTGTAAAAAAACATATATAAATATATATTTATCTCTATTTGTAAAAAAAAAAAAAAATATATATATATGTATATGTATATAAATGGGCTTCCTGGTGGCTCAGCAGTAAAGAATCCACCTGCAGTATAGGAGATGCAGGAGATGCAGTTTTGATTCCTGGATCAGGAAGATATCCTGGAGAAGGAAATGGTAACCTAACCTATTCCACTATTCTTGCCTGGAGAATCCCATGGACAGAGGAGCCTGGCAGGCTACAGTCCATAGGGTCACAAAGGGTCAGACGTGACTGAAAGGACTGAGCATGCACACACACGTGTGTGTGTGTGTATATATATATATATATAAATTATATTCATACATATCTCTATACAAATAGAGATAGATACACACATGCACACATACACACACATGTACATATATAGATAGGTGAGGCTGGAGCATCTTGAAGTGGTCAGAAAGAAGTAAGGAAATGTCAAACAACAGCAATGAGCAAATGTGAGAGCAAGCACAAAGGACATAGGACGTCAACATGAAAGAACTCCCAGTGACTAAAGTTGGAACATTTTCAACAACAAAATAAATTACAGTTATATAGAATTATACTGATTGTGTAGATCAAAGAATAAAATAAATGACCATGAGTTCATACTGATGTAAGTAAACAACTGAATAAACAAACAAATGGAAGTAAAAGGATAAGTCTTCCATAGATGAAAATTCCAATTAATAAAGATTAAAAAAAATGAGAGAAATAGAAAATCAACATTATAACCACCACAGTAATAACCGCTGCAGGTAACAGCCACTGCTGAATGCTAAAATTAGTGGATGAAACTTTAAAGAGAAAAAGGATATTTGCATAACCTCAAATATCTCCCCCCAAATAATTATTAATTATTGTGCTGGTTTTAACATATGTTTGCATAATCTTTGACAGTCCTCCATCCAGGAAGTGAAACTTAATTGCTCTTCTTTTGAGCATGGCCTGGACTGTCACTCACTTCTAAAACAGAGTCTAGAAAGAGAAAGAAAATGACTTTACAGCAGAGAATCTGGCAGACACCACGTGAATCTCGTTTTCAAGGTAACTATCACCAGGAAGTCATGGTGCTGTCCTGTACCCTTGATGGGGTGTGATAAGGAGAGTGCTTTACTTTTGTGGTCTTCTTCTTCCAAAGCCATAATCCCAAACTGATCATGAGACAAAAAACATCCCAAATCAAGGGGCATTCTACATAAGACCCATCTGTGCTAAGTCACTTCAGTTTGTCCGACTCTTTGTGACTCTATGGACTATAGCCCACCAGGTTCCTCTGCCCAGGGCATTCTCCAGGCAAGAATACTGGTGAGTGGGTTGCCATGCCCTCCTCCAAGGGATCTTTCTGACCCAGGGATCGAACCCTCATCTCTTCTGTCTCCTGCATTGGCAGGCGAGTTCTTTACCACTAGTGCCGCCTGGGAAGCCCAATACCCATCTGGTGTTCTTCAAAAGTGTTAAGGTCATCAAAGACAAGAGAAGATTGAGAAATTTCCTCGGTGTTGGCTCACAGCCTCCAAAGATCCCCTGGGGTGAAATTTGAAACTAATCCCATTACACAGAGGGTAAGGAGAGACCAGAGAAAGAGGCAGCCACTCCAGACTGGTGGTGTATTAAGCAAGGAGATTTACAAGGACTGTCTGGAGTGGCCACAATGTGAGTAAATCTTTGCACCTGCCCTCTAGAATCTTAAAGGTTTATGTAGAGAACCTAATTGGGCTTAGTTATGTATACCCTCCAGACAGCCTCAGCAACACATTCCTCTCTGGAGGCTGCGTCCTGAAAAAGGCTCCAACTGTGGGAACAGTGAGCAGAACATACATTCCAAGGACAAGGATGAGGGTGAGGAGCCTTCAGTTGCCAGAGTCCAGCTCCAGGGTCACCAGTGGTCACAACGCCTCAATGACCTCCTTCAATGCACAGACCAGAAGAGACGAAGCAGATGTGACAATAAAATGCAACACAATTGGCTACTGGAACAGGAAAAGAATATTAGTGGGAAAATAGCAAAATACAAATAAAACATGCGGTTTAGTTGGTAGTGTTGTAGCAAGGTTAGCTTCTCCGTTTTGACACAGGAACCCTGTTTCATGTAAGTTGCAGCCTTAGGGGAAGCTGCATTAAGGGTATGAGGGAACTCGGTGCTATCTTGATGCCCATCTGTAATTCTGAAATTATTGTAAAATAAAAAGGTTTTTAAAAACGCAGTGAGTTCATCGGAAATGAGTTCACCGACAACAGTCATTACTTTCTCCTACATGAGTCATGTTTTATGGCTTCTCATAATTATGGAAAATGTATTTTGCACATTTCAACATTCATGCACATGTAAATATTTACCTTTCACATAGGTAAAGACATACTCTCTTATAAAAATTACTTCACAGCTAGGGACTTCTTTTCTTTGTACACGGAAGGGCAAGAAAATACACAGGCTCAAGCCTGTCACTTATGATGGAGATCAGATTATAAAGTCACATGTATTTATACTTGCAATATTCCTACTTGAGAATTCATCTTAGTTTAATATCAACAAACCTAAGCTCCTTGATTAGTTCATAAGGTTGTCATGGCTTTCTTAGCAGCATATGGAAAGACTTTATATCATAGTACCTGAATAAACAAAATAATTTTCAGACTAAGAAATTTATTTTAAATTTTCTATTTAATTAAAAAATCTGATGATTTTACATACAAAGAAATAGAAACACAGACATAGAGAACAAATGTATGGATGACAAGGGGGAAAGCAGGGTGGATGGGATAAACTGGAAGATTGAGATTTGACATATATACACCATTGATACTATGTATAAATAGATAACTAGCGAAAACCTGTGTATAGCACAGAGAACTATTCAGTGCTCTGTGGTGATCAATCCAAAAGAGACGGGATATATGTATACATATAGCTGATTCACTTTGCTGTACAGGAGAAATGAACACACCATTGTAAAGCAACTATACTCCAATAAAATTTTTCTTTAAATTTATTTCTTAAAGGGAGACTAATTTTTCAGATTCCACATTTTCTTTTCTTTGCTCAAAGAGCAAAATTTATGTCATTTTGATTCCATAACTCCATGTGAAACTTAGAAATAACTTATTAAGATATACAAAATCCATATCTATACGTGATCCTATTGGGATTTTGCTTGAAAATACTTGGAATTTATTGACTAATGGTAAGAAATTTTATCTTTACAGTGCTGCATTTGCATTTGTTTCATAAATGAACAAATGAAATGTGTACGTTTGTTTATGCACACATGTCTATGCCTGTTGTAAGTTAAGTTGTATCTCCCCAAAAGATATTTTGAAGTTCTACCCTTTGGTACCTGAGAATGGGAACTTATTTGGAAATAAGACTTTTGTAGATTTAAGTAAGTTAAAATGGAAGTTATCAGGGTGGGCCCTAAGCATGACTGGTGTCCCTGTAAGAAGAGGAAAGTGCCATATGAAGACAGAGACACACAGGAAGAAGACCATGTGGCGACAGAGGCAGAGATCAGAGTGATGTGGCTGCAAGCCAAGGAGAGCCAAGGGTGGATGGCCACCACCAGATGCAAAGCAGCAGCAAGGAAGGATTCTGGTGAGAGTCTCAGAGGGAGCATGGCCCTGCTGACAAGTTGATTTCAGACTTCCAGGCTCCAGAACTGTGAGAGAATAAACTGCATCTTAAGACACATAGCTTGTAGTACTTTGTTATGGAAGCCCTAGGAAACTAAGAGGGCTTCCTTCCCAGGTGGCTCAGTGGTAAAGAATCCACCTGCCAATGTGGGAGATGCAGGAGATCCCTGATTTGGGAAGACCCCCTGGAGAGGGGAATGGCAACCCACTCCAGTACCATTTCCTGGAAAATCTCATTGTCAGAGGAACCTGGTGGGCTACAGTCCATGGGGTTGCAAAGAGTCGGACATGACTGAGGGACTGAGCATGCATGCAGGAGACTAATACAATGCCCTTGTGAATAGCTGTAGAATTTTCTCTATAAAGGACTTGCTTGCCTTTTATCAAGTTTATTTCTAAGTACTAAGTGGATTTTTATTGTGGTTATGAATAGTGAGTGAGTGAAAGTCACTCAGTCATGTCCAACTCTTTGCAACCCCATAGATTGTAGCCTGCCAGGCTCCTCTGTCCATGGAATTCTTCAGGCAAGAATACTGGAGCGGGTAGACTCTCCCTTCTTCAGGGCATCTTTCCAATCAGGGGATTGAACCCAAGTCTCCAGCATTGTGGGCAGATTCTTTACCATCTGAACCACCAGGGAAGCCCAAGAATGCTAGCCTATCCCTTCCTCGGGGATCTTCCTGACTCAGGAATCGAACTGGGGTCTCCTGCATTCCAGGCAGATTCTTTAGCAGATGAGCGACCAAGGAAGCTATCTTCTCTTAAAATTTTATTTTCTAATTGTATCCAGATTATATATCAGAATGCTATTACTCTTGGTATTTTGAATTTTATTCAGCAATCTTGCCAAAGTCTTTCGTTTGTAGATTTCCATATTTTTTTTTTTTTTTTTTTTTTTGCTAACGAACACATAGTATGCAAATAATGATCATTTGTTTTTGGTTTCCCACCTCTTGTGTTTTTTTTATTATTCTTTCTTGTCTTACTGCATTCACTTAGAACCCCAATTTAAGGTTCAATAGGATCTGTGACGTCAGGCATACTTGTCTTACTCCTGTTGTTAAAGGTTCAGCTCTAATATTTTGTCATGTCTCATTATAATGTTTGCTATAGGTTTTTGGCAGATAAGGGAAAAAACTTCCTTTCTCTTAGGGAAGTTACCTTCAATTTAGTTTGCTAAGTGTATGATAATGAATGAAGTGGGTGACGTGTTGCATGTGCTAAAAATAAACTTGTTTTACCTGGCTTAATTCAATTTTCCCTTTATACTTGGACTTAAATGTCATTTCTTCTTTGAAGGCTTCCCTGTTGCCTGTATACTAGTTGTTGTTGTTTAGTTGCTAAGTTGCGTCTGACTCTTTTGTGACCCCGTGGACTGTAGCTCACCAGGCTTCTCTGTCTCCATGGGATTTCCTAGGCAAGAATACTGGAATGAGTTGCCATTTCCTTCTCCAGAGGATCTTCCTGACCCAGGGGTTGAACCCGCATCTCCTGCATTCCAGATCAATGCTTTACTGCTGAGCCACCATGGAAGCCCATATACTAATTCAGTTCAGTTCAGTTCAGTTGCTCAGTTGTGTCCGACTCTCTGCGACCCCATGAATCACAGCACGCCAGGCCTCCCTGTCCATCACCAACTCCCAGAGTTCACTCAGACTCACGTCCATCGAATCAGTGATGCCATCCAGTCATCTCATCCTCTGTCGTCCCCTTCTCCTCCTGCCTCCTAATATACTAATTAGGAATCTCCAACAATGTGTTCCATAATATCTTGTGTTTTTTCTCTTTTAAATGCCTAACTTTATTAAACCGGCTTGTGTAATTGTTTCTGCCTTCATGAGAACAGGGACGCTGCTTTCTGCTTCACTGTTTTATCCTCCATGTCTAATCCGGGACCCAGACTGCTAGTCTCTTCAAAATGACAACGGAAAGAATGACTAAATGAATGAAACAAAAGGAGAGCAAGAGACTATAAAATTGAACAAAGCAGAATTAGCTGTCAAAACAGTCCCCCAAAGATTTGTGTAGAGTATATGTCAATAAAGTTACAGATGTCTAATAAGAGATATAAAAGAAGATTGAATAGAGATTCGCTTTCTACATTTCTGGGTGAGAGAACTCCAACATTCTGGGTTTATTATGTGACATTGGCATTTCAAATTGTTGGGAAATAGCTAGTGCTAGGAAAGTGAAGAAAAAAGTAAAGTTAGATCCTCATGTAAGACTTCAATAAATTTAAGATGGTTTAAACATTTAAATGTAGAAAATAAACCAAAAAATGTACTAGAAGAAAATGTACATTTACGTATGTTGGGGACATGGTTTTCCACCAAAGGTAGAAACTACAGAGGAAATAACAGAGAGATTGTGCATATAAAAATGAAAAACTTAAATAATTAAAAACGCTAAAAAGCAATTTACTGATAAAGGCAAACTGATAATTTAATAATTGAAAATATATGAAAGATGAAAAATCTGATATCCTTACTAATTAGAGGCTTTTATCAGTGATTAAAATTATTTATTAAAATGATTTATCATTTTAATCAGTAAGAAATAGCAACTAGGCAATGAAAGTGAAAGTTGTTTCTCAGTTGTGTCTGATTCCTTGCCACCCCTGCCAGGCTCCTCTGTTCTTGGACTTCTCCAGGAAGAGTACTGGAGTGGGTTGCCATTCCCTTCTCCTGGGGATCTTCCCGACCCAGGGATTGAATCTGGGTCTCCTGAATCGCAGGCAGATTCTTTACCACTGAGCCACCAGGGAAGCCCAATAGAAAGTTTATAAAAACAAACACCTTCTTCACAAGAGTGTGCTCAGACTCAACATGAACATGCATGGGGCTAAAAGCATGTCCCCACTGGATGGAGTTCTTGGTTATTCTGCTGGATCTGGGGAAGAGGGGGTGGGGAAGGACGCTGGTATTGATCTTGGAGAGACACAACACGAAGTATAGGAGAGAACACAGAAAAACAATGTATTGCTGGGCAGAAATACACACCCAGAGAGAAAGGGTATGGGCATCCTCTCTAATGAGGAGGAGCACAGTAAGTCTGAAGCCAAGCAGAAATATCCACCTGGAGACAAATGCAGGCCTCCGGAATGGGGAAGTGCAGTAAAGGGATGAGGTATGATTTAAATCACTTATATGGGCTTCTCCGGTGGCTCAGATGATAAGAATCTGCCTACAATGGAGAAGACCGGGGTTCGATCCTCTGGAGAAGGAAATGGCAACCCACTCTGGTGTTCTTGCCTGAAGAATTCCATGGACAGGAGGAGCTTGGTGGGCAACCATGAGGTTGCAAAGAGTCGACACGACTGCACAAGTTTCACTCAGTCACAAATCACTGATACAGGACAGTCCTTCTGGGTCTTTGTTTACCTTTGGCCAATTATCTTGTTTGTTTCCTCACACCTGACTTGTCCTTCGACCCTTCCCATGATATATGCACAACTTTTTGCTAAGATGGATCCCGCTGCAGAGGCCTATGGGTGTATGTCCACACTTATTATGGGGTGGTACCCCTGCCCTTTTGATCCTTTGACGAGCCTTCCTGTGCACAGGGAAGTCTTCTTGACCTCAAGAGTGGTCATCTTATCTCTTTACTTTAGCAAATCTCAGCTTCTACCATAAAGCTAATCTTAGGAGTGTCCTAGATGTGTCTGGGTGAGAACAAAACTTCAGTTTTACTCCACTTGGCAAACATCAGCTGTCTAGCCCAGCAGCCCATCTATCTCCTACCTCAGTATGACTCCAGGGAGAACGCTGATCATTATGGCTATACCTCTCTTTTCCTTCCCTATGTCTTCTGAACTTTCCCGGCTGCTTACTTGATGCAGTGGTCAGAGGACCAGGGCTGCAATGACAGGGGTGAGAAGTAGCGATGATTCATAAGCAAAAAACTGTAACTATATTTTTAACCTTATGTCAGAATTTCTAAGGGCCTGATAAGGTAGGCTGTGCCTTCACCCCACTCAGCCAAATTGAAATTAATAGTAAGTAGAAGGCATTGGCAAGCCACTCCAGTACTCTTGCCTTGAAAATCCCATGGACGGAGGAGGTGGTAGGCTGCAGTCCATGGGGTGGTGAAGAGTCGGACATGACTGAGCGACTTCACTTTCACTTTTCACTTTCATGCATTGGAGGAGGAAATGGCAACCCACTCCAGTGTTCTTGCCTGGAGAATCCCAGGGACGGGGGAGCCTGGTGGGCTGCCGTCTATGGGGTCGCACAGAGTCGGACACGACTGAAGCGACTTAGCAGCAGCAGCAGCATAGCTATACTAGGGCTTCCAAGGTGGCACTAGTGGCAAAAACCCACCAGCTAATGCAGGAGACATGAGATGAGGGTTCTGTCCCTGAGTTGGGAAGATCCCCTGCGGGAGGGCATGGCAACCCACTCCAGTTTTCTTGCCTGGAGAAGCCCATGTACAGAGGAGCCTGGCGGATTGCAAAGAGTCAGACATGAGTGAAGCGAGTTAGCATACAGGCATGTAGCTATACTGTCTGGGGAGAAAGACAGCCTGCTAGCTCTGTGTCTGTATAAGTATCACTTATCTGAACAGAAGTGGAACTGAAAGAGAGGCATTTGCTAGACCAGTATTGCTGCCTTCAATCCAGACCAGAGCAGTGGCTGAAACTACAGTCCCTTCCAAAGGTGGAAAAGTTTGGGTAAAAATGGAAAAATAAAAGGAAAAAAAAGTAGCTGAGGGAAAGAGAATGAGTGGGTAGGCTATACAATGAAGGAAATCTAGTATTACATTAACACCTACAATGGCTGAGGGCAAGAGATGCTATTGTCTCTTAGCCTGATGATACCAGATGCCTGAAAGGCTGAAGCCATATATTGCCGACACGATTTGTGCTTTTGGGACGCGATGGAACGCGATAAGATTGAAAGGAAGCCTGAAAACCTGAGTGGGCTGGTCCTGGGAGGCTTTTTCATACCATTTGATGACAGTTCTTAATGACAGAGTGGGATTCTAGTAATGTGCCCATATTTTTTTACCTTTATGACTGTTTAGCTAGAAGAGATCCTCATTAGAAAACCAGGGGATGGACTGAGATACTGTGAGTCATAAAAGAAATATAAGGGACTTCCCTGGTGGTTCAGTGGTTGATACTTCACCTTCCAATGCAGGTCATTCGGGTTCAAACCTTGGTTGGGGAGATAAGAACCTACATACCTTTCGGTCAAAAAACCAAAATGGAAGCAATACTGTAACAAATTCAAATAAAGATTTTTTTAAAAAGGTCCACATCAAAAAAATCTTAAATATATTTAATTCCCACCCTGGTTCCAGACACAGAGTTCCTCAAATCCTGGGAATCTTCATGACAATATCAAGCAATAAAGCTGCCATTTGTTGCGTTAGTGAGGTGACTTTTGGAAAGGCTGTAGGTAGCCTAAGGATGGAGCCTGGTTGCCAGGGGAACAAACCATGTGCACAGAGCATTGGAACTTTCAGTCCCTGCCCCACCCTCCCAACCCTTCCAGCCTCTTGGGGGGCGTGGTTGGGGGGAGAGGAACTGGAGGCTGAATCAATCGCCAATGGCCAATGACTTAATCAGTCCAGACTGTAAAGCACTGAGGATGCTCAGCTGCTAAGTTGTGTCCAACTCTTTGTGACCCAGTGGACTGTGGCCTTCCAGGCTCCTCGGTCCATAAGCCTCCATAAAAACTCAAAAAGGCAGGTCTGGAGAGCTTCCAGGTTGGTAAACCTGGGAAGAATGGAACACGCAGAGAGCAGGGAAGCTCGGTGCTCTTGCCCCTGGCCTTGCCCTGAGCATCTCTTCACGTGGCTGTTCCTGACTGTAGGATTGTATCCTAATAAACTGGTAACCTAGTCAGTCAAATGTTTGTCTGAGTTCTGTGAGCCTTTCTAGCAAACTAGGCTTCCCTGGTGACTCAGATGGTAAAGAATCTGCCGGCAATGCAGGAGATCTGGGTTCGATCCCTAGGTTGGGAAGATCCCCTAGACAAGGGAATGGCAACCCCACTCCAGTATTCTTGCCTGGAGAATCTCATGGACAGAGGAGACTGGTGGCCTACAGTCCATGGGGTCCCAAAGAGTCAGACAAGACTGAGCGACTAAGGCTTCTAACAAATTAATCGAACCTGAGGAGGGGTCTTTGGGAACCTCTGACTTATAGCCAGTGGGTCAGAAGCACTGAACAACCTGAATTTGTGATTGGCATCTGCAGTGGGGTAGGTCTTGTGGGGCTAAGCCCTTCATCTGTGGAATCTGAAGGCATCTCCAGCCAGATGTTGTCAGAATTAGTTGAGTTACAGGGCACCCAGCTGGTGTCACAAGAATTTCCTGTTGATGTGGGAACTGCCCCCAACGTCTCTCCCCCTCAGAAAAACTTACACACATTGGAATTGGTACAAGGACCTATTTACAAACCATAAAGTCTTAGCTTGGGTTAACACAATAAAGTACCACAGAGCAGGTAACTTAACAGAAATGTATTTTCTTACAGTTCTGGGGGCTAGAAGTCTGAGATCTGGGTGCCGGCACCGTCAGGTTCTAGTGAGGACTCTCTTCCTGGCTTGCAGAAGGTCTCCTTCTTCTTGTGTCCTCAGATGGTGGGGAGTTTGCATGTGTGTGAAGACACTGAGAGGTATGGCTTTGACTTCTTATGAGGCCACATGCACGCATGCTAAGTCGCTTCTTCAGTCGTGTCCGACTCTTTGCAACCCCATGGACTGTAATACGCCAGGCTCCTCTGTCCATGGGATTCTCCAGGCAAGGATACTGGAGCGGGTTGCCACGCCCTCCTCCAGGGGATCTTCCTGACCCTGGAATCAAACCTGCATCTCTCAACTCTCCTGCACTGGCAAACGGGTTCCTTACCACCCGTGCCACCTGGGAAGCCACACAATCCTATCCACTTGGGGTTCTACCAGTATGACCGTGCTTAAACCTTACTTTCTAAAGACCTTGTCTCTGGATATAGCCACACTGAGGGTTCGGGCTACAACATATAAATTTGGGGGTAACACAATTCAAACCACAGCAATAAATTTATTATTTCAGTTCTTCCTCATTTGACTCTCTTGCTCTTCTTCTGGCTTCTTGAGTTGAACACGTAGCTCATTTCCTTTTAATCTTTCTTCTTTTTGGATAAGTATATTGAAGATATAATCTTTCTTATAAGTATTGCTGAATTCCATCCACCAGATTTTGTCATGTAACACTTTCAGCTCTAAGTATTTCCTGATTTTCCATGGGAGATCCTTCTCAATGCAAGGTCCTATAAATTTGTAACCATTATTATGATTTTTTAATCTTTTGCTTTTTTTCCACAAGAATATAACTCTACTTTTTGGTACTATGTTGCTTTTGACTGGAGCTTTACCTCTGGATTTCTATAGGTATCCTTTTTGTTGACAGGTAAAAGGCAAAACGGGGAAATACATTTTCTATATATGAAGTAAAGCTTCTGTTTACACCGCTGGACAGTGTAGACTTCTAATTTGTTACTCATCCACCTCTAAGGGAATTTTAATATTGGCTTGTGGAAGTCATTTTGGTCAACAGCAGAGAATATTCATAATATGTATGTTTTCATCAGATAGTCAGATAGTCCAGGCTGTATTGTATTCACAACCAACCCCCATGTCCCAGGAGCTGAAAACAGGCAAGGTTTATATTTCATTCATGCTACAAGTGATCATGCTATGGTTTTTCCAGTAGTCACATATGGATGTAAGAGTTGGACAATAAAGAAGGCTGAGTGCTGAAGAATTGATGCCTTTGAATTGTGGTGCTAGAGAAGACTCTTGAGAGTCCCTTGGACTGCGAGGAGATCAAGCCAGTCAAACCTAAAGAAAATCAACCTTGAATATTCATTGGAAGGACTGATGATGAACCTCCAATACTTTGACCATGTGATACAAAGAGCTGACTCTTTGGAAAAAACCCTGATGCTGGGAAAGATTGAAGGCCAAAGGATGACGGGGTGGCAGAGGAGGAGATAGATGGTTAGATACTCACTGACTCAATAGTCAGGAATGTGAGCAAACTCCGGGAGATGCTGAAGGACAAAGGGAGTCTGGAGTAATGCAGTCCATGGGGTTGCAAAGAGCAGGACACGACTTAGTGATTGAGGAACAAGAGATCAGGGGCTGGATCTTTACTGTCTTTGCTCAGTGTGGAAGACTGAGTAGATGGTGGCAAAGAGGGCCTCAAGCCCCCTCTTGCACAATTGCCAGGCAGGAAAATCACTCCCACCTGGAAATCTCCCACTGGCTGCCAAAGCTTCTCCCTGAAGAGGCTCTGTCACTTCCTCTTGTTTCATTAGCCAACGTGGCACAGAGTCACACCTGACTTCAAGAGGCTGAGAAAACCCACCCCTCCTGTGGCCCACAGAGAACCAATAGTTGATAAATGGAAGTGATGGCACCATACTCTTATCCACTCCATTTATTGTCTTTTCAGAGCTGACTGTTGCATTTTGTTTGTTGTTGATGTTTAAAAACTCCCTCAGTGAGTTAAAGATCCTTCTGGTCAATTTCTTTTTCTTTTATTTTTTTAAAAACAAACCAAACCAAAGTTGGCCAGAGTTAGTTTCTATTGCTTATAAAAGCCCAAAAAACTATCAAAAGCACTGGACTTGGCATTATCAATGCAGCTGATCAGCTTAAGAAAGTGAACTCCAGCTGACACATTTGGCTGAATTTGAAGGGATACATGCATACCAGTGTTCTCTGCAGTAATGTTTACAATAGCCAAGACAAGTGAAAGTTGCTCAGTCATGTTCGACTCTTTGCGACCCCATCGACTATACAGTCCATAGAATTCTCCAGCAAGAATAGTGTAGTGGGTAGCCTTTCCCTTCTCCAGGGGATCTTCCCAACCCAGGGATCAAAGTCAGACCTCCCACATTGCAGGTGGATTCTTTACCAGCTGAGCCACCACGGAAGCCCAAGACAAGGAAGCCACCTAAATGTCTAAGAGACGAATGGATAAAGAAAATGTGGTACATTTATACAATAGAATATCACTCAGCCATTAAAAAGAATGGAATGCCATTTACAGCAACATGGATGGGCCTGCTGCTGCTGCTGCTAAGTTGCTTCAGTCGTGTCCGATTCTGTGCAACCCCATAGCTCCCTGTCCCTGGGATCCTCCAGGCAAGAATACTGGAGTGGGCCTAGAGATTGTCATTCCAAATGAAGTTAAGTCACAGAGAAAGACAAATATCATATGATATTGCTTATACGCAGTATCTAAAAATGATATAAGTGAACTTATTTACGAAACAGAAACAGACTCACAGACTTAGAAAACATATTTATGGTTACTGAGGGGAAGGGTGACGGGGCATAGATTGGGAGTTTAGGACTGACATGTACACACTGCTATATTTAAAATAGATAACCAACAAGGACTTACTATATAGCACAGGAAACTCTGCTTAATACTTTGTAATAACCTAAATGGGAAAATTTTTGAAAAAGAATAAAGCGAAGTCGCTTAGTCATGTCTGACTCTTTGCGACCCCATGGACTATAGTCTTGTCGGCTCCTCCATCCATAGGATTTCCCAGGCAAGAATACTGGAGTGGGTTGCCATTTCCTTCTCCAGGGGATTGTCCCAACTGAGGGACTGAACCTGGGTCTCCCGCATTGCGGGCAGACTTTTTACCATCTGAGCCACCAGGGAGGCCTATAGATACATGTATATGTATAACTGAATCACTTTGCTGTACATCTGAAACTAACACAACATTGTTAATCAACTATGCTAATTTACAATAAAAATAAAAAAAGAAAAGGTACACACATTTTTTGAGAATAAGGTTTTAATAGGAAAAGAAGCCTGACATGGATAAGCCAATATTTATATCCAAATGATCATTGGTAGTTACCACATGCAGGCTGGGAGCCAGGTATTTTTGCATATGCTCTGTATGCCAGTTTGATTCTCTATTAAAACCATTTGGAGTGAGTCTAATTGTCCATAATTTATATATGCAGAAAATGGGGCTCATGGAGGTGAAATGACCTGTCCGAGAGTCACTTAGCTAGCAAATGACAGCTTTAACTCTATTGTCTGGTCACATAGAGATGAAATAAGGATTCAGTGTGCATGTCTGAATGGTAGGTGCTGTTTGGTTTGGCAATGAATGTGAGATATGTAAAAGGTGGAAGGGCACTCTGAGTGCAAAGGTTAAGAGGTTGGAACTTATTAGTCTGGGAGTGAGAGGAGGGGTTCTGAGTCACAGAGCATCTGCAGAGCTCTGTCTCAGAAACACTGTTGCCTAAGATGGATAGAAACAGGCTCCTGAGGCTCACAGGAGGCCTGAAGAGCAGTTGGAGGAATATTGCAAACACTTGGATAGGCCTGAATGAGCATGGGTGTTGGCAGTGGAAACAGGAAAAAAAAAAAAATTCTATCTGGTCTCCAGATCTACTGGGAATTGCTGAATGAAGGCTGAGTTCTCCCTATGTAGATAGCTTCTGCTTTTTATCGCAGGTTTTTCAAGAACTCACTCCCAGAAAAGCTGGATCAAGACTAGAAAAAAAAATAGACAGCTGCCTAAGTGAGAAACCTACAAACCTCCTCTGTCCCCCAAATCAGCTCCTCCCATCCGCTGGGGGACCTATTGTCTTACTAGTGGCGCTCTCTTCCTCCAAGAGTCTTTCATTAAAATGTGACTGTTTGGGGACAAGAGGGAAAAGGGATCCCAGGAAATTTCCTCATTAGCATCATCCAGGCAAGTAACATAAATGTAGGGTGGCAATCTGGGTGCCTCATGAAGAAGAGGGCATCCATGCCCCTCCTATAGAGGGATTCTCAGCTCTGGCTGAGGGGCCCAAAACTGCTGGATCTGCTATTTCAACAGAAACCACATGTCCAGATTTTGGGGGGTGGAAGGCCCTTTATGCTTAAATATTGCAGCTAGTTGAAATTTCTTCACATCACTGTGCGAGCCACATTCGGCTTTGTTGGTCACCAGTGTGATACCTCTGAGTTAAATTTTAACATCCTTTTATCAAAACCTTTCCAAACGAGAAAGCACATATTTAGTGAAACTAGATGCCTAGCAGGTTCATTTGGATTGCTGACGGCAGATGTAAAAGTTTGGGAACGTGTATTACAGGGCAGCCCTGGACCACATGCTGAGCATCCCTTTGGAGGCTGGTATCTGGGCCGTGGAAGGGAGATGGGGGCACAGCAGCAGCAGTATTTGCTGCCACGGGGGCCTCCCAGTGGGAAGAGGGATGGATCAAGCCTGTGGTTTCTCCTAGCTCTGGTTGGCTTCTTCCCATTAACATTACAGTAATACAGTCCTGTGGTGTTTGAAAAAAGCATCAGTAGTTACACGGAATGATTTACAGGACACCAGACTCTGCATTTCAGAGGTCTCTCGTGTACCATAAAAATATATATATTATAAAGGAATAATCTTTATCTGAACTAAAGCTGTAGTGAAGGAAACTCGTGTCCAGCTGAGAGCAGCAGTGAGCTTTTGTTCACTCAGGGAAAAGTCCGCGTTCTTCATCTTATTTGATTAACATTTTCTTCCCCTCTCTGGCACTAGGTATCTGGTTAATATTTAGACACTATATACATTTTCTTTCAACTGTTGTTCCTATTATGTGATCAAACAAAACCCGGGGATGTCAACCAGATCAGCCGCCAGGTGAAAACAGACAGACCCGCCAGGCACCCAGCTGTGGCTGGCGGGGTGAATGGGATCCCGAGAGCTGGCCCCTGGGAGATACTGTTCGCGGGTGTGTGCAGAGCCAACCCTGTCCCCAGGACTCCGAGTTCGCTAGAGCTGCTCCGTTAATGACTCTGCCTCATCTTCCCTTTGCAGACTCCGATTTCCCCCACCTCCGGGAAGCAAGTCTAGTTTTGAATCTTCCAAAGCCATTTGATGTTTACCATTACCTCCCCTGGAGAGGGACGTGAGGGGTGGAAATTTCGCTGAAAATAATGTACTTAAAAAAATTCAGTGAAGCGATGCATAGACACCCTGCAATCCAACTTGCCTCTGCTTATAAGGTGTTTAGAGCGATGATGGTCACAGTCTATTTCAGTCCAGGGAAATCTAACTCCTTTAGTGGCAACGCCTCCAAGGGGCGCAGGTGTGCCTGTGGTTAAGGGTGTGGATGAGGGAACAGACTCATCTTTTGGAGCAGAATGCGCAGTCACCCGGTGGCGGGGAAGGACGCGAAAGCTCTAGGGGTAGAGAAACCTGGGGGTTTGTGTCAACGCTCCACCCGTCAGGAGCTTCAAGATAAGATGGGGAGAATGGAAAGATGGAAGTTGGAATGAGAGAGCAGTTATGAAGAAACCACTCCTGGACTAAAGGCAGGAGGCTATCCAGGGTGAGAGAAGGGCGGGTCGGGGGATGGGCCGAGTTTGCTCGGAGTCCCAGGGGAAAAGGGGAAGCGAGAGGTCGCTGCCCTCGGGTCCCCCAGCTCGCCGGTGAGCAGCACCGGCGGCGGGCGTCCGGCTCTACGTCCCTCAAAAGTACCGGGAGAGGAATGGAGAACCCGGCGTCCCCGGCTCCCAGGGGAGGGGAAGCACGCGGGGCGGGGCGGAGAACACCTCCAGCGAGTGCGTGCGGCGCGCGGGGTTGGGGGCGCGATCTCCGCCTCCCCGGGTGCCCCAGCCCGAGCGCACGCCCGCGCGCCCGCGCCCCCCTCCACAGGCGCGCGCGAGGCGCACTCCCCCTTCCCTCGGCGGCGCGGGGCGCGCGCCCGGCCCCCTCCGCGTCTCTCCGCTCTCCCGGCAGAAAGTTAGCAGCGGGGAAGGAACTCGGGGCTGCCACAGCGCGCGGCGGCGGCGGCAGAAGCTGGAGCGGGAGCCGCGGCGGAGCCGGGGAAGCGGGGGCGCTGCAGACGGAGCAGGTGCAGCCGGCGGGTCCGCGCGCCCCCCTCGGTCCCCTTGCCAGAGACTGAGGGGGGTGGTGGGGGGCCCCCCGGACGCCGCGAGGAGAGCGGGGAGGGGGGGCCATGCGGCCGGGCTCCCCCCCGGCGCAGCGGGACAGCGGCCAGGGCCGGGGGCGCAGCGGCGTCGCTTCATGCAGCCGGAGCGGCTGGGCAGCGGCGGCGGCGGCGGCGGCGGCGGCGGGGGCGGCGGCTGAAACCATGTCCGGGCAGCGCCGGGGGCCGCCGCCGCCGCCGCCGCCGCGAGCCGGGAGCCGCGATGGCCCCGTGGCCCGCACCTCCTCCGCCTCCGCCTCCGCCTCCGTCTCTCGCCGCGCCGCCGCCGCCCGGCGTCTCGGCTAAGGGCCCGCCGGCGCGCAAGCTGCTTTTCATGTGCACCTTGTCCCTGTCCGTCACCTACCTGTGCTACAGCCTCCTGGGCGGCTCGGGCTCCCTGCAATTCCCCCTGGCGCTGCAGGAGCCGCCGGGCGCCGCCGAGCCCCCGCCACCCTCGCTGCCGCCTCCCCCGTGCGCCTCGGCGCCCCCTCGCAGCCGCCCGCGCCGCCGCCGCCGCCGCCGGACAACGCGAGCCGCGGGGAGCCGCCCGAGCCCCCCAGGCAGCCCGCCGCCCCCGGGGCCGACGGCTGGGGACTGGCGAGCGGCAGCGGGGGCGCCCGGGACGCCTGGCTCCGGACCCCGCTGACCCCCGGCGAGATGGTCACGGCGCAGAGCGCGCTGGTGGAGAGGGAAGCGCCGGAGTCCAGCACCACGGACGAGGAGCTCGCAGGCCGGAGGGCGGCCAACGGGAGCGGCAACGCCGCCAGCACCCCCGACTACGGCGAGAAGAAGCTGCCCCAGGCGCTGATCATCGGGGTCAAGAAAGGAGGGACCCGCGCGCTGCTGGAGGCAATCCGAGTGCACCCGGACGTGCGGGCGGTGGGCGTAGAGCCGCACTTCTTCGACAGGAACTACGAGAAGGGGCTGGAGTGGTACAGGTAGGACCCCGGGCTCGGCGGATGGGATGGGCGCGTGGGGACAGACCCACGCGGGAAACAGCCGCTCCCCCTGCCCTTGGGGATCCGGGCAGCGTTCCGAGAGCCGTGAGCCCCCGAGGGCTCTGCGCATCCTGGCGGGGCAGCCTGGGGGGAACGGCGGGCAGGGCTGGAGGTTCGCTAGGGATCACTTTATTCCAGGGCGAGGAGAGAGGGGTCCCTTTGCTCTGCCTGCCTCAGACTCCTCGTCCAGGGAGCTGTTTTCTGAATCTGCCTAGTTCCGAGTCTGGGAATCCCCAGCCCTCGTGTCCGCGGGGTGTTTCCTAAGCCAGGCTCTTGCGGGGCGGTGCGCTTCTGTGTTGGGGACGCCGAGGAATGGAGCTGGACAAGCCGGATTGACTAAAGGGCTTTGGGATTTCCTGGAATCTCTCAAGATCGCCCTCAAACGCATTTTCGTGGCTGGAATCCAACTTCAGTGTTTTCAGTTTAGAGCAGAATGAACCGGGAACAGTTAACAAGATGATGCTGGGAGTTTGGGCTTTCTCGTAAAGACTAAGGATGCCCCCCACCTCCAGAACTTTCCGTCCCTCTTGGGCTGCTTGAACCCCGGGTTAATTTTGCATCAGGAGCATCTGTGTCTACATGACAGTTGATGCCCTAGGAGTTTTCATGCCCTGCACCTTTGCCCTTTCTAACCCGTGCCTCATTGCAACAGATTGGAGCTTGTGTCTAGTGAGTTGTTTGTTCATCTCCCTCCTTTCCCACCCTCTGCCAGCAGCGAGGGAAGGGAGAAGTAGTAAGTTAAGTGCAGGTAAAATAAATTAATCGACCAGCGTTCTCCCCTGCCCTTCCCTCTTTCCTTTTCTTTTTTTTTTCTTAATGACTCTGGAAAACAGATCTGGATGGCTGGCTGCATCTCGGTTGCATCTCAGTAATTAATTGCAATTGTCAACCAGAAACACAGGCTTTGTCAGCTAAGTGATGTTATCATCTTAACAGAGCCAATAGGTAAAATAAGGATTGTTTCCTGACAGGTCGCCTTCTTGTAGAAGAGATGTGCTTTTTAAGTTTAAATTACAGGCTGGGGAAGTTTTAGAAATAACTTTGGAAATATATAATGTGTGTATTGTGATTGATTTCTTCCCCTTTTAAAAATATGCCTTATGCTTTCAAAGCTTGAGAGAAGTACACTTAGGCATAAACATTCCAGCACATTAAACTGAAACAGCAAATGTGTCTGTTCATGTCTTGTCTGTTTCAACAGAGAGAACTAATTGCAATGTTTTAGGAGGCTTCAAACAGTCCCTTTCTATCAAAACATAAAACAGCAAATGCCTAATTTAACTGGAAAATCAGTATTTATAACATCACAAGCCATGGCTTCCAGTTTGCAATTATAATTAAAAAGGTGTTAGGATGATTAATGCAACAACAGCAAAATAAAAAAAAGGGGTATGATGTCTGGGAAGGTTTCAGTTGTTAAATTGTTGGTTGTAGGAATGTTCAGGTTTCTGCTGTGGGGTAACGGTGGCTCTAAGGGGGTAACCATGGCTTTTTCCAATTCTAATTTTAGAGCTATATATCTTGTGAGAAGTGTCAAATGCCCTTTGGGGGAGAGGGAGGAATAAAGATCAAATCTTTCCAACATGTGTTTCAGTTGCTCTGTGGCAGCTGGAAATGGAAAAGGAGGTGTTTTATTCAGATGACTTAAAATAAAGTTGATGAATGGTGTAATGTGGACTGCATGTCACGAGGTCCCATTGTAGGGTCGGGAGCATTCTCTGAATGAAAAGATAGATGATGCTGACAGATGCCACATTCTTTTACACTGCAGCTGGGAAAAGGAGGTGTGTAAATTGCCTCACTCATAGGACATGGCTGTTGAAGATCTTATTCCAACATGTGGTACCCTCAGCCATCACGGGTGGTATTTGGGACTCCGCATCCCATAGGACTAAGAGATGCAAATGGAACTAGATTCACCCGATCCTCACTTAAGAGGACCATGTGCTATCTCTGTATCTTCCATCTGCTGCCCCAGCATCACACCCAGGGTAAGTCCTTATTACACTTAGTGAAGCTGATGGCAGTTACTGCAGGAGAATCTTATCTAACATCGAGGCGTCGTTTTCCACCCAAATCTGGATGTTGAGAAGACTCCCAGAAACCTTTCAGATCCTAGGATAGCTCTCCAGCCTTAACAGATTCAGCCTTGCTTTTTGAGGGCATTTTAGGGATTTCTGTTGACTCCATCCCTTTAGCTCCCCTCTCTCTTCATGGGTTTCCCAGGTGGCTCAGTGGTAAAGAATCCACCTGGCAATGTGGGAGATGTGGGTTCCGTCCCTGAGTTGGGAAGATCTCTTGGAGGAGGAAATGGTAACTCACTCCAGTATTCTTGCCTGCAAAATTCCATGGACAGCGGAGCCTGGCAGGCTACAGTCCATGGGGTTGCAAAGAGTTGGACACAGCTGAGTACACACTCACACTCACTCTCTCTCCCTCCCATATGCGAAGAGGGGATGGCATCCTCACCATATTGTAGAAGGGAAGCAGTGGCATTGATTCAAACCAGTAACAGAAACCCTTCTTCCTGGTTCCAGTCTTTTAAATGGTGGCATCTCTACTTAAATGGTTATAGTACCTCCCCGTTAAATGGCTATAGTATGGTATGTGTTTTATCTGAAATCTTACTCTACTGTTTGCCTGAATGGAGATTCACAGGTTAATTAAAGGTTTTGATCCCCTTTTCCCATTATTTGTTTTCCTGTTCTTTTCAATGTGCTTCCTAGTAGCCTACTGATTCTGCAAGTGATTCCGGTGGTTGTGATGTCAGCGAGAGGGAGAGCAAGAAGAAACTGGGGCTGCTCTCGGCAGAGCTGGCGAGAGTTTTGTCGCATTTAACTAAGCAGCCCGGGTTTTATTTCCTCCGTGTCACTCCAGTTATGTCTAAATCCGGGTTTTGCTTT
Organism: Bos mutus; assembly: GCF_027580195.1. Taxonomy (NCBI): domain Eukaryota; kingdom Metazoa; phylum Chordata; class Mammalia; order Artiodactyla; family Bovidae; genus Bos; species Bos mutus. The sequence continues at coordinate 18,734,221 of NC_091641.1, read as the reverse complement.
CGCCTATGCTGTGGATCTACTGTGATTTAAAAACACGTTTGAGATTAGAACGTGTGCATCAGATTTGCAGGGCAAGATAGGCTGATGGATTAGGATGTGTGTTAAAGCTATGGAACAGCAAGCCTCACTTGGTGGATTGACACAGGCCAGTGATTAATAAATGGGGGTAGATCAAACACCCCCTCCCCCGAAAGTAAAAGGACAAAGCTACGATATGCTTTTCAATAGGAGCTGATACATACTGTCTGGGCAGACACCTTACAGTCCTCTAAGGGGTGGGGCCTTGTGGCAAGCCAAGTGGCTGCCATTGCAGAACTCATCAAAGTGAATGCGATGACATGAGCCGTGGTCTATCTTGTAGATCACAGACTGTCCAGTGACTGACTTCTTGGCTTTGAAAGCCTCTCAGCTGTAGGGCAATGGGAAGTGACCCTCCATGGGGTCAAGATGTCTCCACTGTCAGCAGTTATGATACACGTCCTGTTGGCTGGAGGGAAATAGCCTGGGGAAGCAGGTTCAGTAGTTTTGCTTGTGCTACTGAGAGGAGCGTAGTCCACAGCATCGTTCAGATGAGGTGTTTAGAGAGAGAAGGAAGGACGGCTGTGTAAGGCACTGGCGTGAATTGAACATGTGTTATCATGGCAGTTCACGCTTTATAGACGTGTAATCACATCTAGGTGGCATGATGAGACTGTGAGCAAATGAGCAGCCTTTCTGCTTTACAGTTGGCCCTCAGATGGAAAAACAATTTGCTCGAGGTTGCTTAGCCGTTCAGGGGTTGAGCTGAGATTTGAAGCTGCAGTTGTCCAAAGGCTGGTAGGTAGAGTGCTAGCAAAATCTTTTCCTTCCTTCCTTCTTTCATTCATTTAATGATACTTACAATGATACATTTAATGATACAGACATTTAATAATACTTACCCTGTTTCCAATACTGTTTTAGGTGTTGGGGATACAAGGGTGAACAAGACAGATGAAGCACCTCTTCTCCTGGAACTGACATTTTAGTGGGGGTGGGAGTGGGGAAAGGGGAGACAGCAAACGAACAGGTCTTTCTGCTTACTCTTTTAATGTGGCTACTGGAAAATTTGAAATTACATGTGTGCCTCCTGCTGTATTTATTTCCATCCTGTAGAGCAGCGCTGTTTAAACTTTAAATGCACACAAATCACCTGGGGGTATTGTTAACATGCAGGTTCTGATTCCATAGGTTAGTGGAGGGACCTGAGAGTGTGAATTTCAAATTTCCAAAGTGATACTGATTCTGCGGATTTCTGGACCTCTCTTTGAGTAGCAGGGGCATAGAAAGTAATGAGCGTGCGTGTGTGTGTGTGTGTGTGTGTGTGTGTGTACGTGTTATCAATGATGAGGGAAAAACTCTCTGGAGGTCGTATAAGTATCGTGAATGAGTAAGATCCTCCCATGTGAAGACCTGAGTGGAGAGGTTGCCAAGCAGAGGGAAGAGCAAGTGCAAAGGCCCTGAGGTAGAAACAAACCTCATGGCTTCTCAAAGTATTCTTTTCAAAGCATTCTACAGTGTTTGTAACTGAGTAAAACTGGGTTCAATACTCGGCTTTGCAACTTACTAGTTGAATGATCTGGGTTGGATAACTGACTTAAATATCACTCAGCTTCAGTTTACCTGAGAGTAATTCCTTCCTTGCAGGGTTGTTGGGAGGAATAAGTGAAATAATAAAAGTGAATATATATTCTAAAACAATGAATATCCCTTCACAGCTGCCATAACATTAACTGGAGGCTTTTATTGGGGATGTTTTTGGGAAAAGACTAATAATGATGGGCTTTGCAGTCTACATCTGCTTAACCTTTTAAATCAAGGGTCACTCATCAGATGCCTTCAGGGCTCGTGTGGGTAATACACTGGAGTGAAATAGACTAGGTGGGGAGAAACTGGGCCACAGACGCTCTGTCCAAAAGGGCAGCCGCTGTTCTGTTCCAGCCATGCCTTTTCCGTTTGCAAATGTGGCATCAGGGGAACTCTGTCTTCCACTTGGGAAGAGAAACTGGAAATCTGGGTTTTGATGGAAGTGGCCTGGTTTTTAACGTTGGCAGCAGATTGAGATTTCTTAAAAGTGCCATGTGGGCCAGCACTGTGGGACAAGCAAAACACATCTGTGGGCTGGTTACAGCCAGCTGGCTACTGGTTAGTGACCTTTGGTTTAAACTCATTTCTGAAAGTAACTGGCATACCAGTACCCTCTGCAGTTGCCAGAATTGTGGCTTAAGTGCGCTCTTTCAATTTAGATGTTTTCCCCCTTAACCAATTTTGCAACAGCATGAGGGAAGTCTCTCAGATATATTGTAACAACAACAACAAAGGAAGCTGGATATAAACAGGAGCCTGAAGCAGAAAAAGACAATTACAAATAAATTTCCCTTTTGTTCCCAGCAAACATTTTCTTGAGGGCGGGAAAATTCTCAGTTGTTCACTGCTTAATCAGGAGTGCCTGTATTTGATCCATGTGATCAGTTGCACCAGTAAAACAGATTCTGGTCCTGTGAACAGAGTCCTGTGAAGAGTAAGAGTTAGACTTAAGACTAACTCTTAAGTAAAGACTTAAGAGTTAGAAAAATTGGGTTCTAGGTCCTTCTTTGCCACACACTTATTTTATTGGATATCAGTTTTCTTAATAGCTTCTTCCTTTCTCCTTCTTTTCTTCCTCCCTCTCCTTTCTTCCTTCCTTCTCTGTTGTTTACATGATGCATGCATGCTCAGTTGCGTCCGACTCTTTGTGACCCCCATGGATTGTAGCCCACCAGGCTCTTCTGTTCATAGTATTTCCCAGTAAAGAATTCCAGAGTAGGTTTCCATTTCCTTCTCCAGAGGATCTTCCCGACCCAGGGATTGAACCCACCTCTCCTGTGTCTCCTGCATTGGCAGGTAGATTCTTTACCACTGAGCCACCAGAGAAGCCCACTTACATGATGAGACTTTATAATCTCCATAAGGTCCATTCAGTCACTAACATATTTTGGTTCTAGAGCAAACTTGTATTGGACTCTTTGGAGGAAAGAAGCTAGTCGGCTAGAAGCAATGTACTTTAGAATGTGTATTTGTATCTCTGAACCGGTCATACAGCATCCTCACTGTAAGACCTTGGATGAATTAATATCACCAAGCCTCAATGTCTTCATCTGCAGAATGGGCTCAATAGTATTTCCTTCCAAGGGAATGATGTGAGAATGAAATGAAATGACATTCAAAGTGCCCTACACAGGTTATGACATATTTTCCTTTCCCCTTCTTTCCGCTCTCTCTCCCATTTTCCTTCCTCTTTTTGCTTTTCTTCTTCATTTTCCTTCCATTCCTTCCTTTTATCCTTCCCTTTAGGGCCCAGAAGGCCCTAAAGAGATGCTGTAATGCATTTTTCATTTGAACATAGCCTTTTATTTCAAGATTATGTCTGAATGAGGGATTTCCAACCCTGAAGCATCTCTTAAGTAGCTCTCCAGAGAATAATCAAAACCAGATTCCAGAATTTAGTCTGTTGTAACTTGAGCTGAAGGAGAAGAGTCTGATTTCAGGAGGCAAGTGAAGCCAAAATTCTCCCATAAAGGAGATGGGACAGGGAGCTGGTGAGGCTCTCTGGGTTGGCCCGCTGACATTTTTATCTATGATAGAAATGGATGCCACTTGCCCCGATAGGTACAGAGGAGTTTAGGATGCCAAGGCCATGTTTGTCTTTAGTTTTTCAGCAGAGTTGAAAGCTTTTGAGAATGCAGGATGGTTCAGACAGACCCCGCAGAACTCCCTGTCTTGAGATTTGGCAGTTTTCACTAGGGAGTTCTCCAGCCATCACGTCATGATTTATTTATTTTTATTTTTGTAAATCATACCAGTCATTTTTACTTTTAAATTGAGTCAGGAGAGAAGCTGTGAGACTTCAGGTGAATGAGGGATTGCTAGGGTTGTACAGTAGAAAGTTTTAAAGGTTTTGGTTTTGCATAATGGATGGTATCTCTGGAACTGATGGAACCATCACCCTGTTAAAGTAATTTCTTGATTCTATTGGTTTCTGCGGTTAACAAGCTCTTCTATAACTGTCTTGGGAATTTCAATCTGAAATTATAATTCACGGAGGGAGCCCTTCTGCCTATCTTGCCATTAATTAAAAGCAGGAGGTTGATTTTTAACACACGCTAGTTAGGATCGCTTTCCTTTAAAACACTTTTTTACTTTCAACCTTTATTTAAGAATGTATAAAGCACAAATGCAGGAAAACAAATCAGCACATGCATTAGGCCTTATTTTTTTGGTTATAAGTGGTAGAAATTGAGCTTAAACTATTGTAAATCAAGAAAGGTAATTATTGATTTATTCCTTAGAAAGTCTAAGGGGTAATGGCTTCAGGAAGAGTTGAATCCAGGTCTCTGTTTCTTTCTGGTCTTTTCTGCTGTACCTGCTTCGTTCTCAGGTTATCTCACTACACCTTAAGCAAGACAGTAAGCAGCAACCCTAGACAAGCAATTTTTGGTTTATCAATTCTTTCGGAAAACTTTTTTTCTTAAGGGTTTCTGTAAGAAATTGCTGGAGATGCTGTTGACCCAGATTGGATCATGTACCCATTCCTAAACAATCTGTGTGGTGCTCTCTTCAGGCCTGGGGGATGTAGCCACCCCTTTGGCTTGGGGTGGTGATGAGAGTAGGGAAGGAGGCTTATTCCCATTGCAACCATAGGGAAGAGTTTCCCCATAAAGAATGAGATATTCAAGGATTCTATTGATAAAAGAATTAGGGACCACTGTGAAGAAAGCTGAGCGCCGAAGAATTGATGCTTTTGAACTGTGGTGTTGGAGAAGACTCTTGAGAGTCCCTTGGACTGCAAGGAGATCCCACCAGTCCATTCTGAAGGAGATCAGCCCTGGGATTTCTTGGAAAGGAATGATGCTAAAGCTGAAACTCCAGTACTTTGGCCACCTCATGCGAAGAGTTGACTCATTGGAAAAGACTCTGATGCTGGGAGAGATTGGGGGCAAGAGGAGAAGGGGACGACAGAGGATGAGATGGCTGGATGGCATCACTGACTCGATGGATGTGAGTCTGAGTGAACTCTGGGAGTTGGTGATGGACAGGGAGGCCTGGTGTGCTGTGATTCATGGGGTCGCAAAGAGTCGGACACGACTGAGTGACTGAACTGTACTAACACCACATATACAGTAAACATCTGAAGATCCACTCTGGGAAAGGTGTATGATCTCTCCCACTTTTTTAGGTCAGAAAGAGGTACAAGTGTTTAGTTTGAGGAGGTTGAGTGTACTTGTTAGTTCAGTTATTTATTCATTAAACATGTATTAAATGTCAGCTATGTGTCAGACATAAATCATTCATAGCCAGTGATCTGAAAGAACTCAAGTGGAGAAATGGACAATTAAGCGATTACATTACAAGGTAAAGTCCTGACAAAGTGCCATTTATTCTAGGAGTGGAAGGATGGTTTGATCTTGGGAAACCTAAAAAATTGTGTGGTTTATTCTTCATACTTTTCACTTAGAGAAAAATCTTATTTATTTTGTGGATACTAAACAGTCTGGTAAAGCTAAGTGTTTATTCCTGATTTTTAGAACATTTGCTGATAAAATCAGATCATACCCAAAGCCAGCATCGTATTTAATGGTGTAACACTAGAAATATCACCGTTAAATCCAGAACAAGACCAGAATGCCCATTATCATCATTGCTATTTACCATTGCTCAGGAATAAATAGATAATCCAGTGAGGTGAAAAAGAATAAGAATGGAGAAGATAGAATTATCACCTGTTGCTAGTAGTTTAACCTCTTTTTGGAAGACCTAAGATAAGCAATCCCCACTCCCATGCGTAAAACTATTAGAAATAATAATGAAATTCTTTAAGGTGACTGGTAAGGAAATTACTATGCAAAATCTATAGTTTTCCTATATGTCCATGCCAAGCATTTTGAAAATATAATGAGAGAAAATATCCTATTTATAGAACCAAGCAAAGAGACAAAATAACGAGGAATAAATTTAGCAAAACTTGCAAAGGACTTGCAAGAACAAAATTTTAATACTTTAGGGAGGGGTGTCAGAGAAGAAAACAGTGACTAGAAGGAGTCCTCTTTCTCTGGGACAGCACTTCTTCCTTTTCCTTCCCACCCACTTTTGATTGGCTATCTTTGCTACTAGAGGTGTGTCAGGTGTGTTTGAGAGTAGTCTGAAGATATTGTTTCTATGAACATAGCCAAAATGTCGTACTTCAAAGACAAGATTCCCTTACTTTCTACCTTTTATTGAACTGAGGGGAGGATTGTAAGATAACTACTACTGTTCAGGTTCATAAACAGTGTTAGAATTCCTCATAGGGGGCTGGTACTGACTGCTTTATATCCCAGACTGAAGGGACTTCACTCGTGACTCAGTGGTAAAGAATCCAGCTGCCAATGCAAGAGACATGGTTTCTCATGTTGAGGTTTGACAGAAAACAGCAAAATTCTGTAAAGCAATTTTCCTTTGATAAAAAATAAATAAGTTAAAAAAAAAAAAAAGAGATCCCTAGATTGGGAACATCCCCTGGAGAAGGAAATGGCAACCCACTCCAGTATACTTTTTTGGGAAGTTCTATGGACAGAGGAGGTTGGTGGGATTGCAAAAATTGGATACAACTTAGTGATTAAACCACAGCAAGAATCATTCCTAGTGTAGATTAACTGTTGAATTGATGTAAATCAGTGAGTTTAGGTGCACTCCTGTTGTTACAAAGCAGCACCAAAAAATGAATCACAGACAAGTGATGGTTATTTAATGAAACGGAGAGGTGACGATTTAAGCGTTGGACCTGAAAGAATCATAGTAGCAATATGTAAGAATGCCAGTGGTGGACACATGTTGTGGGTGCCAGGCTCTGCCCCAAGCCATGGTTTCAATCATTCCAAGAACCTGGTGAGACAGCTACTGGGATCAGTCACGTTGTACAGGTCAGGAAACCAAGGCACAGAGAAGTCAAGGAACTTGGTCAAGATGTGCAGTTGGGATTCAGACCTAGGTGTTTGGCTCCAAACACACAGCATTTCTTTTCATTTGTCCCCAAGCTGTCTTCCACTGGAAGGGTGGTCTTCCAGCTTCCTGGGAGTGAACAGTAAATGCTGGTATTTCTGTGCTGGAAGCTTTTGGTTTCCCATATGTGCATGGCCTGCCTACTGGACAGGCTGACTGTGGGGTTTTGCCCCCAAAACGGACTGTGGAAATGTCTCCTTTTCTCTTCTGGGACCAAGTTCATTCTCACTTCAGGGCATTTTATTTTTAAAATTTTTTTAAATGTAATTATTTTGACTGTGCCAAGTCTTCGATGGTTTGAGGACTGTTTTTCTTTAGCTGTGGCAAGCAGGGGCTACTCTCTAGTTGAGTGCATGGGCTTCTCGTGGCGGTGGCATCTCTTGTTTCGAAGCACCAACTCTAGGGCCCCCAGGCTTCAGGAGTTGAGGCTCGAGGGCTCAAGAGCACAGGCTCAATAGTTGTGGTGCCTGGGCTTAGTTGCTCCATGACATGAGGGATCTTCACGGATCAGGGATCAAACCCGTATCTTCCACATTGGCAAGCGGATTCTTTACTACTGAGCCCCCAGGGAAGCTCCAGGACATTTTAATTCTCTCTTTCCTCTTCTGGGAATTCTCTGCCCCCCACTGCCCTCCCCCCCCCCGCCCCAATCCCACTACTACAATGCAGGTATCTGGTTATCTGTCCTTCAGATCTTGGCTCACATTTCAGATTCCCCCAAAGACCTCTCCACACTACCTAATTTAAAGACCTTTTTCCACTTCTGAGCTTGTTCCACTGTTCTATTTTCTTCAGAGGATGTATTACTCTCCCAAATCATCCTAATGACTTCACTCTCCCTCCCAGAAGATCAAGTGCATGGGAGCAGGGTCTTGTCCCACCTGATTTCGCCAGGGTACTGAGCCAGAAGCAGTACTTGGCACAGGTAGGCACTTCATGACGGTGGCGTATTCATCACTAATTCTGAATCAGTGACAGTTTATTGAATGAAAGGGGTACCTTCTCTGTGCCATTTTCTTACAAAACTCCAGGCTTCTGCAAAGAAATCACACACTCACACTCCTTGGGAACTCTGGCTAAGAATTGTTTTCAGTTCTTTCAAGTACTATTTTTGCAAGACTATTTTGGGTACAAGAAAGAGAAACCCACTCAAACAAGCTGTGTGGGCTAGACAGTCTCCCCAAAAGGTCCTGCCGGCACACCACGTTACCTGATTTATCCTTCACGGCAGCTTCATGAAGTAGGTACCGTCTTATCCCAGTGTTACAAAATCAAGAGAATGAGACTTCAGTAGGGCAGTGACAGTCACGGGGTCACACCGCAGGCCTTCCCAAGCCATGGTTAACAGGTGGCCTTTGGTTCCTGGCCTTTGTTGCTATAGTTGCCAAAGTTTTAGGAGAGCCTGGATTATTCCTGATAGGCTGTTATGCTCAGGAGTAGTTGGTATTATCTTTCTCTAAATGCATGATCAAAATGACATCGTTGCCATTTAATCAAACAGTGAAGTGGAGGCTGTGTTCGATTTGTTTCACACGATAGGTGTAAATCCACCCTTCTGCCTCCAGGTTAAGGCCTCAGCAAAGGGTTGGAGATTTGGAGCTGAGGACATGTGAGTCATTTCCTCGGTCTGAGTGCCTTTATCCTAGGGCCGCTTGCCTGTTTGGAGCTCTGTGATATTTAGGAAAGAAAGCTGAACCTAAAATCAGAAATTAAAGATTGGAGTCTGAGTGCTGTGTCTACCTTGCTTTGGGTGCCTAGAGAGTATTTAGCCTTTGAGCCTTTGTTTTCTCATCTCTAAAATGGGAACATCCGTTTCTGATAAGCCCTGAGTGATTTTGCAAGGGCAGAATCATGGTGATGTGCTTGCATCTGCTTTGTCCACCTCCTGTAGTTGTTGTTGATCCACACACATTTCCATGAACTCCCCCAGGTAATTGGTTTTCTGGAATGTTGCACTCCAGGGAGTCCCTGAAATACAGGACAGGCACTCTTATCATAAAGTTAGATTAAGAAGTTTAATTTACAGAAACTGTTATATACCATGGATATCAAACATTGTGAGGGCAGACTGCATGAAGATCCAGAGAATTCCTGGAGAACCTCTGTCTGCATAATTCTTTTACCTGACTCATGACCACTGAGGCATCTTTCTTTCACACTGAGAGAACATAAAAAGCCACAGAGCACATGTGCTTTTAAGGATTGCCCTGGAGTGGATGAGCTCCGGGAGTGACCAGGAGATTCTCTCGTTTTGCTCCCAAATGGCTTGTCATCCCTTCTTCCTATGCACCCTCTCTGCATTTACCAGGTAGGCATAGTAATGTCCCACCTTCTGGCTGCCTGACTAGCCTACTTTCTAAGCTGTGGAAGGCACGATAACACATCCTCCCAATAACTACATCCTGATCTCCAAAACCTGTGATCATGCTGCATCACATGGCAAAGAAGAATTAAGGTTGCAGATGGAATTATGGTTGCTCAACAGCTAAACCTGAGGGGGGAGATTATCCTGGATTATCTGGATGAGCCCCCATGTAATCACAGGAGTCCTTTCAAATGGATGAGGGGGCAGAAGAGAGAGATTTAGAGGGATGGCTGCGCAGGAGGGACTCAGCCCTCTGTTGCTGGCTTTGAAGATAGAAGGGGCCAGGAGCCAAGGAATTCAGGCCGCTTCCAGAAGCTACAACAAAGGCCAGGAAATGGGTTCTTCCTTGGAAGGTCCAGTAGGAATACAGCCCCCTTGACACTTTGATTGTAGCCCACGGAGACCCATTTTAGACTTCTGACTTCCAGTGCATGCCACCAATTAGTTTGGGGTCATTTGTTACAGCAGCAAAACACTCTTCCCAGAGCTCTCTAGAAGCCACCATCTTGTTCCTTTTCTTCCCTTTCCTTTTCCTCTTTTTCTGGAAAATATCACCTCTGAGGCTCTTGAGGTATCTTGCCAAACAGCAGCATAGACATCACCATTGGCAGTTTGCAGATGGTCACTGTACTAGTTGGGCCTCGCAGGTGATGCCATGGTAATGAATCTGCCTGCCAATGCAGGAGCTGCAGGTTCTGTCCCTGGGTTAGGAACATCCCCTGGAGAAGGAAATGGCAACTCACTCCAGTATTCTTGCCTGGAGAGTTCCACGGACAGAAGAGCCTGGCAGGCTACAGTCCAAGGGGTCACAAAGAGTCAGACACAGCCGAACATGCATACACACACTGTACTAGTTAGGGGAAGAACTGAACTGTTGCAGCAAAGAGATCCCAACCTGTAGTGGCTTTACATAAGATAGATGATTTTCCTCTGAAATTCAGTATTCAAATTGAATATTCAATATTCAAATTGAAATGTCAATATTCAGAGTTTGTAGCAATCAGTGCTGCCTGAGACCAGCCTCTCAGAAGGAACACAAGCTGAAAACTATGAGTTCAGGTGTGTGGGCGTGTATGTTTGAGTAGCAGCACCCCCTGGGTACTCCAGTCTGGACTGCTGGGGTTATCATGCTCAGGAAGACCAATCAGAGACTCAAGTTCCATTCTTTCCATCTTGTTGCTCTACCATCCCCTGGGGAGCTTGTTAGAAATGCAGAACCCCAGATTCCACCCCAGACTTTCTGAAGCAGAATTGACTATTTTTAAAAAGATTTGTTTATCTGTTTTTGGCCGTGCTGGGTCTTCATTACTGCCTGCAGCTTTCTCTAGGTGTGGTGAGTGGCTGGCTGTTCTTTGTTGTGGTGCTTGGGCTTCTCACTGCTGTGGCTTCTCTTTTTGCAGGGCTTGGGGCTCTAGGCACATGGGCTTCAGTAGTTGTAGCGCGTGGGTTCAGTAGTTGTGGCTCTCGGGCTCTAGAACTGGATCTCAGTAGTTGTTTCGCATGGGCTTAGTTCCTCCAAGGCATGTGGGATGCTCCTGGGTCAAGGATCAAACCCATGTCCCTTGCATCGCAAGATAGATTCTTACTCACTGGACCACCAGAGAAGCCCCAGAATTTACATTTTAAGAAGACACTTGGGGAATTATTTTGCACAAAGTTTGAAGAAGGTTGCTTTATAGTAAACCTGTTCAACTTTCAGCACTGTGGACATTTGGGATCAGGAAAGTCTTTGTGGTGGAGGGCTGTCCTATGCATTGTAGGATGTTTTGCAACCCCTCTGACTGCTGCCCATCCCAGCTGCCAGTAGTTAACTCCTCACCCCACCCCCCCACCATCTGAACAGCCAAAAATATCTCCAAACATTGCCTGGTGTCCCTGGGGAGCAAAATTGCCTGTGGTTGACTGAGAACCCCTGCCTTAAAGGATTTTTCTCCTAGGTTCAGAGCTGATACTCTACCCCATTTCAGTTCTGTTCAGTTCAGTCGCTCAGTCATGTCCGACTCTTTGCGACCCCATGAATCACAGCACACCAGGCCTCCCTGTCCATTACCAACTCCCGGAGCTCACTCAAACTCATGTCCATCGAGTCGGTGATGCCATCCAGCCATCTCATCCTCTGTCATCCCCTTCTCCTCCTGCCCCCAATCCCTCCCAGCATCAGGGTCTTTTCCAATGAGTCAACTCTTCGCATAAGATGGCCAAAGTATTGGAGTTTCAGCTTCAACATCGGTCCTTCCAATGAACACCCAGGACTGATCTCCTTTAGGATGGACTGGTTGAACCTCCTTGCAGTCCAAGGGGCTCTCAAGAGTCTTCTCCTTCCAGCAAATAGTCCGGCAAAGAGGGAAAAGTGCAGGCAGTAATTTCCTCTTTAGCAAGTGGAGTAAATGACAGTCATGACTTCTGCTCTTTCTCTTGGTGAGAATTCCACTACAGGACCACATCGAACTGCAGGGGATTCTAGGAACGATATGAATGTTTCTGTGTCCAAGAAGGAGGGGAGAATGAGTCTGGGGTCATCTGCTAAAGTATCTGCTAAAGTAACTAACACAAGGATGTGGTCATACTTCACCTCTTTTTATTATCTTCCATCCAGAAGGGAATCCAGTTGGAAGGACGAAAAATTGAGTGGACATAATGCTTTTTGCTGGGCTTCCTAGGTGGTGCTAGTGGTAAAGAACCTTCCCCCTCTGCCCCCCTCCAATGCAGGAGATGTAAGAGACATGGGTTCGATCCCTGAGTCGGGAGGATCCCCTGGAGGAGGAAATGGCAACCCACTCCAGGATTCTTGCCTGGAGAATCCCATAACAGAGGAGCCTGGCAGGCTGCAGTGCACAGAATAGCAGAGTCAGACACAACTGAAGCAACTTAGCACACATGGGGAACATAGAACTATTTTAGGAGGTCACAGGATATTTTAGAAGGACACATAAAATGTACCTGATTTTCTACTTCTATTAAGAATTTGATATTTTCTAAACATCAGTCTTAAGTTTTATTGCCATAAAAATGTACTTACTTATATTGATTTTTATATTAAAAATAATAATTTTCTTCTGTATTTGTAAAGACTATATTATTATGATAAATGTATTTGATCAGATGAAGATATATGTATGTACACACACCTGTGTTTGTATACATAGTTAGCTGTCTACCTATCTGTCTACATATCTGTCAGTCTGCCTTGGTACCACACACAGCTCTTGCCCAGTAGACTTCTAGCCTTGTTTCTGCTAACACTCTTTTTTATTTTTTAAATTAATTAATTTATTTTAATTGGAGGCTAATTACTTTACAATATCGTGGTAGTTTTTTGCCATACATTGACGTGAATCAGCCACGGGTGTACATATGTCCCCCTGTCCTAAACCCTCCTCCCACCTCCCTCCCCATCTCATCCCTCTGGGTCGTCCCAGTGCACTGGCTTTGAGTGCCCTGTTTCATGCATCAAACTTGGACTGGTCATCTGTTTCACATGTGGTAATATACACGTTTCAATGCTATTCTGTCAAATAATCCCACCCTTGCCTTCTTCCACAGAGTCTAAAAGGCTGTTCTTTATATCTGTGTCTCTTTTGCTGTCTTGCACATAGGGTCATCATTGCTGCTGCTAAGTCACTTCAGTCGTATCTGACTCTGTGTGACCCCGTAGACGGCAGCCCACCAGGCTCCCCCATCCCTGGGATTCTCCAGGCAAGAACACTGGAGTGGGTTGCCATTTCCTTCTCCAATGCATGAAAGTGAAAAGTGAAAGGGAAGTTGCTCAGTCATGTCCGACTCTTCAGGACCCCATGGACTGCAGCCCACCAGGCTCCTCTGTCCATGGGATTTGCCAGGCAAGAGGACTGGAGTGGGGTGCCATTGCCTTCTCCAAGGGTCATCATTACCATCTTTCTAAATTCCATATATATGTGTTAATATACTGTATTGGTAACACTGTTTTTTCAGATTAATTAGTTAATTTATTTTTGGCTCATGGGCTTTTCATTGCTGTGCACAGGCTTTCTCTAGCTGTGGCGAGCAGGGGCTCCTCTCTAGTTGTGATGTGTGGGCTTATTATTGTGGTGGTTTCTTTTGTTGCAGAGCCCGGGCTCTGGGGTGTGTGGGCCTCAGTATTATGCCTTTTGGACTTATTTGACCCTCAGCATGTGGGATCTTAGTTTTCTGACCAGGGATCGAACCTGTTTCCCCTGCATTGCAAAGTGGATTCTTAACCACTGGCCCACCAGGGAAGTCCCTCTGCTAATGCCCTTGACCTCTGTAGTCTGCTCTTCACATTGACTAGAGTAAGTGATGCTTTTAGGACATAAAGCAGACCACATCATTCTCCTACTTCATATTTTCCAATGGCTTTTTATCAACCGAAAAGAAAATTCTAAGTCCTGATCATGATTTATAAAGCCCTAAAGAACCTGATCCCTGCCCACCTCTTTACCTACAGTCAAGAGCCTTCTTGTCTTTGCTTCTTTGCCTGAATCATACTTATCTCCTCACTTTGTATGTGCTGCAAGAAGCCAAACGTTGCCTGTCATGGAGCCTTTGCATTTGTTGCCTCCTCCACTGTAATGCTTTTTCCTTAGATAACTGCATAGTTTACATTTGCCCTTCATTTGGGCCTCTGGTAAACTATCTCTCCTCAATATGACTGTATCTTGAACTACCTGTACTTACCAGGGCTTCCCTGGTAGCTTGGCTGATAAAGAATCTGCAATGCAGGAGACCCTGGTTCAGTTCCTGGGTTAGGAAGATCCCCTGGAGAAGGGGTAGGCTACCCACTTCAGTATTCTTGAGCTTCCCTGGTGGCTCAGCTGGTAAAGAATCTGCCTGCAATGTGGGAGACCTGGGTTCAGTCCCTGGGTTGGGAAGATACCCTGGAGAAGGGAATGGCTACCCACCTTGCTCTTCTGGCCTGGAGAGTTCCATGGACTATACAGTCCATGGAGTTGCAAAGAGTCAGACATGACTGAGCGAATTTCACTTTCACTTTTCACCTGGACTTACTTTGTGGACTCCTCGTGGTAAGAGCTCCAGCCATTGGAAAGTGCTGATAAACCACTGTCATCATTAATATTTTCTTAATTCCATAGTTATTTTGATCCTGCCCAGATTTCTGTTTTCTTGTTGTTGTTTAGTCGCTAAGTCGTGTCTGACTCTTCACGACCCCATGAATTGCAGTACAACCAGGCTTCCCTGTCCTTCACTATCTCCTGGGGTTTGCTCAAACTCATGTCCATTGAGTCTGGTTTCTTAATTTCTTGGTTTTTAATTCTGCCATCCTGGAGGGAAGATCTCGTTCTGATCAAAATGAGCATGACAAAAAAACAAAAAAACCCCCAAAAAACCAGGACGGTGCTGGGGTCCATTTAAAAGGTGTTTATGGAACTGTCAGCTATTCCTGCTATTTAAGTACCCCACCACTAGGTGGTGGTCATGTGACACAGACTGATCTCAAAGCAAGGCTTTTCTTGAGTTAAAACATGCGTGACTTCAGGTTGCTTCCAAAGTGGGCTAATCCCACGTATTTTGCCCCTGCAAAATAAGAGACTTTATAAAAGGCTTACATTCAGTAAACAATAAACAGGCAAAACAGATGTTTAGAGAATGTTTAAAACAAACAAACTCAAACACAGGTGGCTATCTTTTTTCTCTACCCACTTCTTAGCCAATTTTTAAGATTTGTTTTTGGATACAAAGAGTATATTGCCAGGTGGCATTTTTCTTTCCTTATTAGCGATGAATATCTGAATATGGACAAACAAAATAAACATACCATGTTTCCATAAATATTTAAGACATTTAATGTTATAAATTATTATAATAATGTATATGCCAGGTGTTAAATAGATTATTACCCATTTAGACTCTAAAAATTGCATGGTTATCTCAGCCAACAAAAACCCCATAACCTTACCCGGAACCACTGATTTTCTTATTTAGAATAAGAGTTTTATTTTCGGTACTCACTGGTTCTCATTCATGTATGAATTGCTGTGTGAGAGTCTTCTTTGAGTTTACCTTCAACTCTTGACATTGATGCTCCTAGATATCTTGGGATTATGTCTGTTTCTAGTCTCTTTTCCTTTCCTCCACGAGGAGGAAGAAGCTGTTCCCATCATAATATATTAGAGCATGTTTAAAGAAAATCTTTCCCAGTGGTTAGAAGTGTAGCTGTGGAACTCTGTTGGTTAGGGTTCTCCTGGTTATAATATGCATAAATTCCACATAGTATCTGAACCAAGCATGAACCAAAAAGGAATTTAACGGTTTATATGTTTGAGAAGTCCTGGGTGGGAATGGCCTAAAAAGGTGGAAGTGAAAGTGTTAGTAGCTTGCTGCTGCTGCTAAGTCGCTTCAGTCGTGTCCGACTCTGTGCGACCCCATAGACAGGAGCCCACCAGGCTCCCCTGTCCCTGGGATTCTCCAGGCAAGAACACTGGAGTGGGTTGCCATTTCCTTCTCCAATGCATGCAAGTGAAAAGTGAAAGTGAAGTCGCTCAGTCGTGTCCGACTCTTAGCGACCCCATGGACTGCAGCCCACCAGGCCCCTCCGTCCATGGGATTTTCCAGGCAAGAGTACTGGAGTGGGGTGCCATTGCTTTCTCCGTTAGTAGCTTAGTTGTGTCCAATTCTTTGTGACTCCATGGACTGTATCCTGCCAGGCTTCTCTGTCCATGGAATTCTCCAGGCCAGAATACTGGAAAGTGAAAGTGAAAGTTGCTCAGTTGTGGCCCACTCTTTGTGACCCCATGGACTGTAGCCCACTAGGCTCCTCTGTCCATGGGATTCTCCAGGCCAGAATACTGGAGTGGGTAGCCATTCCCTTCTCCAGGGGATCTTCCTGATCCAGGGATTGAACCTGAGTCTCCAGCATTGCAGGCAGATTCTTTATCATCTGAGCCACCAGGGAAGCCCGGGAACGGCCTAAGTCGGGCTTAAACAGTGTCAGCAAATCTGTCATTTTTGAATTTAAAAATGTTTCTTGACTGTGCTGTGTGGCATGTGGGATCTTAGTCCCCTGACCAGGGATCAAACCTGTACCCCCTGCAGTGGAAGCTCAGAGTCTTAACTGCTGGGGAAGTCCCAGCAGATGTCTCATTTTTGGATTCCACTGCCTCTGAGGTAGCTGGTTGCTTTCTGAAAATCTGTCCCTTGTGCATGGCAATGGGTGCCAGCCCAGTCTTCTCAGCCCAAATGCAGTAGGAAAATGCGCCATCTTTGTCCCAAAAGTGTCTGCTGATGCCTCATTCCCTCTTATGGGGTCGCACACAGACATCCTGCCACCAGCCCTTGTTGTCAGAGGGGGTGTGAGGCTTGAGGTACGTGCCTCTTTGGAGCAGAGGCGGGCTGCTTCTCCTGGGGGCACGGAGGATGAGATGCGGGCATTTTCCCAAAGCAGAACCAGGATACGGTTATCAAGGAAAGGAAATGGATGCTGGTGCCAAAACAACAGATGTCTGTTTCAAGATTCTTCTGCTCAGACATAATCTTTTGCCGAAGCACAACAGAATAAAACAGATACAGTGAGTGTTCCGCTGACTTGCGTGGGGTTGGGGGGCCTGGGTCCTCATCTGTGTCTTTCCACCAAGGTGGGCACAGTGTGACTCCAAAGCTCCCTCTGTGGCTCACTGCTTGAAGATTCCACTGCTCCTTTTAAAAATAATTTTTATTGGAATATAGTTGATTTGCAGTGTTTTAGTTTCAGGTGTACAGCAAAGTGAAGCAGTTATACATACACATATATCCACTTTATTTTAGATTTGTTTTCTGCATAGGCCATTACAGAGTATTGAGTAGAGTTGCCTAGGTTATACAGGGGATCCTTATGGGTTATCTGTGTTATCTTCTTTAACATAGAAAGAAAGGAAGGAAGGGAAGGGGAGAAGAGAGAGAGGGAGGGAAGGCAAGACAGGACACTTGTCGAGTGTTGGTACCTATGATGTGTGACAGCCTGAAAAAAACATCTCAAGAACCTGCTCCTCAGAAATCACTAATTATTTATTTAGAATATTTTCTATTTCCATCATTTCCTTAGCAACCTCTAGCAGCTGCCTGGGAAAATTTAAAGGGATTGTATATCTTACAAGAAAATTCTTCAAATAGCAAGTGAAATCGTTTCATCACATGAAGTCTTCCTGCCCAGATTCCCTTCAAGTCGAGAGGGAGAAATGATTTGGCATTTCATCAGCCTTCATGTAACAACTTGATAGCCCAGAATTTCTAGAACAACCCTGATTCTGTGTCATTTTTCCTCTTTGCAGTTAAGGTAAGGCCGGTGTTAGAGAATTAAGTGTGATTTAATTTTTTACGCTTTTGAAAGACTTATGAAAATAAACCTACATTTTAGGGAAAAACGTTTTTGGGTCAAATCTAGGGTCGTGGTGTTTTGTTTAAAAATAGGTACCTTGTGTATTGTCTGGGGTTTTTCATTAGCACAAAGTGATGTTTCCCCCTAAGGTCCATCCCCTATCCTCTGTGGGAATGGAAGTCTAGCTGTTTCCTTATTCACACCCCACACTCAGCAAAGAAAGCCACAGAACACTTCCCTGTAAGGGTTTGCCTGCTGGTTCTTGCCTGGAGAATCCCATGGACAGAGGAGTCTGGCAGGCCATAGTCCATGGGGTTGCAGAGTCAGACACGACAGCGACTAACACACACTGCTGGAGGTAAAAGAGACGGATGAATTAGGAAGAGCCATAAATACATCCAGCCTCCGTTAGCCTTTGCACCTAACAGAGTGTATTTGAACCCTTGTTTTCAGAGGGTCCAGGTTCTCAGCTCTGGAAGAGTCCAGATTCCTTGTGATTTGAGAGTCTGAAGACCTCTTCAAAATTCTTAGTTTGGAAAAAGGCAGAATTTTAAGACGGATAGATTAGGTGGGAAGTGAACCTTTGTGATTTCTCCTTTCTGGCAACTGTGCTTTTGCAAATTATACATTCTTTAATAACAACTGTTAACTTCCTTGGAGTGCTTATAGGATTAAAGGAGAACCCCAGCGCCTGCATGTCCCTCTTATTTAATCCTCACAGCAATCCCTGTCGAGCTGGGGTGCCTGATATTAGGTGAACACTAAGGCACAGAGAGGTGAAGAACGATACCCTAAGATACACACGTCATTAGCGATGTGAGCAGGATGCCAACATAGGCATTTAGGGCGTGCTCTTTTGGCCAGAAGGCTGTGATACTGAGAGAGTGTTCCATCCACAGTCCAGCTGTCTCTTATTCCTGTCGGCAGACAGAGTCAGAAGCCACTTCCGCTGTTGAATTCTGCATGCCTGCATCTTAGAGAACAGCTCCCGTTGTCGCATTTCAAGGCTGTTTGGGAGAATAAACCCTCATCTCCTGATACCGTGAAAGACTGTTGATAGTGTCTGCCTACTGGAGTTTGGTTAAAGGTCTCAGCACTTGGGATAACTTCAGAGAGAGGTATTGATTTTCCAGGCCCTGCTGTGAGCTGGCAGCTTCAGACACCCTGTGACTCAGCTACCCCTTCCCTGGGGCAGAAGAAGTATGAGATTTGCCCTGGGTTGTATATTTTTTTAAAAAGAAAGGGAAGGGGAAAAAAAAAATCCTTCGGTCTTGGCTATTTCAAAGCTGCATGAGGGAGGGAAGGCGTCTCTTTGCCTGCATTTTGCTTAGGAGTATTTCCCACCTGCCGCTCTGGTTACGGGATGTCTCTTCAGGGAGGGGCTGGTGGCAGAGGCTGTTTTGCTCAGGAACATTGTGGTCACGGTCTTGTTTCTGATGAAGAGAGTCTCCCTCCAGCCCCCCGCCCCCAGGTTCACAGCTGCCTTTGGGAAAGTGTTTTCATGAACAGTACTTAGGCTGGCACTTTGGTAATCACATCACCGCTTGTTATAAATCTCTGTGACATGAATACTCCTAGTCTTTATAAAAGTACAAGGTGACTGGTGTGGAGTAGAAGACCTTCCTAATCCTTGCTCCTCCTTAAGCCCAGCTTTATTAATATTTCTTTTTTCAAGGGAAATACTTTATTTCATATATTTATTTTCTGTTTTTAAATTCAGTGTGTAATTTGAGGAATATTCCTTTACAACTCTGTGATGGTTTCTGCTGTACAGCAACTCGAGTCGGTTGTAATCGTGTGTATATATCCATCTCAAGCCTCCCCAGTCCCCACCCTCTTTCCCATCCCGCCCTCTAGGTCTTCACTGAGCTCCAGGCTGGGCTCCCTGTGCTGCATAGCAGCTTCCCACTAGTTCTCTAGTTTGTGCGTGGTAGTATGTATATGTCAATGCTGCTGTCTCGATTCCAGCTTTATGTCTTGTTCCACTGCCCACACTTTATGGACCACGCCTATGGGATTGCCTCTCCACCTGCTGCTCCTGGAGCTTTGCCCTTCTTTGAAGTTGGCGGGGACATTACAGTGCCATTGACTGAACGGGTGTTATTCCCACCAAGAACACTCTCTTCCCAAACAACAGACTGCATGACCGCCCTATGACCACCTGTTCTTATACCCATTTTATACATGAGAAAGCTCACGTAGGGGAAGTGAAATAACTTGTCCAGGGTCACCCTGATGCAATCATGGGTTGGTCTGAATCCCAGGGTCTCACTATCAGATTCTATATTATGGTCATTGTTGCTCCCCCCCAACCAATTCATGTGTTAAAACCCCAAGACCTCAGAATATGACCCTGTTTGGAGATAGGGTCTTTTCAAAAGGTAATTAAGACAAATTGGGGTCATTAGGGTGAACCCTAATCCAATATGACTAGTGTCCTTATAAGAAAAGGCAATCTGAGACACAGTAGGGTTTCACTTAAATTAATATTATTTTGGTAAAGTCAATTAGAAAGTCCTGAAAGCATAAAAAGCCTATTACTCAGAGATAACTGTGGCTAATAATTTAGTGTCTGTTTTTCATACATTTTACAGTACTTACAAAGTATATATGAATCATTTTACTTCAAAAATGTGTTTTTTAAATATTATTTCCTCTTTTCACCTAAATGTGTATCATGAATGTTTTCCTGTGTCCAAAATCCACTTCGACAATAGTTATAGCAGTGTTATGAGCACAAAAGTAATATAGACAATGGGCCACCCCAAAGTTAGGGCCTGACCACACCCAAGTTACAGAAATATATTTCAGATAAGGAACGACACCAAAGAGGTACCGCAGGACAACAGTAGCAATGACAAAAATGATAAGAAGGTGGTATGGATATATCTTCGTAATGTGGGGATGGTAGGGTCCTTTTAAATCAAGATTTAAAAAAGAAAATGACAACCCAGAATCCATAAAGGGGAAGATGGATGGATTTGCACATAGAAAATGTAATATTCATGTACGGAAAAAGAATCACTAACAGAGTGTATTAGTTTGCCAGGTCTGCCGTAGGAAAATGCCATACACCGAGGAGCTTAAACAGCAGAAGTGGGTTTTCTCATGGTGCTGGAGCCTGGAAGTCCAAGATCAAGGTGTCAGCAGGGTTGGTTTCTTCTCAGGCCTCTCTCTCTGCCTTGTAGTTGGTTGTCTTTTCTTCCCTGTGTTTTCACATGGTCTTTCCTCCATGTATCTGTGTCCAGATTTCCTTTTCTTATAAGGACATTAGATATATTGGATTATGACTCCCCCTAATGACCCCATTTTGCCTTAATTATCTCTTGAAAGATGCTATCTCTGGGACTCCCCTGGTGGTCCATTGGTTAAGAATCTGCCTTGCAATGCAGGAGACTTGGCTTCCATCCCTGTTCAGGGAACCAAGCTCCACATGCCTCAGGGCCTCTAAGCCGCCATGCCCTAATAGAGAGTCCATGTGCTAACTGGAGTCTGTCTGCTGCAGTGAAAGATCCTGCATGATGCAGCTAAGACCTGATGCAACCAAATAAATATTTTTTTTAAAAAAAGAAAGACCTATTTCACGGGTATACCCATGGTGGATTCATTTTGATGTTTGGCAAAACTAATACAATATTGTAAAGTTTAAAAATAAAATAAAATTAAAAAAAAACAAAGTAAAAAAAAAAAAAAAGAAAGACCTATTTCCAAATAGGGTCATATTCTGGAGTTTTAGGGGTTAGGATTTCAACACATGAATGTGGGCTGGGGGATGTAGTTCAATCCAGTGAAGTGAAGAGCCTGGAGGACACATCTGCAAACAGAGTCTACGGGCTTCCTCTCCCTGTGAGCTGCTTGGGCACCCTGCCACTTCTGCTGTCCCTATTCTTCCTGAACTACCAGGACTCGGTGCCAACCCCACCTCCAGCCCATAGGCAGTCACATCCTTTCTTTAGATATGTGACTATTTTCAGTCCCGTTGCATCAGGTCCTGAGACTCCGAAACCCCTACCTGGGGACTTCGCATATCTCTGCTTGCCTCCAGGAAGAGATGCAATTAATGTTTAATTCTTAGAGGCCAATCTTGAAAAAAAAAAACACTTTATGATAAAAGTAACATGACCTGGTTTTTAGAAGGAAAAAAACCCACTAACACATAAATGAAAGTAAAGCCAAAGACTTTTCTTTTCCCCAGCACTCACATCTTGCTTTCTGCAATGCCAGCTTCATTCCCAGATGGGCACCATTGCTTACCGATGACTATCTTTACTTCTTTTTGAGTGATTCACACAGGATAGAGGAAGATGTGGAGACTGATATAGTCTGCTGACACTGATGGCATGTCCTTGATACTGCTAGGACGGCCAAAAATCTGGACTGAGTTAACAGTTACCCCATGGCAGCTCACCGTCTTCTAGGCTAAGTATTTCATCCTTACGGGACCCTGTGAGGTGATCCTCTTATTATCCCATTTTTCAGATGAACATCCTCTGGCTTAGAGATCTTGAGTAACTTACAGTCACAGAGCGAGG
Source organism: Bos mutus (assembly GCF_027580195.1). Classification (NCBI taxonomy): domain Eukaryota; kingdom Metazoa; phylum Chordata; class Mammalia; order Artiodactyla; family Bovidae; genus Bos; species Bos mutus. Next base: position 18,711,981 of record NC_091641.1, on the reverse strand, counting down.
AAATGATTAAGCCAGACCTTTTGGCTTCATAGCCTGCATTTGCACTAGCAATCTCACCGGATTGTGAACACCCTTCCACGACACTCTATAGAGGTTGAGTTTGGTGTTTTGTAGTCTTGACGTTGTATGTTCTCAGTAGGGTTATATGATGATATATAATTAACCTCCCCACTCTTTGTGAGCATCTCTGTCACTTCCACCCTTTGCTTTTACAAACAAGGCTGCGGAGGATACCCTTCTGCTCTTGAATGTGTGCGTCTGTAGAGAAAATAGAAGGAGGATGTACTTTTAAAATTTTGATACACTTTGATATATTTTGATAAGCTGTCAGGTGGCGATCTTATTTCTAAGTTCTTGGGAGAGACCTCCATGTCATCCCCAAGTAATGTTACAGATTTAGTAAAAATCAGCCCCCTTTGTGCCCCAGGCATCTTGATAAAAAGCTTTTAATAGTAAGGATGGTGATTCCATGTACCATTTCCATGAGATGAAGGAAAATGGGCAGTTTGAATATGTTTATCCTTATTGGATGATCTTATTTAGAGTTTAGTTTCCATTATCAAAATAATAATCAATACTCCTTTCCCTTCTGCATGAAAGGGGGAAAAAGTAAATACTTCCTCTCTCTCTTTGAACTGTGGCAGAATCTTTTTTTTTTTTTTTTTCTCTTTCAGTCTTGAGGATTCACAGGGAGGGCAAAAATTCCTTTTTTTTTTTTAACTTTTCCCAAGCGAATTTAAGTGGAGGGACAGGATTGCTTTAGCTGTAAAGCAAGGTTAGATTTTCAAGGTGGTGGTTAGTGACAGGTGGGGGAGCCCTCAATGTGTCAGGTAGGCAAAGCCACCATCCTTCTGTTGGTGACCTGCCCTGGGCAGGTGTAGGGGGGAGTTCCATGGGCAAAAGTCTGCCCCAGAGCCCCCGGAGAAGTCCAGTTGGGCACCTGTTGGCATTGTGCATCACTCAGAGAGCAAATCTCAAGATAGGCATTATGTGAGTGACAATGGGATGAACCTCTGAAAGATTCTTTCTGGGTAAGACCAGAACTGAATACTTCCACTGGAGTCTGGGGCCCAGGGATTTAGAAGGTTCACATAGTGGGATGGTGGTGGTGGATTTCATTAAAATCCAACAAATGCATTTATGTGCCCATTACTGTGACCAGATGTGTTTCCGTGGAGGGTGCTTCCACAGTCTCATTCATCCACATCATCTTTTATGGAGGCACTCCTTGACATAAAACGCCCAATTTCTGTGTAAGAATTTTCCTTTCACTGTCTAGCTATAAAAGAGACTGGTATTCGTCTCTCAATTTTTGCTGGGCACGTGACAATCTGAAATAAAAACCATGTTTCCTGGCCTTCCTTCTGCTTGATGTGGCTGACAAGGTTAAGTTCGTGCCAGTGGGATTTGCAAGCAGATCCTGGGTATGACTTCAGAGGAAGGTCCTTACAAGGATGCTCTTTGCTGTGGATGAAAATGCGAATGTAAGAGTTGAAGTTGAGCAGAAATTTGGCCCCATGTGGGGAGAGCATCATCTTGAGGATGAAGAACCAGTAGGACTAAAGGAGCCTGATGGAAACCTCTGGATAAGACAGAGATACCCTTCGGTATTGCTTCAGCCATGCTATATTGGGTTTTAATTGCTCTTGGATAAACTTCATAGTAATGGATACGTCTGCCTTCTGCATTCCAGGCATTGTTTTAAGTGTTTTAGGGAGATCATCTTATGAATCTTTATTATTGTCCATATTTTACTGATGAGGAAATTGAAACTTAAAGAAAGACTGTAAATGATATGTCAAAGGTGACACACCTTGTCTTTCTGTGGGCCCGGGATTTTAACTTGTTTGACTCCACTCTCTCTCCGTTTAATCCGCGTGCTTTCCAGAAATGGTTCCAGGCATCTCTCATTCCGTATTGATTGCCTCTCAGTGAGCCAGGTACTGTGCTTGGGGCTAGAGACACACAGGTAAGCGCAAGCAGTCAATTCTTGGGCTTGTGGTACTTGTCTTCCAGTGGAGAAGAAAGGTGTAATCAACCAAGGTAAATAAAATGAGAAGGGACTTCCTGGTATTTCAGTGACTTCCAGTGAAGGGGGTCTGGGTTCGATTCCTGGTCAGGGAACTAGATACCACATGCTGCAACACAAGTAAGAGTTTGCATGCCACAACCAAAGGTCCCATGGGCTGCAATGAAGATTGAAGATCCTGTGTGCTGCAACTAAGACTCAGTGCAGCCAAATAAATAAATATTCAAAAAAGTTAAAATTATGAGCAGGATGAGTACTATGAAAGACCAGTATCCAGAACTGTAAAAAGTATCCAGTACTGTAAAAGACAGTAATGAAGGGAGTGCAGTTTGAGCATTTACTAAGAGCTGTAACCTATTAGAGGTTTGGAGAGTTGGTCTCTCTATGAGACATCTATACATAGATATTAAAGTGGAGTTAGATACATGTAGCTTGAGCTCAGAGGAGAGGGCAGGGCTAGAAGGTATAACTTTGTGAGTTATCAACATAAAGGTGAAAGTTGAAAGCACGGTCAGTGATGATTGCGCCAGCATATGGTGGCTAGAAAGCAAGGCTTAGAAATTTGGTGCAGAATAAATAAAGATGAACTTGTAAAAGAAAGAAAAGTGCAAGGGAACTATAGGAAAGCAAATGCATCCGTATCTTGGCAATTGTAAATAGTACTGCTGTGAACATTGGCGTATATGCTTCGAATGACTGTTTTTGTGGTTTTTGTATATATACCCAGAAGCAGAATGGTTGGATCATATAGTAGTTTTATTTTTAGTGTTTGGAGGAACTTTCATACTGTCTTCCATGGTGGCTGCACCAACTCACATTCCAACCAACAGTGTACACGTGTTTCCTTTTCTCCATGTCCTTGCCAACATTCATTGCATGTAGACTTTTTCCTGATAGCCATTTGACAGTATGAGGTGATATCTCATTATTGTTTTAATTTGCATTTCTGTAATAATTAGTGACATTGAGTGTCTTTTCATGTGCTTGTTAGCCATTCATATGTCTTCTTTGGAAAAATGTCTATTCAGGTCTTCTGCCCATTTGGGGGGATTTTTTTATTTTTATTTTTGTTGAACTGTATGAGCTACTTGTCTGTTTTGGATATTAACCCCTTGTCCATTTTACCATTTGAAAATATTTTCTTCTAGTCTGTAAGTCAGTGTTGCTTCAATAAAAAGAAAGCAAATGCAGTTTTGGCACTAAGGGTTTTAAAAAGGGAGGCATGATCTACTATGTTGAATGTCACTAAGACATTTTCTAAATTGAAGTCTGAAAAATATCCGTTTGACTTACTCTTAAAGCTTGAAGAAAAGTTGACTTTTTAAGACGTGTCATAGCATTCTGAGAGCTAAGAGATGCCAGATCCAACATCAAAGATATCTCTAAAGGTTCAGAAAGATAGAAATGGGTCAGCATTGAGTGTTAGTTCTTGGGAACAGGGGAGGCGGGTGTGAGGAAAATGAGTCTTTTGTTTAACGAATGTTTAAGGCAACTGGTTCTTTGCCAAGTGCTGTAGATGCCAGGGAAATGGTAAACAGTGAGACACTTTCATCCTTCTGGACCTCATGGTCTAGGTGGGAAGACAGACAAGCAAATGCCAGTCACAATTTAGGTTAATAAGTGCAGAATGTGGCAGTCTGGGTGCTTTTGTCTATAAGAGAAAAATTCTAATGAACAGTGACTTAGGATATTTAGATTTCACTTAGTAAAAAATCCAGGGGTGCGGTCCCAGGATAGAGTCAGCAGTTCACCAGGCTGTAAAGGGTTCAGGCTGTTGATGTCCTTTCATGCTGCCATGGTAGCCTGTTGGATTTTGAACCATGGGTTGTTACAGCATGATCCGAAGATGGCTTCAGCTTTAGGTATTCTCACCTGAGAGTTTGCAAAGATGGGAGGGAGGAAAAGTGTGAAAAAGGCTATTTCTCCAGCTAGCTCCTGCCTTTCATTATGGAGAAAATGCCTTCTAGAAGAATCTAGTGTATTTTCTTTATACCCACTGGCCACAAGTGGGTCCTAGTCATTTATTCTAAAAAATTCTGTTCATCACTGCTATCTGCCAGGCACATTTGAAGGTAAAGCAAGGGAAGTGACTCTTAAGCTGAGAAGTAAGGGACCTGTAGTGGTTAGCCATTTAAGCTAAAGGCCAATGGTGAGGGAAGTGTTTGGGGCATGAGGAACAGTATGCAGAGGCTTGGAGGAGAGAGAAGATGTGATAGATACACATCTGATGGTGACAGGATGCTATTCTTGTCTTTAAATGTGACTTCAGTGTGGATTACTACAGACTGGGGCTTGGGAACTGTAACCGCAGTCTAACTGTGGTGATCCCTGAGGCACCCTTATATTCTGAATTGAGGGTTGCCTTGAAGAACTACCTTATTTGGGCTATCTTATTCGGGCTAGCCTTAATCTTTTTTTGCACCCCCTACCCCAGTGGCACATGTCTGCATAGCAGTGAGATATACCCTTCTTTCACTGAAAGGAATATTTTTCACAAATCTCATCCAAATGAATTAGCATTCCCATCTCACCTGACTCAGGAACAAATTTCTGTGCTTACACCTGGGTTGACCATGTGCAGTTGACCGCTGCCTTGAACATCAAAGCCAGTCAGTGTCTTTTTCTGCAGACAGCCCTGGAGAGGCTGTTTCTGGCCACTGCCTGCTCCATGTTCACAGTGACGCTGTTGAATTACAGCTGACATTCTGTGTAAAGTGTACGACTGCTCAGTGCAAGAGGCAAGTGGGAGAGAAGGAGGGAGGGCGTTGTGAAGAGAGGTGAGAGGGGTCAAAAACGCTTTATAATTTTTACTTAGACATTTGTCCTGAAGCCTCTTTTTTTCCCTCTCATTCTCTGCAAAAGTACTGGGTGGATTTGTTTTATGATTCAAATGCATATTTACAGTGAAAGTTTTCCTTCTCTTGACAAGAAATGTCAGGCTGGGAGGAAGGCCTGTTGGGGAGCCCTTGTGTGTCTTCTTGCTCTTGTCTGACCAGGTTGCCTTAATGCACCCAGTTTTCTTCCATGCTAAGAAAAAAGGCTCTTTGTTGTCAGCATTGTGTTTTGGCAGTGTGTAGCTTGTTTGGGAAATTCAAGTTTATTAGATAACTGTCTGGGGAATTTCTCCTGGGAGTGGGCTGACATAACCAGATTTTTCAGAGAATAAAGCTGACCAACTAACTCCACCCTAAAATCAGCCTGCCACCTTGTGCATCCCACAGTGCAAATTGTTTTTATTGAAACTTGTAGACCTCTGTCAGCTCTTGGAGGGTACAAAAGCTAGAACATAAAGTACATCTTCATATCTCTGAGACTCCATGTGAAGGGTCATCTGGTCTACCAAGCTACAAGGCGACGATATATGTTCCCACTTGCCAACCCTTTATTAAAACTATTTTGTTTATGTCCAGTTCACAGAATGCCCAATGAATGCCTCGTGTTTCTTTTCTTTTGGTTCATTTTGCTTTGCTTTTCAGCTCATGAGGAATGATGCTGGCCTTCTGGGAAATTACTTTGGTCTTTCAGACAATCCCCAGCAAGAGCATGTGGATATACAGTGACTTGGGAAAGGTCACAGTATTTTAACAAGTGATTTAAAGTGGTTTTGGGGAGAGAGAATTAAGGTGCTGGGTGTTTAGACTGCGTTGGAAATAGGAGCAGTCAGGTAACCTGTGCTTTGGAGCCAACAGCTTGGCTGTGAGTATGAGCTGTGTGACCTTGAATGAATTACTGAACTGGTTTGCAAGTCAGTTTCTTCATCTGTAAAATGGGGATATTAATAGTATATACTTTATGGGTTAGTTATAAGGATTAAATGAGATACACATACAGAGCTCTAGAAAAGAAATACAATAAAGCAAAGTGGATAATGTGAGCATTTTTAAAAATGAGAAGTCAGTTATCTGTCAGTCTAGACAAATGAATCCAGGTGCCTTGGGTATTTTTTTTTTTAAATACCAGTTGTTCTCCTTAAGCATCTGTTTCTTTTCACAAATCCTTACTGGATTGCACTAAAAAACCAAGCAGCTGTATTTGTCTAATATTGGATAATTACTGTATAACTGTCTGCTCTCTCTAGTGCTTTGCAAATTGCTGGGAAAACACAAGTAAATCACAAGGTTTGAAAAGAGTGGTATAAATTTGACCAATACACTCTTTGAAAATCATATGTAGTCAACTTGAGTTTGGCTCCAAATTTTCACAGTAGCATCCAAAAGATGGGTTTGTCCATCTGTCTAACAGTTTTGTACCTCTTGTTCCCAAAATAGAATTGGTGAGGTTGAAATGCTTTTTTTCGCTTCAACCTACAAGTGATGTCACTCTTCCAGAGTTAGCACATTGGTCTTCATATCTTGTTATTCACATCTCATCTGAGTGGCAATAGGAAGGGTGGCTTAAAAAATTTTTTTTTTATTATAGTGGCTTAACAGAGTTGTGTTAGTTTCTGCTGTACAGCAAAGTGAATCAGTTATATGTCTACATATGTCCCCTCTGTTTAAGATTTCCTTGACATTTAGGTCATGACAGAGCCCTGACTAGAGTTCGTTGTGCTATACAGCAGGTTCTCATTAATTATCTCTTTTATATGCAGTACTCTATATATGTCAGTCTCAATCTCCCAACTCATCCCACCTCCCCATTCCACCTTGGTAGCCATAAATTTGTTCTCTACATCTATGTCTCTATTTCTGCTTGGCAAATAAGTTCATCTCTACTATTTTTCTAGATTCCACCTATAAATCAGAAAGAGAAAACCAAATATGGTAGAATATCACTTATATGCGGAAGGGTGGCTTTAAGTCTTATCACCAGTCATTTCCATCAGCAAGGATTCTCTTCCAAGCAGAGTAAACCTCTACATCACTTACTTAAATAGAAATCCCGAGCTGCCATTGTTTCTCCCAACAGAAGAGAATCATTATGAGTTCAGGGTCGCATCTCTACTTGAGAAAGATTTGGAAAATGAAGAAATGGAATTCATACAGAAAAGCTGCCTTTTCCTCGTTTCGTATTTGGCAATGTTATTAGCCACATGCCTGACGGGGGTACCACTGAGGTGAAGCAGGAGATTTTAAATAGCATCACTAATGATTATGCTTCCAAACTAAAGCCCCTTCCCCATACTTTTTTTCCAGGTAACTAGGTTTTCCAACAGTGCGGTCATCACCTGAACCTGAATTAGCGCTGACTATTAAATTCCTCATCTGGTTCGAAGAGAGGTCAGGTCATTGGCCACTTCATTGCCTCATTATGAATTAAAACAAAGGGATTATTGAGTTCTTGGACATTTTAAAATTTATTAACCTCAGAAGGATATTTGGTGGCCGAAACCTCTAGTTATAAAGTGAAAGTTCTGTCCAATTTTTTGTGACTATATATTAAAGATAACCGTTTTCTATCTCTTTCTCTCTATAAGATGTCAGGCATTTTTGATACTTTCTTTCCTTCTCATTCTTCATTTCTATTTATTTCCCTTTTCCCCTCCCTTCCTTCCTTACTTCCTTTTTTTTTTTTAAAGAAACAACACTTATGTGTACACTTCGATACAGAATGCTTTAATTTCTGAACTGCTATCATTTGATTTTTCCTGTGAACCTTCTCATAGGACCATGCTGCTTGCCCCAGTGCTTTGGCATGTAGCATTTCTGAAAGGATTTTTTTACAGGAGGATGTCACAGGTGACCTCCTTCATTTATTGTTACCATTGACTCATTTTTAGGAGCATCTTAAAACTCTTAACTTACTTACCAAAACCTCACTTGAAAATAGCCTGTTTTTTCCTGCATCTTAACATAATAATTGTTCATTATAGGAAATTTAGAAAATATCAAAAGCATGTAGGGAAAAACAGAGAAAAATTCCCTTCACCCATAATATTACTATCCAGAGGATGTTTATTTTCTGTGCATGTATATGCATATATATTTGATTGTTGGTATTTTTGTCAAATTTGGGATTATCCTCTATAATTTTTAACTTATTTCCCCCCACTTAAATATAGAATGTTGACATATTTTCATGCAAGAAAATTCTGTTACTACAGTGGTTTTCAATTTTGTTTTTACTGTATCCTGCAGTGGGCTTCCCTGCTGGCTCATCTGGTAAAGAATCCTCCTGCAATGTGGGAGAACTGGGTTCAATCCCTGGGTTGCCTGCAGCAAGAGATACATTTCATATAATGACCTAGAATAAACACACATGCATTTCAAAAAATTCATAAAACCATAGTGAAACTTTGTGTGGTGCGCTCTGATATTCTTCTATTTAAAAAGCTGTCCATGGGAGGACTTCCCTGGTGGTCCAGTGGTTAAGAATCTGCCTTGCAATGTAGGGGATGCGAGTTCAATCCTTGTTCAGGGAACTAAGATTCCATATACCCTGGAGCAGCTAAGCCTGTGTGCTACAGCTACTGAGCCTATGTGCCAAAACTAAGACCCAACACAACCAAATAAGTAAATATTTTTTAAAAAGCTGTCCATGGCCCACGAAAACTGGTTTCATGTCTCATTAGGGATTTGTGACCCATGGTTTGCAAACTACTCCTTTACTGCATGAATTTTATTGGCTGTGTCGTGTTCATTGTATGGTATGAGTGTATCATAATGTATTTAACTCATGTCCTATAGGCAGACATTCATTCACCTTGCTTCCAGTCTTTCCCTGGTCCTACAACATCGCAGTGAGTAAATGGTACAGAAACACACACACACACACACACACACACACTTTCTGAGGACAAGTTCCAGGGCATACATGGACATATGATTACTGGGTCAAAAGGTGAGCAAGTGAGCATGATTTTAAAGCTTTCTGTACACATTGCTGAATTTCCCTCCAGGAAGCTTATATAAATATTTACACTCTCGCCAGCTGTGTATGGGGATGCCCAGTTCTCCCTGCCATCACCCATAAAAATGAAATTCTTTGAGTTCACTTAGAATCTGAATCACAGATGAAATTCACAGAGCATTCAATGGTGAGGGGAGAAATGTTTTTGGCAGTGATCGAGGTCTGCTTTATGACTGAAGATTGCTATTGTGTCTAAATTGTATATGTTAATGTCCCGTGCAGCATGCTCTGCAGGTGAGGTTTAGTATGTATATTTTCTTGTGTGCCTCCAAAAAGAAGTGTGTATTTTAAACATTGTAGAGTGCTCTTTAGATTCTATAGACCTTCCCATCGTCCTTGGCCATGGGCCCTCTGCTTCTTTCAGAAAGAATATAGATGCAGTAACCATGTGTCATACCATCTTCAGGACAGACTTCATTGCACGTGTGCCTGCTCTCTCTTGGTCTAGTTATATTTCTTTGTTGTCCTTACTTTTGAGTTTGATTGTAGCATCTCTGTAAGAACAGGTATATGCCCTTGTTAAGAGCAACACTACTCTGTGTTCCATTCAAAGGAATAGTTGTCCAGCAAAAAGGCATGTGCAAGTTACTTTATTTTTAATCGCAATAGATTGAGAACCACCACTCAGTCCCAATAGATTAAGAACCACCACTCAATCGCAATAGATTGAGTAGATTATGGCTTATCCGCAGAAGGGATACAATGTAGTTGTTAAAAAGAATGAGACAGCGCCGTGCATACAGGCATGGAACAGTCTCCAAGATCTATGGTTGATGAAAAAGAACAGGCTGCAGAGAAGTGTTTAGTGTAAATCCTTGACACTGTGCACTGTCCTGTGAGTGTATTACTTCAATCAAAATAGATAATGGAAAAAAAATAAAGATTAGCAAGTCTCTAAGATATTTTGCAAAACTGTTTGTCAGAAAAACACACCACCTCGACTGTCTAATGTTGACACTGGTGTTTCTGATTGAGAATTTTTTTAAAGTCTATTTTATTGACGGATAGTTGATTTATAATGTTGTGTGTTAATTTCCACTATACAGCAGAGCGATTCAGTTATGCACATGTGTATATTCCTTTTTGTATTCATTTCTGTTATGGTTCATCACAGAATATGGAGCATTCATCACAGAATATGGAGCACAGATCCTTGTGCTGTACGGCGGGGCCTTGTTTATCCAGTCTGTGCCTCCTCACCCCAGCTTCCCACTCTATCCCACCCCCATCCTTTCTTCCCCTGGGAATTTTGAGCTGAGTCCTCCCAGGGTGGTGGAAATCTACTGGGGTTCAAGTAGACACTTGGAAGGAATTAACCCCATTTCCCCGAATGCCCGTCCATGACCACCCTATGCACACCCAGGGAGAACCTGCGTCATTCAGGCAGACTTAATCCATTTAGAGCGAGCCTTTTCAAAGCTGAATTATGCCAGTTGGTACACCTCATGACTAGAATTATGATCTGCTTCTGGGGTTGCTGATCATTCAAGTGTTTTATGGAAAAGTGAAACTGACAAAAAGCACATGTGCATGCCCAGACACCAAGGCACACACTTTAAAATGAAAAAGTCAGTATTTATGACTTCAGTGCTATGGGCCTTGTGGAAATACTGGGGTGAGCTTAAAGGAAGGAGGTTTGGCTTCACGTGAAGACGTTGAGAATCTGTGTTATACACTTTACACCATTTATCACCTGAATTTAACTATTCTTTTATTCTGATTGGGTTTTCAGCAGATTTTTCTTTAAAATGTGTGTTTCCATGTTACTCTCTCCATATACCCCATCCTCTTCTTCCCCCCACCCCTCCTAGCAGATTTATAGTCAGGTTTTAGCATCATTCTGACCCAGGCTTAAATCTCAGGGTTGCCCAGTCCCAGCTGTGTGACCTTGGGCTAGTTTCTTGGCTTCTCTGAACTTTATTTTTTGATCTTACAAAGTGAAAAGTATAATACTTCTGCCATAGGACTGTTGATTGGGTTCAGTTGTGTCTGACACTTTGCGACCCCATGGACTGTAGCCTACCAGGTTCCTCCGTCCGTGGGATTTTCCAGGAAAGAGTTCTGGAGTGGGTTGCCATTTCCTTCTCCAGGGGATCTTCCCGATCTAGAGATTGAACCTGGGTCTCCCACATTGTAGGCAGACGCTTTACCATCTGAGCCAAAATTATATCAAGTCCCTACTCTGATGCTGTCCCTTAGTAGAGCCTGGTTAATTGAAAGCTGCTTCTTGTTTTTATGTTGTTCTGGGAAAAGAGGCCTCTTGTTTACAAGGTGTTCATGGGAACTGAGAAGGTCTCTGGGACAGGGACATCCCTGGTGGTCCAGTGGTTAAGACTCCTAGCTTCCCCTGCAGGGGGCATGGGTTCCATCCCCGGCTGGGGAGCTAAGATACCTGCACATCACATGGCCTGGCCAAAAAACACAAAACCTCATTAAGATGCATATGTTGAATGTGTGCAGTTTTGTGTATTAACTGCATCTGAATAAAGCTTATAAAAAAAGGTCTTTGGGCTGTGCAGGACTGGAAGGCCCACAGCAACAACCCCTTAGAAATAAGGACTCAGAGACTCAGTGGGAAAGTGGCTGTACAAATCAAGATTCCAGAAGAATCTTCAGTGTTTGTGTCTCCTGTTTCTCATCAATGATAGCTAAAACCTTAAAATGTTTTAGTACTGTGGATTTGGGGGGTCATGAAAATCCACAGGATTGGAGAGACAGGGCAAGACCAAGGAGCCAAGCTGGGAGAATTCAGTAGGGAAATTAGGAGTTTTTTCCTGGGATACTCTCCTGAAAAAGAAATGAAACACAGACAAAGATAAATATATTAATATGATGTCACATATATATGGAGTCTGGAAAATAATACAAATGAACTTATTTATAAAACAAAAGTGGACTCACAGACATAGGAAAAAAAAATTATGGTTACCAAAGGGAAAGTGGGGGAGAAGGGATGAATTAGGAGTATGGGATTAATAGATACATAGCACTATAAATAAAATAGATTAACAACAAGGATATACTGTATAGCACAGGGAACTATATTCAATATATTATAATAACCTATAGTGGAAAATAACCTGAAAAAGAATACACACACGTATGTATATATATTTATATATGTCATGTCATGTCATCTGGTCCCATCACTTCATGGCAAATAGATGGAAAAACAGTGGAAACAGTGGCAGACTTTATTTTTTTGGGCTCCAAAATCACTGCAGATGGTGACTACAGCCATGAAATTAAAAGACACTTACTCCTTGGCAAGAAAGTTATGACCAGCCTAGACAGCATATTAAAAAGCAGAGACATTACTTTGCCAACAAAGGTCTGTCTAGTCAAAGCTATGGTTTTTCCAGTGGTCATGTATGGATGTGAGAGTTGGACTATAAAGAAAGCTGAGTGCCCAGGAATTGATGCTTTTGAACTGTGGTGTTGGAGAAGACTCTTGAGAGTCCCTTGGACTGCAAAGAGATCCAACCAGTCCATCCTAAAGGAGATCAGTCCTGAGTGTTCATTGGAAGGACTGATGCTGAAGCTGAAACTCCAGTACTTTGGCCACCTGATGCGAAGAGCTGACTCATTTGAAAAGACCTTGAGGCTGGGAAAGGTTGAGGGCAGGAGGAGAAGGGGACGACAGAGGATGAGATGGTTGGATGGCATCACTGACTCAAAGGATGTGAGTTTGAGTAAACTCTAGGAGTTGGTGATGGACAGGGAGGCCTGGTGTGCTGCAGTCATGGGGTTGCAAAGAGTTGGACACGACTGAGCGACTGAACTGAACTGATAGATATATATATCATATATATATATATATCATATATCATATATATATATCATATATATCATATGTCATATGTATATAAAACTGAATAACCTTGCTGTATACCTGAAACTAACACAATATTGTAACTCAACTACAGCAGTGGTGGTTTAGTTTCTCAGTCATGTCCGACTCTTTGCGACTCAGTGGAGTGTGGCCCACCAGCCTCCTCTGTCCATGGGGTTTCTCAGGCAAGAATAGTGGAGTAGGTTGCCATTTCCTTCTCCAGGGGATCTTTCTGATCCAGGGATCAAACCCACATCTCCTGAATTACAGGCGGATTCTTTATCACTGAGCCACCAGGGAAAAGGTGCACCTGTTCTAAAAGCAATCATTGCTATCTCCAGCCATACTACGCTGAATATGCCTGATCTTGTCTGATCTTGGAAGCGAAGAAGAGTGTGGCCTGGTTAGTACTTGGGTGGGATACCAGCTGGGAATACTGAGTGCTGTAGGCTTGTTTAAAAAACAAACTATTGCATAAAACTTTGATTCATTAATTGCCAGTGCTCCTTCAGATTATATGGATTACAGAAGAGATCAAGTATAATTGAAGGTGTGTCAACTCTGAAACTATGACTGTTTTTATTTCTAGGACCATGCCTTTCCATCCTTTAAAAAATTGTTGTGATAAAATAAAAATAACATAAACTTAAAAAAAAAAAAAAGAAATGGGACACAGTGTTTGGAAAATGTCCCAGACATCTCATGGTGTGAAAGCCTGTGGTTTTCTCTACTGCCCACAACTTCCACATGTTTGCATATTGAAGCCTCTAAAATACTGGTCTTGCCATCAGATCCATAACTCACTTGTATCATTTTGATTCGAGAGATGCAGAAGACATAGAATAGATGCAAGTTCTGTCCTGGTGCCCAGATTCTCATCCTCTTTAGATGAAATGTACTTTGGTTTAACAATACCACTTGGGCAGGCAGGAAAGTGATAGAGAGGAAGTTATTTTTTGCGATTTCAATCCCAAAGACAGATTTCCAAGTACAAAGTGGTAGAGTCTTGTATTGTGAGAGACTTGAAGCCTCAGATTCTCGTGAGAGACTTGAAGCCTCAGATTCTCACTCATTTCCTTCCCCTCCTTGTTGTCATGGGGACTTCTTTTCCCTGAGTTATTACATCTTGTACTTCAGCAAAAATTTTATTGCTTCGGGACCATCGAGTCTCGGGTGGGACATTTTTCACTGGTCATGGTGTAATACACAGAGGTAATTTCTTTCAAATGACTTTTCTTGAAGTGGTTTTCAATGAATTGAGAAGGGTTAAGAGTATAAATGGAGGCCTGAATTTCCAGCATCGGGTCCAGGCGTGGAGTGTATCCCCTCCGCTTTGCCAGAGCCTTCGAGGTGGATGTGCAGTGGTCTTGGTGGTGCAGAAATAGGCAGAAATCTGTTTGATTCTCTTGTTTGACCACAAAAAAAGCATTATTCAATGCTATAATCTGTTTTAGTCTCTCCCAGATCACTTCTGAAAGTTTTATTTCTGAAGTGGAGTGTTTTCATCAAAAGGGAATAGTCAGGATTTCCCAAAGGTGGAGGTTAGTCATTATACTGGGGAAACAGTTAGACAAAGCAATCTCGATGGATGAGTGCATGCTGGAGTCTTCAATGATGCCCTGGGTGTTGCACCGGCAGCCTCTGATTTTTATCTATTTTCTTTGTCTTTTGAGGAGCTTGTATACATGGTATTTTCTTTCCTGTTGTTACTTTGAGCCCAAACAGTAAGATATTTGACATTTGAACAGTTCTTGGCTTGTTTTCTTCTTGTTTCTTTTTCCTCCTTTCCTGCCTCTCCCTTCCTCTTCCCCTTCCCTTCCTCCCTTCCTTGCTTCTTCCCCTTCTCCCTCCTCCCTCCCTCCTGTTCTCCCTCCCTTCCTGAGTTGGGGGATCTCCAAAACCACTTTCCTGTTTGGTGGTTTGCAAGCAGGACTCACAGAACTCAGAAAAGCTGTTATTCTCAGAGTCCTGAAAGGATGCATGTTAAAATCAGCAAAGGACAAAGACACAGAGGGCAGAGTCCAGGAGAAACCAGACCCAGGTTTCCATGTGTCCTCCCAGTGGAGCCGCACAGACAGCACGAATTCTCCCAGCAACAGTGACAGATGTGCTAAGTGGTGCCAACCAGGGATGCTCACCGAGGCTTGCTGTCCAGGAATCGTGCTGGGGACCTGTCACCTAGGCCCGGAGTGCCTGTGCGTAGACCATAGCTACTCAGCCTCCAAGATCCGCCCCTCCAAAGATCCAGCTGATTTGGCATGGCCCACACAAAAACAGCTGTTCACTGTACATCACAGTGTTAGCATAAACTGGCATGTTCCAATGTCTCAGTTATACAGACCCTTCTCAGGTGGGGTATTTATTGCAAGGGTTCAGAGTTTACCTCCCAGGGCATGGTCAAGGGTCAGGCTTTTCTTTGGAGTGTGCAGGGTTTGGGGCCTGCAAACCTCCTGAGTTAACCCTTTAATGCACTCCCATCCCAGCACGGACTGTAGGTCAGGCAAGTGTAAGCTTCTGGGGAAAATAAAGATGCTTTCTTCCATTACACGCAAACCTGAAGACTTGCTTGGAGGCTGTTAGGAGGTTTGTTTTGGTCACTTTGCTGTCCCACAGTGAGCAGGCCATTTGGTTAGAGTCTATTATGGGAGGATAACACTTTTCATAATGTTTGCAAAGGAGCACTTCCATCATATTGCTGCATTTCCACGTGGCCTCGCCTGATCCAAGATTGGGGTAGAAACACTGCAAAACCCACAAGGCCTGCTAGAGATGGCCTGCCCTCTTTTAGGATCCAGGGAATAAGTGGCAGTCAAAGCAACTGGATCAGGCTTTCCAGTTTTGAAACTTATGTCTTTAAAACAAATATTCTAAAGAAAATATTGTAGCTTTTCCCTCTCCTTTCCTTTCTCTCACTGCCTTCCCTGCCCGCCCACCCCCCCCACCCCCCCGCCCCAGCTCCTCAAACCCAGGACAGCAGATGAACATCAGGAGAGATTGCCGAACAGGTGGTACTTTTGGGAGGCAGTTTACATCAGCTACCTTTTTACATTGGATGAATTCTGTCAACACATGTCTGCTCCAATAAATGGATATTCTCATTCTGATGACTCATTTGGTGAACTGCATTGATATGCCATCTCTTGGGCTGATCCTTGTAACCCTGCCACCCAAACAGTAGGAAA
Organism: Bos mutus; assembly: GCF_027580195.1. Taxonomy (NCBI): domain Eukaryota; kingdom Metazoa; phylum Chordata; class Mammalia; order Artiodactyla; family Bovidae; genus Bos; species Bos mutus. The sequence continues at coordinate 18,696,089 of NC_091641.1, read as the reverse complement.
TGAATGATTATTTTTGTGCTAACAAGCACTGGAGAACAACAAGCTTTTTTTCCCCTTGGCTATTCACACTGGTACCCATTGACCTTCAGCTGGCATTCTGAATGGCACAGTGGATGGGTAGAGCCTGAGTGACCCCATGGGGCTCTTGACACCCTGAAGAGGCATTAAGAAATGGGTTTTGGCAATAGGGTCATGCAGTCTTGGTTGATGGAATAACAATCCCCAAAGCATCCCACTGCATGAATAAGATCAGTTAGATTTCTGGAAGGAGGCAAGGTTGTGTGGGTTATTGGAGGCTATGCATTTTACTTGTCGATCTTGCTCCTGATGCTTCCTAGCCGTGGGACTTGGGATGTGTCATCTAATCCTTCAGGCTGTCTGTTTCCTCGTCAATTACAGCAGGGTAACAATAGTAACTATTTTACTGGATAGTTATGCTGATTTGCAGGGTAGAGCTAGTAAGACTTTCCACCAGGAAAGCCTTGGCTGCTTAGTACATAGCCATGTGAGAAATAGATTTGGGGGCCTGGATCTGATAGATAGAGTGCCTGATAAACTATGGAATGAGGTTCGTGACATTGTAAAGGAGACAGGGATCAAGACCATTCCCATGGAAAAGAAATGCAAAAAAGCAAAATGGCTGTCTGGGGAGGCCTTACAAATAGCTGTGAAAAGAAGAGAAGCGAAAAGCAAAGGAGAAAAGGAAAGATATAAACATCCGAATGCAGAGTTCCAAAGAATAGCAAGAAGAGATAAGAAAGCCTTTTTCAGCGATTAATGCAAAGAAATAGAGGAAGACAACAGAATGGGAAAGACTAGGGATCTCTTCAAGAAAATCAGAGATACCAAAGGAACATTTCATGCAAAGATGGGCTCGATAAAGGACAGAAATGGTATGGACCTAACAGAAGCAGAAGATATTAAGAAGAGATGGCAAGAATACACAGAAGAACTGTACAAAAAAGATCTTCATGACCCAGATAATCACGATGGTGTGATCACTGACCTAGAGCCAGATATCCTGGAATGTGAAGTCAAGTGGGCCTTAGAAAGCATCACTATGAACAAAGCTAGTGGAGGTGATGGAATTCCAGTCGAGCTATTCCAAATCCTGAAAGATGATGCTATGAAAGTGCTGCACTCAATATGCCAGCAAATTTGGAAAACTCAGCAGTGGCCACAGGACTGGAAAAGGTCAGTTTTCATTCCAATCCCAAAGAAAGGCAATGCCAAAGAATGCTCAAACTACCATACAATTGCACTCATCTCACACACTAGTAAAGTAATGCTCAAAATTCTCCAAGCCAGGCTTCAGCAATATGTGAACCGTGAACTTCCTGATGTTCAAGCTGGTTTTAGAAAAGGCAGAGGAACCATAGATCAAATTTCCAACATCTGCTGGATCATAGAAAAAGCAAGAGAGTTCCAGAAAAACATCTATTTCTGCTTTGTTGACTATGCCAAAGCCTTTGACTGTGTGGATCACAATAAACTGTGGAAAATTCTGAAAGAGATAGGAATATCAGACCACCTGATCTGCCTCTTGAGAAATTTGTATGCAGGTCAGGAAGCAACAGTTAGAACTGGACATGGAACAACAGACTGGTTCCAAATAGGAAAAGGATTTTGTCAAGGCTGTATATTATCAACCTGTTTATTTAACTTATATGCAGAGTACATCATGAGAAACGCTGGACTGGAAGAAACACAAACTGGAGTCAAGATTGCCGGGAGAAATATCAATAACCTCAGATATGCAGATGACACCACCCTATGGCAGAAAGTGAAGAGGAACTCAAAAGCCTCTTAATGAAAGTGAAAGTGGAGAGTGAAAAAGTTGGCTTAAAGCTCAACATTCAGAAAACAAAGATCATGGCATCCGGTCCCACCACTTCATGGGAAATAGATGGGGAAACAGTGGAAATAGTGTCAGACTTTATTTTTCTGGGCTCCAAAATCACTGCAGATGGTGACTGCAGCCATGAAATTAAAAGACGCTTACTCCTTGGAAGGAAAGTTATAACCAACCTAGATAGCATATTAAAAAGCAGAGACATTACTTTGCCAACAAAGGTCCGTCTAGTCAAGGCTATGGTTTTTCCTGTGGTCATGTATGGATGTGAGAGTTGGACTGTGAAGAAGGCTGAGGGCTGAAGAATTGATGCTTTTGAACTGTGGTGTTGGAGAAGACTCTTGAGAGTCCCTTGGACTGCAAGGAGATCCAACCAGTCCATTCTGAAGGAGATCAGCCCTGGGATTTCTTTGGAAGGAATGATGCTAAAGCTGAAACTCCAGTACTTTGGCCACTTCATGCGAAGAGTTGACTCATTGGAAAAGACTCTGATGCTGGGAGGATTGGGGGCAGGAGGAGAAGGGGACGACGGAGGATGAGATGGCTGGATGGCATCACTGACTCGATGGACATGAGTCTGAGTGAACTCCAGGAATTGGTGATGGACAGGGAGGCCTGGCGTGCTGCGATTCATGGGGTCGCAGAGTCGGACACCACTGAGCGACTGATCTGATGTAATCTGATCTGATGTAACAAGGACTTTGTTGCCAGCATCAGTAGTAGTAGTAAAGATGTTACATTCTGATACTAAACTGATACTGAGGTAAGGATTTCTGTATTTACCTTTTAGATTTATAGGTGAAAGATGCCTTCCCAATAAGACAGTCTCTGAGATCCATCCCATGGAGGGGATTTTTAGAGCCTAGACTTCCTCTTCCTCCAAGGTATGGGGAACTGGAAACAGTGGATGATATATTTTAGAGGTTATCCAGATGGATGCACACACATTTTATTATTTTAGAAGTGCCAGTACATTGGTGATGTAAGATACTCTTTAGTGTCTTTGGCTATTGTACCTCTGAGTAATCTTGACTCCATACATCTTGAGCCTGGGCTCAAGTAACTGAGTTTGTTACATATTCTCTTTTCATCTTAGGGCATGGTACAAGGAGCTCACTGGGAGCCATCTGTCCGCCAGGAAACTCCCATGCGCAAGGCGACACTGGATGGCCCCTGTGCTTGGACTTGTTTCCTCAGGCCCGTGATCCTCAAGCCTGGTCATGTAGCAATGAGGTAGTGAGTGAGACTTTCTAAAATGACTCCGTTCTCTAGGATCCCGAAGAAGCTACATGAGAATTTATCTCCAGTCTAGGCTCTAGGACTAAAATTCCTGGTATTAGAAAAAAAAGCAATGCTGGAAGTTGGTTGGCTTGGATTGTGGCCTCTGTCCTCTCCCCATTTTTTTTTTGGTATGAATTTTTGGGAAAATTGGGGAAAAAATAACTTCCCATCAGACTCAGTTTCCCTTTCTGAAAAATGGTGGGGAAGCAGAGGAGACTAAACTGGTTAATAGGTGAGTACAAAAGTCTGGCTTGGTCCTTTGAGCTTAAAAGCACGTGGCAGTGGCATATGATGGGTGTGTGGAGGCTGCCTGGGTTCCAGGCTTAGAGGCTGCTCACTGACCGTGTGATCTTAGATTACAGAACCTTTCTGAGCCTCTGTTTCTTCCTTTTAAAAATTTGGATAGCCATAGTATCTATCTCATATTCATAGGTAAAGTTTCTATAAAGACTAAATGGGTTAAATGAAAGTGCTTGAAAGTGAAAGTCACTCAGTCGTGTCTGACTCTTTGCAACACTTGGACTATACAATCCATGGGATTCTCCAGGCCAGAATACTGGAATGGGTAGCCTTTCCCTTCTCCACAGGATCTTCCCAACCCAGGGATTGAACCCAGGTCTCCCGCATTGCGGGTGGATTCTTTACCAACTGAGCAATCAGGGAAGCCTTGAATGGGTTAAATGAATGTAATGTGCTTAGAATGGTACTTGGCGTCTCTAGTGTTGCTGCATAGGTGATGGATATATTATAATTGTTATTATATGAGGGTGTATTGGAGAAGGCAATGGCACCCCACTCCAGTACTCTTGCCTGGAAAATCCCATGGGCAGAGGAGCCTGGTAGGCTGCAGTCCATGGGGTCGCTAAGAGTCGGACACGACTGAGCGACTTCACTTTCACTTTCCACTTTCATGCATTGGAGAAGGAAATGGCAACCCACTCCAGAGTTCTTGCCTGGAGAATCCCAGGGACTGGGGAGCCTGGTGGGCTGCCGTCTATGGGTTTGCACAGAGTCGGACACGACTGAAGTGACTTAGCAGCAGCATGAGGGGGTGTATTATTATATGAAGGTTAAATTCGCTCCTACAAAGGAGCGTGCTCTTTGTATTATAAACATTTTTAAAAACATGGCTCTCTTGGTATGTCTTTATAGATATTTATTTACTAAAAGAAAGCACAGTCATGTGATCATGAACAGCTGACCCTTAGCCTCAGTGCAGGGATCAATCACATGGGGACTGCGGAGGGGGAAGATTTCAGGCTCCATCCATCCAGTGGCACAACCCTCACTCTCGCTGGCCCTTCACTGCATGTGCACTGTGGACTCTGTGTTGCCAGAGCCTCCAAAACCACAAATATGAATTTTCATATGAAATCTCCCGGCTTTTTAGATTGTTAGTGAAGTGAAGTCGCTCAGTTGTGTCCGACTCTTTGCAACCCCATGGACTGTAGCCTACCAGGCTCTTCCATCCATGAGAATCTCCAGGCAAGAATACTGGAGTGGGTTGCCATTTCCTTCTCTGGGAATCTTCCCAACCCAGGGATTGAACCTGGGTCTCCTGCATTGTAGGCAGACGCTTTACCATCTGAGCCACCAGGGAAGCCATTTAGAATTTAGATTGTTACCAAAGTGTAAAATTGCATGATGAGGCAAACGCACCCAGCTGTGCAGGACTCCTGGCTTTGATCTCAGATCTCAGTGGCCCACCTCCTCATTTGTGGGAATGAGGACCCAGGGCCCCAGAGGAGTGTGGCATGAATGGGTGTGTAGACTTGGCAGGTTTAGGACCAGAAACCAGGTTCTAACTCCCACCTATATTGATTGTGTGCTTGTGTTCCAGGCACTATATGAGATGCTGGAGTACAGTGGAGCCCAAGGAGATACAGTTTCTCTTCCTTAGGGAATTTACAAGGTGGTGGAGCCACAAACAAGCCGACAATCCCAGGCCTTTCTGATTCTTCTAGGAGGCTGCAGCTAGTGTAATTAGCAGCCCTGTGTGATCTGGACAGGTGAGATAGTGAATTCAGGTGGCCCTTCCTATGTGACACAAACATATCACACCATAAATCTTTGGCGGGGGGGGAGAGAGAGAGTGCTAGAAGCCAAAGGGAGCACCTGTTGGTGTGGATTTCAGGCTTTATAATGGGAATGATGAAGGGACCAGTAGCTTCATTGGCCCAGTCGAGTTTTCTTCTATTTCTTACATTATTCTCCCTGGGACACTCATGCCAGGCTATGGAAGGCTGACCTTACCAGGAGTCCTGTCTACTGGGGAGTGTGCTTCGTGAATTCTGAGTCAGGCTTTGATCTAGAAAACCCTTGGCAATGTAACTGATTTCCTAGGATATTGCAGTGAATACACTTTGTGTCCTCTATGTATGTTGTTCAATGCACAGTGGGGTCCGTGCATGGAAGGGCATGGTCTCTAGTCACTTACACTCTTGTAGAAGAAGTCTCATCCTAACCTCGGGTAAGAGGCCGACACAGTCTACCTGCTTGAACATTTAAGCCACCAGCCCTCCAGGGTCTAGTAGTGAACAGGATTCCCCTGCTATCTGAAAGTAGAGCATGAAACCTTTTTGTAAACTGAAGTGGTGTGAGGCGAAGAAGCAAGTTACCTTAGGACACATTCTGCTTGTTGATGCACAAAATCAATTAAGGTAAAGCACAGGTGTTCATGGACACAGTTCAGAGCCATGGCGGTTTGAGGCTGAGATGCTGAGTGTGGTTCCCGGGGAAGGTGGTTGGTGGTGCCCCCTCACTGCAGGGGATGATTTCTGCCTCTATAATGGCTGAACTTGCAGTAAAACAAACCCTGGATGGTATTTTTGCTTTTTACCTTTTTTCATAACAGTGAAAAATCCTCTTAGAATTTCTTTCAGTTAGCATAAATAGGTAACTTTTGTTGTTTTTCAGTTGCTAAGTTGTGTCCGACTCTTTGCGATACCAGTGTATCGGTCTTTTGTAAAAGCAAGGTGACATAAAGCAAACTTTTGAAAATGCTGCTGCTGCTAAGTCGCTTCAGTCATGTCCAACTCTGTGCGACCCCATAGACAGCAGCCCACCAGGCTCCCCCATCCCTGGGATTCTCCAGGCACGAACACTGGAGTGCGTTGCCATTTCCTTCTCCAATGCATGAAAGTGAAAAGTGAAAGTGAAGTTGCTTAGTCGTGTCCGACTCTTAGCGACCCCATGGGCTGCAGCCTACCAGGCTCCTCCATCTATAAGATTTTACAGGCAAGAGTACTGGAGTGGGAAAGGATATGTTCCAAAGCTGTATTCAGGTTTTCCAGAGAGACAGAACCAATAGTATTTGATCTCTCCCTCTCTCTAACTACACCTGTTTGTTATTGTTCAGTCACTAAGTCGTGTTCAACTCTGCGACCCCCTGGAATGCAACATGCCAGGCAACTCTGTCCTCTACTATCTCCTGGAGATTGCTCAAACTCATGTCCATTGAGTAGGTGTTGCTATCTAACCATCTCATCGTCTTCCATCCTCTTCTCCTTTTGCCTTCGATCTTTCCCAGCATCAGAGTCTTTTCCAATGAGTCAGCTCTTCGCATCAGGTGGCCACAGTATTGGAATTTCAGCTTCAGCATTAGTCCTTCCAATGAATATTCAGGGCTGATTTCCTTTAGAATCTTCTGATCGGTAGTCAGACATATTATCCATTGCACCACTGCCCCCCTGCTGATTTCCTTTAGGATGGACTGATTTGATCTCCTTGCTGTCCAAGGGATTCTCAAGAGTCTTCTCCAGCACCACACTTCAAAAGCATCAATTCTTCGGTGCTCAGCCTTCTTTTTAAAGAAGACTGAATGCATGCCTCTACCTCTATCTATCTGTGTCTGGAGTTGGGCTGGAGTAATCTCTATCTGTACCTATATCTGTGTCTCTACATCACTTATAGGAAGATGTTAATTTATTATAGGAATTGGTTCATGTGATTACAGAGGTCAAGAAGTCTCATGATGTGCCACCTCCAAGTCAGAGAACCAGGAAAGCTGGTGGTGCGTAATTCATTCCGAGTCTGAAGGCCCAAGAAGCAGGAGTGTCAGTGTCTGAGAGCAGGAGAAGGTGGGCATCCCAGCTCAAGCCTAGAGCAGATTTGCCCTCCATCTTTTTTTCTTTAAAGCGGAGTTGTTGGTTTTTCTTTTTTTTTAATTATTTGTTTTTGGCTGCACTGGGTTCTTTTTCGTTGCGACGAGCAGGGGCTCCTCTCTACTTGTGGTACATGGGCTTCTCGTTGTGTGGCTTCTCTTGTTCTGGAGCACAGGCTCCAGGTGGCTGGCTTCGGTGGTTGTGGTTCCTGGGCTTTAGAGTGCAGGCTCAGTAATCGTGACACTCAGGCTTAGTCGCTCCACGGCATGTGGAATCCTCCCAGACCAGGGATTGAACCCGTGTCCCCTGCACTGGCAGGCGAACTCCCAACCACTGGACCACCAGGGAAGTCCATTTCCTCCATCTTTTTGTTCTTTTCAGGCTCTCAAAAGAATAGATGATACCCTCCCACCCTGGTGAGAGTGGCTTCTCTTGGCTCAGTTCTAGTGATTCAAATACTTGTCTTTTTTGGAAACACACTCAGACACATCCAGAAATCATGTTGTACTGGCTATCTGGGCATCCCTTTGCCCAAACAAGTTGATGCTTAACATGAACCATCACAAAGGTGGAGTGAGAAGCCTGGTTGGAGTGACGATCCAAAATGATGTTAGAACCTGTCTTTGAAGACGTGATCACTCTTGGTCATCTTGTCCCTGCAGAGTGACCTTGGCCCCTTAAATATTGGATGTGGTTCATTTGAAGTGAGAAAAGAAAGCAGGCCACAGGAAGTTGCTTATTAGTGTCTGAAGCAAAATTCACTGTGTGGATTTAGGACAGTTGCTGTGAGATCACGTGTTGTATAGCATATATAAAATTCCTGGCACCCACTGGATGTTCAGTAAAGGTTCTCAGATTTCCTTAAATCTATCCTGTCCCCTGTTACCCTTAGGATCACTAGGAATAGAGCATTGCAAATTAAACTGTCACAGTAGTACTTTTACATTTAGAATTAAAAAATTTTTGTATTTATTGGAAAGAGCATTCTTATGCTTGAACATTTATCATCCGTCAGTCTCCTGCGTTCATACATCAGTAAAAAAACAAATGAACTAAATTGGCCCGTGGACTCCTTAACATTTCCTATTCAAAGTGTGACCCGTCTAAGCCACCCTCAGTTTGCAGTGTCTTTCTCTTGCATGTTCCTTGCGGTATAGTTCTTAATTCACCCAGGCGGTTGCCCTGGCAGCATTTCTTAAAGAGCACTCCATCCTTGTCCCCAGAACTTTTTTTGCAGGCTGCTGTTGGTTTTGACGCACAGGCTCGGGAAGTGACAATATGTGATGATAACTGTGACACACATTTTAATTTCAGATAGGTTAAAATGTGAATTAAAAATACACATTTTAGGATTAATGAACTGTGGTAGTTTGCCCAGCTTCCTCTGCTCCTCCCAGCTTTGCTAATTGCAGCACTGGGGCAGCAAAATGTCATCTAATTGCCCATAGAATCATGTCCCCTTTTCTGATGTGGTTCAGAAAGCGTGTGGGTAACTTCTGCGTTCCGCTCATCCTCTTTCTCCTACATGAAATCTCCCCAGCTGACAGCAAGCAAACTCAGTCTGCCGCAGCTAAGCATCTATGGCCATAAAGTCAACTCTCGCCTCTTTCCCCATCGCTCATTATGTGCCAGGCACACCAGCCTTCTCCCTGTTCATTACACAGCCCAGGCTTCTTTCTAACTGGGGGCCCTGGCCTTTGTTCTCTCCTGTATCAGTGGTTCTCAACAAGGGGTGTGATGGCCCTTCCTTTGGGGAAAGGAGTGGGGACATTTTTTGCTACCCCAGTGACTACACCGGGACCCTATAGAGATTGGGTGGGTGGTATACAGTAAAGTGAGTCGGCTGTATGTTTACATAGATTCCCCTCTGTTCTGGATTTCCTGCAGTTTAGGTCACTGCAGAGCATTGAGTAGAGTTCCCAGCCCTACACAGTCGGTTCTCATTAGTTAACTCTTGTATACAACATTGTAAAGCAACTACGCTACAATAAAAAAAAGTTACAATGAGTTCTCAGGGGGCCCAGGTGCTTTTACTGTTATTATTTTTTAAGAATTTCTTGTGCAGCAAGGATCTACTGTAGAGCACAGGAAACAGGGAATTCTACTCAGTATTTTATAATAATTTATAAGAGAATCTGAAAAAGAATATATATATGCATAGATTCAGATATATATACACATATGTATGTATATACACATATGTATGTGTTTGTATGTGTGTGTGTATATATATACACACACATGAATCACTTTCTGTACACCTGAAACTAACACACATTGTAAATCAGCTTGTCAATATGTATTTGTGTGTGTGTGCGTGCGCACGCTCAGTTGTGTCTGACTCTTTGTGACCCTGTGGACTATAGCCCTCCAGGTGCCTCTGAACATGGAATTTTCCAAGCAAGAATACTGGAATGGGTTGCCATTTCCTTCTCCAGAGGATCTTCCTGACCCAGGGATCGAACCCGCATTTCTTTTGTCTCCTGCATTGGCAGATGGATTCTTTATCACTGCACCCACTAGGGAAGCAAAAGAAATTTAATATAACTAAAAAAAAAAAAAAGATATTGGGTGGGGTCAGGGTGCTAAGTGTCCTGCAGTGGTCAGGACAGACCCACACAAGGAAAACGATCCCACGAAAATGCCAATAGCACTCCCTTCGAGGAAGCCTGACATCAGCGGCGTTTGCCCTTGACTTTTCTTGGCTCTCTCTCCCTTGTCACTCAGTCGCAGTATGGATAGTATCTTCCAGAAGTGTTGAGAGCACAGCCTACCTGCCTGCCTTGGCTGTAGCCCTGCTCCTTCCAGCCCGGGTCACTTTCTGTCATACCGCTTGGTTTATTCCCACTGCAGTAATTGTCAAAGCTTGAGATTATCTTTTTTGTTTACCTGATTATTGTTATTTTCCTTGTAGTATAGTTGACTTACAAAATTATATTAGTCTCAACTGTACAGTATAGGGACTGAAGATTTTGTGGATTATGCTCCATATAATGTTGACTATATTCCCTGTGCTGTCCATTACATCTTTGTAAATTATTTTATACCTCGTGGTTTGTCCTTCGTGATCCCCTTCATCTGTGATGCCCCTCCCCCGTACTCTTCTCCCCTCTGTAGTCACTAGTTTGTTCTCAGTATTTGTGGGTCTGTTTCTCTTTTGTTATATTTGTTTTTATTGTTAGATTCCATATGTAATTGAAAACGTACAGTGTTTATCTTTCTCTGACATTTCCCTAAGCACAGTATCCTCCATGTCCATTTATGTTGCTGCAAATGGTAAAAATTCATCCCTCTTTTTATGGCTGAGTGTATGCACACACACACACACACACCACATCATCTTTATTCACTCATCTGTTGATGGACATGACACTCAGGTTGCTTCCATGGCGGTTCTTCAAAAAATTAAAAACAGAACTACTGTGTGATCCAGCAATTTAACAAATATCACTCTTAGGTATTTAGCCAGAGAAAATGAAAACACTGATAGGAAAAGATCGGCGTTATTAATTAATTTTGGTTGATGTCCTTCCACTAGCATATGCGTTGAGAGCAAGGCTCTCACCTGTTTTGTTGATTGCTCTGTCCTCAGCGTCCAGAACAGAACCTCATTCTTGCCTGTTTATTGAATAAGTGAACAAATGAACGAAGTCTCAGAATTGTCTGCTAATTACCTCAAGCTTCCAATTAGATAGGGAGCTGCTTTTAACTTGCCCACTTTCCCTGTCTCCTTTTTGGTGAATGACACAGTTAAAAAAAGAAAAGAAGCGACTCAAAAGCCTCGCCAATAGTTAGTTGGCTGTCGTAGTGACCTGCCATTCCTGTTTCTGTTTTCTAAGGAACAGTGTCGTTGCTCATCACTGTCAAAGTGAATTGGATGGGTGATGTCTTAAGCTGATTGCTTCCTGAAAAGTGCTTTATGGCCCACGACTCCCTGGATGTCTCTATTTGGGATGGCAGGACGTGGGGAGGATTATGATGTTGGTCATTGAAAGATGTCTTTTCCACTTAAGCGTTCTTTGAGATTTCCACTGTGAGTTCACAGACCTTTTGATTACAGGGGAGCAAAGATGCATTGGCCTCTTCCTGTGGTTGAGGTGACTAAAGTATCAGCACCTCTTCCTTCAGAAAGGAAGAGAGGAGACTCAGGAGAGACTGTTTAACTAGTGCTCCGGGCTCCTCCTAAGCCAACGACACATTTCTGCCAGTTCCCATAAGATAAATACTTGGCTGCTCTGAACAGGTCGAGCCTGTTAGATGGAATGAGCCTCAAAGATATTAGGCTCTGAGTGACTCTTTTGCAAGAGGGTGAATTTAACTTGGTTAAGGTAGGATACATAGTTAGAGCCACAGTTGGCAACCAGGTATTCTGGTTGTGGCCCCCTTCCTGTAAAGAAGGCTTGTTGATGTCATGGTCGCTGATTTAAGCCATGCACAGTGAAAGGATGATTTAAAGAATGAGAATTCCTTTGTGGTGAGCACATAGCTCAGTTGGTAAAGAATCCGCCTGCAATGCAGGAGACCCTGGTTCGATTCCTGGGTTAGGAAGAGAAGGTATAGGCTACCCACTCCAGTATTCTTGGGCTTCCCCTGTGGCTCAGCTGGCAAAGAATCTGCCTGCAATGAGGGGACCTGGGTTAGATTCCTGGGTTTGGAAGATCCCCTGGAGAAGGGAAGGGGTACCCTTCTAGTATTCTGGCCTGGAGAATTCCATGGACTATAGTCTATGGGGTTGCAAGGAGTCAGACACGACTGAGCGACCTTCACTTCACTTCAGGCACTCTCCATGCCATTTTCTCAAGCTAACCCACCAACCTATGAGGGTGCTACTGTGTTAACCCTGGTATAGATGAGGAATCCAGCTCAGAGGGGTGGGGTGACTTGTCTGAGGTCACAGTGCCAGAGCCAGGGACTCTCATGTTCCTTGCTCTCACAAACCCACATTTTTCTTTTAAAGTAAAATTGATTTACAATGTTGTGTTAATTTCTGTTGTACAGTGAAGTGACTCAGTTATACACACATATACATCCTTTTTTGTGTTCTTTTCCATTATGGTTCATCACAGGATATTAAATGTAGTCCCTGTGCTATACAATAGGACCTCGTTGTTGGTCTATTTTATATATAATAGCCAAACCCGCTGTTCCTAATTGCTATACTGGGTAGGGTTTCCTTCCCGCTTATTATTTACTTTTTAATCTCTGCTCAGATCCAGGGAAAGAGAGAGTATATGAGTGAAGAGAGTTGAAAGATATGGTGAGAGTTTCTCATTATTGAGCCTATCACAGATTTTTAGTTTCTGTCTTGAGTCTCTCCCTATTACATTTCTGATTATACTATACAGTTTGTGTGTGTGTGTGTGTAGTTTCCTTTTGTGAAAAATATTTGAGGAGATTTCTATTTTTGAATCGTTTGTCTTCTTTCCTTCTCTTGCAGGACTTTAGCAAATGTTGCAGAATTCATTATACACAGACATTTTTCCATCCCATTTTGCATTTGAACATCAGAGATGGATCATAAATTGTTTTTTTTTTCTTTACTTTAAATGATGTACTCCAAAAAAAAAAATGATGTACTCCTCAGTCTTTTTTGTCTTGTTTTTGTATAAAAGAAAGCATGTACCTTGCCAAGATTTGATTTTAAGTACCAGCTCTCCATTTCCTTAAAAGGTGCATTCCAGAAAGAAGAGGAGGGGGAAGGCAGTGAGCCAAGATGGGTAGGATTATATGTAGCTGAACAGATACTTTGAGGGCACCACTTCTTAATGAACTGGATTGAACTTCATGTTCGGTAAGCTTAAAAAATAAAGAGAGGCTGTTGTATCATCTTTCTTTGAAATAATAGTTAAAAACAATGCTCTGTGGCTTATAGCACCCTCTTACCAGTATTATTTCATTTAATTGGTTCAAAATCATTCCGTGAGGTTTGTTCTTGCTAAGAATGTGCCTGGCCCTGTGCTTGGTGCTGCCATGTGAGGAAGCACATTTATTGCTCTCAAGGGGTTTCTGATGTAGTAGAGAGGCATGGATCCCTGGAGGAGGGCATGGCAACCCACTCCAGAGGAGCTTGATGGCCTATGGTCCATAGGGTCGCAAAGAGTCAGACACGACGGCAGCATCTTAGCACAGCACAGCACGGCAGAGAGAGGCATGGGTACATATGAAAGAGGTCTCTGAAACATAGATCATATACTGGCCATCACTTTCAGTGGAAAATGACAGAAACCAACTGCAAAGGAGAATTTATTTGCTCACATAGCCAACAAAATCCAGAGAATATAGGTAAATATTCAGATAGCAAAATCTAATGCACAAATGACCCCCTCTCCATCCCACCCAGTCCTTTGGTTTTACTTTCTGACATGTTTATTTGTTTATGGACAAGCTCTCTGCAGAGCAGCAAAGATGGTCCTGGTAGCTCCATGGGTTCATCTTACTGGTTTAAGTCCCCTGGGTAGTAAAGGGAAAATGTCTTTCCTAATATTTCCAACAAATGTTTCAGTGTTGATTCTCACTGGACCCACTTGGGTCTTACGTTTACTCTCAAGCAACTGTGGGGAATCAGGGCAAAGTCTTTTCTTATTGACCAGCTTTGAAACACGGGCAACCTCGTATTCCCCAAGGAGCGGGGTCAGCCACATCAGGAGAAGATGACAGAGCGGGATGGTTTCCAGAGGAAAATGTAGGGGGCTGTTGGAAGAGTAAGGGGGGATGAATTCCAGGCAAAGAGAAGCAACAGAGATCTCACTTCCCAGTGTTTCAAAGACTTTTGTATTGTATTCAGGAGCATGAGGCTATTTCCATGATTAGCTGCTTTTGGCTTTTCTTTCCTGTCTCTGTGTGCAGGGCATGGCTTAATCCATGATTAAACCTTAGCATCTTCCTTCCTCGGTCTCTGCTTTCTACCTTCTCAAATGTGAGCGCTTCATGGCTTCGTTGGTCACATATCCAAAGAGGGATTTCAGATTGTTTATCTCTAGCTTTGATATTTGTGACACATGTATGCCTCTGATTTCTAATGCTTGTCTTGAACTACCCTCCAGTTAGGTTTACATTCACATCAAACTCTCCATGTTACACACCCAGCATATCCACAGTTCCATGGAATCCCACTGGGCTTCCCCAAATCCCAAGTCGTTGAAGGTATCAGGGGTCCACAATACCCAGTTATCACCTTAGCATTCCAGACAGTTAACTATTATGGTCTGCTCCAGTAACAGGACAGTTATAGGAAGCCTTGCATATTTCAGCAAGGAAGAAGCGATGGAGCTGTCTGATGATAAACACATGGGCTTCCAGGGCCAGTACACTTGCCTTTGAATCTTGGCTGTTGAATCCATCCTCTTGTCTGTGTGACCTTGGGTGAGTTATTGGACTTTTCTTTCTCAGTTTGCTCATCCATAAAAATAGGGATAATAATAGTAACTACTTAAGAGTGATGTGTGAATCAAATGAATTATACATATAAAGCGATCAGAAGAGTGTTATCACATAATCATTTTAAAATGTTAGATATTTATTTTGGGCACAAGGTGAAGAGTAAATCAATTAATCAATCAGCATATCAGAAAAGTCAATATTTTGTAAGACAGTTAATCTTTTTTTGTTTGTTTGATGGGTCTTATACTCGTTTCCTTTGACTCTCACATGCAGTTCTACCTCCTTCTCTAGCTACTCAGAATGAGTCTAGAACATGGTAGCTTTGCAGATTTTTCCCATCATTTGTGTAATCCCATCCCATTATTCCCTTCTCCAGTTTAGGTAGTCCAAATTCTAGACTAAATGTCTAGTTGACATTTTCTAGGCCTTTGACCATCCTCTCTATTCCATTCTGGATCACCTCAGTTTTGTCAACATTCTTCTTCAAAAGAAATGTTCAGAAATAAATTCAGTATTCCATCTACTGTCTAAAATGCCTGTTTTAGAAGGCTCATCTTCTTTGTTCTTTATACTCTACCTCCTTTAACCCACTAATGTAATTTGACATTGAATTTATTTTTTAAAAATTATCTATATCACAAAGTTGACTAAAAATGAGCCTGTGGTCAACTAGGATTCCCAGTAGACATTTCCGTTTGTCCCAATTTTGACCAGATATCTTTATTTAACCATTTTTTCTAATTTAAGTATAGTTGACTAACAATGCAATGTTAGTTTTAGGTATGCAGCAAAATGACTCAGTCACACACACACACATTCTTTTTCAGGTTCTTTTCCATTGTAGGTAATTATAAGATACTGAATATAGTTCTGTGCTATACAGTATGTCCTGGTTATTTTATCTGTTTTATATATGGTAGTGTGTATATGTTAATCTCAAGCTCCTGATTTATCCCTCCCCCTCCTTTTCCCTTTGGTAACCATAAGATTGTTTTCCATGTCTGTGAGTCTGTTGTGTACATAAGTTCATTTGTATCATTTTTTAAAGATTATATCTGTAAGTGATATGGTGGCTCAGACAGTAAAGAATCTGCCTGCAATGCAGGAGTTTGATTCCTGGGTTGGGAAGATTCCCTGGAGGAGGGAATAGCTCCCCACTGCAGTATTATTGCCTGGGAAATCCCATGAACAGAGAAGCCTGGCAGTCTACAGTCCATGGGATCACAGAGAGTTGGACATGACTGAGTGACTAAGCATAAGTGATATCATATGATATTTGTTCTTCTCTGCCTGACTTTGCTTAGTATGATAATCTCTGTGTCCATCCATGTTGCTGCAAATGGCATTGTTTCTTTTTTATGGCCGAGTAATATTCCATTATATATGCCACATCTTTATCCATTCCTCTGTCAGTGGACATTAGGTTGCTTCCATGTCTTGGCTATTCTAAATAGTGCTGCTGTGAACATTGGGGTGAATGTATCTGTTCAAATTAGAATTTTCTTCAGATATATGCCCAGGAATTGGGTTGCAGGATCATATGGTAACTCTGTTTTTAGCTTTTTAAGGAATTTCCATAGTTCTTTTCAATGTACATTTGGACCAACAGTGTAGGAGGGTTCCTTTTCCTTTTTCTTCACACCCCAGATATTTTTTATAGTTGTATTTTTAGTGGGTGTAGGGATTTGCCTGAAATTTAATTCTGTCATCCAGCACACTGGGTAATAAAGCAAGCTTGGTGTGAAATACAAAATTAATAAATGGCATATATGAGAGAGAAAAGGTTCAGGTGCATATAGTAGGAATGTCCCAAATAACAGTGACTTAAAATAAGACATAAAAGAAATCCCAGAGTTGAGCTTGCTGTAGCATAGTCTATAGATTCTCCATGGCCATCAGGGACTCAGGCTCCTTTAAACAGGTGTTTCTCTGTCTTTAACATGCTGCATCAGAGTTCAAGACAGCTGCTGCGACTCTAGCCATTGCATTCATACTCTAAGTGGGAGGAATAGAGGAGAGAAAATATGGGACACATTTCTTCCTTTTATAGGAGTCTTCCTGGAAATCTTGAGGAACACTTCTCATTGTCCAGGACATAATCACATGGCCATGTCTAGTTGCAAGGGAGGCTGGGAAATAGTCTTTTGGCTAAGGAGCTATGTACCCAAATAAAAACGAGAATTCTATTACTAAAAGTGGAAGAAAGACTAAAGGGCAACGGACAGTTTTGGCCACAGATATGTTGTTGATAACATCTTGAGCAAGGTCATGTATTGCACAACCAGAGACCTTCCCGAATATGACTCTGAGTAGATGATCACTCCATCAGCATTCTGAAAGGGTTGTTCTTAGACCATATCCAATTTGTTAGAGATGCTTATTAAAGATGCAGAATCCTGGGCCATGTCCTATATTTTTATACACATTAAATATTTTATTACGCCCTTAAAAATCAATTTTATTGAAGTATACTTTACAGTTAATACAGTTCACAAAATGCAAGTGTTAAATTGTCATGTTTTGATGAATATATACAGTCACGTGTACCATCAAGGTATAAAACATTTATATCACCCCGAAAGTTTCCTTGTGTTCCTTTGCTGTCCCCTCCTAAGAAATATAATTCATGTCAGCTTTATGTTTGCCTTGCCTAGAATTTTATATAAAAAGACTATATAGTACATAATTATTTGTACACCATTAAATTTTGATATGCAGTGATCTATGTGATTTCAGTGAAAAGAAGTTCTGACTTAACTATTGTTTCATCTTAGTCTGGTGTCTATAGGATCATTGGACAATTTGTCAGGTATTATATTTGACAAATTTTGAGACATAAATCTCCACTGTATACTGGCTTTCCCTTTCCTTTTAATCCAATTAAGTAATCCTCTAGGTCTTAATGTAGATTTCACTTCCACTGAAAAGTCTTCTTCATTCCTCTTGTCATGCATCAGATATGCCTATTCTATACACTTCACTGCTTCATGGATTTAACCTGTTGATTCTAAGCTTACTCTAAGTCTGCTCTAATTAGACAGTGAGCTTCTTAGGGGCAGTGCCTATTCCTTGCTCACCATTGAATCCCCAGTGCCTACTTTTTGTGACAATACCTTTTGTTTTTTTCAAGTGATTAAATGAACACAAAACGGTGTTACAAGTGCAATAATTTGATGTCAAGTGCTATAGGTTTATATGGCTGAGGAGGTTCAGAGAATGACTTGTAGAAATTGTCATCTGGACCTTGAAGGAAATTTTCTAGGCAAAGAATGGGATGAGAGCAGCCTGAGTAAAGCAGTCCGTGTGCACAGAAGGCATGGAGTTATGAGTGAATGTGAGGTGCTTGAAGAGGAAAGAAGAGTTACAAGTGATCAGAGCATGAGATGTATAGAAATTGAGGAGGGGATCAAGCTGTGAACCAAAAGTTGGTGTTAACCATTGGGCTTCCCTGTTGGCTCAGGTGGTAAAGAATCCACCTGCAATGCAGGAGACCTGGGTTTGATCCCTTGGTTGGGAGGATCTCCTGGAGAAAGGAATGGCTACCCACTCCAATATTCGTGTCTGGAGAATTTCATGGACAAAGGAGCTTGGTGGGCTACAGTCCATGGAATCGAAAAGAGTCGGACATGACTGAGTGACTAATACTTATTAAAATAATCCTAAAAGAGGGATAACCTCAGATATGCAGATGACACCACCCTTATGGCAGAAAGTGAAGAGGAACTAAAAAGCCTCTTGATGAAAGTGAAAGTGGAGAGTGAAAAAGTTGGCTTAAATCTCAACACTCAGAAAACTAAGATTATGACATCTGGTCCCATCACTTCATGGGAAATAGATGGGGAAACAGTGGAAACCGTGTCAGACTTTATTTTTGGGGGCTCCAAAATCACTGCAGATGGTGACTGCAGCCATGAAATTAAGACGCTTACTCCTTGGAAGGAAAGTTGTGACCAACCTAGATAGCATATTCAAAAGCAGAGACATTACTTTGCCAACAAAGGTCTGTCTAGTCAAGGCTATGGTTTTTCCTGTGGTCATGTATGGATGTGAGAGTTGGACTTCGAAGAAGGCTGAGCGCTGAAGAATTGATGGTTTTGAACTGTGGTTTTGGAGAAGACTCTTGAGAGTCCCTTGAACTGCAAGGAGATCCAACCAGTCCATTCTGAAGGAGATCAGCCCTGGGATTTCTTTGGAAGGAATGATGCTAAAGCTGAAACTCCAGTACTTTGGCCACCTCATGCAAAGAGTTGACTCATTGGAAAAGACTCTGATGCTGGGAGGGATTGGGGGCAGGAGGAGAAGGGGACGACAGAGGATGAGATGGCTGGATGGCATCACCGACTCGATGGATGTGAGTCTGAGTGAACTCAGACTTGGTGATGGACAGGGAGTTGGTGATGGACAGGGAGGCCTGGCGTGCTGTAATTCATGGGGTTGCAAAGAGTCGGACACGACTGAGCCACTGAACTGAACTGAAAAGAGGGAGAGAAGCGTATCTTTGACATGGGAAACACCCTGGGCATTATTCTTGACACTCATGTAAGTCCTCTTTCCATTGATTTCTTGCCAAGTAGAGGCTTGTGAACATGATAGTCAGAGACAGCCTTGAGTGCTAGTCCTGAAGGTAAAACTAGAAATCTGTTTCAGCACCATGCTTGTGGACAGCACCTATTGGAAAGTTGAGCTTTTGCTGCCTTCTACAGGTCAAGATCGGAGAAGGCAATGGCACCCCACCCAGTACTCTTGCCTGGAAAATCCCATGGATGGAGGAGCCTGGTGGGCTGCAGTCCATGGGGTTGCTAAGCGACTGAGCGACTTCACTTTCACTTTTCACTTGCATGCATTGGAGAAGGAAAAGGCAAGCCACTCCAGTGTTCTTGCCTGGAGAAGCCCAGGGACAGGGGAGCCTGATGGGCTGCTGTCTATGGGGTCGCACAGAGTCGGACACGACTGAAGCAACTTAGCAGCAACAGGTCAAGATGGAGGCTTCCCTGGTGGCTCAGGGGTAAAGAGTGGCCAATGCAGGAGCCACGGATTTGATCCCTGGGTTTGGAAGAGCCTCTGGAGAAAGAAATAGCCACCCACTCTAGAATTCTTGCCAGGGAAATCCCATGGACAGAGGAGCCTGGCAGGCTACAGTCCATAGGGTCACAAGAGAGTCAGACATGCCTGAGCAACTAAACAGTAACAGGCCAAGAGGCCAAGATGTTTAACATGTCTGCATGTCTCCATGCAGGACATGGGACAGGATAAGCCCCTAAACCTGTGGTCCAGAGCATTTATGCTTCCAAATAAAAAGTAACAAGTACCTTGTTGGCTCAGGGATATTGCATTTCCCCATAGAATTCTCATTACTCAGGTAGATGTCATTTTTGCTGCTCTTTTACAGAGAACTGAGGCACACAGAGAATGATGGGTGGCAGGTCTAGGACTCAAGCTTGGGTCTTCCTGACACCAGTATCTGTGCTCTGGGCCACTACACTTGTCTTCCAGCCAGCACTAAAAGAGTCTTGTGGAACTCTCCAACTTCCGTCCGATGCCCAGGCATGGGTCTCTTCTCAGTGGGGCACCAGCTTTGTAGATACTTCATAGTTGGAATCTTGCTTGAGCCAGCTCAGTAATAGCCAGGAGTGGTGGAAGGCAAGAGGGTTTGTCCTAGCTTGCTTCCTCCTGAGTTTGAAAGGATGCTCACAGATAAATGTGTCAGCTGGCAAGCAGGTGTATGCATCTTAATGTTCTAGCGATTGCACCTGTAAAAGGGAAGTTAGTGAAATTCAGGAATTAAGTCCCTTTCTCTCTCTCTTGCCAGTAGGAGTCTTTGAAGCTCCAGTGGAAAAAACCTTGGCTGCTATCTCACTAATCTCATTTGTAATTATGCTTCCTTAATGATGGTCTGGGTTCTGGTCAGTGGGAGGTCAAGTTCCAAGTCTGTGGGAGAGATGTGTTGAGTTCTCCCCAGAGAACTCCTGGCTCTGCTTGGATGGGTGTGCTTACATATGGCATAAGCATTTCTTTCTTAATGGTTGCATGCCACTCCTCCTCGCTTTAAAATGAGCCCATACTGTGCCCCATTAGCTGAAATTGACATGATGGTTATTTTCAATGCCGTTTCTTTAAAGAACTGTCTTGCTGAGCCTTGCTTGCTTTTCCCTCGTGCTAAGTGGAATGAAGAACCCCTGGGAGAGTGTGGTGGCAGTTTTTCACAAGCTGCAGAGCCCGGCTCCTTCCTTCCCACCCTCACATCTACAGCTCAGAGAGCATCACACATTATACAGACATTAAGGATTCCTCTCTCAAGGCAGAATCCTCTGGAAATCTCAGAATCAAAAAGCTCCATGATAAAAATGCATGAAGCAATATCCTTATTGGTAAACCTACATATCCAGCTGAGATACTGCCCATGATAATGCAATTTTCTATGCAAAAAGGGTTTATCTCCATCCAAATATTATTCCACATCATTATTCATTCTGAGGAAGTGATTGCTGTCCTAGGTTAACTGATTGAACTTTTGGAACCAAAGCATCAAGCTTATCTTACTGTCTATTGCCTGACTTCTCAAGAATTGCCATTAGGTTTGTAAGAATGAATAAATGTACACTCCATTAGGAAATATTAAAGTTTTTATATTGGTTTAGGATAAAAACAGGATTAAAGGAGGGCATTTGTAAGGTTCAGTACAGCATGAAATTGAAATTTTTTTGGTATATGAAATGTACAATATGAATAGTTCTTCCCATTTTCTGGGGTGGGGGGCAGATTATAGACAGTGGACAAACCACTGCCAAATTCACCTGTAGATGCTAACATGGGGGAAGCAGGAAAGCCCATCTTGGTATTTCCTGAGTCTGTGTCTATTAATGATCAGATTCTTAAACAACAATGACAGCAACAACAATGATAATTACACCAATAAAGCATCACTCAAGTTTAAATACATGTCAGGCACTGTCTTCATGCTTGTCTTATCTGTAAGCCGTTTTTTAGAGTGATTAAGAAGCTGAAAGAAGCCTGCTTTGGTTTTGAATTCATGTTCTGTCTCTTAATGTCTGAGTTTCAACAGGCTGCTATTCTCTCTCTGTGTCAGTTTCCCATTTTTAAAAGGGTTAATCACAACTTTGTATTGCATGAGGTTGTTAAAAGAATTAAATTATGTAACATGGGTCTAGAAACACAAGAGGCTATAAACAAATGTTGATAGTTTATTATTATTATTGTTACTGCTGTTATTATTATGATATTTTAGTGGCTCTTCAGAAAACTTTAGACATTATTAGTTCCGTTTTCCAGCTGCTGACATTAAGGCTGATAGTGTAGAAATGGGTTATTTTCCGAAGAAGCTGAGAGAATAAACACGTGCTATTCTGGTTTGCTGTTGCCCTATAACTGACTCACAGAATTCTGTACTGTGTGACAGGAGGCGGTTTATTAGGCTCGTGGATTCTGTGAGGAAGGAACACACCGTGCCCAAGGTTGGCATGTCTCTGCTTCACAGTGCCTGGGGCCTTAGCTGGGCGAACCTGAATAGCTTGGTGCTGGAATCCTCTGAAGGCGTCTTAATTCATTTTTCTGGGGCCTGGGCTGGTATGTCACAAAGGCTGGGCTCAGCTGGGATGGTTGATTACGATGCCATCATGTGGACTTCGTCACAGCATGGTGACCTCAGGGCAGTCAGACTCCTCACACTTCTGCTCAGGGCTCCCAGAGTGAGCCCTCTAGTGACAGGTAGAAGCCTCAAGGACTTCCCAGGTGGTACTAGTGGCAAAGAAGCTGCCTGCCAATGCAAGGGACTCAAGAGACATAGGTTCGATATCTGAGTCAGGAAGATCCCCTGGAGTAGCAAATGGCAACCCACTCCAGGATCTTGGCTGGAAAATCCTATGGGCAGAGGAACCCAGTGGGCTACAGTCCATGGGGTCGCAGAGTCGAACACGACTGAGCGACTAAGCACACACAGAGAAGCCTCATGGTCTTTAATGAGGAAGTCACATAGCATCATCTTGTTATCCAGGGGTCAAAGGTGATGAGCCCACCTGCATTGACTTCCCTTTTCCATGAAACAAGTGTCACAGGCTTTGCGGCAGGCTCACTTCGCAGTGTTTTTTAGCCACCATACATGCTCTTGGGACTTGATGTTACCTTTGTGTCTGGATGTAGACTATTACTTGCTTCAGCTAATACGGTGTAGCTCTTGGACAGCTCAGACTATTCAGTGCTTGAGGAACTTTCTCAGTACTCGTGAGCCCAGCCCTCGGCGGTGTTGCCATCTTGGAAGCTCTTTGCATTCACGCATGCACAGTTTCTCTTCTATGAGGATTTCGGTTGCCACTCACCTGTACTGCCTCGTGTGTGTGTGTGTGTGTGTGTGTGTGTGTTCATCATTCCAGCCTATTACTTCATTCTCCTTTTCGCCTCTTTCCTTCTAATTCTTTCTTTCCAGTGGATTCAATTAGTTCTCTTTGCTGCTTTAGCAATAATGCAGTTCCCTCTGCAGCATTCGAATGAACCTCTCTCATTATTTCATTGAGATTGTTGTTATGTTTGAAAACTTGAGGGCAGGGCAGGCAGGAAGAGAGGAATGTTAATTTGCAGGGAGTCCCTGTTGTGTGGTGGGAAGGCCGCTGAAGAGGAGCCAAGAGGCTGCCACTTGATGTGCCTGCGATACAGAAAGAATTGATGAAAGATGCTTAAAGCCGCCCCTGCGCCCCTGCCTCTTGTGTCTGCACATGCCGAGATTCAGGACCTTACAGGAAGGTGTCACGTGGGTCCTGGCCAGAGCCTGGTTTGAAATGGCTCATCACCATCTCTGCCCACTTGAGAAGAGGGCTTTTCCTGGAAAGTGTGTTTGGATGCTGGTGGATGCACGTGTGCTAACGTGTCCGTGTGCCTGGCTTCATTCATTTTCCGCTCTGTGCTCTCCAGTCATGGAGATGTCCGTTCATTGTGGCCATCACTGGGCAAAGGCAGGAGGTGGCAGAGACCAAGCTGAGGATCCTTGTAATCTGACTCACAGAATGTCAGAGAATGTTACACAAAGCCAGGAATTAAGCTCCGGGAGCGCCGGAGTGACGTTGATTATGTAGGAATGACATGGAAATAATTACAAAACACTCTGGGTTTTTGTTAGGAATCTGTGTTTCGAGTCCCCTTTCAGGAGTTTGAAATGTCATCAGTTAGCTGAATAGTGCGCACAGACCTGCATTTCATTCGTGCTTCACACTGGGCTAAACAGGAATCATATTTGTTACTAGACTGAAGAGCCTCTTAGTGGAAAAAAACATGAACTTGTGGGGAGTAGGCAGGACTAGATTTCAATCTAATTGCCTTTCATGTTTTCCACTGCTATTTGGCTTACTCGCAGTGGTAGTATTTGTGGGGAATGAGGATTAGACTGTTTGCTGGGAGGTTAGAGTGAGAAAAGACGGGTCTGCTGCCATTGGTGGTTGAAAGGAAGTCCCTAAGTTGTTATGCATTCGATTGTTAAAAAAAAATGGCTTCCCCACTGTGTTTCTGTGGCTCGTGTAAGTTTTAAATCTGCTCTACTGCTTCCATTTCCTTTTATTTTCTTTTTTATCCTAAGATTTAATCTGGGGTTGTCTGGAAGCTTCCAAGCCAGGGAGCAGTTCAGACCAGCTTTGGGAAATGCAGGTGGAGATTGGACTAGGAAGGGCCATCCCAGTTCCTTTTACTCTGTGAATAAATATGTCATGAAAAGAGAACTTTCATGAAAGACTCTGAGGGTCACAGTCACTAATTATGCAGACTAATTATCAAATCAAGGTGTTGGGCTCTTCTCCAGAATCACTCAGCCCACTCTAGATGTATTTCACATTTGCAAATGACCAGCCGAATGGGCCAATTGAACACTATTATTAATAACCTGGAGACGTAAAATAGAGATGCTTTGAGGGGCGTGCAGATATGTGTACTTGGACAAGAAAGGCCATTCTGCACATGAAAAATGAGATCTTAGAGTTGGGCAAGAATGAGAGAAAAGTTTAGCAATTAATCACATTGGTTATAATGAGAGGAAATCAACCTGATAAAAGGATTTGTCTGAATGGATTATACGGAAATTTAAAAGAAGGAGGAGAAAAGCAACAAAGGGCATTGCTGGCTTGGGAATTGGGCTCTTTCAGAATCCTCAATCAATTCTGCATTTCCTCAATAGCCACGTGAAACAAGGCTCTCTCTTCATTGTCTGAGATTAACCACTAACTGCAAACCATACATTAAATGAAGTATCGAGTATTTGTCTTCCAAAAATACACTTGAAGGCTGTTTATTTCCCCGATAGGTCTTCTATGATGCATTTAGGTGCCATATTGCTAAATACATACTGTACTTTCATATCTGCACCAACTCCGCTCCAACTGCCTTACTTAGGGAGCAGCTGTGCGGGGGCCACACAATTACAGATAGAGTTTTTCTCATAAACCGTTTAATTGTTTGCTTCTGGAAACAATTAGACTGACGGTATTATAGAGTGAGTGTCGTATTGCAGCCAGCAATCCTCTTTATGAGTTTTCTTAGCAAAATACCATGTTGACATATGCCAGGCTTGCAGAGAAGATTCACTTATATGATGGCCTGACCTCCAAGGCAATAGGGCTCGGGAGACATTTCCCCAGAAGGATGGCACTGCAGAGAGGAAGTCAGCCTGGAAACAAGTGTTGTCCTGGCACGGGTTGCTTCTGATCAGGCTGGCACTGGCTGTGGACGCCTTACCTCCTCGGCTGCAGCGGACAGGGGGTGGGGAACGCTGAATCTCATGAATAGCGCAGAGGGTGACTCAAGGCATTTGTCCAGACCAATGGGCTTTCACAGAGATGTGGAGGTTTGCAAAGCCCCAGTAGGTAAGGTGCTTTGGGAAGGAGTCAAGTGTTGGAACCTTCGTTTTACAGGCCAGGTCTCATGACAGCAGTGCTCAGTGGGCAGCATGGCCTCACAGGCTCTTCTCCCCACGGTGCTGCTGCCTTTCCGTTGGGTGTTTGGTTAGGCAGCTTTGCGTTCTGTGCTTTTCCTGCACAATGATCTTATTTAATCCTCAGAAGCACTTTATGAGTTTGTGTTGTTATTATCATGTCTGTTTGACAGATGAGGAAACTGAGGTTTAGTGAGTTAAGTGGTTTTCCCAAGGTCACTTAGTGATGATAAGAGACAAGTCCTCGTCTCAATCTTAAATCTGTCATCAGGTTCTAAACCCCAGACTCTCAACAGCTATAATATACGGCTTCCTAGAGAACACTTTAATAAGGACAAGAGATTTCTTATTCCCAGTGGTTGTTTTGTGTTATTTTGTTTTGCCACAAAGGCCAGTTAAAAGCACCAAAGAAGTGGGTTCTACTCATTCAATTGATTATTTCCTCCCTTAGTAATCATTTTATTCATATTATTCAGCATCTACAATGTTCCAGATACAGTGGTGGACATAAATCTATAGCAATGTCTTCATGAAGCTTTCTAAAGGAGGTGGATGGCAGACATAAAAAACACAGGTAAACAAAAATATAGGCAAAGCAAATTTTATTCAGTGAGAATTACTAACAAGCACAACAGTGTAATAATTATTGACTTTGTTGTGGTTCTTAAGATTGGGGTGATTGAGAAAAGCTTTTCAAAGGAGGTTTCATCTGAATTGAAGCCTGAATCATAAGAAGGAGCTCATCTTGGAAAGAGCTACAGAAAGAACAAGTTCAAAGTCCCTGGTAAGGGAATGAGTGTGGTGAATTTGAGGGACTTAAATAAAGCCAGTGTCTGGACTAATCCTTGACAATTGTTCCTAAGGTCTTGGTGAGGAGCCTTCATTTATACTCCATTCATCCATCCATTCACCCACCCACCCACGCA
The DNA here is from genome assembly GCF_027580195.1 of Bos mutus. Classification (NCBI taxonomy): domain Eukaryota; kingdom Metazoa; phylum Chordata; class Mammalia; order Artiodactyla; family Bovidae; genus Bos; species Bos mutus. The sequence continues at coordinate 18,669,623 of NC_091641.1, read as the reverse complement.
CTCATCCATCTACTCACTCACCCACCCAGTCGTCCACCCAGCCAGCCAGTCATCCATCCCATCCTCCCAGCCAGCCAGCCAGTCAGTCATCCAGCCTGCTACCCATCCATCCAATCAATATTCATGCAGATTTACTCTACAATGAGCCCCATCGCTAGCAGAGCCAGAGAGATGGGTAAGACATGATTCTTGCCTTTAAGAAGTTTCTGTGCTATTGAGAAAGACAGAAATTAATATAAACAATGTGAAAAGTGTGTACACCACATAATGTTCAGTGTACTAAGGGAGTCCTAAAGATGCAGTGATGAACTCTGCCAGGAGTGTCAGAGAAGACGTCACTGAAGAGGTGACATCCCTGCTTTGGAGAAAAAGGGGTTTTCCCAGGTAGAAAAGGAGTAAGAAGAAAGTGCATATACGAAATGCAAAGGTGGGTAAACCATGGCACCCATTCAGTCAGTTCAGTTCAGTTGCTCAGTTGTGTCTGACTCTTTGCAACCCCATGGAATGCAGCATGCCAGGCTTCCCTGGCCATCACCAACTCCCAGAGCTTGCTCAAACTCACATCCATCGATTCGGTGATGCCATCCAACCATCTCATCCTCTGTCATCCCCTTCTCCTCCTGCCTTCAATATTTCCCAGCATCAGGGACTTTTCCAAGGAGTCAATTCTTCGCATCAGGTGGCCCAAGTATTGGAGTTTCAGCTTCAACATCAGTCCTTGCAGTGAATATTCAGGACTGATTTCCTTTAGGACTGATTTCCTTAGGAGATGATGGAGTGAGACTGTGCTGTGTGGGGAGGTGAGGACACTTTTGTATTCTGGGTCAGAAGTTATAAAATGAAAGTCACAGGTTACACTTGACCTGCCGCTCTGCTTCGTTCAGCCTGGATGGAGATTTTCAAAAGTAAATCTCATTTCCCAGTTTTAGTTAGGAGATTCATACACAGATCTCCAGACTTCTAGCTTCTCTTGGAAAATTCAGAAAATCCAGCAATGCTGAGTCCACCTTGGGATGACCGTCCAGTCAAGGCTGCTCTTTTCCTCTGGGGCACACACCCTCCACACTGCATCAGTCCTGCCCTCCCAAACGGTGTCCCCACATTGAAGCTGAATATCAGTTTTCTTTTATCATCACACTTGCACTGGTGTTTGAGAAGAAAGAGGAAAGTAAAATATTTCCTTTCCTTATGTCTCTATTAAAAAGCAGGAAAACAAAAGCTAGACTGAGAGGTCTGTCTCTTTCAAGAAAAGAGAGGGAGAAAACATATTTCTTTGTGGAAGTGGAGAATATTCTTTGATCTTTAATATGCAAACAAAGTATGTCAGTGTGGAAAGGATACAGCTCTGGGTGGCATAGATACACACACACACACACACACACACACACACACACACAGGCCTGCTTGTTTCTTTCTCTTTTTTTAACTTTTTATTTTCTGTTGGAGTATAGCCGATTAACAAACAATGTTGTGTTGGTTTCAAGTGAACAGCGAGCGAAGGGATTCAGCCATACAAATACGTGTATCCATTCTCCCTCAAATGCCCGCATGTTTCTTTCCTTTATGTTACCTCTTTGCTCTTGAAAGACATTTGAGTCTGTAACCCTTACTGCAGGAGCCACGGGATCTTGGAAGAATTTTAAGCAGAGAAGTGACACAGATGTGGTTGGAACCGTGATTTAGTAAAATCACTCTGGTTGTTGATGATGATGGTTTTACAGTTGGAGGGGAAGATGCTGGACAAATCTACAAATAGAAAGGGTGTTCCAACTCTCTAGTTGAAGGTGGGTCTGAATGAGAGTAAGGAAGCAAGCGACAGGAAGAATTGAGAGCGAGGGCAAGATGAGAGACTGAGATGGAACCTGTAAGGGATGAGTCACATAGCAACCAGTTGTACCCCTTCTCCTTCTCTCATTTCACCCCAAAGGAGATCTCAGGTCTTCAGATTCAGTAGTGACCACAACCTTCCTGTGGAGGCAGAGAGACCTGCAGCCTCTCAAAACCTACGCTCTCTCCCTGTAGTGAAGCAGTTTTGTTAATAAAGATGATCTTTAGTGAAACAGATATCACTGGTGCTGGTGCAGAAAGATAAGGAAAGATAAAGATTGGAGTGGAAAACACTGTTTATTTTTTTTTTTAAACAAAGACCTAACAACGTAGCACAGCAAAGAAGCGAAACTGCTTTGATGTTATCTTTTCTGCACCTGATGGTGAAAGTCTGTGAAACTTCATGTTTCATTGAAACAAGTGGAGCAAAAAATTCATTAGAATAGCTCCTTCAACTCTTGTCCCGAAAGTATGTCTAATCTATTTAATAAGGTCAAGAATAACCTGAGGGTAGCTACCTAGCCATATGTTTCCTATGTTAGTTTAGCAAACCCTTACCTGTGTTTACAGTTTAATCAAATCGTTTTCCTGTATATTCAGAGTTGTCATGTAAGATTGAACAGCTTGTGCCCTGCACAACTCTAGGAGGACATTTCACCTAGAACCCAATGTAAATGAAGCTCACTGGATGTAAGCCCTGTTCAACCCCACAGGACTATACTAAGCGGCCCTGTTAGATTAAATTAATTCCAATACAACACTGTTTTGACTTCTGTACCTTTGTTGCATGTTTGAAGATGGGAAGTACGACTCCTCCAACTTCATTTGAAACCTGGCTTCAAATATCAAACACTTACGGGCTTGAGACCTTGGGCAAGACCTTTAACTACCTTGCACCTTACGTGCCTTACCTTTAAATGAGATACAGGTATGATACCTACCTTCATCCTAGGCTCTGGGGCCTGACTGCCTGGGTTTGCACCTTTCTGCCACCTTCTGGTTGAGGGACTTTGACAAAACTCGCTTAAACTCTCTGTGCTGTCATTTTATCGTTCATAAGATAAGATGATAGTAGCGCATGTACATCATAGAATTATCAAGGATTAAATGAGTGAATATATGTAAAGTGTGCAGGAGAGCGCTGCCCATAGTAGGTGTTATAAAGGCCAGGTCTCGCTATGGTAAACGCTTGATGCTGTATCTGGTCTATAGTAATAGCACAATGAAGATGATTATTTTAACTCTGAGAGCAAAATATTGCTTGTTTTGTTGGCTTAGGACCTTATATCCTCCCTTGAACTTGCCCCTGGCTCTGTAGGGCCTTGGGAAGACCTCAGGGACTGATACTTAGTAGGTGTTAAGTTAGTTGGATGACTGATACATGCTACGTAGTTGCTAAGTCACGTCTGGCTCTTCTGTGACCCCATGGACTGTAGCCTGTCAGGCTCCTCTGTCTGTGGGATTTCCCAGTCAAGAATACTGGAGTGGGTTGCCATTTCCTCCTCCAGGGAATCTTTCTGACCCAGGGGTTGAACCTGCATCTCCTGTGTCTTCTGCTTTGACAGGCAGATTCTTTACCGCTGAGCTACCTGGGAAGGTACATCAGCCTTGCCGATCGGGTTTTGAAAAGACTAGAATGAAGTAATCCCAGTTCAAGCCATTGAAGCGGGAGATCATAAGAGTTTCTTTTCCCAAAAGAATAGTAGTAGAGTCCTACTCTGTATAAAAATATATTTAATTTCATACTTTAAAGGTTTTTTCCCTTACATATGGGATCTAAAAAAGAAATAATACAAGTGAACACATTTACAAAAGAGAAAGAGACTCACAGACTTAGAGAACAAACTTATGGTTGCCAGGGCTGGGGGTAAGGAAGGATAGGGAGAAGGGATAGTTAGGGAGTTTGGAATCACCATGTACACACTGCTATATTTAAAACAGATAACCAACAAGGACCTTTTGTATAGCACAGCGAACTCTGCTTAATGTTATGTGGCAGCCTAGATGGGAGGGGAGTTTGGGGGAGAATGGATACATGTCCATGTATGGCAGAGTCCCTCTGCTGTGCACCAGGAACTATCGCAGGATTGTTAACTGGCTGTACTCCAATATAAAAAAAAATATTTAAAAAAAGAAATTAAGACACACACAAATTTATTTTTATACTTTAAAGTTATACTTTAATTAATTAATTTGCCATTTATACTTTAAAATTTATCGATTGCCATTTTTTGCATCTTTTAAAAAACAGACTTTTTAAGAGCAACTTTATATTCACAGCAAAATTGAGGCGGCACAGAGATTTCCCTTCCCACACGCGCATTGCCTCCCCCATTGTCAGCACCCCCAACCGGAATGGTACCTTTGTTACAGCCTCAGTGTAGTGGTACCTTTGTTGTCATCTGCAGCGACACATCATGGTTACCAAAGTCTGTAGGCTGTCATTCATGATGCTGTACATTCTGTGGGTTTGGACAAATTTCGAACCACATGAATCAGACATTATAATATTGTATAATATCTTTTCACTGCCCCCCAACTCCTCCGGGCACTGCCTAGTCACCTCTCTGTCCCCAACCCTTTGCAACCCCTGATCTTCTTTTTACTGCCTTCGTAGTTTTGCCTTTTCTAGAATGACATACAGTATATAGCCTTTCCATACTGGCTCCTTTTATTTAATAACATGCATTTAAGGTTCCTCCATGTCTTTTCATGGCTTGATAGCTCATTTCTTGTTGCGCGCTGAATAATATTCCATTGTCTGGAGGAACCACAGTTTATCTATTCACCCACTGAAGGGCGTCTTGGTTACACCCAAGTTTTGGCAGCTGTGGGGAAGGCTGCTTTGAATATCTATGTGAAGGTTTTGTGTGGACATTTGTTTTCAACTCCACTGAGTAAATAAATGCCAAGGAGCACCATTGCTGGATCCTCTGCCGGGAGGATGTTTAACTTTGTAAGAAACTGCCAAACCATCTTCCAAAGGGACTGTAGCACTCTGTATTCCCACTAGCCGTGGATGAAACTCTCTTTGTTGTTCCACATCCTTGCAAGCATTTGGTGGTGTCAGTGTGGGCCATCCTGATAGGTGTGTGGTGGTCTCTCTGTTTCTTTAATTCACATTTCCTTCATGACATATGACATGGATCATCCTTTTTTTAAACTTAGTTTTAATTGGAGGATAATTGCTTCACAGCTGGATAAGTATACTTATGTCCCCTCCTTCCCATCCACCCCCATCCCGCCCCTCTAGGTCATCACAGAACACCGGGCTGAGATCCCTGTGTTATGCAGCAGGTGGGACATTCTTTTGAATTGAGTTTTCTATCTAACCATTACACTCGTGTCCTATGTTATGGGATTCCTTCTTTGCATTTCCTAAAGTGCTTGATTTAAGGGGCATCTCAGACTCCTCAGCCTTTCTCTGTAGACACTAAGATGGAGACCTGGGTGTGTGTATCCATTCAGGTGGAGAAAAGGAGAAGAAAAACCATGGGGGAATCAAGGACTGAACCTGTCTTGTTGAGTTTCCAGCCCCTATTATGCTGTTGAGAACACTGAAAATTCAGAATAAAAGTTTAATATGTATGCTCCCGGTGGGGACCTTGAAGGTAGCATCTGTTCTGCAGAGATAATCTAAGCCACATACAGTCCCTGCACTCTGTCTCCCCTGCCCCTCCCCTGAGCCCCCAGAATAACTTGCAGCCTTTCCATGATGTCAGGAAAAGACTCTCTGGGCCCCAGATGGACTAGGAGAGATATATGGACTTTTCCATGGTGGAGAAACCCCAAACAAACTTTTTGGCCACTGCAACACAGTCTTCCTTGGAGAACCTTCCTCACATCTTCCCCAGTTCTATCCATCCTGAGTGAGCACGGAATAAGGAATTCTGAACAGAGCAGGCACTTCCCTACTCTTTCTCACCCTTTTCAACAGTGTCTGTGCTCTAATCATTGTATCATTCCAATCCTATACCAGTATAGATCTTATCATCGATCCTGTTTGTAATATTTCTGATTATAGATGTTAATAATGGTCTCTGCCTCACAGATCGTGAAAGTGAAAATGAAAGTGTAGTCGCTCAGTCATGTCCGACTCTTTGAGACCTCATGGACTGTAGACCACCAGGCTCCTCTGTCCATGAAATTCTCCAGGCAAGAATACTGGGGTGGGTAGCTGTTCCCTTCTCCAGGGGATCTTCCCAATGCAGGGATTGAACCCAGGTCTCCTGCATTGCAGGCAGATTCTTTATTGTCTGAGCCACCAGGTGAATGCTGGTGGATGCTAGCAGATCGTATTTGCCATCAATACCTGTGCTCAGACTTCCATTGCCTGGTAGATTTTACCCATCATCAGCATTCTTTGAGGGCACCCAGTCTTATCTCTTCCTCTGTCCTTGGCTCAAGCCTGCTTCTCTCAAATTTCTTCTTTCCATGTGGGCAAAACTACCAGGGTCCTTAAGAGGGTCTGGATCAAACATGGGCCTGGCTTTCCTCTTTTATGTGAACTTCAGAAGGGATCATTCATTTGCTCATCCTCCATCCCCTCCCACCTTAGCCAGGAAGGCTTCAGGCACCTGTACAGAGCTTTTTATGCTGTATGAAGGCAGATAAAGTGGGTGGTTTGCATGCTAATAGTTGGTTGTCTGGCTCCAAATAGTTGTAGCCAGAGAGGAAGAGGGGCCTTTAGTATAAACAAGGTGCTGCAAAAGGTCAGCATGGTTCAGAGACGATGCTTAGGAAGAGGAAACCAGGGGCTAAATAAGGTCAAACAGTTAACTAGCAGATGATCAGAGCATTGTTCACTGAAGAATTCACTAAGATGCAACAGATGGTATTTGGGAAGCGCCTGCCTTGCACCGGGTACTGTGTTAGGTGCTTTGTATGGACTATCTCATTTGATTTTCCCAGTAGCCTTTTTATTTGTTCATTCAACAGTGTCTGCCGTGTTCTAGGCACAGCGCAAGGTCTGAGGATGCTAAGATGAGCAGGAAAACATGGCCCGTGTCTTATAGGTTACAGTCTAGTTGTGCGAATCAATGTTAATGAACTAACCATATAGACACTGAGAACAGGTGTTAGGCGAAGAGAGGGCCATGCCTGAGCTGACGACAGGAGCTACACACTCAGAATAGGCCTTTGATGGAAAGTTGGGGAGTGATTGGTCAACTGAGATCTGGAGGCAAAGGTTTGGCTGGCTGAAGAGGGGAGGGAGGGAAAGATTCCCTTAGTAGAGGAAACAGACATGGAGCAAAAGTGATAAGCTGGAGGAATGGAAACCATTGGAAATAGCAGATGGGCGTTTCCCTCTTTTATAAATAGGAAAACTCAGGCTTCGATTCAGAAAGCCGCCTAAGGTGATGTAAATTAAAGAGACTTGTACTCCCTGCTAGGCAACTGTGTTTGTCAGCTTGGGCCACCCTAATGAAATGTCGCGTACCATGGGGGCTTCAAGAGCAGAAACATTTTTTTCATAGTATTGGAGGTTGGAAGCCCAAGATCAAGGTACCGACAGGATCAGTTTCTCCTGAGGTCTGTCTCCTTGCAGTCGGTCACCTTCTCTCTGTGGGCTCACATGGTTGTCCCTTGGTCTCTGTGTGCCTGTGAATGTCTGTCTCTCTGTGTCCTAATCTTTTCTTCTTAGAAGGACTTCAGTCTTATTGGATTGGGGACCCACCCTAATCACCCCATTCTAACTTAATTATGTCTTTAAAGTCCCTGTAACCCAGTACAGTTATATTCTGGTAACTAGGGGCCAGAGCTTCAGCCTGATGAGAATTTTTGTAGGATGCATGCTCGTGTGCAAAGTTGCTTCAGCAGAAGCTAAGTCTCTTCTGACTCTTTGCGACCCTATGGATTGTTGCCCACAAGGCTGCTTTGTCCATGGGATTCTCCAGGCAAGAATACTGGACTGGGTTGCCATGCTCTCTTCCAGGGGAATCTTCCTGGCCCAGGGATGGAACCCATGTCTCTTTCATGTCTCCCACATTGGCAGGCGGGCTCTTTACCACTAGTGCCACCTGGGAAGCCCCTTTTGTGTGTATGGGGCACAATTCAGCCCATCATAGTGAGCCTCCCCTGAAGAGAGGGCTTAGGATAGTCTGTGAAAGTGGGCTGTAGAGGTGGTGCTGATTCAGGGATAAGATGGACGAACTCCAGAACCTCCCAGATATGGGGCTTGGGACAGGAAGCCAAGCCAGACAGGGCAGGGGGTTTTATGGCTTGCCAGGGTGATTGGATGCACGCAGAGTGTTCTCCAGACTAGATAGCAGAGTCAGAGAGAGGCAGGTCAGAGCCCAGGTAAAGTTCGGGTCCTGGGGAAAGCAGGGCCTAGTGAGGCTCTCTCTGGTGACTTTCCTGCAGTCCGTCTCGCTCAGCAGGTCATCACCGTCGTTCTTCTGCAGTCACTGTCTAACTCAGATGGCCCCGCACCTTCCTTGTTCAACAGAACCTTTTGCCGCAATGGAGATGTTCTCTGTGCGCTCAGACATAGTGATCACCAGTTCCCTGTGCCTGCTGAGCCCTTGAAATGTGTCTAGTGAATGGGATTGACACTTTTAATTTAGCTTAATGAATTTAAATTTAATTTTTTTTTTTAACCTTGATGGGATCTTAGGGATTGAACTCAGGTTCTCAGCAGTGAGAGCACAAAGTCCTAACCACTGAACCACCAGGGAATTCCCTAAATTTGAATTAAACTTTAACAAAAACAGACATATGGATGGCAAATGGTCATCTGAAAATATACTAAACATTATTACTTACAAGGAAAATGCAAATGTAAATACATGATAAATTGTGTTATTTTTTTGTCTGTGGAGCAAAAGATGCATTAAAGTTCATTTTGGGGGCTATGGAAAAAGATTTAAAAGGTCCCGTGTGTCTAGTGGCTACCATATTGGATACCTCAGACAGTGCAGCCTGGATCTGAACTGAGTGGTGGATCATCAAAGAAGCTGTTGGGGTCTTGGGGTCCCCATGAACCAGGGCTGGGGTGGTTCCTGAGAGCTGCCTGTGTTGCATGGAGGGTTTGTCCATATCTGCTTGACATGGAAACTGAGCCGAAAGGCTGAAGGGAACCGGCTCCGGGGAGATTGCTCTCCGGTATCTTAAATAAAGGGCAGAGTTTACTTATTCATTCAATAAATATCTCTTAAGTGCCTACCCTGTGCCTCTGTTCTAGCATCACCGCCGTGCTCCACTGGCGTAATCGTTATTACCTAATTAGACTATTTACTGAGTGGTTGCCACGTGCCAGCTACTCGTGCTTTATATATATTAATTTCATCCACACAGCGATCCTCTGAGGTAGCTATTATCCATATACCTTTTAAAAATTTTTATTTATTTATTTTAATTGGAGGATCATTACTTTACAATACTGTAATGTCTTTGGCATACCCAGAGCCTATTATACAGAGTGAAGTAGTCAGAAAGAGAAAGACAAATACTGTATATTAACACATATAGATGAATCTAGAAGGATAGTACCAACAATCCTACGTGCAAGGCAGCAAAGGAGACAGAGATGTAAAGAACAGACTTCTGGACTCAGTGGGAGAAGGAGAGGGTGGGATGATTTGAGAGAATAACACTGAAGCGTGTACATTACCGTATGTACAATGAGGTAACTATTCTCTTTCTCATTTTATAGTCAAGGAGAGTGGAGCTCAGAGAGGTTGACTGACTTGCCCAGGTCATTGGAAGAGGCAGGGTGGGAACCCGGGTCGGTCTGACTCTGGAGTCCACACTCATAATCACTGTTCTCTTTTGGAAGGTCTGATTGGAGAGCGGGTGCAGGGGAGGGGTGAAGGCCAGGGCATATTCCACAAAGAATAAGACAAGGAGCACGTCTGATTGGCTGTAGAGATGCTGCCGCTTGCAAGATGAGCTGGAGTGAGGAGGATGCTGTGGGCATGGCATCTGCAGGTATCTGCCGAGGGATTTAACTCAAGCAAAAGCCTGGGAAAAGACGATGGTGAAATGCAGAGTTTGTTCTGCATTTTCCTAAACCTATAAGGTTGTGAAATGCATGGTGGGGATAGGAACAGACACTCAGGTGCCCAAGATGCAGAGGGGATGGGGAAAGTTGAGGAGCTGGTCTCCTGTACCTGCTTCTCATCACTTCCTACACCCTTACCTCTCTGGCAGCCACACCTTATCCATCTTAGAGCAACAGCAAGCTCAGGTAGCCAAGCTACCTCCTAAGAAGGCTGCTCTGACCTCAGGCAAGGTCATCCGAGGCCCAGGAGTTATGGGAGGAAACTTCAGATTTAGAGGAGAAACTTGCCCTTGGGGACATTACAGCACTTGTGATCTCCAAGGCTGTTTTGCTTTCTGTTCAGCTGCTTCTGCAGGGTGGAAGACAGCCCAGGCAATAGGAAATGCCATCTGATAGCCGCCTCCCAGCTCTCCTCCCCACAGGCTTCAGCCAGTTGTGAGGATGAACTCGACAAAGGTAAACCCAGCCCAGGCCCTCAGGGGTCCAGAACAGATATTCTGCTGTCATCTCTGATTGAGCATCACATTTTTCATGCATTTATCAATTATCTGTCAAGTACCAGGCACTGTGATGGGCACTGGGATACAGGCACGGACAGGACAGACAAGGTCTAGGTCAAATATTGGAAGGATGAGAAGTTAGCCAGATGAGGGGATGTGCTTGGGAGAGGAACTTGGGGTCTTGCAGGCAGAAGGAAGGAACATATTCAGAGTTCTGAAGGGTGCATTCAGGAAACAGAAAAAAATTCACTTTGTCAAGATCTTAAAATGGCAGAATTTACTTATTCACTCCATAAACATTTCTTAAATGCCTCCTCTTTGTCTCGAAGGGGCCAGAAGTAGGGCTGCAGAGACGGAGGGAGAAGGTCAAACAGTGAAGGGCTTCCTAAACTAGGGCGGTAAACATATTGTATTTTATGTTGAAGGCAGTGACGAGCCACTGAAGATTTCTAAGCAAAGAAGTGACTTGTTCAGATTTGAATGTTTGGAGAAATCACTCTAGCTGTGTGGGCTTAGAGATGGATGAGATAGGCCAAGGAAGGATACAGGAAGAGCAGTTAGAAAGTGTGTCTAGGTAATGGCCTGGATCGCGTTAGAGAGACAAGCAGGGATGGAGAGAAATGGATAAAGTCAGGAAATAGGAGGCAGATTCTAAAGGACTCGTGAAGGAGAGCACAGATTCCAGGCTGACTACAGGCTCGGGCGGAAGGTGGTCCTGGGCAGTGATGCAGGGATGGGAAGGATGCAGGGAACACAGAAGGATGAGCAGGTGTGTGGGGAAGATGATGAATTCTCTTGGGGACGTGTTGGGACATCGAAGGGAGGTGCCCATGAGCAATCAGACTGTGAGCCCAGCAGTTGATCTGGGCTGGAGTTGATTTGCAGAGCTGCCAGAGAAGGGGAGGGTGAGAAAGGGTGGGTTAGTCCCTACTTGGAACAGGCACTTTGATTGAAGTCGTCTCCTTTAAAATCCGTACTATAACCCCATTTTACAGGTGAGAAAACAGAGGCACATCAGGCTAAGACCCATACATGGCTCTGTATCCAAGCCAAGATTCGAATGGCACCCTTTGTGTGTGTTTTCCCCAAGAAGCGTTCCTGTCATCACTCTTGCTTGTGCCAGCCCGTGTTTGAAAATATCACAGTTGCCTTTGCCAACTTGGCGCATATCACTGGCTTCCTTCTATGGGCCATCGAGTGTTGACGGCCCCTAGAAAGGGATGGCACACTGATACCAGGAACTTGGGACTTAAATTGGTGCTAGCTGGATGGATTGGAAAGCGCAGGGAGAATAAAGTAGCCACGAGCGGTGAAAGCAAGATGTAGCAAGTTCTTTTTTGCACCCTGCCATATGGGCGACTGCCGTGGCCATGAACGTAGATCTTGGTAAAATCACTTTCCGACTGAAGAACCCGAGATCAGAACATATTTCCACTCGATGCTGTGTGTGCATGAACTTGCTGCGGAATTATTTGAGGTAAGAGTAACCTTGCAAAAGGCCACCTTCTGATCCTGCCAGTTCTTTCCTTTACCCAGAAAAAAGCTGAGACATAAAAGAAGAGAAATAGCTTAAGGGGAAGAGATGGAAGAGGGAGAAGAAATAAATAGCAGCGATGGGTAGCACAGCCGTGTCTGTGGAGCACTTGGCTGTTGGAGTGTGACAGGGTGGGATCGTGAGAAACAGTCTGTGAAATAGCAGAGGACAAGGCCACAGGCACTGGGCTTCCAGAGGCCACCGTCATCTTATTAAAAGTTATGTTTTAATCCTTGGAAGCAGACGTGTGTGTGTGTGTGTAAAGGAGACAAGTCCTGGTGTGAAATTCTGTTCCACCATTTATTTTAATGGCTTGCCTGTAGCTCAGCTGGTAAAGAATCTGCCTGCAATGTGGAGACCTGGGTTTGATCCCTGGGTTAGGAAGATCCCCTGGAGAAGTGGTAGGCTACCCACGCCAGTATTCTGGCTTGGAGAATTCCATGGACTGTATAGTCTTTGGGGTCGGGACGAGTTTGCAAAGAGTCATTTATTCTGAAAGATGCTTCTGTTTAGTGTGCCAAGGCATTGGGGAAAATCCAGGAATGCCACCCAGATGGTGTTTCCAAGGGACTCTGGTTGTCAAGACCCATTCGTGAGGAGCTGGTTGCCTTTGACATTGTTAGATTTGAGCTGGGACAGAAAATGCTGATTTCCCAAAGGTCCCTGAAATAAGGGCCAACACAGATGGGGTTTAGAGCTGGAATCAGAGCACATGGTGATGGAGGTCTAGTCACTAAGTTGTGTCCGACTCTTGTGACCTCATGGACTGTGTAGCCTGCCAGGCTCTTCTGTCCGTGCAATTCTCCAGGCAAGAATACTGGAGCGGAGTGCCATTTCCTTCTCCAGGGGATCTTCCCAACCCAGGGATTGAACTCGTGTCTCCTGCAGCCCCTGCACTGGCAGGCGGATTCTTTACCACTGAGCCACCAGGGACATCCTAGAGCACATGGGTGGGATTCTAAATCAGATCCAAAGAGAGGCTGTTGTTGCTTTGATAGATTCTTCTGTGAGTAGGATTCAGGACTGGAACATCTTAACTTGAAGGGCCGTGACAGTCTTCAAGTCCCTTTTAGATCCTGCCTTGGCTCTTGGCTTCTCTGCATCTCTGTAAATTTGCTCCGCTTGTCCAGAGGGCACATCCTCGTTGGCTTAACCAAGTATTGTTGCCCCCTAGTGGATGGAACCCTCTATAGCAAGCCTCCTGGTAATTGGCCAACCTGTGGATCTATCTTCTTAAAAGTAGAGTACCCCTTCTAGACTCATCAGTGACCAACTCAGACAAACCCTGTTACTTTGCTGAGTGCACCATGATGGAAGGGGGGAGTTGGATGTAGCTAAACCATGACTGAATGGCCCCAGGCACACTCTCTTGTAAGAAAAGGTGGCTCAGAGTTACCAGACTGGGTAACAGATTGATGTGTTATTCAGCTGCTGTGCTTAGAAAATGGGACCAGAAGAACACATGCGTTGAGTAGCAAGTCAAGAATCCCAGGATGATGCAAAGACCCTCCCAGGCTTATCTGGACTGTTCTCTCAGGGTGGTGGGTATATCTCTGAACTTGAATCAAATGGCAGGGTTCAGAAATAGGCACAGCTGCTTCATAGCTGTGTGGTCTTGGGGAGTTCAGCGAATCAGTCAGAGCCTCACGTCTCTTGCACTGTGAGCTGGAAGAACGTCAGAACCCACCCCCAGGGTTGTGAGGATGAGGTGGGAAGACGGTGCCTGCCATCGCTCCTGGTATCCAGACTCACATCCTCTCATTAGTGTGCTGACAGTCGAGGTCACTTACAAGTGACCTTTCAGTGTGGAATGAATTGTCATGAGTGTGTTCACCCAGGGGCATAACATGTGTAAATAGTTTAGTAATTGTGGATAAAAAAGCTTGGCAGACTGTGGCCAAACTCTGGATCAGTGTCTGGAGTGGAGAGATACAGATGGTAGTAGCAGTAACAGTTGTTTATCTTTCTTACTCATCATTTAACCCATTTTTTCTCCATATCATGGGGCTTCCCCGATGGCTCAGAGAGTAAACAGTCCGCCTGCAGTGCAGGAGACCTGGGTTTGAGGTTAGGAAGATCCCCTGGAGAAGGGAATGGCTACCCACTCTGTATTCTTGCCTGGAGAGTTTCATGGACTGAGGAGCCTGGTGGGCTACAGTCCATGGGATTGCGAAGAGTCACACACAACTGAGTGAGTAACACTTTCAGTTTTTTCTCTGTATCATATATTTGTCATTCCACCTATCAGTCATTGTGGACACACACATCATGTTTTTCACCAAGAAATAGTTATTGAATGCCTGTTATGTGCCAGGCACTGGGAATCCAGTGACTAAGAAAATGAACCCCTGACTTCATAGAGCTTACATGTGGAGAGCAATGATGATGCAAAAGATGATCCATAAAAGCAGACTCATTGCGAACAGGGACACTGTGATGAGCTTCTCTGTGGATCACCTCCTCTGTCCTCGCAGCATCTCTTACAGGTCTTGTCATCCCATTTTAAAGATAAGGAAGGTAGGGCTCTGCAGTGTGTGTGGGGGGATCAGTTTCACCAGGCAGCCACAGCCAGTCTGGGGCAGAGCCTCCTGACTCCAAATCCTGCCTATTATGGATTTCTCCACCATGTAACTTCCCGGTGGAAGGAAGAAATATGAAATGACAGAAAAAAGGAGAAAGTTTTCAAAATAAAAGTTTATAAATCAACCCTAAGAAGTTCCGTGAATGGCAAAGGAGGAAAAAATAGTGCACTCCGTTACTTTTATTTTCATTGCTGGCTTTAAATTCCCATAGCGCACTTTCTCCGAGTGGTTCAGGTCATTTCAGCTTCTCCTAACGCCAGGCAAATATGTATCCTTACAGATAATATAATGCCATGGTCAAGTGCGTAGTCTTATTCCGCTTTAACATTAGCTTTGCATTCTCCATGACTCTCGTCCTTTCTTGTTGGATGAGTCCAGGGACCACAAAGCAGATGCCCAGTGGGAACGCAGAGGTGTCAAAATGAGTGCAGGGAGCCTGGTGGGGATGCTGGGGGCCTGAGAGTGAGCCACTCTCCAGGGGGCAGCCACCACTCTACTCCGTCCATTCCCAGCCAGGGGTGGTGCTCAGGGTGCTCAATATTGTCAGTGCTTCTAGTTGAAGAAAAACACCATGAAACATTTCTGTATAGTATTATGTGCTGTGTTTAGTTGCTCAGTCATATCCAACTCTTTGTGACCCAGTGGACTGTAGCCCGCCAGGCTCCTCTGTCCATGGGGATTCTCCAGGCAAGAATACTGGAGTGGATTACAATGCCCTCCTCCAGGGGATCTTCCTGACCCAGGGATTGAACCCATGTCTTTTTATTTATTTTTTTAAATATAAATTTATTTATTTTAATTGGAGGTTAATTATTTTATAATATTGTATTGGTTTTACCATACATCAACATGAATCCACCACAGGTATACACGTGTTCCCCATCCTGAAACCCCCTCCCACCTCCCTCCCCATACCATCCCTCTGGGTCATTCCAGTGCACCAGCCCCAAGCATCCAGTATCATGCATCGAACCTGGACTGGTGATTTGTTTCATATATGATGTTATGCATGTTTCAATGCCATTCTCCCAAATCATTCCACAGAGTCCAAAAGACTGTTCTATACATCTGTGTCTCTTTTGCTGTCTTGCATACAGGGTTATCATTACCATCTTTCTAAATTCCATATATATGCATTAATATACTGTATTGGTGTTTTTCTTTCTGGCTTACTTCACTCTGTATAACAGGCTCCAGATTCCTTAAAAAACTGAAAATAGAACTGCCTTATGACCCAGCAATCCCACTGCTGGGCAAACACACTGAGGAATCCGAATTGAAAGAGACACGTGTACCCCAGTGTTCATCACAGCACTGTTTATAATAGCCAGGACATGGAAGCAACCTAGATGTCCATCAGCAGATGAATGGATAAGAAAGCTGTGGTACATATACACAATGGAGTATTACCCAGCCATTAAAAAGAATACATTTGAATCAGTTCAAATGAGGTGGATGAAACTGGACCCATGTCTCTTTTGTCTCCCGCACTGCAGGTGGATTCTTTGCCCTTTGAGCCATCGGGAAAGCCCATCTGTGTACTCTCCTGAACTTAAATTTTAATTCAGTTTCAACAAAAAGAAGCAAAATCCATACTGTGGGCCAAGCTACACACACCTGGGGGCCAGGGCATTTTGGGTCATAGGCTGAGAGGTTTCGATCTCTGGGTTACTACATACTGGCGGTGGAACAATGATGGCTGCTTTCCTCAAAGTACCTACTTTGTGCCGGAGTACTTAACAATGCCTGGCTCATTGCAAATGCTCAATAAACGCTTCTCAGTGAAGACAGGAACTCAGAGAGGTTAAGTCACACACGTAGGGCTGCACAGCTTGTAAGCGATGAACCTCCCACTCAGACTCTTGTTGGCTGGTCTTTTTAGTTTCTTATGGTGTCTGAGCAGATCTGTGCCTTCACCATGAGGGTATATGGACAAATAGAATCACATCCATGTCACTGTGGACCTCACAGTAGAGATTAGACATTTAAAGCTTAAGGTCCGGCTTTCCCATTTTATAAGGGAGGAAGCAGAGACACAGGTGATGATAGGACCAGGCCCATGTCACAGATGGGAAGTGGAGTCGGTTGCAGAACTAGGTTTTTGAAGCCTATGCTTTTTCTTTTTGAAATCAATTTATTTTTAATCGAAGGATAATTGATTTACAGTATTGTGCTGATTTCTACCGTACAGCACCATGAATCAGCCATAGGTAGACGTATGTCTCCTCTCTCTGGAACCTCCCTTCCACCCTTCCCACCCCTCTAGGTTGTTACAGAGCCTCAGCTGGAGTTCCCTGGGTCATACAGCGAATTCCCCTTGACTGTCTGTTTTACATACGGCAGTGTATATGTTTCCATGCTACTCTCTCTGTTCACCCCACCTTCCCCTTCCTCCCCTGCTCGTGTCCGTAAGTCTGTTCTCTATGTCTGTCTCTCCATTGCCGCCCTGCAAACAAGTTCATCAGTATCATCTTTCTAGATTCACATATATGCATTAATATATGATATTTATTTTCTTTTTCTGACTTACTTCACTCTGGGTAACAGGCTCTAAGTTCATCCACCTCATTAGAACGGACTCAAATACATACATTTTTTATAGCTGAGTAATACTCCATTGTGTATACATGCCACAGCTTCCTTATCCATTCATCTGCCAATGGACATCTAGGTTGCTTCCATGTCCTAGCTGTTGTAATAGTGCCGCAATGAACATTGGGGTACGTGTGTTTTTTTCAATTTTGGTTTCCTCAGAGTATATGCCTAGTAGTGGGATCGCTGGCTCATAAGGTAGTTTTGGAAAAGGAAATGGCAACCCACTCTAGTATGCTTGCCTGGGAAATTCCATAGACAGAGGAGCCTGGAGGGCTACAGTCCATGGGGTTGCAAACTGAAGCTGCTTTGTGCGCATGCATGGTAGTTTTATTCCTAGTTTTTAAAGGAATGCCATACTGTCTGCCATAGTGACTGTATCAATTTACATTCCCACCAACAGTGCAAGAAGGTTTCCTTTTCTCCACATCCTCTCCAGCATTTATTGTTTGTGGATTTCTTGACGATGGCCATTCTGACCAGTGTGAGGTGATATCTCATTGTATTTTTGATGTACCCTTCTCCAGTAATGAGTGATGTTGAACATCTTTTCATTAGCCATCTCTATACCTTTTCATTTTGTGTTGGGGTATAGCCGGTTAACAATGTTGTGATAGTCTCAGGTGAACAGCCAAGGGACTCAGCCAATGGCTACTCACATGTAGCCATTCTCCCCCAAACTCCCCTCCCGTCCCAAAGCCTACACTTTTCCTAAAACTCTAAACTTTAGGCTTTCCTGTCTTTTTTTTCCCCATGCACATCTCAGTCAACAGAGATGAAATCATACTGTATATACATGTACACACACACACACACACACACAAACACACACACACATATATATGGGTTTCCCTGGTGGCTCAGTGGTAAAGAACCCACCTGCCAATGAAGGAGATGTGGGTTTGATCCCTGGGTTGGGAAGGTCCTGTGGAGAAGGAAATGGCCACCCACTTCAGCATCCTTGCCTGGGAAATCCCATGGACAGAGGAGCCTGGAGGGTTACAGTCCATGGGGTCACAAAAGAATTCCAACAATTAGTGGACAAAACACCATATATGTGTCTATCTATCTACCGATAGATATATAAATAGATATACACCTATATATTATATATATAAATAGATACACACACACACACATATATATATATGTATAACTTTCCTGTGGATCATACCCTTCCAGTGTCATTTATTCTTTTCCAGTCATCATAGCACTGCTGTTTACTTGAAAGAGGAGTATGTCTCCTGGGGAAATCAGACTGATCCCATGGCCCCAGGAGGGTAGCTCTGTTACCTCTCTCTCTGTTTTTCTGGTTTCGTGAACAAACACAGTGATCAGAAGACCAACTCCTGAGTGATAGGAATTCAGGGCAGGGGGTCCCACTGGGCGCGAGCAGACCAGGAGTTGACAAGCCAGAATGTTGCTGGAGGGAGCGGATGAGACATTTTGCAGACTGGATGTGAAGTGGAACCTGGCCTGCCAGCCCGGTGAGGCATTTGCTTTGTTTGGCTCTCAGGGTTTGAAGACTATTTTGAATCCATGTCTAATAGTTTTAAAATTGGAGTTTTCACATAAAAATTTGGGTTTCTGTCTTCTTAAAAAATCATGAACAGTGGACAACATGTGGCCCACATTCTTACCCAGTCGTGGCCTGCTGGTGATGAGTGGTGGCAATCTCTCCAGGTGGTTAGGTGCTCTTTGTTTTTGCCACAGTCCCCACCACTCCCTATGGTGATCTCTGGCCCATTTCATTTACCAGTGTGCTCTTTTGGGCTCCTATAGCCATTTGAATCTCTGATCCCAGGTTGAAATCTCTGTTGAAATCTCTGAATGTTCTGTTGGGTCAGAACACAAAAGGGGCGTTCCTTCTCACCTGGCATCAGTGTGGACTGACAGCGAAAACCAGCAAGAATCAGAGCACTAGCTCTTCCCAAGCAAGTAATAACTCTCAGGAACCAAGCAAGTCCTGGCAGAATCATTTCACTTCAAGATTCATTTCCATTTTGCCTGCATCTGGCATAAGACCTCTGTGCGTGAGTCTGTGTGCCTGTGTATCTCTGTATGGTTTTGAGTGTGTGTGTGTGTGAGAGAGAGCATGAGCTAAGTCGCTTCAGTCATATCCAACTTTTTGCAACCCTACAGACAGTAGCCCGCCAGGTTCCTCTGTCCAAGGGATTCTCCAGGCAAGAGTACTGGAGTACTGGGTTGCCATGCCCTGCTCTAGGGGATCTTCCAGACCCAGGGATTTGAACCTGTGTCTCCAGCGGCTCCTGCATTGCGGATGGATTCTCTACTGCAGAGCCGCCAGGAAAGCACCCTGTGTGCATACATACCTGCATTTATTCTGTGCATGCACATGTCATGCTGGTTTGATCCTTGTCATGTGTGTTTCAATCTTTCAGATTACTCTGTGGTTATCCCTGCAGTCTTCAGCACTGACTTGAAGGCTTGGTGAAGTGACTTTTTGCTATTTGATGCAGGGACGTCCAGGCATCTTCTGGCTCATGGCATGACCCCTTAGTGCCTGGTGATCTTGGCATTTTGCCTATTGTTCCCCTCTCACAATCATTTTCCATTTGTGATGCTCTGAAATCTGGAGCAGTCTCCTTGAGATGCGGGCATTCAGCAGGTGGTACCAATCAAAGCTTTGTCCCTCTGTTCCGCCACCACTGCCCTCCTATGGAAAGGATTTGAAAAGGAAACCTTGACTTTCAGATTGATTTTTAAATCAGCATGTATTTAACTGTTGATGCTTGAAGTACAGGCTGGATTATATTCTTCCAACAAGCAAACAACATTCTAATTGATTCCACTCCTAGATCATGAAAGGGGCCATCTGTGGGTAATTCCTCACTAGCCTGGGGACAAACCTAACATTTACAAGGTTATTGACAACTGTGAGGGGGCAGGAGAAGACTCCAATGCAGTTACAGATGGCCTTCTTTCTCCTCTCCCCAGTCCTTTTGATGCAGACTCCGTTCTGCCTCTAATTCTCTGTCTAGTTCCATTGCCATATTTTTGTCATTACTCTATAAGTTTTTTTTTTTTGGCCCCACTTCTAAAAGCAAAACACAGACAAGGTAGTATTATTTGATTGTTTATGTAGTGGGGTTTCCGGTAAAGATGATGAGACAGCATTGACTATTAAAATGGAACTTAGGAATTTCAGGATTCATCATTGCCTCCCACCTCATGAAGATTGTTCTTTCTTCTTAGAGATGTCTGGAATCTAAAGTGGTTTTACCAAGAGATGAGTAAAAGCCCTTGCTCTGCCATCAGGGCTTCCTAGAGTGTGAGAAAGACAATGTATGCTTGTTTCACTTGCGTAATGATGGCCTTGAAGATGGTAAGTGAATAGCTAACATATATTGATTGCTCCCTACATCTCTACATTTTGCTGTGTGCTTTCCCTGATCGTCTCTTGCAGTCCTCACAACTACAGAGGGAGTTGGTTCTGTTATCGTCCCTAGTTTATGAATCAAGAGACCAGAGGTGCAATCAAGGCACAGAGAGGTTAGGTAACCTCTCTCAGACCACATAGTGTGGAAGGTGGTGTTTGGATTTGAGCTCTGCCTATTCTCTTTAAGTGGAACACACCTTTATACTATAGCCTGTGTTGATACTTTTCATCTCGCTACCATTTCCTGATACTTTGCTCTCCGTTAGTTGAAGATCAGAGAAGGCAATGACACCTCACTCCAGTACTCTTGCCTGGAAAATCCCATGGACGGAGGAGCCTGATGGGCTGCAGTCCATGGGGTCGCTAAGAGTCGGACACGACTGAGCGACTTCACTTTCACTTTTCACTTTCATGCATTGGAGAAGGAAATGGCAACCCACTCCAGTGTTCTTGCCTGGAGAATCCCAGGGACAGGGGAGCCTGGTGGGCTGCCGTCTCTGGGGTTGCACAGAGTCGGACACGACTGAAGCGACTTAGCAGCAGCAGCAGCAGTTGAAGATCAGTGGAGGCTGAATGTTGCAATTTATGAAGCTTAGTTTGCAGGACCTTTGGAGTCAGCCCCACAAGATGATATTAACAATTGAAGTGAAAAAATTCAGTCCTTTTCATATATCTGGGAGAGTTCTAAGTGCTTTGAATGCGTTTTCAGATTGGCCTGCACGGTGACTTTGAGCGCTGAGTATGAAGTCACCGACTGTGAGCCTATAGCCAGGATTTGAACCAGGATAGATAGTTAAGATTAAATTTGTGGAGTCTGTCTGCAGAACCTACCAGACAGCCCGTGATATTGTAACTTTCTTCTCTGCTCTCCCCCATTCATTGGCCTCTGCTGCAGCCCCAGGATGGTTCCCTGCTATTGGTTTAACGTGCTTGGTGATTTCCTACCACGGGACCTTTGCACGTTCTTTTCTCACTGCTTGGCACACCTTTCCTCTTCTCTGCTTAGCAAACTATTCTTTAGCACCTGGTTCAGATGTTATCCTCAAAAGCTTTCCTCATCTTCTAGGGGAAAAAATCTAGTTGCTTCTTCCTTCTTCCTCCTAGGGAAGCCCAGTGTCTCAGACTCTTATTAGCCTCCTTACACTGTGTTATTATAATTTATATAGCTCACACAGTTGTAAATTCTTGGAGGTGGAAATTATGAGGTATGTATCTCACTAGAATATGCAGTTTCTATTTATCATTGTCTCCCCAGCCCCTGCTCCAACATCCAGTACATAGTAGGTGCTCAGTAAATATTTGCTGAGTGAGTAAACGAGTCCTTCTCTTGCTGGCTCCCAGCTTGGAACACAGCAGCAGTCATATTAAGCACTTCTGATAAGTCCCTTGTGTTAGGTGCTTGATTAGGCTTTCCAGATAAACAGACCTGGGTCTCCTACATTGTGGACAGATTCTTTACCAGACGAGCCACTGCAGTTTTGGATGAGACAAACAGAACCAATAGGGCCTTTATAGATGCATGTAAGGGGAGACTTATTTTAAGAACTGGCTCTCATGTATGTCAACTGAAAAAAAAATGCATGACCTAAAAGTTGAGAGTTATGTTTTATTTGTCAGACAAAACTGAGGACTTAAGCCTGGGACACAGCATCTCAATTGCTCTGAGAGACTGCTTCTGAAGAGGCAAGGGCGTGGGGGCAGCATAAATATGAGATTTTGCAGCAAAGATCAGGAAGTTGGAACATCAAAAGATTACTGTTAATCAAAGAAAACCAGAACTCTCCAGTTAAGGAATTTAGCACTTTTCTATGTATGGGAAAGGTGCAAAGTCTGGGCTCATTGAAATCATCCCTTTGATATGCACTTCAGCTCTCTGGGGTCAGTATCCTGTGCTTTTCATCTTGAGTCTCCTTAGGGTGCACTGTCAGGGGTGGCTGCAGTTTCTGACTGCTAGATGGGGGTGCAAACCCTGCCTACATCCTGAGTTCAGGGTGGCTATAATGTGATGGCTCAATGGCTACATCATCCTTTGTTTACTGATTTTTAGTTCACACATGTTTATGGAGACTAGGCAGTCCCAGGATTTGCCACTTGCAAGGTAGACAACCAAGAAAGCAAGGGCCGTAATTCAGTCTGAGTCTGAAGACCCTGGAACCAGGAGCTCTGATACCTGAGGACAGGAGATGGGCGTCCCAGCTCAAGAAGAGAGAATTCACCCTTTGTCTAACCTTTATGTAGATTCCCTGGTGGCTCAAATGGTAAAGAATCTGCCTGCAATATGTGAGACCAGGGTTTGGTCCCTCAGTCGGAAAGATCCCCTGGAGATGGGAATGACAACCCACCCCAATATTCTTGCCGGAGAATTCCATGGACAGAGGAGCTGGTGGCCTACTTTCCCTGGGGTTACAAAGACTCAGAGGCAACTGAGCGACTAACAGTTTCATTTTCTATTCTTCTTGGTCTCTTCAAGACCATCAACTAGCTGGACGATGCCTTTCCACTTTGATGAGGGTGGATCTTCTTTACTCAAGCTACTGATTTGGTCTGTTCCAAAAACACCGTCCTAGACACACCCAGAAACAATGCTTTACCAACTGTCTGGGCCTTCCTTCGTCCAGTTGAGTTGGCACATGAAATTAACCATCACAGTACTCCGTGCGTTTATAATGATGGTTTTCCATCATTCTGCTCCCTCTCTTCCTTGTTATCTTCTGGCTTCAAATCGCATATAGTGGAAGATGGAATGATGTTTCTAGTCTGGGGGTTGATAAACTTTTTCTGTAAAGGGACAGATAGTAAGTTTTCTAGGCTCTGCAGACTGTGCAGTCTCTGTTACAACCACTCAGTTCTGCTGTTGTAGCATGAAATGAAACTCTGCTGACAAAACATGGGAGCAGGCTAGATGTGGTACAGGGCTGGAGTTCACTGATCCCCGATCCGGAGTATTCTTGTCATGACAAATACTGTAAGGTGGCACTTGGGTGTCTCTTATCACAGACAAGATTAGCTTAGGTGCCTAAGCCACCGATGTGAAGAGCCAGCTCATTGGAGAAGACCCTGATGCTGGGAAAGATTGAAGGCAAAAGGATGACATGGTTGGATGGCATCACCGACTCAGTGAACATGAGTTTGAACAAACTCCAGGAGATAGTGAAGGACAGGGAAGCCTGGCGTGCTGCAGTTCATGGGATTGCCAAGAGTCGGACACGACTTACTGACTGAACAACAAGACCTTGAAGAAAAGATTATGCGCTCGATGTCATGTATGCATCACTCTGAATACATCACTTCTATACCATTTAGGTATCGTTTTACCAGAGGTTATGTTGGAAAGGACTTACTTATGCTTTGGAGTCAACTGTTCTGAATTCTGCATTTGAGCTGTGTGGTCCTGGGTGAATTACTGAGCCTCTGTGATCCTCACTTTTGTCAATTCTGTTAGTTCAATCCTCATCCTTACTTTGTAGGGTTCTAACGGGCAGAAAATATTTAGTGTGTTTCAGGCACATAACAGAGTTTGAGTAAGTACTAGTTACTTTGTCTTCTTGCAGACTTTTATCCAAAAGCTCAACCTTTCAACCGAAACATGGAAATGTACACTGTGAAAGCCAGCGGAGCCCAGGGAGGCCCCAGTGTCTTTGGAATTCTAGAAGGAGTGTTTGAAAAGTGAGAGACATTTCAGTCTGAGGAATTCATCGTTTCTAACTGTCTCACCATTCTTTTGGAGAGAGAGTGAGAACATTTTGACATTTTCAGTTTCACACCTGTAATGTTACAAGTCTAATGCAAGCCTAGGATTCAAAGGAGGCTGTGACGTCAGAGGACACAAAAAAGGGCAGCGGCAGGGTAAGCGGTCGGCAGACCAGGGCAGAGACGCTGTGCTCAGCTCCTCAAGGCAGGTAGATCTGATACCTACAGGATATCAAAGGGACTCTTATGAAATGATCTGGGGCCAGAAGGAGTAAGAATTGAGACTCTCCACCAGGAAGAAGAAGAGACTGGATTAACCCACCATAATATGTCTATGCACACCACACACCAAAAGTTTACACTTTCTGCAACTACTCGCATATGGTGTAGGGCAATTAAATGTCACACAGAGAACTGTCAGTTTCCGCATCTGCCCACATTTCCCCAGTTCTGTTCCCAGATAGCATCTCTGCAAATGTTCAAAAATGTCTCTGTTTGGTCCAAGCTGATTTCCAGGCTCCTTAGCGTCAATATCTTCATGATTTATACCACTGAGCTTTGGTGATCTTTTATATCTTGTGGCCATGACCTGGCCCCTCCCCAAGGCAGATAGAAATGGTACTTCTGGTCCAGCCCCACAGCATTTTGTTTATAATACCCTAGAACATTTCTCTGGTGGCTCAGATGGTAAAGAGTCTGCCTGCAATGCGGGAGACTCTGGTTCAATCCCAGGGTCAGGAAGATCCCCTGGAGAAGGAAATGGAAACTCATTCCAGTATTCTTGCCTGGGAAATCCCACGGACAGAGGAGCCTGGTAGGCTACAGTCTATGAGGTCGCAAAGAATTGGACACAACTGAGCGACTAACACTTTCACTTTCAAGGAACACTTACAACGTGGTATTGACTTTAGTTGTGAATTTGTCTCCCTAAGAGATTAAAAGCTCCTTGAAGACAGGGACCATATCTTATTAATTCTCTCAGCTTGAGGACCTAGCATGGTAGCAGGTGCTTAATAAAAGCCTGATACATATTGCTGAATTTGTAAATAGGAAATTATTTATAAATGTGGAGATGTGTGCAAGTTGATATACTGAAAATGTCTAGGAAATACTGGCAGTCTGCAAAGTAAAAGTTTTGTGATGACTTCAAAGTCGAGTGGTCCAGGCTTCTAAACCAGCCCTGCTAATAAGTCTTTGATGAATCTCAGAACATCTTGGTGAGGAGGAAAATGACTCAAAACCTGTTGTGATTGGCTTGATTGCTGGCAGCACTGTGATTCCAAATATCAGTCTTATAGGGTGTTTTTCATGGGAGCCCTAGAGAAAGGAGCCACTTTTTAAGGAGCACACCAGGATCTGAAGGTTTTGATACTGTGGGCTAGTAATAGTTATGGCCCTTATGTAGGTAAGAAGAAGGTTTGATCCAGGGTGATTGGAGGGCAAGGTGAACAGGTTAAAGGAGTCACTTTGGGAAGTGATTCAAGCTCACTGGGTGAACTCATAAATTAGAATAAACAGCCACAGGGAGAGCCCTTTAGATAGCTTCTCAGCTTGGATGTTAGCCAACATCCACTGGCTGTCCCCTATGTGCCAGGCTCTCATTCAGTTGGTTCAAGACCTTCTGGAGATAAGCACTACCAGGGTTTTCATTTCCCAGTTGGGAAAATCAAGGTTCAAAAGATTAAGCAACTCTCCCAAAGACAGAGGTAGAGCGTTGAAGGGACTAAGATTCAAACTCAGGCCTCCCACTTGCAAGAAACAGTCTCTTCCCTTGCTGTGGCCATGATGGTTTTGACTATGCAGCCTGAAGGCAAGTTTCCAGACTGAGTTTCGCTTCTAGCTCTGTTGCTTGTAAGCTGTGTGACTTTGGACAAGTGGCTTAACCTCTCTGTGTCTCTAATGCCTCCTCTGTAAAGCGAAGATTAATGATACTTTCCTACTTCATTATGAGAAGTAAATGATGTAATACATGTCAAGTGCCAAGAATGGTGTCTGACATACAGCGGGCACTGCGCAAGCGTTTACTATTATTATGGAGGACTGCTTCTTCCACGCGCACACAATACTTACTTGATCTATTTGTTGTGTAGTTTTGCATTCATCTTCCTGATGGGCCAGTTGGCTGACGGCAGAGTCTGTTTGCATATCACAATGTGCTTTTCACCCGCCATCCCTTTCCCGGGCAGCACTGACTTTCCAGGGACACGCAAACCTTTGCTGCATAATGCCCTGGCTCATAGCTTAAAAATCTGGTGTCTTTATTATTTTTCTTCTGCAAGACAGTACATCCCAGAGATCTCTCTTTTAGCGCTGATGAAATAGGATGTTATTTATGTAGGGACCTTGGTGGCTAAGCTGCTGTTGCACCCACCATGTTTGTGTGTCGTTTGCGAACTGGCAGATTGATTCATCAAGGATTCCAGAAGCACATTTTATTCTGTTATTCTGCGAAGGCCTTGGCCACCCTGTCTGTTTGATATACTGGAGGATGGCTTTGCTATGGGCCCCCAGTTCACGGGACGTCAATACTGAAGATTCTAGAGAATGGATCTGGACAATGAGTATAGCTGGTGTGTGTCTGCAGGATGAGTAGCTGTTGCCTGGTTCTTGCCCTCCCACAAAAGAAGGCAGCACATGACTGCAGAGTGTTATGTGGCTGAAAGGACACCGATTCTGTCATTAAAAAACATCACGGCTTGTTAGATGGTTCAGTGGGAAAAAGTGCTTTTTACACCAGTTCAGTCATCTTACCTGCCTCCTTGCTGATCTCGTCTGGCTATTTGTTAGATGCAAAATCAACTCTAAAGTCTGCAGCATGGCACATAAAGCCTTTGCAGTCCTAGGGACCCCATCTCCAGCTGTATCCAGAAAGCCACCCCTTTTCACCAGATCTACCCTGGTGGCTCAGTGGTAAAGAATCTGCCCGCCAGTGCAGCAGCCACTGGAGATGTGGGTTTGATCCCTGGGTCAGGTAGATCCCCTAGAGGAGGAAATGGCACACCACTCCAGTATTCTCGCCTGGGAAATCCCACGGATATAGGAGCCTCGTGGGCTGCAGCCCATGGGGTCACAGAGAGTCATACATAACTGAGCATGCATGCATACAGGCACCCACCCATGGTCACTTGCCATTGAATTTTTGGACTTATCTGCAGATATTTTATACTCATTTATAGCTCTTGCCTTTGCATATTCTCTTTCTTTTGTATGGAATGCCCTTCTTCATTTTTCCAATGGCAAACTCCTGCTTATCCTTTGAAACCCAGATGTGATAACTCTCCCTTTGCAGAAGCCATCTGCAAGATCCATAAACCAAATTACTTGCCCTCTTTTCATCTGCCACACTCTTCTCTGACATGATAATGGATTCACTTACTTTTTGTTCCATCTCTCTACCAGTTCATGGGGCTTCCTGGGTGGCACTAGTGGTAAATAATCTGCCTGCCAATGCAGGAGATGAAAGAAACACAGGTTCGATCCCTGGGTTGGAAAGATGCCCTGGAGTAGGAAGTGGCAACCACTCTAGTATTTTCGCCTGGAAAAATTCCATGGACAGAGGAGCCTGGTGGGCCATAGCCCGTGGGGCTGCAAAGAGTTGGACACAACTGAACACCTAAGCATCCCAGTTCATATTCCTCAATGGCAGAGGCCATTTATCTTTGAATTCCTGGCATAATCCTAGCCTTATGCTTATTAGAGAAATGAAAGATGAGTTCATGGTACCTTATGATCCAGCAGTGCCACTCTGGGGCATATATCTAGAGAAAACCATAATTTTAATGATACATGCCCCTCAGGTCTTCCCAGGTGGTGGGGTGGTAAAGAATCTTCCTACCAGTGCAAGAGATGCAGGAGACTTGGGTTTGATCCTGGATCGAGAAGATCCCCTGGAGGAGGAGATGGTAGCCCACTCCAATATTCTTGCCTGGAGAATCCCATGGACAGAGGAGCCTGACAGGCTACAGTCCATGGGGTTGAAAAGAGTTGGACACGACCGAGTAACTGAGTATGCACATGTCTTCATTGCTGTGTGTGGGCTTTCTCTAGTTGCATCCAGCAGGGCTACTGTTCATTACGGTGCATGGGCTTCTCCTTGTTTCAGACCACTGACTCTAGGCGCCAGGTCTCAGCTGCTCTGTGGCATGTGGGATCTCCCCAGACCAGGGATTGAATCCATGCCCCCTACATTGCCAGGTGGATTCTTAACCACTGTACCACTGGGGAAGTTCACGTTTTCCTTATTTTAGTTTGTGTCCCTCTGGATCAGGGCCATCCTGCACCCTTCCTTTCTGAAAACCATTATGTATCTATGATGTACCTTTGTAGTGTGGGGCAGAATTCTCTGTTGACACAAGCACCTTGGTCTCCACATTGGCGGGTTGAACTCACATGGCAATGGACGCAACTGATACATTAGCATTACCTGTCCCTGCTTTGTCTGTTTTGTTTGTTTCTTGAATCCGTTATGCAAAACCTGCCAATACCCTTCACACCTCCATAGCTTTGCCAGGATTCAGTAATCACTGATTTTTCCCCCCAGCAAATATTTATTGTTTGCCTTCTGTGTCAGGCACTGCTCCAGGCAGTAGGGATACAGCAGAAAGTACAACCGTGTATAGTGGATCCATTGTGTACATCACTAAATGAAAATATTGTGAAGAGAAGGTGAGATACTGTGGAGAACAGTGGAGGTGATAGAAGAAGCCTGGCAGATATTTGGGGGAAGAACATTGCAGGAAGAGGAATCAGCAGGTGCAAAGGCCCTGAGGAGGAAGAGGGCTTGATGGATTTCATCACAGAGGCAGATCGCGTAGGGGATGGAAGATCAGTGGAGAGACTCTGACTTTTATTCTGAGTGAGGTGGGAATACACTGGTGAGTTTCAAGTGGAGAAACATGATTAACTTCATGTTTTCACATCATTACTTTTGCTCTTGTGTTGAGGACAGACTGTATGGGCCCAAAGGTGGAAAGAGAGACTAGTTAGAAGGCTGCACAGTCATCTATGTGAGAGATTTTCTTCTTGGCATCACCAGAAGTTCTCCAGGGACTTTGGCCACATGGCTTGGGACAGTCAGTCCTGAGCCTGTCTGGTCTGCATGGTCGGTGGCTGGATTCCTGAGCTCAAAACCCAGTGTCCTGTCTCCTGCCCTCCCTTTGAGCCTTGGACCTCCTGCCCTGAGTTTTCTGCTTTTACATCCTTTTTGACTCAAATACAGCAGAAATGAGAAATATTTAAAGATCTGATTAACATTTTTAAAAAGCTTTTTACTTTGTATTGGGTTATGGCTGATTAAAGGTCTGTAGAGTCAAAGCTATGGTTTTTCCAGTAGTCATATATGGATGTGAGAGTTGGACCATAAAGAAAGCTGAGCCCTGAAGAATGGATATTTTGGAACTGTGGTGTTGGAGAAGACTCTTGAGAGTCCCTTGGATTGCAAGGAGATCCAACCAGTCCATCCTAAAGGAAATCAGTCCTGACTATTCATTGGAAGGACTGATGCTGAAGCTCCAATATTTTGGCCACCTGATATAAGGGCTGACCCATTAGAAAAGCCCCTGATGTTGGGAAAGATTGAAGGCAGGAAGAAAAGGGGATGACAGAAGATGAGATGGTTGGATGGCATCATCGACTCAATGGACATGAATTTGAGCAAGCTCCGGGAGTTGATGATGGACAGGGAGGCCTGGCGTGCTGCAGTCCATGGGAGCTCAAAGAGTCAGACATGACTGAGCGACTGAATTGAACTGATAGCTGATTAACAAGGTTGTGATAGTTTCAGGTGAACAGCAAAGGGACTCAGCCATACACATACATGTATCCATTCTTCCCCAAAGCCCCCCTCCCATCCAGACTGGCAATACTGAGTAGAGTTTCGTGTGCCATATAGTAGGTCCTTGTTGGTTGTCCATTTTAAATATAGCAGTGTGTACATATCCATCCCACATTTAAATCAGTAGATTTTGAATGAAGCACGTTACCCACCGTAATGTGGGTGGGCTTCATCAGATCAGTTTAATCAATCTCTGTCTCCATCTTCAGTTCCATCTCTGTGTCCATCTCCGTTTCTCTTGTGTTCTCTGTCTGTACTATGTCTGGGATTCCCAGGTGACACAGTGGTAAAGAATCTGCCTGCCAGTGCAGAGATGCAGGAGACTTGGGTTGGATTCCTGAATTGGGAAGATACCCTGGAGTAGGAAATGGCAACCCACTCCAGTGTTCTTGCCTGGAAAATACCATGGATAAAGGAGCCTGGTGGGCTACAGTCCATGCAGTTGCAGAGAGTCAGACAGGACTGAGTGAGCACGGCATGGCACCACCTGTGTCTATATAAATGTACGTCTCTCTCTTTCTTTATATATCTCTCCTATTGTTTTCCTTTTCTGCAGAACTCTGACTAATACAGCTGTGATTAGCCTGGCTTGAGTCCTGGTCCTTCCCCTGAGACAATGACTTTCTCGGTGGGAATAGAACCCACTGGTTGGCCTAGCCTGTGGCTATTCATTCAACTCCTGTTGGCTGTGGGTAGAGTTATTAATAGATCCACCCAAATGACCAGAGTACCAAGGATGGGAGAGGGATGGGTCATCAAAATTATTTTACAGGAAGTAAAATAAACGGAGGCTGGAAAGAAATAAAACAAGGCAGAGAACACAAGTCCACCATTGGAGCTAACATTATTCCCTTTTACAGATCTGTTAACAAGCTCAGAGAGCTTAAGTGACTTGATCTGAGTCAAACAGGATGTTGGTGATTGAGTAGGATCCATGCCTATGGGGCCTGACCTTAAAGTCTATATTCTTTCCTCTGTACAGATCATTTCATTAATTAATTTACTTATTCATTCATCAGGCAATCAACCACCCAAACAGCCCACATTAAGCTAATATTTACTTGTTGCTTGGGCTTCCCTGATAGCTCAGTTGGTGAAGAATCCCCCTGCAATGCAGGAGACCCTGGTTTGATTCCTGGGTTGTAAAGACCCCCTGGAGAAGGGGTAGGCGTACCACTGAAGTGGGTACACTCCAGTATTCTTGGGCTTCCCTGGTGGCTCAGCAGGTAAAGAATCCACCTGCAATGCGGGAGACCTGGGTTTGATCCCTGGGTTGGGAAGATCCCCTGGAGAAGGGAAAGGCTACCCACTCCAGTATTCTGGCCTGGAGAATTCTAAGGACTCTACCCATGGGGTTGCAAAAAGTCAGCTCTGTTGACAGGCATAGACTGTGCTGGGCCCTGAGGAATTCAAACCATCTGACCTTAAAATTATCCCTTATGAGAGAAAAAACTACGTCCTGTGCTAGAGACCATTTTTCAGATATTCTGAACAAGATCCGCTTTTCTTGAGCTTCTCAGAGCAGGGGCATTCAAATCCAGATTGGTCCTCAGAGATGAGTACACATTCTTTTTCCACCAAGTTCACTCATTTTCAATTCACCGCATGAAGTCAGACAGAGAACAATAATAACAACAGCAACACCCACCGCAGCTTACAAGAGAGAGGTCTTCCTGATGGCTCAGAGGAAGATGTACAGCGCCCGTGCACAGAGCTGGCTCTGCATCTTGGCGGCTGAGGATTTATGGCTCGGGTGTCACCAAAGGAGGGGTCCATTTCCACTCCTTTCCTCCCGAGGTCCCCGGGTTGGTTATTGCTCCATTTCTTCTTTATGTGAGTGATGAGGGTGTCCTAGGAGGCAAGCGAGCCTACGAGTGTGAACAGTTGTTTCATGAATTTATTGTTTCTTCACTGTTTGATTCACTCTCCTGCCTGCCCCGGTGAATGAGTTCTGCTGTGAGAGCAGCCCTGGCCTTGCTGCTTCTAGAACCTGCCACGTTCACTCCTGCCTCTGGGCCTTTGCTCTTGCCTTTGTCTGATGTGCCCTCCCTGTTACTGTGTGTGCATACTCAATCACTCAGTCATGTCTGACTCTTTGCAAACCTAAGGTCCATAACCCACCATGCTCCTCTGTCCATGGGATTCTCCCAGCAAGAATACTGGATTGGGTTGCCATTTCCTCTTCCAGGGGATCTTCCTCACCCAGGGATCAAACCCTCTTCTCTAGTGGCTCCAGCATTGGCAGGCAGGCTCTTTAGTACTGAGCCACCTGGAAAGCCCCCTGTTACTGTACATCAGTTCAAAAACTGCTCTTCCCATATGGCCAAGCTGTAATAATAGTGATCACGGTCCCTTTTGACATTCAGGGAGCATTTTATAGTTTGTAAAACTATAAAATATACCTCCTCCTTTTAGAGAGGAGGTAGATCACAGTACTTCAGAGCCTGGTTTTTGGAACCCAGCTGCATCTGTGCTTGCTCAGTTGCTTTAGTCGTCCAATTCTTTGGGACTCCATAGATCACAGCCAGCCAGGCTCCTCTGTCCATGGGGTTCTCCAGGCAAGAATACTGGTGTGGGTTGTTAGGGCCTCTTCCAGGAGATCTTCCTGACCCAGGGATTGAACCTGTGTCTCCTGCATTGGCAGGTGGGTTCTTTTACCTCTGGCACCACCTGGGAAGCTGTCTGTGTTCAAATCCCAGCTTAGCCTTTGCAGGGTAGATAAGCTTGGGTCACCTACTCTCTTCACCTTGGTTTTAGCATCAATAAAGCATGTACATTCATAGGGGGCTCCTGTGGAGAGAAATTTCAGCTAATCCACTTAAATTATAGGGTAAACCCTAAATAAATGAGAATGATTATTTTTATTGTATTATGTAGTCATCTTAAAAGACCAGAAAAGCAGAGAATTGGCACGGTTGCTAGAAACTCCGGATCTGCCACTAATGAACATGACCGTGGACAAGTTTTCTGTAAAATAGGGATGATGATGTTTCCTCTTCCAACCACATGCTCACTCAGAGCATTGTTGTGAAGGTCAAATGGGATGTTGCCTGGAAAGCATTGACCCCAGTCTCTGGCATTTAGTAAATGTCTAATGAACACAATCATTTTTAAAAAAATTATTTTTTATTGAAGGATAATTATTTTACATAATTTTGCTGTTTTCTGTCAAACCTCAACATGAATCAGCCATAGGTATACATATATCCCCTCCCTCTTGAACCTCTCTCCTATCTCCCACCCCTCTAGATTGATACAGAGCCCCTGTTTGAGTTTCCTGAGCCATTCAGCAAATTCCCATTGGCTATCTGTTTTACATATGGTAATGTAAGTTTCCATGTTACTCTTTCCATACATCTCACCCTCTCCTCCCCTCTCCCCATGTCCATAAGTCTGTTCTCTGTCTGTTTCTCCATTGTTGCCCTGTAAATAAATTATTTAGTACCATTTTTCTAGATTCCGTATATATGTGTTAGAATATGGTATTTATCTTTCTTTTTCTGACTCACTTCACTCTGTATAATAGGTTCTAGGTTCATCCATCTCATTAGAACTGACTCAAATGTGTTCCTTTTTATGGCTGAGTAGTCTGAGTGAACTCCGGGAGTTGGTGATGGACAGGGAGGCCTGGTGTGCTGCAATTCATGGGGTGGCAAAGAGTCAGACATAACTGAGTGACTGAACTGAACTGAACTGAATATTCCATTGTGTATATATACCACAACTTCTTTATCCATTCATCTGTTGATGGACATCTAGGTTGCTTCCATATTGTAGCTATTGAACAGTGGGATACATGTGTCTCTTTCAATTTTGGTTTCCTCAGTGTATATGCCTAGGAGTGGGATTTCTGGGTCATATGGTGATTTTATTCCTAGTTTTTTAAGGAATCTCCATACCGTCTTCCATAGTGGCTATATCAACTTACATTCCCACCAACAGTGCAAGAGTGTTCCCTTTTCTCCACACCCTTTCCAGCATTTATTGTTTGTAGACTTTGATGAGGGCAATTCTGACTGGTGTGAAGTGATATTTCATTGAAGTTTTGGATTGCATTTCTTATTTTGGAAATTAATCCTTTATCAGTTGTTTCATTTGCTATTACTTTCTCCCATTCTGAGGGTTGTCTTTTCACCCTGCTTATAGTTTCCTTTGCTGTGCAAAAGCTTGTAAGTTAATCAGGTCCCACTTGTTTACTTTTGTTTTTATTTCCGTTACTCTAGGAGGTGGGTCATAGAGGATCTTGCTTTGATTTATGTCATTGAGTGTTCTGCCTGTGTTTTCCTCTAAGAGTTTTATAGTTTCTGGTCTTACATTTAGGTCTTTAATCCATTTTATCTTTGTGTATGGTGCTAGGAAGTGTTCTAATTTCATTCTTTTACATGTTGCTGTCCAGTTTTCCCAGCACCATTTATTGAAGAGGCTGTCTTTGCCCCATTGTATATTCTTGCCTCCTTTGTCAAAAATAAGGTACCCATAGGTGTATGGGTTTATTTCTGGGCTTTCTGTATTGTTCCACTGGTCTATATGTCTGTTTTTGTGCTAGTACCATACTGTCTTGATGACTGTAGCTTTGTAGTATAACCTGAAGTCAGGAAGGTTGATTTCTCCAGCTCCATTCTTCTTTCTCAAGACTGCTTTGGCTATTTGGGGTCTTTTGTGTTTCCATGTGAATTATGAAATTTTTTGTTCTAGTTCTGTGGAAAATATCATTGGTAATTTGATAGGGATTGCATTAAATCTGTAGATTGCATTTGGTAGTATAGTCATTTTCACAATATTGATTCTTCCTACCCAGGAACATGGAATATCTTTCCATCTGTTTATGTCATCTTTGATTTCTTTCATTCAGTTCAGTTCAGTTGCTCAGTCATGTCCGACTCTTTGCGACCCCATGAATCGCAGCACGCCAGGCCTCCCTGTCCATCACTAACTCCTGGAGTTCACCCAAACTCATGTGCATCGAGTCGGTGATGTCATCCAGCCATCTCATCCTCTGTCGTCCCCTTCTCCTCCTGCCTCCAATCCCTCCCAGCATCAGGGTCTTTTCCAATGAGTCAACTCTTCACATGAGGCGGCCAAAGTATTAGAGTTTCAGCTTTAGCATCATTCCTTCCAATGAACACCCAGGACTGATCTCCTTTAGGATGGACTGGTTGGATCTCCTTGCAGCCCAAGGAACTCTCAAGAGTCTTCTCCAACACCACAGTTCAAAAGCATCAATTCTTCGGCGCTCAGGTTTACTCACAGTCCAACTCTCACATCCATACATGACCACTGGAAAAACCATAGCATTGACTAGATGGACCTTTGTTGGCAAAGTAATGTCTCTGCTTTTTAATATGCTATCTATGTTGGTCAAAACTTTCCTTCCAAGGAGTAAGCGTGTTTTAATTTCATGGCTGTAGTCACCATCTGCAGTGATTTTGGAGCCCCCCAAAATAAAGTCTGGCACTGTTTCCACTGTTTCCCCATCTATTTCCCATGAAGTGATGGGACCAGATGCCATGATCTTCATTTTCTGAATGTTGAGCTTTAAGCCAACTTTTTCACTCTCCACTTTCACTTTCATCAAGAGGCTTTTGAGTTCCTCTTCACTTTCTGCCATAAGGGTGGTGTCATCTGCATATCTGAGGTTATTGAGATTTCTCCCAGCAATCTTGATTCCAGCTTGTGCTTCTTCCAGCCCAGTGTTTCTCATGATGTATTCTGCATATAAGTTAAATAAGCAGGGTGACAATATTATAGCCTTGATGTACTTCTTTTCCTATTTGGAACCAGTCTGTTGTTCCAT
This sequence comes from Bos mutus, assembly GCF_027580195.1. Taxonomy (NCBI): domain Eukaryota; kingdom Metazoa; phylum Chordata; class Mammalia; order Artiodactyla; family Bovidae; genus Bos; species Bos mutus. The sequence continues at coordinate 18,633,869 of NC_091641.1, read as the reverse complement.
GTCCAGTTCTAACTGTTGCTTCCTGACCTGCATATAGGTTCCTCAAGAGGCAGATCAGGTGATCTGGTATTCCCATCTCTTTTGTCTCCTTAGGTAAGTTTATTCCTAGATATTTAATTCTTTTTGTTGCAGTGGTGAATGGGATTGATTCCTTAATTGCTCTTTCTGATTTTTTCATTGTTAGTATATAGAAATGCAAGTGATTTCTGTGTATTGATTTTGTATCCTTCAACTTTGCTTAATCCACTGATTAGCTCTAGTAATTTTCTGTTACTATCTTTAGTGTTTTCTATGTACAGTATCATGTCATCTGCAAACAGTGAGAGCTTTACTTCTCTTCCAGTCTGTATTCCTTTTATGTCTTTTTCTTCTCTGATTGCTGTAGCTAGGACTTCCAGAACTATGTTGAATAATAGTGGTGAAAGTGGACCCCCTTGTCTTGTTCCTGATCTTAGGGGGAATGCTTTCAGTTTTTCACCTTTGAGAATAATGTTTTTAATAGGCTTCTCATATATGGCCTTTACTATGTTGAGGTAGGTTCCTTCCGTGCCCATTTTTTGATGAATTTTAATCATAAATGGGTGCTGAATTTTGTCAAAAGCTTTTTCTGCATCTATTGAGATGTTCATATGGTTTTTATCTTTCAATTTGTTAATATGGTGTATCACATTGATTGATTTGCATATATTGAAGAATCCTTGCATTCCTGGAGTAAACCCAACTTGATCATGGTGTATGAGCTTTTTGATGTGTTGCTGAATTCTGTTTGCTCAAATTTTGTTGAGGATTTTTGCATCTATGTTCATCAGTGACATTGGTCTGTAGTTTTCTTTTTTTGTGTTGTTTTTGTCTGGTTTTGGTATCAGGGTGATGATGGCCTTGTAGAATGAGTTTGGAAGTGTTTCTTCCTCTGCAATTTTTGAAAGAGTTTTAGAAGGCTAGGCATTAGCTCTTCTCTAAATGTTTGATAGATTTCTCCTATGAAGTCATCTTGTCCTGGGCTTTTGTTTTTTGGGAGATTTTTGATCACAGCTTCAATTTCAGTGCTTGTAATTGTGTTGTTCATAATTTATATTTCTTCCTGGTTCAGTCTTGGAATATTGAACTTTTCTAAGAATCTGTCCATTTCTTCCAGATTATCTATTTTATTGCCATATAGTTGTTCATAATAGTCTCTTATAATCCTTTGTATTTCTGCCTTGTCTGTTGTAACCTCTCCTTTTTCATTTCTAATTTTGTTGATTTGATTCTTCTCTCTTGTTTTCTTGATGAGTCTGGCTAAAGGTTTGTCAATTTTGTTTATCTTCTCAAAGAACCAGCTTTTAGTTTTATTAATCTTTACTATTGTTTCTCCCATCTCTTTTTCATTTATTTCTGCTCGGGTCTTTATGATTTCTTTCCTTCTGCTAATTTTTGGGTGTTCTTCTTTTTCCAGTTGTTTTAGGTGTAAAGTTAGGTTTGTCCATTCAATGTTTTTCTTGTTTCTTGAGGTAGGATTGTACTGCTATAAATTTCCCTCTTAGAACTGCTTTTGAGGCATACCATCGGTTTTGAGTTGTTGTGTTTTCATTGTCATTTGTTTCTAGAAATTTTTTAATTTTCCTTTTGATTTCTTCAGTAACCTGTTTAGAAACGTGTTGTTTAATCTCCATGTGTTTGTGTTTCTTACAGTTTTTTTTTTCTTGTAATTGATATCTAGTCTCATAGCATTGTGGTTGGAGAAGGTGCTTGATACAATTTCAGTTTTCTTAAATTTACTGAGGTTTGATTTGTGACCCAAGATGTGGTCTGTCCTGGATAATGTTCCATGTGAACTTGAGAAGAAGGTGTATTCTTCTGCATTTGGGTGAAATGTCCTGAAGATATCAATGAGATCCATCTCATCTAATGTATCATTTAAGACTTGTGTTTCCTTATTAATTTTCTGTTTTGATGATCTGTCCATTGGTGTGGGTGGTGTGTTAAAGTCTCCTACTATTACTGTGTTACTGTCAGTTTCTCCTTTTATGTCTGTTAGTGTTTGTCTTATGTATTGAGGGGCCCCTATGTTGGGTGCATAGATATTTACAGTTGTTATGTCTTCTTGGATTGATCCCTTGATCATTATGTAGTGTCTTTCCTTACCTCTTGTATCTTCTTTATTTTAAGGTCTATTTTGTCTGATATGAGGATTGCCACTCTAGCTTTGTTTTGCTTCCCATTTGCATGGAATATATTTTTCCATCCTCTCACTTTCAGTCTATATGTGTCTTTAGGTCTGAAGTGGGTTTCTTGTAGACGGCATATATATGGGTCTTGTTTTTGTATCCTTTCAGCCAGTCTGTGTCTTTTGGTTGGAGCATTTAATCCATTTACATTTAAAGTAATTATGAGGGATAGTATGGGGAGGGAGGAGGGAGGAGGGGTCAGGATGGGGAACACATGTATACCTGTGGCAGATTCATTTTGGTATATGGCAAAACCAATACAATATTGTAAAGTTAAAAAAAAATCTCTTAAAAAATAAATTTAAAAATTAAAAAAAAGTAATTATTGATATATATGTTCCTATTGCCATTTTCCTACTTGTTTGGGGTTGATTTTGTAGATCTTTTTTCTTCTGTTGTATTTCTTTACTATATAAGTCCGTTCAACATTTGTTGTAAAGCTGGTTTGGTGGTACTAAATTCTCTTTTTCTTTTCTGAAAAGCTTTTTATTTCTCCATCAATTTTGAATGAGATCCTTGCTGGGTACAGTAATCTTGGTTGTAGATTTTTCCCTTTCAGTACTTTAAATATATCCTGCCATTCCCTTCTGGCCTGCAGTTTCTGCTGAAAGAACAGCTGTTAAGTGTATGGGGTTTCCCTTGTATGTTACTTGTTGCTTCTCCCTTTCTGCTTTTAATATTCTTTCTTTGTGTTTAGTCTTTGTTAGTTTGATTAATCTGTGTTTTGGTGTGTTTCTCCTTGAATTTATCCTGTATGGGACTCTTTGTGTCTCTTGGACTTGATTGACTATTTCCTTTTCCATGTTGGGGAAATTTTCAACTATAATCTCTTCAAAAATTTTCTCATACCCTTTCTTTTTCTCTTCTTCTTTTGGGACCCCTAACTTTTGAATGTTGGTGCATTTGATATGGTCCCAGAGGTCTCTGAGACTATCCTCAGCTCTATTTATTCTTGTTACTTTATTCTGCTCTTCAGAAGTTACTTCCACCATTTTATCTTCCAGCTCACTGATTCGTTCTTATGCTTAAGATATTCTGCTATTGATTCCTCCTAGAGTATTTTTAATTTCAGTAATTGGGCACAATCATTTTGAGCAATTACTGTGTACCTTCAAACATTTCATAACTATGTTAAATAAGCATGATCTGTGTGGTGTCATCTTAAAAATGACTTTATTTGTGCATTGTTTTGTTTCTTTAGATTTAGTCAGTGGAGGCATCCCTGGTAGCTCAGTTGGTAAAGAATCCACCTGCAGTGCAGGTGACCCTGGTTCATTTCCTGGGTTGGGAAGATCTGCTGGAGAAGGGATAGGCTACCCACTCCAGTAGCCTACTCCACTCTTGGGCTGCCCTTGTGGCTCAGCAGGTAAAGAATCTGCCTGCAGTGTGGGAAACCTGGGTTTGATCCCTGGATTGAGAAGATCCCCTGAAGAAGGGAAAGGCTACCCACTCCAGTATTCTGGCCTGGAGAATTCCATAGACTGTATAGTCCATGGGGTCACAAAGAATCGGACAGGACTGAGTGACTTTCACTTTTACTTTCAGGCAGTGGAGCTAGTTCTGTGGCCGCCTCTGGATGAAAATTCTGAAAGGCCCTACTGACTTTCTGGTGCCTCTTCAGTAATTGAAGGTCCTACAGCCCCTGTGGAAATCCCAGGTGGTGCTAGTGGTAAACAACCTGCCTGCCAAATGCATGAGACATAAGAGACACATGTTCGACCCCTGGGTCAGGAAGATCCCCTGGAGGAGGACATGGTAACCTATTCCAGTATTCTTGCTTGGAGAATCCCATGGTTAGAGGAGCCTGGCAGGCTACAGTTCATGGGGTCGAAAAGAGTCAGACATGACTGAAGCGACTTAGCACGTATGCACACTGCCTCCGTAAGTTGCACAACTGAGCTGCATGCACATCAGTAACTAAAGTATCCAATCCAGTGCAATTGCTGACATCTTGAACTTGCTTTCTGGGGTTTGCTACATGCAAGGCAGCTGACTGTCATGAAAGTGGGGATGGCCAACCTCTAGCTCCTTGCTCATCATTTTGGTCAGTTTCTGCCTTCTCCAGGGTTGGCAAGGGCCCCAGGGGGAGGCGGGAGGATGACCAGAATTGTTGTGAGCTGGTATTGTTCCTTTCTGGAACTGGTGGATGTTTCAAGCAGTCTTTTCCTCTCACGGTTGCTTTAAGGGTTTCTTTAGAGATTCCTGTACACATATCCATTCCTCATTGCTGAAGCTTTCTCGCCAGCAATTCTCTGGATGGCAGTAATTGCATCTCTATTTCTGCATTGTCACCTACAGCTTCTTCTTCCACCCTTAAGAAGGCAGGTTCTTAATTCCATCCTTTTTCCACTGAGTTTCCATTCTTTCTTCCAGGTAGTTCTCTTGAATGGAACCTTCTCTCACTCGTGGCTTCCATCTGAGCTGCAGACATGTGAATTTCCTCACAAACTCCTTTTTTTCTTTCTCTACCCTGGTGGAATGGGGCCTGTTACTATCTTCATTGACAGAGGCAGAACCTGAGCTATTGGGCATGCACATAACTTCTTCAGGAGTTCACATCTAGCCAGTGATGAAGTCAAGATCTTAATCCAGATCCTGTGACCCCACAGCCCAAAGTTTGGACCACCTGAGTCATATTTTCAACTTAAAAAGTTAGTGTTATTGTTTTCCTTTATTGTCTAAGAAAAGATGCCTAAAGATTATGTACAATTCTTTTTCTTCTTTTATGTATTTTTTGGTGGCTTTTTTTGTGGGGGAGGGTAATGAGGCTGACGCTTACTACTTGGAAGGAAAATTATGACCAACCTAGAGAGCATATTAAAAAGCAGAGACATTACTTTGCCAACTAAGGTCCGTCTAGTCAAGGCTATGGTTTTTCCAGTGGTCATGTATGGATGTGAGAGTTGGACTGTGAAGAAGGCTGAGCACCGAAGAATTGATGCTTTTGAACTGTGGTGTTGGAGAAGACTCTTGAGAGTCCCTTGGACTGCAAGGAGATCCAACCAGTCCATTCTAAAGGAGATCAGTCCTGGGATTTCTTTGGAAGGACTGATGCTAAAGCTGAAACTCCAATACTTTGGCCGCCTCATGTGAAGAGTTGACTCATTGGAAAATACACTGATGCTGGGAGGGATTGGGGGCAGGAGGAGAAGGGGATGACAGAGGATGAGATGGCTGGATGGCATCACTGACTCGATGGGCATGAGTCTGAGTGAACTCCGGGAGTTGGTGATGGACAGGGAGGCCTGGCGTGCTGTAGTTCATGGGGTCACAAAGAGTCAGACATGACTGAGTGACTGAACTGAACTGAACTGAATGAGGCTGAAAAAAGTTCTATTCATCTTCAATTAGTGGTCTCCTTCCCTCCTGCTTCTCCCTCCAAAAAGACCTCACTATACAGAAAAACAGAACCAAATTCAACCACCAGACAGAAACCCCCTTGTCTTTTGCTGATGTCTGTTGGTCCAGCATCCTGGAACTAGACCCTTGGTCTCAGTGGTTCCCAGTTCCCTTCTCAGGGGCTCTCTCTGTACCTCTTGCCCTTTCTGTGTGTTTCACACCAGTTCTCTCCAGCTCACACTTAGGTTTTTCTCCACTGTCACATATTAATAGTCTAGTTTTTGATTCAGTTTATAAGGAGAACATGTTACACTCCCTCAGTTTATATGGCATACCCTCTGTATCTGTGTACATATATATCTACTGTCCCAGGATTATTTCAAAGCCAAATTGATTAAGAAAGTGCTAGACTGTTAAGGAAGGATGAGCCTTGTCACTGCTTGGCTAGTTCATTGTTCTTGAATAAAAATGTTGGATAATCAAGTGCAAGCAAATCAAATATCAGCTAGTTTTTTGTTAATATTCTAACCTCATTTAAAATCAATGAGATTTTATTAAATTAGAAGATCAAATAGGTGAAAATAAAATTGACCCATATATTTTTGCAAACATGAGTTTATGAAATCAAACTGCCAGTCTTATTGGCTTAGCAGTTTAAAAATATTTTTCATAGATTTTAGTTCTCTTGTGGTAATAGCTTGTCTGTTTCAATGGTATTGGGTCTCTTGTCAGATGCTTTCATTGTCATCAGCATTTTCTCTCTCCACTTAACACAAAGAAAATGTAATCCACCCCTCATCTTACTGCTTTCTTTACAAAAAAAAGAGAGGAAGATTGAGAGCTATTTAGCCAATTTCTTATATCAGAGGAATCCTGTTCTTTTTTTTCTTCTTCATATTTTGTAGGCTGCAAATACATCTGAAGATGTAATTGTTGGTGAAAGGATTGTTTTTCAATTTTCCACTGTGTTTCTTTCCACCAATCTAATTATCTCTTTAACTCACCGTGGCTTTTATTTATAGCTTGTGACTTCTCTTCCAAACCTTCTAAGACTTTCCAGAATGGTTCTGTTTTTTAAAGCTACTGTGGATTGCCCGTATTTCTAGTTTTGGCAGTTAGAATCACGGAGATTTGGCTTGACTGCCCTCGGTTTTAACATCAACCATTGTCGGTGGTTGTCACTGAAAATCACATCACTGCTTTCCACCAGAGTTTTGGCAATCAAGCCAATTCTAGGTTTTTTTCCTGCCTGTGGCAAGATGACAGTTTCCTGATTTCCAGACATTGGAGCCTTTTTGAAGCTGCAACTGCTCTCAGGGAGAAACTTATTCTGTTGAAGGGTAGGGCGAGGTGAGAGTGAAAAATACGGTTAATAAAAGAATTTGTGGTAATTCAGACACGGAGGTGACTTTTTTTTTTCTACACTCAGAAGAAAGATATGTGTGAACATTTTTGTTGTTAGTGAAATATACCTAACATCAAATTTGCCATTTTTAAAAGTCTCATTCAAAGGCATTAAGTCCATTCAGAATGCTGTACAACCAACATCACTATATCCATTTTCAGCACTTATATAGATATCAGAGATTTTGAACTACTTGGATGACCAAGTTTGTTGAACACCTTTAAGGCACTTTTTGTATCATTATGTATTTCTTATTTATTCTTTAAAATATATTTTTTTATAATTGCCAAGATATGGAAGAAACCTGTGTCCATCAACAGATGAATGGATAAAGAAGACATAGTATATATACACTATGGAGAACTGCTAGCCATGAAAATAATGAAATTTTGCCATTTGCATCAACATGGATGGACTTGGATGGAATTACGTAACTGAAGTAAGTCGGAGAGACAAAGATGAATACTGTATGATATCACTTAATATATGGAGCCTAAAAATATAACAAATGAGTGAATATAAAAAAAGAAACAGTCTCACAGAGAAGTAACTAGTGGTTACCAGTGAGGAGAAGGGAAGAGGGATGGATAATATAGAGCTAGGGGATTAAGAGGTACAAACTAATATGTATAAAATAAGTCATAAGGATATGTTGTAAAACATGTGGACTATAGCCAATATTTTATAATAACTATACATGGAGGATAACCTTTAAAAATTGTGAAACTTTATTGTGCACCTGTAACTTATATAACATTGTACATCAACTATTCTTCAGTATTTTTTTTTTTTTACTCATTTAACATGTACCTACTGAGTGTTTTTTGCTAATTAGGCTTCATTATAGTGATAGAGTGATAACTAGAAAGACACAAGGCTCATAGATTAGTGAGTTGGCTGGAGTGATTTACATCTCATTTACTTAATACACACATATTAGTACGTTATCCTTTTCAGAAAAATAAGCCAGTCTCCTTACTTTGATCTCTATTGCTAGCATTCTCTCAAACTCCATCCCAGTAATGTATTTGGATTCTATTAGTCTAGTCTTTTTTTCTCCATAGATATTGTACTCTCTAGCCCTGTTTCATGGCTGTTTAAACAGAAATGCTATTATATTGTGTGTATGGCTGAACAAGTTGCTTTTTCCCCCCAGTTTTATTAAACTATAATTGACATGCAGCATTGTGTAAATTTAAGGTGTACAGTGTAATGATTTGGTTTACGTACATCATGAAATGATGATCACAGTAAGTTTAATTAATATCCACTGGCTCATATAGATATTAAAAAAGAAAAAATATTTTTTCTTCTCTTGGCATGAGAACTCCTGGAATCTACTCTCTTAACAACTTTTAAATACACCGTTGTTGTAGTTTAGTCATTAAGTCGAATGCTACCTCTTTGGGTTCTCATGGTCTGTAGTCCGCCAGGCTCCTCTGTCCATGGGATTTCCCAGGCAAGAATACTGGAGTGGGTTGCCCTTTCCTTCTCCAGGGGATCTTCTCAACCCAGGGATTAAACCTGCGTTTCCTACATTGGGAGGTGGATTCTTTACCACTGAGCCACCAGGGAAGCTCTATGCAGCAGTGTTAGCTATTGTCATCCTACTGCGTATTATATCCCTAATGCTTATTTATCTTTTAACTGGAAGTTTGTATAAAAGTACAAATTTATTTATATTTTTTCACCATGCTGTGCAGCACATGGGATCTTAGTTCCCTGAACAGGAATTGAACCCTTGCCCCCTGTGCTGGAAGCGAGGATTCTTTACTATTGAACTGCAAACCCAGAATTACAAACCCAGAAGTTTGTACTTCTTGACCACCTACAATTTGCTCCTTTTGTCACTTTCCTCTTTCACTTTTATCAAGAGGCTCTTTAGTTGGAAAACTCAGCAGTGTCCACAGGACTGGAAAAGGTCAATTTTCATTCCAATCCCAAAGAAAGGCAATGCCAAAGAATGTTCAAACTACCATACAATTGCACTCATCTCACACACCAGCAAAGTAATGCTCAAAATTCTCCAAGCTAGGCTTCAACAGTATGTGAACTGTGAACTTCCAGATGTTCAAGCTGGATTTAGAAAAGGCAGAGGAACCATAGATCAAATTGCCAACATCTGTTGGATCCTTGAAAAAGCAAGAGAGTTCCAGAAAAACATCTACTTCTGCTTTATTGACTATGCCAAAGCCTTTGACTGTGTGGATCACAACAAACTGGAAAATTCTTAAAGAGATGGGAATACCACATCACCTTACCTGCCTCCTGAGAAATCTGTATGCAGGTCAGGAAGCAACAGTTAGAATCAGACATGGAACAACAGACTGGTTCCAAATCAGAAAAGGAGTGCCTTAAGGCTGTATATTGTCACTCTGCTTATTTAACTTCTATACAGAGTACATCATACGAAATGCTGGGCTGGATGAAGCACAAGCTTCACAAGCACATCCAAGCACAATCAAGGTTGCTGGGAGAAATATCAGTAACCTCCGATACACAGATGACGCCATCCCTATGGCAGAAAGCGAAGAACTAAAGAGCCTCTTGATGAAAGTGAAAGAGGAGAGTGAAGAAGTTGGCTTAAAGCTCAACATTCAGAAAACTAAGATCATGGCATCTGGTCCCATCACTTCATGGGAAATAGATGGGGAAACAATGGAAACAGTGACAGACATTATTTTGGGGGGGTCCAAAATCACTGCAGATGGTGATTGCAGCCATGAAATTAAAAGACACTTGCTCCTTGGAAGAAAAGCTATGACCAACCTAGATAGCATATTAAAAAGCAGAGACATTACTTTGCCAACAAAGGTCTGTCTAGTCAAGGCTATGGTTTTTCCAGTAGTCATGTATGGATGTGAGAGTTGGACTATAAAGAAAGCCAAGTGCTGAGGAATTGATGCTTTTGAACTATGGTGTTGGAGAAGACTCTTGAGACTCTCTTGGACTGCAAGAAGATGAAACCAGTCCATCCTAAAGAAAATCAGTCCTGAATATTCATTGGAAGGACTGATAAGCTGAAACTCCAATACTTTGGCCATCTGATGCAAAGAACTGATTTGCTGGAAAAGATCTTGATGCTGAGAAAGCTGAGGGCAGAAGGGGATGACAATGAGATGGTTGGATGGCATCACTGACTTGATGGACATGAGTTTGAGCAAGCTCCAGGAGTTGGTGATAGACATGGAAGCCTGGCATGTTTCAGTCCATGGGGTCACAAAAAGTCAGACATGACTGAGTGACTGAACTGAATTGAATTGATTTCTTGGGAATGAATCCAAAATTATTATATGTAAGCTTCAAACAAATGCTAGTTGAGTCCTTACCTCATGGTGGGATCAGTGAGCTAATATCTCCATCTCTCTGCCTCATTTGATCTTAACAACCATCTTGGATCAGAGGAAGAGGTAGGTGTTGGACACCACCCTCATTTTGTATTTGAGAAAATGGAGAGTCAGAGAGTTCAGGTGTTTTGTTGAAAGTCACACAGCTGGTAAGTAGAGTCACAACATCCTTCAGTCCCTGACCTTGACACATGGATGGCGACCATTTCACCAAGCTGCCTCTGACCGCTTGTTAATTCAGAGATTCAGAAAGAATTTGTTTCTAATGAGTTCAATAATTGGGCCAGGCATCATGTGGTCACACATACAAATATAACATTGTAATTATGGTGAGTGTGTTTCACCAGAGAGGTCCATTGTTCTGTGAGAGGGCTTTGATCTGGTCCAACCTTCCTTCCTTCAGCTTCCCTGGGAAAATGATAATGAGTTGAACTTGAAGGACATAGAGAAATTAACCAGGTAAAGAGGAAGAGAAGAGAATTCTCGTCAGAGGGAGCAACATGTACGACAATTGTAATCAGAGGGAGAGCGCAGAGCTTTGAGAAACCCAGGACTCTGGTATGACTTCTGGTACACAGATACGAAGAGGGGAAGTGGGTGAGGCAAGTGGGGAGGGACAGGGTTCCTGCAGGCAGGGCCCAGGGCTAGTGATGCCAGATATGGTTTGTGGTCCTTATTCTGAGAATACTAGGGAACCATCAAATTATTCTAAGCAGGAAGTGTGGTGTTTGTATTTCTACAAGATGTCCGGTGTACTAAGAACATATTGAACACAGATCAGAGTGGATGGTGGAGGTTGTTGCATTATTTGGAGAAATGTTGGTGGCTTGGATAAAGCTGCTGGTGGTGGAGTTGCGAGAGAAGTGAATTGGTTTCACAGTTGCTGTTAAACAGGTAGAGTCAGCAGGTCTTGGAGCTGCATTGAATTTGCGCAGGGAGGGAGGGAGAAAGAATATGAGTGAGTAATGTTTCTAGGTTTTCTGGCTTGGGCAGCTAAATGGGAGGTGGTGATAGCTGAGGGAGGGTAGACAGGAAAATAGCAAGACTTGGGGAGAAAGATCAGGAAGTTGGTATTAATGTGCAGAGTTTTGAGCGTTGGGTAGTTGATTTCTGAAGGGCCCTCCAGCTTCATAGTCTGATGGTTGAGGAGTCATGAACATATTCTCAGGCATCAGACATGGACTTGAGCCCATGCTCTGAAATTTCTGGCAGCTTCAAGTCTGTCCCCTGAGCCTCACTCAGTCTCCTTTTGGGTCAAAGGGCTACTATCCATACCTGCCCTAAGGCACTGAGAGGATTAAATAAAAAATGTGTGAGAAGCAGTTAATGCAATGTTCTGCAGATGGTAAGTACTCAATCTACATAGATCTTTATCATTATCACCATTGTTAGTATTCTGAAATGATTTGTAACTAAATACTGGAGGACCTCTAGGCAGGATAGATAATTCTTTACTTTTTCAGTATGTACCAATTAAACCTTCTTCCTGACTTTAACAATGGACTCCTTGAACAATACGATCTTGTCCCGCGTAAAGGACATTGTATTACAAATAAATCAGGCAAACAGTCGCCTTTGAATGCGTGTTGTACAAGAGCCACAATACATAATTGTAAAGGTCATGGGTGTCAGTTTTTAATTTAATTTTTTCCTTTAATAGTTCAGATCAAATTCTTGATTACATGAAGTTATCCAAAAAGAAAAAAAAACAAAAACAAAAAACACCCCGTAATTTCAGAGGCTGGTTTCTGTCTCGAGTGACAGCCACATGACTCCTGTAAGAGGATGCTCTCAGCAGAATGAATGGGGAAAATTACTTTTATGAATGCCACATTCTCCTGGGAAGATCCCGCCTCTGACATGTATCAAGAAGGAGCTGCCAGATTATTCTCTTCTCCATGCTTTCTGAATTAAAAGCAATTCAAACATTGCTGGTTGAGGTTGAAACTTCGAGGCTGTTAAAAATGTCACATAAAATATGAAGGTGCCTATTGGAATAGGGTAATTTTCCTTCTAGAATTCGCATAGGTAAAGCCATCTGATTTTCAGAGAGTGTAATATAGTTTCACTAAATAAATATATGCCAAAGCTTCTATGTCTTATCTCTGTTTGAAAGAAATATCTTTTATAAGAAGAAAAATATTGGGTGTTTGGAGAACAGATGTTAGCAATGGTGTAAGTATTGCCTGAGTCTTAGATGGAAAAATAGAACAACATGCATTCAAAATCAGAGGTGGGGAAGGGATTGTGCCCAGACTTTATTCACCTTGCAGATGTGTTTGGCCCATGTGAGGATTGGAAAGACATTCCTTGGTAGCAACAGTAGAGTGAAGCTGAGCGTCCCACTTTGGCCAGCTTGTATTCACTCTCTTCTGTACCCCATTTTCTTACCTGCCTGACCCTTCAGGAATTTGACTCTGAAACCCTTCCCTATGTCTATTCTTTTAAGCCTGGGATATGCCACCCCTAGGAGTACCTGGTACTGTATGGGTTTCATGGATAGTTTCAAAATAATATGGTGCATCTTCTTGGCGTGTTGATTTTACAACATGATATGGAGGAAGTATCTTAATATTAAGACAAAATATGGAATAGGTTTGAAAATTTGCATGATTTTCTTTGTTAAAAAATAATATTTAAGACTTCAAAGAACCATCAAGTTTGTGACTGAAAGGGTTGACTCCTGAATCTATTGTTCATTCTCCTTAGGCCATAAAGGAGGCTTATTTGGAAAAGTTTGGGATGCGTTGTCCTAGTCATGGAATTAGAGCTGGAAGTGGCCTTGAAAATTTTAACAGTTAGGGTTCTTGGCTGCATGCGACAGAAACCCAACTTACTGCCTCAAGCAAAAAAGGGAATTTATTGGCTTGCAAAACTGAAAAGTCCAAGTTGGGTGTGGTTATATCCAGGTTCTCAGAAATATGTCATCATAAGGCAGTCTCTATGAATAATCTATTTATTCTCTCTTTCTATCCATCTATCTTTTGTGTATTGTCTGTCTGTGGCTCCTTCTGTCATCTCTTGTCTATCTGTCTGTCATCATCATCATTTCTGCTTTTCTCTGTTTTTTCTTTATTCTTGGGCAGAATCTCACAGTGTGATAGCAATGCTAAGGATTGTGTTCAAAAGTTATCAATATCAATGGCAATTTTGGCCATTTTGTCACATAATTCCATCAAAAAGCTATCCTACAGATGAATGGACAAAGATGATGTGGTTTATGTATATATATGTGTGTGTTTTATATATATATGTATACATATACATATATATGTGGTATGTATATATATTTATGTATATGTGTGTAAATATATATTTTGTGTGTGTGTGTGTGTGTATGTAGCCTGGTGGGCTACAGTCCATAGAGTCACTAAGAGTCAGAGACGACTGAGCAACTGAGCACGCATGCACTGTATTTCCATATATATGTATATTAGAATCATTACATCAATTCCCACAAAAGTAACATATTTGATTTTGTTTGGAACTGCATCAAATCTATGGTCTGATTTGTAGGAGAAGTGGCAACTTTACTCTTTCAATCCGTGAACGTGGTATATTCTCCCATCTCTTCAAATGTCTTAATTTACCTCAGTAATGTTTTCTAATTTTCTGTGTACAGGTTATGCACATCTTTTGCTAGGTTTGGCCCTAAGTATTTGCTGATACTGCAAATGGTATGTTTAATAAAGTTTTTCATTTTCTAATCATTTGTTACTAATATATAGAGATACAGTAGATTTTTTGGATATTGTCCAAAGAATGTTTCATTTCTTGTAATTTGTATATTCTTTTGGATTTCTAATGTATATGAACCAGTGAACTGTGAATAAGACCGTTTTATTTCATTTTCTTGTCTTACGGCACTTTATCTCCTACATATTATTGGATTACAGTGGGGATAGCAAGTTCTTCGGAGAAGGCAATGGCACCCCACTCCAATACTCTTGCCTGGAAAGTCCCATGGATGGAGGAGCCTGGTAGGCTACAGTCCATGAGGTTGCTAAGAGTCGGACACGACTGAGCGACTTCCCTTTCACTTTTCACTTTCATGCATTGGAGAAGGAAATAGCAACCCACTCCAGTATTCTTGCCTGGAGAATGCCAGGGACTGGAGAGCCTGGTGGGCTGCCGTCTATGGGGTCTCGCAGAGTCGGACACGACTGAAGCGACTTAGCAGCAGCAGCAGCAGCAAGTTCTTGTTTCTTATTTCAGAGAGGAAACTTTCAACATCTCACATTTAATTATGATAATTGCTGTAGGGTTTTTAAGTTGTTCTTTATTAGATAAAGGAAATATATCAGTACTTTGCTTATAAATAATCATGATTGGGTATTGTATCTCAGGAAAAGGTTTTTATACATCTGTTATGATTTTCCTTTTTTTTCTGTTAATGTGGTGAGTTGCATTGATTTTTAAAAAACATATTGAGATATATTATTATGTTAATTAGTTGGATACATTTGATAATTTTTATTTAGTATATTTACATCCATGCCTGTTAGATTGCTTTGTAATGTTCCTGTCTTGTACTTGCAATGCTAGATTTCCGTATTTGTTTAAGTTTGCTGCTGCTGCTGCTGCTAAGTCACTTCAGTCGTGTCCGACTCTGTGTGACCCCATAGACGGCAGCCACCAGGCTCCCCCATCCCTGGGATTCTCCAGGCAAGCACACTTGAGTGGGTTGCCATTTCTTTCTCCAATGCGTGAAAGTAATGCTAGCCTAAAAAGTTCCGGAGAAGGCAACGGCAACCCACTCCAGTACTCTTGCCTGGAAAATCCCATGGACAGAGGAGCCTGGTGGGCTGCAGTCCATGGGGTCCCTGAGTTGGACATGACTGAGCGACTTCACTTTCACTCTTCTCACAGTCATGCATTGGAGAAGGAAATGGCAACCCACTCCAGTGTTCTTGCCTGGAGAATCCCAGGGACGGGGGAGCCTGGTGGGCTGCCGTCTATGGGGTCGCACAGAGTCGGATATGACTGAAGTGACTTAGCAGCAGCAGCAGCCTAAAAAGTTGGCATGTACTCCTGATTTTTTGTTTGTTTCTGATTTTTCTTTTTATTTTCAGTAAGGTTTTGTGTGATACATTAATTATATAGATGATTGTAAGAATTCACTGATGAATCTATCAGAACGTGAAGATTTCTATATTTGGAAGTTTTAATTTCTATTTAACTTCCTAATTGATATAGAACTATTCAGGTTTACCATATCTTCTTGAATCTGTGAACATTAGTAATACAATAGCCAGTTATTTTACTGGCAACCAACTCCAATATTCTTGCCAGAAGAATCCTCATAGACAGAGGACAATGGTGGGCTACAGTCCATGAAGTCAAAAAGAATCAGACACAACTGAGCGACTAACACTTTCACTTTACTATCAAAACTAAGTTTATTTGGGACTAGCCAGATCAGATCAGATCAGATCAGTCACTCAGTCGTGTCCGACTCTTTGCGACCCCATGAATCGAAGCACACCAGGCCTCCCTGTCCATCACCAACTCCCGGAGTTCACTGAGACTCACATCCATCGAGTCAGTGATGCCATCCAGCCATCTCATCCTCCGTCGTCCCCTTCTCCTCTTGCCCCCAATCCCTCCCAGCATCAGAGTCTTTTCCAATGAATCAACTCTTTGCATGAGGTGGCCAAAGTACTGGAGTTTCAGCTTTAGCATCATTCCTTCCAAAGAAATCCCAGGGCTGATCTCCTTCAGAATGGACTGGTTGGATCTCCTTGCAGTCCAAGGGACTCTCAAGAGTCTTCTCCAACACCACAGTTCAAAAGCATCAATTCTTCAGCCCTCAGCCTTCTTCACAGTCCAACTCTCACATCCATACATGACCACAGGAAAAACCATAGCCTTGACTAGACGAACCTTTGTTGGCAAAGTAATGTCTCTGCTTTTGAATATGCTATCTAGGTTGGTCATAACTTTCCTTCCAAGGAGTAAGCGTCTTTTAATTTCGTGGCTGCAGTCACCATCTGTAGTGATTTTGGAGCCCAGGAAAATAAAGTCTGGCACTGTTTCCACTGTTTCCCCATCTATTTCCCATGAAGTGATGGGACCGTATGCCATGATCTTCGTTTTCTGAATGTTGAGCTTTAAGCCAAATTTTTCACTCTCCACTTTCACTTTCATCAAGAGGCTTTTGAGTTCCTCTTCACTTTCTGCCATAAGGGTGGTGTCATCTGCATATCTGAGGTTATTGATATTTCTCCCAGCAATCTTGATGCCAGTTTGTGTTTCTTCCAGTCCAGCGTTTCTCATGATGTACTCTGCATATAAATTAAATAAACAGGGTGACAATATACAGCTTTGATGAACTCCTTTTCCTATTTGGGACCAGTCTGTTGTTCCATGTCCAGTTCTAACTGTTGCTTCCTGACCTGCATACAAATTTCTCAAGAGGCAGATCAGGTGGTCTGGTATTCCCATCTCTTTCAGAATTTTCCACAGTTTATTGTGATCCACACAGTCAAAGGCTTTGGCATAGTCAATAAAGCAGAAATAGATGCTTTTCTGGAACTCTCTTGCTTTTTCCATGATCCAGCGGATGTTGGCAATTTGATCTCTGGTTCCTCTGCCTTTTCTAAAACCAGCTTGAACATCAGGAAGTTCACGGTTCATGTATTGCTGAAGCCTGGCTTGGAGAATTTTGAGCATGACTTTACTAGCGTGTGAGATGAGTGCAATTGTGCGGTAGTTTGAGCATTCTTTGGCATTGCCTTTCTTTGGGATTGGAATGAAAACTGACCTTTTCCAGTCCTGTGGCCACTGCTGAGTTTTCCAAATTTGCTGGCATATTGAGCGAGCACTTTCGCAGCATCATCTTTCAGGATTTGGAATAGCTCAACTGGAATTCCATCACCTCCACTAGCTTTGTTCGTAGTGATGCTTTCTAAGGCCCACTTGACTTCACATTCCAGGATGTCTGGCTCTAGGTCAGTGATCACACCATCGTGATTATCTGGGTCATGAAGATCTTTTTTGTACAGTTCTTCTGTGTATTCTTGCCATCTCTTCTTAATATCTTCTGCTTCTGTTAGGTCCATACCATTTCTGTCCTTTATTGAGCCCATCTTTGCATGAAATGTTCCTTTGGTATCTCTGATTTTCTTGAAGAGATCTCTAATCTTTCCCATTCTGTTGTTTTCCTCTATTTCTTTGCATTGATCACTGAAGAAGGCTTTCTTATCTCTTCTTGGTATTCTTTGGAACTCTGCATTCAGATGTTTATATCTTTCCTTTTCTCCTTTGCTTTTCACTTCTCTTGTTTTCCCAGCTATTTGTAAGGCCTCTCCAGACAGCCATTTTGCTTTTTTGTATTTCTTTTCCACGGGGATGGTCTTGATCTCTGTCTCCTGTACAATGTCACGAACCTCATTCCATAGTTCATCAGGCAGTCTATCTATCAGATCTAGGCCCTTAAATCTATTTCTCACTTCCATTGTATAATCATAAGGGATTTGATTTAGGTCATACCTGAATGGTCTAGTGGTTTTCCCTACTTTCTTCAATTTAAGTCTGAATTTGACAGTAAGGAGTTCATGGTCAGAGGGTGTGCTTCCTGCTGGATAGTAAAGTAGGCAGCATCTTCTTGTAGGAGATGTGTGTTGCATGCGTGTATGCATAAGTCTCTTCCTGTTTGAAGTAATTGTCAATGTATGGCTGGGTATGAGAACTTTCCCTCCAGGCCTGTTTGGTCTCTAATTTTAGCTGCGTGAGTGCTAAGTTGCTGCAGTCGTGTCAGACTCTGACCCTCTGGACTGTAGCCCGCCAGGCTCCTGTGTCCATAGTATTCTCCAGGCAAGAATACTGGAGTGAGTTGCCATGCCCTTCTCTAGGGGATCTTCCCGACCCAGGTATCTGGCCACCTCTGTTACATCTCCTGCTTTGGCAGGCGGATTCTTTTCCATTAGTACCATGTGGGAAGTCCCCAATTTTAGCTGAGGACTTTTTAATTACTGTCACAGACTTGTTTTCAAATTTTTGTTGTTCTAGGAGTGTTTTCATTAATCTGAATTCTCAAAGTGTTCTCAACATTCTCACAATCTCTTTTAAACATCTGTAGGATTTTTAATGCTGTTGCTGTTATTTGCTTTTTTATTGAGGTATAATTGACTTACAGTATTAT
The DNA here is from genome assembly GCF_027580195.1 of Bos mutus. Classification (NCBI taxonomy): domain Eukaryota; kingdom Metazoa; phylum Chordata; class Mammalia; order Artiodactyla; family Bovidae; genus Bos; species Bos mutus. The sequence goes on along the minus strand of NC_091641.1, from coordinate 18,615,428 downwards.
GTTAGTTTCAGTTGTATACGTAGTGATTCAGAATTTTTATAGATTAAATTTCATTTAAAGTTATTATAAAATACAGGCTGTATTCCCTGTACTGTATAATATATCCATGTAGATAATTTATTTTACCTCTTAATCCTCTATCCCATCTTATCGTGCTTTCTTTCCCTCTCCACATGTATGTATGAAATTCTATATATAATATATAGAGTTACATATATATAATATATGACTTCCTGGTGGCTCAGATGATTAAGAATCTGCCTCCAATGCAGGAGACCTGGGTTCAGTCCCTGGGTCAGGAAGATCCCCTGGAGGAGGAAATGGCAACCCACTCCAGTATTCTTGCCTAGGATAATATATATGGATATGTGGATATGGATATATATATATATATGAAATTATATATATATATGTATATATGGAAATGGATTATATATATATCTGTGTATATATGGAATTATATATATACACACTACATCTTCTTTACCCACTCATCTGTTAGTGGACACTTAAATCATTTTCATATCTTGATGTCTTATGAATAATGTTGCTATGAACATTGAGGGTTTATGTATCTTTTCAAACCATTGGTTTTGTTTGTTCAGACATATGTGTGTATATATATATATATATATATATATATATATAGGAGTGGACTTGCTAGATCATATGGTAGTTCTATTTTTAGTTATTTGAAGAACCTCCATACTGTTTTCATAGAGGCTGCACCAATTTATGTTTCCTCCCAACGGTGTACAGGGGTTCCCTTTTTACCACATCCTTGCCAGCATTTGTTATTTGTAGAATTTTTGATGATAGCCATTTTGACAGCTGTGAGGTGACATCTCATTGCAGTTTTGATTTGCATATCTCTGATTATTAGTGATTGAAGTTGAGCATCTTTTCATGTGACTGTTGGTCTTCTGTATATCTTTTTGGAAAAATGTCTATTCTGGTCTTCTACCCATTTTTAAAGAATGAGTTATTTGTTTGATATTGAGTTGTATGAACTATTTATATATTTTGGACAGTAACCCCTCATTGGTCATATTATTTGCAAATATTTTCTTCCATTCAACAACTTGTCTTTTTGTTTTATTGATGGTTTCCTTTGCTGTGCAAAATCTTTTAATTAGGTCCCATTTGTTTATTTTGGTTTTACTTCTTTTGCCTTAGGAGACTGATTCAAAAAATAGTACTGTAAATTATGTCAAAGAATGCCCTATGTTCCCTTCTAGTAGTTTTATGGTTTCCGGTCTTGCAGTTAAGTCTTCATTTTGAGTGTGTTTTTATATATGGTGTCAGAAAATGTTCTAATTTCATCTATGTGAAGCTGTCCAGTTTTCTTAGCACCACTTATTGAAGAGACTGTCTTTTCCTTATTGTGTATTCTTGCCTCCTTTGTCATAGATTGGTTATGAATCATAAGTGCGTGTGTTTGTTTCTGGTCTGTCTGTTCCATTGATCTATGTTTGTTTTTGTGCCAGAATCATACTGTTTTAATTACTGTACCTTTTCAGTGTAACCTGGAGTCAAGGAGTGTGATACCTGCAGCTTTGCTGCTTCTCAAGATGGTTTTGGCTACTTGGAATCTTCTGTGTTTTCAAACAAATTTTAGAATTATTTGTTCTAGTTCTGTGAAAAATGCCACTGACATTTTGGTAGGGATTGCATTGCATTTCATAGATTGTTTTGGGTAGTATGCTTATTTTAACAATATTCTTCCAGTCCATGGACACAGTTTATCTTACCATCTCTTTGTGTTGTCCTTAATTTCTTTTTTCAGCATCTTATAGTTTTCCCACAGATCTTTTACCTCCTTAGTTAAGATTTATTCTAGCTGTATTGTTCTTTTCATATTATGGTAAATAGGATTTCTTTCTTCATTTCTCTTTTTGATAGTTTATTGTTATTGTATAGAAATGCAACAGATTTCTGTATATTAATATTGCATTCTGCAACTTGACTGAATTGACTGATGAGTTCTAGTAGTTTTTTGGTGGCATCTTTTAGGATTTCCTATGTATAATATCCTGCCATGTGCAAACAGTGAGAGTTGTACTTCTTCCTTTCCAATTTGGATTCCTTTTAAATATTTTATTTTCTGTGTCAAGAACTTTCAATATTATGTTGAACAAAAGTGGTGAGAGTGAGCATTCTTCTCTTGTTCCTGATCTTAGAGGAAATGCTTTCAGGTTTTCACCTTTAAATATGATGTTAGCTGTGGGCCTACCATATATATCCTTTATTACGTTGATGTATATTCCCTCTATACCCACTTTCTGGAGAGTTTTAATCGCAAACTTGGATTCTAAATTTTTCCAGAAACTTTTTCTGGGTTTATAGAGATGATCATATGGCTTTTATTCTTCAGTTAGTTAATGTGATGTATCACAATGATTGATCTGCAGATATTGAGCCATCCTTGCATACATAGGATAAATCCCACTTAATCTTGTTGTATGATCCTTTTAATGTACTATTGAATTTGTTTTGTTAATTTTTTTTGTGACTTGATGCTCCTTTTGCTCTTGATATTGTAATTTATGCTCTTACTCTTTTTTCTTGACTGTCTGTTAGGTGTTTATGAACTTGCATGGGTTTTTTTGGTTTGTTTTTGAAGAACTAGCTTCTTTGATTTTCTCTATTTTAGTATTAAATTTGCTTTTATTATTTAGTTTCTTCTGTTTCAGTTTACTTGTTAAAAATTTTTTGAACTAAATTATAGATTATTGTTTTCAGCTTTTCTTCTTCTCTAGTAGGTTCATTTAAGGTTATAAATTTCCCTCCAATTACAGCATGAGCTGCATTCTACCAATTTTATTTTTATTAAGATTCAGAGGAAACTATTTTCTAATTTCTATGTTAATAAGTTCTTTCACCATGGTTATTTACAGATATATTGCTTAGTCCTTAAACATTTCTAATTTCCTAGATTTTATTTAATTATTGATTTTTTGCTGAATTCTAATGTAGTCAAACATTATACTCAAATTATATTTGCTTGGACTTACTTTATGATCCAGAATATGATAAATTTTAATAAACACATGCATTTGAAAATTTTTTGTTTTATTATGTCATTGTTAAGTGAAGCATTCTGTATATTTCATTTAGGTAACTAGTGTTAGTCATGCTAAGATTTAAAAACTTTTTTCTGGTGTTTTCCTTTGCTTGTTTTACTATTTACTGTTAGTTACTGAAAAAGTTTGTTAAAGTCTTATATTGTATTTATGTGTTTGTTTATTTCTTCTTTTAGGCATATTTTTTTGCTTTATATATTTGGTGTTATGCTGTTTGTTGCAGACTAATTTAAAATGTTTGTGTCTCTGGGAGGATTGATCATTTTATTTGTATGAGATATACTTCTTTATCTTTAGTTACATCTCTTGCTTTAAAGTCTACCTTGCCTTTTATAACTATAGCTACATCAAGATTTAGTGTTTGCAAGATGTAAGTTTTTCTAGCCCTTTACAGTCGGCCTTTATGTGTTCTTATATTAAAGGTATGTCTCATAAAGTCAGTGTATAGTTTTTTATTTTAATTTAGCATACCTTAAAGAAGTGCATTTAAACTATTTATATTTAATTTAATTACTGAGATGCTGTTTTTACATAAATTATTTAATTTTAATTTTCCCAGTGTTTTATATTTCTTTCTCTTTCTATGTTTGATTACTTTTTCATTAGCTCAACATTTTACAAAAATATCGATTTGCCCCTTCTGTTAGTTTATGGATTCCCTAGGGGTTAAACATGTATCTTTGAATTGTTAATAGCCTAATATTAATCAGTTCACAAATAATGCCAGGATTATGGAATACTTTAAGTTCTTCTACCCCTCTAGCCTTTTATGTTATTGTTGTCATGTATTTGAATTCTGGCCCAGCAGGAAAGAATCCTTCTGCAATGCAGGAAACCCAGGTTCCATCCCTGGGTCATGAAGATCTGGAGGAGGTAATGGTAACCCACTCCAGTATCCTTGCCTGAAAAATCCCATGGACAGGGGTTGGACACAACTGAGCAAGTGAATCATATGACATATACTACAATACTTTATATTTACTGTACATGTTTCAGTAAGTTAATTCTCATATTTAAACTTTAAAATTCCTTTCTACATTTCTTGTTTCTGTGTGAAATTATTTTCCTTCTTCCTGAATAATTTCTTATAGTATTTTCTTGGTGAAGGTTTGTTGGCACTAAGTTTTCTGAAGTGTTGTATGTTTGGAAATATTTTTATTTCATCTTTATTCAGTTAATCCATTTCATTTATTTCACTTAATTCTTTAGTGGAGGATATTCTCTCTAAGTATAAAATTTTAGGTTGATGGTTGTTTCCTTCTCTACTTTCAAGGTGGCATTCTACTGTGTTTGGTTTTCACTGTTTTATTGGAAAATCAGCTGCTCGTCTAAAGTTTACTCCTTTGAAGATGTACCCTCAACTGCATGCTTTGAGATTTTCTATTTCTATTTGCAGTCATTTAAATATGAGATATGAAAAAAAATAAATAAATATGAGATATGTAGGTGTAGTTTTCTTTGTTGGTGTCCTTTGTATCACTTCTTTAATGGCTTCAATGCCATTCATCAGTTTTAGAAAATTCTGAGTTATTACCTATTCAAATATTGATCTGGGCCTGTTCTTTCTATTTTGCTCTTTGAGATCTCGAATACAATACACGATAATCATTTTTGTAGGCCTCCCAGGAGGCTCAGTGGTAAAGAATCCACCTGCCTTTGCAGACGCCATGGGAAATATAGGTTCAATCCCTGGGTTGAGAAGATCCCCTGGAGGAGGAAACAGCAACCCATTCCAGGTTGCCTAGAAAATCCCATGGACAGCAGAGCCTGGCAGGCTACAGTCCATGGGGTAGCAAAGAGTTGGACACGACTGAGCATGTAGATATAGACATAGATACATCTTTCATTTTCTTTTATGTACTTGCCACCTCGTTTTGCTTTTTGTGCTTTATTTTGAGTATTTCTACTCGTGTCTTTCAGCTCTCTTCACTTATGTCCCATCTGCCATTTAACCTGCCTTCTGTGTTCTAAATTTCAGTTATTGTAGTTTTCAGCTCTAGAATTTCTCCATTTTACTTTTTAAAATATATTTCAGTTATTTGGTCAACTTGTCTAACGTCTCATCTATTTTATTGGGCATTCTGATCACAGTTTAAAATCTGAGTCTTATAACTCCAATAACTAAGTCACTAGTGGGTTTCTTTTTATCGCTTAGTTATTTCTCATGGATACTACTTTTTGATACATCTGGTGATTTCAGTTTAATGTTGGTTATTATGGATGTCAAATTGTAGAATTTCTGGATGGTGTTCCTGCTCTTCAGAGAAGATTCACCTTTTTCTTTAGCAGGCAGCAGAGGACAGATCATCTCATACCATCATGGTTAGAGCTGACTTGAAGTTGGATTGAATTCTTTATAAGGCCCCATCTACCTTTTGTTCAACCTTAATCCTGGGGTCCCGACTTAGAGCTTATCACATTTCATAGAACTGGTCCCCTTGGCAGATCTTCAAATCTAATTTTTGTCTCTCTAGCACGGTGAGACTGTCAAAACCCCTTTTTATCTCTTTTAGTTTGGCTTCTTAACCTTCTTTTCTGTGACATTTATAGATAAATGCCTCAGGAAGAAAACTGATACTGAGTATGGGTCTCAGATCTCTGCTCTTTCCTTCTGTCTCTGATCTTTGCTCCTCAAGTTCTGGCTAACTTGGCAACCCTCAACTCCAGCTTATTTTGACCAGAGCCCTGTGCAATTACCTGTATCTTTTTTGGTTTCTATCCCTTGTTAACCTACTTATCCTTTCTGCTTCCTAACTTGTGGCAAGAACTGACAGATGTCCTGTCAACATCAGCGTTCAGAAAGTTGGGCTCACCTCAGTGAGCTTTCCTTTTCACTGGGGTCTGGATTTTAAATTTTGGCTTCCACAGAAACTCTGATGCTTTCAAGCAAATGACTTTTGATATGTTACTGATTTCTTTTTTATCATCGTTCTTGGTGGGAATGTTGGTCTCTTACAAGCTCCTATGGTATAGAAGACACTGGATGCTTTGAATTTGATATTATACTCAGATGTCCTGCCTTTGGTTTAATAGTGCTGGTCAATATGAGCGCATTGCTGCCACTGAGCAACCAATTATAGCATTGCGAAAATGAACTATGTATTATAAATGACTAGCATTTTGGAGTTTATAGTGGTTCCCATTCATTACCAGTTTTTATTTTCATTGCAATATTATAAAATGAGAATCATTTTCTTCATTCTGTAAATGAGGTAACGTCTTTTAGGAGTGATGAAATGGTTTATTCAGGATCATACAGTGAAAAAGTACATTGTTTGGACTCAAAACAAAGCTATCTACGTAGCAAATTTTTCTCCTTCATCTTCGTTACTTTTCTTGAAAGAAGATTCTAGATAAGGAAGAATGCCCAAGTATTGGTATTTATTTGTGTCCTTAATCTCAGGCAATATAATATGATGAACTGGTTCTCAGACTCTGATGCTGAGATCCACATTCAAATTTAAAATATTTCATTAAGTTATGATATGATTCTTTGCAAGCTACTTTGTTAATCTCCTAACTTTGTCATCTTTAAAGTATGGATAATAAATTGTGCCTTATTTTCAGGTAAGTTAGGAATGGCAAAAGAACTAACACATGTGGGGACCTTGGAAAACCATGTACCATCCAACACGAGCTGTTATTAGGTGTTATATTTAATATTTAATACTAATGTTAGTATTGTTTTTCCTGTTGTTGTGACTGGTGCTTCTTGACCATTCCCAGTGCTCCCTATATTTTCATTTTCTTCCAAGTCTTCCCCTGTAATAGTCAATGATAGGTTTGCAGAGATCCAAAAGTACTGCTCAAAAACCATTCAGATGCTTGCATTTTATTGCCAGTGACAACTATGCTTTGTTGTCGATGGGTAGAACCATGAATAACAGCCAGAATCCTAGATTCCTAGAAAACAGTGTTACTCAAACTGTAAATTTCTTTATGCAAGGCGGGAGAAACCACAGGCCCTCGAGGATATTGGCTGGAACAAGGGATTTCCTATTTTGTCATCTTTTGGCTGCTGTCTGAAGGCCACGTCATTCTCTGTTGGGGAAGCTGTCCATTGCATCCCATATCCTGTCATCACAGAAGTGACAGAGGGTGTGTGACATCCTGGGATAAAGGAGAGGTTTTTGATATAATTGCATGGTGAGCTTGGGCTAGATGGAAGGGACAGGGACATCAGCCTGCCATTTTGTGCCAGAGTGGGACTAGTGATGTAAACCATCAAATTCAAGGGAGAGTTCAAAACTCTTTCAATTCCAACACGGAAGAGGCACACAGTCCAGCTTTTTTTAATCTCTGACAATGCAGACAGTGGTCACAGAGCTCCTAGAAGAAGTGAGTCTTGGTGTTGAGTGCATCTCCAAGTATGGAAGCATGGATATGATAATGTATAAGGCAGTTTATACTGAGACATGCTGCAGTAACAAACTGCCCCAAAGTCTCTGGCTTAACAACCACAAGATTTATTTCTCACACTTCATGTCCATTTTGGGTCTCCTGTAATTATGCTACATAACTTATTTGCTCTAGAATTCAGGCTAAGAGAGCTGCTGTATCAATAGTTTTATGGCAGAGAGAAAAGAGGACATAGCAGCTGAATGCTGTAGGTACAAGTGACTTAAAGTTTAAGTGTTTATGTGAAACTTCCACTTTTATTTTATTGGCCAAAGAAAGTCACACAGACAGTTTTGACATCAGTGGTGTTAGTTGCTCAGTCGTGTCCACTCTTTGTGACCCCATGGACTGTAGCCCACCAGGGTCCTCTGTCCATGAAATTCTCTAGTCAAGAATACTGGAGTCCCTTCTCCAGGGGATCTTCCCAACCTGGGGATCAAACCCCAGTGTCCCACATTGTAGGCAGATTCTTTACCATCTGAGCCACCAGGGAAGCCCAACATCAGTGAGGTGGAGAAAAATAAGCCTTCCACAGGAGAAGCAGTGAAAACTGAGCAATCATATAATCTACAAGGACACATTCACCCACAAAAAAGGGGACTGGATGCCCCAGGATGGCTTGAGTGGAGGAATCTGATCATTGACTGCTGGCATTTGGGAAGCGCTGAGCCATATAAGGTTCTGAAGCATCCCGATGTTTGCCTCCAGTCCTCTCTTGGAGCCGTGATTGTGTATGATATAGTCTCATGCAGAGACCTGTATACATCAGGAATGCTCACCTATCTTACTCCTTCACCATTTCCCTGGACATTGAGTTGAGATTGTTGATTCCATAGCACAGGTATTAACGTATGTGACCTCTTGAATGAGCAAATAAAGGCTTTCTGGAAGAATCCAAGTATAATCTTGGTGGTGGTGTATATGAAACAGAGAGGTCCTGTGCAATTTGAATACCCCAGTTGTAGGAGTCTCTTCAATGAGGATACGTTGCCATTTTAGTTTTCACAGAGCAGGCTGGAGCCACAATTTTCCTGAGCTTTTTTTTTTTTTTTTTTTTTTGTAGCTGCAGTCTTGAAGTGAGATGATGATGGTGTTATAAGTGGTTTCCATGCCACCCACATTCAGAGCCTCATTGTTACTTTAAAGTACCATTTCTTTTTAAAACTCTCTGCCTTTCAAAGGTTCTTTCTCTGCTGGCTGGATTTTGTAGGGCTTGCCCTCATAGTGAGCTCTTACTCATTCTTTTCTGTTAATATACCAAAAAAAAAAAAAAATGTCCCCAGTTAAATATTTATCACAAGTCTTATATAACCTTCAGAGACAAAAGATAAACTGGAAGGAAACAAAATTTAAATTACCTTTGATTCTGTGACCCAGAGATAACCATTGTTCTTGTTTTAGTGGCTAACCTTTCAGACTTTTGTCCGTGAATCATCACCAAGAACACAGATCATATTACCTGCATTATATGTGGATGCTGACAGCACAAGCTGGCCTCATTGCTCATATCTTGGTGGTCTTAGGCAGGTTATTCCAACTCTCCAAATGCATTTCTTCAGCTGTAAAGTGGTGGTTTTACTTTCTCATATGGTTGTTAGGATTGAGTGAATTATTCTGTTACAAAGTTCTTAGAATACCTCCTAACATATTAAATTCTTAATGTTGACAGGTATATTTTTTCTGGATAGTCTACATATTATTATATTTCTGTATCCATATATCTATAGTCATACCATCCTTTTTGATGAAATAATTGTTACAATAGCACTGTATAACATGGTTCTTTTAATCAATTTTATATGGTAGAATATTCAGAATGCTTTCAGTATTTTATTGTTATTGAAAAATATACCCTTAAATATTTAACTAGGAGAAATCCTTAGAATTTGGGTTACTGGGCCCAATACATGACCAGTTGTACACTTTCTGCTATAAATTCCCCGGTACTTTCTCATTTGCCCGAAGCCTCTGAGTCCACTATAGCTATGAATTCATATAGCTTTAGTATTTTTCTTAATGATACTTATCAGATAAATGGGAACAACTGCTACATTTTAATACAGATTTATTTTAATTCTAGTCAAAGTGAGTGTGTAAAACATACACTCAATTTAGTATGTTTTGTTAGAAATTTTTTACCAAATTTCTTTGTTAGAAATTTTTTGGCCTTTTTGTGGGAATCTCACCACTTATTTAAATCTCTTGTCCATTTTTCTATTGGTTAGTCATACGTCTCTCTCTTAGTCTTTTTCCCACTCTCTCTCTTCCCTTCTTTCTCTCTCTGATAGAAATAATTTTCCTAATTTTAAGTGCAATATGCATCATTGAAATATCAAAATATATAAAGAGGAAAAATGAAATTTCCCTTGAAACTATACCCTAAGGCAGTTTTTCTATACAGTTTGGTATCTGTCTTTCAGGTGTCTGTCTTGCTATTGGTTCTCAACGTTTAGTGTGCATTTAGAATGTCTTGGAGGGCTTGTTCAAACACTGATTTCTGCATCTCATTTCTGAAGTTTATGATTCAGTAGGTGTGGGGTATGGAGAAGGCAATGGCACCCCACTCCAGTACTCTTGCCTGGAAAATCCCGTGGACGGAGGAGCCTGGTAGGCTGCAGTCCATGGGGTCGCTAAGAGTCGGACACGACTGAGCGACTTCACTTTCACTTTTCACTTTCATGCATTGGAGAAGGAAATGGCAAGCCACTCCAGTGTTCTTGCCTGGAGAATCCCAGGGACGGGGGAGCCTGGTGGGCTGCCGTCTATGGGGTCGCACAGAGTCGGACACGACTGAAGCGACTTAGCAGCAGCAGCAGGTGTGGGGTAAGGCCTGAGCACTGACATTTCAGACAAACTCTCAGGTGATGCTGATGATGCTGGCCTGGGGAACCACAAATTGAGAACAGTTGTTGTATAGACACACAGGCAAGATGACCATACTGCTCAGTAACTTCCTGTCTTTTGCCCAGCTTATCACAGATCGTATTCATGTAGTTCTGACTGACCAGTGTATGTAACAAAACACACCTTATTCCGTTGTGTTGATGTAGCCTAATTTGATATCAGAGGCATTTACATTGTGGTACTTTTATTATTATGATAGCAATGCATCAAAAATCCATGTTCCTATTTGTCTGGATACTGTATTTGTGCAGGCCTTTCTATAGGACAATTTCTGTGAAATGGAATTGCTGCTAAATGGGCATGTTCATATAAAATTTGATACATTTTCATTACTCTCCAGAAAAGTCATACCAAAATTTATTTTAGCTTCCTGGCACAAGAGTTTCCGCAGAGTATGATCACTCCTTGCCAGTCAAAGGAGAAACAAATTACATTTCACTTTTTATATGATTTCTTTTGTGTTTATGATGTGACACATTTAAAATGTTTATTGGTCATTAGCATGTTTTCTTTTGGACATCATCGTTGTCCCTTTTTATTCTTACTGTTTTATGAAAGCTAGTCATTTAATCGTAGGGAGTGTTCTTTGGAAGGAATGATGCTAAAGCTGAAACTCCAGTACTTTGGCCACCTCATGTGAAGAGTTGACTCATTGGGAAAGACTCTGATGCTGGGAGGGATTGGGGGCAGGAGGAGAAGGGGACGACAGAGGATGAGATGGCTGGATGGCATCACCGACTCGATGGACGTGGGTTTGGGTGAACTCCAGGAGTTGGTGATGGACAGGGAGGCCTGGCGTGCTGCAATTCATGGAGTTGCAAAGAGTCGGACACGACTGAACTGAACTGAACTGAACTGAGTCAGCTTTTAGGGTTGCAGATATTTTACCCTTCTGTCATATAATTTTATTCGCTTTTTTGATGAAGACAAAATTTAACTTGTCTTACATTTTATGTGTATTTCTTTTACATTGTATACTTTTCATAATCTGATATTCTTTGTTATTTAGTTAGCATGTAATTTTTACTCAGTTACTACATACTACAAGCTTCCCAAGGCACTAGGGATAATTAGTTAAAAACCTTGCCATTTGGGTGCGTGCTTGTGTACATGCTAAGTCGCTCAGCTGTGTCCCGCTCTTTTTCCATTGTGTCTGACTCTTTGCAACCCCATGGGCTTAGCCTGCCAGACTCCTCTGTCCATGGGATTTTCCAGGCAAGAAAACTGGAGTGGGTTGCCATGCCGTCCTCCAGGGGATCTTGCCAACTTAGGAATTGTTATGTCTCCTGCAGTGGCAGGTGAGGTCTTTTAACACTAGCGCCACCTGGGAACCCCCATTCTAAATAGTAAACAAAATAATAACTGATATAAGATTTAAATTTTCTTCTGTTTATTTTTATAATTTATTTTTTAATTGTTTATTCATTTATAAGTTACCTTGTCTTTTATCTAAATTTATGTATTAAAAATATTCTTCTTTTTCTACTTATCTGAAATATCTTTAGGGCACACTTAACATATATATTTGGGTCATTTTCTTTTTTTTTTAATTTCATTCCATTGATCTACCTCTGTTATGGTCTTAGAAATAATTTTGTTGTTGTTGTTATTGTATATTTTATTTGCTAAAACTGCACCTTTTCCGCTGAGTCTTTTGCAATGTTTTTTGGACTATTCTGATCTTCTTTTGCTTGCTGATAATTTTTAGAATCATGTTATCAAGTTTCAAGTAAAATCGCTTTTGGATTTTAGTCAGTGGTATTAAATGTGTAGATTAATGTTTAAGGACTTAACACCAGTCGATACAGTATTGAGTTGTCTTATCTAAGAACCTGGCTTGTATAACAGTATATTCTATTCACCTTATGTTTTCCATCAAAGGATAAATATTTTTCACCTGAGTTGTGTGTATTTTTCTATAAAGTTATTTCAAGATGTTTTACATTTTTTGTTGCTCTTCTGAATGCGGTGATCAGGTATTATGTTTTTTAACTGGATATTATTGCCATATGGAGAAGCTAGTGGATTTTAAGTTATATGTATAATTTAATTATAATAAGTTAATGATATGTATTGTGGACCCCCAACTGAACAATTATAATAAGTTTAGTGGAATCTGGATCTTTAAGTGGTATGAATGATCCAACAATAGTATTATAGTTACTTCTTCCTTTCCAAAATTTATCTGTTGCTTTGTCTTATACTTTCACATTGCCCAAAATTCCCAGAATGATGTGAAAATAAAACTTGAGACAATTTCCTTTCCCTGTTCTTGGCTGTATCGAGAGTTCCTCCCTTGTACCACCGTTAGGCGTGATGGAGCCAGCGTTTCTCAAGCCCTCAGTGTTTTGCAGGCGTTGTATTGTGCTGGAGGTCTGGGGAATTTTACATGCAGATGTTTTCAGCACTCAATTCATGAGTTTGGTTCTTTTATGACATGCCTTACCCACAGGGGAGGTTTTTATTTTTATATTTTTAATTCATTCCTTATTTTATCGAGTTCTCTTACAGACTTTATTTTTTTCTTTCTTGAAAGGTAAACAAGGGCTTCATTTCCTTGGTCAGTTTCAGTCAAGAGAATTTCTTTTTTGTTGCTTTAACAAGGGAGTTTCAGTTTACTAGTATATACAGTCTCCTGGTTACAACAGTGTTTCATCAAAACTGCATACAGCTGGCTGTTCTTATCTGCAGCTTCCATATCCTCAGATGGGGAAAGATTGGGTGGGTAGGAGAGGGATCCAGAAAGTTCAGAAAGCACAGCTTTTATTTGCTTTGATGTGTATCAATAGTGGGGGTCCTAGAACCAACTCAAGTATCAAGGTGTGTCCAGATGGAGCTGTATTTTCACTTTTTTCCTATGATTGAAAAACAAGCCCTTCCATTTTGTAGTTTTTGGGTTCCTTCTGTTTGTGCCTCTGGTTTCTCTTCTTCCTCTGTCTTGCTCTCTCGGTTTCCCTGTCCCTTCTCCAGAGGCAGACTAGCCTCTGGCTGTGAATTCCAGCTCTGTTTCTAAGCCTCATAATCCTAAGCAGATACCTAGGTTATTAAGGCTTCGGTTTCCTCGTCTGTGATTGCTCGATCGCACAGTGTCTGACTCTTTGCAACCCTGTGAACTGTAGCCCACCAGGCTCCTCTGTCCATGGGATTTTCCAGGCAAGAGTACTGGAGTGGGTTGCCATTTCCTTGTCTACAGAATGTAGCTTATAAAAAGTGTCTGCCTCATCAGTATAAAGTGAGGACCAACTGTATCATTCTGGCTGTGGTCAGATAGTTTCTATCCCATCGGTCCTGTGTTCTCCCTCAGGGTCTCTATTTTGCATCACTGTCATCAACATATCTATAGGAATCACTATGAAAGTCATTTCTAATTAGTTTTATCTCCTTTCTTTTTTCTTGTGCATTCAGAAAGAGCTTCTTCAATTTGTTTTGCTCAACAAGGTGCTGACGTTTCCTGTATTGTCAATGCAGCTCTTTAGCCCCTTTAATGTTTTAATTCTGCAAACCATTATTTCTTTTCTGGAATTAATTCCCTAACTCTATCAGCATTCTCTTTTATTTTTCCTGCAGTAAATTGCCTTATTATTTCTTCTTATTTTACAAGGTCTATGTTTTCTGTGATTTCCTTGAGAGCGAAAAGCAGATGGTATCTAAAATTTCCCAAGCAGTTTTTCTTGAAAATATGATCCTCCTCTGCTTGTTGTATGTTATGTTTAAATCCTCCTTCAAAGTTCCACGTTCTTTTCATAAGCTTCTTGTGGTGGTGGAGGTGGTATTCATTCTCTTTTAAATTTGTCCTCGAATGTGGACAGTCATGTTCCAGCTTGTTATTTGCTCCAAAGTTTCACAACATTTTTCCAGGGTTTTCTTCTGTTTGCCCTTATGTCCTCTGGGATGCTTATCTTTGATCACGTAACATGAATAATGAACTGAAATAATGCATTAAATGAGTTTCATTCATTGACTAATGCTTGCTGCTGCATGCTAAGTCACTTCGGTCATGTTCGACTCTTTGCGACTCTATGGACTGTAGCCTGTCGGGCTCCTCTATCTATGGGATTCTCCAGGCAAGGACACTGGAGTGGGTTGCCATGCCCTCCTCCAGGGGATCTTCCCAATCCAGAGATCGAACCCCAGTCTCTTAACATCTCCTGTGTTGGCAGGTGGGTTCTTTACCACTAGCACCACCGGGAAAGCCCAATGCTTGCTGCTGCTGCTGCTAAGTCATTTCAGTCGTGTCCGACTCTGTGCGACCCCATAGACGGCAGCCCACCAGGCTCCCCCATCCCTGGGATTCTCCAGGCGAGAACACTGGAGTGGGTTGCCATTTCCTTCTCACAATGCTTCCTACTAGCACTTAAAAATGATTAGTTACTGTTATTGTTATTATAGTGTTTTCTCAAGCTGGAGAAGAGGATGATCGAAGTTGGCATCAGAAGGTCAAAGAGACCACAGACTCAGATAGGATGCAAAGGTCCTCTGGGGACTGAGGCAGTCCAGTCAGCAACTTCTCTGTTAAAATTCTGGTGCCTCTGTCTGTCTGATGGCTGGATGGCAAGGTGGTATGACTGCATTAAGCTCCTTTTGTGATGCTACTTACTGGCTACTTACTGGTTACCTCCTATCCTAAGAGGGCCCGTATGGGATGCTATTCAATTTCCCTCAAATTATATCTTGCTACCAATACTTTCCAGAAAGGAGCTTGTCTGTGGTCATTTATTTTGGTGTCCTTGTGTCTACAGTGTATGTCCTCTTACTTTTTAAAAAAGTATTGACAAGTCAGTGGCACCCTTTGCTAGATTCATTATCTGGACAAAATCCCCCCTTTATGATGCTTCTCTGGTCAGTTCTTCTGTGTGTGTGAGTGCGTGTCCACAGTGGAGACAGGACATTAGTTCTGTCCTTCCAGTTCTGTTTCCCCCACATGTCTTCACATGTCATAAAGTGTCAGCTCACCTGTCAGAGTCACATCCACTTTGTCCCTGCATTGATCGCACACACTTGAAAGTTATCACACTCAAGTTTAGCTGTTTCTTTAAATGTTTGTCCTCTTCTAAGACCATGAGCTTCTGTTGAATGAAGACCATTATCTATTTGCTCAGTTGCGTCTGAATCTTTGTGACCCCATGGACTGCAGCACACCAGGCTTCCCTGTCCTTCACCAACTCCTGGAGCCTGCTCAAACTCAGGTCCCTTGAGTCAGTGATGCCATCCAACCGTCTCATCCTCTGTCGTCCCCTTCTCCTCCTGCCTTCAATCTTTCCCAGCATCAGGGTCTTTTCTAATGAGTCAACTATTTGCATCAGGTGGCCAAAGGATTGGAGCTTCAGCTTCAGCATCAGTCCTTCCAATGAATATTCAGGACTGATTTCCTTTAGGATGGACTGGTTGGATCTCCTTGCAGTGCAAGGGACTCTTAAGAGTCTTCTCAAAGACAATTCAAAAACATTAATTCTTCGGCACTCAGCTTTCTTTATCATCCAACTCTAACATCCCTATATTACTACTGAAAACACCATAGCTTTGACCAGACAGACCTTTGTTGTCAAATAATGTCTCTGCTTTTTAATACACTAGCTAGGTTTGTCATAGCTTTTCTTCCAAGGAGCAAGTGTCTTTTAATTTCGTGGCTGCAGTCACCATCTGCAGTGATTTTGGAACCCAGGAAAGAAAAGTCAGTCACTTTTTCCATTGTTTCCCCATCTATTTGCCATGAAGTGATCAGACCCAATGCCATGATCTTCATTTTTTGAACATTGAGTTTTAAGCCAGCTTTTCACTCTCCTCTTTCATCTTCATCAAGAGGCTCTTTAGCTTCTCTTCACTTTCTCCCATAAGGGTGTTATCATCTGCATATCAGGTTATTGATATTTCTCCCAGAAGTCTTGATTCTAGCCTTTGCTTCATCTAGCCTGGCATTTCGCATGATGTACTCTGCATATAATTTAAATAAGCAGGGTGACAATATACATCCTTGATGTACTCCTTTCCCAATTTGGAACCAGTCTGTTGTTCCATGTCCAGTTCTGTTACTTCTTGACCTGCGTACAATTTTCTCAGGAGGCAGGTAAGGTGGTCTGGTATTCCCATCTCTTTAAGAATTTTCCAAACTTTGTTGTGATCCACACAGTCAAAAGTTTTAGCATAGTCAAAAAAGCAGAAGTAGTTGTTTTTCTGGAATTCTCTTGCTTTTTCTGTGATCCAACGAACGTTGGCAATTTAATCTCTGGTTCCTTTGCCTTTTCTAAATCCAGCTAGAACATCTGGAAATTCTCCATTCATGTACTGTTGAAGCCTAGTTTGGAGAATTTTGAGCATTACTTTGCTAGCATGTGAAATGAGTGCAATTGTGCAGTACTTTGAAGATTCTTTTGCATTGACCTTCTTTGGGATTGGAATGAAAATTAACCTTTTCCAGTCCTGTGGCCACTGCTGAGTTTTCCAAATTTGCTGATATATTGAGTGCAGCATTTAACAGCATCATCTTTTAGGATTTGAAATAGCTCAGCTGGAATTCCATCATCTCCACTAGCTTTGTTTGTAGTGATGCTTCCTAAGACGCACTTGACTTCACACTCCAAGATGTCTGGCTCTAGGTGAGTAATTACACCATTGTGATTATCTGGGTCATGAAGATCTTTTTTGTATGGTTCTTCTGTGTATTCTTGCCACTGCTTCTTAATATCTTCTGCTTCTCTTAGGTCCATACCATTTCTGTCCTTTATTGTGCCCATCTTTGCGTGAAATGTTCCTTTGTTATTTCTAATTTTCTTGAAATTTCTCTAGTCTTTCCCATTCTATTGTTTCCCTCCATTTCTTTGTATTGTTCATTGTGGAAGGCTTCCTTGTCTCTCCTTACTATTCTTTGGAATATTCTACTCTGCGTTCAGATGGATATATCTTTCCTTTTCTCCTTTGCCTTTTGCTTCTCTTTTCTCAGCTATTTGTAAAGCCTCCTCAGACAACTGTTTTGCCTTTTTGCATTTCTTTCTCTTGGGGATGGTTTTGATCACCACCTCCTGCAAAATGAGTGAGTGGAGACTTGTCACTCATTAAAAAAAAATCGAACTTTTTATTCTGAGATGATCATGAATTCACAGACAATAGTAAGAAATAATAGAGATCGCACCTGACACTTAATGCAGTTTTCCTGAATGGAAGCTTGGTATCATGTTGCCAGTGAAAAGTGAAAGTGTTAGTCGCTCAGTCATTTTTGACTCTTTGTGACCCCATGGACTGTAGCCTGCCAGGCTCCTCTGTCCATAGGACTTCCCAGGCAAGAATACTGGGGTGGATTGCCATTTCCTCCTCCAGGGGATCTTCCTGATCCAGGGATCAAACTCGGGTCTCCTACATTGCAGGTAGATATACTTTACGATGTGAGCCACCAGGGACTATAATACAATATCCCATCCGAGATACTGACGTTGATGAAATCCATTGATCTTAGTTAGATTTACTGTTCCACTTGAACTCATTCACGTGTGTGTGTGTATTATAGGCGCATAAATGTTTAGTTGTGTGCAGTTTTATTTCATGTACAGATTTGTGAGCCCACAGCCAAAAGATAGTGGAGCTCCTAGCAACACAAGAGTTCCCTCATGTTGCCCTGTTACGGACACACCCAGTCCCCTCCAGCACCACTCCCCACAATGCCCTGGCAGCTCCTGGTCTCTTCTCTACTTCTAGAACTTTGTCATTGCAGGCATGTTATATAAATGGAAGCATGCTGCATGTAACCTTTTGAGGTTGGCTTGTTTTCACTTCGCGTAATTCCCTGGAGATTCATCCAAATTGTTGCATATATTAATAATTTATTCCTTTTTTATTGCTCAGCAGTATTCCATGGTATGGCTATAACTCAATTTGTTTGACTGTTCATCTGTTTAAAGACTTCTGGGCTGTTTACAGTTAGACATAAAGCTGCTGTGAACATTCAGGTACAGGTTTTTGTGTGAATATAAGTTTCCGTTTCTCTGGCCTCACTGTCCAAGAGTGCAATTGCTGAACCATATGGTAGGGACATGATTAGTATTATAAGAAACTGTCAAACTGTTGTCCAGAGTGGTACCATTTTACATCCCTAGCAGTGATGTATGAGTGATCCAGTGTCTCTGCATGTTCGCCAACATTTGAGTCATTTCTCTTTTTTAAGATAGGTGTGTGGTGACACCTCATTGTGGCTTTGATTTGCATTTCTCTGATGGTTAATGATGTCGATTATCTTTTCATGTGCTTATTTGCTATAATGAAATGAAATTCCAGTTCATGCCTTGTGCATATTTTCTAACTGAATTGCTTGATTTTTAATGCTGAGTTTTGAAAGTTCTTTATAAATTCTAGATTTTTAGACCTTTGTCAGATAAGTGATTTGCATATATTTTCTTCTAGTCTGTAGACTTTTTATCTTCTTGCTAGGGTCTTCTGCAGAGCAAAAGTTGTAATTTTGAAAAGATGAAGTTTATCAAAATTTTCTTTTATGAATCGGGTTTTTGGTGCCTAAGAGATCCTTTGTCTAACCTAGATCTCAAAGGAATTCTTTGTCTAAGCCTCAAAGATTTTTTTCTTACCTTTATTCTTAAAGTGTTATAATTTTACACTTAAGTCCATGATCCACTTTGAGTTAACTTTCCTCTAAGGTTTCAGGTTTTGGTCCATTTTCAGGTTTTTGCCTATACAAACTGTCTGATTGCTCCAACATCATTTGTTGAAAAGACTTCTTTCCTTCTTTGAATTGCTTTTGCACTTTAGACAAGAATCAATTGGACGTATTTCTTTTTGCATCTATTTCTGAGTTTTCTATTATGTTCATTGACCTGTGTGTCTCACCTTTTACTAATACACACTGTCCTGATTACTATAGTAAACCTTAAAGTGAGCAATTCCTCCTCCTATATTTTTATTTTTGAAATTGTTTTAAATATTTCAGTGCTTGTGTTTTGCCAAATAAATTTGCCAAACAAATAGAGTGTATTTGTCTACTTCTACAAAACCCTTGTGTGGGTTTTGACAGGAATTCATTAAATATACAAATCAACTAGTGGGATTTGACATGTTTACTATGTAGAATCTTCCAATTCCTGAACATGATATGCCTCTTCATTTATTTAGATGTTCTTTGATTACTTTTATTAGTATTTTGTAATTTTTGGCATACAAATCCTGTGCATGTCTTCTTAAATTTATAATCCAGTGTTTTATTTTCTTTGGAGAAGTTGTGAATGATACTATATTTTAAATTTTGGTTTATACACATTCATGGTTAGTATGAACAGTCAATTGATTTTTGTGTGTTGATTTTGTATCTTACAACCGTGTGGAACACATTTATTAGTTCTGGAAGTTTTTTGGAGGTAGATTGCCTGGGATTTTCTATGTTGACAGTCATGTCTGCACAAAGGGGTTGTTTTATTTTTCCCCAATTTAGTTAGCTTTTATTTTTATTTCCTTGCCATTTTGCAGTGGCTAGACCTTCTGGTACTATGTCATATGAGAGTGTTGAGAGTGGACATCTTGCCTTGTTTCTGATAAGAGTGAAAAAACATGTGTTTCTCTCAGCAGTTATGATGTTAGCTATGGTTTTTTGTAGATGATATTTAGCAAGTTGATCTAGTTCCCCTCTATTTCTAACTTGCTGACAGTTTTATCATGAATGGTGTTGTTTTAGTTGCTAAGTTGTGTTCGACTCTTGCCATCCCTGGGTTGGGAAGATCCTCTGGAGGAGGGAATGGCAACCCACTCCAGTTTGCTTGCCTGGAGAATTCCATGGATGGAGGAACCTGGCGGGCTAACAGTCTGTGGGGTCGAAAAGAGCTGTATACAACTGAGCAATTAACGCTTTTACTTTTTAACTTTTTCACTTGCAAGCCCATGGACCATATCCTGCCAGGCTCCTCTGTCTGTGGGATTTCCCAGAAAGAATACTGGAGTGGGTTGCCATGTCCTTCTCCAGGGGATCTTGCTTACCCAGGGATGGAACCTGCATCTTCTGCATTGGCAGGCAGATTCTTTACCACTGAGCCAGCAGGGCTGCATTTTGTCGAATGATTTTTGTACATTTATTTTTTCATCCTCCTTTTGTTTTTATGATGAATTATACTGTTTGATTTTTTTTTCTGATTGATTTTTGAATTGACCTTGCACACCTGAAGTAAATTCCACTTGGTCATGGTGTATAATTCTTTTTATATGTTGTCAAATTAGTTAATATTTTTAAAGCATTTTTGCATCTAAATTCATGAGAAATATTGATCTGTGTTTTTCTATTTGGTATTATCTTTACCTTTTTTAAAAAAGATAGTCCTGGCTTCATGAAGTGATTTGAAAAGTGGCTCTTCCTCTTCTATTTTTGAAAAGAGATTATGTACAGTTAGCATTTTATTCTTGAAATGTTTGTTAGAATTCTCCAGTAAAAGCATCTGCATCTGGAGATTTCCTCCTCTGGTAGTGATAAAATTATGTATCCAATGTCTTTAAAGGTTACAGGACTATTCAAACTCTCTGTTTTGTCTTCATTGATTTTAGTAGTTTGTAGTTTTTGAAGAATTGTCCATTTCTTCTACATTGTTAAGTTTATGAATGTAATGTTGTATGTTGTTGTTCCTTATTATCTTTTTAATGTTTCTAAGATCTATAGTGGAATCCCCAGTTTCATTTGTGATATTGTTGACTTGTATCTTCTCTATTTTTATTTTTGTCAGTTTTTCTTGTGCTTTACCAATTTTATGGATTTTTTTCCCCCAGGGAAACAGTTTTTTGTTTCATTGATTTCTCCAGTTTTCTTATTTTAGTTTTGTTGACTTTTGCTCTTACATTTATTATAGCTTTCTTCTGCTTGCGTTAGGTTTATTCTGCCTTTTTTGTAGTTTCCTGAGGTAGAAGTTTAGCCTTTTGATTTGTTATTTTCCCATTTTTCTAGAGTAAGCATATAATACTATAGATTTGTGCTCTGCATTAGCGGCATCCCAAATATTTTGATATATTTTTATTTAGTTATATATAATTTTTATTTCCTTTGAGGATTTCTTTTGGTCTCATAAATTATTAGAAGCATGTTGTGTATTTCCCAAATGTTTAGAGACTTTACCTGTTATCTTTCTATTATCACTTTTTAGTTTGATTCTATTGTGGTCAAAGAAAATTCTTTGTATGATTTCAGTTCTTTAATTTGTTGAGATTTATTTTATGTCAGACTGTGGTCTATCTTGGAAGAATATATATTCTCATTAAATAAATCTATGTATCTAGTGAATATATATATATATATCTCAGAATATGTATGCATTCTGCTTTGTTGGATGGAATGTGTTTTATGTGTTCGCTGGACCTGTTGGCTGATTCTGTTCAGAACTTCCATTTCTTTGCTGATTTTCTGTCTAGTAATTCTGTCATTTGCTGAGATTGGAGTGTTAATGCAGCCCACTCTTACTGCAGATTTGTCTGTTTCTCCTTTTAAAAAAACTGTCTTTATTTTTTGAGGCTTTGTTGTTTGGTGAATGCACATTTAGAATCATTCTCATTCATTTTTGTATTTCTAATACAGTGCCTGCATATAATATAGGCTTTCAGCAGATATTCCCCAAATGACTTAGCAAGTTAAAATTAAATAATTACATGAGTGAAAGATGGAAAATACTTTACTTTCTCAAGCTGTGATTTTTTCCCCCTTGGTTGTATAAATTATGCATTATATAGTTTTCAATTAAGTCTTATTCCTCATTTATGTTTTTTAATGTTGATTCAAAAATTGTTAAGTTTGAGAAGGATCACAACTCAGTTGAAAGAGCATGGGCTTTTGGGTGAGACAAATTTGATTTTAAATATCTGCTGTGTGATCAAACAGATAGTTTAGCTTCTTTAATTTTCAGCCTCTTAGTTGGAAAATGAAAATGATGGCACTTTGTCAATTAGGCAACTGTTGGTGACAGTAGACAGAACTGCTGGCCTAAATAACAACAAAGAATTGGTTTATTTAACAGAAAATTTCAGAAGTAACTC
The DNA here is from genome assembly GCF_027580195.1 of Bos mutus. Lineage (NCBI taxonomy): Eukaryota > Metazoa > Chordata > Mammalia > Artiodactyla > Bovidae > Bos > Bos mutus. Next base: position 18,593,049 of record NC_091641.1, on the reverse strand, counting down.
ATCCCAGGTGTGCCTTGACCAGTCTTAGCTTCATTTTCTCATTAGAGAATCTAGCTATATTTTTTTGTGATTTTCTGTAATTGTGGTCTTCAGTGGCAGTTTTCCCCTCAGAGTGCCTTCCCTCTTGGTAGTGTATATAACTTCCAGTGTACCAGATGTCACAGGTTCTCACCTTCCCATCACAGTTTACATAGACAAGGTGACCATCTCCTTGGGCAGCTCCAATAGGAACTCCTTCACAAGGCCCCCAGACATGTTCTTGCTTCTCATTGGCTTTCACTAGATCACATGACCGTTCCTGAACCAATTACCACCGACTAGTGACGGAGAAGGCAATGGCTCCCCACTCCAGTACTCTTGCCTGGCAAATCCCACGGGCAGAGGAGCCTGGTAGGCTGCAGTCCATGGGGTCTCTAGGAGTCGGACACGACTGAATGTCTTCACTTTCATTTTTCACTTTCATGCATTGGAAAAGGAAATGGCAACCCACTCCAGTATTCTTGCCTGGAGGATCCCAGGGATGGGGGAGCCTGGTGGGTTGCCGTCTATGGGGTCGCACAGAGTCAGACACGACTGAAGCGACTTAGCAGCAGCAGCAGCATTGAAAGTGAAAGTCGCTCAGTCGAGTCCAACTCTTTGCGATCCAAGGGTGGTGTCAGTCCCTGTAGAACCACTTGGCTGAAAATAGGGAGTCTTCCCGGGTCTTAAGTGGAAAGTGAATGCAGGAGAGGAAGACAAATGCATGTCTATTGTAGATGCCAATATTTCAAGTTTGCTGTGAGAGTTGGAAGTAATATGCAGAGGGTACCCTTTGTAGTGCTTGGCATTATTCATTACCTGTCAAACAACCCTGAATATTATGATGATGATCATTGCTAGTAGGGATTAGGAGGGCTTTCCTGATGGCTCACATGGTTAAGAATCCACCTGAAGTGCAGGAGACCCGGGTTCGATCCCTGGGTTGGGAAGATCCCCTGGAGAAGGAAATGGCAACCCACTCCAGCATTCTTGCCTGGAGAATTCCATGGACAGGCTATAGTCTATGAGATCACAAAGAGTTTGACACGACTGAGTGACAAACACAGGTTCACAGGAATATTAGTCAATGTCTCTAGAAAGTTCTTAGAAAACAGTACTGGAGGGATGCTGGAAATATAAGTTGAGTCCTGAAAGTGTTTCAACCAAAAATAACACTAACTCCTGAGATCTGCTGAGCTCTAACCACAGTGGACTCTTAAATGATCTTGTCTGTGATCTAGCCTCCTTCAAACCACTCTCCATGGTGCCTCCAAATTCCTAACCTGTAAATCTCATCAAATTATTCTCCTGGTCAAATCTTCAGATGACCCTCATTATCTACAACAGTGGTTTTCAGACTTCATTTGAATATGAATCACATGGAATGTTTTAAAATTTCAGTTTTTGATTTGATCGGTAATAGTAGGCTCCCAGGTAATGTTGGTGTTGATAATGCTGCTCTGAGGCTGCATTTTAAGAAAGCAGGTGTGTAGAACAAACACGGTGTGGCAAAGACTCTCAATAATCTGACCTCACCTACATCCCTAACCTCATCTCCTGTCATGTCCTAGCCTGCACTCCACACTGCAGCAGCCTTGCCTGAATGCTGCAGGTATTTGAATCCTATTGAGTTTTTTCATCCTATTGACCTACCCTTTCTTTTGCCTAGAAACTGCATCCCCTCTGCCATCTTCCTTTCCAAGTCTTTCTATTGCCTAATAATCTTCCAGTCTTTTGCTGAAAAGTTTATTTGACATGACTTTTCATGTCCGATTACAAGATTATCCCATGGATTCTCATAGTTTCTTCTGGCGTCTCTCCTCCTATAGAAATACTATTTTCTTGATAATAGAAAGGGCTGTTTTTTGTTTGTTTTTTAATGTTAGTAAAAAAAAACAGTTTATTATGTGCTGAAGGCTGTTTTAAACACTTTCTATGTATTATCATATTCAGTCTCATTTAATCCTCACGTCTACTCCTTGACAGTAGGTACTTCTCAATGTCTCTGATCAGAACTCCCAATTGCAAAGGACAAAGTCCATAGACTCAATTTAGTTGACCTTTAAAAAGCAGGATTTTACTGGTTCATATCACTGAAATTCCTGGTGGTAGGTATGGTTACATTTATGGTTCATCCCACAGACTGGATAAACAATATTTATTCTACAGCTATCTGATGAAGAATTCATGTACACAATACATAAAGAATGCCAACCCTTTTTACAATGCAGATACACACCTTAAAATGAGCAAAAGGCTTGAACATACACTTTGTAAAAGATGTACAGATAGCCAATAAGTGGATGGAAAGGGTGTTCAATATTGTTACTCAACACGGAATACAAATTCCAACCACAATGAATTACCATTTTACGACCACTAGAATAGCAAAAACAAAACAGAAACCTAAGTTGGCAAAACAAGTGTTAGGATCTGGAGCAGCTGCTGGAACATTACATTGCTTGCTGGAGAAAGTATCAGATATTACAACCATTTAGGGAACTGTTTGTTAATTTCTTATAAAGTTAGGCATCAATTTACCCGGTGACCCAGAAATTCCCCTCTTGGATATTTACCCAGAGAAATATAATCATGTGGCCACAAAAAGGTTTGCCCAGACATTCTCACAGCAGCTATATTCACGATAGCCTAACTCTGGATATAACCCAGATGTCCATCATTGGGGAAAAGGATAGATAAACTGTGGATATGCAGAGGAAATGGAATATATCCCACTCAACAATAATGACAAGGCAAGCAACTAATATACATGACAACATGAATATGGCTCAAAAAACATGATATTGGGCAGAGGAAGCCAGGCATGAAAGATACATGTATGAAAATATTTATTCATAGTCATAGAAATAAGAAGCAGTTGTTTCTAGGGGACTGACCTGAAAGAGGCCTAAAGGGACTTCCTGGGGTGATGGAAGTGTTCTATGTCTTGTTCCCAGTGGAGTGTATTTGGAAGAACACAATTGTCCAAACCCATCAAGCTAAACACTTAAGAACTGTACCTTATCCTATGAAAACTCTAATTCATAGAATAATTATGTAATACAGTGGAAAATTAAACAAAGAGAAAAACTTGTGAGACAGAAACAATATTCTCACTGTCACCATTTTTGTTTTATGGTAAAGACAAATTTGAAATCATTTCACATCATGCATAAGTTCCCTTAACTAGTACATGGTGTGCAAAGATGCCAGAAGCTACACAGGAACCACCCTGCTAACCATCTTTCTGGCATCTACCACAAAATCTGGGGTGTAGCAGGAGTACAGTGAACGGTTTGTAATTTGCAGTGAGCACTGGTGTCGTCGTTCCTTTACCCGGGTCACAAATTCAGAAAGGCACGAGAAACAAGGGCTTCCCCGGTGGCTCAGTGGCAAAGAATCCCCTGCAATGCAGGAGTTGCAGGAGGCACAGGTTCAGTCCTTGGGTTGTGAAGATCCCCTGGAGGAAGGCATGGCAACCCATTCCAGATCCTACCTAGAGAATCCAATGGACCATGGACAGAGGAGCCTGGTGGGCTACAGTCCATAGAGTCACAAAGAGTCGGACACGACTGAAGCAACTTAGCACACACACAGGCATGAGAAATATAGATGTGTGCAACTGCTAGGATTGGTGCAAAGACTGGTCTTTACACCTCCAGTCCAGGAGTAGTTCATTTGTTCTGTGAGGGAAATGTGCCTAGGACAGTTGGACATGCAGGACTTGATGGATGGAGCCTGATGGTGGAGAGACCACGATGACCATTCATTGATGTATCTGGGTCCATGTATGGATGGTTACATGGCAAATCTGAACCACATTACCTGTTTCACTGTTCTGGAATGGGAAATGAGAAATAAGAGCATGTATCTCCTTGAGAGAAGAGTGCTCAGTGATTTTTCTGCATCATGGAATGTGTCATTTTGCTTAAACATACCTCTGTGTTCCCCATTTTTTAAAAGAGCCCCTTTATTTATTTTTAATATGTTTACCTATTTATTTTATATTTTTTGGCCACACTGCACAGTATGTGGGATCTTGGTTCCCCAACCAGGGATCAAACCCACACCCCCTGCATTGGAAGCATGGAGTCTTATCCACTGGACCACCAGGAAAGCCCCTGTTCCTCATTGTTGAAGCATGAATGCCATCCAAACAAGGCTGTCTAGAGTTTTGGGGGCCCTCCATATGCAATTATGGGGAAGGCCCCCCTTTGAGCAAAATGGAAACTAAACTGTATTTCAAATTAAAAAGAAAATGACCATCTGAACATGTTGTAGGTTTTCTCCAAGATCTTGGACTGGCCCTAAGCATCTGCAGACTTAACCAAAGCTTCTGCCTCATTGGCTTCAAGGTAAAATGGACTCGGTGCTTAAGGATTTTCCCATAATCTGCTTCCTTCCTGTCTCATTCAGTGCATCCCCTTAGAGCTCGTATCTCCACCTCACCACCCAGCTCCAGCCTCATGGAACTCCCACTCCTCCCTGAGTTTACTAAGCTGTTGGTTTTCAACATCCATTTGAAACTCAATGTTCCATTTCTATAAAAAATAATTTGTGAGACCCCCTGAGATGAAATACATAGATATTGTAACCCATCCACATGGATAATTAAAAAATCAGTATTACTTAATTGTAATATAAAGGAGAAATAAAAATGAAAAGAATTTATTATACAGTAATATACATACCACTGTATAAATGCTTGTTCATGACTTTACCAAAAGGCTAAATATATACTTATGATTTTCTATCCTCCCCTTTCTTTTCCCCACTGCCCTGCAGGGCTTGGTGCCTTTAATGTTGGGAAGCATTCCATGAAACCATTTACAACTCTGCTCTTAGCATGCCCTATACCTTCTCTCTGGACTGCCTTTCCCCCACTGTATTATCTTTTAAAATCCTCCAGAATCAAGGCTCAGATGGTGACCCTCATCTCACCCCCTCCAGAGCTTTCCATTGATAGCTGACTGCTCCAGCGGTGATCAATACCATGGCCCTCTGTACCTCTGACATCCATCCAGACTGTGGTTTGCTCTCTGTATCTTAACCTTCCCCCTGATGTCCAAGCTGATTAATATTATTAATCATTTATATCCAAAGTTAGAGATAATGACAGATTTATAGGACTTCAGGCAGAGATAAAGTTAGACAGTGGCTCTATTTATGAAGCCAGAGGCTGGAACAAAAAGGTAAGGAGGAGAAGCAAGAGGATGAATCTCTCTTAAGCTAATTTTGGAGTCAGCCCATCCTTGCCTATGAAAGATGTTTGAATCTCAGCTTCTTCTTTTACCAGCAGTGCAATTTTGGTCGGGTTACTTAACCTCCACGAACTCCAGTTTCCTCATCTGCAAATGCTACTGAGTTTACGGTCATAGTTACTGTTGGCTGGATGACAGGCCAATAAATCAAGACATGAGATATTGGGGCAAGGAAGAGCAACCTTGTTCAGAAAGCCAGCAGACTGAGAAAATGGTTTAGTAGAGTTGTAAGGAACCTCTTCTCCAAGTTATAATTCAGGCTTGTTTTATATTAAGAGGAGGGGCATGGTTAGTTGCTTCAAACTTCTTGGCATTGGAATCCTTTGTTCTTGCCGATGTCCAAGTAGGTCCAGTCATAAGGTTTCTACAAACCTCCAACAATAAACATGTTATTCTCTATTCTGCAACTTTTTGTTTCTGAATGGATAAGTGTAATACCTTTAAAGCCCAGAGCCTTGAGAATGGCCTATCTTGTATGTTTCAGGCTATAGGTAATGTTCTTAACTTGTAAAAGCAGTAAGAATACAAAGGTTACAATGAAACAGATCTAATATGGAGTCATATTTGTTCTGCCTTATTACACAAAGTAAGGTTAATAACAGTACCTATCACATAGGGTTGTTGAGAGAATGAAGTGAGGGATGCTTGCAAAATTCTCACAGGAGGACCAGCACTTAGATGGAATTCAGATGCTATAATTTCAGAGTATCCATAGGCCCCATGTGAGTGAAGTGAAGTCTCTCAGTCGTGTCCTACTCTTTGTGACCCCATGGCCTTTGGCCTACCAGGCTTCTTGGTCCATGGGATTTTCCATGGACCCAATATTCCTGGATAAACTAATACAAGAGTTGGCAATTTTTTTCTGTGAAGTGCCAGATAATAAATATTTTAGGGTTTGCTGTCATGCAGCATCTGCCACAACTGATCAACTCTGCTGTTGTAGTGTGAAAGGAGCCATAGACAATATATAAATAAATAAAACTTTATTTGCAGTGACAGGCAGGAGGGTGGATATGGTCCACGGACTATGGTTTTCTCATCCCTGTACTAAGGCATGGGCTAACAGGATGGTCTGTACCCAGACGGAGGGCAGTATCAGATAGCAGTTAAAAGCCTGGACTGGAACTTCCCCGGTGGTCCAGTGGCTAGGACTCTGCGTTCCCAGTGCCGGGGCCCAGGTTCCATCCCTGGTTGGGGAAATAGGTCCCGCAGACCACAGCTAAAGATCTTGCATGTCTCAATGAAGATCGAAGATCCTGCATGCTGCAACTAAGACCTGGTGCAGCCAAATAAATAAAAATAAAAACCTGGACTATGTATATTTGTCTTTTATTTTTCTTTTAATGACAATAGGAACACATTTTATAATCTGTTCTATACCCTATTTTCTTTTTATTTATCAACATATGGAGGACATATTGTAAATATATAAATGTATTTATGCATATTCATTTTTATTGCCTACAATAATTTATTATTATGGATGAACCATCGTTTATTTGGCTTTTCCTCTGCTGCTGGAGATAGAGCTCCAGTTTTGCTTATTATGGTTTATAATTATGCATTTGTGATGCTATGAATACTTTTTTCTGGTGAGACTGGTGGATGCGGGCTGGAATTAATGGAATTAATTGCCCAGCTGATGCCTGGAACTTGGGAGTCATAAAGACCCTTGCCTTGGTTACTCACTACCATCTTGGGGGTGTCAGTTGACTTTTCCTGGCCAACATTTTTCCACCAGGGAGACATGGATCCATCAGTGTTGGGTGGGACATAGGACTTCATGTTTATAAGATGTCACAGAACCTGCAGAGTAAATGTTCTACCAGTCCAAAGTATCTAGGTTGCAAGCATATTTTTTGGCTTACATATGATTTAGTTTGGCCAAGGAGAGAGCATGCTTATTTCCTATGAGACATGTCAGTTCTGTATCAAGAAGTAGATAATAAACAATGCTGCTCTAAAGATCTTCAATAAAGAAATGAGAAAGTTAGGCAAGAGAGAAAAGAACTTGCTGGGTGTTTGCATTTAGCCACCACGTGATGCTGTAAAAGCTCCCGATCTGGCATCTGATTGTTAAGTCTTGATTTCTTTCTGTTTTCACTCCCACATTCTACCTTTGTCTTTCTCATCCAGAGCTGTTCTCAGGGGTGGTGATGCTTGAAGACAGGCTGTGAAGAGGGCACAGATTACAGGATGGAAGTCAGACTTACCTCCATCAATGAGTCACTTCAGAGAACTATGCAGGGTGTGAACTGGACAGGCGTATAGACATGGGATCCCTACAGGACTCCAGACTCTGCACGGCCTGCATAAGAGGCAGGAGGACTGAGGCAGTGAGGAGAAGTCAGAGAAGATCGGCCCAGGGTCACCCAGGCCCCAGCTGTTGGTAGGACCATTATCTTCCCAGGAGAATGTGGCTTAAGAAACATGGTAAGGTTGATCCATTGGTGCGGGCTCCCGGTCTTTCCTGGTGGCTCACACAGTAAAGAATCTGCCTGAAATGCGGGAGACCTGGGTTCATTCCCTTGGTCGAAAAGATCCCCTGGAGATGGGAATGGCAACCCACTCCAGTATTCTTGCCTGGAGAATGCCTTGGACAGAGGAGCCTGGCTGGCCTATAGTCCATGGTTCCCAAAGAGTCAGATACGACTGAGTGACTAACACTTGCACTTTCCAGAGTCTGCAGTCCTGCAGAGTTGGGAAGAACCAGAAAACACACTGCACACACACACATGCACACACGTGAACAGTGTGTTCTCACACAAAAGGTTTTCCTCCATCAACCCACTGGAGTCTGGGCCTTCTCTTTTACATGACATCCAAGAGTTTCCACAGGGGGTCATGGTCCCACCGAGACCTGGGCAGTTTCTGGTGCTGTATTTGTGGTCTGTAGAGAGGCATATTTCCAGAAATGAAATGTGCTAAAAGATCACGAGTCTCCCCCTGAAAGTCTTGTGTCCATTCCTTCTTAATTCTAATGGCATCATCAGAGTTACTTCTGCCTGTGAAAATGCATGGCCCACCTGTTTTATGCTGGTGATTCTACGGTCATTCATCCATGGAATCCAGTCATCACTCACAGAGCTGCGGTCCTGGATGTAATTTCAGCTCCCCTGGACATGTGCTCTGGGGGTGCTCTGAAAGAATGTGAGTTCTCATTCATAACTTGAAGCTTCTTACTAATGGGAGAGATGTTTTTCATTCATGCTATAGATTGGCTGTAGAACAGACAGGTCAAGGGATTCAATATTCATCACAAAGTCTGATCCTGACCTGGAGTCCTGAGGACATGCCCACTGTGTAAGAAGGATTTGAGTTATCTTCCTCTTCCTGCTGAATGTTTAGATCCCTAGAAGTGTACCATCCTCACATCTCATGTGATGATTTGACCTCATGTGCAGAGAGAGGGAGGTCCAGGCCCTGAGTTTGACTCACTGGGAGTTGCTTATTGACCTTCTGTGTCATCTCTTGCCTGCTTATTTTTGATATACCTTCCTCTGGAGAAGGCAGGTCTGGGTTCAAATACCTGTTCTGCTATTTAGGAGCTGAAAGAATTTAGACAAGTTAGGAAACCTCTTTTTTAACTGATTTTTTAATTCACTTGCCTGAAGATTTCCTTGGGACTAAGGCACATGGATGAAATTACTGAAGGTAGAGTCCATCATTTTAGCATTTTGATGCATATTGTCTTTTTCCATCCAGAAAACTATCAATATATAATATCAATATATAAACTTGGCAGCAGAGTGTGAAAAGTATTCTACTTTCTTTTTCTTCTACCAAACTCAGGGTTATAATTATTTTTGTTCTTTCTTCAAAATGATAGATAAACAGTGTTTTATTATTCAGTCTTGTACCTTTAAATTTTTTAGTGGTACTAAATCTATTATTACGTTTCTGAGTATGGCATTTACAGTTTGGGGAGGGTGGATAGCCTATTTTTTCTAATGCATTTTCCTTTTATTGATTTATAAGAACTCTTTACATAGTACTACTCTTGGCTGTGTATCTGCCTGATCAGCTATAAGTGGTTTTTCCTTGACTGTCATTTCCTTTGGAAGGCTACTTGCTAGCTTATAGGTGATTTTTATTTTTATGTGATTAAATCCATCAATCTTTTAAATATGATTTCTTTCTTTGTAATTGCTTTTAGAAGCATACTTTCACTTCTGCAGTCACAGTTGGGGAGCTTTGCATACTTGGTATTTCTTCTCTAATTGGATGAATCTGAAGCTTCACAGTCTGGCTTCCTAAATCTACTTGTATTGTTTTTTGTCCTCCCCTGCATTCCTGGTACATGATACATCTAGGTCCCCTCTTTTCTTTGAAGCTTCTGTAGGTCAGAGGACTGTCCCCCAGCCATTCCCAGACCTTCTTCGAGGGGCATGGTCTCTTGGCCCTTGGATGATGAAAGGGCTGTCTGTATAAACTTCTCAGCAGCAGGGCTAGCTTTATGGTTGGTTATGCAGCCTGTATACTTTCTCAGGTCCACATGCATAGGAAGACCTGTGTTTGGTTTAATGCTCTGCCATCACCACTTTAACATTTTTGAACATGGTTGGATCTATATTTTAGTTTTCACTGGGCCCTGCAAGTTATGCAGCTTGTCCTCCTTAAGAATTCTGCCACTGACATCTCAGTTCAGATGGTTCTTTGTTGGGGGCTGACCTGTGCATTGCTGAGTCATTAGCAGCATCTCTGGCCTCTACCTATTAGATGCCAGTGGTGACACCTCCCTCCCACTTATGACACCAAATACATCTCCAGGCACTGCCAAGTGTTCACTCAGGGGCAAAGTCATCCCCTGCTATGAACCACTGGGCTAGAGAGAGCCCTTCATTCCCCACCAGTGTGCCTGTGACTCTATACTTGTTCCTCCACTGGGGGAGGGGGAAGTGGGCCTGGTGGTTTCCCCTAGGTTCCTGCTTTCACTTCCCTAACAACAAGCTGCTTTCTCAGGAAGACTTGCATTTCAGATCCCAGTTTCTTTGTGACATTTAGTCCTATCCCTGCTTTGTCAAAAAAGGATTCCTAGAAATTTTCACCAGTGGTCCTATTTGTGCCCTTGATTCTTTCAGCCCAGGGAATTCTTTCTCTTCACAGGATGCACTTACACATTGTACTTTCTGCCTCTTGATTTCCCTTAGGGCTTATGTTCCCAGAATTCAAAGGCCTAAACTTTTCAAAGGCAAAAGCAGGAGAAGAACTCCATGCTTCTCTCTGATTAACCACCCCTTGACAATGACCATTACCTGTCCAAAAGGAAGAAGGGCCACAGGTAAAAGGAAACACAGGAATGAGGTGTGAACCTCATTACACAACTCTTCCTGATCTAAATTTTCCTTTAACCATTTGAGATGATTTATTATATATTGGATTAGTAAGACTTTCAGGAAATCTCCTTTAAGGCTACTATTTATTTCTTTATGTACTTTTGCTTTTTCATTTTTTTTAAAAATAATTTTATTTATTTACTTATTTTTGGCTGTACTGGATCTTTGATACTGCACAGGCTTCTTTCTAGTTGCATACATGGGCTTCTCATTGCAGTGTTTCTTTTGTTGTAAAGCACCTGGGCTTCAGTAGCTTTGGCACGTGAGCTCAGTAGTTGCGGTTCCCGGGCTCTGACGCACAGGCTCAACAGTTGTGGCACACGGGCGGCTTAGTTGTTCCATGACATGTGGACCAAAGATTGAACCCATGTCTCCTGTATGGGCAGGTGGATCCTTTACCACTGAGCCACCAGGGAAGCCTGCTTGCTCAGTTTTTGTTTAAATTAGAAAATAATCAGATTTATACACAGTCTAGAAAACAATAGAAGCCTTGAATAGAAGACCTTACAGTCCATTTGGGAAGGAACAAGGGTGGTGTGAAGTAGCACTGTTCCTGGTAACAGAGCGTGGGTGGCCTGGTGGTGTCTTGGCAGCCCTGGGAGAAACAGGGCTGAGTGGAGAGTGAAACTCATTGAGTTTGGTTGGGGCTTGGAGGGCCCTAGATAAGCCACACATCCCTGCATGGCAGACAATAGCAGAGAGGCCTGTTGATGAGGTGGCCTAGCTCAGACATACTCAGGACCCTTCCAAGGAGAGCCCAGGCCTGGCCTGCATACTTTGTGAGCAAATCCAGTCTTCCCATGTCCTATCCACAGTCAGATGTGGGACACTGCCAACTTGACAGTGATGGGGACCCTGACACAGCCCCACCTTCTGCAGCTCTGCAGACACGCCCATTATGGATGAGGAGCCTGTTGATCTGCTGAATAACTGCATCACCACCATCAGTCTGGTGTTGTCCTGAGACACAGCTCTGACTTCAAAGAACATCTGCAGAACTTGTGCCCACCGTGGTGACCACCAGATTCTTGAACACATAGCTGGCCACACAGCTTCTCCAGGAGCTGCTCAGCAAGCACCAATGGTTTTTCCTCCTCCTCGGGTATCAGGGAACACTGGACTCTGAGTGAAGGGACCTAGGTCAGAGCAGTGATGATGGATGACAAAGGGCATATGGTCCTTCTTGTCTGATGACAAGGATTAGAGCATCCCAATGACAATTGTTTATGCTGGTGATTTTGGTTCTCTTGATGGTGATGCTCAGGGGGGTTCAAATGTTGTTTCCATGGTGATGATATCCAGGCTGTGGGACTGGTGGTTCCATCCCAGAGCAGCAACTCTAATGGAGATTTTTGCTCATACTTACACTTCAGAGTGTATCCTCCCCAGCCTGACTGTCCCAGGGAGGCGCTCCCCACATCCTTTATCCTCTTGTTCCCTCTCTGTTGTCTGGAAAAGGACCTGTGCTTTACTTTAACTGAGGAAGCGTTCTCTTTATAGTGTCAGCTTCTGCATGTACATCACTAGAAGCAGTCCCAGCAACCTCACTGGTTTTATGCTAAACAGCTCATTCTGCCCTCTTCATGTAACACAAAATGTGTTTTATTCCCTAGGGGTCTCATCAAGCACAGTCTACATCAGAGTGTCAGAGTTTAGAGCCAAAAATAATTATTTTTAAACTTTAAATACCTACTGGGATTTCTTCTACCTTACATGCAAAATCTATGACATACAGGTTTCATATATAATATAATATGTGTGTGTGTGTGTATATATATACATACATACATACATATATATTTTGCAAAGAGTCGGACACGACTGAGCGACTGAACTGAACTGACATATATATATGTATGCATGTGTGCATACTAAGTCTCTTCAGTCGTGTCCGACTCTTTGCAACCCTGTGGACTATAGCCCACCAGGCTTCTCTGTCCATGGGATTCTCCAGGCAAGAATGCTGGAGTGGTTGCCATGCCTTCTCCAGGGGATCTTCCTGACCTAGGGATCAAACCCGCATCTCTTATGTCTCTTGCATTGGTAGGTGGGTTCTTTACCACTAACTCCACCTAGGAAGCCCCAAATATGAGTGTGTGTGTGTGTGTGTATGTAAATATATAATATAAATCTCTTTATATATATTATATATATAGAGAGAGAGACAGACAATGTGTGTTTGATAGAGAGAGAGACAGAGACATTGCATTCTGATGGAAATGTAAGCAGGATCATATGTTTCTATGGTGTTCCAGGCATATGCTGGATATTTTCACATAGCACTCACAAGAGCTATTTAAGGGAGCTGTAATTATGTTCACTTTATAGTCGGGGAGACTGATATAATCTGGAAGAGACTTGAGCACTTTTTATTAATACTGATGGAAAGAAGCTGGTTGAGGTAGAATGATTGAAAGCAGAGAAGATTCTAAGAAGGCAGGGGTAGGGTGTGCCATGGGAACCAGAGCATGAGTGAAGCAGGGTGTAGGTGAGATTGTAGTCACACAGGTAGGAAGTTGAATGCATTTGCTCCTGACTCTTGTTGGAGTGTGCAGTAGGAGTGAATGTCATCATGAAGAGGGATGGAAAGCGTAGTAGGGGATATTTGGAGATCTGAAAAAAAGTAGAAATATACGTTAAGGAGAGTGGAAATGCAAGTTACTCAGAACTGTAGCAGAATTCCTAGGCCGAGGGTCCAGTGAGGGTTGGCAGTGATCATAAGTTGATAGTGAATGCATTCTGCCCAGTTGTGTAGTTTTCTCCAGTACCTCTCAGATGCTCAGGGACTTGAATTGTGTATCATTTTGCTATGGCTGTCATAACAAAGTACCTTAGGTGAGGTGGCTGAAATAACAGACATTTAGTTCTAATAGTCCTGAAAACTAGAAGTCCAAGGCCAAGGTGTTGGCAGGGTGGTTTTATCTGAGGGTCTTGCTCCTTGGCTTATAGATGGATATCTTTTCTCTCTTTTAATATAGTCTTTTCTTGTGTGTCTGTGTCCTAGCTCCTCTTCTTTTCAGGACACCAGTCAGATTGGATTGGACCTATCTCCAGGATCTCAGTTTACCTCTCTCTCTAAAGACGCTTCTCCAAATACAGTCACATTCTGAAGTGCTGGGGTTTAAGATTTCAACATGAATTTTGGGAGGAACACTGTTCAGACTATGATACGTGGAAAAGGGGAGACTATGGTTCATTTGGGGCTGGGATTTTTGTCTTGGTGAATGTAGGGAAATGAGAAGGGCCAGGGTAGTAAGGATATTATCAAGAAAATTGCAGAAATAAGACCCAGGACTGTGGAACTAGAGAGAGAGATGAAAGTATGAGGGAGTGGCACAAAAAGAAAGGGAAGATAGTACAAGAACCAGAGACAAAATGTCTTGATAAAGCCAAAGGGGGTCACGAAGGAAGCAGTTGAATAGGCAAGTTGGAGGGATGGGTAAGCCATTGTAGAGTGGGGTGATTGTGTTAGTGATTTCAATACCTTCCATGGTATATAATTTCTCTCAGCCATTTGTCTCTTTATAAAGCATAGACACGCTTGCCCTTTTCAAGCCTTCCACACTATGCACCCTTCAAGACAGTGATGATCCATGATTTTAGCTCCCACCTTAGTGAAAGCTGCATCTCTTGTGATACCTTTATTTGCAGGTAACAGGAGATCATTCATATCAGGCTAAGGAAAAATGAAAGGGAGATTTATTATAAGGATTCAAAGATGTAATGTGGAACTTAATAAGAGATAGAGCTAGACCTCTTGGGAGGCTAGAATCCGAAATTGGAAACTCAGCAGGAATGAGGCACCAGAACCACGAGTTAGAAAGCCACTGAGATCCAAGGTAGCTGCTCTCTCAGTCTCTTTCTTGAAGCCACACATTGAGCCACACGGCCCCACAGACTGGCTTGCTTCTGATCATAAGTGTGGGGTCAGCCTCACAACTGTCTCAGCGCTTGTGTCTCCTCTATTCAAGCAATAATCAGGGAGTGATGGCCATCCAGGCCCCGTTTCCACCCCCGCCCCTGCCATGAGTGTCTAAGACAGACATAGACATCATTCAAGTGGAGTCTGGGTATCCAAAACATGAACTGACAGTTAGGAAATCAACTGCAGTTCCTCAAATCCCTTTGAAGATTTTTCTTTGAAACTTACTATTAATTGTCATTGTAAAAAAAAAAAAACATAAAATATGCTCTTCATCTAAAAGCAGACTTTTTGTTTCTATCTGGGTTGAACTCTTTTACTGAAGGAATCAGATTTAAACAACTAAAGTTTTTAGAACAAAGACCTCTGAAGATGCATGTAGTCTATTTTGATTTCTCCCCTGTATCGGGTAACTTTAAAGTTTTAAAATTAATCTGCGAGCACCACTTTCAAGAGTAAATCTGCCCTACGACGTGCCGGGTTGACTGGTGACTTTCATCTCATTTCATCTTCACAGTACTTTGCTGTGAAGTTATTAACCTCCATTTAACGGATGAGGGAACTCATTGCAACCCTCAGAGCTTGCCATCGGTAGAGCTGGCTTTTCAACCAAGTATTGTCTTCAGAAGCTGTGGATTCAGAGAAGCTTTGTCACTGGTTAGTTTTGTGAACTTGGATAAGTAATTAACCTCCCTGAACACTGGTTTTCTCTTCTTGAAGGCGGATCATAGGAATGAAAGTGTAAAGTTGATGGGAGTTTTTCATGCACTTGAGGGTGCCTGTGGGGGTCTTCAGGGCAGGGTGGGTGGGCGGTGAATAAACAGCATCCCTCTCTTTTGGCCTGAGTTCTGAATAAAGACCAAGGAGTGTCAGATGAGGGCAGTCATGGGGCATTTGTGGATGGGTAAAGGGGGATGATGGATGCCTCGCTTTCCCTCACACTTGTGTCTTTCTGTGTTATTTCTTCTTCTTTTTTTTTGGTTCTTTTCTTTTTTCATTTTTATTTTTAATCCTTTCTCAGTAAATGCCCACCCCCTGTCTTCTGACCTGCTGATATAAAAAACTCGAGTCAGTCTTGAATCCTTCTTCTGTTTCACCTTCTACCTTCAATCCATCAGCAAGTTCTGTCTTTTTATCTCTCAAATATATCCTGCATCGGTCCACATGTCTACAGCCCACTGCTGATTCACTGGTCCAGCCCACCTCCATCTCTCATCCTGCAGACGGCAATGGGCTTCTATCCAGGCTCCCCACTTCCTGCTTTTCATGTCATTCTTCACACAGTCACATTTCAGAAAGTGTCAGTGCCCAGGGTAAGCGCTCAGTAGCTTCCTGTGCACTTAGGATTAACTCTGAAGTCTGTAGTATGGCCTCCAGGACTCCACCAAACATGGCCCTGGTATTTCTCCAGCCTGTGTTCTGCCTCCCTCTCTCTTGTCCCCTCTCTGTGTTGGCCACTCTGACTTTTCTCATCCTTCTTCTGGCCTTGGCTCTGGCTAGACCTTGAGTACCTTCCTCTGATCATCCTATGTTTGGCTGCATTTCTTCATTTTGATTTTCTTTCAAATGTCACCTCCTCAGACAAGTGTCCCCACATCACCCCATCAAGAGTGTCTTCCACGATAGGGACGTTTACTCATCACTCTTTGAAATAATCACATGTCCTCATTTGCTCACTTATCTAAACATCTAGATTGTAAATTCCACAAGGGCATGGGCCTTTTCTGACATGTACATTGCAACATCTCCAAGGATAGAATCATATCTGGCATATTAGGGGCACAGTTAATTACCTGCTGAATGAATACATGCGTGGATCCATGAATGAAGAAATGGTTAGGATTCATCTTAGTGACTCTCTGCAGTTACATACATCGTTTTCTCTTAGGTCTTTCTTTGGAGCCCTGTTAGAATGATCTCTATCAGGGCCTGTTTTTTCTCCATCTGTAATAATCAGGGTTGATTCTCACATCTTCAGGAATTATCTTGGCTGAAAGTCTTCATCATCAATCCATAATAAAGCACATGAATGCATGCTAAGTCACTTCAGTTGTGTCTGACTCTGTGCAACCATATGGACTGTAGCCTGCCAGCCTCCTTTGTCCAAGGGACTCTCCAGAAAAGAATACTGGAGTGGGTTGCCATGCCCTCCTCCAGGGGATCTTCCCGACCCAGGGATCGAATCCACGTCTCTTACATCTAACCTCCATTGGCAGGCAGGACCTGGGAAGCCCATAATAAACCATGTTGGTTTGCAAATACATCAAGCAGCAAAGGCAAGACTAATGCCATGAACACAGAGAATCCCTAGGTTGACTGAGAGGCCTGCTGGCTGAGAGCATCAAAGTGAATGCTGTTTGGGAGGGTACGGGAGGTTGTGCCAGTCTCTGCTGTACAGCACAGTGACACACACACACACACACACACACACACACACACACATTCTTTTCCAATGTGGTCTATCCCACAAGATCGGATATAGTTCCCTGTGCTATACAGTAGGGCCTTGTTGTCTACTCATTCTATAATTAATAGTTTGCAGCTAACAACCCCAGACTCCCATCGCTCCCTCTCCCCACACCTTTGGCAAGCACAAGTCTGTTCTCTCTGTGAGTCTGTTTCTGTTTTATAGGTAGGTTCTTTTATACCTTATTTTAGAGTCCACATATAAAGGATATTATATGTATTTATCGTTCCCTTTCTGACTTCCTTCACTTGATAATGTCTAGTTGCATCTATGTTGTTGCACATGGCCTTATTTCGTTCTTTGTAATGGCTGAGTAGTGTTCCATTGTCTACATGTGCCGCATCTTCTTTGTAGATTTATCTATCAGATCAGATCAGATCAGTCGCTCAGTCGTGTCCGACTCTTTACGACCCCATGAATCTCAGCACACCAGGCCTCCCTGTCCATCACCAACTCCCAGAGTTCACTGAGACTCACGTCCATCGAGTCAGTAATGCCATCCAGCCATCTAATCCTCTGTCGTCCCCTTCTCCTCCTGCCCCCAATCCCTCCCAGCATCAGAGTCTTTCCCAATGAGTCAACTCTTCGCATGAGGTGGCCAAAGTACTGGAGTTTCAGCTTTAGCATCATTCCTTCCAAAGAAATCCCAGGGCTGATCTTCAGAATGGACTGGTTGGATCACCTTGCAGTCCAAGGGACTCTCAAGAGTCTTCTGCAACACCACAGTTCAAAAGCATCAATTCTTTGGCACTCAGCCTTCTTCACAGTCCAACTCTCACATTCATACATGACCACTGGAAAAACCATAGCCTTGACTAGACGAACCTTTGTTGGCAAAGTAATGTCTTGCTTTTGAATATGCTATCTAGGTTGGTCATAACTTTCCTTCCAAGGAGTAAGCGTCTTTTGATTTCATGGCTGCAGTCACCATCTGCAGTGATTTTGGAGCCCAGAAAAATAAAGTCTGACACTGTTTCCATTGTTTCCCCATCTATTTCCCATGAAGTGATGGGACCGGATGCTATGATCTTCGTTTTCTGAATGTTGAGCTTTAAGCCAACTTTTTCAGTCTCCACTTTCACTTTCATCAAGAGGCTTTTTAGTTCCTCTTCACTTTCTGCCATAAGGGTGGTGTCATCTGCATATCTGAGGTTATTGATATTTCTCCCAGCAATCTTGATTCCAGCTTGTGTTTCTTCCAGTCCAGTGTTTCTCATGATGTACTCTGTATATAAGTTAAATATACAGGGTGACAATAGACAGCCTTGACAAACTCCTTTTCCTATTTGGAACCAGTCTGTTGTTCCATGTCCAGTTCTAACTGTTGCTTCCTGACCTGCATACAAATTTCTCAAGAGGCAGATCAGGTGGTCTGGTATTCCCATCTCTTTCAGAATTTTCCACAGTTTATTGTGATCCACACAGTCAAAGGCTTTGTCATAGTCAATAAAACAGAAATAGATGTTTTTCTGGAACTCTCTTGCTTTTTCCATGATCCAGCGGATGTTGGCAATTTGATCTCTGGTTCCTCTGCCTTTTCTAATAGATGGCCATTTAAGTTGTTTCATGTTTTGACTATTGTGAATGTTTTGGCTGTTATGAACATGGGAGTGCATATATTGTATTGAATTATAGTTTTGTCTGGGTATATACCCAGGTGTGGGATTGGCGGGTCATATGGTAATTCTGTTTTTAGTTTTCTGAAGGGCATTCACACTGTTTTCCATTAGTGGCTGCACAAACTTACATTCCCACCAACAGTGTAGGAGAGTTCTCTTTTCTCTACACCCTGTCCAGCATTTGTTATTTGTAGGTTTTTTAGTAATGGCCATTCTGTCAGGTATGAGGTGGTACCTCATTGTAGTTTTGACTTGCGTTTCTCTAATAAGTAGTGATGTGGAGCATCTTTCTCCAAAGAAGCTTCTTTCTCCAAAGAAGGCATACAAATGGTCTACTGACCATTTGTATGCCTTCTTTGGAAAAACGTCCATTAAGGTCTTCTGCCCAGTTTTTGACTGGGTTGTTTGTCTCTCTCCCCACTTCTGTTCATCTTGGTATTGCGCTCATTTTAAGGTAATTGAAGAGCACATAATGGTGGGGACTTTATATTTTCCCTGTAATTTTGCTGACTTTGCCATTTTAGCAAAAAATAATTTATTCTAATGTGATTTGCATTGCATAAAATTATAATAAATGTTTTTAAAAACAAGGTACTGTATATTTATGAAATCGCTGTATTTATATGAGGAAAAATTTAAAATGTATTGGCATGTATTTTCCACAAACACTTATATGCAAAGCTATATACTCTGCAGCTTTGACATTAACATATATTATTTGCATAAACCATAAACAGTGGGCAATTTCTTTGTCAAACAAAAAGTACTGATTACCTTAGAAAGGATATTAATATATTTTCTGTATCCATATTTTTAAAATTTTGCTGACTGTATTTTGATGATCATCCATCTTGTGTGATAGCACAATCTGTAGCAAAGACTCTCTCAGTATTTTCCAAAACAAAAAAATAAGAAACAGGAAAGGCAGCAGCTTCTGCCTGTGAATGGTCTATGATACAGTAATTTTGACTGATAGCAGAGAGCCTTTCTTCAGTTGAAGTTCACAGCTGTTAGACCCTTGCAAACGCAAGGTGGATATCTGATTGACAGAGGGGTACTGGTAAATATATTTTCAAATTAAATTTCATGTTTATTTTCTGTCATCCTTAATAGCTGTCCAGTTGGAATTTTGGTCCACTGAAACTAGCTAGTTTCCTTTGGGGGGAAGAAAAAAAAAAAGGTTGTTCAAATAACTCTTTGTGTGTTTCCCCTTAATGGCTTGGGATCTTTGGGACTAATTTCAACTGAATTGATAGAAAGAAATAAAACTGAGATTGCATCTTCCCAAACTTGGGATTCCATTTATGTGTGAACAAGTGAATTGGCTGATGCTGATGGTAAAAAAGGAAGGAACGGTAATCTTGGAGTCAAACAGATTAGGATTTCATTGACGCACCTGAGATCAAACTATTTAATTGCTCTAAACCATTGCTCATCATACTGTGGACTGTGGTGAGGATTAAATGAGTTGATCCATACAAGGAGCTTCGAAGAGTGCTTTATACACAGGATACACTCCATAACTTTACCTGATGTTATTATTATTACCACTGTGACTATACGTGTTGGAGATAATGATGCCTGCAACATAGACTTGTATGGAAATTAAACAAGATCAAGTGCCTGACACGTAGTGGAAACTCAGTGCATGAGGGTTTCTACCTCTCCCCTGAGGACAGACCCCCTCACCCCCACCGCATGAGGACTCACATAATATAAACCCTGAAGAACAGCTGAGACTCGGCCAGCATGAGTGTTGTTTGGGTTATTTACAGAGGATTATTGGATGAAAATGCAGAATTTGGAATCCAAGGAAATTAATAGAGTCACCAAGCATGTCCCTGTCACGGAAGATATTCTAGCCTCACACACTGGGGTTTTCTCTACCTCCAGGGTGAAGACGCTCTGGGTGAACTTGGAGGCTTTCCAAGTACTCATCCATTCGTAACTAACTTTTTGGAGTGTGCTGTGTGCTAGGTCTGATGAAACTAATACAGTATGAGATGCTTTCTGCCTGGTAGGAAATACTAATTGGCAACTTGGAAAAAAAAATGACAAAGGTATTTTTCCAGGGTCCATGAGAATTTGGAGAATGGGAATGCCTATATATAAGCTGAAGGTGTTTATATTCTGTGACCTACCACTTCCCCTGTTAAATATAACCCAGAGGAATGGTTCTCAAAGTGTGGTCCCTGGACCAGCAATGTCTGCCTCCCCAGGGAACTTGTTAAAAGTCCACTTTTCAGGCTTCCCTTATGGTTCAGCTGGGTAAAGAATCTGCTTGCAATGCAGGAGACCTGGGTTCGATCCCTGGGTTGGGAAGCTCCCCTGGAGAAGGGAACGGCTACCCACTCCAGTATTATGGCCTGGAGAATTCCACGGACTGTATAGTCCATGGGGTTGCAGAGTCGGACATGACTGAGTGACTTTCACTTTCACCAAACTTGGGTTGTCTTGCTCGTGTGTGTTAAAGCCAATCTACTAACACTGGGTTGTGGTGAAGGGGCGTGGAGCATTTATTGCTTGGTGCCAAGCAAGGAGAACGGGCAGCTCATGCTCAAAAGACCCACATTCCCCGTTGGCTTTTGGGGATGACATTTTAAAGAAGGATGTTGGTGGTGGGAGTGGTGGCTGCAGGCTGCGTGATCAGTTCAGGCACAGTTCTCTGATTGTTGGATCAAGGTCAAAGTTTCAATCATCATCAGTTTTATGGTTCCGACCACTCTGAGGTCTGTGTTCTTGCAGTCAGCAGTTTTCATCTGGATGGGGTCTGCTTCCTATAAAAACAACTTGGGAGTGTGTCTCTGGTCTTTATCTACGTCTTTCAGGGACCAGTGAGTTCTGTGATTCTGCCATGTGTGAGATTTATAGTCTAATGTATTACTAGTTTTCCAGGCCAACAGCTATTCTTTGTTTCTACATTTTCACATTCCTAATCTTTAAAACTCCAGTACTTTGGCCACCTCATGCGAAGAGTTGACTCATTGGAAAAGACCCTGATGCTGGGAGGGACTGGGGGGCAGGAGGAGAAGGGGACGACAGAGGATGAGATCGCTGGATGGCATCACCGACTCAATGGACGTGAGTTTGGGTGAACTCCGGGAGATGGTGATGGACAGGGAGGCCTGGCGTGCTGCGATTCATGGGGTCACAAAGAATCTGACATGACTGAGTGACTGAACTGAGCTGAACTGAATCTTTAACTCTTGAGTCAGCCTTTTGAAACTTAAGGGAGATCTGGAGACTAAACCAAAAGCCCTTTCCTTCAAAGGACAGGGACACAGGGGCTTGTGTACTGTTTTAATTCTCGAGCTTCATCTCAGATTTATTGAATCTGGGGGAGGGGCCCAGAAGCCTTTGTTTTAAGAAGCCGTCCAGATGATGCTGGTGGACTCAAATTTGAGAACTACTAGACTTAGAGACACTTTGGAATTGAAGCACAAAGGAGATGGATGAGAGGATGTTGGAACTGGAAATGATCCCAATGAGCATCACCATCATTATGATACATTCCTATGAAATCATACAATTCAGCACTGAGCAAAACCAGACCCTGCAAAGATTGAATCTCAAAAACAATGCTGAGGAGAACAGGCTTGTAGTTGCCAAGGGTGGGGAGTGTGGGAGTGGGAAGGCTTGGGAGTCTGGGATTAGCAATGCAAACTATTGTATGTATAGAATGGATAAACAACAAGGTCCTACTGGATAGCACAGGGAATTATATTCGATATCCTGTGATAAACCATAATGGAAAAGAGTATGAAAAAGAATATAAATGTGTATAACTGAATCACTGCAGAGATTAACAACATTGGAAATCAAATGCAATAAAATTTGAAACAAAAAAATGTTGCAAGAGGGAAAAAAAAGCAAGTTTCCTAAGAATCCAGATAGTATATCACCACTACTTATAATTTTAAAATTTGCAAGAATAATTATATGTGTGTATAGTTACATATAGTTTAGGGATTTTTGTTTAGTCTCTGAGTCGCGTCTGATTCTTTTGCAACCCCATGGACTGTAGCCCACCAGGCTCCTCTCTCTGTAAGATTTCCCAATCAAGAACACTGGAGTGGGTTGCCATTTCCTACTCCAGGGGATCTTCCTAACCCAGAATTTGAACCTGCATCTCCTGCTTGACAGGCGGATTTTTTTTACCACTGAGCCTCTGGGGAAGCCCTCAGGGATGAATGCATATGTAGAAAAATTAGGGGATGGGGTAAGGAATGTGATTGGAAAAGCTACATGAACAATTTAATCACTATTAACAAGGTTTTATTTCTTAAGCTGACTGATAGGCATGTTGGTTTTTGTTAAATTATTATTTATGTTTGAATGTCTAAAATGTACCATCATCAACTAATTTTAAAAAGAGAAGCTTTCTGTATATCTGGAATCTAGAAAAATGGTGCTGATGAATCTATTTGCAAGGCAAGAATAGAGACGCAGATGTAGAGAGTGGACTTGTGGACACAGGAGGAGAATGGTGGGGAGGATGAATTGAGAAAGTCGCACTGACGTATGTACATTACCATGTGTGAAACGGATAGTTGGTGGAAAGCTGCTGTATAGCACAGGAGCTCAGCTTGGTGCTCTGTGACGACCAAGAGGGAGGGGATATATGGACACACAGAGCTGATTCATGTTGTTGTACAGCAGAAACTGATGCAACATTGTAAAGCAATTATACTCCAATTAAAGAATAAATTAAAAAATACCACAGTACCATTTCCATAACATCCAGAATAAGAAATACTTAGGTGTAAATGTAACAAAATAAGTGCAAAACCTATGCGAGGAAAACTACAAAACTCTCATGAATGAAAATTTAAAAAGAACGAAATCAGTGTAACAATAGTCCATGTTTATGGATAGGAGGACTCAATGGGAGAAAAAAAAAGTTTTCCTAAAATATATCTCTTTGTCCCCAGGGCAGATTCCCCTTTCCCCACCTTTGTTGGAACATGAAAACTTCCAGCTACTTGCTAAACATTTCTTACCAGAGGAATCGCTGGGCCAGCATCGCCTTGCTATATGAGTCAGTTCAGTTCTGTGCACGAACCAGAGGGCAGCTTGTCTATTTTTTTCTGGATTCATATTTGTAGACTCTATATATTTCAAAGTATTGTCTCACACATTTCATCCTGAAAATAACTCTGCAAGTGAGTGTGGCTGTTATTATTCCTCAGTTGACAGATGATGAAAAAAATCAAATGAGCCAACATTTATTGAGCATTATTTATTGCCATCTCAGAAGAGAAGTGCTTTATGCACATTTTCTCATGTAGCCATTAGAGTGACCCCATTTGATGGATGAAGAAACTGAGGTTTGGAGAGGTTTAAAGGAACTTGTTCAAGTCCAGAATGTGCAGAACCAGAAGTCAAAATGCGATCTTTATGAAGGTAAAACCTTGTGTCAATGACTGTTCTGATATTAAAAGAACAATGTGGTTTCCCAACCAGCCCAAGACTGATAGGGTTTGAAATAAATCTACACACTGTCAATTATGTTAAAGGGTGGTCCATGCTGTTTTTCTTTTTGTTTTAACCTCCTGTGTAAGTCGGGTTTCTTGATTGCAAGTAATAAAAATTGATGCTGGCTCATGTAAACAGAAGAGAACTTAGTGGGAAAACATCAAGAGAAATGAAAAAGAAGACTTGAAGAAATGGAAATGGATGGAAGGATATTCTGGCGGCTGGGCAGCAAAAACCACAACTGTGCTCAGGCTAGGAGGAAGGAAGAGCGAGTCTCCTCTTCTGGGAGGGAGTCATCCTGAATTCCTTTCCTCCCAAACCTACAAAATAAGAGAGAATAATCTGTTCCTCCCTGCTACCACCGGCCCCCACCAAAACAAACAAGCAAAGAAAAACACAGGAAGCTATTAGGAAGAGGTAAATGGATGCTGGCAATGCAGTCAGGGTGGCAGACACGCAGACGGGAAGTTCATATCCCTAAGCAGGCAGTCACATTAAACAAGGGAAGAAATAAATAAATACATCTTTGTTGCCTGCCATCCCCCAATGGGTAATTAAAATGATGCCACTGCTGTTTTTTGCTACATTCAAAAGTGTTTTAATTTGTATTTAGCCAGAGGCTTTCCGGCAACAGGAACATTTTTACAAATCTAACAAATAATTATAAATAAATAAAGTCTCCACTTCTGCTATTTGGGGGAACGTTTCCTTCAGGTAACACATTTATAAATCCACCTGGTTGACAATATGGAGCTAAAATAACAGTAGAGCTTGAACTGGTTGCTTAAGTGACAGTTGAAATGGTGTATTTGTCAGCATACAAATGAAAATCAACATCACGCAGGGAGGTAATCTAGTCCCAAAGGCACCGTGGACTATAAACGCTAAATTACAGTAGACCTAGAATATAACCTTGCATAATTCTTGAATAAAGGGTTCGAGGAACAGAAAACCCAAGGTAGCGAGAATTCAGATGAAAGAAAGGCTGCGCAATTTATAGTTAAGGTGACTTCGAGACTATTGATTTGGTCTCTAAGTGCACCCCCAAATGTATCTCAGAGCTATTTTTCAGTAACACTGGGTACAATAATAATGAGAAAGAGGATTTAGAGTGGAGTAGCTATGTGGTTATGTGCTCATGGCCCCTCTTGGGGACCTCAGATCTTCTCCGCTCAGTATGGGTTGATGCCAATCTTGATGGATTTTCTAATCTTCAGTTCATGGATGATTACAGATGGAGCTTGGGAGATATTATATTTTCTTCTTGAACAGCTGACCTTATTTGGGGAACTGAGGCCAACTAAGATCTTTCCCCTGCAGAATGTTAGCAAATCAGAGAACTCGTTGGATGCCACACAGTTCGTTCATGTTCAAATGAGACATATATGAACTCCGAATATGAAATGTACCCATATCCTGCTTTCCTTTCACTCTGAATGAAAAATGCCTTAAGTAGACAAGCTGGGGCTCTGTGTGGCCTCAGGAGAAGGAATTTTTCAATAAGGAAGAAATCTATGAGGTTCAGTTTCTAGACATTTTCCAGGAAATGATGTAACCTTGTTTTTGAAAGTGTCTGCGGCAGGGGAGAGCAAAGGAAGGGAAGAGTTTATCTTTTGCAAAATATGCCTAAGTTATTAAAAAAACAAATGCCTTTGGGTAGGGGAGGGCTCCATCTGAAGGGAGTGTGTGTATGTTCCAAGGAGGATTTCCAGGCTTCCCAGGTGGCACAGTAATAAAGCATCCACTTGCCAATGCAGGAGGCACAGGTTTGCATCCCTGGGTCAGGAAGATCCTGGAGTAGGAAATGGCAACCCACTCCAGTATTCTTACCTGGAGAATTCCATGGACAGAGGAGCCTGGCGGGCTACAGTCCATGGGGTCGCAAAGAGTCAGACACGATTGAGTGACTGAGCTCACACAAGCAGGATAGCCCATTCAGTGCGTGGTGTATGTAAGGGTTGATTCCTTAAATATAACAGATTCATTGCAGAAATAATCTATGTATATCATATTTTCAGTGCAATAATGGATGTCACACTTTAAGAAGTCCTGTTTTAAGTGAAACGCTTCTTTGAGAACTTAAAGAATCACTTTTGTTGAAGAGAGGCAGTATAGTGTCATGGGGAAGAGCATGGTTGGTGGAGCTAGTTGCCCGGTTGGAATCCCAACACCGCAGTTCCCTAGATGGAATGAAGGGTGTTTTGGACTCCCAGCTGCTAAATGGGAATGCCAAGAGAATACATTTGAATAGTGTATGGTAAGTGTTCCGTGCATATCAACTGCTGGTACTGTGACTTAACGGCATCAAGTTTGCTAAAAGCTGTCTCAGCTTTAGTGGACATATACTGCAGGCTTCTTATCTTATGCAGTCTTCCCAAAAGTACTTCCCTGACTGATTCATTCTCTTTATCGCTCTTCTCGTTCATTCAACATTTACTGTTACCTGCTATTTGTCAGACACATGCAGCTGGTTTTAACAAAAGGAGAAGATGATAGTTTCAGCTCTCAGGGAACTCACAGTTTAATGGCAGAAAACCAATGAGTCCGTGATGGTGAATCATATTGCAGGGCGTGCCTCCATCTCTCTGTGTACTGGTAAAATGTCCTCAGCGTGTCGTTCACTCCAGAATCTCTGGATAATCATCCAGTACTCTCGGTTGGCTGTTGAAGAGCTGTGATGCCCTGTTTGCTCATGGTCCTTCTTTAGAACACCAGTACCTTCTGTGTCTTTTTATGGAGCCTCCCATTTCTGAGCACTATACTGGATTTGCTTTTTCCCAGAGAAGCTGGAATAGATCCAGATCCAGAGCTGACCCTGAATCATAAGTCACTGGATGCCTTCAAATCAGATCAGTGCTCAACCAGTAAAATACCTAAGCCCTTTTGGGGTCACTTTTCTGCCACTAATACCAACAAGAAATGAAGAATCCCTTGAGGGATGGGGAGGTACCACCAGAGAATTCGGATGTGATTTCCCTTCCCTGCCACTAGGTGTCACTGCTCTACATAAATAAAGTGGAACCAGATTGGCCTTGGCGCTGTGAAATTTGACCGTTGGTTAAGGGGGTATGGCAGGTTTAGGTACATCCTCGCTTTGAGGTTGTCAAGTAACTTAATGACTGGCTACCAGACAGGAACCAACCCTGCACAAAAAGCCTTGGAAAATTAAAGTATCTGACACATGTAAATCCAGCACTCTGAATATCCTCTTTGGTATTGATCCTTTAAAAACAGATCTTCAAAGATTAACTTCTTGGAACAAAGATAATGACTTAATGGAATATATTATTTATGTATCTGTTTGGAAATATCTGGGTGGATCAAGACATCATACAGACAAGAAAGGAAATCTCACAAAACAAGACTCTTTGTCCTTCTACCATGGCCTTCTTCTCATGAGAGACAAAAGGATAAAAAAAAATAACATTCCCTTTTAGACCCTCCCCCCCACTTCCTCTAGTTTTAAATATTTTTTTCCCAGAATTTTGTACCTTAGGACAATTAGTAGTAGTTCCTCAGCAGTTATGAGGGGTTTTTAGCAAAATTAAAACACCTCCCTCTCATTTCCCATCTGCCACCCACCCCCTACAGATGCAAATGCACAGAATTATTGTTATTATGTTTAGCTTAATTTTAAAAAACTTTTTGTTTTGTATTGGATTACAGCTGATTAACAATGTTGTGATAATTTCAGGTGAACAGCTAAGGGACTTAACCACACACACACGTATCCATTCTCCCCCCAAATCTCCTTCCGTTTGGGCTGCCACATAACTTTGAGCAGAGTTCCCTGTGCTATACAGTAGGTCCTTGTTGATTATCCATTTTAAATATAGCAGTTAGCACATGTCCATCCCAAACTCCCTATCTATCCATTTTCCCCATCCTTCCCCCCAGCAACCATAAGTTCATTCTCCAAGTTGGTGAGTCTCTTTGTGTTTTGCAAGTAAGCTCATTTCTATCATTTCTTTTCAGACTCCACATATGAGGGATGTCATGCGATATTTCTCCTTCTCTGTCTGACTCACTTCATTCAGTGTGATAGTCTCTAGGCCCATGCACAAAATTACTGATTCAATGATCTCTGACATTCGAGAGATCCTTCCATGGTTACTTACATGATGTTTTATCTGGGAAGAAGCTATTATGCTCTATTCTAATGTTTATTAAAATACAGTGACCTTGAAGAACAACCATTGTGGTCAGTGCCCATCACTACTGTTTTGTCTGTGATGAGTTGGCAGAGCGAGGATTTAGAATGCCAACCTTTATCGCTCTTCTTGTTCAATAAATGCCAACCGTAGAAAGTCCTAGACAAGGTTTTCTGTCCTTGTCCTGTCCCCTAATTTTATTGACAAAGAAATGATCACAAAAGCCAACCAGTACTTTGAGCTTTATGTGCCTTGAGGATCCTAGGCTAAGTTTTAGGGCAGGTCTAGTCCTTTACAAGGAAAAGGCAAACACTACTAATTAAAAGTAGAAAAGTATAGGAAGAGAAGAAGCTAAACCTGGAATATTTTCCATATGAAATATTTGTCATATAAGACATTGCTTCAGTCCAGAATAAAATGGTTGAGTTACACTGCCTATGGTGTGCTGGTCAACGGAAACCAGAATGTCCTTTTGGTTGCTATCTTTTTACAGCAACATAAGATGTCTTGATTGTCCCTTTCATCCTGATAACTCACTGGAATATGAGGGGTGTAAGGGAGACAGTTAAGAAAAGACTCTTGTCCAGAATTCCTTAAATATATGAAAAATCTTTGTGGGAAGCCCTCTGTTGCAAATATTGGACCGAAAGGTTTGGTTATTACAACAGAAATTTCCAACTGGCTTAGTATTCCTCTTGCCATTTTGAGAAGCAATCGTCTATGACCCAGAAGTCTCCCTACATGGTATGGTTCTGTCAAGTCAGCATGACATCTCAACTGTTCCATTAGAGAGTGTTTTGATAGGTTACATTAAATAACTTTCATATTTTATTTTACTCCCAATATCAAATACATTGTTGGTCATCATGTAGCTTCTAGCCTAGCCAGTGCCTTCGTGTAAATAGTTCTCAGATGCTATCACATTGTAATGATAAAGATAATGTAATGTCAGCTTCCTGGAAGAGAAAAGTGCTTTTTTTCCATAAAGGGCATTTTTAAATGGGTCATTAACTCATTTTATGAGTACCTTAATGCTTTGAGCACGGTGAGGAAATAATGTATCAACCTACTGAGGCCAAAATTGATTCAGAAAAGGATTTCATCACCTAGGGAATATCCTCTTATTTTAGATACTACACACCCTAATGTCCTGGATCAAATAAACAATGCAGAGTTTTTATGGTTACAGGCAGCACCCATGTAAATATTACACATGGGTGAGCTTGTGGTGCTGCTCCCAATCCATAGGCCATCCGTGGCCAAGCAGGCGTTTTGTCCTAGACAGAAGAGTCTAATCGTTTGCCAAATAAAACCCACTGTTTACTTCTCCTAACATTTTATTCCTTCACATTTAATTTGAGACCAGGGTTACTCCCGGGTAGCATCTTGTATCTTTAGATTAGCTTTCACAAGTCGGTCTGAATCGTCCTCTCGTCTGTGAGTTTCCCATGAAGGTGGCGTAGTGCTCATTAGGACCTGCCTTAGTGGGTGATAAGCAGAACATGCATGCAGTGTGTTTTTCCCATTCTTACAGCTGAAAGTATAGTCTTAAACCCAGAGCTGTAATGAAGAGGCTCAGGATTATCCATAGATAAGAGTTCTAAACACATTCTGATGGAGGCTTATAATCAGTACAAATTGTAACGGCCGTAGAAGGAATTGTTCTACAGATGGCTTTATTCTGAGTACTCAGGACCATCTGGCACTTTGGGGCTGAGCCCAGCCTAACCACTATAAGAAACCATATTTGTGATGCGTTGGCACAAGTACGGAAGTCAATGGCTCCTTGACATTTTGGAGTCTTCGTCATATGGTAGGTTCAGCTTCAGACCATGCCCATTTCTAGTGGGCAGGGAAGTGGCTCAGATGAGGTTGGGTTTTGTTGAAGGAAAGGTCACCTCCAGGAGTCTTGAGGCTTTGGCTTAAGTTTGGGGGTTGCATATGGCGCTGTGAAGCACTTCTTTTAGGCTGAGTAAAATACTTGCAGTATTGATGTAGAAATCTCACAATTTCACACCCAAAGAGCTGAGTTTATGTTAAAGTAAGTTTGGATAATGGATACACTGAAACAATGTGGGCTTTTTCTTCTCTACTTTAAAAACACTTTGAACAACTTGATATCTGTATGTATCATACTGTACTGTAGCTTTTTTTTTTTCCTTCTCACGCTTACCCTAGTATGAGCTGGGATATTTTCGAAGGCAGAAACTGTGTCTTTTTCATCTTTTTATTCCCAGAATATAGGACCTGGATGGGCACATTTTGGATACCCTGTAAGTTCATTGAATTGAGTCCTGAAAACCTTCTTTGTGACTTTGCTTTATTAAACCTCTTTAAATTAGGAAGTCATTGAATTATGATTCTACCACCAGAATTCTAGGAATCAGAATCTGCAGGGACCAAGGACTATTTTGTACTCAAGAGGCTTAGTGCCATTTTGTAAATATACCTTATCGTATAGGTGTTCTCAGGCTTCCCGCGTGGCGCTAATGGTAAAGAACCTGCCTGCCGCTGCAGGAGACAAAAGAGACCTGGGTTCAGTCTCTGGGTCAGGAAGATCCCCTGGAGGAGGGCATGGCAATCCACTCCAGTATCCTTGCCTGGGAAATCCCATGGACAGAGGAGCTTGATGGGCTATAGTCCTTGGGGTCGCAAAGAGTCAGACACAACTGGAGCAACTGAACACGCATGTACACATAGGTGTTCTATTAGTATTTCCTGAGAAAATAAGTACTTTTGAATGTACTAGCTCCACTATTTACCAGCTGTAGTACCTGGAGCAAGTTATTCTGTTTCTAAAGCCTTAGTTTCTTCATCTAGAAAATGATGCTGATCATAGTATCTACCAGGTACTTCCTGAGTTGTCTAGTGGTTAAGACACCATGCTTCCCCTGCAGGGGGCACAGGTTCAACCTCTGGTTGGAGAACTAAAATCCTGCATGCCAAATGATGTGGCCAAAAATAAATTAATTAATTAAATTAAAAAAATCTTTCAGAATAGTATCTATCTATGAGGTAGTGGGGTTCCTGAAATTAGCATATGAAGAGATGAGCAGCAGGAGTCATAACTATCAGCCGTTGGCTAAGTCTTGATGAGAAGGATGGAGGCCTCTCTGCACTTCCCTAGCAGAACTTTCATTCCATCGTCTTCTTGGAAAGTGAATGGTTGTCCTCGGTACCCCCAAATTTAGTGGATTAAAACAACAAGTTATCATTATCTCTCAGAGTTCTGTGCATTGATTTGCCTTAGCTGGGCAGTTCTCATTTTGGTCTCTGAAGCAGCTCCTCTAAAATAATTGATAACAGAAAACTGGATTTGCCTCTTGGTGGATGTCAAGCCAGTAGACACAACCAAGCCAAAGATTGCAAGAAGGAAGGATTTATTTCTTGCAGCAAGTAAGGAGGACTCAGGGATCTTTCCCCAAACAGTGTCTCATCAACAGTAAAATTAGGGAAGTTTTAAGGGATGAGTACATGCATATTCAGGGTTTCCCTGTTGGCTCAGTGGTAAAGAACCTGTCTGTCAATGCAGCAGGAGCAGGAGATGTGGGCTCAATCCCTGGGCTGGGAAGATCCCTTGGAGAAGAAAATGGCAGCCCACTCCAGTATTCTTGCTTGGGAAATCCCATAAACAGAGAAGCCTAGTGGGCTTCAGTCCATAGAGTTGCAAAGAGTTGGACAAAGAGTTGAACTGAACATGTGCATGCATATTCATGAAGGAATTTTGAGCAGAAGAGAATTCAGCATAGATTTGGGGCAAGGGTCAACAGAACCCAAGCTTTACTTGATAAAAGTCAGGAGGGTCAACAACGTCATTGCATCCTCCACTTGGGGTGGAGCCTTAGGTCCTGCAGAACTCAAAGGTGTATTCCTATGTGGATCCCCGTCAGGAGAAACCAGGACCCTATGTTGTCTGACTGCCACTTCCCTGTTCTTTCATTTCCTTGTTCCCTTCAGATCAGTGATTACTGAGATTTATTCAAGGGCAAGCATCGTGGCCAAGCTTAGATCACAAAATGGCTTAGAACAAGACGGGTTCTCTTACGTCAAGAAAGCCATTCCTGGTTCTCATTCTCCAGATCAGATCAGATCAGATCAGTCGCTCAGTCATGTCCGACTCTTTGCGACCCCGTGAATCACAGCATGCCAGGCCTCTCAGACCATCACCAACTCCCAGAGTTCACTGAGACTCACGTCCATCGAGTCAGTGATGCCATCCAGCCATCTCATCCTCTGTCGTCCCCTTCTCCTCCTGCCCCCAATCCCTCCCAGCATCAGAGTCTTTTCCAATGAGTCAACTCTTCACATTAGGTGGTCAAAGTACTGGAGTTTCAGCTTTAACATCATTCCTTCCTAAGAAATCCCAGGGCTGATCTCCTTCAGAATGGACTGATTAGATCTCTTTGCAGTCCAAGGGACTCTCAAGAGTCTTCTCCAACACCACAGTTCAAAAGCATCAAATCTTTGGCGCTCAGCCTTCTTCACAGTCCAACTCTCACATCCATACATGACCACAGGAAAAACCATAGCCTTGACTAGACGGACCTTTGTTGGCAAAGTAATGTCTCTGTTTTTGAATATGCTATCTAGGTTGGTCATAACTTTCCTTCCAAGGAGTAAGCATCTTTTAATTTCATGGCTGCAGTCACCATCTGTAGTGATTTTGGAGCCCAGAAAAATAAAGTCTGACACTGTTTCCACTGTTTCCCTGTCTATTTCCCATGAAGTGATGGGACCAGATACCATGATCTTCATTTTCTGAATGTTGAGCTTTAAGCCAACTTTTTCACTCTCCACTTTCACTTTCATTAAGAGGCTTTTTAGTTCCTCTTCACTTTCTGCCATAAGGGTGGTGTCATCTGCATATCTGAGGTTATTGAGATTTCTCCTGGCAATCTTGATTCCAGCTTGTGTTTCTTCCAGTCCAGCGTTTCTCATGATGTACTCTGCATAGAAGTTAAATAAACAGGGTGACAATATACAGCCTTGACATACTCCTTTTCCTATTTGGAACCAGTCTGTTGTTCCATGTCCAGTTCTAACTGTTGCTTCCTGACCTGCATACAAATTTCTCAAGAGGCAGATCAGGTGGTCTGGTATTCCCATCTCTTTCAGAATTGTCCACAGTTTATTGTTATCCACACAGTCAAAGGCTTTGGCATAGTCAATAAAGCAGAAATAGATGCTTTTCTGGAACTCTCTTGCTTTTTCCATGATCCAGTGGATGTTGGCAATTGGATCTCTGGTTCCTCTGCCTTTTCGAAAACCAGCTTGAACATCAGGAAGTTCATGGTTCACATGTTGCTGAAGCCTGGCTTGGAGAATTTTGAGCACTACTTTACTAGCGTGTGAGATGAGTGCAATTGTGCAGTAGTTTGAGCATTCTTTGGCATTGCCTTTCTTTGGGATTGGAATGAAAACTGACCTTTTCCAGTCCTGTGGCCACTGCTGAGTTTTCCAAATTTGCGTGCATATTGAGTGCAGCACTTTCACAGCATCATCTTTCAGGATTTGGAATAGCTCAACTGGAATTCCATCACCTCCATTAGCTTTGTTCATAGTGATGCTTTCTAAGGCCCACTTGACTTCACATTCCAGGATGTCTGGCTCTAGGTCAGTGATCACACCATCGTGATTATCTGGGTCATGAAGATCTTTTTTGTACAGTTCTTCTGTGTATTCTTGCCATCTCTTCTTAATATCTTCTGCTTCTATTAGATCCATACCATTTCAGTCCTTTATCGAGCCCATCTTTGCAAGAAATGTTCCTTTGGTATCTCTGATTTTTTGAAGAGATCCCTAGTCTTTCCCATTCTGTTGTTTTCCTCTATTTCTTTGCATTGATCGCTGAAGAAGGCTTTCTTATCTCTTCTTGCTATTCTTTGGAACTCTGCATTCAGATGTTTATATCTTTCCTTTTCTCCTTTGCTTTTCACTTCTCTTCTTTTCCCAGCTATTTGTAAGGCCTCTCCAGACAGCCATTTTGCTTTTTTGCATTTCTTTTCCATGCAGATGGTCTTGATCCCTGTCTCCTGTACAATGTCACAAATCTCATTCCATAGTTCGTCAGGCACTCTATCTATCAGATCTGACAGAATGTGGTCCACTGGAGAAGAGAATGGCAAACCACTTCAGTATTCTTGCCTTGAGAACCCCATGAACAGTATGAAAAGGCAACATGATAGGATACTGAAAGAGAAACTCCCCAGGTCAGTAGGTGCCCAATATGCTACTGGAGATCAGTGGAGAAATAACTCCAGAAAGAATGAAGGGATGGAGCCAAAGCAAAAACAATACCCAGCTGTGGATGTGACTGGTGATAGAAGCAAGGTCCGATTCTGTAAAGAGCAATATTGCATAGGAAACTGGAATGTCAGGTCCATGAATCAAGGCAAATTGGAAGTGGTCAAACAAGAGATGGCAAGAGTGAATGTCGACATTCTAGGAATCAGCGAACTCAAATGGACTGGAATGGGTGAATTTAACTCAGATGACCATTATATCTACTACTGCGGGCAGGAATCCCTCAGAAGAAATGGAGTGGCCATCATGGTCAACAAAAGAGTCCGAAATGCAGTACTTGGATGCAATCTCAAAAACGACAGAATGATCTCTGTTCGTTTCCAAGGCAAACCATTCAATTTCACGGTAATCCAAGTCTATGCCCCAACCAGTAACGCTGAAGAAGCTGAAGTTGAACGGTTCTATGAAGACCTACAAGACCTTTTAGAACTAACACCCCAAAAAGATGTCCTTTTCATTATCTGGGACTGGAATGCAAAAGTAGGAAGTCAAGAAACACCTGGAGTAACAGGCAAATTTGGCCTTGGAATACGGAATGAAGCAGGGCAAAGACTAATAGAGTTTTGCCAAGAAAATGCACTGGTCATAACAAACACCCTCTTCCAACAACACAAGAGAAGACTCTATACATGGACATCACCAGATGGTCAACACTGAAATCAGATTGATTATATTCTTTGCAGCCAAAGATGGAGAAGCTCTATACAGTCAGGAAAAACAAGACCAGGAGCTGACTGTGGCTCAGACCATGAACTCCTTATTGCCAAATTCAGACTTAAATTGAAGAAAGTAGGGAAAACCACTAGACCATTCTCTTTCTCCAGGGACCCCCTAACCTATCTGCTTACATGGTGGCTTCTGAAGATTTGTCTGGGGTCACTTACTTTGTCTCATGCGAAGAGTTGACTCATTGGAAAAGACTCTGATGCTGGGAGGGATTGGGGGCAGGAGGAGAAGGAGATGACAGAGGAGGAGATGGCTGGATAGCATCACTGACTTGATGGACGTGAGTCTGGGTGAACTCCGGGAGTTGGTGATGGACAGGGAGGCCTGGCGTGCTGTGATTCATGGGGTCGCAAAGAGTCGGACATGACTGAGCGACTGAACTGAACTGAACTTACTTTGTTGGCAGTTGGTACTTACTGGCTGTCAGTTGGGAGCTCTCTGCCAGATCTCCTAAACACGTCCTCTCCATAAGGCTTGGGATTTTTATGACTGTCTCAAGAAAGTCGTCCGTTTCCAGGACAGTTAATTTCTTGTATTTGTTGTTTAGTCCTCAGTCATGTCTTAACTCTTTGCAACCCCATGGACTGTAGCCTGCCAGGCTTCTCTGTCCATGGGATTCTCCAGGCAAGAATACTGGAGTGGGTTGCCATTTTCTCCTCCAGGGCATCTTCCCAACCCAGGGATTGAATCTATGTCTCCTGCACTGGCAGGAGGATTCTTTACCCCTGAGCTACCCGGGAAGCCCAAGAATACACCTGCAGGATTGTTAAAATGCTAATTTCTAACAGGGAACAGTCCTAAGAGGAAGCATTCCAAGAAAATTCAGGATTTCTCTGACCTAGTCTTAGACCCGCATCACTTCCACGGTATTCTGTTTGTCAAAACTAAATCCCAGGGTAAGCCCAGATTTGAGTAAAGGAAGCTACATCTGGGTATGAATACCAGGAGACATGCTTTTCTGGGGGAAGGAGGGGTAGGAGATTATCTTTTGAGATGAGCTACCAAAGTGAGCTCAGCTCCTCTGGCAGACAGTCTGGAAATAAACATTGTGGGGGGATTTGTCAGATGATTCTCTACCTTTAACTACTATAATCAACTTCAGTCCTTCAGTCACGGCTATTAACGAGTCCTGTTACTAATACAGCAGCAGCCTGCGGCATCGTGTGCAGGATTCTTTGATTATCATGCAAGTCTTGGACTGCATTATCATTTGAAGAATAGGGATTGCTTGATGCAAGGTGATCGGCTGTGACACTGCTTGAATTTCATTCTAATGGGTTTTGAACGTCTTCTTCTCTCAAGTTGGCCTAGCTTCCTAAAGTTTGTATCCTAGATTCTTGAAACAGTATTTCCCTCCAATTTAAGTTTTATGTTGGTATCCCTGAGCTTATCTGCAGCAAGAAGCCTCATCTCCACTCTGGCCCATCATTAATTATTAATTAGTTATTAATTATTCTCCCTATATGTGTTTCTTTCTAATACCATGGCGTCCATCCTCCTAGACTGCTTTCTCTTCTCTTGCAAAGGTATATTTTATAGTTTTGTTGCTTATTAAACCAAGTTAGGATCATTTGTTCATTCAACTAAACATCCATGTTTATTGGTTCAGAAATGATTTGCTGAGTGCCAGTAGGTCTGAAGTTTTATTTCTTTTTTTAAACAACATATCTCAACCATTCTTCTGCATCAATACATATAGTTGTCCTCACACTGTTCAGTTGCTGAATAAGATTGTTCATTTAGCCCTTCCTTTAACGATGGTCACATAGTATTTCCATTTTTTTTTTTTTTTGATATAAACAATCCAACAATGATCTTTTTTAAACATGTACCTCTGGGCACACACACACATTTTTTTTCTGTAAGATGGAGTCTAAGAAGTAGAAATTCTGGGTCAAGGGTCAAAAAGAAAGCCTAGTTACAATTTTGATGAAATGATGCTAAAAATTTGACTCTCCAAGTGGCTGTGCCAAGGAATAGCATGTAATAATGATAGTGATTCCCTGTGCTCTGACAACATTGGATACTATATTTCTCTCTCTTTAATTTTTGCCAATCTGAAGGCTGAAAAATGCCATCTCACTGTTTATTTTGTCCTTTGTTATGAGTTTAGTCTTTTGAATTTAATGCACATTTGTTTCTCTTTGCCTTTAAATGACCAGTTCTGGCCTTTGCCTATTTTTCTGCTGGGTTGTTTTCATCTTGGTGATTTCTATTATGCTCTTTTTATGTTCCTGACGGTATTTGAAAATGTCCCCTGCAAGGAACAGGGAACCGGATTCACAGTAACTTTAAGGGATAGGGGCTGAGTGTCCTTATGCAACAAGAAGCCTAGAGGTGTACAGCTGTTGGCTTTTGCTCTGTGGCTCAGTCTTGTCAGCAGTGGGGTCTCTTGGTTTTTTGTTTTTTGTGTGTGATTTGTTTTTTTCTTCTTGATCA
Organism: Bos mutus; assembly: GCF_027580195.1. NCBI lineage: Eukaryota > Metazoa > Chordata > Mammalia > Artiodactyla > Bovidae > Bos > Bos mutus. The sequence goes on along the minus strand of NC_091641.1, from coordinate 18,555,332 downwards.
CAAAACATTAGTGCTAGTAGCATCTGTCCTTTTTATCAGAAAGCTACAGCTTTCCTCGAATCTGCAAGGGAGTTTATAATGGCTGGAGTGAAGACAGGAAGAGTCAAAAGACATTGATAAGGAGTTGGGTTAACGCCCAACAGTGCCTACCATGTTGGTATTAACACCTCCTGTTATTTGCCATTTAAGTCACATTTCCCCATTTGTCATCAGTTTGGAAATACTTAATGAAGTTTCCAGTATCTTTTGGCTCACAGGGATTTACATTTTTTTAAATGTTTTCTTTAGCTCCAGAATTTTTCTTTGGTTCTTTTGTGTGTGTATGTGATTTCTAACTCTTTGTTGAACTTCTTGTATTTTTCTGATTTCATTGACTTGCCTGTGTTCTCTTGTAGCTTGGTGAGCATCTTTAAAATAATTACTCTAAATTCTTTGTTCCTGTGCTTGGTAGTCGCTCAGTCATGTCCAACTCTTTGCAACCCCATGGACTATAGCCTGACAGGCTACAGTGTCCATGGAATTTTCCAGGCAAGAATAATGGAGTGGATTGCCATTTCCTAGTCCAGGGATCTTCCTGACCCAGAAATTGAACCCATGTCTCTTGCGTCTCCCGCACTGGTAGGCAGATTCTTTAACACTAGTGCCACCTGGGAAGCCCTTCTTTGTGCACAGATGGCTGTTTCTTTGGGGTCAGTTGCTGGATGAGATGGTTACCGGCTGGTATCACTGACTCAATGGACATGAGTTTGAGCAAACTCCGGGAGATAGTGAAGGACAGGGAAGCCTGGCATGCTAGGTTCATGGGGTGGCAAAGAGTCAGACACGACTGAGGGACTGAACAACAACTGGAAATCTATTGTGTTCTATTGGTGGTATCATGTTCCTTGATTTTCCATGCACCTTGCTTCTCTGTGCATTTGAATGAGCACTTCTTCCTTCCAGACTTTATGGATTGGCTTCTGTGGGGAAAGACCTTCATCTGTGATTGAGCACATGGGCATGGGCTGGGTAGAACATATGGTGGTGCTTGTTCTGGTGGAACAGCTTCATTTCTGGGGTGAGCAGTGGCAACTGGGGCTCTGGCTCCAGAGCCATGGACTGCAGGCAGCTCTACTAGCTGGGGTCAGGCTTGGTGCCGGCCAAGATTTCAGGGCTCTCCTCAGGGAAGGCGCAGGCATCTGAAGTGTGGCAAGGGTTGCTGAAATCCTCTGTGGCAGAGGAGGTTGCTGGAGTCTTGCCGCTCTCCTTTTCCCCCATGGGGTGGAATTGTGCCCAAGGAGATCCCTTTTGATACTGGGATGACAGCCAGGGAATGAAATAATACAAGTAAAATGCTTTCTACACTTTTCTGCACAGTCATCCTCTTTTTGTGCTTCTTGGCTGGGTTGCTACCATTTTCTTAATTATACTCCAGAGCTCTTCCAGGAGGGTTTTTGTTGGTGGGTACTTGTTAAATTGGGCTTTCCTAGTGGTTCACGTGGTAAAGAATCCACCTGCAATGCAGGAAATGCGGGTTTAATCCCTGGGTCGGGAAGATCCCCTGGAAGAGGGTATGCATGGCAACCCACTCCAGTATTCTTGCCTGGTAAATCGTATGGACAGAGGAGCCTGGTGGGCTACAGTCCATGGGGTTGTGAAATATTTGAACACGACTTAGCGAGCGACACTTAACAACAAACAAATGACAACACTTGTTAAATCACCATTTTTGTTGGGGGACCTCCTAGCCCCCCCTCTTGCCAGTGTCGCTCTCTGGTTAGTGAGTTTCTCACACCATAATCAAACTTTCCATTGGTTTCTATGTTGTCCATTCTGTTCCACTCATTCATCTCTCTCCCAGAACCATATTCTTTTAGTTACTACAGCTTCTCGTATGTGCTGATACGAATGCCCAGAGTGGCAAATACCTTTGCCTATTCCAACCGCCTCTTAATACCAGGTTTCTATCTTGGCATATTCTCTATTTGCTTCTCTAGATAAATTTTACAAGCAGTGTATTAAGTTTCATTTACACTCACATTTTTTTCCATGGGATTGCATTGAAATGATATTCAATAAAATAAGTAAAATAAAAGATTAATACTTAACCTTTTAAGTATTTTAACGTACTTCAGTAAAATCATGTAATTTTTTTTCACCCCATAGTTGATTTTACTATTGTTGTTATGGAAGCCTGGTGTGCTGCAGTCCATGGGGTCACAAGGGGTCGGACGTGACTGAGTGGCAGAACAACAACAATGCGTATAATTAGGTATTCCATACTGCTCTCATTATAATTCAGATCTCTTCCCATTGTAAATTTGTATTGGTGTTGAGGACAGCTATTGATTTTTTGCTGGCACTTTATAATGTTCTTATTAATTTAAAAAATTAAGTTGATTTTAGCAGATTTTTTCCCCCTTAGATCAGATATTAAAACACATGCAAAAGAGGACAATTTGTGGTTTTCTTGATAATTTTAACTCCTCTGAGGTTTTTTTCCCCCTTTTTTACTAAGTGCAATGTCTATAATATCCCAAAGAATTTTGAATAATAACTTTTGAATGTAATCCTTCATCTTAATTGAAATGCCTATATTGTTTCACTCCTAAGTGTGGCGTTTCTGATAGATTTCTGCTGGATATCCTTTATCAGGTGAAATCAAATCTCCTTCCATTTCTAGCTTACTGTGAATTTTTCCGGGGAATTTAAATAGATATTTATCGAAGTTATTGGTGTGTTTCAAGATGATCAGATGGAGTTTCTTCTTTATTTCATGAAAGTATTTAATTTCATCTCCTAATGATGGATCATCATAGTATTCCTGAGAAATCTCTTACTTGATCCTGTTATATTATTGCTGAAGAAATGGATAGATTAAGACCACTGATCTTTGTTTTAATTTTTGGCATTTATATTTATGTATTAAATTGGTTTGTTCTTTTTGTTTCTGGTGAAATACAGGTTGGTTTCTGTATCAGTTTTATGTTTGTCTTTGAGAATGGCTTGCAAAGCTTTCTGTCTTTTTCAACGTTCTAAAATTGTCCCAATGAAGTACAGGTTATTTGCTATGAGAATGCTGGTAGGACTCATCCATAAAACTATCTAGGTCTGGTGATTGGGGAGTGTCATTTTGCTGACTTTCAATTTTTAAAAATGTATCTTTGGTGTTTTGAAAAGGCTTTTGAATTGATTTTGGTAAGCTAACCATCCTTAGTAATAAAATGGGCTTTCTTGGCGGCTTAGTGGTAAGAATCTGCCTGCAATGCAGGAGATGTGAGTTTGATCCTGGGTTAGGAAGATCCGCCTAAGAGAGATCTTAGGAGGAGGAAATGGCAACCCACTCCAGTATCCTTGCCTGGAGAATCCCATGGACAGAGGAGCCTGATGGGCGACAGTCCATGGGTCTCAAAAGTATTGGACCTGACTTAACAACTGAACAAAAACAACAAATAAAAGATTGAGCCTGAATTTTCAGATTTATGGATATAAGTTTATATATAGTTTACATATATATAGTAATATCCCTTACATGTTTAGTTATATACCCTTGATCATTCTTGAAGTTGTTCTCTGTGCTCTCTTCCTTGATCTGTCTTGTTAGAAGTTTATTTTATTGCTCTTTTTACAGAGTTGACTTTTAGTTGTATTACTGCAGTCTCCTATTTTTCTTTAGTTTTCTATTTCATTTATTCCAACTTTTATATTTATTCATTATTTCTTTTTACTCCTTCATTTTTAAAAATATTTGTCTATTTTAATTGATTGATGATTGGTTTACAATATTGGCTTGCTTTCTGTCATACATCAGCATGAATCAACCATAGGTGTACATATATCCTCTCCCTCGTGAATCTTCCTCCCACCTCCCACCCATTCCCACCCCTCTAGGTTATTACAGAGCCCCACTTTGACTTCCTTGAGTCATACAGCAAATTCCCATTGAATACTTATTTGCATATGTTAGTGTATATGCATCCATGCTACGCTCTCCATTTATCTTACCCTCTCCCTCTCCCCGCCACCCTTGTCCATACATCTGTTCTCTATGTCTGCATCTCCATTTATTATTGTTTTTGTTTATCTTTTCCAGCTTTCCCAGTTGAGTGTTTAGTTCATTTATTTCCAGTCTTGTTTCTTTTCTAATACAAGCGTTTACTGTTATAGATTTCCCTCAGTGCTGCAATATTCCATCATTTAGATACAAAGCATTCTAGCTGTTCACTTCTTTCTTTTTACATTTTTTAATCTTTAATTGGAGAATAATGGCTTTATAATGTCGTGTTGGTTTCTGCTGTACAGCAGTGTGAATCAGCCATGTGTATACATATGTCCCCTCCTTGAGCCTCCCTCCCCCTCCATCCCATCCCGCCCCTCTAAGTCATCACAGAGCCCCAGGCTGAGCTCCCTGTGTCACACAGCAGCTTCCCTCTAGCTGTTTTACACATGGAGATGTGTGTATTTCAGTGCTGCTCTCTCCATTTGTCCCAACTTCTCCTCCCCCACTGTGTCCACAAATCTGTCCTCTACATCTGTGTCTCTACTCCTGCCCTACAAATAGCTTCGTCAGTACCATTTTTCTAGACTCCATGCTGCTGCTGCTGCTAAGTCGCTTCAGTCGTGTCCGACTCTGTGTGACCCCATAGATAGCAGCCCATCAGGCTCCCCCATCCCTGGGCTTCTCCAGGCAAGAACACTGGAGTGGGTTGCCATTTCCTTCTCCAATGCATGAAAGTGAAAAGTGAAAGTGAAGCCGCTCAGTCGTGTCCGACTCTTAGCGACCTCATGGACTGCAGCCTGCCAGGCTCCTCCGTCCATGGGATTTTCCAGGCAAGAATACTGGAGTGGGGTGCCATTGCCTTCTCCATTCTAGACTCCATATATATGTGTTAATATACAATATTTGTTTTTCTCTTCTTGATTTACTTCACTCTGTATAACAGGCTCTAGGTTCAACCACCTCGGTTCAGCTGACTCAGATTCATTCCTTTTCACGACTGAGTAATATTCTACCACATATGTGTACGACTTCTTTATCCATTCTTCTAAGCAGACTATAGTTTCAGTTTAGGATTTCTGTTTAACCCAAGAGTTATTCTGAAATCAGTGTCCAGTATCAAAACAGATAGTTTGGTGATGATGTTATTTAGTCTTTGTCTGTTTGTTAATAATTTCTAAAAGTACCACTTTAATTCCCCTATGCACCTTTAATAGTTTGGGCTTTTTTTGAATTTGAGATTTTGTTTATGGCCTGAGAAAAACATTAGAAGTTTTGGTAAGTTTGTTTTTAAAGGATGTATGTCTTCTGGGTACAAAGTGTATGTGTAAAGTTCAGACCTGCATGCAGTTGACCCTTGAACAGCATCGGTGTGAATGATGCAGGCCCACTTACACATGGATTTTTTTCAATAAGTGCATTCTACATTACTACATGATCTGTGGTTAGTTGAATGCATGAATGTGGAAACTTGGATATACAGGGCCAGTGGTAAACTTATATGCAGATTTTTACTGTGGGGAAGATCAGTGTCCCAAGCCCCCATATTACTCAAGGGCCAACTGTACTTACATACATCCTCGCTGCCTTACAACATAGTCGCTCATTTGTGTCTGACTCTCTCTGACCACATGGACTGCAGCCCACCAGGCTCCTCTGTCCATGGGATTTTCCAGGCAAGAATACTGGAAAGTGAAGTTGCTCAGTCATGTCCGACTCTTTGCAACCCAGTGGACTGTAGCCCGCCAGGCTCCTCTGTCCATGGGATTCTCCAGGCAAGAATACTGGAGCGGGTTGCCATTTCCTTCTCCAAAAGTGAAGTGAAAAGTCGCTCATGCGACCCCCATGGACTATACAGACCACGAAATTCTCCAGGTCAGAATACTGGAGTGGGTAACTGTTCCCTTCTCCAGGGGATCTTCCCAACCCAGGGATCGAACCCAGGTCTCCCACATTGCAGGTGGATTCTTTACCAGCTGAGCCACAAGGGAAGCCCAAGAATACTGGGGTGGGTTGCTATTTCCTCCTCCAGAGAATCTTCCCTACCCAGGGACTGAACCCACGTCTGTTATGTCTCCTGCATTGGCAGGTGGATTCTTTACTACTAGTGCCACCTGGGAAGTCCATTTACATACGTGAAGTTTGGTGGTTTAGTCACTAAGTCCTGTCTGACTCTTGCAACCCCATAGATTGTAGCCCACCAGGCTCCTCTGTCCATGGGATTATCAGGCAAGAATACTGGAGTGGATTGTCATTTCCTTCTCCGTAACATATTAAGATATGTGTATAAATACTATAGTTTTTATTAAACTAAGATTGTGAGAGCTGGACCATAAAGAAGGCAGAGCACCAAAGAATTAATGCCTTTGAACTGTGGTGCTGGAGAAGATTCCTGAGAGTCCCTTGGACAGTAAGGAAATCAAACCAGTCGATCTTAAGGGAAATCAACCCTGAGTATTCGTTGGAAGGACTAATGCTGAAGCTGAAGGTCCAGTATTTTGGCCACCTGATGCAAACAGCTGACTCATTGGAAAAGTCCATGATGCTGGGAAGTATTGAGGGCAGAAGGAGAAGAGGGCATCAGAGGATGCTATGGCTAGATGGTATCACCAAGGCCATGGACATGAACTTGGGCAAACTCCAGGAGATGGTGAGGGACAAGGAGGCCTGGCACGCTGCAGTCCATGGGATCACAAAAAGTTGGACACGGCTGGGCAACTGAACAACAATAACAACAATGATAACTAATAGAAAATAATTTGGAGAAGAGTCCAAATCATATATACATACATGCAAGCGTTTATATGAACATATCTCTGTTTACCCAGACTTGTTAACTTGATATCCTTTCTGTATTTTTCTTTTGATCTATGAAAATCAGAGCAGGAAAAGTAGTCTCTCCTTGGCATGCCAAATGATTTTCGTATATTTATGTTCAAGTCCTTTTGTTTGATGCATAACTTTCTGCGACTTCTGTAGCTTCTTACCTGATCATCTTTTATTAATAAAATACCTTCCTCTGTCTCTGATGATGTCTCTTATCTTGAATTCTGTTTTTTCCCTCTGATATTTAAATTACTCATCCATTTTCTTTTTTTCTATTTAGCTGACATTTTGCCCTTTTATTTTATTTTCAATCTTTTTGAGTTACTTTGTTTCAGGAGTGTTTCTTGTCAGGAGCATCTATGTATATATTTTAAAGAATTCTCCTTATGGCATCAGAAATTCGAAAATTCTATATCAGTTGGAAAAAAACCTCACATCTTGACTGCCTTGAGAAATCCTACTCAGCCTTTGAGATGATATTCAAATATCACCTCCCATATGAAACCTTTCTAGAAGTTCTTAGCCCTGAGTATAAGTGGATTTCTCCTTTCTATTTCTGTCACTTTATTACATTTAAATTCTAGCTCAACTAACTTTCTCTAGGATTCATGAAAAAGAAAACAAAATTCTTATTTTCTTGGCTATTTCAATTTTTTTTTCAATTGTAAAAACAATTACAAATGTTATTCTTGGTTCAACACCCCCTGCAGAGACCTAGGGTCTCCAGAGTATTCAGAGGCTATATGCCTCCTGCATGCAGAAGGATTTCAAAGTGAAGAAAGAAAAGGAAATTTCATATAGAGGCACCAAGGCAGGAAAGAACGAGGCCTGTTTGGCACTTTACTAGCAGGTCATTTGGGACTTTACTGTTTTTCTATTAAGGATGGAAAAAGAATTGGTGGTAGGTGAGGATGAAGAGGGTATAGTGTTTCATGTGGAAATCCTCTTTTCGCTGCAAAAGGAGATGCTGAGTCTGTTGGCCCATTACAAAGTCTTTGGACTCAGCTTGGACCTTGTACCTAGTAATTTCCCATTTAACTCCTAGAGTTGGAGAGCTGGTAATCCTTGGACTCCTAAAGAATGGAAACTTAACTCAGAGAAATCCCTCAAGAAATATTTTTCCAAGGAAACTGGAACGTGGCTGAGGATTGTGGCTTTCATAAATAATGCCACACATTCCCTTTTTCTGCCCCATCCCTGCTAGCACTTGATTGCATTGGGGATTTCTAATATATTCTCGCTTTTCCACACAGGTGCCTGGCAGGTTGGGTGCTCTGCCCCTTTTATTTCGTGTTTATTATTTGCTCACTATCCTTGATTCCATGCAGAAGGGCAAGTTGCATGTGACCGTTTGCCACCGTTCTGCTGTCTGTGAGCATGGATGCTCGTGTGATTGTAGACTGCGCTGACTGAGGAAAGAGCCTCCCATTTCTCCTCTGCTACTGAGAGCCAGCTTCTTGTCTTTGCTGCATGCGCTCCATAATTCCCATAACTGTTATTTTTTGTGGTTACTCTTGAAACTGCCATATCCCCTTCCCACCTCCCCGTATCCCAGTGATGCAGAGGTAGTTGAAACTCAGTTTCCTCTGAAAGAAAGCTTTGGAGCATAGTTAGTGGGTGCAGTCAGAGGACTTGGGCAGACAGTCTCTGTTGCTTCAATAGAAGGGAGTGGGGTTGAGTGGGAGAACTGTGGGGTATGGACAGGCAGATCAGGAGCTAGCGTGCTTGAAACACTCACGCTAGACCTAGTCAATAACCAAGAATTTTATCATAGGTTGATACTGCTTCCAAAAGGTACTGTTCAGTTTGGTTTTGATGGTGACATACAATCTCTTATAATAAATAGCTACTGACACTTCAGAAAGGTTATTAAAAGGTCTGGCCTTGATGATATAATAACAATGGTGGGCAGTTAGGGACCATGGACTGCGTGTTTTCGTCTATACATTTTACAAACTCGTGAATGATCCACGACAGTGGTGTCAGGTGAGTTCTGTGTTACCGGATTTTATAGATGAGGATGGTCACAGACTCACCCACAGTTGGGTAAATAGATGATGGAGCTGGGATTTGAATCAGTGCTGCTAAGGTCAGATGAAAAAACCAGCAGGGCCTCTCGTGACAAAGAGGCTCTTACTTCCCTTGAGTTTCGGGCTTCCCAGGTGGCTCAGGGGTAAAGAACTTGCCTGCCGGTGCAGGAGACGTGAGTTTGACCCCTGGGTCGGGAAGATCCGCTGGAGGAGGAAATGGCAACCCACTCCAGTATTCTTGCCTGGGAAATCCCATGGACAGAGGCACCTGGCAGGCTACAGTCCACGGGATCACAAAGAGTCGGACGCGACTTAGCGACTGAACAACAGAAACAATCCCTTTAGTTTCACTTTTTTCTCTTTGAATCCTCTTTGTCCATCTCTTTTCTGAATCCTTTCCCTCAGAAAGTCCTTACGTACTCCTGGCCTTGACTTCTTACTCCACCAAACTCTTTCTGAATTATGATCACCTCTTTCTGCTCCCCTGAATCTGTATGTTGACTGTCCCATGTTGACATCCACAGGCTACACCTTTCCCTAACTGTAGTGACACATATATGCTGGGTGCTCCTGTCTGGATGATTCACAAATCCCCAGCTCAACATTTTGGTAACTCTTTTGATTAATGAAATTTCTTCATAGAAACTTGAAATCCATGCTAGGTGCCTCCACTGCCTAACCACCCCAGCATATAAGGAAGGACAGCAAACTCATTGTCCACTTGATATCCACTGTACCCCCCTTCCATTCATTTTCCATAGCAAAGCGAGAATGAGTTCTGTTTTGAAAGCAATGAAGGCAGATGTTGTTACTCCTTAGTTCAAGTCCTAAGTAGTCTCCATCACTTTTAAGAACCTATCAGACATAGAACACAGCAATTTGTTGAGCATCGGTTCTCTGTATCATCACAACTCTATGAAGTAGTTATTGTTATTTACCCTCATTATACTTCCCTGGTGGCTCACATGGTAAAGCATCTGTCTACAATGCAGGGGACCCGGGTTCGATCCCTGGGTCGGGAAGATCCCCTGGAGAAGGAAATGGCAATCCACTCCAGTACTACTGCCTGGAAAATCCCATGGACAGAGGAGCCTCGTAGGCTACAGTCCATGGGGTCGCAAAGTCGGACACGACTGAGCGACTTCACTTTCACTTTCACCCTCATTATACGGATGAGGGCATGAGGTGCAGAGAGGTTTATTTTCCAGGGTCGTAGAGATAGTAAGTGATGGAGCAGAGATTCAAATTTAGGTGGTGTGAATCTAGAGACCATTCTTAGCCATTAGCCTTTGCTGCCAATTTCCTCCAATGGCACATCCCCCACGACCCCACCTGAGATGTTCAGACTCTTCCCCAGTTTTTTGGCCAAAGTGACCAGAAGACTGGTTCCTGGAAAGAGGAGACATGGGACTCAGCAACCAGCCAGCCAGGTAGCCCAGGGGTATAGAGTGAGAGTAAGAAATAAATAAATGCCAGCTCTTCAAGGTGCTGCTGCTGCTGCTGATGGAGATGGTGGTGATGTCCATGCTAATATACTGGCATATTTTGGGGCTCAATGCACTTTGGTGAATGATGGGATGAAATTGTTCAGATGCCATAATGTGAAAACCAAGAATAGGCCTCCATGCCATCCATAAAGGGCTTCCCTGATAGCTCAGCTGGTAAAAGAATCTGCCTGCAAGGCAGGAGACCCCGGTACAATTCCTGGGTCAGAAATTCCCCTAGAGAAGGGATAGGCTGCCCGCTCCAGTATTCTTGGGCTTCCCTGGTGGCTCAGATGGTAAAGAATCCACCTGCAATGAGGGAGATCTGGGTTTGATCCCTGAGTTGGCAAGATCCCCTGGAGGAGAACATGGCAACCCACTGCAGTGTTCTTTCCTGGAGAATCCCATGGACAAAGGAGCCTGGCAGGCTACAGTCCATGGGGTTTCAAAGGTCAGACATGACTGAGCGAGTGAGCACAGCACAGCACCATCCATAAAAGTCATACATTGCTCTGGACATAAGTCTACGTATCAGTAGGGACTGAATCAAGAAGAAATGCGCAGTATGTGTTATGTGGCAGGTATTTTGCTGTGGAAAGAGCAAAATAACACGATCATTGGGCAAGACTAAAGACAATAATTCTGATGGAAGTGGAATGCTCAGATCATTACAAATTTGTCTATAGCAACAGCTTCTGCATCTGAGCTGTATTAATTACATTACAATAGCTCAGTTTCCACTATTCCTTTTCTTTATTTAAAAAGAACTTCCATGGTTTTTGTAGGATTGACTCTATAATCATCAATTTGTGAGGTATGTGATGAGTAAACAATATTACATTACAGTTCTCAATGGAGGAAAAACTATCAATTCCTGGGCTATACATGTAAAGCTGGGAATATGTCAGAATCATTTAGTTCTGCTTGGGGCTGATTTTATGAAGCAGAAAGAACACAGGGTATGATTTTAGTCTAAATATTTGGACGATCCTCAAAGCATCAGCCCTTTGCTCTGGGAGTACAGTCTGAAGGTCTAACAGCACTCTAATTTGTGGCTTTTAAATTTTTTATTTCTTAAATTATCATGCCGTAGAAGTCATAGTATACTTGAATTTTGACACATGTAAAGATTTATGTAACCACCAGCACAGTCAGGATTCAGAATAGTTCTGTAACAACCCCCCCACCCAAATATTTCTTGTCCCATTCTCTGCCAACTCCTACCACTGAGGATCTGTTCTCTGTCATGAAGTTCGATCTTTTTGAGAATATCCTATCAATGGAGCCATGCCTATGTTACCTTCATTGCTCTAATGGTATAATGTCTTTGAGAGCCATCCAAGTCTCTGTGTATTTATACTTCATTCTCTTTATTGCAGAGAGAGGGAGTCCCCTCTTCAAAATATTTGTTTGGTGTCCCCCTTCCCTTTCCAAAATATTTGGAGAAGGCAATGGCACCCCACTCCAGTACTCTTGCCTGGAAAATCCCATGGGCGGAGGAGCCTGGTGGGCTGCAGTCCATGGGGTTGCGAAGAGTCGGACACGACTGAGCGACTTCACTTTCACTTTTCACTTTCATGCATTGGAGAAGGAAATGGCAACCCACTCCAGTGTTCTTGCCTGGAGAATCCCAGGGACAGTGGGCTGCCGTCCATGGGGTCGCACAGAGTCGGACACGACTGAAGTGACTTAGCAGTAGCAGTAGCAGTTCCAAAATATTTGTTGAAGTCCTATTCCCTAGTACTTCTGAACGCAACATTTGGAAATAAGATCCTTGCAGATATAGTTAGTTAAGATGAGGTCATTGCAAAGTAGGGTGGGTCCTTAACCTCTTGTGACTGGTGTCCTTATATAAAGAAAAGGAAGGCACAGAGAACACACAGGGAGAAGACAGCCAGGGGGAGATGAAGATAGAGAGATTGAAGTGATACTGCCACAAGTCCAGGAACTCCAGGGCCACCAGAAGCTAGGAACGGGCAAAGACAAATTCCTTCCCTACAGGGATCAGAGGGAGTTAGGCCCTCCAGTGGCACCTTGATTTAGACTTACAGTCTCCAGAACTATGAGATGATAATTTCTGTTGTTGTAAGGCATCCAATTCATGATACTTTATTCAGTTCAGTTCAGTTCAGTTCAGTCGCTCAGTTGTGTCTGACTCTTTGAGACCCCATGAATCGCAGTATGCCAGGCCTCCCTGTCCATCACCAACTCCTGGAGTTCACCCAAACTCACATACATCGAGTCGGTGATGCCATCCAGCCATTTCATCTTCTGTCGTCCCCTTCTCCTCTTGCCCCCACTCCCTCTCACCATCAGGATCTTTTCCAATGAGTCAACTCTTCGCATGAGGTGACCAAAGTATTGGAGTTTCGGCCTCATCATCAGTCCTTCCAATGAATACCCAGGACTGGTCTCCTTTAGGATGGACTGGTTGGATCTCCTTGCAGTCCAAGGGACACTCAAGAGTCTTCTCCAACACCGCAGTTCAAAAGCATCAATTCTTCGGCGCTTAGCTTTCTTCACAGTCCAACTCTCGCATCCATACATGACCACTGGAAAAACCATAGCCTCGACTAGATGGACCTTTGTTGGCAAAGTAATGTCTCTGCTTTTCAATATGCTATCTAGGTTGGTCATAACTTTCCTTCCAAGGAGTAAGCGTCTTTTAATTTCATGGCTGCAATCACTATCTGCAGTGATTTTGGAGCCCCCCAAAAATAGAGTCTGACACTGTTTCCACTGTTTCCCCGTCTATTTCCCATGAAGTGATGGGACCAGATGCCATGATCTTCGTTTTCTGAATGTTGAGCTTTAAGCCAACTTTTTCACTCTCCTCTTTTACTTTCATCAAGAGGCTTTTGAGTTCCTCTTCACTTTTTGCCATAAGGGTGGTGTCATCTGCATATCTGAGGTTGTTGATATTTCTCCTGGCAATCTTGATTCCAGCTTGTGCTTCTTCCAGCCCAGCGTTTCTCATGATGTACTCTGCATATAAGTTAAATAAGCAGGGTGACAATATACAGCCTTGACATACTCCTTTTCCTGTTTGGAACCAGTCTGTTGTTCCATGTCCATTTCTAACTGTTGCTTCCTGACCTGCATATAGGTTTCTCAAGAGGCAGATCAGGTGGTCTGGTATTCCCATCTCTTTCAGAATTTTCCACATTACAACAGGAATAATACAAGTAGAAAATGTGGCTTTTTGAATTGCTAAATATTCCTTAAAGTCTCTGTCATCTAAGGTTGTAAGTAACAGAAGATATACCTAGAAAGCATAAGGGCAACTACAGTGGAAAGAGATGGGGTAGCTTGTGGGATTAAAGATCACATTGAATAAAAAGATTGCAGAAAGACTGGGAACCCAGCCAGTTCTGGGGCCTGGGTATAGGAACAAATTGCATTTCTTGTTGATAATATTAAACAGTCTCCATTCCAATGGTTTGAGAGTCAAGTCCATTTCCCTTATTGCTAGTAAACTCGAACATCTGTTCAAATATTTATCTACTATTTATAGTTCTTCATTTATGAATTTCTTATGTATCTTTCCCCCCATTTGAAAAATGGGTAGTCTTTGTTTTTTCTTTAAAAAAATCTGTTGTAAGAGCTCTGAAATATTATGGATTTCAATGTCCTGTCTCTGTCATATATGATGGCAATAATTTGTCCTTGAATCTGACCTTGTAACTTTCTTTACAGAGTCTTTGGTCTAACAGACGTTTTGAATTTATCACAAGGTCAGATCAGTCATCTTTTTCCTTTATTCTTTCTCTTGTTTACAGCTTAATATTTTTCCATCCCAGGATTATAAAAGTATTATACTTTATTTTCCTCTAATCTAGCTTTTAATGCTCAAGTCTTTAATGCATCTGCAGTTTCTATTTTGTTACAGCCACATCACTCGTCATGTGGGTTTGTAGCTCCCTGGCCAGAGATCAAACCCAGACCCCTGCGTTGAAAGTGTTGCTGCCAAAATCTTGGCTTTCTCTGCCCACCAAAGTGGAATAAAAAATATGGAGACAGAGTTTGGAGGAAATAGAAAGGTGGCTTTAATCCTCAGCTGGCAGTGGGGGAGAACACAGTAGGCTCCTGTCTCAAGAACTCTGCTGGCCCTTCCACGAGGAGTATGAAAAGTGAGTGTTAGTGGTTCAGTCGTGTCTGACTCTGTGACCCCGTGGACTGTAGCCCGCCAGGCTCCTCTGTCTATGGGATTCTCCAGGCAAGATTACTGGAGTGGGTAGCCATTCCCTTCTTCAGGGGATCTTCCAGACCCAGGAATCGAACCTGGGTCTCCTGCATTGCAGGCTGATTCTTTACCCTCTGAGCCACCAGGGATCTAGGGGCTTATATAAGATGAAGGCTTGAAGTCAGGAGTCGATGATGAGGAACAACAGTGTAAGGATCTTGAACTCTTTCTCTGAGTTGTTTTCAAGCATAGTCATAGTCTGGCATCAGGTAACCCAGTAATTGAGTCTGGCAGTCCTGTAGCAGGGTAGTTGGGTCCCTGTCTTCAGTGTATTGTCCCGAGGCCTTCTTTCTATAATGCCCAAAGAGAAAAACTACCCGGGGTGGTCTGCAAAGAGAGTGCTGTAAGGTGAACACCAGATACAGGGTATAATTAGCATAGAGGCAAAGCATAGTAGGTGCAAAATGTAGCTCATGCAGAGCTAGGGGCCCCAAAGCAAACTTAGTTATGGATTACGGATTAGGAAAAGTTTAAGTGAAAACTGGGAGTGGTCAGACTTGCTCACTGTTATCTTCTTTGTTCTTAGGAAAGAAAAGAAAAACTCTTTCCTCTTTTTCCCTTTTCACTGCAAAAGAAGCTCGGAGTCTTAACCGTTGGACCTCCAGGGAAGTTCCATCTGCAGTTTAATTGTGTGTGTGTAATGTGAAGGATGAATATCAGTAAAATTTTTTCAAACGTGTAGTCAGTTATGCCAACCCCAGTTTTGAAGTCAGTTCTATGAGCTTCCTCTGATTTTCAATGTCACCCTTCATGGCTCACAAACTTTCCTTCAAGTCATGATTGTATTTCTGAACTCTCTTCTGTTTTGCTAATCTATTTTTATGTCAATAACACACTTCTTGGGGCTTCCCTGGTGGCTCAGAAGGTAAAGAACCTGCCTGCAGTGCAGGAGACCTGGGTTTGATCCCTAGGTCGGGAAGATCCCCTGAAGGGAATGGCTACCCACTCTAGTATTCTTTCCTGGAGAATTCCATGGACAGAGGAGCCTGGCGGGCTACAGTCCATGGGATCGCAGAGTCAGACATGACTGAGCGACAAACACTCTCACTTTCAATGCACTTATTAAATTACTTTGGCTTTCTCATGTATTCTGGTTGCACACAGAGCATGTGTCCACCACTTTTTTTTTCTTTTACAGAATTTTTGTGATTTATAAAAATATTTCCTTTAAAAATAGATTGTCAATTTTGATTAAAATACTATGGATAATTTAATTTATAGGGGACTGAAGTTGTACATACTTTAAGAGGAAGATTATAAGTATTTGCGTTATTGAGTTATTCAGATCTTCTTTAAGATACTTCTAGAAATTTACAGTTTTCTTTATATTTGTCTTGCTTAGTTTTCCTGTGTATCTCATTTGTTTGGAGAAGATCTATCGTATCATTAATCTTATTAATTTGCTGTTGTTTGTGTACAGAACAGGAAAAAACTCTTGTATATTTATAAAGTATCTGACCACCTAATAAGATTGTTTTATTAGTTTGAATGGGGTTTTTTCTTTTTTTCTTTTTTGGTTGCCGTTCCTCATTTAACAAGGCAGGTCAATCCTATCTACTACTAATAATGAATCTCACCTTTTCTCTTCCGATATTTCATTTCCTTTACAGGTCTTACTGCTTTCATTCAAACTCTAGAGTAACATTATAGCAAATATGATGTCAGGAATTTTGTCTTTCCTGTGTCAACTAAAAAAAAATATGCATGACCTAAAATTTGAGAATTATGTTTTATTTGGCAGACTTTCTGAAAAGTTCCCTGGTAGCTCAGCTGGTGAAGACTCTGCCTGCAACGTGGGAGACCTGGGTTTGATCGCTGGGTTGGGAAGATCCCCTGGAGAAGGGAACAGCTACCCACTCCAGTATTCTGGCCTGGAGAATTCCAGGGACTATATAGTCCATGGGGTCCACAAAGAGTCGAACGTGACTGAGTAACTTTCACTTCACTCACTGAAAAGTTCATCCTGGGAGTAGCCCCTGAGATAGCTCTGAGGGGCAGCTCCGAAGAGGTAAGGGAGGAGCCGGTTTACATAGGAGTTTTTGCAACAAAAAATCGGGTAGTCAAAACATCGAAAGAAAACCCAATATCTCAAGTTAAGGAATTCAGTATGTTTCTATATATGAGAGAATGGAATGACAGAGGATGAGATGGCTGGATGGTATCACTGACTCAATGGACGTGAGTCTGAGTGAACTCCGGGAGTTGGTGATGGACAGGGAGGCCTGGCGTGCTGTGATTCATGGGGTAGCAAAGAGTTGGACACGACTGAGCGACTGAACTGAACTGAACTGAACTGATATATGGGAAGATGCAGGAGTCTAGGCTCATTGAAGTGATTCCTTTGGTGCCCACCTTAGCTATCTTGGGCCAGTATCCTATTCTTTCCCATCCTGAGTCCCCTCAGGGTACACTGTTGGGGGTGGGTGCAGTGACTGAGGGCTTGACGGTGGGCACAGCCTGAGTTCCCTCAGGCTCATCACGTCACAGTGATGCCTATAGTGTCTTGATGGCTCCAGCATCCTTTGTTTACTGATATGGCAGGCAACGTTTTTCACTGACACTTGACTGGCCTCGAGATTTTAGTTCCATGACCAGGGATCAAATCAGTGCCCCCTGCAGTGGAAACGTGGAGCCCTAACCCCTAGACTGCCAGGGAATCCCCAAGAATATTTTTTTAATGTTGACATTTTTTACAGACTTTTGGTAGATATACTTTCTTGAGTTGGGAAGGACTTTTCTGAGAATTTCCATAACAAAATAAAGGCTGAAATTTATGAAATGCTTTTCTACTGTCTGTATAAATAATCAAATACATTTGCTCTTAAGCTGTAATGTAGTGAATGATATGAATAGAAGCCCTAAAGCTCATCAGTTCTTTGTCTTTTAACATGCCTGGTAATTTTTTGTTGAAAGTTGAACATGATATATTGGGTAGTAGGAACGAACTGAGGTGGGCTTCCCTAATAGCTCAGCTGGTAAAGAATCCACCTGCAGTGCGGGAGACCTGGGTTCGATCCCTGGGTTGGCAAGAACCCCTGGAGGAGGGCGTGGAAACCCACTCCAGTGTTCTTGTCTGGAGAATCCCCATGCACAGAGGAGCCTGGCGGGCTACAGTCCATGGGGTTGCAAAGAGGCGGTCACGACTAAGCGACTAAGCACAACACGGCACAGGAACTGAGGTGAATAGGCCCTTAGCGTGAAGTTTTATGTTAATGTGGCTACGGGCTGGGCTGTGTTTAACATTGCTGTAGCTATAGGTGTCAGGGACTTCAGAGTCCAGGAGTGCGGGAATGCCCTTTTCCCAGGTGGGATAAAACTCAAATACAGCTTCATCCCCAGAAAATTATCATATGTTATGCACATGCCCTGGACACGCTTGGGCTTCTCAGGGGACATAGTGGTAGAGAATTCATCTGCCATTGCAGGAGATGCCAAAGATGTGGGCTTGATCTCTGGGTCGGGAAGATCCCCTGGAGGAGCAAATGGCAACCTGCTCTCGTGTTCTTGCCTGGAAAATCCCATGGCCAGAGGAGCCTGGCAGGCTACAGTCCATGGGGTCACAAATAGCTGGACACAACTGAGTGACTGAGAGTATATATATATACACACACACATACACTGGACACATTCTACTGTGGTTAGGTCCACTTCTTCCCCTGCTGTTTGAACCACAAACTGATTTTTCTCAGATCCTCACTGTAAGATGCTCTTTGGGTTTCCAGTAGTATTATATCCTCTGTGGTATACTAAAAAAGAAATGTGTATTTGTTCTCAGATCCTGATACAGAGCTCTAAAAATCCTTGGAATTTACTCTCCTTTGTGTGCTAATGAGATAATTCCTGGCAGGGGCCCCCTGGAGAGCATCATGATGGAGACTGGTCACCAGAAAGACCAGGTTGTGATTATAGGAGCTTTCAGCCCCACACTCCAACCTCGGGAGAGGGAAGCAGGGCTGGAGATTGAGTTACCAGGGGTCAATCATGGCTGTGTAATGAAGCCTCCAAAACACCCTTAAACATACATGGTGTTCAGAGAGCTTTTGGGTTAATGGGTGCACTGGGGCACTGGGAGGGTGTCACCCCAAAACTGGGCATGGAAACCTCACCCCCATACCTTGCTCTGCACATCGTTTCACTTGGCTGTTCCTGAGCTGTATCCTTTATAATGTTTATTTATTTATTTTTGATTGTGCCGGGTCTTTGTTGCTGTGCGCAGTCTTTTTCTAGTTGCAGCAAGTGGGGGCCACTCTTCGTTGCAGTGTGTGGTCTTCTTCCTGCAGTGGCTTCTCTTGTTGCAGGGCACTGGCTCTAGAGCAAGGCCTCGGCAGTTGTGGTGCACAGACTTTAGGTGCTTCTTGGAATCTTCCTGGACCAGGGATCAAACCCATGTCCCCTGCCTTGGCAGGTGAATTCCCATCCACTGTACCACCAGGGAGGTCCTGTCCTTTGAAAAAACTGATAAAAGGTAAGCAATAGTGTCTTCTTGAGTTCTGTGACTTGTTCTAGCAAGTTATAGAATCTGAGAAGGCAGTCATAATAATGTAATAATAGTTCTGTCCTTTGTAATCAACTGAGAAATGTAAATAAAGTGTTTTCCTGAGTTCTGTGACTTGTTCTAGCAAGTTATAGATTCTAAGAAGGCAGTCATAGGAACCATCAAATTTGTATTTGGCTGGCAAAAGTGTGGGTAGCCTGAGCACCCCATTTGTGGCCCACATGGAGCTGTCTTGTTGGCCTAAGCCCATGACTCTGTTGAGGCTACACTAACTCTGGGTAGTTAGTGTCAGAGTTAAGTTGAATTTTTGGACACCCAGTTGGTGTCAAAGAATCAGAGACTCCCTAAGACTGGAGTCCCCAGGAATCTCTCACTCTCACATGAGTCCATACCTGGTGAATTTGTCAAAATCACCATGTAAGTGTTCCTACCATTGCTCCAGACAAGCAGATCTTGACCATAACTCTGTTGACTCACCTGTCCATTACAAGGAGGTTTGCCTTATGACTTCACTTCTCTGATAGATCCAAGAGAAGTCATTGATTTTTTACTTGTTCAACTTTTTCTTCTTGGACAGATGGGTGTGATGACTTCCAAGGTCCCATCATGCCCATCACTTTCATTATATGCTGAAACTAAAGCCAGAAGTCTCCTCATTGTTTGAATGAATCCTCCATGGCCACAGTGTTCTTCCATTCACTTCTGGAGAGGATTGCCCCAGAGTGTGCTTTTCTGCCCACGAGTGGGGCTTTCAGTTCAGTTCAGTCGCTCAGTTGTGTCCGACTCTTTGCGACCCCATGAATCGCAGCACGCCAGGCCTCCCTGTCCATCACCAACTCCCGGAGTTCACTCAGACTCACGTCCATTGAGTCAGTGATGCCATCCAGCCATCTCATCCTCTGTCATCCCCTTCTCCTCCTGCCCCCAATCCCTCCCAGCATCAGAGTTGCTAAGTCACTTCAGTCATGTCTGACTCTCTGCACCCCCATGGACTGTAGCCCGCCAGGCTCCTCTCTCCATGGGATTTCCCAAGCAAGAGTAATGGAGTGCATTGCCATTGCCTCCTCCAGGGGATCTTCCCAACCCAGGGATCAAACCTGCATCTCTATGTTTCCTGCATTGGCAGGCAAGTTCTTTACCACTAGCACCACCTGGGAAACCCACTTAGGCTAGGCTGTTGTTTTCCATTGGTCTGTGTATCCTGTTTGTACAAGTTTGCCATCAGGAATCATGGAATGAGTTAAGAATAAGAAGCTTCCTTCCTTTTAAATTCTAGGGCTTTTTATTGTATCTTAAAGGTTTGGGAAGCCTGTGAAAAGCTTGTGTCAGTGTCTTTTTCATTTACTCATGCTTTTATTTTTTTATTTTCACTTTTAGCACTGATGAATACATACAACTTAAACACACATGCATACATATGCTGCTGCTGCTGCTAAGTCGCTTCAGTCGTGTCTGACTCTGTGTGACCCCATAGACGGCAGCCCACCAGGCTCCCCTGTCCCTGGGATTCTCCAGGCAAGAACACTGGAGGGGGTTGCCATTTCCTTCTCCAATGCATGAAAGTGAAAAGTGAAAGTGAAGTCGCTTAGTCATGTCCGACTCTTAGCGACCCCATGGACTGCAGCCTACCAGGCTCCTCCGTCTGTGGGATTTGCCAGCCAAGAGTACTGGGGTGGGTGCCATCGCCTTCTCCGTGCAACATATATCTATTGCTATATAAAAAGAGTCATGGCATGAAAACGTTTTGTTATGGAATCCTTAATTTACATGTAATCTTTTGTTTCTTCTTCTTTTGCTTTTTTTTTTTAAATTTCCACTTTCCTTAGCAACTCATTCTCTGACCCTCATTCTGTAACCAATATTTACAGCCTGCTAAGTACATTTCCAGAACTTTCTTTGTATTTATAAAATATACAAATAGATATATATGCGGACACACACACAGGGAATTGTTTTGGTGATTGTTTTGCAAAATCAGAATACACTTATGTGTGCTTCTCTGTGTCTTGCTGTTTCTTCTATCAGTATATTCTGTATCAATCTGTACTGATTGAACACGGGTCTCCTGAATTGCAGGCAGATTCTTTACCATCTGAGCCATTACGGAAGCCCCTGATACATTCTGTAGATTGCCCCAAATCAGCTGATAAAAATCTAACTCACTTTTTCTATGACTCTACAAGTTTCCATGTAGGTCATTCACTTTCTCCCCTGCTTTTTTCTTCTACAAATAATTCTGCATTAACAACCCCAACATATATCCTGGGTACTGGTACTTTCATTTCTATTTGATAGACTCCCAGGAGTGGGATTTCTGAGCTGAGAGGTATGTGTGTTTTTAATTTTAATAGCTACTTCCAAATTGCTTTCACCAGTTCCTCCTTTTGAGTAGTTTTTTGACAGAAATTCCAATTTCTTCGATAATTACTAGTCTATTCGAGTTTTCCACCTCTTCTTGAGTCAGTTTCAGGAAATGATATTTTCCCAAGGAGTCATTCATTTTGCATGGATTTTCAGGATTGTTATAAATTTTACATAGTACTTTCATATAATTTAAAAAATTCTCCCCCACCTCTGTAGACCTCTGAATGCTGTGTATGTATCTTCTCTTTATTTGTCTGGCAGCTCTGAATGTTACTCCCTAGTTTTTCAACTTGGGAATATCCCTGGGGACTTACATCTTTTTGTACTTGTTCATTTTATGTTTGGAAGGTGTCAAGCACTCTTTTCTCTGAAACACAGTCATTTCCTGCAGTTTGGGGACTATTCCAGGATTTTCCCCAAGAGATCAGTCAGAATTCCTCGCCTTTTTGAACTTACTCTTTTAAAAATGTGTTTTTTGGCATTGCTTGGAATTTTGGAGAAAAAAGACACTTGTTCTAAAATCACACATGAATTCCATCTCTATGTGTATTTCTAATGGATTGGCAGTTTTAACAAAAGTTTGTTGAGACAGATAGTACAGATACAGTGGAATTCTTCGCAAGCTTCTAAAAAGAATAGTGGCAAACAAGAGGTAATTAAATAAGGGCACAGTCTCTCAGGGCTTCCTAGGTGGCGCCAGAAGTAAAGAAGCCACCAGTGCAGAAGCTGTAAGAAAGGTAGGTTTGATGGGTTCCTGGGTCGGGAAGATCCCCTGGAGAAGGGAATGGCAAACCCACTCCAGTATTCTTGCCTGGAGAATCCCATGGACAGAGGAACCCAGGCTATAGGCCACTGGGGTTGCAGAAGAGTCAGACAGGACTGAAGCGACTGAGCATTTGTGCACGCATACTCTGTCAAGCTAGTTCATGTCCCTTGTCTTGTTTAATTTTCATAACTGTATTGTACAGTAGCTGTATAATGATGTCCATTTTATAGCTGAGAAAACCAAGGGCTCAGAGAGGTAGAAAATTTGCCTTGTAAGTATAGGGTCGGGACAAAATCAGTTTCATAATCAGTTTTTCTGATGTGCCTACAAATGCTTTCCTCTAAGCAGCTGCATTGTTTTTTTCTGATAACATTTAACAACCTAAAAGACAAAACACAAAGCTGAACTACCTGGCTTCTGCTATGAATACCTGCCCTTATGAATGCCCACCATTTTTTGAGCACTATGTTTTCATAATATCCCGTGATATAAATCTTATCTTGTCCAGGTAGAATTAACAACAACAACAAAAAAAAAAAAAACAATAACAAAACAAGCAAGCAACCTCCCTGTACATACCCCCAAATTATAAAGGTTATGGAGCTCTGGCTAGGAGCTGAGAATAAAGACCAAACTATTTATTTCTTATTATATCACAATATCACAATAGCTATGAATGCTTTTGAAACATTACTTGGTATGTGTATTCAAGAGTTTCTCTAGAGTACTTCTCTAAAAGTAGCATTTCTGGTTCGTTGGGTATTTGCATCCTCAACTTCAGAGAATAATGTCAAACTGCTTTTCAAAGTGATCCTGTCCATTTTTACTCCCAGCAGCAGTGTATGAGAGTTCCTGTTATTTCATGTTGCTTATTCTTGATATTATTTGAATTTTTCTTCTTTGCCAAAAATGTGTAGTGGTAGTTTATTGCACTTTCGTTAGACATTTCCCTAATTCTAGTGGAATTGGGAACTATGTTTTTGGTTATTTAGATGTTTTTCCTTCTTGTATCTTGCTCATTTTTCTCTTATGTAGCCTGTTTTCTTATTATACTATATCCAGATGTGAATCCTTTGTTTCTTTTATGTGTTTGGAGTGTATTTTTCACCGTGTGGCTTGACTTTTCTCTTTCCTAATGATGTTTTATGAAAAACAGAACTTATTAATTTTAATTCCATCAGAAGTTTTTATTGTTTATTTTTATAAGTTGAACGTCTTAGTTTTTATTGAAGTGTCTCTGTCCACTAAGATAGCATGGAGGTACTCTCTTACATGATCCCCTAAAAGTCTTGTAATTTTGACCAGTTGGATATGTATTTTTAAAATAGTCTATCCTACTTTAAAAGATCAAGCCGTCCACTAAAATTAAACATCACTTTGATTTTACAGACAAGTGCCATAGGGTGCATTTGGAAAGATATATTTAAGCTAGATAGAGGTTTAAAAATCTCTTTCCTTTTAAAGTCACCTGAACATAGAAACTTTGTGCATAAAATTTTCCTCCAATGCTTCCTCGTTTTATGCAGGATCTCCAATGTTTGGGCTCATGCGTTAGTCTCCTCCAGCTGCCGAAACATAATACCATAGACTGGGGGGCTTAGACAGTACCTATTTATTTTCTCACACTTCTTGAGTCTAGAAGTCCAAGATTAAGGTGTCAGCAGGGTTGACTTTATCCGGAGGCCTCTCCTTGGCTTGAGGGCTTTCCTGGTGGCTCACATGGTAAAGAATCTGCTTGCAATGCAGGAGACCCGAGTTCCATCCCTGGGCTGGGAAGATCCCCTGGAGAAGGGAACCCATTCCAGTATTCTTGCCAGGAGAATTTCATGGACATAGGAGCCTGGCGAGCTACAGTCTGTGGGGTCACAAAGAGTTGCATACGACTGGGCGTATAACACAACAACTCCTTGGCTTGCAGAGGGCAGTCGTCTTGCTTCCTTTTCACATGGTCATCCCTCTGTGCAGGACACTCCCGTGTCTCTCTGAGTGTCCTAATCTCTTCTTATAAAAACACCTGTCACATTGAATCCAGGTCTACCTGATGACCTCATTTCAATGGAATCATCTCTCCCAAGGCCTTAACTTCAAATTCAGTCACATCATGAAGTATTGAGGCTAGGGCTTCAACATATAAATTTTGAGGGGACAAGATTCAGTCCATAACAGAGCCTAATGATCTGAAACTTCTTATGTGTCATCCATTGATGTGAGCTCACTTGTACTTCTAAGTAATTCACAGATCTCTCTCAAGGGCTAGAGACTTGCCTTGTGCTTAGAGGGCTTATTCTTCTATATTAAAGATAACATTTATTGCAGAGGAGGCAGTAAGGTTTATTCTTCCATGCACTGGGATCTTGCAGAGGAATTTTAATGGTCAGAACATCCATCTCATTGGTTTCTCTGAGCCGTATATTCCTGCTTTATGAATATTTAGGGATTTCTGGTTCCCTGGAAAGCTCACTTATCCATTTCACAGAGAAGGAGTGGACCTATTCTTACCCGACCACAGAGTCACAGGCAACATATCCAACTCAGGCTGTATTTTCTCTGTTAGAGTTAAAACAAACTTTAAAATAAAATCCATCCTTCAAATCCTGCCTTCCACCAGGAGTAAAGAAGACTTGTCAAACCCTAAACTTTATGTCCAGCCTGGATTCTGGGGCCCAGGTTATAGAGCCCTGGAGTGCTTTAGGGAAATCCACAAAGGCTTAAGGAGGATTCACAGAGGATAATCACGGGACAGGGTTAGGGTGAACGAGGGTGATGGGGCCATTAACAACCTTATTGATGGAGGAGTCCGCAGTCTGCTGATCCTATAGTACCCTCTGTGTGGCTTTAGGATCTTGTGCTAGTAGTATTGACTCCTTTTTTTGAAAAATATATTATTTATTTATTTGGCTGCACTGGGTCTTAGTTGCAGACTGACGGTCCTTGGTCTTTGCTGCAGCATATGGGATCTAGTTTCTCAAGGGATTGAACCCGGGCCCCCTGCATTGGGAGCGTGGAGTGTTGGTTACTGGACCAGCAGGAAAGTCTCCTCGGACTGACTTCTTTCATGTAACCAAACATGTCCTGCTGCAGTGCAGTCCCTCTGCTTTAGATTTGTGTATCATCCATCTTCACCTTTAGCAGTTACATGTGGGCGCATGCCCATGCACACACACACACACACACACAACTCAATGCACACAGGCCTACTGATGCATTTTCTATGGGGCTTTTAATCCCTAGGACTCAGCCAGTATCTCTTTCACTAGCCACAGGCCCTGGCAGATATTAGATGCTCAGTAAATCTAGACTGAGTGAATGCCGAGATCGTTTATAGTCACAGTTAAGAACTAGCAAGTCAGTGGGATCTTGCTTAAGAACATTGGGAGTGAGGTTGGGAGAGCTGAGTGGGTCTCTACTCACCCATATCCAAGAATGTTGCTTAAACCTTGCAGAGCATGACCTGCAACAGGAGCTTGGTAAGTATCTTTTGGGCCTCAGTTTACTCAGCTGTAAAATATAGCAAAGGGTCAGACATGACTGAGTCACTAACACTTTCACTTTTTCAAAATGTACACACAGAAATGTAGACAGACAGATAGGTATGTAGATTTAGGTTTGTATGTATCTCCTTCAGCGTGTTTTTGGTATGCACGCTCTGTCTCTCAGTCACGTCTGACTCTTTGGCAACTCCATGGATGGTTGCCCACCAAGCTCCTCTGTCCGAGGGATTTTCCAGGTGAGAACACTGAAGTGGGTTGACACACCCTCCTCCAGGGGCTCTTCCCCACTCAGGGATCAAACCCATGTCTCCTGAGTCTCCTTGCATTGGCGGGTGGATTCTTTTCCACTGAGCCACCTGGGAAGCCTGTGTTCTTGTGAGATGTCAGAAGAATAAAGCAGTAAAGATCCTCGGATGGTTTGTATCGGATGCACAGGAATTAGCTAGATCAGAATCTACAATCGTATCCTTGTCTTGTTGCTCCTGTTGCCTCTGCCCCCAGCTTGAATGAGGTATGGGTGCTGCCAGGATGGAGAACTCCAGGACCACTTTCTTGGGAGTCCTGAAAAAGAGAATGGAACAGACTTACAACTTGGGCGGCCGCAATGACTTCTATGCCAAGAGGCATAGAAGTTTTATTTTTTTTCTTACAAATTGAAGATTCATTGTAAGATACTAAATCCGGATGGAACAGCAGGCATCTCAACCAGCTCCTCTCTTTGTCTCACCCCTCCCCTCTGTAGGAGGCTGTGGCCCTGACAACAGATGTCCCTCTGTCAGCCTGTAGCAGATGCCCAGTGGCACCTTGACACAGAGCGACAGCCTGCTGGGTCATCTCAAAAGAAAAAGAACTGCAACCCCTATTTAGGTTGGAGAGGAAAAGACTTCATCAACAGAAACGAGTTGGTGAGCCCTCATTTTGAAAAGGTTCAGAATTCAAACCAACAGAATAAAACCCAAACATTTCATCCAGAGGCTAAAACTCTTTGTAAGTCATTTCCTTAAGGAGCAAGTGCTGTAGTATTATCTGCTTTAAAAACTGGTTAGGAGTCAAGAGAAACAGGGATTGCCCTTGTCAACCGTGGTCATCGGCTGCCCCCCTGCCACGTTCCTTGCAGGTATGTTGTGGATAAGGTGGTTAATAAACACTGCATCTGCCTGGAAGAGAAAGCAAGATGAAAAGATCTCTGTGTAGACAGACCCTCCGGTAGAATGATGCCCATTCCTGGAACTTCTTTGTGCCTCAGCCTCTAAGAATCCCTGTGGCATCAAAGTGCCTCTGTCTGTGTGTGTCTATATTTGTGCTTATGTGTTTCTCCGTGTGTGAGTGTTTCCACTGTACCTTTGGCATTCTGATTTTATGAACTCATTGAATGTAAGAATAATAGCAGTAATTACTGAAAGTTCCTAGGGTACCAGAAAGGAGCTCAGTGAAAGATGGCTTTAGAGACAGCCATCTGCTCCTGGGGAGCAGGCGGGGCTTGTATTGAGTCCCAGCACCAGGGGCCAGGCTGGTGATTGGTTCTCCATGGAGAAACAGCATGGATGGTACAAGTTCACAGATTCCCCTTGAGCAGAAGAGAGTCTGGACTGTGAAATAATATCCGTCTCCGAACAAGTGGAGAGGGATGGATTGTGACAACTTTCCCCTGCATGTGGGGATGGTCAGAATGGCCTGGGAGATTTGGGGGGGTGAAGATGCTGAAGGCTGACCTCCCTCACCTGTGGATTTGATCTTAGTGCCGCCACTTGTAAACTCTGGGGCTTTGGGCAAGTTCTTTGACTGTGAGTCTTGGTTGGCCAAAAAGTTGTTTGGGTCTTTCCATAGCATCTTATGGACAAGGCTGAATGAAGTTTTTGGCCAATCTGGTAGTTACAAGGGAGGGCTCAGGAGTTGAGTGGCTGATTCCAGAGTATCTGCAGGACCTTGGGTGCACATCTCAGATCTGCAAAGCTTATCCTCTTTAACAACAGAAGCAGCAATACTGTGCTTATTTATTGAGCTGTTACCCGTTCAGAGCCCACAGTCAGCTTGTGTCATCCTCATAGCGACTCTAATAGTGCATGCATGCTAATTCTCGTCAGCTGTGTCTGACTCTATGACCCGAGGACTATAGGCCTCCCCCCTACCCAGGTTCCTCTGTTCATGGGATTCTCCAGGCAAGAATACTGGAGTGGATTGCCATGCGCTCCTCCAGGGGATCTTCCTGACCCAGGGATCGAATCCATGTCACTCATGTATCCTGCACTGGCCCGTGGGTTCTTTACCGCTAGCACCACCTGGGAAGCCTGAGTGTAAGAGTTGGTAGTGTTATTAACCCCTTCATTCTAGGGAATTCTTAGATTCTTAGGGAATCTAAGACACAGAATAACTTGTCTCTGGGAGTGACTGGCATTTAATAGATTCCAGACTCTGTGTTACGGTTTTTATATCTGTGTGTTAGTTGATCAGTCTTGTCTGACTCTCTGCAACCCATGGACTGTAGCCCGCCAGGTTCGTCTATCCATGGGCTTCTCCAGGCAAGAATACCGGAGTGGGTTGCCATGCCCTCTTCCAAGGGATCTTCCCGACCCAGGGGTAAAACCCAGGTCTCCTGCTTTGAAGGCACCATCTGAGCCACCAGGAATTATTCAAGCTTTTTGTATGTGTCATTAAATTCTGAGACTATCTCTGTTGTTATCTTGATATAAATGTATTGTTATCTCAGTTTTAGAGAGGAAGAAGATAAAGCTCAGCGAAGTTAAGTAACTTGGCCATGACTGCACAGAATCCGGATTCATATCTTGGTCTGTCTCACTCTAAAGCTTCAGATCTTCTTGCCATGTTCGTCTCCATCTTTGGGATACGAACAGGTGGAAGTCCCAGGCCATCCAATCTGTTATCGCACTCACATCAGGGCCTGGAAGGATGAATGACATTAGATCAGAGTGGAAGATTGTTCAGGGTAAACGCGTGGGTTCAGTCTCCATGGGCATCAGTTCTGTCCTTGCCGGTAGCTATTTGCTTTTCTCTGATGAGCCTTGTGGTACTTCCAGCACCTGGCTGGGCCTTTCCCATACTTCCTTCTCTCTTTCCCTTCTTTTCTCCTCTCCTTTCCTCTGTCCCTCCATCCCTCCACCCCTCTTTCAAGTCCTCCTCTACCCCTCTCTACTTCTCTCCTTCCCTCCCTCCATCCCTTCATCCCTCTTGAATCTATTCATTCACCACCCCTTACCCTCCCTCCAGGGTCCCCCTCCCTCCATTTCTCCCTCCATTCATCTCTCCCTCCATTCATCCATCTCTGGCTCTCCCTTCGTTTATCCATTCATCCAACCATCATCCCTTCCTCCCTCCTTCCCTTATGTGCCAGCTACCATAGTAGGTATTGTGAACACAACAGTCAACAGACAAAATTACCTGCAGTCATTGGAATTTACATTTTATTAGGAAGAGATCCCGGAGAAGGCAATGGCACCCCACTCCAGTACTCTTGCCTAGAAAATCCATGGATGGAGGAGCCTGGTAGGCTGCAGTCCATGGGGTCGCTAAGAGTCAAACATGACTGAGTGACTTCACTTTCACTTTTCACTTTCACTTTTCACTTTCATGCATTGGAGAAGGAAATGGCAACCCACTCCAGTGTTCTTGCCTGGAGAATCCCAGGGACAGAGGAGCCTAATGGGATGCCGTCTATGGGGTCGCACAGAGTCGGACACGACTGAAGCGACTTAGCAGCAGCAGTAGCAGCAGGGAGAGATCCACCATACCCAAGATAGGATAATTAAATTATAAACTGTGTTAAATAATGAGGAATGTTGTGGGGGAAATGGTGCAAGAGGGTAGGGAGGGGAATGTGGGATTTCAGGCAGTGTGGAGAGTGAGGGGCTCCCTAAGAAGGTGGCATTTGAGTAAAGAGGGGAAATTGAACCGAATGGTGTCTTCAGAAGGAAACTTACAGACAGAGGAACAGCAAGTGATGAAACCCTGAGGTGGAAACATCAGAGGAAAAATGTAAATATAGTCAAATGAGCATGTGGCTGGGCTGGAGCAGGTCAGGGAGGGCCTTTTTGAACATGGTGAGGACTCTGACCTTTGGTCTGAGTTGTGGGATCTATCTGTCAGAAGACATTAAGCAGAGGGGATCCATCATCTGACTCCACTTGAATAGGAACATATGGTTTTGGTTTTTAATTTTTAAAACTTGAAGTATGCTTGACTGACAGTGTTGTTAGTCTCAGGTATGCAGTACAGTGACTCATTTGTATACATTTATTTATATTTATTTAAACATATTGAATATGTTTATATATATTTGTGCGTTAGTGTGGACTGTAGCCCACCAGGCTTCTCAATCCAGGGCATTTCCCAGGCAAGGATACTGGAATGGGTTGCCATTCCCTTCTCCAGGGATCTTCCCTACCCAGGGATCGAACCCAGGTCTCCTGCATTACAGGAAGATTCTTTACTGCTGAGCCACCAGGGTGCTGTGATTCATGGGGTCGCAAAGAGTCAGACACGACTGAGCGACTGATCTGATCTGATATATATATATACACACGTATATATACACGTGTATATATACACACACACATATGTATATACATACACACACACACACACACACACACACACATATATATATCAATACATATGGGCTTCCCTGGTGGCTCAGTGATGAAGAATCTGCCTGCAATTCAGGAGCTGCAGGTTCAATCCCTGGGTCAGGAAGATCCCCACGGGAGGGAATGGCAACCCGCTCCAGTATTCTTGCCTTTGAAATCCCAGGGACCGAAGAGCCTGTCGGGCTACACATGAGGTCGCAAAGAGTCGGACATAACTAAGCAAGTAAACAACAACAATATAAAAATATATATACTTTTCCAGACCTTTTCCCAGTATAGTTTATTACAGACTATTGCATATAGTTCCCTGTGCTGTGCAGTAGGGCCGTGTTGGTTGTCTGTTTTCTATATAGTGGTGTATTCATGTTGCTGCCATCGCTTCATTCTAACCAAGTAGACTGGAGAGAGTCTAGTGCAGAGACAGGAAGCCTCCAGGATCCTACTGCAGCACACAGCAGACAGGAGCAGATGGCATCTGTGCCGAGATGGTGGGGGGGGGGGGAAGTGGTCAGGTTTCAGCTGTATTTTAAGGGAGAAGTGATAAGATGTGACTATGAGGTAGGCTGATGCTTCTAACTCTTGCACATCTCTCCTGGATGCTCTAGGTCTTGAAATCCAATTGTTTGGGAGGCTGTTGCTTGCAGTAGCAATAAACAGAGGAAATCAGAGAACTTGGGTAGGATATAGTGTCAAAGGTTGTGTTACTTTGGATCCTCCCAAGGAGAAGAAGGGGCTTCCCAGGTGGCTCAGTGGATAAAGAACCCGGCTGCCAATGCAGGAGATGTAAGAGATGCAGGTTCGATCCCTGGGTCAGGAAGATCCCCTGGAGAAGGGAATGGCAACCCAGTCCAGTATTCTTGCCTGAGAATCTTATGGACAGAGGAACCTGGCAGGCTACAGTCCATAGGGTTGCAAAGAGTCGGACATGACTGAAACGACTTAGCACGGAAGCTTGTACAAGGAGCAGAAGCAGATACCAGTAGAAGATGAGACATAAGAGAGTTTTAGAGGAGTGTGTGAAGGAAAAAGGTGAGGCAGATGGAGATGGCAGGGGGAATTTTCAGATTGCATTGTGGGTCTGTTGCCTGCAGAGGGCAACGAAAAGAAAGAGGGTTGGGTAGAACTTGTTACTGACCACAGTTCTAATAGAAATCTGGCCAGACCAGTGGACCGTCCTGAAACCAGAACTATCCATCAGTTATGTTCCCACAGCAATGGACTGGAGAGGGAAAGTTTCATGGCTGCCTCAAAGAGGTTTTCCAGGATCTAAATTGGGGAAGGAAATCCATTTGGGAGTGAAAAAGTCAGAGCCACATGTCAGGAGCTTCATAGAGTGAGAATAGGATGACAAGGAAGAAGGATAATAAAGAATAATGACATATATGCGGAACCTAAAATATTACATAAATGAACTTATCTGTGAAACAGACGCACAGACAACAGAGGACAGACTTCTGGTTGCCATCATGGTCGGGGGTGTGGGAAGGATGGATGGAGAGCTGGGACTAGCAGGAGCGAACTATTATACCGAGAATGGATAAACAAGAAGACCCTACTGTACAATACAGGGGATTTTACTCAATATCCTATGATAAACTGTACCGGAAAAGAATATGTAAAAGAATGTATGTGTATGTATAACTGAATCACTGTGCTGAACAGCAGAAATTAACACAACATTGTGAATCAACTACACTCCAACAAAATAAAAATTTAAAAACAGCATATATTGTGCCTAGGACCAGGTACTCTAGGTGTACCGTACTTAATCCTTGCAACAACCCTACAAACCAGCTCTCTTTTTCCTGGAAATTAATTAACACAAATAGTGAGTCCTGAATCCAGACTCATACAGTGGAGACTGTCGTGTTAACCATTCTGTGAAGAAATGAGGACAACGGTCATTCCTCCTTCCTGGGTGCTGGCAAGCAGGGTGTAGATGGATTTTTTTTTTTTTTTTTTGGCTAAGGGTCCAGGATCAGGCCAGACAATTGTCATCATGCCCCCTTTCCGCTCAAAACTCTCTGATAAAAATTGGCACCCAGACCTCGATAAGATCGTATAGCCATGCCGGGACGTGACCCATGTCTATCTTGCCTCCCTTTCTTTGCAGAGCTTTACTCGTATGGGCTCTCCATTAATGTTTCCTGAATAAATTATTCAACAGTTAAAAAGTGATGGAGAGACTTTCCTGATGGTCCAGTGGTTAAGAATCCACCTGCTAATGCAGGGGGCACCGGTCCAATCCCTGATCTGGAAAGATCCCACATGCCATGGCCAGTTAAGCCCCTGCACAGCAACTACTGAGCCCAGGTGCCTTGGAACCCATGCTCTGCAACAAGAGAAACCACTGAAATGAGAAGCCCACACACCGCAATGAAGAGTAGCCCCCACCCCACCATTTGCCGCAACTATAGAAAGCCCGTGTGCAGCAACGAAGACCCAGTGCAGCCAAGTAAATAAATAAAGAAACAAATACATGGATTTTCTTTTAAGTGATGGACTAAACACATGCATACAAGCTGCCTCTTGAATTCCAGCAATGGTCAGCTTATGGGCTCAAGCCGATGAGAAGGGCTTTTGCTGAAATTATCCCTTGTCTCCCAGGATTAGCAAATAGAAACAAGCAACTTCATTCAGACGTTTGCAGAGTGCCCTGGGGTGGCCATGGCTACTCACAGTTCCCTGTATTTCAGTGAACTTTTCAGAGCATAGCACATCATCCCAAATTTAGTGGCTTGAAAGGGTCATTATTTTATTATTTTCTCTGATTCTGTGGCTGGTGGGAGTGGTTCTTCTACTTATGGGTCAACGCCACCTGATGTCTGCAGTCAGATGGCAACCCACCAGATACTGCCTCTTTAGGATGGTCCCATCCATGCCTGATGATTGGCTTTGTATCAGCCAGGGTGATGGGCATGACTCAGCCATGAGTCATGTTCAGTGAGCTGAGACAGAAGTGAGTATCTTCTCCAGCAAGTTTAGTGAGCCTGGCGGTTCACAGTGATCAAGGGGCTCCCAAAGGAGTGAGAGAGTGAATTCCAGTGTTCAAGTGCTTTTCTGCTTCTGCTAGTATCACATTTGCTAAAGTCCCACTGACCACATGGGCAAGGTCAAATTCAAGGTGCAAATCAAAAATTCCATCTCTTGATGAGAGGAGCTGCAAAGTCATATCGGGAAAGGGAGCCTCTGTAAGGGTGGGAGACATTTGTGGCCATTTTTCTAATGTTCTACGTATGTCCCGCTGGATCCCACTATCTAAAGAATTCTTTTTGCCAATATCATCTCCTGCTACTGGACCGGTTTTTCATCTTCCCCGTGCCATCATTTGAAGTTGCTGGCTTTGCCCCAGATCTGCATCTGAGCCTCTTGTTCCATTCAAGTTTCAAATATGTGGACATTGGCTCAGAGTAGACTGTGCTTTGCCCATGGACTTGGCTTTTGTGAAGTCCTGACTGTTCGTGATTGTGGGCTGTTGCTTCAGCTTCCTTCTGCCCATCTGTCCATCCATGCTTCCATGCATACACACATCTGTCTTTTCTTCCTTTCTCTCTTTCATCCATCCATCAATCAATGCATCCATACTTCAGTGTTTCCCTCCTGCTTTCCTTCCTCCCCTTCCTTCCTTCTTTCCTTCCCTCCATCCATTCATCCATGTATCCATGCATCCATCCATATGTCAGTACTTCCTTCCTTCCTTCCATTCATCAATCCATCTATCCATCTTCCCTATCTTCCTTCCATTCATCTATTTATCCCTCCATCTGTTCATCATCCATCCATACACGCATTTGATACTATTGATTCCTCTTTAAGAGTTGTGTAGACTTCTCTCTAAGCGCCTTGATTGACAGGTGAGATGATGTGTACAGTAGTAGCCAAACCAAGTGAAATAATATGGGAGCATCAAGGAGAGACTAATTCTATCCTGATTGAACAATCCCCTAGCACCCCACAGTGTCCCTTTCTTAATGCTCATCTGATATGTTTTTCTGCTGTTTTCCCTGCTGAACTAAAATTTCTTCGAATAAAAGGACTGTATTTGTCTAATTTACTGTCATATCCTTACCCCCAGCACAATATTTGCAAAGAGGACACATTTCATAAACGCTGAATTGAGTTGAATTGAAAGCTACAGAGAAAGAGATAACATTTGCTTTGGGCTCCAAACAGTAGCAAATGACATTTAAACCACAGCAACTGTGTGAGTAGCTGGGGTTATTCTCATTTTATAAGTGAGGAAACAGGTCTGGGGGTTAAGTGATTTGCTCCAGATGACGCAGATGGTAGAGGAATGGAGCCAGGCTCTGGTCCTAGAGACTACATGATGCATTCTGCTGACAAATTACTGTCAAAAGCAGGAGAAAAACACATGAAGAGAGATCCACGGTCTCTTTTATTGATGGCTCACCTGTAATAGTCAACAGATCCTTTCCATATTTCTAATTTCCACCATGTTCTTCACCCATCCATCAGCTCATTCATCCATCAATTCATTCATCTTTCTAGCCATCCATTCTACATCCATCTATCCATCCAGCCAGCAAATGTTTAATGAACTCCTGACTTCTTTTTATTCATAGCTGAATCCCCAGAAGCTAGAAATGTACCTGGACTGTCATCAATAGTCCATTAGTACTTGTTGAATGAACATTCCAGGCAGTTGGAAAGCAGTATAAGCATAGGAATCATGAGAGCGTGGACTCTGGAGCCAATTGGCTTGAAACCCTAGTTGTATGACCTTGTGCAAGTTATTCAGCTTCTGTCTCAGCTTACTCACTCATTCAAGGGGTTAATGATTGTGCCTACCTCCTGGGATTATTGAAAGGATAAAGGTCATTCTCTCTTTCTCTCTCACACACTACCTCTTGACCACTGTACCCCCCTATCCCCCCATAGTTTTATTGCTTTATCATCACTCAGAAAATGGGATACAGTGTTCATCAAAAAAAAAGACAAGGTCACTGCTGTCATGAAACCTACATTTTGGTGAATTACTCAGGTAACCATCTGGCAAACAACCAGGTAACCAAAGCAAGTCCAGATAAGCAGACTCGCAGTGTTACTTTTCCCTGAATTTGTCCCCTTGTCCCTGACATTGATTCTTAGATACCCAGGTAGATGGGGGCCTTGCTACTTTTCCCCTTGGCTTCTTTTGAGGAGGGAGGGGACACTGCTCCTTCTGTATGGATTATTCATGGCACTGATGAGAATGCCAAGCAGTCTCCTGGTGTCTGTGTGCCCAGTTCAGTCTGCTTGCTGAGTGCTGACTCTGAGCCCCATCTCTTCCCCAGACACAGACAGACGTATCCTGTGTGGAGTGGCTGGAATAAATTTCTGGTGATTCCTGGGTAACTTGCAGCTGCTAAGCCTGGTATGAGGGTTAGGGACTGTGTGAATGTTAAGATGTGACTGTGGGCTTCAGCCCTGTTGCCTACTCTTGTGATTGCTCAGGAGCCCAAAAGTGGAAATTTCCAGCATCCCTAAGTGTGATTGGGTTGCAGGAACCTGAGGATGGGGGAGACTTAGCCATGGAGGTGTAGCGCATGCAATCTGTGAAGGTTACTACCACGTGTGTGATCAGCATACTCAGGGTCATGAGCTCCAGGGGCCCTGGGCACTAATTCTTACCCCGGACTCCCTGCTTCCCTGTAGATTGATGGATACAGAGAAAATGCCCAAATAACAGGCACATTCAGATCTGAGGCTGTAACTCAAGAAAGGCTGCTACTTTGGGGCTGAAGTTCCTTTTCTCCTGCAAAAGTTTCTGAAACGCAGACTCAGAAACTTAAGAATTTCAGAATTGGAAGGGATGTAAAATTTTCCCAATGAAACTCAAATCCCACTTGACCTAAAGTCCCTTCTGATGAGACCTCCAACATCTCTTTGCTTACTTATCAACCACACTAAGTTCACAACCATTTCTAGAAAGAAACCTGCTATTTTGGCCTCTGTAACTTCTGACATACCATTTTTGCATCCGGGACTGCTGTTTCAATGGAGAGTCATTTAGCTGTAGGTGTCACAAAGACTTAAGCAAGAAGAAATATATCTATTGATTCCTGTAATAAAGGTCCATGGATAGATCTAGCTTCAGGTACGGTTAGATTCGGGGCATAAATAATGCTAACAGGACCAGCCTTTGGCTGTGCTTCTTGTGAATGGCTCCATTCCCAGGATCTGCTGTTTTACTTGGCAGCTTCTAGATTCTCTGCTTTAGGTTGCAGAATGGTTCCAGCTGCTGCAAATCTCATATTCTTATAGCGCCGAATGAGTGGAACCCAAACCTCTCTTGCCTTCATCCTCAGCCACTGTCTCCTTGTCTCTTATTGCCTCTGATTAGACAAAAACATGGGATATACTGACTGGCCTGAAACTTCAGGAGTCTTGGTTGAGATTAGTCTACTCAGTCAGCAGTGATAAGAATGGAGAAGGGGTGGTTTCCCAGAGGAAATTTATGTGTTTTTACTAGAAGGAGAAAAGAAGGATGGAACTTGGGCTGGAGACACAGTTCTTTTTTTTTTTTTTTTTTGGCCATATTTTTTTCTGCCTAGAGAATGGCCACTTTAGTTCACTATCTTCTTTTCAGGCTGAAATAATTACTTTAACTTCTGTGCTTTCATAGGTCTTCAGAGCAGACTTCCCTATGTTATACTTTGGTTGTGCTTTTGTGTGCTGTCTCCTCCACCAGGCTTTGAGACCCATCAAGGGATCTATGGTGCCTTATTCATGTTGAGCTAATTCACCCATATGACTTTGAGTTAGGTAGACAGTTGGTATTAGTAAATGTTTATTGAATGAAAGGATGATATTCTAGATAGAACTTTAATTTTGCAGCCTGAGTCCTCATGATTAAATTTAAAAACTTCTGCCTAATCTTTCCTGTTGTGGAGCCATCCCGTGCCTAGTAAAAATTGCTCATCTTATTCAAAGACTGCACTAGTGTTCCCACAAATTCATGTCCACCCCAAACCTGTAAATGTGATCCTATTATGAAACAAGACTTTTGCACATGTAATTAGTTAACATGAGGTCATATCTGGGCTTCCCAGGTGGCTCAGTGGTAAAGAATCCTCCTGCCAGTGCAGAAGACACAGGTTTGATCCCTGGGTCAGGAAGATCCCCTGGAGAAGGAAATGACAACCCACTCTAGTATCCTTGCCTGGGAAATTCCATGGACAGAGCAGCCTGGCGGGCTACAGTCCATGGGGTCACAAAGAGTCGGATATGACTGAGCACACACACACACATACTGGACTAAAGTGAGCCTTAAACCGAAGACTGGATTCTTATAAGAAGAGCTC
Source organism: Bos mutus (assembly GCF_027580195.1). Lineage (NCBI taxonomy): Eukaryota > Metazoa > Chordata > Mammalia > Artiodactyla > Bovidae > Bos > Bos mutus. Next base: position 18,517,752 of record NC_091641.1, on the reverse strand, counting down.
TAGGGACACAGGGCCAGAAGGGAGAATGCCACAGAGTGCTTGTTGTTGCCCAGTCACTGAGTTGTGTCCAGCTGTTGCAGCCCCATGGACTGCAGCACACCAGCCTTCCCTGTCCTTCACTATTTCCCAGAGTTTGCACAAACTCATGTCCATTGAATCAGTGATACCATCCAACCATGTCATCCTCTGTTGCCCCCTTCTCCTCCTGCCTTCTATCTTTCTTGCTTTTCAGACTCATTGGAAAAGCATCAGGGTCTTTTCCAATGAGTTGACTTTTCACATCAGGTGGCCAAAGTGTTGGAGCTTCAGCTTCAGCATCAGTCCTTCCAATGAATAATCAGGGTGATTCCTTTTAGGATCGACTGGTTTTCATCTCCTTGTTGTCCACAGGACTCTCAAGAGTCTTCTCCAACACCACAGTTTGAAAGCATCAATTTTTCGGCGCTCAGCCTTCTTTATGGCCCAGCTCTCACATCTGTACATGACTACTGGAGGAACCACAGAGCCAGGGGCAGAAATTGGAGAGATGCAGCTATAAGTAAAGGAACCCCAAGGATTAGCAGCGATTGCCAGAAACCAGGAAGTCAGGACAGATGCTTCCCCAGAGCCTGCAGAGGGAATGGAGCCCAGCTGACACCTCGGTTTCAGACTCCTAGCTTCCAGAACTGTGAAAGAATAAATTCCTGTTGTTTTGAGCCACTCAGTTTGTGAAGCTTTGTTACGACAGCCCTGGGATCCAGTACTGATGATTCTTGCTATCGAGAATAGCAAGATTGCTTATGCAAGCCTGCAGCTTGTCTTTGTTCATTAATTCACTCATTTCTTCCTCACATGTTTATCAGATATGACTATATTCTGGGCGCTGCAGATGTGATGATGGCCAAGTCAGGGCCTGAATGGTCAGGATCTTTTTGGCAAGGGAACAGGCACATGGGCATCCCACGTATCAGCCTTATTCTATGATGTGTCTCCCAGAGGGGTATCTTCCATAGAACTTGTTGCATCTTGGTTAATGTGCTAAATCTGGACTCAGAAAAACCTAACTGATAGCCAAGCTCCACTGCTCAGCAGATGTATGATCTTGGGCAAATATTCACCTAACCCATGTCACTCTCAATTTCCTTTTTCAATTGGGGATCACATGGAGTTGTGATGAGAATGGAAAGAGTTGTTGCATGTCAAGTGTTCATACCATCACCTGGCCCAAATCTGTTGCTGTTTTTATACCTTCTTGAAAATTTGAAAATAATGATCGTGCAACTCCAAGTCTTTTCCTCTGTTTGTTAATCATTCTTAGTTTCTTCAGCCACAAAGGATGTGATTTGATGTCCCCATTGCCTCCCTGGTTACATTTGTTCCAGAGATGCTCAAGAGTGCTAATATCTAAGAGTTGATAGCATATTAAAAAGCAGAGACATTACTTTGCCAACAAAGGTCCATCTAGTCAAGGCCATGGTTTTTCCAGTAGTCATGTATGGATGTGAGAGTTGGACTGTGAAGAAAGCTGAGCGTGGAAGAATTGATGCTTTTGAACTGTGGTACTGGAGAAGACTCTTGAGAATCCCTTGGACTGTAAGGAGATCCAACCAGTCCATTCTAAAGGAGATGAGTCCTGGGTGTTCTTTGGAAGGACTGATGCTAAAGCTGAAACTCTAGTACTTTGGCCACCTCATGTGAAGAGTTGACTCATTGGAAAAGACTCTGATGCTGGGAGGATTGGGGGCAGGAGGAGAAAGGGACGACAGAGGATGAAATGGCTGGATGGCATCACCGACTCGATGGACATGAGTTTGAGTGAGCTCCAGGAGTTGGTGATGGACAGGGAGGCCTGGCGTGCTGCAATTCATGGGGTCACAAAGAGTCAGACACGACTGAGCGACTGAACTGAACTGAACTGAAGAGTTGTTGCTTAGTTGCTTAGTCATGTCCAACTCTTTTGTGACTCCATGGACTGTAGCCTACCAGACTCCTCTGTCCATGGGATTCTCCAGGTAAGAATACTGGAGTGGGTTGCTGTTTCCTTTTCCAGGGGATCTTGCGACCCAGGGATTGAACCCACATCTCCTGCATTGACAGACGGATTCTTTACCACTGAGCCACCAGGGAAGCTCAATATGTAGGAGAGCAACATTCAATCCTATAACGCAAAGCAGAGTGGAACATAAATATCACCTCCCTTTCTCTAGACCTTGACTTCGAGTGATGCAACCAAAAGTGATCTGACTGCCCTTTGGGAACCACATCACACTGCTGACTCATATTGAGCTTATAGGTAATGAATACCAGCCAGGTGCATTCACACCTGCTTCCCCATTCAGAGCTTGTCCAGATGGTTGTTGGACCCAGAGGGCAGGACCTTGCATTGATCTCTGATATATTTCATGCTGTATAATTCAGTCTTCACACTAGCTGGTGAAGGTCTTCTGGGAACCAATTTCCTTTATGTAGCATATTGCCTATGTGGTAAAGTCCCAACTTTGTATCACATGCAGATTTTTATTAGCCTTTATTCAAGCCCTTGATACAAATGTTGACTATTGGGCCACAGGCTGAGACCACCCTCCCTTCTGGCTAAGTGGTGAGGACTCTACTCTGGCATTATCTTGGGGCCCCTCGTGGTGGCTTCAGAAAGGGCACCCGAATCAGCCATCTTCTGCTTTGAAAGAGCACTGCTGCTCTTTTCTGGCTATTACTTTCAGAAGAACCTCAGGCAAGGATCCAATCTTAGGAGGATGGGTGACTGTTGCTGCCTCAAGCATCTAAGCCGAATTCCCTGAGGTGACTCTAGGCACAGTGGCTCTTAGTAGACCTTCCCCAGTGGCTCATTGGTAAAGAATCTGCCTGCAATGCAGGAGACGCTGGTTTGATCCCTGGGTGAGCAAGATCCCCTGTAGGAGGAAATGGCAACCCACTCCAGTATTCTTGCCTGGGAAATCCCATGGACAGAGGAGCCTGGCAGGCTACAGTTCCTAGGATTGGAAAAGAGTTGGACATGACTTAGCAACCAGACCACAAGAGGTCCAATTAGTTCTCAAAGATTTCAGAAACTTCTTCCAGGTTAACTGGTGTGTCTTTGGATGAGCAGTGAATCCTCACTTTTGGCAGTTGTTGGAGAATAGTAATCATAAATATACCTCCTCACTTAGATTCAGCACTTACTTTGGGGCAGGTACCATGCACTGACTGACTTAATCCTTTGAACAGAATTTTGATGTGAACATTACTTGGTAGATGTGGAAATTGAGTCTAAAAAAGGTTGAAAGGCAGTCTAAGGTCATGTGGCTACTAACGGGTCCTTTTTGCTCACTTGGTCATGTCTGACTTTCTGCAACCCCGTGGACTGTAACCCACCAAGCTCCTTTGTCCATGGAATTTTCCAGGTAAGAATACTGGAGCAGGTTGTCATTTCCTCCTCTAGGGGATCTTCCTGACTGAGGGGTCTAACCCATGTCTCTTGCATCTCCTGCATCAGCAGGTGGATTCTTTACTACTAGTGCCACCTGGGAAGCCCTATGATTACTCAAACCCAGGTCTCTCTTCCCTGAGACTCTGGCTTACACCCGGCTCCTCTCTTAGCATCAGGTGACTTTTCTGTGTATAGCTCAGAGGGATCAGTTCAGTTCAGGTCAGTTGCTCAGTCATGTCTGACTCTGCAACCCCATGGACTGCAGCATGCCAGGCTTCCCTGTTCATCACCAACTCCCAGAACTTGCCCAAACTCATGTTCATCGAGTCAGTGATGCCATCCAACCATCTCATTCTCTGTCGTCCCCTTCTCCTCCTGCCTTCAGTCAAGTTCCGAGGGATGCTTGTGTAATTAACCAGTTAATGAAATATATTTGCTTCTTGAGACTCAGTTTCGTGTGGTCAGGGATCATGTCTTCTCGGCTGCCTTTCCTCCCCTACAGCCTAGCACCCTGCCCCCCTCACGTGGCTAACAACTCGGTAAATATTTGTTTAATGAACTAAGGGCTCCAGACACAAATGGACGGGAAACCACTTCAGTAGACTGGAAGGTAAATTTGATTTAAGGTTTATTTCTTTTGACATGCAACCATCTCTGGGCACCGTTCCCTGAGTCCCAAATGGGTGTAAATCCTTTCCTCCCAGAGCGTTGAGAATTAATTAAGGTAGGTGACACCCTTTCAAATTCCTTACAATGTATAGCTGCTTTCATCTGGCTAAGTGCAAGGCAGCATTATGGGGCCATTAGTGGGCCCTGTGCTAATGGGTGTTTGTCAACCTCCTCCCCTTCCTGTGCGTCCCCCAGTAATTGCTAAATAACTCACAGAGCGCTTGGGTTGCTAAATTAGTAGATGAAATAATAGAGTGAAAATAGGAACAGGCGTGTGGAATGAATAGAGACGTCCTGATACGGAGGTTTGCTCTGCTTGGATGTCTCTTAAACAAAGAGCATGATTCGAGTTAGGATTGCAAGAATGAATTTTTATAGACTTTGGGCTAGCTCAGTGGTTTTGAGAGAGGAGGCGGTGGCTGTATTTGATGGGTGGTCTCCTCTAGTTCTGCCTGAAGTCCTGTGGAATGAGGGCCGTTTGTCTTCTTCGGCTCCGATTTCAGTGCAGATGGCTTGCCCGTCAAGAAGGTAAGTGAGAAGAACCAGCTGGCTTCTAGAGCAGGAGCAAAGCAGTGACTGGAAAACGCCTTTGGGGCAATGATTGAAAACAAGTAGGAAATGCACAGAGGTGCTCCTCTAGTGGGAAAGAGAAATAAATAGGAACAGCCAAAGTCAGGGGACAGGGGTGAGGACCAGTTCATTTCATGAAAGCCCCTGGCAGCCAAATTTGTCTAAGCCCTTTCACTTCATGGGGCTTCCCTGGTGGCTCAGCTGGTGAAGAAGTCGCCTGCGATGTGGGAGGCCTGGATTCAATCCCTGGGTTGGGAAGATCCCCTGGAGAAGGGAAAGGCTACCCACCCCAGTATTCTGGCCTGGAAAATTGCATGGACTGTAGAGTCCATAGGGTCGCACGGAGTCGGACACGACTGAGCGACTTTCACTTTTCACTTTATGACCAAGACTTTTCACTCCTTTTTGTGTGTTTTCATATCCTTTCATCTGTCAGTACAAATTAAAACACATTTTGGAGTAAGGAACTTAACTGAAACTTGACTCTTTAGAGAGTCAAAGTTAAAAAAAAGTAAACTGAAAAAGGAGTCAGCATATAGAACATTATGGGAATGTATTTGAGATTTGTTCAGTGTTTATTAGACATGTAAAATTATGATGAAATTGGCCTTCGACAAATCAGTTTTGTTTTGTTTTCTTAGTCTTTAGATGTCAGAGACTGAGAGCAAAGAATAGATGGATGAATGGACAGACACCCGAAAGGGAATGGAATTTTGGGGGGTGATCTGAGTCCAGATGAAGTGGTTTTTTGGGTGTAGAAGAGGAGGAGATCTTTCTTGGTATCCAGCACCCAGACAGGAGTCTCCTGGGCCTTGTTATGCGCGTGGGGCTCTTTTGTTATGTAGGAAGGACTTGTGGCTGGTAGAAGCTTCATCTTTGGCCTCAGGAGGGTGGCCTCCCGGCTTCCTAGGTGGTCTTCACTGGGTTGCCTTCCTGGGCTTCACTGGGTTGATGAAGGACTAGCCAGAGAAGGGGACTGTGAACCAGAGAATGGTGATCCCCAGGGTGGGGGCTGTGAGTGCAACAGCAAAGTCAAGGGCACTTGGAATGAGACAGATTTGAGTTTGAATCTAATCTCTGTCTCTTCATAGCAGTAAGATTTTTGGATGCAGAACTTCACCTGTTCATTCTCCAGTTTTCTTATCTGCAAAATGGGGCTAAAACGGCACATAAGGAACAGATTCTTAGGTGAAAATGTTTAATTGCTTATGTTAAAAATGTATTTCCATCTTGGAACACTGTCAGGAATCAATATAGGATAGCAGTGATGGCTGTTTAGTACCTTTGGCGTTATTGAAATTATAATGGAATAAAAATGGTAACAACAAAATGGCAGAGGGTCAGAGCCCCACTGAAGATTTAAAGGTGTAACCAAACAAAGGTGAGACCCAGTTAGACAGTGTCCAGATAGTAAGGATGGGCTCAGACTAGCTCTTTGACATCTCCGGGTGTTCAGGATCAGATTTCAAATACACTAGTTCCCTAATGCAGGAATACTCCTTAATATTATTGTTTAAGTGACTTTATTATTTCTCATAGTGTATAGTGAAGAATTTAACCTTGCCTACACTTACTCCTTGGAAGGAAAGTTATGACCAACTTAGGTAGCATATTCAAAAGCAGAGACATTACTTTGCCAACAAAGGTTCGTCTAGTCAAGGCTATGGTTTTTCCTGTGGTCATGTATGGATGTGAGAGTTGGACTGTGAAGAAGGCTGAGTGCCAAAGAATTGATGTTTTTGAACTGTGGTATTGGAGAAGACTCTTGAGAGCCCCTTGGACTGCAAGGAGATCCAACCAGTCCATTCTGAAGATCAGCCCTGGGATTTCTTTGGAAGGAATGATGCTGAAGCTGAAACTCCAGTTCTTTGGCCACCTCATGCGAAGAGTTGACTCATTGGAAAAGACTCTGATGCTGGGAGGGATTGGGGGCAGGAGGAGAAGGGGACAACAGAGGATGAGATGGCTGGATGGCATCACTGACTCGATGGACGTGAGTCTGAGTGAACTCCGGGGGTTGGTGATGGACAGGGAGGCCTGGCGTGCTGCAATTCATGGGGTCACAAAGAGTCAGACAGGACTGAGTGACTGAACTGAACTGAACTGAACTGAGGAAGTCTAGTCTTGATTTTTTTTTTTTTACTCCTAGGAGGTGATCTAATGGAATGTGTTTGGGTCTTCCCTGGTGGCTCAGATGGTAAAGCGTCTGTCTAAAATGTGGTAGACCCGGGTTCGATTCCTGGGTTGGGAAGATCCCCTGGAGGAGGAAATTGCAATCCACTCTAGAACTATTGCCTGGAAAATCTCATGGACAGAGGAGCCTGGTAGGCTACAGTCCATGGGGTTGCAAAGAGTCGGACACAACTGAGCGACTTCAATTTGGGTCACACAGGATGATATAACAATATGATTTAGGATGAGGGATGATCACACATGAGGATCAGCCATGCCAGAAAGACCAACAGTGTGATGTGGTGTGGGATGGAGGCTTTGGGTCGTACCCAGTGGAGATGGGAGACAGATGAGTGGCATGGGCCATTAGTCATGCTTGCATAATGGAACCACCAAAAAACTGGACATTGAGGCTAAGGGAATGTTCTTGGTTGACAGTATGCCATGAGGGCTGTTGCACATGGATGCCCCCAGAGTAATGCGTCCTTATTCTGTGGAGAGAAAACAATGGAAGGTTCCCTTTTTGTCCTTTTCCTGGACTCTGGCCTTGGCATCTCTTCTGATTGACTGATCCTAGTTTGTATCCTTTCCCTGTATCATCTGTAACCATGGGCATTCCAGCTTTCAGTAAGTGTGAGGTTTTTCTAGTCAATTACCCAACGTTAGGCTGGTGGTAGCTGACTCATTTGAAAAGACCCTGATGCTGGGAAAGATTGAGGGCAGAAGGAGAAGGGGGCGACAGAGGATGAGATGGTTGGATGGCATCACCGACTCAATGGACATGGGTTTGGGTAAACTCTGGGAGTTGGTGATGGACAGGGAGGCCTGGCGTGCTGTGGTTCATGGGGTGGCAAAGAGTTGGACACGACTGAGTGACTGAACTGAACTGAACTGAGGCTGTGATAGGTTTATTTGTTTTTATTTTCTTTGGTTGTTTTTTGCCTTTTTTAAAAAAAAAATTTCATCAATAACTCAATTTATTTAAAAGAATAGGAATAATTACATACGCCAATTGACATTACCAAACAATTTTAGAGTAATTAGCTCTAGAACAAGGAATAAAAGAAACATTGTTAATTAGCCCCTATGTGTCTGTGTATTTTCTCTCCCCTTTTGAAATAACAAACAAACAAAAGAACTAGATACTATAGTGAAAATACAATCACAGTTTCTCGCAAATACAATTAAAAGTGTGCATGACCTGGTGATAACTGAAGCCCAGCAAGCTGGCAAACACAGTTGATAGCAGAAGTGAGAGCAGTCTTGGGGACCATGCCCTCAAACTTTGCAGTTGGCCTGAACCCTCACATGTAATAAGCTTAAATACATCCATGATGCCATCATTAAGAGAGTTGCTGTTTTATTCTGGTGAACATCTTTATACATGTGAATATTTGCAAACCTTGTACATACTCACAGTAATATAATTTTAAGAACGTTTTACCCTAAACAGTTCTCCACCTTATTAAATATTCTTCAAAACAGAACATTTAAGGACAATGTAATATCCCATAGATATCTTGTAACATAGTTAATCCTTACCTAGTTGTCATGTATTTAAGTTATTTACAGTTTTCACTAATTATTATTCATTATTTTAATTGATTCTGGGATGAGCATCCTTGTAATTAATCCTCCACACAGATGCATGGTTATATCCTTAGGATACATTGCTAGAAGTGCAGTTGTTGGGCTGCCTTCATTCTGCCAAGCTCCCTTTGGCTGGGTGGGGCTGGCCTGGGGTGCCAACATCTGGACAAGAGCAGTACATGGTTCCTGGAGCTCTAGAACCTTGGAGCTCTAGAACAACTGAATTCTCAGACCTCAGCAAACCCAGTGACCCAGAAGGCTTGTTCATGTTGAGTACAAGTCACATTGACTGTGCACTGTATTTTATGACCATTTATAAGAAAAGTTATTCAGATTCAGAGTCTGAATCTGGTCTCTAACAGTGGTTTTTAGGGGCAATTTTAATGGAAAGTTCTACTTTTTGAGTAGAGTCAGCCAATTAACCTTTTGCTTCTTAATGATTTGCTTTTATTTTTCTCATTGGTGGAATTTTATTTTTATTTTTTAGTTGGTCAAACATTCTTATGTTATACCATTTTATTTTTATTTATTTATAACATTTAAAAAGGTTACTTTCCATGTACAGTTATGACAAAATATTGGTTATATTCCCTTGATGTACGATCCATCCTTGAGCCTATCTTACACCAACAGTCTGTACCTCCCACTCCCCTCAGTTCAGTTCAGTTCAGTCGCTCAGTCGTGTCTGACTCTTTGCGACCCCATGAATCGCAGCACGCCAGGCCTCCCTGTCCATCACCAACTCCCATACTCCTGTATTAATGTTTTGTTTTTAGCATCTTCAGGTTGTTTTGGCTTCACAAACCTAAGTCTCCCTGGGGAGACAGAGGCAGTTACTTTCTGTCCCTTACTGTCGTTGGTGTGAATATGCATAGAGTAAACTCAGTCATGGTAGTGGCTTGTGTCTCATCTGCTTCAGGGCTCAGATGGCAGCCCAGGACTGAGGCCTGTCCCTTGACAGAATACACCTTTGAGAAACTTTCCTCCATCCTTGCTTTGTCAAGTTAGTTGCTGTGTGCTATGTGCTAAATCGCTTCAGTCATGCCCAACTCTTTGGGACTCCGTGGACTGTAGCCCGCCAGTCTGCTGTGTCCATGGGATTCTCCAGGCAAGAATACTGGAGGGGGGTGCCGTATCCTTCTCCCAGTTAGTTGTTAGCATCCCATGAAAAGTTTCTGAAGTGTGGAGTCCAGCTACTGAAAGGAATGAGCTTGGGAAACTCTCCCTCCATCTAACTCTAGGTTGCAGAAGTTTATGTTCCTGAAATTTCATTTCAGTTCTGGGAGAGAAGGTGAATGAACAAAGAGGGAAAAGCGGAGAGCTATGCCAACTTCACATCAGGCAGTTTTCGGCTGCTTTTTCTCTAGACCATTAGTTTATTGATGGTGGGTTGTCTTTCCAGCAAATCTCTTTTGATTGCAACTGTATAATGAAGACGTGTTTTAGTGTTCTCCTAGCTCCAGGGGAAACTCACCAGGGGTCCTTTCATTTCCACAGAAGTATCAATGCCGAGGCTGATTCATCTTGATTTTTAGAGCCATCATTCCATCTTGAGGGTTTATGACTACTCTGAGCCATTGTAAAGGGGATTTGTCCATGTGAGGTGATTCAGATGGTGCTAAGCCAAGTCTTGGGATAGAGACAGGTTTCTTTTTATTCAGGATGCTGGCTGCTGTCCTTACCAGATGTCCAGGAGAAGAGTCATTAACATGGTGAGGCCTAGTGCTCACTTGGATGATAGAAGGCAGACATGGGCTTCAGCTTTTATCCCCAAGAGCCTCCAGATCCAGGTACCCTAGCTTCTTGCCCTGATCCATGACACCAGGCCAGTGTTGACCTTCAGGAGAGTTCTGGAGAATGCCTGGATCCTGTTTGATGCCAAACCCAGCCTCTATAAGCTGGCACTGAAATAAATCTCAGAGACAGAGTTTTGGGTGGGGTCTTCCTTTGTGGCTCAGATGGTAAAGAATCCACCTGCAACGTGGGAGATGTGGGTTTGATCCCTGGATTGAGAAGATCGCCTGGAGAAGTGAATGGCTACCTGCTCCAGTATTCTTGCCTGGAGAATTCCATGGACAGAGGAGCCTGGTGGGCTATAGTCCATGGGGTCAAAAAGAGTCAGACATGACTGAGCCCACCAGGCTCCTCTATCGGTGCTCAGCCTTCTTCACAGTCCAACTCTCACATCCATACATGACCACAGGAAAGACCATAGCCTTGACTAGACGAACCTTTAGGCAAAGTAATGTCTCTGCTTTTGAATATGCTCTCTAGGTTGGTCATAACTTTCCTTCCAAGGAGTAAGCGTCTTTTAATTTCATGGCTGCAGTCACAATCTGCAGTGATTTTGGAGCCCAGAAAAATAAAGTCTGACACTGTTTCCACTGTTTCCCCATCTATTTCTCATGAAGTGGTGGGACCAGATGCCATGATCTTAGTTTTCTGAATGTTGAGTTTTAAGCCAGCTTTTTCACACTCCTCTTTCACTTTCATCAAGAGGCTCTTTAGTTCTTCACTTTCTGCCATAAGGGCAGTGCATCTACGTATCTGAGGTTATTGATATTTCTCCCAGCAGTCTTGATTCCAGCTTGTGCTTCATCTAGTCTGGCATTTCACATGATGTACTCTGCATATAAGTTAAATAAGCAAGGTGATATATACAGCCTTGACTTACTCCTTTCCCAATTTGAAACCAGTCCATTGTTCCATGTCTAGTTCTAACTGTTGCTTCTTGACCTGCATACAGATTTCTCAGGAGGCAGGTAAGGTGGTCTTGTATTCCCATTTCCTTAAGAATTTTCCACAGTCTGTTGTGATCCACACAGTCAAAGACTTTAGCATAGTAAATGAAGCAGAAGTAGATGTTCTTCTGGAATTCTCTTGCTTTTTCTATGATCCAGCAGATGTTGGCAATTTGATCTCTGGTTCCTCTGCCTTTTCCAAGTCCAGCCTGAACATTTGGAAATTCTCAGTTCATGAACTGTTGAAGCCTAGCTTGGAGAATTGTGAACATTACTTTGGGTGTGCGTTAGTTTGCACAAGGCTTCTCCAAGGGCACTGAACAACTGCCCCAGGGTTGCACTATTGTTTCCTGACTGCTCCTCCTTGTCTCTGCAGCTGTGCCCTTCCCGGATTAGACAGCTGTTTGAACCTGCTTTTTGAGACTCAGGGAAGGGGACACAGACAGGCATCTGTGCTCAGGAGCCCCATGGGGTCCTGCTTGGTTTCATTTTCACTTTCCTGGCTTCCACTCAGGAGAGAAGAGTTCCCCCTATTCTCTCATATCTGCAAGATTATTCCTCTTATATTCCAGTGGAGTTGGCTTCTGTAGGTACCCTGACCATATTCTAACCCTTATGCATCTTCTCCGCTACTTCTCCCCAGCCTGTGGGACTTCTTTGTGGCAGAAGGAAACCTCATTCTCACAGATCAATGAGTATATTCTTCTATGTCTATTGTTTAGCACGGGATTTTGGGTTTTTGAAACTCAAAGGACATAGGCTCTTGAAACTCAGAAAGCCTTTTTTTCTCAAGACTGTAGTCCTTGCCTTGAGCTTCAAAGGAATGTTTTGAACCTCAAAGGCCAAACTGACTCTCTCCTTGGATCCCTGCTAAGAAAAATAAAAAAAAAAAACCTACAGGGAAGACAGTGAGCATAGAATGTTCTAGATATTGAAAGGGTAACAGGTAATACCAGGAACCATAAAAATTCAAATAAAATTTACATCAGCTTCTATTACACAATCCTCAGTTCCAAATTCATTCAAATAAGAAGAGACTCAGAATCCAAATTCAGGTCAGCATTTGCAAAAAACTAGTCCTTTAGTTTGTGTGAACTTCAGTGTGTTCTGAATCTTGTTCAAGGAAAGCAATGGAAAGAGACTAGAGTGATGAGTAACCATTGTCGAGTTTACCCAGGAAGTCAACTGAGCATTTTATTTACATTTTAAATATTTAATTTTATTTTTTATCGGCTATCTGCATGCCAAGGGCTGACTCATTTAAGAAGACCCTGATACTGGGAAACACTGAGGGCATGAGGAGAAGGGGGTGACAGAGGATGAGATGGTAGGATGGCATCACCAACTCAGTGGACACAAGTTTGAAAAACTCCGGGTGATATGAAGGCGCAGGGGAGCCTGGTGTGCTGCAGTTGGGGTCGCAAAGAGTCGGACATGACTTAGCGACTGAACAACAGTCTGCATGAAATCTTAATTGTGGCACACAGGATCTTCATCGAGGTGCGTGGCACTGGTTTCCCCGTGGCATGTTGGATCTCAGTTCCCCAACCAGGGATCAAAGCCCCATCCCCTGCTTTGTAAGGTGGATTCTTAACCACTGGACCATCAGGGAAGTCCCTCAACTGAGCATTTTAGATCCACCATCATATTTTCACAGCAATCATTTAAGTGTTATTGTTCCCATTTTATGAATGGGAAAACTGAGATTAATTTTTATGGATGGGAAAAAAGAGATCAGTTACATGCTTAGTTAATGATGGAACTAAAAATCAAAACTATTGAGAGCCATATTTTTAAGTCATGTGAAAAGAAGTGGAGGGAATGAAGGAGGGTCAATACTTGAGGAAAGTTGAAAGGAAAAAAAAGAGAAATTGAAGGGCTCTCAGTGCAAGGTTGTTGTACCTGTGTCTCTCTTTACCAGGAGTGCTCTTCCCTCATATCTTTTAAGGGTGGGTTCTTTCATTATTCAAGTTTCAGAATGAAATATTATAGAGATCATTATCGATCACCAAGCTAATCACCCACCACGTACACACACGCATACACCTGCTAGAACATATTTTGGTGACTTCTCTTTTGAGCTTCCCTGGTGGCTCAGATGGTAAAGAATCTGCCAGCAGTGCAAGAGACCCAGGTTCGATCCCTGGGTTGGGAAGATCCCCTGGAGAAGGGAATGGCTACCCACTCCAGTATTCTTGCTTGGAGAACCCCATGGACAGAGGAACCTGGCGGGCTACAGTCCTCAGGATTGCAAAGAGTCAGACAGGACTGAGCGACTAACACTTCACTTCACTTCTGGTGGCTCGAGTGGCTAAGAATCTGCCCGCCAGTTCAGGAGACTCAGGTTTGATCCCTGGATCTGAAAAATCCCCTGGAGAAGGAAATAGCAACCCTCTCCAGTATTCTTGCCTTGCCAAAGAACCTAGTGGGGCTACAGACCTTGGGATGGCAAAAGAGTTGAACACAACTGAGCAACTAAACAACAAAATTTTAGATTTTAAAGAGCTTTACCTCCTCTGGAATCATCTTTTCATTTATTGATGTTCATATGTGTCTGCTGTCTGTCTCCCCTTTCTAGGCCCTCTGGAGCACAGGTATTTTGTGGCCCCTTGTTTATCCCTGGTATTTAGAATAGTGCAGGGCTCAGGAAAGCCTGCTCGATAAATGTATTTGAACGAGTTTGGTTGAGTGAGAAGGAGTGATCAGAAAGACAAGGATGAGAAAAGCCCCATCTTGCATATCTCTAAACCACATTTCCGAATAAAAATGACAAAATTAACCACTCATTACTTTTCAACCTGGACATCAGAAGCTGCTTAGGAAGGTCTGGCTGGCTTGCTTTGGCGCTGCCTCTTTAAGTGAGGATCAGAGAGCACCTTTTAATGTTTAGCTTCATTTGTTTATCAAAGACAGTGGAGCCTTTGTCCTGTCTCACAGCTGGGATTTGGCAGGATGGGAACTTCCTTGGTCTTGAACTTCAGAGGAGCCACATGTAGCTAAAACAGTAGCTTTTCAACTCTGAAATAATCCAGGAATGTGAAAATTCTGCGAAGACACTCTTAAGAGGAGGTAGAATTGGAAATTTCAAATTAGCTGGTTTCTGAAGCCCTTTATGAAGCTCGGAAGACAAGCTTCAGCCCATTTCACAAATTAACGCTTCTTTGGAGAATTTAAAGTACACCTGCCCTTGGGTTCTTCCCACTAAACACTTCATGGGTATCATGGAAGGAGGGCATCTTAAAGTCAGATGCTCTAGCTCCTTCTTCTAGGTTTTGTCCTTAAACTTGACTTATTTGGGTGCCAACGTCACAGATTTTTTTCATATCCAAGCACCACCTGCAGTTACTATAGGAAATTATATGTATAATATTATTTTATGTTATATATGTAATATAGACATGTATCACCCATATATGTGTAAATATCTGTGCATTTACTTGTGCACACATCTAACACTTACTTGTGTGCATGCAGTGTTTTAATTCGTTTTAGTTGTGTCTAACTCTCTGTGATCCAATGGACTATATAGCCCGCCAGGCTCCTCTGTTCTTGGGATTCTCTAGGCAAGAATACTGGAGTGTGTTGCCATGCCTTCCTCCAGGGGATCTTCTGGATCCAAGGATTACACCCGAGTCTCTTACTCCTCCTGTATGGATGGGCGAGTTCTTTACCACTAGCATCACCTGGGAGCATTTACTTAATATCTCTAATTATTTTGACTCTGCATTTAAATGAAGATTTGACATTTATATAAATAGAAAAGAAACCAAAGGTATCACTAACCTGAAGTAGAAGGGAATTATAAACATAATATGAGAGGAAAACAATATTATTAATGCTGTGCCTTTTAAAAATGAGAGATTAGTAAATATTAGGTGTTAAAGACATATGATTAATGATCATTAGACTTTCCTTGTTTAAAGTTATCAGAAGGAATGGAGGAAATTTGAGGAGTGTGTTTTCTGCTGTGTGTTTTAACAGTCGGCTGCTATATTTATGTATCCCTTAACAAGATCTGGAAAACCTCTGAAATAATCACTGTTTGCCCAGAACATCGGGAACCACTTCATTATTCAAATCTGCAGTCCTGTCTCTAACACGTGGCCAAGTTATCATCAGACCCATCTTGATCATCTGCTCTGAAGGAAGCTCAGTTTTCTGACGAAGCCTGTTCCAAGATTTGTCTCTTTAGGGTGAGGAGGTCCTAGAACAATAGAGTCTGAGTGGAGTGACAAGCAATCAAGTCCTTAGGAACCTCTGAGAAGACAGGCTATTTCAGGCAAATGGAACAGCATTTAACAAGACAGAAGGAAAGAGACAGCATGACCTATTTTAGGGAAATCACAAGTAGTTGATTCAGTATGTCTGGATCCACATAAAATGCTGATGGGAAGGTGGTGAGAGGTGAGTTGGGGGGTGGGGGACAGACCAGACCCCCGGGAAGCAGCAAGCCAGGCTCCTAAACTTTTGACTTCAGCTTTGGCAGCAGCCAAGTGCTTGCTGCCACCTCTGCACTGGTATTTATGCATCCTGTTTGGGTGGTCACAGCATTCCCTTCTAGAAGAAGTCTATTTTTTCTGCATGCATATATTGATACATTTTAGGGGTAGGAGGGAGGGGTATGAGAGCTTCCAGCATTTTGTTTTGTATCATGGGATATGCAGGCTGAGGGGAAAGATGAGTTTCTGGAGCTCACAAAAGGGAATTTGTAAAAGATTGGGCAGCTCAAGAGAAAAAGTCTTTTGCAGGTAGAATTTCCATTAGGGCAATAACAGAGGTGACTGATGGGAGATTTGATGACATTTCTGCTCTCAAGGCAGAAGCAGCACTGTGACAGTGATGGGGCTCGTAGTGTTGATTTAGGAGTTGTGGGGACACCACCAAGGGGGTGGGGAGGTGATGAGGAAGGGGAGGTAACTGATTGGGGTGCATTAGTAAACCAGCTATCACACTGGGGGCCTAAAACTCAATCCTGTAAATGAGGTTTAAAAATGCCTCCAAATCGACTTCCCTGGTGGTCCAGTGGCTAAGACTTCTTCCAATGCGAGGGGCCTAGGGTTTGATCCTTGGTTGGGGAACTAAGATCCCACGTGCCACACAACCAAAAAACCAAAATATAAAGCAGAAGCAGTATTGTAACAAAGTCTATAAAGGCTTTCAAAATGGTTCACATAACAAAAATGCCCCTGAATCAGCCTTACCAAAGAGTGAGTAAATGGTGAAGGAAGGTCTGCTCAATTCCCAGGCATTTCCGATTTGTCACGGGCATGGGCAAAGCAGAATTCTGAAGCCTGGGACATCTTTCCCAGGAAGATGGAGGCTCTGACTGCTGAAAGTCTGAATGGACTACATGGACATGGTGGGGAGTTTGAGAGGGTGTGTGAGAGTCATCAGCACCTGCCATCTTGGTTTGGGACATTGTATCTGCTTTCTCAGCTTCCTGGGTGGCTCAGTGGTAAAGAACTCACTGGCCAATGCAGGAGATGCCAGAGATGTGGGTTTGATCCCTGTGTCAGGAAGATCCCCAGGAGAAGGAAGTGTCAACCCGCTCCAGTATTCTTGCCTGGAACATTCCATGGACAGAGAACCCTGGCAGGCTACAGTCTATGGGGTCACAAAGAGTTGGACACAGCTGAGCACACACACACACACACACACACCCCTACCTGCTTTCCCAGGAATCATGTTCAGTTTTCCACAGTGTGCTGTATGTTCTTAATATATTGAAAAGTTGAATCTGATTTGAGGATGTGACTGATTGCTGAGTGTAGCCTTCAACTGGGCTCCCCAGGGAGCTGATGCTGTCCAAGCAAATCTGCCTCATCTTGGACATACAGCGACCTTGGAGTCATGAGGTCTTTCTTACTTGCAGTGATGAAAACTTAATTTGAATTGGCTTAAGACCAAGAAAAACTGAACATACAGATCTTGGACTTGGAAAATCCAGGGAATGATCTTCACGGGCTTCCCAGGTGGCTCAGACAGTAAAGAATCTGCCAGCAATGCACGAGACCTGGTCTGCAGATCAGATCATCCCTGATCTGGGAAGATCCCCTGGAGAAGGGAATGACAGCCCACTCCAGTATTCTTGCCTAGAGAATTCCATGGACAGAGCAGCCTGGCAGACTACAGTCCATGGGTTCACAAAGAGTCAGACAGGACTGAGTGACTCACTCACACACACAGCTTGATTCTAGGAGCTCCAGTGACCTAATCAGGTTTTTGATATGTCTTTCCATCTCTTATCTCTGTCTTTCTCTGGGCTGATTCTGTTCTCTTATGATAATAAGATGATTTTCCACAAGCTTTTAAGTTTTCCTCCTGTCTTCCCACCCACTTCAGTGGTAAGAAGACTTATTTAATCTTTTTTTAACAATAAATTTCAAGACTGACTCACTCTGGCCCTGACTGGTCTTTGTGGGTCAAGTGTGCATCCTGGAAGCACACTGGGGTCAAGATGCTGTTTAGCTCTGATTGGACAAGGTGAGTTAACATGCCTGCCTACCCTTAGAGCTAAAGGTGGGCTAAATCCCACCCAAATCTCATGGACTTAGAAGTAGAAAAGGGGCTGTTCCCTGACATAAAGTGGATGCTATTGATAGTAAAGGAGTTGAATGGATGCTATTCAAGTGGAAATAAAAGCTTTCCTCTGCAATCAAGAAAAAGCAACCAGCAAGATCCTTGGAGACCTGGAAGCTCAGGCTTTAAGGACCTAATGCAAAACCAGCATCTTAGGCTACTATGCCCCCACCCTGGACCCAATTTTGTTAACTGTCCCCCTTCCTGAACTAGACATATGGCTTATCTGGCTGATAGATGAGGGTCTCTGGGTATCCACAGCACTGGATTTCTGTTGACTGCTCTAACCTTGAGCTACTGGCTTTATTGGCAGTATTTAACACAAATCTGTTTTCCATCCTTGTCAGATCTCACTTCAATATGTGCCACAGGAGAAGTCGAATGCTAAATCGATTTCTTTAATGGGGAGTGCTCTGCAGCGGATAGCAACCCTTCTGGAGATGCATTAGTCGGATTACAATTGAATCTTTTCTCACTGGCTTTTATGGACTTTCCTGTCTGCCAGAAGGGTGGAACTCTGATATCATTTGCCTAAATTTTCTTCTTTTATTTTAGACCAGAAATTAAGAAGGTCAGGGCTCCCACCTCCAGCCCCTAGGTCAGACGCTGGGTCTTCCAATCACTAGACTGACCAGAGAAGATTGAAATGTAGTAACCAGTGTCTTGAGATGGCAGGGAATGATGAGTGTAAAGTGTTTCTTAGCAACAAGGGGCTGGAATTGTGTGGTAAAGACTTGGGAATCTGGGAGTTGGCCTGCTTGCTTCTCTGTGGGATTTTTTGTTGCTGTGGTTGAGTTGCTCAGTCGAGTCCCACTCTTTGCGACTCCATGAGCTATAACCTGCCAGGCTCCTGTCAGTGGAATTACCTAGACAAGAATACTGGTCTGGGTTGCCATTTCCTTCTCCAGGGAATCTTTCTGACCCAGGGTTGAACCCATGTCTCCTGCATTGCAGGGGGATTTTTATCACTGAGCTACCTGGGAAATGCTTATGGGATTTTAGGGATTATTAATACTGTAGTTTGAGATCATTTGGTGGTTTTTGTAGAATATAGTTAAGCGTGCTTATTTCTGTTTGATAGTGACCCATTCCATTTCTGTGTATAATAACAACTGTAATGGTCATTTTTGGGGTGAAGGGTATTATGTGCTGGGCTCTCTGCATTATCTCACTTAGCACTCACAACAACCCCATGACATGGGTCTTATTATCCCTCTCTGCTGATGACAGCATGGAAACCTACTTGTTCACCGCTTGCCTGAGGTCACATGACTAATATTATTGCTGAACACTGGGACCTGTGTTTATGTATCTGTTTGAGGCTAAAAGCGTGTTCTTTTAAAAGCCATCCTAAAAGAACATGAGAAGCCATTGTACACTCGTCAAAGGTGGATATCATACTATCAGGGCCCTGGAATGTGACACAGAGAAATAAAAACTGGAGGGTTCTGGCCAACATAAATCCTCTGTGTTGGCCACACCCGCTGTAGCAACTCAGGAGGAAGGACCATTTTTTCCCTAGATATATTTAGGATAAAAGACGTATTCCTAAAGTAGAGGAAATCTGGACCAGACTCATTGGAACATCAAGTGGATTCTTTCTCTGCCTGGAGAAAAACTCAGTGGTTTTTCCATCTTGGAATCCATAATTTATCTTGTTTTCTACCTTTCAAGATATGAACTCTCAGGGGACACCAAGGCAGCTTAACACAACTGCATGACTGAAAATGACTTACTGTCTCTGAGCCCTCTGTGTAATGGAATCAACATTACTAATTACATAAGTTAAATTATGA
Source organism: Bos mutus (assembly GCF_027580195.1). NCBI lineage: Eukaryota > Metazoa > Chordata > Mammalia > Artiodactyla > Bovidae > Bos > Bos mutus. The sequence goes on along the minus strand of NC_091641.1, from coordinate 18,498,229 downwards.
GGGTTAAATTCAGTAATGTACATTAGGGATTTCATCAATGTCGATTGCTGCTATTCTTTTAAGGGCATTTACATTTCATTTTTATTGAGAAATAATTGGCATGCATCAATGTGTAAGTTGAAGGTATACAGCATGGTGGTTTGATTTACATATATTGTGAGATGTTTATCACAATAGGTTTAATTAACATCCATCATCTCATATGGATACAATAAAGAGAAAAAATTCTCCTTGTGATGAGAACTCTTAGGATCATATCTCTTAAGAACTTTCCTTTATATCATATAGGAGTGTTTTATTTTTAAAATGTTTTTATTTATTTGTTTGGCTGTACTGGATCTTAGTTGCAGCATGTAGGATCTAGTTCCCTAATCAGGGATCCAACCCAGGCCCTCTGCATTGGAAGTGTGGAGTCTTAGCCACTGGGCCACTGGGGAAGTCCCAGGAGTGTTTATTTTATTGACGTATAGTTGATTTACAATATCATATTAGTTTCAGGTGTACAACATAGTAATTCAACATTTAAAGACAATGCTCCATTAGACAGAGAAGGCACTGGCGACCCACTCCAGCGCTCTTGCCTGGAAAATCCTATGGATGGAGGAGCCTGGTGGGCTGCAGTCCACGGGGTCACTAAGAGTCGGACACGACTGAGCGTCTTCACTTTCACTTTTCACTTTCATGCATTGGAGAAGGAAATGGCAACCCACTCCAGGTCTCTTGCCTGGAAAATCCCATGGATGGAGGAGCCTGGAAGGCTGCAGTCTATGGGGTCTCGAAGAGTCGGACACGACTGAGTGTCTTCACTTTCACTTTTCACTTTCATGCATTGGAGAAGGAAATGGCAACCCACTCCAGGTCTCTTGCCTGGAGAATCCCAGGGACGGGGGAGCCTGGTGGGCTGCCATCTATGGGGTCCCACAGAGTCAGACATGACTGACGAAACTTGGCAGCACCAGCAGCAGCTCCGTTAAAAGTTATTATAAAATAAAGGCTCTAATTCCCTGTGCTGTATAATATTTAATATATCCTGTTGTCTATCTCTTTTATACATAGTAGTTTGTATCTTAATCCCATACCTGTCTTCTCCCACTTTCCTCTCCTCACTGATAACCACTAGTTTGTTTTCTGTATCAGTTCATTTCTGTTTTGCTGTATGCATTCATGTGTTTTATTTTTTTTAGATTCCACATATAAATGATATATAGTGTTTATTTTCTATATCTGACTTATTTCATTAATATCCTGTAGGTTTATCCACCCTGCTGCAAATGGCAGAATTTCATTCTTTATTATGGCTGAATAATATTCCACTGTTTATATATAACAACATCTTCTTCATTCATCTGTCTGTTGATGGACATTTAGTTGTTTCCATGTCTTGGCTACTGTAAGTAGTGCCGCTTTGGCCATTGGAGTACATGTATCTTTTTTAATTAGTGGTTTTGTTTTTTCCATATATAAACTCGGAGAGGAATTTCTGGATCATATTAGTAGTTCCATTTTTATTCTTTTGAGCAACTTCCATAATGTTTTCCCTAGTTGCTGCACCCATTGACATTCCCATGAACAATGTATAAGGTTTTCATTTCTGACATCCTTGCCAACATTTGTTATTTGTATTCTTTTTAATGATAGCCATTCTGACAGGTGTGAGGTGGTATCTCATTTTGATTTACATTTCTCTAATAATTGGTGGTGTTGAGCATCTTTTCATGTACCTGTTATCTGCCTGTATGTCTTCTTTGGAAAAATGTTTATTCAGATCTTCTGCCCATTTTTTTTGATTGCATTGTTTTTTTTAATATTGAGTTGCATGATCTGTTTACATATTTTGGATATTAACCTCTTGTCAGTCTTATCATTTGCAAATATTTTCTTCTATTCTATAGGTTCTCTTTTTCTTTTGTCGATGATTTCTTTGGGTGTGCAAAATCTTTTAAATTAGGTTCCACATTTTGTTTTTATTTCTTTTGCTTTAGGAGAACAAAGCCAAAAAATATTGCTATGATTTGTGCCAAAGAATGTTCTACCTATGTTCTCTTAGAGGAGTTTAATAGTTTTAGGTCTTCAATCCATTTTGAGTTTGTTTTTGTATATGCTGTGAAGAAATGTTCTAATCTCATTATGTTTTACATGTAGCTGTCCAGTTTTCCAAGCACCATTTTTGAAGAGACTTTTTTCCCATGGTATATTCTTGCTTCTTTTGTCATAGATTAATTGACCATAGGTGTATGGGTTTATTTCTCATCTTTCTGTTCTGTCCCATTGGTCTATATGTCTGTTTTTGTGCCAGTACTATCTGTTTTGATTACTGTAGCTTTGTAATATAGTCTGAAGTCTGAGAGAATCATATCTCTAGCTTTGTTCTTTCTTCTCAAAATTGCTTTGTCAATTCAGGGTCTTTTGTGGTTATGGATTTTAGGATTATTTTATACAATCTGCCACTCTATGCCTTTTGATTGGAGCATTTAGTCCATTGATATTTAAAATAGTTATTGATAAGTATGTATGTACTCTCATTTTATTACTTGTTTTCCTGTTTTTTTTTTTTTTTTTGTAGTTCCTCTCTGTTCATTTCTTCTTTTCATTTCTTCCCTTGCATTTGACTATTTTCTTTTGTAATATGCCTGTCTGTTTCTTTTTTTTTTTTTTTTGTCTACTGTAGTTTATTGATTTGTGGTTACCATTGGAGTTCATGTATGTTGACCTATATCATCTTATTTTAAACTGACAGCAATTTAAGTTCAAACACGTTCTAAAATCTCTACACTTTTACTCCTCTCCCTCACATTTTTTAATGTTATATTTTATATCTTCATGTTATCCCTTAACTGTTTATTGTATTTATAATTGCTATTAGAATTTTTTTTTATTTTAATCTTCCTATTGCCTTATTTAAATGGTTGATTACTACATATTTGTCCTTCCTAGTGGGGTTTTCCCCTTCCTATGGATTTTTGCTTCTTTTCCACTTAGAAAAAATCCTTTAACTGTTATTTTAGGATAGATTTAATATTGCTGAATTATTTTAGTTTTTGCTTGTCTGGGAAGTTCTTTCTCTCTCCTTCAATTCTAAACTATATTCTTGTTGGACCAAGTATCCTAAGTTGCAGGTTTTATCCCTTCAGCACTTTAAATATATCCCTTCTGGACTGTAAAGTTTCTGCAAAAATATCAACTGATAGCGTTTTGGGGGGTTCCCTTGCATATGAAGGAGGAGAGAGAAAAACTCTTTGTTTTTCTCTTACTGTCTTTAGAATTTTCTGTATTCTGATGTTTTAATTATGATGTGTCTTGATGTGGGTCTGTTTGGTTTCATCTTTTTGTGACTCTGTGTCCTTCCTGTACCTGAATATCTGTCTCTTTCTTCAGGTTTGGGAATTTTCCAGCCCTAATTTCCTCAAATCATTTTGATCCCCTTCTCTTCTCCTTCTGGGACTCCTATAATGTGAATGTTGGCATGCTCATTATTATTCCAGAGATCTCTTAAACTGTTCTCATTTTTTTGAAATTTGTTTTTCTTTTTGCTATTCCATTTGGGTGATTTCCATTATTCTATCTTCCAGATCACTTTTGTGTTCTTCTGTATCACTTAGTCTGCTATTCAGTCCTTCTAGTGTTTTTTTATTTTGGTTATTGAATTCTTCATTTCTGGGGCATTTTTATATTTTCTAGTTCCTTGTTAAAAAATTCACTTTATTCATCTATTCTTTTCCCTAGTTCAGGTAACATTCTTATTATGAATGTTTGGAATTCTTTATTTGATAAATTATTGATTTCTGCTTCATTATTTATTTTTCCAGGAATTTTCACTTGCTCTTTTAATTGAGACCAATTCCTCTACCTTCTCATTTTGCTTAACTCTGCCTCTAATTAGGAAGTGGCAATCTGCTCCAGTATTCTTACCTGGAAAATTTCATGCACACAGGAACCTGGCAGACCACAGTCCACGGGGTCACAAAGAGTCAGACACAACTGAGCGACTGAGCACACGTGAATTTAGGTGAAGCAGTTTCCTAGTACTGTCTTGAAAGGGTGTTCTTGTGTGACAGCATCCCCATACATACTGTATTCCCAGTGCTTTCGGTGAGAAATCTGGATTTGATGTGGACACAAGTCATGTCTTTCCCCAGAGTTTGCTGGCAGCTCTCACTTCTGGTGGAGTGAGGTTGGAGATGGAGAGGCTAGAGCTGGAGTTGGGTATGAGACCGGGTTTCCCCTCTGCTCAGTGGCTGTTAGTGCCTTATCAGGGTGGGGTCTTATCTCAAGTTGCTGGAGCACAAGATTTGAGGGTTGGGCCCAAGGTGACTCTGTTCCCCTTAAGTGTGTGTCTTCTCCTCTCTGCCCAAGGTGACTCAGTTCTCCTTAAGTGTGTATTTTCTCCTCTCCCAGCACTGGGATCCTTGTTCCACAGAGAGGGAGCATAAAAGGAGGGTGGGGGTAAGGAGCTATGTCAGCTCTCAGCTTGTGTCAGCCGCAGACAGAGGTCTGAGCTGACTCCGTTGCATCCCTTTCTCTGCTCAGATGTAACCCCGAGTCCAAATTCTCTTTGTCCCTCATAGCCAATCAGCCCCCACAACTTCTGCCTCTCCTACTGTGTTGTGGAGCCACACTGCAGGGCAGGTGGGGCCCACACTGCTCCTCGATGTGTATCAGGGCATGAGCTATGGCAGAGCAGCTGACATCAGAGAACTGGGCTGCTTCTGATGCCCTGTGTGAGTAAGTCCATGTCCCGCCCAGGCTCTGCCCCAGGACCAGGTCACCTCTGTGTCCATAGTTGTGTCTCCTTCCTGGTTGGTCATCCCAGATCCAGTGTTGCACTGTTGTGGGGCTGAAGGTTTTCCTTGGTTCTGGCTGGCGCATGGGTCCAGGCAGTTGTGGGAAATGAGTCAACCAGTCGTGAGGTTTTGGTTTGCCCTCTCGGCTCTGCTTGGGGCAGATGAGTGCACACGCTTCTCACCGTGGAGTCCAGGCTTCCCACAGCCTTCCTGTTAGCCCCAGTGGTCCTCCAACCAGCCAAGAGGCCCCATCTCCCCTGGCTAGACCCCAGGAGGGAGGTACCAAATCATCTCCCTTTTCCTTGGAGTGCCCTCCCCTGACCTGATTGCTTCTCTTCCCTTCTTAGTGGATTCTGTGTGGATTTTTCTTGCAGACTTGGTTATAGAGGAGTCATTCTGCTAGTTTAAAGTTTGTTTTCAGTGAGAATTGTTCCACATTGTAGATTTTATCTGATCTGTTCATGCGAGGCAGTGAGCTCCCCATCTTCCTACTCTCTGTCTTGATCAGTCCCTACTATTTTGCTGGGCCTCTGTTTTTACATCTCTCAAATGGAGAAACTGGATTATCTTCATTTCTAACCCATGACTGAGTCATATGAACATGGATGGGTCTGAATGAGAGAGGGAATGAGACAGAAAACAGATGTCTGGACAAGCTCAGAGAGGTCAGGAAGAAGGAGCAAGTTCAGTCTAGCTGGTAACACTTGATGTCATGAAGATCTGGCTAGAGACAAGAGAGATAAGTGAAAGTGGCTGTTGGCACTCAGGAAGTCCAACAAGGAGTGATGGGGTGACATATCGGGCTAGCAGAATATGATGAACCTGTCATTGGATATTAGGGACTGAGCCAGACACTGTTCAGAGGTGGTGCTCTAGGGACAGTATATACAAGGTTGTGGTTGCAGGTAATGTCCTGAATACTATTGCTATGTGACAAACCATGACAAAACCTAGGGACATCCAATGACTATTTTATTAGGCTCACATGTCCTGTGAGTCAGGAATTTGGTGGGCTGACTCTGCCCCTTGATGTCTGGGTCCTCATTTCAGAAGACTCAAGGGTGGGAATGACTCAGTGACTCACAGCAGGAACCATCTGCAGGCATCTCCACTTACATGTCTAGTGATGATGCTGGTTATACCTGGGCCCAGAGCTGGGATGTCAGGCAGAACATCTACAGGTGATAGCTCCCTGTGGTATCTCCATGTGGGCAGTTCAGGCTCCCAAAGCCAACATGGTGCTGGGGATTAAGACTAAGTGTCCCATGAGAGCAAGGCAGAAGTGCATGGTGTTTTTGTTATCAAGCCTCAAAGTCACATAGTGTCACATACTCTAGGCTCAAGGGGAGGAAACACATGCCCGACTCTGTTGTGAGAGGGATGTCAGAGTGACAATGTCAGAAAAGTGTCATCCTTTTGGAATCTAATCTGCCACAGGTGTTTACAATCTAACGAAAGTATTGCAGTGTGAATATTAATAGCACAGGCTCTGGAGCCAGACTGCCTGGCTTCATATCCTGACCCCACCACCTACTAGCTGTATGATGATGGGGAAGTCATTTAAACTTTCCCTGCTCCCGAGAAATGGGACTGCTAACAATATCTGTCTTATTGGATTATTGGGAAGGTTAAAAGAACTAAGAACAAGAAAAGTACTCAGAACAGAGCCTGGAATGTAGTGAACTAAAGGCAAGTGTTTACTATTATTATCATCACTAAGAAGGCTTCCAAGGCAGGAACTCAGGCTTAGGGAACCAGCCAGGAACATTCAGAAACTCAAACCAAGAAACAAGTGTCAGGCTGACTGTTAGGAAGTAGGTGCTAATACAGTGTGGGACTAGAGCTGATTAACTGCTTCTTTTTTGGATCAGAACTGGGGTTACTGAGATGGGGTTTCTCTTTTAAGGGGAGGCAGGATATGGGGGCTAATGGCCCGTATAGGAGTGAGATTGGCTCCAGACACACAAAGAATACAGGGTCTGGTTCTGCCACATCTAATAAATGTCTGCCCCACCACACTTCTTTTCACCTTTCTCAGTGTAAGCCCCTTGATGTCTCATCTTACATCCAGGTAGAAGGCATGGATCTAAGCCATGTTAAATTATCAGCAGGTGACAGATGAAACAGGTCTAAACCATTGTGCTCAACACTTGTCCGAATCTGTGTTGGGGAATATATGAGTTGAAACAGAAGAGAGTGATTGGCTGATCAGCTTCCACCACTAGCTAAATGTACCCCCTGGATGTAAGTCAGAGTTCTTTGGTGGCAAGTGACAGAAACACAGTTCAGGCCAGCTTATGCTGAAAAAGGAATTTATTTGCTTGCTTAACTGACAAGTACAGGTAAAGATAACCTTGGTTTGATCCATGTGCTCAAAGATGTGGTTAGGAATCTTGTCTCACCATTTTCCAAAGTTTCTTTCCTTTTCTATTATTTTAAAAATTTTGTCCCTATTCTCAGTTGGACTAAATCCATTCATTCTTTCATTCACCAAATTCTAGTGGCTCATTTGCACTAGGCATGTTGTAGGTGTTGGGGGTACAGCAGTGAGTGAGATGGTAAAGCCTTTGATCTCATGGACTTTATCTCCATAGGGGGAAAGATATAAATAAGTATGGTAAGTTCCCTACATACAAATATGTTCCATTCTGAGAGCATGTTTGTAAGGCCAGTTTGTTCATAAATTCAACAAAATTAGCCTACGTACCCAACTAACACAATCAGCCGTGTAGTACTGTCCTGTAATAGGTTTATAAGACTTTTCACACAATACATGAAAAAACAAACACACAAAAAATGGAGAAAAACATTTTTAATCTTACAGCACAGTATCTTGAAAAGAATAGTGGTGCAGTACAACTGGCATCCAGGGGCTGACATCGAGTGAACAGGCAGGAAGAGTTACTGACTGGAGGAGGGAGAGGAGGTGGGAGAGAGTAGAGTGGAAAGATCGTCAGCAATAGGAGACAGAGGGCAAGCTGCAATTTCCCTCTCGCCTGAGGTTGATGGCACAGGTTCTGGTTCCTTGCTGAATTCAATTCTATCTACCCTCTTGAGAAAAAAAAATCCAGTGATGTCTGGATAGTAGCTATTTTTTTCTCATTATAGATGACACGACAGCACTAGTTTGCATTCTGAATGGCTTCTGCAACCTTTGTGTTCTATTTTACCTTTGAGTCCTGGGCCTCAGAAACTAACGATGCCTCCTCAAATAAAATTAACTTACGTGATTGGACATACAAACTTGCGTTCACATCTTTGAAAGTTCCCAACTTGAAAGTTTGTATGCAGGAGACTTATGGTAGATAAATGAAAATGTGTGTATAATTGCAGTGAATGGTGTAATGGAGGCCATAAAGCTGGATATAGAGATAGAGAGTGAGTGTGCAGAGAATGATCCCAGAGCATCTCTCTGAGCTGGTGACCTGTAAGAAGGCTCACGTACAGTGAGAGGGAGCCTACTATGTTCTGATGCAGGGAAAAGTGTTGTAGGCGGAAGGAACAGCACCTGCAAAGACTTTGCAGCAGAGATGACCTTGCTGTGTTTGAAGAGCTAAAAGGATGCTATTCTGGCCGGGACTTAGTGACCAAAGGGAAAAGTCATGTGAGCACAAGTGAGAGAGGCAGATGGTTCAGGGACTGTGGCCATGAGGAGGAGTTTAGGTTTTACGTGTAAGGAGAAGCCATTGGTGATTTTAAAGTAGGGGAAATATTTGTTCTTATTCAACTTTGTAAAAGCTCACTGTTCCTGCTTTGTAGGGAATGTGGTGGCAAAGATTCTTGAGTTCAGGCTGACATCCTTTCCAGTTAGCAAACCCTCCAGACAAAGTCCCAGGGAGGGACCTCATTGGTCAGCCTTGGGTAACATGCAAATTCATTGGGCCGATCACTGTGGCCATGATGATGTGGTATTTTGAATTATCCCATACCCACTTCTGGAGCCCTGGCCATGGAGAATGAAAGGGTAATTCCCTAAATGAAAATTGTGGGTACACTTAGCAAATGGGGTGAGGAGTATTTGATAGGCAAAAGTGATAGACGTCCAGTGTGCCCCTCATGGAATTCCTGAGGTGTAGACATCCCATCTCTGAGCAAATTCAGTGCTATCCAGGGAGTATCTTGCCATCACTCACCAGAGTAGCCACTAGGGAGTTGCTTGAATGGCAAGGCATTTCTTCCAGATTTTAAACTAGAGCAGTTTTCACCTGTATGAGTTCTTGTTCTACCTTCTAAAGCCTGTCAGGTGAGCCCAAATTCCATTCCATGTAGCCCTTTTGAAGGGAATGGCAACATCTCAAATATTTATTTTTCTGCCCTAAATAACCACAGTTCATTCCTTTCTCTGCCTAGGTCACAGTTTCTTTACCATTCTGGATGCTTTCCTTGGGATGTCATCAGGTTTTCTGTAGGGAATATAGTGTCAAGGATGGACATTCTTGGGTTGATGCCTCGAGACATTTTTTTGCAAAATACTTTCCAATTACTGTACTTAAGTCAAGCGTCACAGCAGCTAAGTCAATTTGCACGTTCTCCCATTAGCTTATTAACAATCTGCTCATTAAACAACTACTGAGCGCCTGTGAAAGGGTGCTAGGAAACTTTTATGGCTTCTTCTCGGGGCCTCTCAGATGAACTCAGGGCAACCCTGAGCTCTCAAGGCACGAGCCTCGAGAATGTCCTAATGGAGAGGGGATTCCTAGTTTCGCAGGAGTCATTTCTTACTTGAAACCTGATTTAGGCTGACATAAAACAGTATGATATGCAAATGAAGTTGTTCCAGCTCTAAACAAAGAAGTCACTAGTCAATAAATATCAATATGGGGGAGACCAGTTGAACAAAAAGCAACCTGACCAGTGCAAGTTCGATGCTTGGAGCAGGGCACCCAGGGCCAGTGCTCTGACAATCTGGAGGGATGGGGTTGGGGAGGGGGTTCAGGATGGAGGGAACACATGTATACCTATGGACGATTCATGTTGGTGTATGCCAAAAGCCATCACAATATTCTAAAGTAATTACCCTCCAATTAAAGTAATTTAAAAAAAGCAGAATGGGAGTTACTAGGAAGACATAGTCCTGGGGGTCTTTGGGTTCTTTGTAACATTTGTGATGTCCGGTCATGGATGGACCTCTCTTTTATTAACAGGAGCAAAGTTGTAGAAATATTTCTCCCATACCATCTTGTTTTCCTCTGGTGTGGCTTTCATTGTGTTTCATAGACATACATTTACTCAGCAAGCATCTGTTGAGTACCTATTGCATGCCAGGTACTGGACCGTAGGGCTGTAGAAAGGAGCAAATGCATCTCCTGGACTCTAGGATGGGAGACAGAGAAGAGAATCAGTAATGGCAAGGAAGTGGGATTGGAGGAGGAATTGGGAGATTGGGATTGACAAATATATACTACTGATACTATGAATAAAATAAATAACTAATAAGAACCTACTGTATAGGACAGGGAACTCTACTAAGTGCTCTGTGGTGACCTAAATGGGAAGGAAATCCAAAAAAGAGGGGATATATGTATATGAATGCCTGATTCACTTTCCTGTACAGTAGAAACTAACATAGCAGTGTAAAGCAACTGTACTCCAATAAAACTTAATTTAGAATAAGAGTATATGCTAGTGGAAATCCTTCTAGGAGGTATCTGAGACTGGGGCTGTGAGAAGAAGGATGGATGAAGGAGTGTGTGTGTGTGTGTGTGTGTGTGCACGCGACGTGTGCGTGCGCTGGGCAGTGGGAACATTGTATACAAAGAAAGTCAGCAGGACCTGAGAGAACAGGGTGATGTGGGTTCAAATATGACTGGAAGGAAGAATAGCTGGGCAGTGGCCAGATATTAAGCTTGGCTGGTAGACAAGGATCAGATAATTTAGGTTTGGACATGGTATATGAGGGCAGTGGGGAATGATTGAGAGTTTCAATCATGGGCAGTGACATGATCGAGTTGTGTTTTAGAAAGATCATTCTGATGAATTTGTAGAGCATGGGCAGAGACTAGGGTGGTCAAGGGACCCGTGACAGGAGAATGATGAGCAAGCAGTGGATTAGAGAAGGATGAAAACCCCAGCTGGGATGGTGGCTATTTTAGTCTGTTCAGGCTGCTACAAACAGCCTACTGCAAACTTAAGACTGGGTGGCTTAAGCAACAGAAATTTATTTCTCACAGCTCTGGAGGCTGAGGAGTCCAAGATCAAGGTGCTGGTGATTCAACGTCTGGTGAGAACTCTCCTTTTGGTTTGCTCACAACCACCTTCTTGCTGTCTCCTCTTAAGACAGAGAGACGGAGAGACAGAAAGAGATCATCTCTCATGCTGCTCTTCTTGTAAAGGACTAATGCTATTCATGAGGGCCCCACCCTCAACCTAATCACCTCCCAAACACCCCACCTCCAAACACCATCACACTGGGGATGAGGATTTAACATATGAATTTGGAGGGACACAGACGTCCATTGCCTTCCCAGGCGGTGCTAATGGTAAAGAACCTGTCTGCCAATGCAGGAAATACAAGAGACATGGATTAATCACTAGTTTGGGAAGATCCCCTGGAGGAGGGCATGGCCACCTACTCCAGTATTCTTGCCTGGAGAATCCCATGGACAGAGGAGCCTGGCAGGCTACAGTCCATAGGGTTGCCCAGAGTTAGACATGACTGAAGGGACTTTGCATGCATGTAAACATTCCATCCATAGCAATGGCTGAGATAAAGGGAAGGGAAAGGAAGGGAGATGGAGTAGATATAATATCAACAGCCCTGGGGAGTGATGAAGTGACTTATTTCACAGAATAGGAAGTGATGGGCTAGGCTCAGCCCCCGCCCCCTGTCCCTTGCCACCAACTCTTCTTAGCCCCACCCCTGACCAACAGAATCTCAGTCCCTGCTTAGAGATTCTCCTGGAATTGAAGCTAGTGTCATCTGATTCCAGGGCCCTTTTGCTTATTAAATCTGCCACCCAGCTATCTATGTAAATATTAAAAGAAGCTAAGACTAGGTTAGAGCGAAGTGAAGTGAGAAGAGTCCTGGGTGAGTCAACATAGTCAGGTTAAAAATAGTGCTCCAGGGTTCTATTAGCCTTCACACCCTCATTTTGCTCACTCTTTCAGTTTGGTTCAGTTGCTCAGTCATGTCCAGTTCTTTGCGACCCCATGGACTGCAGCATGCCAGGCTTCTCTGCCGATCACCAATTCCTGGAGCTTGCTCAAACTCATGTCCATCGAGTCGGTGATGCCATCCAACCATCTCATCCTCTGTCCTCCTCTGCTCCTGCCTTCAGTCTTTCCCAGCATCAGGGTCTTTTCCAGTGAGTCAATTCTTTCATCAGGTGGCCAAAGTATTGGAACTTCAGCTTCAGTATCAGACCTTCCAATGAATATTCAGGACTTATTTCCTTTAGGATTGATTGGTTTGATCTCCTTTCAAGGGACTTGCAAGAGTCTATTCCAACACCACAGTTCAAAAGCATCAATTCTTTGGTGCTCAGTTTTCTTTATGGTCCAACTCTCACATCCATACATGACTACTGGAAAAACCATAGCTTTGACTGGACGGACCTTTGATGATAAAATAATGTTTCTGCTTTTTAATATGCTGTCTAGGTTTCTCCTAGCTTTTCTTCCAAGGAGCGAGGATGCTTTAATTTCATGGCTGCAGTCACCATCTGCAGTGATTTTGGAGCCCAAGAAAATAGTCTGTCACTGTTTCCCCATCTATTTGCCATGAAGTGATGGGACCGGATACCATGATCTTAGTTTTTGAGTGTTGAGTTTTAAGCCAGCTTTTTCACTCTCCTCTTTCACTTTCATCAAAAAGTACTCTAGTTCCTCTTCACTTTCTGCCATAAGGGTGCTGTCAACTGCATATTTGAGGCTATTGATATTTCTCCTGGCAGTCTTGATTCCAGTTTGTGCTTCCTCCAGCCCAGCATTTCGCATGATGTACTCTGCACATAAGTTAAATAAGCAGGGTGACAATATACAGCCTTGATGTACACCTTTCCCAATTTGGAACCAGTCCATGTTCCATGTCTGGTTCTAACCGTTGCTTCTTGAGTTGCATACAGAGTTCTCAGGAGGCAGGTAAGGTGGTCTGGTATTCCCATCTCTTTAAGAATTTTCCACAGTTTGTTGTGGTCTATTCAGTCAAAGGCTTTGGCATAGTCAATAAAGCAGAATAGATGTTTTTTCTGGAATTCTCTTGCTTTTTCTATGATCCAGTGGATGTTGGCAATTTGGTTCCTCTGCCTTTTCTAAAACCAGCTTGAACATCTGGAAGTTCTCGGTTAATATACTGTTGAATCCTCAGTTGTGAATTTTGAGCTCACTCTTTGGGTTTTCTTAAATATTGGCCCATAGATACAGTTTGGGCAAAACATAGGCTGGTCAAACATGATTCCTATCCCAGAGTCACCTTTTGGTGGCTGTGTGACAACATTGTGCTGGCGATCTATGTGATTCCTCTGTGCTGTTTTCTTTACAGGGCTCTGATGAGGACTGAATTAGATGGGGATTGTGGTGTTGGTAGGTGGGGGCAGGTTGCTGGAGAGGTGTGCCTGTGTGTGTTTGCTCAGTCGTGTCTGAGTCTGCAGTCCCATGGACTATCGCCCGCCAGGCTTCTCTGTCCATGGGGTTTCCCAGACAGGAATACTTAAATGGGTTACCATTTCCTCCTCTGGGGGATCTTCCCAAGCCAGGGATCAAACCTTCTCCTGATTCTCCTGCATTGCAGGCAGATTCTTTACCACTGAGCCACCAGGGAAGCCCAGGCTTCTTCCCTCCCCCTTCCTCCTGCCTGGGGAAGATACGAGGTGTGTTCCTGGAGAGGCTGTCTTGTTAATAGGACTCTGTGGCCAATGATATGTTCTTCAGACCAAGGTTTTGGATCTTTTTTTAGTTTATGTTCAGATTCTTTCCCTTTTCCTCCCTTCTTTCTCATTTCAGCAGAACTCTCGCTATGTGTGACAGCTGATACTCTGAAGATGACAAGGCACCACATTAGGGACAGAATGTGCTCGGGGAGTTTCATCTTGTATGCCTGGTGTTTATCTGAGTCAGTCTGCAGGGAGACCAGGCAGTGTGCCACAGTGAGCCTGGGTCTCAGGCAGCCTCCAGCCTCAGCAGAAAGGGGACATTCACCCTGACTTCTGTTGCACCAAGAACTGCTGATTCTTCTTAAACATTTCCACTCTTTCTCATCATCCCCACAGTCCCCATATTTTCTTTTTGTTGTTACGTTGCTAGGTCGTATCTCTTTTGCGACCCCATGGACTGTAGCCCGCCAGGCTCCACTGTCCATAGGATTTCCCAAGCAAGAATACTGGAGTGGGTTGCCATTTCCTCCTCCAGGGGATCTTCCTGACCCAGGGATTGAACCGGTGTCTCCTGCTTTGGCATGTGGGTTCTTTATCACTGAGCCACCTGGGAAACCCCAGATTTTGTTTAGTTTCTATCAAGCTAATAACCTCTTGATTCATCTTCTGTGTGTCCAGTAATCCATCCTTGAACTCATTTTGCCTTTCAACTGATAATGATATTAGTAGTCCTGGTAGGACTGGTAGTCCTGGTAGGACTCCAATAATTAATATTTATTTTATGTGCCAGGCACAATTCTAAGCTATTTGCATGTATGAACTCATATACTCATCACGGCAAGTCTTTGTAAAACAGATCTGATCATCCCTTTCTGCATTAATATGCGTGGCTCCCTAGGAGCTGGGGTGAGATTTTTCAAACTTCCCCAGCTTGCCCACCATCTTCATGGTTTTCTAATAGAAAAATATCGCTGTGGATAGTAATCATGAATCTATCGTATGGTTTAGAACCTGTGCCATGAGTTCCTCAAGTTTTTTCTCTAAATGAACTCCCTTTTGAAAGCAAATTTGCATAGATCGAAATCAAAGAAATGCATGGTGTCATTCAAATGCAGTGTTAGTTGCCATCCAGAGAAGGTAACCAAGAGAATAAATATCATGCAAGCAAAACTAAACAAAGTTGTTAGATCCTAGCTGGGGACTGTTGACAAGATTCCCTGCCTGAGGCTTGTGTTTTTTGTGTTACAAAGGGATGTGAACAAGAGTTAAATGTTAAAGATACAGCAACCCCAAACCAAGACTCTCCTTGATGTGAAACCAAGATGTCAATGAGGGGAATATCCTTATAAGACCAGTGTTCTTCAGTACTGTGTTCCTCTCTCTTCTAAAATCATCTCCTTGTCTCCTAAAGCAGTCCCTCATTTTGAAAAGTACTGCGTGACAAGCTCAAGCTCAGTGGGAGCCTCTTCTATTGGACTGTGTAAGTCTCTCTCCACTCCCAACATAGTTTTCCCCTCTAGTGACTCCAGTCACACAATTTTTAAATTTCTTACTCTTTCTCATCTCTGCCTTTGCATCACTGTTCTCTGTCCCAGGAAGTCCTTCCAACTCCAGCTGGCCCATCACCACACATTTCCTCCAGATGTTTCTCCAGCGTTGCCTCCTCTCGAAGGTGTTTCCCAGATCTCAAAGGAGAATCAGCCCATCTCTCCTCTATTCCTAGTTTAAATGTGCCCCCTTCATTTCAGTGGTCCTAACATGGTGGAAGTTTCTGAGAGGCACACTGTTAGTTGGCTAACCCAACAGACATCATCACCTCATCTTCTAGAAACAGAAAAGCTCAAGCTTTTCAGCCTCCCCGGAACCTACAGGGGAAAGACCTGTGACCCAGTTCTATCTAATGAGATCTTAGGACAAGTCTGTTGAATACCTTCTGGAAAGATGATCTGCTTCTTGATGGTTAAAGCAAGCCTGGGAGAAGGTTCCACCTGAAAGCTCCCTTCCTCCTTCTTCTGTTTTGTAGGCAAAGATGGTGCCTCCTTTGGGGGCAGCCTTGTGATGAGCACATAGAAATATGTATAGGAATAATAAGCCAGGAGTGCAAAGATACACATCAAATTGGGAGATCACAGGGCTACCAGACCAACCATGGGGCTACCTACTTTCAATCTTATTGTTAAATAAATTAGGAATGTCCTCATGGTTTTAGCCACAATTAACTAGAAGTTCTATTACATATAGTTGAAAAATCTCTAACAGAGTTTCTTTACTGATCTCCATCCCTGGCTGGATGTTGAGCAATTCTAAGATAGATACAGAGTGTTTATCTTTATAATCCCCTCACTCACATAGGGCTTGGAGCATGGTAGTGTTTATTACTTTTATTATCAATGAAAACAGCTGATAGTTATTCAAATTCTGTGTTTGTCTGGCTCCCAGAGCCAGCATCCTTCACCCTATGGTATAATTCTGGTGGTTGATCAAAGTGAAATGAGTGAATAAATGAATGAATAACTTATCAGCAGGAAGATTTGCAGAAATTGGTTTCTATGCCAATTTCACTTCACAACTTTGTTAGAGTTTATATTAGGATTTAAAAGATGAGGCTCTGTTGTTTTTTTTCTGTATTTTGTTTTTATTTTTTCCAACTTCATTTATTTGAACTCATGAAAATGTATATTCTTGAGCTTTTAGGGGGGCCGTAAAGGGAGACAGATAGGGTGGATTCAGATCCTCTTATGTGCTAAGTGAGTTAGGTGTATGGACTAATGTAACATAGCAACACTGGGATGTAGCTCTTACCAAAGGAAGGGCAGATTTAGGAAGACTGAAGATGCAGCCTGTGGAACTCTGGATGTTTTGTTCTCCTACTCTGTTGCCTGAATGATACCTGCTTCTTGTTTTTTGTTTAGTCACTAAATCGTGTCTGACTTTTTTGGAACCCTGTGGGCTGTAGCCTGCCAGGCTCCTCTCTTCATGGGATTCTCCAGGTAAGAATACTGGAATGGGTTGCCATTTCCTTTTCCAGGGGATCTTTTTGACCAGGGGATCAAACCTGAATTTTCTGCTTAGCAAGCAGATTCTTTACCACTGAGCCATCTGGGAGGACCTTGTGATACCTTACTGTTGAAATCTGATCCATTCTCCTTAGAAGACAGTACAGGGACCCCAAGGTTCATCCCTGGAGTGAACAAGCTGGGAGTGTGCCTCTGTGGTGTTAGGAGAGTCTCTTTGCTTCTTTGAGCCCATATGCATTCATTCTTCCATGGCTAGTAGTTTCTTTCCCTCCTCCCCTTCTGGATTCTGATGAAAAACCTGAGTTGGAGTTCTTCTCTGTCCCTAAACAGGAACTCGTGTAACTCAGATTGGAACTTGAACCCATGGGTCTTTTAACTAATATCACACACCTGGTTTCAAGACTTAATGAAGCTCAGGTTCTTGATGACTCATCACAGAAAGAATTCAGATAGACAAAGTGATAGATAAAAAGTGGATTTGTTCAGAGCAAAACACTCCGCAGACAGTGTGGGCCATTTCAGAAGGGTGAGAGTGGCCTCAAAATATGGGGTGGTTGGTTTTTATGGACTGGGTTATTTCATAGGCTAATGAGTGTGAGGATTATTCCAACTATTTCGGGGAAAGAGTAGGTATTTCCAGGAATTGGGCCACTGCCCACTTTTTGGTCTTTGATGGTCGGCTCAGAACTGTCGTGGTGCCTTTGAGTGTGTCAATTAGCTGATATGTTACAGTGAACGTGTGATGAGGTCCAAGGTCCACTGCAAGTCAAACATTATGCTATCTTGGACCTAGTTGGTGCTAACCAGTTTTTGTCATGAAATTAAAAGACGCTTACTCCTTGGAAGGAAAGTTATGACCAACCTAGATAGCATATTGAAAAGCAGAGATATTACTTTGCCAACAAAGGTCCATCTAGTCAAGGCTATGGTTTTTTTCAGTGGTCATGTATGGATGTGAGAATTGGACTGTGAAGAAAGCTGAGCGCCAAAGAATTGATGCTTTTGAACTGTGGTGTTGGAGAAGACTCTTGAGAGTCTCTTGGACTGCAAGGAGATCCAACCAGTCCATCCTAAAGGAGATCAGTCCTAGGTGTTCATTGGAAGGGCTGATGCTGAGGCTGAAACTCCAATACTTTGGCCACCTGATGCGAAGGATTGACTCATTTGAAAAGACTCTGATGCTGGGAGGGATTGGGGGCAGGAGGAGAAGGGGACGACAGAGTATGAGATGGTTGGATGGCATCACTGACTTGATGGACGTGAGTCTGAGTGAACTCCGGGAGTTGGTGATGGACAGGGAGGCCTGACGTGCTGTGATTCATGGGGTCGCAGAGTCGGACACGACTGAGCAACTGAACTGAACTGAACTGATGCGATGTCATTCTTTTAAAGACTGTGCCCTGCACCGTTTTCTCCTGTTTCAGTCACATTTCTCAATTTCTACCCTCAGGATGTTCACTGTGGCTCCATGGGGTCCCAGGGCCACAGACAGTCATCTGAATGCAGCTCTCAGCATCTGCAGAAACTTAACCAACCCCATGGGAGCTAGCAGTGCAGTATCCCACCTCCAGCTCCAAGGTGTGGTAGGAAATGCTCAGCAGCATGCTTTCCTTTCCTTTCCCTTCCATTCCTTTCTTTCCCCTTCTATTTCCTAGTCTCACACAGAAGAGCTGATTCAGCACCTCTCTTGCTAAACCAGCTAGCAGTATTCTTCTGCCCTTTCTGCCCTCACTCTTTTCTTGTCCTCTGCCTCCTGCTGTCATTTTTTCCATTACAAAACTCCCCCTTAAACTGTCAGTCCATTCAGGAGCTTCCTTAGAATTTGGGAAAATGAGTTTAGCCTACAGGGATTAGAAGATGGGAAATACAAGCATATTAACATTGTTTTTATCTTATGCATATGTCTACTATCTATTGGTTCTATCACTGTGGCTTGATCTATATTCATCTCCGCAGCACATGTTTATGGTTATATGGTTTTCAGTTACGTTTCTTTTTTCTGCGAGTCTCTTGCCTTTTCTTTCTTCTCTTTCTTGGTCCTGCCCCAGTAAATGAGCTACTCAACTCAGTACTCATTGCTTAAAAGGGGAGGGAATCTGATAGGAAGAAAACCAGTGTTGCCTGCTCCACACTTTCTTTGTGGCTTTTGTGTTCAGAAATTGAAGCAGGGATTTGGGATATGAAGTAGCGTTAAGGGGAGAGAGTGGGCCTCCTCCTTACCATCCCAGAAAGAGAGTCACTCCCTTCAGCCCATCTAGGTGGAGAATAAGTGCCAAGCGGTGAGAGAGAGAGAGAGAGAGAGAGAGAGAGAGATCAATCTCTGGGTGGCAAAAAGAGGAGGCCACACCTCCTGAATGCATGCAGGGGAGACCATAAGACTCCACAGGAAAATGTCGATATGGAACTTCTAGGCAACTGAGGTCCCAGGCAGCTTTAAAAATATTTCAGGTGCTGAGTATGCTGCAGAAGTAGCAGAGAAGCTCTGAGGCAGCAGGGCAGTGCTAAAACAGCCACACTGGTTGGATAGATCACTGGAGTCATCAGCATCTTATGCTCAAACTTCCAGCACTGCGGCTTTGAACCTCTTGGTCAGGGAAAGGCATCAGGAAGAACCTGGGATATCCCCCCAGCCCCCAGCTATACCCTGTATATATAATAAAGGCTTAGGGTCGGAACTGAAATTGCTTTACAGAAAGACAAAAATGATTGGTAGACACATAGACAAACATAGATATAGATATGCATGTGTATAGGTGTGTATTTGTCCTTCTATATATGAGTGTTATATGCACATCTGATTCTTCATTTAATTGTTCATCTGTAAGGATATGGACGAGCTTCCCTGGTGGCTCAACGGTAAAGAATCCAACTGCCAATGTGATGCAGAAGACACAGGTTTAATCCCTGGGTCAGGAAGACTCCCTGGAAAAGGGAATGGCAACCCATTCCAGTATTCTTGCCTGGAGAATTCCATGGACAGAGGAGCCTGGCCGGCTATAGTCCATGGGGTTGCAAAAGAGTCGGGCGCAACTTAACGACTAATCAATGAAAACAACAACAAAGGCTATGGATGTACATATGAATATGGTTATATCAAATCCCTCCAACTTCACATAGTCCTTTCTCAGGGCACCCCTTGTAGATCCACAGAGCTACTCACATCCTCTAATTACTAGAAGCAAAGAAGAGGACCGAGCACTCTTCCCCCCACGTCTCTGTATCTCATCGTTCTCCCTTCTTCCTGGTGCTCTGTACTCTCATTTCTGTTTAGCTATCCCAAACCTCCTTCCATGCCTTAAGCATGCCGGACTCCCCCCACCCCCCATGCACAGCTTGCACACATGTTGTTACTTATGTCAAGATCTACTTTCATCCCTTCCTTATCCAATATGTAACACACTCTAATCCGTACACCTATTTGCCTGAATACTTTTTATGTATCTTTCAAGTATCAGTTGAGAGGTAATTTTGTAGGAAAATTCCTTTGACAGCTCCCTTCCAGCCCTACCATATATTCAGACTTCAATAGTTCTTAAAACACACTAAGATTTGATCAATATTGAGTGAATGAAAAAAAATCAACGTTAAGATGGATCAAAGAATACATAAGTGAAAAAAACGAAATGAATGGAAAGATGAATGAGTGAAAGGCTGTATGGATGTACGGATGGATGAGTGAGTGAATGATATGGTATTTCTGGCCTCTCACACCTTAGTGATATGTGTAGGTAAAGAATTCACTTCTCTTAATATCCTTGGGTCCAGAATATCGGTCAAGCATCTTCATGTCCTTCATCTTGGTGTCAAGGAGCTGAAATAACAGGTAGAGGCATTTGATTTCTAAAAATCAAATCTTATTTTGAGCTGCCAGAGGTCAGAGCAGTAAGCCAGAGGCATAAGTCACCTTTTTTTTTTGTTCTTATATATAAGCACTTGGCCATCCAAGCAGGGTACTTTCATTGACTTGTGGGAGAGAAGAAAGTTGCTTGGCTTCACAGATCCCCAGGGAAAACAGAATGACTAACAGAAGTCATTCATGACTTCATTCCTGTCTTCACTTGTCTGTACCATCGGTCTTTGATGATAGCTTGGCAATTAAGGGAAAGAACTTTGGAATTTTAATCAAAGTGAGTTTGGATTCAGTTTTGCCCTTAGTAGCTGTGCATCCTTGGGAAGGTTATGTAGCTTCTCTGAGCCTCAGCCTTCTCCTGCCTAGTGTAGACTGCACTGTATTTAACTCTCAGGGTTTTTCCAAGCATTTGTTGCTGTTGTTTAGCCTCTAAGTTGTGTCCAACTCCATTGACTGTAGCCCGCCAGGCTCCTCTGTCCATGGGCTTTCCCAGGCAAGAATACTGGAGTGGGTTGCCATGCCCTCCTCCAGGGGATCTTCCTGACTCAGGGATCAAACCTGCATCTCCTACATTGGCAGGTGGATTCTTTACTGCTGAGCCACCAGGGAAGCCCATGGCTTAATAAATGTAAAGCCTATTGCACAGTGCCTGGTAAACAGGCAGTGCTCAATAAATGATAGCTCTTATTATAAACCCCCTAATTTATTAATTCTTCCTGTCATCCAACACGTATTGAACTCCTATTGACTGGCAGACCCTGAGCTGAGTAAAATGTGCTTCTTGCCTTTTGAGACCTCGCAGTCAGTCGAGGTTGACAGACACATGGGTCAATAATTAGAAACTCTGACAGATTTAATGGCAGAGTGTGGGAAGTGGTAGGACCAGGAAAAGAATGAATCACCCTCTCTGTGGGGGAGATGGGGAGCGTGGCTGGGGATGGCTAAGAAATTCTGGCCTAATAATGTTGGGAAGGTAATGTGGAATGATAAAATGTTTTAAGCTGGGAAGTGATATGATTTTGGTTTTTCCTCTAAAACTTCCTTGGTGGCATAAGGAAGGATGAAATAAAATAAAGGCAGATGGGGCTGCAGAAAAGTAGATAGAGCGACAGGTGTTAAATGGACCAGCTGTGAAATGAGAAGGGTCTGCATTAAGGAAGGGGGTGGTGCAAAGGTGGGGACATATTGTTAAGTAGCGTCAGTCATGTCCAATCCTTTGTGACCTTATGGACTATAAGCCTGCCCATGGGGCTCCTCTGTCCATGGGATCCTCTGGGCAAGAATACTAGAGTGGGTTGTCATGCCCTCCTCCAGGACATCTTCCCAACCCAGGGATCGAACTCACATCTCTTAAGGTCTCCTGCAGAGAGGGATCTTTACCACTAGCACCACCTGCAAAGCCCAGGGACAGATTGGAGGCTCTAATACTGGTCTTCACTAAGACTGGTCCTTGGGGCAGCAGCATCTACAAGACCTGGGAGCTTGTTAGGAATGCACTCAGGACTTTCCAGGTGGTCCACTGGTTAAGACTCTGCTTCCACTGCAGGGGCACTGGTTTGATCCCGGATCAGGAAACTAAGATTCCCCCTGCCACTCAACAACAACAAAAAAGACAAAACCCTGAAGTACATACTTTCAGGCTCAAACTGAGGCTTCATGCCAGCAAGATTTCCGGCTGATTCATAGATAGACCCACTAGGATATGGTGACCACCTGGGTGTGGGGTGAAAGGGCTATAACTAATTAGGAGTTAGGGTGTCCACATAATTGAGCACACATATGTACTCGATTCTGCTTTTTTAGAAACGGAAGAAGCTTATATTCCTCATTAATGATATTTTCTCCTTCATATTGATTTAGAATTCGAGCTCTGAAAAGGGACATCCATGGTTTCTCCTTGAATTCATTGGGTTCACTTACACATCTTTGCACATCGGGGCAGATTTTGTTTTCTTTATCACCAGAGCCAAAGCTAAGTGTTTATGGCTGAGTTATAAATCCCCAGAACATGGATTTCCTTCTAGAAGTGCTGACTCAACCTTAACTTTAGCAGTGCAAATGGTGCCACAATAAAATGTATATATCAAAGTTGTGGCGACTATAAAGGTCTTTGAAAATCGAGTTGACATTGCAGTATGTTTCCTCGAGATAAGGTGAGGATTTATGTTCATAAATAGAATTGTGAAGCCTGAGAAGCATAATTGCCAATTTGGGGTGTTGAGACTTGGGGATCTTTTGTCCTTGAGTCTCACTGAAGACTTCCTTCTCTTTGTGTGGAAGGCAGTCTCAGTTTTTAGCTTTTAATCTGGCTTTGTATAAAGAGACGGAGAAGCAGTTCTGAGGACCCCATTGGTAAGTTCCTTCCTGCAAAGTTCCTTTTCAAGCCAGTTCCATTCAGCCAAACATTATTTTTGAAGTCCTACCCTATGCCAGACCCTGTACCCAGAATATGAAATGAATGAGAAATTCTGACTTCAGTGAACTCACAGTCTATCTCTTCATCCCCCTGGGGGCGGGGGTAGACTTTCAGGGATTCATTCATTCAACAAATATATTTTAAGTGATTATTATGTGCCGGGAAGTAATCCTAGGGTGCTGGGGTTACAGCCATAAACATGACAAAATCACAGTCTTCAGAGAGGTTGTATTCCAGTGGGGAAGACAGTGAAACAAGTAAACAGACAAATATGAAATATAACGTTAATACTATGATAATATTATTATATAAATACTGAAGCGGAGGGATCCTGTGGGATCACAGTAAAAAAAACAACACACATTTATACCTGCCGCAGAAAATCAGGAAATGAGAAGAGAGGGAAGGCCCTGCAAGAGCACTTCCACAGCTAGTTGTTCACTGAGCAACTGCGTGGAGGTGTGAAAACACAGGACATGTTACGTGATGGTGTCGGGGACGTGTGTTTGGGCATAGCTCCCGACGAAGGTAAAATCAAATCGATTCCTAATGAACTGCCAAAAGTGTTCGATTTCAGGCTCTAGAAAAACACAGTAAGATGCCTGTCTTCATAACGGGTCTGCTGGTGACTGTGTGGAAGATGGCAGACGGGTTAAACCAAGACCGTACTGGAGAGGTGGAGAAGCTGGACCTGGGGACTGGTTCTAGCAGACAGGAGGGAAGTTTGGTGAGCAGAGGATGGTTCTGGGGGTGTAGGCAGGGAGGGGAGTGAGTGAAAAGTGTCTGGGGTGGACATGGTACCTACTCGCCCAGATTAAAAGTAATGTTGGCCTAGCCCTTCTGGTCATTTGCTCTGAAGCCTATAGTTTTCTCTCTCACCTCCTTTTCTTTTCTTCTTCCTTCCTTCCTCCCCACCTCTTTCTTTCTCTTTATTTTTGTCTTTCTCTCTCTCTCTCTCTTTCTAGAAGAGGTACTTACATACTTGTTTATTGTCTGGTATTGTTCATGACGGAGAAGGCAAAGGCACCCCATTCCAGTACTCTTGCCTGGCAAATCCCATGGATGGAGGAGCCTGGTAGTCTGCAGTCCATGGAGTCGCTAAGAGTCAAACATGACTGAGTGACTTCACTTTCACTTTTCACTTTCATGCATTGGAGAAGGAAATGGCAACCCACTCCAGTGTTCTTGCCTGGAGAATCCCAGGGACGGGTGAGCCTGGTGGGCTGCCGTCTCTGGGGTCACACAGAATCGGACATGAAGGTTCTTTGTAGGGTTCCAGGCACCATCTCTTCCTGTTCATGTCCAGGAACCATCTCTTCGTGTTCTTTAATGTCACACACACACCATTTCTGGCTAGTTTTGTATCTCCCACCATGAGAAAAAAAAAGAAGCAATGCTGTGATTTCATTCACTAACATGGCACTTCAGAAAGTGCTTCTTTGGAAACAATATACTGGGTCCCCATGGCTATGCAGGACCCTAATAGCATTTTCACCTAATTGTATTGATTTATAATTGACTTAAAATATGGTACTAGTTTCAGGTGTACAGCATAGTCATTCAACATTTTTATAGGTTATAATCTAGTAAAAAATATTATAAAACCTCATCTCTGGCTGATTTCTGAAAGATGTCCTCACAAGCAGGGACTAAAGAAAACTGAAGTTCGTCAATGACCCAAAGCCTGGGCCACCAGCCACCACCACAGCACACAGTGTGCTGAGTTGAAGGGACAGTGCAGAGAAGGATCTGTGATGCCCTTATCCCCATAGTCAATATTTACACTCCTCCCAGGGCTGGATCACGACGGTTCCGTCAGCACGCGGCCCTGGAAACACACACACCACGCACATGTTCTGCATTGCAAAGCGCGTCTTTTTAATATTGATCCCTCCAAATCCAACAGGCCTCATTGATTTTCCCAGGACCTGGAAGAAAGGCTGTGATAAGCCAAAGACGCATACAGCTTCATCAGCCCGAAGGACATGACTTATTTTTCTCTTCCTTGAACTTTGCTTGGCTTCCTGAGGAGATAACTTATTTTTATTTCGCTCTTTCTTTCTTTCTTTTTGTATCAGCCTGTATTAAAGTCTTCTATAAATAACCTTGGAGGCACACAAAACAGATTCATTTAATTTTCCTTTAGTTATCCTAAGTCGGAACAGATGTGTGTTTGTGATAGAAGAGGGGAGGAGGAGGATGAATCATACATGTGGGGAGAGAGATGAGAAACCGGCTGGCATCTGCGCCAGAACATCTGACTGACTTTAGGAGGTCGGCAAACAATGTGGGCTCAGCCTGGCTGGGGCTGCTTGGACCTGGTGATATTCGCCACTGCTGTGTCCCTGGGAAGCTGAGATACCAGGTGACAGGGCAGGGATGAGGTCAAGTTTATAGGGTGATGTGTTTTCTGGCTTCACTTGGCTGTAGTGCTAACTCACCATTCATTATTTTATTTTAATTTATTTACTTTATATACTTTTTTGGCCACACCAAGAGGCAGGCACCAGGCTTCTCTGGTGGCTCAGACGGTAAAGAATCTGGGACACATGAACACCTGTGGCTGATTCATGTTGATGTGTGGCAAAAACCATCACAATATTGTAAAGTAATTAGGCTCCAATTAAAATAAATAAATAGATTAAAAAAAAAAAAAGAATCTGCCTGCAATGCAGGAGACCCAGGTTCCATCCCTGGGTTGGGAAGATCCTCTGGAGAAGGGAATGGCAACCCACTACAATATTCTTGCCTGAAAAGTCCCCATGGACAGAGAAGCCTGGCAGGCTACAGTCTGTGGGCCTTATGAAAGTGAAAGTGTTAGTCACTAAAAGTTGGTGTCCGACTGCAATCCCATGGACTGCAGCATGCCAGGCTTCCCTGTCCTTCACTCTCTCCCTGAGTTTGGTCAAACTCATGTCCACTGAGTCAGTGATGCCATCCAACCATCTCATCCTCTATCATCCCCTTCTCCTCCTGCCTTCAATCTTTCCCAGCATCAGGGTCTTTTCCAGTGAGTCAGTTCTTTGCATCAGGTGGCCAAAGTATTAGAGCTTCAGCTTCAGCATCAGTCCTTCCAATGAATATTCCCTCCAATGATTTCCTTTAGGATGGACTGGTTTGATCTCCTTGCAGTCCAAGGGGTTCTCAAGAGTCTTCTCCAGCACCACAATTTGAAAACATCAATTAATTAAATTATTTTTAATGTTTGTTTATTTAGCTATATCAGGTCTTAGTTGTAGCACACGGGCTCAATAGTTGCGGCATGCAGGCTTAGTTAGCCAGCAGCATGTGGAATCCTAGTTCCCCAACCAGGAATTGAACCCATATCTCCTGCATTGGAAGGCAGATTCCCAACCACTGGACCACCAGGGAAGTCTCCTAGTTTATTTTTTATTTATTGTTTTGGCTGCACCATGCGGCATGTGAGATCTTCTCTGACCACAGATCGAACCCATGCCCTCTGCACTGGAAGCATGGGAGTCTTAAGCACTAGACTGCCAGGGAAGTCTCCTTTCTTTCTTATATGCTTGAGAGAGATGGATGGAGGAGGCAAGGGATGGCAGGCCTGCAGTCAGAAATACAGCTTTGGGATTCATAGATTCTGGAGGTTGGTTGGTTAATCATCAGGGCATGAATGAGGGTATGCTGTTTGCTGGGCCTTGTGCTGGAAGCTGGGGCTCTGTGAGGTGCGTTCCAGAGCCTCATGGGTGAGGCAGCCCATGAAGGTTTATGCCTAAGGTGAAGGCATATATCCTTTGTGTTTGTTGCCCATGAGGAATTCCTGAGTGTCACATCCCAGGCATGAGGCTACTGGGCCATCAGGAAAATGAGTCAGGGTGAGGATAAGCCCTCTAGGTCAAGAAAGTAGGGAGACAGCATCAGCTCTTCTCTACCAGTGTCCAGGGGGCCTGTCTCACCCCAGCATGATGGACTATAATACTCAATGCCAGGAGTGTGTTGTCATTTAAGTTTCGGGAACCACAGTACAGCAGGTATGGAAGAGATCAGGAGAGGTGTAAAGGGGTGAATTCTTAGAAGAGACCCGCAAGCCCCCAGGAAGGCATCAGAGCCCAACCACGTCATCTTGGGAGACAGACTGCGGTGCCCTTTTTGGAAAGGATCAAAGAGATGAAGCTGAGACAAAAGTCCATTTGGCCAATGTGGTGACATTGTGGAGATGCTCCAGTCCGTGACACTGGCTGAGGCTGACAGTGTTATCATCAGGATTTCAGCAGGGTGTGGGTTAAAAAAGAGAATTCGAATTCCCACCAAGTCACTGGAGATCCTGTTGGCCAGCAGATCCTGGATCAGTAAGTCTGGGGTGGGGCCCGAGATTCTGCATTTCTGGCATGCTCCTAGGTGGTCTGCAGGCCACGCTTTGAGAACTGAAGGAGCAGAGGAGCCTTATCAGGCTGTGTCCAGCTGGAGAGCATCAGGGAACACAGCCTGCTATCTGCAGATGGGCATGTCACCTGAGAAGCTGGAATGTTTAACCAAGACTCAGTATGTTTCTACCTACTGTACCTCATCCAACTCTCCAAACAGCTGGCTAGGTTTTATCAGGGGCCTCTTTGAACTAACGTGCAAAGTGAGACCAAGTAATTTAGTTGCCTCATTTGACAGGGTCCCTTAGCTGGTGAGGGTCAGTGCAAGTTCAGATCTCAAGAGGTGTGTGGATGTGTCAGTCAGACACAGCTGATGCAGCAAAGGCTTGGATCCTGTCTCTTCTATTTAGCACTTCTGGGACCCTGAGGCCATCACTTCTCAGCCTTGAGAGTCTCATCTGTAAACTGGGCTCTTACTTGGCTTAAAGCAGTGGTCCTCAACCTTTTTGGGGCTAGGAACCGATTTCGTGGAAGACAATTTTTCCACAGACTAGGGGTTGGGGGGCTGGTTTCAGGAAGATTCAAGAGCATTACATTTATCGTGCACTTTATTTCTAATCTAATGTCACCACTGATCTGACTCCAATGCTGGTCTATGGCAGGGCTTCCCAGGTGGCACTAGTGGTAAAGAAGTCGCCTGTCAATATAGTCGACTTTACTGGTGGTAAAGAAGATGCAGGTGTGATCCCTGGGTTAGGAAGATCCCCTGGAGGAGGGCATGGAAACCCACTCCAGTACTCATGCCTGGAGAATCCCATGGACCGAGGAGCCTGGGGGACTGTAGCCCACCAGGCTACAGTTTTTGCAACTTTGTAGGGTTGCAAAGAATCAGACACAATTGAAGTGAGTTAGCACGCAAGCACGCACACACTTGGAGGTTGGGGACCCCTGGATTAAAAGACGCAAACCACGTAAAGGACTTTTGCACAGGACTTATACACTAGAAACGTAAGCTGTTGCACAAGGATTGGCAATCTTTTCCTGAAAAAGGTCTGATAGTAAATATTTTAGGCTTACCAGCCCGAGATCTCTGTTGCAGTTAGTCAGCCCTGCTGTTTTATCATGAAAGCAACACAAGCCATACGTAAACAAACAGATGTGGCCATTTTCCAGGAAAATTATATTTGCAGAAGCAGCCAGAATTGCCGCAGGCCATAGTTTGCTGACCCCTGGGATAGAACATTATTATAATATTCTTACTAAATAGAAGGCACAGCAGAGGTCCAGTGAGAAAGCCCAGGAAGAAGTTTAGATGAGGCTCTGGGCTGGAGATGGAGCTCTGTTGAGCTCACAAACAAATTGCAAATGATGCCCCAACTTGCCCATTCTGCATGGCTTATCTCACCAAAATAGAGAATAAAACAAAATAATTGTAGGAAACTTAATGCCTGGTAATAATATTGGACTCTTTGATAGTGGAGCTGTTAGAGCCAATGAATAGTGACTGTATTTTATTGTATTGAGAAATACAAAGATATTCCCTCTGAGGCCCCAGAAATTACAGAATGAATCTCCTTGAGACAGAGGAACCCAGACAGGTATTATCAGTCACAGGAGGCTGCTCCGTCCGGGCGCTTTCCATGCCCGATAGCTCCTTAAAGAATCACACAAGCCGAATTACTAGAAAACACCACCCTATTTATTTAGGGGGTGTGCAGAAATGGGGATTACCACGGTAGACTGGAAGGGGCAGTGGGAAGGTCTGAGTGCCCTGCAGATGGGTCTCTGGGCAGGTGGGGCATCTTAGGGCTGTCTTAGGTGGAGCTTACCTGAGTGCTCTTTCCTCCCTTATCCCCATCTCCTATTTCCCGGTCCCTGGCAGAGTCCAGAGAAGGTGGACAGGGTTTGGTTTTGTTTTATATCTGTTTTATTCACCTCTCTGTCCCCAGGACTTTACATAAAGAAGGACTCAAAATAAATATACCAAGTAAGTGCATGAATGAGTGAGGGATAACCACCTGTCTAAATGCAGCAGGAAACAGGTAAAAGATGGGGCTTGGGAAAGCATGGTCTAGCCTTCTAAGGAGCCTAGAAAGGGGGTTTAGGTCTTGGCTAAGAGGGCTGTTGATTGAGAAGATCTCAGATCCAGCTCAGAAAGTAAGCACCAGTCAAGCAAAGAAGATAAGGCCCATCATCATCTTCCCTTGTGGCTCAGCCGGTAAAGAATCCACCTGCAATGTGGGAGACCTGGGTTCGATCCCTGGGTTGGGAAGATCTCCTGGAGAAGGGAAAGGCTACCTACTCCAGTATCCTGGTCTGAAGAATTCCAACCCTGTCCACCTTCTCTGGACTCTGCCAGGGACTGGGGAGCAGGAGATGAGGATAAGGGAGGGAAGAGAGCCCTTATCCCTTATAGGAAGGTAAGCTCCACCTAAGACAGCCCTAAGATGCTTTGTTCATTGCTGATCTCCTCTCCAGAATATTAGCTCCCAGTAACTAGGGACCAGGTGTTTCCTTCCTTGCTTGCTTCTTTCTTCTTCCCTCCCTCCCCCTCCCTGCTTCTTTCTCCCTTTCTCCCTCCTGCCCTCCCTCCCTCCTGCCCTTCCTTCCTTCCATTTCCAGGGCTCTTTATTCCTTTGCTAGGGATTTCCAGGATGCCCCAGTTCTCTAGGTCTACAACTTTCATCAAATTTAGAAACCTTTCAGCCACTATTTTTCCAAGTGTTTTTCTGTCCACCTGACTTTGGGAACTAAAATGACACGTATATTAGATTACTTGAAGTTGACCCTCAGGTCAGTGGGTTTTTCCTTGTACTTTTTCCCTCTCTGTGTTTCATTTTGGGTTGTCTATTCCTATGCCTTCAAGTCCACTAATCTTTTCTTCACTGATATAAAATCTTCCATTAACCCACTCCAGTGTAATTTTGATCTTAGACATTGTAGTTTTCCTTGCTAGAAGTGTGATTTATGTTTTTATGTCTTCCATGTCTCTATTAAATTTTTTGGATAGTTGAATATTTAAAACATTGTTTACCTGAGGGCTACCTAGTCCACAATATTGAGGGTAGACTCGCTGAGTTTTCCACCCAGTACTCCACAATCGTTTTCTGGTCTTGCTGATGGGATAGGCACTGTTTTGACCTTGATTGACATATGGGGCTCCAGCTAATCCTTTCAAAGGGTCCCCTCCATGACTTAGGTCTCTCGGCTTCTCACATGTATGTGCAGATTGGTAACTCAGCTAAACTCTGGTGTGAGTGCTCTTCAGGTGTGTTTTCTTTAGTATTGTGTCTCCACTGCCAAGCACAGGGCTTGGTACACAGTAAGTTTCAGTGAGCTTTTACCAAGTGGGTTCTGCATCTTATTAATTCTAAGTATTGCACTTTTTCCTTGGAAGGAAAGCCATGACAAATCTAGACAGCACATTAAAAAACAGAGACATCACTTTGCTGATAAAAGTCCGTATAGTCAAAGCTTTGGTTTTTCCAGTAGTCATGTGTGTGATGTGAGAGTTGGACCATAAAGAAGGCTGAATGCCAAAGAATTGATGATTTCCAACTGTGTTGGAGAAGACTCTTCAGAGTCCCTTGGACAGCAGGGAGATCAAACCAGTCCATCCTAAAGGAAGTCAACCCTGAATATTCATTGGAAGGACTTCTGCTGAAGCTGAAGTGAAGAGCTGGTCACCTGATGTGAAGAGCTGACTTATTGGAAAAGACCCAGACGCTGGGAGAGATTGAAGGCAGGAGGAGAAGGGGAAGCAGAGGATGAGATGGTTGGATGGCATCACCCACTCAAGGGACGTGCATTTGAGCAAACTCCGGGAGATAGGGAAGGACAGGAAAGCCTGGTGTGCTGGAGTCCACAGGATCTCAGAGTCGGACATGACTTGATGACTGAACAGCAGCGGCAACCACCGGGTGGGTTGCAGAGGGTGTCCTCATATGCCTGTGGCTGGGCTCAGCAGTCTGCAGGAGGATGTAGGATTTTCATCCAGTGGGGATGGAGGAGGAATGGCTGGGTAGGCTATTCATTGTTAAGGAGTCATACATTGGTTTTCTTCTCCATGTCCCTTGTATTTTGGTGTCAGTGATACAAAGGTAAATAAAATAGACAGACTTTCTAGATGGCGTGGTGCTAATGCAGGAGATGCAAGAGTTGCAGGTTCAATCCATGAGTCAGGAAGATTCCCGGGAGGAGGAAATGGCAAACCACTCCAGTATTCTTGCCTGGAAACTCCTATGGACAGAGGAGTGTAGAGGATGTGGCTGACAGCTCACATTCCCTACAACAGTTCTCTTGCACTTAAATGTATAAATAGAGCACCCAGGGTCTTGTTGAATGGCAGATTCTGATTCACTAGATCTGGGATGAGGGCCTGAGATTCTACTTTTCTAATAAATCCCCAGGTAATGCTGATCTCTTGGTCCATGAGCTTTGGTGAAAAGGGTTTTCAGAAAGGTGGGGAAGGTGACGTCATGAAGCCTTGAGGGATGAATCGAGTTTTGCGGGGTGGAGCAGAGATGAAAGGACTCCCATGCTGAGGGAGAGTGGTGTGCAGAGACATGGTGGGTAGTGCAGGTTCACGGCGATCCTGGGAGATGGCAGGAAGCTCAGCTCATCTGGCTCTTATCGGGATAGGACATGAGACAGAGAAGGTAGCCAGTCAGGGTGGTGAAGACTCTTGCACACTCTGCTGAGGGCTTTAGACCACCCTGTAAGGCTGAGGCAGGGAGCTGTGGAGTCTCTTCAGGAAGTAATTGAAAGGAGTATGT
Source organism: Bos mutus (assembly GCF_027580195.1). Classification (NCBI taxonomy): domain Eukaryota; kingdom Metazoa; phylum Chordata; class Mammalia; order Artiodactyla; family Bovidae; genus Bos; species Bos mutus. The sequence continues at coordinate 18,466,255 of NC_091641.1, read as the reverse complement.
TTTACAAAGACCATTTCATTGACAGGCTGACGGTAACTTGTTTTTCCAATTATATATATATATATATTTTTTTTCTAATTAAAACACAGAGACACTTTCTTAAATCAGGGTCTCTTGATTTGGGCATTGTTGACATTATAGTTGTTTAGTTGCTAATTTGTGTCTGACTGTTATTCAGCCCCATGGACTGTGGCCTGCCAGCCTCCTCTGACCATGGGATTTCCCAAGTAAGAATACTGGAGTGGGTTGCCATTTCCTTCTGCAGGGGATCTTCCCGACCCAGGGACTGAACCTGTGTCTCCTGCATTTACAGGTGGATTCTTTACCACTGAGCCACTTGGAACTGTTGACATTTCAGCCAGATCACTGTTCCTTGTGAGGGCCATCTTGTGCATTGCAGCATATTTATTTGCGTCTCTCCACGAGCTGCCAGGAACATCCTTTCCCCTAGCTGTGACAACCAAGAATGATCCCAGATATTGTCAGATGTCCTCTGGGGTGCAAAATAGCCCACGGTTGAGAACCGCTGCTCTAAAGCACGGCATGTTTCATTCTTCTTTGTATTCTCCCCATGGAAGCCTGGATCCTTCAAATATTCAGTAGCCCTGCAAGATGCCTGGAATAGGTTCTGTGAAGAGCACCACCTCTGAGCCAGATCGATCTGCTTTGTTGCGCTTCCAAAGACACAGCGAGGAAAGGAGAGCCTGGCCTGGAGTGAGAAGTGCATAATGCACCTGCTTCTCAATTCTGTTTTAAAAGTAACAGAATTATTGGTCTCTTCTCTCCATTTCTGGGCCCTTTCCTTCTTCTTTATGCAGGAGGAGTTGTCGAGGAAAATACAATCACGTCATGAAAATTTCAAGTCCTTAACATCTGTGGATGTGTTTGGAGTTCTAAGGATACTTTTTAAGGTAACATAATGCCCAAAGTAGACCCCCACAGATGATATTGAACTTCTAGTAATTTCCTGTCCATTGTGATAACAGATCAGGCTGGCTGATTTTTACACAGCCTGAGCTGATGTCTCCTGATCTTTCTACCTTTACATTTTCCTGGTGATTATGCATAAACAGAATGCCCGGTTAGGGAATATTATTATGAAAAACACAGATGAACAAAAAAAGCGTATGCTTTCTCAGTACTTATTGTCTTGGAGTGTAGGGAGAGAGGCAGTGTAGCATGGCAGTTCTATAGTTTGTGCTCCAGCTTAAAATAGTTTAGGGTTCAAGTCAGAGTCCTGCCCCATTACTAAGATTTTGTTGTTGTCATTGTTGTTAGTCGCTCAGTTGTGTCCAACTCTTTGTGACCCCCATGGACTGTAGCCAGCCAGGCTCCTCTGTCCATGGAATTCTCCAGGCAAGAATACTGGAGTCGGTAACCATTCCTTTCTCCAGGGGATCTTCCCGACCCAGGGATAGAACCCAGGTCTCCTGCATTGCAATTACTAAGATTGGGTAAACTATTTAACCTCTCCAGGGCTTAGCTAGGTGCCTGACATGTTAACAAAAAGAAAGAAAAGTTATTAGTGTCGGGGTACTCTTTCTGCCCCCTTCTGATGCCTATGTCAGAAGCTTTCTCTATCTCCTTTATACTTTAATAAAACTTTATTACACACACACACAAAAAAAAGTTATTAGTGTCGCTTTTTAGGGTAAACATCATAGTGATCTTTCCTTCTTTGAAGTAGGAAGGAGAAAAAGTGGAAATATCATTCATTCTGGGTCTGTTATCGGCCAGACAACCACTGAGCATGTGATCGCCTGATCAGAGGTGGAGAGGGGCACATCTCTGGGCAGCACATAGCTTGTCAGTAGCAGAAGAACTCAAATCGAGATGTTGAGTCCAAAACACACACTCCTTCAGCAGTATCGTGCTGTGTGCTGAGATATGGCCATGCCGGCTCAAGAAGGAAGCGGTAGGCTATTTGATGCTCCGTGGGGCATCAGAGTCTCTGAAATGCACATGTGTCAAGCGTACTGCATCCTTTGTCATTGCTGTGTTGTTCTTGGAATCCATTCTTCAACACGGGTACCACACCTATTCATTATTGGCCAATTTTGTAATCTTGGGCAGGTTAACCTACTTGAACTTCCAATTCCACATCTCTAAAAAGAGATAACAGTGCCTCCTAGGTAGGGGTTAAATGAGCTGAGAAGATGCCCCACTTGGTTCTGGCAGATAGTAGGGGCTCAGTAAACACGCAGCATATTATCACACTTTCTAATCACGCCAGGCTATGAACCAGATCGGGGAACCATAGATGGGCTGTGTAGACTGAATCTATATGGGTTACTCTCACATGTGCATTGGCACGTCATGGGGCTGAGCTTATTGGACACATGTGAGTATCCTTACGTTGCCCAGACCCACGGACCAGCTTTGGGCATCCACTCCCCATCATTGTATAACTTAGCTTTAACTGTTGTTGTTCATGAGATCTAAATATTTGACATCTTTGGGAGAAAACAGACTTCTAATAATCTACAGCTATTTTCTTTTGCTGGCTAAGCCTCCAAGTAATGAACATCGCCTTTATTGATAAACCTCAGATGCCTTTCCAAAGATAAAACAAACAGGTAAGAAACAAACTTGTTCAGAGCAAAAAATATCCACAGAAAAGCCCTTTTGCCCTGGGCTGTAAATGTATTGATTCATCCCAAACATGCTGACTTTAAGATCTCCAAACCTTATGATCAAGTCAAAGCATCTTTTTGAGACAGATGGGTAGGAGCATTAACTGTGGACTGGGGAGCTGCCATCAACTTTTGCTTTGATCTTTCTGTGGGCAAATAATAATAGCAATTCAATTCAACACACATTCATGGGCCAGTAACTTTATACCAGATGCTAATGATACAAATATGAGTAGAATAGTCTTTCTCTTCTGGAGAATAAAAATGTAATACAATGATATGCTACCTCATGGTTTTGCTTGATCTATCCAGCAATCTATCCAGTGGTTAGGATACGTGGTGGTCCAGTGGTTAAGAATCTACCTGCCAATGCAGGAGACACGGTTTCCGTCCTTGGTCCAGGAAGATCCCACATGCCTTGGGGCAACTAAACCTGTGTTCCACAACTATTGAGACCACCAGCCTAGAGCCCGTGCTTCACTACAAAAGAAGCCATTGCGATGAGAAGCCTGCACGCCGCAACTGGAGAGAAGCCCCCACTCTCCACAGCTAGAGAAAGCCTGCATGTAGCAATGAAGACTCAGTGCACAGGGAGCTCAGCTCAGTACTCTGTGATGACCTAGAGGAGTGGGATAGGGGAGATGGGAGGGAAGCTCAAGACGGAGGGGATATCTGTATACTTACTGCTGATTCACACTGTTGTACGACAGAAATCAAAACATTGTAAAGCAATTATCCTCCAATTAAAAAAAATAATTCTGTTTTGATATGTTAAGTGTGAGATGCCTAGTAGACAAATGGAGTGGCTGAGGACTCACTTGAATGTGTCAACCTGAGGTCAGAACATCAGTGACTTTGGGATGTCATTGGCAATCATTGGGTTTGCAGGTCATGGGACTTAGGACATCATTTAGGGAGATGGTGTGGAGTGAGAAGTGGTCCAGGCCTGAGTCCTGGCAGATTCAACATGGTAAGAAGAATATGAGGACCAGGTTAGGAGAAAGAGTGGCCAGATGATTTGGGTGGGAGATTAGAAAAACTGGTGCCACCCACATTGAGAATGGATAGCATTCAAAATGATGGCATAGCCACTTGTGCCTGAAGGCTACTGGGGGGTGTGAGAAGGTGGGGCCCTAAAAGTGCCTGTGGATTGTCAATCATTGTAGGGGAGTGATGAGGAAAGAATCCTTATTTGAGGGGGTTGAAAATTGAGAGGGAGGAAAGGAACTAAATTCAGTCAATAACTGTCTTCTGAGAAGCTTTGTTTTAAAAGAAACCCAAATAAAAGGGCCGGTTCCTTCTCACTATCAGTGAAATCAGGGGCTAAATATCTATAAGGCAAAGGGTGTGGATCAAAGTCTTCTGCTTCGTATAATTATGAGATCTGCTCCTCTTTCCACCTTGTCATTGTTTTCTTTTAATTTAAAAATGTTTATTAACGTATGGTTGATTTGGACTTCCCAGGTAGCTCCACTAGTAAAGAATCTACCTGCAGTGCAGGAGATCCCAGTTCAATTCCTGGGTAGGGAAGTTCCCCTGGAGAAGGGATAAGCTATCCACTCCTGTATTCTTGGGCTTCCCTGGTGGTTCAGATGGTGAAGAATCTGGTTGCAATGTGGGAGACCTTGGTTCAATCCCTGGGCTGGGAAGATGCCTGGAGGAGGGCATGGCAACCCACTCCAGTATTCTTGCCTGGAGAATCCCATGGACAGAGCAGCCTGGTGGGCAACAGTCCATGGGGTCGCAGAGAGTGGACACGACTGAGCGACTAAGCGCAGCACACAGCACATAGTTGATTTACACTGTTAGATTAGTTTCTGGTGTAGAGCAAAGTGATCCAGTTATGTATGTATATATATGTGTGTGTGTGTGTATCTGTTTCATATTCTTTGCCATTATGGTTATTACACAATGTTGAATATAGTTCTCTGTGCTATACAGGAGGACCTTGTTGTTTATCTCGTCTGTATATAATAGCATCTGCTAATCCCAAACTTCCAATCCATCCCTCCCCACAAGTCTATTTTTTAATATTTGTGAGACGGTTTTTGTTTTGTCAGTGAGTTCATTTGCATCACATTTTAGATTCCACGTATAAATGATATCATATGGTATTTGTTTTTCTCTTTCTGACTTACTTCACTTAGTATGAGAATTTCTAGGTCCATCCATGATGCTACAAGTGGCATTAGTTCATTCTGTTTTAATGGCCGAGTAAAATTTCATTGTATATATGCCATATTATCCATTCATCTGTTGATGGACATTTAGGGCGCCTCCACTGTGAATACTGCTGCTATGAACTTAGACATGCATGCATCTTTTTGAATTATAGTTTCATCCAGCTGGTACAGAATCCACCTGCGATGCAGGAGACCTGGTTTGATTCCTGGGTCAGGAAGATCCCTTGGAAAAGAGATAGGCTACCCACTGCAGTATTCTTGGGCTTCCCTGGTGGTTCAGATGGTAAAGAATCAGCCTGCAATGTGGGAGACCTGGGTTCAATCCCTGGGTTGGGAAGATCCCATGGAGGAAGGCATGACAACCCACTCCAGTATTCTTTTTTTTTTAATTTATTTATTTTAATTGGAGGCTAATGACTTTAGAATACAGAGAAGGCAATGGCACCCTACTCCAGTACTCTTGCCTGGAAAATCCCATGGACGGAGGAGCCTGGTAGGCTGCAGTCCATGGGGTCACTAAGAGTCGGACACAACTGAGCGACTTCACTTTCACTTTTCACTTTCATGCATTCGAGGAGGAAATGGCAACCCATTCCAGTGTTCTTGCCTGGAGAATCCCAGGGACGGGGGAGCCTGGTGGGCTGCTGTCTATGGGGTCGCACAGAGTCGGACACAACTGAAGTGACTTAGCAGCAGCAGCACTTTAGAATATTGTAGTGGTTTTGCCATACATTGACATGGATCAGCCATGGGTGTACATGTGTTCCCCATCCTGAACTCCCTCCTACCTCCCTCCCCATCCTATCCCTCTGGGTCATCCCAGTGCACCAGCCCTGAGCACCCTGTCTCATGCATCGAACCTGGACTGGTGATCTGTTTCACATATGATAATATACATGTTTCAATGCTATTCTCTCCAATCATCCCACCCTTGCCTTCTCCCACAGAGTCCAAAAGACTGTTCTGTACACCTGTGTCTCTTTTGCTGTTTCGCATATAGGGTTATCATTACCACTCCAGTATTCTTGCCTGTAGAATCCGCATGGACAGAGGAACCTGGCAGGCTACAGTCCATGAGGTCACAAAGAGACGGACATGACTGAGCGACCGAGCATAGCACATACCCAGGAGTGGAACTGCTAGATCATATGGTAGCTCTATTTTTAGCTTTTTGAGGAAGCTCTATACTGTTCTTCATAGTAGCTGTATCAATTTACTTCCCCACCAATAGTGTGGGAGGGTTCCCTTTTCTTCACATGCTCTCCAGAATTTGCTGTTTGTAGGAAAGTCAATGAACCTTAGGCTTTGCTTTTACTACCCTAGACACTGCTGATGAATTTCCCTCTTCTCTCTAAAGTTTGACTCATATATGGCTACATGCAAGCCTATGCCTTTAGTTGTTGTATGGCTTCTTCTTCATGGCTTCTACCACCTTCTGTATTTGTGTTTTTGGTCTTTCTCTTATCTGCTAACTGGCTATGAATAAATAGTGCAACTCCTTATGAGAGAACTGTGTAGTCAACAAATATTTAACTGAGCAGTTCCTGTGGCCTGGCACCCTTCTGGTTATGCTGGATACCTGAGCATCCCTGCCATGGCAGAAATAACAGCTGCTAAGCACAGTGCTGGCAACCTGTCCTGGGCACCAGCAACATCGGCATCACAACAGAGGAGCTTGAGAGAAATACACATTCATGGCTACACGCTGACCTACTGAATTCCAATCTCAGAGCATGCATCCTCGAAAACTGTGTTTTAGCAAATTTTCTGGGTGATTCTTTTGTACATTAAGATTTAAGAGGCGATGCCGTATAGAATAGCTGCCCTCGGGCTAGGTCTCACCCTGGTCCACTCAGCTATGAAAGAAGGCCAAGGCCATCAGTCATTCTTCCTCTGAAGGGCCCATTGGAGTGGCAGCATCTAGAATGTAATATAAACTTTTTCGATAGAAACACATCTCTGGATGACCATAGCAGCCACCCTTAAAAATTAGGTTTTCTGACTCCACTACATGGAGGTCACTGACTTTGTTTTTATTGTTCTTGGTTCTTCCATTTATTTTTCACTACTGTTGCACAAATCCATAAGCTGCACGAATTTCAGCCAAGGCATTATGGGATGACACGCTTCAGAATGAGTTAACTCTTCTCTGAAATTTCTCTTGAGGAGGTGGCAGGGTTTTTTTTTTTTTTTAAGAGCTTTTGGACTTAAGAGAGAAAGCTGATGTCAGTTGGAAGGTACAATACTCAAGGCTGTTTTCTGCCTTTGTATGAAACAGTTATTAAACGTCTTCTCCCAGGCAGGCTTGCCTGATTCTTTTCTGTTTCGCTCTGTCCATGCTGGAATGCTCAGAGCTTGGCACTTCAGAATTCTGATGCCTGAAACCTAAGGCATCTATCAAAGAGAAAGACAGTAATGGAGGAATGATAAGGAACGGATTTCTACAATACAATCAAGTTTGGGGGTTTTTTCTTTTTGAGAGTGAGACTTCAGATATGTTTCATTTACCTGCAACTTCTGCATCTGCATTTATTTTACTATGCACATGCATATATATATATGTATGTATATTATATATGGGCTTCCCTGATGGCTCAATGGTCAAGAATCTGCCAGCAGTGCAGGTGACCAGGGTTAGATCCCTGGGTCAGAAAGAGCCCCTGGAGAAGGGAGTGGCAACCCACTCCAGTACTCTTGCCCGGCAAATCCCCATGGATGGAGGAGGTTGATGGGCTATATAGTCCATGGGGTCACAAACAGTCAGACATGACTCTGTGTGTGTGTATGTATGTGTGTGTGTGAGAGAGAGAGAGAGCCCAGAATTCAGGAAATAAACATTGCTTACAGGTACAGTCACTATGGAAAACAGTATGGGAAACCCACAAAAAAAAAAAAAAATAGGACTACCATATGATCCACCAATTCCACTTCTGGGAGTATATCCAAAGGGAATGAAAACACTAATTCAAAAATATATCTTCACTCTCATGTTTATCTTTATTTACAATAGCCAAGCTATTTACATCTTTATTTAGGAACTTTATTTACAATAGCCAAGCCATGAGCCAACCTAAGTGGTTGATGGATGAATGAATAAAGGTGTGGTGAATATGTATGTAAATATATATATATAGATGAACATTATTCAGCCTTAAAAATGAGGAATTCCTACAATTTGAGGCAACATGGATGATGGCATTTGAAGGTCTTATGCTAAGTGACCTAAGTTAGAGAAAGACAAATACTGTATGATATCACTTACATGTAGAATCTTAAAAAACAACAGTAATCAGGCTTGGTCCAGTGGTTAAGAATCCTATTGCCAATTCAGAATACCCAGGGTCAGTCCCCTCGCCAAGAAGATTCCACATGCAAGGGAGCAATCAAGCCCATGAGCCAACGTGATGCAACTACAGAAGCGCACACACCTTGAGCCAGTGCTCTGCAGCAAGAGAAGCCACCACAGTGAGAAGCTGGAGCCCCACAAGGAAGAGTAGCCCCTGCTCACTGCAACTAGAGGAAGCTGAAGCCCAGCAATGAAGACCCACCACAGCCAATAGATAGAGAAATCTTTTAAACAAAATAGCACAACACCTCACAGAAAGAGATCAGACTTGTGGTTATCAAAATTGGGGAGGGGGGATTGGAGGAGAGTGGTCAAAAGCTAGAGACTTTCAGTTATAGTAAGTACAGTGATGTATCTTATATGATGACTAGCCAATACTGCAGTATGATGTATAGGAGAGAGACTAAATCCTGAGAGTTCTCATCACAAGGAGAAAATTTCTTTCTTTTCTTTATATTGTATCTATCTCAGAAGATGGATTTTAGCTGTGATGTGGTAATCATTTCACAGTATCTGTTAATTAAACCATCATGTATACCTTAAACATATACAGTGATGCATGCCAATTATTTACCAGTAAAAATGGGAGAAGCAAAAAAGAACCACAAAACTTGGTTCCGGGCCATGGTTCTCTCTCACTGTCTCCACAGAAGGATCTAATATGCTGCTCCAGCTTTCAGTCCCACTCATGAATTGATTGATTGATTTGTTTATTCAATAAGTACCTATTGATTGAACTGGGGCTTGAGGCATGGGTGGGGGCGGGGCTCCTCAGGCTACAGTATCCACATGCTTAAGTAGATCGCATTGGCTTTCCCTGCAACTTGACCCTGGGCACCCCCTCTGGAACATCTCGTCTATATTCCTGGCTCCAACTTTGCAATAATAGTGACTCAAAATGTTTCCTTTTTAAAGTTTCTCCTCTGAGCTTCAGACATCAATATCTAGATGCTTACTTGACATCTTCACTTGGCTATTTCACATTCATCTCACATTCAAAGTGCCCAGAGATGAAACTTATCACCTCCCCACACAACTTAGTTTTCTTCTAGTGTTTGTCTCAGTTAAATGACATGGCCAAGCTGTCTGGTTGTTCAATCCAAAATCTGAGAGCCCTCTCTAAAGTGTGTGCTTTTATTCCAAATAGTCTGTCACCAAGTTTTGTCAATTTTACCCATTAGGTGTGTCTCTAATATATCCGCTTCCCTCCACTGACACCATTCTAGTTAAAGAGACTGTCCTCTCACACGGTAGGGATGACCATAGCCTTCCATCTGCCTCCTCGACCCTCTGAAGCTCTTGATCAGTTCATCCTCCACCCCAAATCCAGGGGACCTTGCAAAATCTAAAAGTGGTATTACCTGTGTTAACAACCTTTCAAGTACTTCCTACTGCTGCTGTTGTTTAGCTGCTAAGTTGTGACTGACTCTTTATGACTGAAGTACTGTAGCCCACCAGGGTCCTCTGTCCATGAAGTTTCCCAGGCAAGAATCCTGGAGTGGGTTGCCGTTTCAGTCTCAGGGGATCGTCCCAACCCAGGGATAGAACCTGTGTCTCCTGCTTGGCAGGCAGATCCTTTACCCCTGAGCCATCTGGGAAGCCCCATACTTCCCATTACCCTTAGGATGATCATTCTTATTTAATAGTAACTTGCACCCTTTCCCTCTTATAAAATGCAGTCCCTTCTCAGGTCTTACTTGAGGTGGACTTGCTTCTGGAAATAATCATGTGAATTCTGTGGTGCCCAGACCTGATGAGCAGTTGACCTATCTACCATCTTGGGTAATGAACACCAAGATCCCTGGTCTGGCAGGAGAGAAGGAATCTGGTGTTAATTTTGCGTTGTGATTTGGACCCACCACTCTCTGACTCAGTTAGGACACTGATTTCAAGTGAGAGGAATCCATTTCTAACTTGTGTAGGAATTTACTGGAAGCATCCAGAGTGCCTAATAAATCCCAGGGGTGTCAAAAATTGAACCCAAACCTCAGGAGGACTAGGCTCAGAAACTAGACAGCTGTCAGAATGGGTGGGTGGGGAGGAAAGGTGAGCTCCCATCAGTCTCTCCAGGGCAGATGTCAGTTTCTCATGGGTGCAGGCCCACTGACCCACCCAGAACAACACACACTCATCAGTTTGGTTCCCCATCCTTTGATGAGATCAGGTGACTGTCCCAGCTGGGACCTGGGATCCAATAACCATAGGTTAGGAGGGTGGGGTCAGAGACTGTTACCCCATCTGTGGAGGTGGCAGGTGGGGCTGCCAGAGAGGAAATTGTGGTCTGAGTAGAAATCTTGATATCAGATGCTGCTTTGGCCTCGGCTTTCTCATCTTGAAAAGCTTCCTGAGTGCCTTGATCTCCTCCTGCTTGCTCCCTGCACAGAGAGCTCGAAGCCTGCTGTCACATTTCACCATGGCGCTCTTGAAACAGAAGCTGAATGCAGCCCAGACTCTGAAGACCTGGGGATTAAGCCGAGAAACCTCTTGTGCCATTTCCACGAAGAAGCTACAGATGCCCTAAGTACCAGTGAAGGGGAAGCTTCAACTGGGGAAACAGCGATATCAAACACTTGACTCTGTTCTCCTGTGAGGGGATTTCTGGTTTCAGTCAGCATGGATTTTTTTTTTTTTTTTGGCTTAGGGCAGAGTCGCCTATTAGCTCGAAAGATCGAAGGTTAAACAGCAGAAGCCGGTCATTGCCGAGGCTGGGAGAATACAGCTGTGTCCTGGGAAGCCTGCTGTCCCACCATTCAGGACTCGGTGGGATATCTCATTCTGCTTCTTCACCCATCTCTCCCTCCACTTGCCATGTTGCTGGTCCCTGATCAGCTGAGTTCTGCTGGCTGTCTGCCTTTGCTTCTGTGCCAGGACCTGGGAGGAAACCAAATCTTCTCTGTATAGTAAATCCTACTCATCCTGCAGCCTTAGCTTATAGGGCGCTTCCTCTGTGAACTCTTTTTTTTAAATCACTCCCAGCTCAGTGCTCTGTGATGACCTACATGGGTGGGATTGAGGGGGAGTGGGAGGGAGGTCCAAGAGGGAGGGGATATATGTGTACATATACCTGATTCACTTCGCTCTACAGCAGAAACTGACACAACATTGTCAAGCAGTTATGAGTGAGTGAGTGATAGTCGCTCAGTCATGTCTGACTCTTTGCTCCCCATGGACTGTAGCCTGCCAGGCTTCTCTGTCACTGAAATTCTCCAGGCAAGAATACTGGCGTGGGTAGCCAGGCCCTTCTCCAGGGGATCTTCCCAACTGAGAGATGAAAGCAATTACACTCCAACAACAACAACAACAAAACTCTCTCTTGAAATATGGTTTACTAAAATTCACTTAAGTGTGCAACTCAATGGATTTTAGCAAATTTACATAGTGGTGCAACCATCACAGAGTTCTACTTAAAATGTTTCCTTATCCTCCAGAAAGATCTTTCATGCCCTTTGTAATGAATCCCCATTCCTACCCTCTACCCCAAGCAGCTACTAATCTACTTTCTGCTGCTTTAGATTTGCCTCTCTAAGAACTTCAGTCGCCCCCAGGCAGAGTCATTTCATCCTCCAGGCTCTTCACATCCTTTGTATGAACTTGTAAAATGGTCTGGTAATTGTTCATGTGTGTGTTTCTCCAAGTTGAGTTTAAATACCAAGCTCACTTCCTTATCCTGGGACTTAGCAGAAGACCTGCTAATGGTAGTCAAATAGATCAGTCTATATGTGAGTGAGCCGGAGTTTATTGCTTGATCCGGGGAACACTTCATGCCATTTGTTTTTTAGAATAGCATAGCTAATGTATACTCAGCGTTTCCTGGGTGCCAGAAGCTCTGCTCAGTGTTTGCATTAACACTGCAACCTCATGATCCTTATTGAAACTTCACTTCAATTGAAGAAGTTTTTTCTCTTCTTATTGTCATTTACGGAAACTGAGGAGACTGGGGCTGAGAAGCTCAGAGCTTTCAGATAGTCAGTGACAGAAAGAAAAGTGAAAGTATTCATTGCTCAGTTGTATCCAACTCTTTGTGACCCCATGGACTGTAGCCTGCCAGGCTCCTCTGTCCATAACCCCATGGACTGTAGCTCATCAGGCTCCTCTGTCCATGGGATTCTCCAGGCAAGAATACTGGAGTGGGTAGCCATTCCCTTCTCCAGGGTATCTTCCCGACTCAGGGATTGAACTCAGGTCTCCTGCATTGCAGGCAGATTCTTTACCATCTGAGCCACCAGGGAAGTCCACTGGAGTGAGTAGCCATTCCCTTCTCCAGGGGATCTTCCCGACCTAGGTATCGAACCAGGTCTTCTGCATCACAGGCAGATTCTTTAACACTGAGCCACAGGGCCAGACCTCCAACCTGGATTTGTTTAGCCAGTTAATCCATATCCTTAACCATCAAACTGCAGTGCCTCCCAGCTGCTGACAATGTGTCCACAAGAACACTAGTGGGTTTCCTGGGGTCTCAGTAGGTCTGTACCTTTTAGACTTTACTTTGTGATTTGGTCAGTGGGTGCCCCCACTGCATAACAGGAGTGGGACCATTCAGAATTCTGTAAGGTCTTCAGATAATTTAATGAGAAGCCATTTGCTTTTCTTGCTCTGTTAACGACGTGTCTGCCTTCCCCACTGACTCCTTGCAGACGGTGGTCCAGTGGAATCTGCAGTAATAATAACAAACCTAGCATTTGTAAAGCTTTTAAGAAAGAAAACTGCCTGTGCTCTTGCTGAAAAAAACCTGAGCTAGGCTATTTTGAATTTTGAAGGATTCATGTTCCCCATTTTGGAAATGTTGGAAGCAAAGAAAGATATGGGATGAGTCTGTGACATTTTTGACTTCCTAAGACCCATAGATTCTCTTACTAGTCAGGCAAGTGATAGCCAGACTGTCTGGCTGCGCCCTCTTTAGGGACTAGAGTTGACTTAACTGGGAAAATTCTCATAATAGCTTAGATCAGAGAACACAAATGCTTACATGCCAGCAATGATGTATAGAAATGAAGTGGGCTCAGAATGAGACAATAGAGAGTGGTGAGGATTGTGGAGGGAATGGCTTCTGTCTTTAGGGAACAGCTGTAACTCAGCCCCAGCTTACTTTTCTCCTATGTTTTTCCTGAGATTTTAAAGGAGCTAGAAGTCTGAATGTTGATTGAAAAGCACACAATTCCAGTATCCATTTACCTAGCAGTTCAGTAAATGCTTATTGAACATTAATTATGTGAGCATACTCATTGTGCTGAGGATATAGCTGAACAGAAGAGGCAAAGCTTTCGTCTTGCCTGGACAACTAGAAACACATAGGCCAAATGATGGATCCTGTTTGCTGGTCGGATTTGGTCCGCGGGCCAGTTTGTAACCTCTGGCTTTGGTGCTTGAGCCCCACTCGGTGGCATCACTGGAACACTAAGTTGCCTGTCCCTTGAACCTCTCTTTCCACACGTCTCTACCTGATACAAGATCTGCAAAGTCCTAGGCTGGGAAATGCTGTTCTCCCTTCTTAGGATCTTATACTTTCTCTTTCTTTGTCTAGTGAATTAAAATTCTTTTGTTTGCAAGTGACAGAAACCCCTTCAAACTGGCTGAAGGAAAAAAAAGTGCTCAGTTAACTATAAAATCGAGATGTAATAGTGTGTTCAGGTATGGCTAGATCCAGCACCATTCAGCATGACTGGCTAAGAGGATGTCAGCAAAGACCTTCTCTCCCCATCTCTTTTCCTGGCTGCTGGTTTCAGCCTTAGCCTGAGTGAGTGAGTGAGTGAAGGCGCTCAGTCGTGTCCAACTCTTTGCGACCCCATGGACTGTAGCCTACCAGGCTCTTCTGTCCATGGGATTTTCCAGGCAAGGGTACTGGAGTGGGTTGCCATTTCCTTCTCCAGAGGATCTTCCTGACCCAGGGATCAAACCCTGGTCTCCCACATTGCAGGCAGACGCTTTATCGTCTGAGCCACCAGGGAAGCCAGCCTTAGCCTGGCCCTCCCTAAATATTGATAAAGACATATAAGTCACTCCAGGTTTTACATCCTGCCAATGTAAGAATCCCAGCAAATTGAAATGACCTCTTTTTTATTTTTTATTTTTGGTTGCTCCAGCAAACGTTTAGGTGCTGTCCCTCAGTGGAAACTTGGATCATATGCCTACTCATGAACCAGTAACTGTGACCAAACTCCCACCAGCCAAGTCTTGATTACAAACCCATCCTTGGATTCAGAGTAGAGTCAGGCATGCCTAAGCCATCTAGGCGGGCTATAGGGAGGATCTGGGGAGAAGAGATACTGGGGTATACACTAGATTCTAAACTCCATGTGGGAAGAAATTTGTTGTTGTTTAGTCACTCAGTCATGTTTGACTCTTTGCAACCCTGTGGACTGCAGGATGCAGACTTCCCTATCCTTCACTATTTCCTGAAGTTTGCTCAGACTTGTGTCCATTGAGTTGGTGATGCCATCCAGCAATCTCATCCTCTGTCATCTGCTTCTCCTCCTGCCTTCAACCTTTCCCAACATCAGAGTCTTTTCCAATGAGTGGCTCTTCACATCAGGTGACCAAAGTATTGGAGCTTCAGCATCCGTCCTTCCAATGAATATTGGAAAGAAATAGTTCCTGGCTTTTCCACCACTGTGTTTTCAGTGTTGAACAAAATGTCATATACAGAACAGGTGCTCAGTAAATGTTTGCTGAATAAAGCAGTATGTCTCCAGGACCCCATATGCATCTTCTATCATAAGTGCTGATCAAAGTGTTTTCGATTTGCTTTCCTAGGGGTCTACCTCCCTTGCTTCACCATGAATCCTGGGGGCTTATGTCTGAATCACCATTTATATTCCAGCTACCTAGCACCATGCCTGGCACCTGGCAGGCACTCCCTGAGTAATGAATGAAAATGGAAGAAAAAGGAATGTAAGTTCTTAGAGACCTGAAGTAGTGATAACAGTGTTAAGACAGATGATTATATCAATAGTTTGTGAAGTTGAGTGAGCAACAGAGGACAAAATTTGGGCAACCTTGGCCCACGGACAGAAGCCATCTGCTCGTGGACCCTCAGGGTGCATATTGTGAATGGAGTCCCCTTTCTGCACTGTTGAGGTTTAGGGCAGAGTTGCGGACATCTCAGCAAAACAGGCTGGGAGTGGACACAGTGGGAGAACTGAGTTGGCGGTAACTGTGCCCAAAGGAAGCTGGCATGCTCTCTAAGTAGCATGGTATTGTTGAATGATGGACAGTGAGGGGGAGCATACATTGGGCACTAATGCTTGCCATGAATGGTGTAGAGTGGGGATCCCCAACCTCCGGGATCTAATGCTTGATGATCTGAGGTGGACCTGATATAATAATAATAGAAATATAGTGCACAATAAATGTAATGCATTTGAATCATCCCCAGACCATCCCTACCTCCTGGTCCCTTGAAAAATCGTCTTCTATGAAACAGGTCCCTGGTGCCAAAAAGGTTGGTAACCACAGGTGTAGAGCACTTTTACACATTTTGCAATAACCCCATGGGGTAGATACTATTACTATTAGTACTCTTTATATAGATGAAGACATGAACACTCAGAAAGATTAGATACTTGCCTGAAGTCATATTTGAATCCAGCTTCACAGCCTGTGCTGCTAATCCCTGGACTAAGGGATTTCCTGGGAGGTGGGGACCAGAAAGTAAAAGGAGAGGATGCTGAGAGAAGCTCTGCTCCTAAAGCAGACGTCATCAGGCTACTCATCCACACTGTGCTGTCAGGCAAGTAATTTCTCAAAATTTAATTTCATATTCTACAAAGTAGGGATAAAAAAAATTAAAAAATGAAGATCTCCTAATAGAAGAAAGAGGACCAAAGAAAACTTGAGAACTTAGATGTGGGAGACCTGAGCTCAGTTTCTGGCTTTGCTTAGTGGAGGGAAGAGCTTGGCATAGGAGTTGAGAGTCAGCATGGGCTCAGTTGTGCTGCAGTAACTAACAGTCAGCACCAGGGTCATGGGGGTAAGAAAAGGCCAAGTATTCTTCCTCACTTTTTTCGTGCCCATCAGGGTTAGGCTGGAGCTCTGCTTCATGTCCTCTCACTCGCATGTTGCCCGGTGGCCACCATCTGGAATATTTGTTTGATCACAGCAGAGAGAGAGTCGTGAATTGTACTCTGGCTGTCCAAGCTCTACCAATGGTGATATTCTTCCCTTTGCTCAAGTTGTATGGTCCAAAATAAGTCACGGGTCACACCTCCGAAAGGGGTAGGAGTGTGAGTTTCCCATGTGTCTAGAAGGAGAGAACTGGAAACATGGTTCCCGTCTGAGTTCCAGAATCCCCGTGGGGCCTTGAAAACACCCCCTTCCACTGGATGGCCCTCATTTCCCCTTGTGTAAAATGAAGCTCATTGTTCAAAACTCTTGGAGGATTGACTGTCACCCACGGCGGGGAAAAGGCTTTATAAAGTGCAAAGTTCGTGCTGGAGTAAGTGATTTTTTTCTTCTTTTTATTGCCTTCCCCTCCCACTGATTTTTCCCCCCGCTACCAGCAGTGAAGGCCTGCCTTGTCTGTTCCCCACCTTACAAAGAAACAGTTCCCAAATGCTCCTTATCCTCTGCCTTAGGCCCCTGGCTTTTAAATACTCAGGTGATACGTTATTTATGTCCTTGTAGGAACAGAGCCTAAAAATAAAGTACAACGCACCCACACGATAACCATCCGATGTATTGACCCACTCATGAGTTTATCCTGGTGAGATTCAGATGCGTTCTTTATTCCCGAAAGCCAAAGCACCCTTGATGGGCAGTTACAGGGGCATTACCAGGGCCGTTTGGCAATAAAATGTGCCTGACTTCATTATGCAGGATGGAGATGAGAAATAACTGGTCTTAAATCACAGGCCAGCTGATCAGAATGTGTGTGGCCCCGGCATATGCAGATAGATTCTGTTTGGTGGGAAAGGATGCTGCAGAAAGGGAGGCTGTTATTCAGATGCAGGAGGATTCTCAGTTCTTTTGTTTAGCTCAGTGCCAAAAGGTAATTGATGTGGAACGTGTATCAAGCCAGATGGTTCTGCCTGGGAGCTGCCAGCACCCCTGGCTGCAGCTGCTCTGCCTTCGAGGCTTTCCGTTTCTGAGAGGTGTCAAGGCCAAGGCCACTTTGCTGCTTCCAATGGGTGGGTTGTGGGGGACACGATTCTACTGGATAGGACTTGGTTTCCAAAGGCTGTGTTTCCCTTGAGTGGAGATTTTTGAAAGGAGAGGAGCAGAACACCGTATTGAAAGTTCATTCCCCTGATCTCTGCCTGCCACCCTAAAATTTGCAGTGTTTGCACTCTGTAAAGCAGTTTTCTACCTAGTAATTCTTTGCTGATGTTCTATCTGCAGTGTTTAGCCTAGAGAAAGAATAGGAGTTGCTGTTTTTTGTGGCTGCTTCCTGCTGGGTCTAGTTAAGCCCTTTATACACTATATCTTGTAGCAACCTAACATTATCCTAGTGTGGGATGTTCCTCTTCCTATTTCCTGGGTGAGGAGCCTGAAGTAAAGAGGGAAACAATAGCTGATAACCATACGTGATGGAGCAAATGCTCATTTGGAGCCGGGCACTGTGCTTGGCACTTTTTAATTTTAATTTTTAAAATTTTTATTGAAGTATAGTTGATTGGTGGCTCAGCAGTAGTGGAAATACCTGGAACTCTTCTTATGAAACATCCCTTAAAGTAATATGTTATCTTCTGGAGCAGGCTTCCCCACTCAACAGTAAAGAATCCGCCTGCAGTGCAGGAGACACAGGTTTGATCCCTGGGTCAGGAAGATGCCCTGGAGAAGGAAATGGCAACCCACTCCAGTTTTCCTGCCTAGGAAATCCCATGGACAGAGGAGCCTAGCAGGCTACATTTCATGGGGTCACAAAAGAGTTGGATACGACTTAGCCACTGAACAACATATATATATATATATCTCCCCACTCTTTTTTAGATTGTTTTCCCATATAGATCATTGCAGAGTATTGAGTAGAATTCCCTGTGCTGTACAGCAGGTCCTTATTAGTTATTTATTGATATTTTATAAATAGTAGTGTGATGAGTCAATCCCAATCTTCCAATTTATCTCCCGCTTTACCCCTTGGTAACCATACATTTATTTTCTACATCTGTGGCTCTGTTTCGTAAATAAATGCATGATCCCACTTACCCCTCACGAAATCCTTCAGAGGTATGTATTGTTACGATCCCATTTTGTAGAAGAGGTGATTGAGGCCTAAGAAGCTGAAAGGACTTGATTATGATAGAAGGGACTTACTCCAAATAGAAAGGCAGAACTGGCCTTTCAACTTGGTGCAGTCTGGCTTCTACATCTAGACTCTTGCCACCATTCCACAGAGGTCGGTGAAATTTCAGAGCTAAGAAGTTTTCTGCAAAGTTGGGAATGGGGGCTGGGGATGGGAGAGCAGATCTCAGACAATGCGGATCCTTTTTCAAGTTCTCCTTCCCTCGGCTGTCAACTGCAGCAGGCAATCACAGCCTTTCTGTTTTATTCAGGGGCCTGTTTCCTGCACTCCTCATCCCGTTTTGCCAGAGAGGTTCCAGAGTGATTCACACCCACCAGCTCGCTCTGGCTCGTGCTGCTGTCTTCCCCTCCTGCTCTCCGACACCCAGCTCGTGGGCAATCTCATTAAACCGGCTTTAATTACTTATGTGAAGGCGCAGAGAGGGACCTCAGGTGCCCCTCCGCCGCAGCCGTTATTGATTGGCTTCTGAGACGTTCCTGTTAGACAGGGGATTAGAAGAGGTTAGTTTCCCTAATTCTCTAACACTCTTCCTGGTGATAATTGGTTCCCAGGTGAAGCCTTGAACAGAGGCGTCTTGCATTGGTTTTCCACCTTCAGTTGCATTCAAAGTGAGGGTTAGCACAGTTGGAAAAAAAAAAAAATCCCTATTTCCCCTGTTTTCTGGGGCAGAGAAGAAATCTTAGATGCCGTGGTGAAGGTTGACCCTGCCCTAGGAATGTTCTGGCAGTTATCACGAGGTCATTTGTTGTCCAAGTTCATCTGCTCTTTCTTCCGATCACCTCAAGGAAGGTGAATCACACCTGGTTTTCTGTGTCTGTGACATCTTCACATTTGTTTTAGAAATGGCTGGGTGATTGCCGAGGTTCCTTCCAACCTTGAGACTCTGTGATAATTCCTGGCAGGAGGTGCTTGCCTTTGAGATAAATACTTTTTTGACTTGTTTCTAAGGGTCTGCTCCTTGTTTGGTTTTTGATGTTATTCTGCCCTCTGCAGACTTCTTCTACACATTCACAGGGTTAAGAGGAGGTGATCAGGCATATAAGTAGGATCTAGAAACTGTTACCCATTAAAATGATCAACTGAGGTTATTTATATGGGAAAAGACAAGACTCACTCAACCAGGGGGAGACAGAAGGCAGAGTCCTCAAAATATAGAGGCATTGGGGAATGGGAGAGGTGGTCGTGATTTCCAACATGGCACCGGAGGATAAGATCTAGTCGAATGGAGAAAGAAGGGAGGTTGAGGGGAAGACTTTACCTTCTCATGAGAAAGAACATGGGTGCGTGTGTGTGTGTCCTAAGTTGCTTCAGTCGTGTCCAACTCTGTGCGACCCTGTGGACTGTAGCCCAACAGGCTCCTCTGTCCATGGGATTCTCCAGGCAAGAATACTGGAGTGGGTTGCTGTGCCCTTCCCCAGGGAATCTTCCTCACCCAGGGATCAAACTTGGGTCTCTTAGATCTCCTGCATTGACAGGTGGGTTCTTTACCACTAACGCCACCTGGGAAGCCCATGAGAAAGAACATGAATGATCAACTGTTAGAAAAGACAGAGTCAACACTGCAGCCTGGTGGGCTTTCAATACTGGGAATGTTCGCTGTTTGCTCTTCTGCTGCTGGAGCCTTGAAGGAGATACCCATGTGGGAGTCTGCAACTGGTGTTCTCCCAAGCCCTTGACAGTTGGTTGAGCATATTGGAGGAATGTCAAGGGCCAGGGCTTGTAAATTCCCATGCTGGTGAGGGCCAGGCAGGTAAATGAAGAGTCTGGATGTGGACTATGGCAGACTAAAGGATGTTTTCTTGCAATACCAAGCTCTAGTTGGTGGCAGCAGTTTGGTGCTGTGGGGCCCATGGTGTTGGGTTTGGGGGGGCTTTCTTTTTTTCATATTTATTTTTTTGGCTTTTTCAGGTCTTAGTTGTGGCATGTGGGATCTCTCACCATGGCTCAGGCTACTCTCTAGTTGTGGCACGCGGGTTTAGTTGCCCCGTGGCACATGGGATCCCAGTTCCCCGACCGGGGACCATGCAGGTGGATTCTTAACCCCTGGACCATCAGGAAAGGCCGTTGGGGGCTTTTTTAAAAGCCAGAAATAGAGACCTTTATGTGAAATCTCCCACATTAAAAAAATAAAGTCAAATTTAAAAACAATCTATGGCACCAACAAAGCACTGTGGGTACCAAGGTGTCATGACTTCTGATGAATAACTGAGGGAGCATCTCTGTCTGTCCCTGTTGATTAAGATAGTGATGTATTTCCTTGACGATGATACCATTCTGTGGATTTCTGGCTGGCTGAACCTTGAAATGTGATGAATAGTTCTTTTTGCACCTGGAGAAAGACTTTTATTCATGATCCATGAGTCCACTAATGATCCTCTGTGTTTGGTTCTGCCCTAGTAAACATTTTAATCAGTGATATGACGAGAACCTAGAAGGTATACTAATCAGATATACAGATGACACCAAGCCAGGTGTAATAGTTATTAGGAAGAATGATGAAATGAGCACTCAGAACTCTCTCATCAAGTTGGAGAATGAGACACATTCTCTCTAAGAGCTAAGGCAGATGGCAACATCAACTCAATGGACAGGCGTTTGAGCAAACTCTGGGAGCTGGTGAAGGACAGGGAAGCCTGGTGTGCTCTAGCTCATGGGGTTGCAGTCAGACATGACTTAGCGACTGAGCAACAACAAGGCGGAGTCTGGTGTTTAGGTCTGAAATGTGAATTGCATTTCTCACCAATATGAATTTCTTCTCACCAAGTGAGAAGAAACACCTGACTTGGAATGTGTCCCACATAAAAGAGGTGAAAGGATCAGAGCTAGGGGGATTTGTTTGACCACAAGATGAATATAACCAGCGATTTGATAAAGATAATAATAAAAAAAAATGGGGCCAAAAATATACAGATCATCATCCATTGTTTAACTCTTACTAAGCACTTTCAGTAGTCCAGGAACATACTACATGCAGGGAATAAAGAGATGAATAAGGCCACCTCTCTGCGTTTGAGGCTTTCCCAGCAGCAGATTTGGGTATGTTACCATCCAGTGGGATAAATTCTACAGAGAAGATCCCTATAGAGGATTATGGGAATCTAGAATGTACAGTGCCAGCTTTTCTAGTATTATGTAATTTCACATAGGAGGTAGATGACTTTTTGTTTTTAATTGAGGTATAATTGACATATAACATTATACAGTCAGCCTTCTGTATCCACATTTTCCATATCCTAGGCTTAAACCAATGCAGAGCAAAATATTCAGAAAAAATTTCCAGATCATTCCAAAAAGTAGAGCTTGAATTTGCCACCCTGCCAACTTAATAGTATTTACATTATATTTACAATTATTTACATAGCTTTTATGTTGCTATAGTGCCTGCGTGCTCAGTTGCTAAGCCATATCAGACTCTCTGCAACCCATGGACTGTAGCCCACCAGGTTCCTCTGTCCATGGGATTTTCCAAGCAAGCATCCTGGAACAGGTTGCCATTTCTTCCTCCAGGGGATCTTCTTGACCCAGGCAAATTCTCTTGCATTGCATTGGCAGGAAGATTCTTTACCACTGAGCCACCTTGGAAGCCCGTGTTGCTTCAGGCATTACAAATAATCTGTAGATCATTTAAAATATACTGGAGATTGTGCATAGTTTATATGCAAATACTATGGCAGTTTATATAAGGGGTGTGAGCATTGGATTTTAATATCCTGGAGGGCTGGGGTCCTGGAACCACCCCTCTGCAAATAGAGAGTGACGACTGTATTATTTTTAGATGTACAACATAGCTACTTGATATTTGTAATACATGTCATAATGATTGCTACTATAAGTCTAGTTGACAGTCATTACCATATGTGGTTACAATTTTTTTTCTTGTGATGCAGACTTTTTACAGAATGGGGTTTTGAAGCACAATGAGGAGTTTTTCACATGAAAAATGGAGAGTACGGTTGTAAGAGTAGCAGTAGTAGATCCTTGTGCTTTTTGCCCCCAGTATTTGGCATGTGGCACTGAAATTATGGGAATCAGAGCTTGTGCTATTCGTGAAGTTAACCCAGCTCCAGCGTCTCAGGTGGAATGCATCTTCAGGACATTCTGCTGGCCATCCAGGTTGGACTAATTAGGGACAAGGCGATACCTTTATGGGACTACTTTTTAGGTTAATAGGAAAGTTGAACATCTGTCTAGTTGGTTGCCAACAAGAGAGAAAATAGATTTAGAAGCTACCTGATCTGGGTGGTGAGTTTATAGAGGGTAAGAATAGAATCAATATCAGGAAAAAAGATGAGCAGCAAGGAGAAATTCTGTCTAGTGCTATCATTTGGACCCTGTGCTGTGCTGTGCTCAGTCGCTTCAGCTGTGTCTGACTCTTTGTGACCTGTGGACTGCAGCCCTCGAGGCTCCTTTGTCCATGGGATTCTCCAGGCAGGAATGCTGGAGTTGGTTGCCATTTCCTTCTCTCTTGAACCCTGAGTGATTGAAAGTTGCTCAGTCATGGCTGACTCTTTGAGACCCTATGGACTATACAGTCCATGGAGTTCTCCAGGCCAGAATACTGGAGTGGGTAGCCTTTCCCTTCTCTAAGGGATCTTCCCAACACAGGGATCAAACCCAGGTCTCTCGCATTGCAGGTAGATTCTTTACCAGCTAGCCACAAGGAAAGCCCAAGAATACTGGAGAGGGTAGCCTAGCCCTTCTCCAGCAGATCTTTCTGACTCAGGAATCAAACCGGGGTCTCCTTCATTGCAAGTGTTCTCTTTGCCAACTGAGCTGTCAGGGAAGCCCCAGATCTAGTTAAACACGGACTGGTTAGTTAAACTAACCTTTCAATTCACTTTTACTTTTCTTATATGACTTTGAGTTGAATTATCTCTTCAATTTCAAAGTTGGGAAATCCTATATAATTTTATGCGCCCATGTGGAGAGAGAAGAGACTTTCTAGGCAGAAGAACAGTATGTATGAAACTTGGAGGCACAGGAAGCATTGTGTGCTCATGGAATCTGAGTGGTGTGTGTCACTGGGTTTGCAGCAGGTTCCGGTGGGCGATGCAGCTACAAAGAAGTGATAGGCTAGATTATGGTGAGTCTTAAGGACCCCCCGGGCTACAGTCTGCCATGCTCTCTGGTCGGTACTGAGATGATAATTACAGCTTTACCTGGGCAGAGCTTGGATCTGTTGTGTGAGGCTTCTATGGTTATTGTTCAGGTTGTACAGAATCCTTCTACAGTCATTTGCTTGTTCTGTTCCCCAAGGAACACAGTGAAATTGGTGAGTGTACCATTTTGTAAATTCAAAATTAGGAACAGAGAGATTGAGCAATTAAGATTATCTAGTAAAGAGGGCTTCTCTGGTGGCTCAGTGGTAAAGAATCTGCCTGCCAATGCAGGAGATGTGGGTTCGACTCCTGGGTTGGGAAGATCCCCTGGAGGAGAAAATGGCAATCCACTCCAGTATTCTTGGCTAGGAAATTCCATGGACAGAGAAACCTGGTGGGCTATAGTCCCTGGGGTCGTAGAGAGTCGGACGTGACTTATCGACTGAACACGAACACGAGCATCTAGTGAAGAATCTCAGCTCTGCAGTATTGAGGGGCCCGTGGAGGGAATGAGCAGCCTTCTGGCCACAGGAGGCAGAAGGGGATGGGAAGGACGAAAGCATCACCTCAGCCTGGGTTTCCTGGGGGTAACCGATGTTTGGAAGCAGCTCTGGCTAAGTTTCCCAGCTTCAAAGATGCTTCTGCATTCAGATTGCCCTGCTGCTGCTGCTGCTGCTGCTGCTGCTAAGTCGCTTCAGTCGTGTCCGACTCTGTACAGCCTCGTAGACGGCAGCCCACCAGGTTCCTCTGTCCCTGGGATTCTCCAGGCAAGAATACTGGAGTGGGTTGCTATTTCCTTCTCCAATGCATGCATGCATGCTAAGTCACTTTAGTCGTGTTCAACTCTGTGCGACGCTATGGACAGCAGCCCACCAGGCTCCTCCGTCCACAGGATTCTCTAGGCAAGAATACTGGAGTGGGTTGCCATTTCCTTCTCCACTTCAGATTGCCCAAGCAAGTGTTGAAACTCACCAAGGTGGTCCCTTTGGACCTAAACCACAGATCTTTCCCTAAAGCTGAGAACACCATCAGCAGTAGTCGCCAATGAGGACAGATGGGCTCAGCAAGACAAGAAGCTCAGAGCAAACTGAAACTAAAAACATAATTCTGGACACACAGGAGGCCCAGGGAAGCTCTCAGAAGCAGCTGGGAGACAGTTGGAGGGCCTCAGGCCATAATAATTTGCCTCTGAAAGAAGAGCATAATCTCATTTTGTAGTCATGGGCTGATGAGGTTGGGGACTTATGAGTTACATATATTTCATTGTCTTTTTAGGGGAAAAAAAAAAAAAAAAAGTGCACATCATCTGCCAGGGTTTCATGCATTCGTGTGTGAGGACCCAGGCAGGAGCCCGCACACCTATCTCTTGCTCAATGGAGCATATTGGAAAGATTGTTGTTGTGATAGGGAGCTGGTACCTGTTCTTAAGAAACAGTCGTAAAATCCTCCCCAGGTTTTACCTACAGTATTAAAAATGAAAACAAAAAGAAAACCTTCTTTTAATTCCCAAGATGGACCAACCTCCTGCATGCCTGAAGGCCTCTGTACTTGGTATTTTCTCATCCTAGAATTCTCCTCGCTCTATTTTTCACATCTCCTGTCTACTTCTCCTTGTCCTTGAGACCACAGCTTAAATGTCACTATATCAGAGAAGGCTTCCCTGATTCCCTGGAGAAAGCAGATTTTTTTTTTTCTTGTATTTGTTTTAATGGTGCTGTCTTGTTTTTCTTGAAAACCTTTCTCACTTTTGCAATTAACAAGGAATAGCAGGTAACTATTTGTTTATGCCCTCCCTGCCGGCCCCCGCCCCTCCCCACACCCCCACCCCACCCCCCGCCGGCTAAACTGGAAGTCTGCAGGGGTAACTACTGTGTCTTCTTGCTCAGAACTGTATCCTCGGAGTCTAATGTGATATCTGACACCTAATGAATGATCAGTGGTGATTTCAGGGACGCATCAAGTGGACCCTTCTGACTCTAAATCAGATATGTTTGCCACTGTGAATTGTTCGGCTTGTGAAACCTACATGCAGAGATCAGAAACACATACACCTCACTGGACCAAGTGGGACGGTGGTTTAGTGGGAGCTCACACCCTGACCAAAAAGGAGCAGATGCTTTAGCTGTTGTACGTTAGCCTTCCAAGCAACTGTGTGGACTCAATGTGGCTAGGACTTGCAATATTGTTTAGAAAGTTTTGAAGTTCTTGACTTTGTGGATTTCCTTCTAGTTTACTTTTCTGGCCATGCCACATGGCATGCAGGATCTTAGTTTCTCGACCAGGGATTGAACCCATGTCCCCTGTGGTGGAAGTGTGGAGTCTTAACCACTGGACCTCCAAGGAAGTCCCAGTTCTAATTTTTTAATGTTGACGACAATATATTTTTTAAAGTAGACACTATATTGATCAAAGTAGTCACAAGTAGGAACTGGCCTTTGGTCCTGTGGGGATTGGGTTTCCTTCTCTGGAGAAAAGCTCAGTATATATGCCTCTTTGCACTGCTCAGACTGCACTGGAGGAGAGAATTCTGTCCTCAGTAACATTAAAAAAAAAAAAAAAAAAGGTTTATTGAAAGCTACAGGGGAAAACGGGGCAGCCACATGATGAAGGGTCTAGAAGCCGTGCCATGAAAGGGGCAGTTGCCCAAAATGGGAATATTTAATAGGATGATTTCACATAGCTTTGCTGCCCTGGTTCTCCCAGTTTGGTACCTAATATACCAGATAAGAATCTAGACCCCAAAGTGCCACACGAGTTATAACCACAGCTACATGGGTGGTAGGTAGGTAATGAGACCAGTTATTAACAAATTCATTGATTCTTCTGCATCCACTTGGATGTGGGCCTTCTTCCAAGAGGACCCCTGAGGAGGTCATAGCTTTATTCCAATTACATGGCAATTTCCCAGCTATTCCGGGAACGGCTCTTTGAAAATTGCTATCAGAGTCTGAACATAAATTTTTAAATGTCCTCAATTGTGACAAATCTCCATATTTGATTTTTTGAAACAGCCAACAGTTATTTGGAGCTAAGTCGAATGAATTTGTCTGATGATTAAGCTTAACAGTACTGTTTTGGGAGCACTGTGACATGCAGTTAAGCTTTAACAAGAGCATGGTTGGGACAAGGCATGCTAAGATCAACTCCAGGGCTACTGGGGAGGAAGAAGGACACAGGACCAAATGGGATCCCGTTTGGTCGGGAGAGGATATAGGTTTTAGGGTGTGCTTACTTGCTTTCAAAATGCCCAAGATATCAAGTCCAAAAGGCAAAGTAGAATTAGACATGGTTCAAAAGCCCTGCTATGAGCAGAGATTTACAGAGAGAACCAGAAGGTTGGAATCAGATCTCACTGTGCCTTGGGCTGGGAGAGAACTCCTTTTTAGGCAAGTCTGCAAGTCTTGATTAGAAGCATGGAGAGCAGAGGCAATCCTCTAGGGAAGATTTATAAGAGCTCTAAACAAATATAGGAAGAGGGGTTTAGGAGAAAACTCCAGTTCTCTTGGGACAATGGAGCATAAGGTAGGTTGACCAGATGGACCAAAGAGCTGAACAAAGCCAAAGCTTTTCATTTTAATGAATATTATACTCTTTATCAAGTCCTTTACTACCCAAATTATTTGCTTTCTGGCCCCCTCACCATCCTTATCTCCTGCTATTCTCCCCCTTGCCTTTTAAACTTCAACCAGAAAAACCAACCTGTGGCATCCATTCTGTTCTTTGAACACATCTACTTCATTTCTGTTGTGGAGCCTTTCTCTCACTCTTCTGACCATCCACAGGAAAGCAGTCTCCCTCCACCCCCTGTTCCTTTCAGTCCAATACCCTGTCTTGTGTCTTTCAGAGCATCTCTGTGTGTACTTGCATTGTTTATGGATTCCCTTTTTAATGATGCATCTTCCAGCCCTAGAATAGAATTCCTTGAGGGCAGGATCTTTGTTCTTTCATTTAGCTTCAGAGCGGTAACAATGCATGGTGCGCCATAGGTGTTGAATCATTGTTTACTGAATGAATCAGTAAACAAATAGCAGGCTGGTCCAATGGACACCATTAGCCTATTCAAAATAATTCAGGATATACATAGAATCCCCCTGTGTAATGTTGTGCATGCTAAATTGCTTCAGTGTCCAGCTGTTTGCAATCCTGTGGACTGTATCCCTCCAGGCTCCTCTGTCCATGGGATTCTCCAGGCAAGAATACTACAGTGGTTCGCCATGCTCTCCTCCAAGGTATCTTCTTGACCTAGGGATCAAACCCGCGTCTCTTATGTCTCCTGCATTGGCAGGTGGGTTCTTTACCACTAGTGCCTGGGAATCCCCATGTGTAACTTGGTCCCATAATTATTTGGCAGCAAATTTTAGGTAGTGGGGACTGTTCCAGTGGATGAACTCCAAAACTCAGTAGTAGTATAGGACCTGAGGCCCCACACCTGGGAATCGGAGGAGAAGAAACAGGAGGTGATAGATTATTCATTACAAAGTGAACGATATAAAGTGGATCTTGAAAAACCTGGCCAATAGCAGAATTCTAGGAGGAAGGAAGTCAAGAAGAAACGAACACATTCTGTATATTTTGGGGGCAATTAGTATCACAGGATTACAGTCACATGTCTTATTGTATTTGCTGCTCCGCGATGGCCTCAGGGAAAAGGGCCATCTGCTGTTCCATATCTTTGCTCAGATAGTACTGAAAGAGCTTTTCATCATCCCAGGCTGATTCATCCTTTGAATCATCTGTCTGTCCATAGAATTATTTCTGTGGAGAATATTTCATATTGAAATTTATGGTAACATGTGTTCTTTGCCCTGTCTCCTTTTTACCATAAACTCTATAGTTCCTGGAGAGTGTTTTCTTTCTTTAGCTTAAACATTAAATCAATAAACCAAGCAGTTCAGAAGACAAGCCACTTCATTAACACAAAATGGTAACAATAACCAGGACTATAACACTAATGATAAGGTCTGTAAAATGGAGCCCCTGCCAACCACCAGCCATCAACCATATTCTAAGCACGGGGTATTCTTTTTTTTGATTGAAGTATAATCAGTCCTGAATATTCATTGGAAGGACTGCTGCTGAAGCTGAAATTCCAATGCTTTGGCCACCTGATGTGAAGAACTGAGTCACTGGAAAATACCCTGATGCTGGGAAAGATTGAAGGCAAGAGGAGAAGGGGATGACAGAGGATGAGATGGTTGGATGGCATCACTGACTGGATGGACATGAGTTTGAGCAAGCTCCGGGAGTTGGTGATGGACAGGGAGGCCTGGTGTGCTGCAGTCCATGGGGTCGCAAAGAGTTGGACATGACTGAGTGACTGAACTGATAATTGATTTACAAAATTGTGTTAGCTTCAGGTGTACATCAAAGAGAGTCATGTGTGTGTGTATGTGTGTGTGTGTGTGTATAAAACTTTTCATTATAGACTATTATAAGATATTAAATATAATTCCCTAGCACTGGGAAATTGGCTAAAGAGTAAAAGAAGACTTTGTACAAAGATAATCCCTGGAAAGGGATATGGAGGGTTTTTCAAATGTTCCAACATGAAGGATGAATTAAATACATTAGAGTGCATCAAATCCAGGAAATACTGCACAGTTCTGAAGGCTATGAAGAACCATGAGGAACTGTCTCTGATGCCAATGGACAGTGGAGATTATAAAAATGTAGAGCCAGGGAGTTTTCTGGTGCTCCAGTGATTGAGACTCCACATTGCCAAGGTAGGGTGTGTGAGTTCACACAGCAAACTGATAGGACTGTACAAAAGGGTAAAAGTGGATTCGCTGTTTCATTCATTCCATCACTCATGCAACAAATATTGGGTGACATTAGGGCCGAAGAGTTGACTCATTGGAAAAGACTCTGATGCTGGGAGGGATTGGGGGCAGGAGGAGAAGGGGACGACAGAGGATGAGATGGCTGGATGGCATCACTGACTCAATGGACGTGAGTCTCAGTGAACTCCAGGAGTTGGTGATGGACAGGGAGGCCTGGCGTGCTGCGATTCATGGGGTCGCAAAGAGTCGGACACGACTGAGCGACTGAACTGAACTGAACTGAGGGCCTTTTGAGGCTATGGATGGCTTTTTTCTCCCTTATTCTATTTCCCCAGCTTTTAAATTTGGATGTGGCATTTTTATTTTTTAAAAAAGCCAAAACAAACAAAAAACTGAGGCTGATTACTTGTAAAAGCCAAATCATTCTTATAAAGTACTCCCAGTCAGGGTAGATGGCTGAATAGAATCCCAGACTCCATTAAGGATTCTGTTTTTAGCTCTGTTATCAAATTCTGATGTAAAACCAGCTACGACATAATCACAGTCATGAGCAACATTTGTGTTCCATTTTACAATTTTCCTGGGGCATTCATGAGCAATCTTATTTAATCCTCTACAACAACTCCTAGAGATGTTAAGAATTATTAGACTGGGTCAGACCTGTGGTCATTTCTGCTCTGTAGTTTGTTTATCCTTATCTGCGTGGTATTTTCCTACATCAGAGCTCCAACGTACTTTGTCCTTTTAGATATTTAACTCTAAATCCCTTTCAGATGATGCATAAAAACTTTCAATAAGCCTGGTGTCAGTAGAGGTGCCTGGGGAACCTTTCTTGATCTCAGAGCTTGGTGATTTCCCTCCTCCTCGGCTTCTATTCCCCACACACCCCTACCCCTCCACCTCCACGTTGCTGTTCCAAAATGAAACAGTCTCCTTTAGAAGTTCCTTAATACCGGGAGGTAGCATGGGGCTGAGAATATCCACAGAGAGACCCCAGCCATCAATAAAAGGCCTCCGAACCACATCGAGGCGTCAAGAAACCTTGGTCTCACTCTGAGCAGCTTTCCCCTTTCTCTCGGCAGCAATTTCGAGTGCAATTTCACTCAGCTCAGTTCCT
Source organism: Bos mutus (assembly GCF_027580195.1). Taxonomy (NCBI): domain Eukaryota; kingdom Metazoa; phylum Chordata; class Mammalia; order Artiodactyla; family Bovidae; genus Bos; species Bos mutus. The sequence continues at coordinate 18,435,860 of NC_091641.1, read as the reverse complement.
TGGTTTCTTTATTACACATTCATGCTTTTGAACAAGTTGGTTTAAAAAAAAAAAAAGTTTAATTTCACTGGTTTAGTCTGCCTCTGTTATTCCTTGTGAAATGAACAGAATATTATAGACAGTGCCAAAATCTTGACGACCCCCTACACCCAATTCCAGTCCCCAGCTCATTTCCAAAGATGACTGCTGTTATCCATCTGGGGTGTCATTTATCGGGCCACCTGCTACTCCACTGCACACATACATATGTCAGCAAAAAATGCACAATAGAGAGTATTGTTATTTTAGATATGTATATTTAGGATAATTACAACAAGCTAGTTATGTCATCTGGCACCTTGTTTACAGTATCTTTTGGATTTCTGTTTTAATCTGAAAATAATGTTGCTGTATAGTGAAGTGACTCAGCAATATGTATACATGTATCCCTCCTTCTTGGACTTCCCTCTCACCCACCCACGTCCCCCCCTCTCTAGGTCGTGTTAGAGCACCAAGCCGGCTTCCTGTGCTTTATAACAGATCCCCACTAGCTCTCTATTATGCACTTAGTAATGTGTATATGTCCAATCCTAACCTCCCAGCTAGTCCCGCCCTCCCCTCCCCTTCTGTGTGCACACATCCATTCTCTACTTCTGCGTCTCTATTCCTGCCCTGCAAATAGTTCACCTATACCATTTTCCTAGCTTCCGTACTACTACTACTAAGTCGCTTCAGTCGTGTCCGACTCTTGTGACCCCATGGACTGCAGCCCACCAGGCTTCTCCATCCATGGGATTCTCCAGGCAAGAACACTGGAGTGGGTTGCCATTTCCTTCTCCAATGCATGAAAGTGAAAAGTGAAAGTGAAGTCGCTCAGTCGTGTCCAACTCTAGCAACCCCATGGACTGCAGCCCACCAGGCTCCTCCGTCCATGGGATTTTCCAGGCAAGAGTACTGGAGTGGGGTGCCATTGCCTTCTCCCTAGCTTCCATATGTATGTGTTAATATACAATAGTTTTTCTCTTTCTGACTAACTTCATTCTGCATGACAGACTCCAGGTCCATCCACATCTCTACAAGTGACCCATTTTTGTTCTTTTTTGTGGCTTAGTAATATTCCATTGTGTATATGTACCACATCTTTATCCATTCATTTGTCAAAGGACATTTAGGTCACTACCATGTCCTGGCTGTTGTAAATGGTGCTGCTGTAGAAATGTTCACCTGTATTAACATGTTTCTCACTGTGACCTAATATCCCATGGATGACTGCATAGCTGAGTTTGTCGGCTCAGTCCTCTAACACTTGGGTAGCTGGGTTGCTCCCAGTTTTTGCTGTGATGAACATGTTGTAGTCAACTTCCCATCATCTTGCCTTCCTTTGCACTTGGGTAAGTGTTTCTCTAGGAATATACTGAGAAGATTTGTACGGCAAATGTAAGTATGTCTCAATTCTTAAAATATAATGCCCGAGTGCATTCCAAAGCCGTCAAGACAATTTCTACTCCCGTCGAGTCCTCGCCAACATTTGAGATCACTGATTTGATTTTTATGCTCTCTCAAATTGATTCTCTCTTTGGTGCCATTGCACTTGATTTTTGAATCATAGTGAGTTTATATCATAGTTTCTAGCACTCTCTTTGCTTACTGCCCGTTTTCCAGTCCCAGCTTCTCCATGTGGCCTTCATGCCCACCCTTAATTGCCCCTCCTTTGACCTCTATTCAGATACAGTCTTCCATCTTATGATCAGAATGATCCTAGGGTACTGATTAATTATTTACTCAGTTCATTTATTTACTTGTGACCCCATGGACTGTAGCCTGCCAGGCTCCTCTGTCCATGGAATTCTCCAGGCAAGAATGCTGGAGTGGGTAGTCATTCCCTTCTCCAGGGAATCTTCCCAACCCAGGGATTGAACCTGGATCTCCTGCATTGTAGGCGGATTCTTTACTGTTTGAGCCACAAGGGAAGCCCCATTTCACAGATATTATGTGAATAACAGGGATGTCCTTTCCCCAAGCACAGACACATTTGAAATGAAGTCATCATCTGTCTTACCCATGGCCTCTTTTTTTGCCAGATCCCATTTTCCCATCACTCCGAAAGGAAATCCAGGTCGTCTTTGCTTAATGCCACGAAGGGATTTAAACAGCATGTTTTGATGCCAGCCACTATTTCTGCTGCTCCAGAAACTCTCATTTCTTGTGCATTGATTTTGAAGGTGATGGTATAGACAGCCTGTCGAGGGAGTTTGCAGCATCCAGATGTTTCATCCTCATCCAGTTACCAGAGTTTTTGGGATTGTGAGATTACAAGGCAATGTTGGGGAAGACATGATGAACACCTGCCACGTAGATGGATCATATTGCACTGCATAGAGTCCTAGTTCCCAGTTGATCCTAACAGATTAATAACACATTCCCACTGCACTCTTGCTCTGTGAGGGCTCTGTCATGGCCAGGTCTCAGAGAATGCAAGAGGGAGTTGAAATGGCTGAGGAAGGAAGAAGGATTAGTTCTGTTCTTGTGCTTCAGGCAACCACAATAATCCATTGTCCTCACTGGTATCGGAGCTATCATCCGACAGCATTCTTTCATTTCGCGAATTTTACTGAGCATCAGCCATGTATCAAGGGCTGTGCTAATCCTGGCGATGCAAAGATAACTGGGAGAAAAAGATGCTGCAGCAGCTGCTTTCAGGAAGGTGACAGTTTAGTGGCTGAGATGGACACTTATCAAATTTTATGAGCAAATGTGAAACTACAACTGTGTAAGTGAAATAAAAGAGAAAGGCATGGGGCTTAATAGCACCTGGAACAGGGAAGTTGACTTACCAAAGAGCTCAGGAAAGGCTTCTGGAAGGAAGTGCCCATTAAACTGAGAGTTCAATAGGCAAAGTGTTAGTGAAAGAGATTTTCTAGTAGCAAGAAAAGCAGGTACAAAGGTCCTAGGGTGAGAAGGAATGATGACACCCAAAGAACTGATCAAGGACAGTGGAGGTGGAGCCAGGAGGAGAGGAAGCTTGGGGCAAGATGCATTTGGAAGTTGAGCAAATCCAAGGACTCTGGATTATGTTAAAGATTTGGGATTGTATCCTATGATCAATGGAAAGCTGTTGACAGGTATTAAGTAAGTGAATGTGTGGTGATAGCTTTCCTGGAGGCTCAGTGATAAACAATCCACGTGCCAGTGCAGGAGACTTGAGTTTGATCAATGGGTTGAGAAGATCTCCTGCAGGAAGAAATGGCAATCCTCTCCAGTCTTCTTGCCTGGGAAATCCCATGGACAGAGGAGACTGGTGGGCTAGAGTTCCTGGGGTCACAAAATAGGCAGGCACAACTTAGAAACTAGACGACAACAACAAATGTGTGGTGATGGGGGGATAAGCTAGTGACTCATTATGGATTTTCAGGAAATGACTGTTGCAATGTAGATAACAGAAATCGTATCATCTTATGCTTCTGAATAGAATCATTTGAAGACTCTTCCTTGCTTTCAGGATGGGATTCAAAATATTTAGCATTATTTTTAGGATTTTTCCCATGATGGCTAATGTCAGCTTTAAATCTGCAAATCAGGAAATGCTGCCTTATCCATCTCATGCTCAGCAATTAAAATGAGACAGCTACTGCTATGATAATGCTGGGTAACAAACAGTCCCCACATCTCAGGGGCTCACAGAAATGAGCATTTTTTTTTTTCTCCTTCATGAGTCTGGGAGTTGACTAAGACAGTTCTGTTTCATGCTCTGGACTGGCTACAGGTCTGGTCTACTTGTTCCTTATTCCGAGATGCATTAGCTACTTGGATCAGGCTTTTTCTATAATAAATCATGAGAGTATGAGAGGCCAAGTCAAACCACAGAAGCACATTTAAAGCCTCTGCACCTGTAATCTCTACTAATATTTCATTGCTAAAGCAAGCCAACCTCAATGCAGTGGGACATATAGTGTTTCTGGGGAATGCATGGAAAGAGAGGAGAATGAAGGAAGTCGCTTCCTTCTTATAGAAGAATAATGAGAAAATAATACAATTAACCACACTTGCTCTTACTTAATCATGGTGTATAGAGGTGGTTGAGGGTGGTATTTAAGAATTAAGGTTTAAAGTACAGCTTTGAATCCTGGCTTTGACACTTCCTAGCTGTTTGAGTCTGGGCAAGTTATTCTCATTCATGCAAAAAAAAAAAAAAAACATAAATAAGATAACAGAATCTACTATCTACATCAGGAGGATTAATTTAGTTAAATATCATTTTATTGAAAACCAGACTTATTTTGAAATTTAGAATTATTTCAATTTTAGAAAGATCACATGATACATACTCCCTGTAATAAATATATAACATCCCCAGTGGGTTCTGGGGCAACAACTGATAACCAGAGTCTTGAATATTCTGCCATGAAATGTGATCATTCACACCAAGGGGAAAAACAAAAAGGATAAACATTTTTGTATCACATCAGCTCAGGTTTTGTCACAAAAATTAATTATAAACGTATTTTGGTTTTCAGAGCATTTTGGATTTTAGGCTTGTGGGGGAAAAGGATAATGGCCAATGTTAGCTTTGAAACATGGCGTATCTGTGGGTGTCTGGGTGTGTGCTGTGCTCTGCTCTTGAAGTTCCTTTCAGGAACTGCCCTAGTGATCCAATAGTCAAGACCCCATGTTCCCAATGCGTGGTCTGGGAACATGGTCTGAGAACAATTTGTGGTCTGGTTTTGATCCCTGGTCAAGGAACTAGATCCCACATGCTGCAACTATAACCCAGAGTAGCCACACAAAAAACAAAACAAACAAAAAAAACACCTCAAGTTTTAAAAAATGCCCTCCAGACCCGTCTTCATGGATAAACTCTAGTTCTGCCCTGATCCCAAACATCACCTCATTCTTTGAAGACCTGTTATCTCCCAACTTGGAAATAATTTCTCCTGCTGCTGCCTTATCACTGCATTGAGCGCTCTACCCTCTTGTTCTAATTACTTGTATTGATTCTTGAGTTTAGGGATTGTGTAAAATTCCCGGCACTCCATAAATGTCCTCTAATTCAAATGGTATATACATCCATCACCTAGTCCTTTCTCTCATACCGGATATCAATAACTGGTAGCAGTAGGCACCATTAGCCGTGATGGTTATCATTGCTAGTGTCTGTCGAGCATCGCAGGATGTCAGCCACTGCGCTAGGTACTCATCAACTGACTTGATCTTCAGGTCTGTCTGTAGTGATATTGTTATTAGGTCTGTTTTACAGGTGAAGAAACTGGAACAAAGAAAGATGTTCGACTTTGCCAGTTATGAAAAGCCAGAGTCTGACAATGAGAGTATTGAGTTGACAATCAGCCCAAAGACTTTCCATGTCCAGATGGTATTTGTTACTCCCCCTGACTCACAACCACTGAGATACATTGCTTTTCAGAACAGGTATCACCTAGTGAGTTGTTTTTGAGAGAACAAATGAATCTTTCATGTGGACCTTTCTTCCATGGCATCCATGTGTTACGGCCAACCAGAGCCAGATAGAACTTAAAGAGGTGAAAGCAAGTTTTATTTAGGGACCATTGAATTAGGGGAAGAAACTTCAATATGAACTGGGCTCCATTCCCAGCACAACAAAAGACAAGTAAGGATTTAGAGCCAAGAATCAAGGTAGAGGTTAGTGGATGGAAAAATCACTTAAGGAAACATCAGGGGGAAGTGCCATTCTGGCAAAACTGACTCAACAGGATTCTTACTGAAGACAAACTGGCATAATAAGATGTCCAGGGGACATCCAATCAGATGTCAAAGGTGGGAGATTTTTGCTAAACTCTTTGTGCAGCATTCTTGCTAAGACTGGAGCCAAGGAGCCAAGGATAAAGCCCAAGATTAGGTCTTATCAACATGGAGCTGTGGGCAACTTGACCCAAGTTTGGTCAAGGAAGGAATCTTGCGCATGGGGATGGTCATCAGAGTCTCCTTGAGTAACCCCAGAGAAACCAGTGCCTTCTAGTGCGTATCCCTTTGGAGGACAATTCTAATGAAGAACTTTTTACAGCCTTACGAAGTACCTTTGTTTTACTGTTGCCAGTGAATTTGAGCTTCTTCCTATGTCATGAGAGAATTTGGAGACAAAGCGAAGAGGTTAAGAAAGTCAAGTGAGAGTGTATTTAAGCAAGGATACGCTGTCAGAGGGAGAGCAGGCAGGCAAGCGAAGAGCCACTGCCCTAGATTTCTTTGCCAAGCTGGTTATGAAGGTCATAGAGAAGGGGTGGAATATTCACTGGGGAAGGAAGAGTTTGGGGATCATCTTCCCTGATTTTCATCCCAGCTCCATTTTCCCCAGGGGAGGAGGCATTTTTTTTTACCTTACTTTGCTTAGATCAGAAGTGACATAGCATCAGTGCCTGATGAGTACTTCTTATCTAAAAGTCTAGTGTTATGGTAATGAGAGCGCAATGAGCAAAAGTTTATCCATACGTTTGGACACAGGAGATGCCTGCCTTTCCCACTTTTCTTTGTCCCCTATGCTACTTTGTCTCTTATCACCCAAAATGGGTGGTTTTCTGTCTGTCTGCAGGTTCCTGCTTCCCTTTGCCTGCCTGTGGCTATTTCCTGTAATCAAAGAAATAGGGAAGACAAAGGCTTTGTGCCCAAGAGTCCCACCGGGCCATGCACAGTGGCCGCCAAATAGGGAACACCTGGCCAATATTGATCATATGTTTAAATGAATAATTGATTAATTGGATGGATGGCCAAGTATGTGGATATATGAATGAATAAATGGATGGATGACCAGATGCATAAATGAATGAATGATGACTATCAAATTTCTTGGTTTGATGCTGTATGAATTTCACTACTCTTTGCCTGAAATGTTTGCTTTAAAACATTTTTTTCCTTATGTAAATACTTTTAAAAATTATATTGAAGTACCATTGATTCACAATACTATATTGGTTTCAGGTGTACAGCATAGTGATTCAATATTTTTATAGATTATACTCCATTTAAAGTTATTACAAAATAATTGGTTTATTTCCTTGTTCTGCCCAATATCCTTTTGCTTGTCTACTTTACACATAATAGTTTGTATTTCTTCACCCCATACCCTGACCTTGCTCATTCCCCCTTTGATATGTTGATGTTTAACCCAGTTCTGTTGGGTCATTTCAAACTTATCCCGGTCAATGGTTGTTGAGGCATTGTAAGCCAAAGAAGGCTAAGATCCAGACTGACACCTTCAAGCTGCATTCCTGAGCCCAGCAGGTAAAAGGGCATGGACTTTGGAGTCAACAGTCCTGCTCAGCATGATGCATTGATCAGCTGAGCTCTGGTTCCTTCATCTGCAAATAAGTGCAGTAAAACCCACCTCCTGGTGTTGTCTTGAAGATTAAGTAAAATCATACATGTGATGCCTCTTGACCCAAGCCCAGCTTGAGGAAAGGTCCTCCACCATGCCTGCTTTGATCACGCTTGCCATTATTACTGAAAACACGCCTATGGATCAACTCCTTTGCCCACCCCCACCCCCCAGGAGGCACTGCTTGTCCTGAGCAGCACGTGGCCTCCAGCACAAGTTGCTTTTGTAGGAAGCTCGGATTCTATACAAGGGGCATCCCATTGAGTCTTCTAATTAATCCCTCCCTCTGTAAGGTTGAAGCCCACCTGCTGCTAAGACAGAGGCCTTCCAGCATCACTTGGTTCTGAGTAGCACTGGAAGCTGAGAGGGGATTTAGGTTAGAGATGGATGTCAGTGGTTCATGTTCCTAGATAAGGCCTGAAGCAGTGAATATGCAGCAGACCAATTTGGAGCCACTGCCAGTCTTTCCAGGGGCAAAGCTGACTGTGATTCAAGTCTCTGCTTATCCTAGGCAGGATCCACAGTGCTTAGACACCTCAGGTAACCCTGCATGTGAATCCCTGCTACATGCTGAGGGACATTGGCAAGACACTTAACCTCTCTGAGTTTGGGTTTCCTTACCTATGAAGTGGGGATAATAATACATTCCTGTGTCATGACAGTGATATGCAGCAATAGAACACTAGCCTGCTAATCCCAGGAATTGTCATGTGGTACTACGCCCCCAATGGCAACTTATAAAAAGTTCAATCTGCTTAGCGAGGCTATGTGGGCTCTTTCTATATGAGTTCTACTTTCAATTCTAGTCTTCAGGTTGCAGGCTAACCTTGAAATTAGACCTTGAACTTGAGGTGGGAACTTGACATGCTGGCCCCATGGGCAGACATATCCACAAAGGAGATTCAGACATTTGATTGGCAGTTGGACAAGATCGTATCTTAAATCCTGGTGTGACTCTTTTCAAGCTTTTAACCCTCTCTCTTACTCAGTTTCTTCATTTGTAAAATGGAAATAATATTTGTACTTACCTCAAATGCTCTCATGAGGCTTTGATTGCAAAAGCATGGCAGGTACTCAACCCTGTGCCTGGCACACAAAAAGAGCTAAAATGTGTATTATTATTATTATCTGCATTTAAAAACTGTTATTCCCAGTCTCTTTCTTCCTGGCTGTGAGACTGAGGGCAGGCTATCCTGTGTATCAAAGCCTTCGCTTTTTCTTTAAAATGTTGTCAATAGTGAAAACTACCTCCTGGAGTGGTTGGGAGTTTAAATGTCTTCAGACAGTGGATTTGTTGCATGTGGTAAGCGTGTGGGGGATGTTTTCTTAAACTGCCGCATTTCCCTGCATCCCTGATATTCTTTGTGGCTTTCGTCCCTGGACCACTCACTTGTCATTAGGCACATGTCATCCCACATCTTTTTAATGCACCTTCATTAGGGCTTCCCTGCTGGCCCAGTGATAAAGATTCTGCCTACCAATGCAGGAGACATGGATTTGACCCTGGGTTGGGAAGATTCACTGGAGAAGGAAGTGGCAACTCACTCCAGGGTTCTTTCCTGGGAAATCCCATGTACAGAGGAGCCTGGTGGGCTACAGGCCAAAAGAGTCACACATGACTTAGTGACGAAACAACAACAATGCCATATCCTTTTAGTGCACTTGTCGTGCCTCTTTATGAATCATCTGAGCCCTTTGAGGTCTGGGGTCTTGTATGCCACTTGAAGGTGAGGGTGGGATGATTGGAGAGAATAGCACTGAAACATGTATATTACCATATGTGGAACAGATCGCCAGTCCAGGTTCGATGCATGAGACAGGGTGCTCAGGGCTGGTGTACTGGGATGACCCTGAGGGATGGGATGGGGAGGGAGGCGGGAGGGGGGTTCAGGATGGGGAACACATGTACACCTATGGCTGATTCATGTCAATGTATGGCAAAAACCACTACAATATTGTAAAGTAATTAGCCTCCAATTAAATCAATAAATAAATTTTAAAAATAAAATAAAATGAAGGTGAAGGAAAAACCAGCTTGAGTGATTTTAATATACAAATTGTATCCTGGCATGGTTTGCTGTAGCTAAGTTCTGGCTTTTCTCCCAGGATTGGAGAGATCAAGTAAGTTCCGCTTAGACCGTGTTGGGGAGCAGGTGGGGAGGCAGGCACCAAGGTGTTTGTGAAATGCTATTTATGGTTGATCAGGAACCCAGACACCTGCTCATGGGTCCTCAGCTGACACTACAACAAGGCTCTGCCTTTCCTGTCCCCTGGACACTGACAGGCTGGCTTATTTGAACCCTTTTACCCCTTATTTCTTAGTAATAGAATGCACTATCTCACAGGAAATGAACCTCCCAGCTTCCTTCATTACCCAAAGAAGCCATGTAGATTCTGGTCAATGGGGTATAAACAAAAGTATCCAATGGAATTCCCAGGAAATTTTGTTTAAAGGGAGGGGCGTATCTCTTTTCACTGTTTCTTCCTTCCTAGCTGGCTGAAATGTGGATGAAATGGATGGAGCATGTGACCATTTTAAGCCATGTCTTAGATGAGATTCTCCCATAAGAGTAGATTCTATCAGAAATTTGAGAGTGAGTTAATGTGCCGAGTGATCCCAGGAAACACTGATAGGGGATGGGAAAGTGAAACAGGAGGGAAGGAAGCTAGTGTATGGTGTGTCCATGAACCAATTATGCTGGGTCATCCTACTGGAAAACTCAGGGAAACTGGGAAGCACATGCATCAGAGGCCTTCTGCATGAAAGGTGGGGGAGCTGGGGTATTAATACACCAACACCTGTCTGCCATTGATTGAGAATCTCAGACGCTTGCAGTCACGAACTGTTAGCGTGTTTGAAATATCGAATGCTTTTGGGATACAGAGGCACTGGCAACAACTGCTCTAGACCAAGAGGTTGAGTGAGCAAAGTCCAAGAAGGTGCCTTGGTTCCTGCTGATGGTGGTGCCATCACACCAGGCTTGGACAGCTGACCTCTAGAGTTTAGGTCAAAGAAAACCCTCTATCTTGTTTAAGCCATTGTTGGATTTTCAATCATTCACAGCCAAACCTAATACTAAATGATGCATTAAATAATGGTGATGATGATTAAGATGGTCATAAAGATAGCTACCACATATTGTTGTTCGGTTGCTAAATCATGTCTTACTCTTTGTGACCCCATGAACTGCAGCATGCCATACTTCCCTGTCCTTCACAATCTCTTGGAGTTTGCTCAAACTTGTGTCCATTGAGTCAGTGATGTCATCCAACCATCTCATCCTCTGTCTTCCCCTTCTCCTCTTGCCGTCAATCTTTCCCAGCACCAGGATCTGTTTCAATGAGTCACCTCAATGAATTGGCTCTTCACGTCAGGTGGTGAAGCTTCAGCACCATATTAGAGTCTGTTTGTTATTGTTGACTCAGTCCCTCCCCTCGCCACACAAAGTTATAAGACCTTTTCTGACCTGTTTCATGCCCAGTACCTAGTAGGGTGTTTGATACCTAGCAAGCATTCCAAAAATATTTATTGAATGGAGGAATAACTGAGAAAAAATGAAAGGAAAAGTCAAGATTTCAATCCTGATCAGTCTGTTTCCAGTTCCCCAGCTCTTTTGTTTGTTTGTTTTATTTTAATATTTGTTTGGCTGTGCTGGGTCTTACTTGTGGCACATGGGATCTGTTTACTCAACCAGGAATCAAACCTAGTGGGGATGGGTTAGCCCCCGGACCACCAGGGAAGTCCCTCCAGTTCTTCAGGTTTTAGTCCCTGGGCTATGGCAAAAAGTTTAGAAATCTTATTCTATAAATGATTGAAGTATAATACCTGAGAGCCCGAGTCTTGGCAAAGACAGAAACCTGGGATGGGATGAAGCTGTGAACGTGCTTATAAAATAGATCATTTTCATAAAAAGTCAACATGAGGAGCTGAGTCCACGGCTCATAGCAAAGGACAGGATCAGCTCTTCTCCTAGGAAGTCTGTAAGGCCCAGGCCAGACCAGGTAATGGCTGGTCCCCATGAAAGGGACTCAGAACAAGGTATTTCTGGAAAGCCTAGTCCTTCCCTCCCTTGCCAGTCAAAGCTCCTCTTGTTGATCTGCTGAACCTGTGACCAGTTAACCTTGTAGGTACCCCTGGCCCCCCTGCAGTTGTTCAAACACAGGCTGGTTGGCCAATGGTCATGGATGTTGTAGAGGGCCATGGCACTGACCCGAGAGACTAGACAAGACAAGCTCCACACACTGTCCGAAAGTTGTAATGAGCTTTGTCTGCAACTTCATAGCCTTCAGAATGCATTTCCAGTCCACCATGGGCAAACATCCTTTCTTTCTTCGTGCCAGTGTTCATTTACTGATGGTTTTCCCCTAGGAAACCCATACAAGCCTAGAGTTGTGAGCAATTGCCTTTGCTGTGAGCATTTACAATGCATTTCCCACTAGGAATCTTTACAATGGCTCTGTAAATAGATGAGTATGCAAAGTATATTTATCTCCTGTTCAGGCATCCCTCTAGTCCCTGGACTCAAAGAGTTTGCCCACAGGCTGTCTAGTGATAGAAATATTCCCAAGGAACTGTTTTTTTTTTTTTTTTCCTTCTAGTTTTATCAAGGAATAATTGACATACATCAGTGTGTAAGTTTCATGTGTAAGCATGATAATGGTTTGATTTACATATATTGTGAAATGATTACCATGGTAAGTTTAGTTAACATCCATCATCTCATATAGGTACACTAAAAAGAAAAAAAATACCAGTCTTCCTGGGATGAGAACTCGTAGTATATGTAGTCCTACACACAAGGTGAGTTCCATTCTGAGAGCAAGATCTAGAGTCTGATTTGTTTGTAAGTACCACCTGCAATGCAAGAGACATGGGTTTGATTCCCGGGTTGGGAAGATCCCTTGGAGGAGGACATGGCAACCCACTCCAATATTCTTGCTTTGAGAATCCCATGGGTAGAGGAGCCCAATGGGGTATAGTCCATAGTGTTGCAAAGAATTGAGCACAACTGAGCAACTAACACTTTCACACTTATTTACCTTATACATGGAAATTTATACATTTTGACTACCTTACTCCGATTTCCCCTCTTCCACCCCCTGCAGCTGTCTTTTTCTTTGAGTTTGGTGGTGGTTTTGTTTTTAGATTCTGCATGTAAGTGAAGAACATAGAGTATTTGTCTTCTTCTGTCTGATTTTTTCACTCCCAGGGCACTTTCTAATGAGATAATGTCATTTAATGTATTTATTCAACAGCATTTATTTGAGTGATTAGTATGTGTTAGGCACTGGATAGCAGAAGATGATACCAGCAGGAATAAGATGAGTGGGACTGTAATAATACCTTAGTTTAATAATAAACTTAGGTAATAATAAACTTAGTAATAAACTTAGTTTAATAATAAACTAAGTGGTACTATAGTTTGCAGTGTCTTGGGGGAAAACAGATGCAATTATATTAAAATGACATATGTACTTTAAGGTGTTGAATAAAGAAAAGTATAACCAAGTTCATCTGGAGGGGTTGGAGAAGCGGCAACCCACCTATGCTCCCCTAGCACTAAACTTTTTTCCACCCTTCACACAGTCCCATCCTTTTGTTCACATTGATGCCTCTGCCTAGATGCATTATCTTGTCTACTGTTCTTGACAAAATCTTATTCATATTTGAAGGCTGTGGCAGAACTGTGTTGGTAGTGTACCCAAAAGTTGCTCTCCTTTTCTCCATGTTTATCCAATCCTATCTGGGGAGAAAGGGCAACATTTCTGGGAGGTCAGGACATGGTGATAAAACTTGGTTGATCTAAGCCAGCATGGTAGCCCATTTGGTTAAGTAATTCATCACACAGTACATTATATGTATTATTATTATTGATAGTGGTAGTAAAGGTTTCATTGCAACAACATACTTACTTGGAGGCATGGACAACAAAAATATTTCTTAGACTAATGCAGAGTTGGTCCAGTGACTGAGAAATATCATCCAGTGTGAGGGTTCTGCCTGGGTCTCCAATCTGCTTCCCTCTGGGATGGCTGGCTTGTTGCCTCACGGTCTTTTGATGCCCACCCCAAGTTGGAACATCACATTCTCTCAAAACCATGCTCATGGCATGAAGTAGAGACAGGTCACCTCCCTGTTTCCTTTTTCATGGAATAAAACCCTTCCTGGGGCTTCCCAGGTAGCACAGTGGTGAGGAATCCACCTGCCAATGCAGGAGATACAAGAGACACAAGTTCGATCGTTGTTCGTTGGATCGTCAGGAAGATCCCCTGGAGTAGGAAATGGCAACCCACTCCTGTATTCTTGCCTGGGAAATTCCATAGACAGAGAAGCCTGGTGGGCTGTACAGTCCATGGGGTTGCAAAGAGTCGGACATGGCTAGGCAACTGAGCACACACACACAAGCACACCCAAACCCTTCCTAGAACCCAACAATGAAGTCTCCCTGGCCAGTTTCCCCACCCGACTCCCTCACCTTAGAACTAAGCGGCGTGAAGAGGAAATGGCAAGGCCAGAGTATGAAAGATTTTAATTTCCTGTGGATGCCTTCCAGGAGCAAGAGATAGTATGATTCAGTTCAGTTCAGTCGCTTAGTCGTGTCTGACTCCTTGTGACCCCATGAATCGCAGCACGCCAGGCTGTTTGTCTTAAAAAGTGAAAAAAAAAAAAAAAAAAAAAAGACAAGGGATCTGATTTAAGTGTGAGTTTGGTGGTGGATCTGGGTGAAACTGGAGACAAGGAGGCTATGGCAGTATTTCTGTAGAGAGACCATCAGAGCCCACACGGGGCTAGTGTTGGTGAGGATGGGAGGAGATCAGAGAATGAGGGGTCTGGAGTGTTCTGTGGTCAGAGCTGGCCAGGATTCCCAACACTGGCTCTCCTACAGATCTCCTCCTCCACCCTGACTCCTCCTTTGGGGAGGAAACCCTCTTGTGCCTCAGTCATACTGCACCCCACCACCTTGAGCCCCTTCCCCTGCATCTTCTCTCAGAAAGGCCAGAAAAGGAAAGTAATTGACTCGATCTGGGGCGATAAGCATGTGACTGCAGGGATCTGTTTAATTAAATTTTATCTGCAGCTGCGTAGCCCATGAAAAATCAGCGAACCTTCCACAGCCCTCTTAACACCAGCACTTTATGTCGCCAAACAACTGCGTGAAGGAAGAGAGCTCGTCGTTTGGCTCAGTTCAGTGTTTTCTGGGAGCTGCTGTGAATTCTGAGATGCAGGTAGCTGTGGAGACAGATGGAGTCTATCGGAGCCGCCTTCTGTGTGCAGTCAGGCAGCATCACTGCAGGTGTGTTGGCTTCGGGCTAGACAGAGCACAGCCTGATTCAAAGTCACAGTCCAGTTCTTTCTGCGAGGAATCTTTGCATGCCTACTATGTGCCAGGGCTTCCCAGGTGGCACTAGTGGTAAAGAATCCACCTGCCAATGCAAGAGATGTAAGAGATGCAGGTTCGATCCCTGGGTCAGGAAGATCCCCTGGAGAAGGGCATGGCAACCCACTCCAATATTCTTGCCTGAAAAATCCCATGGACAGAGGAGCCTGGTGGGCTATAGTTTGTTAGGTTGCAAAGAGTCAGACGCAACTGAAGCTATTTAACACACATGTGCCAGGCACCATTCTGGACTCTGGGTACTCCACAGGGAGCAAGTCCTAGAGAGTCAAATTAGGGAGAGACCCCGAAAGAGACCATAGTC
Source organism: Bos mutus (assembly GCF_027580195.1). NCBI lineage: Eukaryota > Metazoa > Chordata > Mammalia > Artiodactyla > Bovidae > Bos > Bos mutus. The sequence goes on along the minus strand of NC_091641.1, from coordinate 18,420,838 downwards.
AATGTTGAATAATAACCACTCTGATGGGACATAAGCCATGGGCAGTCTTGGCTATCTTAGCTGCCAAACTACCTCCAAATTTAGTGGCTTCAGTGACAATCATGCTTTGGTTTATGATTCTGCAAATCGAGCAGAAGGCAGTTAGGAAGATTTTTCTTTGATCTGTGCGGCATCAGCTGAGCCAGCTTATTGGAGCTGCAGGAGATGCTTCTAAGATGGTCTCTCTCATAAGGCGGGCAGATCAGTGCTAGCTCTTCACTGGAGCTGACTGTAACCGGGCAGTACCCTCCACATGGCTTCCATGATGTGTTTCCTGCCCCCAAGAAATAATAAAAATGAGACTTAATAATAACTACACATGATATAGGCTTCTCTTGTGGCTCAGCTGGTAAAGAATCTGCCTGCAATGAGGGAGACGTGGGTTCGATTCCTGAGTTGGGAAGATCCCCTGGAGGAGGGAATGGCAATCCACGGCAGTATTCTGGCCTGGAGAATTCCATGGACTGTATAGTCCATGGGGTTGTAAAGAGTTGGACAGGACTGAGCGGCTTTCGCTCACACAGTATATGGGCTTCCTAGGTGGTGGTAGCGGTAAAGAACCCACTTGCCAATGCAGGAGACATAAACAGATGTGAGTTCATTCGCTGAGTCAGGAAGAGGAGGGCATGGCAACCCACTCCAGTGTTCTTGCCAGGAGAATCCCCATGGACAGAGGAGCCTGGGGGGCTACAGTCTGTAGGGTCGCAGAGAGTCGGACACGACTGAAGCACCTGAGCACGCACGCAAACACACGGGATATGTTTCTTACCTAGGAGAAGGGCGATATGTCTGTGTACACTGCCTTTTTTCACTCAGCTTAGTCTTCATTCAAACCTAGGAGTCCAAAGCTATATTTTATTGAATTATTTGAGCAATCTGGTGAGATAAATGTCTATTATTAAAAAGGAATAAGTTGATGCACGGATTATGTGACTTACGTCTGGTCACACGGGAGTAAATGAAAGAGTTAGACAAAGAACTTGTTTTCTTTGACTTAAAAAGTTCATGACATTAACTTTCTGGCCGTGCCTCCTTTGTGCTCCCAATTATATATGCATATTTGCTCGGTAAAGTGTGAAAGAGATTTGCAAGATATGATGGTAGTGCTATTTAGAAAATAAAACTCATTAGGCTTTGAGATAATTTGCAAGGTTATTGGTCACTAATTCTCTCTTTAGCCGGGTGTGATTGTAGTATGAGATTATAAAAAGAAGGTAATTACAGAAAAATGGCTCTTGAACACACTCAGTAGCATCTTCTGGTGTGGGTAGCTCTCGTGTACACCCAGGGAAGACAAAAGGTAGAGAATCATTAATTTTATTCCCAAATATCCAGGAAAAAGGAGAGATTTTCCCCTCTGTTGCAAGTGTTGGAACTGGTGCAAGATGATGTCTGTCCTGGAAAATGTAGAGAGGGCCACAAAAACATGAACATGATGATGAGAAAGAAAAAAAAAAACCCAGAAGAGCACAAATTTTAGAGCTCAGTACATGAGTTCAGTCTTAGCTCTACCAGTCACTGGGTTTTGATCTTGAACATATTGTGTATCCTTTTTTTTTTTTTTTTTGCCTCAGCGTTCTCATCTGTAAAGTGGACGTGATAAGAGTCTCTACCTATTTTCATCAGTCAACAGTTCATGCTAGCTTCCCATGAAAACAAAAAGAAAAAAAGAAAAACAACAACAGAAAAAGAAAACAAACCCATATCAGTGCCTTCCCACAGTAAACATTTCTTCCTCGTACAGACCGATGAGGGTCTCATATCTTTCCAGGAGGGCTCTCCGCAAAGTAGTGATTCGGGGCTCCAGCTGTGCCCATCATTTGGTTCTACTGCTCTGGAATTCCTGGCCCTGAAATCCAGGCTGGAAAAACATGGGGAAGGCAATATGGACACTGAGCACCTCAGTTTAGTTCAGTCGCTCAGTGGTGTCCAACTCTTTGTAACCCCATGAATCGCAGCACGCCAGGCCTCCCTGTCCATCACCAACTCCCGGAGTTCACTCAGACTCATGTCCATCGAGTCAGTGATGCCATCCAGCCATCTCATCCTCTGTCGTCCCCTTCTCCTCCTGCTCCCAATCCCTCCCAGCATCCGAGTCTTTTCCAATGAGTCAACTCTTCGCATGAGGTGGCCAAAGTACTGGAGTTTCAGCTTTAGCATCATTCCTTCCAAAGAAATCCCAGGGCTGATCTCCTTCAGAATGGACTGGTTGGATGTCCTTGCAGTCCAAGGGACTCTCAAGAGTCTTCTCCAACACCACAGTTCAAAAGCACCTCAGCCTGGAGCAAAACACATTGTCCTACTCCATTCAGAATGAGATGTGTGGCTGACCAAACCAAGGAGGGCTGGGAGATGTGGAGGAGGCGATGGTGAACCCTAAGAATGTCTCCCACGCTGTCTCACATGGTTGCTATGATTAAATCAGTTAACATGTGTACGACCACTTAGAACACTGTCCAGCATGGAATAAGCACTCAGTAGATACTGTGACTACTGCTGCTGCTGCTGCTAAGTCGCTTCAGTCGTGTCTGACTCTGTGCAACCCCATAGACGGCAGCCCACTAGGCTCTTCTGTCCCTGGGATTCTCCAGGAAAGAATACTGGAGTGGATTGCCATTTCCTTCTCCAATGCATTAAAGTGAAAAGTGAAAGTGAAGTCGCTCAGTCATGTCCGACTCCTAGCGACCTTGTGGACTGCAGCCTACCAGGCTCCTCCGTCCATGGGATTTTCCAGGCAAGAGTACTGGAGTGGGGTGCCTACAGCCGCTGTTATTCCTCAACCCTCCTCCTCCCACCTAAGATGCAGAGAAAAGTGTAGTTCTAGCAAAGCAGGGAGGAAGCCAGGGAGAAATTCCGGGGCAGCGTTAGCAAGAGGAATAAAGATCAGGTGTGCTCTATAAAGCAAATGTGGACTTCTGAACAAATGCAGAATCCCTTACTTGATATTACACTGGCGTCGTCCCTGTACCCCAAGTTGCAAGCAAAGACATGCAGCACAGTCTGAATCTTCAGCTGCCAGATTTCATTCATTTACCATGAAGCGGTGCCCTTCCCCAGGCCAGGCTGACCACGTCTGCCCTTCCTTGCCAGTTCAGGTTCTTCATGCTCCTGCTTGTATGTCCATGCCTGTACAAGTTCACCTCTGCCAGCTTCTAGACTTTCTGTGTATGCGTGCTAAGTCGCTTCAGTTGTGTCCAACTCTTTGCGACCTTATGGACTGTAGCCTGCCTGGCTCCTCTGTCCATGGGATTCTCCAGGCGAGAATATTGGAGTGGCTTACGATGCCCTCCTCCAGGGGATCTTCCCATCCCCGGGATCGAACCCAAGTTTCTTATATCTCCTGTATTGGCAGGTGGGTTCCTTACCACTAGCGCCACCCAGGAAGCCCCTAGACTTTGCACCCCCTCCTTAATTAGTGTCTAAGATTGACTCTCTGAAGTGCTGCCCCCTGTGGACAATCTTGGCATATTTTACAGCCCAGGAATATCAGGACTATTCCCACCATGTTCTGATAAAACAAACCTCAGCCAGTTATAGGTCCAGCTAGACCTCAGGCCTGCCCTTCTGACTTCCATCCAGGGATGCTGTTATTATCTCTGCCTGCCCTATGAATTTCCCTAACTGGACAGACCGAATATCTTCAATGATTCTGACACTCCAGTATGTACTCCCATAGGGATTTCATCAGCATTTTATTCTGGAAATCATCAAAGAGTTTAGTGCTGTAATGCTGGAGGCAATCATCCTTCCATTTTAGCCCTACATCCCCATCCTTTGCAGACCTGAGGTCTTTCAACTGAGTCAGGACAGCTGTGCTAGGGAGCTGCTGGCTGGTGGTGGCGGGAGGAGCTGGTGAGGTGACTCGGTGGGCTTTGTAGACAGCATTTAAAGGATGCTCTTGAATATGGACCACTCAGCATGACTAAAGAACCTTGAGAAAAAAAATATGTCACACATCTCCTCATCATGAAATTATATACAGCATTGGGTACTTACCATGTGATAGATACTGTTTTAAGTGCTTGATGTGTTTTGAATGATACAGTGCTTATTGTAGCCCTATGATGCCCCATTTTGTGGAAGAGGAAAGTGAGGCATATTAAATACCTGTCCAGAATCCCACAGCTAGGAAATCGTAGAGTGGTTTTGATCACGGGCAACCTGATTCCAGAACCTGCACTCTTAATCCCTTGGGTTCTGCCACTCAGTAAGGATAATTAGTACAACACTTCTTACTCATTCCAGTTTCAGCCCAGAAGTAAATATTTCCCCTATTACTTGAATCCTCACATACCTGTCACCTCTCTGCCTGTCATTTTATGTAGCATTAGCTTATCAACATTACTTTGTGTTACCAGTTATCTTGATGATAATACATTATCACATGACATGATGTTCCGTATATATCACTTTCCTTAACCATTTATTAATTTTGTTTCAGTTATTCCACAAACATTTAAAAGTAGCTACTGTGTGCCGGGCCATAGGCTAAGCACTAGTTAACATAAAAATGAATTGGGCAGAGTCTCTATTCTAAAGGCATTGACAGGGTCACCGGGGACATCATAACAGATAAAAGAATGTGGTGAATCCGTATTAAACACTAATTCCCCATCCTCCCTGCCCACTCCACCCCCAGCCCCTGGCAACTACCAGTGTACTTTCTGACTCTATGAATTTGACTACTCTAGGTACCTCGTATAAGTGGAGTCAAACGGTGTTTATATATTGGAATGCATTTTTAAGGTTAACCTAACATATGTCCTACAAACAGATTGCACTTCATTTTTTCCTCCTCCCTGTGCTGCACAGTAGGCGCTCACCAGTCATCTACTTCACATGAAGTACTGTACATGCTTCAATCCCGATCCCCAATGTTGGGAAGCCCAGTACAAAATAGCCGGTTGGAGGAAGTCCTTGGGAAAATGGCGAAGGGCCAGAAATACCCCGGCTTGATGTACCCGGGCAGAAAAACATCTCCTGCCTTTGGTTATGCCCAGCGCCAAGATTTAATAATAAATATTAAGGATGTTGCTTAAGAAAACAGGTTATGGTATAAGCTCATGGGTCACTTAGAGTGTGCTGTCCTTGAAATATTTTTATTGATTAGGTGTTAACCCCGTACGCGCTTTGCTGGCTGTATACTCTAAGCTCTTTGTTCCTACTTCTATAAAAAGGCTTGACTGCAGAAATAAACTTGTCAGTCCTTGCAAGAGACTGTCCAAGTGTCCTTCTTTCAGGTTCGTTGCTTCCAAGTCCTGGGGAGAAAATCCCCAACACCCAATCCATCCCAACCCCTCCCCGCTTGATGTCCATAGGAAGGTGAAAAATCGGGGAGATAGGTGATGATGAGAGTTGCACAATAATGAGAGTGTACTTAGTGTCACTGAACTGCACAGTTAAATATGGTGAAAACAGTATGTTTTATATGATGTACCTTTTCCTACAGTAAAATAAAAACATTCAAAAAGGGTGATAGGTTTAACTCAAGAGATATGTACCAAGTATTCTGTGTATGAAAGGGGTTGGAGAACTGGAGGCGGGAGGACCCCCACCCTGCATGTCTGGGAGGTCAGCTGCTCTTAGTGGAGGAGCCGGGGGGTGTGGCGGGATGCTATCTTGAGCATCCTGGATCCTCGGGGAGGCAAGTCCACTCATGAAGGTGTGAGCAGATGGACTCTGCTGCCTCCAGGGCTGGACTGCTTCCACACACTGATGTTAACAGTCAGGACAGGTAGTGTGAATTCCCAGCTTGGGATGTTTCATGCCCAGGAGTTATTGAGTCCACAGGCTTGTGCACTTCCTTCTGTGGATAACTCTGACCCTCGCGCTTAGGGGCTCCACCACGGTCTTGTGCAAAACTCTCCCTTGCAAATCCTTTCCTTTTCATCATGCCTGCATCTTCAAATATGTTGCTAACTGAAACATTTCCTCCTCACTCTCCACACCACGCTCACTTAGCTAGACTGACTTGAGGCATTTTATTCTTTATCCTGGATCATAATGAACAAAATACTGGCTTGGCCAAAAAGTTCATTCAGTTTTTTTTCCATAAGATGCTATAGAAAAACCTGAATGAACTTTTTTGCCAACCCAGTATTTACAGATATACTTGATTATGCTTCCCTGGTGGTCCGGTGGTAAAGAATTCACCTACCAGTGTAGAAGACGTGGATTTGATCCTGGGTTGGGGAGATCCCCTGGAGAAGGAAATGGCAACCTACTCCAGTATTCTTGCCCAGGAAACGCCATGGACAAAGGAGCCCAGTGGGCAACAGTCCATGGGATCACAAGAGTTAGACACAACTTAGCAACTAAACAATAACAACAAATACTTGATTATAAGTGCTTCCCTTGTACATGTTATTTAATATTATGTCTTTATTTTGAAAAGTGGTAGCTAGCATTTCCTGAGTGCCTCCTGGGTACTATGGTACTATTCTAAGTGACCTGTCCAGAGGATCTCATTTAATCTTCATGTGTGCTCATACTAAGGCACTTCAGTCGTGTCCAACTCTCTGCGACGTCGTGGACTATAGTCTGCCAGGTTCCTCTCTCTATGGGAATTCTTCAGGCAAGAATACTGGAGTGTGTTGCCATGCCCTTCTCCAGGGGATCTTCCTGATGCAGGGATTAAATCCGCATCTCTTCCATCTCCTGCATTTGCAGGGCAGGGTCTTTACCATGAGCACCACCTGGGAAGCCCCTTAATCTTCAAAGTTCTCTATTAAGATGGCAGGGTTATTATACCCATTTTACGGAGGAAGGAGCAAAGGTTGAGGGAAGCTAAGGGACATGTTCAGGGTCACACAAGGATCACATACTAGAGCTGGGTATTTGAATTTATGCAGTTGTGATTTAAGTGTCTGCATGCTTAACCACTGTGCTGTATGTCTCTTTACAGTGTGTAATAATGTTATAATTCTTCCCTACTAGAAGGCTGGTGGGACCAGTATATTTCTCAGGAATGAACCTATGAAACCATGCTCTGACTCCTGGCAGAGCTGAATGGAGTGGCTCTGTCAAGGCTGTACTCAGGTTCAAGCCATCTCCTCCCTGGGAGACTGTACCTTGTATCCCACCCACAGCCTTGGACCTGGGGTGCTCTGTAGCCGGCCAGTGGATTCTCTGTCTTTCTGATAGCATGCGCCCCTGCAGGTATGGGCCACCGGCTGGGGCAGGTTGATGTTTGACGAGGGAATGACCACATGATGAATATCTGAAAGTTCCAGTGAAATTGCACATTGAGTAGAAGTGAGAATTACATCAGAGTGTCCTCCCGCTCTGCTCTGGGAAGGTGGAGATGGCTGGCAGGGAGATGGGGTTGCAACACACATCCTTGCCCAGTTCTTCCTGAATATGAAATGGTGCTGGTGGGCAGTGAAGGAGGGGAGAGATGTCCCTGGAGCATGTTGCCTGGAGCCCTGTAGAAGAAAAGCTCATGGGCCTCCAATTCTGAAATAAAGTGTCTGGCAGAAACAGACAGTACACTACCTAACTTTAAATCTGTTCAGAATGTTCTAGAACAGTGATTCTCGAATGTGGTTCCTGGACCTGCAACCTTAGCATTTACCAGGAGCTTGCTAGAAACAGCTTCTGGGCACCTCCCCAGACCTGCTGATTCAGAAACTCTAGGAATGAGTCCCAGAAATCTGAGCTATAACAAGTCCTCTAGATGATTCTGGGGCAAGTTCAAGCATGAGGACTGCTGGTCCAGAGCAAGAAATATATTTTATAGTTATTTTAAAATCAGACATTTGAAATAATATTTTACTTTTATGATATAAAAAGTAAAATATTCTTTTAGAAAAATTGTGTCGTTTAGTCACTAAGTCATGTCAGACTCTTTGTGACTCCATGGGACTGTAGCCCACCAGGCTCTTCTGTCCATGAGATTTCCCAGGCAAGAATACTGGAGTGGGTTGCCATTTTCTTCTCCAGGGTATCTTTCCAACCCAGGAATCAAATCCATATCTCCTGCATTGGAAGTCAGATTCTTCATCACTAAGTCTCCAGGGAAGGCCTTTTAGAAAAAATAGGAATTGAAAAAGAAAACTTGCCCATCAATCTTATCTCTTAGTAGGAGATAACCATTATGAGTGTTTCTTTTGAGACTTTTCTTGATTCAGATCATAATAAGGGTATCACCGGTTTGCCCTAATTTCAGTGAGTTCATCTGAGAATCACCTCCTGGACTCAGGTGAGAAGGGAAAGAAGATAAGGTTGAGACATCTGACCCTGATAGGGTTGGGAGCCTCTGGGGGGAGTTTGTGGCTGTGAGCCTCTGTGCCTGCCCTGGGGGAGGCTTGGGGCCAGGGGAGGCTGCCCTAGAGGCAGTGACCGTCTGCTGCTCTAATCTGCCTGTGAATATGGTACATGCTTTATCATCCCTGTTAGATGGGATAAGATTTATGTCAGCTCAGAAATCATCCCAATGATCAAAATATGTGGCTGTCAGAAGGAAGAGAGATTAATCTCTCAGCAATTATAGAAGTGGGAGGCTCTTTCAGGGGATGGAGGCTGGATGGGGCAGATTTTAACAGGTTCGGGAAGCAATCCGACAATCAGAACTGGAAGGGTTGCCTGATGAAGTGGAGGGCTCATGGCCTGAGACCTGAGGATGCTGGTGCCTGGGCAGCGTGCAGGTGCCTGGGGCCTGCAGGTGTGCTCTGTGTGGCTGCTGCCGCCCCAACATTTTAAAATCTGGAAATTTCCCAACTCTGGAAAAGCAAGATGTCTGGAAGTACAGTAGCCATCTCCTCTGCAGGCTGCCAGCAGCGGAAGATGGACAGGGACTGCCCTTCCAGATGAGGCTTGAACATTCCAATTCCCCGTCACCCCTACTCATCACTGAGGTTGAATAGCAGGTGTCAGTTATTTCATTTGTGTTCCATTGTCCTACGACAGAGGATGAGATGGTTGGATGGCATCACTGGCTCAATGGGCGTGAGTTTGAGCAAGCTCCTGGAGTTGGTAATGGACAGGAAGCCTGGTGTGCTGCTGTCCACGGGGTCACAAAGAGTCGGATACGACTGAGCAACTGAACTGAACTGTCCTACATACAGTCTCCTTCCTGTATTCCTATTAATGATAAACAGCATCAGGTTGTATTCAAAAGTATAGATTCCTAGGACCTACTGTACAGCACAGGGAACTACTCAGTATCTTATAATAATCTATAATGGGAAAGAATATAAAAAAGAATATATATATATATATATGGCAACATTCTCCAATATTCTTGCCTGGAAAATCCCATGGACAGAGGAGCCTGGCAGGCAACAGTCCATGGGGTTACCAAGAGTTGGGTATGACTTTGCGACTAAACTAAAACGGTGACAAGGTATAACTGAATCCCTTGTTGTATACTTGAAACTAACACAACATTCGGAGAAGGCAATGGCAAGCCACTCCAGTACTCTTGCCTAGAAAATCCCGTGGATGGAGGAGCCTGGTGGGCTGCAGTCCATGGGGTCACTACGGAGTCAGTCGCGACTGAGCGACTTCACTTTCACTTTTCAGTTTCATGCAATGGAGGAGGAAATGGCAACCCACTCCAGTGTTCTTGCCTGGAGAATCCCAGGGACGGCAGAGCCTGGTGGGCTGCTGTCTATGGGGTCGCACAGAGTCGGACACGACTGAAGCGATTTAGCAGCAGCAGCAGCAGCAGCAGCAGCAACACAACATTGTAAATGAACTATACTTCAGCAAAGAAAAATAAAGACTATGGAGTTTAAATCCCAATTGCTCGGGTTTAGGTCTTGCCTCTGCCCCTCACTGGCTGTGTTACTTTGTCTTACTTCTTTAACCCCACTGTGCATTGTATTTCCTCAACTTTAAAATTTGTAAAACAAGGTTGCTGTGAGGTATGAATGCGTTAATACAAGTGAGGGGCACGGAATAGTGCCTGGAGTTAGTCACTATCCAGCGAAGGCTAATGATGCCTGCCAGAGATCCCTGTTACCACCACCAGTCATCTTGTGTAGTATATACCTGCCATGCCAATGTTTGAATTGCTAATGACTGAGTTTGTGTTTTTTAATGCCTCTCTCGTGCTCTCAGGTGGCCCCAAAGTGTTTGGAACCCAAAGCTTAGGGTGATTTCCTGTCCTGAATAGATAGGTGCTCAATATATGTTAGTTTCCTTTTCCCCTTCTTCTGGTTGTTTTAGAATGAAGGGAAGGTTTTGGCCTTTGAATAATCATTTTATGTTTGAATTAAATATTAAAGAAGCTCATGGTTTAGTAATCCATATGCTAATCATCATAAATTCATTCTATCTATCTGTCCATCTATCCATCTGTCCATCCATCCATTCATATTTTCCCTTGACTTATTCACTCATTCATTCCTCAAAGGGTGACACCCTTTTAGAAGCACTGGGAATACAAAAATTAATAACACCAAATACTTCACTTGACAATGTTACAGTCTTCAAGAGAAATAAAATTGTTACCTATAACATACGAGACTTGATAAGGTGGTATATTATCTGTTAGGAGCCTTCTCTAAACTCACAGCTGTTGCATAATTGCACTGTTCCTCAACACATGCAGTCTGTTTCAATGCATTGTTCTCATCCCTCCCACACAAACACCTCCTTCACCAAGACTAGACACTCTTGCAGGGGCTACTTTTTACTAATACACTCTGTCAGGGGCCAATAGTGTAATTTGATGAGATTAGTAGTAAGGTCTCTCTCAGGAGAGAGGAACAGACCACTTCAATGAGGGAAGGGAGCAAACCATCCACCTGTTTATTCCCCCATTCATCCCCTGTTATTCTTGTAGCATCATGGTCAAGAGTGAAGATTATGGAGCCTGATTGCCTGTGTTCATATCCTGGCACTGCTGCTTCCTAGCTTCATAGTTTATATGAAATTCCTGAGCCATTCGCAGGCCTTGGTTTACTCAACCATAAAATGGGATAGTAAGAATACCTAAGTGGTTGTATTAGCTACCTATTGCTATGTAACAAGTTAGCCCAAAGCTTAGTGGTTTGAAAAGACAGCATTTATCATCATCTCATAGGGGCTTCCCAGGTGGCACTTGTGGTAAAGAATCCACCTGCCAAGGCAGGAGATGTAAGAGATGTGGGTTTGATCCCTGGGTCCAGGAGATTCCCCTGGAGAAACACATGGCAATCCACTTCAGTATTCTTTCCTGGAGAATCTCATGGACAGAGGAGCCTGGAGAGCTAAAGTCCATAGGGTCACAAAGAGCTGGACACGACTGAAGTGACTTAGTGTGCATGCATGCGTCATCTCATGGTTTCTGTTGGTCAAGAATCTAGGCATAGTGTTCCTGGGTGTCCTGCTTCTGGGCCACTCAAAGGTTGTCATCAAAGTGTGAGTGGGAGCTCCAGTTATTTGAAGGCTGGAGGTAGTCAACTTCCAGACTCACTCAAGAGGGTACTGTCAGGATTTAATTCCTTGAGGGCTGTTGCATCTGAGTTACAGGTCTCAGGGCTGTTGGCCAGGAGCTTCCCTTGGTCCCTTGCTACATGAATCTCTGTGTAAGCAGCTCACAAAATGCCAGCCTGGTTCATCAAAGAGACCAAGTGAGAGGACAAGAGAAAAAAGAGTACCAACCGGACAGGTGCCCTAGTTGTTTGTAACCTAACCTCAGAGGTGACATCACATCACTTCGTGTATTCTCTACAACAGGAGTGAAGTCTCCCTGCCCAGCTCACACTCAAGGGAGGGGATTATACAGGGTGTGAATGTCAGGATGGGGGGGTTCTTGAGAGTCATGTCTAAAGCTCCCATCACAGAGGTCATGAGGATTAAATGAGTCATGCATGGTAAGCGTTTTGATCAGTGGTCCCCAAACCTTTTGGCACCAGGGACCCATTTGATGCAAGACAGTTTTTTCCATGGCCTGGGGGTTGGGGAGTGATTTGGGCATGATTCAAGTGCATTGTATTTTTTGTGCACTTTATTTCTGTTATTACATCAGCTCCACCTCAGATCATCAGGCATTAGATCCTAGAGACTGAGGATCCTTGATTTAGAAGTGTCAGGGACATAGTTAAAAACACTTAAAAACTCTTAGCGATTATTGTTACTAATATTATTATTTATGTCTTGTTTTTCCAGCAAATATTTATTAAGTTTTCTACTATATCGTCATCCTCTTCTTTGCTGTTGGGAGTTATTAGAAGGATCCCTAGGAGCAGATGAATTATAAGTGGGTCCTTCCTCAAAGAGCTCCTGCTCTACCATGGGAGGGATATTCATTTAAAAAGTAAAGACCACAGAGTAGAAAATGATTGTTGTATTGTCAGGGGAGAGCAGAGATGCAGCGCCGGAAGGCCCTGGATGTGCACAGGGATTAGCAGTTGTTCAGATTGGCTGGAAAGGAGGACAGTTGAAGGTTAGAAAATTAGGTTACTGCCAGTTTGTGACAGGCATTTGGAGTCCATTTCCTATGAGGTGGGAAGCCATGAAGGATTTTTAAACTGGGGAATGTTATAGGCATAAATGAATAGTCTGCAAAGGAGGGGACAAGACCAGAGGCTCTGAAGTTACCCATTTAAGTTCAGAAAAGAGATCATCTTTCTTGATTATGAGAGTCCAATAGAAGAAAATCCAGCGCAAGAAAACCAACTGTTTCTTCTGTAAGGCCCTTCTCCATAAGGAGAACACCATTTTCTTCCTCCTAATCTGAGTCCTGCTTGGCTACTGGGAAATAATCCCAAGGACTCGGGATTCATTGAGTCTGAACCTAGAGCTTAGTTCTATGACCTCAGGCTTTCCATTGAACTTTCTGCATTTCATTTTCCTCATCTGACACTGGGATGATTTCTCTAACCTTGAATACTTTGACAATCACACACACATACACAAATGGCTACCCTTATGGAATACTTTTTAAGAATGCAACAGTGTTGTAGGTTTTTATTATATCCATTTTACAGATAAGAAAACTGAGACTTGAAAGGTTAATGACTTAGAGAGCAAAACCTCAGGCTATTTGATCTTGTAGCTCAAGTGCCTCTACTGTAGTGCCAGTGCCTAAGAACTTAAGAAATGGCCCTTCCCTCTCTGCAAACAAACTATCAGAAAAAAGGAGGAGACTTTATGTCTGTCTGAGGATTAGACGAACAGGACAGCTTTCTCATGACAGTGAGCAGGCAAGACTTACTTCAGCTTCTTGTTCAGGTCTGACCACAGAAGGTTCTTACGTATACTTATGACCTGATGGGAGGAGTTTAAGTTTTATATGTTCTCCATATTTCTCCATAATCTGTCTGTCTTCCTTTTCAAGAATTTACTTTTACACGTGTCTGAGCTGTGTTTAATACCTTTTTGGCAGTCATCAACTCATTCATTGTTTTTTCTGACATTGGATTTTGGGAGACATAAGCTGACCCTCTGTGGTCTCCAGGGCTGTTGGCCTCTGAAGCTGTTGTTAATTCCCCCTTGCAATGCCTCTGATAACATTACAGGACATGGGGGTACTGAGCTACTGAGCCACTCTGCAGCACAGCATCTCAGGAAGGCCTCTGTTATAATATGAACATTATGTTGAAGTTGAAGGTCAGAAACTAAATGATGCAAGTTCCTCCAGAGGGGTCCTTTCATCCGATTTTGGAGATGGAAACATATCCTGTTGGAGAAGCCACCAAAGGAAGTTGGTTTATAGCTCAGGATAGATAAGAAACTCCCCTTTGGTAGTGACTGAGGACCATGCTTCAAGAGTATAGCATGAAATCTGTGATCTAAAGTCAACAGAGAACAGTGGTTATCTGTGAGAGGGAGAATTATAAGCAATTTTAATTTTCTTTGTGTATATATTTTTACACATTTTCTCTAATGAATGCATTATTTTATAATTTTTACAATAAGTCCAATTAGAAAAATGTCATTAAAATATGGTATACTTCCAGTCCTTTAATAACTTGTCATAGATCACTGACATTCAAAATCACAAAAGTGAGACTTCCTTGGTGGCTCAGTGGTTGGGCCTTTGCCTTCCAATGCATTGGTGTGGGTTTTATCCCCAGTTGGGGAGCCAAGATCCACCACGCCTCATGGCCAAAAGACCAAAGCATGTAACAGAAACAGTGTTGTAACAGAAACAGTGTTGTAACAAATTCAATGAAGACTTTAAAAATGATCCACATAAAAAAAAAATCTTAGAAAAAATTACAGAATCACATTAACTTGCCATAATGATTATTAATATTTGGGGATTTATGTATCCAAACCAAACTCTTATTTATTTATCTCCTCCCAAACCTCCTCCAATGCCGGCTTCCCCATCTTGGTAAATAGCCACTCCATTTGTCCTGTTGCTCAGGTCAAAAACCCTAGAATCATCTTGACTTCTGCTCTCACCAGTTACATGCAGTAACAAGTCAGCAAGTCTTGTCATCTCTATTTTTGAAAAATATCTTGATGAATTCTTCTTTTTACCATAAACACACTGGCCTAAGGCAGCATCATTTCTCATCTAGAGTATTGCAGTATCCTTTTTTTTTTCCTTTTTTTTTGGCAGTGCCACACAGCATGAGGGAGCTTAGTTCCCTGACCAGGGCTCTAATCCATGCCCCCTGCAGCAGAAGTGTGTAGTCTTAACCACTGAATAGCCAGGGATTCCCTGCAGTAGCCTTCTCATCAGTTATCTCATCCTTCCTCTGAGTGGTGGAGAGATCATTAAATATTAAGTCCAAGCAGGTTCCTTCTCTGTCAAATCTCTCTGTGGCTTCTGATCTCACTCAGAATAAAATCCATATATAAAGTATTCTTCAAAAACATGATTTTAAAAAAATGGCTAGTATGGCTAAATAATGTGATATGCCAGTAAATTTATTTACCTATTGATAGACTTCTCCCCCACCTCCAGTTTTATGAACAGTGTACCATGATACATGTGAACAATGCCCTTCCTTTGCATCTCATAGGATTTATCTGATGGACTTTTTTTTTTTTTAAGTCTTTATTGAGTTCATTACAACATTGCTTCTGGTTATGTTTTGGTTTACTGGCCGGGAGGCATGTGAGACTTTGGCTCCCCGACCAGGAATCAAACCCTCACCCCTACACTGGAAAGAGAAGTCTTAACCCTTGGACCACAGGGAAGTCCCTAGGATGGATTGGAGGTGGATTTACTAAATAAAAGGAACTAAAGAAAGGAAACTCTCCAGTTTTATCTGGGCATGAGGGAAGTTTGAATAATGCTGCCAGTTTAATTTCCAGAAACTTTGTCCCAGTTGATATTTCCACCAAATATGTATATGAGGATCTTGAAAACTATACCCTCAACAGCAATGCATTTTACAAATATTTCCTGTATCCCAACTTTATCATTTTAAACATTATGTCTGTCTTTAATGGCACTTTTATTTTATTACAAGTGGCTCATATATATTTTTCTTCTAACCATTATTGATCATGTGTGAGTTGTCTATTTGTATATCCTACTTTTATTTATGCAGGACTGTCAGTTTATCTTTTGACTGGCCTGATCTCTGAAACTCCAGGAAAGTTTTGGGGTTTCCTATAAATCCAGATTTGGGAAGGAGAGGCTGGTTGGAGGCAGTGTGGAGTCTCATTTACACATGCAGTGTCTGAAATCAGAGGACTAGCTTTTAGCCATGGCTCTCCTGTATCCTGGCTGTGTAAAGCTAGCCAGAGAGAGAATTCTCTGAAACTCTACCACCAGTAAAATGGGTCTAGGAAGAATGCCTGCCCATCTCCCAGAGCCCGAGTCAGCAAACTTTCTCTAAAAGACTAGAGACAGTAAACATTTTGGCTTTTGTGGGCCATATTGTCTCTGTTACAATTTAGCTCTGCTACTGTGGTGCTGAAACAGCCAAAGACCACATGGAAATGAATGAACGTGACTGTGTTCCAATCAATTTTATTTATGGACACTAAGATTTGAATTTCATATAATTTTCACATTTCATGAAATCTCCTTTTTTAAATAAAATTACATAATAATGTAAAAACCATCTTTAGCTCATAGGTGGGATTTGTGCCATGGGTTACAGTTTTCTGACCCCTGTCCTAGTGAATTGGCTCCCTTATGGGCCAACTGAATGAGAAAATATTTGTAAATAACTTTGCCTGTTGTCTGGCACAGACTAAGAGTTTAGCACATATAATTAATATTCTTATTACACTAATACAGTTTTGTAATATATTATCAGAATTGTCATTTTAAAAACAGGGGCTCATTCTCATTTTACATACTTGTTGGAGCATGACTAAGATGATCTAATTTGCCTGGACATCCTTGATACATCACAGATATTTAATACTTTTGTTTCTCTTGCCCTGTGTAAATGCAAATAGCTTGTCACTGCTCCCCATTGCTTGCAGGGTGTTTCAGTAGACTGAAATCCTTTTAGTTCTCTGAACACACCATGACCATTTTCACCTTTCAATTCTCATCACCTTCTGTATATTAATCCTTTAAACATAGCCCAACTGGTTTCCTCTAAATTCTGAGACAATAAATAATACTAAAGGAGCCTTGGGACTTTAAGAGATCTTTATACGTTCAGCATTATATTCTCCAACCCAAAGTATTTTTGTTTTTATTTACTTCTTTACCTGTTTAATTGTTCTTCACTTTATTTTTTTTAATTTTTATTTTATACTGGAGCACAGTTGATAAAGTTATGTTAGTTTCAGTTGTACAGCAAAGTGATTCAGTTTTATGTGTGTATATATATATATATGATTTTCTGATTTTCTTTTCTCATTTAGGTTTTTACAGAATGTTGAGCAGAGTTACTTGTGCTCAAGGAGAATTTTGTTGGTTATCTGTTTTAAATATAACGGGGTATACATGTCAATAGTTCCCCCTATAGAATCACGTTCAAGTTGTCTGAATTTCCCTTGAATGAATTTGAGAAACCCATTCCACAATATTACCCTGTTACCATCACAGCAAGTTGCTGGCTTCTTCGGAATTGAAATCCTCAGTCCTATACTTGGCCTATAGAAGGAAAGAGAAAGGGTATTGTTTATTTTTCAATTAAAGCAGTAGCTGATGTTACAGTTGTTGACAGTCTAATTTAAACTCCCCTATGGAAGGCACATGGAAAGATGTTCAACATTGCTAATTATTAGAGAAAGGCAAATCAAAACAGTGAGATATCACCTCACACCATTCAAAATGGCCATCATTAAAAAATCCACGAACAGTAAATGCTGGAGAGGGCATGGAGAGAAGGGAACACTCCTACATTGTTGGTGGGAATGTAAACTGGTACAGCCACTATGAAGAACAGTATGGACGTTCCTTAAAAAACTTAAAAAAAAAAAGAAAGAAAAACTAAAACTAGAGCTACCATATGATTGTGCAGTCTCACTCCTGGACATATATCCAGAGAAAAATGTAATCTGAAAGGATACATGCACCCCAATGTTCATTGCATCACTATTTTCAATAGATAAGACATGGAAGCAACCTAAAGGTCCATCAACAGAGGGATGGATAAAGAAGATACAGTTACTGTATACAATGGAATATTACTCAGTCATTAAAAGAATGAAATAATGCCATTTGCAGCAACATGCATGGAACTAGAGGTTGTCATACTGAATGAGGTAATTCAGAAAGAGAAAGAAAAATATCTTATGATATCCCTTATATGTGGAATCTAAAAAGAAATGGTACAGATGAACTTATTTGCAAAACAGAAGGGGACCTGCAGACTTAGAGAATGAATGTATGGTTCCCTTCAACATATGGATGAGGGGAAAGGATAGTTAGGGAGTGTGAGATGGACTTGTACACACTGCTATATTTAAAATGGACAGCCAACAAGAACCTACTGTGTAGCACAGAGAACTCTGCTGAATGTTATGTGGCAGCTGGATGGGAGAGGAGTTTGGGGGAGAATGGATACATGTATATGTATGGCTGAATCACTCTGTTCTGCATCTGAAACTGTCAACATAGTGAATTAGCTATTTTGTTGTTCAGTTGCTCAGTCCTGTCTGACTCTTTGCCACCCCATGGACTGCAGCACACCAGGCTTCCCTGTCCGTCACCACCTCCAGGAGCTTGCTCAAGCTCATGTCCATTGAGTAAGTGATGCTCTACCCCAGTGAACTGAAGTGAGTTGGTGAATTGGCTATACTCTGAAGTAAAATAAAAAGGGGAAAAAAGGGCAAGAATGTGGTAGAGGAGAGTGAGGTTGCCCTTAAAATATCTGACCCACAATAGGCACTCCAGCTTGGAGGGTGTAACTAGTACTATTTCAGCCCAAACTGGCTTTGACTTAAAGATAGGGAAGGAGACTGCCGTGTAATATACAATAACCTGGGACAATGGCAGTTGGTTTTCCCAGTTTCAGAAATTCCAACCATTAGAAGAATGAACAGAGGCACTTTCTGGCAAGGGTCTGCAACTTTATCTATAAAGGGCCCAATAGTAAATATTTTAGTCTTTTCAGGCCATGTAGTCTCTGTTGGAACTATTCAACTCTGCCATTATAAATGCAAAAACGGTCATAAAATATATCTAATATGCATGGCTGTGTTACAATAAAACTTTATTACAGAAACTGATGGGTACTGGATTTGGCCTGGGTCCATAGTTCAACCTCTGAGATGGTTCATTTTATATGTCAGCTTGATCAGGTGCTGGGATGCCCAGATATTTGGTTAACCATTATTCTAGGTATGTCTGTGAGGGTGTGTCCAGGTGAGGTTAACTTTTGAATTGGTAGACTCAGGAAGGAAGATTGCCTTCTCCAAAATGGATGAGCTTTAACCAACCCACGGAAGGAAAGAATTGAACAGAAAGCTGAACAAGAGAGAGAATCTGCTCTCTACCTGACAGTCCTCAAGCTGAAACACTGGTCTTCTTCTGCCTTTGGACTTGAACTGTAACTGACACCAACTGGCTATCCTGTTTCAATATAGACACAGGTGGTGCTAGTGGTAAAGAACCCACCTGTCAATGCAGGAGATGTAAGAAACGCAGGGTTTCTTCCTGGGTCAGGAAGATCCCGTCTGGAGGAGGGTATGGCAACCCACTCCAGTCTTCTTTCCTGGAGAATCCCATGGACAGAGGAGCCTGGCAGAATTCAGTCCATATGGTTGCAAAGAGTCAGACATGACTGAAGTGACTTAACACACACACACATAGATATAAATGGGGTTCCCTGGTGGCTTAGAAGGAAAGAATTCACCTGCCAATGCAGGAGACACAGATCCCTGGGTCAGGAAGGTCTCCTGGAGAAGGAAATGGCAACCCACTCCAGTATTCTTGCCTGGGAAGTCCCATGGACAGAGGAGCCTGGCGGGCTACAGTCCATGGGGTCAAGGTTGCAAAGAGTTGGACATGACTTAGGGCCTCAACAACAATAACATAGATATAGATACACAGATGGAGATGAAGATGGAGATAGATAGTTCATAGATCATCTCTTTTGTTGCTCATGCGGGTGATCCTGAGTAAGTCAGACCTCAAGTCTTCAACTGAAAATGAGAATGAAAATCATTGTCTTCTTTGTGAATGTTGTGCCAAAATTTATATTAACATGGACAAGTCTCAGCCTCCTCCTCTTTCTTCTTCCTCTTATTCTTCTATTGACTGACTTCCTCAGGATTAGGAACAGAAAATACAGAGAAAGGCAGAAAGAAGCACAGCATGGCTCAGACGGGGCCGGGGAGAAGTCCTGAATGAAATGAGCTAGGACCTGAGGACCTGTGGACCTGATGTCATTTTGTTTGTGAGATGTTCTTTGATCTTCTTTCTCCTTCTGCGTCTGGATCAAGTTCCCCTCTTCTTGCTCTGGGAACCCCTGGTTACTTCCTGACCACATCATTTATTGCAGTATATTACACAGTGAGTTCCAAGAAGCCAGCCACTGCTCTACTCTTGATATGCCCAGCAAGGTGACCATCTCCCTGTCTTCCAATGCAGGGAGCATGACTTTGATCCCTGGTTTGGAGCTAAGATACTACATGCCTTGATGCCAAAAAGCCCAAACACATAAATAGAAGCAATATTGTAACAAATACATTAAAGACTGTAAAAGTGGAAAGAAAAACAACTTTTTTGTGGTTTCCTTAGGAAGGAATGGGCTTCTCTGATAGCTCAGTTGGTAAAGAATCAGCCTGCAATGCAGGAGACCCCATTTCATTCCTGGGTGGGGAAGATCCATTAGAGAAGGGATAGGCTACCCACTCCATTATTCTTGGGCTTCCCTTGTGGCTCAGCTGGTAAGGAATCCGCCTGCAATGCAGGAGACCTGGGTTCAATCCCTGGGTTGGGAAGGTCCCTTGGAGAAGGGAAGGCTACCCACCACAGTATTCTGGCCTGGAGAATTCCATGGACTGTATAGTCCACGGTGTCGCAAGGAATCAGACACGACTGAGCGACTTTCTCTTCACTAGGAAGGAACAAGCAAGGTATGGGAAGCAGGCTAAGCAGGTTTAGGATAGGCTAGTTTGAATAGTTTCCACATCCTCTGTGGCTAGCCATTGTCCCTGGTCACCTGGTACCTGGCCTTAGAGTGTTTAGAGCAGAGGGACAGAGGCCTGACAGGTGAGAGCCCAGAAAGGAGGAAGTGAGCTTCAGATTGCTTGGTTTGCATATGAAAGGTATGCTTTAGGCTGAATTGTTTGCTAATTTTAGGAATCAGTTACCCTGGGTGGAGCAATCCTTTCTAGTGCCAGCAAGGCCCCAATTTATCAAAACATCAAAATTCAAAAGAAAAACACATCAAAAAACAAGCTCAGTATGCCTACTCATACTTCAACCCTGAGCTCTAATCTTTTCTCCAGTTAGACTGTTAATCATACATAGTACATGATACATTTTCATCATATAGCTGATTTAATATGGGGTTATTAGAATAAGCATGTGTATCCCACATCGGACTATAAAGTAATTGGGCTGAAGTGCAGATGTATTTCTCTGTATCATAATCTCAGTCTGGCACATAGTAGGCACTCAGTAAATACTTCTTAAATGAATATATGAGATTACCAACACTATCATTCTTCTCTTTTCTAGTTTGTTAAAATGTTCTTTGTTTTAGTAATTCCTTTCTTCTGCTTTTATTTACTGTATTTGTATCTATATCCATTCCCATGTGTTGTTGTTATTGTTTAGTCTTATTGTTTAGTCGCTAAGTCATGCTTGACTCTTTGCGACCTCATAGACTGCCACAGGCCAGGCTACCCTGCCCTTCACTATCTCCAGGAGTTTGCTCAAATTCGTGTCCACCGAGACGGTGATGCTACCTCACCATCTCCTCTTCTGCTGCCTGCTTCTCCTTTTGTCTTCAGTCTTGCCCAGCATCAGAACCTTTTCCAGCGAATCAGCTCTTCATATCAGGTGCCAAAGTATTAGAACTTCAGCTTCAGCATCAGTCCCTCCAATGAATATTCAGTGCTGTTTTCCTTTAGGATTGAGTGATTTGATTTCTTATTCACATAGAGTTTTGTAATACATTATTAAATCTGAAAAGCAGGTTACAAAAGCTCATTTGTAGCATGATCTTATTTGTCTAAATACACACACACATATAAATCTACACATAGAAAGTGAAAGTTAGTCACCCAGTCGTGTCTGACTCTTTGTGATCCCGTGGACTGTAGCCCACCAGGCTCCTCTGTCCATGGAATTCTCCAGGCAAGAGTACTGGAGTGGGTTGCCATTTCCTTCTCCAGAGGGTCTTCCCAACCCAGGGATCAAACCCCGGGTCTCCTGCATTACAGGCGTATTCTTTACCATCTGAGCTACTGCTGCTAAGTCGCTTCAGTCGTGTTCAACTCTGTGTGACCCCATAGACGGCAGCCCACCAGGCTCCCCTGTCCCTGGGATTCTCCAGGCAAGAACACTGGAGTGGGTTGCCATTTCCTTCTCCAATGCATGACAGTAAAAAGTGAAAGTGAAGTCGCTTAGTCGTGTCTGACTCTTCACAACCCCATGGACTACAGCCTACCAGGCTCCTCCATCCATGGGATTTTCCAGGCAAGAGTACTGGAGTGGGGTGCCATCGCCTTCTCCAATCTGAGCTACTAGGGAAGCCTAATAAATCTACACATACATATACACAAATACAATGTCTCTATGTGCCTGGAATGCTGTTCAATAAATGTTAATGATATTTAACTCTGCATTGTGAAAATTCAGATGGTAGTAATTTTATATAAATACACACATATAGATAGATTTAGATATAATCTCAGATTTTTTTAATTTGAATTTTCAACATTGAACTTTATCTGAATAGCAGTGTTACTTTTACTTTAAGTAAAAGAAATAAAAACTCTCTTAGGAGTTTTTAAAGCCTAAATAAATAGTAAGTGCTCAAAAATATTGGCTCGTTCTTCTCTTCCGCCAGCCTTGGAAATTACGCAGTAGCGTAGGGCTTGGTAAACTATCCCTAAAGGGCATAATGATAAATACTTTAGGCTACTCTGGCCAAACAGTCTTAGTAGCAATTACTCATCTCTGTAGTCACAGCCTTCAAGCAGCTATAGAGCACCCATCAATGAATAGATGTGGGTGTGTTTCCAATAAAACTTAATTCTGCATAAACAAGAAATGGCTTAGAGGTTGTAATCTGCCACTCTCTAAGTGGAGAATTCAGGGTGGGTGGCACTGTGGTGGTGATTATTCAGAGTAATAATTACAGGACAGAGAAGCTGGTTTCTATGACAGGGTCCCAGGCCCACTCAGGTAGGTCATAAATGCCCAGGGAGCAGAGAGTTTTCACCTGTGGTCTATTTAGAGTTGCTGTGTAGATAGGACTGGGTCTACGGTTTCCTCTGCCACCTCATCCTATAGGTAACCATGCCCTATCATTCAAGAAAGACTGAAACGGAGGGGCCAAGCCTCCACAGGGAAGCTGTTCCGAGGGTGTAGGCCCTGAAGGTAGGTAGTGCAGCCTCAAAGCTTGATTCCCCTTATGAGAACTACCCCATCTTAGAGCCTCAATTCCTTACAGACAAAATGGGGATATGACAGTAATTCCTATCACATAGGTGAATGGAACATGCTCTCCATGGTTGTGACCTGTAATTAGTGCTCAAAAACTGGCCTCTGGTACCTTGAAATCTTATCAACAGCTGCAGTTATGTTCCATGGGGAATGTAGGGATATTTCACAAGTGCATGCCAGCATGCATGTGTATATCCATACACACATGTACACATATGATGGGATTTCTATCCACGTACCCCATGGCCTTGTTTGTGCCTACACCCTCCACCTTCAGGAAAGTAAAAAGCATCTCACTTGGCCTAGGACCCAGCTATGACTGCAGGAGGATGTTAGCGTGAGATGAACGAACCGTTCCATCTTCACCGTGTTCCCTGATCTTCACTTCCTGACTTCTTAATGTTCTTGGACAAATAGCCATCCCTGTGCCTTCCAGAAGCCCCAAGCAGGAGATCGGGTCATGATTGCTAAGAAGCCTCAGGTTGGAGGAATATCTGGTCACATGTGTGGGATCATCCTGACCCTCTGTTGCCTTGCCCTCTGCTCCCTTGTCATAAACAGGTGCCTGGCTTTACTTCCTGGGGCCAAAAGCCTCCCCAGCCACAGGTCTCTTATTAAAATAAAACTTCTCTGTTTCAAAACCTGTGTCCATTGCTGGAAGTCCTAATCCTTAGTCTGCAATGATCGCTTGTCTATTCAGCAATTATTTATTGAATGGGCTTCCCAGTTGGCACAGTGGTAAAGAATCCACCTGCCAATGCAGGAGGTGCAGGAGACATGGGTTCCATCCCTGGGTTGGGAAGATCCCCTGGAGAAGGAAATGGCAACCCACTCCAGTATTCTTGCCTGGAAAATTCCATGGACAGAGGAGCCTGGCGGGCTGTGGCCCATGGGGCCACAAAGTGTTGGACACAACTGAGCGACTGAGCACACATACACATTTATTGAACACCAGGTAGGTGGAGCTTTTGAACTGTGGTGTTGGAGAAGACTCTTGAGAGTCCCTTGGACTGCAAGGAGATCCAACCAGTCCATTGTGAAGGAGATCAGCCCTGGGATTTCTTTGGAAGGAATGATGCTAAAGCTGAAACTCCAATACTTTGGCCACCTCATGCAAAGAGTTGACTCATTGGAAAAGACTCTGATGCTGGGAGGGATTGGGGGCAGGAGGAGAAGGGGACGACAGAGGATGAGATGGCTGCTTGGCATCACTGACTTGATGGATGTGAGTCTGGGTGAACTCCAGAAGTTGGTGATGGACAGGGAGGCCTGGCGTGCTGCAATTCATGGGGTCGTAAAGAGTCGGACACGACTGAGCGACTGAACTGAACTGAACTGAGGTGGCGCTATTCTAGGCAGTGTGGAGACAAGGGTGAAGGAAACAGGTAAAAACCCTGGAATGGAGCTTCCATTCCAGTGGAGGGAGGTAGTGGTGCTGCAATGGAGCAGGACCCTGTGGTCCTCGCCCCCCATGTCCTCTGCCTGCCTTTGGTCTGTGGAAAAACTTTAGCCAAAGAATAAGTTTAATCAGGAAAGTGAGAAAATGCAGAAACAAAAGTAGTCTGACAGGACAAAGCAGTAATAGTCAGTAAGCAAAGTCATGGACCTTTAGTTCCTCTCAAGGGCTCTAGGTAATATTCTGAGCCATATCCTGTGAGCTGCCTTGTAGATACAGTCACGTCCAACTCTGCAACCCCATGGACTATAGCCCTCCGGGCTCCTCTATCCATGGGGATTCTCCAGGCAGAAATACTGGAGTGGTTGCCATGCCTTCCTTCAGGGGATCTTCCCAACCCAGGTCTCCTACATTGCAGGTGGATTCTTTACCATCTGAACCACCAGGGGAGTCCATGAATACCGGAATGGGTAGCCTATCCCTTCTCCAGGGGGATCTTTCCAACCAAGAAATCGAATCGAGATCTCCTGCACTGCAGGCAGATTCTTCACCTGCTGAGCTACCAGGGAAGCCATATATCTATCTATATCTATCTATCTATCTGTTGGCCAACATGTTTGTTCAGATGTTCCCATAATATTTTTAGCTTTTCTGATGGCTCAGGGATAAAGAATACACCTGCCATGGAGGGGACATACGAGACTCAGGTTCAATCCCTGGGTTGGGATGTTCCCTTGGAGTAGGAAATGGCAACTTGTGCCAGTATTCTTGCTTGGAAAATTCCACGGACTGAGGAGCCTGGCTGGCTGCCGTCCATGGGGTCACAAAGAGTCAGACGTGACTGAGCACACAAACACACACATAACATCTTACAGAATATATATATATATTCCTTTTTCTATTCTTTTCCATTATATTTTATTACAAGATATTGAATATAGCTCCCTGTGCTATGCAGTACATGCTTGCTGTTTATCTAGTCTATGTATAGTGGTGTGTATTTGCTTATCCCAAACCCCTAATTTATCCCTCCTCCCACGCTCCCCTTTGGTAACCACAGGTTTATTTTCTAGGTCTCTGAGTCTGTTTCTGTTTTGTAAATAATTCATTTGTACTATTTTTTAGAGATAAGTGATATCACATGATATTTGTCTTTTCTGCCTCACTTCACTTACGATGATAATTCTAGGTCCGTCTATGTTGCTGCCAATGGCATTTTTCTTTGTTTTTCGTGGCTAATATTCCATTGTATATGTGTACCACGTTTTCTTTATCCATTCATCTGTTGATGGACACTTAGGTTGCTTCCCTGTCTTGGCTACTGTAAATAGTGCTGCAGTGAATACTGAGTTGCATATATCTTTTGGAATTAGAGTTTTCATTTTTTTTCCAGATATAGGTCCAGGAGTGGGATTGCTGGATCACATGGTAGTTCTATTTTTAGTTTTTTAAGGAACCTCCCTACTATTTTCTGTAGTGGCTGCACCAGTTTATACTCTCATCAACAGTGTAGATGAGGGCCCTTTTCTCCACGCTCTCTCTAGTATTTATTATTTGTAGACTTTTTGATCTTGATCAGTGACTGACCAGTGTGAGCCCTCACCTCTTTCTTGATGCTGTAATTTGACTCATTCCCTTCTGAAAGATTTTCTTGTGGAAGGAAAGTGCTGCTGCTGCTGTCCAACTCTGTGCGACCCCATAGACGGCAGCCCACCAGGCTCCCCCGTCCCCGGGATTCTCCAGGCAAGAACACTGGAGTGGGTTGCCGTTTCCTTCTCCAATGCATGAAAGTGAAAGTGAAAAAGTGAAGTCACTCGGTTGTGTCAGACTCTTGGCGACCCCATGGACTGCAGCCTACCAGGCTCCTCCGTCCATGGGACTTTCCAGGCAAGAGTATTGGAGTGGGGTGCCATTGCCTTCTCTGGAGGGAAGGTGGGACAGGGTTTAATCTGTCTGCCGGTCGATGGTTCTCAAATTTTAGCCTCCACCAGAATCACCCAGAGGGCTTGTGAAGACACAGATTGCCCGCCCCTCCTGCAGAGTCTCTGGTGCAGTAGGTAGAACGGGGCCCAAGAACTCGCATTTCCAACAAGTTTCTGGGGAATGTAGATGGGTCTAGTCCAGCGTCACATGTTGAGAATCACTGTCCTAGAGTAAACTCACCAGACAAACAGGCGGGGAAAGAAAAACCTTCATTTCCACTACTGCAGGGGAGAAAGTCTAAAATTCACACTGTGCTAGGCCCCCGACAGTTATGAGAGATGTGATGTGTTCACAAGGATGGGGACTGAAAAGCAGGAAATGCAGTTCTAATAAGATTAGGTCATTGTTGTCAGTTTCCAGAACAGAGAGTCTGCTATCTAGAGAAGTGCATTTGAGAGCTTAGTTCACCAATTTTTTTTTTTTTTTTTTAGTATTTATTTAGTTATTTGGCTGCGTCTGGCCGTGGTTGCGGCATGCAGGATCTTCAGTGTGCCCCATGGTCTCTCTAGTTTTGGCATGCAGGCTTAGTTGCTTCATGACTTGTGGGATCTTAGTTCTCTGACCTGAAATTGAACCCACATCCCCTGCATTGCATGGTCCGATTCTTAATCACTCGGCAGCAGGGGAGTTCCATCATTCCCTATTCTTAGTTCACAGAAAAGATAACCCAAGGTAAGTAAGCCCAGGGCAAATAGATTCCCACATCCTGTGGTTTGGGGCTATATAAGAAACAGATGTTTAAGACAAGTCTGAGAAAAGAACTGGAATTTGGCAAAACTAATACAATTATGTAAAGTTTAAAAATAAAATAAAATTGGAAGAATAAAAAATAAAAAAATAAAAAAAAAAAAATATGGTCACATTAAAAAAAAAAAAAAAAGAACTTCCTGTGGTCTCCGGTTTATCAAGAAAAGGGGACAGTATATGCCTGAGGCAGGCAATGCTTTTTCGTTCGAGGGTTGCCTGAAGACCTTAATGCTTTACACTGCTTGAGTAAAAATCCTGGCTCTAACATTTATCAGCTGCGTGATTTGGGCAAGTTACTTAACCTTTCTAAACTCCTTCATTTTAAAACTATGGCTAGTGGGGGACTTCCCTGGGAGTCCAGTGGTTAAGACTCCATGCTTCCACTGCAGGGGGCACGGATTCAATCCCTGGTCAGGGAACTAAGAGTCCACATGCTGTGCGGCATGGCCAAGAAATAAAAAATTGTATGGATAGTAAACTTGCCTCATTCATTCAGTACATATTAAGGCCTAACTAGTGCAGTGCTGCTGGGGTTCTAAAGAAAAGATGGGGTACCCAACAAGGTGCTTAAAATGTTTAATAAAAGGAGACATTCGTATTTTCTGCCCTCAAAGAGTTCAGGATTCAGGGAGGGAGATAGAAATTAAAGAATCAACAAATCAAGAAAATCAGCTGTAGGAAAGGTGCAGTGAAGAGAGGAGTATGTATTCTGAGAGTCCAGGCAGGGCAGTAGTCAGCTAGGGAGATAAAAGCTGAGAGCTTGAGCACAGCTCAGACAGAGAACTCAGGGACTAAGAGGCACAGAAAGGGAGAGAGCCTTGCACACACAGCAGCAGCAGGTGTGGGGACCTTGAGGTGGGAGGAAGCAAGGGGGTTTTCAGGAACTTAAAGAGAACCAGAGTGGCTGACACAGAGAGAGTGGGAGAAGCCTGAAACAGCAAGTCAGAAATTTTGATTCCCATCATAAGTAAACTGGGAAATCAATAAAACAACTTAGCTAATATGAGGGCCTAGGAATAGGGGGTCTGATTTGCATCTTGAAAGGATCAGTTTTGGGGTTTAAATATGATAACACATCCCTGTTTGTTATCCATATTACAGAAGCTACTTCATAGTAGGAATTGTTAAATAATAATGATAATGATGATAGTAATTATGATGATGGTGATGATGGTGATGGTGGCGATGGTGGCGATGGTGATGGTGGTGATGATGGTGGCAATGATGGTGATGGTGGTGATGGTGGCGATGGTGGCGATGGTGGTGATGGTGGTGATGATGGTGGTGATGGTGGCGATGATGGCCATGATGGCGATGGTGGCAATGGTAGCGATGGTGGCGATGGTGGCCATGATGGCGATGGTGGCAATGGTAGCGATGGTGGCGATGGTGGCGATGGTGATGATGGTGATGGTGATGATGGTGGTGATGGTGGCGATGGTGGCGGTGGCGATGGTGGTGATGGTGATGATGGTGGTGATGGTGGTGGTGGCGATGGTGGTGATGGTGATGGTGGTGAAGGTGGTGATGATGGTGATGGTGGTGATGGTGGTGGTGGTGAGGATGATGATGGGGATGATAATGATGATGGTAGTGTTAAAGTCTGGATGTTTGTACACCCCCTGGAGTTTATAAGTTGAAACTGTAACTCTCAAGGTGATGATAATAGAAGGTGGGGCCTTTGGAAGGGGATTAGTTCATGAGGATAGAGCCTGCAGGAATAGGATTAGTGTTCTTATAAAATAAGTCTAGAATAACCACCTCATTCTTCCACCATATGGGTACACAATGAGAAGTCTGCATCCAAGAGAAGGTTCTAAGCTGACCATGCTGGCACCCTGAACTTGGACTTCCAGCCTCCAGAACTGTGAGAAATAACTTTCTGGTTTTTTATAAGTCACCCAGTCTGTGATATTTTGTGACAGCAGCCCAAACAGTGTGGAACAGGTACCATCCAATGTTTCTTGAGCACTTCCGCTGCTCCAGGCAGCTTAGTCTTAGAAGTAATAGAAGTAAAACAGGGTGATGGACAAGGGTGGTGACACCACCTGCCAGAGCTGGGGAAGACGCCTTCTGGCCTTTTGGCCCTCTTTCTTTCTTTCTTTTATTTTTTTAGTATTTGTTTGTAAGCTTCCTGATGGGAGAGACTGACTGAGGGGGGAACTGGGTCTTGTTCTGATGGGCAGGGCCATGCTCAGTAAATCTTTATCAGTAAATCTTTGTATTAGTTTATTTATTTGGCTGCACATCAGGTCTTAGTTTGGCACTTGGGGTCATCAGCCTTCGTTGCAGCATGCAATATCTTTAGTTGCGGCATGCAAACTCTTAGTTGCAGCATGTGGGATCTAGTTCCCTGACCAGGGGTTGAGTCCGGGCCCCCTGCACTGGGAGCTCAGAGTCCTAACCACTGGACCACCAGGAAAGTGCATGGCCCTCTTTCTTTCTCAATCTCATTCTCAGACTCCATCGAGTTGCTTCTAGAGCTATGATCTGGCGTTAAGAATCTGCTTCCATCTCTGCAACCAAGCCTCTGAAATAATGGACCATGCCCTTGTCCTGATTTAATATTTATAGCATGGCATAGGTCAGCACTCGGCACTCAGTGGGCCTCAGTACATATTAATAAAGATGAGTGACTGAATTTTTCACCACTTAATGCCACCTGGTGTTTCATCAGCAGGAGAGAAATGAGCAGTGGTGGCCAACACTGGGATGGTGGAGAATCTCAGGAAAGACCTCCCACTGGTTTGCCTGAGGTGCATGTAGCTGCATAACCTGGTGTGAACACCAGTATCCAACTGGGAGGGCACTGGGGAGCCACCCATATGACCTTAAGTCTCAATTCCCTGGCTTATAAAGCAGGCACAGTGATTCTCATCTCATAAGGTGTCTTGGTTTGGGTTATCCAAGAAGCTGACCTGAGACAATAGCTCAAGTACAAATAGTGAATTTGGAAAATGATTCTAGGAGACAGAGGTAGGGAAGTGGGGAAGGGCAAGAAGACAGGGAAGACATCCAGTAATGGGTAAATTACCACTGTGGGGTTTTAATTCCACTGGGAACTCTGGGGGTCTATGTTGAGCTTGAACTTCAGGACCATCCCACTCAAGGGGTGAGGGAGCTGGGGTATTTGTGCATTAACGCCCATCAGCCACTGGTTCTACTAGTGGGTCCCAGAAATACAGACTAGGACTGACAGTGTTTACTACATGGGGGTTTCATTCAGTTCCCCAAACAAGACTCTCTCCTTGTGTGGCTGTTCACACATTCTTTTCCAACACTGATCTGAGTTTCTGGGTGTGTATGTGTGTGCTCAGTCACTCAATCAATGTCTGACTCTTTGTGGCTCTGTGGACTATAGCCTGCCAGGTTCCTCTGTCCATGGAATTTTCCAGGCAAGAATACTGACATGGGTTCCCATTCCTTACTCCAGGGGATCTTCCCATCCCAGGGATCAAACCTGCGTCTCTGCATATCCTGCCTTGGCAGGTGGATTCTTTACCACTAGCACCACCTGGGAAACCCAAGTTTCTGGGGATGGTTTCTTTAATCTCTCTTTTTTAAAATCTCTTTAATCCCTTTGTTAAGGGGTATATAACAAGGACTCAGTACATGTCTTTTGAATAAATTGTGATGATTAGAGATATGTATTAAAGTTCAGTGTAATGTCCAATAGTTAGAAGGCACTCCGTGATTTTTTTTTTCATTCTATCATACTTTATTTGCCCCATAAAAGAAAGCATCATCTCAGGGATTTGTTTGGACTTTGAGAAGGATTAGTAGCCCCTTGCTGACTTCCAGAAAGTTTGTATTCCTTAGTTACCTGGGTCTAGTGCTTCCCTGGTACCTCAGCTGGTAAAGAATCCACCTGCAAGGCGGGAGACCTGGGTTTAATCTCTGAGTTGGGAAGATCCCCTGGAGGAAGGAAAGGCTACCCACTCCAGTATCCTGGCCTGAAGAAGTCCATGGACTGTATAGTCCATGGGGTCGCAAAGAGCTGGACACGACTGAGCGACTTTCACACTTGTCTCCTGATACACGTTAATGCAGTGATTTGCAGTTTGCAGATGATTTTCTCAAGCTTCATATAATTCACACAAGAGCCCTGTGGTAGGTGATGGGTGGTGCTTTTCCTGTTGCTGTAGTATAAGCCAGCCCAACAGGCTTCCCTTGTGTTTCCAAGCAGAGCTGATGTGTCAGTCTAGATAAATTAATTTCTACTTGTTTACTTGCCTGGAATAGTGGAGGCATATGCCTGTGTGGATAGAGACAGGGTTAGGGGAAGCTGCTTGCCTTTCTCAAGAAATGCATCTTACCACTTCACTTTTACACCCAATGTCCTAGACATTATTATTTTCTCCAGTTTATATGAGGGCACTGAGACTTAGATAGGTGAATGGACTTTGCCAAGGTCCCACAGTAAACTTCTAGAACTTGACTTCATATCCTCATCTCTGCCCATACACCATAGATGCTATAAGCATCAAAATCCAAGGCTGCTAAATAGGTTACTCTAATTAATGTGATCAGGCACCAAGAACCCTTAACTCTCTTACAAGTAATAGTATACATTTTTTGGTAATAAAAATTACCAAAAAAATGAACCATAAGGCTAAAATGTTAAAGAATGTGTGTGTGTTAAGAGTCATTTAGTTAAACATGACAGAAACCCAATTTGAAATGGTTTTAGGAAAAAAAATAAAAGATGTATAGGATCATTTAAGTGATTCAGGTATGGCTGGATCAAGGAGTTCAAGCAATACCATTAGATATCTGTCTCCTTCTGTTTTATTCTTAATTCTTACCAAGCCTTTCCTCAATAAAGGCAAAGATGGGCATGAGCCTCTCCAGGGTTGACACACTACCAGACTGGACATCCCAGAGGAAAGTTGTGTGTGTCCCAATACAGTTTTAGTAAACATTCTGGGGTATACTAGGTGACCAGATTGGGTGATGTGGAGCCTGGGGTTGGAGTTATTTCTGATAAATCACCTGGTCTGACTTTATTAACAGTGACAGACTTTATTTTGGGGGGCTCCAAAATCACTGCAGATGGTGACGGCAGCCATGACATTAAAGGACACTTGCTTATTGGAGGAAAAGTTATGACCAACCTAGACAGCATATTAAAAAGCAGAAACATTACTTTGCCAACAAAAGTCCATCTAGTCAAAGCTATGGTTTTTCCAGCAGTCATGTATGGATGTGAGAGTTGGACTATAAGGAAAGCTGAGTGCGGAAGAATTGATGCTTTTGAACTGTGGTGTTGGAGAAGACTCTTGAGAGTCCCTTGGACTGCAAGGAGATCCAACCAGTCAATCCTAAAGGAGATCAGTCCTGGGTGTTCATTGGAAGGACTGATGCTGAAGCTGAAGCTCCAATACTTTGGCTACCTGATATGAAGCTGACTCGTTGGAAAAGACCCTGATGCTGGGAAAAATTGAAGGCAAGAGGAGAAGGGTACTGCAGAGAATGAGATGGTTGGATGGCATTACCGACTCAATGGACATAAGTTTGAGTAAACTCTGGGAGTTGGCGATGGACAGGGAGGCCTGGCGTGCTGCCATCCATGGGGTCGCAAAGAGTCAGACACGACTGAACAACTAAACTGAAACTGAACTTGGACTGATAATTTGGATGTGAAATTTCCCTCAACGTAAAATTTGTTTTAGTTTTAGAAGAAAAAGAAAAGAGACATAGGCAGGCAAAAAAAAAAAACTTACAGTGTACTTGCACTGCAGGTAGAATGTTTGGAGTTTAAGGTGGACCAAGTCATCCCTTCACAATTTCTGTTGGCTTCACGAGGAAGGGGATCTTCCCTTTAAGTGTGATAAACAGGACAGCTATTGTGTTGGGGAGAGAAGCAAGAGAAGCCCTTCAAGCAGGAAGACCCTTCTAAACAAAGGTCTGGGCATGAGAAGAGGAGCAGTTTGTGTAGACACTATGGATAGGGTTTGACTTTACAGAAAGATGAGAACTAGTGTCTCTTAATTAAGCACCTACTATATACTCAGAGAAGGCAATGGCACCCCACTCCAGTACTCTTGCCTGGAAAATCCCATGGATGGAGGAGCCTGGTGGGCTGCAGTCCATGGGGTTGCTAGGAGTCAGGCACAGCTGAGCGACTTCACTTTCATTTTCATGCATTGGAGAAGGAAGTGGCAACCGACTCCAGTGTTCTTGCCTGGAGAATCCCAGGGACGGGGGAGCCTGGTGGGCTGCCGTATACGGGATTGCACAGAATTGGACACGACTGAAGCGACTTAGCAATAGCAATATACCCAGAAGGGCTTCCCTGGTGGCTCAGTGGTAAAGAATCCACCTGCAATGCAGGAGATCTGCGTTTGATCCCTGGGTCAGGAAGATCCCCTGGAGTAGGGCATGCCATTGCATAGACTCTGGCATCAGAATGCTTGGATTTAACCCTAATTTTCTAACTGTGTGACCCTGGGCTAAATCTTAACTTGCCGGGCTCAGTCTCATATTCTGCAAAATGGGGGTAATAATACTCTTTCTGCAAGAATGAAAGCCAGTAACATCCCCAAAGTGCTTAGCATTGGGCTTGTGTCATATTAATGCTCAATCATTGTTCAACATAATTTTTATTTTACTTTTAAAAATATTTATTTTGGGCTGTGTTGGGTCTTTAATTGCAGCATGCAGGATCTTTGTTGCTGTACATGGGCTTCTTTCTAGTGGAGGCACGCAGACTCCATACTTGTGGCTCAAGGGCTTAGTCGCCCCATGATGGAATCTTACTTGCTTGACCAGGGGTCAGATCCACATCCCCTGCACTGGTCAGCAGATTCTTAATCACTGGACCACCAGGGAAGTCTCTTGACATAATTTTTAATCTGCTCAGTGACATAAGAACACTCTGATTCCTTCTTCTGAGATGAAGGTAAGTTACTTATCTGGTATAACTTTCTCTGAATCCCAAGTTCATGGCCTTCTTGTTATCAGAAAGTTTTTTGTTGGAAGGAAATACAGTTAGATAGCTAAGGCAGGGTCATACTACATGGCATCTTCCCTTGTGCCTTTAAAAGAGGGATGCCCTCACCATCCTAAATCCATGTGAGCAGGGGATTTTGAGTCAAAAAAACCTGCATTTACATCCCATTTCTACCCCTGTCCTGGTTCTGAGCCTCATAAGTTACTCTTTCAATGCACGTTTTAGGGTACGTGATATTTTCCAATATTACACTGTTAAGTTCCAAAGGGCAGATTTGAATTTTGGTCTTTTGATTCCAGAAAGGGGAAATCACAGTCTAGAATTTTTAACTTTAGGAGTCTCTAGAAATTCATGGGCTCACATGCCAAGGTAGCATATCCTCCCATCCCCTAAAGTCCTCAAGAATTCAGGTAGTTATTGAAAAACCATGGCTCCTCCCTGCCTGTCCAGATCTCCTGGCCTCATTTAGTCATTGGGCAAATATCTGAATATCCCATATGGTATTCTCTCAGAAGTAGAGGGAAGCCACTGATAAACAAGTGAGTCAGGAGATTTGGGGTTTCCCGGGGTCAAGGACAGCTTTTCCTGCCCAGGGCACCCATCTTAAGGGTAATCTCTATGGCAGGAAGGGGTGGCAAAAGTCTACTTGGGCATTTACATGCACAAATTCATTGACTTGGTTTGCATGGTTCTTTGATGTTTTGAAAGCTCTCACACATGTATTTGCACACCATTCTCCCAGTAACAACAACAACAATGGCTACCATTTATTGACTGTTTACTCTGTGAGTCTGGCTCTTTGCTCGAGTCCTGATGTCTATAGACCTACCACTTCAGAATTATTTCAGTGTCATCTTCTCAGGATGGCCTTCTCTGACGATCCTCTTTAAAATTGCCTGCATCCTTACCCCCACTGACATGACCAATCTCTGTCTTCTGTTTAATTTTTCTCACTAGCAATGACCTCTCGTTAGCGTAATATCCACTATACTTACTCATTTTCTTCTGTCTGAATGTAAGTTCCACGAGATCAGTGTTGTTTCTATTTTGATGACTGTCAGGTGCCCAGAACCAAGATGGGAAAGCAGCATAATGGATGAATGAATAAATTGAGCTTAATATTCGCAGCATCTCTCTGAAAGTGAGTTTTATTATTACCCCAGTTTCTAGATGATGAGACTGAAGGTCAGGGGTGGTGTGCTTGCATTTTTGTTTCTGGTTAATTTGCCTCCAATATCTCAAAACAGGAGAGGCCAGAGGCAGGACCCCAGCCCAGGGCTCTCTGGTTTCCAGTCCCCTGCTGTCTGAACAGCCACACGGAGGCAAACAAGTCAATTCAGAGCAGACCTGGTTGAGTCAGCACTGCTGTTTATGCTCCCGGTGTCCATAAAAATGTTGTTTTAGTCTTGACATGGATGCTTATGAATAAAATTTAGTCCTCATTCAAAAGCCTATTAGCCGAAGCCATTTGGCGTCCTGTTATAGCGTTCATTTTTATGGAGAGTAATGCACTGGCCAGGAGTGCCTCTTCCACCTTCGAACAGAACAGGCGCCTGGAAGGCGAGGCCTGGCAGCGCTCGCCTCTGATCATAAGACATTCCGGCCTGTTGCTGCAGCTTTCCTTCTGGGACCTGGGATGTAATTTTCAGATGGCGGTTTGTTTTGCCACCGCGTTACATCTCAGGCTTGGCAATTACATTTCATTAACAGGGAAACATAAGCCATAAATCATTGATCAGAAACAGGTTGTTAATCGGCTGGTTAAAGCATCTTGCCGGCTGGCAGGGCAAGGACGGTAGATTGATGGATGCCCAGATTCAGAACTTGCCCAGGTAGCCCATTAAAGCATTACTGCTAAATAATTTTCACTAATATTTATTAAGCTCGTTTACTATGTGCCTGTAAGCAGTGTATTCTCACAGCAACCCTAAAAGGACCATTCCTCTATTATAGATGAGGGAAATTGAATTTCGAAATGGTTAAATGGTTCGCTGCTATTCATACAAGTTGAAGGTGGCGGAGCTGGGATGTCCTCCAGGCTTTGGACCCTGAACCTTGTGCTGCTCTTAATGGCCACCTGCGTTTCTCCTCCCTAAACTTCACCTCTGGAGGGGAAAGAGAACCATGTTGGAAGCCAGCGGCCAAATGTCTGACTTGGCCAAGGCCCTCCACCCCAGTGGCAGTGCCTTTTTGTGAAACAGACCTACAGCAACCTTGAGGAGGTTGTAGGACAAACTCGGTATCTGCAAGATTGAATTTTAACCTGTGCCTCCAAGCCTCTGAAGCTGACCAGAGTGGCCTGGCTGCCGGCTAATTCATCTGACTTCGCCTCCACGCCTGACGTCCGTGAACAGAGTGGCGGCAGCTGGGCCCGTTCACATCCTATTAACCTTGTCTGTTGGAATGACACCTGGCTGTGCTGAAGCCTTGGTTCCTGTAATTAGGAATGTAAACAACTCTGGCTTCCTCCAGTCAGCGCTGGCTCGGTGCCTGTCTCCAGCCCCCACCATCCTAGACTGTGCCTCTGGTAACCTGCCCCTCCCCCAAGCTGAGGCCACATGGAATCCCCGATGCTTTTTAGTTTTGAGTCTAGTACTGACTTGTTGATCACCTACCCTGAACTAGAGGATTTCTGATGCACGACTAATTGAAGTGCACAGTGACCTCACCTCGGTTGTTTATACCCATTTTGTGGGTAGGAACATGGAGGTTTGGAGAGAGTGAATATATGGTCTAAGGTGACACAGCTACTTAACCTCTTGGATGTTTTCTTTTCAATCATTGAACATTCATAATATAGCTCATTGTTGTTATTGTACAGTCTGTGAGTTTGGACAAATTTATAATGACATATATTGACCATGGTAGTATCGTACGGAATAGTTTCACTATCTTAAAAATCCTCGGTACTCTGTCTGTTCATCTCCTTTGCCTCCCCCATCCCCAGCCCCTGGCAATCTCTGATTTTTTTACTGTCTCCATAGTTTTGTCTTTCCCAGGAAGTCATGTAGTTGGAATCCTACAGTATGTCACCTTTTTCGGATTTTGCTTCTTTCACTTAGTAAAATGCACTTAAGTTTCCTCCATGTCTTTTCATGGCTTGTTGGCTCATTTCTTTTTAAGAACTGAATAATATCCCATTGTCTGGATGGACCATAGCTTATTTATCCATTCACCTACCGAAGTACATCTTGGTGGCTTCCGACATTCAGCAATTGTGACAGAAGCTGCTGTAAACATCTGGGTGAAGGTCTTTGTGTAGACATAAGCTTTCAACTCATTTGGGAGAATACCAAGGGGTGTGACTGCTAGAGTGTGTGGTAAGAGTGGTTCGTTTTGTAAGAAGCTGTTGGGACTGCCTTCCAGCGTCACTGTACCGTTTGCATTCCCACTAGCTATGAATGAGACTTTCCACCGCTCCACATCCTGGTCGGCGTTGCGTGTTGTCTGTGTTCTAGATTTGGGCCATTCTAAACTTTAACCCACATGTTCTGGCTCTAAATCCATTGAGCCCTCTAGTACAATAATAATACAATCTGACAGGACCCATGTGAAGATGAAACTACATCACACAAGTATGATGATAATGATAATACCTAACATTTGGCATGTGCCAGTCACTATGCTAAGTGATTTAATCCTCACAGCAACCTCATGACTCAGGTGCTATTATTATCTCCATTTTGCAGATAAAGAAACAGCCGATGAGAGAGATTAAGTGTTGTGCTCAAGGATATAGAGGGAGTGCAGAGGCAGGTTCAAACCCAAGTCTGCCTGACTGGGATCAGTGCCCTTAAGCACTGTGATACCCATTGCCTTATATGGCAATAGCCATTCAATACAAATGTTCTGCCGACAGCACAGAGCAGGGCAGTTTCCATTCATTTTCGCAAAGGCTCTATTAGGATGCCAGTGTCTCCATAAAGCCTTGTAACTTTTGTTGTAAGGCGCTGCGGTCAGCTCACCCACACATGTCTGCAGAACTGCGTCCATGCCTGTGAAGAATAGGAAAACCTAGAGCATCACCCTCCTAATTACAGCCTCAGCATGCTCTCTGAATCCTCGGATCATCAATAACATTGATACCAACTAATTTAAACGCACTGAACCAGTGAGCTCGGGCTGCAGAGGTGTTTATGAGCAGGATACTAAGTAGATATTTTAACTAAGTGGAATATTTCTTGCTTCAATTAATGTGAAAGGTAGCAACTCAAAGGAAATATTAGGGGCATTAAGTTTTATATTGGTGCCATTTATTATATATGATATTTAACAGTTTTAATCACTTTATTTCCATGTTGACAGCTACTAAGAGGAAAAAAGAGCTTTCTGTGGTGATTGTGACCCAGGAATTACTGTCATGCTGAGAAAGATTATTATTAACCCTTGAGATGTTATAGATTTCTGAAGAAATACTGAGGATTTTATTACTGACATTCAAGGAGATCAAATGAGTGAATAGCAAAGAATGACTCCAAAAGAAACAAATTTCTTATATAGATGATTTTATTTGCAAAACAGAAATAGAGACACAGATGTAGAGAACAAATATATGAACACCAAGAGAGGAAAGGAGGGAGGGAGTGGAATTGAGAGATTTGGCCTATTATATATTATACTATGTATAGAATTATACACTATTATACTATGTACAAAATAGATAACTAATGAGAACCTGGGACTTCCCTGGTGATTTAGTGGTAAAGAATCTACCTGCCAATACAGGAGATGCATGTTTGATCCCCTGAAGAAGGAAATGGCAACCTGTTCCATCCAGTATTCTTGCCTGGGAAACCCCACAGACAGAGGAGCCTGCTGGGCCACAGTCCATGGGATCGCACGAGTCGGACACAACTTAGCAACTGAACAAGAGTAGTGAGAACTTAGTTTTTTAGCTCAGGGAACCCTATTCAGTGCTCTATGGTGACCTGAATGGGGAGGATATCCAAAAAAGGGGGGATATATGTATAGCTGAATCAATTTGCTGTACAGCAGAAACTAACAAAACATTGTAAAGCAACTATACTTCAATAAAAATTAATGTAAAAATTAATTTAAAAAATAAATTTCTTGAAAAAGGTAAATGAAGTAGAAGATGATTAACATTTATTGAACACCCAGGGTGTGCCAGTAATTTGATGGGCTAACTACATCCAGAGTTAAATCTCCTAGCAATCCTATAATTCTGGCTATAATGATGTCCATTACACAAAGGAGCAAATGGAAAGACTAAGATGTTTGTTCAGTCATAAACTTTTGTACTGTTCTACTTCACCATGAGAATCCAGCGGTGAGTACTATGGCACACGCCCTGCCTCATGGGGCTTCTATTCTGCTAGGAGACAGATATTTATCTTTTGATTACGATTATTATAGGGAGACAAGTGCAGAGACAAGGAAAGAATGGAGGTGCCTTGAGAAGAGGATAAAGCGAACTTGATTTAGACCTTAGTCCAGGAAGGCTTCCTGGAGGAAGTGATGTCTAAACTGAGATCTAGATGATGATCAGTGCTAATCCAGGCAAAGGGGAGGTGGTGGTGGAAAAGGGATGAAAGAATGTTCCAGGTAGAAGAATATGTATCAAGGCACAGAGGGAGGGAAAAGCCACTAACTTCCCACAGATCATGCATGCTTCTAGTATGTGACAAAGCTAATATTTGAATCCAGGATTATCTGACTCTTTCTACTGAAACCAACAAAAAAGGGAATCTGTTATCTTCTTAGTCACATAATCCTCAAAGGAAACATCCCAGTCGTTAGAGGTGAGCTGTGCTGAGCTGTGCTCCGCTGTGCTTAGTCGCTCAGTTATGTCTGACTCTTTGCAACCCCACAGACTGTAGCCCACGAGGCTTCTCTGTCCATAGGGATTCTCCAGGCAAGAATTCTGGAGTGGGTTACCATGCCCTCCTCCAGGGAATCTTCCCAATTAGGACCATAGCAATCTGACTGTGACACCCACGGCCCCTGGTTAGAGTCAGCATCTTGTTGGGGCTTTGAGGCTAGGGGTGAGAAATGTTTTTGGTTACTTTCATGGCTTCTCACAATAGGGATATAAAGTTTCCGGTTGATGTTTCTATAAGTTTTAAGCTGTGAGTAAGAGAAACCCTCAGGCACACTGGTTCAAGTGCTTATAAAATGTAGGGGGGGATTTTGCTGCAGGGTTGGCGTGGCTGAGGGTAAAGCAGTGCCGCGAAGCCACCGTCGTTCTTTCTCCACTGCTCCGCCCTGCACTCTGTGTGCCCCATGATCGGGCAGGCCCTCCTCTCTGGGGTGCATACCTGGCTGCTGCCAGTGTGATAGGTCATACTTTCTGTTTCATTCAAGCTAGGCGATGTGGGCTGAGTGGGGACAAGAATCCAATGCTCTGAGTTCAAAAGGAAGCCCTGTAATCTGAGATTGCAGCTCCAGTTGGCCCGGCTTGGGTCAGCGGACCACCTTGGAGGCATCCTGCTGGGGAAGAGACTGCGTGCGATAACCTGATTGGCTGAGGCCTGGCTTAAGCGCTCCGCCCAGAGATGAGATGCACCGAGAGTTGCGGTAGGCTGGTTTCCCAAGAAGAATAGGGTGGTTACTGAAATAACGTGGGGTGGCCCTTGGGCTCCATTGTGCGTTTACTTCACACCCTAACGATATCAATTCTGTCTTGAAATCCAAATGACACCTAGGAACAGCCTTTGCGGGGGCGCTGAAATGTAACCACAGCTGTTTCAGAAGCAGTGTGGGGCAAAACTAAAACTTAAGAGCTCGCATCTGCGCTGCGCTGGTACCTACTGTGAGGCCACTGC
Source organism: Bos mutus (assembly GCF_027580195.1). Lineage (NCBI taxonomy): Eukaryota > Metazoa > Chordata > Mammalia > Artiodactyla > Bovidae > Bos > Bos mutus. The sequence continues at coordinate 18,380,012 of NC_091641.1, read as the reverse complement.
ACCTCCTTTAGCCACTCCAGGCTTCAGTTTCCCTGTTGGTAAAATGCAGTGTTGCCATTAGGACAAATGAGATACTGAATATAAAATGCCTAGTTTTTGGAACATATTACGCACTCACTAAATGTACAGATCCAGGTCGTTTTCTGGCTTTAGAATCCCTCTGTTCCTCTTTGTATATTGTTTTACTTAATTCTCTTAAGCTTTATAGTACATACCTCTTTTCCCTATTAGGATCTAATTACGTTTTAATTTTTATTCTACATTGTCTTGTTTGCTATTTTTAATCTTTTAAATTTATTTTTTCTATCTTATTGACAATGTCTACATATCTTACCATTTCATACAGTACTTTATGAAATGAGAATATTATATATGCTGTTTGTGAGTCACCATTTTTATCTTTGCAATACTGCCTTTGAGCTAATGTCTTCTGTTAGTAAATGCAGTTAACTTGATCCTACTTATTTATTTTTTAACCAATATTCATTTCTTTAATTATGTTATTTGTTTTTAATGCTGAGTCTAAAATTCACTATTATATGTTGTAATAAAGGCACCGGCAATCTAAACTGTACCCAAATGCCACAGCAACATCTAATAATACTACTTTATAGCCCTTTGCAATTAAAAATAATAATAATAAAAGTACTTTAACAGCAAAATCTTATTTTTGTTTTACAAAATCTCTGCCAGAAGGACAAGAAAGAATTAAGGCTCGGAGAACTACCCTCTCTTGCCTAAAATCACATAGCTGAATGGTTAAACCAGAACTGCATTTCTGTTCTGTTGAGTCAGACTTCATCGTTCTTTCCACTTCAGCATGTGCTTTTTACCCAAGTACCACCTACCTATTGAATAAAGCCAAGTCCTTGGGAAATGAACTTCATTGTTTTTTTTTTTTTTTTTCAATACGATTTACATCCCATTAACAACTTTCCCAGAATGTTCTTCCTTAATCCCATTCATCAAAGACGGTGTAGTGTTCACAGCAGGCTAAGTGCATGTCAGGAATCACAGCAGATTATTTTGTGAATTGTACTATTTTCCTCCAGTTAATAAATAGTGCTTTTCCAGAAAACATGGCCCTGTGGACAGATTATGACCTTTGGAGTCAGAAAGAAAAACATTTATATCTTGGTTCAGTCAGCTCCATGGTAACCCAATTAATCAAGATGTTTTCTGCAAACGAGACAGCAGCCCAACATGAAGTGATTTAAGTAAATAGAGGAATCTGTTGATCTTTGTACTTGCAAAACCCAAAGTCATCGTTTGCTTCAGGTATGGCTGGATCCAGGGGCTCAAACTGTAGAATCAAGACTCTGTCTCTTGCCTTAGTTCTTAAAAATGCTTTCATCTATTCAGTTCAGTTCTTAGGTTGACATTGTCCACAGGGTAGTCTCTGGCAGCTCTAGCCTTATAGTTTACCAGCTCAGCTACCCAACTGGAAATAAATTTATGTTTTTCAATAAATCCAACAAAATTTTTAAATTTGCTCTAATAGAACTGACCCGAGTCCCATGCCTATTCCAATCACTGTGGCAAGGGGATGAAACAAAATAATTGTCTGTGCCTCAACCATGTGCCCATGCCTGGATAGACAATGACTGAGAATGGGGGTGGATGATTTCTCCAAGAGAAATCAGAGTGCTAAAAGGAGAGAGCAGGCAGGGAGACACATCAGAATACTTACCACAGTCTTTGAACAAGTTATTTAAACTTGCTGGGTCTCCTCATTATAAGACAGGGATAATGACATGCACTGTTTTTTTGTGTGTGATTTTTTTTTGATATTGAAAATATTTTACACATAGTAGGTGAACAGTCAATGTAAATTTTTCTCTCTTCTTCTGATGTCTCTCTTCCATTTGCCCTAACTCTACCAGGATTATGCATTTGAAACTGACTGTGTGGCACCTTGCTAAGAACCACATTTGCTTCAGTTGATTTGTTTGTCTTCCTTATAAAAAATGGTATATTTGTAGATAAGATGGACCAGGAGATAGTCAGTAGAAATAAGATACAGGAAATTTTCCCCTTGGCTGAGAACTAGCAGAGAAATGTGATTAGAGACTAGATAGGATTTGGGACCAAATGCCTTCTAATGATTAGTTATAGAAATTCTCTGCAGGCATTGGTGGTGACAACACTATCCCCTGATACCTTCATAGATTCTAAGAATCATCTATTTGTTTTATGGCTGTTTTGTATCCATCTTCTTCCACCAGAGGTCTGGGATAAGACTGAGGACAAGATAAAGTGTCAGGAGAGAGTTTTAGAGCTTCTGGGTATTTTGTGTGGTTTAAGTATCTGGATATATGCATATAATTTTAAATTATAACCTGGAATTTAACTATATTATTATTTCTTTACATTAGAAAATGTAATCTATCAAAAGTTTAATATACAGTATAAGATAATAGGTTCTGTTTTCTTTCAGAAAATAGACAGTTGTGTCAGCACTATTAAGTAAAACTCTGCTTTCATTACTGAAGATACATATATATATATTTACATATATATATCATATATATATTATATTACTCATCACTGCCACCTTCCATCTATTTATTTCTTTGTTTCAATACCACATTATGCTAATTTCATAGTATCTTTTAGTATTAATACCTTACAAGGGAAGTCACTCCTTACTATTCTTCCTGACACATATTTTTGACTACTCTGGGAAATTTATTCTTCCATGTAAAAACTAGTATATTTTTATAAAATTAGCAAAAATTTGTTATCCAATTGAAATTACATTGAATTAATAAGGTTATTTTCAAATAAATGATATATTAATATTAATATATTGTCATTCTATCCATGGGCATACTGTATCTTCCCATCTATTGATATGTATATTGATATTCTTAGATACAGTTTTATATTAATATATTTCTTTATATGAACCACATTCTTTGGGTTTAATGCATTTCTAAGTATTTCTCCTATCATGTTTATGATTTTTTTAAATTTTCATTTCTAGTTAGTGCTTGATTTAGAAAATGTATTGATTTTGTGTATTTGTCTTTGATTCAACCACCTTGTTGGATCAAAATGATTTATCAAGATGATAATCATATCACCATAGAGAAAAAAAATGCCCTCTTTTTATCCAGTAGTTCAGAAATTGTTTTTTTTTTTTTGGTCTTATGGTATTATTTAAACATCAAAACCTGCAAAATAAATACTTATGATGCAAAATAAATCCTTACCTTGTCTTGATTTCAGTGAAGTTGTTTTTGAGTTTAAAAAGGGCAGTCATGGTTTCCCTGTGTCATTTCAAGTTCAGAACCAACAGTTCCATTAATCATTTCTCTGATGGCATGCTGAATTAACTAGAAATCTTTTGGTGGTGAATGGCAGAAACTGAACTAAAACTAGTTAAAAGAACATTTTAGATTTGTATAGCTGTAGAGTTCATATTGAATGGACCAAGGTTCTCACTAATGGCATCAGGAACTTTTCTCTCACCCTCTCTTGTGTATTTTATTTTCCTCACTGGCTTCATGGTCACAATGACTCCTAGTAGCCTCAGATTTATGTCCCCTCAACTCAGCAAACCCAGTGAATATTTTTCTAATAGTTCCAGCTCAAATCTTGAGTTAATTTGGTGATCAAGAGCTTAAAAACTAATCATTTCCTTTTTTTTTCCAGGAGGATAAGACTGGCTGGGCATGCCTGGATCATGTTTCCATTGCTTTGCTTGATTTTATGACCCGACATGGGCTAAGAATGGTGTCATATGTGTATGCAGGGGGATGATGGCAAATGCTTTCCAAAGGAGAAATGAATTATTTTTCCTCAAAGAATCAGAAAAAGCAAAACAATAATTTCCATCAAGTGATTGATTATCCTAGTCTTCCTCTGGATATGTTCTCTCTTTTTTTACAAAAACCAATACTCTGTAACTAAACATTATATCAAACTGTACTGACCAGAGCACTGCAGATGCAGACTGTCATCTTCTTCTTTCCAGGTAGTATACTTCTGCAGTATAACCTAAGATTACTTCCCATTTTTGCTACCCACATCATATTTCTGATCAAAATGAGTTAGTGCTGCATACGTGATATCACAGGTGTGACTTACTTTCCTGGCCTTATCTACCAAAGTTCAGTAGCATATCTAGATATTATTAGAAATCAACTCCATTATAAAACACTCAAGATTATCAGAGTGTTTTTCTTTCCTGCTCCTGGCATTTAATTCATTTTTCTACTCTTCCTAGCCATTTGATGAATATTTATTTCCTCTGCATGTTCACAATCCAAATCTTTCTCCCCAAATTCTCTTTGTCTAGGATGTACTTTCTGCTCTTGTCCATTTGATGAATCCATAGTCAAACTCTGAGAACTAGCAAAATGCCCTACTGAAATGCCCTGCTAAGTTTTTTAAGATTTCTCTCTAAGCATCTATCACATTATGCTTTTGAAAGAATGCTCTGTAACATATTAAATGGCACAAGACTTTTTTTCCCTTAACAGTTATGATATAATTCACTTCTGAAGCTTCCTGGGCATATATTTCTTTCTTGCATAATGAAATTGCCTCTGCATCTGAGACTGTTTCTCCATTCTTACTTCAATATTGTGAATTCGCATTTTTCTCTTCTTTTGATTAGGTGAACAGATGGTTTTTCAGAAAACTATGTTTGGGATTGTATTCATCATTTCAAGTATTTTTCTTCTGTTCTGTAATCTAGTAATTTCTGTTTTTGTCTTTTTTAATTGCTGCCATCTGTTTTCCTTATACTTATTCTTTTTCTAGATCCTTAAGTATAATTTATTTTCCTGTGTATAGTTTAAAATTCATAACATTTAGAACTATGAGTTTTCCTCTGAGAACTACTTTAGACACATCCTAAGGGCTTTCAAAAATTCATATTGAACTTTCTGTTTAAAATATAATTTCAGATAGTAATGTACTTGTCTCTTCTATCAGACTGCTCACGAGCAGGTTTGAACAGTCTGTAGGGCAACATGTGAACACAGAATCTAAGAAATGCTGTTCTAGTCTGTAGGTAAATTTGCAAAACAAAGGTTTGTATTATTGTCCGATCTGTTATCATGCTGGACATCAGCAACGCAGACTAGTGTGGAAAAGGTGACAAAGTCAGGCTAATGCGTCTTACAAGATATAGATACTCACTCTTATCTTAAGCAACACAGGAAGTTACTAGCTCATGTAACCAGGAAGTCCTGGGTGATGAAGGTATGGTAGGAATCAGGTTCCTAAATGAGGCCATCACTTAGCTCTTGCTCTCTCATATACTCACTTCAAGTTATAGCTAATTTTCCCTCATATCCCTGTATTGTGATAAGATGCTCTTCCTTAGAAGAGCCAAACATATGTTCTCCTCACAATTCATAAAGCTCAAAGAAAAGACATGTCCTAGGGGTCCAGAGAAAGTCCAGGATGGCCTAACTTGGGATATGTGCCATTCTTTTTTAAATTGAAATACAGTTAACTTACAATGTTGTGATTGTTTCTGGTATACAGCAAAGTGATTCAGTTATACATATATCTTATTTTTAATATTTTCCTCCATGATGGTTTGTCACAGGATATTAAATATAGTTTCCTGTGCTGTACAGTAGGATCTTGCTGTTTATCTTTTCTATATATAATAAGTTTGCATCTGCTAACCCCAAACTACCAATCTTTGTCTCCCCCAACCCCCACCCCCTTGACAACCATAAGTCTGTTCTCTATGTCTGTGAGTCTGTTTTTATTTCATAGATAAATTCATCTGTGTCATATTTTAGATTCCACATATAAGAGATATCATATGATATTTGTCTTTTTCTCTGTGTCTTACTTTGCTTACTGTGATCAATCTCTAGGTTCATCCATGTAGCTGCAATGGCATTATTTCATTCTTTTTTATAACTGAGTAGGATTCTATCCTATATATGTACTACGTCTTCTTTATCCATTCATCTGTTGATAAACATGTAGATTGTTTCCATGTCTTAGCTGTAAATAGCGCTGCTAAGAAGACTGGGGTACATGTCTATTTTCGAATTATAATTTTCTCTAGATATATCCCAGGAGTGGGATTGTCTAATCATATGACAGTTCTATTTTCAGTTTTTTGAGGAACCTCCATACTGTTCTCCATAGTGATATGTGCCCATCCTTGATTGCATTTCCATGTCTAAGGAGAGGAAGGATCTTGTTGTCCATTCCTGGTCCCAGATGATATTTCTGAAACAAGAGAAGGAGGGTCTACCCCTATGAAAATAAAGAAGATTCATCAGGAATTGAAGGAGGGCATTCCTCAAAGGAATGGATGATGGGCAGATAAGATTCTCCAAAGACTAGTCCTTGGGAGGTCAGCCAGGCAGGGTTCAATGGGTATGTGGACTCTAGGGAGAGTCATAATTTAAAGACCCTGAATGCTACATTGGACATGTTTGGACTTTCAGACATATTACCCTGAGAAGGGCAGGGTATACGTACATGGCATTCAATGGGGAGTGGTTGAATCTAATCATGAGGAAACATCAGACAAACCCCAAATGAAGGAAAGTTCTATTTAAAAGACAAAAGGGGACTATATTTTTCAAAACATGTCAGAGTTATAAAAATAGAGAAAGGTTGTGGAAACGTTACAGATTAATGTAATCTCTGATCCTTGACTAGGTCCTGTACTAAAGGGAATGGAAAAGCGATAAAGGACTCTACTGGGTCAATTGATAGTATTGGAATTTAGATGGTAGATTTGATAAAAAATATTGAATCAGTGTTAAATTTAGTGAAGAGGATAACTGTACTGTGGATGTATAAAAACACCTCTTATTCTTAGAAATAGACACTGAACTATTTAAAGGTCGAAGACCACAATTCATACAATGTACTCTAAAATTGGTGTGGAAAATATCAATCTGTGTGTCTGTGTGAATATTTATATAGAGCAGATGATAAGCCAAAAGAGACAAAATGGTAAAAATATGTGAATCTGAGTACAGGTGTTTTTTGCGCTGTTTTATTTTTGCAGCTTCTAAATTTGAAAATACGTCCAAATAAAAGGTCTAAAAAATATTGGGATTTATCTTTCTCTAGGCAATAACAAAGTAATTGATATTTTTCAACAAGCTTGTGATATAATAAGATATGTTTTAAAACCCATTTTGAAAGACACTGCAATTAATATAAACTCGGCCCTGATTCAGAATGTGATTGATTTTATCCTGTTTGTGAAGATACCACACCATCCTCTTATTGGTTGTTTGAGGGCATTTTAAAGGCATTCAAGAAAGGGTTTTATGACTGCTTGCACCTACTGTGCCATTTTTTTTCCAAGGCCCTGAAATGTTTTTTGAAGAGAGACTGCGCTGGTTACAGTGAGGAGGGCAGATTAGGATGGAAAAGACCTAGGGGTGTGGGGAGGTTGAGGGGGCTATTGGCAAGAGCTCAGCCAAGAAATAGTGAGGGGAGAGAAGAGAGGACGTCTCTGAGGGATATTTTTTTCCTTTTTTCCCCTTCATTTAATTATTATTTCAACTGTATAGCTGATTTACAGTGTTGGTTAGTTTCAGGTGTACAGCACAGTGATTCCATTTACATATATATAAATCTATCCTATTGAAGATTCTTTTCTATTGTAGGTTATTACAAGATAATGAATTTAGTTCCTTGTGCTATACAGTAAGTTCTTGTGGTTTATCTATTTTATATACAGCAATGTATATATGTTAATCCCAAACTCCGAATTTATCCCTTTCCAGCTCTTTCCCCTTTGGTAACCATAAGTTTGTCTCCTATGTCTGTGAGTCTATTTCTCATTTGTAACTAAGATCATTTTTATCATTTTTAAAAATTACACAAAGAGATATCATATGTTATTTGTCTGGCTTTCCTCACTATGATAATCTGTAGGTCCATTCATGTTTGCTGCAAATGACATCATTTCATTCCTTTTTATAGCTGAGTCTCATTCCATTGTATATATGTACCACATCTTTATCTGTTCATCTGCTGATGGACATTTAGTTTGCTCCTGTGTCTTGACTATTATAAATAGTGCTTCTCTGAACATAGGGGTGCAGGTATATTTTCAAATTAGAATTTTCTCCAGATATTGGGCTATCCAAAAAGTTCATTAGGATTTTTTCCATAAGCTTTTACACAAAAACCCAAACAACCCTTTTGCCCAACCCAGTATATGCCCAGGAGTGGGACTGTAGGATCATACAGTAGCTCTATTTTTAGTTTTTGAAGGAACCTCCATACTGTTCTCCATAATGGCTGCACGAATTTACACTCCACCTGCAGTGTAAGAGGGCTTCTTTTTCTCTGAGGGATATCTTAAAGGAGGGTTTTCAGGACCTGGTAACTAACTGAACAAGTGGTATTGGGCAAGAAAGATGAAAAAAAACAAGTGTCTGTTTTAGAATCTTGAGTGAATGATAGTGCCATTAACAGAATTGAAATGTAAGTAGAGGAGCAGGTGGATGGGATTCTAGAGCAGCATGGAAGAAACAGATTATTTTGGTGGAGTTTCCAGGTGCACGTGGGTAGTAGGGAATTGGAATCAGAGGTATAATGTTCAGAAGAAGAGTCAAAACTCCCTGTGAAGTTTGGGGGTCATTAAAGCCTTGCAAATGGCTGAGATTACTCAGGAAAAGTGGAGCATAGAAAAAAAGGGGGGAGGGTACTAACATAGGAACCTGTAAATGTTTTTTAAGGATAACTCTAGAGCACTTGGGACAATAAATAGTCACCACACTTAAAATATATCTCATGAGACCAAGTAGGACAAAGTCAGGTAAAGGTCTAGTTTGTTTATTATAAGAAGAAGTAAACCAGAAATATTGGAAAGGGTTAAGAGCTAAATCCCTTGCTGACCAGAAATCTGATCAGCTGACAAACCCAGAGGAATAGTGGAAAAGTGGGTTTCAGTTCAGTTCAGTCATTCAGTCGTGTCCGACTCTTCACGACCCCATGAGCCGCAGCACGCCAGGCCTCCCTATCTATCACCAACTCCCGGGGTCCACCCAAATCCATGTCCATCGAGTCGGTGATGCCATCCAACCATCTCATCTTCTGTCACCCTCTTCTCCTCCTGCCCTCAATCTTTCCCAACATCAGGGTCTTTTCAAATGAGTCAGCTCTTCATATCAGGTGGCCAAAGTACTGGAGTTTCAGCTTCAACATCAGTCCTTCCAATGAACACCCAGGACTGATCTCCTTTAGGATGGACTGGTTGGATCTCCTTGCAGTCCCAGGGACTCTCAAGAGCCTTCTCCAATACCAGTGGGATTAGATCTTAGGAAACATCCAGAAACAAGAGCTACTGAACAATTGAACTTTAGAAAGATTTGGATAATTTGGTGTTTCCAGATAAAGGACTTTGGATTCCCAGAAGTATCCTTAGAATTCCTTTCTTGAAAACAGTTCACAGGAGAAGGATAAATCAAGGCCTTTTACACAAATAATGTTTACATACTTGGCAGGCTCCCATCAGAAGAGATTTCTTTCTTGCTCCCATCAGACAAGACAGTAGATTGGTTAAGTCTCTATCATTTGAAAGAGACAGAAATCCAAGTCCAACTGACTTATAAGAATTTATTGACTCCCAGAGCTAACAACCAGGGATTATGTAATATGTTTTAAATTTGTTGACTCTGGAATCAGAGCTCCTGAATTAGAACCATTGATCTCCTATTTACTTAACTTGTCCAAACGCTTTTCTTATCAGTAAAACAGAGATAATTAGAGTTCCTTCATCACAGGGCTGTGGCGAGGGTTAATTGATTATACTAAGTCAATCTCTTAGAAGAAAGATTGACACAGTAACTGCTCACTAAGTGTTTGCTGATTTCTATCCAGGAATAACTAGCTTCAGGTATGGCTGGATCCTGGTGCTCAAACAATGCTCATCATGAATCTCTCTCTCATTTTTGTGGACCAGCTCCTGTTGACTCTATTCTCAGGCAGTCTCTGCTGGGAGAAAGATGACCCCCAGAAACTGAAGGCTTACATTCTACCAGTTTAGCAGTCCCATCAGGACAAATGCATCTTTTACTTAATATTTTCAGTAAAAGTTCCAAGGGTGGGATTTCACCTTCCAATGCAAGGGGTGTGGGTTTGATTCCCACATGCCTTGATGCTTCGTGATCAAAAAACCAAAACAGAAAATAGAAGCACTATTGTAACAAAATTCAACAAAGACTTTTAAAATAGTCCACATTAAAAAAAAAAATTTTTTAAAACCTTCCAAGGGTGACTTTCATTGGAATAACTTTGTAGTATGCCCACCCATGAACTGGTCACTATGAACAGTCGGATGAACTGCATCGATTGTGTCTCACTTTTGAAGCCACAGACTGTGTTTGATTCCTTTTCTTTCATGTTGGAGGTATTTTCAGCTTGGCATTTGATGGTGGGATGGAGTGAGGTAGACGAGTTACCTGGCAGTGTAGCACAGGGAGTAGACTTTCAACTAACAATGCTGTGTGTAGCTCCATGCCCTGTGCCCACGCCTTCTGCCTGGAACCTCCAAGCTCTGGGCTTCCAAGTTCCCTTGGAACAAATGTTCTTGCCTCTTTTTGATGCCTGCCAGTGAGGGTGCTCAGTTCCAACTTTTTTCCATCCTGACACGTCAGTTTCCTCATCTACTCTTGTCCCCTTCCAGTTCTTTTTGTCCGTGTGTATTTCTATACATATTTAACAAACCTAGAAAGTAGGGTTTAGCGTATACTTACTGTCATTTTAATGGTCTTTCTAGAGGGAAAGGGGATAAATGCATATGTTCACTCCAGCTTATCATTCTGAGTCCCTACGGAAGGTTTTTGTGGGTTTTTGGTTTTTTGTTTTTTTCCCTAAAGACAGGGCTTCTCAGTGTGTATGCCCAGCAGTGGGATTGCTGGGTCATAAGGCAGTTCTATTTCCAGTGGCTGATAGTACAGCCACTATGGAGAACAGTGTGAGATTCCTTAAAAAAGATTCCTTAAAAAACTGGAAATAGAACTGCCTTATGATCCAGCAATCCCACTGCTGGGCATACACACTGAGAAGCCCTGTCTTTAGGGAAAAAACAAAAAACAAAAAACCCACAAAAAGAGACACGTGTACCCCAATGTTCATCGCAGCACTGTTTATAATAGCCAGGACATGGAAGCAACCTAGATGTCCATCAGCAGATGAATGGATAAGAAAGCTATGGTACATATACGCAATGGAGTATTACTCAGCCATTGAAAATAATACATTTGAATCAGTTCTAATAAGGTGGATGAAACTGGAGCCTATTATACAGAGTAAAGTAAGCCAGAAAGAAAAACACCAATACAGTATACTAACGCATATATATGGAATTTAGAAAGATGGTAACAATAACCCTGTGTACGAGACAGCAAAAGAGACACTGATGTATAGAACAGTCTTATGGACTCTGTAGGAGAGGGAGAGGGTGGGAAGATTTGGGAGAATGGCATTGAAACATGTATAATATCATGTATGAAACTAGTTGCCAGTCCAGGTTTGATGCACGATACTGGATGCTTGGGGCTGGTGCACTGGGACGACCCAGAGGGATGGTATGGGGAGGGAGGAGGGAGGAGGGTTCAGGATGGGGAACACATGTATACCTGTGGCGGATTCATTTTGATATTTGGCAAAACTAATACAATTTTGTAAAGTTTAAAAATAAAATAAAATAAAATAAAAAAAAAAAAAAAAAAAAAGACAGGGCTTCTTGCTATCCTCATAAGTAAGGTTCTTGAGTATAATAGATCTCCATCAATAAGGTGTGTTGGATAAATAGGAGATACAATGGATTATGTGTTCCTCCTGAACTGTAAGGGTACTTATTTCTCTACCATCGATTTGTAACACACCAGAGCCATGTGTTAAGAGCAGCTGATGAATGAACTGGTTATTAAGTACTTTACAAGGATGCTCTGGTAAGAACAGCATTTGGTAGAGAGATATTTACAAGGACTAGGATCACGTGTCCAATCCTGTCAGTCAGACATAAAGGTAAAAGAAATGAAATCTATAGGAAAATACAACCCAAAAAGCAGACACCTAACTTCTATGCTTCGTACTCAATTGCTCAGGCATGTCTGACTCTTTGCAACATTATGGACCGTTGCCGGCCAAGCTCCTTTGTCCATGGGATTCTCCAGGCAAGAATACTGGAGTGGGTACCAGGGGAATCTTCCTGACCCAGGACTGAGCCTGCGTCTCGTATGCATTGGCAGGCGGAGTCTTTACCATTAGTGCCACTGGGGACTTCTAGAAACAGGTATTTCTTAAGATAACTCAGGACTGATGTCTTCTGGGTTACCTGTAAGGAATAGTGTCCTCTGCATGCCAATACTCCAAGCTATTGTATAGCATATGAAGGTCAGTAGAACAAAGCATTCACTGGGGCTTGGTCCCCACTATTTAAATCATTTTGGTAAAAGGTGATAACTGCGAAAATGACAGAACATGTAACAGGGCTTTTGGCACCTGATACAGAATAAATTAAAATGCCTGTTCAAATTGATTTCATGATTAGTTTTTCAGATGCCTAAGTCTGTTGTTTACACCTAAACTAGGAAGATATTTCTGCAGGGTTGTTTTTTTTTTCCCCCCCATAAGCATCGGATCAGTGCTTATGGTTAATGTTCAAAGTTAACTCATTTTTATTATAACGCCTGTGGTTTTTGTATTTGTTGTTTAATATCCCAGTTCAGCTTCCCGTTTAATATCCTTTCTTTCAAGCATAAAATTTCCTTGCCTATGCTGAAATAGCATTTTAAAGGAAAAGGATTCCCTTCTGAAGGTACCTCTTTAGGGCTAAAAGCAAAGATCAGCCGTTAAAGGGAATGCAAAACTCTCCCTTTTAGGTTTGTCCTGCTGCTGCTGCTGCTAAGTCACTTCACTCTGTGCGACCCCATAGACGGCAGCCCACCAGGCTCCCCTGTCCCTGGGATTCTCCAGGCAAGAACCCTGGAGTGGGTTGCCATTTCCTTCTCCAATGCGTGAAAGTGAAAAGTGAAAGTGAAGTCACTCGGTCGTGTCCGACTCTTCAGCGACCCCATGGACTGCAGCCTACCAGGCTCCTCCATCCATGGGATTTTCCAGGCAAAAGTACTGGAGTGGGGTGCCATTGCCTTCTCCAAGGTTTGTCCTAGAGCTGGTTAAGACCCACGTTGGGAGGAAGTACTCAGGGTGGTTTGGGAAATCAATGGAAAAGTGGAAAAGTGAAATTTCTTAATAGTACAGCCCATCCTGAAAACTGAGGTGACTTTGTTGTTGCTCAATAATATAATGAGTTTTATTTTGAGTGATGTTGGATTTAATGGCTAAATCAATATGTGTATTTAGCGTTGGGCTTTATTTCTGCGCTAAGTGACAGGAGATAAGCGGCCTTAGAGTGTGTTAATTGGTTTGTGTTTAGCATTTACGCTAATCAGCAGTAGCAGAGGTGCCCTGGGCCACTTCAGGCCTGGTAATAGGGTTTATCTAAACCAGGCTTTGTTTACATTATTGACTGGAGTTGAATTGCTCCCGTTTCTTACACACTTGAACATTAAGCTGGATTTGCAAGTATAGCTCAAGACCTTCAGCATTAGTAAGAATTAGCCTGATTTGGAACAAGGCAAACTAAATGAAAAGCAAGTAAATATCATGCCATCCCTGCCACAGGATTACCGTGAGGGGTGATGAAACCTAGAGAAGACTTAGCTGGGTAAAGAAACCTTTCAATCAGAGATCAGAGCTTCAGGGACTCCAGGTTAACCCAGGATTTCTCAACTTTGGTGCTATGACCATTTGATGCTGGATGATTCTTGGGGTGGGGGGACTGTTGTATGAACGGTAGGGTATTTATAAACGTCCCTCGTCTCTATCCACCAGAATACAGAGCATCCCCTGCCCATGGTGGTGACAACTCAGAGTCTCCAGACATTGGAAGATGTTCCCTGGGAGCCAAAACCACACCCAGTTGAGAACCATTGGGTTAAATGAGGATTTAATACAACTTTGGTCTCTGCAGAGGCTGGGTATCTATATGTCAGTCTATCTATCTATCCATCTATCTGTCTGTTTATCTATCCATCTGTTTATCTATCTGTCTATCTATCTATCTGTATTGTGTGCTCAGTCATGTCTGACTCTTTGCAACCCCATGGACTGTATAGCCTGCCAGGTTCCTCTGTCCATGGGATTCTCCAGGCAAGAATACTGGAGCAGATTGCCATTTCCTACTCCAGGAAATCTTTCCTACCCAGGAATCAGACCTGTGTCTCCTGCAATGGGAGGCAGAATCTTTACCACGAGCCACCTAGGAAGTACACCTTCTCTATTAGATGCTGGCATTTTAACAGCTTGGAGATTTTACATAATTATTTGGATTTGAGGGTTCTCTTGAAGTATGGGAAGATCTGTGCTCATTTGCCTCATGACAATAACCTACAGAAGCCGATTACTAGCTGCCCCTTTTTAAAAAAGCATATATTCATGAGGCCCCCTCCTGCTTCTCTCAGGCTGCTTCCCCCTCATTTGCCCTGCACAGGTTCCTGGAAGTATTTGCTTTTATTACTTCTCCTTTAATTTTTGCAGAATCCAATCTTTGTTACCCTTGGGAAGATTCGAAGTCTGTTGGATCTGGATTCAGATTTTTAGTTTGACCAGTTACCAGCCTTGGGATTTCTGTGTCTCAGTTTCCATCTGTTGGCTGGTTTAGCCTCTGTACACATCTGCAAAATGGGAATGTTTCCAGGTACAATTTAGAGATGTTATGGAAGCAGTATCTGAAAGCGCCCTGGAACTGAAAACCCTGCTATCCCATCCCACTTTTTTCATGTCCCCACCAGTACTTACTTCTCAGAAGGTGTGCATGCATGAGACTAGGCCATCTCCTCTTTCTAATTTGCACTTTCAGGCAATGAAGACCAAAGCATCTATCCATCACATGAGCATGTCCTGCAGGGACTTCACACTTTGTTTTCATGAATTATGAATAGGGATGGAGGTTTATGAGGCCACATCCAGGGAAACTGCTTCACCCTACTGCTTTTTTCGTTTCCCTCCAAGGGCATAAACTTTAGGGACCCAAGGCATTTAGATATTGGGTTGCTATTGCAAAAGAAAAAAAAAAAAAAGGAAAGGAAAAGAAGATAATAAAAGGGAAAAAAGAAGGAAGTCAAGAATTTGGTACATCCTGCTGATCAGGCTTAACTGGCATGTGTGAAGAACCTACTAGGTTCTAGAACCTTCCAGGTCCTAAGTAATTTCACACATACTGTCTCATTTAACTGCACTGTGATAGAATGTCAGTGCTTCCATCTTGTCTGGTGGTCAGAGAAACTGGGGAAGTTCCAAATTGGTCTTAATAACATGTCACTGACCTTCATTCAGTTCCTTAAACTAATGAAGTCTTGTCCTGTGCTCTTTGCTCATGCATCCTGACTCATGTGTTCTCCCATCCTCCAAAGCCTTTCGGTTCAGTTCAGTTGCTCAATCGTGTCCTACTCTTTGCGACCACATGAACTGCAGCACGCCAGGCCTCCCTGTCCATCACCAACTCCCGGAGTTCACCCAAACTCATGTCCATCGAGTCAGTGATGCCATCCAGCCATCTCATCCTCTGTCGTCCCCTTCTCCTCCTGCCCCCAATCCCTCCCACCATCAGAGTCTTTTCCAATGAGTCAACTCTTTGCATGAGATGGCCAAAGTACTGGAGTTTCAGCTTCAACATCAGTCTTTCCAATGAACACCCAGGACTGATTTCCTTTAGAATGGACTGGTTGGATCTCCTTGCAGTCCAAGGGCAATAGCACCCGACTCCAGTACTCTTGCCTGGAAAATCCCATGGACAGAGGAACCTGGTGGGCTGCAGTCCATGGGGTCGCGAAGAGTTGGACACGACTGAGCGACTTCACTTTCAGTTTTCACTTTCATGCATTGGAAAAGGAAATGGCAACCCACTCCAGTGTCCTTGCCTGGAGAATCCCAGGGACTGCAGAGCCTGGTGGGCTGCTGTCTATGGGGTCGCACAGAGTCAGACACGACTGAAGCGACTTAGTAGCAGCAGCAGCAGCAGTCCAAGGGACTCTCAAAGAGTCTTTTCCAACACCACAGTTCAAAAGCATCAATTCTTTGGTGCTCAGCTTTCTTTATAGTCCAACTCTCACATCCATACATGACTACTGGAAAAACCACAGCCTTGACTAGACAGACCTTTGTTGGCAAAATAATATCTCTGCTTTTGAATATGCTATCTAGGTTGGTCATAACTTTCCTTCCAAGGAGTAAGTGTCTTTTAATTTAATGGCTGCAATCACCATCTGCAGTGATTTTGGAACCCCCCAAAATAAAGTCTGACACTGTTTTCACTGTTTCCCCATCTATTTCCCATGAAGTGATGGGACCAGATGCCATGATCTTCGTTTTCTGAATGTTGAGCTTTAAGCCAACTTTTTCACTCTCCTTTTTCACTTTCATCAAGAGGCTTTTTAGTTCCTCTTCACTTTCTGCCATAAGGGTGGTGTCATCTGCATATCTGAGGTTATTGATATTTCTCCAGGCAATCTTGATTCCAGCTTGTGCTTCTTCCAGCCCAGCGTTTCTCATGATGTACTCTGCCTATAAGTTAAATAAGCCCGGTGACAATTTACAGCCTTGACATACTCCTTTTCCTATTTGGAACCAGTCTGTTGTTCCATGTCCAGTTCTAACTGTTGCTTCCTGACCTGCATATAGGTTTCTCAAGAGGCAGGTCAGGTGGTCTGGTATTCCCATCTCTTTCAGAATTTTCCACAGTTTATTGTGATCCACATAGTCAAAGGCTTTGGCATAGTCAATAAAGCAGAAATAGATGTTTTTCTGGAACTCTTGCTTTTTCCATGATCCAGTGGATGTTGCCAATTTGATCTCTGGTTCCTCTGCCTTTTCTAAAACCAGCTTGAACATCTGGGTGTTCACGGTTCACGTATTGCTGAAGCCTGGCTTGGAGAATTTTGAGCATTACTTTACTAGCATGTGAGATGAGTGCAATTGTGCAGTAGTTTGAGCATTCTTTGGCATTGCCTTTCTTCGGGATTGGAATGAAAACTGACCTTTTCCAGTCCTGTGGCCACTGCTGAGTTTTCCAAATTTGCTGGCATATTGAGTGCAGCACTTTCACAGCTTTACTTGGTCACTTTTTTTTCTTCCTTCAGCTCTCTGCTCAAGTGTGAATTCCTCGGGAGAAGTCTCTTCCAATTACCTGATTCTGTTAGTTTATTTCATGGTGACTGGATCCTCATTTCAAGCATCTGTCACATTGTATATTTAAATGTATGTCTTTCTTTGATCAATATTTGTCTTCCCCAAGAGACTACAACTTCTATGAGATCAAAAACCCTATCTGATTTCTCACACCATTCTATCCTCGCTCCTAGCACAGAGCCTGAAACATATTAGGTGCTCAAAAAATGTTTGTTAAATAAATGAGCCCCTGGTGGCTCAGCAGTAAAGAATCTACCTGCAATGCAGGAGACTTAGGTTTGATCCCTGGGTCGGGAAAATCCCCAGGAGTAGGAAATGGCAACCTGCTCCAATATTCTTGCCTGGAAAATTCCATGGGCAGAGGAGCCTGGCAGGCTACAGACCATGGGGTCACAAAGAGTCAGACACAATTTAGTAACTAAATAACAACAACAACAATTAACAAGTATCTGGCTGACAACCACAAAGGGGTGTTTCCCATTCAGCAATGATTCACATCCTTTGCCATCGGCTCTAGCCTCTGCCATGTGGCATCCTTGCTTGGATATGCGAGTATATGCAGCCTCTGCCGTCTGAAATGTTCCAAATAAAGGAAAATGGCAGATTGTTCACCAGCTCTTACAACCTTCCACGCAGTAGCAATGTATTTCATTTCTAATCACATTGAATTGGCTAAAGGAAGTCACATGTTATGCCAACCCTTTCAGAGGTGGGAAACCCCTTTCCATGTTGCAAGAACAATGCAGATGTGGCCAAAAACCAATTCAACTGTCTCAACTCTTGAGACTGGTATGAACTGAAGCCACTGACTTTGGGGCATCAGCCCTGCAAAGACAGCCTTTCATTTTACCTTGATTTATCCTAACAGTATGGGCTGTGGATCCTCGCTTCTTAGGAAACCCACATTGTCTTTTGTTCTTTCACGTAACTGACATTTTCAGAAGCTGCATTCTGGGCCAAGTCTGAAATTGTTCAATAATGACCTAAAAATAATGAGATGTGGCCTCTGCCTTCAAGGGGCATAGACTAGAATGCTATTGCTGTTTAATCACAAAGTGTGTCTGACTCTTTTTTTTTTAATTTTTTTATTATTATTATTTTTTTTTACTTTACAATATTGTATTGGTTTTGCCATACATCAACATGCATCCGCCCCGGGTGTACACGTGTTCCCCATCCTGAACCCCCCTCCCATCTCCCTCCCCATACCATCCTTCTGGGTCATCCCAGTGCACCAGCCCCAAGCTTCCTGTATCCTGCATCAAACCTGGACGTCTGACTCTTTGCAATCCTATGGACTGTAACCCGCCAGGCTCCTCTGTCCATGGGATTTTCCAGGCAAGGATACTGGAGTGGATTGCCATTTCCTTCTCCCAAGACGACTTTAAGTGAAAGTTTTTGATATTTTTATAGTCTAAATGGCTTTACAATGTAAAAACTGCAATTTTAAAATATATTGGTATTTGCTAGGGTAGGGCTTTTTAAACTGAGGTTCAAGGAATACCTGGGAATCTGTGGATATACTCTGGGGTCTCTGTCATTTTTAAGTCTGAGAAATACTGGCCCAGGGGGACATTTCAGTTCAGTTCAGTTCAGTTCAGTCGCTCAGTTGTGTCCGACTCTTTGCGACCCCATCAATCACAGCACGCCAGGCCTCCCTGTCCATCACCAACTCCCGGAGTTCATTCAAACTCACGTCCATCGAGTTGGTGATGCCATCCAGCCATCTCATCCTCTGTCATCCCCTTGTCCTCCTGCCCCCAATCCCTCCCACCATCAGAGTCTTTTCCAATGAGTCAACTTTTCGCATCAGGTGGCCAAAGTATTGGAGTTTCAGCTTTAGCATCATTCCTTCCAAAGAAATCCCAGGGCTGATCTCCTTCAGAATGGACTGGTTGGATCTCCTTGCAGTCCAAGGGACTCTCAAGAGTCTTCTCCAACACCACAGTTCTAAAGCATCAATTCTTCGGTGCTCAGCTTTCTTCACAGTCCAACTCTCACATCCATACATGACCACTGGAAAAACCAGTGACTAGACTGGTTTTTCAAAAACTTTGGCTAGACAGACCTTTGTTGGCAAAATAATGTCTCTGCTTTTTAATATGCTATCTAGGTTGGTCATAACTTTCCTTCCAAGGAATAAGCGTCTTTTAATTTCATGGCTGCAATCACCATCTAAAGTGATTTTGGAGCCCCCAAAAATAAAGTCTGACACTTTCCACTGTTTCCCCATCTATTTGCCATGAAGTGATGGGACCAGATGCCATGATCTTCGTTTTCTGAATGTTGAGCTTTAAGCCAACTTTTTCACTCTCCTTTTTCACTTACATGAAATCAAATAAATGCAACCAAGTATGATTATTTCACAAAGACTCGTTATGTATAATCCTGTGGGGATGCTCAAGATGGAGCAACTAATTCTGCCCATGGGAACTCAAAGAAGCCTTCCTAGAGGAAGGATTATCTGAATTGAGTGTTGAAGAATAAGGCAGAATGACTGAGATAACTTGTTGGAAAGGAAGACGTGTTTGGGAGCTGATGGTCTGATTTCTAATCTGGGATTTACTGTTTATTAGCTTCATGATATTACACAATTATCCTAGTCTCTGGAGCCCCAAGTTTCCTCTTCTATAAGATGGGATGCCAGCAGTCTCTTTAATTTTGAATGCTTATCAGAGTGACCTGCCTGTACCAGACTCTCAGCTTTTAGTCCTGGCTTGGGAAGGAAAAAAGTCCAAGCATGAATATCAGCATGTGTGTGTGTCTGAGTCGCTCAGTCGTGTCTCAGTCTTTGTGACCCCATGGACTATAGCCCGTCAGGCTCCTCAGGCCATGGAATTCTCCAGGCAAGAATACTGGAGTGGGTTGCCATTTCCATCTCCAAGCATGTGTAGTGGCATCCAGTGAAGGCATGGCATAGCATACTTAGGAAATTGGAAGTAGTTTTCTGTGGCTGAGGAGTGCCAGTTCAGATTCCTCCAGCAGCCAGGCAGATGAGATATATAAATGAAAGTGGAGAATAAAGATTGATGGGATCTCTGGTACCCACCGTTACTGGAGAGCCCTGGTATGACTTGAAAGCATTTCAACCAAGCTGTTTAAAATACATGAACAGGGACAGTAAAACATGACTTCAGGCTGGGCTTGGCTGATGGACTGCCTAGTCACATTCTGACATGTGTTGGTGGGGGTGTGTGTGTGTATAGGAAATGTAGTTGGAATGGAGACCAAGCAGAGAGTATAATAGACAGGAAAGTCAAATCTATGTTTTACTAATCTAGGACAGATATTGCATTGGCCAAAAAATTCGTTCAGGGTTTTTCATAAGAAGTTACAGAAAAACCTGAAGGAACTTTTTGGCCACCTCAATATTATCAGGCATATATCAGGTGGAGATATGAGTTACAGACATGAAGTCTACAGAGTCTAGGCTTCTTTTCCCATGTATTGCTCAAGCCAAGATGAATGACAACCACGCCAGGGCCAAACGGCCCTTGCAATTTCTGGCTAAGATTGAGAGGGCTGTAAAGTTGGAGAAGAGAGTAGATTCTATACCTGAAAAATCAATTAATGTCTCTTTAATGGTCATGAAGGAGATATGTACAAATTCCAAGTCAATCTCAAGAATTAATCAACCAAGGCAACAGGACCTGTGTCTCAGTAGATAAGCCCGCAGGGCGTGGTTTTCACAGGCAATCCTATTTTACCATAAAACAAGGAGGCAGGGATTCATGTCTTAACCTCCTCTCATGTGGCACGTGGGGAAAAGACTCCTGTCCAATGTATAAACTTGAGGAGCAGAGAGAGAAGCATATAATACACAACAGTAGCAAAAAAAAAAAAAAAAGGAAGCTTTGTGTCTCATTCAATGAGCCAGAGCTTTGAATGAAGAGGGAAGATCAATGAATAAAAAAATCAAGGTTCAAGAAGGTGAGAAAACTTGGTTAGCAAAGTCTCTTCTAAGCAGAATTGAAGACTTCTTAAAATGTGTAATTCTACCGCTGTAATTTTTTATTCCTCACACACTGCTAATATTTTGCATTGTTTATGAAAATGTCCGGACACACTAGCATAGATTTCACACATCACAACCTCTGTTGACATATCCCTGTTGGGAAGACAAGTGGAAGTCACACGAGGCAGTGAAATGACGTTTCAAGGCTTGAAATAGTGCATTATAATTTTGCACTTGTCTCTTCGCCCACACTCCAGCATGTATAGAGGTCAGGCTACATTCTTTATATTCTCAGTGCCTGTTCAAGGGCCAGCAATTTAGCAGGTGTTTGATAAATGCTCGTTGAATAAATACATCGGATAACAAATTCATAGGAAAGGTCCAAATGTATTTGAAGAGGTCAGAAAAAGGAGACCAGATCTTGGATTAGAACTCTTGTTAAAACATACAGGACAGGCTTCCCAGGTGGCACTAGCAACCCCTGGATCAGGAAGATCCTCTAGAGTAGAAAATGGCAACCCGCTCCAGTGTTCTTGTCTGGAAAATTCTCGAGGAATTTTGGACAGAGGAGTCTGACAGGCTACAGTCCACAGGGTCACAAAAGAGTTGGACATGACTTGGCGGCTAAACAGCAACAGCTCAACAATTGGAAGGTGAGGGATGGGGAAACTATGAAAGGCTGTTAGCATGGTGGTTGTTGCTAGGCAGTGGTCCACATTGGGTCAGACTGTCTCATGATAGATAACTTGAGAGACAGACTGCCAGGGTGCCTGCTTAACTAGTTGCTCCAGGAAAAGAATTGGAAAATAGGACATCAGTACTGTGTGTTGCGGAGAAGGCAATGGCACCCCACTCCAGTACTCTTGCCTGGAAAATCCCAGGGATGGGGGAGCCCAGTAGGCTGCCGTCCATGGGGTCGCACAGAGTCGGACACGACTGAAGCGACTTAGCTTAGCTTAGCTTACTATGTGTTGGTTGATATCGGCTGCAGGTGGTGATATGTAGCACGAAAGTCATGAGCTAGAAAAAGACTGGCCAGGTTGCAGTCAGAAATAAGAGGCAGTTGAAATTCCAGAAATTATTTGCATAGTGATAGAACAGGAGGTGTGCAGATCGGGCAAAAGTAGAAACACTTTTATGGCAGAGCTGTGTCAAAGCAAGACTTTCTGTTGAAGAGTTATTGCACAATGAAAGTCTTATGATACCAGGAAGATGCTTCTTCCTGTAAGCCATCAACCGCTTCATGGAGTTTATCTGAGATCAGAACTATGAGACCTTCTAGGTGGAAAGTATCCTCAGGCAACTGAATTTACAGTCCCTTGATGAATAAAGCTAGGATATAGATTTAGGTTTAGGATGTTTAGCTCTGAAGAGTGGAAGGAGGCAAGAGCCTTTAAAAAAACAACAACAACAACAACAACAAACATTTGGAAGGAAAGGCAACTCCTGCAAATGGGTCTAAGGGAAGATTTAGAGCAGTCAGGGTTATGCTGATAAGGACTGTCAGGAAGGAGCGGAGAAGAACTTCCAACATGAATTTTCAAAAGTCAGATAGAAGCACCAGGATTCCAGAGTCCTTTTTCCAAAGTAGGGCAAGTTCGACTCCTGGATCAAAAAAGTAAACCAAAATGGTGCCTTGCACACATCTCCATCATAGAGCTGATCTCGCTGTGTTCCGTTTTGGAGCTCACTTGATATCTGAGCTCTCTAGATTGGATGCTGTTCGAGAGCAGGGCCGTCACTCTTTCTCTCTCTGTGCCCGGTGACCAGCACAGGACCTAACCCAGAATCAGGAGACCACCTGATGATTTCACAGATAGCGATGCAGTCAGGCACCAGAGTTTGTATTTTGATCAGGCCGAGGAGCTGGGGGAATGGGCTTGGTCAGAACTGGCAGTAAGAACCCAGGAGACTAGATTCAGGACTCTCATTCATTCTTTCACTTATTCAGTCATTCAACAGACATTTTCTGTGCACCTGCTCAATGCCAGGCATGCTGCTACACTTTGGGAGTTTTGCGGTGAGCAAAAGAGACATTTTAATTGTGCTCAGAGCACTTACAGTCTAGGAGATTTTATTTTACACATGAGGAAACTGAGTCTTAGAAAGGCAATACGATTTTTCTAGAGTAACACAGACAGTTAATGATAAGGCTTCCGTGGTGTCTCAGACAGTAAAGAATCTGCCTGCAATACAAGAGACCTGGGTTTGATCCCTGGGTCAGGAAGATCCCCTGGAGGAGGAAATGGCCACTCACTCTAGTATTCTTGCCTGGAGAATCGCATGAACAGAGGAGCCTGGCGCCCTGCAGTCCATGGGGTTGCAAAGAGTCGGACAGGACTGAGTGACTAACACTCAACACTCACAGTCTCGTTGACAAGGTCAGGAAAGGGCACAATTTCCTGACCCCACCCTCTATGTTTAAGCACCTGAGACTATGCCGAGGGCCACAGCCAGTGCAGGAGCCATATCTGGCCCTCACCAACATGGTGTGTCACGCACATAGCATTTTACTTGGGAGACTTCAGGCAAACATCAGCTTTTCTAAGTTCTCTTGAAAATCAGATGATCTGGCAACATTGAACCCATGCTTGCTGGCGGCGGAAAAATGACAGGAGCGGAGTAGCAGAGAGTCGTTGGCTTTCGTTAAGTCGCCTCACCCTCGTTACGCTTCACTTGGCCCAGCTCACCGGTTGGTGTCACCTGTCTGGCCTCTGCGGGCGTGTCTTTGCAACGCCTGCTCCTCACGGGCACCTTTCATCTTGTCATCTGGATGCTGACGACTCTTGCGGCCTCATCCTGCACGTGGATGCTGCCAGCTACTCAATTTCTCTTTTTCATCTCTTTTCCCGTCATGCCCCTCAATCCCTATGTCTAAGCAATGATGGGAATGTCCAAGGGTCTTGTGCTGTTCACATCATTCCCCATCCCCCCACCCCTAGACCCCAAGCAGCAACATTGGTTTATGAGGAAGGGCACCATGATTGAGTATTTTTATATTCTAATCATTCTGGTCTCCCAAGTTCATTCATTATGTATGCAGAAATGGTAATACGCTGGTATTTTAATGCTCTTAAGCATACAATATTCTTATTAATCCAAGTGCCTTTTTTCAATCCATAATTGAATGGTTTACTTAATTATTGCTTTATGGTAACGACGCTGCATTTCCATTTTTCTATAGGGTGCCTAATTTTAACAGGAGGGCACTCAGAATCAGGAGGGCTGGCTGTACTAATTGCCTTCATTATAAGAGTAGCTATCATTCTGGCAACTTGGAGATAGCTAGCTATTTCCTGGGACTAGAATGAAGACACAGAGAAAGGGCGTGGGTCCCTCTGGCTCCCAGGGATCCAGCATGCCTCTTCTTAGCAAATCAGATCCCCGATCTGCAAAATGCAACCTCTTTTCCTTGGTGGTGACAGTTTGAACATTAACATGGATCGAGGGCTATTTATATCAGTTTGTACATTTAATCAGTTTTTTTGCAGTTTTCAGTGAGATGTGAACTCTCTCCCTGTCCGCGGCATTGGATCAAATCAGCTGAGACAGAGAATAATCAAGATTTATGATTCTCATTCTAAGTCCCATCACAGTCACTGCAATTGCTACTCGCCAGCTGTACCACCCCCATCCCCAGCCTGACTGACACCCACTTCAGTCTCTCTCCAGTGTGTGATTTAATGTCCATCTCGAAAACTGTCAAAACACTTCTGGTGCTCCAGATAACAGCTGTGCAGAGTCTATGCTCCCCGACACCCCCCTCCAACTACACTCAGCTCCCACCAGCCTTATCCTCCCAAAGTCTATGAATTCCTGAAGCCCAGGGTGTGGGGAACTTCTGAGAAGGGATGTCAAGTCCAGAGAACACAGTGGCAGTCACCTTTGACAATTGGTAGTGGAATCAAAGCGGTGACTTGAGTCAAACTGGGATAATTTTATCTCACTTGATCTTGATCTGAGTGGAAGATTAAATGTGTATAACAGAGACAGTCCTGGCTTCTATTTAAGGAAGTACTGTCCCTTAGGGGGGCTCCACGAATTATAAACTCAGAGTCATTGGCACCCTTTGCTGTGTCTCCCTGGTTCAAGCAAGAATCAAAGTCCTGAGACAGAAGGAAGGCTCAGTCTGAGTGTTCCCATAGCCAAGCTATGGATGCCCAGAGAGGATGGGGCTGTGGGAGCCTTATGACTGAGGCCTGGCATTTCTAAGAACTTGAGCTTTCCTTAGAATTTTCTGGAGGGCTTGGTGAACACAGATCACTGCACCCCACCCCCCAGACTTGCAGGTTTGGGATGGGACCTGATGAATGGCATTTTTAAGGAGCTCCCATGAGACACTGTCACTGATGCTACTCTGAAGAATCACACAGGAGACAAGACAGGGGTTTAATCCCTGAATCAGGAATATACCCTGGAGAAGGAAATGGCAACCCTTTCCAGTATTCTTGCCTGGAGAATCCTGTGGACAGAAGAGCCTGGTGGGCTATAGTCCATGAGGTCAAAAAGAGTCAGACACGACTGAGCACACACACAGCACTCAATGTGTGGTTAATGGATCAGCATCATCGTCTGGAAGCTTGTTAGCAATGTATCTCAAACCCCACCTAGACCTCCTAAACTAGAAGCTGGGTTTAGCTAGATCTTCAGATGATCTGTGTGTACTATACATTAAAGGGTAAAAAGCTCTAAGAACCCAATGGACTTCCCTGCTTGTTCAAATGATAAAGAATCTGCCCACAGTGCAGAAGAACCCAAAGTCTGAAACCCACATTCAGTTTCAGTTCAGTTGCTCAGTCATGTCTGACTCTTTGCAACCCCATGGACTGCAGCATGCCGGGTCTCCCTGTCCATCACCAACTCCCAGAGCTTCCTCAAACTCATGTTCATCATGTCGGTGATGCCATCAAACCATCTCATCCTCTGTCATCCCCTTCTCCTCCTGCCATTAATCTTTCCCAGCATCAGAGTGTTTTCCAGTGAGTCAGTTCTTCGCATCAGATGGCCAAAGTATTGGAGTTTCAGCTTCATCATCAGTCCTTCCAATGAATAGTCACAACTGATTTTCTTTAGGATGGACTGGTTGGATCTCCTTACAGTCCACGGGACTCAAGCGTTTTCTCCAACACCACAGTTCACAAACATCAGTTCTCTGGCACTCAGCTTTCTTTATAGTCCAACTCTCACATCCATACATAACTACTGGAAAAACCATAGCTTTGACTAGACAGACCTTTGTTGGTAAAATAATGTCTCTGCTTTTTATTATGCTGTCTAGGTTGGTCATAGCTTTTCTTCCAAGGAGCAAAAGTCTTTTAATTTCATGGCTGCAGTCACCATCTGCAGTGATTTTGGAGCCCTCCAAAATAAAGTCTCTCACCATTTGCATTGTTTCCCCTTCTATTTCCCATGAAGTGATGGGACCAGATGCCATGATCTTAGGTTTCTGAATGTTGAGTTTTAAGCCAACTTTTTCACTCTCCTCTTTCGCTTTCATCAAGAGGCAGTTTAGTTCTTCACTTTCTGCCATAAGGGTGGTGTCATCTGCATATCTGAGGTTATTGATATTTCTCCCGGCAATCTTGATTCCAGCTTGTGCTTCATCGAGCCCAGCATTTTGCATGATGTACTCTGCATATAAGTTAAATAAGCAGGGTGACAATACACATCCTTGATGTACTCCTTTACTGATTTGGAACCAGTCTGTTGTTCCACGTCCAGTTCTAACTGTTGCTTGCTGATCTGCATACAGATTTCTCAGGAGGTAGGTAAAGTGGTCTCATATTCCCATCTCTTTAAGAATTTTCCCACAGTTTGTTGTGGTCTACGCAGTTAAAGGCTTTTGTATAGGGAATAAGGCAGAAGTATATATTTTTCTAGAACTCTCTTGCTTTTTTAATGATCCAATGGATGTTGGCAATTTGATCTCTGGTTCCTCTGCCTTTTCTAAATCCAGCTTGAACATCTAGAAGTTCACAGTTCATGTACTGTTGAAGCCTGGCTTGGAGAATTTTGAGCATTACTTTGCTAGTGTGTGAGATGAGTGCAATTGTGCAGTAGTTTGAGCATTCTTTGGCATTGCCTTTCTTTGGGACTGGAATGAAAACTGACCTTTTCCAGCCCTGTGGCCACTGCTGAGTTTTTCAGATTTGCTGGCATATTGAGTGCAACACTTTTACAGCATCATCTTTTAGGATTTGCGATAGCTCAACTGGAATTCCATCACCTCCACTAGCTTTGTTCTAGTGATGTTCCTAATGAGACACAGTCCCGCCCATCAACAGAAAATTGGATTAAAGATTTACTGAACATGGCCCCGCCCATCAGAGCAAGACCAGTTTCCTCCTCAGTCAGTCTCTCCCGTCAGGATGCTGCCATAAGCATCTTATCCCTATCCATCAGAGGGCAGACAGAATGAAAACCACAATCACAGGAAAACTAACCAAACTGATCAATGGACCACAGCCTTTTCTAGCTCAATGAAATTATGAGCCATGGCGTGTAGGGCTACCCAAGACAGACGGGTCATGGCACAGAGTTCTGACAAAGTGTGGTCCACTGGAGAAGGGAATGGCAAACCACTTCAGTATTCTTGCCTTGAGAACCCCATGAACTGTATGAAAAGGCAAAAAGATAGGACACTGAAAGATGAACTCCCCAAGTTGGTAGGTGCCCAATATGCTACTGGAGATCAGTGGAGAAATAACTCCAGAAAGAATGAAGAGATGGAGCCAAAGCAAGAACAACACCCAGCTGTGGATCTGATGGGTGATGGAAGTAAAGTCTGATGCTGTAAGGAGCAATACTGCATAGGAATCTGAAATGTAGGTACATCAATCAAGGCAAATTGGAAGTGGTCAAACGGGAGATGGCAAGAGTGAACATCAACATTTTAGGAATCAGTGAACTAAAATGGACTGCTGCTGCTAAGTCACTTTAGTCGTGTCTGACTCTGTGTGACCCCATAGACGGCAGCCTTCTAAAATGGACTAGAATGGGTGAATTTAACTCAGATGACTGTTATATCTACTACTGTGGGCAAGAATCCCTTAGAAGAGATGGAATAGCCATTATAGTCAACAAAAGAGTCCAAAATGCGGTACTTGGATGCAATCTGAAAATTGACAGAATGATCTCTGTTCATTTCCAAGGAAAACCATTCAACATCACAGTAATCCAAGTCAATGCCCCCACCAGTAATGCTGAAGAAGCTGAAGTTGAACAATTCTATGAAGACCTACAAGACCTTCTAGAACTAACACCCAAAAAAGATGTCCTCTTCATTATAGGGGACTGGAGTGCAAAAGTAGAAAGTCAAGAGCTACCTGAAGTAACAGGCAAATTTGGCCTTGGAGTACAGAATGAAGCAGGGCAAAGGCTAATAGAGTTTTGCCAAGAGAATGCACTGGTCATAGCAAACACCCTCTTCTATCAACACAAGAGAAGACTCTACACATGGACATCACCAGATGGTTAATACAGTAATCAGATTGATTATATTCTTTGCAACCAAAGATGGAGAAGCTCTATACAGTCAGCAAAAATAAGACTGGGAGCTGACTGTGTTTCAGATCATGAACTCCCTATTGCCAAATTCAGACTTAAATTGAAGAAAGTAGGGAAAACCACTAGACCATTCAGGTATGACCTAAATCAAATCCCTTATGATTATACTGTGCAAGTGAGAAATAGATTCAAGGGATTAGATCTGATAGACAGAGTGCCTGAAGAACTATGGACGGAGGTTCGTGACATTGTATAGGAGGTAGTTAGTAATCAAGACCATCCCCAAGAAAAAGAAATGTAAAATAGTTGTCTGAGGAGGCCTTACAAATAGCTGAGAAAAGAAGAGAGGCTAAAGGCAAAGGAGAAAAGGAAAGATATAAGCATCTGGTGCAGAGTTCCAAAGAATAGCAAGGAGAGATAAGAAAGCCTTCTTCAGCTATCAATGCAAAGAAATAGAGGAAAACAATAGAATGGGAAAGACTAGAGATCTTGTCAAGAAAATTAGAGACACCAAGGGAACATTTCATGCAAAGATGGGCTCGATAAAGGACAGAAGTGGTATGGACCTAACAGAAGCAGAAGATATTAAGAAGAGGTGGCAAGCATACACAGAAGAACTATACAAAAAATATCTTAATGACCCAGATAACCACGATGGAACCCATATTGCCTGCACCTAAATCCAGTCCCCTCAAGGTGTTGCCATCTTTGGTGAATTAGCATCTCTTTACCTCAGTTTTCACATCTGTAGGATGGGGATGATGAAGATGGCCCTTGCTTCATAAAGGACTAGGTTATAAAGCACTTGGAACAGTACCTCGCGTATTGCAAGCCCTCATTAAATGTGATTGTTCTTATTTGAGTGTTTGCAGCTTTCAAACCTCAAAGAAGATCTTGTGGAAGGGCTTGAATATCCATCAGATGTACTTCTTGAAATCACCACAAACTTACACATTTATGAATTTAATCTCAGCGTACTTGGAGAGCTGGGCCTTTCTTATTGTTCAGTTGCTTAGCCATGTCTGAATGTTTGTCACCCCATGGACTGCGGCACACCAGGCTCCTCTTCTCCACTGGGGCTTAGGAGAGGTTTAATGCTTGCTTGAGACTTCCCATGTGGCTCAGTGGTAAACAATCCATCTGCCAATGCAGGAAATGCAAGAGATGTGAGTTTCATCCCCGGGTCGGGAAGATCTCCTGAAGGAGGAAATGGCAACCCACTCCAGTATTCTTGCTTGGAAAATCCCATGGACAGGGAAGCCTGGCAGGCTGCAGTCCATGGGGTCACAAAGAGCCAGAAACAACTGAGTGATTGAGCTTACATGCAGCAATACTTGCTTGAGTAGACACATCTGGTAAAACCAGGGGATGGACCTAAGTTCAATTATGCCTGACTCTTTGGTGTTAAACACATTACTCATCTAAGGGTATGGTTAGATTGTACCACACAGGAAAGGAATGATCTGAATAAGAAAGAGTCTTAATTTTGGACTAAATAGACTGAATAAGGTAGCAGAATGAGTATGATTTAGGGGCTGTATTTTTTTTTCTTTTTTAATTTAATTTAATTTTTTAACTTTACAATATTGTATTGGTTTTGCCATATATCAAAATGAATCCGCCACAGGTATACATGTGTTCCCCATCCTGAACCCTCCTCCATCCTCCCTCCCCATACCATCCCTCTAGGTCTTTGCTGTATTTTTAAACTCACTTTATAAATTGTGATGTGTGTGTGTGTATGTGTGTGTGTGCACTCAGTCATGGTTGACTCTTTGTGACCCCTTGGGTGGTAGCCCACCAGGCTCCTCTGTCCATGGGATTCTCCAGGCAAGAATACTGGAGTGGGTTGTATTCTCTTCTCCAGGGGATCTTCCCAAACCAGGGATTGAACCCACATCTCCCTAGGTCTCCTGCATTGCAGATTCTTTTACCACTGCGCTATCGGGAAGAAAAAAATGTGATAATTAAATAGAAAACTCTAACCGAAGCTTGTCTAGTTGTCAAGAAAAGCAAGCCCTCCAACTCTGTGTTGAATGCAGTATGATGGCCTGGTCCCTGTGCCAGTCTGAGGCAGAGGCTAACTTGGCAGCAACAGCAGTTTATAAAGATGCTACCCATTGTCTCCTGTTGGGACTCTTCACCCAGCTTTGGGGAAGGTATTCATGGCACTGGACAGCTGTTAATACATGTGTTGATGCCATCTCTGGGCAAAAACCAAAGTGGTCTAGGCCAGACTTTATAATCCAGACATGAAACCATCTCAGCTCTGCATTAGACACAGGAGCCCCGAGCTACAGGCAGGAGACAGAGTGGGCAATGTGTGTGTACGAATGTGGACGTTGGCTTAGAGAATCAGCTTTGAGTCCTGAAACTCCGCAAATGTTAACTGTTGGGTGTCTTTTCATTGTTATTCTGATCTTGATGCAGTTACTCATTAATTCTGAGAACTTGAGCACATCCTTCTTGGCTTTGGAGATTCAGTTTCTTCACCTGGAACTTGGATGTGATGATATTCATTTCCAAGAATTGCCTTGAGGAAAAGATACGGGAGGTGATGATGTCATTGTAGCTCAGAGAGACGCGGGGGCGGGCCTGGCTTGGGGGCACCGCACCCTGCACTTATTTACTCAGCTGTGCTCGGTCTTAGTTGTGGCACGTGGGATCTACTTCCCTGACCAGGGATCAAACCTGGGCCCCCTACATTGGGTGCGAGGAGTGTTTCCCTGGACCACCAGGGAAGTCCCTGTGACCTGCAGTTAGAAGAGCCCCACTCTTGGTTTAATAGTCTGCTGTTGCCATCTTGACATTGTTAATAATTTTTGACAGAGGTCCCCACATTTTCCCTTTGCATTGGGCACTGCCAAGTAGGTAGCTGCCTCTGCCTTTGACAGTCCCCTGGTCTATCTCTGCCCCAGTCCTAAGAGAAGAAGGATGCTGGCCTGAAGGGACTGACCAGAGAGGAGCTCTTCCTGGTTGGGTGACCCTGTTTCCATGTCCAGAGTCCAAAGGCGTGATGATCCTCCCATTTGTCCTTTTTAGAAACCCAGATGCATCCTTCCTCACCCCTGCACCTTGGCTCACACTGTCCTCTTTGCCAAGCATACCTTTTCCCTGCCTGTCTGTCAAAATCAGATTCCTGGTCCTTCAAATCTCTTGTTCTTTATGAGATCAAGACCCTCCAAGCTTGAGAGCAGGTGATATGCTAGCATGGCCCGAGAGACATCTGGGGATCCAGACTTCCTTCAACATGAGAGCAACTGCATCTTATGTTCACGCAGCCAGGAGTGCCCAGGAACTAGCCCTGACCCCAGCCAGCCTCGGGTCACACCCGGTTCTGCCCCTTCAGTGACTCTGGGAAGCGTTTCACACATACTCCATCCCTTAGTCTCTTCATCTGTAAAAAGTAAATGATCCTAAAAGTACCCGTATTTGTAGGTTACTTATGAAGAGAAAACGAATCAATGAAAATAAAGCCCCTGAAGCAATACCTGCCTACGTGCACAGGAGGCCTGCTCTGGATATTCTAGAATTACCATGCTCTTCCACTCTGCATAACCTGATTAAGTCAGAGATCTTTAGAGTCAATCAGAACCAGTTTGCAGCTCTCCTGGGAACATGCCTGGGAGCTTCCCGGGCTCAGATGATAAAGAATCTGCCTGCCATGCAGAGGATCTGGGTTCCATCCCTGAATCGGGAAGATCCTTTGGAGAAGGGAATGGCTACCCACTCCAGCATTCTTGCCTGGAGAATTCCTTGGACAGAGGAGCCTGGTGAGCTACAGTCCATGGGGTTGCAAAGAGTCAGACACAACTGAGCGACTAATACTTTCACTGGGAATGTGCTAGCTGTACAAACTGAAGCATAAACTGTTATATCCTATCTCATACCCTCAGTCATAGGATTCAAGAAGTAAGACCTGCCATCAGCACGAAGTAGTCCAATGTAATAGAAGGAAGGTGGGTTTTAGTCTTAGAAACCAGTGCTTGAGTACCATCTCTTATACTTATTAGCTATGTGAGGTTCCAAGTTATGAAAACTCTGAACTTTATTTTCTCTTTAAAAATGAGGATAACAGTACCATTTAAAGAGATGTCTGTGTGTGCTCACTCACGTCTGACTCTTTGCTACGCTATGGACTATAGCCCGCCAGGTTCCTCTCTCCATGGATTTTTCCAGGCAAGAATACCGAGTTGAGTTGACATTTCCTACTCCAGGGGATCTTCCTGACCTAGGGATCAAACCCAATTCTCCTGCACTGGGAGGCATATTCTTTACTGTCTGAGCCAGCAGGGAAGCCCATTTAAGAGATGCTCGCCCACTGCGGGGGTGGGACAATATGAGAGAATAGCATTGAAACATGTATATCCATATGTAAAATAGATGACCAATGCAAGTTCGATGCATGAAGCAGGGCACTCAAAGCTGGTGCTCTGGGCCAACCCAGAGGGATGGGGTGGAGAGGGAGGTGGGAGGGGGGTTCAGCATGGGGGGGACACAGGTACACCCATGGCTGATTCATGTCAATGTATGGCAAAAACCACCACAATACTGTAAAGTAATTAGCCTCCAATTAAAA
The DNA here is from genome assembly GCF_027580195.1 of Bos mutus. NCBI lineage: Eukaryota > Metazoa > Chordata > Mammalia > Artiodactyla > Bovidae > Bos > Bos mutus. Next base: position 18,346,761 of record NC_091641.1, on the reverse strand, counting down.
TAAATAAATTAATTCTTAAAAAATAAAGAGATGCTCTCCCACTGAAGAACACGAGCTGCAGAAGAGTAGAGAGTTGCCTGCTTTTTGTTCATTGCTGCCTCCCTTTGGGCCATGGCTTGTGCACAGGAAACGCAGAGTAAATATTTGTGAAGGAAAGGACTGTTGAGAGAGTGAAGTAATATGTTTTCTGCAAAGTGCCAAGCATGGAGATGGGCACCTACACTGCAGACTCGGGAAGGCGACAGCTGTGGATATTATGAAGGCAGGTGGGTGGGAATACTGAGGGTCCAGCCAAGAGCTCCATTTGGAGCAGGACTGCCAGTCCCTGCTCCCTGCCCAGGTTTGCTGCTGGAATGGAGCAGAGGGATCTGATGCTGAGATGAGGGGCCGAGGAACTGAAGTACACACCCAGGCACATGGACCTCCCAGTAGAACCAGGGACAGGAGATGCGACAGATATCTACAGATATCTTGGCAGCTCCCAGCCATGCAGCAGTAGGGGCAGTTCCAGCCCGACCCCCTCAGGCAGAGATGTCTCATTCATTTCTATCAGAAAAGGCTTAGAATTACCTATTCTGATAGAAATGAATGAATCGTGGTCGAACTTCACTTACACAAGGAAGCTTGTATTCCAGCCAGGCAGGGAGCTGGGGAAGGCTTACTCCAATAACAGGCTGTACACAGGCAAACACTGATTATCATGACATCATTTCAGCTAGGCTAGTGTTAGATCCCCAGCAAGTAGAGAGAAGCAAATTGGTCCTGAATTTAAAAAAAAAAAAAAAAAAGGCAGGAAGAGTAATCATTTACAAAGCACGTCAATAGTGGACTCTTGGTCGAATCCACCAGCAGCACAGGTGGATAGAGTGAGAAGTGGTTTGAACCTTGACTTGCTTTCTGACCCAAAGGAGCCTCATCATAAATTGGGAAAAAGTGGCTTGAGCTCTTGTAAAGGTGTTCTCTTTACATTCCCTGGAGGGTGTATATGAGGTGGTCGTGGTGTTCAGTCACTGACTCTTTGCAACCCCATGGACTGCAGCACACCAGGCTTCCCAGTCCTTTGCTAGCTCCCTGAGTTTGCTCACACTCGTACCTATTGAGTCAATGATGCCATCCAACCATTTCATCCTCTGTTGTCCCCTCCTCCACTTGCTCTCCATCTTTCCCAGCATCAGGGTCTTTTCCAGTGAGTCTGCTTTTCACATCTGGTGGCCAAAATTTTGGAGCTTCAGCTTCAGCTTCAGCATCATTCCTTCCAATTAATATTCAGGGGTGATTTCCTTTAGGATTGATTTGTTTGATCTTCTTGCAGTCCAAGGGACTCTCAAGGGTTTCTCCAGCACCACAGTTCAAAAGCATCAGTTCTTCAGCACTCAGCCTTCTTTATGGTCCAACTCTCGCATCCATATAGGAGATGAGACCTGCTCATTAGGAGCTTGGAGAGAAGCTGCGAAGTCTAATGGAAAGAACACTGGCTTGGAGTTTGAAGCATGCTCCTTGGCATATAGGCTGGGCGATCGACCCCAGGCTCTCTGAGCCTCCACTCCCTCACCTCTAAAGAAAGCTGGCGAGAATCCCGGACAAAGACAGGAGAAGGGGCTGGTAAGATAACGCTGCATACTGTCTTGCTTAATAAATATTCTCCCATCTTTGGCCCCACTGTCCAGAGTCCCAGGCTCCACAGTCAGATTTCTGCTCTGGGTGATCCCAGAAAAGACAGGGAGAGCTGCAGTAGATGACGGAGTCTCACCTTTTTGTCTCCTCCCCAGGATCTTTCTGGAGTCCCTGCTGTCTGACTCTGGCTTCCACAGTTTCCAGGGAAGAGGGCAGCGTGAGGGAGGGACTGGCTGGAGGTCGTGATATGGATATCATGATATCAGGGGCAGGACTCTGCTGGGTGTTAAATGCAGATAGCCAGCCGCCAGGCAGCATTTAAGTCTGATGTATGCATGGAATGCCCAAATGACCCCTTCAGCATCCTCAACTAAGCTGCATCGCTGCTCCATACATTCATCATCATCTACAGAGTCGTTTGACACCCATTTTTTGTACCGGACTTCGGCTGGTCCAAGAACACAAGAGGGATAAGTTGTAGATCCGGCTCTCATTCTATGGGTCATACAGGAACAGACTAAATCAGTTTTTTTTCTTGCCAATCCCCTCGATAATATCCCCAGGTTAACTTGTTCTCCATCCTGAATGCCTCCAAGGTGTTCTACGTCCTGGATCCCTATCCACAAGACATAATCTAACTTGTCCGCTTCGGCCCTGATACGTAATCCCCAAACTGGTGATGCTCCTTGAGGTGGGGGATGAAGGGACTCTCCATTAGGAGAAGCAATTTAAGAAAAAAAAAAAAAAAAGCAGAATTAGGCTTATCATCTGGCCAGATCTCTTAAGCCATTCCTATGCGAGACATTGTTATAATTGTTCCATGGAAAGTAGTTAACAAAGTCAAATTGCCATCCCCAGAAGCTAGCCATGGTGATGATAAGGTTGAATTAAGTCGGAACAAGTCATGAGTGGGTACCTTTTCAAAGGAAGGAAAACCAACAGCATCCATGTAACATGGAAAGAAAGAGTTTTCAGAGTAAACACAGAGGGGGCAGTTACCAAGTTGGTCTCTGTCTTCTTTCCTCACTTTTCCTTATCCATGTCTTTAGCTATGTACACAGACTGGCTAGTTAATATCTCCAACCCAGACACATCCTCAGTATTCCATATTTGTGTATCCAACTACCTGTTAACACTTCCTCTTAGGAGTTTCAGAATATTCCAAATCTGCTCCTCACAAATCCCTTCCTCAAGTCTGATTCTCTTTCAGAGGTTTCCCTCTGTTGGTGACGTCACCCGCATCCATTCAGTTGCACAAAATACAAGCTTGGGTCGTTTGCAGCATCTCTTTCTGCCTCAGTATCCCATATACAATTCATCACCAGCCTGTTGATTTTAGTTCCTAAAAGTATCTTGAGTCACTTTACTTCTCTTACTCCTGCCAGTACTTTAGTCCAAACTGCCATCTTCTTTCCTCAAAACTCTCAACAGTCTCCCAACTGGTCTTGTTGGATGTCAACTCTTCCTCGAGTGAGTCTCAGGGATGTTCCACAGTGCACACCTGACTCCATCATCTTGCCATTGACCTTGTCCTTATGTGCTTAGTTACTCAGTCGTGTCCAACTCTTTGCAACCCCATGGACTGTGGCCTGTTAGGCTCCTCTGTCCATGGGGATTCTCCAGGCAAGAATGCTGGGATGGGTTGCCCTGCCCTCTTCTAGGGGATCTTCCCAACCTAGGGATCAAGCCCAGGTCTCCCACATTGCAGGGAGATTCTACCATCTGAGCCACCAAGGAAGCCCAAGAATACTAGACTGGGTAGCCTATCCCTTTTCCAGGGGATCTCCCTGACCCAGGAATCAAACCAGGGTCTTCTGCATTGTAGGTGGATTCTTTACCAGCTGAGCTACCAGGGACTGGTACTCATCAGTGGTATCTCCTATGTCAGATGACAAAGATGAAGCTCTGGAGATGGAGGCAAAGTCAACAACCACCCCTCCACCCCACCCCACCTCCCATTCCACTGAGCATGGGAACTGAGATTGGAGGAAGGGTCTTTTCTCAGGGTCAAATACAGAGCTTTTACTGGTCTTGGGGGAAGTCGATACTGGCCAGGTAAAGACGACAGACAGTCCCCCTGAGGCAGTCCCTCAGGGAGAATTTCTCAAAGGGATAACTTCATAAGTGGTACATAAATTCATGACCCTATACAGGTGGACTGAAGTACTGATTACAGCAAGAGACTGAGCAACCTGGAAGGTTTAGGGAAAAGCTTCAGCTAAATGGAATCAAAGCCTGTCTTCCCAGTTCATGGCAGCCCCATTAAGAGCACCGTAGCTAGTGAGGCTGAGGCATCTAACACATGGCCTGTTGCTAAAGCATTTCAGTTTGTGCAGCTAAACAGGACAGGGGAGGCTGGGGCTGACAGGAGTCTGGCATGGCTGGGTCACGCTGAACCTCTGTTGGCTTCTCTCTGCTCAAAAACCATCTGTTCCACAATGTTTTCTAGAATTGAACTGGGGTTTGATGTTACGCTGCCCAATCTGTAGGTCCTGGGAGGCAGCCTTGTGTTCTTAGGTCTTGTCTGAAAATGAGCTCATTAGCCCGTTGTTAATCTCCTGGCATCTTTCTCACCTGTATGTTTCTTCTTTCTTTCTTGAGGTTCAACTTGTACTTCGTCGTGAACGCCTCTTTATGGCACCGATTAAAGTGCTGCTGGAGATAGGAAAGCCAGACATACTTTCTTCCCTTCCCATCCGACGTCCGTGTTTCTCCAGAAACATTGAAAATAAAACCAAAAACCACCACCAACAAAAAAAGCCCAGGCCCCCTCTCTGTTTGTGCTCAGTCGCTCAGTTGTGACCGACTCTCTGCACCCCCATGGACTGTAGCGTGCCAGGCTCCTCTGTCCATGGAATTTTCCAGGCAAGAATACTGGAGTGGGTTGCCATTTCCTTCTCCAACCTCTCTGTTTAAAAGCCTGCAATTTTTGATGGGCTAAAGTTTACCAACTGTCATGTGACACATGACATTCTTTTTTCAAAAATATTTTTTTATTTACTTATTTGGCTGTGTTGGGTCTTAGTTGCGGCACGCAGCATCTTTCAATGCAGTTCACACATTCTCTAGTTGTGGCACGAGGGCTTAGTTTCTTGGCAGCATGTGGGATTTTAGTTCCACAGCCAGGGATCAAACGCAGATCCCCTGCCTTGCAGGGCGGGGTTTTAACCACTGGACCACCAGGGAAGTCTTAACACATGAAATTCTTTGTAACATGACCTGCATCTTGTAGGGTGCCTTGGTCACAGGCACCATACTTACCTCTTGAACCATACAAGCCTTAAAAAGAATGCACTGGGGCAACCTCACGGAATGGAAGGCATAGCTGAACAAAGAGTCCTAAGAAAGGACTGGAACCAGAGCATCTCCAATATTTCAGAGAATAGCAGTTAAGACATAGTCTCTGCAAGAACCAGTGGATAGCACAAACCAGCACCGTAACTTTTCCTTCAGCCCCTCCAGTCACAATTCAAATTCCTAGGAACTCCCCTTGCACTGGGTGACTTCTTAGTAGGGTTAACAATCGAAGGATCCTGTGTCCCTTGGGTATAAAGAGCCGTGACCTAAGCTTCACCATCTTGATTAAGATGCCCATGCAAGAAGCATCCTTGCCCTGGGTCCTGTACCCCCTCAGTGGAGAGGTCTCCACTTTAGCCCTTCTGCCACTGCATGTCTTCCCATGGGATAAGAAGACCATGGGGCAATGGTGCTTGCTCACCACAGCCTGCACTTTCCTCCTGGATCATTCTCTTGGTAACAGAGAGCCTGGATTTCCCTTGCCCAAGTTGTCTCTTCCCTGGATCTGTCTTCCTGAGGACACATTGCATACCAAAGCCAGAGGGAATGTAAAGCCAGTTGTGTACCAATTGTTAATGTGCAGGTTGCAACATGCCCACACATGTGCAAAAAGCCACTACAGCTCAGGGCTGGGGGCGGGGGGTGAGGGTGGGGGTTCGGGCACAGAGCTGGCAAGAGGAAGAAAATTGGGGGGCAGACTGAGGGCAGGGATCCAGGAGCCATAAGCCAGGCACCAGCTGTCCTCATGCTGTCATATTTTGGCAAGGAAGCCTGAGAAGTTAGAGGATTCTAAATGTGAACTTGGTCTTCCAGGTCATCATGAAGTCATCAAGAAGAGTGCACAGTTTATAGGACACCGTAATGTGCTGTGCTTAGTCTCTCAGTCGTGTCCAACTCTTTGCGACCCCATGGACTGTAGCCCACCTGGCTCCTCTGTCCATGTGGATCCTCCAGGCAGAAATGCTGGAGTGGGCTGCCTTGAGATTGCTCTAAAATTTTCAAAGGCCTTGGCATACGGTATAGAGGTCCTGGTTTGTACTCTTACCCTGGGTTCTGCAATGTCACGGGCAGATTTGTTGAAGAGGATTAGGGATCTGATACCTAAGGTAAAGAATCTGCCTGCCAGTGCAGGAGACATAAACGACACAGGTTTGATTCCTGGGGGAGGAAGATCCCCTGGAGGGGGATATGGAAACCCACTCCAGTATTCTTGCCGGGGAAATCCCATGGACAAAGGAGCCTGGAAGGCTACAGTCCATAGGGTCGCAAAGAATAAGACATGACTAAAGCAACTTAGCACACGTGCACACACCTAAGAAAGAGGCACCAACAATAACCACAGGCTGCTGAGATCCTCTTTCGCACACTTGTATCGAATGATCCAGTCCCTGCAGACCCAGTTGTCCAGACCCTTAGCAGCTCCTACAAATATAGGACCTTCCCAAAGGGTCTCTCTACTTCTACTCTTGCCCCTGGAGTCTTCTCAGCAGAGCAGCCAGAGGAATCTTTAAAACGTGTAACAGATCAAGCCACTGCTCTGTTCAAAAGCCTCCAGGGACCCCCATCATTCAGGAAGAATCCAAAGTCCTTTTCATATTTCACAAAGCTTTACATGACCTGTCCCAGCGTCTGTCTGCCCTCTGACCCCCAGTCCTCTTGCAGGTCTGCCCCAGCGTGCTGTTCTCATTGTCGCTGGGACTCAAGCTCAGCTCTGCATCAGGTCCTCTGCACCTGATGTTCTAATGTCTGGAATGTTCTTCCCCTAATTGTCTCCATAGCTAGTTCTCCCAGCTCCTTCAGCTCTCTGTATATGGTGCCTCCCTCCCAGCACAGCCACAGTTAGGTAACCCTAACTGATTTGGGGGACCCCATTTCTACACCAGCACTTCCCATCGCCTTTCTCTCCAGATAGCACTCACGATCACACTCTGCATTTTACTTGTTTGATTCTATCTTGGCTGTCCGTCTTCAGTTCAGTTGGTTAGTTGTGTCTGACTCTTTGCGACCCCATGGACTGCAGCACACCAGGCTTCCCTGTCCATCACCGACTCCCAGAGCCTACTCTAACTCAGGTCCATCACATCTGTGATGCCATCCAACCATCTCATCCTCTGTCATCCCCTACTTCTGCCTTCAATCTTTCCCAGCATCAGGGTCTTTTCCAATGTGTTGATTCTTCACATCACGTGGCCAAAGTATTGGAGCTTCAGCTTCAGCATCAGTCCTTCCAATGATTATTCAGGACTGATTTCCTTTAGAATTGATTTGTTGGATCTCCTTGCAGTCCAGGGTACTCTCAAGAGTCTTCTCCAACACCACAGTTCAAAAGCATCAATTCTTTGGCACTCAGCTTTCTTCACAGTCCAACTCTCACATCCATACATGACTGGAAAAACCATAGCCTTGACTAGATGGACCTTTGTTGGCAAAGTAATGTCTCTGCTTTTGAATATGCTATCTATGTTGGTCATAACTTTTCTTTGAAGGAGTAAGCGTCTTTTCATTTAATGGCTGCAATCACCATCTGCAGTGATTTTGGAGCCCCCCAAAATAAGGTCTGACACTGTTTCCACTGTGTCCCCATCTGTTTCCCATAGATGAGAAGTGGATGAGAAGTGATGAGACTGCATGTCATGATCTTAGTTTTCTGAATGTTGAGTTTTAAGCCAACTTTTTCACTGTCCTCTTTCACTTTCATCAAGAGGCTCTTTAGTTCTTTGCTTTCTGCCATAAGGGTGGTGTCATCTGCATATCAGAGGTTATTAATATTTCTCCTGGTAATCTTGATTCCAGCTTGTGCTTCATCCAGCCCAGCATTTTGCATAATGTACTCTGCATATAAATTAAATAAGCAGGGTGACAATACACATCATTGATGTACTCCTTTCCTGATTTGGAACCAGTCTGTTGTTCTGTGCCTATTTCTAACTGTTGCTTCTTGACCTGCATACAAATTTCTCAGGAGGCAGGTAAGGTGGTCTGGTATTCCCATCTGTTGAAGAATTGTTCATAGTTTATTGTGATCCACACAGTCAAAGGCTTTGGCATAGTCAATAAAGAAAAAGTAGATGTTTTTCTGGAACTCTCTTGCTTTTTTGATGATCCAGTAGATGTTGGCAATTTGATTTCTGGCTCCTCTGCCTTTTCTACCTCCAGCTTGATCATCTGGAAGTTCACGGTTCATGTACTGTTGAAGCCTGGCTTGGAAAATTTTGAGCATTACTTTGCTAGTGTGTGAGATAAGTGCAATTGTGTGGTAGTTTGAACATTTGTTAGCATTGCCTTTCTTTGGGATTGGAATGAAAAGTGACCTTTTCCAGTCCCATGGGCACTGCTGAATTTGCCAGATTTGCTGGCATATTGAGTGCAGCACTTTCACAGCATCATCTTTTAGGATTTGCGATAGCTCAACTGGAATTCCATCACCTCCACTAGCTTTGTTCGTAGTGATGCTTCCTAAGGTCCACTTGACTTTGCAAATGTCTAGACAGACTAATGTCTAGACTGACTAAAACAGAAGCAACATGAAACCAGGGACCTTTTTTTTTTCCCCCACTGTATATCCAGCACCAAAATGTTCTAGAGCTCAGAGGAGATACTGCAGATGTATTTTGAGTGAATAAATGAACGAATGAATGGGAATGTTTATGTCCGTGGCCCAGAGCTCCTGCTCACGGTCCTCTGTCTGCCTGGGATGCCTACCATCAACTTCTCACATGGCTCATCCTTCAAAACCTAACTCAGTGTTATCTGACTCTGTGGCATCTCTGCTTCCCCAGCCACCCCATCAGAATTTATTTTTGGTAGCACCATCATACTTTACACACACTTCTATTATAATGCTTGCCATATTGAATTATTGTCCTGTTTTTTATTTTTAAAATGTATATAAGAAGTACATGAATACATTCATTCACATTATTAAATATTCAAACAATATAGGTAAAGTGAAAGATCTTCTCTGTCCTACTCTAAATCTACCTTTCTTTCCCAGAAGGAATCTTGTCTGGGAATTTACATATGCACAAGAGGATAAAAATGTTAAGTCTTGTTTTGTGTATAGGTATGTGTGCTTTATTATAGGTGGGTTTTGGCATTTTCTATTCTTTGCAAAGTCACCATAAAATACTTTGGGTGACTGTCTGTTTTAAACCTGTATGCATTCCTCATTAAAAAAAAAAAAACTCAATAAATTATATAGAGTGATGACTTAGCTAGCCATTCCCCATCTTATGGGATATTTGGATGGTTTCTATTGTAACCACGCCACAGTGAATGTACTCATGCAAGTGCATATGTATTCCTACAGACGAGACTCCTAGAAGAGAAATAGAGGATTTGAAAAGAAGATAGATATTAACTTGATTCTTCACCCTCTGAAAAGTCTATAAAGTTACACTTCCATGAAAGCAGACTATTTGCCGTATTTTTAATATTTGCATGTATCCTGGGAGAAAATGTCTCACGTTTTATATCTCATTTCCCTGATTATTACCGAGGTTGAACTTGTTTGTGTATATTTATTGGAATTGAGTTTCTCTTCTTTTGTGACTTGTCTGCCCATATTCTTTGCCTGTTTTTCTTTCCTGTTATGGCCAATGTCTTTTTATGTGTGTGTTTGGCTCACTTGGCTGTGAGCTCCTTCAAAAGGTCATCACGATGTCTTACTTATCTCGATTTCCCCTTCCCAAACACACAGCTAGTGCTTAACGAATGCACACAGAATTGCATTATTAAAGCCCTAGGCATCACCCTCCATCACAGTTGTCATCATTACCATCACTTTCATCATCACCACTATTTATGTAGATTTCCTAGGTGCTAAGCTGTGTCTTGGAGAAGGCAATGGCACCCCACTCCAGTACTCTTGCCTGGAAAATCCATGGCCAGAGGAGCCTGGTAGGCTGCAGTCCATGTGGTCGCTAAGCGTCGGACACGACTGAGCGACTTCACTTTCACTTTTCACTTTCATGCATTGGAGAAGGAAATGGCAACCGACTCCAGTGTTCTTGCCTGGAGAATCACAGGGGTGGGGAATCCTGGTGGGCTGCCGTCTATGGGGTCGCACAGAGTCGGACACAACTGAAGCGACTTAGCAGCAGCAGCAGCAAGCTGTGTCTTGGGAGCTATGCATTCCTTGTCTCTAATCTTCATAACACTTCGGCCAACCAACTGATCATTGATACCTCTTTTTTATAGACAAGGCAACTGAGACACACACATTACATAGGCTACCCAAAGACACTCAGCTGTGGGGAGGTGGGACTATGGAGCAAATTCTTTTCAACCTGTTTACAAACCATGTGCAGTCTCCTTTTATAACAGTGATCCTCATCCTGTCTGTGCATTGAATCATCTGAACCACCTTCTAAATAATATCTGTATCCAATTCCAATCCCAGGTGAGGTGATTCAGAATCTCTGGGAATAGGTCTGGGGAAGTGACATTAAAAAAAAATCTGTAAATGATTTTGATGCATAGAAATGATTGAAAAGCATTGATCTACCTTGGAGGAGAGTCACCTTTTTCGTAAAGGGCTAGATAGTAAATATTTTTGATTTTGTGAGCCATGTAGTCTCTGTGGCAACTACTCAAAGACAAAAATAAATGAACATGACTGTGGTCCAATTAAAAGCTTATTTGCCAAAGGGGCAGTCACATTTGGCCAGGAGGCGGTAGTTTGCTGACCCTTGCTCTATATCATAATAACTTCAAGGAGCCTGGAATTTAATATTGTCCCACTCAGACCACAACTTCTGATGCCACTGATGACCATGGTAATCCTCAAGGTCAAAGGCATACGAATCCTTCCCCCAAATCAAGCAATTCTGCCTTGGTACACTGAGACCTTTGTCTGAGAATCTACATTTCAACAAGCCACTGGGATGATTTGATGTGGGCAGCCTTTGTGGGTCCATACTGTAAGGATCCCAGATCTATTGAAGCGTGATGTTCCTGGCAAGTAGCAGAAGCTTGGCTGGAGAGGCAGAACTGGCTCTTCTTCACAAATCCTTTAAGATCATGGATAGACATTTGTGTGTCCCTGCCTGCCGTATGTTCCAGCATCCTGACTCCAAGGTTCTGGAACCTTTGATGCCCCAGCATCCAATCCTCCCAGTCTGAGCTGTTGGCAGAGAAGAAAGACATCCTTCTCCTTCTACTCTGAGATGAGTAAAAAAACCAAAGTCCTCTTCTATTTCAAAACATTGAAGAAGAACTGTTCAACCACCTACAGGATAAAACTGATGCTGGCATTTGTCAGGGTGTGTGTGTGTGTGTTTTAATAGTTCAGTGGTTAGAAAATGGAGCTTCAATTCTCCCATCATCAGCTTTAGAGCTATGTGGTGGGTGAATGCAATCATTTCTGTTTCCTGACCTCTTTAACATCCATTATTTCTCTGTTGTCCACATCTAATAGTCTCAGTCCTTTTAGTTGTTGATGGCTTGGCGATTACCCGGGCTGCTGCTTTAGGATTACATCCAAATGCATCTGAACAGTTGAATTTACTTACTGCTTCCCTCCTAAAAGCTTTTTAGCATGATCCAGCTGGGATGGCTTCATTGGGAGAACCATTATTTGCAACCCTCTTTTTCGGGAGGTGGAAAGATATTTCCCCAAAGATGAAAGTGAACTCTGTCCATGGCAGATCTACAATATTACTTTTTCGCCTCTCTTCTTTTTTACATTCCATTTTCACAATTTTCCTCAGGAATGACTCCTCTCCGGGGAAATAGGAATGTTTTAAATTGCACAATTGAGTCAAATCAATATTTAGAGTGGTTTGGACTTTTTAAGCCCTTAGCTGGATTTGGGCAGTCTCATTTTATACCATAAAATCCCCTTTTCCCAAGTAACCTATAATATTAATATTGAACAGTATTCACAGCTTTCTAACACTCCCCAATTTCACTTAGCTATCAGCTAAGCAAATAGTGCCCGAGAGTTAAAAATTGGCTATTCTTCTTCTAAGGCATGTGTACTTTGATGTTAAAATGGTATTGCTGTGTGTTCCTGTATACATATCTATCTGTGCATGTTGTAGCTTTCAACACTGTCATTAGACATAGAAACCACACCATGCAAACATCCTGCTCACACAGGTTTGTAAAACAGCCGTGACCAATGCATACCATGTAAAACACCTTTGTGGTAGCTTATACAAGGAAGGGTTCAAACAAAATTATGTAGAGGATTCTGAACTATTTCATGCAGGAAGATGGCACAGACGATAGTATTCAGAATGCCTCTTCTGGTAGAGTGTATTTGAGAGGCGATGTGTAATACTGGAAGGCTGACAATTCAAGGAGGCGCACCCCTGGGTTGAAATCCCAGCTGAAGAATCTGAAAAAGAATATAGATAGATAAGTAGGTAGATAGACATGGGCTTCCCTGGTGGCTCTGATGTTTAAGAATCTGCCTGCAATGCAGGAGACCCAGGTTCGATCACTGGGTTGGGAAGATCCCCTGGAAAAGGGGTGGCTGCCAACTCTAATATTCTTGCCTGGAGAATTCCATGGACAGAGGAGGTTGGTGGGCTACAGTCCATGGGGTCGCAGAAGAGTCAGACACAACTTTATGACTAAACAACAACATGTATAGATAGAAAAAATTGAATCACTGTGCTATGCACTTGAAACTAACACAGCATTGTGAGTCAACTGTACTTCAGTAAAATTTTTAAAAAATCAAAAAGAGCTTGGAAAGCAAAAAATAAACAAATAATGTATAAAAATCACCAAAAACTTAAATAAATAAATCCTAGCTGATGTGCTCTGGGATCCTGGGCCAGCTGCTTTCCTTCTCTGATGCTCAGTTACTTTGTTACATGATTGAAGTAAGAGAAGAATATTTTCCTCCTGGGGCTGGTTTGAGGAGTAGGAAGGTAACAGACACAGTTTCCTCATCTGAGGATTGTAACCACAATGTGGTGAGAAAAATGAAAGAAGATAGTCATCGTTACAACAGAACTCTGGGAATACACTACTCCCTGCCACACACACAGCAAATATGAATCTCTTTTATGAACTGCCTTGGTTACTAACACCCAGATCCCTGGTGGATCATATGGTAAAGAATCTGCCAGCAATGCAGGAGACTGGGGTTTGATCCCTGGGTTGAAAAGATCCCCTGGAGAAGGAAATGACAACCCATTCCAGTATTCTTGCCTGGAGAATCCCATGGACAGGGGAGCCTGGTGGGCTACAGTCCATGGAGTCACAAAGAGTTGGACATGACTGAGTGACTGAGCACGCGTAAGCTACTAACACTTCACTATTATTCAACTACCCCAGGTATAAAATTAGAAACTACACTTGAATTGTTTCATTCTCATCTGACCCCACCTCTTCTTCTTGCAGCCCCTCCCCAATGGTCACTTGATCACCACATTGTGCCAACTGACCTCCTTTAAGTAACTTACAAATTCTACCTCATTTTCATCCTCTCTATTACTGACTCAATCCTGGCCGTATTACTTTTTGCTTGGATTAATGCAAGAATCACTTAACCAATTTCACTGTCTTTAGTTTGGTTGCTCTCATGATCTGTTACTAGTTCTGATTTATAGATCAAGAAGTTGAGAGCAGAGAGATTCAATGAGTAGCCCCAATTCACACAGCTAGTCAGTAGTGTTACAAGAAATCCAACCCAAGCAGTCCGGCCCTAAGATCTCTGCTCCTCTCTGCCTCGGAGTCCTGGGCACAGTGTATTAGTTGGATGAAGAAACCCAGAAAGACTTCCTGCATCTGGTAATTGCACCCCAAGTGAGTCCTGTTTCTTTCTCACCAGATGTTCCATCAGAGCTGCTCTAATTGTTACATGGACTCTGCAGGGGCTCCAAGGAGCAACCAAGCCATTCCACAGGAAGAAAGCAAGAGGAGGAGGAAAGGCAGAAATCAACAAATGAGTTCTGGGGCAGGAGGGAGGAGAAGACCCTCAAGGCATCATCATATTCTATTCAGAGGCAGACCTGGACCACGTACAGAAAGGAGGAAGGCTGGACTGGAGATGGAGAAAGGAGTTTCAGAGCCATTTCAGCATTCTGCGATCCGAGATGCAGCCCAGTGGGTGGGGCTGGATATGGGAAACTTACAAATTGGGATGATGCTTGGAGGCTTCCCTGGTGGCTCAGTGGTGAAGAATCTGCCTGCAATGCCGGAGACACAAGTTCCATCCCTGGGTGGGGAAGATCCCCTGGAGGAGGGCGTGGCAATCCACTCCAGTATGCTTGCCTGGAGAATCCCATGAACAGAAGAGACTGGCAGGCTATAGTCTGTAAGATTGCAAAGAGTCAGACATGACTGAACACCCACACACACACATACACACAGGATAAATGGATTCTAGTGGGAGTGAGGGGCTGCTGGTTTGGAGCAAGATCCCAGGTAGACATGATGCTGTATGTAGCACCATAGGGACACATCATCCATGTCCCAGTGAAGCTGCAGGCAGGCGGAAGCAGCTGCTCCGGGCTTGCCCATGCTCCGTGGTCATCAGTGCTAGAGTGGCAGGAGAAACAAATGGAGGTACTTAAGTTCTGGGACAGGATTGCAGGCTGACCAGTCTATGGATCTCAGTGTTCTGCAAGGCTGACAGTGGTCTCCCCAACCATGATTTTTGCAAAATCACACTGACAGCTTGTGTGGATGTGTAATTTGTATATCAAGCTTCTCTAAAGGCTGTGGGTGTAGCGTTGAGGACACGTCGGTGAGAGCCTGACATATTATGATCCTGGCATTTGCTTGCTCAGGGTCTACCTTGGCATTTCTGAGCCGTGTCTAGAAGATGTCAGTAGCTGTTACGAGAGATGAAAAAGACGGCAGAGGGGTGGCATCATGGTCCAAAGAATCAGCCAAAAATGACCTCTTCCCTTTCTGAATTTTGTAAATGCGGCATCATATCGCACTGTCTTCAAAATTCATAATGCGTCTCAGCATTAAAGCTATGCAGTAAAGAATGTGGTTTTAGTTTAATTTAGCATATTCTTGTCCAAATTTCTTTGACCAGAGTACTGTTTTTACTCAGAAGAGCCAGTAGCATTGCAAGCATTGTCCACACCGCCCTGCCCCGAGATTCAGTTCAGAAAATACTGATTTAGTTGAGTGCAGAAGTAGAACAGTAGAACTTGCAGAATGATGGAAAGTGTAGACTGTCCCTGTTGGATTTTACCCCATTGCCAGGATCTTCCCGTACTGGATGGTGAGCTCTGCTAATGCAGGCTTTGTGTCTAACATTTCACCACGGTGCCCTCCTAAACCTGTGAATGTTGCTTTTGTGTGTCTTGCCCTTTTCTTCAGGAACAAAGAAGTTCATCTGTGAATTTTCCATCTCTTGCAACGTTTTCATCTTCTTTTGCATGTCATCTTCTTATGACATCCCGATGGTCCTCTCACATTAATGATTATATTTTTGTCCACCGAAGATGACCTGTTCCTTTACCACGCCTAATGCACATTTTAATTCTCTGATGTTATTCTTGTTTTCCATCCATTCTAGCTTATCTGAAACAGTGCTTTCCATTGAAGTTATTTGTTTTATAGGTTTTGCTTTATTTCTTATTTCATTGAGTGTATAGTTTTGAAACCTTAAAGACAGCATAACACATTTTTGCTTTCAGAAATTTTCTTTTGTTGCCTAGAGTATGTCTTCTTCATGGGAATTTTCTGCTGGTGCTCCATGAGTGTGAATGCTGCATCTTTGTTTCTGGCTGTATAAGTTTTGGCTGCACTTAGAAGATAGTTTTTCATGAAAAGACAAGAAGAGTTCTTTTTCAAGCCTGTTGTTTCCCCAGGTTATGCTGTGTGGATTCATTTGTATTTCCCACATGGTACTTCTGGTTGTTCTTAGATTTTCTCTGCTTTCAGTGATACCACCCTGAGCTGAATTTCTGACGTCTTGGAAGACTTTTAGCCAATGTGGTTTTTTAAGACTCAAGAGGAATTTTCTATCTATGCTTTAAGCAGAGAAATGTGTCTGTGTAGTATGTATACACACACACACATACATACATACACACATGCATAGTTTATTTAACAAATGTTGTTAAGTTGCTAAGTCGTGTCCAGCTCTTTGCAACCCAGTGGACTGTAGTACGCCAGGCTCCTCTATCCTTCACTGTCTCCCAGAATTTGTTCAAATTCGTGTCCATTGAATTGTGATGCTATCTAACAATCTCATCATCTGTTGTCCCCTTCTCCTTTTGTCTTCAGTCTTTCCCAACATCAGGTCTTTTCCATTGAGTTGGCTATTTGCATCAGGTGGCCAAAGTATTGGAGCTTCAGCTTCAGCATCAGTCCTTCCAATGAATATTCAGGGCTGATTTCCTTTAGGATTGACTGGTTTGATCTCTTTGCAGTCCAAGGGAATCTCAAGAGTCTTCTCCGGCACCACAATTCAAAAGCATCAGTTCTTCAGTTCTCAACCTTCTTTATGGTCCAACTCTCACATCCATACATGACTACTGGGAAAACCATGAAGGTAAAAGTGTTAGTCGCTCAGTCATGTCTGACTCTTTGAGACCCGATCCCCACCCCCAGACTATAGCCCACCAGGCTTCTCTGTGCATTGAATTCTCTAGGCAAGAATACTGAAGGGTAGCCATTCCCTTCTCCAGGAGATGTTCCTGACCCAGGGATCAAATCTGGGTCAGGCAGATTATTTATGCTATGGCTTCCCTGGTGTCTGAGGCACCAGGGAAGCCATAGCATTGACTATATGGACCTTTGTTGGCAAAATGATGTCTTTGCTTTTACACATTGCTTACTGGGGTGGTCGGTCAGTCAGTCAGTTCAGTTGCTCAGTCGTGTCCAACTCTTTGCAACCCCATGGACTGCAGCATGCCAGGCTACCCTGTCCATCACCAACTCCCAAACTCATGTCCATTGAGTTGGTGATGCCATCCAACCATCTCATCCTCTGCTGTCCCCTTCTCCTCCTGCCTTCAATCTTTCCCAGCATCAGGGTCTTTTCAAATGAGTCAGCTCTTCGCATCAGGTGGCCAAAATATTGGAGTTTCAGCTTCAACATCAGTCCTTCCAATGAACAGTAGAGTGGTACTGGGCACTATTTCAAAGCCTTTTACATTTATTTAATCTGCACAGTAACCCTATGAGGTTGATAATCTTATTATCCCCACTTGACAGATGAGAAAACTGAGTCAGTATAATTTACCCAAGACCATACAGTTATTAAGTATTTGAGCCAGAATTCAAAGCTGAAGAAAGGGGCTCTGGAGTCTGTGCTTTTAACTACCATGATATGCTTCCTTTTCATTCCTTTCTTGAAAGAAAATGGAAAACACTTTCCACTGCCTTGGTTTTCTTGTCTCTTATTTCCTTTCCCATTTAAAAGAAGTAATGTGATAGCTGAGTTCTCCAACTGAGCATTGTAGTCCTGAATGAATACAGCAAGGGATGCACTGATTAGAGGGATAAAATGACAGCATCTACATGGGCACCTCCTGAAGTAGTTCTCATGCAGGGCAGGGAGCTTTCCTGCTTTTAGCTGATACAAGGCCCTGGGCCCTAAGTGTCTGTGACTGAGGAGTTGCTGCAAAAGGGCTTGGCCTTTTTTGTCTGCAAATTTGCATTTGTTGTTGTGTTTTTCCATGAGTATCTCGGTGGGAAGTTGGTGAGGGTGAATCTAGCTTTTTGCTAACTGGTTTCTTTCCCTCCCTCAGGATCACCTTTTCACTGTATAAAACCCATACTTCTGATTGTGTGTGAACACACCGGCAAATGTGATGGCATGTGACATTGTAATCGGTACTAAGATGCAACATTAAATAACATTGCATCCCACTACAGGTGCCTCCCTGATGGCTCAATGATAAAGAATCTGCCTGCCATGCCGGAGACTTGCAGGAGAAGTGGGTTTGATCCCTGGGTTGGGAAGATCCCCTTTAGAATAAAATGGCAACCCACTCCAGTAGATTTGCCTGGAAATCCCATGGACAGAGGAGCCGTGTGGGCTATAGTCCATGGGGTCTCAAAGAGTCAGACAGGACTGAGCGACTAGACAACCACAACCCACCAAAAGAAAGTCACTCACTTTTCATTTTTGTTCCAGTTTGTCAGGAAGAGTATTGCCATGGGTGCTAATATGCCTTTCATGCCTCTCTGATATTTGCTAATATCTCCTATTGAACCAAGAGGAAGACTGGGGACCTTGGAAGATAATGGAATCCAGTTCAAACTTGAGAATTCTCTTGTTCTCATTGTCTTTAATTTTTATGCTTGCCTTTCATTTGTGACAGATGATTCTGGTCCTCCACTTGCAATAATCATAGAAAACTTTCCTTTATTACCTAACGGCAGCCAAGATTGTTTTAAAATGGATGGATTTAAAGAAAATCTTGGGGAAAAAATAGACTAATTTTTATAAGCCATGGCAAAAGTGATGAAAGTGGAATGCAAAAGCCTGCATCCTGGGAAAGATTGCTGTGGGACTGAGGCAAGGAAAAAGAAGGAGAATGGTGATAACTATTGGGAAAAGCATCTGGGGAAGGATGTAGTTGTGAATGTGTGTGTGTGTGTTGGAGGGGGACCTGTGTGCCTGTAGGGGTGTATGTGTGTGTATGCGCGTGCCTGAGCACGTATTTAAGGGGGCACCTGTGTGTATGTGCATGGTATGTTTTCTCATACCTTGAAATCACCCCATCAACCAGGTTGAATTAGGAAGATTGACTCTGCGTTTGTTTTCTCTTTATAAACAGAATTGACTACATCCATACACTCTAAATTACATAATAACATGAATTCTGCTTGTTTTTCTGGAAATGGTTATCAACAAAAGTTACTGTTGGTGGGAATGTAAATTGACACAGTCACTGTGGAAAACAGTATGGAGATTCCTTAAAAAACTAAGTACAGAACTACCATATGATCCAGCAATCACAATACTGGACATATACCCTGAGAAAGCCACAATTCTAAAGGACATGTGTACCCCAATATTCATAGCAGCACTGTTTACAATAGCCAGGACGTGGAAATAACCTAAATGTCCAACAACAGATAAATGGACAAAGAAGATGTGGTGCATAGACACAATGGAAATGTATTGCATGCGTGTGTGCTCAGTCATGTCCTACCCTTTGCAACTCCATGGACTGTAGCCCACCAGGCTCCTCTGTCCATGGGATTCTCTAGGCAAGAATGCTGGAGTGTGTTGCCATTTCCGACTCCAGGGAACCTTCTCAACCCAGGGATCAAACACGTGTCTTGCATCTCCTGCATTGGCAGGTAGATTCTTTACCACTGGGCCACCTGGAATACTCTACAATGAAATATTACTCAGCAACTAAAAGGAACCCTGGTGGCTCAGACAGTAAAGCGTGTGCCTACAATGTGGGAGACCTGGGTTCAATCCCTGGGTCAGGAAGATCTCCTGGAGAAGGCAATGGCAACCCACTCCAGTATTCTTGCCTGGAAAATTCCATGGATGGAGGAGCCTGGTAGGGCTACAGACCATGGGGTCACAAAGAGTCAGACAGGACTGAGCGACCTTCCTTTCCTTTCCTTTAAAAGGAATGGAATAGGGTCATTTGTGGATCGACCTAGAGCCTGTCATACAGAGAATGTAAGTCAGAAAGAGAAAAACAAATGTCATATATGAACACATACATATGGAATCTAGAAAATAGTACTGAGGAACCTATTTGCAGAGCAGGAATAGAGACCCAGATGTAGAGAATGGACTTCTGGACACAGGGAGGGAAGGAGAGGGTGGGATGGATTTGAAGATTGGGATTGACATCTATACACTACCACGTGTAGGACCGATAGCTATGGTAACCCGCTATAAAGCGCAGGAAGCTCATTGGTGCTCTGAGATGACCTAGAGGGGGTGGGATGGGGGGTGGAGGGGAAGGGCTATATCTCTGCATGTGTATGGCTGATTCACTTTATTGTACAGAAGAAACTAACACAACACTGTAAAGCAATATACTCCAAAAAAATTATTGAGTCATTTCCTTGTACCATGCCCTGTGCAAGATGCTATGGTTACATCAGGAAGTAAAATAGACAGGGTCCCAGCTAAGAGGTCAGAGAATTGCCTGCGACTGCCTACAGGCCCTTTTCCTTGCCAGGCTCCCTTGGTTAAGTGATTTGAACTCTTTGAGCCTTTGAGCATTCTCTTCCCCTCCATGTGGAAAGAGCCGAGACCTACCCCATATATCCACCCTGGTGATACATGAGACGAGAGGTACCAACACATTCTGCAAATTGTGGGGAAGTACGCTGGCAGTGTTCTCACCATGAGCCTTGCATTCTATATTTCCAACATGCCATTAAGAGAATCCTTGCCTTTCCAGCCCTAGCTCAGAAGCCTGCAAAAGATCCAGCTTCTCAGAAGACCTAATTGCCTGACTTGGACAATTTAGCTGGAAATGTCGGGGAGGGGGGACCCTCTCTGCAGCAGGGAGCTGGGACGGAGGGGACCTTGCAGTTTGCAGGTCCTCGATCTCCTATGGGGAACAGTTACTTTTAAGGAGTCTGGCATCCTCGGTGTGTTCATCTAAAAAGGTATTGCAGATTAATAGAACGCAGCCCCTGAATTTTAATAATGAGCCCAACAAATATGCAGAGCTCTGGGGAGAATAATTGAAAGGAAATCATCTAAGTCAGACCGGGTTCACGAGAACCCATTTGCAAGCTATCTTCCAGTGGGGCGGGGATGGGAGAAAACTTCAGGTTAACAAGTTAATGACACCTGCCTACTGTACCTTTAATTACCCGGCAAACCTCAGGCAGAGACTGACAAGTGCTGGGGCCCTGTGTAGGTGGCCTAGGCCCCCTCCACACAGGTAACACAGCTGTCTTCCCACAAGCTTTCCTGACGAGGATGAACATTATTTCACAAAATCTTATCTACTTTCCCAGGCAAGTAAATCTATTCGTATTTTTCTCCTGGGGTATTTCCTTTAATTCAGTATTCTTGTGTTTATTTATTTATCTAGGAGGACACTGAGGCTTAAAGATATGAAATGACATGTCCAGGATCACTCAGATTGCAGTTGACAGATTTCTTTCTGTAGCCTCTTTTTTTCCCTACCCCTCTCTTTCTGTTGTCCATTTTCTCTTCCTTTCTCTCTTCTTCTTCCCATCCTTTCTTCTTTGCTTTCTTCTCTTCCTCTTTGCTTAAACAGATATAAATGAAATACCCATCCATGCTGGTCACAGCACTGCAGATGCTGAAATGGAAAAGCTGTGCCATGTTTCACCTTCTACGTATTTACACTGTTACTGGGGTAGACAGATGAGAAAGAAATAAAAATAATGTCAAGTAAGGGAGCATGTTAAATAAGTTCAGGGAAGGGTCAAGGTGATGGGGAGTGACAGCAAGGAAGTCTCATTCAAGCGGAGGTCCAGTGGAGGCCTCCCTATAAAGGCAGCATTTGTTCTGAGATATGAATAGGATAAAGGAATGCCCTCTGTGGAATCTGCCCAGTGAGAGTTCCAGGTAGAGGAAGCAGCAAGCACAAAGGTGCCTGTATTACTCTCCTTGGACTGCTGTAATAATAACAACAAAAACACAGACAAAGGGGCTTAAACAACATTTACTTCTTACAGTTTTGGAGGCTGGAAGTCCAAGATCAAGATATTGGCCAGTTTGGTTCCTGGGCAAGACTCTCTTCTGAGCTTGCAGACAGCTGCCTTCTCATTGGAGATAGGAGGCTCTGCGTATCTTCCTCTTCTATTAAGGGCACACATTCCCTCCTGGGGGCACCATCCTCATGACCTCATCTACACCTAATAATCTCCCAAAGACCCCGTGTCCAAGAACCATCGCATGAAGGGTTGTGGCTTCTACATACGAATGTGGGGGAAAAGCAAACATTGAGCTATCACAGTGCTGGGTGGGGATGAGTTTGGTGTGTTTGAGGGATAGTGAGAAGGTCCGTTGGGACTGGGCCTGAATGAGCAATGGGGAGACTGGGGAGAGATGTTTTCAGAGAGGAGACAGCTGGGAGCAGATCGTGTCCAGCTTTGTAGGCCAAGGTAGAGAGACCGTCCATGTGCTGACAAGGAGCTGTGAGCCAGTGGGACAGGAATACCCTGTCCTCTGCCTCTTCCCCCTTCCCATTGCCTTGAGCGTGCTCACCCAGACCAGTGCTTTCCAAATGTTGCCAAAGTTTTCTGTCTGTTTTACACAATGTTCTTTTGGTGGGGAGGGGTAACATTTAAAAGTCAGGAGACTGTGTATATTATATATAAAAAAAAAAAAACACGAGACCCAGAATTGTGACTTATTCTGAAAAAACTCAAAAGATCTGGTGACACTAGCAGTGTGCTCTCTGGTGACAGCAACTGGAGTGTGCAACTGTGAGGACCATGTGACTGGCACTTTGCTTTGGTCCCTGCTACTTCTGATGTTTCCTGAACCCTGAAACCAGATGATATTTCTGTGCCCTTCTTTGTACTCTGTGCTGCTTCTCTTCTTTGTAGGGACGTTTATCTCTGCAGATGATTTGATTTGAGGCTAGGACTTCTGATTTACTAAAAATATGCTCTGTCTACCTGCTTGAACTCTTTTCATCTTATATAACACAGGTTGTTAGCTGCCTTCAGATGATTCTGTGAGGTTTGTTGGAGAAAGTGAAGCAGACCACAAGACTGGATGCCTAGGCTCAAGTCCTAAGCCACTTGTTTGCTGTGGTAACTTGGGCAAGCCCTTTTCCCTCTATGGGCTTTATTCTCCCCATCTGTGAATGACACTCTCTTGGCATCCTTCCAGTTCTGCCATCTACGTGTATAATATATCATGGCAATATAAGACACACCCCTCAAACACCTACTTTCTCACAGAAGTGGACAGACTTATCTTTCTACAGTGGTCTTTGAGAGCAGGTGGAAGTTTGAGGTTTCTCATTTAGGAAGTTTAAGTGAGATAAGTCATTTTCAATATTCATCACAGCACTGAGATCAACTAATGAATGTTAACACTTGTTGCTTCATCATCCAGCATGAACCTCCCAAGTCATAGAAATATCTTGTAGAGGACAATAAATATATCTGCTTCAAGAATTTAGTAGCATCTTAGGAAAGAAGCAGACTTTGTGATGATGTAAGGGAACATGTCAATCCTAAAGGAAATCAACCTTGAATATTCATTGGAAGGATTGTTGCTGAAGCTGAAGCTTCAGTACTTTGGCCACCTGATGCGAAGAGCTGACTCATTGGAAAAGACCCTGAGAAAGGGTCTAGGAAGGATTGACCAGATATATGCCGAGAAAGATTGAAGGCAAAGGGGAAAGAGAGCAGCAGAGGATGAAATGGTTGGATGGCATCTCTGACTCAATGGACATGAATTTAAATAAACTCTGGGAGATGGTGAAGGATAGGGAAGCCTGGTGTGCTGCAGTCCATGGGGTCACAAAGAGTTGGACTTGACAAGGTGACTGAACAGCAATGACAAAAGGGAACGTGGGTTATTCTTTCCCAGAAAGACCCAAATCGGACTTAGAGGGTGTGGTTCTAATCAATAAGGACAAGAAGATCTTGATTAGAGACTGCTATGTGTATGCCTATGCACCATTGGGGTCAGGCATGGACCTCTCTGGATCCAATTTACTTGCCTAGAGACTTGAAAATCAGAATCTTATATGTATATATTTTTCCTATATATATATATATATATATATATATATATATATATAAATTTTTGTATGTTACTATTATTATTAGCATTTACTATGGATGTTTGGGCAAGTATAACAATATAGGTTAGGCTCTGTTGTAGTAACAATCACAACAGAAATATCAATAATTCAGAGTGTTTATTCCTCATTCAGAAAATATGTCTATCATGCATCAACTTGGGTGTATGCCCGACATGCGGTTCAGGGATGGAAGCTGATGGTGACATCTTAGAAACATAGATATCTGCTACCACAAAATCCAGCAAAGGGCAGTGTGTCAGGAGATTCCCTGGATATTATATGACATATGTCACTTCTTCCCACACTTCATTGGTCAAAGCAATTCATATAATCATGTCTGAGGGAGGATGAGTAGGTGAAGACATGCAATTCTGCTGTGTGTGCAGGGCAAGAGAAGCAAATATTTATGAAGGCTTTATCTTTGATCACAGAAAGATGTTTGTTCTCCCGCTCAGCAGAGAATCTGGGCTCCCTAATATCTCATAGCTGGCCCCTGAAGTCATACGCATTCCCAACCCCTGGACTAGAGGTTCTCTAAGGACTTAATGAATATTAGGTTGCATCATTCTGTTTTGTTCCTGAGGTTGAATTCAGAGTCATTCAGCTTGGTTTTGCTACATCTCTGTTATCCTTTCTTAAATTGATGAGCTGGTCTTTTGGATCATTCAAGACTACCCTTTAAGGTGAATCACTAATAAGAGGGGCGGGGCTCCCAGCTTCTTGAGATCCAAGAAGATTTGAAGTTGGGCTGGCCCAGCCCCAACTTTCAGTTCTGGCATTGAGAAACTGTGTGGCTTCAGGTAGGTTATTTACCCTCTCTGAAACTCAGCTCCCAGTTACGATGGTAAAGGAGGTGATCATTGAAAAGCACCATACTTTGCCTAGCTCATAGCAGGCACGGGACCAATGATGGTGATGATTTAGGAGAAACTTGGGCACTGTCTTTGGGTCATGGTGATGGGGGCTGGGGAGTGTGATGATTTGGGTGGTCCGGGGGCTGTCAGGGAAGTCTCAGTCTTAACTGCAGATCAATGGCAACAGCCTAGTTCCAGGGGTTACCTAAATTCCAAGTGTTACCTAAGTTCCAAGGGTTACCTAAGTTCTAGGGGTTTCCTACATTCCAGGGGTTACTGTTTTCTAGGGGTTACCTAAGTTCTAGAAGTGACCTGTGTTTTAGGGGTTACCTAAGTTCTAGAAGTGGCCTGTATTCTAGGGGTTATCTAAGTTCTAGGGGTTGGACATAAGGCTGTAAATACACCCCAAAACTTAAGGATTTGAAGAAAAACTTCCCATATAAGAAAATCCTCTGAGTTGTCACTGTCCCTTTACTAAACATCTTCTACTTTGTAGGGCCATTCATTGAGGGTGCATATGGAGACTCTATTTCTTTCCTCTTCGGTGTCCTTGAATTGAATGCCATCCTAATATATTGTAATTCACAACAGTTGAATATGCACAGAAAGAAGTTACATGCTAAACATCTGATTGATTTGATTCATATAGACAGGAAGCATTACGGTTTGGGCCCAGAGTTCTAAAAAGCCTGGCTTGTCTATCTCCATGGTTCAGGCTCACTGGACATTTAATAAATATTTCCTAGGAGTGTAAACACAATACCTTACCGGACAGGATAGATTTACATCTTAATGTGTCCTCACCATTGAGAGAGACGGAGAAAGAGAAGAATATGCATCAAGATCTCTTACTTTTCAGAAGGATGGTAACTCTTACCTGTTTCAAGCGTGGAAAGTGGACTCAGGTTACCTACCATTGCAAGGGCCAAATGCCTCTCTTCCACAAATCTTTGCCAATTTCTATTAAGGGGCCAGGAAAGCTGGGAAGTTGAATGGTCAGAGCTGAAGCCAATGAACCAAGCTGGAAATTTTTGAGAGCTAGTAATTAGGAAAGGGGTCATGTAAGAAGAATGGCTTATTGTTTAGTTGCTAAGTCATGTCTGACTCTTTGTGAACCCATGAACTGTATGTAGCCTGCCAGGCTCCTCTGTCCATGGGATTTCCCACGTAAGAATACTGGAGTGGGTTGCCATTTCCTTCTTCAGGGGATCTTCCCAACCCAGGAATCAAACCCACATCTCCTGCTTGGCAGGAAAATTCTTTACCACTGAGTCACAAGGAGAGTCGCTATCTCCACCCAAATGAAATAGAAAGATAAGAATGGGATTCAAAGTAGATCAGCACCAGGTCATTATTTTAGAGGTGAAGACCCCATCAGAATCCAAAGTCTCCAGAAGGAGCCTGAGCTGAGGACAGAGAATGTGGTCATGGGTTCCATGAATGCATAGTGAGAAGGTCAAGTCTATGAGATGCTCCAACATCCATCTCAGGGCAACAAAACAGCATGTTCTTTATCCACATGTTTCTACTCTTTGAAGCTCAAGGCTCTTCTCTTATTCACTAAACTGAGTTTCTGCCAATGCCCTGCACCCAGTGCCCTAAAAAAATCACAAATGTATATCCTTGTGTTTCACCCAATAATGAGCTGTGATACAGGCATTTATTGATTGATTGCTTTTTCTTAACTTTCATGATAACAAAGTGCAGGTACTCACAGATGTCAAGTTCAATGTATGTGTTATGATTCAAATATAAGATGTGTTCCTGTTTACACTTAGCATTGCTGCTGCTGCTAAGTCGCTTCAGTCGTGTCCAACTCTGTGTGACCCCATAGACGGCAGCCCACCAGGCTCCCCCGTCCCTGGGCTTTTCCAGGCAAGAACACTGGAGTGGGTTGCCATTTCCTTCTCCAATGCATGAAAGTGAAAAGTGAAAGTGAAGTCGCTCAGTCATGTCTGACTCATAGTGACCCCATGGACTGCAGCCTACCAGGCTCCTCCACCATGGGATTTTCCAGGCAAGAGTACTGGAGTGGGTTGCTATTGCCTTCTCTGACACTTAGCATTAAGTGTATTTTATTGAGTTGTTCACATTATGTTGTCATATTTAACCTTGAAGATGATCTTGTGAAGTTGATATTATCCCTATTTGATAGATGGGAAAACCAAGGCTCATGAAGATCAAGTAATGTATCTCAGTCTGTCTGTCTCAAGAGGAGAGATGCAGAAGCCTAGAAAGAAGCAGGGTCTCCATCGTATCGTGGGGTGTCTCAGAGGAGAAGAGGGGGGCATCTCAGAGGGGGTCCAAGGTAGAGGGCACAGTCCTGCCCAGAAAGTATGAGAGAGAGTTAACCTAGAGAGGGATGGCAATCTGAGAAGTCCTTCCTGAGAAGGAGGCATTTAATCAGGTCCTGATGGAGGAGAAAACTGTACCATGAAAAGTGGGAGTCACACTTGTCATGGCAGGAAAATGGCCCTATTAGAGCTTTGAATTATAGAAATTCTCTGAGCTATATAATTTGTCTGTGTGATTTCTAGGAAGCTATCACACCTTTCTTTTTTTTTCAAATTAAAAAAAAACAAGATTTTTTTTTCATGTGGCTCATGTTTAAAGTCTATTGAATTTGTTACAGTGTTACTGCTTTTTCACCTTTTGGCTTTTTGGCCACGAGGCAGGTGGGATTTTAACTCCCCACCAGGGATCAAACCCATACCCCCTACATTGGAGTGAAAGTGTTAATCGCTCAGTCGTATCCGATTCTTTGTGATCCCATGGACTGTAGCCTGCCAGGCTCCTCTGTCCATGGGATTCTCCAGGCAACATTACTGGAATGGGTTGCCATTCCCTTCTCCAGGGGATCTTCCTGACCTGGGGATTGAACCCGGGTCTCCTGCAATGCAGGCAGATTCTTTACCATTTGAGCCACCAGGGAAGCCCCTGCATTGAAAGAGGATGTCTTAACCACTGAACCGTCAAGGAAGTCTCAACCACCACACCTTTCTGAAGCCCAGTTTCCTCATCTGTAGGGGAAAGGGGCCGTGTTACGGGCTGCATACGTGCCGGTTGCTGGTGTCTTATCTGGGCATTAGCTCAGAGCAACCCCTGGAGATTTTCCATTTGTCAAAGGAAGAGAAAGAAATCGGCTCCCAAGTGATGGTAGTATTTTTAGATGGTGTTGCGTCGCGCAGACCTTTCAGTCGGCTTAAATGTGGGCTTTGGGGAGGGTTGGCAATACAAGTCAGCTAAAGGGGTCAGCAGGAGCAGGCCCCTCAGCCATCAAACCCAGGGAGTGACAGCGCTCACAGGTGTAGCAGGAGGTGGACAGCTTGGTGGCGGCTTTGACTAAAAGGTCTTAATGGATTGCGGTGCTCTCCTGCTCTGTGATTACAGGATTCTTTCCTGTCCATCACGTCTCAGCCTCAGAGCAGTGCTGAAGAATTGCTGTATTTCTGCTTGGCCTTCTTGCTCCCAAAGGTAGAATCGGGGAGTGAGGGTGGGGCTGGAAATTGCTTCTCTTACATCGTCTGCTTCTGCTTTCTTCCACATGAAGGCAGATAATTCCAGAATCTTGGCTTTGGAAGCATCCTCATGGAAAGTCTCACCCAGCCCCTTTTTGGTCCAGGTGGGGAAGCTTTGGCTCAGAGAAGGAGGGGGAATGAGAGAGGTCATAGAACCAGAACTGTAGAGCTGGACTCTGATGTTCTGACAATCAGGTCAAATGAACATGTGCCAGGGGAGCATCCTTTGACCCCCATCCATCATCTGGGTTCAGCCTGCAAGGTAGGGAGCAAGTCGTGGGTCAGACCTTTTGGAGGGAGGTGGAAAGAGTGTGATGATTTCAAGTCAGGACTTTCAGGGAAGATCCTCAGACCAGCTTGTCCTGAGCCTCTAGTTTAAAGAATGAGCCATAGCCAGCCAGAACCTCAGAATGTGTAAAAAGGCAGCATTAGATAATCCAAAGGCAATGAAAGGCCTTGTCAAAGTGATGGGTTTGGGATGATGAATATTGGGGGTATTTGGGCTGTTTCTTTTCCTTCCTTTCCTGTCTCTCTTTTCTCCCCTCTTTCTCTTTCTCTTGAATACTATCCTTAAGGTGTGAGATCTGGCTTTCTTACAGAAAACTACCAGGCCAAAGAGGCAGAACTGTTTTCACAAATCATTATCTTAACAGTGAACTGGAGAGGATCCTTTAGGTACCAATGTTGAAAAAATAGGCAAGGTGCTAAACATAGGTCAGAAAGGCTGGCTTCATTAACCAATTCCTTCATTCATTTACAGATTCATGAGCATGCCTCACTATATGATAGGCTCCCAGCTTTGTTCTTTACTATGTGAGGCAGGCAGAACACATAAATACTCCGGGCCTCAGCTGCAAAGATGGTGATAATGGGGATTCACCATTACTGGATTCTGATAGGATTAAATGAGTTAGTCTAGGAAGGCGAGGGCTTCCCAGGGGTTCAGTGGTAAAGAATCCACTTGCCAGTGCAGGAGACTTGGGCTCGTTCCCTTTGGGAAGATCCCCTGGAGAAGGAAATGGCAACCCACTCCAGTATTCTTGCCTGGGAAAGCCCATGGACAGAGGAGCCTGGAGGGCTACAGTCCATGGGGTCCCAAAAGAGTCAGACATGACTTAGCCACTAAACAATGAGAGGCAAGTGAAAATATTGCATTCTGAAATCCATAAAACACAAAGCTCTACTGTTATCATTGTTCTTTTACTTGTGATTGTGTTGACTGTTGTCAGAGCCCTGAGTCTGTGCAATAAGGTTTTCCTTATGGCCAATGTAGAGAAGCCCCGTCCTGCCCTCCATGGAAAGACTGAATGACTACTCAAACTCTATAAGAAGTACTAGGAGCCTGAATTTGACCTATGCTCTCCTATTGGAGTCTTGACAGGGGCTGTGGCTGGTGACCTGGGATAGACACCAATGACACAATGTTGGTGTTTAGTCCCTCAGTCGTGTCCGACTCTATGACCCCATGGACTGTACCCACCAGGCTCCTCTGTCCATGGGATTTTCCAGGCAAGATACTGGAATCTATCTCCTTTCTGGAATACCGGAATACACTTCCTTCTCCAGATCTTCCTGACCCAGAGATCAAACTGGGTCTCCTACTTGTCAGACAGACTCTTTACCACTGAGCCGCCTGGGAAGCCCAGTGACACATTAACTGGAAACTTTCCACCCGAGTAGACCCCACTTCTGCTCCGCAACAGCTGTTATCTGCCATGCTTGTTCTGAGAGTTTCCTGGTGGTCATTGAGTCATTGAAATTCATTCTCACCTGAGTACCTTGCGTCCTGCTCTCAGATTGCTCAGTTTGTACAGTCTTCAAACACTCAACATATTTGCACTGCCCTCTGCTTTTTTTTTTCCCCTTCATAGCAGACACTGCCAATCAATCATAACACTGACACTTGGCCATGACAGGCACTGGGACTCTTTCTCAACGTGGTTCTCTAATTAGCCACAAGGTGGAAGATATGGAGGGTAATGGCATATTTGTTATCTGAGATCTGGTATAACAACTGACACATATTGATTAAGCACCTGCTATGTGTTCAGCCTTCTAGCAGATACTGTATTGGAAACAAGGAGGCAATTTCTAATTCTCTTTGGTCTAGAAAAGTCCATAAGAGCAGAGTAGATTCAACACCCCCACCCCCCCGCAACTGATCAGACTGGATTTGTAATGAGCTGATCAGTCATTGATTACTGAGTGTCTGAGAATTCCAATGGGATTCTTTCTCCCTTCCCTTTGGCCTCTCGCTAACTGGAAGCATTCTCTAGTAGTCATGTAATGGTGTTTTCTACTCTACAATGAATCCTCAATGTTTCATAAAGATGTTCAGTAACACAAGTGCTATCATTGATTCTTGAGGGGCACCATTAAATTACATGTCCCCATCCTTTCAAGAGCCTGTTTTCTTCTCTGTTCTTATTTTCTGAGCACATTCTCTATTCATGGCAAAAGGCACACACACACCCACCCCCGTCCCATGGTGATGCGGTGTTTTGAACAGCTTTCTGTGTGGGAATTTGCCAAAGGTTTTTGTCTTTCTCCTTTTGGGGTCTAATTAAATTATTTCCACAGACTCCTTTAGCCAGATGCCTACTTGCCATGTCAAAAAACACTAATAAATTGGCTGAGCCTGACTGCAGATACAGCACTCTCTCTCTCTAATAAGAGGCGTTCATTGCACAATGTGTACTTAACTGCTGAGCCGTGTGGTGTGGCCCTGGCTCAGAGTGCACGCCTAGTCCATGGTAGAGAATACCCACACTCACTTTGTTCCAGGTCTCCACACCACTCTTCCTTCTTCAAGCTCTCCTTGACCTCCACCCACCGTCTTGGCTGCACACCAGCAGCTGGGAATAATTATGACCAGAGGGAGGGTGGATTTAAGACTTCCTGGCCAGATCATTGGGAGCTTGGAATCCTTGTAACTTAACTTCATACCAGATTTTGGGTAGGACTTTTTCATTGTAAGTGATTGTAATTCATTGTAATTCTTAACACAATTAAGAAAGTCTGACCACATTGTTCTAAGCAACTAGGAGTTTGTTGGCTCAGAAATATGAAGACTGTAAGAGTCATTCTGGTTTCGAGTGCAGTTTGATCTCAGGCTCAAACAATGTCATCAAAACTGTTTCTCAGTTTCTCTTTCTTCTTCCATCTCAGGGCTCAGATCTCTGTGTGTGCTGCCTTTATTCTCTGACCAATTCTGATTTTATGGTGACAAGATGGAAGCGGCGGCTTAAGTCTCAAATTCTGTCAAGGTTCAGGTCCCATGAGAAAAAAAGGGCCATTTTTCCCCTTCTCTCAAAACTCTATAAAATTCTTGAGATTCACCCCTGTTTGGATTGGTTCACGTCACACATTCATCCTTGAACAAATCACCCTGTGGCCAGGAGAGCGAACTTTCATAGGCCGGCTCATGTGTTCTACCTTTTGGAGTTGATAATGGATTTCTCCTTGAATCACATGAACCGAAAGTGGGAGTCAGAAGTTAATGAACGTTGAGTGGCTAAAAGAGCATGTGTCTACTCTCCAACCATTAGATTTCTGTCTCAGAGCTGGATCTTCAAGTCCAAATCCCACTAAAATTCTCAGATCCAGTTCAGAGAAGTTACAAAACAACATAGGAATAAGATCTGGTTCAATTGCTGGATTCAATACTAATTTTCTGCTTAATGCCTCTGGAACTTAGTCTTCTCATCTTTAAAATGGGGATAGTAGTAGCTTTTTTTACATTGCTTAGCACAGGCATTTATGTACATTAAACTTTAACAAACGGGGGTCTGGCTTGGTCTTTCTATCTAGATTTCTATCATGATAACGTTCTTGGTGCTGTCAGTCCAGTGAAGACCTACTTTACTCTTATCTATCGCTTTTTCTCTCCAAGGATGAGATTGTTATACCTGAACTTTGGCTATGTGCCTGCAAACTGTAAGTCTACTTGTTTTTTAACTTTTTGTATTTTATATTGGAGTCTTTCTCTTTCATAGCTGATTAACAATGTGGTAGAGTTTCAGGTGAACAGCAGAGGGACTCAGTCATACACATACATGTATCCATTCTCCCCCAAACTCCCCTCCCATCCAGGCTGCCGCATAACGTTGAGCAGAGTTCCCTGTGGTATATAGTTGGTCCTTGTTGGTTATCCATTTTAAATATAACAGTGTGTGTATTTTGATTGTATATTTCAATCTCAAAGTCCCTAACTATCCCTTCCCCTTATCCTACTTTTTTTTTTTGATACATACCTGCAATACTTGTCCAGTCTCTGAATCATCTTCACTGCCATGCTTCATGCACTGTGGGTAGTCCCCTACCCCATACTGAACCTTCCCATGAATTTATTAATACTCTCCGGAGTTTTCTCATTATTTAACTTCCTCTTATAGCTTAGATATCTATCTGCATCACAGTAATATCTTCCCCAATCCTTTTAGTTCACTGACTAGCCTCTGGCTCTTCCCTGTGTGACCTAGCCATTTCCAGCTAACAAGCCCATGCTCAGCCCTGTTATGAGATGTGATAAGGAGAAAGTGAATGGGTGAGATGTTCACAGCACCATATTGAGTTGCATTGGAAAAGACATTAGAGGTCATCTGATTTGGCTTCACTCCTGTGGGAAAATTCCTAGTGGTGTGATTGGGGCCGGGTATAGAGAGGGTTGTTTGGAAGCCACTTGTGAACCCCTAGTTCAGTTCAGGCACTCAGTCGTGTCCGACTCTTTGCAACCCCATGAACTGTAGCACGCCAGGCCTCCCTGTCCATCACCAACTCCCGGAGTCCACCCAAACCCATGTCCATTGAGTCAGTGATGCCATCCAGCCATCTCATCCTCTGTTGTCCCCTTCTCCTCTTGCCCCCAATCCCTCCCAGCATCAGAGTCTTTTCAAATGAGTCAGCTCTTTGCATCAAGTGGCCAAAGTATTGGAGTTTCAGCTTCAACATCAGTCCTTCCAATGAACACCCAGGACTGATCTCCTTTAGAATGGACTGGTTGAATCTCCTTGCAGTCCACGGGACTCTCAAGAGTCTTCTCCAACACCACAGTTCAAAAGCATCAATTCTTTGGTGCTCAGCTTTCTTCACAGTCCAACTCTCACATCCATACATGACCACTGAAAAACCATAGCCTTGACTAGACAGACCTTTGTTGGCAAAGTAATTTCTCTGCTTTTGAATATGCTATCTAGGTTGGTCATAACTTTCCTTCCAAGGAGTAAGCGTCTTTTAATTTCATGTCTGCAATCACCATCTGCAGTTATTTTGGACCCCAACAGAACTGTGGCTGAGTAGTCAACCCCAATAAATTAGAATATTCCATTAGCAATTGATACCCCATACTTCTACAGGAAAACAAAACACAATTAAGATTTACCTTATGGAGATAATGACCTTAAATTAGGTCTTATGGCTTCAATGAGGTTCAGTACTGAAACAAATAAGAAGCTAGGTGGATAAAGTACATGGGTAAGCCAGGGCTGCTGTTTACACACACATCAGGGTGATGCGGGCTGTGGTCCACAGACAGCGCAGTCCTCTTTTTAAGAAACCAGCCGTTTCTCAGCTCCCGCCAATAGTTGTCATACAGGAAGTTAAAACCAGTGTAGC
The DNA here is from genome assembly GCF_027580195.1 of Bos mutus. Taxonomy (NCBI): domain Eukaryota; kingdom Metazoa; phylum Chordata; class Mammalia; order Artiodactyla; family Bovidae; genus Bos; species Bos mutus. Next base: position 18,313,203 of record NC_091641.1, on the reverse strand, counting down.
CAAATCTCCCACTCTTTCAAGAGATGATGGAAATCTGGATTTTTTAACTAAACTCAATTTTTAGAAATTTTATTTATTATTTTTGGCTGCTCTGGTTCTTCGTTGCTGCAAGTGGGCTTTCTCTAGTTGCAGCGAGTAGGGGTGACTCTTGGTTGCAGAGCACAGGCTCTAGGCACGCAGGCTTCAGTAGTTATGACGCCAGGACCCAGTTACTCCATGGCATGTTGGATCTTCCTGAACTAGGAATCGAACCCATGTCCCTTGAATTGGCAGGCAGATTCCCATCCATTGTACCACCAGGGAAGTTCCTAAACTCGGTTTTTAAATACTGGCTATTTTTAATCACTAGCCAAAAAAATAGTTTCCAACACCTGTCTTGGTGTTTAGAGAAGGTCTTGAGGGTGCATAGAAGAGAATAGGAGACAGCCCAGATGTGGATGGGCCATGGACAGAGACCCAGAAGCAGGACTGAGCATCGTTTCAGGAGCCAGAGTGAGGCATGTGATGGCCTGGAGGGACTGAGGACTGATGGGAAGAACATGGGGTAAGAAGAGCTAAGTAAGAAAGAGACTTGAAGTCAGCCAGACTCGTTTAGATAGGATTCATGGGCTGTGGGGGATCCTTGTGTGTTGGCATCAGGATCTAGGGAATAAATCCAGCAGAGGATGTAAGTTAGGAAAGAGCAGGGAAAGCCTAGGAACAGAGATGACAGCCAGAATATATATATATATTCCTATATACTTGGCTATTTATTCCATGGGCTTCCCAGATGGTACAGTGGTAAAGAATATGCCTGCCAATGCAGGAGATGTGGGTTTGATCCCTGAGTCGGGAAGATCCCCTGGAGTAGCCAACCCACTCCAGTATTCATTCCTGCAAAATTCCATGAACAGAGGAGTCTGGTGGGCTCCAGTCCACGGGGTCACAAAGAATCGGACAGGACACGACTGAGCTCTGAGCTGATTCATTCCATGCCCAGTGGTAAAGCGAACTTTAGGTTGAATTTAAAACGTGGTGTGCAAGTGCCTTTTTTTCCCCTTTTCCCTTGAGAAAATCTATACGTAGTCTAAGTTCTTTTTGCACACTTCCCATTTGGTCACAAGATTATTAAAAAGATGAATATCCAGGGGTTGACATGTATTAAAATTATCAACTTACTGGCTTTTTAAAGGTTTCTTTTGCAAGTGAGAAATATAGCTACAAGTGACTATTGCAAAACTATCAAGAGTTTCATCCACTGATGCTTTTGCACCATTAGTAAAAAGACCAACACAGTGGGGAAAAATAACGTCTTAATGATGTTATGAAATTAGACTTGAAACATGTATAATATCATATGTGAAACGAATCGCCAGTCCAGGTTCGATGTATGGTACAGGATGCTCGGGGCTGGTGCCCTGGGATGACCCAGACGGATGGTATGGGGTGGGAGGTGGGAGAGGGGTTCAGGATGGGGAACACATGTACACCCATGGCAGATTCATGTTGATGTATGGCAAAACCAATACAATATTATAAAGTAATTAGCCTCCAATTAAAATACATAAATTTATATTAAAACAAAAATAAATTAGACTTGATCTTGTGAATTCCCAGAAATGTCCTGGGGAAACCTAGAGTTCCATGAACCTCACCTTGAGTTTGGCTCTTCCCTATTGTGAGCTGAACTAGCCAATGTTTCCTTGGAGCCCCATTTTTATCTGAAAGAGTAACTGAGAAATAAACTCTGATTATTCAGAATTGGTTATCTGGATGACCTATCAAAACTGAACAAAATGAGCCCTTCGCTTAAAAGAAAACTACCGACAGTATTTGTTGTCAATAATAAAATTCATATTTTCTGGTAAAAGAAAAACAGTGCAATAAGATTGGATAGTCAGCGTAGACTAGACCACAAGGCAAGAAATAAAAAAGGAGGTGAGGGAAAAATTTTCCCATGGATTTCAACAGATCTTGAAGACCCCCAGTTTCTAAGTTCTACACACCAGCCTAGTTATAGGGAAGTGAAAGTGAAAGTCGCTCAGTTGTGTCCAGCTCTGGGACCCCATGGACTATATACAGTCCATGGAATTCTCCAGGCCAGAATACTGGATTGGGTAGCTGTTCCCTTCTCCAGGGGATCTTCCCAACCCAGGGATCGAACCCAGGTCTCCCACATTGCAGGTGGATTCTTTACCAGCTGAGCCACAATGAGCTGCTGGAGTGGGTAGCCTATCCCTTCTCTGGCAGATCTTCCTGACCCAGGAATCGAACACAGGTCTCCGTTGTAGGCAGATTCTTTACAAGCTGAGCTACCAGGGAAGCCCAGTTACAGGAGACCAAACGTAAATAGGATGCAGATCCCACCTTGAACTCCTGCTGCTACTGCTGCTAAGTCACTTCAGTCGTGTCCGACTCTGTGTGACCCCATAGACGGCAGCCCACCAGGCTCCCCCGTCCTTGGGATTCTCCAGGTAAGAACACTGGAGTGGGTTGCCATTTCCTTCTCCAATGCATGAAAGTGAAAAGTGAAAGTGAAGTCGCTCAGTCGTGTCCGACCCTCAGCAACCCCATGGACTGCAGCCTACTAGGCTCCTCCATCCATGGGATTCTCCAGGCAAGAGTACTGGAGTGGGGTGCCATTGCCTTCTTTAACTCCTAGCCTCATACAAAGAAGCCCAGAGAGAAGTCAATTTGATACCAAGTGCTAAAAAAATGCTTTGCTCTAGCTTCTTCGTTATGGTGCAAAAGGGCAAAATAAGACAATAAAATAAGACAACCATATATATCTCATCTACATTAATAAAATATGTTTGTGTCCATTGTAAACAGCTGAGTGGAATTTAACAAAGTCTGGAGGGTGTGTTTGAGATGACCTTCCTGAGGATACTATGTAACCACTGGAATTGAATGTTGGGTATAACATGCCAGGTCATTCAATCTCATAAAGAAGATAGAGGGTGGTCTCCACTATGAACCCTAAAATGCAAGATGCGAGGAAGACCCTCTCAATAGGATGTTTACTTGGATAGTGAGCTGCTTATGACAACCACCTTTGTGTGGGGCAATGGCAGAGACGTTGAAGGGTTCTCATGAACAATTTGAGAGAAGTGAGCAAATTGTGAGATACAGGAAATTGCACTTGCTCATCATATAAAACTTCCTTTTCTTACCCCTAAACCTCAAAGGTAATTTGTTAAAGGAGGTGGGGCAAAGGGTGTTCTTTCTGCAAGAGATAGGGAACATTTTAGCAGATGTGATCCTTGTGATGAACTGAATGTTTGTGTCCCCTTAAAATTCCCAGGTTGAAACTCTAATCCCAATGTGATGCCATTAGAAGCTGGTGGTTGTTTTCAGTTGTTCAGTTATGTCTCATTCTTTGTGACCCCATGGACCACAGCATGCCAGGCTTCCCTGTCCTTCACTATCTCCTGGAGTTTGCTCAAACTCATGTCCCATGAGTCCATGATGCCATCCAACCGTCTCTTCCTCTTGTTGCCCCCTTCTTCTCCTGCCCTCGATCTTTCCCAGCATCAAAGTCTTTTCCAATGAGTTGTCTCTTCACATCAGGTGGCCAAAGTATTAGAGCTTGAGCATCAGTCCTTCCAATGAATGTTCAGAGTTGCAAGGTAGGGCCCTTGGGAAATTATTAGGGTAGAGCCCTCACAAATGAGATGAGTGCCCTTAAAAGAAGAGGACACGGGCTTCCCTGGTGGTCCAGTGGTTAAGACTTTACCTTCCAATGCAGCGGATGTGGGTTTGATCCATGATCAGGGGGCTAAGGTCCTACATCCCTCTCGAACAACAACAACAAAAAACAGAAAAAAACAGAACATAAACAACAGAAGCAATGTAACAAATTTGATAAAGATTTAAAAAAATTTTTAAAAAAGAAGAGAACAGAAGCTAGCTCACTGTCTTTCTACCATGTGGAGATAAAGTGAGAACTTGGCAGTCTGTGACCAGAGAGGTTTCTCACCAGGAGCCAATCATGCTGGCCTATGGATCTTGAACTTCTGGTCCATGAGAAATGGATTTCTGTTATTTATAAGCCACCCAGTCTATGACACTTTGTTAGAGCAGCACCAACTGAACAAGACAGTCCCCTGGAGAGGAAGAATATTATCATTGTGTCATTTTGTATTATCTTTGTTAACAGGAAATGAATCTCTCCTACATTAAAAATGAACTAAAGTGGAAACGTTTTCATCTCATTCTTCTTTGGTGCATTCAGGTTCTTCCCTTTTGTTCCTGGATCCTTCTGTCCTTTCTTGTCTCTTTCTTTCTACTTACTCACTGAACATCTGCAAGAAACCTGGGTGGGCTCCCAACAGAAAAATCTATCCCTCGGGTAAATGGAAATCTAGCCGATATGAGACTCGCCACCAGCAGCTGCAGTGTTTATGCATGTGAAAGGTTATAAACACAAGACTATCTGTACACGGGCATCAGTGCAGTGGGAGTACAGTGCTGAATTCCTCCTGCCTCACTGGCTCTGCAAAACTGCAAGGAATTTCTTGCTTCTCACTTAGGAATGAGAGTCTCACTCTAGAGTCTTCAACCTCAAACCTGTAGGTAGAATGAATGAATTCCAGTAAAATTACTTGGGCATCAGGAGATTTAATGTAGTAAACAGTGGTAAAGTTGGTACTAAGGACCAGGGATGGTAGGAAGCTCCTTGTAAGCACATGGATCTGGGAGGTAGAGGGTATTGAGTAGCATTTGACAGGTTGAAATATGGTTCTGATGGAATAGCTTGTCCTTCATTATCTCTATTAACTGACACTTCCCAACCACCCTGAAAATAACATAAAAGCTAAGTAAAAATCACAAGTTTTCTCTGAAGACATTATTTCCAGACTCTCTTAGTCCATTGGGGTTTCTGTAACAAAATGTTATAGACCAAGTGGCATATAGACAGCTGAAATTTATTTCACAGTTCTGGAGGCTGAGGAGTCTAAGATGAAGGTGCCAGCACACTTGGTATTTGGTAAAGACCTGCTTCCTAGACAGCCACCTGTCTTTTTGCTGTAACTTCATATTGTGGAAGGAGACAAGGAGCTTTCTCAGGCTGCTTTTATGAGGGCACTAATCCCTTTCATGAGGGCTCCACCCTTCAGTTCAGTTCAGTTCAGTTGCTCAGTCACGTCCAACTTTTTGTGACCCCATGGACTACAGCATGTCAGGCTTCCCTGTCCATCACCAACTCTCAGAGCTAGCTCAAACTCATTTCCATCAAGTCAGTGATGCCATCCAACCATCTCATCCTCTGTCATCCCCTTCTCCTTCTGCCTTCAATCTTACCCAGCATCTTTTCTAATGAGTCAGTTCTTTGCATCAGATGGCCAAAGTATTGGAGTTTCAGCTTCAGTATCAGTCCTTCCAATGAATATTCAGGACTGATTTCCTTTAGGATAGACTGGTTGGATCTCCTTGCAGTCCAAGGGACTCTCAAGAATCTTCTCCAACACCAAAGTTTGAAAGCATCAATTCTTCAGCACTCAGCTTTTATAGTCCAACTCTCACATCCATATATGACTACTGGAAAAACCATAGCTTTGACTAGATGGACCTTTGTTGGCAAAGTGATGTCTCTGCTTTTTAATATGCTGTCTAGGTTGGTCATAGCTTTTCTTCCAAGGAGCCAGCATCTTTTACTTTCATGGCAGCAGTCACCATCTGTAGTGATTTTGGAGCCCCCAAAAATAAAGTCTGTCACTGTTTCCATTGCTTCCACATCTATTTGCCATGAAGTGATGGGACCAGATGCCATGATCTTAGTTTTTTTTTTTCCATTTTTTAAAAAATTTTATTTTATTTAACTTTACAATATTGTATTGGTTTTGCCATATATCAAAATGAATCTGCCACAGGTATACATGTGTTCCCCATCCTGAACCCTCCTCCGTCCTCCCTCCCCATACCATCCCTCTGGGTCGTCCCAGTGCACCAGCCCCAAGCATCCAGTATCGCGCATCGAACCTGGATTGGCGACTTGTTTCATACATGATATTATACATGTTTCAATGCCATTCTCCCAAATCATCCCACCCTCTCCCTCTCCCACAGAGTCCAAAAGACTGTTCTATACATCAGTGTCTCTTTTGCTGTCTCGTACACAGGGTTATTGTTACCATCTTTCTAAATTCCATATATATGCGTTAGTATACTGTATTGGTGTTTTTCTTTCTGGCTTACTTCACTCTGTATAATAGGCTCCAGCTTCATCCACCTCATTAGAACTGATTCAAATGTATTCTTTTTAATGGCTGAGTAATACTCCATTGTGTATATGTACCACAGCTTTCTTATCCGTTCATCTGCTGATGGACATCTAGGTTGCTGCCATGTCCTGGCTATTATAAACAGTGCTGCGATGAACATTGGGGTACACGTGTCTCTTTCAATTCTGATTTCCTCAGTGTGTATGCCCAGCAGTGGGATTGCTGGATCATAAGGCAGTTCTATTTCCAATTTTTTAAGGAATCTCCACACTGTTCTCCATAGTGGCTGTACTAGTTTTCATTCCCACCAACAGTGTAAGAGGTTCCCTTTTCTCCACACCCTCTCCAGCATTTATTATTTGTAGACTTTTGGATCACAGCCATTCTGACTGGCTTGAAATGGTACCTCATTGTGATTTTGATTTGCATTTCTCTGATAATGAGTGATGTTGAACATTTTTCATGTGTTTGTTAGCCATCTGTATGTCTTCTTTGGAGAAATGTCTATTTAGTTCTTTGGCCTATTTTTTGATTGGGTCAATTATTTTTCTGGAATTGAGCTGTAGGAGTTGCTTGTATATTTTTGAGATTAGTTGTCTGTTGCTTCATTTTCTATTATTTTCTCCCATTCTGAAGGCTGTCTTTTCACCTTGCTTATAGTTTCCTTTGTTGTGCAGAAGCTTTTAAGTTTAATTAGGTCCCATTTGTTTATTTTTGCTTTCATTTCCAATATTCTGGGAGGTGGGTCATAGAGGATCCTGCTGTGATATATGTCGGAGAGTGTTTTGCCTATGTTCTCCTCTAGGAGTTTTATAGTTTCTGGTCTTACGTTTAGATCTTTAATCCATTTTGAGTTTATTTTTGTGTATGGTGTTAGAAAGTGTTCTAGTTTCATTCTTTTACAAGTGGTTGACCAGTTTTCCCAGCACCACTTGTTAAAGAGATTGTCTTTAATCCATTGTATATTCTTGCCTCCTTTGTCAAAGATAAGGTGTCCATATGTGCGTGGATTTATCGCTGGGCTTTCTATTTTGTTCCATTGATCTATATTTCTGGCTTTGTGCCAGTACCATACTGTCTTGATGACTGTGGCTTTGTAGTAGAGCCTGAAGTCAGGCAGGTTGATTCCTCCAGTTCCATTCTTCTTTCTCAAGATCGCTTTGGCTATTTGAGGTTTTTTGTATTTCCATACAAATTGTGAAATTATTTGTTCTAGCTCTGTGAAGAATACCGTTGGTAGCTTGATAGGGATTGCATTGAATCTATAAATTGCTTTGGGTAGTATACTCATTTTCACTATATTGATTCTTCCAATCCATGAACATGGTATATTTCTCCATCTAATGGTGTCCTCTTTGATTTCTTTCACCAGTGTTTTACAGTTTTCTATATATAGGTCTTTAGTTTCTTTAGGTAGATATATTCCTAAGTATTTTATTCTTTTCGTTGCAATGGTGAATGGAATTGTTTCCTTAATTTCTCTTTCTATTTTCTCATTATTAGTGTATAGGAATGCAAGGGATTTCTGTGTGTTGATTTTGTATCCTGCAACTTTACTATAGTCATTGATTAGTTCTAGTAATTTTCTGGTGGAGTCTTTAGTGTTTTTTATGTAGAGGATCATGTCATCTGCAAACAGTGAGAGTTTTACTTCTTCTTTTCCAATTTGATTCCTTTTATTTCTTTTTCTCCTCTGATTGCTGTGGCCAAACTTCCAAAACTATATTTGAATAGTAATGGTGAAAGTGGGCACCCTTGTCTTGTTCCTGACTTTAGAGGAAATGCTTTCATTTTTCACCATTGAGGATAATGTTTGCTGTGGGTTTTTGTCATATATAGCTTTTATTATGTTGAGGTATGTTTCTTCTATTCCTGCTTTCTGGAGAGTTTTTATCATAAATGGATGTTGAATTTTGTCAAGGCTTTCTCTGCATCTATTGAGATAATCATATGGTTTTTATTTTTCAATTTGTTAATGTGGTGTATTACATTGATTGATTTGTGGATATTGAAGAATCCTTGCATCCCTGGGATAAAGCCCACTTGGTCATGGTGTATGATCTTTTTAATGTGTTGTTGGTTTCTGATTGCTAGAATTTTGTTAAGGATTTTTGCATCTATGTTCATCAGTGATATTGGCCTGTAGTTTTCTTTTTTTGTGGGATCTTTGTCAGGTTTTGGTATTAGGGTGATGGTGGCCTCATAGAATGAGTTTGAAGTTTACCTTCCTCTGCAATTTTCTGGAAGAGTTTGAGTAGGATAGGTGTTAGCTCTTCTCTAAATTTTTGGTAGAATTCAGCTGTGAAGCCGTCTGGACCTGGGCTTTTGTTTGATGGAAGATTTCTGATTATGGTTTCAATTTCCGTGCTTGTGATGGGTCTGTTAAGATTTTCTATTTCTTCCTGGTCCAGTTTTGGAAAGTTGTACTTTTCTAAGAGTTTGTCCATTTCTTCCACGTTGTCCATTTTATTGGCATATAATTGCTGATAGTAGTCTCTTATGATCCTTTGTATTTCTGTGTTGTCTGTTGTGATCTCTCCATTTTCATTTCTAATTTTATTGATTTGATTTTTCTCCCTTTGTTTCTTGATGAGTCTGGCTAATGGTTTGTCAATTTTATTTATCCTTTCAAAGAACCAGCTTTTGGCTTTGTTGATTTTTGCTATGGTCTCTTTTGTTTCTTTTGCATTTATTTGCCCTAATTTTTAAGATTTCTTTCCTTCTACTAACCCTGAGGTTCTTCATTTCTTCCTTTTCTAGTTGCTTTAGGTGTAGAGTTAGATTATTTATTTGACTTTTTCTTGTTTTTGAGGTATGCCTGTATTGCTATGAACTTTCCCTTAGGACTGCTTTTACAGTGTCCCACAGGTTTTGGGTTATTGTGTTTTCATTTCATTCGTTTCTATGCAAATTTTTATTTCTTTTCTGATTTCTTCTGTGATTTGTTGGTTATTCAGCAGTGTGTTGTTCAGCCTCCATATGTTGGGATTTTTAATAGTTTTTTTCTCCTGTAATTGAGATCTAATCTTACTGCATTGTGGTCAGAAAAGATGCTTGGAATGATTTCATTTTTTTTTAATTTACCAAGGCTAGATTTATGGCCCAGGATGTGATCTATCCTGGAGAAGGTTCCGTGTGCGCTTGAGAAAAAAGGTGAAATTCATTGTTTTGGGATGAAATGTCCTATAGATATCAATTAGGTCTAACTGGTCTATTGTATCATTTAAAGTTTGTGTTTCCTTGTTAATTTTCTGTTTAGTTGATCTATCCATAGGTGTGAGTGGGGTTTTAAAGTCTCCCACTATTATTGTGTTATTGTTAATTTCTCCTTTCATACTTGTTAGTATTTGTCTTACATACTGTGGTGCTCCGTGTTGGGTGCATATATATTTATAATTGTTATATCTTCTTCTTGGATTGATCCTTTGATCATTGTGTAGTGACTTTCTTTGTCTCTTTTCACAGCCTTTGTTTTAAAGTCTATTTTATCTGATATGAGTATTGCTACTCCTGCTTTCTTTTGTCCCTATTTGCATGGAAAATCTTTTTCCAGCCTTTCACTTTCAGTCTGTATGTGTCCCCTGTTTTGAGGTGGGTCTCTTGTAGACAACATATGTAGGGTCTTGTTTTTGTATCCATTCAGCCAGTCTGTCTTTTGGTTGGGCATTCAACCCATTTACATTTAAGGTAATTATTGATAAGTATGATCCCCATTGCCATTTACTTTATTGTTTTTTGGGTTCAATTTATACACCCTTTTGTGTTTTCTGTCTAGAGAATAGCCTTTTGTATTTGTTGGAGAGCTGGTTTGGTGGTGCTGAATTCTCTCAGCTTTTGCTTGTCTGTAAAGCTTTTGATTTCTTCTTCATATTTGAATGAGATCCTTGCTGGGTACAATAATCTGGGCTGTAGGTTATTTTCTTTCATCACTTTAAGTATGTCTTGCTATTCCCCCTGGCTTGAAGAGTTTCTATTGAAAGCTCAGCTGTTATCCTTATGGGAATTCCCTTGTGTGTTATTTATTGTTTTTCCCTTGCTGCTTTTAATATTTGTTCTTTGTGTTTGATCTTTGTTAATTTGATTAATATGTGTCTTGGGGTGTTTAGCCTTGGGTTTATCCTGTTTGGGACTCTCTGGGTTTCTTGGACTTGAGTGATTATTTCCTTCCCCATTTTAGGAAGTTTTCAACTATTATCTCCTCAAGTATTTTCTCATGGTCTTTCTTTTTGTCTTCTTCTTCTGGGACCCCTATGATTCGAATGTTGTAGCGTTTAATATTGTCCTGGAGGTCTCTGAGATTGTCCTCATTTCTTTTAATTCGTTTTTCTTTTTTCCTCTCTGATCCATTTATTTCTACCATTCTATCTTCTAATTCACTAATCCTATCTTCTGCCTGTTATTCTACTATTTGTTGCCTCCAGAGTGTTTTTGATCTCATTTATTGCATTATTCATTATATACTGACTCTTTTATTTCTTCTAGGTCCTTGTTAAACCTTTCTTGCATCTTCTCAATCCTTGTCTCCAGGCTATTTATCTGTGATTCCATTTTGATTTCAAGATTTTGGATCAATTTCACTATCATTATTCAGAATTCTTTATCAGGTAGATTCCCTATCTCTTCCTCTTTTGTTTGGTTTGGTGGGCATTTATCCTGTTCCTTTACCTGCTGGGTATTCCTCTGTCTCTTCATCTTGTTTAAATTGCTGAGTTTGGGGTGTCCTTTCTGTATTCTGGCAGTTTGTGGAGTTCTCTTTATTGTGGCATTTCCTCGCTGTGTGTGGGTTTGTACAGGTGGCTTGTCAAGGTTTCTTGGTTAGGGAAGCTTGTGTCGGTGTTCTGGTGGGTGGAGCTGGATTTCTTCTCTCTGGAGTGCAATGAAGTGTCCAGTAATGAGTAATGAGATGCCTATGGTTTTGGGGTGACTTTGGGCAGCCTGTATATTGGAGCTCAGGGCTGTGTTCCTGTGTTGCTGGAGGATTTGCTTGGTATGTCTCGCCCTGGAACTTGTTGGCCCTTGTGTGGTGCTTGGTTTCAGTGTCGGTATGGAGGCGTTTGATGAGCTCCTGTCAATTAATGTTCCCTGGAGTCAGGATTTGGACTTAAGCCTCCTGCTTCCAGTTATTGGTCTTATTTTTACAGTAGTCTCAAAACTTCTTCTATACAGCACCATTGATAAAACATCTAGTTTAAAGATGAGAAGTTTCTCCACTGTGAGGTCACCCAGAGAGGTTCACAGCGTTACATGGAAAGAGAAGAGGGAGGGGGAGTTAGAGGTGACCCGAATGAGATGAGGTGGAATCAATAGAGAGAGAGGCGGGCTAACCAGTAATCACTTCCTTATGTGCAGTCCACAACTGGGCCACTCAGAGATGTTCACGGAGTTATCATGATCTTAGTTTTTGAATGTTGAGTTTTAAGCCAGCTTTTTCACTCTTCCTCTTTCACTTTCATCAAGAGGCTCTTTAGTTCTTCTTCACTTTCTGTCATAAGGATGGTGTCATCTGAGTGTCTAAGGTTATTGATACTTCTCCCGGCAATCTTGATTCCAGCTTGTGCTTCATCAAGCCTGGCATTTTACATGATGTACTCTGCATATAAGTTAAATAAATACAGGTCCACCCTTAGGACCTAATTACCTCAAAGTTTTCACCTTCTATAGGATTTTCAACATGTACTTTTCATTGTTTTTGTTCAGTCACTCTTTGCAACTCCATGGACTATAACACCTCAGGCTTCCCTGTCCTTCTCCATCTTCCAGAGCTTGTTCAAACTCATGTCCATTGAGTCAGTGATGCCATCCAACCATCTCATCCTCTGTTATCCCCTTCTCCTTCTGCCTTCAATCTTTCCCAGCATCAGGGTCTTTTCTAAGGAGTTGGCTCTTTGCATCAGGTGGCTGAAGTACTGGAGTTTCAGCTTCAGCATCAGACCTTCCACTCAATATTTAGGACTGATATCCTTGATGATTGACTGGTTTGATCTCATTTGCAGTCCAAGGGACTCAAGAGCCTTCTCCCAACACCACAGTTCAAAAGCACCAATTCTTTGGCACTCAGCCTTCTTTATGGTCCAACTCTTACATCCAATACATCAGTGTCTCTTTGCTGTCTCGCATACAGGTTATTGTTACCATCTTTCTAAATTCCATATATATGTTTTAGTATACTGTATTGGTGTTTTTCTTTCTGGGCTTAAATAGGCTCCAGCTTCATCCACCTCATTAGAACTGATTCAAATGTATTCTTTTTAATGGCTGAGTAATACTCCATTGTGTATATGTACCACAGCTTTCTTATCCGTTCATCTGCTGATGGACATCTAGGTTGCTGCCATGTCCTGGCTATTATAAACAGTGCTGCGATGAACATTGGGGTACACGTGTCTCTTTCAATTCTGATTTCCTCAGTGTGTATGCCCAGCAGTGGGATTGCTGGATCATAAGGCAGTTCTATTTCCAATTTTTTAAGGAATCTCCACACTGTTCTCCATAGTGGCTGTACTAGTTTTCATTCCCACCAACAGTGTAAGAGGGTTCCCTTTTCTCCACACCCTCTCCAGCATTTATTGCTTGTAGACTTTTGGATCACAGCCATTCTGACTGGCTTGAAATGGTACCTCATTGTGATTTTGATTTGCATTTCTCTGATAATGAGTGATGTTGAACATTTTTTCATGTGTTTGTTAGCCATCTGTATGTCTTCTTTGGAGAAATGTCTATTTAGTTCTTTGGCCTATTTTTTGATTGGGTCAATTATTTTTCTGGAATTGAGCTGTAGGAGTTGCTTGTATATTTTTGAGATTAGTTGTCTGTTGCTTCATTTTCTATTATTTTCTCCCATTCTGAAGGCTGTCTTTTCACCTTGCTTATAGTTTCCTTTGTTGTGCAGAAGCTTTTAAGTTTAATTAGGTCCCATTTGTTTATTTTTGCTTTCATTTCCAATATTCTGGGAGGTGGGTCATAGAGGATCCTGCTGTGATATATGTCGGAGAGTGTTTTGCCTATGTTCTCCTCTAGGAGTTTTATAGTTTCTGGTCTTACGTTTAGATCTTTAATCCATTTTGAGTTTATTTTTGTGTATGGTGTTAGAAAGTGCTCTAGTTTCATTCTTTTACAAGTGGTTGACCAGTTTTCCCAGCACCACTTGTTAAAGAGATTGTCTTTAATCCATTGTATATTCTTGCCTCCTTTGTCAAAGATAAGGTGTCCATATGTGCGTGGATTTATCGCTGGGCTTTCTATTTTGTTCCATTGATCTATATTTCTGGCTTTGTGCCAGTACCATACTGTCTTGATGACTGTGGCTTTGTAGTAGAGCCTGAAGTCAGGCAGGTTGATTCCTCCAGTTCCATTCTTCTTTCTCAAGATCGCTTTGGCTATTTGAGGTTTTTTGTATTTCCATACAAATTGTGAAATTATTTGTTCTAGCTCTGTGAAGAATACGTTGGTAGCTTGATAGGGATTGCATTGAATCTATAAATTGTTTTTGGGTAGTATACTCATTTTCACTATATTGATTCTTCCAATCCATGAACATGGTATATTTCTCCATCTAATGGTGTCCTCTTTGATTTCTTTCACCAGTGTTTTACAGTTTTCTATATATAGGTCTTTAGTTTCTTTAGGTAGATATATTCCTAAGTATTTTATTCTTTTCGTTGCAATGGTGAATGGAATTGTTTCCTTAATTTCTCTTTCTATTTTCTCATTATTAGTGTATAGGAATGCAAGGGATTTCTGTGTGTTGATTTTGTATCCTGCAACTTTACTATAGTCATTGATTAGTTCTAGTAATTTTCTGGTGGAGTCTTTAGTGTTTTTTATGTAGAGGATCATGTCATCTGCAAACAGTGAGAGTTTTACTTCTTCTTTTCCAATTTGGATTCCTTTATTTCTTTTTCTCCTCTGATTGCTGTGGCCAAAACTTCCAAAACTATGTTGAATAGTAATGGTGAAAGGGCACCCTTGTCTTGTTCCTGACTTTAGAGGAAATGCTTTCAATTTTTTCACCATTGAGGATAATGTTTGCTGTGGGTTTGTCATATATAGCTTTTATTATGTTGAGGTATGTTTCTTCTATTCCTGCTTTCTGGAGAGTTTTTATCATAAATGGATGTTGAATTTTGTCAAAGGCTTTTCTCTGCATCTATTGAGATAATCATATGGTTTTTATTTTTCAATTTGTTAATGTGGTGTATTACATTGATTGATTTGTGGATATTGAAGAATCCTTGCATCCCTGGGATAAAGCCCACTTGGTCATGGTGTATGATCTTTTAATGTGTTGTTGGTTTCTGATTGCTAGAATTTTGTTAAGGATTTTTGCATCTATGTTCATCAGTGATATTGGCCTGTAGTTTTCTTTTTTTGTGGGATCTTTGTCAGGTTTTGGTATTAGGGTGATGGTGGCCTCATAGAATGAGTTTGGAAGTTTACCTTCCTCTGCAATTTTCTGGAAGAGTTTGAGTAGGATAGGTGTTAGCTCTTCTCTAAATTTTTGGTAGAATTCAGCTGTGAAGCCGTCTGGACCTGGGCTTTTGTTTGATGGAAGATTTCTGATTATGGTTTCAATTTCCGTGCTTGTGATGGGTCTGTTAAGATTTTCTATTTCTTCCTGGTCCAGTTTTGGAAAGTTGTACTTTTCTAAGAGTTTGTCCATTTCTTCCACGTTGTCCATTTTATTGGCATATAATTGCTGATAGTAGTCTCTTATGATCCTTTGTATTTCTGTGTTGTCTGTTGTGATCTCTCCATTTTCATTTCTAATTTTATTGATTTGATTTTTCTCCCTTTGTTTCTTGATGAGTCTGGCTAATGGTTTGTCAATTTTATTTATCCTTTCAAAGAACCAGCTTTTGGCTTTGTTGATTTTTGCTATGGTCTCTTTTGTTTCTTTTGCATTTATTTCTGCCCTAATTTTTAAGATTTCTTTCCTTCTACTAACCCTGAGGTTCTTCATTTCTTCCTTTTCTAGTTGCTTTAGGTGTAGAGTTAGATTATTTATTTGACTTTTTTCTTGTTTTTGAGGTATGCCTGTATTGCTATGAACTTTCCCCTTAGGACTGCTTTTACAGTGTCCCACAGGTTTTGGGTTATTGTGTTTTCATTTTCATTCGTTTCTATGCAAATTTTTATTTCTTTTCTGATTTCTTCTGTGATTTGTTGGTTATTCAGCAGTGTGTTGTTCAGCCTCCATATGTTGGGATTTTTAATAGTTTTTCTCCTGTAATTGAGATCTAATCTTACTGCATTGTGGTCAGAAAAGATGCTTGGAATGATTTCATTTTTTTTTAATTTACCAAGGCTAGATTTATGGCCCAGGATGTGATCTATCCTGGAGAAGGTTCCGTGTGCGCTTGAGAAAAAAGGTGAAATTCATTGTTTTGGGATGAAATGTCCTATAGATATCAATTAGGTCTAACTGGTCTATTGTATCATTTAAAGTTTGTGTTTCCTTGTTAATTTTCTGTTTAGTTGATCTATCCATAGGTGTGAGTGGGGTTTTAAAGTCTCCCACTATTATTGTGTTATTGTTAATTTCTCCTTTCATACTTGTTAGTATTTGTCTTACATACTGTGGTGCTCCCGTGTTGGGTGCATATATATTTATAATTGTTATATCTTCTTGGATTGATCCTTTGATCATTGTGTAGTGACTTTCTTTGTCTCTTTTCACAGCCTTTGTTTTAAAGTCTATTTTATCTGATATGAGTATTGCTACTCCTGCTTTCTTTTGGTCCCTATTTGCATGGAAAATCTTTTTCCAGCCTTTCACTTTCAGTCTGTATGTGTCCCCTGTTTTGAGGTGGGTCTCTTGTAGACAACATATGTAGGGGTCTTGTTTTTGTATCCATTCAGCCAGTCTGTCTTTTGGTTTACATTTAAGGTAATTATTGATAAGTATGATCCCATTGCCATTTACTTTATTGTTTTGGGTTCGAATTTATACACCCTTTTTGTGTTTTCTGTCTAGAGAATAGCCTTTTGTATTTGTTGGAGAGCTGGTTTGGTGGTGCTGAATTCTCTCAGCTTTTGCTTGTCTGTAAAGCTTTTGATTTCTTCTTCATATTTGAATGAGATCCTTGCTGGGTACAATAATCTGGGCTGTAGGTTATTTTCTTTCATCACTTTAAGTATGTCTTGCTATTCCCCCCTGGCTTGAAGAGTTTCTATTGAAAGCTCAGCTGTTATCCTTATGGGAATTCCCTTGTGTGTTATTTATTGTTTTTCCCTTGCTGCTTTTAATATTTGTTCTTTGTGTTTGATCTTTGTTAATTTGATTAATATGTGTCTTGGGGTGTTTCGCCTTGGGTTTATCCTGTTTGGGACTCTCTGGGTTTCTTGGACTTGAGTGATTATTTCCTTCCCCATTTTAGGGAAGTTTTCAACTATTATCTCCTCAAGTATTTTCTCATGGTCTTTCTTTTTGTCTTCTTCTTCTGGGACCCCTATGATTGAATGTTGTAGCGTTTTAATATTGTCCTGGAGGTCTCTGAGATTGTCCTCATTTCTTTTAATTCGTTTTTCTTTTTTTTCCTCTCTGATCCATTTATTTCTACCATTCTATCTTCTAATTCACTAATCCTATCTTCTGCCTGTTATTCTACTATTTGTTGCCTCCAGAGTGTTTTTGATCTCATTTATTGCATTATTCATTATATACTGACTCTCTTATTTCTTCTAGGTCCTTGTTAAACCTTTCTTGCATCTTCTCAATCCTTGTCTCCAGGCTATTTATCTGTGATTCCATTTTGATTTCAAGATTTTGGATCAATTTCACTATCATTATTCAGAATTCTTTATCAGGTAGATTCCCTATCTCTTCCTCTTTTGTTTGGTTTGGTGGGCATTTATCCTGTTCCTTTACCTGCTGGGTATTCCTCTGTCTCTTCATCTTGTTTAAATTGCTGAGTTTGGGGTGTCCTTTCTGTATTCTGGCAGTTTGTGGAGTTCTCTTTATTGTGGAATTTCCTCACTGTGGGTGGGGTTTACAGGTGGCTTGTCAAGGTTTCTTGGTTAGGGAAGCTTGTGTCGGTGTTCTGGTGGGTGGAGCTGGATTTCTTCTCTCTGGAGTGCAATGAAGTGTCCAGTAATGAGTAATGAGATGCCTATGGTTTTGGGGTGACTTTGGGCAGCCTGTATATTGGAGCTCAGGGCTGTGTTCCTGTGTTGCTGGAGGATTTGCTTGGTATGTCTCGCCCTGGAACTTGTTGGCCCTTGTGTGGTGCTTGGTTTCAGTGTCGGTATGGAGGCGTTTGATGAGCTCCTGTCAATTAATGTTCCCTGGAGTCAGGATTTGGACTTAAGCCTCCTGCTTCCAGTTATTGGTCTTATTTTTACAGTAGTCTCAAAACTTCTTCTATACAGCACCATTGATAAAACATCTAGTTTAAAGATGAGAAGTTTCTCCACTGTGAGGGTCACCCAGAGAGGTTCACAGCGTTACATGGAAAAGAGAAGAGGGAGGAGGGAGTTAGAGGTGACCCGAATGAGATGAGGTGGAATCAATAGAGGAGAGAGCGGGCTAACCAGTAATCACTTCCTTATGTGCAGTCCACAACTGGGCCACTCAGAGATGTTCACGGAGTTATCATGATCTTAGTTTTTTGAATGTTGAGTTTTAAGCCAGCTTTTTCACTCTTCCTCTTTCACTTTCATCAAGAGGCTCTTTAGTTCTTCTTCACTTTCTGTCATAAGGATGGTGTCATCTGAGTGTCTAAGGTTATTGATACTTCTCCCGGCAATCTTGATTCCAGCTTGTGCTTCATCAAGCCTGGCATTTTACATGATGTACTCTGCATATAAGTTAAATAAATACAGGTCCACCCTTAGGACCTAATTACCTCACAAAGTTTTCACCTTCTATAGGATTTCAACATGTACTTTTCATTGTTTTTGTTCAGTCACTCTTTGCAACTCCATGGACTATAACACCTCAGGCTTCCCTGTCCTTCTCCATCTTCCAGAGCTTGTTCAAACTCATGTCCATTGAGTCAGTGATGCCATCCAACCATCTCATCCTCTGTTATCCCCTTCTCCTTCTGCCTTCAATCTTTCCCAGCATCAGGGTCTTTTCTAAGGAGTTGGCTCTTTGCATCAGGTGGCTGAAGTACTGGAGTTTCAGCTTCAGCATCAGACCTTCCACTCAATATTTAGGACTGATATCCTTGATGATTGACTGGTTTGATCTCATTGCAGTCCAAGGGACTCTCAAGAGCCTTCTCCAACACCACAGTTCAAAAGCACCAATTCTTTGGCACTCAGCCTTCTTTATGGTCCAACTCTTACATCCGTACATGACTACTGAAAAAACCATAGCTTTGATTATGTGGACCTTTGTTAGCAAAGTGATGTCTCTGTTTTTTAATATGCTGTCTAGGTTGGTCATAGCTTTCCTTCCAAGGAGCAAGCATCTTTTAACTTCATGGCTGCAGTCGCCATCCACAGTGATTTTGGAGCCCAAGAAAATAAAGTCTCTCACTGTTTCCATTGTCTCGCTGTCTATTTGCCATTGAAGTCTTGGGACCGGATGCTATGATCTTCGTTTTTTGAATGTTAAAATGGGATGTTTGAAAGGGACACAAATATTCAGTTCACAACACAAAGTCACCAGCCCCACTTCCAACCAAATTATTGCCTGTGAGTCCTAGAGAGAGGTTCTGGATCCACAGTGACTTATTGCCCCCAGTTGATAGTAAACAGTAATTCTAAGCACCAAAACAGTGGAGTCCTCCATGCTCCCTTTTCTGCTTGTTCCTATCCCGGGAGTGGAGTGGAGTCGGGGGAGGTGAATGAAGGCAATTTAGAGTCAGAGAAATCTAAGTTCAACGTCTTTCTGCCACTAATTGACTTTATGACCCCAAGCACATTGTTTCCCGCCTCGCTGATTCTGTTTCCTCTTCAGTAAAATGGGAAGATGATACTGTCCTCCCAGCGTTGATGTGACAGTTTTGTGCAATCAGGAAAGATTGCTGCTGGCACCACCCAGTCATAGGGAAGCTCAGTTTCTTCACTTCTCCTGAAAAGATACTACAGAAGAGCAGATTCAGACTGTCCTTCCCTTTCAAGCACTCAAACCATGCACAACTTGGATGTACATAATTGTATGTCTGTTTCCCTAAACCTCCAACATGTTAGCCAGATGTGGATTTTTCTCCTCTTCCTCCTCACAACTCTCATTTAGTGGCCCTTACTGGGGAGGGACACTGTTCTGGTCAGTCAGCTTAGCTTAATTCAACTCTTTGAAGAAGGCACCACCACAGTCACCATTGATGACTGTGATGCCATTAATCCTCACATGCCATCACTAAGATACTATTCATTGGATGTACAAGTTTCATGTGTAATTTTATCATGGCATCAATTATATGGTGCACCCCAACTTCAATTTCAAAGATTTTAATATGTGAAAAGTGTATCTGAGAACCCACAAAATATTCTACCATTTTACAGTTGAGAGTACTGGGAATTATGGGGTTATTTTACCCAAGTTCATGTAACCAGAGTTTGAGACAAAATTTGAACCTACCCAATCTGACTCCAAGGGCCTTCCCTGTAGCTCAAATGGTAAAGAATCTGCCTGCAACACAGGAGACCCAGATTCAATCCCTGGGTCAGGAAGATCCTCTGGAGAAGGGAATGGCAGTCCACTCCAGTATTCTTGCCTGGAGAATCCCATGGACAGAGGAGCCTGGCAGGCTACAGTCTGTGGGATCACAAAGAGTCGGACACAACTGAGTGCCTAACACTGCTACTACTAATCTGACTCCAAAGCCCATGTGTTAATCACGTCACCAAACTGTCTCTTCCCATCAGCTGATGAATGAACATTTCAGCCAACCTCAGACCCAGCTTCAATTACATGCCTTTTGGGACTCAAGTGGTCACTTGACTCTCCTCAGTTTTGAAGGGAGGGAATGAAATAAAAGAGCAAGTACAAAATCCTGAAAATATATCGTCAAAAATTATGTACAATGCACAAGCTATAATTTGGCATTTTATAATATTGTTTTGCTCTCTGGAACCTAAATGACTTTTGATATGTAGGTGGATTGTTTGGCTTTTGTATGTTCAACTTTTGTGAGTGATTTTAAGGGTGTGTGGGTGTGTGCACATGTGCACTCACTTGTGACTGACTTATGTGACCCCACGAACTGTAGCCCACCAGGATCCACTGACCCTGGAATTTTCTAGGCAAGAATACTGGACTGGAGTGGTTTGCCATTTCCTTCTTCAGATTTTAAGGGTATGTTATATATAAAAGTTGACAGGCTTCCCAGGTGGCTCATTGGTCAAGAATCTGCCTGCCAATGCAGGAGACACAGGAGATGTGGATTGGATCTCTGGGTCAGGAAGATCCCCTGGAGGAGGAAATGGCAACCACTCCAGTATTCTTGCATGGATATTCTCATGGACAGAAGAGGCTGGCAGGCTACAGTCCATGGGGTCACAAAGAGTCAGACAGAACTAAGTACGCATGCATGTGTAAAATTTGGCATCTTGGTATATTGTTTCCGAAAAGGGCTTCAATTCTCCATTCTTGCCTCTATGCACACCCTTTACAATGAGATGTTACAGGCTGTCCCATAAGGAGATGGAATCTGTTTCTGTACTTTTCTGGGCTGGACTTGTGCTTCATTTTAGTCAATAAAATGTGGTAGAAGGGGTAGCCTGCCCGTTCTGACTCAAGGGCTCAAGAAGTCTTCTAAGATTTGCTTTTCTTTTGGAACTGCTCCAACATGAGAGCAAATTCAGGACAGTCTGCTCAAGAGTAAAGATAGAAAGGAACAAAGCAAGTCATCCCAGTTGACATATTCCTAGACTAGCCAACCTGCAGCTGGCCTGCTAGCTAGCTGACTGCAGACTCTTAAACAAGCCCAGCTGAAATCAGATGAGCCTGAAACAGATGACCTGAGCTCAGTCTAGATGAGCAGAACTCCCCAGGCAACCCATCAACTCATGGGAAAAAGAAATGGTTTATTATTTAATGCCACTGAGTTTTCAGATTATTTGTTATGCAGCAATAGCTAGCTGATAAAATTCCTGCCTTACAGCTTTGCTAGCCAAACAAAACGATGGACTAACGCTTGGCTAATGTAAAAATTGCCTGGGTGATCATTCACCCTGGAAGGATGCTGTACATTTACTTTGGCACTGAAAACTTCCCTATTGAAACAACTCCATTTTCTGTATATCCAGTTGCTATAGCAACCTGATACTTTTGTTCTCTGCTCTGGTCTTCCTGATCATATCACTTTGCAGTTAGTCAACATGATGTTGGAACCTTGGTTGTTATGGTAACCTGGGACCATTTTTTAAAAAAATGCATTCCATTGACATTGTTTTTGAGGAGACCTGCAATTTAGTCTTGTACTCGTCTGGAGAAACTTGTGGTACAGAGCAAAAAGCATTTCGGGAAATGCTCCTCTGGGGAGAAATTCTTCATTAAAGCCTCCTTCCAGAGCCCTCTGACATTCTGTGCTTTTATGGATTTTTCCTATTTAAATGCCTCTCAGAATTTTGGTGAATTGCAAAGTATGTTTTAAAAAGTCCTAAAAGAGCCTGAATTGCTAATAGAAAACATGTGTAGCTGAATCGTCATTAATTATGCATGAAGCCCCATAGGCGTCCCTATACACAGCTCCACAAACCCTGGGGATGAAATTCTTTGTGATCTGAGGAGGAGGCACATGAAACAGAGATACATCAGTGGGATTAGATGAGGGGTGAGGGAGAACGGGGGTCAGGGAAGGGATGGAGAGAGAGAAGTCACGTGGTGAGGTGAGGGGGGCGTGGTTTGAGTGATGTGTCGGAAGAGAAGAGGGAGGCCAGACAGGGAGCCAGGAGTCAGGACGTCTGAGTCCAAAAACAGATTTCAGAGTGAAAAGAAAGTATTTCTGAACTTAGAAATGTCTCCATTTCTGAGACCCTTGGGGGAATTACATTTTCTTTCTTTTTTTTTTTTTTTTTTTTTTGAGATTTTGCTACATTAAAACATCATGAACTGTCAAAATGGTGATGAGTGGCGGCATTTATCAAATGTTTACATTTAAAGCTTTTGCTAAGGAAAATAAGATGCAAAATAGTCATACTCTTCACAAGATAATTAGAAGATTTATTTTTCAATGTGTTCCCTAGTAGTACACCAGAAACTGGTCCTAGGACTCAGGTTTAAAGCTCAGGATTTTCCAATACCAGGACTAGGGTGATGCAAGTGAAGCTTAAAGTGGGCAAAATTTCAGAAAAACTCACTGTCAGGGTGGAGACCCTTCAGCTTGGTGCTTTAGGCACTTCATGGTTCTCACCCTCCTCTTTGCCCTCCTGGAATGCATCTTTTCTTTCAGTCATGCTAATGTGTCACCACTGCTGAATGCATGATCTCATTTGGAGCGTTCATCAGAAGCCCAATCAGAGATGTGTGACTTGGGCCAAATGCCCTCCCACCTTTTCCTCCGAGGGGCCCCACCTTGGCTGTCCTTGGTTTTGACATAACTGGAGGAAGGACCATCAAACCTGGAAGGATCATTTGAGAAAGTCAGCACAGAGTAATGTGGAAACCTCAGCACCAAAAGGAATGGATTCTGGATGCAGGTGGGCCAGCTACTTACTGTGTGACCTTATCTAAGTGCCTTTCCTTTCTGGGGCTCAGTGTTTCCAACTCTCAGAAAATACTTGAATGGGCTATTTCTCAGGGCCATTCTGATTCTGACTGCCTAGGATTCTAGATGATGGGGGTGTTAGCTTTTGGAAGAGTGGTCTAGAAGATGGATGTTTCTTCTTCTACCTGCCAGGAAGAATCTTGGCTGATGAGCTGGTGGTGCCTTTAGTATGGGACATGGAGCATCAGAATGTGTACCCACATCAAGCCAGTGGTCTCTAGAGCCCCTGCCATGGTTGGAAGGGGTATCTGTGTGATGCTGGCCTCAGACATTTAACATGGCACCCAAGAGATAATAAATCATTTTCTTGTCCATCAGAGGCAGTATAGTATACTGGCCAAGAGCAGTTTTATGAAATGGGGCAAAATACCACCACTTATCTCAGAGGCTTAAATGAGTTAATACATGCAAAGACTTAAAATAGTGTTCAGCACTTATTAATAGTTCTGCAATTATAAGATCTTATTAAAAGTTCTTTTGTAGGTTCTTACTATTTTGTTCATTTATGTATTCAACAGACATTTATGGAACTCTAAATCTATGCCAGACCCTGTGCTGAGGACTTTACATGAACTATTTTATTTTGTATTTTACAGCTGCCATTAGAAAGAGCTTAGTCCCATTCTACAGGGAGAGTGGGTCCTGATGTCAACATCGAGGGTGGAATTTGTGTAGAGTCAAAATTATTCTTGCAAACACTTCAGGATTATACAGATTTAGAGACTTACAATGCTTTTTGACTTTAGAACCTGTACTCTTAAAATCTAAATTATTTTTAAAGCATCATGCATACTCTGCTGCTGCTGCAGCTGCTAAGTCTCTTCAGTCGTGTCCGACTCTGTGTGACCCCATAGACGGCAGCCTACCAGGCTCCCCTGTCCCTGGGATTCTCCAGGCAAGAACACTGGAGTGGGTTGCCATTTCCTTCTCCAATGCATGAAAGTGAAAAGTGAAAGTGAAGTCGCTCAGTCATGTCTGACTCATAGTGACCCCATGGACTGCAGCCTACCAGGCTCCTCTGTCCATAGGATTTTCCAGGCAAGATTACTGGAGTAGACTGCCATTGCCTTCTCCGCATACATACTCTAGGTATCATTATATTTCCTTAACAGTCTTCCAAAGAGATAAGGTGTTGTCAGGGTTGTGGTGCCCAAGATCCTGGGTGAGACAACTTCTGCCAGTTGTTACTTGTATCACCTGAGATGGATACTTAGATGCTTTCAGCCTGATTTCTTAGCTTTCTCTCCCTCTGAGCTGTCACAAGATAAAGCGTAACTATTTATGTTGTATGTGCTAATGTACTGTCTAGATATTATTATGAAAAATTATAGAAATTGGTAGGCAACTTGCATTAGTTTCTCGATTTTGATTCTTTTTACTGAATATTTCAGCAGTCTCCTCTCAGCCTTCTAGTTTCCAAACTAAATGCCCTTTGCTTAATGTGAAGTATCACTGCAGCCCCTCGCCCCTACTCCACCTCACTTCTCAGGACCCCTAAGGGCAGGAAACTTGTGGCTTCTCCACATCTTCCAGAAATACTTATTTTTATTTATTTATTTATTTTTTTTGCTGTGCCCAGAAGCTTGTGGGATCTTAGTTCCCCAAACACAGGTTGAATCCGAGCCCTTGGCAATGAGAACCTAACCAGGGGATCCTAACCGCTGGACTACCAAGGATTTCTCTTCTATGAAACACTTTTGTTTTTGCCTCCCACAGATGAAATCTTTTGCTTAAAATCCCTCATCAGACACAACTCTCTGCCTGCCCAGTCTCAAACGGCTCCTTGTTCACTTTTGTGGCTGGAAAAGCTCAGACATTTCCGTCCTTCATGGCAACGAGATAGGGGCCCCGTGGCACTTTCCGGATGCTGAGATGTAAATAGACATCTGTGGAGGCAGTTCCCAGAATGCTTTTGGTTTTTGATAAAGAGGACACTTAGGAAGGGTACCACCTCCTTCCCTCCTTCTTCCCATTTTGAACGTTGATGTGATGCCTGGAGCTGGGTAGCCATCTGACAAAGAGGCCACAAAGGTGAAAGCCAACTGGCTGAGAATGATGGGAGGAAATTAGAAAGAGGTGGGGTCCCTAAAAGCCATGGTTTATTAGCTGAATATCTTTTTTTATCATTCTTATTATATGAATTCTTGACATTTGGAATCAGAAAAAAAAAAAAAAAAGCTTTAGTTCCTAGACTTGGCGTATAATGCCATTTGTAATGTGAGTATTCTCACTTTCTAATATTATCCCCTACCCGCTGTCCATCAACTACTATGTTCCTATATATTCTGCCAGCTGAGAGCTGACTCTGAGCTTCAAGCAAGAATGCGGAGCTTCTGAGTTCACTTGGAAGGATCCCTGTCTGTATTTCCTTTGTCTTACTAACTCTTATACTTTAAGATTCAAAAAGCATGTTACTACGTCCAGGAACCTTCTCCAGTTTATCTTTTTTCCCCGACTCTCTCCTTCACAGCATGGGCTGGCTGATGTCCGGGGAGACTGCCTATGACTAGCTTGTTTCTGCCCCCGGGTTTAAGATACTCTTAAAAAAAAAAAATTTTTTTTTTAATTGGAGTATAGTTGCTTTGCAATGTTGCGTTAGTTTCTGCTGTTCAGCAAATGAATCAGCCACGTATACATGTATCCACTTTTTTTTAGATTTTCTTGCTGTTCAGGTCACCACAGAGCACTGAGCAGAGTTCTCTGTGGTTTACAGTTAGTTCTCATCTGCTGTTGTTGTTGTTCAGTCGCTAAGTCATGTCTGATTCTTTGCAGCTTCATGGACTGTAGCACACTGGGCTCCTCTGCCTCCAGTCTCCCAGAGTTTGCTCAAATTCAGGTCCACTGAGGCAGTGATACTATCCAACCATCTCATCCTCTGTTGCCCCATCTCCTTTTGCCTTCAGTCTTTCCCAGCATCAGGGTCTTTTCCAGTGAGTCAGCTGTTTGCATATGATGGCCAAAGTATTAGAGCTTCAGCTTCAGCATCAGTCCTTCCAATGAATATTCAGGGTTGACTTCCATTAGGATTGACTGGTTTGATCTTGCTGTCCAGGGAACTCTCAACGGTATTCTCCAGCACCACAGTTTGAAAACATCAATTATTTGCACTCAGCCTTCTTTATGATCCAACTCTCACATCCATATGTAACTTCTGGGAAAACCATAGCTTTGACTATACAGACCTTTGTCAACAGGTGATGTCTCTGCTTTTTAATACACAGTCTAGGTTTGTCATAGTTTTCCTTCCAAGAAAGGAAAGGAGCAAGCATCTACTTTTTAGTTTTCTGGTTATCTATTTTATACATAGTATATATATATCTATCTGTCTCTATATATATATGTACATACACACACACACACACACACACACACACACACACATAGGCTTCCCTGGTAGCTCGGATGGTAAAGAATCCGCCTGCAATGTGGGAGATCAACCTGGGTTCGATCCATGGGTTGGGAAGATCCCCTGGAGGAGAGCATGGCAACCCACTCTAGTATTCTTGCCTGGAGAATCCCCATGGATAGAGGAGCCAGGCCGGCTGCAGTTCATGGAACAAAGGGTTGGACGTGACTGAGCGACGAAGCACAGCACATATACATGTCAATCCCAATCTCCCAATCCATCCCATGCCCTCTTATCTCGTTGGTATCCAGATGTTTGTTCTCTACATCTGTGTCTCTCTTTCTGCTTTGCAAATAAGTTCATCTATACCGTTTTTCTAGATTCCACATATATGCATTAATATATGATATTTGTTTTTCTCTTTCTAACTTACTTCATTTTATGTGACCATCTCTAGTTCCATTTAACATCTCTGCAGATGACATAATTTTGTTCCTTTGTATGGTTGAGTAATATTCCATTGTGTATATGTACCACATCTTTATCCATTCCTCTGTTGATGGACATCTATGTTGCTTCCATGTCCTGGCTGTAGTAAATAGTGCTCAGTGAACATTGAGGTGGACACTCTATTCCAATCATTAACATGCTGTCTCCCCTACTGGCAGATAATAGTTCCCTGAGAACAAGGACACCATTGTATTTCTAGCACACAGTGCTATGCCTGATCAATGATAGATACTCAACAAAGGTTTGCTAAAAGAATGAATGAATATGTAGCACTGTTCATCCAATAAAACTTTAAAAAAGAATGAATAACTGAATACTTTCAATTGGAATTTGTTATTATCACTTATGAGTCTAACTGGAGACCTGCATGCCCCATCCCAGCTTGTGGTCTCGTGAAGTTTTATGCAAATATCCATGGACCTCTGGGAACATGGCAATGAAGTGGCCTGAAGTGGTTAGGAAACAATATACCATGAACCTCTGATACTTTTCTCAACTGATTGGGATATAAATGTGGTTGCAATTCATTTTTCCTAAATATATTGCCTAATACATTCCCAAAGGGCATCCTCAGGTTATTTCACACACTCGTTATTCATTGATGCCAGCTTGGTTTTTCACCGCTGAAAAAGAATGTATTATCTTCTGCATTGTGAGACACTTCCTTTTTTGAGATAATTCTCTGTATCTTCAGTTTGGTGCCAACACTCCTCCCTGGGATGTCCACAAGGCTTAAATATTGTCATCTAGAAATTTAATAGTTTATCCCCAGCCTTTATTCTTGAATATAATCTATTTCTCCATCAGTGACCAAAAAACCCCCTCTTTTCAACCTTTACTACTGGTCCCAGATCAGCCAGTTTTATGGATCTACTTTAAATGATAGTACCGTCTTAGAAATCTTGGTTGTATCAGAGGCTGTAGCTTGAGACTGCGAGCTTTGTTATAGTACAATAGCACTCACAAGTAGAGACCAAGATCAGGGACTGGCAGAGAGAAGTCTGTGCTTGTATCTGTGTGGATTTGCTAGGGAGACAGAGGGGCAGCCCGGGAATCCAGTAGGGCACAGTGTTGAGGTTTACATGGTTAGAACAGTGACTCTGGCTTGAATGGGCTTTCTCTACCCCAAAGATCACATTCTAATAGGCTAAAGGTGTTGGCATCAATCGAAGTACTGGATTGAGGAAGAGCATCTCAGGTTCACCCCTACTGTGAGAATGGCTGCAGTCAAGGCAGTGAGTTTGGAAGAAGTTACCCCACTGTGTGAGCCTGGTTAGGAACCAGGAAAGCATCATGCTCAAAACACGGCCTTTGGAGTTAGATCCATTTTCGGTTTTTCCACTAACTCAGTTCAGTTCAGTTGCTCAGTCATGTCTGACTCTTTGTGACCCCATGGACTGCAGCACACCAGGCTTCCCTGTCCATCACTAATTCCAGGAGCTTACTCAAACTCATGTCCATGGAGTCAGTGATGCCATTCAACCATCTCATCCTCTGTCGTCCCCTTCTCCTCCTGCCTTCAGTCTTTTCCAGGATCAGGGTCTTTTCTAATAAGTCAGTTCTTCCCATCAGGTGGTCACGGTATTGGAGTTTCAGCTTCAGCATCAGTCCTTTCAATGAATGTCAGGACTGATCTCCTTTAGGATAGACTGGTTGGATCTCCTTGTAGTCTAAGGGACTCTCAAGAGTCTTCTCCAACACCATAGTTCAAAAGCATCAATTCTTCAGCTCCCAGCTTTCTTTATAGTCCAACTCTCACATCCATACATGACTGCTGGAAAAAACATAGCTTTGACTAAATGGACCTCTGTTGGCAAAGTAGGTCTCTGCTTTTTAATATGCTGTCTAGGTTGGTCATAGCTTTTCTTCCAAGAAAGAAGCATCTTTTAATTTCATGGCTGTAGTCACCATCTGCAGTGATTTTGGAGCCACAAGAAAATAAAGTCTCTCACTGTTTCCATTGTTTCCCCATCTATTTGTTATGAAGTGATGGGACTGGATGCTGTGATCTTAGTTTTCTGAATGCTGAGTTTTAAGCCAACATGGATATAAAACTTCTCTCCAAGCAAAGTTTCCTTGTTTCTAAAATGGGCATAATGAGATTTTCCACATAAGATGCTGTGAGAAGTAAATGAGTTATCAAGAAAGCATCTCAATCCAAGCAGTACTTGTTATTGAAATATGAGGATGGCAGGAGGCAGGAGTAGCCACTGCTTTTATAGGTTCATAGAATTGGAACTCTGTATTCCTTAGAAATTACTCAGAATGGTTAAGAATTCTTACACATTTCATTCTAGCCACACTGGCCATTTTGTGGTTTTCTGAAGCACACCTATCTCCCTACCACCACTGGTAAGTAGAGTCTGCCTCAGGGCCTTTGCATTACTACTGCCTCTTCTGGGGATACTTTCCCTCCATTGTTGCAGCAAGCTATTGCTGCATAACAAACTACCTAAAAACGTAATGCTGCGTAACAACCCTGATTTATATTTTCTTGTGTTTTGGTGGAGTGGCACCTGAGTGGTTCTTCTGCTCCTCTCACCTGGGATCATCCACGCAGCTGCAATCCTCTGATGGTCCTTGGTAACCTCACTGATTTGTCCAGCCGCTGGGGTACCTTGGTCTCCAGGAGGCTAGCCTGGACTTCTTTGCATCATGGTGGTCTCAGGCTTCCAAGAGGGTAAATGAAGGCAGGGCTGCAAGTATGACTTGTTCTGACCAATGGCAAGCCCAGATGCAAGGGGACATAGATGCCTCCTCTTGCTGGGAGGATCAGCAACATGGACGTTACAAAAGGGTGTGGTCCCTGTGAGGCCTGATTGATGCAAGGCCATGATGATCACCCCCTGCAACCTCTGGTTGTCTGCATGGCTCTCTGCCCATTTCACTCAGCCTTTGCAGGAAGCTGGCTGCCTTCATCCAATAAGCTGTAATGCCACCACATCCTGCCCACCACTGTCACTCTAGTCTTTAGTTTGCTGTACTTACTTTCTGAGCACTTAACCACCTGCCATGTCTCACACATTTATTTGTGTTGATTTGCTTGTCTGCCTCCCCTACTGACAGGAAACCAGGGCCTTCATCGGGTTTGTTCTCTGCTGTGCGTTCAGCACCCAGGCCGGGACCTGGCACATATCAGAGACTCCATGAATATTGGTTGCACACGTGAATTTTCATTCAGCTGACATTTGTGTCTTTGAATGCCCCTCAGTGATGAACACTGTTTGCATCACTTGCTGGGGCAGGGGGGGAAACAAGAATAACTAGTGACCACATTTCCCTTGCAAAACTTGTTTGTGCTTTAATTTTTTTTTTTAAACAGATCAATGCACATGGCCCAAATCCTAGAAATGTGTATTTACTTTTCAGCGGTAGCGGGTTTTGTGCATCTTATTGGAAAGGATTGGCTGTTCTGCTTTAGTAATGTGCAAAAGGATTGGGCTTTGGAGGGATTAAAATTATTTCCAGCCTTAAATGCGATCTATCTGAGCCGATGCATCTAGTCTTGAATATAGATTCCCAGACCAGAAAGATTATGAGACATTAAATCTATGTAAATTCAACTATTAATTTATGTTTGAACAAATTCAACAAGAGATTTGACTTGGGGGCTTACAAGCGAATAGATTTGGTCAGGAAACAGGCGTATTGCTGTCTTTAACAACGATGCTGTATTCCCCTTGAAAATTCCACAGCTGAGTGCATCTCTAACAGGTCACAGTTGAGAGCCCAAGCAATTATGCCAGAATGTGTTAATAATAAAACAGGGAAACGACTATGTTTGTCTTGTATGAGGATGAAAGCAGCTGTTGGTACTAATTCAGAGAAATGATAGTGAAATATGCAGCTCTGTGGCTTCTGGTGCCCGGAAGGATGCAACGAAGGGGTTTTCCTGGGAACGTCTGAGCCCCGGCATCTTCTCAGGCCCCTTGACCAGGACCGCGGGTGCTGCCATCAACATATCACTCGGTGGCAGCGTTGGCAGCTGGAGTTCACAAAGGCTGCCTTGAGCAGGCGCCTGGGAAGTCAGAGACATAATAAATGAGATACCGCTACATGATCAACGGCAGCTGGGACTGGAGGAATAAACAGAATAATCTGGATTTACAGGCGCCACAGGGGGCTTTGGGCAGCATGCAAATTCACAAACTTAACAAACCTATCCTTTGAAAACTAAAGCCCTCTTTTGAAGCTGGCAGGCAAGGAGAACCAGTCCAGCCTGGACTCTTGGATTCACAAAAGAGCAAATGCTGGCTGAACTAAAAGCCCCGTCACTTCCTGTGGTCTGATATGAATAACAGAAATGATGATAATGCAAGCAGCATTACCAACTCTTATAATCTGTCAGGTACTTCATATGCCTGACACCATTTAAACATCACAATATCTTAGTGTTTTAAGGTGAGTACTATTACTATGCCCATTAGACAGATGAGGAAACTGAGTCCAGAGAGGTTTTGTAATTGTCCAGAATCACCAGTAGCAGAGCTGGGGTTTGAATGCAGGTCTATCTGTCTGGTCCAGGACCTCCACTGTGATAGGCAAAGCAATTTATGTTCAGGTGGAGGGAAGAGAACTTCCTCTTAGTGCCTACATATCAAGCTCTGCCTCCTGCCTCTGTTGGGACTTTTACAGACAATATAGTCATCATAAAGGTTTTAGCACTAGAGTTGACTTTTCGGATGAAGCAAATGATAATGACATCATGGAATCTACTGCTTTCTGAGCACCATGTCAGGCATGTTTGGGGAGTTGATATTCATCCATTATCTCATTTAATCTTAATGATAACTATACTGAGAAAGAAGTCCTATTGAGAGCTTGGTTTTAAAGATAAGGATACCAAAGGGCAGAGAATTCAAGTTCCTTTTGAGAAATTGGCAGAAGAGAAAATTGAACGTATCTACTTGACAGCCTCACTCCTCATATACTTGGAGAGCACCATCCACCATGGCCAAGAAGTCAGGGCAAAATAGCTCTTTCCTCCTTTTTGTCCTTCCCTCACCAACCAACATTTTCTGGAAACCTGTTTTTGTCTGCTTTTCTGCTAGGAAATGGGAACATGAGGAAAAAAACAAAATTATTCCCTGTCCCCAACTACTGATTGATTTTTGCTACTGCCTACTTATGGAATGAACTAATGAATGAGTATCTAATAGAAGCCCAAGGCCAGACAGAGCCGATAGCTAGAGTTTTAGAGATTTGAGTTAAGTTGGTTTGCTCTGAAAGCATGCCTGAGACCATGAGGGTTCCTTTGAGACCACAAGTGGTTCATTTGGATAGTTATTCTAGGAAACACTAGGAAGGGAGTAGGACAGAAGCAAAGAAAGCAAATAGCTAATCCATGATCAGGCAGGTGACCAGTGTGGGCAACGCAAGCATAGTTCCATAGGGAAACTCTGGGAGACACCATGGAGGACATATCAGGGCTCCTCCAACCAAGGATGTGGGCGCTGGGGTATTTATTCACCAATACCCGTCAGTCACCAATTGATGGCTTCTCCCGGAGGTATTAATTCTAAGCCACTTCCAGTCTGCCCCCTATGTGGCTGAGTGGGGTCCAGCAGCCAGAGGAAGACCTCAAGCAAAAAGTTGCAGGTGCTGGCAGCTGCATTCTGCCCAGTTAAGCATCTATGGAAACAATGAGATGAGAGGATATGGTTGGGTACCCACAGAATCCCTACAGCCTTGCCTGAGTGTCCAGGGCAAGTGTGTCTATGGACCCACACCTACCAAGTAGCATCACCTAAGAGCTTATTGGAAATGTACAATCTCAGGCACCAACCCAGCCCTATTAAGTCAAAATATGGTGTTAAAATATCCCTAAATGATACATATACACATCAAAGTTTGGGAAGCAGTGGTTACAGGATTCTTTCCAAATATAGTCATTCATTCAGTAGACATTTATTGAGTATCTCAAGGGTGCCAAGCACTCCGCTAGGTGCAGAGGAGCCCAGGATGGATAAGTCCCAGTCTGGGCCCTTGAGGAGCTTATGAGGCATTGCAAATCCTGTGCACTAGGTCTGTTGATTAAAGTAAGTTCACGGTGTCATGGGAGGTCCACTCTGGGGCACACACTCTGCTTCCAAGGGAGGATGTGTCCAAACTGTGTCTTGGGGCCAGGAGGACCGATCCAGGTGAAAACAATCAGAAGAATGTCTGAGGGAGGGGAAATGCCATGAACCAAGAGTTGGGAGCCAAGAAGTGAACACCAAGTTGTTTAGGAACTGCCAGTAGAGGCAGACGCCATTTGACTCAGAGGATGTATTCTTTGAAATGGGAGGAAGGTAGAAACTAGCAGAACTCATATTCCATAGGGTCTGCATAGCATTGCCTTTAAGGAGATGAGTTCTGAACATCCTGTTAATCACTCTATATTCCATTAACATTCTCTAAGCCTTGACATCACTGCAGTTGCTCTTCATGAAGTTTCATTTCCAGGCTTCAGAGATGGCTATGCTCTGTTCTGGGGTTTTCCATGTGGTGCTAGTGGTAAAGAACCTGCCTGTCAGTGCAAGAGGTATAAGAGATGCAGGTTTGATCCCTGGATTGGGAAGATCCCCCCGAGGAGGGCACGACAACCCACTCCAGTATTCTTGCCTGGCGAATCCCCATGGACAGAGGAGCCTGGTGGGCTACAGTCTATAATGTCACAGAGTCAGACACGACTGAAGTGACTTGGCACACATGCCGTGGTCCATCAGTTCTCAGTGCCTGGCTGATTTTTACCTTTTTTTTTTTTTAATGATGACTTAAAGATGTCTTAACTTTCCCCTTCTGTCCCTGAGAAGCTCTTGTCCAACCTTTAGGATCATTTTAGCCATCCTGGTCAAGGGCACATGTGGTAGGATCACACAGACTGGGTTTTGAATCCAGACTGCTTTCTCACTAATCGTGTTTACTTGTGCAAGTTACCGAACCTCGCTGTGCTGCGGTTTCATCATTTGTAGATTAACACTTTGGTAGACGTCACTAATGCTCAACCATTATTTCCTGTTTCTCCTTCTGGGGCACTTCAAGCACCCTTGACATTAGGCATGGTCATGTGACTTGTTTGGACCAATGAAAAATGGCACATGCCACTTCTGCACAGAAGATTTTAAGAACAGTATGTGAGTCTCCATCCTCTCCTACCCTGGAGTAGCAACACTGGAGCTTCATGTTAAAATTGTCGCTTCATTAGGTGGTGGAGTGTCTGACACCCTGGAGTCCTACGTGCTGACTTCACAGTGCAACTCAGCCCCATCCCCTCAGTATTGCACAAGTTATATGAACAATACATCAACCTTGGTTACTTTAAGACACTGAAATCATGGCATCGGTGGTCACTACAGTATAACCTAACCTATTGTAAGGACAGAATGTGATAAGACTGTATACAGTGCCTGCACAAAGGAAATGCTCAATAAATAGAAGCCATTACGCATGATGTTCAAGGCCAAGGTGAAAGGACATGGATTCAGTGATGCTCTCCCTCACCTGCTTCTGTTCCCTTGTCTGAGTAATTGCCTACTCTTCCTCTGCCCTCTGCCCACACATCCTCTGTACCTCTGCAGCATGTAGAATCATGACACTTTGTTTGTTAGTTTCTCCCCAACAGCAACTCTTAGAATCTCCAACCCTCAAACACTATCTATTAATCTTTCTATTATTTCTTCCCCAGCTGTAGGCACAGTGCATGGCACTCAAGTGGGTGTTTGGAAAAATGTATTAAACTGAGTGAGCTGCATTAATGTAAATATTTCTGATTTGAGCATCTTAGACTTTTGTCCTCTTCCTGCCTTGATTTCATTCTATTCATCAATTCTATAACATCTATCTCATGCACTTGAGTATTCAGTGCCATCCAGGCCAGGGGTTGGCACGCTTTTTCTGTAAGGGGCTGGATAATAAATATTTTACACTTTGCAGACCATAAGGTCTCTGTCACATTTTCCACCCTGGTTTTTGTGAAGTGAAACTGGCCTTAGGTGATACGTAAGTGGATGGGTGTTGCTGTGTTCCAATAAAACTTTATTTGCAAAAGCAAGTGAAGGGCCAGATATGGCCCATGGTCAGCACTTGGCCAATTCTCTGATCTAGACAGATGGAGGCTTACATTCTTATATTCTAGTGCAGATAAGATAAAAATAAACCCATAGAGAGTTAAATAAAGGCAACAGTTTCACATGTGACAAGTGCCCTGAATAAGAGAAAACCATTTGATGGTTGCTGGGAGGAGGTTAGAGGGCTAACTTGATTTGAAGTCAGGATAGCCTCTCTGAGGGAGTGAACATATAAGATGAGCTTGCAGATCTGGGGAAGAGAGAATTACAAAGAAATACAGAATTACAGAGGAGTGACAGTGCAAAGGTCCTGTGGCAGGAACAGACATTGTATGTTGAGGAAGAGCAAAAGGACTAATAGCTCCTGGAGTGATGGCTTCCTGCCAAATTTAGACTTTGCCCTGATGGTCCAGTTTCCCTTGGCTTAGCTTCATTCCTTTGTTCCCAGCCAGATCCCCATGGGCAAGCATCTATAATATCTGCCCCTATCCCCATCAGGCATTTCCTTTCTTAAGATGTTGGTGAGTGGTTATTATACTTCCCTTTAGCCCTGCTTATCCAAACTAAGCAGACTTAATTTCTTTAATCCCTCTCTGTTGCTTCAGTGCCTCCAGCCAAGAGCTTTCTGTGGAGACTTTAGAGAATTTGTCTTTCTCAAGCCACCAGGGACCTTTAGAAATAGCCTTTCCACTGGAATTCACTTCCCCAGCCCTGCTTCCTTTTGCTTTGCTTTCTGAAGTCAAGTCTCAAACCTCACACCACAGTTAATCTCCCATTTCTTTCTCCTGCAAGATTATTGGGACTGAAGTATTTAATGCCCCTGGTCTGAACAGGGATCTAGCTTCCATTACTTTTTTATCTCCTAAGACCCTCCTTTTGCCAATCAAAGGACCAGAGTTTGTCATAGTTTTCTTTGTTCTTTATAAATCCCTTGAGTCCTGGTTGTTAATGCCTTTGCTATGGTCCCTACAGACCCTGCATCTGAGTTACCTTCAGGAGGTAACTCTCATCTATTCAGTGGCTCACCCAGTGGGACACAGCTCCTGGCCTTCCAGATAGGACTCTTTGAATGAGAATCCTGTCTTCACTGGCTCCTCTCCCATTCAGCATCCTGGCATTTTCTGGAGGGAATTCAGTGAGGTGAAATGAGGCGAGGGTTTAGCTCCAGAAAAATTAGATTCAAGTCTTGACTCTTCCCTAGCAATTCTGTAATTGGGGCAAGTTATCTTCCCCCTGTCTGAAAACCTCCATTATCTCATCTCTTTACATGGTTGGATGGCATCACCAACTCAATGGGCATGAGTTTGAGCAAGTTCCAGGAGATGGTGAAGGATAGGGAAGCCTGGTGTGCTGCAGTCCTTGGGGTCACAAAGAGTCAGACACAACTGAACAACAACAAAACTTGGGAACCGTATCAGTAACACCCATCTCACAGGACTGTGTGAAGACGAGGTAGCATCTTGCAAAGTGATTTCATTCATTTATTCATTCAACAAACATTTATTGAGGGTATTGTATATACCAGACCCTGTGTAGGAATCCAGAGATTTAGCAGTGTTATAGATTACTGGTGAATAGTACTGGGCCCAGGTACTGTCTTTATGAGGCCTACACTCTGGGCAGAAATAATAATATCCTGCCATTTACTGAATGTTATTTTAACCACACATTGTGCTACATATGAATGATCTCATTAGTCCTTATGAAAAAGATATATATTAGTCCTAATTTAGACATCAGAAAATTGAGGCTAAAAAGCTATGCAACTAACCCCAGGTCAACAGATAATAGATTTCCAATCTGGTAAATCTTTGGGTTTCCTTCTTAGACATTTTCTCCCTCTTAAACTTAACCACTTATTAATATTTTGGATATTTTCTGAATTCATTTCTCTCATCATTTTCTAACAGTACAGAGCTTCATTGCACCTTTTAAAACTTCATCCTGCCCAAGAGTGTCCATTTCTTTTTGCCTTGTATCAAGCTAGGATTGCCTGTAGTTTGATTTTTTAATACCTTGGGGGTCCGATTTTGTTTCCTGGTGGTAATTTCTTTGATCCATTGCATTAAAAATGTAGTTTTTAACTCTCAATTTTGTAGCTTCCCTTTCTCTCCTTCCTGCCTGCCCAGTTTCTCATATGAACCTTTTTACAAACTAGAAAATGAAGGTGGTTTCCCGCTTTCAACATTAATAATGACAGAAACTAGTCCACCTCCTTAAATGCTATGGGAATGGTGGATTTCCCTCTATGTATTTCTTGCTGTTGTATGTTGTGTTTGAAAATTTTTCACTTCTTATATAATTTTGCACTAAACAAATAGTTTTAAACGAAGAAAAATAAAATATTTAATGAAAAGAAAAAACAACCATTGGACCACAGCTTGGATTTGAGTCTTAGGTGGATCAACCTGCCTCTAAAACCATGTTCTTAACCAATAAAGTATGCTGCTCAATTATAGCGGAAAGAATGGTGGAATTCCAGATGCTGTAATTTATGGCTTTGTGCAGGTTAGGAAGTAAGTTTATTCTGGTTAAAACCTTGGAAGTTTGAGTATTCAGCACTGGTTTTATTTTATTTGGTCTTGCTTTTCTGGGGTAGGAGCAGAATCTTTTTAATTCTTATAATGATTGTTTAAAGCCTGTAGTTCATGTTCCAGATACTTCTTCTTTTTTTTTTTTCCTTCAGAATTTCATATATGCTGATACAAAAGAATCCTTAGGGCATTTTAGATTGTATATCATATGTTAACCATGAAGACATTGATTAAAATTCCACAGGGTAGAGCAGAGGCCTTTAAAGCCACATAAAAGTTTTTAGTCTCACCCTCCAAAAATCATACTTTATATATCTATTTAAAGGTAAATAAATACTTTAATGGGGATTTGTAAAACAAGAATATGAGAGATGACTTCTTCTTGGAGGGATCCAGAAAATCTCAACAAGGGGGTGATCCTTGGGTCTCAAAGAACACATGGGAGATTTGTAGCCATCTTCATAGCTGTCACTGATTGAACTGTTAGTTTACAGCTGTGATCTACTCGATGTTCTCCTAACCTTGGCACCTACATTTTGTAAAACAGAGAAGTGACGCACATGGAGAGTTTCTGGTTAAGTCAGGTTAGGAATAGAGATCCATCCTCCTCTCTTCTGTGACCGATGTTTTGTCCATCTCTACCCTCCTTTATGTCTCCTGTCAACTGAGACCTGGCTCTTTAAGCCAGCCTTATCCCAGGTGGCTCAGTGGTAAGGAATCTGCTTACCAATGCAGGAGATGTGGGTTTGATCCTGGGGTCAGGAAGATCCCCTGGAGAAGGAAATGGCAACCTGCTCCAGTATTCTTGCCTGGGAAATCCCATGGACAGAGGAGCCTGGTGGGCTACAGTCTATGGGGTCACAAAAGAGCTGGATACAACTTCACAACTATAAAAACAAAATAGAATCTATCTTTGGTTATTTGAGGAACAGAACACTGATAGAAGCCTCAATGAAACCTCACAGCAGACAGGCAGTTGAGTGTAGTTGAGAGAGCAGCTGATGGAAAGGCAGACCAGTGCAGGTTCAAATCTCAGCTTTGCCAAGTACAAGCTTTCCAACTTCAGAATTATCAGCTCATCTCTCTGGCCCTCAATGTTCTCATCTGTAAAATGGGTTTATAAAACAGGTGGTGAACTCTCAATGGAATTTATCTGAGACGTGCCTGGAATGCTGACTCCCCCAGTTAATCCCAATGTCTGTTTCCTCACGTCACTCAGGGCCTCTGCTCAAATGTCACCCCCTCATTGAACCCTCCCTCTCGATACTCTATTTTATTTTTCTTTATAGTCCTTATAATTACAAACAAGTGCATCGTATTTATTTGCTTATCTTCTGTTGTCTGATGCACCCATTGGATCGTTGGCACCATGAGGGTAAGGATTGCCATCTGTTTTCCAAACATCTGGAACAATGCCTAACTCGTAGCCAAATGAATGACATGCAGGAAGCCCTTGACCTTTAAGAAATATGGGTTCCTTCCTTCACTTTTCTGTCTATCAAGTAATCTTCAGTTGCATCTTTGTGTTTTCTTCTCTGTGTTTTCTGATAACCTGGCCACAGTTTAGTTGGGTCTCGGGCATCTGCACATATTGGGCCAGATGCAGAGCAGCCGCTGCTGCTTCCTTCTCGCCCGCCTTCTTCACCCCCTGCTGTCATTGTCAAGCAAACAGTTTCTTGCTCCAGACCACCTCAATTGTACAGGGATGTTTTCCCAAGCCTTTAACGTGGAACGTGTTGACTAACTGTTCTTTAAACACATTGGGGGTTCCAGTTTCCACACCTGTTTATTTTGTGACACTTGGAAGGGCCAGGATCATGAAGGGTGTGCCAGCGTCTCTTTCACAGATGCCTGATGGGGCTCGAGCTTATGTGATTGACCATTCAAGTCAGTGGCAGGCATGATGCTGGCCATGCAGAGTGGGCACCTCTGAGGGGCTAGATGTATTTACTTACAATGAATAGGATTTCAATCCCCTGGATTTGGTTAGAACAAGCCCCATGCTGCCCCCAGAGAGTTGCATAATGAGCCACCTGCTCACCAGGGACCCTTCCTTTCCCCATAAGGGACAAGCTGGTACCAGAATTGGGATTCAGCTGAACCCAGGCTCCCTAGGGGAACCGGGAACACCTGTCATCCTGCTGAGCCAATCCCAAATCCAAGACCTACCTATGCCTCTGGCTCCCTCACTCCCCAAATAAATGCTGCCCATTCGGTTTTACTGCTGAGGAACCAAGAGCCAAGAGCCCAGCACCATAAGAAGCGAGCCTGAACGAGGTTCTGCCCTCCCCTGAGAATGAGCAGGTCCGTGGTTGCCTTGACCTACTAAGTTGCCCATGTGACCAGCTGGAGAAATGGCTCAGTACCTGAGCAGTATCAGAGCAGTCTGGTGGTTTGGCACTCTCAGCAAGAACATGCAGGGCTCACCAGGGAACGTGATGGGCTGCCTCTCCCAGGACTTAGCGGAATGCTCAGCACCCACATGGTGTTGACAAGAGATGTCCCCACCAAGATGACAGACTTCTTGTGGGGTGGCAGTGCATAGCCCTGGTCTTTGGGGACGTGCCCAGTCTACCTACAATGCCTAGCATTCAGAGAAATTTTATTTAGTGCATGAGTGTTTAGCTTCAAGCCAGTGCACCTGAATTCCATCTCCAAATCTGCCCTTTACTAGCTGTGTGACTCTGAGCAAACTGCTTAACCTCTCCAGCACACCTTCTGCATCGGTGATTGTGATGATCCCTGCCTCAGGGTATAATATAACTATTATGATGTAATATCATGCTAGCAGTAGTAGTAGCAGCAACAGCAGTAATGTCTATCCTACTGGGTTAGGTAGGATAATATGAGTCAACCCACAGGAAGTAATTAACACAGTTCCTGGTATGTGAGGTGCAAGTATTAGTCATTAGTCTCTCTGTCGTGTCTGACTTTTTGTGACCCTATGGACTGTAGTCCGTCAGACTCCTCTGTCCATGGGATTTCCCAGACAAGAATACAAGAATGGGTTGCCATTTCCTTCTCCAGGGGATCTTCCCAACCCAGGGACTGAACCCAGGTCTCCTGCATTGTAGGCAGATTCTTTACCATCTGAGCCACCAGGGAAGCCCTCCTGGCATATAGTAAATGCTAAATAAAAGTTACCTAATCGCGGTGGCTGCTGAATGTAATCGTGGTGGCTGCTGAATGTACTATCTGTCGGTTGACTGTGGTGGTGTTGGGTTGTGAGGGTGACTGGTTGAATAGAAAGGTATTTGATTGGTTGTTTATGTTGGGGGTTGATTGTGTTAGAAGTTGGTTAAGACGACTGACTAGCTTTGATGGTCTTTGATTAACTATGGTTGTGGTTGATGGATTGTTGTGATTGTTTGCAATTTTGTCTAGTTGGTTGTAGTGGATGGTTGGTTGAGGAAGTGACCAACCGTGGTGATGGCTGGTTTTGTGCCATGATGTTTGGTTGGCTGTCATGATTGATTGGCTGTCAAGGTGTGTGGTTAGTTATGATGGTATTTGATGATGTTTGGGTTGTTTGGTTGTTAGTGGTATTGGCCGGCTGATTGTGCTGTGAATGGGAGGCTAGTGAGCTCATTCAACTCTAACTTCAGGTACAAAGCCCCAAACACATCCATGTCAGTTATGCTCAATGAATGAATGAGGGAGGAGTTTGCAGGACTTTCCTGGCGGCTCAGATGGTAAAGCATCTGCCTACAATGTGGGAGACCCGGGTTCAATCCCTGGGTTGGGAAGATCCCCTGGAGAAGGAAATGGTAACCTACTCCAGTATTCTTGCCTGGAAAATCCCATGGACGGAGAAGCCTGGTAGGCTACCGTCCATGGGTTTGCAAAGAGTCAGACACGACTGAGGGACTTCACTTTCACTTTAGAGTGTGAGGTCGTCACAGGGGGAGGCTGCACACTACAAACCAGCAGCTGTGATTGGGGCTTCAGATCAGATGGTGAATCGCACTTCATCCATCCTGGGTGGGTGAGCAGGGATGCCACGCCTTCTCCAATTGGCCATCACATAGGCCTCTCACTTTCCCTGTTTCAGCTACTCTGGAGCAAAACTCTCTTTCTATTTGGGATCTCTACAAGCACCCCCAACCATAAATTATTCTTAAGCCATGTAGACTACATTTCATGTCAAACCATCCAAAAGACATCCTGTAAATCCACAAAATACATCCAGCTATTTTCTTCTGGTGTAGTCAAGACACACCAATAACGGAAGCTGAATTGTTTCTGAATGGGTCTGCCCTGAGGATCTGTCTTCTCTTGTTTGTTGCCTGCTTGGAGATTTCCTCCAGGGTTCCTGCAGAGGCTCCGTGTCTATGTGTGTAGTCTGTGTAAATGTGTGTGTGTGTGTGTGTGCAAGAACATGCACACCTGCACACACATGTCCCCAGAATTGGGAGTTTTTCTCAGCAGGTATAACAAAGTGGTCCTAGCCCCACTCTCCATCCTATAAGATCTTTATCCAAACCTCTCAGCACCTCTCAGAGAAGGTGAATATGAGGAAGCAACCTAAGGACCCCTAGAAATCAGAGCAGGGCCGTCTGCATCTCCAGATGGTGCAGGTTGACTTCTTTCAGCTGAAAGGTGGAAGGGC
Source organism: Bos mutus (assembly GCF_027580195.1). Classification (NCBI taxonomy): domain Eukaryota; kingdom Metazoa; phylum Chordata; class Mammalia; order Artiodactyla; family Bovidae; genus Bos; species Bos mutus. The sequence goes on along the minus strand of NC_091641.1, from coordinate 18,271,295 downwards.
AGCTCCCAGCCTGTGGCAGCTGAGAGCGGAGCAGGTACCACCTGTCAGACCTGACGGAAGGTGTATCCAGCCTGATTCTGCAAGCTGTTGTCAGGCCTGGTGGAGGACGAGGGCTTGATGACCAAGCCAGAGAGGTTACGGTAGGTCTGTGAAAAGGGACAGCTCACCAAGTGTCATTGCAGAGAGTGTCTGAAGAGCAGCTAGAAGGACAAGGACTCTTGAAGGAAAGAGGCAAGGCTGCTCACGTATGCTGAATGCTTCCTTCATGCCAGGAAGTGGTCTGCTGGCTTTGACAATACGGGCGTGTTAATCCTAGAGGCCGGCCTCCCTGGTGGCTCACAGGTAAAGAGTCCGCCTGCCAATGCAGGAGACACGAGTTCAATCCCTGGTCCGGAAAGATCCCACATGCCACGGAGCAACTAAGCCCATGTGCCATAACTATTTCACCTGTGCTCTAGAGCCCGGAAACTGCAGCTACTGAGCCCACGTGCTGTAACTCCTGAAGCCCACTCCCTGTAGAGCCTGTGCCCTACGATGAGAGGCCACCACAATGAGAAACCCGCACACCACAACTGGAGAATAGCGCCCCCTTGCTGCAACTAGAGAAAAGCCTGTGCAGCAATGAAGACCCAGCACAGCCAAAAATAAATAAAAACCATTAAGAAAATCCTAGAGGCAGCATGTTTCAGATCAGGCAGACCCCGGATAGGCCTTTTACAAGCTGTGTCACTGGAGGCCAGTTGTTTGGTCTCTCATAGTTTTATTTTCCACATGCAAAAAATTGGAACAATGATACTAGGAGATAAGATAGCACACGTGGGCTTTTGTGCCAGTGTGTTGGAGTTTGAATCCTGGATCCCCACGTTTGGACTGTGCAACTTGGAGCAAGTTGCCTAACCTCTCTGTGCTTCAGTTTCTCTGCAGACAAATAGCCCCACCTACTTGATAGGACCCTGTGAACCCTATGAGAAAAGGCACAGAGAACAGTTGGCCTAGTACCAGGCTCATTGTAAATATCCCCCCTCTCATTATTATTATTAATTCTACTTTCATAATTTTGTTAATAGTCCTTCCATGAAATTCTATCTGTGAGTAGCAGGCACACTGCCATCACTGAACGTCAGTCCCTTCTTTTTGTTTTTCCAAATTTTCACAACTCTCTTATGGATAATTTTACAGAAAATGAAACTGGGAGTTGGATTAGTTGAGAAACTTTTCCTAGATCACACAACTGGAACATGCAAAGAGCAAGACTTGCCTGGAAGCCATTTGCAGTTCCAGAGTTCTCCTTGAAAAGAAGAATTGAATAAATCACATGAAACCTCCCAGCATTTGGATGTTTATGGTCCTTTCATCCAGCCTGGAGGAGTCATTAATCATTGAGCTGTGTCCACGTCGGCCAGGATTCCCCAAGGTATATGGGCTGAAAGATATTGGGGATGATTGTTTATAAAGCCTTCAGGGCCCTACCTAGAGAACGGCCCATTCTTTTCATTCTGCAGAGGAACATGGAAAGGGCACATCTAATTTCCTCCAGGAAAAGGAGCATCCTCGAGAATCAGTAAAAGACACCCAAAATGCCAACATAAAGACGTAAAAGTGGCAAGATTCATAAAAGGAACCTGAGGGTCCTGCGCTGTCACACGGCATCCCTCCCCATGGAGAGCCCGGGGAGCCATGTGGAGGATTGGTACCACCATCCAAAGAGTGTGCAATCATAGTCGTAAGAGATCTTAATTTGGAGATGCCAGACCTCCAAGCAACAACAAAAAGAACCAGTTACACTGAAGAAGAATAGTGGAATGGTGCCAGAAAGAGCTAATGGATCCTCCGCCAGCCTGGGCCCCCTTCCCTGGCCCTAAGAATGCATCAGGGAACTTGTGAGGAGCCTGTGTTAAAGATGAGGTCATAGAATGGAGTCAAGTCGCATTTATTAGGCTAGCTTCTAGAGTGAGCACGTGAGACTCACTCAACATCCAGAGTGAGCATTACCCTGGAGAATTCCTTAAATTACCCTTAAAGTACAGTCTATGAGGTTTTATTATACAACCCTGTAAAGTTTTTCTTAGACACATTAAAGTTTGAGAACCACGAAGCTACACTGAAGAAAGAAGCAAAAGCAATGTCTATATGCAGATGTCTGCACATTTAAATCACTCTGCCTTCTGGGTAATTAACCAATTCCTAATAAAGAAGAGGAATAGATGGGAAATTATGAAGTGTGTGTTTTTTTTTCCACTTGCAATGTTTCCCTTGATCTATGGTCATATTAAGCCTGTATAACTTCAGTAGATGTTGTCAGGTGTGTTGTTGTGTGGATTAATCAACAGATATATTGAAAACATCTAGCATAGGATCTGGCACATAGAGATATTCAATGAATGTTTGCTGGATATAAATCATGCCTGATCAGATCCACATACAGGTTTGTTTTTAAAGGAGCAGAGAACATGACCACCTGCTTCCAGCCTTTCCAAGGAGTATTTATTATTGAAGCCCATCTTTCATGTCCTTGGGCATTGGTTTCCTGACACCTTAGGTACACATGATGACCAGCCTTTGTTCCACTTTTGCTGTTGGGGACCCCTGTGCAAAGGACAAACTGAAGGAGGTGCTACTAAGCCACAGATATGGGTGCAAAAGGAAGATAGCAAGTCCTAAGGAGATGCCAAAATGAAGTTAGTAATGGAATATTTGGGTTGCCACCCAAAAGAGTAACTGCAGTAATCCCAGCCAGTAATTCCAATATCAAGAAAAGGTAGGAAGGAAGAAGAGAAGGAATTAGTGTTGATGAAGTTTCCATCATGTGCCAAGAATTTTGTAGAATTCAAACCAAGGACTCCAAATCTAAGTGAGACCCAGGAAGCAAACATTTCAAGAATTCATTTTCAAGAAACATGTGTTGAGCATCTGCCATGTGCCAAGTACTGCTCTGGGTTTGGGGACACAGTCGTGAACAAAGAGATGAAAACCCCTGCCCTCATGGAGCTTAAATTCTACTGGAGGGTCACGTTAGACAGGGCTTCCCTGATGTCTCAGTGGTAAAAGAACCCACCTGCAATGGAAGAGGCGCAGAAGACACGGGTTCGATCCCTGGATCAGGAAGATCCCCTGGAGGAGGACATAGCAACCCACTCCAGTATTCTTGCCTAGAGAATTCCATGGACAGAGAAGCCTGGTGGGCTACAGTCCACAAAGAGTTGGACACAACTGAAGTGACTTAGCAAGCACACATGTTATAGAATTAGAAGTGATGGAGTAGTGGGAGGTCAAAGGTTTTGGATAAAATCTGGAAATGCTGAGTTGAGATCCTTGATGATTATTTACATGTTCTGAGCATCATTGCATGGGGAAACCAGAGTCTTCTCAAAAAGACAACAGAATGGGGTAGGACATGAAATTACATTTTTGGACCTCTAGGTTCCTCCCTCCTCCTGAGGTATTATTGTTCAGGGATGTCTTTGTCTTGTCCTTGATCCTATTCGTGGCTGCATTTCCCTTGGCAAGAAAAAAAAAAAAAAACATGGTGGAGAATTGGCCATAAGAAGTTTCTCCACAGGACAATTCCCAGCTCTGTTTGGCTTACAGATTGAAGTGATGTGAATTGGATCAGCCAATAAGCATAGGGCTATCACTAGGAGACCGGCCACAGCTAAGCAGTGTGACTCCCACTGCTCTTTGTTAATCACCATTACCCCAAGGCATCTTATCTGATGATCATTAGGTCTCGTGGGGTAGAGGCTCTAGGTGCTGACTCTAGAACCTGTGATGGAAAGTGAAAGTGAAAAAGAGCTTCCCGGGTGGTTCAGTGCCTGCCAATGCAGGAGATGCGGTTTCAATCCCTGGGTTGGGAAGATCCCCTGGAGAAGGAAATGGAAACCCACTCCAGTATTCTTGCCTGGGAAATCCCATGGACAGAGGAGCGGTGGGCTACAGTCCATGGGGTCGCAAAAGAGTCAGACATGACTTAGGGACTGAACAACAATTCAGTAGAGAAAAGAATGGGGTGTCCCTGAGCGTAAAGAGCAGAAACTATGGAGGGGCCAAGTAGATATCTGGGGCAAGAACATTCCTATCTATTATATCATGTCATTTTCACCACAATGGTACCCATAACACATTATCCTCCCCAGTGTTATGTGTGAAAAGGTGTGATTACTTAACACCGGGTGCTTGCTTCAAGCCCACAGAGTGGCAGCACATCTGGGACATGTCTGGTTACCCTCAGCCACAGATGCCCTCTCAGATGCTCCAGATCCATGCCCATGAGCAAGTGCCTTCTTGGTTCCCCAAGGCATCTAAACATGACTTAGCTGCCCTAGATGTTGAGGCGAGCAGGGCTCATTATGGTATGTTTGGGTCACCCATTTTCACCTTCCCTCCCACCTCTTCCCTAATAGCTCAGTTGGTAAAGAATCTGCCTGCAATGCAGGAGATTCCAGTTCGATTCCTGGGTTGGGAAGATCCCCTGAAGAAGGGAAAGGCTACCCACTCCAGTATTCTGGCCTGGAGAATTCCATGGACTGTAAAGTCCATGCAGTCACAAACATTCACTTCACTTCCACCTCTTTCCAATGCGTGGTGCAACCATACAACAAGGAGAAAACTTTTCCTCTCTGACTTTGAAAATGAATCCCCTTGCATTATTTTCATGCCTCATAAATCTCCCCAGCTGAACTGGAATCATCTGGACAGATCTTGAAAAAAAGGTACTTGAACCACCTCGTGGCATTGTGGAGAGCCTTGTTCTTCCCACAACTCCTGCATTAGCCTTCTCATTGTTACCCCCTTATTTCCTGTGGGCCTCTTACTAGTTTTAGGAGCTATTTAAGGAGCTACAATTATCCCCATTTTGCAGATAGGGCAGCAGGAGCTCCCCAGCTCAGTCAGGGCCAAAGGCAAGAGATGAGGGCTGGGTCTGACCATCTTCCAGCTGTGTAAACAGCACCAGCAAGATCAAGCTGCCATCTTTCTCCTTATATAGCCTCTCACTTCTATTTTCAAATTCCCCACGTCTCCAGTCCATTTCCCCAACTGGAGCTTGAGTGGACTCTTCAAAGTCGACCCCCTTCAAGGCATCCTTTTACTTTAAGGGCTTTCTATTTGAAGTGGGAGATAGATGGATCCCAGGCTGAGCCGCTCCATCCAGTCTCCTGCTGACCCTTGAGATAAGGGACAAGCAGGAGCAGAGCACTGACTAAGTCAGACAAAGTGATCATATTTTTCTCATTCATGTGGTCCGTGGGATTTCTCAGCCCACATGCATGCGAAAAAGGTCCCCAGAGGAGGTAAGGGGCCAAAGGAGGGAGGAGCTGCCAGCCCGTACTGTGTCCTGCCAACCTCGTGGAAACATTCATGCTGGAATTCATCTTGGCTGAGAGATACACAGGAACACCAGGAAGGGTATCTGAGTCAGGCCAGACATGGGCACAAGCAAGATGATTGGCCAAAGACAGCCCAGAAGACTGCCCCACGTAGGCAATCCAACCCACTTCTACTGGGTACAGCGCTCTCTGAGTTCACCCGTGTGCTCTTCCACATGTTCTTTGCTTTTGTGTTTAGTCGCTCAGTCGTGTCCGACTCTTTGTCACCCCATGGACTGTAGCCCGCCAGGCTCCTCTGTCCATGGGGGTTCCCCAGGCAAGAATACTGGAATGGGTTTCCAAGCCTTCCTCCAGGGGTTCTTCCCAACCTAGGGATCTAACCCAGGTCTCCCACATTGTGTGCAGATTCTTTACCAGCTGAGCCACCAGGGAAGCCATGAATCTCTCCAGGGGATCTTCCCAACCCAGGAGTCGAACCCAGGTCTCCTGCATTGCAGGGAAATTCTTTACCAGCTGAGCTACTAGCGAAGACCCTCTTTGCTTCTAATAAACCCTTTATCTGTTTCACAGTCTTGGGAATTTTTGCTGAATTCTTTCTTCAAAGAAGACAAGCACTGAGGTCTTGCTTCCAGTGGACTCGCCCCCCAAATCATAATGAAATCCAGACTGCTGGGCCCTACCTGGACCCCACCTTCCCCTCCAGCCTTGTGTCACAACCCTTTCTCCTAACTGGTTATGCTGTGGCCAGTTGGCTACTTTTTATATCCTTGACTCGGGGCCCAAACACGTTCTACCCCTTATACCTGGAATGCTACTGCCTCTGACTGTTCTTGGGCTTTGTTTTCTCTTCCTTTCAGTTCAGTTCAGTCGCTTAGTCATGTCTGACCCTTGTGACCCCATTTCTCTTCCTTTAGATCTCAACTGAAATGTGTCACCTTCGCAGGTAGGTTTCCTGACCCCTCCTTCATTAAAATTTATAATTTGTTAGTCCTTTATTTTGTGATGTGTTTACCTGTGTTCGTGGCACGCTATCACCTCTGGAGAGTAGGTTCCATGGTGGCAAGAAGGTGGCTATCATCACGCTGCCCAGAATCTGGATGGTGCTTAGTAAACACTTGTGGAATAAATGCATGAATTTAAACATATGGGTGAAATGAAGCATTATGTTGGTTACTTATATTATTAATCATTATGTCCCACTGTCTTCTTTTCTGTAGGATTCCTGGTTAATTGTCCTGATACTTTTCATTTATACGCATAGTATTTAAGTATTGATGGTTTAGTCACTAAGTCGTGTCCGACTCTTGCAACCCCATGGACTGCAGCCTATCAGGCTCCTCAGTCTATGGATTTCCCAGGCAAGAATACTGGAGTGGGTTGCCATTTCCTTCTCCAGGGGATCTTCCCAACCCAGGGATCGAACCCAGGTTTCCTGCATTGCAGGCACGTTCCTGCATTTCAGGTGGATTTTTTTTTTTTACCGACTAAGCCACCAAGGAAGCCCATTTTAGGTATTGAAGTTCTTCAATTAATGGTTATTGAATGGACGTGGGGATGGATGCATGCATGGATGGATAGAAAGATGGATATATACTTTTTACTTTGTGATCTCATAGATTTTTTTTCATTTTTTCATAACCAAATGACCAAGCTATATTATTTTTTAATTACTTAATTTATGGCTTCACCAAGCCTTAGTTGTGGCAGGTGAGATCTCCCTTGTGGCCTGCAGGATCCTTTGTTATGATGTGCAGGCTCTTTGTTGGAGCACACTGGCTCCTCTCTAGTTGTGGTGTGTAGGCCCAGCAGTTGCCGCACCCAGGCTTAGTTGCCCCAAGGCATGTGTGATCTTAGTTCCCAACCAGGGATTGAACCTGCATCCTCTGCATTGGAAGGTGAATTCTTAACCAATGGACCACGAGGGAAGTCCCCAAGCTATATTCTTTCTGTGATTGCCCCTTTTCCTTTTTGCAATATTCTATCACCTTTTGAAATGTGTCTCAAGATTGTATTCTCCTAACAGTCAAGAGATTCTTCTGTGACCCCTACTGTAGGGGCTCTACCACAATACCAGGGTTTTTGGAAAGTATTACCTTTTATGGGTATCTGTTCCCTTCTTCCAAGGATATAAGTAGAACCAGTTGTGTAGTACAAATGCATATTGCATCTACGAGCTCTCTTAGTTTACATACAGTGGTTCAATTCAGGGTGAACGGGTCAATATTACAATTCTGAAACTGGCCTATGACACTTGAAAGCCTAAAGTCATGCAAAAATCCAGTTTCTATAATCTTGGCTCAGTCTCGCAAGGATTTTTCTGTCAAGAAGGCCTCCAAGGTATTTGACATCATCATCACCTACGATCCTGAGTTCTGATATTCCCTACCTGCTGGGGCATTTTTCACTGATCCTCCAGGCTCACAAATGGTGGTTCTTTGAATTCTCTGTGTTGCTGCAGGGAAAAGCCTCTGGGTTTCTTGAGGGTCCCACCACCATTCCTCTTTCTTTCTTTATCCCCTGCTGTTACCATTTTCTTCATATCTGTTTCCTCACATGGTAACAAATCAAGCAAAGCAAAATACCATTCCTAGAAACAGCTCTCCCTTGGGCAGCATGAGGCTCATTATCCCATTCAAGATCTGGTACATACGAAACAAATACATCGCACCTCCACCCGACAATCGCCATGCGTTATATAGACCTGCCATCTCTGTTGTATAATGTTCGGTGATTTACTCTCTCTGGGTTTTTGCTCATTTGCTCCTGTTCTTTGTTACTAGGTGTCAGAATCTGTTTCTGTTTGGGCAGACTAATACAATAGGAGTTTATTTTATATTTACAACAGCAGTCAAGGGATTATAGATTACTGGGCGAGAGGAGAAAAGGTTTCCTCCACACAGTGATTCAGGAGCTCAGGCTCACAGAGGCTCTGATGCGGTAAACATGTAGCTGCTAAGACTAGTCTAGGATGTAAACATCCATCAGGCAGGAGAAGAAAGACCATGGACATCATGAGTGGGGAACTTTTATGGGGCAGACCTGGCAGTGAATATATCACTTGAGCTTATATCCTCTTGGCCAGAACTCACTCATGTGACCACAGTTAACTGTCAGGGAAGCTGAGAAGTGTGCCCTAGTTATCTGCCCAGAAGAAAGAGAAAATGAGTTTGGGGCAGTAGCTAGCATAACTCTGCCACCCAAAGTTGGCTGTTTTTACATAATTGCCTTGTTTAATCCTCACAATAGCAAAGAAATCTGATCATCACTATCATCAGTGAAGACACTGAGACCCAAAACATAAACTGCAAGAGAACACACCACTGTTACCGTTAATGTGTCGTAGGATCTAGATTTGAACTTAGATCTATGTGGTTCCACCTCAGTTTTCTTCTCAGGAATTACAGTTCTTCTCTAAGAAAAAGATCCCACTCTGGCTGTCATTGAAATTGCCATGAGAGCTGTAATGGGGCGTAATCTCCCCCCGCCATTGGCTTCATTGGATAGATAGGCAGGAGTTACATTTGCCATCTTGGTTGGGAAGTTCTTATCTACCTACCCTACCTCCTATATCCCAAGATGTCATCTCTGTAAATACATTGACTTTATGCCTTCAAAGAGTCTATCTGGCTACTTTATTTGATCTCTATGAATGAGATTTTTGGTACATGATTAACCCAAACCTTCCAAGCTCTATTAATCTAATGCTATTTTATCAAACAATAAGTTCACCTAGTGACCATATCCTTTAAAATTCAATACCTTTGCGTGTTCTACATCCATTTCTGTATCCTATACTCTTTACCCCAGAAACCAAATTTTAAAAATTGAGTTTTTATCAGTGTCACTAAAAGCCACAGTGCCCACACCAATAGAGAGAAAGCCCAACTTTCATATAATGTACACATTTGATAAATACATACACACACACAAACATATACTACAAACACAAAGCTAAATTGGAATGCTTTTAAACATATCATTTAGACCTTAAAGTGCTGTTAATGAGGGTTTTGTTTTTTTTTAATTTTTTTAAAAAATACATTTGACTATATTTAGAACTCCTCAAAGGAAGTATGAGTTTTATGACCTGACCACTAGGTGGATTGCTCATTAAGAGAAGTTGATTTAGATGAACTAGCTTCAGTTAAACCATCTGTAGACCTAAGCATTATCTTGTATGAAGGTGTCCCTTCTTCTGGTACCCAAACTGTAATCAGTCAGTCACCCTCCCTAAATATGTCAGGGACCAGACTGTCTTCATGAAAGCCTGAGAACCCAGACTTTTTCTCACTAACCCATTCCAGTCTCTACATGTCTCCAGGTTTAATGCTGTTTGTGATTGACTTGGTTGACAAAGGTCAATATGCCAGTAAGATGAAGTCTCCTTAGCCTCACTCTTTTGACTCTATAAATGACTGAGACATGACTGTTTTGGGGGCTGGGCGCACTTGTTAAATAATTAGCTGATCTCTTTTTTTGAAAGCTCAGTCGGGGCTCATGGAGAACCCAGGACTCTGTTCTCAGAACTTCTCTCTGTTTTCACCACTCCCTTTATGAGCTCAGCCACTTTCAAAGCTTTAAGCATTTCCTGTATCCTGGTTTTCACCCAACAGCTCTCAATCCAGACATATTAATTCTTGGTTTGTAAATCCAACTGCCTCTTCAACATTCGCACTTGGATATCTAAGAAGCACTTCAAAATTAACACGTCTAAAAGCAAGTTCTTTGTTTCTCAACTCTTCAAACTCCGCTCCTCTTGAGTCTTCTTCCTCTTTTCAGAAAACCTTGGCTCTGCTCTTCCTTTTATTTAGGACAAGAGTCTTAGAGTCATCCTTGGTTCTTCTCTTTCTTGCATGCCTTCAATTCAATCTATAAGCAAAGGCTGATGCTGTTGCCACATGTCTTCACAACTCTTTTGCCCAAGCCTCTATTGCCTTTCACTGTGATGATTTCCGTAGCCTCTTAATTGGTCTTCCTTCAGTACTTACCCCCAGAACCTCTTCCCAACACAGGAATCCCCATGATCTTCCCAATGTGTAAGGCTGACCAAGTCCTTCTCCTCCTCAAAGCCATCTACTGGCCCCTGCTTGCATGCATGTGTGCTAAGTTGCTTCAGTCATGTCCGACTCTTTGTGACTCTGTGGACTGTAGCCAACCAGGCTCCTCTGTCCACAGGATTCTCCAGGCAAGAACACTGGAGTGGGTTGCTGTGCCCTCCTCCAGGCTCCTCAGTTCAGTCCAGGTCAGTTCAGTTGCTCCGTTATGTCTGACTTTGGACTGCAGCGTGCCAGGCTTCCCTGTCCATCATCAACTCCCAGAGCTTGGTTGGTTGCCATCCAACCATCTCATCTTCTGTCACCCCCTTCTCCTCCTGCCTTCAGTCTTTCCCAGCATTAGGGTCTTTTCCAGTGAGTCAGTTCTTCACATCAGATGGCCAAAGTATTGGAGTTTCAGCTTCAGCATCAGTTCTTCCAGTGAATATTCAGGACTGATTTCCTTTAGGGTTGATTGGTTTGATCTCTTTGCAGTCCAAGGTCCAGGCTCCTCGCTTACTCAAAATCCAAAGATCTTACAAAGGCCTTGAGGCTCTACATTATCTGGACCTCACTGCTTTCCTGCCCTGATCCTCTCCCACTCTTTCAATCTCACACTTCTTTTTAGTCACTCTGCCCCCTCCCTCCTTGAACACACCAGACACATGTTCACCCCAGAATTTTGCAAGGCCTGTTTCCTCTACCTTTCTTCATGTGGCTTACAACCAGGCTTCTTCTGTAACCCTATCCAGATCCTACCTCTGACCTTGTCTTAGGCTCTAAGGCATCCCAGGTTGCACTCAGAGACTTGCCTCTATTGCATTGTATGTGGCTTGGGACTGTCACTCATTTGAATGATAAACTGAAGCCATCAGATGTTTTCTACCAGGACTTTGGATCTTTAGTGGGTTGGTATGTAAAAGGAGAAGAAGAGGAAGAGAAAGAACAAGGGAAGTCCCTGGCTGTTCAGTGGTTAGGCCTCAGGGCTTTCACTGACAAGGGACTGGGGTTTGATTCCTAGTCAAGGAACTAAAATCCCAGGGGCTCTATGGTAAAGCCTAAAAAGAAGATTTTTGTTTTGAAAAAAGGAGAGGAGATAAATAAGGAACAAAAGAAGAATTAAATGGAGAAAGGGAGACAGTTGAATCTGTCCCAAGCCTATGGTGATGCCTTAAAAAAAAAAAAAAACCTATAGATCAGGTTCTATAGCCTGTGTTCCCAAATTTCCCCATTTCCTACCATTTCCAAGCCTATTCACAAGCTATTCCTTATGAATCACCTCATACATACTTTGAGTAAATTCCTTATTTATGATAGCTAGCCAGAAACTTTTCCTGTTGAAAATAAGTGTTCTAAATGATGAACCAAAAAGTATACATATAACTTGAAGGAAAAGCCAAGAGTTGAATGTTGAAGGGTGTGAAGTTTAAATAACCCGAAGGGGCTTCATTCATGATCATGAAACTCAGACCAAGACTCTGTTTAGAACAGGGACAGTGCATTCAGCCCCTGCCTTTGGATAATTTCGGGAATATTATTAACAACAAACCAGTCCATCCTAAAGGAAATCAACCCTGAGTGGTCATTGGAAGGACTGATGGTGAAGTTGAAGCTCCAATATTTTGGCCACCTGATGCAAACAGCCGACTCATTGGAAAAGACCCTGATGCTGGGAAAGATTGAGGGCAAGAGGAGAAGGGGATAACAGAGGACAAGATGGTTGGATAGCATCACTGATCAAGGGACATGAGTTTGAGCAAGCTCTAGGAGATGGTGAAGGACAGGGAAGCCTGTTGTGCTGCAGTCCATGGGGTCGCAGAGTCGAATACGACTGAGTGTCTGAACAGCGACAACAACAATTAACAACAGTGAGGCGGGGTAAAAATCCAGACCGATGACCTGCTCAGAAACAAGAAAAATGTAAGCGGAAAAGAATAGAACCAGATACCAGATAACTTTGTTCAGGTGCTTGTCCCCCAGCACAGATGTGGAGGGAGAGAGAGATCTCCTGGGAACTGTTCCCAAGCCTCTCTCCTGAACCTTCACTGTGTCATCTCCTCTGCTGGGGGCAGAAGGATTTGAAGTGCCCTGTGTGCAAGAACTTAGGCAAAGAAAGCCAGCAAGTATATTTCACTTCAGTGCTGCTCTCCTGCTGGTCGCTGCCGCTTTTGCCATTACAGCCCTTGATTATCTAAAATGTTCTTTTTTGTCTTCACAGCTTAGACTAGGTCACCGCTCTTCACCATCCCCCCAAACTCTCACGGGTTACTTATTCCCTGCTCCACGGTGCCTTGAATAGATCTTTGTCTACAGCAGCCCTCATCCCACGGAAGAATGAAAAGAGCCTAGTGTAGAGTCAGAAAGTTCTGGCTTCAAATCTCAGCCTGGTGGCATGTTGTTTGGATATCTTTGGGGGTTACTCTCTGAGCCTCATTTTTTAGTAAAATGGATAAAATCATAGAGCTTATTTTCCAGAATTAGAAATTAAATAATTTGTTGTAGAAATCACCAAGCACAGACCTACATCATAAAGGAAATGAAATAGATGCTTAATCATAATTAGCCTCCTCTTCTTACTTGTTTACATATGAAATGGAAACATTGATGGGGTTAAGGGAGCTGCCTTGTTGGAATCCTGCTCATTGTATGACCTCCGACCAGTCATTGAACTGTCTGGAGCCTCAGTTTTCTTATCTGTAAAACAGGGATAAAAGTAATTTTCACTCCAGAGGATTGTTGTAAGGGTGAAATGGGTATCTTGTAAAGCACTTGGAACTTACAGTAAGATCTCAATAAATAATAATACTGAACATTTGTTGGTATGAGTAAGTTTTAGGTATTATCAGGGATTTCCCAAATAGACTGTGAACTCCTTGATGACAGGGACCAGTAATATTGATCTTCATCTTCTAGGACTTAGCAGACCATCTAGTTATCAATGAGAAATTGCTTAGTAAATGAATGAATCAATTGCTGGGTGATGAGCATTGGTACCCAGTGGGCCTCAGGCTTGGTGCACTAAGAGAAATCCTGCTTCCTTTCCAGACCCCACCCCTACGTTACCCCTCCTGCCCATACAAAAGAAACACAATAACTCACACTATGTGTGTGTGTGCACGTGTGTGCATGTGTGCGCACACACGCCCAGTCGTATCTGACTCTCTGCAACCCCATGGATTGTAGTCCACCAGATTCCTCTGTCCATGAAATTCTCCAGGCAGGAATACTGAAATGGGTTGCCATTTCCTACTTCAAGGGATCTTCCCGATCCAAGGATGGAACCCACGTCTCTTGCCTCTCCTGAATTGGCAGGCAGACTCTTTTCCACCGCACCACCAGGGAAGCCCTATGACAAAGACATAAACATGCTGAGGACTAAATTAAATGCGGGATGAAATCAGGGCGATGACATCACAAGTAACCCCTAAAAGGAAAAAATGTCATGCTCGTTCCACTCACTCTCTGGCAAAATGAACTGTGATTTACTCCCACAAATTACCAACTGTAAAATATTTACAACTAATTCCTTCTACCTTCCAGGGTGGCAGTGGCAAAGGGAGGCAGGCTGTTTAGGCAGTAAATGCGGAATGCAATTTCCATGTCAGTGGCCCTGTTTCCTGCAGCAACCTCAGGCGACAGCATCATTTATATCTTCCACGCACACAATCTTTTCTGCATGTGCATGAGTCTCAATTACAGGCAGTTGAGGTTTGTGTGGTAGGCATTATGCATTTATGAGCCAGAGCAAACATTAACTGGTGCTAGTAATTCGTTTCAGGGTGGAGGAAGAGAGGGGAGGGAGCAACTGGGCATGGTGATGGTACCCTGGCAGTGGGTCACAGTTCTGGGAGGCAAAAATTGGCGGAGAACTGGGGGACAAATGCCCTGTCCCTTTGGAGACACCTCGCAGGCTTATCTCCTGGCATGTCCATCTCCCCACACCCCCAACCTGTGAGGTCAGTGTAGAAAGGTCCCAGGGCAGTCTTGGACTTTTTCTCATCTCTGTATATACTTTAGTGTATACCATCTGTATATGGCAACTTTTAAATGTTTCTCCAGATCTCTTCTGGACTCACTGCTTACCTGACATTTCCATCTGGATGTCTACAAAGCATCTCGAGGATAACATATCTGATGCAGAGCTCCTGATCTCCCCCGACTCCATACCCAAATCTTCTCTCAGTTTTTGTTTAGGACTGTTGACTTGAAGTCACCTTGATACCTCCCTTCCCCTAACAATCCAAATATCATCCATCTACAAAATTCTATTAGCTCTTTCTTCCAAGGATGCCCAGACTCTTCCCACTGCATCACTCCCACCACCATCTCTTATCTGGCCTGCTGCAATCACTTCCTCAGAGCTACCCAGCTTCTGTATCCCTGCTTAGTCCCTTCCAATGCATCGGGTCACGTGGTCCTGGAAGATTACAATTCAGATCATGATAAGCTAAGTCACTTCAGTCGTGTCCGACTCTGTGTGACCCCGTAGACGGCAGCCCACCAGGCTCCCCTGTCCCTGGGATTCTCCAGGCAAGAACACTGGAGTGGGTTGCCATTTCCTTCTCCAATGCAGGAAAGTGAAAAAGTGAAAGTGAAGTCGCTCAGTTGTGTCCGACTCTTAGCGACCTCATGGACTGCAGCCTACCAGGCTCCTCCATCCATGGGAGTTTCCAGGCAAGAGTACCAGAGTGGGGTGCCATTGCCTTCTCTGTCAGATCATGATACTTCTGCATAAAAAACTTCAAGGACTTACTGTCACACTTAGAATGAAATTTCATCATTGGACCTCTCTGATCTCATCTTCTGCTGTGGTCTCCAGCCCCACTGGCCTCCATCTTGACTCTGTGCACACCAAGAACACTCCTACCCCAGGACCTCTGTGCTGTTTCCTGTGCTTAGAACAGGTTTCTCCCAGAGAGCTGCATGCTTTGTTTCTTTACTTCCCATATATATATATATGGGACATTTCTACACTGGAGTGGGTAGCCTATCCCTTCTCCAGGGGATCTTCTAACCCAGGAATCGAACTGGGGTCTCCTGCATTGCAGACAGATTCTTTACCTGCTGAGCTCCCAGGGGATCTTCCCGACCCAAGGATCAAACCTGGGTGTCTTGCATTGCAGGCGGATGCTCTACCGTCTGAGCCACCAGGGAAGTCCTGTTTCTGCTCACTTACATCCAATCACATTCATCCTGCAAATAATTCTTTTCCCATCAATATTCCTTAATGCTCAAGGTTCACATGACACTCCACCTGTTCCTGGTGCCACCAGGGGCACACACATTCCTGGCAAAAACCTATTATAGCATCTGGACAGAGCAGGGTGTTAATCTTTTCTGGGAGCCTATTTTGGCATTTTCCCCAACTCAGAGTCTGATAAAGAAGACAAGGAAATACATACATGCCATATGATGTGATGGGTCAGTGGTAGAAACAGAGCAGGCAGCTGAGTCCAGAGCAGGGAGGTGTCTCATCACGTGTGAGCTGAGTCCTGAAGGATGGTTACCACCAGGGTGGTGGAAATGAAGAAGGTCAGCATGCACATCAGGAGTATTTAGAATCTGGACACATACAAAAGAAAAAAAATGAACCCCTGAGCTTTAATCCAAAAACATTCACTTTCGTTTTCCTTTTTGTGAAAATGAATTGGAAATTAGGTGAGGGGACAGGGTACTCTTACACAGTTTGTGTATGACCAAACAGTATGACCGTATGGACTGTAGCCCACCAGGCTCCTCATCCATGGGATACTCCAGGCAAGAATACTGGAGTGGGTTGCCAACTCCTTCTCCAGGGGATCTTCCCAGCCCAGGGATCAAATCTGCATCTCCTGCACTGCAAACAGACTGTTTACCACTGAGCTGTCAGGGAAGCCCTTACACATCATTTGAAAGCATGATTTGACATGAAGGCAATGTACCAGTATCTATGAAGACCTTTAGATTCAAACTCCCATGACCCAACAATCCAACTTCTGTAGGGCTGTTGTTAGGAAAATAAACAAGAACATCCAAAGAGAGGCATGTGCAGGGGTACTCACTTTAGCCTTATTTGTTGTTGTGGAAAATTGATGAAAATCCAAGACCCTGTACAGGGAAATGGCTAAGTAAACATATTTGGTTTGCATGCTGTGGTTTGCATATGGTACAGAAGGCAACATCCATTGAAAAATGGGATGTGAACTGATAAAGGACAACCTCAAGAAGTATTCTTGAGTAGAAAGCCCACATTTTAGAATGCTACGTAGGTTGGGATGCTGTTTGTGTCAGCACACTCCCGTGTGCGTACATGCTCACCTGAAGACACCCGGCTCTGTGCAGGAGCGCTAAGCTATGAGACGAATGATGCACGAGGGTCAGGGGTGGCTGCAGGCAGATGGGGAGCTCTAGGGGGTGGAAAGCATCTATCCAGAAAGGAGGCAATGGTGTTAATATTTCTCAAGTCAACCATTTGGGTCTGGACAGGGAAACATTTGATTCCCTTGGAATCAGAGTAGCGTACATATCCCAGCTCAAGGCACCCTGGTTTGCGGCTTGTTATCTGGTGGCTCAGATGGTAAAGAATCTGCCTGCAGTGCAGGAGACCTGGGTTTGATCCCTGAGTTCGGAAGATCCCCGGAGAAGGGAATGGCTACCCACTCCAGTATTCTTGCCTGGACAATTCCATGGACAGAGGAGCCTGGCGGGCTACCGTCCACGGGGTCACAAAGAGTCAGACAGGACCAAGCAACTGATACTTTAACAAGAACATACGGGGGGCTTCCCTGGTGGCTCAGTGGTAAAGAATCTGCCTGCCAGTGCAGCAGACATGAATTTGATCTCTGGTCTGGGAAGATCCCACATGCCGTGGAACAACTAATCCCATGTGCCACAGCTACTGAGCCTGTGCTCTGGAGCTCAGGAGCCGCAACTACTGAATCCTACATGCCCTGGAGCCCAAGCTCCACAACGAGAGGCCGCCGCAAAAAGAAGCCTGCGCACCGCAGCTAGAAAGCAGCCCCGGCCTGACACAACTAGGGAAAAGCCCGCGCCACAACGAAGACCCAGACGGCCAAAAAGAAATAAATACAATTATTTAAAAACAGAAGAACTTATGGGGGAGGGATAATTAGGAAGTTTGGAATGGACATGTACACACGGCTACATTTAAAATGGACAACCATCAAGGATCTACTATATAGGACATGGAAATCTGCTCAATGTTATGTGGCAGCCTGGATGTGAGGGGAGTTGGGGAGTGAATGGATACATGTATATATATGCCCGAGTCCCTTTGCTGCACACCTGAATCTATCACAACTTTGTTAATTGTCTATTCCCCAAATCTAAATAAAAATTTTTGAAAAAGAATGTATCCAGAGAGGTTGACAAGTAAAAGGGAAGCCTGTTTCCCCAGGCAGCATACCAAGTGTGTGCTGAGCTCCAGAGTGGGACCAGAAATTCTGTAGATCAGGCAGAGTGAGTCCAAGCAGAAGATGAGATTCACAATCATCTGAGGGCAGTGCCATGCTTCGCTGGGATCTTTCAGCAAAAGCAGACTCTTACTTTGCTGGGACTATCGTGAGAGGATCTCGTAGATGCATAAAAAGAGCACAGCAAGGGAATATTTATTCCCCCTGAAAACATTCTCCAAAACTGGAGCTATCTTAACACATTGATATAATGACTGCCTGATCATGATAGATAGATATGAGAGGAAGAAGTTTGTAGGCAATTGATCAGACATGAAATGAAGGCTGTGACATTGTGTATGCCCCTCCTTGACCAGCCAGCAGCACAGATTCCACACCCTGGACCTGGATCGTCCCAAGATTCCCTCCCCCAGGTGCTAGAGCCTGGTGAGGACTCTTGAGTCCAGCCCCTGACGAGTCTGGCAAGCTGTGTAGAGCCTCAGTGAAGGAGGTTGGACTGTGGACGAAAGCAGGTATAAGCACTCAGCCTTTTCTACCTTCTCACTTTCCTGGGCGGCTCAGTGGTAAAGAATCCACCTGCCAGTGCAGGCGATGTGGGAGATGCAAGAGACAAGGGTTTGATTCCTGAGTTGGGAAGATCCATGGAGGAAGAAATGGCAACCCACTCCAGTATTCTTGCCTGCAAAACCCAACAGACAGAGGAGCCTGGTGGGTTATAGTCTGTGGGATCACAAAGGGTCAGACGCTACTGAGCAAATAAGCATGGACACATTAACTAGTGGTGAAGAGATGGAGGCCCACCTGCCACCAACTTAGCCCTTACTTCACCTCCCTTGTCCCGCTGTGTGGATGCATGAAATGAGTGTATAGAGTGTAAGAATGCGAATGTACCGATTCAGAGGGGCCATCCATTTATTCCCTGTAATTTATTAAGTACCTATTATATACCATGCTTTATGAAAGATAGATATAATACCTAGTGAACAAGACAAAGTTCTGCCATTGGAGAGTTCAGTGTCAGATAGAAAGGCATCAGAAATCATGTGGACCAATAACAAGTAAAGTGGTTAATTCCAAATCTTGACCAACGCCACAAAGTGTGGAGAAGAAGAGAAAGCAGAACAATGGGATAGAGAGTGACTTGGAGCAGGCTTGACTTTTGGTAGAATGATCAGAGAGCGCCTCTCTGAGAGATGAATTTTACGTGCTGTGTGATGTCACAAAAATTATAGCTGATGGACCAGACCTGTGTCATCCAATAGAAATTAGGTGATGATGGAATGTACTAGAGCTGTACTTCCAACACGGTAGCTATTGGCCATTTGTAGCTATTGAGCCCTTGAGATGTAGCTACTGTCCCTGAGAAATTAAATCTTTAATTCAATTTAATTTTAATTAATTTACATTTAAATATTTCCATGTGACTCATGGCTTTCACAATAGCCCAAAGTCATGCATTTAATGTAAGACCTGAATGATGACAAGAAGCCAACTCTCCATTCTTACTCCCATCCTTTCTGCCTCCCTCTCTCTGAACCTCCCTCCCTTTCTTCCTTCCTCTTTTCCTTTATTCTCCCTTCTCATCTTTCCAACTGGGCTCTGTCTTTTCCTTCCTTCCTTTATCTCTTCCAATTCTTGGGCAAATATTTATTGTGACCCATGTCTCAATTCTCGGAGAAGGCGATGGCACCCCACTCCAGTACTCTTGCCTGGAAAATTCCATGGACAGAGAAGCCTGGTAGGCCGCAGTCCATGGGGTCGCAAAGAGTTGGATACAACTGAGCGACTTCACTTTCACTTTTCATTTTCATGCATTGGAGAGGGAAATGGCAACCCACTCTGGTGTTCTTGCCTGGAGAATCCCAGGGACGGGGGAGCCTGGCGGGCTTCCGTCTGCGGGGTCACACAGAATCAGACACAACTGAAGTGACTTAGCAGCAGCAGCAGTAGCATGTCTCAATTCTAGGCACTAAGTGAGATGCTGAGTGATTCAGCAATATACACGAGCACCAGACTGTCTTCCTTCTTTGGAGCTTGCTGGTAAAGAATCCCCCTGAAATGCAGGAGACCTGGTCGACCTATGGGTGGCAAGATTCCCCTGGAGAAGGGAAAGGCTACCCACTCCAGTATTCTGGCCTGGAGAATTCCATGGACTGTACAGTCCATGGGGTCAAAAAGAGTCAGACACGACTGAGTGACTTTCATTTCACTTTCCTTTAGGACAGACAGACCAAACACAAGAAAATGAACACATAAACAAGATAATGTCAGATAACAAGGAGCCCTAGGAAGTGAACAAAAGAGGCCAGTGTGAAGCAGAGTGATTTAGGTGGTGCCTGGGTAAGGGGATTGCTCTCTGAGTTGGGGATGTTTGAGCCAAGACTTGAATAATGAGAAGGAGCCAGTAATGGGAAAAGTAGGGGTGTGGGGGGGTGGGCGGTGGGGGAGAGAGAGAGAGAAACAGAAACACTCTGTAAGGGATGGGTGTGCTTGAATATCTGATGATATAATATTACAGTCTTTGAGGCATTGTGTGTATGTTTGTGTATATCTTTCTAGGTGTGCACTGATCTTCTTTCCTATCTGTCATTTCTCCATCTGTTATATGATTGGATGGATGGGTTTGAAAATCTGTTTAGTATTTCATGCACTCCAAGCTGTGAAAGTCCGGTCTAAGTACAGGCCTGGTAGGGTGCACTGATTAATTAATGATTGTGCTGTGCATCATTGAAGCTAGAGATCTTGATTTGGGGATGCAACTTTATGAAGGACATATCTGAAGGACATTCGTGGAAGGTTCTTACCTGGGCAGTTTGTAGGACAGGAGGTCCTGCCATTCTGGCCAAACGTAGAGAAAAAGGGTTCCTGGGCTGCAGTCTCTCATCCCAGAGAATAGTTTCCTTCAACACTAGAGCTGGTGCCTGGCCGTGTGATGAAGCACCCTCTTCCCAGCACAATTCACACCTGTCAAGTATGGATGGATGCTTCTATCTTGATCGAGTTATTTACAAATGTCCATGGCCAGGCATGAGTTGACCTGAGCAACATTTCCACCAATAAAACATCTAGTGCTCTGACTGAGCCTTATCTCTCTAGCCGATCAGGTTCCTTGCATCAACAAGGAAGAGACGTGTACAAATTATTTACAAAAACAAAGTTTGTTTTAAGGTGCACCTGAGGTAAACGTGAAATAACCTCACCGTTAGCACAAGTCCCAGGGATGGCATTCTCTGTGAATGCACAGTGAATAAACAGGGTTCATAAATAGAGCAACAGTAATTAACACTTGTACTGATTAGTTAATTCCTTCCAGGCACTGTGCTGAGCCTTCATTTGTTTGGGGGCTGCTGTAACAAAAGTACTATGGACTGGGTGGCTTAAGCATTTATTTCTTACAGTTCTGAAGGCTGGGAATTTCAAGATCAAGGTGTTGGCAGATTCACTGTCTGCTGAGGACCTGTTTCCAGGTTCAGAGAGGGCTATCTTTTTACTATGTACTTACCTGGCAGAAGTAGGGAGGGAGATTTCTGGGGTCTCTTTTACAAGGGCACTAATCCTATTCATGAGAGCACCACCCTATGACCTAATCCCCTCTCAAAGGCCACACCCCCTAATTCCATCCCAATGGGTGTTAGGACTTAACATGTGATTTGGGCAGGGCACAAACACTCATTCTACTGCAGTATCATAAGCACGAGCCCTTTCGACCTGACGTGTTCTGGGATAGATCTTGCTTGGGATCCTCATCATCTGAGGAAATTGAGACTGGGGGTGGTTAAATAGGTTTCCCAAAGTCCTGTGTTTATTTTTATCATTTATTTATTTATTTGGCCACGCCATGCAGCATGTGGAATCTGATTTCCCAGACCGGGGATGGAACCTACATCCCCAGCATCCCTGCATTGGAAGTGTGGAGTCTTAACCACTGGACTGCCAGGGAAGTCTCAGCCCAAAGTCCTTTAGGGTGAGGATGGCAGAGCCAGGAAGAGAGCCAGGCAGGAGGGCTAAGATGTGCATAAATAAGGGTGAGAGAGGCAGACTCAGCCGGAGCAAGCAGGGCTTGGCTCAGCTGCAGGATGCTGGTGAGAAGGAAGCAGGGCTGGCAGAATCCCCGAGGCAGTGCTGAGCTGACACACAGCTGGGAGTGCAGTGTGAGGTGCAGAGAGCCGGAATGCCGCCTTCCTGAGAGGAGCCCTCTCCTGTCACCGTCTGTTAAATCGTGAGCACACGGTGCCCGGACAGACAATGCTGACATCTCTGTAATCATCAGTTAATCGTGGCACCTGCCCTTGGAAATGCTGAGCCCGGAGGAAAGAAGCTACAATAAAACAGCTGATAGAAGTTGGTGTGTGAGGTTCTGCGGCGGGCACTCTTTGAATGTGGGTGAGTAAAGTATCAGAGAAGTACATTCTGGGTGGAGTCCCCAGTCAGGGGCAGGTGAAGTGAGCCATAATCCTGTTCCTTTAAAATCAGGAAGCATCTTGCTTTTGAATCTCTGGAGTGAGGTGGGCCACTAACGAAAGAGGAAGGATTGGAGGGAGCCTTGTGGATAAGAAGACGCTGATGGAGCTGAGGTTGTCAGTAAGCAAAGGCTTAGGTTGCTTCCCAACCGGTGGACTCGGGAATTATTGCACAGGACCTTCACATCCCTAGAGATACCAAACACTTAATCAGTAAGTGTCAACTTAATCTAAAAACCCCATAGGCACGCACATAGCCAATTTAAAAAATGTAGATTCAGTGGTGAAGACTCTGTCACAAATTCATTTTAAGGGATTGTTGACTTCTTAGTTGCTTTTTGTCCATATGTGTTTTCTGAAATCAGGCCATATGAGCAATTCAGCTTCTGTCATATCGTGGTCTGTTGATGCTGAAGCCCAGTGGGTGAACTGGGAGAAGCCAGAGATGACAAGGAGAAATAAAAGCAAGCCTGTGATTCGTTCAGTTTGAGGCATGGGCCCTATAAAGTGGTCAAGCTCTGTCTATCACTGAAGTTTCCCAAGTGCTTGGGCACCCTGGGATGGCACAGCAAATGAGATTTCTAGAAATTTCCTGGATTCTATGCCAAACAGAAGCTTTTTGGTGCTCTCAGAATGGGTCGTATTAATGCCCATTGAAGAAGTCAGTTTCTGTGAATTAAGGTCATCATATACAGATGGAAAAGACTCTGATGCTGGGAGGGATTGAGGGCAGGAGGAGAAGGGGACAACAGAGGATGAGATGGCTGGATGGCATCACCGACTCGATGGACGTGAGTTTGAGTGAACTCTGGGAGTTGGTGATGGACAGGGAGGCCTGACATGCTGCAATTCATGGGGTCACAAAGAGTCGGACACGACTGAGCGACTGAACTGAACTGAACTGAACTGATACGTATTATGGAGTCTTCCCAGGTGGCTCAGTGGTGAAGAATCCACCAGCAATGCAGGAGATGCAGGTTCGATCCCTGGATCAAGAAGATCCCCTGGAGAAGGAAATGGCAACCCACTCCAGTTTGCTTGCCTGGGAGATCCCATGGACAGGGGAGCCTGGCGGGCTACAGTCCATGGGGTCGCAGACTCAGCCACAACTTAGCGACTAAACAACAACATATGTATTAAGCAACCGATTATAGGTGTTTAGATTCAGAATTTAAGCAGGACTCGTCTCCTTCACTCATTCAACACACAGATTTGTTGGCATCTACCATGTGCTACGTTACACTAGCAGTAATAACAAGGGGGAACACTGACCAATATTTGTGCTGTGCTGGGCACCTTTTCCTGTGAATGAGGAAGAGGTGTTATTACACCCATTTGACAGATGATGAAACTGAGGATCAAAGACATGAAACATGTTGCTCAAAGCGAGTTGTGGTTCAGAGATGGAACCCCAAAGTTGAACACTGGGTCACCCGCCTTTGTCAGGATGAGCACCCGCTGATGAGCTTCTGAAGAAGGTGATCGTGGACCCTGGAATCAAGTCAACGCTCAGTCAATGATTCCCCTCTCTGAAACTCGTGAACCTCTGTGAATCCCAAGACGCAAGGATTGGCCTCCACAATCCAACACAGCAATAGACTGTCTTTGCTATTTTAGAAGACGAAGACTTCTTTAGGACGAGATCTCGCTCTTCATTTTCTCTCTTGATCTCGGCACAGAGTTGGCAGAAGAAGTGGCCAAATTAATGAAATGGTATTCTGTCTTTTCTTTCATAAATCCTAACATATCTGTATCTGCCTGGCCCTAACTTTGAAAGCACAAATATTCCTGAGGTCTGGGTATGCTCTTGTCTCCTACCATGGGGTTGCATGTCATTCAAACCTGGAACGCTTTCCTCTTTCTTCTCCAGTTAGTTACATTCTTTGCCTTTCCTCGCAGCCTAGGCTCCTCCTCCTCCTCCTTCCCCCACTCCTTCCCTTTCTCTTGTCTTTCTTTCTCTTTCTTCTCCTTCCTAATCACCTTCAGCCTTCCCTTCTCCTCTCTACCCGCTCTGCTCCCCTCTACCCACACTTTTTCTGTCAGCCCCTTCTCTCTCTTGGAGGCAGATGCAATTTTGTCTGAAAAGAGACTTCTGCCCACAACAGACATGCTGCGTCTGAACCACAGGTCACTTTACAAAAATGGGAAACTCAGACTTCCCTGGCAGTCCAGTCACTGGGAATCTGCCTGCCCATGCAGGGGACACGGATTCGACCCCTGGTCTGGGAAGATTCCACACTCTGCTGGGCAATTAAGCCTGTGCACCTAGAGCCTGAGGTTCACAAGAGACGCCACCGCAGTGAAAAGCCCGCACCCCACAAGTGGAAAGGAATCCCCGCTTGTTGCAACTACAGAAATTCCGTGTGCAACAATGAAGACCTAGAGCTGCCAAAAATAATAAGTAAATAAATAATTTTTTTAAGTGGGAAATTCATGTGTGTCCCTCAAGGAACTCGTGGTCTGTTGCCAGGCAGGTATCATGCCCGCTTTATCATCACTGTATACTTGACATATTAAGCACCAGCAAAGCTGGATGTAATCAATGAGAGCATTTGTATTAGCAAAGCCCTTTCATGGTACAGGTCCAGAAACAGAAAAATCCCTGTCTTAAACCCATTTGGCAAGTTAGTTCTGAAGTCAGAGCTGTCACTCAGGATCCCTTCTTTCTCAGCTTCAGTTTGGCCCTTAGCCACATGGCCCCTGCAAAGGCTGCTTTTCTTGGGTCTTCTTTATAAGAAATGTGGTTTCCCAAGGGTTTGACTTTTCATCTTCAGGGATTTCAAGATTCCTAAAAGTTGACTTTGAAAAGCAGCATGAACTCCAACAGGATGAGGCAGAAAAGGGTCTAGCTCTGTGGTCCGGAGCAGGGTTTATTGTCTCTTGGACTCAGTTTCCACATCTCTGTAATGGGCTCATGGATTCATATGGCACTGGTGAGCTTGAGCCAGCATAATACGTGAAATTGCCTGGCTCAGTGCTGGGCAAGTAGCAGGTACCCGATTGACTCTCTAAGTTTCTTTCTTCATTGCAGAGGGGACAGCCCTGCCTCATGCCCTTGCTCTCACAACCATTCTCTTGAGTTACAGTTTATCAGGAGGGCTCAAAAAATATTGCTCATTTATGCACCATTTGTCCCACTGGATAATGCATTTGGGAAAATGTGAGGTGCCTGTGTACATCTGATTCAGGCAAGCCAAAAGCAGGCTCAGCTGCTGACCCTTCCAGAGAGAATGGACTCTTTACATCTTACATGGGTGATCACCTTGTCCCTCAGCGTCCATGATGCTGTCCATTTGCTTCAGTTGATGATACCCCAGAGAGAGATATCAGAAATTAAACGATGGAGTTTGATCTGGCAAGAATTTCTGGGGCTTCTGGCCTGGATTTCTGTAACTCCCAGTGGTGAGTCAGTGACTGCCTACCTTTACAACACATATAATGAGGCTCAAAATCCAGCTTTGCCACCTACCAACAGTGTGACCTTGGGCCAGTCATGTAACGTTGCTGAGCCTCTGTTGTTTGGTGAAACATTGCTAGGCAGTAACTGAGAGCTTGGGCTAATGTGCAGGATGGACCTGGGATTTGAGTTGCAGTTCCACCTCTTGTGACTTTGGACTAACAAATCAATTTCACTGAGTCTCAGTTTCCTGACCTCTAAAGTAGGGAGGATAGTAGTACCTTTTTGAGAAAGTTGTTTTAAAAATTCACAACCAATGTATTGAGAACCTACTATCTGTGAGGCACTCTTTCAGATATTAACTCATATGCATGGGTGCTAAGTCGCTTCAATCGTTCAGAATCTGCAAACCTATGGACTGTAACCCTGCAGTTTCCTCTGTCCATGGGATTCTCCAGACAAGAATACTGGATTGGGTTACCATGACCTCCTCCAGGGGATCTTCCCAACCCAGGGATCAAACCTGTGTCTCTTACATCTCTGGCATTGGCAGGCAGGTTCTTTACCACTAGTCCCACTGGGGAAGCCTGTTAACTCATATCAGTTCAGTTCAGTTCAGTTGCTCAGTTGTGTCCGACTCTTTGCGACCCCATGAATCGCAGCACACCAGGCCTCCCTGTCCATCACCAACTCCCGGAGTTCACTCAGACTCACGTCCATCGAGTCAGTGATGCCATCCAGCCATCTCATCCTCTGTCATCCCCTTCTCCTCCTGCCCCCAATCCCTCCCAGCATCAGAGTCTTTTCCAAGGAGTCAACTCTTCTCATGAGATGGCCAAAGTAACCTTCCCCAAATCCCTAAGAAATAGGTATTATCAATATGATGGCTTTTTTTTTTCCAGATTATGCAATGGAGCCACAAAATATTAGATTAGTGATTTTCCCAGAGTCACACGGGTAATAACGTTACTGAACCAAACTTAGGTCCACTCGCCCACCCAAAATAAAACTGACCTACTGACACCAGGTGCTGGTTGTGGGGAAGGAAAATGCAATGCTTATTGCACAGCAGCACACAGGGAGTCCATGACAGCTAGAGCCCAAAACACCCAAGCTCCCAGAGAGGTTTCAGGAAAGCATTTCTAAAGGCCAAGAGAGGGAGGGCCATCACAGGGTATGTGATCCGATTGTGCACAATTCTCTGATTGATGGTAAAGTATCAGCCAATCAGATGGTGGCATCACAGGCGTTAACGTTACCAGGGCTTAGGCTCTGAGAAGCCAGGGGGGCTGTGTGCTCATGGTTATCTAGTACTGATAACTAGATAACTAGTATTGATAGTTAACATCTAATTTGGTGGGAGTTTTAGCATCTGTAAAACAACTCAGGAAATGTGCATCAGTTACTATTATCTAGGGACTTCAGAGAGGAGCTAAAACAAAGGATATGAGGAGGGTCTGTCCTGGGAAGGGTCTGCTCTGTCACAGTAAGTGAATCCAGATTCGGTTCATCTGGAGTCTGTGCTTTTTAAGCACCAGGCTGTGGAGCCCAGTGTCTGAAAGTGCTTGGAGACCTCGATCTGGTGTCAGAATTTGAACTCTGAGCCTCCAAACAGCATGTACAGTAAATGGCATCTGATAACTACTGTGGGATCTCTGTTGTTAAAGCTGTTGTCCCAGATGGTGACCTGCATCCAGATGGGGCTTGTGCCCAGCCCAGTGCCCCCACCAGCAGAGCGGAGGTGGGGGAGCTTGGAGAGCGTGTTGGCTCGTGTCTCATAAACATTTGGGGCTGTGAGAGCAACTGCGTGATCTTGCGGGATGATTCTCGGCTTCAGGATGCTGTGTTGATGCCGATGTCACGGCTGCTCTGGGCACCCCAGATACTGTTAACAAGCCTTTCCAAGCACAGATGCAGTGTTTCCTCACCATATGGTCCATGCTGCAGTGCAGGGTGCTTCAGACGGGAGATGACGTGGAATTCAGAAATCCTGAACCCCAGGCACCAGAAACCTACTTAGAGGAGCCCTCCAAACTGCCCCAGTTCTCCTGACTTCCAAGGATCATGTTTCCATTTGTATGTCATTCATTCATTTGTCCAACAACCACACATCATTATGGGGCAGCTTCCATGCAGTAGGGACTGTGTCAAGCATGGGGGATACGCAGGTGAATGAAACATTGCCTGAGCTTAGCCACGGAGGGCATGGGAACCAACCATATTATGATGTTTGTTGTTCAGTTGCTTAGTCATGTCTGACTCTTTTGGGACCGCTGGGGCTGTAGTCCACCATGCTCCTCTGTCCCTGGGATTTTCCAGGCAAGAATACTAGAGTGGGTTGCCATTTCCTTCTCTCATTATTACATTATCCTAACCATATGATGACATTATTTTAAGCTGTGTAACACAGGAAGTTATCAGGGACCCTGGGAATTCAAAGGAGTTGAAAATCTTGGTGATGGAGTTAAAATTTATTTTTGCACATCAGTGTCTAAGCATTTTTTCTATTCAGGTGTGTGCTTAGTCACTCGGTCATGTCCGACTCTTTGTGAGTCTTTTGAACTGTAGCTTATGAGGCTTCTCTGTCCATGGAATTCTTCAGGCTAGAATCCTGGAGTGGGTTGCCATTTCCTCCTCCAGTAGATCTTCCCGACTCAGGGATCAAACCTGTGTCTCCTGTGTCTCTTCAGAAGGACTCCCCAGATAGGCAAAGGTCATGACCCACCTTCTCCTAGTGAAGGTGAAGAGACTCTGACATCCCTTCACCCTGCTTTTCTGGCAAGTGGATTGTGAACACGTGATGTAAATGTCCACCTCCAACTGGAACCTCCCTTGAATTTCAGGCTCTCGTATCCACTCCTCCATGTGAGTATCTCAGATTACAAGTCCAAAACCAGACTTGGTTTCTTCCCCTGAAACTGGCTTCTTTTCCAGTGTTCTCCACTTTGATAAACTACTACTTAATCATCAGCTCAGGCCAATAGTCTTGGAGTCTTCTATGACACTCTCGCTTCACACACATCCCACCCACCCTAAAGGACTGTTGGCCCTACTTTTTAAAGACATCCCAACTCTGAACGCTACTTCCCAGGTTTCCCTCTCTACCTGCATCCCTGTACCCTCAACTCCAACCTGCCTTCCAGCAATGGCCTCTTAGCAGGCAGTCTTCCTTCTGCTCTTGCCACATACCTGTGTGTTCTCAGCAAAGCAGCTGGAGAAAGATCTCTGAAAATGTAAAGCTTATGTTCTCCTCTTTCATGTTCTCCAGTGGTTTCTCATCACATATGGAATAAAACCAAGTGTCTTGCCGGTGGCCCATAAGAACCAGCACCCCCAAACCTCATGGTCTTTTCCTCCACACCCCCTGACCTTTTCCTTACTTCCTTAGCTTTGCTCACTCCCCTCTGGCATGACTGGTCACCTCCCCATTCCTCAAGCACATAAAGATGTGAGAGCATGGGCATGGTGAAATGTCAGATCCAGTCAAAAAGAACTTACTTAATACCAGGAGAGAGAAGGAAAGTTGGGATGAAAAATTCCTGAGAAGGTAGAAGGAGATAATATTCAAAGCCCATGTGGGGAGGGGTTGGTCTTACATGTTAGAGAGCTGTCTCCTGTAGTTGTTTTTTTATTTTTATTTTTTTAGGAAGAGGGAGGCTCTATTTCTAGATATAGAAATAGCTGGTATCTAGAAATACCTAGATAGATAGACAGACAGACAGATATCAAGAAATATCTAGCTATTTTTATGTAAAGAAATTGCTGCTGAATTAAGGACCCAGGTGAGTAGATTGGTGAGGAGATAAGGGCTGAGAATGAGATTAGGGCAGCAAAACCTATCACAACAAAGCCTTAGAACAGGAGCCTAATGGCTTACTCATCTATTCACTCAACAGATATTTACCAAGCACCTGCTATTTGCCAGGAGCTGGGGGTAGATGTTTGCTTGGCCATTAGCTTAGGAGCCAAGAATAAGCTCACCCAGTGAGACTTTGAAAAAGTATCTTCAGGTTCTGAGTCCGGTTCCTTCTTTGTAAAAGTGAAAAGTAATAATACCTGCTCTTTTGATCAAAATAGTTATTTATGTGATACTATAGAGAACTCTCCTTTCATCGGAGGTAGCAGTTATACTGGAAGCTCTGTGGGGGGAAAGGACCTTGTCTGTTGTGTTCACTAGTATATTGCTATTTATGGATGTGAGCATTTATGGAACGAATGAATGAATATAACTGATTCAAAATCTTTTTTGGAAAGGGGGGACTGCTACTTCATTGATTTTGAGCATCTACTGGATACTTTGTTACTGGCAACAATTCCAGTATATCTCACACAACAATAGTTGTATCTTTTTTTTTTTTTAATTGGAGTATAATTTCTTTACAACACTGTTAGCTTCTGAAGTGAATCAGCTATAAGTATACGTATATCCCCTCCCTCTTGGACCTTCCTCCCACCCCCATCTCACCCCTCTAGGGTCATCACAGAGCACTGAGCTGAGCTGCCTGTGCTATATAGCTGCTTCCCACTAGCTAGCTATTTTACACATAACAGTGTATATATGTCAATTCCCATTTCCCAATTCATCCCACCTTCCCCTCCCCCCACCCCGTGTCCATATATCAGTCCTCTATGTCTGTGTCACTATTTCTGCCCTGGAAATAGGTTCATCTGTACCATTTTTCTAGATTCCACAAATGAGACGGTTTTCCCATATGTGCCCCAAATGCAGGAACTCTCAAATGCCTGGTGGTATCTATCTGTAACATGACAATCGAAGCCATTTAGGCATCTCTGTTCCCCACTACTCTCTCTGTTGCCTTCTCTAGCCCCCTCCTCTCATGGCTGTTTGCATGGATCACTGAGCTAGGCACACACTTACTTCCCTATATACACACTGGCTTGAAAAATAAAAGTTGCTCAGTTGTGTCCAACTCTTTTCAACCCCATGCACTGTAGCCTGCCAGGCTCCTCTGTCCGTGGAATTCTCTAGGCAAGAATACTAGAGTGGGTTGCCACACCCTCCTCCAGGGGATCTTTTCAACCCAGGGATCGAACCCAGGTCTCCCGCTTTGCAGGCAGATTCTTTACCGTCTCAGCCATAAGGACTGGATACCGTTTTTTTGCATTGATCACTGAACTAGGCACACACTTACTCCTCTATATACACTGGCTTACAGGCTGGATACCATTTATCTCAGATGCTTCAGATAAAAAACTCAGGATCCACAAAGATCTTGACAGACTGCAGCAATTAGCTGAAGTGAAGGAGATGAATTTGAACGAGGTCAGTGTAAAGATAAACACTGAGCTCTAAGAAGTCAACAGCAGAGACCGGATGAGAAGAAAACCCTAGCAGCTAAAAAAAAAAAAAAATGCAACAAAATAAAAGAGCAATGTATATATACTGAGGGGCAAAATTCTGAAAAGGCCATGTATTAAAAATATCTATCTTTAGTATTTTTTGCATCAACATTTATTTAGTATTTTTATACTATGACATGAGTTTCATAATAAAATAAGAGAATCTAATTGGAATAAAAGTGGGATATCAGTATATTCCTTCACCTCCAGCTAAACTAATAGCAGCTCCCCTGATCAGGAAGTATGGTGATATGGGCTTGAATCAGAATATTCTTTTTTATTTTTCTACATCAGTTCCTTAGTTTTCATGTTGTTCAACTTTTCCATTTGGTTAAACATAAATATTTTCTCCTTATTCTTCTCTAATAATTGCTGTCCTAATGATTGTGCACCCCTGGCTTAAGCTTTTAAAATTCTGGCATTCGTTGGACACTATTCAAAGTGATTCACCTGTATTATCTTCTCTACAGTCCTATAAGAGAGGGACTTTCATTAACCCTGGGCTTCCCTGGTGGCTCGGACAGTAAAGACTCTGCCTGCAATGCAGGAGATCCAAGTTCACTCCTTAGGTCAGGATGATTCCACTGGAGAAGGGAATGGCTACCCACTCCAGTATTCTTGCCTGGAGAATTCCA
The DNA here is from genome assembly GCF_027580195.1 of Bos mutus. Classification (NCBI taxonomy): domain Eukaryota; kingdom Metazoa; phylum Chordata; class Mammalia; order Artiodactyla; family Bovidae; genus Bos; species Bos mutus. The sequence continues at coordinate 18,239,673 of NC_091641.1, read as the reverse complement.
TGGACAGAGGAGCATGGGGGGCTACCGTCCATGGAGTCACAAAGAGTCAGTCACGAGTGAGTGACTAACACTTTCACTTATTAACTCTATTTTTTGGATGAGAAAATGGAGAGTCAGAGTGGTTTGTGAAAGTGAAAGTGGCTCAGTTGTATTTGACTCTTTGCGACCCCAGGGACTATACAGTTCATGAAATTCTCCAGGCCAGAATACTGGAGTGGGTAGCCTTTCCCTTCTCCAGGGGATCTTCCCAACCCAGGGGTCAAACCCAAGTCTCCTTCATTGTAGGCAGATTCTTTACCAGCTGAGCCACAAGGGAAGCCCAAGAATACTGGTTGGTTTAGTCACTTCATCAAGGTGATAAGGGTAGTCAGAACTCTGAAATCAGACAATTGACTCCCCCAAAACTATGTTCCTTAGCACTGCCCCTCCAAGCAACATAATTAAATCTGACGAAAACCAAAGAGGCACACAAATGTGACGACGTTCAAAATACTGGGGAGATGATGTCTGTTCGAGATGAGTATGATTACTTATGGCCAGAGCTATTGCTTTGATCTGAAAACTGCTCACTGCCCAATCATTATACCCAAACGACGTCAAACTCCATGTGAATATCTCTGCATTAGACAAGAGGCACATTCCTCTTGCCTAATAAAAGTGCTTGCCAAGAAAGCTCAAAACCCAGTAGCAATTAATTATTGACAGAGCATGTGAATTAGAGATAAAAGAAAAGTCATTCTTTCTCCACACAGGCGATAGTAAATAAATTTAATTATGGTAGGGAAGCTGAGGGATCTTCGTCTGTATTAAGTTTTATTAGCTGAGACATTTAAAAGCGTGTCATCATAACAAAGAGGTCTTGTGTAATCCTAAATGTACCACTTTGGTGCAAGGCTCAGGAGTGAACAGACTTAATGGAGTACATGGTGGCAGATGCCCTGCTGTACTAACAGGTATGCAACGGGTTTATCGTCAATTAACTTTGGTCCACATATGCCTGCAGCAAATTGACTGTATAATAGGATCTTGAGCCTCATTTTCTCACTGATAGACTGGCCACGTTGGTATTGGAGGACCAATAGCATCAAACTCCTTTAGTCCCTTGAAGCTCCCAAATAAGACAAGGCCACTCCGAAGGTGAACAGGGATGGAGGGATGGATTTGAGAAGCAACCTTGGGAAGGAAACCAAGAGATATGGAACCTGGTGTGGGATCTATCAGGCTTCCCCAGTGGCTCAGTGGTAAAGAATCCACCTGCAATGCAGGAAACACAGGAGATGTGGGTTCGATCCCTGGGTTGGAAATATCCCCTGGAAGAGGCCATGGCAACCCACTCCAGTATTCTTGCCTGGAGAATCCCATGGACAGAGGGGACTGATGGGCTACAGTCCAGTGGGTCACAAAGAGTCAGACACAACTGCAGTGACTGAGCACACACATGTGGGACCTATCATGGCCTTACTGAGCAAACTTGGGAGCCAAGAAGGAAGAAATCCCATGTATGAAACCAGATCTGTGCTAGATGTTGTCACACTGTAGGTCACACTATTGATATATGTCATTCATTTCATTCTCAGCTGAACTTGAGGTAAGTTTCAGAATTTTGAAGATGAAGACAATAAGGCTCAGGGATGTGATTCAACTTGCTGAAGTCACAAAACCTGCTTGATTCCCTGTCCTTGGGCTTCCTTTTCCTCATTTGCATAAAGACGCCTTTGGACTAGATTGGACAATTGTGTGTTTAGTTGCTCAGCCATATATGACTCACTTGCTACCCCATGGACTCCCCATCAGGCTCCTCTGTCCATGGGATTTCCCAAGCAAGAATACTCAAGTGGGTTGCCATTTCCTTCTCCAGGGACTCTTCCCAACCCAGGGATTGAACTCGAGTCTCCTGCATTTCAGGCAGATTCTTTACCACTGAACCACCACGGAAACCCTTTGACTAGGTTTATTGTTGTTCAGTCACTCGGTCATATCCGACTCTTTGCAACCCCATGGACTACAGCACACCAGGCTTCCCTGTCCTTCACCATTTCCTGGAGCTTGCTCAAACTCATGTCCATTGAGTCAGCAATACCATCCAACCATCTCATCCTCTATTGTCCCCTTCTCCTCCTGCCTTCTATCCTTCCCAGCATCAAGGTCTTTTCCAGTGAGTCCACTCTTCACATCAGGTGGCCAATGTATTGGAGCTTCAGCTTCAGCATCAGTCCTTCAAGTGAATATTCAGGGTTGATTTCCTTTAGGATTGACTGGTTTGATCTCCTTGCAGTCCAAGGGACTCTCAAGAGTCTCCAACACCACAGTTCGAAAGCACCAATTCTTTGGTGCCCAGCCTTCCTTATAGTCCAACTCTCACATCCATACGTGCTGCTGCTGCTAAGTCACTTCAGTCATGTCTGACTCTGTGCGACCCCATAGACAGCAGCCCACCAGGCTCTCCTGTCTCTGGGATCCTCCAGGCAAGAACACTGGAGTGGGTTGCCATTTCCTTCTCCAATGCATGAAAGTGAAAAGTGAAAGTGAAGTCGCTTAGTCGTGTCTGACACTTAGCGACCCCATGGACTGCAGCCCACCAGGCTCCTCCATCCATGGGATTTTCCAGGCAAGAGTACTGGAGTGGGGTGCCATCCCATAGCTTTGACTAGATGGACCCTTTTAATCTAGATTCAGTTCAGCTCAGTTCAGTCGCTCAGTTGTGTCCGACTCTTCGAGACCCCATGAATCACAGCATGCCAGGCCTCCCTGTCCATCACCAACTCCCGGAGTTCACTCAGACTCATGTCCATCAAGTCAGTGATGCCATCCAGCCATCTCATCCTCTGTCATCCCCTTCTCCTCCTGCCCTCAATCTTTCCCAGCATCAGAGTCTTTTCCATGAGTCAGCTCTTCGCATCAGGTGGCCAAAGTATTGGAGTTTCAGCTTCAACATCAGTCCTTCCAATGAACAGTAGGGTGGTACTGGACACTATTTCAAAGCCTTTTACATTTATTTAATCTGCAGGTGGCCAGGGGTCAGCAAATGATATCTTAAAGGACCAGTTAGAAAATATGTTCAGATTTGCATGTGATATGGTCTCTGTTTGCAGTTATTCAACTCTGCCGATGTAGATGCAAAAAGCAGCCACAGACTTTACAGAAAGGAATGAATGGCCATGTTCCAATGACAATTTATTTATAAGCATTGAAATGTGAACCTACAATTTTCTTGTGCCACAAAATGTTAGTCTTATTATTTTTGTTTTTCCCCCTTCCGAACTACAGTCCATGGGGTCACAAAGAGTAGGATATGACTGAGTGACTTTCACTTTCACTTCACTTTAAAGATGAGAAGTCATTCTTACCTGTGGGCCATACAAAAACAGGAGGCAGATAGTAGTTTGCCCACCCTTAGGCTAGATCACCTTTGAGGTCTTGCTGAGCTCAAACACTTTCTGAAAGCCACTACAACAATCTATCCTTGATTTATTAAGCTTTTACACATGCCAGCTTCTGTGCTAAATGCTTTAAAAGCATTATCTCCTTTAATCCTTTTACAACCATGTGAAGTAGGTGCTATCATTATCTTTATTTCAGAGATTATAAAACTAATACACAGAGAAATTAAGAGTCCAACTAGGTTAAACATAACTGGCAAGAGATAGAGCTGCAATTTAAACGCCAGGTGTATAACATTCCCAAGAATGAATGCACAAGCTTTTTGCTGCCTTTTATGAAAATACTTTAATCAGAACTATAGTGGGACATATAGTCTAAAAAGGGCTTCACTGGTGGCTCAGATGGTAAAGAATCTGCCTGCAGTATAGAAGACCCATCTTCAATTTCTAGGGCAGAAAGATCTCCTGAAGAAGGGAATGGCTACCCACTCCAATATTTTTGCCTGGAGAATTCCATGGGCAGAGGAGCTCGGGGGTCTATAGTCCATGGGGTCACAAAGAGTCGGACATGACTGAGCAAATAACACGTCTAAAAAGAACTTCCAAGTGTATATGAATTTTATTTGGTAGTTCTCCCCACTGAGCTGTTTATATCATATGTTTCATGGGACAAGTTCAGTTATTTCTGGATAGGAATAACCACTCTCTTGTTTTCCTCCTTCTTCTAGAAATGTGATGCCCAAGACTTTGGATGGGCAGTTAACCATGGAGAAGACGCCAAGTTACTTTGTGACAAACGAGGCTCCCAAGCGCATCCACTCCATGGCCAAGGACATCAAACTCATCGTGGTGGTGAGGAACCCTGTGACCAGGGCCATCTCTGACTACACCCAGACCCTGTCAAAGAAACCCGAGATCCCCACCTTCGAGGTGCTGGCCTTCAAAAATCGGACCCTAGGGCTGATCGACGCCTCCTGGAGTGCCATTCGAATAGGGATCTATGCTCTGCATCTGGAAAACTGGCTCCAGTATTTCCCCCTCTCTCAGATCCTCTTCGTCAGCGGTGAGCGACTCATAGTGGACCCCGCCGGGGAAATGGCCAAAGTACAGGATTTTCTAGGCCTCAAGCGTGTTGTGACTGAGAAACATTTCTATTTCAACAAAACCAAGGGGTTCCCTTGCTTAAAGAAGCCAGAAGACAGCAGTGCCCCCAGGTGCTTAGGGAAGAGCAAGGGTCGGACTCATCCTCGCATTGACCCGGATGTGATCCACAGACTGCGGAAGTTCTACAAACCCTTCAACATGATGTTTTACCAAATGACTGGTCAAGATTTCCAGTGGGAACAGGAAGAGGGTGACAAATGAGGCTCGCAATGTGGCGGCAAGGCTGGCGAGTTGCTAGGGAGGCTCCTGACCCAAGTCCTGAATCCCCCAGGGTCTGCAGCCTCAGCCTTGCTGGGGTGCCAAGTAGATCTCCTCCTTTTTCCAGTCAGGATTGCTTCCAACGCTGTTGGCTTAGGCAGAGAGATGGATCCCCTGGCATGAGCATAGGGTACCAGGCCTGCCTGGGTAGCAGCATCTGGTTGACCAGGTGGCCACCAGAATCCACTGCTAATTCTTGTCTTCTGCTGGTTAATCTAGTCTGAAGACAGGATAAATAGCGGTCAAGGTCAGAGACAGTGCCATGAATGTTTGTTTAAATGATAAGAAAGAAGGGAAGGTCTACTTTGGGCAGGGGCCTCTCACTTTAATTTGAGAAGCCCGAGTTCTAGCCCCACATCTGGCAAAGGCCCCTGCTTGATCAACCTCTGCTTTGGCATTTCGCCAGAATACTAATTGTGGCTGATTGCTCCAGGACTCCTAGGGAGCAAGACCCTCCCTCTTAAGGTGTCTCAAGCCTTCTCCTTAAGGTCTCATCCCACAACCTTTGACTTCCTCACTCCTCATCTGATGAAGGCAGAGGCATGCACGTTCCTCACCAAAAAAAAAAAAAAAAAGCTGACATCCCTGGAAGCCTTCCTTCTAAGAGCCTTCAAAGGGCAGTTGGGTCCCTCTCTTCATGAGTATCCTGGGTGGTAAAGAAGCTTAGCCTAGGCCCTCCTTAGAATCAGGCTCACAGGACTGCTCTTAGAGCAAGGGAGTGGCAGCTGAGCCCAGAGCTCTGAGGTTGGGAAAGATGAATGCCATCTCTGGGAGTGAAAAAGAAAACCAGTCTTCTTGGTGGGAGGTCTCCATCTCTGAGACCCTCAGCAGCATGGATCTGAAACGAGCTATTGGAGGGGCTCTGTCCTTTAGGGTCCCCAGTGGGGCAGGACCCAGAGAGTTGGCATGTCTTTTGTTATTAATAACCTTTAGCAACCCAACCCACAGGGGATTGATCACCATCTCTCTCTTTGTCCCACCATCTCCCCTTCGTGGTCATCTCATGCTTCGTTTGCTCGATTCAGAGATGGCACATATTGGGGCAGCAACAAGCAGACTGACTCCCTTTGTCAGACCCAGTGTCAGGGGGTGGGGGAGGGTAAGGGCTGCCTGCGGACACCCCCATCAAGGGCTGCTGCATCAGATGTCCCTTCGCATTAGTTTGATTCCATTAAAATGCAGCATTTGACATAAAACACTCTTCACAGATCTCCAGAACCAGGAACTGTTCTAGCAAAATTGGAAATATGTATGAGTGGGGGGAGGGAGTGAAATCTGTTCAACTGTTATTAAACTGTCATTTCTCCCGCTAACTGAAAACTGTGTTGTTATAAAGCTTAATGCAATCTGATTGATGGATTTTGATGGTGTGTTTGTATTGATTACCTCCATTCCCACCTCCACCCCCCTGAATTCTGGGAGTATCCCTTCTCTGGGATAGCCAGGACGACCCAGGTTATCCACTCTGCCAGGGAATTCTATCTGCAGGGCAGGATGATTCTTGAAACAGCACAAAGGAAGCAGTTCTTATAAAGGGTGCGGTGTCCTCCCCTCTTAACCCATCCTGCCAAGGAACAGACTGATGTGCAAGATTCAGAAACAATCTGACAATTTTTTTCCAGATTAAAAAAATAGTTATTGAGTTGAAGGCAGCATATATCCCTTTACTACCAAAGTAAAAAGGGTTTCCCTGATGGCTCAGCAGTAAAGAATCTGCCTGCCATGCTGGAAAGGCAGGTTCCATCCCTGGGTTGGGAAGATGCCCTGGAGAAGAGAATGGCTACCCACTCAAGTATTCTTGCCTGAAAAATTTTATGGACAGAGAAGCCCAGTGGGCTACAGTCCATGGGATCACAAGAGTCAGACATGACTTAGTGACTAAACCACCAAAGTAAATGAAGATACAAATAAAACTGTGCCACACGTACACATTCACACCTATTTGAAAGAAGACAGGGCCTGCTTGATCAGAAGAATGTAGTGTGGGATGACTGATTTGGAGCCCTGTTTTATGAGCAAGGGCTTCCCGGGTGGCTCAGATAGTAAAGAAGCTGCCTGCAATGCAGGAGATGCAGTTTTCAGTCCCTGGGTCAGGAAGATCCCCCTGCAGTAGGGAATGGCAACCCACTCCAGTATTCTTGCCTGGAGAATTCCATGCACAGAGGAGCCTGGTGGGCGACAGTCCATGGGGTTGCAAAGAGTCCAACACAACTAAGTAACTAACTTCATAAGCAAAGCAAGGAGTGGCTCTGATTATGTATTAGAGGCAGCTGTGGGGGGTATTTTCAAGCTACAACGTCCTAAGGTGCACTGCAGAATTTTTAAAGGGTTGGAATCTCTCGGGTGGGGCCCAGACATCTACCCTTTCAAAAATAGTGTTATGAAGCTGGGATGGAGAATGAGGGAAGTCTCACCTGTGTATTTCTTTGTCCCTCTCATCCTCCTTCCTCCCCTGCATTCATGCCTTTGTGGGGATCACTTCTGAATGAGGTGGTCCCTAGGATTGATGCCTTCTTTGGAGGAATAGGTCTCTTTTGGAGTTCAGTGACAACTAAGTAAGGGGAAATCTTATAACTTAGGAGGTCAAAGGAGCAGCTCATGGTAGGAAAATTTTAAAGATATTTTCCCATGAGCTAAGAATGACCAGTGGGCTTCCCCGGTGGCTCAGCAGTAAAGAATCTACCTGCCAATTCAGGAAACCCTGGATCAAGAAGATCCCCTAGAGAAGGAAATGGCAACCCACGCCCATATTCTTGCTTGGAAAGTCTCATGGAGAGAGGAGCCTTGCAGGCTACAATCCATAAGGTCACAAAGAGTCAAACATGACTGAGCCACTGTGCATGCATACACGCAAGAATGACCACTGCTCTAGCCTACTCCATCTCTTATATAGTGGATGATCACGTATTAGCTCAGCCCCTCAGTCACACCACTGTCCATGTCCCACCTCCCTGGCTGTCTACCTGTCCCTATAAACTCAGAATATCAAGCCCTTAAAGCGTTAGTCTCTCAGTTGTGCCCAATGCTTTGTGACCCCATAGACTGCAGCCCACCAGGATCCTCTGTCCATGACATTCCCAAGGCAAGAATACTGGAGTGGGTTGCCATTTCCTCCTCAAGGGGAATCTTCCCAACTCAGGGATTGAATCCAGGTCTCTCACATTGCAGGCAGGTTCTTTACTGTCTGAGCCACCAAGGAAGCCCTCAAATGCTGCTTAAAAAAGAAACTTAGTGAGTATGCATCCTCACTTAGCTAGGAAAAGCAAATCCATCTTTTAAATGGTTAGCCCATGGTTAACAAGCCATTCTGACCTGGGAAATCAAAGTAGGAAACTCTCCCTAAGTATTTATCCCTCTTGCATAGAGCAGCAGGCTAAAGTTCTCTGGAGAACTAGGGCAGAGGCCTAAGCCTTGATATTTGGAGAATTTTTGTTTTAAGCGTCTGTTTAGTGATATGGGTGAAAGCTCACGGTTCTGAAGAGAAATGCCAACTTGGCACGTTTAAGTTCTCTTTTTGGCAGTGTCTTCTCTAGCTTGATTCTTGTGACTTGGAGTGAGTCACCAAGCCACATCCCCTTCTTTGGTGGGGAAACTTGACAAAGGAATTGCTTTCTATCCAGCAAAGCTAAGTCAGCCTATGAAAACGGTCTCAGGTTAGTGACACTTCCACCCTACTTAAACATGAGCATGGCAACTCACGGGAGGCTGAATTTTGTATTTGATTTCAATAAGCAAAGCATAAATTGTATTTAACATTCTATTCCCCTCCCTTCCCTCAAACGGATGATTCACAGCTCTGGAAAGGCAGCTGCGAGTGGTTCAGAGATGAGAAAGGGAGAATCCATCCTTCCAAACAGTGCAGCTGGCATTGTTCTCATGCTTATTGCTTTTTGCACATAATAGTTTGTACCTGAAAGGTATGAATGCCTTGACCTTTTAACTGATACCGCCCAGCTCAAAACACAACAGCAATAATAACAAAAACATTCAGTAGCCCCATTTATCTTAAGACTGTCTATGGAAGCCCTCACTTCAGAGTTGGAAGGATGTGGCCATTTGATGGGAATTCCCTGTACCATGATGAGCCTCTCAGACCCAATTTTGGGGCTTCCCAGGTGGTTGAGCAGCAGAGAATCCACCTACCAAGCAGGAAACTCAGGTTCGATCCCTGGGTTGGGAAGATCCCCTGGATTAGGAAATGGCAGCCCACTCCAGTATCCTTGCCTGGGAAATCCCATGAACAGAGGAGCCTGGTAATCTACAGTCCTTGAGGTTGCAAAAAAGTTGGATATGACTTAGCAACTAAACAAGACCCAATTTTAAGTTCTGGAAAGAGTGGTCCTTTCAGTTCCATGGTACTGGGAGTCTTCATCTGAGTTTCACATCTTTAAAACTTCAGTCCCTTGGTTCTGCCATCTAGATCTTCCTGGTCTGATCTGCCCCTTCTCGTTTGCCCATCCTCCACCTCCTTATTCACCATCCCACCCCCACAAAAAAAACTTCTGTCTCACTACTTTCAGAAGAGAGGTAGCCGGGTTTTATCCTTGCCTCTATCTTGGACAAGTAGCCTTCCCCATCTGAATTCTAGTTTTCCTATCTCAAAAATGGGCATATTGAATCCCTACTGGAATATCATCCAGAGTGACTGTGAGGGCCAAATTGAATCAATAGATGGGAAGGTATTTGAAAAGAATAAAGTGCTTCCTTGGCAACAGTGGATAGTGATCGAAGTGATGATGATGATAATCATGAAGAAGATGGAGAATATGGAAGAGCAGGAGGAGGAAGAGAAAGGGGATTCCTGATAGCACTTCTAGAACAACAAGTATTTCAAGGGTGTATCTTTACATAGACTGGATAATTACAAGAATGCTAGGAGGAAGAGAACCACCACAGATTTTGCCATGAGCTGAGGTCAAAAGAAAAAGACAAAAATCCTCTATAAATAGCTCAGAACTGGCTGAATTTCAGGCAATTAATTGAGAAACCTTCTCCCTAGCCAGGTCAGGCCCCTTCTGCCACCACCCCATACCCAGATGGGGTCACCTCACTCTGGCCTTTCTCTTGCTCGTCACTCTAAAAGGTTCTTTTAGATGCTACAAGACTCCTAGGCTCATTCACAAAGGGCCACACAGATCCTTTTGAGATGGAAATGGGGGTGACGTTTTCAAGCTTCCAAGCTATGAATTCTGTGCCTAGAACGCTGACTCCTAAGAGTTTACCTGGAAGATGAAGAGGGCTGAGAATCAGGGCAGGGGCTTGGGAACAAGTCTCATAATAAAGTGGGCTTGGGAGACTTCCTTGGTTTCTTTGTGTAGCAAACTAGGGTGCTGGTCGGGGTAGATGAGCTCATGTGATTTCCAGGTTATCAAGGGGATGAGGATGTGTCATTTCCACATAGCAGAGATACTGGAAACCACTTATTTAAATTGTGAAAATACATTATTTCAAGGTAATAATAGTACATCATCCACCATCAGGGCAAAAAATAAAGGCCAAGAAAATGCATGAAATGTGAGTCCCAGAATGGAAGATGGCCAAGCATCCTGAGTGTCCCTGGATTCAGGAAACCAGTTGTGGTCCAGAGACAACCGTGTTTCATTTGGATTTTATTCCACAAATATGTGTAGAGTAACCAAGGGGCGGTTGATAGCAAAGCTGACTTGCCTTGACAGGGATCCCAGCCTAGTGTGGAAGATGGATACGGGAAAAATGAAATACATCAGTTTGCATTGTTACGAGGGGGCACACGGTGCTATGGAAACATGAAGTAGGGGCAGCAGTGATAACTAAGGCAAAGCAAAGACCACCAGGTTCATGGCATCTAAGACCCTCCTTGGCAGCATTTTGCCTCATCTCCAATCGTAAAACTATTCTTACGCTTTAGAGTTAGGCTAACACACTAAGAGGTAGACACTAGCAAAATAAAGTGTAAAAAATACAAGATTGGATAATTAAGAAGGCTACAAGGCAGATATTGGCTAGGGTTGGGGGGCTAGGGGGAGAAAGAGAGAAGTATGCATGAGGATCATTGCTATCAAAGATAATCTTTTGGCAGAAGAAAAGTTGTGTATCTCTAAGTGACCATAACCAAGCCATTAATAGGGAACACAAGTCCTTTCAGAGACCCACCACCACCACCACCACCACCTTGGCATTGCCTAAGTCCAAGGTCAAATGGCACCCCTCTTTCCTTGGCTATTGGCTACTTGTTGATTCACATAGCAAGAAAGACTTCAAATCAGTAGAAATGCAACTTTTCTGAAAATGTGCAATAATAGTGAAAATGAAGACATACGCACTCACACATCTTAAGTTAGATACAGACTTGTCCTCTAGGTCGGGAATGACCAACAAGTCTTACCTTATAATTTGCAGATGGGAATTATGATGGCTTGGGAATTTAAGGGACATTCCCAAAGTTGCACATCAACGTAATGACTGTAGTAAGACCACAAGACAGGCTGCTGCACTGGTGGATTGCAGCAGAGAAGGTGTCAGCACAGCCTGTCCTAAAGAAAAGCAGGGAATGTTTCAAAGCGTATTTTCATAATCTCTTCTCAAAGACCTCTCCTGGGCTTCAGCAGCTTTCCTTGAATAGCTCTGATTCCATCTAATCATTCTGGACCACTTGGAAAAGGATGATTTTAAAATGAATGACCAGTCAGTGCTCAGCCTTGAGGCCGTGAGTAGACAAGAGTTAGAACAGTCTGCGTGTTTTGGGGTCAGGAAGCTCTTCATCACAGCTTCTTTCTGGCTCTGAGTGGACCCATGACACCCTGCTGTTATGACATTTGTGGGATATATGTAGGGCTGAATGTGAGACAGAGTTCATTTGGGTTAACACCTCACTCGCCAGTCTTAAGCATCATGAACTCATTCCCCGTCCCTTGGTCCAAGATCAAACAAAGATCTAGGGATTTCCCTGGCAGCCCAGCAGTTAAGACTTCACCTTCCATTTCATAGGGTGTGGGTTTGATCCCTGGTTGGGGAGCTAAGATCCTCCCTACCTTGGGACCAAAGAACCTAAACATAAAATAGAAGCAATATTGTAACAAGTTTGATGGCAACTTTAAGGAAAAACATGATCTGTATTCACAGAGACACCCAGAGCAGCTGATCCCTCTCTCAGCTGCCTGGCCCCAGGAAGTACTATCTAGCAGATGTCCTGGATGGCTCCTTCCTGGACAGCTTATTTCCCTAATTAATTTTTCATCCTTGGCTCTCATCTTCCAGCACCCTTATATCTCACTGTCTCTACTGAGAGAAGCCTTCCCTTACAGAGATGCCAGATTATCTATTCCATGTGCCTGGGGAACCTGAATCCTGGAGCTGCAGGACAGGTTATTCTGAGAAGAAAGGCAATAGAAAGTTAGGAAGAACCTTTAGGATTCTCTGAGAACTAGAATAAGGTAATGTGGGACTCCAGGTGCAGGCCAATAGAGAATGTGTCTCTATTTCTGGAGAAAATCTGGAGAGAATTCTCTGGAGAGAATTTGTGGGGAATCTTGTCTTAAGTCTTCACTTTATCGATGCAAAATTAAGGAGCATCCTGTCTCACTTGGGGCTTTCCAGATGGCGTTAGTGGTAAAGAACCCACCTGCCAATGCAGGAGACATAAGAGATAAGGGTCCATTCCCTGAGTTGGGAAGATCCCCTGGAGGAGGAAATGGGCAACCCACTCCAGTATTCTTGCCTGGAGAATCCCGTGGACAGAGGATTCTGGCGGGCTTTGGTCCATAGGGTCGCAGAGTCAGACATGACTGAAGCAACTCAGCACGCATGCAAGCACTGTTTGACTTAGGGTAACACAAGAGCCACTCTCCCAACCTGGATGTACTGACTTGTAGCCCAATGCACTTTCCACACCCTCACATCAGAGATTAAGGGGACCCACCAAGGGTACTAAAAGTAGCTTTGTCTAACAGATGGATCTCAGAAGTGGGTGCTTCTACAGAAATTAACAGGGAGACTTTTACAGGAAGCACGGGTTGAGTTTGTGCTTAATTCTGAATGTGCCGCCACCTTGCCTTGTTGGAATGCAGTCCAACCTTTCTTAATGGTTTTGCCAAAGTCAGAGGCCCTACCTTCCAAGACACTAATGATGCAGGGGTGAGAGTGTTCTAGAGTTCTGCAAAGAACACACCTTTGTGTGGACCTAGACCTGCGTGTTTGACCAGTGCACACATCTTTCCACTGCTCTTTGTCAAGTCTGCATTTCATCTGTCAACCAGGAGAGGCACCTCTGGATAAGGAGCAAGATGAAGTCCCAAGGAGACCACAGGGAATCAGCTTTACCTCGAATCCACTGAATTAGTCTCAAGAGGGAAGTTTTAGGCAGTGATAGTTGTTAAAGCAAACCAAGTTGCTATATAACGCAGGGAGCTCGGCACTCTGTGATGACCTAGAAGGGGTGGGTGGGGGAAGGGAGGGAGGCTCAAGAGGGAGGGGATATATGTATAATTATGGCTGATTCACATTGCTGTATGGCAGAAACCAACACAACACTGTAAACATTAAAAACACAAAAATTTTTTAAAAACTAAAAAAAAAAGAAAACCAAGTAGGCTGTTATTCCATTCCATCACTTACTCGGCAGGAATTTGTTTCATAGCTGTGCTAGCTGTTAAGAGAAAGGTTGTGAATAAGAAGTCTGGTGACCTATCCTCATGAAGCTTTAATAAGAAAAAGAAAAAGAGAAGTCCATCTGTCTGGAAAGATACAAAAGCCATCCAGTTAATAAGTGAGAAGGGCTAGAATGCCTTCCCAGGGGACATTAAGTTCTGGAATTTGATTATTAAGGGCCTCTGGTGCTATAGAAGATGTTGGACATGTCCTTCCTTTAAGCTTCAACTCAAGAGAGGAGCTGGTATTAAGCTTTTTGGACATGTCTAACTTTTTTTTTTTTTTTTTAACTTTTCCCTGCCTGGAAGAAACACAAAATATCCTGGTAGAGAAAAGAGAATGAGAAGAGCTGGAATTGCAGAATTAGGTTAGAACCAGGTTGGAAAAATGACAAATGGCAGTTCTTGAAAGGTTAAAAGCCTCTCACTTCACGTCCTGCACACCTTGAGAGTGGGTTCACCAAGGCAGAGGTGGGACAGGACAGAGGAGCCTTCACTCAGCTCTGTGCTGGATAAAAGGAGTTAGTCTTTTTTTCCCTAAAAAAATTCAAGAACCTCAATCCCCTTGGCAGACCCGCCTCTGCCATATCTTTACTAGCAACTTGATTACACAAGTGTCTGTGTAATAAAGGATATTTCCCCTTCAATGTACATGTCTTTAGGGGATGAGCTTTTGTTTCTAAGATCATGGGAACAGCCTTGGGAATGATAAAAATTTTTTAAAAACTCCAATAAATGGTATTTTTTACAAAAGTTGTGTGTGTTCTTTTTGATAACTCATGGAAAAAGCAATATTTAGCAATCACTTTGCTTCCTTCTATCCCAAGAGGAAAGAGCAAGTAACATTCGAGATGATGGCTACAGATTCCACTGTGGCTTCGACGATCAAAGGCAAGACTGTGTGATGAAGCAGGAGATAGCTTCTCTTCTGTCATTTCAGGAAGAAAAGATTTCTTCATTTTTATCCCAGTAGAAGGGCTTCTAAAGGGTGCTGGGGAGAGGATCTGCTTCTGGGAATGCTTGGGGGAAGGGCTCTGGAAATAAGGGCTTTCATTACTCTGGCCATCCTGCTGAGAGGAAAAGAAAAAGCAAAAAAATAAATAAAATAAAATGAAATGGGAACTGTTTATGCCACAGGCAGCACATCTGAGCACTGAGTCTAAATCATAGACTCACAGACCAGTCCTCCAGCCAGGATGAATCCCATCATCTATATATTCTGCTCTGGAGCTCTTGGCAAAGAATGCAGATGGGGGGGTCTCTATAAATTCCTGGTTTCTAATCTCAGTTTTGTTACTCATTCCTTTATTTCTCCCTGGATAACTTTTCCCCCAGATCCCTTGTATTTGTTTCAGAGATTTCCACTTTGTTTCAAACTTTGTAATCCCTATCTATTCCCCTCCCCTGTGTTCGATTGGTCAAGAAAGTGGATGTCATGGAGAAAGTCAAGGTCATCTTTCTCTGCTTCTTCTTGGTCTTGCCTTCCCTCATCCATCAGATGGAAACAATTGTGCCTACCTCAAAGGAGAGAGTGAAGACTAAGAGATGACACAGTTAAGGGACTTAAAAGAGGGACTGGCGGAAAGAAAGAGCTCAGTAAGCCAGCTATTAATATCATTATGATAGATTTCTTATTCTAAATTATAAATTGCTAGCTATGGTATGAATCCTTATTCCTCCACCCATGACTCATGTCTTACTTTTGCCTTGAATCCCTAACTCTTTTTC
Source organism: Bos mutus (assembly GCF_027580195.1). NCBI lineage: Eukaryota > Metazoa > Chordata > Mammalia > Artiodactyla > Bovidae > Bos > Bos mutus. Next base: position 18,224,519 of record NC_091641.1, on the reverse strand, counting down.
CATTGTTATTGTTCAATTTTTAAAAGTGTTTTTTTTTTTGCTTTGTTAATTTCATTTATTTATTTATTTAGTTTTTTGGCGGCTCCACGTGGCATGTGGGATATAGTTTCCTGACCAGGGTTTGAACCTGCACCCCCTGCAGTGGAAGCTTGGAGTCTTAACCAGTAGACCACCAGGGAAGTTCCTTGGAATTCCCAGTTCTTAACCTCTGGGATCATGTAACTTATTCATTCACCCCCCTCTTCCCTGGTCTTTACATTTAATGTCAATCTAAAACAGATGGTCCCATCATTAATTTAAAGACAAAAACATTCTGTAGCACTTTTCAAGACCCCATACACCATCCCACCTTTGGAGCTGAAGTTTTGGAAAGTAGATTCTACCCTCTGCATTCTCTCACTTTCCTCTTCTCACACCCCTGACCTGAGCTCTGCTATCAGCTTCTGTTGTTGTTCAGTGGCCAAGTCGTGTCCGACTCTTTGCAACCCATAAAGAGCAAAAATAAAATTTGCAATTGCCAAATTTAGGGGGCATTTTCAACCTTTATCTACCCAACCTCTCTTTAACATTTGACACTGTTGATTACCCCTTCGTTCCATGAGCACTCCTGCTTTATCTGCCATATCATGTCTCTCAAACTTCGCCCACCTCTTTCTTTTTCTTCTTCGTAGATGCCTCCTCTTCTTTCTTTTATTCCCCATCAATAGTGGAGGTTGCTATCCTTGGTCCATTTCTCATTATGTGGACGTTCTGCGTGGTCTCATTTACTCCTATGGTTTCAACTATGTCATAAGCTAGCTCCCAAACCTATGGGGCCAATGGCCATAATTATTTTGACAGACATCATTGATAGCTTATTCAACAACTATCTAGTCCCATTTTTCTTGATAACAGAACCCTGGTTTTGTTCTGGAACGACGTGACAATATACACATACAAAGTGGACCTCTTCCACAACACCAAGGAATGAACCATGACCGATATAAGCAATTATGCTCATTTAATTCCCCATTGCCAGGAGACTTGTGGCCAGTGAGAATTGAGCAGTGGACAGCTCAGGGCTTTTGAGAAATATAATCTCTAAAGATTAAAAAATAAAAAGTGGCCAGTGATAGGATAAGGAAGGATAGCAACTCATTTTTTTCTTCTTTTGACTGTTACTGTGAAAGGATGATAGATTTAGAGTTGTGGCAGCCATATTGTACCCGTGAGTACAAGCATAGCCAACATGAGGATGTTGGAGTAGGACTCAAGAAAAGAGCCTGGCTCTTTTTTGGTGTTATTGATCTACTGAATCATGCAACCCTGTAACTACCTACCTCCAAGCTTTTTGTCAAGTGACAGAAGAAACATCATTGGGGCTTGAGACACTTGTAGTTATAAATATTTTTTTTTGCATATTCAGTTCAGTTCAGTTGCTCAGTCATGTCTGACTCTTTGCGACTCAATGGACTGCAGCATGCCAGGCCTGCCTGTCTATCACCAAATCCCGGAGTCTACCCAAACTCATGTCCATTGAGTTGGTGATGCCATCCAACCATCTCATCCTCTGTTGTCCCTTCCTCCTCCTGCCTTCAATCTTTCCCAGCATCAGGGTCTTTTCAAATGAGTCAGCTCTTCACATCAGGTGGCCAAAGTATTGGAGTTTCAGCTTCAATATCAGTCCTTCCAATGAACACTCAGGACTGATCTCCTTTAGGATGGACTTGTTGGATCTCCTTGCAGTCCAAGGGACTCTCAAGAGTCTTCTCCAACACCACCATTCAAAAGCAGCAATTCTTCTAATTCCAAGTTAGAGGAATCCTATTAAATCCCAGTCAGGATGTCAACAACCCCCATTAGGGTAAACAACTCCCCAAATCTCTATCCTAAGTTAAGGACAAATATTGAGGATAGTGATAGTTAATGTATTTTGAGTAATTGTATATTCATCCCTCTAAACCCATAAGCAGTGTTCAGTAGCTGATCACTCATCTGTCCATACAGCACTCCTTATTTGGTGTCACATCACTGACTTTCTATGTTTTACCTCTACACTGCTGGCTGCTTTTCAAATTTACCTTCTGGTTCCTCATTTTCCAGGGTTTAGTCTTTCTTCATCTACATTTATTCCAGATGATCTCATATATTTTCATGGTTTTAAACACCATGCCTATGCTGGTGACTCTCAATCACACACTTTTAGCCCAGGTCTCTCTATTTAACTCCAGATTCTTACATCAAACAAACCCTTGACTTGCCCATTTGGGGATTACAATAAGTGTCTCAATCATAATGCACTCAAGTCAAATTCCAGATGTTTTAACCCAGCCATCTCCGTTCCCCCAATGTCTTTCCATCTGAGTAAATGGCTTCTTTGTCTTTCCAAGCCCCAAACTTATATTCATCCTCATTTTTCTCTTCCTTCTATCCTTTGTATATACTTTAAAAGCAAGTATATCCAGAATTCAGCTGCTTCTCATCTCCTCCACTTAGGACTATCAGCTTTAGCAAATAATTGCATAAGACATATTTATACTCAAAATTTACATTTCCCTTATGGTCTTCTGAGGTCTTCTCATCAGTGGTCACCCCTCCACTAATTTAGTCCCTTTCTTATTTATAATCAGTTCTGAATCTGGAGCTATGTAAGCTGACAAGGGAAACTAATGATAACATCCTATTCCAGTAATTTGGCCACCTGAAGAGCTGACTCACTGGAAAAGACCCTGTTGATGGGAAAGACTCAAGGCAGGAGGAGAAGGGGACAATGGAGGATGAGATGGTTGGGTGGCATCACCAACTCACTGGACATAAGTTTAATCAAACTGGGGGAGATGGTGAAGGACAGGGAAGCCTGGCATGCTGCTGTCCATGGGGTCACAAAGGGCTGGACATGACTTAGCAACTGAACAACAACTAATAAACTACTCCTGCCTCTTATATTAGTCAGTCACCTCTTTTACTGGCAGTGACAGCATGACTCAAATGAGATGAGGGACTAAGGGGAACTTACTGGCTCATTGAACCTGAGATTTCTAAAAGGTGTTGGCTTAAGGTAGAGATTCAAGGGTTGAATAATATCAGTGAGTTTCATCTTTTTCAATCCTTTCTCCTTCACTCACTCTGTTTTCTGATATTTTGCCTTCACCTTCACAGATCTCTTCTAAGAGTCTTATTCTCACAGTCTTTTCACATTATATTACTATGACTACTTACAGTCCAACCTACATAACACTTAACAATTCCCCAGAAAACATATTTTCCTAAGAACTCCATCAAAAATGGGTCACATGGCCACTCGGGAACCAATCACTGTGACCTAGGTCCTAAAGCACTCTCCTAGCCTGGCTTAAGTCCCACTTGGGGGCCAAACAGAGCCAGCCCCTGGCCCTTATGACTTGGAAAACATAATTAATGAAAGGGGGGGAATTATTCCAAAAGGAGACGCTGGCAAGTGGATAAAATGTTTTTCATGGTTCCCTATCGGTTTCTCATTTTCATGATAGATTCCAAGTTCCTCATTAGCACATAAAGATTTTTACAGTCTGTTCCCAAACCATCCCCTCCAGTCTCCTACTCGGCAACTACTGCGTGCTCAGTGGCCCTGCCACACTGGTCTGTCATCATCCCATACAGTTTCTGCGCTACCTGTACTTGCGATAGTTTCCCTACAACAATTCTTTCTTCTCCTACAAAATAGTATTCATGCATAAAGACCTGATGGAAATGTTCCTTCCATGAGTCCCTTGCTGAATTGGCTGTACCATCTTCTGCATTTTAAATACTCTACAATACCATGGAGACCCCATCACTTATTTCTCTGAGCCATCATTTGGGGGGATAGGGTAGGAATGTCTCATTCAGCTCTTCTCCACTAATGCTGCATCTTAGGATTGATACAGCAAAGATTGAACAAAGGGATGAATGAAGAGTGCAATGAATGAGTAAACATGTTATTTGCTGAGGAGAGCACCAGGAAAAGAGATTTCAGCCTTCATTTGAGTTTATTTGAGTGCACTCCTTGCTATATAATTATCTATTTCGGGGGGAGGCTTTTTATTGGAATATAATTGCTTTACAATGCTGTGTTCATTTCTGCTGTACAATGCAGTGAATCAATTATATGTATACATACATCTCTTCCCTCTGGGACCTCCCTCCCACACCCTTCGTCCTAACTCTCTAGGTCATCACAGAACACCAAGCTGAGCTCCGTGTGCTTTACAGCAGGTTACCACTTGCTATCTATTTTACACATGGTCCTGTGCGTGCATGCTAAGTCGCTGAAGTTGTGTACCACCTTTTGTGACCCTATGGATCGTAGCTCACCAGGTTTCTCTGTCCTTGGGATTCCCCAGGCAAGAATACTGGAGTGGGTTGCCATGTCCTCCTCCAGGGGATCTTCCCAACTCAGGGATCGAACTCATGTTTCTTAGGTCTCCTGCATTTGCAGGCCAGTTTTTTACCACTAGTGCCACCTGAGAAGCCTGGTGTATTTATGTCACACCTGATCTTCCAGCTCGTCTCGTCCTCCCTTTTGCCCCCTGTGTCCACATGTCCTTTCTCTACATCTCTCTTTCTGTTCCCATCCTGAAAACAGGTTTGTCTGTACCATTTTTCTAGATCCCGTGCATGTGTGTTAATATGCAATATTTGACTTTGAACAGGCCCATTACCTTCTCTTAATCTCACTTTCCTATTGTTGCTTGTTTACCCACTGAGCATACCGCTCTCTTGTGAAGGGATGGAAAAAAAAAAAGAGAAGAGCTGTGCACATCCCCACTGTGTATTTTGCCAGGTTGGGATGGGCATCTGATTTTTCCTCTGGAAAACATCATTAAGGACTCCAAAAGGTAAGGTAAACTGTCCAGACAGTTTTTATCTCTTTGGAGACAAGGCCTTGGAGACTCCAGACCTCAATCAATGTTCCTTTCAGCATGTTATCACCATGAATAAAAATCCCCACATTTATGTCTGACGAAATGCCATCTAGGTGGCTCAGTGGTAAAGAATCCACCTGCCAAAATGCAGGAGATGTGGGTCTGATCTTGGGGTCCAGAAGATCCCCTGGAGTAGGATATGGCAACCCACTCTGGTATTCTCGCCTGGGAAATGCCATGGACAGAGGAGCCAGGCGGGCTCCAGTCCTTGGCTTAGCAGCTGAAAATAAGCATGAGAGGCCATCTGTTCCCTTTATTTTAAACTAGTGTTCATTGAGCACTAGGTGTCAAGTACTGTTGCCGCCACCTGGGATGCTCTTTAGCCCGATGTCTGCATGACCCACGGCATCATTCCACCAGGTCTTTGTTCAAAGATCCCTATCTTAGAAAGACCATCCCTGACCACTCCGTCTACAGTCAGAACCCCTCCGCCTTGGGGTTGTGTGCCTTTAACCTGTGTAACTTGTACACAGCACTTCTCAGTGCCTGCTGTTACATGACAGTGTGCATCACCATGATGCAGTTGATTGCTCACTCTCTGTCTCATCCACTGGAGCCTAACCCAGTGAGGGGTGGGGGGGTGGGGGGCGGCGTTGAAGGTGGGCAAAGACCCTCCTGGATGTGGTCTACCACTCTGTCCTGAGCTCCTGGAAATACAGGAGCACCTTGCATACAGTAAGCACTCAAAAAATATTCACCAAGCCAATGAAGACATATCTAGCACCTCTCATAGATTATTGCACTTAACTTTACCTAACAACCCTAAGCTCATGCATGTTCAGTCACATCCAGCTCTTTGCAACGGGCACATTCCATGGACTATAGCCCACCTGGACTGTCCATGGAATTTTCCAGGCAAGAATATTGGAATGGGTTGTCATTCTCTACTTGAAACAACCCTATAAGGTAGGTAGTCATATCGTTCCATTTTATAGATGAGGAAGTTGGAGCCTGGAGGAGTTAAGAGGTCAATTTAAGATCATGTAAATAATAGGCGGCAGTGCCAGAATCCCACCTAGGGTCCAGTTGAGCATCTTCCTCTTTGGAGAATCTCTAGGCTTCTCTAGAAAAGCCAAGATGAGATTTTACATTCAAGTTCTTAGCGCAACATTTTCCCAGGCCAACCATTCTCTGTCACCATGTGGACCCCAGAGGAAAGAGATTTACTGAGCTATTGCTGGACCAACACAGATGAGTTATGGGGCTGACTTCTTGTCTTCGCAGGTTATAAATTGTTTTCCCATCCACGGACTCAGATTTCAGTTATGATTCCCATTCTGCAGAGAAAGAAACAAAAGATAGAGAGGTTAAGTGATCCGCCGCAGAGGAAGTTTTCCAACTCTGTCTAGTTTCCTTTTCCCAGCTTGCCTCCGCAGGCAGTGAACAGCTTATAGCCACATAGGAAGCAGGCAGGAAGAACAGGAACTTACACCAAGGCCTTCTGCCCCCCAGAACATGCAAGGCTATTGCTCATTTTTGCTAAAAAGGAACTTCCTCATAGTTCTCCAACTTGCCGAGTAAGGACCATTCCATTTGCAAAATCCCTCTTTAAAAAAAAAAAGGCTATTGTATTATTATATTTCATCCAAACAAAAAGACTATTCTTCACGGTTAACCAGTGTTACTAAGGATGACCTTGAGGAAAGCCTCCCCCAGATGACCTTACTCTAGTCATCCCTCTGTCCCCTTTGCATTCTTGATCTTACAAAGTACTTTGTGTACAGAAAGAATAAACAGAGCCCCCTTCCCCAGAGGGAAATGATAACATCTTCTCCCAGGTGATCTTATTAGACCATGGGGAGATGCCTCAAACGATCTGTCACTTAGGAAAACTACTGGACTTCACTAGCTTCTTTTCAAAATTGGTTTATTTCATAAGGAACCATTCTCCTACCAGATATCATCTGCCAATACAATATACTGTTCTAGGAACAAACATAGCAGCAATATTATACTATATAAAATTTAAAATTAATAACAATAATAATAAATGACACATATAGCATGATACTAACTCGTTTAAAGATGCTTGCTCCTTGGAAGAAAAGTTATGACCACCCTAGACAGCATATTAAAAAGCAGAGACATTACTTTGCCAACCAAGATCCGTCTAGTCAAAGCTTTGGTTTTCAGTAGTCATGTATGGATGTGAGAGTTGGACTATAAAGAAAGCTGAGTGCCCAAGAATTGATGCTTTTGAACTGTGGTGTTGGAGAAGACTCTTGAGAGTCCCTTGGACTGCAAGGAGATCCAACTAGTCCATCCTAAAGGAATTCAGTCCTGAATATTCATTGGAAGGACTGATGCTGAAGCTGAAACTTCAATACTTTCGCCACCTCATGGGAAGAACTGCCTCATTTGAAAAGACCCTGATGCTGGGAGGGGTTGGGGGCAGGAAGAGAAGGGGACGACAGAGGATGAGATGGCTGGATGGCATCGCTGACTCAATGGACATGAGTTTGAGTGAACTCTGGGAGTTGGTGATGGACAGGGAAGCCTGGAGTACTGCTGTCCATGGGGTCGCAAATAGTGGGACACGACTGAGCAACTGAATTGAACTGAACTCATTTCTCATCTCATTTATTCTTTTTTTAAAAGATTTTTTTTTGGATGTGGACCAGCTTTAAAGTCTTTATTGAATTTGTTACAATATTGCTTCTGTGTTTTATGTTTTAGTTTTTTGATCACAAGGTATGTGAGATCTTACTCCCCAACCAGGTATTGAACCCACACCCTCTGCATTGGAAGGCAAATTCTTAACCACTGGACTGAGAGGAAAGTCCCTCCTATTTCATTGATTAATTTTTTTTTTTGCAAGGTACAAAGTTTCATTGATTCTTAAAACAGCATTGTAAGGTAGAAATTATTGACTTCATTTTACAGGTAATACAACTGAAGTATAAAGAGTTGAAGTTATTTTTCCAGAGACACAAAACTACTGTACACAGAACTACTATTTGAGCCCAAGCTTGTCTTTCTCTAAAAACTCATATTCTTAACTGCTACGTTATACCATAGTGGATATTAAAATAGGAAAAAAATATTTTAAAAGAGTTGAGTTCACATTTCAAACACAATGTTAATGCTGAAGGAAGTTAATATTGCAGCCATAATATTTTCCTGGCAAAAATAAGTCATAAGTAAATACCCAGACATAAACCCAATACATTCAGTGAAAAAGTGTCATATTTAGCTATTTTTCTAACAACTGATATCCAAGAAATGAAAATATTCAGTGAAACACAGCTAACCAAAAGTCATATGAAAATAAAACTAAATGATCAGGAAACCTAATACGAGGCAGAACCTTTTGGACTGACATTCACTAGACTCCTAAACAACTGATTTCTATAATATCAAAAATTGAAGAAAAGTAATAAAAAGAATATTGGGAACACGGTTTTCTTGCACATTTATCCCATGCAAATCACTCATCCTCAGACCAAATTCAGCTTGCAGAACCACTGTCTCTGGCCTACACAATTGCATTGTTTTTATACAGAATTGGAGTGCTCCTGGGAAGGGTATGTGTCCCTACTTCATCCCATTCCCCACTTGTCCTTAAAGTCTTGCATTAGCCTGTTTTATGGTATGCATCTACCTCTAAAAGTTTCAGATTAACAACATAGAGGATTTTGAAGAAGCTACAGAATGAGTCTTCTAGACCTAAACCTCCTTAATATTTTTGTGACATTTACACTTTATAATATGAGCAGAAACAGTAATAACCAGAATCTTGAGAGCATCTTCCAATTTTTTTCCAAGAGTATATTCTCACTTATCTTATTTGCTGTTCACAGTATTCCTGTAAAGCACTGGTTCTTAAACTCAAGCATGCATAAGTACCTGAAAACTTACCAAGACACGAATATCTAGTCCACATCTCTGGAGATGCTTTTTCAGTAGTTTTGAGAAGGAGCATGAAATTCTGCATTTCTGACAAGCTTCCAGGGATATTGACACTGCAGATCCATGGACCAAACTTTTAGGAACAATCAGAAGAAAGACTTATCTCCCCCATTTCACAGATGTGCAAAGTGGTACTCACTTACAGAGAGTCTGTAAAAGACACGGAGAGTCTCTATCTGAACTGAAAACAATAGCAACTCCTTTCCCCACTGGCTGTGAGCAGAAGGCTCCAGAAAGAGACATCCAAGCAACTTCTTTAGTAAAATGTTTAACAAAATCTTTAGTAGATTTATTTCTGTCTTCCATCTCTCTTTGCAGCCCTGGGCTAGCTGGGCAGAAAGCGGAAGAGGTGAGCTAATGGGGGGTAATGAATATTCCTACAACCTCATTAAGGAAAGATGTGTCTGGCCTAATGAGAAAACAATTTTTCTTCTCTACTCCCTCTGCTAAGGTTAAGAACTCCCAAGGTCAAATCTAAGCCATCCCCAAACGGCCTTCCTACAACTTCCCCTTGATGTTGATTAAGGATAATTCATTACAGATTCAAATGGGAGATTGGCAGGGTGGGAGTGGTGGTGGAGGGAAAGATAGGCTTACATTCCAATGAATGAAAATAGCTAATTAAGCAATTTCTAAGTGTATTTATCTCTTTAGGGGATCCATGTCTCCCTCCATTTGGGCAACTGATTTCACATCACTGTAGTATTGTGGTGCCTGATTTTTTCAAAACCACTGAAATTTTTATCCACAAAATGAGGAAGTAGTGAACTATAAAATTGCTAATTATTTTCTAGTAAATTTATTTTTAAATAACTTTAGACATCAATTACAGGCACCATTAGGCACCATTAAGCCCTGGGTGTGTTTGCTAAACAAGGGCAGTGCATTGCTGGTTCTCTTCCCATATGTATGGCCTCATCCTTCAATTTCACCCTCCCCCAAGCCCTCCTCCCAGATTCCAGCATTAGTATCATGAGCTGAAATTAAACTCCATAAATAATGGCAAATGGTTTCCATTTCAAGTGTCAGTGCTCAGTCAAGCCCCAGGTATCCTAGATGAAGTTTAGGTTAGGGGAAGATTTTCATTCTAATTGTCAGTTTAGGGTGTATTTCCTGGCCCAGTGTTTCTCTACAATTGCTGTGCATTAGAATCCTGTGGAGAACTTAAACCAAAAACACCTTTGTACCAGGGCTCCACTTCAGCTCAGTTACACTGGAACCTGTAGACATATGGCTGATTCATTTTGATATTTGGTAGAAACCAACACTGGAGAAGGGAATGGCAATCCACTCCAGTATTCTTGCCTGGAGAGTGCCAGGGACGGGAGCCTGGTGGGCTGCAGTCCATGGGGTCACAAAGAGTAGGGCACGACTGAGCAACAAACACACACACACACAGAAACCAACACAAGACTTTAAAGCAATCATCCTTCAATTAAAAATAAATAAATTTAAAGAAATGTGGGAAAAAAATGCTTTTAAACATTTACCCCAAGTGGGTCTATTGTGCAATGCAGATGACAGGACAGCCTGCACCCTCACCAACTGTAGACTCACACCTTCCAGACCAGAGAGGTAGACAGCACATTAATTTCTGCCTTCCTCTGGTCTCATTTGCATTCAGTTGACTGGAGTTTAAGATTCAATAACAGGCCTGAACCATGATGCATTGCCTCAACTGGAACTGTGGGATCATCTCAGGTGAGTTTTGACCTGTCCATCCAACACAAGGCTTTCAGGGTTTTATACCTGTTTATATGCAGCAATCTTTTCACGGTGTATTTGAACATGCTCTGGGTTCAAACAGGCATATAGTTTAGACCCACCTTTCTTTGGCATCTTGGGCAGACCTTAAGTTTGACCTGTCAAACAAGGACAAAGGGCTGGTGTAAGGTTGCATGTGTCACTTCAAAGCAGAGTCCACACTCTGGTGTGATGTCCTTAGGTTCTTGGTTTGGCTTGGTCACTTCCTAACTGCATCATTTGGTCACTCTGGGACTCATCTCGTTTTAGTTACCCCATAAGATTGTTTGGAGGGTTAAATGAGTGAATATATGGAAAGACACTGGAGCACTGGAAGGGCTTGATCCATGGTGCGTGCGTGCATGCTAAGTCTCTTCAGTAGGGTCCAACTCTGTAATCCTGGACTGTAGCCTGCCAGGCTCCTCTGTCCATGGGATTTTCCAGCCAAGAATATTAGAGTGGGTTGCCATGCCCTCCTCCAGTAGATCTTCCCAACCCAGGGTCAAACCCATGTCTCTTATGTCTCTTGCATTGGCAAATGCTTTACTGCTGAGCCACCAGGGAGGCCCCTCGATCCATGGTAGCATTCCTACAAAGCAGAGAGGACACTGTCTAATCCACAGTAGGTATGTTTCTCCTCATTTTTGTGTTTCCACAGAAAAAGGAATGTTTGTTTAAAGCTTCCAACCTTTCAAGAAAGGATGTAAGGAGAGCTTCCACATCTTCCTTGTTCTTCCTCATGGGAGGTAGAGTAGTAAGTGTTGAGAGCATGCCATGTGCTGAGAAGTACTTGCCTATGGATTTAGTCACGGCTCACATGAATCTTGGATCTTGATCTCTTGGACCTGCCTGTTATTGGAGGAGGAGATAGTTCAGTTCCCCAGCATCTTTCCATTCAATCATGGAATGGAAAGCTCTGTGTGTGCTATACAGAACAACATCACCCCAAAACATCAGGAATAGAATTGGAAATCTCCACTCTAGGGTCAGTCTCAAACCATGCCCTCCCACTGTGGAGAGAAGCGGGTCAAGGTGGGACTTGGCTTTTCATAAAGCTGATGGCTAAGTTCTCACTTGACTACTAGTTTCTTTATTCTCTGTAGTCAGACCCTGGAGCAGGATTGAGCTGGGTCTTCAGTACCAGAATCCATCGTAGCCAGTGGGTTCCATTTTCCTCTTCCTTCTTGGTTTAATCCACAGGACAGAGATTTTGTAAATAGGTCCTTCCAGTTAGGACGATCAGTTCTGCTGCCTCATATACCAGTGTTTTGTTCACACATCAGAGCCTACATGGACCCCCTCCTCCCCTCCATACACAGTACATCTGCCTATGATAGCATGTTTATAAATACTCAAATCACATCCTCTTACCAAAATGGAGTACATGGAGTGGTAGACTCAAAAAGAAGTGGATGGATGTTTATTATGTATTTTGTCCCCAGTGTTCAGTTGTCACTTGGCTTCTGCTGTTCGATGCCTTGTCTACTGAATTGAATTCCCACACAGTTACTCACACCTCTTAAGACATTGTATGCGGATCATCCACTATGATCTGTGAGGTCAACATGTCATCTCTTTTTGTCCCATCACCCAGACCCTGCTTCTCTCCAGACTTGTCCTCACTGCAGAAACACCAGTATTTCTTACATACAACCTCTCTTAGAAAGATCCTGGAAATTTAGTGAGACTTATCTGGGCTAGGCTGGATTGGGAATTCCTATATGTACAACTATAATGTTGAACTGGTTCTGAGCTCAGTGATGCCAGCAAGTGCTTAGAGCCAGCAAGATGATGTTGTAGAGAACTCTGCCCAGTAGAATCTGTATCCCAGGGCACAGGCTCTGGAAGGAGAGGCCTGGAAGACTAATTGATTTTTTTTTTATTGTAACATTTTCTCTCATTGTGGCTGTTATTGTCATTCAGTTGCTAAGTTGTGTCTGACTTTGCAACCCCATGGACTGAAGCATGCCAGGCTTCTCTGTCCTTCACTATCTCCCAGAGTTTGCTCGAACTCAAGTCCATTGAGTCGGTCATGCTATCCAACCATCTCAGTTTCTCCCCTTAACAGTTCCAAAATCAGTGTAATAACATTATGAGGAATTTGGGAAACAAAAGAAAATAAATCCCTTGCATGCCAACCTCTAACACAATCCATATTTTATTTTTGTGTCTTTTCTTTCCATTCTATGCTCAATATCTATGCAAGCTATTTTTACATTCACCATTATGGTTTTCTTCAAAAAATTCTACTGGATTCCTCTTATGGGTGTGGCTTTCCTTTAGCAGTGCAAAACCAAGGAAAACCCAGTATCTGGCCTTGACTAGCTCACAAATTAGTACAAGAAACAGACATATACACAGATCATTGCAAAGCAGGGAGGTAGCTGCATGCTGCTACTGCTGCTAAGTCACTTCAGTCGTGTCCAACTCTGTGCAACCCCATAGATGGCAGCCCACCAGGCTCCCCCATCCCTGGGATTCTCCAGGCAAGAACACTGGAGTGGGTTACCATTTCCTTCTTCAGTGTATGAAAGTGAAAAGTGAAAGTGAAGTCGCTCAGTCATGTCTGACTTTTAGCAACCCCATGGACTGCAGCCTACCAGGCTCCTCCATCCATGGGATTTTCCAGGCAAGAGTACTGGAGTGGGTTGCCATTGCCTTCTCTGGTAGCTGCATGGACAGAGGTTAAATCTCATGTCTGAATATAGGTAATGAGTATAATGGCCTGATTCTTCTCTAATGCTTTAAAATCTATCAGATAGGTCTGGTGATGGAGGATCACATGGCAACCCTGTATAATGCAAAGACCTCAAACTGGGTCAATTTGTTGCAATTCTATAATCAGAGGTTTCTCAGGGGGAGACATGGTGCTCTGACAAAAAGGAACTCATTGCTAACATTTAAAAAAAAATCAGGAGTCTTCATATAAAAATCCAGATTTCTGGCTTCTTTTGAAAAGCAAATCATGCAACATCAGGCTCGCCTTCTCCTTTGGGGACATTTGTAATGAATGTGAGTGGGGGTTGCTCCATTCAGATGAGGCAAGCACTCCGGTTTGCTACAGTCCCACCTGAGCCATCCTGTGGGGACATCTCCAGCTTGGCCCATGGGGACAATTGAGTCTGTGATATGGACTCTCTGGTATTTCTCATATTAGAAAGCCATGTCTTCCCAGTGGTTTTCATGGCTCATCTTCCTCTCTGTCATCATCTATTCCTGCCTTGGCTTCACTCATATTGGCCTTCTCACTGTGTATCAAGCCAGTGTGCCCCAGTGCCCTGTTCATTCTGTCTTTGCTCTGTCTGGGATGCTCTTCACGCTGGTAACCACGGCCTCGCTCTTCTTTCTCCTTCAAGCTCAAAGGTTGCCTTCTTACTCATGGGGGAAGGAAGCCCCATGGGGGCTTCCCTGGAGTCTCAGTGGTAAGGAACCCACCTGCCAATGCAGGAGACACAGGTTCTATCCCTGATCTGGGAAGATCCCAAGTGGCCCAGAGCAATGGAGTCTGTATGCCACAACTGTTGAGCCTGTACTCTAGATCCTGGGAACTACAATGACTGAAGCCTGTGTGCCCTGGAGCCGGCGCTCCACACCAAGAGAAATCACTGCAATAAGAAGCCTGTACACGGCAACTAGAGAAAAGCTCAGGTAGCATCTGAAGACCCAGTATAGCCAAAAACAAAACATTAAAATTTCCATGGGACTTGCTTCATTGTCCAGTGGTTAAGACTTCACCTTCCAACGAAGGGGGTGCAGGTTCAATCCTGGTTGGGGAACTAAGACCCCATGTACCTCACTGCCAAAACACCAAAACATAAAACAAACAATATCATCACAAATTCAACAAAGACTTTAAAAAAGATTCCACAACAACAACAACAACAACAAAACAAAAAAAAACCCTCAAAAACAAAAAATAAAATTTCCACCATTCGCCCCGTACTTTTTAACTTTCCCTACCTCTTAACATAGTATTCAGATTATTCCTGTTACATTTATTGTACATTACCCTCCCCCCGCTAGAAAGGCAGGGATGACTGAATGCTCAGTGACTAGAAGGTGACCTAGGGCATAGCAGTTGCTTAGTCCCTGTATTTTTCTGATATTTTAATTCTGGTAAATATACATAACATAAAATTTGTCATCCAGACTGTGTTTACACGTATAGTTCACTGGTATTAAATGCACTCATGATGTCATCCAAGAGTTATCACCCTCCATCTCTATGGCTCTTTTCAACTTGTAAAATTGAAACTCTGGGCCCATTAAATAGTAACTCCCCATCACCCACTTCCCCAAACTCTGGCAGCCACCATTCTACTTTCTGTCTCTAATGAGTTGGACTAGTCTATGTACCTCATACAAGTGGAATCACACAGTATTTTTCCACTTATGACTGGCTTATTTTATTTGGCATAATGTCCTCAAGGTCCCTCCATGTCACAGCATATGTAAGGATTTCCTTTTAAGCCTGGATAATATGCTATCACATGTATAGAACACATTTTGCTTCTCTATTCATCCATCAGTGGATTGAGGTTGCTTCTTTGTTTCAGCTCCACTCATTTATGTTGAATACATAAATGATCCTTAATTGGACCTCTGGACTTAGAAGAACTCATTTCTGATCCTGGCTTCATCTCAGGAGCTAATTGACCTTATCATCTCACCAGACCACTCTTGGTTTCCTTATTGGTAATATTGGTTGGAGGCTTACAAATTAAACACAGAAAAAAATATATGAACATTTTTATGACCTCACTCATCCCTAAAGTCTGGACCAGTTAGGAGCAGTAAAGAATATGGGGTGTGAAGGGTCCATCCTCGGCACTAACATTCACTAGGTATTTCTCCTCTACCCTTCGACATGGAAGATTCCTCAGGGGACTGGAAAAGACCCAGGAATGGACCTGCAGGGATGACCTTTTAAGACCGAGAAGCTTTGACTAGCGAAGACTGGAAGGAGGAGTCAAGGTGTGACACAGGATGAGGTCTTATGTTCTCTGGCTGAGAAGAGACTTGCTGGGGTTTACATCTCAGGGATGTGGATGCTCAGAGCATAAGCACAGTGAAGCATAAGGGGTGGAGGTGGGGCAGTGGCTGAGATTGGTGGTCATTCCGATTGAGATGAGCCCCTTCAAGTGAGTTGACAAAGCTTGGACTTCTGCACTTTCATCTGGGCCTCTTTAGGGATATCGCTACACAGAATATAATAACGATGCCTCCTTCCCAGGGCTGCTCAGTTCAGTTCAGTCACTCAGTTGTGTCCTTCTCTTTGAGACCCCAGGGACTGCAATCCCAGGGCTGCTAATGTGTGTGAAAACATCCTTAGTTCAGTTTCCCTGTGTCGGCCAAGGTACCTAGAGGCAGGTGGTAAAATCACCAATTTGATGACCTCTTTTTCTTGCACTCAGAGTTTTCGAGGCTACAAAATAATCATCGTGATGAGCAGAGCCATCACTGTTTAGAGCATTTGCCAGGTCTGAGCACTTCGCTGAGTGCTCTGCACGGCAATCTCAGGCCTTTGCGAACCTAAGAGCTCAGTCCCATTAGTTTCCCAGTTGGGACTGGCCAGTTCTACAAAAATTGGTTTTGGTGGGGAGCTGTGAAAGGCTAGAGAAGAGGCTGGTTAGGTGACCCAGGGCTGCACTGTGAAGAAATTCAGACCAGGCAAGCCCTTCCCTGCCCACCTGGGGGTGGAGGTGAATGGATGTTTACTCTCCACGACTCAGTTCTTTCACTTTTAAACGGGAGACCATCTGGTTTCCCTCCTGGAGCTTTTGCAAGAACTGGATGCACCCAGTACAGGGTTTGGGCCAAAGCACATTATCCAGAGAAGCCAGTATTCTTCTCTTTCTCTTTGTTTCTTTTTTTAACTATTTGGTGGGGTCAGGTCTTATTTGCTGCATGTGGGATCTTTGTTGCTGGCTTCTCTCTAGTTGCAGTGTCCGGGCAAAAAGCATGTGGGCTCAGTAGTTGTGGCACAGGCTTTATTTGCCCTGCAGCATGGGGGAATCTTAGCTCCCTGACCAGGAATCAAACCCACATCCCCTCCCTTGGGAGGTGGAATCTCAACCACTGGACCCTCAGGGAAGTCCCCGTTTTTCTCCTTATCTTTTTTAAGGTCTCTGTTATGGGCTAAATTGTATCCCTTTCCGATTCATATGTAGAAGTTCTAATCCCCAGGATCTCACAAGGTGAGTGAACTTGGAGATGGGATCTTTAAAGAGGTGATTAAGGTAAATGAGGTCCTAAGGGACCTAATCCACTATGACTGGTGTCCTTAAAAGGAGGTGAGATTAGGACACAGACACTCAGGGAAAAGGCAGTCTGTGGCATTTTGCCTATGGCAGCCCTGGACGATGAGCCCAGGGTGCCCTGGCAAAGAATCAGGGATGGGGAGCTTGAACAAGCAGGTTTGGTTTTCCTCTGGAGCCTCTCTCCTCGGCTCGCAGCTGGCCACTCTCCTGCTGCCTCTTTGTGGGGCTGTTTCTCTGTGTGCCTGCGTCCTTCACGTCTTCTCTTCTTAAAAGGACATCTGTCGTACTGGATTTTATTTTATTTTTTGGCTGTCCTGGGTCTGCTGCTGTGTGTGGGGTTTCTCTAGCTTTAGCGAGTGAGGGCTACTCTCCAGTTCTCACTGCGGAGGCTTCTCTTTTTGTGGAACATGGGCTCTAGATCACAGGCTCAGAGGCTGCAGGGCCTGGGGTTAGTTTCCCTGCAGCGCATGGGATCTTTCCGAACCGTGGACTGAACCCGTGTCCCCTGCACTGCAAGGCAGATTCTCAACCTCTGGACCACCAGGGACGCCTTGTCATATTGGACTTTAACTTCATCACCTCTTTGAAGACACTATCTCCAAATACTGGGGCTTATGGGAGTAAGGACTTTAACATGGATTTTGAGGGAACATCATGTAACGTATGATGGGAAGCCTGTAACATAAACTTAGCACACTGTTACAGTCTATGGGTTACATGGATTAAGTGAATTAATTGAAGCCTGGCTGGGCTCAAAAACAAGAATGGCTGAAGGGTGAAGCCAATAGACTGCTCAGTGGTCATCCCTCAGTGAGAAAACTCCACGGTCTTTCACACGACCTCCCACAGATTCACTGACCATGTCTGAAATTCCGTCCTCTGTGATGAAGGCTAGAGGATGAAGGAGAGACCGGGTAATTCACCTCCTGGACAACCAGCCCTAGGACCTGGGATTCACCTGCATGATCACCTGAATGGTGCTATAGATATAACACATTTGCGTGCATGCTAGTCGCTTCAGTTGTGTCTGATTCTTTGCCACCCCAAGGACTGTAGCCCACCAGGCTCCTCTGTCCACAGGATTCTCTAGGCAAGAATACTGGAGTGGGTTGCCATGCCCTTCTCCAGGGGATCTTCGACCCAAGGATCAAACCAGGGTCTCCTGCATTGCTGGCAGATTCTTTACCATCTGAGCCACCAGGAGAGCCCATAATCCATTCAGACAAAGGAAATGTCTGACATAGAGAGGCTTCTTGAAAATTCCGTGAAATACTTATTAAAAATAAAGATTACCAGTTCCACTCCCCAATTTCCATTCTCTGAGTTTGGAGTGAAACTCGGGGATTTCCTGCTGTCTCTCTCTCTCTCTGCACTCCTCCCTTGCCGCATCTCTCTCTCTCACTCTCCCTGTCTTTATTCTCTCTCTGATGTCAGGCTATTCTGCTGTGCAGCTTAGGTTTGGGTGGGAAACCAGTGGATTTTAGACACCAAAACTTACAATAAGGGATGCAGGGCCACCTCATAAGCTCCCTAGGTTATACACTGAACAAGCTGTACACAGAGACCCAGAGCAGAAGCCCTGAGTATCCCACCTCATCCATAGGGTCACCCTCAGGTACTCATCACTTTACAGTTTGCACTGCAACTGGCCTCCATCATTTCATAGCAGGGGACAGCATGGATGAGGAAGGCAAGGCCTGACTGGGATGATGTTGGGATGAAGGGTAGATTCAATTTCGGAGGCTAGCGCTGCAGGTGTAGAGGAGTTGTGGGGTCAGGAAACAGTTCTGCTGGATGTGCTTCCAAAAACCAAGAAGTGCCCCAAGTCAGACACTATGAGATAGGAAGGAAGGAGGGGAAAAAAATCAAGAAATCAAAATGTGATTTCTTGGGGAAAGGCAAATAAAAAGTCCTGAAATCAGGGAAATCTGGGCTCCTATCTCAATCCTGACACTTTATAAGTTTATGACACCTAATGAGTTCACCCCACACTGAACCCGAGTTTTCTCATAGTCACATCTACCTCACATATTTGTGGAGAGGATTAAATGGAATTATGTCTACAATGCTCTTATAACAGACAAGTACTTGATAATTGTCAGTTATTATAGCAATAGTCAGTATTAAGCAGACTGGGGGAAGAGCTTTGGCCATTGGTCTAATCAGCAGCATGACAGAGAGCATAACCTAGAAGTCCAGTTACATGTAGTGACCAATATTCGCCCAGTGGATTGTATAATACCTGGTGCAGACAGATGCCAACAAACTGACATGGGTGGGGAGATGCTGCCTTAAAGCCCGTCTCTATGCTTTGGTCCATGATAATGACTCCAGGTCCCAGTTGCCAACAATTAACGCTCATGCTGGTCAAGACTGTCTGAGATAGAGAAGGGAGAGCCTGGAGAGGGAGAAGAGATTTAATTCCATTGGGAGAGACTCTGGGAAACTGTCTTAAAATTGTCTGATCAGCTTCTTTCAAGGTTCCTCAGAAGGAAGTAGGGTTGAGTCCTTGAACCTGTCTTCATGGTCTCCAATCATGACTTCTTATAGCACTGCAGCAAATTCAAGTTTGGATTTTAGGAACATGATGCTGCCTCAGGACCCGTGCTGTTATTGTTGCTTGGAAATCACCTCCCCTACATGGCTCAGTTGGTAAAGAATCCACCAGCAATGCGGGAGACCTGGGTTTGATCTCTGGGTTGGGAAGATCCCCTGGAGAAGGGAAAGGCTACCCACTCCAGTATTCTGGCCTGGAGAATTCCATGGACTATACCCATGGAGTAGCAAAGAGTTGGACACAACTGAGCAACTTTCAGTTCACTTTCTGCATGTTTGGGTGACTTACTTTCACTTCATTCAGATCTCTGGGACTTCTGAGGTGGCCCTAGTGGTAAGAAACTTGCCTGCCAACGCAGGAGATGTAAGAGACACAGGTTTGATCCCTGGTTGGGGAAGATCTCCTGGAGGAGAGCATGACAACACACTTCAGTATTCTTGCCTGGAGAATCCCATGGGCAGAGAAGCCTGGCGGGCTACAGTCCATAGGATTGCACAGAGTCGGACATGACAAGCGACCTAGCATGCACACATTCAGGTCTCTGCACAAATGTCATCTCAAGATCTCCCATCCTCTCTGTATAAAATAGCATTCTCCCTTATATTTTGCTTTTTATAATTTTACTTGTTTATTTAATTTTGGCCATGCTGGGTCTTTGTTACCATGTATGGGCTTTTTTTTTTCTTTCCAGTTTTGGCAAGTGGAGCTTGTGGTAAATGGTGTGTGGGCTTCTCATTGTGGCAGCTACTCTTGTTGCAGAGCATGGGATCTAGGGAAGCGGGTTTCAGTAGTTATGGAAAGTGGGTTCAGGAGCTTTGAGGTCAGGGCTCCAGAGCATAGGCTCAGTTGTGGCGCATAGGCTTAATTGCTTGAATAGCTGTGGGATCTTCCTAGACCAGGGATCGAATCCATGTCTTCTGCCTTGGCAGGTGGATTCTTTACCACTGAGCCACCAAGAAAACCTGCCCCTTTATTTTATATCATTCACTCCACTTCATAAACTTATCCCTTCCTGACCCAATGGCTTTATGCCATGAACAGATGGGTTAACTGTCTCTCCCTCTAAAATGTAAAACTCATGAGGATAAGGACTTTTGTGTTCACCGTTTAACCCACAGTAGCTTGTTAAATGGAAATTTAGGAATGAATGAGTGAGATTCTTGCTGTTTATGTTTTGCTACCTTCCAGCCACCCACAGATTATTATTGAGTCTTACAAAAGGGATAAGGAAAGCTTTGTGTATTCTTTCAGTATGTTTCCATTCATATAGATTTATTTAGTTTATAAAAATAATTTCCTATTGCATATACTGTTTGGTAGTTCGCTTTTTCACTTACTGTATGTCATAAACTTTTTCCTGTAGCAATAAATACAATTTTAATATAATCACAGTATATGGTTATCTGGATCCTTCATAGTTGACTCAGTCTCTTCTCAAGGAACACTTTTATTGTTTCCAGTTTTGTATCATTATAAATAAGACTGTGTCTAGATATAGATAATTCTATCTATTGCTATATAACAAATTATCCCCAATGTAGCTTAAAACTACATTTATGATCTCACAGTTTCTGTGGTCAGAAATCTGAGCATGTGCTGGGCCTCATAAACTTTAATCAAGGAACCCCTTGATTCTTTGGGGATTTGCTCTTATCTAAAGGCATGACTGCAACCATGAAATTAAAAGACACTTACTCCTTAGAAGAAAAGTTATGACCAACCTAGATAGCATATTCAAAAGCAGAGACATTACTTTGCCAACAAAGGTCCGTCTAGTCAAGGCTATGGTTTTTCCAGTGGTCATGTATGGATGTGAGAGTTGGACTGTGAAGAAAGCTGAGCGCCGAAGAATTGATGCCTTTGAACTGTGGTGTTGGAGAAGACTCTTGAGAGTCCCTTGGACTGCAAGGAGATCCAACCAGTCCATTCTGAAGGAGATCAGCCCTGGGATTTCTTTGGAAGGAATGATGCTAAAGCTGAAACTCCAGTACTTTGTCCACCTCATGCAAAGAGTTGACGCATTGGAAAAGACTCTGATGCTGGGAGGGATTGGGGGCAGGAGGAGAAGGGGAAAACAGAGGATGAGATGGCTGGATGGCATCACTGACTCGATGGATGTGAGTCTGAGTGAACTCCGGGAGTTGGTGATGGACAGGGAGGCCTGGCGTGCTGAGATTCATGGGGTCGCAAAGAGTCGGACACGACTGAACAACTGAACTGAACTGAACTGAAAGGCTTGACTGGGAAGGATCCACTTCTTACAGATGCATGTGGTTGTCTGCAGGACTCTGTTCTGAACAGGTTGGTGGTCTGAGTGTCTCAGGTCCTCACCATTGGCTGGAGGCCTCCCTCAGTCCTGTTTCACACGGACCTCTGCATGGGATAGTTCATAGCCTGGTAGTTTACTTCATCAATGCAATCAAGAAAGCAAAAGGGAGAAGGGAGTGCCAGCAGGACAGACATCAGTCTTTGTAACTTTAACCACAGAAGACACAGCCCATCATTTTGCTATATTCTATTTGCTATAGAAGCAAGTGGCTAAGTGCAAGTGGCTAGAGGGGTGACACAGAGATGTAAACAGTAGAAGATAGAGTAATTCAATGTCAGAAGCTTCCTACCACGGGTTGATGTGACTATCTACACCCATAGCTGGAGATATCTTCATCCACATACATATCGATGTACATGTTGCTTATTTGGAATGCATTTTCTAGGATACTCATTAAGTTGGATTACATGTATGTTTACTGTGGGGGTCAAGCATTATGCATGTTTCCTAAGGCTTTTGATACATAGCTCCTTGCCCATTTTCATTATTGTATGAACATGTATATTACCTCACACTCTCATCAGCAGTGGTTTTAATTCACTCCCAAGTCAATGAGTGAAACATGGTTCACAATCATTTTTTGCTTTTTGTTTGACTGCTGTGAATCCAACACTCCATGTGTTTATTAAGTTTTTTTTTTTTTTTTCCCCTCCTGGGAAAAGCTAGTTCATACCCTTTGACCATTTTTCGTATCAGTAATTTCCTATCAATAATTTCTTATTGATCTGTAAGAGCTCTACATATTTAAAATGTTACATAAATGGTAATGGAATAAACCTAAACATTAAAAAAACTTAACTATCTTATTTCTATTTATAAAACCTTTCTCACAGTTTGTAATTAGTCTTTCAGTTTTATGATATTTTGATATAAGTATTTTATTTAAAAATGTTTAAGGTAATCAAATCTGTCAATATATTCTTTTATTTTTCCTTTTGAGTTACACTAAAAAGTCTTCCTATCTATGCCACATTTGGTTACCCAGAGTATCTTTCATTATTTTTAGTTTCCATTCCTTCCTTCTTTCCCTCCTTTCTTCCTTTGCTTGCAAAATTATAATGCTTTAATCCACTTATTTATTTTGTTTAATATATTCAAGCAGCCATTCAATGTTTCCTTTCTGCTTGTCTTTCTTCTGTTATCATTTGTTAAAATGTATAGTGGATGGACCATATATAGAATAAGAGTTTTCCTTCTCTTGCGAATGGAAAATGCCATATTTATCATATTGTATGTATTCATATATATATTGATCTCGTCATGGGCCATCTCTGTTTTTTTCTTTGATCAAAGCATCCATTCTTGAACCAGTTCCGTAATGCTTTAAAAAGTATATTAGTTTATTAGTATTATAATCTATACACATATTATTCATTAGCATATCTTTACATTGTTATATGTAATGATTTTTTATTTGACCATAAAGAAGGCTGAGTGCTGAGGAACTGATGCTTTTAAGACTCTTCAGAGTCCCTTGTACTGCAAGGAGATCCAACCAGTCAATCTTAAAGGTAACCAACTCTGAATATTCATTGGAAGGACTGATGCTGAAGCTGAAGCTCCAGTACTTTGGCCACCTGATGCAAAGAACTGACTCACTGGAAAAGATTGAAGGCAGGAAGAGAAGGGGATGACAGAGGATGAGATGTTTGGATGGCATCACCGACTCAATGTACATGAGTTTGAGTAAGCTCTGGGAGATGGTGATGGACAGGGAAGCATGGTGTGCTGCAGCCCACAGGGTCACAAAGAGTCAGACATGACTGAGCGACTGAACAGCAACACATTATGTTAGTAAATTCGTTTATTAGTTTACACTTACATACATTCTTCTCACTGTTTATTAATATGTTTCTATCTGTTCCAGGAGGTTTGTTTTTAAAATTTAAAAATCACTTTGTTAAGATATGAAAAATTACTCAGATTTGGGTTGAAACTGTGTACACTCATAAGTTAGGAGAGTTAATAGTTTTAAAATATTATTCTGCCAGACAAAAACATAGTAAGTCTCAGTTTTTTCAGTCTACTTTTATGAACTCTCAGTAAATATTTGTAGCATTTTTTTAATTGATCTTGATGATTTTGTGTCCTCCTTGCAACAGTTATAACTACTATTTATATTTCTAGCATTGTAATATTGGGAAAATTACTTCCCCTTTCTGAGCTTCCTCTGCTAATGTTTGAACTGGACATGCTCAGCCCTACCTCTCACAGATGCTGAGAGGGTTAAATGAGGTGGTAAATTTAAAACTCCCAGAGCAGTGCCCAACACACCAGGTGTTCAACTCATGATGCTAAGAGTCGGTGTTAATTTAAAAGAAACTGTAGAACAGCATTAGATAATCATGACCGTGTTAGACCACAAAGAAAATTCCTCTTACACATGACAACTGTCTATGCACCTGGTACAATTAGCCCATAAATCTTTTGAAGTGAGGCCACAGGACAGCAAACATCATCCAAGTTGGAATATTATGGTTTTAACTCTTTTTCTGTTATTGTTCAGTCCTGCTTTACACTTCCTGCCAGACCCATCCAAATACATCAAATGAAAGCTATTGGATTTCTTTTTAAAAACTTTATTTTTATTTATTTTTTGGGGGCTGTACTGGGTCTTCGTTGCTGTGCAGGCTTTTCTCTAGTTGTGGAAGCAAGGACTACTCTCTAGTTGCGGTGCAAGGGCTTTTCATTGTGGGGCTTTTCTTGTTGCAGAGCATGAGCTCAGGCACATGGGATTCAGTAATCACAGCTCCTGGGATCTAGAATAAAGCCTCAATAATTGTGGCACTGTGAATTAATTGCTTCGTGGCATGTGGAATCTACGCAGACCCGGGATCCAACCCAGGTCTCTTGCATTGCAGGCGGATTCTTCATCACTGAGCCACCAGGGAAGCTCAAGCTATTGGATTTCTAACTGAATTGGAAATGTCTATCATGTTCTGCCATTAAGAATGATAGAGCCTGTTAAACAGAGTGAAGTCAGTCAGAAAGAGAAATACAAATATCGCATATTGATGCATATATATGGAATCTAGAAAGATGCTACTGATAAATTTATTTTCAGGGCTGCAATGGAGAAACAGACATAGAAAACAGACCTAAGGACATAGGGAGAGGGCAGGAGGGAGAAGGTGAGATGTATGGAAAGAGTAACATGGAAATTTATAATACCATATGTAAAATAGATGGCCAATGGGAATTTGTTGTATGACTCAAGGAACTCAAACAGAGGCTCAATGACAGTCCAGAAGGGTGGGGTGGGGAGGGGATTGGAAGGGAGTTTCCAGACAGAGGGGACATGGGTGTACCTATGGCTGATTCTTAATGTATGACAGAAAACCACAAAATTCTATAAAGCAAATATCCTTCAATTAAAAAAAAAAGTGGCCAAAAAAAAGGAGAATGACTTGGATTAAGAATGATTCATGAATATATAAACACAGAGGTAAATGGATGCTGTTTACCTCCCCACTGTCTTAGTCATTGTTATTCTAACTCTGAGATGCTGTATGAAGGCTCTTTATAGGATAGTTCTCTAGGATAGCTTTACATGATGAATATATGGGTTGACTCCAGAGTGAGTCAACCTGTATATTCATCCAGTGATTCTATAGGATGCTTCTAGATGAGCCTCTAAATGATCCTTATGTGCACCCTCCCCATAGTACCATTTTTGAAGGCTAACGTGAAATTTCCACTGGGAGCTCCTCCAGCCTATTGTAGAAGATGACCTTTGGCAGATGGAAAAACGAGAGAGGAGAAATGGAGGGTTAACAGAGGGGTTTGGAGGAAGAGAAAGGGGGAAAAAGGAGGCATACGAGTGAGTAGTAGAGGAAGGAAGGGAGGTTGGTGGGAAGAAATGGGACTAACAAGTAGGGTGAAATGGGGTGGAGTGGAGGGAGACGATTTGAAGGACCACCAGAAGAGAGATAGTTAGAGAGAAAGGGAATAGAATGGGAAGTCTTAGATGATTCAATTTCTGCAAAAAAAATCAGCGTGGAAGAGTCCCCAACAATACATTCTGTGACTAAGACATTATGCAGAGAGATGAGCTGGGGGCTGAAGGACAGAATTAATATAGTAAGTAATTCTATCCTTTTGGCAATGTCTTTCTGCATGAAATAATGATTTTATGTCTCACTTCTCTCCAGTCCGCACATTCTTCATAACAAACAGTTCCACAGTGCGTGACTATTTATGTTTCAAGGCAACAGCCTCGGCATAATGAACTATGCTCTGAATCTTTTTCTGCAAAGAAACCCAGGGCCACCTGGGAACCTGGGAGAGCTTTCCAATTGGGAAAAGTCCTGCTACTGCTAACTAGAGGGGCTGGAGTTTAGAATCTGGAATCAGGCAGATCTTGGTTTAAGCCCTTCCAGTGCTTCTTACCTCTTACTTACCTTCACTGCATCTATTTTCTCATTTATAAATGGGGATGCTTGGGGGCTTCCCTGGATGTCCAGTGGTTAAGACTCTGCAATTCCAATGCAAGGGACGCAGGTTTCATTCCTGGTTGGGGAACTAGGATTCCCGCATCTCACATGGTCAACAAATAAAATACAAATGCAGGTGCTCATATCAGGCTTACACATGAAAGCATACAGCACAGTAACCTGAAGCACAGACAGGGTTCAAGGATGGTTGATTGGGAAAATATCAAATCTCCAATTTCTGTGCCTAGAAGAACACAAAGCTGGATGGTGAAATTCCAGTCCATGAGTACAGATAGAAGACATGGGTATGTCCCCACACCTCACTATGAAAGCTTACCTGATTCATTCCACAATATTTAATACCTCCATTGTTCCAAGAATTGTATTGTAGGGATAAGAAGATGAATGAACATGAAACGTATTTTGATCATTTTCATCTTATTACCTCTGTATGCTTTATGTGCATTATGCTAAACCAAGCAGTGGTGTTGCTAAGCATCCTATACTCACTTCCTATCATAGAAAGAAGACAAGTTGGTAACTATTGGGCCCATTTTACATATTAAAATTTCTCAAGTGTTCAGTTCAATCGCTCAGTCGTGTCTGACTTTTTGCGACCCCGTGAATCGTAGCACGCCAGGCCTCCCTGTCCATCACCAACTCCCGAAGTTCACTCAGACTCAAGTCTATCAAGTCAGTGATGCCATCCAGCCATCTCATCCTCTGGTGTCCCCTTCTCCTCCTGCCCCCAATCCCTCCCAGACTCAGAGTCTTTTCCAATGAGTCAACTCTTCGCATGAGGTGGCCAAAGTACTGGAGTTTCAGCTTCAGCATCATTCCCTCCAAAGAAATCCTAGGGCTGATCTCCTTCAGAATGGACTGGTTGGATCTCCTTGCAGTCCAAGGGACTCTCAAGAGTCTTCTCCAACACCACAGTTCAAAAGCATCAATTCTTTGGCGCTCAGCCTTCTTCACAGTCCAACTCTCACATCCATACATGACCACTGGAAAAACCATAGCCTTGACTAGACGGACCTTTGTTGGCAAAGTAATGTCTCTGCTTTTGAATATGCTATCTAAGTTGGTCATAACTTTCCTTCCAAGGAGTAAGCGTCTTTTAATTTCATGGCTGCAATCACCATCTGCAGTGATTTTGGAGCCCCAAAAAATAAAGTCTGACACTATTTCCACTGTTTCCCCATCTATTTCCCATGAAGTGATGGGACCAGATGCCATGATCTTCGTTTTCTGAATGTTGAGCTTTAAGCCAAGTTTTTCACTCTCCACTTTCACTTTCATCAAGAGGCTTTTTAGTTCCTCTTCACTTTCTGCAATAAGGGTGGTGTCATCTGCATATCTGAGGTTATTGATATTTCTCCCGGCAATGTTGATTCCAGCTTGTGTTTCTTCCAGTCCAGCATTTCTCATGATGTACTCTGCATATAAGTTAAATAAGCAGGGTGACAATATACAGCCTTGACGTACTCCTTTTCCTATTTGGAACCAGTCTGTTGTTCCATGTCCAGTTCTAACTGTTGCTTCCTGACCTGCATACAGATTTCTCAAGAGGCAGATCAGGTGGTCTGGTATTCCCATCTCTTTCAGAATTTTCCACAGTTTATTGTGATCCACACAGTCAAAGGCTTTGGCATAGTCAATAAAGCAGAAATAGATGGTTTTCTGGAACTCTCTTGGTTTTTCCATGATCCAGCAGATGTTGGCCATTTGATGTCCGGTTCCTCTGCCTTTTCTAAAATCAGCTTGAACATTAGGAAGTTCATGGTTCACATATTGCTGAAGCCTGGCTTGGAGAATTTTGAGCATTACTTGACTAGCATGTGAGATGAGTGCAATGGTGTGGTAGTTTGAGCATTCTTTGGCATTGCCTTTCTTTGGGATTGGAATGAAAACTGACCTTTTCCAGTCCTGTGGCCACTGCTGAGTTTTCCAAATTTGCTGGCATATTGAGTGCAGCACTTTCACAGCATCATCTTTTAGGATTTGAAATAGCTCAACTGGAATTCCATCACTTCCACTAGCTTTGTTCGTAGTGATGCTTTCTAAGGCCCACTGGACTTCACATTCCAGGATGTCTGGCTCTAGGTCAGTGATCACACCATCGTGATTATCTGGGTCGTGAAGATCTTTTTTGTACAGTTCTTCTGTGTATTCTTGCCACATCTTCTTAATATCTTCTGCTTCTGTTAGGTCCATACCATTTCTGTCCTTTATCGAGCCCATCTTTGCATGAAATGTTCCCTTGGTATCTCTAATTTTCTTGAAGAGATCTCTAGTCTTTCCCATTCTGTTGTTTTCCTCTATTTCTTTGCATTGATCACTGAGGAAGGCTTTCTTATCTCTTCTTGCTATTCTTTGGAACTCTGCATTCAGATGCTTATATTTTTCCTTCTCTCCTTTGCTTTTTGCTTCTCTTCTCTTCACAGCTATTTGTAAGGCCTCCCCAGACAGCCATTTTACTTCTCTACATTTCTTTTCCATGGGGATGGTCTTGATCCCTGTCTCCTGTACAGTGTCATGAACCTCAGTCCATAGTTCATCAGGTACTCTGTCTATTAGATCTAGGCCCTTAAATCTATTTCTCACTTCCACTGTAATATCATAAGGGATTTGACTTAGGTCATACCTGAATGGTCTAGTGGTTTTCCCTACTTTCTTCAGTTTAAGTCTGAATTTGGCAATAAGGAGTTCATGATCTGAGCCACAGTCAGCTCCCAGTCTTGTTTTTGTTGACTGTATAGAGCTTCTCCATCTTTGGCTGCAAAGAACATAATCAATCTGATTTTGGTGTTGACCATCTGGTGATGTCCATGTATAGAGTCTTCTCTTGTGTTGTTGAAAAAGGGTGTTTGCTATGACCAGTGCATTTTCTTGGCAAAACTCTATTAGTCTTTGCCCTCCTTCATTCCGTATTCCAAGGCCAAATTTTCCTGTTACTCCAGGTGTTCCTTGACTTCCTACTTTTGCATTCCAGTCCCCTATAATGAAAAGGACATCTTTTTTGGGTGTTAGTTCTAAAAGGTCTTGTAGGTCTTCATAGAACCATTCAACTTCAGCTTCTTCAGCATTACTGGTTGGGGCATAGACTTGGATTACTGTGATACTGAATGGTTTGCCTTGGAAACGAACAGAGATCATTCTGTCCTTTTTGAGATTGCATCCAAGTACTGCCATTTCGGACTCTTTTGTTGACCATGATGGCTACTCCATTTCTTCTGAGGGATTCCTGCCCGCAGTAGTAGATATAATGGTCATCTGAGTTAAATTCACCCATTCCAGTCCATTTGAGTTCGCTGATTCCTAGAATGTCGACGTTCACTCTTGCCATCTCTTGTTTGACCACTTCCAATTTGCCTTGATTCATGGACCTGACATTCCAGGTTCCTATGCAATATTGCGCTTTACAGCATTGGACCTTGCTTCTATCACCAGTCACATCCACAGCTGGGTATTGTTTTTGCTTTGGCTCCATCCCTTCATTCTTTCTGGAGTTATTTCTCCACTGATCTCCAGTAGCATATTAGGCACCTACTGACCTGGGGAGTTCCTCTTTCAGTATCCTATCATTTTGCCTTTTCATACTGTTCATGGGGTTCTCAAGGCAAGAATACTGAAGTGGTTTGCCATTCCCTTCTCCAGTGGACCACATTCTGTCAGATCTCTCCACCATGACCCGCCCATCTTGGGTTGCCCCACGGGAATGGCTTAGTTTCATTGAGTTAGACAAGGCTATGGTCCTAGTGTGATTAGATTGACTATTTTCTGTGATTATGGTTTCAATGTGTCTGCCCTCTGATGCCCTCTTGCAACACCTATTGTCTTAGTTTTTTTTCTCTTACCTTAGGCGTGGGGTATCTCTTCACGGCTGCTCCACCAAAGCGCAGCCATTGCTCCTTACCTTGGACGAGGGGTATCTCCTCACTGCCACCCTTCCTAACCTTCAACGTGGACTAGCGCCTCTAGGCCCTCCTGCGCCCGGGTAGCCACCACTCCTTGGACGTGGGGTTGGTCCTCCCGGCCGCCGTTCCTGGCCTCGGGTGTGGGGTAGCTCCTCCAGGCCACCACCCCTGACCTCGGACTTGAGTAGCTCTTCTCTGCCGTTCCTGCGCCGTTGCAGCCTGGCACTCTCAGCCGCTGCCCCTGACCTCGGATGTGGGGTAACTCTTCTTGGCCGCCGCCCTTCGGGCATGGGGTCCTCCCCGGCTTCTGCCCCTGACCTCGGACGTGGGGTAGTTCCTCTCGGCTGTGCTTACCGCGCTTAGTGCACCGGTCGCAGCCACCGAAATACTCCAGGGCCATACTGTGACATAACCAAGATTTAAACTTAGAACTTTATGAGACCATAGCCTGAATTCTCAACCTCTGGCTATATTTCCCTAAACTTCCAAAGTTTCTCAGAGTCCAGTGAGGGAGGCAGACATGCAGATAAATGCAGCAGAATGTGTTAATAGTTCTGAGATCATTGTAAAAGTTTCAGGGGTATTAGAGACAATGGATTATTGTCTGAGTATCAGCTGCATACAGCTGAATTATCCTAGGCTTTGGGGGATGACTTGAGAGAGATTTAAATGTCTGATTTGAGTCCTGAAAAGTCAGCAGTTGTGGTGCCGAAACCCAGGACTGGGGCAAGGCACCCTCCCTTATTCTTCCCCACTCCCTTTCTTTCTATACTCTGAGACCTGGGGGCATAGCTACCTGCCGACCTCACTTCTTGCCCAGGCTCCTAAGTTCCCTCTGGGGACACCCTGTGTGCCCAAGTAAGTGGTGCAAGTCTTGTTCTAAGGCTTTATTGGTGGCTTGCGTACCTCCAGGCTTTCAACTTCACTGCTCTCCCCTTCTTCCTCTGATGACCTCCGGAATGGGGAACTCTTGCCATTTGACTACTCTCCACGCCACACTCCACTCCCACTGACCCCCGAATTGAGGTAAGATCCAGATGTATTCTAGAGGTACCCTAGAATACTGTCCTCTCTGGGTCCCAGGGACCTCCAGCTTTTCAGCCACTCTGTAATCGACAGTGGGGGATGCCCCACATTGATACAGAGATCTCCTTACACACTCCTGTTCTGACCACAGGTGATGATCCAGGCTCACAATAGGAACCTCTAATTGTCTACCAATTATGGGGTCTGGCCAATCTATTCCAAAAGACTCCCTTGGCCTGTGTCCTCAAAAATCTCAAACTGCTCTTACTCACTGAACTCAAGGCCAACCACCTAGAGCGGATTTGCATGCAAATCTGGCCTCAATACCATTTGGATAACCAATATCACTGGCCTGAATTTGGCACATTTGATTTTGACATTCTCCAAGACCTCACCGACTTGCTCAAACAGAATGGCAAGTGGTTGGAGGTCTGTTATGCCCAAGCTTTTTGGGCTCTTTGGAGTAGACCTTCCTTATGCAATAGCTGCTCCACTCACAAGGGTTTCATGTACCTTGCCTCCTAAACAAAAAGACCCCTCCTCCATACCTAACAGCTGACCACGACCTTCTGCACCCCCTGAGTCTGACCCTGCAGATGAACCCCCTCCATACTGCTCATGCCCTCACCCCCTCCCCCACCTCCTCCAGGCCGCTGACCTACATATGCTGATTCTCTCCACAATGCTGGGGCCTCCTCCAAGCCACCCTCGACCCCCTCCCCACACTCCCCAAGACCCCCTTCCCCCTTCCTTTGCTCCCTGACACACGATCACATACCCAACACATGTTTCCCTTGACAGAGGTCGCAGAACTGGAGGGCCACACTCCAGTCTATGTGCCATTTTCATTATCAGACATGAGCCAGATAGAGGAGAAATTGAGATCTGTCTCTGAAAACCCTAGCAAGTATAAAGAGGAATTCCTGAGGCTTACTCAGGCTTATCATCTCGCATGGAGTGATATATACTATATCCTTAACGCCACTCTCACTCCTGCCGAGAAAGACCGCATCTGGCAAGCAGCTTGAGCCCATGCCGATTACTTACACACCCAGGACCGACATAATCCAGTCGCTGGTACCACATACTGAACCTCAATGGATGTACCAGCCTGATGACCCTGGCACCTGGAGGCTCAATCACATGATCACTTGCCTTGTTGAGGGCATGCAGAAAAACACCCATATCCATGTCAATTATGGTAAGGTAAGAGAGGTCACTCAGGGATAAGATGAAAATCCTGCCTTGTTCCTGGCCCGCCTCACGGAGGCTATCCAAAATTATACTAACTTAGATATCACTACCCGCACTGGGATCCTCTACCTCCATGTCCAGTTTAATAGCCACTGCTCCAGATATTAGACGTAAACTCAGAAAACTGGAGAAGGGACCTGAGACTCCCCAAAAGGACCTCCTAGAGGTGGCCTTAAAAGTATTTAATAACAGAGAAGATGAAGCCAAAAAGGAAAAAGACCGTAAGAGAAGGGCCAAGTATGTCTTTCTGGCAGCAGCGATAAGAGAACAGGATCAACCCAGCCAAAACCCTCCCTGACCTGGACCTAAGACCCCTCCTGGACCCTCTTTCCGATGCAACCAACCAGAGCACTAGACAAAGGCATGCCCAAACCCACGGCCTGCCACCAAAGCCTGTCCGACCTGCAGCCAGTGGGGACACTGGAAGATGGGCTGCCCACAGGGACACCTTGGCACCCCTGGTGAGGTCCATGCTTCCCCTTGGACCTCCAGTCCAACCCCGCGAGAACTATTCCACTGATGGGGCCCAGGTTCCAGCCCTCCAGCCTGTGTCCCAGACATGAGTGGTGGCTGGGCAAAAGATCTCCTTTGTAGTAGACACTGGAGCTGCCTTCTCTCTCTTGACCTCCTTCTCCGGTCTGACCCAAATATCTGAAGTAACAATAAATGGAGTCTCTGGAGTCCCCATAAGACCTAAAATAAGTCCCCCATTAGTCTGCATGTTCAGAAAATTGACCTTTATACACTCCTTCCTTATAATGCCCCAGTGCCGAATCCCACTCCTGGGAAGGGATCTACTGTCAAAACTAAGAGTCTCCATTACTATACCTCCTCTTGACTCATCTCTATGCTCTGTATGCAGATGGCACCTGGATCCTCCCAGAACCCGGCTCCCAAACTTCCTCATGATCTACCAACCATGCATCCCAGGGTCTAGGAAACGGATTACCCCATCATAGCTGATCACCATCCCCCTGTCCTAGTCACCCTAAAAGACCCATCAATAACAGTCACCCGACAATATGCTCTCACCCCAGAAACCCATAAAGGACTTAAATCCATCATCGTGTGCCTTCTCCAAGCTTCTATCTTAGTTCCCACCCATTCACCTCACAATACCCTTATCCTGGCAGTAAGGAAGGGAGATTCCTGGAGAGTGGTCCAAGATCTTCAAAAATTCAATGAAGCCACCGTACCCACATTCCCTGTGGTTCCCAGTCCCTATACCCTTCTGTCCTCCATTCCTCCCGCTGTGACCTTCTTTACAGTTCTAATCATTAAGGATGCCTTCTTTACCATCCTCCTTCAGCCCCAGTCTCAACCCCTTTTCATCTTCACCTGGCAAGACCCTGAGATCCAAATCTCCCAGCAGCTGACATGGACTGCTCTCCCCCAAGGATTCCGGAATAGTCCCCACTTCTTCAGACAAGCCTTACAAAAGGACCTACAATTGCTTAACCTAGACCCCAGTCACCTCCTTCAATATGTAGATGACCTCCTTCTCTGCAGTCTGACCTGAGAACTCTGTCTCCAACATACGGCCAAACTCCTTAATGCCTTAGGCTCCTGGGGTTACCAGGTGTCCCGATCCAAGGCTCAGGGGGCCCAGACAACCGTCACCTACTTGGGGCTCTCCTTGACACACCAGCAACAGACTATCCTGCCTGATAGGATCTGGGCCCTAATTGACTCTCCTCCTCCTGGGACAAAACGAGAGCTTCTGTCTCTCCTTGACCTCTTAAACTTTTTCCGCATCTGGATTTCCAATTTCTCCCTCATCACTAAGCCACTGTATGAAGCTACAAAGGGGCCCTTAGATGAACCCCTTTCCAGCCCCTCCTCACTGGCCTTTCCCATATGCTGACTCACACAGAGCCTCCTCCTAATGCCAACCCTCCACTTGCCAGAGTACACCCGGCCATTTTTTCTCTTTACTCATGTCAACCAAGGCCAAGCTCTGGGCCTCCTGTGCCAACAGACTGGGGACATTTGGGCTCTAATAGCATACTTATCGAAACAGCTTGACATGGTGAAAAACGGGTGACCCCCCTGCTTAAAAGCATGGCCGCCATTGTGGTCCTGGTACCTGAGGCTAATCAACTCTCTAGACATGCTCCCCTAATGGTGTGTTCCCCCGACACACTCCGAGATCTCCTGTCACACCAAGCTTTTCTCTCCTTTCCTCCATCTTGGGTACAGATCCTACATGCTTTTCTACTTGACCCCCAGATCTCCTTCTCCCCTTGTACCCCACTCAACCCTGCCAGCCTACACCCACACCCTCTAACAGGAGCCAACTCACACACCACTGTAGCCAAACAATCGACCTTACCCAAAACCCCTTCCAACACCTAACAAATCAACATATCCTAGACCCTGATACGCCTAACTGGTTCAATGATGGTAGTTCCCAAAAGTCCCACCCTTTTCAGCAGGATATGCCATAATCCAAGGTGACCTCCACCTCATCCCCTAGACAGAGACCATTGAGGCCTTGCCCCTACCACCTCACACCACTTCACAACAGGCAGAATTAATAGTCCTCACTTGGACTCTTGCCCTTGCCAAAGGCCTGCAAGTCGATATATACACTGGCTCTAAATATGCCTGCAACATACTCCATTCAAATGTTCTAATATGGAGAGAAAGGGGATACCTACCCCAAAAGGGTCACCTATCGTCAACTCTGACCTCATCCACAAGCTCCTAGAGGCTGCACTCCTACCTAAGAGAGCTGCCATCCTCCATTGCAGGGGACCCCAAAAGGGAGGCCTTATATCAACATACAACAATGCTTCAGATCAAAAAGCCAAAGGAGGAGCCCTAACCCATCCCTCCCTCCAATCCCTCACTGTCCTAACCCTAACCCTGACTGATTCACCCACAACCAAAGAAATTCTTTCCTATTTACACTCTCTCTTCCACCCCTCCACCAAGGTGCTCCAACAGTTAATCTGAAACCACATCCACACATCACCCGCATGGACAATATCTAGATGATCTCACCCACTCCTGCCAGATCTGCCAACGCACTAACCCTAACTCTAACTTCAAACACATACCCTTCCCTACTCATCTGATGTGAGGCAGCCTTCCAACGGCAGACTGGCAAATAGACTTTACTCATATGCCCCCAGTTCAACGGATTAGCTATCTTCTGGTCATTGTAGACACCTTCTCAGGATGGGTAGAAGCATTGCCCACAGCCAATAGAAGAGCCTGAACTGTAGCTCAAATTCTTGTCACAGAAATCATCCCCAGATTTGGCCTACCCTCGTCCCTCCAGTCAGACAATGGCCCAGAATTTACTTCTAAGATCACACAACAGATCATTCAATTCTTACAAATCCCCTGGAAGTTCCATATCCTGAACCACCCCCAATCCTCAGGAGAGGTGGAACTGATGAACAGGATACTCAAAGAAACCCTTACCAAATTAACCCTTGAAATCCACCTGGACTGGACCAAACTCCTACTTACTGCTCTTCTTAAAGTACAAGCCCTGCCAAGGAAGCCCTTCAAGCTGAGTCCCTTCGAGATCATGTACGGAAGGCCCATAGTCACACCTGGAGTTCTCCCTGAACCTTCCATTCTCCTGACCACCCTCCACCCCACACTGTTGGCCAAACTCTGCAATGCACTCAGGAATCCTCAAGCCCCTTTGCCTCCCGTACAAATTGGAGACATGGTTATCTGTCTTATCTGAAAACCCCCAGAGTGGTCTAACTCCAAAATGACAGAGACCTTTCAAAATCATTCTCCTTACCCCCATTGCAGCCAAACTTGAGGGAACTGCCTTCTGGATACACCTCACGTGCCTCAAAAGGGTCACCATTGAACCCAAACCATTGTCCCCAAGTAACTCTTATCAAGTTTCCCTCACAGGGCCCACCTCTCTAAAAATCACTCGGAAACAACCTTTGCCGACCATCTAAGAGGACACTGAATGACCTGGACAACTCTCGGCCTACAGCTGTTCCTGACCCAGCTGTTACAGGACCTCTGGACTAGTGCCCCAGTGGGAATCTTCTTCGAGGACCTAACCACATTGATCTCCCAACTCTGGCTTCAGGGGATGTTCCATAACATAAGCCCAGATGAAATCAACTTCTATACTTTCATCCTCTGGCTCATCTTACACCCTAATGAACATTCTTCTCTGTCTGTCTAAGGTCACCCCCAACCCCAAAGGCCCCTACCCCCACCTCACCTGGGCCCTCCCCTTCTATCTTGCCGCAGCCATCCTCTTATCAATAGCCTTCGCCATAGGCCTAATAGCCACAACCGCTCAAACTTGGTCTCCCCCCACCCATGTCTTCCTCATCGCCTCCTATCTTACTGGCAGTGCCCTACTCCTGAGGTGCTATGCCTTCCATGCTATCCCTTAACACCACTCTCCCCCCAACATCTCTTAACATGCTCTTTCAGTTCTCCTTACTAATGTGCATTTCAATTGTTACCCCTCTCCCGACTAATCTCACCTGCACCAATTGCTGGGTGTTTCAGGTTTCCAAAGACCAACAAGTCATCAATCAGGCCATCCTACAAGGGTCACAAGTAACCCTTTATTTTGATGCATGTCAAATCATTAACCTCGGAAACACCTGGGGCTCCTGCGAGGGCCTCCAGTGGGAAAGGGATATGCTATCAACCCCAAATATCTGTGCTGAAAAGATCTCCAGTGGGGCTCCAATTCAGACTATGCAAGTGGTGAACCCCCTCACTATTTCTGCCCCTACTGGAGCTGTACCATGGCATATTCAGGATACCTAAGCTCCCCACTGGCCCATTTCAGACCAAAACTCAATTGTGTCACCAATCAATGTAATCCAGTAGCATATACCATTAAAGACCCTCACCATACACAGTGGTTCTCTGGAGTCCAGGTAAGCATCCACATATTCGGGAGAGGCCAAGACCCGGACAAAAATTTACCATTAAAAATATCATCCCCACCCCCCACCAAAGATCCAGGGTTATGGTACAGCCTGGGACCATCATGCCCTCAGCACCCCAGCATCACCCCCCCACCTTCGACTTCCCCTTCTTTTTCCTCCCCTAACACCTCACTCTCCTTATAGCAAATATGACCCATTCCTTGCTCAAGACAACACGATCTAATATTACCCAGGACTGCTGGCTCTGCATCCCCTTACAAGGATGGGGCAATTAGGCCATTGGATATGTCATTACTGACTTAAATCAGACCATGTTCACTTCCAATTCTACCTGCCTC
Organism: Bos mutus; assembly: GCF_027580195.1. NCBI lineage: Eukaryota > Metazoa > Chordata > Mammalia > Artiodactyla > Bovidae > Bos > Bos mutus. Next base: position 18,186,933 of record NC_091641.1, on the reverse strand, counting down.
TTCAATACCCAGATAAAATTGATAGGACGGGCCACTTGCATCAACACTACCAACTCTACCAATGACCTAACGGACCCCATCCCCGGGGGAATGCAATAACACCTTAATAATTAACAGAACCACAGGGGCCCCTAACAACACCCATTTTCTATGCCCCCAGGGAATCTTTAAAGTAATAGAGCCCACTGATACCCCCTGCCCTCTGGCAGTCCTGGTCCCAGACATCAATATATACCCTGGAGATGAGACACCACTCCCTGTCAGAACAGCCTACCCACATAGGACATGGCAGTCACCAACAGTGGCCCTAACCTTCCTAACAGTCTTGGGAGCAGGGAGGACAGCCCTGGGAGCAACCGCACTGGGAATATCACAGACTTCCCTAAACAGCCTAGATGAACAGATAGATAGACCAGGACTTCCGAGATGTCCAAAAGGCAGCCTCTCTCCCACAACAGATCAATTCCCTGGCTTCAGTGGTATTGCGTAACAGAAGGGCTTTAGACTTGTTAACAGCACAAGGTGGAACCTGTGTCTTCCTGTCAGAAGAATGCTGGTACTATGCCAATCAGTCAGGCATAGTAACTGAGACCCTAACTCAACCAATGAGCTAAACTAAGAGAAACCAGCTCCTCCTTCTGGGGACAGTTCGGAGAATGGACCTGGGTAGCCCCACTTTTAGGGCCCCTAGTGTTCATCATCTTACTTCTCTTATTCGGACGCTGTATGTTCAATCTCTTTCAGAGGTTCCTCCAAGACCTGGTTTGAGCCACCTCCCGGGACCAAGTTAAGACAGTGCTTCTCCTCCAAACATTACCTCCTAGATAATAAGGATCTAGAGCCCTAGGGCGATCCTCTGCTCCAGAACCCAGATCATTGCCTCTGTTCAGCAGGAAGTAGCCAGAGAGACACGACGCCCCCGCTCCCATCTCTTTTATGACTTCAGGGTCTGGAATGAGGTACCCACTGGACCCAGAAGAGGAAATTTCAGAAAATCCCCTGAACTTACCCAGTATAACCACACCCCCTTCCCACCCCCTGGGTGTAGCTTATTGCCACGTCAGTTAGAACTTTCCAACTGCCACGCCCGATTGAACTTTCCACGCTGCTCATACTTCTGCAAACCACTCCTTAAATAAGGGCTTCTCTGTCCCCTTGGGGCCTCAGTCAGGTCGCCAGGCCAACTGTCGCCCCCCCCCTTGCCTTAATAAAAGTAACCTGTCTCCGTTGAGGTCATCTTCTAGCTCTTTATTTGCCTTGCCCCAAATGGCTCAGATGGTAAAGCATCTTTCTACAATGCGGGAGACCTGGGTTCGATCCCTGGGTTGGGAAGATCCCCTGGAGAAAGAAATGCAATCCACTCCAGTACTATTGCCTGGAAAATCCTATGGACAGAAGAGCCTGGTAGGCTACAGTCCATGGGGTCGGACACGACTGAGTGACTTCACTTTCGCTTTCAAACTCTCTTACAACCAGGACTCTGCCACTTGGCCCTGACTTTCTGGGTGGAGAAAGTGGCCTTTTCATAGGCATGGTGATTTGAATATTCATCATCGGGGATGCCAGGGACTTTCCATGACTAAAGCAAACGTTCTCCTTCAGAAAAAGGGCCAGAGATGGAGTGGGAGGGATCCAATAAAACTTTATTGTGGGGAAAGGGACGTCATCACCTGTCTGGAGAGTATGCACTCTGACCGTAAGGCAAGAGCTGCTGATGTGCATTATAAAAGGAGTGACATGAACCGACTGATGTTTGACAAAGATCATTTCTCCGGAGTAAAGGGATGGCAGGTGATATCAATAGGCTGAAATGAAAGTCTAGGTAAGAAATAGTGAGATCCTGAATTAGGGCAATGAGATTGAAGAGCAGAGGATAAATTAGGGAGAGATTTATGAGGAAGACTCCATAATTATGGAAAAGGAAATGGCAACCCACTCCAGTATTCTTGCCTGGGAAATCCCGTGGATAGAGGAGCCTTGTGGGCTACAGCCCATGGGGTTGCAAAGAGTCGGACACAACTGAGCAACTAAAAACAACAACAGTAACAACTCCATAATTATGAGTCTGAGCATATGTTGTAGAGGAAGGCAGAGGGAGGAGATGGGGGGTGGGCAGGGAGAATTCTAGAATGAATGGAGGAGCTGATTGGACATCTTGATCATGTTGTCCCCACCCATCAAGTCTGATCTGACATTTGTACATAGCCTGCCAAATTCACCAAAAGCCTTTCATTTAAAAAGCACAGCAGAAACATCTGATTATTCCAGTTCAATGTCCTTTTGATCCAGAGGCAAATTTCATCAGCCAGGAGTCCCCAACATGGGATTTAAAGCATGGCTTAGCTGTTTGGCCTCTTTGATTTACTAAGACAGATCTCTAGACTTAAGTACCTGAGCCACCATCCTCTTTCCCAACCTCATGACTGTCTCCTAGGGAACTCACATCTTGCTCACCTCAGCATTGTAGGGTATCCAGAACAAGGGCAGAGGTTGTAATGATACCTCATCCCTGTTAGCCCGCTAAGATGCTCCCACAATCCATTAATCCAATGAATGTTTATGGAGCACTGATACGTTTTAAGGACTCTGCTGTGTGCTGGAGCAAAGGAAGACTCCCTGATGTCATAAATCTAACTTCTAAGAGGGGTGGGGAAGCTAGATGCTACTCATCTCAACATCACATGAAAACTCTAAGTGCTGAAATGCAGTGAAACACGGAGCTATGGGACTCCACATCATAAAGAGAAATCCCCCACTTAGTGAGAAAAGTGACAATTACACTGAAATCTGAGAGAAGAAATAGTATATTTAAGTAAAGGTGAGAACAAGGAAAAGTGAAAGTATTAGTCACTTAGTCGTGTCTGACTCTTGGTGACCCTATGGACTGTAGCCTGCCAGGCTCCTCTGTCCGTGGGGTTCTCCAGACAAGAATACTGGAGTGGGTTGCCATTTCCTCCTCCAGTGGATTTTCCCCACTCAGAGATTGAACCTGAGTTTCCTGCATTGGCAGGCAGATTCTTTACCATCTGAGCCACCAGGAAGAGGAAGGAAGACCTCTTCAGTTTAAGCCCACCTTTCCCAGTTATCAGAGAAAAACTTTACATAATGATTTTTGAGGCTCAAACTCTTACTCTAGGATCTAAAGTATTATTGTCCCTTGTTGCTAACGGTTCAGAATGACAGTTTTTGGCATAGCACTCCAGACCTCTCCTGTGCGCTGGACATGAGCCCAGGCATGGCAATTAAGAGCCCCTGGCTTGGTGCCAGGCAGGTCCAACTTGAATTTAGACTCCATCTCTTACCAGCTGGGTGACTTTAGGCAAGTTTCAGACCCCTTCCTGTGCCTCTGTTCCTGGCTGGTGAATGGAAACTGGAATAACTTGATTTCCTAGTGAGCTTTGAGAAATTAATGAGATAACGTGGAGAACTGACCCAGCGGGGAGCCTGCCATATAGAAAATACTCCATTGTTTTTTTTTTTTTTTTTAATTTTTTTTAATTGACCTGGACTTCTGGATTTGGCTCTAGGTCAATTTACTAAAATTTATCAGAAATCAAACCGTAAAGAAAAAAAAAATCAATTCGCTGATCGATTTGCCATTGTTACTTGATGCAGAGAGGCATCCTTAGGGGCACAAAATGGGAATGTAAGACAGAAATGTCCTCTACCTCTCACTCTAGCAACTGACCCTCTCTTGCTTCCTCTTCATAGCAAAGAACTCAAAGGAAATGTCTCAGTGATTCAGTGATGCCCCTTCTTCACTTTCATTTGAGATCCATCTCCTCCAATCTGGCCCCTGCCTTCAGGAGTCCCCCAGATGTTTCCTTTCCTTCACTAAGTACTCCTCTGGGCTAGGTCCAAGGAGTTCTTTCCATTCCTGGCTTGGCTTACTGCTTACAGGTTAACTGATGTGGACTATTGACCACTTTCTCTTTCTAGAAAAATTTTCTTTCTTTGGCTGATTTCTCATCACACTCCCCATCATGTTTCTCTGTCTTCTCTGACTCTCCTTGTCTGGTTCTTTCATTGTAATTACTTAGGGCGAGATCCCAGACCCTGTTTCTCCCACTGGCCTCCCTGCCTCCAGATGAGAACGTTCACACTCACAGCTTTCATTGTCATCTATTTGCTGATAACTCTGGAAGTTTGGGTTTCCCTGCTGACTCAGACAGTAAAGAATCTGCCTGCAAAGCGGGAAACCCAGATTCGATTCCTGGGTTGGGAAGATTCCCTTGGAGAAGGGAATGGATACCCACTCCACTATTCTTGCCTGGAGAATTCCATGGACAGAGGGGCCTGGTGGGCTACAGTTTATGGAGTCGCAAAGAGTCAGACATGACCAAGCAACGTACACTTTCACTTTTCTGGATGTTTATCATTCCAGTCCAGATTTGTCCTCAGAGGTCCATTCCCAGATATCTGCTGGCTTTGGGGTCGTCATCTAGATATTGCACATGGTCCCAAGTTTCCCCACAGCAACCCCAGGTTCCCAAACTGAATTCCATCTGTGTTCATTTCCATCTAGAACATCCCATTCACCTGGACATTCACATCTAAAATCTAGGACTCATCTTTGACCTTACCCTCTTTCTCAGCATCTACATCCAAAGAATCAAGAAATCTTGCAGAATATCCTTCCAAACTTTGTCTCAGACATTTTCCCTTTTCTACAGAGAGCTGTCAAAAATGCAGATCTAATCATGTTGCTGCTTTCCTGCTTAGTTAGCATCCTTAATTCTTTTAAGATAAAGATCCACATCCTTAGCCTGGCTTGTAAGGCCCTGCATAACTGTACCATGGTATTTCTCTCAGGTGGATGTCATGCATTTCCTTTTTGCTTCCTAATCTCTAGCCACACTGCCCTTCTTTTACATCAACAACAATCCCAGTTTCTGCTGCTTTCTCGGTACAAAGTTCCCCCTGAGCATGCAGTCCTCTTGTGTATCTCCTACCCAACATCACTGGCTAATTCCCCGTCATCCTTTTAGGTATCAGGGTAAATATCACTTTCTCAGACTTTGTGTTTCTTAATTATGAGCTCACATTTTATTTTCCCGATGATAATTGTCACGTGAGTGTATGTTCCTCAGTTCTTCGTCTCATCACAACAAAGATTTGGAGTGATGGACATTAAAGCCCCCTCAGCGTGTCACAGCTCTCAGGTCTTGGATAGACCATGTTATAGCTCTCAGGTCTCAAAAGGACCATGTTATAGCTCTTATACAAATCAGTGTTACAGCTCTATTTTATTTAGAAGATAGCAGGAAAATCCATCTTTGAGGCATGAGGGCACATTGACCCAAAGACACGAGGAGAAGAGCACCCTAGCGCTCTGGAGAGAGAGAGAGCTAGCTTTGGCTCCTCTTTTTATATGTTTATCTCTCCCTGGGCCTGTCCTATATAAATTGGGCCAATCAGGAGTGTTGTTTGTTTTACCTGAGGTCCTCACTCCAGTCCTTGGACCTTCTTTCGTTCTCTTTTCACGGGCTTTTCCCTTCTTTGTCTTTTAGCCACCGCCATTTTGGACTCTTTTTTCCTATTTTACCTACCTAATGTAATGGCACCCCACTCCAGTACTCTTGCCTGGAAAATCCCATGGACGTAGGAGCCTGGTAGGCTGCAGTCCATGAGGTTGCTAAGAGTCTGACATGACTGAGTGACTTCACTTTCACTTTTCACTTTCATGCATTGGAGAAGGAAATGGCAACCCACTCCAGTGTTCTTGCCTGGAGAATCCCAGGGACAGAGGAGCCTGGTAGGAGGCCGTCAATGGGGTCGCACAGAGTCAGACACGACTGAAGTGACTTAGCAGCAATATAATTAATGGAGAAGGCAAATGCACCGCACTCCAGTACTCTTGCCTGGAACATCCCATGGATGGAGGAGCCTGGTAGGCTGCAGTCCATGGGGTTGAGAAGAGTCGGACATGACTGAGCGACTTCACTTTCACTTTTCACTTTCATGCATTGGAGAAGGAAATGGCAACCCAGTCCAGCGTTCTTGCCTGGAGAATCCCAGGGACGGGGGAACCTGGTGGGCTGCCGACTATGGGGTCGCACAGAGTCGGACACAACTGAAGCGACTTAGCAGCAGCAGCAGCAACATAATTAAATTAGAAATGAATGAAGAGTGGGTTAAAACCGCACTTTCTTTGTGGGCAAGGACCCTATTGGTCGTATTCACTGCAACGTGTTAAGGGTGTTGTGTAGTGCCTGGCACAATATCAGTACCCATTGAACAGCCTCTGAATAAATAGGCGAATGAACAAATAAGCCTGTATTTCTTATCACATTGTTTGTGAAAATGAAATAAGGAAGCGGAGATCCTGTGTAAACTGTAAAATATTGCATAAATCCCATTCATTTTCATCATGAAAGTCTTGAGCAGACAACTCCAATGCCAGAGCAACCAGCTATGAAATTTGGGCTAATAGGAACAGGGCTCTCAACATGATCAAAGATGGCAAACTGAATCTTACATATTTTTAACAATGTGCAGAACCCAGATTTTGCCGTGTGGGAATAAAGTCCCACTATCTAATTTCATAAGGTTCCTCCCTGATAGCCAGATTCTTGGGTCCCTCCCTTCTCCTTCCTTCATGTATCCATCCTACTGGATTCTAAAGAAATGGTTAAGGAAGATGTCCCTGACCATTCCCTTCCAATCTGGAAGTTATAATCTTCTTTTGCACCACCCTGATGACCCTCTGTGCATCCTTCTATGAGGACGTGTATCCAACTTGTCTATTTGCTTTTACATTTCAGTCTGTTCCCACTAATAATGAAATAATAGCTCTTTTATGGGAAAATAAAAATGTGCCATGTACTAAATGCTTCATGTTATCCTCAATTAATCTTTACAATAATCCTGTAGAGGTAAGTGAGCCAGTTTGTAGACGGGGAAACTGAGGCTTAGTGGCGTTAAATGCCTTGCTAACAGGTTCACATATTAACAGATACAGGAAAATTAGAATTTGACCTTGGATGGTTCCCTCTGATTCATCAGCATGTCGGCCAATGTCAACAAGGAGCTTTCTAGGAAACAAAACAAAGTCCTCATTTATAGAGTCTGACAATTTCTCTGGTGTAAATATTCGCATCATAATGGATTTCAAGCCATCAATCAGCTCTTGCAAGCCAGTAGAAGCTGGCTCCATCATACCACTGATCTAACAAGAAATTACAAACTCTTTTTTTTTTTTTTGAAAAGTTATATACATTTATTTCTCTTCAAATAGCATTTTTCATTTTAAAAAACTGTATGTTCAATTCCAGATTCCTTAGCTTAGAGTAGCAGATCTGGAAGTGAAGTCCCCAGAGAAGGGAAAGCACCATTAGTATCACAGAATCACAGAGGAGAGTGTTGGAATTTTGGAATTGCAAATTCTCCCCGCCCCCCACCCCCCCTCCCCACACCCTTGCCCCACAGCCCAGAGTTCCATTATCAGGAAGTCTGAGGTGGAGTCTGCTGCTAAGTCGCTTCAGTTGCGTTGGACTCTGTGCGACCCCATAGATGGCAGCCCACTAGGCTCCTCTGTCCCTGGGATTCTCCAGGCAAGAATACTGGAGTGGGTTGCCATTTCCTTCTCCAATGGATGAAAGTGAAAAGTGAAAGTGAAGTCGCTCAGTCCTGCCGGACTCTTAGCCACCCCATGGACTGCAGCCTACCAGGCTCCTCCATCCATGGGATTTTCCAGGCAAGAGTACTGGAGTGGGTTGCCATCGCCTTCTCCGAGGTGGAGTCTAGAGTCTAGCAATCTGTGTTTTAACCAGCCCTCCAGGTGATTCTGATGCATGCTTACCCTTTTGGCAGAGTACCATCTCTACACTGGCATGTTAAGTATGTGTTGAGTTGAACTGAGTGGATAACTGTTCAAAGAACATCAGCTCTAGAGCCAAGCTTAACCCTGAGGAGTCTTAGTTCTACCTTCAGGGAAGATGAAGGCTGTAAGGACCAATGAGCGGGGCTGATGTTTTCTTTAAAGCCTTCTGACGATCCCCTCCTTCATATCTCAGCCCTACCTGCATCTTCAGCTTTCTGGGAAACTGAATTAGAAAGCATTTTTGTTGAGTAATTGCAACATAAGCAGTTCCTTCAAATCACTGGAGATTCTGAGTTCCTGTGTTCTATTTTATGACATCTTTGTCTAACCCAAGATCTCAGGTATCTTTTTCCTCTCTTGTTCTAGACATTTTAGTTTTATCTTTTACATTTTGGTTCATGATCTATTTTATTTTTCTGAATAATGTTAGATAAGGATGCATGTTCATTGTCCTCCACACTGATAACCTTAACATGAGGTGGGAAAGGCTGTATTTAGAGCAGGATTTGGGGATGCCAAGAGTTTAGCATTGCACATGGTAAGTTTGAGATGTCTCTTGGACATCTTAAGAGAAATACTGACTAAGCAGCCTGATTTATGAGTCTATAGATTAGGAGTCAATTCTGGGTCGAAGATACAACACTGAGAGTCACCAGAAATAGTCATGACATTGAATGAAACCAAGGGTTTGTGTGCAAATAGAGAAGAGGTCTGAGGACTGGGATTTTGATACTCCAATGTTAAGAGGTTAAGAAAAGATGAGCATCTACAGAATAAACTGAAAAGGAGAACCAATGAGATGGGAGGAAACTCCAGAAAAGTCAAGTGAAGAAAGAACATCTGGTGAGTGGAATGAATGATGATGGGAAGTGCTCCTGAGAGTTCAGGTCTAATGAGCCCAATCATTTATACCAGGATTTGGTAATTTAGAGGTCACTACTGATAAAAAAAAAAAAAAAAAAAGAGCAGTTTTTATGGAGCACATTTAAGAGAGAAAGAGAAGAGAAGAACTAGAGATAGAAAATGTAGAATACTATACATTTTACTGCCAAGGAGACAAAAGAAATAGGACAGAAGCTATCAGTAGAAGGGGCATCAAAACTCATATTTCTAATGGGAGAAATCACAACATATTCAGCTGTAAACACCATTTTCTCCCCCTTTCACTGAATGGTGTGTTTTATACCATTTCCTACAGCAGCCCTTTTCTCTTTCAACATTTTTGGCTCCTGAATCTCTCTCTGGCTTGAACTCTGAAAACATCTGGCTGAAAGCTCCTTTTTCTCTCCTGAGTCATTAAGTTGCAATAAGACCAGAAGCAGAAGGTAAAGCCTGGACTAGTGAGCATTCCTTTGTTGCCTTCTTACAAGTGACTGTATTTGGTTTATTTCGACCCATTGGTACCAGTTTTCAGAACATCATCCTTTAAGACCTCTATGACCTCCTTGACCACCCCGTCACCTCAGGGCCCTGGTTTCACTGTTTCCCAGGACTGTGTACTTATTCATCAGAGCACTATTGCAAGTTTGTTATTGCTTGCATGTGTGCTAAGTCGTTTCAGTCATGTCTGACTCTTTGCGACCCCATGGACTGTGGCCCGCCAGTCTCCTCTGTCCATGGGATTCTCCAGGCGAGAGTACTGGAGTGGGTTGCCATGCCCTCCTCCAAGGCATCTTCCCGACCCAGGGATGGAAACCATATCTCCTATGTCTCCCGCATTGGCAGGTGAATCCTTCACCACTAGCACCACCTGGGAAGCTCCCCATATTACTAAATATTCAATATGACTGAATATTACATTTCAGTAATATGATGATTTAATTAAGTTCTAAGTAGAAATCTTCATGTCAATATACTTCCTTCTCCAATCCCAGTTCCCTGGAACTCGTTCAACCATCTTTTTCTATATACTTACTGTGTGCCGGACTCATTAGGGTAACTGAGACAATTAAGATATAGTATTAATACCTGCCAATGAGGAACTCATATTTGATAAAAAGAGTTAAATATGAAAACCTAATTATAAACAATGTGTTGTTGTATTGGGGGATCCCAGAGATACCCAGGAATGACTACCCAGGCACATGAGAGAAGCAATTTAATTTATTGTATCAGAAAAATATATGAATATGGATTTTTAAAAGTATAAAAGAATAGAATAGACCATAAAAAAGCAACAGTCATTTGCTAAATCGTTTCTCCCATTTTTTATGCCATATCTTTATTTTTCAACTTTTCTATAGATTTTGTTTTTTTAATTAAAATTTTTGAGATAATTATTGATTCACATACATTGTATGAGATATGGGAGATCCATTCAGTGTACACTTTAACCAGTTTCCCTAATAATAATGTTATATAAAACTGTAGTGTAATTTCACAAGCAAGTTATTGACGTTGATACAACCCACCAATCTTATTCCTCATTCAGATGTTCTTATTTTTACTTGTACTCATTTGTGTGGGTGTGGATGGTTAAATCTTTGTGTGTGCACATTTAGTTCTTTACAGTTTTATCACACTTGTTGGTTTGTGTATCCACCACCACAGTCAAGATGCCGAACAGCTCTCTTACCACAGGGATCCTTATTGTCCTTTCATAGTGACAGCACCCCACTCCAGTACTCTTGCCTGGAAAATCCCATGGACGGAGGAGCCTGGTAGGCTGCAGTCCATGACGTCGCTAAGAGTTGGACACAACTGAGCGACTTCACTTTCCCTTTTCACTTTCATGCATTGGAGAAGGAAATGGCAACCCACTCCAGTGTTCTTGCCTGGAGAATCCCAGGGATGGGGGAGCCTGGTGGCTGCCATCTATGGGGTCGCACAGAGTTGGACACGACTGAAGCAACTTAGCAGTCACATCCACCTCCATCTTCCCTCCCCAACTCATTTTTTGTCTCCACTTTTAACCAGTATCATTCTTAGCTCTCTAGGTGGTAACCTCTATATTTTAAGATAATATTCTTATTGTATTATTTTTTATTTATCAACTTTATACTTTTTTTTGACCTCTCATTGTGTAGATGGTGAGTTGATTTTCTTGTGCCACCTAACATAAACTTTCTTCCCTCTTTTCTTTCTCCTAATATAGGTATATCACTTGTTGTTCAGTCACTCAGTCGTGTCCGACTCTTCGCGATGCCATGGACTGAAGCATGCCAGGCTTCCCTGCCCTTCACTATATCCCAGAGTTCTTGGTAATTCTACTAGTGCCTCCTGTCTGCTCAAACAGGTTATTTGAAACACCTCTTCTAGTTTGATGAACCATAGAGTGATTGTTGGGCTTCCCAGGTGGCTCAGTGGTAAAGTATCCACCGGCCAGTGCAGGAGATGCAGGGGACATGGGTTTGATCCCTGGGATGGAAAGATCCCCTGAAGGAGGAAATGGCAACCCACTCCAGTATTCTTGCCTGGGAAATCCCATGGGCAGAGGAGCCTGGTGGGCTACAGTCCATGGAATCATAAAGAGTTGGACACAACTGAGCAACTGAGCACACACATAGAGATTGTTCATTGTTTGGGCTAGAATTTGAAACCAAAGCAGGGGTTTTCTGGGAGGACTGGCATGAGTAGAGTGACAGCAGCAATGGACATTCCAGAGGATGATAAGTCAAGTAAAATGATGTACAGAAGGAGAGGAGTATTTCACACCTACAGTACACATGCCACCCACACTATATAGAACCCAAAGTCTAATTGTGAGTTTCCTGGTGAATTATCCACTGTGTGTGAACAGAGTAGGACCAGGAAATTAAAAAGGAGTTGATTAGAACAAGCCAACCCTGGACTTGTCTCCCATCTCTGTCACATATACAGTCTCATTAGTAAAAGTAAGAAGCCCAAAGTATTTTGCATTGAAATATATTTTCTCAGGGAGACGTGAAATATTTTAAAATGTCATAGCCTTTTTAGCTACTTTTATATTTTGGAAACCAAATAGAGAGAGCTATTTTTCAATTAAGTCCTGTCTGGTGTAAATTTGTAAATGTAAAGGCTGCATGGAAAAATTATATTTTGCCAATCTTTGGTCTGAGAATTTGATTAAAGAACATCATATTGCTAAACTCTAAACTTTCCTCTTGTATAAGTTGCTATATATCAGATTTAATTTTAACCAACATTTCAGAGCATTTACTTAGAACCTGTCAGTATGCTGGGAATTCATACACACTCTAGAGCAGTGAAGATTTAATAAAACTCCGTGGTGGCACAAATGGTAAAGAATCTGCCTGCAATACAGGAGACCTGGGTTTGATCCCTGGATTGGGAAGAGCACCTGGAGGAGGGAATGGCTACCCACTCCAACATTCTTACCTGGAGAATCCCATGGACAGAGAAGCCCTGGGGTCACCTAAAATTGGACACCATTGAGTGACTAATGCTTTCACTTTATTTTCACAAGGCAAGCATACAGTTGTTCCTCTGTGTCCATGAGGAATTGGTTCCAGGACCCCTGCAGATATCAAAATCTGGAGATTCTCAAGTCTCTTACATAGAAAGGTAGACTACAGTCAGCCCTCTTTATCCACCGGTTCTGATCCAAGTCTGGTTGAATCTATGGAAGTGGAATCTGTGAATACAGGGGGCTGACTGTAATTATCATTCAGTGTAATAGATGCAGAGAGTGAAATTCAAAGAGCTTAAGCAACTTGCTTAATGTCATTTATGTAACAGCAGCAACCATTTGTGTTTTTGGCCCTTACTGTGTGCCTTGCTCTTTGCCAGTTGATTCGCCAGTATTATCTCTTTTTTGGAAAAAAAATATTTATTCATTTACTTTTGCTGTACTGGGTCTTCGTTGCTGGGTGAGGACTTTCTCTAGATACAGCGAGTGGGTGCTACTCTCTGTGGGTACTCTCTATGGGTACTCTCTACTCTCCCTGGGTGTACAGGCTTCTCATTGTGGTGGCTTCTCTTATTGCAAAGCGTGGTCTCTAGGGCCCTTGGGCTCAGTAGCTGCAGTTCCTGGGGTAGAGCACGGGCTCAGTATCTGTGTGCACGGGCTCAGTAACATCAAAGCACGTGGAATCTTCCCGGACTAGGGATCTAGCCCATGTCCTCTGCATTTGCAAATGGATTCTTAACAGCTGGACCACCAGGGAAGTTCTGACTGATATTATCTCTTTATCCTTACAGCATTCCTGATGGATAGACTTTATTTGCCCATTTTGTAAATGAAGAAATTGAGGTTCACTGACTTGGAGCATTATAAATTGTCCACACTTCTTGGATAGTTAAGCTAAGATTATCATCTTAACTCAACCTAAAATCTTAACCAGCAGGCATGGAATCTATAAGACAAATCCACTTTCTTCATCACTAGTCCAGCTGCCCTCCCTCCATACCACCCTGATTTCTAGGACAAAAGATTCTTAGTGATTGCATCCCTTCCCCCCGTTGAAAGGCATGTAATTATGCCTTCCAAAGTTGGAAAGAATAAATTGCTACAACTGAATTCTTCCTGAATATGCTTGTTAACGTCTCCTAACTGATGACAACCTCAATGGAAAAATCTGCATTTGAAATGATCACACTGTTCAGGAATCTCAGAAAATGCTAGAAGAAAAGGAAGGTTAGAAATCCAGCTACATGCTGGGCTCTAAGAGACACTGAAAATGTCTGCCTAAGCATATTTTGTAGAATACCAGAAATACAGATTCTTAAAATCAGAAGAACCTCAGCGGTCATCTGCTCTACTCCTTTCTTTTCCCACGGAGTAAGTTTTCTTTCTGTAACATTGCCAGCAAGAAGTTAAAAGAAGCTGCTTGAATATATTCCCAAGTTCCTTGTTGCACAGAGTAGAATCCTGATGCTATAATTGCTGCTCATGTGTCCATATTTTTGTCTTCTGAACTTAAAAAGAAATTTGCGTATTTCACATTTTTATTTAGTCAATTCCATTTATTATACTCTTACTATGTATCTGAAAGATGTATGGGAAGGAAAGCTATGTAGATAGCTGGACAAGCATGCAAAAAGGCCTACAGCAAAAAGAAGAGCTTGTACTGCTTAAAGAAATGGGAAAAAAGCCCAGCATGACCGGGTAATAGATTATCTTAGAGAGAAGTTTAGTATTGGCTTAGCTGGGACATCTTGTGCCTTATAAGTGATAAGTTGCTCAGAAAGATAAGGACATATTGAAAGGTCAAGGAACAAATCTAAGGTGCCATCTCCTACATCTGTTGGTTTATTTCTGTTTTGTAAATAGGTTCATTTAAGAAATCAGTCCTGAATATTTATTGGAAGGACTGATGCTGAAGCTGAAACTCCAATACTTTGGCCACCTGATGTAGAGAACTGACTCACTGGAAAAGACCCTGATGCTGGGAAAGATTGAAGGCGGGAGGAGAAAGAGACAACAGAGGATGAGATGGTTGGATGGCATCACCAACTCGATAGATATGAGTTTGAACAAGCTCCGTGACTTAGTGATAGACACGGAAGCCTGGTGTACTGCAGTCCTTGGGGTCACAAGGAGTTGGATACGACTGAGCGACTGAACTGAACTGACTGGTATAAGTGATATCATATGACATTTATTTTTCTCTGTCTGGCTTACTTCACTTAGTATGATAATCTCTAGGTTCATCCATGTTGGTGCAAATGGCATTATTTCATTCATTTTTATGGCTGAGAAATATTCCATTATATATATATGTACCACATCTTGTTTATCCTTTTCATCTGTCAATGGACATTTAGGTCACTTCTATGTCTTAGCTATTTTAAGTGGTGCTGTTATGAACATTGGGGTGCATGTATCTTTTCAAATTACAGCTTTTTCTACATATATGCCCAGGAATGTTACCAAAGGGGAGGGATCAATTAGGAGTTTAGGATTAACATACACACATATGTTAACATATACTATAACATATATTCTATATAAATATATATATACACATAAAGTAGATAAACAACAAGGACCTACTATATAACACAAGGAACTGTACTAAATATTTGTAATAACCTATAAGGGAAAAGAATCTGAGAAAGAATATACATATATGTGATATATAACTGAATCACTGTGCTGTATACCTAAAACTAAGACAACACTGTAAATCAACTATATCTCAGTAAAATAAATGAATGAATAGATAAATAAGTAAATAAATAAATGGCTACCCTTGGGCAAATAAGGGACAATTTGATCATCAAAATAAATCATTATAGAACAGATCCTAATCCATCCAGTGAAATACAAATCAGTAAGTCAACTCTGTCATAAGCTGATGAATGAATATCTACATTAACACTAGAACAAAGGACAGCTCCTCCTTACAGAAAAGTACAGATAATAAATACAGAAGGGATGATGGATTTGGAAGATTATCAATGAATTATAAAATTTGTGGGTAAACGTTTCTGAGACATGAGATATTTATATACTTTCTCATAAGATGCTTATTAAATAAAGAAAAAAAAATGGGAAAACAGAAACTTTATAGATAAACTTAGTGATACCATTTTAACCAGTCGATCCAAGTTAGCATTGCAGATTATGGGCAACCTGAAATCGTGGGCCTCCTGCAGAGATGATGTGCTGACAGAAACGCAGCAACACTTCCATGGAATTTTGACAAAATTCTTAACCCAGATCCCGTCATGAGGCAACATGGGGCAAACTCAAAATCAGAGACAGTCTACAAAATAGAATGGCCTGCGCTCTTCAAAAATGTCAAGATCAAGCACAGAAAGGCATGGAACTGTTCTTGATTAAAGGAGATGAGAAAAAGACCCGACAACTGAATCCCGTGCATGATTCTGGATTAGATCCTAGATTAAAAATTAGCTTAACAGGGTATATTGGGGGAATTGACAAGTTTGGAATATGGCTGAGGATTAGATAATACTGTTGGATCAGTGTTAATATTTTTAAAATTTATTCAGTTTTTAATTGAAGGATAATTGCTTTACAGAATTGTGTTGGTTTCTGCCAAACATCAACATATTTTTGATTTTGATAACTGGCCATGTAAGAGAGTGTTTTCATTCTGAGAGATCCTGGAAAAGCACATCATTTCTCAGAACAGAAATAGTTCTATAGATATTTATTTATCTAACACCTGTCTAGATAGCTAGCTATCTTCTACCTATCTAGAGAAAATGTAATTCAAATAGGACAAAATGGAAATAATTGCTCTGAGTAAGAACCTGGGAGTTCATACAACTTTTCTGTAAATTTGAAATTCTACCAAAATATATAAAATCAAAAGTAGCTGGAGAGGTAAGGCAGAGTTAAAACGCAGAGATCATGCAGGTTATCATCTTATGTTCTTAGGGTAAGAACATTCGGAAACTCTTGAAAGATGTTAATTTCAAATCCATCAAGACAAGATGCAAGAGGCCCTCCATCTGGGCAGGAGGTGATCCTGTCTGCCCATGGCAGGGGCATGGAAATGGTGATGAGCAGAGGGATTTAGGAGACTTCAGTAGGGACAGAAGAGGCTGGATGCTATGACTAATTGAGTGTGGGAAGAAGGCAGGGGAGAGAGTGTGCCTTGAGCAAGCAGGCGGATGGCTTCTCTCACTGAGTTGGAATAACAGGGTTGGCAGACTCCTCTGGATGTGTGACAGTTCGGCTCTGCCTTTCACAAAGAGGGGTAACTAGACCTGGGTGTACTTCTCCATGCTGTGTGCTGAAGTCTGACTCTTAGAGGCTGAGCATGTTTATTTTTCCCTTTTAGGGAGCTCATTTTCTTGTTTATCCAACCATGTATTGAATCCTCTTCATGAGTCTAAACCCTCTCTCTCAAATCACAGAAATCCCTACTCTATTCTGTGTCTCTACTACCACTATTTTGGAAAAAAAAAATCTACCTTCTCTCTTCCAAATGTTCTAATTTCTTTATGCTGACTTTATCTCTCCCTGCTTCACATCCATCTTCACACTGGAAGGTAACAAGAAAAATAGACAAATTTGGTTATGTTTCCTTACCTTAGAAAGACCCCTAATTCCTGATGGAATTGGATCCAGACTTCTTATCTTGGAGTAAAAGACTTCAACCAGAACGTCCCCCTACTTTCCAATTATGCCCTCCTCCTTCTGTTCACTAAATCAGTAAGGCACATTACCTAAGAACACCCTAACGTATAACCACTGGACCCTTTATTCAAGTGTCATTTTTTAACCTGAGAATTTGCTTCAATATTTAGAAAATGTAATGACAATATTCCCATGTTTGTAAGATTGTGATGAAGACTAATTGAGGTGATGTTGGTATAGCACTTAGCACATAGCTTGTTTTTGTTCAGTCCCCAAGTCCTGTCCAACTCTTTGTGACCCCATGGACACACTAGACTCCCCTGTCCTCCACTGTCTCCCAGAATTTGCTCAAATTCATGCCCATTGAGTCTGATGGTGCTATCCAACCATCTCAGATGCCCCCTTCTCCTTTTGTCTTCAATCTTTCCCAGCATCAGGGTTTTTTCCCAATGAGTCAGCCCTTCAACTCAGGTTGCCAAAGTATTGGAACTTCAGCATCAGTCCTTCCAATGAATATTTGGGGTTCATTTCTTAGATTGACTGGCTTGATCTCCTTGCTGTCCAAGGGACTCTCAAGAGTCTTCTCCAGCACCACAGTTTGAAAGCCTTAATTCTTTGCACTCAGCCTTCTTTATGATCCATCTCTCACATCCAGTAGTATACATGATTACTGGAAAAACCAAAGCTTTGACTATATGGACCTTGTTGGCAAAGTGATGTCTCTGCTGTCTAGGTTTGTCATAGCTTTTCTTCCAAGGAGCAAGCCTCTTTTAATTTCATGGCTGCAATTACCATCTGCAGTGATTTTGGAGCCCAGGAAACAGGAAATTTCTTCATCATCAGGCAACGTTGTAGACTATCCAGAAGATATAAGTATACCTTTAGATTAGACAAACATACTGGATGGTAGAACTACTGCTGATCACATTATGATTTCCTTATCTGATGTGGAACCTTCTCTCATAGAATCTGTAGGAACTAAACTCAAGGCAGTAATTGCTGACACTGTTTCTACTGACTTGTCTATATCTGAAAAAGATGCAGCGAAGAACACCAGGGAGGAAACAGGAGATGGACTTATTCTGGAAGTTTTGGAAGTTTACAGAGATACAAGGAAGGAGTCTGAGGCTGAACTGACAAAAATTAACTTACCTGACACTGTGTTTGATCAGACACCTTCTTCTGTAATAGCCTGTTTCTCAATGTTTCCATTGTTTCTCCATCTATTTGCCATGAAGTGATGGGACCAGATGCCATGATCTTAATTTTTGAATGTTGAGGTTTAAGCCTGCCTTTTCGCTCTCTTCTTTCACTTTCATCAAGAGCCTCTTTAGTTCCTCTTCACTTTCTGCCTTTAGTCATCTGCGTATCTGAGGTTATTGATATTTCTCTCAACAAACTTGATTCCAGCTTGTGATTCATCCAGCCCAGCATTTTGCATAATGTACTCTGCATGTAATTTAAATAAACAGGGTGACAGCCTTGACATACTTCTTTCCCAGTTTGGAACCAGTTTGTTTTTCCATGTCAGGTTCTTACTGTTGCTTCTTGACCTGCATACAGATTTCTCAGGAGGTCAGGTGGTCTGGTATTCCCATCTCTTGAAGAATTTTCCACACTTTATTGTGATCCACACAGTCAAAGGCTTTCGAGTAGTCCATGAAGCAGAAGTATATGTTTTTCTGGAATTCTCTTGCTTTTTCTATGATCCAATGGATGTTGGCCATTTGATCATTTGTTCTTCTACCTTTTCTAAACCAGCTTGAATATCTGGCAGTTTTCAGTTCACAAACTGTTGAACTGCCTGGCTTGAAGGACTTTGAGCATGACCTTGCTAGCATGTGAAATGAGTGCAATTTTGTAGTAGTTTGAACATTCTTGTGCATTACCCTTCTTTGGGATTGGAATGAAAACTAAACTTTTCCAGTCTTGTGGCCACTGCTGAGTTTTCTAGATTTGCTGGCATATTGACTGCAGCACTTTCACAGCATCATCTTTTAGGATTTGAAATAGCTCAGCTGGAATTCCATCACCTCCACTAGCTTTGTTCGTTGTAATTGCTTCCTAAGTCCAATTTCACTTTACACTCCAGGATGTCTGGCTCTAGGTGAGTGACCATACTATCATGGTTATCTGGGTCATTAAGACCTTTTTTGTACAGTTCTTCTTTGTATTCCTACCACCTCTTCTTAATCTCTTTTGCTTCTGTTAGGTTCTTGCTGTTTCTGTACTTTATTGTGCTCATCTTTGCATGAAATGTTCCCTTGGTATCTCTAATTTTCTTGAAGAGATCTCTCATATTTCCCAGTCTATTGTTTCCCTCTATTTCTTTGCAGTATTCACTTAGGAAAGCTTTTTTATCTCTCCTTGCTATTCTTTGGAACTCTGCATTCATCAGTTCAGTTCAGTCACTCATTCGTGTTCCACTCTTTGTGACCCCATGCACTGCAGCACACCAGGCTTCCCTGTCCATTACCAACTACCAGAGCCTGCTCAAACTCATGTCTGTTGCTTCAGTGATGCCATCCAACCATCTCATCATCTGCCATCTCCTTATCCTCCCTCCTTCAATCTTTCCCAGGTTCAGGGTCTTTTAAAACGAATCAGTTCTTTGCATCAGGCAGCCAAAGTATTGGAGTTTCTGACTTCAGCATCAGTCCCTTCCAATGAATATTCAGGACTGATTTCCTTTAGGATTGACTGGTTGGATCTCTTGGATCTCTTTAGAGTCCTAGTGACTCTAAAAAGTCTTCTCCACCACCACAGTTCAAAAGCATCAATTCTTTGGCTTTTCAATATGTCTTCTAGGTTGGTCATAGCTTTGCTTCAAGGAGTAAGTGTATTTTAATTTCATGCCTGCAGTCACCACCTGCAGTGATTTTGGAGCTTGTATTCATATGACCACACAATTCCACTACTGGGCATGTATCCTGAGAAAACCATAACTCAAAATGACACATGTACTCCAGTGTTCACTGCGGCACTCTTTACAATAGCCAGGACTTGGAAACAACCTAAATGTCCAATGACAAATGAGTGAATATAGATGATGTGATGCATATATACAATGGAATATTACTCAGCCATGAAAAAGAATGAAATTGGGTGATTTGTAGTGACATAGAAGGATGTGCAGTCTGTCATACAGAGTTAAGTAAGTCAGAAAGAGAGGATGTGCTTTTTATTAGCTCTAAATTTTCCCTCCACATCTTCACTCAATTGCTTACTTATTCATCAAATATTTATTGAAAATGTATATAAGATACTTTATTTCTTGTCAGCTATATCTAGTTAGGAAGTTACACGTACTCTTGTCCCTGTGGAATGTATAATCTGGAAGGATAGACGGAAAACTTAAAAGACATTGTTGTGCTATATAATAAAGATGGTGCTAGGATTAATAAGCCACCGGCTTCCCTGATGGCTCAGACAGCAAAGAATCTGCCTGCAGTGCAAGAGACCTGGGTTCGATCCCTGGGTCAGGAAGATCCCCCAGAGAAGGAAATGGCAATCCACTCCAGTGTTCTTGCCTGGAGAATCCCGTGGACAGAGGAGCCTGGTAGGCTATAGTCCATGGGGTTGCAAAGACTCGGACATAACTGAGTGACCAACAGTTTCACTTTCTTTCAGGATAAATAATTATACGATGGATGAACATATGAAATATAATCTCCTTTTGAAAGGTAGGCTGGTACAGAAAAGGCCATTTGAGTGAGGAGATTGGTTTGGTAAAGTCACACAGAGGAAGACTGTTCCATTATTCTTTGTACAGGGAGAACAAGGCTTGGGATCAAGATACAGCATGGTGCTTGAAGGAAGTAAAAGGATTTCAGTGTGTCTGGGGGCAGTGAAAGTGACATGACAGCAGGAAGAAGAAGCAAAGAAAAGTTGGATCATTAAAGGTCGTGTTTGCCATATTAAATTTCTGAAATATGCAGGATTCTCACTTATTAGCATTCTAATTCCTCACTAGCCTTCTGAATGTTCTCATACCCAAGGCATCAGAGCTGTAAGCCTATCCCGTACGAAAACCCAGCATCTTTCACACCCTCTTATTTCCTCCCAAATGTCTCTGGCAGTTGCCGTGTCTGGGTTCCGTCCAGCTCTCCTGGAAGAAGACAGAAACACACACGTGTCCTCCAGCCCAGGCTCACAACACGCCGTCTTCCTTTCAGAGAGCAGGGCTGCTTGAGACATTTCATTTTACAGTTCGTGGTTTGGGAGGGAAAATGTCACCCCAGAAGTGAGTGGGAAATGATTCACTTCTGGAGAGATGGAAATGTCAAGACAGATGGGTCAGGCCCCAAACTGAATTCCTGGACAATTCACCCAGAGAACCATCAAATCCAGCACCTTGTCCTGCCCAGCCTGTGCTTGGTGGTACAGATTTTCAAGCTGGCAAACGCTTACTGCTGGGATCTTTTTCACCTCCGAGCCCTTTCTCATGCTGCTTCCTCTGCCTGGCCCTTCTCCCGGGCTCTCACTGGAAGCCTCTTTCATATCCTTCACTTAAATGTCACCTCCCCGAAAGCCTTCCCTGAACCCAAGTTTGGCTCAGATGACTCTGCTCTGCGCTTCTGGAACATATTCTATATAACTTGATCAAAATACTCGTCATCCTATTTTACAATTTCTGTTCTATTTGTTTATGTTCTTCTCCTATCAAACCTGGATATTCATGACAGCTGGGTAAATATATAACTTATTTCCTATTTTTCTTTCTCAGCACCTAGAATAGTGCTTGGTAAGTTTTTTGATGAAGGAATATATGCATAAATAAGTCCTACAGTCTCCCCTTGTTAAGCTTGTTCCCCCAGGACTGCTTTCGTTTTTGAAGGCTTCAATGCCTCAAATAATTATATGTCAGGACTAGAGGCATCTTATAATAAGAATGTCAGTGATTTCCAAGTCTGGTTGGGAAGACACTTTCTTTGTGACGAAGAACCAATCTATATCTGTATATAAGGAAGAGCAGAGGATAAAGTGCAGTCCAAATAGGCATAGGCTACACTGTCTTTAAAAATTTTTTTTTTAATTTATCTGGCTGTGTTGGGTCTTCTATGAAGCACACAGAATCTTCATTGCCTTATGGGGGTGGGGGGAGAGCTTTCAATGTGGTGCATGGACTCTCTAGCTGTGGCCTGTGGGCTTAGTTACTAGCTGGCACATGGGATCTTAGTTCCCTGACCAGGGATCTAACCCGCATCCTCTGCATCGCAAGGTGAATACTTCACCACTGGACCACCAGGGAAGTCCCGAGGCTATGCTTTCTTTAGTGGGGGAGAGAGGGGAAAATTAAGGGTAGCTCGATAGGAATTCTATGTTATCTGCCACTTGAAGGATGCCTGCAGCCTGTATGCCATGCCAAAGAGGAACTAAAAGATGAGACATTCTGGTGTAGTCTGACCATCAGACCTTACTTTTTTAATACAGCATCGCCGAATGGACAGCCAAACAGTTTTCTGTTTGGTTACCTTTCCTACTGGGGAGCTCTCTACATGCCAAGGCTTATCACTTGTCACTTATCTCAGGGCTTTTCAGTCTCAGCACTGTTGATATTTTGGGGTTGGATGATTTTGTTTTTAGTACTTCTTGCCTTTACTTCGTGCTTAGAAAATTTATCTCTATACGTGCTTGCTTGCTAAGTTACTTTAGTCATGTCCCACTCTGTGCAACCCTGTGGACTGAAAGCCCGCCAGGCTCCTCTGTCCATGGGATTCTCCAGGCAAGAATACTGGAGTGGGTTGCCATGCTCCCCTCCGGGGGATCTTCCTGACCTGGGGATCTAACTTGTATCTCTTGTATCTCCTGCAAGTGGCAGGCAGAATCTTTACCATTGTGCCACCTGGGAAGCCCCAAACAATAATTAAGGAGGAGAAAATTAAGTTGCAGAATATATATATGAAATGAAGTGAAGTGAAGTCGCTCAGTCATGTCTGACTCTTTGCGACCCCATGGACACCAGGCTCCTCTGTCCATGGGATTTTCTAGGCAAGAGTACTGGAGTGGGTTGCCATTTCCTTCTCCAGGGAACTTCCCAACCCAGGTCTCCCACATTGTAGACAGACGCTTTACCATCTGAGCCACCAGGGAAGTCAATATATATATATTTTATATTTATATATATATACTTTTTATATATATATAGGCATTCCACTTTCATAGGAAGGAGTCTGCAACTTAGCCTCATATCCCCGGATAATATATTTTCCCAAAAATTCAAGTCTGCCTACTTTATATATATATATTCAATTTACTTTACTGGGGGCTTTTCCCCTCTATTTAGAGTTAACTTACAGCTCCAATTAATAAAATTTTGGGCAAAATGTTTAAATCAAACCCCTCTATGGCTCTCTAACTCATGACAAACAAACTTGCACAAACGATTGTTTACAGTCTCCCAGCCTCAGGCATGGGAGCTTAAGATATTCAAATAGCTTAGAGCCTCTCAATTAAAAATCCCCAGATTTCATTTTAGTCAAATAAGAAAATCCTTGATTGTAGAAAAAATAAATGGCCAGTTCTCCTTTAGACCCCAAGGTAATAAATCATTTGTTCAGTTTTTCTTTGCAATTTTTTCTTTGGAAGATGTCAAATTGAAACATTTTTGAAAAGTCTTTGTTGATAAGTACTTGTCAAGAGTCATAAAATTACTAGGCCCTAGAATGTCCTTGAACATTTGCAGGAAAGAAACCTTGGTTTTTGATAAGTTTGTTTGATGTTTTCTTAAAAGCCCCTGTTGGAAAATAGACTCAGGCACTGTACTTTTGGCAGAAATGCCATCCAGCTGGGCCATTAATCATTCTCTTTAAGACCCACTCGAGAAGCAGTCTAGGGTGAGACACCTTCAGAAGCAAACTTCTTGTCTTGAAGATTGGTCTGTCTACTCAGCTTCTTTTCTCCACATTCTCCCTGAGCTCCTCATTGATTGTTCTCTATATCTTGATCATATAAATGGTGAAGGCTGGGTCTGCCAGGTTTGTTCAGTGTAAAGTTCCTCTTTCTCCCTTTGCAAAATGGAAATTAACACTGATGATAGTGTCAAGCAAAATAAAATTGTACAAACCTTAGTCATCAGATTCCATCAATTATCCCCAGATGTTTTTACAATAAGAAAATCCTTGATTGTACATTAAATCCAGTCTCCTTTACCAAGAATCATTTCTCAGTTTTTCTTTGCATTTCATTAACATCTTATTACTCCTCTTGAACGGATAATGCTTTTGGCAGAAATTGCATTGTGGGGACGATGTCTGCTCATCTCCCTACTGGTGATACATCACTGAATGTTTGTTCAGCAGCATCCTTTTGGTCTCTACTCTCTGAGCGGATAATGCTTTGTTGCAGGGGACTGCGCAATACATCACTGAATGTTTAGCAGCATCCTTGGTCTCTACTCTCTGAATGCTAGTGATAGACTGTGATAACCAAAATTGTCTTCAGACATTGCTTTATGTCCTCTGGGGATGGGAAAAATTGCACTTTGTTGAGAATCACTGACTTAGAGCCATCTTATCTATAGAATATGGGCATTATTACAGTGTTACATCTATTGATTTTGATCACTTAGGATCCATTTTTCTTTTAAGTAAAACAAACAAAACAAAGCAAAAAATCAAAAATAAACAAAGAAGTCACTACCCTCATTTTCCTTTTGTAACTACTTTTCACCCATTCTCCCAGAATATTTGGTTTAGGTGGGTCGATTACACCAAAGAAAACTATCTTTGAGGCACTAGAAAGCAGAATTCCAAAATCTGCTGGGGGCTCAGAAAAAAGAAAAATAAGGTGGAGGTCTTTCTTTTTGACCATCTTGTCAACATGAGGAAAAAGTTTGCCTGAAATAGGTCTAGTGCAGAAGAAAACAGTGCTGACAGTTAGATTCCTGGAGACATTGTCTGAGCCTTTGGATAAAGCTTTGCCCAAGGCTCAATCATTCCTGCACATTAAAAAAAAATTTTTTTTAATTTAAATTTTTTTGGGGGTGGCAGACACGTGCCCAAGCTATGTGGGATCTTAGTTCCCTGACCTGGGATTGAACCTGCATTCCTTTCACTGGAAGCATGGAGTCATAACCGCTGGATCACCAGGGAAGTCCCTTATTCCTGCCCATTTTAAGAACTGTCTTTTGGCTGCAGTCCATTTGGATTGGCTTTCCACCACTTGCAACTGGAAAAATACCTGACTTTTTCCAGCTATATTTTTCAACTTCTACTTCTTTCTCAGAGTAAAGAAAATGTGAATCTGGTCTCTTGCCAACTTTGCTGTTTTTTGAAAGTACATTGAAACAGGTGAACTTTCCAGGTCTGAGTTCCCTGACCCCTGGGCTTCCAACCATGTGTCTACATTTCCCAAAATTCCCCCAGAATGGTCTTTGTAAAGCATAGAGATGCTGCCTTTTTCTATTTAATAGCCTTTCACGGAACTTCCCTGGTGATCCAATGGTTAAGACTTTGCCTTCGGGGCTTCCCTGGTGGCTCAGTGGTAAAGAATCCACTGGCCAATGCACGATACATGGGTTTGATCCCTGATCTGGAGCAACTAAGCCTGTTTTCCACAACTGTTGAGCCTGTGCTCTAGAGCCCAGGAGCTGCAACTATGGAAGCCCAAGTGGCCTACAGCCCGTGCTCTGCAACAGGGGGAGCCTCTGCAATGAAAAGCTGATGTATGGCAACTACAGAGTAGCCCCTTCTTGCTGTAACTAGAGAAATGACCTTGCATCATCGAAGACCAAGCACAGCCAAAAATAAATAAATAAAATTATTAAAAAAAAAAAAAAAACCTTTCTCTTCCAATGCAGGGGGTACAGGTTTGATACCTGGTTGGGAGCCAAGATCCTGCAATGCCTCATGGTCAAAATATCAAAGAAAAAAAAACAAAACGAAACATAAAACAGAAGCAATATTGTAACAAATTCAATAAAGACTTTAAAAATGGTCCACATCAAGAAAGCTTTTTTAAAAAATAGCCTTTGAGAGCTCCTGTTATCTGAAAGATATGCACCCCTTCCCCCCACCTTACTCCACAGTGTGGCTCTCAGGACACCTACATTCTGATCCCAGGTGACACTGCGGTTTTTCAGGGTTGGCTGTGCTACATTTTCCTACAAGCTCCCAGAGCATCTCTGAGACCCCAGGGTCCAGCACAGGGCCAGGCACATGGAGGCCAGCAGTGAATGTGGGGACCAGAAGGATTGCAATGTTCTGTTCCCTGGAAGAAGTTGCTTCTCCACGGGCAGGTGATCAGTATCATCCTGTTTGCTGAATGGATCCTCCTCAGTTAGATGCTAAACAGGAGCAGAGCTGGGGATTCCAGTGTCTGTCACCTGCACGGGATCCAGCCTCCACCGGCCAAAAGAGACCCCTAATTGGCCCTGCTCCCCACCCTAGTAAAGACCATCTGATGTCCAGTCTAGGAAACAAAGAGCTAAAACCCTGAGTGGTGTTTTCCAGCTCCTGTCTCTGTTGAATTCCAATAGCGCAGCTATTACCTCTGGGCCCCAAAACATCCTGTGAAAATCTCATTTACAGGACTTACCACTCGACACTGTGCTTATTTGATTATCCTTCTGTCTCGGACATCAAATTTTGCACTCCCCAGTGGCAAAGTACATATCTTATTATTTTCTGTTCAGTGCCTAGTTTGGTGTCTGGAACACAGCTCAATTATGCTCATTTGTGCTGTTTAAAAAAATATCTAAAAGACGAACAGAATGTAATTTGGAAATAATAAAGAATACAGACTCTGGATACAAGCAGACTCAGAGTCAAGTCCTGACTACCTTACTCACTGGCTGTGTCATTATAGATGAGTTTCTTAGCTTCTTAGATTCTGTTTTTCTGTTTTTAAAATGCAATGCGTATCTTGAAGGTCTGTTATGAGAATGAGGATGTGAATACTTGTGTGTGTGTGTGTGTGCGTGTGTGTGTGTGTGTATTCAAAAGGCATGGGGCTTTCCTGGAATTTGTGTTCCAATTGAGGGGTGCAAGTTCAATCCCCAGTCAGGGGGCTCAGATCCCACAAGCCAAAAAACCAAAACATAAAGCAGAAGCAATATTGTAACAAATTCAATAAAGACTTTTAAAACTGTCCACATGAAAACAAAGTAAAAAGCATTTATATGCCTTCCTTAGGAGAAGGCAATGGCAACCCACTCCAGTACTCTTGCCTGGAAAATCCCATGGATGGAGAAGCCTGGTAGGCTGCAGTCCATGGGGTTGCTAGGAGTCAGACATGACTGAGCAAATTCACTTTCAGTTTTCAATTTCATGCATTGGAGCAGGAAATGGCAACCCACTCCAGTGTTCTTGCCTGGAGAATCCCAAGGACAGACGGGGTAGCCTGGTGGGCAGCCGTCTCTGGGGTTGCACAGAGTCGGATACGACGGAAACGACTTAGCAGCGTGCCTTCCTTAGTTCTGGGCACAGAACACACACTATACACACTAAATTTTTTTTCTTAATCACTATGTGCTAGGCATGGTATTGGCTGTTTTCATGTTTCTCATAAAAATATTATCACAAAGTCCCCACTCACAGAGGTAAGTGATCCAATTCCCATTTTATAGAAGAAAATCTTCAGGAAGTCTCAAGTACAGGAAGGTAAAGAGGCCCCCATGTTCACTCACCCAGCAGGTAGAAAATTCAGGGCCTCAATGTGGGATGTTAAGGTAAAGTTGAGGTCTCTCTCCACTCAACAGAATTTTCTAAAGTGGGCACTCACACTTCTGCAGGTGGATGAACTGACTTTATGGAGGTAATTTTTATTGTCATAATTATGCATTTATTTTGTGTCTTAGAAAAAATATATAACCAACCTATCAAACCAGTGGTTCATGAATCTTGGGTTTAGTGTGAGATTGAGGGAGACAGATAACTAAAAATGAAAAAAAAAGTTACTCACTTTAGGACAAATGGAGTAGATTATCATAATTGGGTTTAACAATCAAGGACAAGGCTTTACCATGTATCAGCCCTATGACTTGTGACAAGTGACTTAAACTCTGTGCCTCTAGTTTCTTCATATTAGAAATAGGGATGGGCAGTACTTTTCGTATGGGATTGTAGTGAATATGAAGTGAGTTAATATGTGGTAAGCTTGATGAGCATTCAATAAGTGGCATTCATGTTCTATTAACATTTATATTACATAGTTAATTTAATTAATGTAATACTAATATTACAGAACAGATACTGTATAGTTAGGCTAAATCATACTGGGGATATGCAAGAAACAGCTGAAAATGGAGAACTACTGGGTTATAAGCTTCCAGTACTTTAACTGATAAAAAACAGTAGGAAAAGGGATAACCAAGAAAGTAGCTTAGCCCAGGGCATACAAACAGTGGGTACCCCAATGTGGAAGAAGATATATTACCCCCTTAATAGCCTAAGGAGTGCCCTCTGGCAGAGGAAGTATTGGCTTCATAAAAGAATGCCAATGAAGCATCTCCACAGGGGCCCTGAAAAAAGTAAACAGAAGTGTTAGTCGTGAACCTATGGACTGTAGCCCTCCAGGCTCCTCTGTCCACAGAGTTCTCCAGGCAAGAATATACTGGAGTGGGTCGCCATTTCCTTCTCCAGGGGATCTTCCTGACCCAGGGACTGAACCGGGTATCCTGCATTGCAGACAGATTCTTTACCTCTAAGTCACCAGAGAGTTGACTGCAAAGCTGTCTGTGTGGAACAAACCTGGCCAAGACTTTTTATAGCTTTACTTCTTTGTTTCCCATAGTAGGGCTTTCGCCTCAGACATGGGGCACTATTCTGGCTCTATTCTTGCCAGTTTAGTAAGTTACTCAACTTCTATTTATTTCAAGTCTCTAGATTTTTAAACTGGAATTAATAATTGTACCTCCTTGATTGTGTCTAAAAAGAACTTAGCATCGAACCTAATATATGTCAGTAAGCTCTCAATCCATCTAATTTGTTATGGTTATCGTGGGTTTTACAATCATCGTTGTCATTAGGACAGGGAACATAAACTGTAATGAACAAGGGAGACAAAGATTCTTTCTCAACAGAATAAAAAGATATCCAATCAGTCAACTTTATGACTTACCTATATGTATGTATTTATGTGTGTGTGTGTACACATACACACACACATGTACATAGATGCACTGTTTATGGATACTCAGAGAAGGCAATGGCACCCCACTCCAGTACTCTTGCCTGGAAAATCCCATGGGTGGAGGAGCCTGGTAGGCTGCAGTCCATGGGGTCGCTAAGAGTCGGACATGACTGAGCGACTTCACTTTCACTTTTCACTTTCATGCATTGGAGAAGGAAATGGCAACCCACTCCAGTGTTCTTGCCTGGAGAATCCCAGGGATGGGGGAGCCTGGTAGGCTACTGTCTCTGGGGTCGCACAGAGTCGGACACAAAATATATTTTATATAATATGTTAAAAGGCAATAGAAATTAATATTTTGCTTTAAGAAAGTAAAGTTAAAAGTATATATATATATATATATATATATATATATATATATATATACACATATAGTTGTGTTCAGTTGCTCAGTCCTGTCAGGCTCTTTGCAACCCCATGTACTACAGCATGGCAGACTTCCCTGTCCTTCACTATCTCCCAGAGATGTCCATTGAGTCAGTGATGCCATCCAACTATTTTATCCTTTGTTGTTCCCTTCTCTTCCTGCCCTCAATCTTTCCTAGCATCAGGGTCTTTTCCAATGATCAGCTCTTCACATCAGGTGGCCAAAATATTGGAGCTTCAGCTTCAGCATGAGTCCTTCCAGTGAATCTTCAGGATTGATTTTCTTTAGGATGGACTGGTTGGATCTCCTTGCAGTCCAAGGGACTCCCAAGAGTCTTATCCAGCACCACAGCTCAAAAGCATCAATTCTTAAGCACTCAGCCTTCTTTATGATCTAACAAACACATATATATGTACATACCTACATGCTGCTGCTGCTGCTGCTGCTAAGTTGCTTCAGTCGTGTCTGACTCTGTGAGACTCCATAGACTGCAGCCCACCAGGCTCCCCCATCCCTGGGATTCTCCAGGCAAGAATACTGGAGTGGGTTGCCATTTTCTTCTCCAATATATGTCCTCAAAAAAAAATTCTCTAAATGTAATACAGAAAAAGAAAATATCTTTATGTACAAAGATTTTTCTCTAGACTGTTATCTGTAATAGCCTTTCTTCTTCTGCTCCCTCCCCCTTTCCCTCCTCTCTCCTCCCTTCCCTTCCCTCTCCCCTCCCCTCCTCTCTTCTCTCTTCTTTTTTTATTCATGAAATCCCTTAGACCCAGCTGATGTACTCCACACTCTGAACCACTGTGTGGAAAAGCCTTGAAAGAGAACATTGTATAAATCAGCTGATTTTGCCTTGGGGTGTACATGCCTTCCCTGTGTGTTAAGTAGGGAGAGATTTTATCTATGTTTTGAGGATTCCTGATGAGGATGTGACATCTGTGTCTGGGAATGCCATGTCTTGGGGAACTTATTTAGAAGTGAATTCTGAATTCAAGAACTAGTACGAGACAGGGGATCTATGTCTTGTTCCTCAGTCTAACACCAAATGTTTATATGACTTTGGTCATTATCCCCATATGGAAAATGAACCTTCAGTGCCAGGGTCCTGAGGCACATATTGTGAGTTAAGGTAAAGAAATCATTAAGTGGATTAGAAAGTCAGAGAAGGATGGAATGGAGATCAGTAAGCTGAAAGGAAAAGGGAAATGATTTGGATGAACTACAAGAATGACTTATTAGTAAGGAGAAGGCTGAGTTGCTATAGTGGAGAAACTCCAAGCTCAAGTGTCTTAACAAAATGGAGTTTCATTTCTCTCTCATAGAACAGTCCAGGGTACATGTGGCGGAAAGATTGAGCAGGTTGATGTGACATCCTCAACATGAAGCTTCCTTTTGTGGTTCAGATCAGCTTCTCCATTTTGCCCTCTCCCCATCTAAAAAGGAGGAGATCAGGGGAGCCAATTAGTCCAGCAGTGGCTAACTTACTGGCACATGAATACACATAGCTGCAAGGGAGTCTGGAAAATATGTCCAGCAGAAATGGCGTTGTAGAACAGATTGGATAGTGGGAAACAACCAACAATCTGTTTCAAACAAAGAAATGATGCAACACCTACAGCTGAAAGTTTCTGAGGCTTGTGCTCCAGTCTATTTCAAATGGCCAGGAATCAATCACTTGGACAACACTTAGAGCTGCTGATGATAGAAATGATGATTATCATCATTTATGTGATGATGATAGAAAGTGATATTTAAGCATTTCATCTCCTGATGTTGTAACGAAAGATACTACTCAGGAAACCTGAGATTCAGTCCCATTTCTAGAATTTATGGCCCCCAAATTTGGACACAAGGGTAGTGAATATCTTGTTATTTTGTTGATCTGAGTTTTACCTTCCTTCCTCCAGTAGCCTCAGTTTTTTCTTTGATAATGTTTCCTGCTTTGTTTGTAGAACATGTTCCACAAATCTTCGGACCCAGGGTTGGGAATGTGGTTTAGGCCTGACTCATTAGAGCATTTCACCAACACAGTGATTGATTTAGGGATGGGCATATGGCATCAGACTGGCAGGGCCATGAGACCTAATGCAAATAGTCTCAATGGAATTGTGAAAGAGATGCTCTTGTTCTGCTGGGTTACTAAAAAGATAAAACTCAAACTCTGAGACATTAGTGATGGTCTGTGCCACTGTAGGAAAAGAATAGAGCTGAGAATGAAGCAGAGCTGAGAGATGAAGAGAGATCACAAATGACTTTATTGAAAGCCCCTGGATCCAGCCATGCCTGAAACTGTTAATCCTGAAATTAGTTTTATGAAGAATAAATCTCAGTGTTGACTTTTGCCAGTATGAATGAAGAACTTGGAAAGAAAATAATCCTAATATATCACATTCCAAGTCCTTTGCTTTCTCTCCCATATCCTGGCTCCCAGACCTGGCTTCCTAGAATATCTAGAGAGCTTCTTCATAAAAAACACAGATTTTCTTAACACTTTTAATTCCACCAGTGTAAGAGCCCTAACAATCTATTTTTTAAAAGATTCCCAGGACTTTTTAACATGCAGTTAAATTAGAGACCATAGTTGTTATTATTATTATTAATATAACATAGTAATTAGTGTTATTCCATGCTGTTTACCCACTTGATTATTGTTGTGTGACTTTGGAAAATCACTGAACTCACTAGGGTCCTTTATATATTTATTTTAAAACATTTTTAATTGAGGTATAATTGATTTAAAATGTTATGTTAATTTCTGCTGTACAGGAAAGTGATTCATTTATAGATACATAAACATTATTTAAATGTATATATATATATATTTTTTTTTTTATCTTACTGCAGAAAGATTCTTTTTAAGTGACTTTCTTACCCTAAAATTTGCCATGATGACAGTAACCGGAATTGTCAGGGCCTCTTCTCTGTTCCATATTTGTGCACGTGTGTGCATTCACCCCACACACACATATACATACACACACATAAATACATACACACACATGCACACATACATACACACATAGACAGACACACACACACACACACACTCCAAGAAATGCACCTCTGAGGCCTTGGCCCACTTTCCATAACAGACTCATGCTTCTCTAGCAAGCACTGACAGGCGTGAGCTGAGAAAGATACAGGCCCTGTTTGAAGCACAGTGATAAGAGAAACTGGGAGACAGGCTGGGGAGAAGAAACAGAAATATTGATCTCAGGAGCTGACAGGTTTTTACTGAAGGATCCAATGGTAGGAGAGGGTGAACCCAGATAGAAAAGTTTATACTTTACCTCTGCAAAATTCTACTGCAGCAGAATCTTGATTAAAAACATTTTCCTGTGTTCACCAGATCCCAGAATTCTAGCCTCCCCATCCCATTTCTGAAGGTGGCAACCCTTGGCATTTGAGGGCCCAGGGATGCCTTGAGATGCAGTGTTCTGTCTCTGCCCTTTGTTGCCTGGGCTCCCAGTCCCCACTCTGAGTTTGGGGAATGATTGCCCCCTTGCAAGACCCAGGTCAAGCAGACCTTGTCTGGGAAAAGTGGTGTTCCAGGCAGCTCCTCCCTCCTCTGGGCTTCAAAGACATGGTCAAGGTCTAGTGACTCCTGCACTCCTGTGCTATCATGATTTGTCCACATCTTCCCCACCAAGAGAGGGCAATCACTGCGTGCTTGGGACGAAGTCAGTGCTCAGTAATTTCTGACTGAATGAATTAACAGAAGAACTGAGTATAGGTCAAGTAAACAGGAGAGAATCTTTATCATTGCCATGGGATTGTAGACTGAAGATTGTTGTTCAGTCACTCAGTTATGTCTGACTCTTTGCGACCCCATGAACTGTAGCCCGTCAGGTGCCTCTGTCCATGAGATTTCCCAGGCAAGAATACTGGAGTGGGTTGCTCTTTCTTTCTCCAGGGATCCCAACCCAGGGATCAAACTCATGTCTCTTGCTTGGCAGGCGGATTCTTTACCACTGAGCCACCTTGGGAGCCCCTAGACTGAATATATGTTGGTGGAAATCTGTTTAACCTGCATCATGCAAGCATCACCTTCTCAATGCATAATTTAATTTTTTGCATGGCCATTATTTTGAACAGCCACTAGGACAATGATTCTCAATCTTACGTCTGCCCAAGAGTTATCTGGAGGATGGCTAAACACAGATTCCTGTAACCTACCTTTTCCACACAGAGATGCTAATTTGGTAGATCTAAAAGGGTATGAAATCTGTATTTCTAACAAGCTCCCAGGTGATGCTGATGCTGCTGGTCTGGGAATGGCACTTTGAGAACTACTGTACTGGAATAAATTACTCTAGTTCAGGCTCTTTGAAATGGGTAGACTTTTTGCCCCTGTACCAAATGTCTCTATAGCACTGCACCATTTGAGTCCCCCTGCTGGCTTTTCCATCGTCTTGTTGCATTCTTACTCTGTGACACTAGATCGTGGATTCTTTCCATCATGTTGTGATTCTTCCTTGTAGTGCGACCTTGCATTATGCATGAAAGCTGGGACCCTTGCCTGCAGTAGATGGGTAAAACTTACTGAGAGCAGAGGCTAGGACTGTCAATGCTGGAGTCAGGGAAACAAGATCAATAACAGGATAATTAAGAAAAGGATGTGGGTTAAGTGGGGTTTCCTATGCTATACAGTAAGTTCTCAGTAGTTGTCTCTTTTATATGTATTATCAATAGTGTATTTGTGTCAATCTCAATCTCCTAGTTCCTCCCGCCACCACCTCTTTCCCCTTGGGTATCCATATATTTGTTCTCTACATCTGTATCTCTATTTCTGCTTCGTGAATATGGTCATCTATACCATTTTTCTAGACTTAATACATTGTGTCAACCTGAATGGGAAGAAACTCCAAATGGGAGGGGATATATGAGGAGTGGCAGAGGATGAGATGGTTAGATGGCATCACCAACTCAATGGACACAAATTTGAGCAAACTCTGGGAGATGGTGAAGGGCAGGGAAGCCTGGCATGCTGCAGCCCAAGGGGATGCGAAGAGTTGGACATGAGTTAGTGACTGACCAACAGCAACAAGGCTGATTCATTTTGCTGTACAGTAGAAAGTAACACAATATTGTAAATCAACTCTACTTCAATAAAAATTAATTAAAAAAAAAAAAAAAAAAACCTGTGGGAAGAAAGCTGAGAACTCAAAATTTTATGTGGGTTGTGTCATGAAAGAAAAAACCTTTGGGGTGTTCCTTCACCCAATGTTTCTTGCCCATGACTGCCTAGTAAGATCCCCAGGGGAGCTTTGATTACAAGCTGATACCCTGGCCCCACTTGAGACGAATGGCATCAGCTTCACTGGGGCCAGGAGCTCAAATATTATTATATTTTAAAGTTCCCTGGTGATTCCAGTAGGAAGCCAGCACTGACAATCTCTGCTGAGATTCCTCTATTTCCCAGGCCCCCATCACCCCCCAAACTTTAATCCTTGCCTTTGGACTTTGTTTAGCCACACATCTTAGCTGTAACTCTTTCACTCTGCCTTTCTTCTCACTGTGGATCCCACCTGCCTGACAGCCCCCAGTCTCCTTGCTTGGGTTGTCTTACTTCACATGCGGATTCTGGGTAGATTCCAGACACATGGAAGGAGCCTCCTGCCAAAACCAGCCACGCCAGCCTCTCCTTTTTTCACACTCTATCCCTTTACCCTACTTTCTGTCCAAAATAAGACTTGTGCATACATGGATGCTAAGTCGCTTTAGTTGTGTCTGAATTTTTGTGACCCTATAGACTATAGTCCACCAGGCTCTTCTGTCCATGGGATTCTCCAGGCAAGAATACTGGAGGGGGTTGCCATTTTCTTCTCCAGGGGGTCTTCCCGCCCCTGGGATCGAACCTGGATATCCTGCTTGGCAAGTGGATTCTTTACTGCCTGAGTCACCAGGAAAGCCCAAATAACACTTATTGCACTCAGAGTATCTTATGCATCTATGTGTTTTCTCGTGAGACACGGATTTCTCTTCACTAGAGTATATCACAAGGGCAGGTCTTTTCTTTCCTCCATCCACTCTCAGTACCTGGGATGCCAGCACAGTGCCGGGCATGAAGGAGGTACAGAGTACCTCTGTGTTGAAAGGATTTATTTATTAATCCCAATTGTTATTTCCTTCACAGAAGTCTTACGGGAAACCGAAACCTCAGTTTTTCCAGAGAAAATAAAAAAGGGAAGACCCTACTAAAATCTCATCTCTTTCTTCTTCATATTGCCATGAAAAGGGACATAACACAGGCTTCTCTACATTGGATGTTACAAAGGGTAACCTTACTTTTACCCCCTGAAGTCTGGCCTCCAGAATGTTTTGTTTTGCAAGTGCTTCCTTCTCTCCCACAGAGCAAGTTTGGACGTGAATAGCAAGTTTTGAAAGGCTTCTTTTACTTAAGATCCACTCGACTAGCATGAAGAAACTAAAAGAATAAGACGGAGGTCTATAAGAACATGTATGTGTGTGTACACAAGTACATGCTTACGTATGTCTGTGCTAGATGTATTAAAAAGATTATGTATAAGAAAGAATGGTTTGGATAAATGAAAGAATTAATTAAGTTCTGGTTCATTGTAAGAAATCAAATTATTACTGAATGCCAGCTGCCCAAAGATGCATGGGAGAGTTGAGCAGAAATGAATCCTATTGGCCAGACCGTAAGAAACCCTTAAGTTAACCCAGAGTCATAAACTAACTATGCTATTGTTTTGAGACACTGAGTTCTTGCAATGGCTTGTTACACAGTGAAAGCTAACTGATACATTATCTCAGACCTGGAATCCTTCATATGATGAATAATAGACCATGAGTATCAGTCGATTTGTGTTGGTTTTCTCTTCCCGCAAACACTATATCAAAGATTTAGTGGCTGAAAGCAACACACATTTCTCATCGTATAGCTCTGTGAGCTGGGCATGACTTAGCTGCATCCCCTGCTCATAAAGATGCTTATAATGCTGCAGTCAGGGTATCAGCTGGGGCTTCAGTCAGCAAAGAACTGCCTTCGTTGGGTTACTGTGATTCCTTATGATTATGAGACTGGTTAGAAGCCAGTTAATTACCAGGGTTGCCTTCAGTTCCTAGAGGCCACTTTCAGTTCCTGGCATGAGAATCTCTCAACATTGGTGATTCACCACATAATAATTTTCTATTCAAAGCCAACAGGATATGAGAAAGAGAGAGAGAGAGAGACCTCCAGCAAGATGAACACTAAAATCTTAGTATATAATCACGTACACACCATCACATACATTTCAGCACCCCTGCCATATTCTAATGGTTTGAAGCAAGTCACAGTCTCACCTGCACTCAAGGGGAAGAGATTATACAAAGATGTGAACATCAGGAGGGAAGAATCATTGAGAACTATTCCTTATCATGTTAATCTCAGCATACCTTCCTGCAAGGGACTTCTGCTTCATTTACTCTTCACTGGACAAATGTTTATTGAGTGTTTTCTACATGGCAGGCACTTGGAATACAGCAGTAAAGCAAGCTCTAGGGAGGGGGTCATGCTGACAATGAGCAGCCATGGATGTCACCTTGAGGACTTCGGCTTTTATTCTGAGAAGGAGGAGGCATCATTGGAGCTTGGATCGCAGCAACAAGAGGCTGTTACTGAACTCAGGTTTGGCTGCTCGCCACTCAAAAGCCAGTAACTCAAGAGGCAAGTGTCAGTAGAAAGGAAAGGCGCTTTAATCAGAAAAGCCGGCCATCTGGGGAGGAGGTGGACTCATGCCTAGAGACCAACTTCCATGACTCTGCTCAGCCAGGACCAACTTCCAGGATTCTTTTCTTTAAAAAGAAAAAAAGGGATCAAGAAGCTCAGTGAGTCATTGAGGCAGGAGGCTGGGATCTGCATCAGTCTTCAGTGCTTGCAGATTGGCTGACTCTCAATCTCTCTCTTCTGATCTTATCTTGCCTGTGTGATCTGCCTGCAGGATTCCTTAGGGGGCTGATGGGGTAGAGAGGTAGTCATTCTTTAATTACTTAATCCTTCATTCTTCTTTTTATCTAGGAAAAGAATCCACAGGTTAGATAGACAAGGCATGGTATGCATTCAGAAGAGCATAGTCAGGAGTTAGGTTAAACAGATGGTGCTAGTGGTAAAGAACCCACTTCCCAATGCAAGGGACTTAAGAGAAGCGGGTTTGATCCCAGGGTGGGGAAGATCTCCTGGAGGAGGGCGTAGCAACCCATTCCAGTATTCTTGCCTGGAGAATTTCCTGGACAGATGAGCCTGGCAGGCAACAGTGCAGGGGTCGCAAAGAGTCAGTTGGACAGGACTGAAGTGACTTAGCACGCAAGCATGAATGCTTAGTGATCTCATTCCTGTAATTAAGTTATTTTAAGGTTAGAGGTCCATCCTAAAGGAGAGCAGTCCCGAGTGTTCATTGGAAGGACTGATGTTGAAGCTGAAATTCCAATACTTTAGCCACCTGATGCAAAGAGCTGACTCATCGGAGGGGACCCTGATGCTGGGAAAGGTTGAACGTGGGAGGAGAAGGGGACAATAGAGGATGAGATGGTTAGATGGCATCACCGACTCAATGGACATGAGTTTGGGTAAACTCTGGGAGTTGGTGATGGACAGGGAGGCCTGGTGTGCTGTGGTCCATGGGGTCACACAGAGTCAGATACGACTGAGTGACTGAACTGAATTGAACTGAAGGTTAGAGGGGATTAGAAATGGGCAAACAGGAAGAGCTGCATTCATGGTGCTAAAAGTGCACAGTCCTTTTTGGCTGAGATGGCTCTTCTTTGCTGTGCACAGGTGTTCCCTAGTTGTGGTGAACAGGGGCTACTCTTTGTGGTGCACAGACTTCTCAACACGGTGGCTTCTCTTGTTGTAGAGCATGGGTTCTAGAACATGCAGGCTTCAGGAGCAGTGGCTCATGGGCTCTGAAACATGAACTTAGTTGCCCTGAGGTATGGGGGATCTTCCCTGACCAGGGATTGAACCTGTGTCCCCTGCATTGATAGGCAGATTCTTAGCCACTCAACCACCAGGGAAGACCCTGCTCACAGTCTTTGATGTCAAGAGGATCTGGAATGGAACTGTATGGTCCCTGCCTGAATAAGCTTTATTTTCTGGTCTGCAAAATTGGGGTAACAATGCTGAAATGCCAGGCTCGTTTGGGAAACAAACAAAAAATTAAATTAAAAGTCTTGTTGGAAAGAAACTGCTGAAAGGTGAAAGTGTTAGTCTACTCAGTCATGTCTGACTCTTTGCAATCCCATGGACAGTAGCTCTTCTGTCTGTGGGATTCTCCAGGCAAGAATACTGCAGTGGATAGCCATTCCCTTCTCCAGGGAATCTTCCTGACCCAGGAAACAAACCCAGGTCTCCTGCATTGCAGGGAGATGCTTTACCATCTGAGCCACTGAATAATTTGGCCTTGTTCTGACTGTCTGTCTCTATTCCTTCCATTTGACTGTGATGATGAGAGCTTGAACTAATATAAGGAAAACCACAAACGTGTTGGCAGTTTTTCCAGGTGGGGATGACCACTTCTCACCCCTACCACTTCTGCCCCAAGGGCACAGAATGCAAATCCAGCCTCAGCTTAATGGAGCTGCCACTCAGAGTAGTAGATTGCAACGTGTCAAAGAGGTCAAGTGGGGACACGAAAAATTACATAAAATAGAAGGAAGTCCGTGCTTGTCATCTGCTTTGGCCAGTACCACCAGCACTAGTGGAAATGTCCCAGCCGATCCCTGTGTTCCAGACCAAAATGCTGAGTAAGCAATATCTCTGTGCAGGCGGGAAAGACACTGAATTTACAATGAATTACTTGAGACCATACTTTTCTATGGCTCAGATTGTTACTGAGTCCAAGCTTACTCTGCTCGCTGCACCACAGCCCAGTGAATCTGAGAGACAAGGTATTGAGGCAAGGAAGTGACTTTAATCAGGGAGCCAGTAGACTGAGAAGATGGCAGGCTAGTGCTTCAAAATAACCATCATATTGGGGTCTGGATGTCAGCTTCTTATATTTATAGATCAGAGAGAAAGAAGTAATGAGGACTAAAGTCAAAAGGCAGAATAGAGAGGGAGATGCAGTGGGGAAGTAAAGTGAACGGGTCTTCAGGCTTGCAAACATCTCCAAGGGAATGGCCCGCCTTCACAAGAGGTGTGTTAATCTCTTCTTTTCACAGGTGAGCAGGGACAAACTATCTCTCCACCAGCTGAATGAAGGCACTTTAGTTTACAGTCAAGCAGGGGCAGGGTCCTCCAGGCAAGCCACTAAGGATGATTATAATAATAAAAGCAGTGAAAAGCAAGTCAAAGAAACAGTTTCCAACATGGAGTCAGAATTGGCTTTCTCCCTGCAACAAGATGATAAAGAATGCACCTGCAATGTGGGAGACCTGGGTTCGATCCCTGGGTTTGGAAGATCCCCTGAAGATGGCAATGGCTACTCACTCCAGTATTCCTGCCTGGAGAATTCCATGGACAGAGGAGACTGGCAGGCTACAGTCCACGAGCTCAAAGAGTCTGACATGACTGAGCGACTAACACTTTCACTTTTATGCTTTTCTACGTGCACCTGGTCCTTGACTGGTTATTTGACTTTTAAAAAGGCATAGGATACACGGGAAAAAAATTAAACCCTATTATCAACAAGAAGCATTTATGGAGCATCTTCTTGGGTCTGCTACTGTTCTAGCAATCTTCAGATCAGATCACTCACTCAGTCGTGTCCGACTCTTTGCAACCTCATGAATCGCAGCACACCAGGCCTCCCTGTCCATCACCAACTCCCGGAGTTCACTCAGACTCACATCCATCGAGTCAATGATGCCATCCAGCCATCTCATCCTCTGGCGTCCCCTTCTCCTCTTGCCCCCAATCCCTCCCAGCATCAGAGTCTTTTCCAATGAGTCAACTCTTCACATGAGGTGGCCAAAGTACTGGAGTTTCAGCTTCAGCATCATTCCTTCCAAAGAAATCCCAGGGCTGATCTCCTTCAGAATGGACTGGTTGGATCTCCTTGCAGTCCAAGGGACTCTCAAGAGTCTTCTCCAACACCACAGTTCAAAAGCATCAATTCTTCGGTGCTCAGCCTTCTTCACAGTCCAACTCTCACATCCATACATGACCACAGGAAAAACCATAGCCTTGACTAGACGAACCTTTGTTGGCAAAGTAATGTCTCTGCTTTTGAATATGCTATCTAGGTTGGTCATAACTTTCCTTCCAAGGAGTAAGTGTCTTTTAATTTCATGGCTGCAATCACCATCTGCAGTGATTTTGGAGCCCAGAAAAATTAAGTCTGACACCGTTTCTACTGTTTCCCCATCTATTTCCCATGACGTGATGGGACCGGATGCCATGATCTTCGTTTTCTGAATGTTGAGCTTCAAGCCAACCTTCTCACTCTCCCCTTTCACCCTCATCAAGAGGCTTTTCAGTTATTCTTCACTTTCTGCCATAAGAGTGGTGTCATCTGCATATATGAAGTTATTGATATTTCTCCCGGCAATCTTGATTCCAGCTTGTGCTTCTTCCAGTCCAGCATTTCTCATGATGTACTCTGTATATAAGTTAAATAAACAGGGTGACAATATACAGCCTTGACGTACTCCTTTTCCTATTTGGAACCAGTCTGTTGTTCCATGTCCAGTTCTAACTGTTGCTTCCTGACCTGCATACAGATTTCTCAAGAGGCAGATCAGGTGGTCTGGTATTCCCATCTCTTTCAGAATTTTCCACAGTTTATTGTGATCCACACAGTCAAAGGCTTTGGCATAGTCAATAAAGCAGAAATAGATGTTTTTCTGGAACTCTCTTGCTTTTTCCATGATCCAGTGGATGTTTCCAATTTGATCTCTGGTTCCTCTACCTTTTCTAAAACCAGCTTGAACATCTAGAAGTTCACAGTTCACATATTGCTGAAGCCTGGCTTGGAGAATTTTGAGCATTACTTTACTAGCGTGTGAGATCAGTGCAATTGTGCGGTAGTTTGAGCATTCTTTGGCATTGCCTTTCTTTGGGATTGGAATGAAAACCGACCTTTTCCAGTCTTGTGGCCACTGCTGAGTTTTCCAAATTTGCTGGCATATTGATGCAGCACTTTCACAGCATCATCTTTCAGGATTTGGAATAGCTCAACTGGAATTCTATCACCTCCACTAGCTTTGTTCGTAGTGATGCTTTCTAAGGCCCACTTGACTTCACTTTCCAGGATGTCTGGCTCTAGGTCAGTGATGACACCATCATGATTATCTGGGTTGTGAAGCTCTATTTTGTACAGTTCTTCTGTGTATTCTTGCCATCTCTTCTTAATATCTTCTGCTTCTGTTAGGTCCATACCGTTTCTGTCCTTTATCAAGCCCATCTTTGCATGAAGTGTTCCTTTGGTATCTCTGATTTTCTTGAAGAGATCTCTAGTCTTTCCCATTCTGTTGTTTTCCTCTATTTCTTTGCATTGATCACTGAAGAAGGCTTTCTTTTCTCTTCTTGCTATTCTTTGGAACTCTGCA
Organism: Bos mutus; assembly: GCF_027580195.1. Taxonomy (NCBI): domain Eukaryota; kingdom Metazoa; phylum Chordata; class Mammalia; order Artiodactyla; family Bovidae; genus Bos; species Bos mutus. Next base: position 18,145,128 of record NC_091641.1, on the reverse strand, counting down.
TTCAGATGTTTATATCTTTCCTTTTCTCCTTTGCTTTTTGCTTCTCTTCTCTTCACAGCTATTTGTAAGGCCTCCCCAGACAGCCATTTGGCTTTTTTGCATTTCTTTTCCATGGAGATGGTCTTGATCCCTGTCTCCTGTACAATGTCATGAATCTCATTCCATAGTTTATCAGGCACTCCATCTATCAGATCTAGGCCCTTAAATGTATTTCTCACTTCCACTGTATAATCATAAGGGATTTGATTTAGGTCATACCTGAATGGTCTAGTGGTTTTCCCTACTTTCTTCAATTTAAATCTGAATTTGGCAATAAGGAGTTCATGACTCCCGGTCTTGTTTTTGTTGACTGTATAGAGCTTCTCCATCTTTGGCTACAAAGAATATAATCAATCTGATTTCGGTGTTGACCATCTGGTGATGTCCATGTATAGAGTCTTCTCTTGTGTTATTGGACGAGGGTGTTTGTTATGACCAGTGCATTTTCTTGGCAAAACTCTGTTAGTCTTTGCCCTGCTTCATTCTGTATTTCAAGGCCAAATTTGCCTGTTACTCCAGGTGTTTCTTGACTTCCTACTTTTGCATTCCAGTCCCCTATAATGAAAAGGACATCTTTTTGGGGTATTAATTCTAAAAGGTCGTGTAGGTCTTCATAGAACCGTTCAACTTCAGCTTCTTCAGTGTTATTGGTTGGGGCATAGACTTGGATTACTGTGATATTGAATGGTTTGCCTTGGAAACGAACAGAGATCATTCTGTCGTTTTTGAGATTGCATCCAAGTACTGCATTTTGGACTCTCGTTGACCATGATGGCTACTCCATTTCTTCTGAGGGATTCCTGCCCGCAGTAGTAGATATAATGGTCATCTGAGTTAAATTCACCCATTCCAGTCCATTTGAGTTCGCTGATTCCTAGAATGTTGACATTCACTCTTTCCATCTCCTGTTTGACCACTTCCAATTTGCCTTGATTCATGGACCTGACATTCCAGTTTCCTATGCAATATTGCTCTTTACAGAATCGGACCTTGCTTCTATCACCAGTCACGTCCACAGCTGGGTATTCTTTTTCCTTTGGCTCCATCCCTTCATTCTTTCTGGAGTTATTTCTCCACTGATCTCCAGTAGCATATTGGGCACCTACTGACCTGGGGAGTTTCTCTTTCAGTATCCTATCATTTTGCCTTTTCATACTGTTCATGGGGTTCTCAAGGCAAGAATACTGAAGTGGTTTGCCATTCCCTTCTCCAGTGGACCACATTCTGTCAGATCTCTCCACCATGACCCACCTGTCTTGGGTGGCCCCACGGGCATGGCTTAGTTTCATTGAGTTAGACAAGGCTGTGGTCCTAGTGTGATTAGATTGACTAGTTTTCTGTGAGTATGGTTTCAATGTGTTTGCCTTCTGATGCCCTCTTGCAACACCTACCGTCTTACTTGGGTTTCTCTTACCTTAGGCATGGGGTATCTCTTCACGGCTGCTCCAGCAAAGTGCAGCCATTGCTCCTTATCTTGGACGAGGGGTAGCTTCTCACCACCACCCTTCCTGACCTTCAACGTGGGATAGCTCCTCTAGGCCCTCCTGCGCCCAGGCAGCCACCGCTCCTTGGACATGGGAACCTTATGGGAAAATAAAGATATGAAAAGAACTGGTCTAATCACTACCATCATTGAGATTGCAAGAGAAAGGATAAAGGCTGCCACATCAATTGCTTGAGGGCAATTCTTACAAAGCAGACATCTAGTAAATAAAACTCCAAGATTCCTGAGCTGTTGACAGAGCCCAAATTCGATTGAGTATCAGGTAGGAAAGGCAATGGCACCCCACTCCAGTACTCTTGCCTGGAGAATCCCATGGATTGAGGAGCCTGGTAGGCTGCAGTCCATGGGGTCGCTAAGAGTCGGACACGACTGAGCAACTTCACTTTCACTTTTCACTTTCATGCATTGGAGAAGGAAATGGCAACCTACTCACGTATTCTTGCCTGGAGAATCCCAGGGACAGGTGAGCCTGGTGGGCTGCCGTCTATGGGGTTGCACAGAGTCGGACATGACTGAAGTGACTTAGCAGCAGTAGCAGCAGGAAGGAGTTAATTGGAAAATATTTTAGCTGTCATCTATAGGCTGCCAGTGACTGTCAGATCCATAGTTTCATTTCCTTTAATGATGTTGATTAGATTCACTATAGTCACAAAGAAAAGAAACTTATAGAGAGAGGGCGTTAAGTCTAAGGATACAAGGAAAGCATAAGCAACAGTACACCCTGGTTTTGCTATTCTGTGATTACAAATGAGAGCACATTAGCATCAGTGTCTGCAGAGAACAAGCTTGTGGTTGCCAGGGGGCAGGGAGGGAGGGAGGGTTGGACTAAGAGTCTGGGATTAGTAGATGCAAACCATTATGTATAGAAATGATAAACAAGGTCCTATTGTATTGGAGAAGGAAATGGCAACCTACTCCAGTGTTCTTGCCTGGAGAATCCCAGGGACAGGGGAGCCTGGTGGGCTGCCGTCTATGGGGTCGCACAGAGTTGGACACGACTGAAGCGACTTAGCAGCAGCATTGTATAACACAAGGAACCATATTCAAAATCTTGGGATAAACAATAATGGTAGAGAATATGAAAGACAATATATATATGGAAATGGCAACCCACTCTAGTATTCTTGCCTGGGAAATCTCATGGACAGAGGAGCCTGGTGGGCTACAGTCCATGGGGTCACAGAGTCAGACACGGACTTAGCAACTAAACAACAACATATATTTATAAAACTGAATCACTTTTGCTGTATGGCAGAAACGAACACAACATTGAATGTCAACTCAGTTCAGTTCAGTTCATTTCAGTCGCTGTCTGACTCTTTGCAACCCCATGAAACGCAGCACACCAGGCCTCCCTGTCCATCACCAACTCCTAGAGTTTACCAAACCCATGTCCATTGAGTCGGTGATGTCATCCAACTATCTTATCCTCTGTCGTCCCCTTCTCCTCCTGCCCTAAATCTTTCCCAGCCTCAGGGTCTTTTCAAATGAGTCAGTTCTTAGCACCAGGTGGCCAAAGTATTGGAGTTTCAGCTTCAACAGCAGTCCTTCCAATGAACACCCAGGACTGATCTCCTTTAGGATGGACTGGTTGGATCTCCTTGCAGTCCAAGGGACTCTCAAGTGTCTTTTCTGACACCACAGTTCAAAAGCATCAATTCTTCGGTGCTCAGTTTTCTTTATAGTCCAAATCTCACATCCATACATAACTACTGGAAAAATTATAGGCTTGACTAGATGGACCTTTGTTGACAAAGTAATGTCTCTGCTTTTTAATATGCTGTCTAGGTTGGTCATAACTTTCCTTCCAAGGAGTAAGTGTCTTTTAATTTCATAGCTGCAATCACCATCTGCAGTGATTTTGGAGCCCCAAAAAATAAACTCAGCCACTGTTTCCCCATCTATTTCCCATGAAGTAATGGGACAGGATGCCATGATCTTAGTTTTCTGAATGTTGAGCTTTAAGCCAACTTTTTCACTCTCCTCTTCCACTTTCATCAAGAGGCTCTTTAGTTCTTCTTCACTTTCTGCCTTAAGGATGGTCTCATCTGCATATCTGAGGTTATTGATATTTCTCCTGGCAATCTTGATTCCAGCTTGTGCTTCTTCCAGCCCAGCGTTACTCATGATGTACTCTGCATATACAGCCTTGACGTACCCCTTTTCCTATTTGGAACCAGTCTGTTGTTCCATGTCCAGTTCAACTGTTGTTTCCTGACCTGCATATAGGTTTCTCAAGAGGCAGGTCAGGTGGTCTGGTATTCCCATCTCTTTCAGAATTTTCCACAGTTTATTGTGATCCACACAGTCAAAGGCTTTGGCGTAGTCAATAAAGCAGAAATAGATGTTTTTCTGGAACTCTCTTGCTTTTTCCATGATCCAGCAGATGTTGCCAATTTGATCTCTGGTTCCTCTGCCTTTTCTAAAACCAGCTTGAACATCTAGAAGTTCACAGTTCACGTATTGCTGAAGCCTGGCTTGGAGAATTTTGAGCATTACTTTACTAGTGTGTGAGATGAGTGCAATTGTGTGGTAGTTTGAGCATTCTTTGGCATTGCCCTTCTTTGGGATTGGAATGAAAACTGCCCTTTTCCAGTCCTGTGGCCACTGCTGAATTTTCCAAATTTTCTGGCATATTGAGTGCAACACTTTCACAGCATCATCTTTCAGGATTTGAAATAGCTCAACTGGAATGCCATCACCTCCACTAGCTTTGTTCGTAGTAATGCTTCCTAAGACCCACTTGACTTCACATTCCAGGATGTCTGGCTCTAGTTGAGTATGTCAACTAGACTTTGATTAAAAAAACAATAACAAAAGCAACAACACCAACAAAACCCCACCATTGTCTAAATCTTTCTAACTCTAAGCCCTATCTAATATTTGGAAATTACTTTTTCCCATGACCTCCCTAACTGCAGAATTCAGGGAATTCATAGGGGAAAGAGAGTAAGGGTATAAATAAAATCATATGAAGTTCATAACTGTTGAAGCAAAGTGATTGGTACATGGAGTTTCACTATATTAACTTCTCTGCTTTTGTATGCATTTGACTTTCTTTGAATAGGAGCAGGAAAGTATAAGATTATTGCTCCCTTTCCAATCCTTTTGTTAGTTCCTGTTATTCCTTTAAATCTCAGCTCCACTGTTACACTGTCAGGGGAGCTGCAATGGCCATTTGTCATTCTTTTTTGGCATCTGTAGAAGCCAGATACTTTTGTTTCCAGGATTTCTTTGAGCCGGAAAAGAGACATCATCTCACCAAACAAAAGTACGTGTCCCAGATTTCAAATTGAAAGAATCAGGACTCGTGTAGATTTAAGTCTATGATCTACCCAATATCCTCTGATTACATTTCTTGGCTATTTAATTTGGTCAGAGATGAAAGTGAAAATGAAAGTCACTCAGCTGTGTCTGACTCTTTGTGATGTGTGATCCCATGGACTATGCAGACCATACAGGCCAGAATATTGGAGTGGGTAGCCACTCCCTTCTCCAGGGGATCTTCCCAACCCAGGGATTGAACCCAGGTCTCCTGCATTGCAGGCAGATTCTTTACCAGCTGAGCCACAAGGGAAGCCCAAGAATAGTGGAGGGGGTAGCCCACCCCTTCTCCAGTGGATCTTCCTGACCCAGGAATCGAACTGGGGTCTCCTGCATTGCAGGTGGATTCTTTACCAACTGAGCTATCAGGGAAGCTTGTCATCAAAAATTTTACTTGGACAAAAAGCTTTCCCTTATTCCTAGGTTAGATCGCAATACTATTAGAGATTTCCATAAAACCATGTGTTTATCTTGCACAGAACTGGACATTGATTTACCTGCATGCTTATTGAATTAGTATATGTGTCCCTAACCATAAAGTAAGCTTCTTGGGTGCAGGGATATGTCTGCTTTGTTTCACCTTGTAAGTGAATGAGAACAAGAGGAGGGGAAGAAGCATGTTGTATAGTGCTCATCCATAAAGAGTTATCATATCCTTTAAGGCACATGGAAGACCACTCTGAATCCTGTTGTGGGGATGTGGGACCACATGACCAGTTACGTCAAGTGGCTTGAGGCCAGGAGGGTTGGCCGCATCTTTCAGTCAGAGCCGTTAGTTGCCATGCCGCACTTTTCATTCTCTCTCTTTTTCTGTCTAGTGACCAATATGATAATGTGTTCCAAATGATGCCCTCCAAAGGAGCGGAGACTGTCAGCCCAAGTGTCTGAGTGACTATATGGAACAAAGACTCAGAGCTTGCTGTATTAAACATGGAGTTTAAGCAAAAAATAGAACAGCCTCTGTTATATTAAGCCACTGAGACGTGGACATATTGTCACTTCAGCATAACCTATCCTATCCTGACATAGGCATGCAGAAGAGAAAGGTAAATAACAACGTGATAGACCTGGAAGCCATTATGCCACGTGAAATAAGTCAGTCACAGAGGGACGGACACAGCATAATTCTGTGTACAGAAGAGGTCCAAAATAATCTAACATACAAGAGTAGCCAATGCAATGGTGGTTACTGGAGGATAAGAGAGGAGGTATGAGAGGTTGTTGTTCAAAGGATATGAAGTTACAGTTAAACAAATCAGTGAGTTTCAGAAATCTACTGTATAACATAGTATCCCTAGTCAGTATTAGGGCTTCCCTGGTGGCTCAGCAGTAAAGAATCTACCTGAAATGCAGGAGACAGGCAGGAGATGCAGGTTTGACTCCTGGGTTGGGAAGATCCCCTGGCGAAGGAAATGACAGCCCACTCCAGTATTCTTGCCTGGAAAATCTCATGGACAGAGAAGCCTGGAGGGCTACAATCCATGAGGTTGCAAAGAGTCAGACACAACTACACACACATACATAGTTAATAATAGACTATTGTACATTTAGAATTTTCTTGAGGGTAGATCTCATTCTGAATGATCTGACCACCAGAAACAGACAAACAACCCAAACAATCAAAAAAATAATAAAGGGAAATTTAAAGGGGGTGGCTATTTTTATTACCTTGATTGCAGTGGTGGTAATACAACTGTATACCTCTGTCCAAACTATTCAAAATGTACACATTAATTATGCACAGTTTTTTGTAGAGCAATGACAATTTTCCCAGTAAAGACGGGGGGAAAAGAAACAGAAAAATATATATATATATAAAAAGAGGAAGTGAAAAGAGGCATTTATGAACAAAGAAGAAACAGGATAACAGAATCTAGTCTGGAGTAGACATATTCTTGGGTTTGTTGATGAATGTTTTGTTGGTTGAATCTCAACTCTGCCTCTTACTAGCTGCGTGATATTGGGTGTTGGTTAACCTTTCTGAATTTCAGTTCCTTCAGCTGAAAAGTGGGAGAAAAAAATGATACCAAATTTCAGGGGTTCACTGCATAGATTAAACTTAAATGAACTAATTCATATGTAAGCACCTAACCTGGTGAGATGTCAGGGCTCCATGAATGTTGATCATGCAAGTGGGTGGAGAGAAGTCACAGGTGGTGCCAGACAGGAGCAGAGCTGGGAGAAGCCATAGCATTAGAGGAGGTCTGATTGCTAGGCAGGTCCATGCTCAAATCTCCCAAGCCTACCATTGTACACTGTAATTTAGTAAATCATTTTGAGCAGTAGGGTGTTTGCTTATTCAATCAAGAGGTGGATTTATGCCTAATTCCAGCGGCTCCTCTGCAAAGTGCTATGAGCTTAGGAGGCTCCCCAGCTCAGAAGCCAGATTGCTGCATGGTGATTTATGTGATCTGGGAGGCTGGCCCCACAGACAGGAGCGTAGGGCATAAATCTGAGGCTTGTGGGGAGCTCTGATTCAGCCTGGCACACCTTGGCACAGCACCAGCCCTGAGCCCCTTCTCACTTTACTGTGGGTGTTACAAAGGATGAGATCAAGGTCCAAGCTCAGAGGCTGCTGGGGTCTCATTCATTCAATCATTTATTCAACCAACAAGTATTGACAACCTTCCCTGTGTCAGGTCCTGTGCTTGGTACTTGGGATATAAGCGACATAGCATTTATACAAGGTGCCTTGGGAGTGCAATATTGTGATTATAAGAAATACACATATTTGGTCATTCAGATGACCAACATGTGTTTCTCATATGTATTTACTTTTCACCCACAGTTTCTGGTTTACAGCTCCCAAAAGCCTTGGAATTTCCTGAGTGGTAAGAACAATGGGAGTATCTTTTACTATAATATTTGGTCTCTTGTCCTCAGTTGCTGAAAACACTTTAGAGCCATAAAGGTGAAATGAATGTTCATAATAAGCCCCTTTCCACCACAACTGGGTTTATGTCATGAAGGTGACTTTTGGAAAGCACCTGAGGTTGGGGGCTAGTTGCCAGGGGAACCAACTGTGAATAGAGGGTTAGAAGTTTCAGTCTAGTCCCTGATTTCTGGGAAGGGAAAGGGGTAAAGTGTTGAACCAGTCATCAATGGTCAATGAGTAAATCAATCATGTCTGTATGATGAAGCCTCCATAGACACCCAAAAGGAGGAGTTCTGAGAGTCTCCATGTTGGGCAACCAGAACCCTTCCATGTGCTGATCTCCGGTGGCCTCAGTTGGCAGTAGCTTGAAGCAGGATTTTGGTTTCTTGGCCAGAGATTGAAATCAGGCTGAGAGTACTGAACCCTAGCCTCTAGACCACCAGGAACAGTGACCAGTGACAAAGGCCCTGGCCTTTTGGCTTTGAAGAAAATGAATTTCCACAAAGAAATGGTGTACAAGTGAAGTGAACAAGTGAAATGTTTATTAGAAGGAAAAAGAGTACATGTGGATAGACACATGAGCAGACTTGGAGAGGGAGTCGTGCCCTCATGGTAGTCTAAATCACTTATATGGGGCATTTCTTCCAGGTTTCCTGTGACCAATCATCTTGCTTTGCCTGGCAGAGGACCCTCCCATGTGTTCATGAGCATCTCCTAGACAAGATGGATTCTAGCGAAGAGGCCTATGGGTTGACATCACTCCTTTTTTACCTCCAAGGAGACTTTCTACATATGTAGAGTCAGGAAGGGCTTCTTGACCTTGAGAATGAGAAATATGTGGTTTCCAAATTTTATCTTAGAGAAGACTCTTGAGAGTCCCCTAGATGGCAAGGAGATCCAACCAGTCTATCCTAAAGGAAATCAACTCTGAATTCATTGGAAAGACTGATGCTGAAGCTGAAGCTCCAATGCCTTGGCCACCTGATGCAAAGAGCTGACTCATTAGAAAAGACCCTGATACTGGGAAAGATTGAGGGAAAGAGGAGAAGGGGGTGACAGAGGATGAGATGGCTAGATGGCATCACTGACTCAATAGACATGAGTTTGAGCAAACTCCGGGAGATAATGAAAGACAGGGGAGCCTGGCGTGCTGCAGTCCATGGGGTCGCAAAGAGTCGAACACAACTTAGCAACTGAACAATGACAACAGCAACTTTTATCTGGGCGGGGCTCAGTTCCTCTGTTGCTCCTGCTATTTTGAAGTGTCTGTCCACAGAGGACAGGCTCTAGCTGCTCAGCCTGGGGCTCATCTATCTCCTGCCTCAGTGCCATTGTATCAAGTCCCCAAGTCCACGAGGACAGAGGCTCCTTTGTCTAGGACCTGGCCTTGTGTATCTATTCTTCTGGCTGTTGATTTCTATCATTTAATATCCTTTGTAATAATTCAATAATTTAGTGAGCAATTGGGTTTCCTGAGTTCTGTGAATCATTCTAGTAAATTAATGGAACTCAAGAAAGGGATCAATTACAGTGACAAGGCTGGGTTTTTGATTGGCATCTGAAGTTGAGGGTGGACTGGGGGATTGAGTCCTTAACCTGTAGAATCTGCTTCTGAACTTGTGTGTCACTCAGTAATGTCTGACTCTTTGAGACCCCATGGACTGTAGCCCACCGGGCTCCTCCTTCCATGGAATTCTGCAGGCAAGAATACTGGAGTGGTAGCCATTCCCTTCTCCAGGGAATCTTCCTGACCCAGGGAATGAACCTGGGTCTCCTGCATTGCAGGCAGATTCTTTACTGTCTGAGCCACCAGGGAATCTGCTTCTATGTCTGGGTAAATAGTGTCAGAATTGAGTTGAGTTGAATTCTTGGACACTCTGCTGGTTTCTGCTGGTATGAAGCCTGTACATACATGTTGGAATTGGGTCCAGGAACTAAATTCAAGGTGGGGAAGTAAAAGTGAAAGTCACTCAGTCATGTCTGACTCTTTGTGACTCCATGGACTATACAGTCCATGGAATTATCCAGGCCAGAATTCTAGAGTGGGTAGGCATTCCCTTCTCCTGATCTTCCCAACCCAAGGACTGAACCTAGGTCTCCCACATTGCAGGTGGATTCTTTACCAGTTGAGCCACAAGGGAAGCCCAAGGTGGGGAAAGAGGCAGCATCTAAGCTAGTCTTGAACATGATGTTAGCTTTCCAGAGGAGGGCTTTTTAACCTTAAACATGAATGAGACTTTTAGGTAGAAGGATTATCTTTTTCAAAAATCAAAGAAATGGGAGAGAGAAGTTAGAAAACTCTGGAGTGGTTAATCATTTGGTATGGTGGGGAGCAGCATAGATTGGAGGGGGTGGGTGGTAAGAGAAGATGCTGGAGAGATGGGCAGGGGTCTGACAGTAGAGACCTTTTCCAGCCAGGATAAAGGATTTTGGACTTCATCCAAAGAGAAATGGGAAGAGGGCACAAAATCGAATTTTTTCTCTACAAAGTTCCAGAGAATTTCTCTATGCAAAATTGACTGGAGGAGCCCAGAAGACCAGGTTGCATGGAGGAAACTCCAGGTGAGAGATGATGTGACCTGGATTAGCCAGTGACAAAGAGTTTACTGGTGTGACATAAAGCAGATAATAACTTACAGTGAGCTGGGCACCGTCCAAGTACAACTTAGCTGATTTCACTTCTACAAGTCTATTATAAGTGGCACTTGAGAAGTCGATGGCACCCCACTCCAGTACTCTTGCCTGGAAAATCCCATGGACGGAGGAGCCCGGCAGGCTGCAGTCCATGGGGTCGCTCAGAGTCAGACAGGACTGAGTGACTTCACTTTCACTTTTCACCTTCATGCATTGGAGAAGGAAATGGCAACCCACTCTATTATTCTTGCCTGGAGAATCCCAGGGACAGGGGAGCCTGGTGGGCTGCCATCTATGGGGTCGCACAGAGTTGGACACGACTGAAGCAACTTAGCAGCAGCAGCAGTAAGTTCTTAGTAGTACTAGTAGTACTCACTAGTACTAGTAAGTTCTCTTTGCATAAGAATAGTGAGGCACAGAGAGGTTAAGTAATCCCCTTAAGATCACGCAGCTGTAAATGACAACCTGGGATTCAAACCCAGGCAGTTTAATTTAAAATCCATGCATTTAATTTATGTGCTTAGTTTAGATCTCCTTAAACCATGAGCTTTTCAGAAAATCAGAGTCCAAGCTCTGTTATTATTCATAGAACCTGGTATGGAGCCTGGCATCTTACCATTTGTCAAATGAATGACTGAACTGATGAATAGAACTTGACCAGCCAGGCTTTGCCTCCATGCCCTGCCTTTCCTAGCTGTGACCACTCTAGCAAGTTCTTTTCTCTTGCCAAGTTCAGTTCAGTCGCTCAGTCGTGTCTGACTCTTTGCAGCTCCATGGACTGCAGCACACCAGGCTTCCCTGTCCATCACCAACTCCTGGAGTTTGATCAAACGCATGTCCATTGAGTTGGTGATGCCAACCAACCATCTCACCCTCTGTCATCCCCTTCTCCTACTGCCTTCAATCTTTCCCAGCATCAGGGTCTTTTCTGATGAGTCAGTTCTTCGCATCAGGTGGCCAAAGTACTGGAGTTTCAGCATCAGCATCAGTCCTTCCAATGAACATTCAGGACTGATTTCCTTTAGGATTGACTGGTTGGATCTCCTTGCAGTCCAAGGGTCTCTCAAGAGCCTTCTGCAACACCACAGTTCAATCATCAATTCTTCGGCACTCAGCCTTCTTTATGGTCCAACTCTCACATCCATACATGACTACAGGAAAAATCATAGTTTTGACTAGACAGACCTTTGTTGGTAAAGTAATGTCTCTGCTTGTTAATATGCTGTTTGGGTTGGTCATAGCTTTTCTTTCAAGGAACAAGTGTCTTTTAATTTCATTGCTGCAGTCACCATCTTCAGTGATTTTGGAGCCCAAGAAAATAAAGCTTTTCCCAGCTTTAATTAGGGAATGAAGTGATGACCTCTGGGGCTTTCTTTGATCATCCAGCCTGATAAGGAATGTGAAACATCTCATAGATGACTTGCCACCCTGCCAGTAGGTATTACAATCGCTACTGCCCAAGCTAAGACCCCCATGTTGGAATTCTGGGGGGCATTTTTTTTTTCTTTTTGTCCAGCAGCATGAGCCTCTTTTTCCTGGACATCATCAGGGCAAATTAATTACTGCTATCTGTGTCTGGCACTGTGGCCACCCCTCTCTCCCTGACACCTGAGGCTCCTAGAAGCCCAAAGGAGGGGACTTCTTTCCTCCTGGAGGCGACTCCTTCTTCCTGACTTACTTCTTCTTTAATCTGTATATTATCATCAGCACAAAGCCCTCAGAATAACATCTGACAAATGACGCCTATTAAAAAAAAAAAAAACCACATGCACTTCTCTTTCACCGCCTTCTAATTTGGAATAGCATTATAACTATGCATCACTAGACAAGCAATATTATGTTAAGAACATGATAAAATACCAGCAGCTCTGTAATGGCACCAACCAAATGGTAATTTCTGCTTCAGAAATTGGTCATTTATTTTGCTGGTCTCTTCTTACGTTCAAATTAGATGAAGCTTAATATACTGTAAAATTGAATGTATTCTGTCCTTTTCAACAAATATGGCGTGTGTGAAAATGATTTATGGCTCACGGGAACCTCTAAAATGTTAAATAATCTCTTCTTTTGTGTGTTTCTTAAGTAAGTTATGGCCTGAGAGTTTAAACGCAGGCAAAGCAAAACTTTATTAAGCTCCAGGCCCTCGTTCTGTCATCAGGCTATGCTTAAAAAGGGGACTCTGGCCCTGCACACTTTACTTTGGACTGCAAGAACAGCCACATTAATTGCTACATTAATTTTCTTCTATTAGCTGTAATTGGGAGGGAAGCAAGTCTTCCCCAGTGAGTGTGATAATTTGCAACTTAGTTTTTAATAAAGCTGTGTTAAGACCATGGGTGCTTAGCACAGGTCACTTCTTTCAATGGGTGTTGAGCATCCTGTCGTTTGCCAGCTGTGAGAATAGCAGCTTGTGATGTGCCTATGGAGGCAGGAGGTTGAGGAAGATGGGGGAGAGCTAAAAACTCCCCAGAGATAAGGGATAAGGGGACTTGCTCCCTCCTGGAAAATTCTTGACTTTTGCTTTCCTCTCCTGCCTTCCACCCTCCACAGCACTTCTCCAGTCCCAAGGGAAAACTTGAGATGCCCAGATTATTGGCCAGAGCCTAGTGCTAGATGTCCAAGATGGTTGTTTTTGTCACAGGCCCACTTTATGACTGCACACAAGTCATCTGAACATTCTGAGCATTAGCTTTCTCGTCCATAAGATGCAGAGATTATAACAAGACCTGATTGTTTATCACATGTACCACTTGCCAGGCATTGTTCTAAGTAATATTAATTCACTATGTTGTCATGACAACACTAAGATGTTGCTATCTTATCCCCTTGGTGCAGATGAGGAAACTGAGACACGGAGGCATTATGTGACTTCTTCCAGGTGACACAGTTAGTAAATGGAGGAGGCAGGATTTAATCTCAGGTGTTCTGACTCAAGCCTCCGCGTGCTTTAAACCTTGAGGCTAAGCTCTACACACTTGCAAGAAAACTTAAGATAGATGGTGGATGTAACCAGACTTGCCATGTGTTCATTGTGAAGTCTGTCATTCAAATATTCATTTGATACTTGCTGTATGCCAGACACAGCTCCACGTACTGTGAGGGGAGTGGAATATAGATGGATGAGAGGAAGGTCATAGTCTTTAACACACTTAAAATAGACCTAAAGCATTCTATGAGCGTGAGCCTTCTTGCACTCACAAGCTAATTCCCGGTGACAATAGAACTTTCTGCCACTCAGATTTAGTGCGAAGTTCAGCTCCAGCAGTTGGAGAAGGGGAGGGAATTAATATCTGTCACAGCCCTGCCAGACATGTGCCAGTTTCTTTATTTATGTTATTTGGTTCATTCCCACAGCAGTCTAGCAAGGTATACTTCAATATCCGTATTTGACAGATAAAATAACCGGGGACTTGCCTGCAGTTACAAGACTTACCTATGATCCTACAACTTCCTAATTAGCCTCCCAATTTCCACTGTTAGTCCAGCTTCACCCCAAAGCAGACATAGCCTAGCAGATTTCATCAGGAGCTAAAGGTCATGGTTAGCCTGGGGGGACAATGTTCCTATGGAGGTTGGTTTTATGAAAGCCAGGGAAAATGTGGAAACCCAGGCAGGTGAGAGGTTGGGAGCAGAATAAACAAAACTGTGGTCGATAGAGGATTGTAGTCATTGCTGATGGAGAGTTCTATTAAGTCAGAACTGAATTTGAATTCTGGCTGTCTCAGACCTAGCTGGGTGATCTTGGACATGTTTCGCAAGTTCTCAGTTTCCCCATTTCTAACAAGTGTATGCTAAGAATGTTGACCTCTTCCTGTTGTGGTGAGAGTGTAATGAGATGCTGTTTGAAACGAATGATCTTAGCTCAGTGCCCTGCAGAGAGAAAGTTTCTAATTAATGATTATCATGATTGTATTAGGAATTCTTGTTCAGGGGTCATTTTGAAGAAGAAAATTGCAATCAGGGCTGTCCTCAGTATAATTTGGCAATACTCACCTATACAATATTTCACTGGCTTTCTGCAGTTTATCAAATACTTATCAAGCCCTAGCTGACCAGGAAATGAAGACACAGACAGCAGCCCCAGATACACTGATTCTCTTGGTCTGGGCTGGGACCCTGAACTTGTATACTTCTTCTTCAGGGATTGTATGATTGGGCAAATTTAAGAAACCCTGAACCTCATGGTGGTTCTCAACAATGTGTGTAAGAGTCACCTGGGGAGACTATTACACTATAGATTACTAATCCTCTCACCTTCAAGAAATTAAAGTTCAGGGTCTAGGACCCTAAAAACTGCTTGGTTTATGTGGGTTTTCTAATCACAATCTCAATTGTCATCACACTGCCTTTGAATTGCTTATATATTGTGCACATCATGTCTGACTCTGTGTGACACTATGGACTGTAGCCTGCCAGGCTCCTCTGTCCCAGGGATTCTCCAGGCAAGAATACTGGAGTGGGTTGCCATTTCCTTCTCCAGGGGATCTTCCTGACCCAGGGATAAAACCCAAGTCTCCTGCGTCTCCTGCATTGGCGCGCAGGGTCTTTATCACTAGCACCTCCTGGGAAGCCTGCTTATATGCGTAGTCATGTCTGAATCATCAATGTCTAGTATGGGATGCATAATTCTCAACAAATACTGGTGGATCCATCTGTCCATCCACTGGTTTATTCATTCAACAAATGTGGCTTGAACACCCAAAATATTCCAAAAATAATTTTTGGTGCTAAATTACAGAACAAAAGGATTTCTAAAATCAAAGTTCTTCCTTTGTAATTTGTAAAATCTTCTTGTTACCATTTGGAGAAGAAAATAGCTAGCCTTATCCCTCATATAATAACACTTTAAAAGAAGAAAGTTGTTTTCTGATGAGTTTGGGCAAGTTACTTAACTTCTCAAGACCTTGGCTTTCTGGTCAGGAAACATGATAATGCTTGGCATCCTGTTTTGAGGGTTAGCACTGACCCTTGTAGAGAACCTGGTACACAGTAGGAGCTTTAAAATGGTAGATATTAATCTTTATTAATGATAAATAGAAAATACTAAAACAGATAAACAGAAAATACCAGTGGGTTGTATCCAAAAGATAGTGTTAAGTGACCATGATTTTCTCTAATGTAATCTCCTGGGTGTATGGCCAGAAAATAACTCTTAATACAATATTGCAAGATCCAGTAAGTTCATTTTATACCCCTGTGATCTTTCTCTGATTTTGGAGTATCTTTCACCTTATTTGCTCATTTTCTTTCTGATATTAGGTTTCACGGTTTCCATTTGGGTTTTCAAATTTTCCTTTCAATGACTTCCTCTCTTCTTCCCTTATCGCTCTTCTCTGCTTCTTTTCTGAGCTTTTTCCCTCTTCATCTTCTACCTCTCCTATTCCTTACTGCTGCTGCTGCTGCTGCTGCTAAGTCGCTTCAGTCGTGTCCGACTCTGTGCGACCCCATAGACGGCAGCCCACCAGGCTCCACTGTCCCTGGGATTCTCCAGGCAAGAACACTGGAGGGGGTTGCCATTTCCTTCTCCAATGCATGAAAGTGAAAAGTGAAAGTGAAGCCGTTCAGTCGTGTCTGACTCTTCGCGACCGCATGGACTGCAGCCTACCAGGCTCCTCCGTCCATGGGATTTTCCAGGCAAGAGTGCTGGAGTGGGTTGGCATTGTGTTCTCCAATTCCTTACTACACCCTAGAAAATATCTTTTTCTTTCTCTGACCCTCTGTGTCTTTTTTTTTTTTTTTTTTTTTGGTCTCTGCCTTTCTTTCTCAGGGTTCCAAACAAGCTCTTTAATTCTTACTTATGAAAAGAGTGTTTCCTATTACTGATTTTTAGAGAAAAGTTGAATGTTTCATATTTCTGCAAACTTTTTTTTTTTTTAAAAAGAAAAGCTATCCCTTTACAAATAAATCAACTCATTATTTTCTTTTTTGTGTGTGTCCTCATGGGAAGGTAAATCATTCCCATGGACTGGCACTAACATCTATATATTTTCTACAGAGTGAAAGAGAACAGACATCTTCCAGATGACTTGGTTCTGACACTTAACTCTTTCACTAAAACTAGTTTCAAGGCTTTGAGGATGTCATTTGACTTCTCTGGGCTTCACTTCCACATTTATAAGTAAGTGGGTTGTACCAAACATCTCTAAGGCACTTCACAGTACTAAAATTTCTGTGAGTCTAATTTCTGATTCATTTCCCATCGAAATGTGATTAAGTGCCAAATTTCATTAGCCTGACAGGCCTCACTAGGCATATGCAGAAGGTATTCAATTGCAAATAGAGGACAATTGACATTATATTTTTCAATTTTCTCTGGGTCTAACGCACATTGTTAGACATTGCTTTTCTTTTACCTCTGAAATGTATTTCTACAAAGTCCCAAAGGTCATAAGCAGGGTTTCTTGAGTCATGGGGAGTATTCTCAGGATGCTTTTTACCTGTAGGCAGAAAATTTCTTTTTCTAATCCTTGAAAATAGTTGTTAATGACTTCTAATTTTCCTAGCTTTCTTGGAGCCTAATTGAGAAAATTATAACATATTTAAAGTGTACAGTACAATGATTTGATATACATATATATGTAATGTGCTGTGTTTAGTCGTTCAGTTGTGTCTGACTCTTTGCAACCCCATGTACTGCAGCCTGCCAGCCTCCTCTGGGAATTCTCTAGGCAAGAATACTGGAGTGGGTTGCCACGCCCTGCTCCAGGGGATCTTCCCAACCCAGGGATCGAACCCAGGTCTCCCGAATTACAGGCAGATTCTTTACCAACTAAGCCAGGAGGGAACCCCTATACATGTAATTGTGTATCACTTAATCCTTTAGTAGCTTTATTATTTGCTTTTTAGAATCAAGCAACTCTTTCATTCTTTGATTCTTAATAACAGTTTCCTTTCATTTGGTATTTAGTAATGTTGAGAAAGTCCTGAACTCATTGGAAATACTTTACTCATTCACCATAATACTAAGAAGTAGATAGATAAAGCATCTGGCCACCTACTAATAACTCTCATGCACCTAACTGTTATGTCTTCCTTCCCTGAATTTGTTCTAATTTGTCAATTATCCACTTGAAGTGTGACTCAGAATTGTCTTCAATTCTTTATCACATTACATCTCTGGTCTCCATATTTCTACAGTGCTCTAGACATATTTCGATTTATAAACATCTCTGCTTGTGGAGACATGTCATACTCAAATTGTCTATTGAACTCCTCACTTACTCCTACCAACATTCTTCTTAAGTGATCAGTTTCAGGTCACTCCACTAGGATCTAATTTTCTCAACTTAGAAATACCCTGAATCACTCTCTATTTCTCCTTCTTGTAGAAGTTGCCACATTCTATCATTTGACCTCAGAACTGTTTCTGGATTCAGAATCACCTTCTCTGTCTCCCTTGCCATGGTTATAACTCATGACATAATGCCCGGCTTTAATTTATGCAACTACCTTCCAACTCATGTCCATGCTTTTACTCTTGGTATCCTCTCAGCTTCCCTGGTGGCTCAGATGGTACAGAATCTACCTGCAGTGCAGGAGATCAGAGTTCAATCCTTGGGTTGGGATGATCCCCTGGAGAAGGGAATGGCTACCCACTCCACTATTCTTGCCTGGAGAAATCCATGGACAGAGGAGCCTGGTGGGCTACCGCCAATGGAATCACAAAGAGTCAGACATGACTAAATGACTAACACTTTCTCTTTCCCTTTTCACCTTCTTACATTCTCTCTTATGGAGAAGTTGTGTGTGTGTTCTGAGTCATGTCTGACTCTTTGTGACCCCATGGACTGTAACCCATCAGGCTCCTCTGTCCATGGAATTGCCCAGGCAAGAATATTGGAATGGGTTGTCATTTCCTCCTCCAGGGGATCTTCCTGACACAGGGGTCAAATACACATCTCCAGCATCTCCTACATTGGCAGGCAGATCTTTACCACTGAGCCACCTGGGAAGCCATTATGGAGAAATAATATTTCCAATTTGAAAACTTTCAGTGGTTTCCTATGGCTTTCATGTTGAAGTCTATACTCCTTGATATGCACACAAAGGTCTTCATAATCTATTTCTTTTATACTAACTTAATTTTCAAACACTGTTAGGGAGTGACATTCTCTTTTTAATAGATGGCTAAGTTGAGAGAATGGAAGTTTATAGCTATTGGTTGACATCTTTTCCATTGTGTGGGGAAAGCTTAACTAGTAAAAAAGCCAAAATAGATGTTGGTAGGGCTATGAATAG
The DNA here is from genome assembly GCF_027580195.1 of Bos mutus. NCBI lineage: Eukaryota > Metazoa > Chordata > Mammalia > Artiodactyla > Bovidae > Bos > Bos mutus. The sequence continues at coordinate 18,126,514 of NC_091641.1, read as the reverse complement.
GAGGAGGGGAAGGGAGAGAATGTGCATAATGACATGCAGATTAAATATGTAGATTCAGCCATGGCTGGGGCTTCCTTAAACTTCTCAATTATGTAACAATAAGTTTTCTGAGGTATGTGATCATGTAGGTGTTTATTATAACCAAAAGGGATCAAGCTAATTCAAATTACTTTAATTCTTTTTTTTATTTTAATTGGAGGCTAATTACAATATTTTGGTGGTTTTTGCTATACATTCACATGAATGATGCACCTTTAAATGTACTTAAAAAGAACTTGAGTTATCCCATCATGTCATCATTCAATAAAAATTTTTGAAGACCCCCAAGTAAGACTATGCTTAATCTTCCTCTCATTAACACAGTGAATCCAGAAACTTTTGTTATATTAAGATATGTATGTTTCAGGGAGTCCCAGTGGGACCACAACATTAGTAACAGCTTCTGTTTATTGAACACTGACTATATGTTGGATTCTTTGGACCAATTACATCTAATCATTGTCAATCTCACGTGATGAACAGTTAAACCTATTTTGAATCTTGAAAAATAAAAATCTAAGAAGTATCTGGATGAGGCGATAAAATCAAACCCAAATTGTGTATGCATTTCAAATAAATAGTTATTACATCATAACACACTATTCAAACCATAAAGTGAAACTGTGAAAGAATAAAATATATGGAAGAATATGAAAGAATAAAATAAGACTGATTGATCTCCTACTATGCATTTGACATTGGTATTTCCATAGACATTAACTTATCTTATTTCATCTTTTTAAAATATCCTATAAAGTAGGTATTATCAACTGAAATGTACAAGTAATTGAACTGAGTAAGGACTAGGAAGTTCCAAAGTCAAAAAGGGGCTAATATTGGGATCCAAATTCATGAATGTATGAAATCAAAGCTTACATTTTTTTGTTTGTTTGTTTTGATTATTTGTGGTGTTGGGGAAGACTCTTGAGAGTTCCCCAGACTGAAAGGAGATCAAACAAGTCAATCCTAAAGGAAATCAATCCTGAATATTTATTGGAAGGACTGATGCTGAAGCTGAAGCTCCAACACTTTGGCCACCTGATATGAAGAGCCAATTCATTGGAAAAGATCCTGACTGTGAAAAAGATTGAAGGCAAAAAGAGAAGGTGGTGGTAAAGGATGAGATGGTTAGATAACATCAACAACTCCATGAACATGAATTTGAGCAAACTCTGGGAGATAGTAGAGGACAGAAGAGCCTGGTGAGTTACAGTACATGGGGTCGCATAGGGTCACACATGCCTTAGCAACTGAACAGTAACAAAAATTGATTTCTTAAGGAAGGTAAAACCATACTGGCTAAATACTCAGAGCAATTTGGGTGCCATGAAATGTATGCCACTGGATTAAAATGGTAAGTGCATTTGTCATATCAAGGGGAAAGAGAACTGAAATGATTATTGAACTGGAGCCTATTAGACAGAGTGAAGTAAGCCAGAAAGAAAAACACCAATACAGTATAATAATGCATATATATGGAATTTAGAAAGATGGTGACAATAACCCTGTATACGAGACAGCAAAAGAGACACTGATGTATAGAACAGTCTTTTGGACTCTGTGGGAGAGGGAGAGGGTGGGATGATTTGGGAGAATGGCATTGAAACATGTATAATATCATATATGAAATGAGTCACCAGTCCAGGTTCGATGCATGATACTGGATGCTTGGGGCTGGTGCACTGGGAAGACCCAGAGGGATGATTCGGGGAGGGAGGAGGGAGGAGGGTTCAGGATGGGGAACACGTGTATACCTGTGGTGGATTCATGTTGATATATGGCAAAACCAATACAATATTGTAAAGTTAAAAAATAAAATATTAAATAAATAAATAAATAAATAAAATGATTATTGAATCATCTTTAAAACAGCACGCCTCTGTTTTAAAGACTTGAGGTCCCTGTTTTTGAAATATAGATAGAGAACTTAATGACCTGAAAGCTTACTTGCAGCACTGAAATCTTACAGTTCTATTATATGTCAATTGTCCCATCAAATAAACTGGATCACTTTGCATTAGGTTTGATAGAAAGTGAGAAAGATTGAAAAAAAAAAAAAGTAGCTTAAAAAATGGAAGTTTGGGAATTCTCTGGTGCTTCAGTGACTGGGACTTGGCGCTTTCACTGCAGGGGCCCAGGTTCAGTTCCTGGTTGTGGGAACTAAGATCCCACAAGATGCTTGGTGCAGCCGAAAAGAAACAATGAAGTTCCTCTCTCTCATATAAAATGAAGAGGAAGGCAATTCAAGGCTGGTATGGTGGCACCCCACTCCAGTACTCTTGCCTGGAAAATCCCATGGATGGAGGAGCCTGGTAGGCTGCAGTCCATGGGGTCGCTAAGAGTCGGACACGACTGAACGACTTCACTTTCCCTTTTAACTTTCATGCATTGGAGAAGGAAATGGCACCCCACTCCAGTGTTCTTGCCTGGAGAATCCCAGGGACGGGGGGAGCCTGGTGGGCTGCCGTCTATGGAGTTGCACAGAGTCGGACACGACTGAAGCGACTTAGCAGCAGCAGTAGCAGCAGCATGGTACTTCTGTCCCACAAAATCTTCAGGGACCCAAGTCTCTTCCTCTTGCATATCCATTGTGACCCAAGATGGTGCCTAGATCTCCACGCAGCATATTTATGTTTCAAGCAGCAAATGGAAAAATGAGGGTAAATTATCACTCTATTTTAAGAAAGCTGCCACATGACACTGATACACCACATTCCATTAATTAGGACTTAGTCAAATGACCACACTTAATTGCAAAGAAAGCTGGGAAATTTAGTTTCCTTCTTCCATGTGATTGTGTTTCCATTACCAGTGAGGTGGGAGAAGAGAGAGTGGGGTCAACTATTGGCATTTACCACACACACTTGTTTGTATAGAATAGATCATTGAAACTAAGCAACATTTTTGCCAGAATGCAATATGTTAGATGATAGCCCAAAGGAAAGGGAAACTAAATTTCAGTTTTGTAAACAAATCCCATGAGAAATAAGTAATCCAAAAATTTTCAGTAACTAGTGATTCTTTTGGAGAAAGCAATGGCACCCCACTCCAGCACTCTTGCCTGGAAAATCCCATGGATGGAGGAGCCTGGTAGGCTGCAGTCCATGGGGTCGCTAAGAGTCGGATACGACTGAGTGACTTCACTTTCACTTTTCACTTTCATGCATTGAAGAAGGAAATGGCACCCACTCCAGTGTTCTTGCCTGGAGAATCCCAGGGACGGTGGAAGCCTGGTGGGCTGTCGTCTATGGGGTTGCACAGAGTCGGACACGACTGAAGTGACTTAGCAGCAGCAGCAGTGATTCTTTATTCTTCCCAAAGGAAGACAAACTGATTCACTTATCTTGGGCAAACTATTAATATTTCATTAAACCTCATAGTCCGTGTCCCTAAAACAAATAGCTACTTTCTCAGATTTTTGTGAGAACAAGGATGCGATTAGCGATTCCCTATGTTGAAGCTGAAACTCCAATACTTTGGCCACCTGATGCAAAGAGCTGACTCATTTGAAAAGACCCTGATGCTGGGAAAGATTGAGGGCAGGAGGAGAAGCGAGCAACAGAGGATGAGATGGTTGGATGGCATCACTGACTCAATGGACATAGGTTTGGGTAGACTCCGGCAGTTGGTGATGGATATGGAGGCCTGGCGTGCTGCGGTTCATGGGGTCTCAAAGAGTCAGACACAACTGAGCAACTGAATTGAACTGAACTGATACAGGCAAATTTGTTGTTACAGATTTGGTTTTTAGAATAAATATTATGCAGTTTTACTTCATAAAGAAGTTTGCAAACCTAGAAAGAAATAGTATAAAATAGGACCCTTTTGGTATGGCAATGGTATCAGGGTTCTCCAGAGAAACAGAACCGACAAGATAATAAATTAACTAATTAATTAATTGTAGGAATTGGCTCACGTGCTCATAGAGTCTGAGAAGTCCCACAGTCCACCATTTGCAAGTTGGAGACCCAGGAAAGCTGGTGGTATAAGGTCTGGAATGGGAGCAAGGAGGGGGCAGAGGCTAGAACCAGTGATGTAAGTCTCTATCTGAATCTGAAAGCCTAAGAACCAAGAGCATCCCTGTCCCAGGGCAGGAGAAGAGAAGGTGGATGTCCCAGTTCAAGTAGAAGGAGAGAGAGCAAATTCACCCTTCATTCATATTTTATTCTATTTGGATCCTCGTGAACTGGGTGATGCCCACTCACATTGGGGAGGGCCATCTGCTTTACTCAGTTCACCAGTTCTAATGCTAATCTCTTCTGGAAGCACCCTCACAGACACATCCAGAAATAATGCTTTACCAGCTATCAGGGCATCCCTTAGCCCAATCAAGTTGGCACATAAAATTAATCATTATAGCAACTCAATTTAAAAGGGCTTATGCTTTCTAAAAGGGAAGTTAATTGATAAGTTATCATAATGATTTCAGGAAAGGTTGGATTCTGTTGTTCAAGTGATAATACTAGGATTTTCTGTTTGTTCTCATCTTTGATTTAATTCCTCCTCTACGGGTATAATTTTCATCCATGGTCTCCTCTTCTGGTGACAAAGATGAATCCAAGGGACACTATTTTTCAATTTTATCCATTCTGGAAGAAAGGAACTGTCTCTTTTTCAACCCACCCTGGAAATGTCAGTGGGGATATTTGGGGCTTATAGTGATACATGAACCAGCCACTAACTCACCACTAGACAGAACAAGCTTACTGACAATGTCTGATTTATTAACATCTGATGGGTTTTGATTGAATTGGCTTCCCATTTCAACATCAGATCCTATAACCAGAGAAGATGCGAGACAAATAGTGCAACAGGTTGGACATAAAAATGAGTTTCTATACCCTTTTATAAATTGAGGACTCCGGGCTCTAGAGAAACTGCACAGATAATCTTTTTCTGCCTCTCATTTTATGTATGAGCAGGACTGAAAGGTTAAGTGACTTGTCCAATGATATAGAGCTAGTTAGTGACAGATCCGGGGTGAAACCCACTTCTTTTGACTCCACTTCAGTGACTTTCCCACTGCATAGCTCTGACTCATTTTAAAGGATAACTAATCACACTCTGATTTGTGATAAAGCTAACCAGTAGTCTCTTTTCCTTCTTTAAGACATGGATACCTTTCTCTCAAGTAGTTTTCATTGTTTCTGATTTGGTGCATCACTTAGACTGCTAAAAACATGGGGCAGGAATCTAGTTCTATGAAAATCTGTAGTGTTTTACTGGAACACTTAGCAATAATATATTTGGGAATCTCGTTTTTATTTCTTAGATCTGTAGCTTAAAAATTCCTCTAGAAAAATGTATTTGTTCAAATGAGCATGAATTAAAATATATTTTTCCTCTTGAGAGATGCAAATACACTGAAGAACCATTAGCAAATATAGTGAAGCAATATAACCTTCATAACCTCACTACCCAGGAATGATTACTATTAATACATTGGTGTATAACAATATTGTGTAATGAATTACATTATAAATACTGTTCTGTAACTTGCCTTTTCACTTAACAATATGTTGCAAACATTTTTCAAGTCAATAATTATGTAACCACATCATTAGTTGGAGTATAGCAAGTTTCATTATTTGAATAAATCCTTATTTATTTAACTATTCTCATGTTGTAATATTGCAAGAAAGGGGACACCTTCTAGGGCCAGGAAGTGGGCTCTTGACTAACACTCAGAAATGAATTATCTAAGGAGACATACATACTGAAAAAGCAAGAGACTGTATTGGAAAGGGAAGCCCCGGGGGAAGAGTAACAGGGTAAGGGAACCCAGGAGAACTGCTCTGCCTTGTGGCTCGCAGTATGAAGGTTTATGGTAATGGGGTTAGTTTCTGCGTTTTCTCTGGCCAATCACCTTTCTTGGCTCATATTTTGTCTGACTCAGGCTCCTTCCTGATGGCACATGCATCTCTCAGCCTAGATGGTTGCCAGGACATACCATCTCCTGCCCCTTCCTTTTGGCTTTTCCTGAATTTTTCAGGTTAGTTTTCAAGACTATGAACTGGTGTCTCCTTCCTCCTTTTTGCCCAAATTTTCCTGGTTACTTTTTAGAACACAGTGAATGTGTTCACAGTAAAAATGCAAATTTACCTGCATAGGGAGTTAAAGAACACAGTGCTGTGTTCTTTATCAGGACCTCCTATTACGAAACAACTCAAGCAAGGATTTATCATTGTATCTGGCCAAGGTGGCAGTCTTGGTCAGCATTCCCTAACATTAAGACATTTCCTCTTTTTTTTCTCACTATTATGAATAATACAATGATAAGTCTCCTGCAATGTATTTTTGGATATTTCAACCAAGATCCTTCAATTTTAAGGAACAGAAGTCAATCATGGCTAGCTTGAAGGGATGAAGCCTTTGCTGGAATGATTTGTAACTTACAAATTTACAAACTTACAAATTTGCATCACAGACTAAATGACTAGACATCAGAAAGGAGATATATCTGGGAAACTCTGAAGATCGAAGTAGCAGGAAAGTCTATTGAGGCCATGGACATGAATCAACTTCAAATATTTTCTGACCTTGAATCACCTCCACTGAAGTCTAGGGAATAAAGTCCGTAAAGTTTCAGTTCAGTTCAGTCGCTCAGTCGTGTCCGATTCTTTGCGACCCCATGAATTGCAGCACACCAGGCCTCCCTGCCCATCACCAACTCCTGGAGTTCACTCAACTCACATCCATCGAGTCGGTGATGCCATCCAGCCATCTCATCCTCTGTCATCCCCTTCTCCTCCTGCCCCCAATCCCACCCAGCATCAGACTCTTTTCCAATGAGTCAACTCTTCGCATGAGGTGGCCAAAGTACTGGAGTTTCAGCTTTAGCATCATTCCTTCCAAAGAAATCCCAGGGCTGATCTCCTTCAGAATGGACTGGTTGGATCTCCTTGCAGTCCAAAGGACTCTCAAGAGTCTTCTCCAACACCACAGTTCAAAAGCATCAGTTCTTCGGTGCTCAGCTTTCTTCACAGTCCAACTCTCACATCCATACATGACCACTGGAAAAACCATAGCCTTGACTAGACGGACCTTTGTTGGCAAAGTAATGTCTCTGCTTTTGAAAAGTTTACTTTGCTCTAAATCCACCATTTGGCCAAAAGAGCACTTGGCATCTTTATTTACAGTCCTACCAAAATCACAAAGAGATAGAATCATTTCCCAAAGAAAAATACAAAGATTCAAATTAGAAATAAAGGAAGAGATGCTGGACAACTGAAAATGACACCATAATACACCTGTCTGGATATTTCTTTGATTAAATACCTAAAAATAAAAGTAATTAGGGGATATAGACTTATTTTTAAAATCTTCTAAATAATGCAAAAAAAATTGCCTGTTGAAAAGCTAATAGAGAGAAAGTTATTACTCATAATAATAGGTTTAGTAATAGGTTGTTAGAAGAAATCCCAGAAGGCCTCTCTCAGTTGGCCTTTCCTGTTACATCTAAGAATTACCATCAAAAACAGAGTGAACATGAGTGGAATCATACACCAAAATCCATCACTCTTTGTTCTGTACAATATATAGCTAGTGCTCAAAGTAAGAGGTCCAAAGGAGAGGAGGGTGAATGCATTTATTTCTTTGTAAAAATAAAGAAAGAAAGAGAGGACTAAATGGAAACTTCTGAAATCAAATTCTTTTTTAAAAAAAGTACTTATCATTTTGGCTGTACGGGGTCTTTGCTGCTGAGCAGGGACTTTCTCTAGTTGTGGCGAGAAGGAGGTACTCTCCAGCTGTGGCACAGCTGCGGTGGCTTCTCTTGCTGGGGAGCACAGGGCTCTAGGGCACCATGGGCTTTGGCAGGGGCATGGGCTTGGTCGTTGCAGATGTCAGACCCCAGAGCGCATGCACAGTCGTGACGCATGGGCTTAGCTGCCCCGTAGCAAGTGGAATCTTCCTGGACCAGGGATTGAATACATGTGCCCTGCATTAGCAGGCAGATTCACAACCATTGGACCACCAGGGAAGTCCTGAACTCAGATTCTTATGTTTAAATACAATCATGTAAAACTCAGGAGACAGTTCAGCATGACTGTTTAGAACAAAGGATTTGGGTCCAAATGTTATCTAGCTTTAATTCAGGCTCTTACTTTCAAGCTTCTTCATTTCAAACAACCATCTTAGTTTCAGTTTCCTCATTGGAAAAATATGTCTAGCAAACTATTGTGAAGATTAAAGGAAGTAATTCTTATACAGATTAGGACATTTAGGAGAGTGGTTGGATTACAGCAAGCGCTCAACTAATATTAGCTCTTACTTTTATTACTAGTGGAGCGAAATGGCTTCAGTTCTTCCTAAAAGAATGCAAGGTTCTCTACTATTTCCCACCACTATCAGCAAATATTGGATTTGAAAAACTGTGCTAGAAAACTTATGGCTATGAAGAAATTGCTGGATGTTCTCCTAACACTTTGGAATAAATCTTACCTTTCCCATCTTCTCCTGGTTGATATTATGAGAGACATTTGACAGCCAACCTCCTTCCTTAGCAGATACATAACTGTACTTCATTTTTAATTAGTTTTTACTTATTAAACAGAAACAGACTCACAGACTTAGAGAACAAACTTATTGTTGTCGGGGAAAAATGGGGGGAAATGACAGGGAGTTTGGGATGGACAGGTACACACTGCTATATTTAAAATGGATAACCAACAAGGACCTACAATATCACACATGGAACTCTGCTCAAAGCCATGTGGCAGCCTGGATGGAAGCGGGGTTTGGGGAGAACAGATATATGCATACGTATGGCTGAGTCCCTTTGCTGTCCTACTGAAACTATCACTACAATGTTAATCAGCCATACTTCAATACAAAGTAAAAAGTTTAATAAAAAAATATTTTTAATGAAAGTAATTTGAAATAACATTGAAACAAATATCTATGTATCTGTGATGTTGCTCTAGAAGTAGAATATTAAACATTATCAGAATTTTGAGAGTCATCCTTGTGTCCCTTTCTGATCACATTCTCTTTTTTCTTTTTAGAGGCAAATGCTTCTCAGATTTTGTGTTATTCATTCCTTGCTTTACTTTATAGATTTTCCACAGAAGTATGCATTCCCAAACACTAGTTTTGCCTGGTTTAGATAATATACAAAGAATCATAGGTAAATCAGTCTTTTATAGCTTACTTTTTGTGCTTAAAAAATTTTTTTAAAGATCCATGCATGTGGCTTTGTAGTTCATTCATTCTGATTGCTGCATAGCATTCTACTATATAAATGCACCTTAATTTATTTATAATTCCTTTGAAGATGGGCACTTGGAATACTATTATTTTGTTATTACAAATGCTGCTGCGGTAAAACATTATTGAACTTGTTTCCCAGGACACACATGAAAAGTTTCTCTAAAATGTATACCCATGAATGGAATCACTTCCCTGATAATATGCATGCTTAACTCTATCATGTAAGTGATAGACCCTTTCCTAAGTGGATATAACAGTTTATACAGCCAAAACCCGTGAACAAGACATCTTATTGTACTACATCCTCAACATCCACTAGAATTTTAGACTTTTTCTTTCAATATTGCCAGTCTGATGAGATAAAATGGTGTCTCATTAAATTCTTTTCGTAAATATCTTTATCGAATTTGTTACAATACTCTTTCTGTTTTATGTTTTGGTCTTTTGGCCACAAAGCATGTGGAATCTTAACTCCCTGACCAAGGATCAAACCTGCAGCCCCAGCACTGGACTGCCAGTTCAGTTCAGTCGCTCAGTCATGTCTGACTCTTTGTGACCCCGTGGACTGCAGCACACCAGGCCTCCCTGTCCATCAACTCCCAGAGTTTACTCAGACCTGTGTCCATTGAGTCAGTGATGCTATCCAACCATCTCATCCTTTGTCGTCCCCTTCTTCTGCCTTCAATCTTTCCCAGCATCAGGGTCTCTTCAAATGAGTCAGTTCTTCGCATCAGCTGGCCAAAGACTGTCAGGTTAAGTCCCGTATCTCAATAAATTTTGTTATTAATAATGATGTTAAAATATTACATTTGTGGGCTATTCATGTTTCCTTTCCTTTCAAAGTTCATTTTCTAGTGTGAAGTTTTCTTCCTTTTTCTTGTTGATTTGTAGAAGCTATGCAGTCTTTCTTGGTTATACATGTAGCAGAAATGTCTGCAGTTTTTTATTTAATTTTTTCACTTTCTTTATGGTAGGGAGCTGGTATTTGCAGACATGAAGAAGAACCTGAGCATCCAAATAGCTTCTGAGACAGAGTCTCCTGCAAGACCCTTGTGTGATCTTCTTTACTATCTGGATTCTTCTCTTATCCTTTGTGTCTAAGCTTTATCTTTCTCTCTGCAAAGAATGAATTGCAATCCTGAAAATCAGCCCACTTACCTGGAGCTTTGAACCTAAGAATCCGGTTCTACTTCTTGTGCTTCGATTATTGGCCTGAACCCTTTATTTTGTACAAAAGCCCAGAGCCCAGGTCTACTGCTTGCCTGACTTTGAGTATCCCAAATTCCAAGTATCTTACTTGCTGAACATAGATGAAGATTCCCACGATCCAAACACATAGGTGTGGGTAATCTGGACCTTCTCATGTTGACCATGAGCTACCTATAGCTTGGACTCATGGTCATATAAATTTTTTTGAAATATATCTTTTGCCACTGTCTAAGCCTCATCTGAGTGCTGTGCTAAGTCGCTTCAGTCGTGTCCAACTCTGTGTGACCCCATGGACTGTAGCCCACCAGACTCCTCTGTCCATGGGACTCTCCAGGCAAGAGTACTGGAGTGGGTTGCCATTTCCTCTTCCAGGGGATCTTCCTGACCCCACTTACAAAACATGGTTGGATCTTCACAGACAGAATGGCTGAAAAATTAAAGTGGTTTATTAACTCTGTAAGTTATAGAATTATAACTATATAAGCCTATATATATGTATAATATATGTGAAAATATATTTAGTTCCCATTGTATACATGTAATGTATATATGTGTGTGTGTGTGTGTATGTGTATATGGAGATATGTATGTATGTGTATGTTATTGCTGATGCTCAGTTGCTAAGTCGTGACTGACTCTTCACCACTCCATAGATTGCAGCACGCCAGGCTCCTCAGTCCTCCGCTATCTCCCAGAGTTTGCTCAAATTCATGTCCATTGAGTCGGTGATGCCACATAACCATCTCATCCTCTGCCACCCCTTCTCCTTCTGCCTTCACTCTTTCCCAGCATTAGGGTCTTTTCCAATGAGTGGGCTCTTCATATCAGGTAGCCAAAGTATTGGAGCTTCAGCATCAGTCCTTCCAATGTATATTGAGGGTTAATTTCCTTGAGGTTGACTGGCTTGATCTCCTTGCATTCCAAGGGACTCTCAAGAGTCTTCTCCAGCACCACAATTTGAAAGAATCAATTCTTCGGTGCTCAGCCTTTTTTGTGGTCCAACTCTCATATCCATACACAACTGCTGGAAAAATCATAGCTTTGATTACATGGACCTTTGTTGGCAAATGATGTCCAAGTTTGTCATAGCTTTCCTTCCAAGAAGCAATTGTCTTTTAATTTCAGGGCTGCAGTCACCATCCAGAGAGGCCATCTATTTATATTTGTGTAACCTCTGTCCTTGTTTCAGAGTCCATTTCAATGTGGCAGGAATTGTAGAAGATAAGGCCATTAGGGAATTACAGGTAATGGCTCTACTGATTAGGCACCGTGTTGCTTCAAGATGGAGGACTAACCTACAAACCACACTTTAGTGCTTAGATGTTGCTTAGATTTGTAGCCAATTCAGGTAAAATATCTCAAATCACTTTGTGATTGGAGAGCAGCCAGGTGATAGTGAAACCTGATCTGTGGTTCCAAGAGAGATATCACTGGCTGCAGTTTAGTAATAAGAGATGTAAGATTTTTAAAATTACCAAAGTGGAAGAAACCATACAGTTTTAGCCTGGCTTCTAGATTGCCGTTGTCATAGAGAAGCTCAGAGAAGAAAAGTGGTCATGTTAGGAAGTGAAATTCAAACCCACATACCTGAAAGTTTCAACTATTGTAATTTGAAGCTTGCTAATATCTGTATGTGCAGATAATAAAGAAAAGATCATTTATTTCTTCAGTAATTCAGAGAATAAATGTATGCACCATCCTTTCTGTATGTTTCCACTTAATAACCAGCAATATTGTTGGTGGTTTAGTTGCTAATTCGCGTCCAACTCTTGCCACCTCGTGGACTGTAGCCTGCCAGGCTTCTCCGTCCATGGGATTCTCCAGGCAAGAATACTCAAGTGGGTTGCCATTTGAACATAAACACTGGCATGAGGCTCCTTTGATTTTCTGAGCTTGGACTAAATTCCCTTCATCTCTCCCTCTGATCCTCTTTTGCTCTCCTTCAGGCCTCATCTGAAAGCCACTTCCTCATGAAGGCCTTTGCTGGGCCCCTTGACCAGGGAGATTCACTTGCTTTATGCACACTTGGCATCATACATTTGTCCTCTCATAATCTTCATCATCCTTATGATCACTAGGTTATTATTTGTTCTTCCTTTGCAACTAGCAGAGACCAGGTCTGGCTTGCACACTACTGTATACCCAAGACACAGATCAGTGCCTAGAACATAGTAGGTGCTGAGTCAGTGTGTGTTGAATAAAACAATAGGTAAATGAAGGATGAAAAGCAAGTTAGTGCCAAGACTGAACATAGAAACTGAGTCTTCTCAGCAAAAGAGACACTGATGTATAGAACAGTCTTTTGGACTCTGTGGGAGAGGGCAAGGGTGGGATGATTTGGGAGAATGGCATTGAAACATGTACATTATCATATGTGAAACAGATTGCCAGTCCAGGTTCGATGCATGAGACAGGGTGCTCGGGGCTGGTGCACTGGGATGACCCAGAGGGATGGGATGCGGAGGGAGGTGGGAGGGGGGTTCAGGATGGGGAACGCATGTACACCCGTGGCGAATTCATGTCAATGAATGGCAAAACCACTACAATATTGTAAAGTAATTAGCCTCCAATTAAAATAAATAAATTTATATTAAAAAAAAAGAAACTGAGTCTTCTGATTTTCAGGATTAACACATTCTTGCTACCCCCTGTACTCATTTATTGACTATGCCAAAGCCTTTGACTGTGTGGATCACAATAAACTGTGGAAAATTCTGAAAGACATGGGAATATCAGACCACCTGATCTTCCTCTTGAGAAATCTGTATGCAGGTCAGGAAGCAACAGTTAGAACTGGACATGGAACAACAGACTGGTTCCAAATAGGAAAAGGAGTACATCAAGGCTGTATATTGTCACCCTGTTTATTTAACTTCTATGCAGAGTACATCATGAGAAACGCTGGACTGGAAGAAACACAAGCTGGAATCAAGATTGCCAGGAGAAATATCAATAGCCTCAGATATGCAGATGACACCACCCTTATGGCAGAAAGTGAAGAGGAACTCAAAAGCCTCTTGATGAAGGTGAAAGTGGAGAGTGAAAAAGTTGGCTTAAAGCTCAACATTCAGAAAACGAAGATCATGGCATCCAGTCCCATCACTTCATGGGAAATAGATGGGGAAACAGTGGAAACAGTGTCAGACTTTATTTTGGGGGCTCCAAAATCACTGCAGATGATGACTGCAGCCATGAAATTAAAAGATGCTTACTCCTTGGAAGGAAAGTTATGACCAACCTAGATAGCATATTCAAAAGCAGAGGCATTATTTTGCCAACAAAGGTCCGTCTAGTCAAGGCTATGGTTTTTCCTGTGGTCATGTATGGATGTGAGAGTTGGACTGTGAAGAAGGCTGAGCACCGAAGAATTGATGCTTTTGAACTGTGGTGTTGGAGAAGACTCTTGAGAGTCCCTTGGACTGCAAGGAGATCCAACCAGTCCCATTCTGAAGGAGATCAGCCCTGGGATTTCTTTGGAAGGAATGATGCTAAAGCTTTGGCCACCTCATGCGAAGAGTTGACTCATTGGAAAAGACTCTAATGCTGGGAGGATTGGGGCAGGAGGAGAAGGGGACAACAGAGGATGAGATGGCTGGATGGCATCACTGACTCGATGGACGTGAGTCTGAGTGAACTCCGGGAGTTGGTGATGGGCAGGGAGGCCTGGCATGCTGCGATTCATGGGGTTGCAAAGAGTCGGACACGACTGAGTGACTGATCTGATCTGATACTCACTTCAGCCCCTAAACTCTATTTAGGGCGTCTGAGGTGATACTAGTGATGAAGAACCTGGCTGCCAATGTGGGAGACATAAGAGATGTGGGCATAGAGGAGGGCAAGGCAACCCACTCCAGTACTCTTGCCTGGAGAATCCCATGGACAGAGGGGCCTGGTGGGCTACAGTTTATGAAGTCGCAAAGAGTCAGACATGACTGAAGTGGCTTAGCATACACAGGCTCTATTTAGGGATGCTCAGAGGATGCCATTTCCTCACTTCCCATGTGAATAACTGCCCTTTCACAATGATTTTCTGGGAAAATTTCCCACATATTTTTTGCTTGCTTTGGGACATGCCCTATGCATGGATTGAGGAACAAGGGGTGTGAATGCCACTCGTAAAGTGCTTCTTCTTTAAGAGGACAAGATAGGATACACACTCTACAACCGGACTGCTTAGGTTCAAACCTCAACACCCTCATTTACTAGAGGGAGAAACTTGGGCAAGAGATTTAACATCTCTCTGCCTCAGTTTCCTTATCTGTAAAGTGTAGATAATAACAGTGCCTATCTCATAGAGTTGCCATGAGAATTAAACAGTTAATATTTGTAAAGCATCAGAATGATGGGTGTTCATGGTAAACACTACATAAATACTACGTATTACTATTGCTTTTTGGTTTGCTTTTGTCTTTTACAAAAAAGTTATGGACAGAAATTTAATTCTGGGAAAGTGTGCTTACTCCAGTATGATTTTCTTTCTTTTTTTGTTCAGTTCAGTTCAGTCGCTCAGTCGTGTCCAACACTTTGCGACCCCATGGACTGCAGCATGCCAGGCCTCCCTGTCCTTCACCACCTCCCGGAGCCTGGTCAAACTCATGTCCATCGCATTGGTGATGCCATGCAACCATCTCATCCCCTGTCGTCCCGTTTTCCTCCCGCCTTCAAGCTTTCCGAGCATCAGGGTCTTTTCCAATGACTCAGTTCTTCGCATCAGGTGGCCAAAGTATTGGATTTTCAGCTTCAGCATCAGTCCTTCCAATGAATGTTCAGGACTGATCTCCTTTAGGATGGACTGGTTGGATCTCCTTGCAGTCCAAGGGATTCTCAAGAGTCTTCTCCAACACCACAGTTCAAAAGCATCAATTCTTGGCGCTCAGCTTTCTTTATAGTCCAACTCTCATATCCATACATGACTACTGTAAAATCCATAGCTTTGACTAGACAGACCTTTGTTGGTAAAGTAATGTCTCTGCTTTTTAATAAGCTGTCTAGGTTGGTCATAAATTTTCTTCCAAGGAACAAATGTCTTTTAATTTCATGGCTGCAGTCACCATCTGCAGTGATTTTGGAGCCCAAAAAATAACATCAAGATCAATAATGTTTAAATGTATTCAACATCAATAATGTTCAAATGTATTAAACATTATTTTAAGTATAGTTGGTTTACAATGTCCTGTTAATTTCTGCTGTACAGCAAAGTGATTCAGTTATACACAGATACATTCTTTTGCAGAGGCATGAGTCATTCCATTATGGTTTATCACAGGATATAGAATATGGTTCCCTGTGCTATAGACTAGGACCTTGTTGTTTATAAGTTTTCATCTGCTAATCCCAAACTCCCTATCCATCCCCCCTCATCCCCCACTCCTCCCTGACAATCACAAGCTTATTCTCGTGTCTCTGAGTCTGTTTCATAGATAAGTTCATTTATATCATGTTTTAGACTCCACATATAAGTGATATATGGTATGGTCTTTCAGACTCTCTCGATTCAGTATGATAATCTCCAAGTGCATCTGTGCTGCAAATAACATTATTTCGTTCTCTTTTATGGCTGAGTAGTGTTACATTTTGTATATGTACCACGTCTTTATCCATCCATCTGTGGATGGACATCTAGGTTGCTCCCATGTCTTGTCTACTGTGAATAGTCCAGTACCATTTTCTTGCCTTTTGTGCAGAGTTAAGGAAACCATGGCTGCCATAGTTTTGGTTAAGACATGTGTGTCTGTCTCCATCCTTACTGACGGCGTGATGCTGGCCAAATGCCTTATCCTCTCGAAATCTTGCTTTCCTCACCAGCAATAATAGCAGTAACAGCAGTAGTAATGCTCACCTCATAGCCTTCTGTAAGAGTTAAAACAGAAAGGAAATCACCCAATGCTTCCTAATACATGGGAGAACCTGAGGAATAGTTGCCTGTAGCAGTGGTACCCCCAAAATGGGCATAGCTCCCAACTTCTGGGCCAGTGGTCCCTCTGCTGGTCCTTCCTCCAGGAACTGACAAGCCCTGGAAAACCAGTGTTCTTTCTTGATGTTAAAAGGAAATACCTTCAACACTAAGACTGCGTCTGTAGGCAACAAAGCTTAGCTAGTTTCCTGTTGATCTAACTTTTCAACAGATGTTAAAAATTAACTGAGCATCTTACAAGGCATTCTATTTTGCATCATGGGGGGAATAGTGATGGGTTTGATTTCCTCCTTCAGCCCAATTAAAAGGAAAAAGAGACTCAAATTTATCAAAGATCAAAAGAGGGTAAAATGGAAATTGCCCTTTCTGGACATATTATATAAGTGGAATCATACAATGTATGTCTTTAACTTAACATTATGTTTCCAAGTTTCTTCCATGTTGCTGCACATATCAGTATTATGCTCCTTTTTATGATCGAATAGTATTTTGTTGTATGGACATACCATAGGTCTGCAAGTGGGATGGAGTTGAACTCTAACCAGACATAAGCAATGCTATTGGGATGTTAGTAAAACTACTTTAAAGTTGGATTATTGTGATGCTTTTACAACTCAGAAAGTTTATTAAAACCTGTTAAATTATATACTTAACACCAATTAATTTTGTAGTATGTAAGCCATACCTCAATAAAATTACTAATAAAAACAATTAAGTGCAAAGAGCACTCAGAGTCGGAAAATCATTTCTGGCTTTGGATATTAAGTAAGGCTTCCTGGAAGAGGTGATGGTTTGATACATCGTATTGGCACAAGTCCTAGATAACGTGGATCAGTGCCTGCTATAAGCCAATCATGTGTTACCCACTTAATTGCCAAGAAGACCCAGTTTTACAGGTGAAGCCTGGGCTTCCCTGGTGGCTCAGAAGTAAAGAATTTGCCTGCTAATGCAGGAGAAGTGGGTTCAATCTCTGAGTCAGGAAGATCCCCTGGAAAAGGAAATGGCAACCCACTCCAGTATTCTTGACTGGAAAAATCTCAAGAACAGAGGAGCTTGGTGGCCTACAGTCCTGGGGTAGCAAAAGAATCAGACAGGACTTAGCAACTAACAACAACAGCCTACATCTAGATGACAAGTGAGTTTTTCAGGGTTACCCAAGGAGTACTTGGGGGGATGAAGCTAGAGGCCACCTCTTGACAGCATCAAAGTCCATGCCTGGCACCTCTGTAGAATCCTGCCTCTGGCCTCAACTCCTAAATCTCTGGCTGGGAGTATGAGGATGCAGTGATTTTGTGAGCAATCTGTCATCATCTGGTTTTCTGAAAGATGACCTAATTTGCCACTATCTAACTGAATTCAAACATCACGGAGAGGCAACATAACAAACAAACCCTTCTAATCGTGCTGCTTAAGGCAAATGAATCGCTCAGATATGAAATCAGAATTGCGCTCTCAAAGTGCAGGAGAGCTGAAGGACGCATCATCTCATCGTACTATCATGTTGATTCCAATTACATCTTCACCTTCAGCCTGACGATGTGACATTATACTTCTCGGTCACTGGCTGCAGAAGCGCCTATCCTTTTATTTCTCTCATTATATATGAGCCTTGTTGTACTTCATCGATCTCTGCAAATACTCTGCTGTTTACAATTTTGATAATCTCTGTGTAATCTGCAGAAGGAATTGGATTCCTACAAAGGCAGCTGAGTTTTCAGCATTGCTGGGGTGAGGGGAAAATGGGGGAGCTGAGGCTCGGAAAGTCTGCACCCCCTTGAAATGCAGGCTCTTTTTTATTCTCCAGTTAAAGCTGACCTTTTCTCTCAGGCTTGAAAGGTTAAGTCCTAATTTGTTTGGATACTGTAACAGAAAGGATATGGTTCCTTTAAATGAAGCAAGACTGTAAGAGTCACACCTTGCTGGCCCCTTAGGTTCCATCACTGCCTTGGCTGGTGATTATTTCATTCCAGAAAGTAAGGATGAAGAGGTTCTCATATCTTTAAAAAAAATCACTCTCTTATGGAAACACCACACACACACACACACACACACACACACACACACACACACACACACACACACCTCAGAGTCTATGGTTTATGCTACTTTTATATGATAATTTTCACACTTTTCCATCAGTGAAAGTACATGGAAAGGAACTTTACTGTCTTCTTATCTTGATTCTGCCACTTTCTAGCTGGGTAACTTTGGGCAAAGTAACTTCTCTGATTCTTAGTTGCCCCACACTTGAAATTCACAATATAAAGTTGTTATGAGGATACATTTGTAAATTTGTAAAATTCATTGTTGGCACAGAGTAAGCATTCAAGTTTGTTAGCTACATAAAAGGAGAGAAAAAAATGACACACGGATACTATCTTGCCAAAGCTTAGATGATGGGGGGAGGGTGGCCTTTTCAGATTATTCTCAGAAAAGTAATACCTTGAAAAGAAGGGAGTCATATCAAAGAGAATGACCTTGAGGCACAGAAGCTATAGGGCAGACTAGAGTTTGTAAGCTACGTCATCCCTCAAAACCGAGATTCCACCTGTGAGACCCAAGTGTTCAACGACAGTTGAATGGATTTTTACTCTTTTTAAAGAAGTGCAGGGGGTTATCTTACCATTTGTTCTTGTTGTGTTGTTCAGTCACTAAGTCATGTCCCACTGTTTATGACTCCATGCACTGCAGCACACCAGGCTTCCTTGTCCTCCACTATCTTCCAGAGTTTGCTCAGTCTTATGTCCACTGAGTTGGTGATGCTGTCTAACCATCTTATCCTCTGTCGCCCTCTTCTCCTCTTGCCTTCAATCTTTCAGCATCAAGGTCTTTTCCAATCATTCAGCGCTTTGCATCAGGTGGCTAAAGTACTGGAGCTTCATCTTCAGCATCAGCCCTTCCGATGAATAGTCAGGGTTGATTTCCTTTAGGATTGACTGGTTTGATCTCCTTGCAACCCAAGGGATTCTCAAGAGCCTTCTTCAGTACCACAATTCGAAAGCATCAGTTCTTCAGCACTCAGCCCACAACCAAGCACAGCACAGCCTTCTTATGATCCAGTTCTCATCCATACATGACTACTGGAAAAATCATAGCTTTGACTACATGGATCTTTTGTTCTTATTCTAGTGATAGTTTTCAGATTAAAAAACCTGTAAGTTTTCAACACTAAGAAACTATTGAAAATAAATCTATTTCATAGAAATAACTAAAATAATAATATAATTCTTCAAGCATTGCTACAAAAGGATGTTGAAAAAAAAAAAACCCAATGCATTTAGGGAACAGTATGAAAAGATAGGAGCTTTTCTGGTGACTCAGCAGTAAAAGAACCTGCCTGCCAATGAAGAAGACACAGATTCAATCCCTGGGTCAGAAAGATCCCCTAGAGAAGGAAATGGCAAGCCATTCCAGTATTCTTGCCTGGGAAATCCCATGCACAGAGGAGCTTGGCGGGCTACAGTCCATGGAGTTACAAAGAATTGGACACAACTGAACAACTAACACTTTCAATCTTCTTTTTCACCAGTATGTGGGATCCAGGCGTCAGGAGTTCTTCCTTGATCAGGGCATCATGTTAACTTGTAAGATGGTCACATTCCCAGGTTGACAACTAAGCTGGGGACTGTGCACCGCCATATGCACATATTTTGAGACGACACACCTCTTTCTACTGTTGCCTGTCTCCTTGTTCCCCAGCTTCAGGATGTAAGCTGTCAGGGGCTTGAGAATGGTAGCAAGGAAACCAGATGTGGATGAAGTCAGGTGCTGGGTATATGGCCCTCTCACAGAAGGTGGTCCGTGCAGCTCAGCTCATACAGAGCGAGAGCTACTCTGCTCCCTATGCCTATAGTAATTTGAGTAGCTTCCTTTTCCAAACCTGGTATTTGTGGGTTTTGCTCTGATTGTGCATGAGCTTAGTCATTCAGTTGTGTTCGACTCTGTGTCATCCCATGGACTGTAGCTCAACAGGCCTCTCTGTCCATGGGATTTGCCAGGCAAGGATACTGGAGTGGGTTGCCATTTTCTCCTCCAGGAGATCTTCCTGATCCAGGAATTGAACTGGTATCTCCTATATCTCCTGTATCTCCTGCATTGCAGGCAGATTCTTTACCTGCTGAGGCATATTGGCCCAGCTCAGTTCTCCAACTGAAAGTCTAAAGACAACTGATCTCAGTCCCACCTACCGATTGCCATGATTTGGCCCTTTAGTGGCTGGAAAGAAGCCTCTGTGATACTCGATTAGTGGTGGGTGCCTACTTGGCTGTGATCAGATCTGGGGTCTCAAACAACGTATGGTAGGAACTCTGCCACCCTAATGACTAGACTTTTCTTTTGCAGGAACTCTAACTTTCTTTTTGACTTTATAATGGTAGAAATAAATGTGTTTCGATGGAAAACTTTGCCTTATGTGGAACATACTACTCCAGCTTGGGAGATATGGGCTCCTCCATGTACATGTTGTAGCACACAGACTTACTGTGTCCTTACAAACCGAGATCCACAAAGTTAAAACCAGTTTCACAGAGGGATGCTCTCATCCTTGTGCTTGCCTCCACATCATTTATATAAGTGATAAAACGTGTTCATTGTGGAAAACCAAGTGTACAGAATAAAAACATTTCTAAAATCTTACAAACAGAAAGATTTGTAAATCCACAAACAGAAACTCTGTCAATATTTAGTATATTTCCCTATAGGGTCTAACCTTCCTCTTTCTACATGTAGATACAGATATAATAGACATAAGTATCTATATATATATACATAAGTATATATACATATACCCGCACACTTTTTGTTTTCGACACAATTAAGATTATAGAATATACAATATATCCTAGCTTACATTCAGATATTTTGCATAATAAAATATCATATGCATTACTTTGTGTTACTAAATATCCTCTGCAATGTGCTTTTAATGGCTTAATAATATTTCATTGTATGTCCATACCATAATTTATTTCACAAATCTCCTATTGTGAATATTTTTTAAATTTATCACTATTATAAATACTGCTGTGATAATATCACGTGTGCATTTCTGAATATTTTCTTTGGATAAATTCCTGGAAGCAGAATTACTAAGGAAGAGAATATAAACACTTGCATAAGCCTTTTGATATATCTTGCCAAATTACCCTCAAGAAAGGATAAAACAATTTATTCTCCTACCATCAGTGAATGTATTATCTCACCACACTCTTGACAACAAGAGGCATTCCATATATAATCTCACTCTTTGTCAGTTTGATAGATGAATAATGGCATCTTGTTGTTGTTTTAATTTGCATGTATTTGATTACAAAATCAGATGATTCTTTTAACCTTATATGGTCCATATGTATTTCTTCATTTGTGAAGAGTCAGTTTATGTTCCTTCTTTTCTATTGGGTGTTCTTCATTTCTTTATTGATCCACAGAGTTTATTTACATATCAAATACATTAAAAAAACTTGTGATAAGGATGTGCAACCTGGATGGAAGGGTTGGTTTGCAGGAAAATGGATACCTGTGTATGAATGGCTGAGTCTATGGGCTGTAAACCTGAAACTATCACAACATTGTTAATTGGCTACATCCCAATTCAAAATAAAAAATTAAAGAATGTGCATAGAAAACAGGTTGGTGGAATAAACTCTAGCTCATCAGTAATCATTATTCCAACTCTGGACATCAGGATAAGCGGTACGAAGGAAGCTAGTTATTCTACTTGCCTCCCTCACCTGACCAGCTTCCACCCTTTTCTATCCTGCTCTGTGCCTCGAGGTTGGCCTCTATGCAGTGGATTCTTAGGATTCCCTTGCCTTCTGTTTTCCAGCTGGTTTTGGCAAATGAGCATCAGCAACGTTGGATCAGAGGGCAGGAGGCGAGAGGAGAATGGGTGTGTCCTCCCCAACCCTGCCTGCCTTGCTGTGGTTCTTGTAGAATCTGCCTTCCTCTGTGGTCACAGCTTCTGTCCATCAGCTTGGCCTTGATTCCACAGACCCGACTGATGATCTAAAACTCTTCCCTGGCCACTTTCAGCCTCGTGGGTCAAGAGCCTCCTGCTGCTGGTGGGGCTTAGTCCTTCACCATGCCTTGTCAATTTCCTTCTCTCTGCCCATACGCTCTGCATGCTGCACCATAATTGAATTCTTTTCTGCTTTCTGCCACCACCCTGTCTCATATAAGAGGTGCTTAACTTTTCATTAGAAATATTTCTTAATGTTCATTGCTTTCATTTTTCATAATAATCATGCATTCATTTTGTGATTAACTAAAAATCCTTGTTTTGGGGCTTACCTGGGGGCTCAGTGATAAAGAATCTGCCTGCCAATGCAGGAGACACGGGTTTGATCCCTGTTCTGGAAGATTTCACATGCCATGTATCTACTAAGCCTGTGTACCACAACTACCGAGCCTGTACTCTAGAGCCAGGGTGTTGCAGCTACTGAGCCCACAGGCTGCAACTGCTGAAGTCCATGCACCTCGAGTCTGCTCTCCACAATAAGAAAGTCGCTGCAATGAGAAGGCTGTGTATGGAAACTACAGAGTCGCCCCTGCTCTCTACAACTAGAGAAAAATCTATGCAGCAGCAAAGACCCAGCACAGTCAAAAATAGATTTAAAAAATAAAATTAAAATTATTGTTTTCCCTGGCCACTTGTATTTGCTTTTCTATGATTTGACAGACATTGCCATTTTTTCTGTTATTATTAGCCTCTTTATTTCAACATGGAAGTGTTCATTCACTAATGTAGATTTTTAGCCATTGCATATCATCTCTGTTTCCAGGAGAAGGGCATGGAAACCCACTCCAGTATTCTTGCCTAGAAAATCCCATGGACAGATGAGCCTGACGGGCTACAATCCGTGGGATTGCAAAAGAGCTGAAAATGACTTAGCAACTGAGCACACATCATCATCATCTCTGTTGCAAATGACCCTGAAACCTGTATTTGTCTTTTGACTCTGTTTAAAATTTGGTTTAATATGTAAACATCATAAAATTATACTCAGTCAAATGGCCTATATATCCTTCTGTAGTCCTTGTGTCAAAAGTAAAAGTGTTAGTCATGTAGTCATGTCTGACTCTTTGCAACCCCATGGACTGTAGCCCACCAGGTTCCTCTGTCCATGAAATTCTCCAGGAAGGAATACTGGACTGGGTAGCCATTCCCTTCTCCAGGGGATCTTCCCTACCCTGGGATCAAACCCAGGTCTCCTGCATCGCAGGCAGATTCTTTACCACCTGGGCTACCAGGAAAACTAGTCCTGTCCCAATTCATAAGGCTTTACTATCCTAAGAATTTGTAGGTGCCGTTTCTTCAATTTTTTTCTAATATTTCAACTTAGATTTCATTTATAAGTTGATTGATTTTCCAGTTGATGATAATTTTTGGCCATTATGAAGAATGTTGTTAAGAATGCTCCTGTGCAGTCTTGGTGTGGGTGTAGAATTTATTTTTTATATGATGTGAGGTAGGGGTTCAGACTCATTTATAGTCAGAAAATTTCAAGTCAATGTAATAAAAAAATATCACTCTGCTCTCAATAGTTTGGAGAAAATTGGAAATTTTAGCATATTCCTGGTAGGCATAAGGGACAAACTGTTGTCTCGAAGGTTACTGAAAGAAGTATAAATTTTTACACTCCTTTTGGAAAGTAAAATGGCAATATCTCTTGAAATTAAAAGTATACATGCTGTTCAACCCAGCCATTCCACATCTGGGAATCTCACCTTAATAATAAAAACATCAATAGGACACAGATACCAGGATATTTATAGCAGCATTACGTGGAGTGGCAAAAAATAAATGCCAATAACAAACAAAGAGGTGAGAAATCTGTATAATTCTATTGAACATTTTGCAACTGCTTAAAAAAGTGAATTACAGGTGTAACAGAAGGGTTTCTATGAGGTATTGTTGAGTAAGAAAAGAAAGGTATAGAAATGTGCTTATGATACTATTTTATTAAGCTAACAATGGCAAAAAAAGCTGTGTGTGTGTGTGTGTGTTTGTAAGTTTTCAAATAGTTACATGAAATAGAGAAATGCAGAGAAGAATTCACAGGTGTTTTGTTAGTGCAGATTATATGATTATGGGACTTGGGAGTGGGACAGAAAAGAACAATTCTAATAGAAAAATAGAACTCCCCATTCACTATATGATCCTTTTTGGTTTGCTACAGATATCTGCATATATATGCATAAGCAAATTAGTAAAAAGATTATATTTATATCTATTGACTTGTAAGATTGTCAAGCATGAAATTCAAGTGGCATAGTAACATATAAATAAACAGCAAAAAAAAATTTCAATCATATACATATGATGATGTATAACTTAGAAGAAAAGTTGACACATTCTATCATGTCAAGGGTTGTAAGGGTAAAAAGGAGGAGAGATCGGAGAAGTGGGAAAGCGGAGATGACGATTGCATAGATACAATTTTGTATTGTATTATTTCAATCAAAGTACTTGAATAATATGAAAAAGTTTAATGTATTTTTTAAAACATACACGTGGAAAAGAGAAAAAAGATGGATGGCCTATGATAGGGCTATGTCTCAGGTGAATAAGAAGGTAGATATTAACATGGCCCAAGGGAAACTGGGATGATCTCAGAGAGGAGGCTGTCTGAAACAGATCTTGGAGGAAGAGAACAAATTCCTCAGGTAGAGAAGTAAGGCATTTCACATAGAGCACAGAGCGTGAGCAAGGACAGGAAGATCTAAAAAACATCCCCTAAAAATTAAATGAGACTGGAGAGAAAGAAGTAATTTGGGGCTCTATCATAGCATACAGAGACCTTGGGGTTTTACACTACAGCTCAATACATTTGAATCTCAAGACCATTGGCATTTTGGGCCAGACGAGTCTGTTGTAGGAAGTTCTAGGACGTTTAGCAGCACCTGGATCTCCATTCATTAGATGGTAGTGGCGGCACCCTGCCTCCGGTTGTGAAAACCAAGCACATCTCCAGATGTTACTAAGTGTCACAATGGGGACAAAATGAGAATCACTGATATAGCTGATGGACTTCCCAAGTGGTGCTGGTAGTAAAGAACCCACCTGCCAATGCAGGAGACTTAAGAGACTTGAGTTGAATCCCTGGGTGGGGAAAATCCCCTGGAGGAGGGCGTGGCAACCCACTCCAGTTTATTTACCTGGAGAATCCCATGGACAGAGGAGCCTAGAGGGCTACAGTCCATGGGGTCACAAAGAGTCAGACACGACTCAAGTGAGATAGCATGCACACATGCACAATATAGCTGAGGTGACGTGAAAGTCGCTCAGTCATGTCAGACTCTTTGCGACCCCATGGACTGTACAGTCCATGGAATTCTCCAGGCCAGAATACTGGAGTGGATAGCCTTTCCCTTCTCCAGGGAATCTTCCCAACCCAGGGATCGAACTCAGGTCTCCTGCATTGCAGGCAGATTCTTTACCAGCTGAGCCACAAGGGAAGTGCTAAGCCTTAATATGGCATAGTTTTTAAAGGACTTGAGTAAACTGGATCCGTACTGATTCATAGAGTAACCTTTCTGGTAGAAGATAGATTGGAAAGGGAGAGACTGGAGGCAGGGAGATGACTAAGGAGGATGCTGCAGTGATCCAGGTGAGAAAGGAGGACAGCTTGGATTAGGCACCGGGAGGATACTCTTCCCTCTACCTTCATCTCAAATCTACTGCCTCCTCTCCATCCCTACAGCTGTTGTCCTGGTTCAGATCACCCTCTTAATTCCTCACCTTGTCTACTTGCCTCTAGTCTGTCCTCTTTCTTCCATCCATTCTCTATGCTGTTGCCAAAAGAACTCTCTATTAAAAAAAAAAAAATTATGTATTTGTTTTTTGGCTGTGCTGGGTCTTTGTTCCTGTGCGTTTTTTTTTTTTTTTTTTTTCTAGTTGCGGCCAGCAGGGGCTGCTACTCTCCAGCTGCGGTGAGTGGGTTTCTTATT
Source organism: Bos mutus (assembly GCF_027580195.1). Classification (NCBI taxonomy): domain Eukaryota; kingdom Metazoa; phylum Chordata; class Mammalia; order Artiodactyla; family Bovidae; genus Bos; species Bos mutus. Next base: position 18,100,194 of record NC_091641.1, on the reverse strand, counting down.
GTGATGGCTTCTTTTGTTTTGGAACACAGGCTCTAGGGTGTGCAGACTTCAGTAACTGTCGCACATGGGCTCAGTAGTTGCGACTCCCAGGCTCTAGAGAACAGGCTCAACAGTTGTAGGGCACAGGTTTAGCTGCTACATGGCATGTGGGATTTTCCTGAATCGGGGATTGAACCTGTGTCTCCTTCATTGGCAGGTGGATTCTTTACCACTGAGCCAGCAGGGTAGTCCAAGAACTTTCTTCAAAGCAAACCCAAACATGTTCATTCTCATCTTGGGAATCTTACATGGCCCAACCACAGCAGGATCAAGAATCAGTGTGGAAAACAAGCCCCCTTTTGAGCTGGGCACTGCTCTGCCTACTTCCCTTGTCTCCTATTTGTCAATTTCTAGGTCATATCTCATGATGAGTGACTCGTAATCTCCTGAATGTATCTTACCTTCCTTAATGACTTCTTCTAAGCCCTTTTCTCCTCCCTCTCATCTGTCAAGACTTACCACAAAGTTTACCTTCTCTGAAAAGCCTTCTTCACCCTGCCTAGGATAGAGTTGAAGATTCCTTTTCTGGTTTTCAATTCTATGATGTTTACCATGCTGTATCATAACATCCTGATTGTCTGTCCATCTACTCCACTTGCCTGTGAGCTCTTCCTGCTTTCTGGCTCATTTTCCAAACTCAGTGCCTAGGATATACTCAACACATTATTATTATTTTTGAAAAAGATGGAAAGGAGGAAAAAGAAGGATTCTCTAGGACAGAGTAGCACAAGCAGCAATTTGGCTACAGTGATTCAGAAATCGTGCAAGCAATTTAAAACGAGAAAGCTGGAAAAGTAGAGTCTCTCAAAAATGAATTGAATCAGTACACTTACAGAAGAGATGCTTCAGGAATGGAGAAGGGTCCATGGAAGAAGGAAAAGAACTCTTGGCTGGCAGGATGTCTTATCTCAAAAGCTACAAAACTCTGATTGAATTTGGACTGTTTGACTCCAAATTGCTGCTGTATCAATGTAAGCAAATGACAATAAACAATATCATAGAAATATTGATTTCTGCTTTCTCTTGATATAGATGGCTGAATCAGAAATGAAATGTTTCCCAAAGTCAAGTAGACCAAATGGGTTGCCACACAGCTGGACTCCAGGTCCAGGGGCAGGCAGGAGTCAGACAGTCCCAGTATGGCAACGCAGGATTGATGGAAACAAACCTAATTGTAGATACCACCTGCAGGCGGAGGTAGGTTTTTTTCTTTTCTTTCTTTTTTTAAGCCAGCTTTTAGCCTTTATTACAAGTAGGGAGTAAGAGGCTACGTAAGAGGCTACGTGTGACTCATAGAATTCCAGTTTATTTTAATTTTCTTACTGAAATATAATTGCTTTACAATGTTGTGTTGGTTTCTGCTATACAACAACAAGAGTCAGTTGTATGTATACATTTATCCCCTCGGAGATAGGGGTTTTATTTCCTTGAATGCCTGCATCCAGTGGCTAGACAATCAGGCTCGTTAAATGAGCCTGAGGACAGCAGGGAACTGATGTTCAAAAGAGAGCCCCTGCGAAGAGTTTCTAAAGTTTTGGAATCCCTGCACAGGCACACTGAGCAGCCCCTCTTCTCCAGAACTCTGGGTCACCCAGAGCAGCTGCTGGGACCCCGTCACCAGGGAGCCTGTGAACTGCCTCTGGCATTCTGGCCACTGAGTTCAAACTGCGCTCTAGGATAGCAAGCATTCGGTAAGGTGTGTCACGCACAGTGTTTTATGAATTAAAGAGAAGAGCAATAATGGCACTTTACTCTCAATTCCCTGAGAAAAGCTAATCAGCAACCAAACCTGGAATTGATTTTTCTTTGCTAGTTCAATACTTAATGTTACATGTTAAGCAACAGTATTTTACAATTCACTAGTCCTTCACTTACAGGGAATTAAGCAATAAAAATCCATTCCCCTCCCAAATGCCAAGAGGCAAGACTGTGCACTAATAAGTGAGTGAACCGATCAAGTGATTCAGTCAGCACATTGATTTCTTGTTTTTCCAAATACCAATTTCTTTGCTATATGTGGAAACTCCTTAATAGACTCCAAGAGATCTTTCTTCTCGTCTTCTGTAATTCTTTGCCCTGTTTCTTTTGTCCCCAAGCCTGAGGCTCAGGAACCTGCTGGGGTCCACGTGGCTAAAACTTTTGCAAACAAATGCACTGTTGCCAGAGATAGCTTGTGTCAGGGTATTTGTGAGCTGAGTTTATAAAAATTAAACAGGTAGAGGCAAAAAGGAACTTAATTTGGTCTTCACAGCACCCTGGTGAAATATACAGTATTATTTCATGATAATAATGTGATCTGTGTTTATAGATGAGGAGGATAAGCCACATGGAGGTTGTCAGCATCCTAAGGTTACCCAGGCACCCAGGTAGTGAGAGGATAAACTAGCATGTGTGTGTTCGTGCCGAGTTGTTTCACTCATGTCTGACTCTATGTGACTCTATGGACTATTGTCCACCAGGCTCCTCTGTCCATGGGATTCTCCAGGCAAAAATACTAGAGTGGGTTGCCATGCCCTCCTCCAAGGGGTCTTCCCCACCAGGGATGGAACCTGCATCTCTTAGGTCTCCTGCATTGCCAGGTGGGTTCTTTACCACTAGTGCCACCTGGGAAGCCCATGGATGAGCTGGAATTTGAGCTAAATACTCTGACACAGGTCCTTGACCTTAACCTTGACACTATGCTTCCTCTCTGATCTTTACATATTCACATTCTAGTCTGTAGAAAGATTTGCTGCTTTTGGTTAATTCCCATCCATCACAACTTATCTGTTGCAGGAGACCTGGGTTTGATCCCTGGGTTGGGAAAATCCCTTGGAGAAGGGAATGGCAACCCACTCCAGTATTCTTGACTGGAGAATCCCATGGACAGAGGAGGCTGGCAGGCTAAAGCCCATGGGGTCACAAAGAGTTGGACATGACTGAGCGACTAACACACACACACTGCATATCTGTTAAGAAAATGATAAATGGTAGGTGCTCAGTGGTCAGTTGTTGCTTAATACACTGAGAGCCTTCCACTGCCCTAATCATTCCTAATGTTGTATATGTTGCGTGGGGCAGAAAGAATGGAGCAGACTTGAAGAATGGAAAATGATGGCACTCAACTGCCTCTGAGACCACAGTTTATAAACTGCTGGTGTTCTATAGAGCTCTAAAAAGGGCTTATGCATTCTCCAGGACTTGACAGAGAAAGGCTTGCCTTGCACTGAAAGTTCAACAGAGACAGGTTAAGTGGCATCTTCACATTCTGCCCAATCCCAAGAAACACCTTGTCCTTGAACCAGGACATATTCCTGGTTAACTGGAAGAGCAATTACCTCCTAATTAAGTTTCATCCCAATACTTTGACCATCTATGCTAAGAGCCAACTCGTTGGAAAAGACACTAATGCTGGGAAAGATTGAGGGCTGGAGAAGAAGTGGGCAGTAGAGGATGAGATGGTTAGATAGCAACACTGACTCGACATGAATTTGAGCAAATTCCGGGAGATAGTGGAGGACAGGGAATCCTGATGTGCTGCAGTCCGTGGGGTCACAAAGAGTCAGGCATGACTTATTGACTGAACAATAACAAACAGCAAATTTCATCATGAGGCTCTTAGGCCATTCCATCCTCAGGGCACAGGAAGAAGGCAGAGACTTATTTAAGAGACTTCAGAATCTTCTTGACTCAATCATGAAGGCCTCATTTGTCTACATTACTGGTTTTCAGCTGCGTCAGTAGAGTCCTAGGTAGGTTGTGACGGTACCTTAAATGGGCAGGTGAAGGAGCCCAGGAGAAACATAAGCAGTTGGTATTTTTCTTGCCTGCTAATGAACTTGTATTCCATTCATTACTCTGATAATAAACAAAAAATATAAACAAAGCAGATACAAACAAAAATACCCAGCTCTACCATTATCAGTCAAAAACCCACCCATGTCAGCTACTTTTCTTTAAAAAATGAGGTGCCAGATGTTGGGCTAAATATTTATAAGCATTATATCAGTAATCTTCCCAGATCCCTTAGAACTCATCATTGAGAACTTAGAAATCATTGAATTAGGCAAAATTTCACATTAGCCGTGGACAGGATTTCTCCCTGAAGTTATAGAAAATTACAAGTTGTGCATGCACAGTCCTGTCCAACTCTTTGTGACCCCCCTGAACTGTAGCCTGCCAGGCTCTTCCATCCATGGGATTCTCCAGGCAAGAATACTGGAGTGGGTTGCCATTTCCTTCTGCAGGGGATCTTCCTGACCCAGGGATTCAACCTGCATCTCTTGCAGCTCTTGCATTGGCAACAAGATTCTTTACCACTGAGCCACCTGGGAAGCCCAAATATTTATAAGCATTATGTCAGTAATCTTCCCAGATCCCTTAAGGGAAGTGCAATTTTACTTGTACTGCATTTTATATCTTGACTATACACCTGTATTTTACGGAGGAATTGCCCAAGTTCATACAGCCAGTAGTGGGCAGAATAAGGATCTGAACACAAGTCTGTCTGGCTCCCAGCCCCAGGATGTTAGCCACCTCGGTACATGGCTAAAGGGTACACCTTGTCCCCTATCCTTCTGCCTCCTGTTGACTCTTGCCTCCTCCACTCAGCTCCTCCCTGCAGCATAAATGAATTTTGACATGGAATTTCTGTTTCGTAAGGAACCAGCATCTGTGAGTATAGCCTAGTCATGCTCGGCACTGCAGCACTGAATTGAGGGATAAGGCAGTTTTTCTCCTCACCCGTAGCAGAGAAAAGTTGAGGCTGGAAGGTTTCTGAATGAAAGACTGTCTTTAATTACTTGGGATATTTAATTTAATGTCTGGCTGCACCGGGTCTTCATTGCTTTGCGTGGGCTTTCTCCTCTTCCTTGTGGTGCACCCGGCTTCTCATGGCAGTGGCTTCTCTTGTTGCAGAGAAGACTCCAGACTCACAGACTCACAGACTCTAGAGAGCTCAGGTTTCAGGAGTTGTGGTGCACGGGCTTAGTTGCCCCCTAGCATTGTGGGAACTTCTGGACCAGAGATCAAGCCTGTGTCCCCTGCCCTGGCAGGGAGATTCTTAACCCCTGGACCACCAGGGGAGTCCTGCCTGGCATTCTTTTTTTTCTGTACCCCTCATATGTACATTTAATTGGTTGCCTTCTATTCCCTGGTAGCTCAGATGGTGAAAAACCCACCTGCAAAGCGAGAGACCTGAGTTTGAATCCTGGGTTGGGAAGATCCCCTGTAGAAGGAAACAGCAACCCACTCCAGTATTCTTGCCTGGGAATTCCAGGGACAGAGGAGCCTGGCAGTCTACAGTCCAAGGGGTCGGACAAACAGTCGGACACGACTGAACGACTTTTACTCACTCTATTTGTTATTAAAGACTTTGCCTCCTCCAGAAAGAAATGTAATTACACACACTTGCATGCACACATATATATCTAGAACAGAGCTGTTGTTATCATTTAGTTACTAAGTCATGTCTGACTCTTTTGCAACCCCAGCTAGACTGCGCAGCCAGCTAGACCCCTCAGTCCATTATATTTTTCAGGCAAGAATACAGGAGTGGGTTGCTTTTTTCTTCTCCAGGGGATCTTCCTGACCCAGGGATCCAACCCTAGTCTCCTGCATTGGTAGGCTGACTGTTTACCTCTGAGCCACCAGGGAAGCCCTGGAACAGGATATGATTCATTAAATAGCTGCTGGATGAGTGAATGAATGAATAAAAGAGTGAGCATACACAGTGAACATACAGATAATTCTCGCTGGTCTTTCCCTATAAAGCACCAACTTTAGGCATTTAAAAAAAGGGTAAATTTGCAACAAATGAAGTTTTAATCAGACTGCAAGAAAATTCATTAGTCTGGGAAAGAAAATGTTAACAGAGTAAACTTCATAAAGGCTTTCTCTAGAAATCACAACCAAAACAAAATAGCATGCAGAATGATGGGCTTGCCTTGGGGGCAAGGTAAGGTGGGCTAGTACAAGAGCTCTGGTCTCGAGTGTGCATGGGGTTAAAAGGCATGTTTCCAAGATTGCTCCCAGAAATTCTGATTTGGGGGTCTAACTCAGGATTTTTCTTTTAATTTAGCAATCTAATATATTCCATTTACTATGTCAAGTACTGTTCTAAGTACATACACAAATTGACTCATCTAATTTTCATAACAACCCTAAAAGGTAAGTGTTCCTGTTATTGTCATATAATGTGCACAAGTTACCTGAATGGTAATATAGGAACCAGGACTGAACACAGGCAAGAGTTATACTATGGTTCTGATGCACTGTCATTGGTGTCTGCTTCATGGTACCAGGACACTTTCGGAAGTTCCTTCAACTCCAGTTTAAATCAGCTTATAAGCAAAATTGCACTTCCCAGATGGTACAGTGGTAAAGAATCCACCTGCATTTCAGGAGGTGCAAGAGATGTGAGTTCGATCCCTGGGTTAGGAAGATCCTCTGGAGTAGGAAATGGCACCCTACTCCAGAGTTCTTGCTGAGAAAATACCATGGACAGAGGAGCCTGGCAGGCTGCCGTCCATGGGGTCACAAAGAGATGGACATGACTGAGTGACTGAGCACATGTCACACATAAGCAGAATATTTTACATAGGAGTTTAGATAAGATATTTACAAATATCTTATGTAAAAGAAGTGATATGATGTAAATTGAAACCCAGCTCCCCACCCACAAGTAAGTAGTTTTACATAGAGAGTGAAGTGTACATATAAAGAAGAGTGGAGGATAATATTGGAAAAGGTGAGTAGGGATCAGATTATTGAAGAATTTGAGAGTCAGGACTTGAGTTAGTACTTAATTTAAAGGGTTAAAAGGACTTCCACTTTGGGGGATGTAAAGTAGATATTTCTTTTATTCCTCCCATGATCTACAACTAAAAGCCCAGACAGACTGGCTAGGTACCTCAGCTAGATGAAGTCCTAATTTTTGTTTTTATTTACACTTTTAAAATGATTCATGTATCCCAGATTTGGGATTGAAGCATCCAGCAACCGGGAAACATCTAGGGGTTTAGCCCCAACAAAAGCCCTCTCTCTAGTCAAAAACCTAGATCAAATCCCTTTATGATTATACAGTGGAGGTGATGAATAGATTCAAGGGATTCGAACTGGTAGACAGAGGGCCTGAAGCACTGCAGATGGAGGGTCATAACATTGCACAGGAGGCTGTGACCAAAACCATCCCAAAGGAAAAGAAATGCAAGAAGGCAAAATGGTTGTTTTAGGAGGCTTTACAAATAGCTGAGGAAATAAAAGAAGTGAAAGGCAAGGGATAAAGGGAAAGATATCCAACTGAACTCAGAGTTTCAGAGAAGAGCAAGGAGAGATAAGAAAGCCTTACTAAGTGAACAATACAAAGAAATAAAGGAAAGCAATAGAATGGGACAGAATAGAGATCTCTCCAAGAAAATTAGAGATACCAAGGGAACATTTCATGTGAGGATGGGTGCAATGAAGGTCAGAAACAATAAAAACCTAACAGAAGCAGAAGAGATTAAGAAGAGGTGGCAAGAATACACAGAACTGTACAAAAAAAGTCTTAATGACTTTGATAACCATGATGGTGTGGTCACTCACCTAGAGCCAAACATCCTGGAGTATAAAGTCAAGTGAGCCTTAAGAAGCATTACTATGAACAAAGCTAGTGGAGGTGATGAAATTCCAGCTGAGCTAATTCAAATCCTAAAAGATGATGCTGTTAAAGTGCTGCACTCAATGTGTCAGCAAATCTGGAAAGCTCAGCCGTGGCCACAGGACTGGAAAAGTTTAGTTTTCATTCCAATCTCAAAGAAGGACAAGGACAAAGAATGTTCAAATGACTGTACAATTTCACTCATTTCTCATGCTAGCAAGGTAACACTCAAAATCCTTCAAGTTAAGCTTCAATAGTATGTGAACTGAGAACTACCAGATGTATGAACTGGGTTTAGAAAAGGCAGAAAAATCAAAGACCAAATTGTCAACATTCATTGGATCATAGAGAAGGCAAGAGAATTTCAGAAAAACATCCACTTCTGCTTCATTGACCACACTAAAGCCTTTGACTATGTGGATCACAACAAGCTGTGGGAAATTCTAAAAGAGATGGGAATATGAGACCACATTATCTGTCTCCTGAGAAACCTGTAGGCAGGTCAAAGAGCAACAGAATCAGACATAGAACAACAGACTAGTTCAAAATTGGGGAAAGGCCGTATATTGTCACCCTGCTTTTTAAACTTATATTCAGAGTCCATTAAGCAAAATGTTAGGGTAGATGAATCACAAGCCAGAATCAAGATTGCTGGGAGAAATATCAGCAATTTAGATATGCAGATGATACCACTCTAATGGCAGAAAGTGAAGAGGAACTAAAGAGTCTCTTGATGAGGGTGAATGGAGTGAAAAAGCAGGCTTGAAACTCAACATTCAAGAAACAAAGATGATGGCATTCGGTCCCATTACTTCACAGCAAATAGAAGGGGAAAAAGTGGAAATAGTGACAGATTTTGTTTTGGAGGGCTCCAAAATCACTGTGGACAGTGACTGCAGCCATGAAATTAAGTGACGCTTGCTCCTGGGAAGAAAAACTATGGCAAATCTCGATAGCATGTTAAAAAGCAGAGACATCACTTTGCCAACAAAGGTCTGTATAGTCAAAGCTAGGGTTTTATTGGGGCAATCATGTACTGATGTGAGAGATAGACCATAAAGAAGGGTGAGCACTGAAGAATTGATGCTTTTGAACTTCGGTGTTGGAGAAGACTTTTGAGAGTCTTAGAGACTCTTGAGAGTCCCTTGGACAGCAAGGAGATCAAATCAATCAATCCTAAAGGACATCAACCATGAATATTCATTGGAAGGACTGATGCTAAAGCTGAAGCTCCAGGATTTTGGTCACCTGATGGGAAGAGCTGACTCATTAGAAAAGACCCTGATGCTAGGAAAGATTGAAGGCAAAAGGAAAAATGGATGGCAGGGATGAAATGGTTAGATAACATCACTGATTCAATGGACACAAATTTGAGCAAACTCTGGGAGATAGTGGAAGACAGAGGAGCCTGGCATGCTGCAGTCTGTGGGGTTGCAAAGAGCTGGACATGACTTAGTGACTGAACAACAAAAAATACTTTTAGAACAAAGTAAGCATGGGTCAGAATCAGAGTCCAGCTTCTTGAATGATTGACCATGGCTCAGCCAGGAAACTGCAGGGATCCTTAGTTTACTGACCTGAAAAATGTAAAGAGTGAGTCAAGTCTGACTTAGAGGAAGGTTCCAGGGTGTGCTGGAACAATACAGTCTTTACAGAGTTTAAGTCCTAAAACCTGGAAGAAAGAGGCCATGACTTGAATGAATTTCAGGGCTGATCTGAACTGAGGTGTTGGGGCAGGAGTCATGAAAGTGGACTTCAGCTTAAGAAGTGAGGACTTGGAGGCTGAGGTTCCCAGCAGAGAGCTCTCTTCCTCAGGAGCAATTCTGGCTTCTCTGATTTATGGAGAAATGCAATATGGATGAGAGCAGCAGCACTCTGAGAGACAGTCTCAAGAGCAAGGCACTTAAATATATATATATGTGTATATATACACACATATATATTTGAATGTGAATACCCACAAAATGGTCCACTCCAATTTGCAGAAGAGAAGAAAGTGGTAGACATGATGCCTCCTGATTGTCAAGGATAGAGCCCTGTAAATGAATTGTTTTGGTTCAGTGAGTATAAAGGAGGAGGGGGAGAGATGGAGATGACTTGTTTTCTCCTCTAGGAACCACACCTGCCTTGTTCTTCCCTATGTCTGCAGTGTTAATTCAGTGAAAACTGCATGTTAGCTCAGTATAACCACTTGTCATCTTTAAGCTGGATGGGGTACTGATGAGCTGTGTGAAGTTGCATACATCTTTTAGTCTTTCAGATCCTTAGGTCGCACTATTGTCCAAAAGGATGTACATGTGTGCCGCCATCTATATAATATGGAAATACATGGGCTTGGAGCTCAGATGGGCTTGTATTAAGGTCCTGGATTCAGGACCTTGGGCACAGTGTGGAGATGAGAGTTCCAAGAAGTCAGGGACCATGTCATCTTCCTTTTCACCTACTGATTTCTAGCACCTGAAATAAGACTGCTGAGGTTAAAGAAAAGAAAAAAAGCACAATGTAAGAGCTGTGAGTTAAGTTTTATATGGGGCACAATGAGGACTATAGCCTGGGAGAGAGCACCTCAGATAGGTCTGAGAAACTGCTCCTAAGAGGTAAGGGAAGTTCAGCATAAATGTGATTTTAGTGAAGAGGGAATGCATGTAATCAAGCACATATTTTTGCAGAAAGTTTCTGCTAAGTCATGAGAAGCAAACGTCCCCACAAAGGAATTTAGTGCTTTTCTAGATATGAAGAGATGCAAGAACTGGGCACATAAAATCAGCTCCTGAAGATAACTATCTGAAGATCTGCTCTGCCAGTTTTTCCCAGAGCACAAAAAGTGCCCTCATTCCTGATCTCCACTCTAAACTCCGTTCAGGGGGTGTTGCATGCCAGCAGCTGCAGCAGCACTAGATTTTAATCCTTGTAGAGGTAGATGGCAAGTGCCCATGGCAAGTGCCAATTTGTAGCTGACAAACCTTACCACTGAGTCAGTGCTCGGTAAACATTTCTGAATAAACACCTCTCCTCCTATCTGATTCCATCAGGCCTGTGCCTGGACCCCATGCTTCTCAGAATCCATATTCCAGTGGGAAAAGTTGGGCAATAAAAAATGAACATAAGTGTTGGTTAGTGATGAAAATTTTGACAATAGAACAGATGAGGTGAAAACTATATCTGTGTACATGTGGTTCTATGTGAGTGGATTCTATTTCAGACAAGGTGGGTCAGGGAATTCTCCTTGATAAAGTGACAAGCATTTGAGCAGTGACATGACTACTCCAAAGATGAGTTTCTTCTGAAAGTATGGAACATGGGATTTATTTTGCTTTTAGGTTGTAGTGAGGATTAAATGAGGTGTTTAGTTCAAATGCACCTGACCAGGTGCCTGCAACATAGGAAACATTTAGGAAGTGACAGCTTGGATTATTATTATTGTTAATAATGTTACTATTATGCTTATAAGTGCTCCATGCTTGTTATGATGGTCAGTGAAAACTGAGTCAGAATCACTGTTGCTTCCACTAGAGTCTCAAGACAGCATATCTACAGGAAGAGAAGGAAGAGTTCAGGAATAAGAAAATTGGGTTTTTGGTGTTTTGTTTTTTTTTCCCATAGTCACAGAAGCATCTGCTGGAGGCTGAAATCTTAATTAACTCAGGTGGGAGTGTTCCTATTTCTAGGTTTTTCAACCTAGGATGTTCACGGAGCCAGCAGGGCTGCTGGCTGTGTGCCTTAGGGTAGCTGAATGAAGAGCCAGCAACCTCTCCAAGAGCAGGTCAAGCCTTGTGTGTGGTCTGAGGACCCTCTCTGTCTGGTCTTCCCCTAGGTATGGGATGAGGAGGCCGCCTCCGCCTTGCTCAGCCACTCCGTTCATTCTCCACAACCTGGATCCAGTTCAGTTTATTCCGTAATTGGCTTAGCCACCTAGAGAAACTATGCAAGCAGATGCCGGTGGTAAAGAGAATGGAGATATATGTTAGTAAGACTAATGATGAAAAAAAAAAAGAGTCCAAGTCTTGGAAGTAGGCTTCTAGTCCAACAGCAGCCCTCTGCACACCTTTTTCTTACAACTGGGAGAACAGGGCTATTTATTGCCTTGGCCAAGGCCACACAAGTAAATCCATGATGAACTAGGGGTCAGAAATTGGATCCATATTTTTTGAATTGAGAGTCCTAAAATCCTCACGGATGATAATACAATTATTAGTCTGTATTTAAGCAGGAAGACAGAAATGACTTGAAGCATTTAAAACAGAAGGAATAACATGGAGGGAATTATTTATGCAGACAAGAGATGCTGAGACCAAACATAAGATGATGAAGTGACCCAGAGATGAGATACAGCAGGATGTTGCTCCTAACTCCAGGCCAGAGAGGCAAAAAGAAGAGGTGGTGTCACCCGAATTTAGGGGCACATGGCAGAATCTAGAACCATGATGGATCTGCCTGGGAAGAGCAGAGCCATAGAAGGTACACAGCTCCTGCCTCAGAAGCCATCTACACAGAGCAGATATGGGGAAGCAACCTGCATCTCCTTTCTCCACATCCCGCCAGTGCCTGGATTTGACCAAGCTGAATAGGAATTCAGCTGCATTAGAAGTGCAGAGGAGGAAAAATAACTTTCCACCTAACCTAGGTTCTTGACTGAGACACTTGCTGTAATACAAGACAGATTAAGAAGAGAACAAAAAGAAGTTTAATAACATGTATACATGGGAGATATCCGGAAAAATAGTAACTCCCCCAAATGGCTGTCAATAACAAATTGGCACTTGCCAAGAACATTTGCCATGAACAACGACACCAAGGACGTTTGCCATCTGCCTCTGCCGGAGATGGAACTCTGTGCTCCTGTGAGTGCCAACCTTCAACACCCCCAGAGGGGAATGCAGGGTGGAGAGTGAGGCACTCTGTGCTCCAGGGAAACTGGTGGAATAGGTTTTTAGATAGGTATTTTCAGGCACTGATTTCATGATCCCAATCCTTGCATCTCTTCACATTTAGAAAATCACTAAATCCTTTCATGATGACATCAGCTCCACATGAAGAGCAGAAAACCCTTTGTAAAGTAAGTTTTTGATTGCACTTCACAAAATCACATATTGACCTTCCCCCCACTGCCTCTTTGGAGCAGGCTCTCAGAGCTATCTGAGGTGCTGTCATCCAGGCTGCAGTCCTCATTTTGCCCCCAATAAAACTTAACTCCCAACTCTCATGTCGTGCATCTTTTTAGTTGAAATGGCCAAAAGCCATCACCTTAAATACCAAAATATGATGCAGGCAAAAGGAAGGCCAGTTACGGGAGGTGACTAGGAAAAGCACAATAAACAAGGGAAAGATTGTTAATCAGATTTAATTTACTTCCTTCTTTATTGATAAGTTGCTAGAGATTTGATCATCTTCCTTTCCAGTGATACAGAAAAAAGAGACATTGAAAACAAGCAGGACCCTGAGGGGCTCCCAGTACAAATCCTCTCTGAGTCCCCTGTTTGTTCTTTGTAGGAAGTAAGTTTCAGTCAGGGTCCTAGACCTTCCCTGAATTCCAAAGGGCAGATTCAAACAGCTGCTAATCAGCGAAGGGAGAGAAGGCAGAGAAGGAGGAGCAGTCAGGAAACAGCAGTGCAGCCTTGGGGCAGGGCCCTGGTTCCTCAAGGAATACCATGTTTGAGCTCTGCAGGAACTGAGACCCCCACCCAGGTGCTGAATGGAATGAGGATGTTGGCCCTCCTAACGCCAATCTTCTGACCTTTGCCCCAATTCTAAGCTGAATTCTCCTCCACTTTTTCCTTTTCTTCCCTTCAAGTATTAGTCACACAGTAGTGCCTGACTCTTTGCAACCCCATGGGCTGTAGCCCACCAGGCTCCTCTCTCCATGGGATTTTCCAGGGAACGATACTACAGTGGTTTGCCATTTCCTTCTCCAGGGGATCTTCCCGACTCAGGGATCAAATCCAGGTCTCCTGCATTGCAGGCTGATTCTTTACCGACTGAGCTACCAGGGAAGCCCATGCCCTTCCCTTAAACCTTCCTTAATTTTGCTGTCGGGGAGACACTGCTTTTGGAAAGAGCCCCAGTGTTCTCCTTTCTTGCTGCAAGTCATAATACATTTTTCCTTCTCCCACACTTTGGATTGATCGAGTCCATCAGCTTAACACCTACCAAGAGGCAAGCCCAGTTTTCAGGTAACAACACTCTTATAAATAGAAATTACCCTTATGAATGTAAATATCTTTTATAAAAGGGTAACTTTTACTTGGATTTTAGAGTTTTTCTACTGTCTTAAAAATAACCAGCTCAAAATAATTCTTATGCTAAAGAGGCATATTTTGGGGTGTCATACTCTGCTCATCTTCAGAAGCTAGGAAATGCAGCTGCATATAGGAAGTCCCCCCTGAAATGTAGAACAGAGCAAAGGATGGGCAAGAAACCCATCTAAGAATAAGCAAGCTCAGAACAGGCAACCTAACAATAATCACTACCTTCAATTGATCATGAGTTGTGTGTCAATACTGTGGAAAAGACAGCTGATACAGATACCGCAAGCTGGGTGACTGTGCACCAGTGCCTAATCAAATCTCAGAGACAAGAGTTTTGGTTGAAGTAGAAGAGAATATTGCTTTGCCAGGCAACGGGGAACACAGTCAGCTTGTGCCTCAAAAACTGTGTGTCCCAACTTGGTGGGCGGGAGAGGGAGGAAGAGGTGAGGAGTTCTGTAGCAATGATTGATTCAAGGGCAGGTGATAAGGATCAGATTGTGTTCAGGGCTTGTATTATTTTGGTCTGGCCTCAGGTGATGTCCTGAGGAGCTTCTGTGGTTCCTTTAATCTGGCCTCAAGTGGTCTCCTGATCTCTCTGAAGACTGCTTCATCAAGTAGTTAGCATCTTCCATTTGTTGGGGGTTTTAGTTCTGCAGAAGAGGTCAAATATACTGTTATGTGTATCCCTTGACCTACAAACAAGATATGGGGACACAGAAAAATTTCTGTGTCCAGGAGCCCCACAGAGTTCTGCAAGATTTTATTACTAAGACCAGTGATAGAATTCACTCACGCAATTTTCCTATTATATAAGCGCTAGCACCCTATTTTGCTTTAGAACACTAAGGCTAACAAGTCTAAGTGACTTTCCCGCAAATAGCACTGTTAGGTGTGTTCAGTCAGTTCAGCCGCTCAGTCCTGTCCGACTCTTTGCGACCCCATGAATCGCAGCACACCAGGCCTCCCTGTCCATCACCAACTCCCGGAGTTCACTCAGACTCATGTCCATTGAGTTGGTGATGCCATCCAGCCATCTCATCCTCTGTCGTCCCCTTCTCCTCCTACCCCCAATCCCTCCCAGCATCAGAGTCTTTTCCAATGAGTCAACTCTTCGCATGAGGTGGCCAAAGTATTGGAGTTTTAGCTTTAGCATCAGTCCTTCCAATGAACACCCAGGACTGATCTCCTTTAGAATGGATTGGTTAGATCTCCTTGAAGTCCAAGGGACTCCCAAGAGTCTTCTCCAACACCACAGTTCAGAAGCATCAATTCTTCGGTGCTCAGCTTTCTTCACAGTCTAACTCTCACATCCATTCGTGACTATGGGAAAAACCATACCCTTGACTAGACAGACCTTTGTTGACAAAGTGATGTCTCTGTTTTTGAATATGTTATCTAGGTTGGTCATAACTTTCCTTCCAAGGAGTAAGCATCTTTTAACTTCATGGCTGCAGTCACCATCTGCAGTGATTTTGGAGCCCCCAAAAATAAAGTCTGACACTGTTTCCACTGTTTCCCCATCTATTTGCCATGAAGTGATGGGACCAGATGCCATGATCTTCGTTTTCTGAATGTTGGGCTTTAAGCCAACTTTTTCACTCTCTTCTTTCACTTTCATCAAGAGGCTTTTGAGTTCCTCTTCACTTTCTGCCATAAGGGTGGTGTCATCTACATAGCTGAGGTTATTGATATTTCTCCCAGCAATCTTGATTCCAGCTTGTGCTTCTTTCAGCCCAGCGTTTCTCATGATGTACTCTGCATAGAAGTTAAATAAGCAGGGTGACAATGTACAGCCTTGACGTACTCCTTTTCCTATTTGGAACCAGTCTGTTGTTCCATGTCCAGTTCTAACTGTTGCTTCCTGACCTGCATATAGGTTTTTCTAGAGGCAGGTCAGCTGGTGTTAGGGAAGGAAAAAAAAATTACTCTCTACCCTTTTTAGATTCCTCTAGCTGGTCAAATAATTAAATTGACATAAGATAGGTGAACAGAAGAAAAAATAAATTTGATTATGTATGTTCTGGAGGCCCATAAGAAAAATGAGACCAAGGGCAATTTACGTGATTGAGGTTTGTATGCCATCTGAAAGAAGAAAGGGGTAGCTGTTCAGAATGTTGACTAAAAAAGATACACAATGTGAGAGTTGTGAGTTAAGTTTCATTTGGGGGCAAAATGAGGACTGCAGCCTGGGAGACAGCATCTCAGCTAGCTCTGATAAACTGCTCCCAAGAGCTAGAGGGCGAAGGTCAATATATGTGATTTTGGTGAAGGGAGAGTTCACACAATCAAGCATTCATCTTACAAAAGGTTTCCTGCTAGTCACAAGGACCTGTTGGCTCATATGGTAAGAAATCTGCCTGTAATGCAGGAGACCTGGGGCCAATCCCTGGGTTGGAAAGGTCTCCTGGAAAGAGTATAGCTGCTACCCACTCCAGCATTCTTACCTGGGAAATCCCATAGACAGAAGAGGCTGGCAGGCTACAGTTCATGGGGTCGAAAAACAGTTGCAAATGACTGAGCAACTAACATTTTCACTTTCACTGTGATTAGCATTTTCATTTTCACTGTGATTAGCACATGAGGAGCTAATCACCATGAAGTGATTAATTGTTTTTCTAGATATGAGTACATGCAAGGGTAAGGATCATGAAATCAGTTTCTGAAAATATCTATCTAAAGACCTACTTCTCCAGTTTTGGTGGTGGTTTAGTCATTAAGTCACATCTCTTGCATTTCAGGCAGACTCTTTACTGTCTGAGCTAAATCCTTGATGTGCTCCAGTAAAACTGGAGAAAAAGTGCCTCATTCTCCAGCCTGCACTTCCTTCAGGACATGTCAATTTTCATAGAAAGTGAAGTCGCTCAGTAGTGTCCGACTCTTTGCAACCCCATGTACTGTAGCCTATCAGGCTTCTCCATCCATGGGATTTTCCAGGCAAGAGTGCTGAAGTGGATTGCCATTTCCTTCTCCAGGGGATCTTCCCAATCCAGGAATCGAACCCTGGTCTCCCACATTGCAGGCAGACGCTTTACTGTCTGAGCCACCAGGGAAGCCCAAATGGCAAATGCCCTTGGCAAGCACCAATTTGTAGTTGACAGGAATGGGAAGAAGGCAATTCAGATGGAGATTGCAGAGCAAATATTTGGTGAACAAATGTTTCCTGTTCCATGCAGAGACAGCGGGACTCAGAGAAGACTTTGGCTTTTCTGGCCCTGAATTCTCCCTACTACACCTAACCCATATTCTTTATAGATTATCTCTGGTGACAGTGCTCTTGCTGGACCCAGCTCTTTATGTTAGTCCTTTTAGGTATTTACAGGGGAGGTAAAATGAAAGACTACCTCAGTTTTCTGTTTCTTAAAAAAAAAAAAAAAGCCTAAAATAACCCTCATGCCAAAGAGACACATTTTGGGGCAGCAAATTTTGCTCCTCAATAATTCTGCCTTTGAAACTTCTCCAAGACTTCCCTAGTGGCTCAGACAGTGAAAGCGTCTACCTACAATGTTGGAGACCCAAGTTCGATCCCTGGGTCAGGAAGATCCCCTGGAGAAGGAAATGGCAACCCACTCCAGTATTTTTGCCTGGAAAATCCCATGGACAGAAAAGCCTGGTAGGCTACAATCCATGGGATCGCAAAGAGTCGGACACAGCTGAGCAACTTAACTTTCACTTTTAACTTTCTTTTTCTTTTCCAAGAAGTTTCTGTCCAGAAGTCGAGTTTGTGGATTGTTTTAGCTCACCAAATCTGTCTCTTAGTCCTGAGAGTAGGCTCATTTAAGCTCATTTGATGTGATAGTAATGTAGGTGGCCATCCAAAGTTAGGCCTGTTGAAACGGAGCAGGGTGGTGTGGGGCTCCTAGGCACAGTAGCCTTACTGTGTTCCTCTTTTGTTGTAAGGAAGTTTCTAGCTTCCATGACTTGCCCTGAGTTCCAAACAGCAGGTTCAAACAGAGGTTAATCAGGGAAGGGAGGGGATACAGAGATAAGGGAGGAGCAGCCAAGAAACCATAGTGTTACTTGGGGCAATGTTCTGATTCCACCTCAAGGAATACACACAACAATGCCTTTGAGCTCTTCTGCAGAACTAAAATCCCCAATAAATGAAGGATGAACAACACAAACTCATCAGGAGACCACCTGAGGCCAGATTAAAGGAATGGAGGCCCTGCACACACCCTGATCCTTAGCAGCAACCCCTCCCTTGAGTCCTTGAACCATTGCTATAAAGTGAAAGTCATGTCCTACTCTTTGCCACCCCATGGATTGTACAGCCCATGGAATTCTGCAGGCCAGAATACTGGAATGGGTAGCCATTCCCTGTTCCCTTCTCCAGGGAATCTTCCCAAGCCAGGGATTGAATCCATTGCAGGCAGATTCTTTACCAGCTAAGCCACCAGTGAAGCCCGTTACTATAAAGTGAAGTGAAGTGAAGTCGCTCAGTCGTGTCTGACTCTTTGTGACCTCATGGACTGTAGCCTACCAGGCTCCTCCATTCCTGGGATTCTCCAGGTAGGAATACTGGAGTGAGTCACCATTTCCTTCTCTAATTACTATAAAGCTCCTCACCAAATACCCCAGGTTGGGGCACGTCATTTTGAGGACCTGAGCCCACTGTATCTCTCTTTGCCTGGTAAAACAGTAGAGCTATTCTTTTCTACCTCACCCAAAACTCTGTCTCCAAGTTTTGACTCAGCACTGGTGTACAGTGGCTGAGTTTTGGTGTTACTATGATGCAAGCGGTGCTTCCCTGGTGGCTCAGAGGTTAAAGCGTCTGCCTGGAATGCGGGAAACCAGGGTTCGATCCCTGGGTCGGGAAGATCCCCTGGAGAAAGAAATGGCAACCCACTGTAGTACTCCTGCCTGGAGAATCCCATAGACGGAGGAGCCTGGTAGGCTACAGTCCATGGGGTCGCAAAGAGTCGGACACGACTGAGCAACTTCACTTTCACTTTCATGATGCAAGCAATCAGGTGTTTAATATGTTGTTAATGATTAGAGCGAACCATAATCCTAGGTTCTGAGGTCTGAAGAGAGGCAGTTGAGAAGATTTCTAGATGTCCAGCTTGAAACATCTTTAAATGGAGTGAGGCAGGGAGTGGCAAACTAATAGATCTTCCTAGATTTGGATTCAAAGGTACCTGGTGATCTTTTCTGAGCGCCCAATATAGCAACACCCATGAAGATTATCTGTACGTGAACTATTGTGGTGATTTTTCTCAAGTTTATATCAAGTTGTTCCAGTTTGCTTTGCAAGGTTTCAGAAAAGAGGGTACTTATAGTTCTCGATTCCAAGTCAAAGGGGTGAGAAAAGAAATTCGAAACTTTATTTTGAAGAGTTGTATCCAAATACAGGAGAAAATTAGAAGGATTCAGTATCCAGTCTAGTTTACAGGTAGAAAACAGAACCTTAAAAGCCAGTACTAAGTACTAGAATCTAATATCCATACAGGTGAATACATAATTATTCTCTCTTTTCCTCATTTTTACCAAAGATAAGCAACTTAAGTGTAATTTGCTTACAAAAGAAGTTTCAAGAGATGGGAATACCAGACCACCTGACCTGCCTCTTGAGATATTTGTATGCAGGTCAGGAAGCAACAGTTACAACTGGACATGGAACAACAGACTGGTTCCAAATAGGAAAAGGAGTTCGTCAAGGCTGTATATTGTCACCCTGCTTATTTAACTTCTATGCAGAGTACATCATGAGAAACGCTGGACTGGAAGAAACACAAGCTGGAATCAAGATTGCTGGGAGAAATCTCAATAACCTCAGATATGCAGATGACACCACTCTTATGGCAGAAAGTGAAGAGGAACTAAAAAGCCTCTTGATGAAAGTGAAAGAGGAGAGTGAAAAAGTTGGCTTAAAGCTCAACATTCAGAAAATGAAGATCATGGCATCCGGTCCCACCACTTCATGGGAAATAGATGGGGAAACAGTGAAAACAGTGTCAGACTTTATTTTGGGGGGCTCCAAAATCACTGCAGATGGTGACTGTAGCCATGAAATTAAAAGACGCTTACTCCTTGGAAGAAAAGTTATGACCAACCTAGTTAGCATATTGAAAAGTAGAGACATTATTTTGCCAACAAAGGTCTATCTAGTCAAGGCTATTGTTTTTCCAGTGGTCATGTATGGATGTGAGAGTTGGACTGTGAAGAAAGCTGGGTGCCGAAGAATTGATGCTTTTGAACTGTGGTGTTGGAGAAGACTCTTGAGAGTCCTTTGTACTGCAAGGAGATCCAACCAGTCCATTCTGAAGGAGATTAGCCCTGGGATTTCTTTGGAAGGAGTGATGCTAAAGCTGAAACTCCAGTACTTTGGCCACCTCATGTGAAGAGTTGACTCATTGGAAAAGACTCTGATGCTGGGAGGGATTGGGGACAGAGGATGAGATGTCTGGATGGCATCACTGACTTGATGGACGTGAGTCTGGGTGAACTCCGGGAGTTGGTGATGGACAGGGAGGCCTGGCATGCTGCAATTCATGGGGTCGCAAAGAGTCGGACGCGACTGAGCAAAGGAAGTTTAGTTTCAAATAATTTAGACATTTTATTTACATCACATTAGTGATTGAACATATAGGCTCTTTAAATATGCTTTGTGGAATTTTTCATAAAGGATTTCAAATTGAAATTTTAAATACATCTTGAGGCAGGAAGCCAAGTCAAGAATCATTCATGAGAACCACCTGCAATACCTCTAAGTTTGTGGGAATTCCTCCCTTCTCAAGGTCCCTAAAATATCTTGAGGTTTCTGTACCTGCCAGGAAGTGACCTCCCTTATTCACCTGATAAGGCTGCTGGGAACCCTGTAAGAAAGCTACAAGGCTGTTTTTTAAAGGGCTTTTCTAGTTTGTTAAAGTTGTCTGGTCATATCTGAATCTATACAAAGAAAAGTGCAAGTGAAGAAAGTGCAAATCGCTCAGTCACGTCCGACTTTCTGATGCCATGGACTGTAGCCTGCCCAGCTCCTCTGTCCATGGAATTCTCCAGGCCAGAATACTGGAGTGGGTAGCCCGTTCCCTTCTCCAGGGATCTTCCAAACCCAGGAATCGAACTAGGCTCTGCTGCGTTGCAGGTGGATTCTTTACCAACTGAGCTTCCAGGGAACCCATGTCTCTTGCAAATATTATATCCCTAAACTTTGGTAATGCAATCAGTATTTCTAATTGTGTTCTGTTATATAGAGAAGAGATTCTTACTGATTTGTGTAAATAAACATTTTATAAAAATAAGAATACTCACTTGCAATACATACAAGTTTGCAAGTTCTGGGGGGATCAGGTAGGGAGAAAATTTTAAATGTATTAATTCTACTTATGGAGGTATAATTTACCAAATTCTTATAGTTTCATTAGTTTAAGAGGAAAGGCCTCTTTATATCTGGAAAAGAAGAAAGTAAAGAATCAGAAATATTTAAAATAAATGTCATAAAGATTATAATCATCCTCTTTGTTCATTTAATCCTATGTAATTAATTCTTCTTCTTTTCTTAGAAGGTTTATGAAGCCATGCTTTTTTCCATTAGAATTATGTAAATTCTTACCCAGCTTAGTGGTATAGCTTAAAGGTTATCAGAAACTTTTATTCTAGAGTATTTATTAGATTTCTTTCCATGAAGTTCTCTAAATATGAAACACATTTGCAGGAAGCTTTTGTAAAAGTGCCTGAGTTAAACAATAGAGAAAGTCGCTCAGTCGTCTCTGACACTTTGCCACTCCATGGACTATATAGTCCATGGAATTCTCCAGGCCAGAAAACTGGAGTGAGTAGCTATTCCCTTCTCCAGGGGATCTTCCCAACCTAGGGATCAAACCTAAGTCT
The DNA here is from genome assembly GCF_027580195.1 of Bos mutus. Taxonomy (NCBI): domain Eukaryota; kingdom Metazoa; phylum Chordata; class Mammalia; order Artiodactyla; family Bovidae; genus Bos; species Bos mutus. Next base: position 18,078,462 of record NC_091641.1, on the reverse strand, counting down.
CCCACATTGCAGGCAGATTCTTTACCAGCTGAGCCACAATAACTGTTGGCAAATGATGAAAGACTAAAAAATGTCCATTGTTAGAGCTTATTTCATAAGGAAGTATGGTTATTTTGTGATATACAACATTTTAAGATAAAAATGATGACAACATTATGTTAAAACCTATCAGATTTTTAGGAATTTCATATAATTTCTAGAATAATTACATGCCTAAAAAATAAAAATATGAAAGTTTAGCATTACTTCTTAATTGACACAGCTTCCTGCATAATTCAACATACCATATATGTGTGATTAGGTTAATAATTTTGTTCTACGAGGGGAGAGAGAACACATTTTTGAGATTTTTCCAGGAGCACCATTGTTGTTGTTCAGTCACTAAATTGTGTCCCACTCTTTGCGATCCCATAAACTGCAGCAAGCCGGGCTTCCCCGTCCTTCACTATGTCCTGGAGTTTTCTCAAACTCATGTCCATTGAGTCAGTGATGCCATCCAACCATCTCATCCTCTGTCGTCCCCTTCTCCTCTTGCCCTCATTTTTCCCAGCATCAGGGTCTTTTCCATTGTCAGCCCTTTACATCAGGTGGCCAAAGTATTGGAGCTTCAGCTTCAGCATCAGTCCTTCCAATGAATACTCAGGACTGGTTTCCTTTAGGATTGACTGGTTTGATCTCCTTGCTGTCCAAGGGACTCTCAAAAGTTTTCTCCAGCACCACAGCTCTTAAGCATCAATTCTTCAGCACTCAGCCTTCTTTCTGGTCCAAATCTCACATCCATACATGACTCCTGGAAAAACCATAGTTTTGACTATATGGACCTTTGTCAGCAAAGTGAGGTCTCTGTTTTTTTAACACGCTGTCTAGGTTTGTCACAGATTTCTTCCAACAAGCAGGTGTCTTTTCCTTTCATGGCTGCAGTCACCATCTGCAGTGCTTTTGGAGCTGAAGAAAATAAAATCTGTCACTGTTTCTACTTTTTCCCCTTCTCTTTGCCATGAAGTGATGGGAATGGATGCCATGATCTTATTTTTTTTTTTTTTTGAATGTTGAGTTTTAAGGCAGCTTATTTACTCTTATCTTTCACCTTCATCAAGAGGCTCTTTAGTTCCTCTTCACTTTCTGCTATAAAAGTAGCATCATCTGAATATCTGAGGTTGTTGGTATTTTCCCCAGCAATCTTGATTCCAGCTTGTGAGTCATCCAGCCTGGCATTTTGCATGATACACTCTGCATGTAAGTTAAATGGGAAAATCCTAAAGTTACATTCAAGTCAAAAAGACTTTATTTAGAATTTTATTTTGAGGACTTTCTATCAGAAATATTGGGCTTCCCTGGTGGCTCAGACAGTAAAGAATCCACCTCTAATGTGCAAGACCTGGGTTCGATCCCTGGGTTTGGAAGATCCCCTGGAGCAGGGAATGGCTACCCACTTCAGTATTGTGGCCTGGAGAACTGCATGGACAGAGGAGCCTGCCAGGCTACAGTCCATGGGGTCACAAAGAGTCAGATACAACTGAGGGACTTATACTTTACACTACTTCACTTCATCAGAAATATCAAAAAATTTTAAACACTTGATCAAATTGCTTTATAGGTGACTAAGTAAGTAAGTGAAGTCACTCAGTTGTGTCCAACTCATTGTGACCCCACGGACTGTAGCCTTCTAGGCTGCTCTATCCATGGAATTTTCCAGGCAAGAGTACTGGAGTGGGTTGCCATTTCCTTCTCCAGAGGATCTTCCCAACCCAGGGATTGAACCCAGTTCTCCCACATTTTAGGCAGATGCTTTACTGACTATAAAACAATATTTACTTATTCATTTAACCGTGGTAACAATTAGAAACTTCACAGGTAAATACAGAAGGTCAAGTAATTATAAGTAAAACTTATCTCTTATAATAGAGAAGGTCAAGTTCTCTTTGGTAATTAAAAGACCTGATATAAACAACACAGGAAGTTACTTTGATAAAACACAAAATCTTTGGTTTTTAGACAGAGTTCTCAAAGAAAAATAAAAACAGTTTATAATCTCTTTATTAAGAGCAACCAAAGAAACTTGGTTCTTTTAGCAGATGAAAGAAATTGAATTCTTAGTTTTACATAAATACTCCATTGGTATTAAAGCTTAATTTAAAAAATGCTAATGTTAATTCCATTTTAGTCAACTTGACTATGCAAGATTTTCTCTTTTACTTTCTTTCTTCAACTTTTTATGTTTATAGTTTGTCCTTTTAGCAGATAGAAAACTCAGATTCTATTGAATAATTTTGCAGCAGCTTACTTTTGGTATTAAAACTCATTTACTTAATTAAGCTTATTTCAATTAGTCAGCATTACATTGTATAAAGCTCTTTTCTCAAGATTCCTTTCCCACACATCTTTATAATTTCTTTTACACACTCAGATTTTGTTGAATGCTTTCCTTCCTTTTAGCCTCTTTCTGAGACAAATCATTTTTCCTTAAAAAAAAATGCATTTCTATTTTTTACTCCTTCTTTTACCAAAAATACATATTTTATTTTTCTTGCATATCAAGATGTTTCCCTTATTAAATTCAGTAGTTTTAATTATATACATTAATTAGAATTCTTAACCCTTAAAAATCTTAATTTTTAGTAAAAGCTAAAAAGTAAGCAATTAAAAACTGACTTTTAATTTAGCATTTTGGCAGATTCATAAGTATTTTTAAAATAATTTCTAGGCACACATGTTTCTCATGGTACAATTTTTCCATAAAGCACAAGACATGTTCACTAACAAACACAAGTTTATCTTTAACCCAAACCCAAACCCTCTGTAATAAGAAGCCAAAAGCAGATTAACTTATTTTCCATAATTAGTGTCCAGTTAGGATTTGAAATAGCTCAATTGGAGTTCTATCACCCCACTAGTTTTGTTCCTAGTGATGCTTCCTAAGGGCCACTTGACTTCAAATTCCAGGATGTCTGGCTCTAGGTGAGTGATCACACCATTGTGGTTATCTGGGTTGTGAAGATCTTTATTTTATAGTTCTTCTGTGTATTCTTGCCACCTCTTATTAATATCTTCTGCTTCTCTTAGGTCCATATCATTTCTGTCCTTTATTGTGCCCATCTTTGCATGAACTGTTCCCTTGGTATCTCTAATTTTCTTAAAGAGATCTCTAGTCTTTCCCATTCTACTGTTTTCCTCTATTTCTTTGCATTGATTAATGAGCAAGGCTTTCTTATCTCTCCTTGCTATTCTTTGGAACTCTGCATTCAAATAGGTATATCTTTCCTTTTCTCCTTTGCCTTTAGCGTCTCTTATTTTCTCAGCTATTTGTAAGGCCTCCTCAGACAACCATTTTGCCTTTTTGCGTTTCTTTTTCTTGGGGATGTTCTTGATCACTGCCTCCTGTACTATGTCATGAATCTCCGTCCATAGTTCTTCAGGCACTCTATCAGATCTAATCCCTTAAATCTATTTCTCACTTCCACTATATAATCATAAGGGATTTTATTTGGGTCATAGTGGTTTCCCCTACATTCTTCAATTTAAGTCTGAATTTGGCAATAAGGAGTTCATGATCTGAACCACAGTCAGCTCCCAGTCTTGTTTTTGCTGACTGTATAGAGCTTCTCCATCTTTGGCTGCAAAGAATATAATCAATCTGATTTCGGTATTGACCATCTGGGAATGTCCATGTGTAGAATCTTTTCTTGTGTTGTTGGAAGAGGGTGTTTACTTTGACCAGTGTGCTCTCTTGGCAAAACTCTATTAGCCTTTGCCCTGCTTCATTCTGTATTCCAAGGCCAAATTTGCCTGTTACTCCAGGTATTCTTGACTTCCTACTTTTGCATTCCAGTCTCCTATAATGAAGTGACCCTTTTTTGATGCTTTGAAAGTGCTGCAATCAATATGCCATGAAATTTGGAAAACTCAGCAATGGCCACAGGACCAGAAAAGGTCAATTTCATCCCAATCCCAAAGAAAGACAATGACAAAGAATGCTCAAACTACTGCACAATTGCACTCATCAAACACGCTAGTAAAGTAATGCTCAAAATTCTCCAAACCAGGCTTCAACAGTATGTGAACCATGAACTTCTAGATGTCCAAGCTGGTTTTAGAAAAGGCAGAGGAACCAGAGATCAAATTGCCAACATCCATTGGATCATCAAAAAAGCGAGAGAGTTCCAGAAAAACATCTACTTTTGCTTTATTGACTATACCAAAGCCTTTGACTGTGTGGATCATGAAAAATTGTGGAAAATCAAGAGATGGGCATACCAGACCACCAGACCTATCTTCTGAGAAATCTGTATGCAGGTCGGGAAGCAACAGTTAGAACTGGACATGAACAACAGACTGGTTCCAAATAGGGAAAGGGGTATGTCAAGGCTGTATATTGTCACTCTGCTTATTTAATTTACAGACAGAGTACATCATGAGAAATGCTGGACTGGATGAAGCACAAGCTGGAATCAAGATTGCTGGGAGAAATATCAATAACCTCAGATATGCAGATGACATCATCTTATGGCAGAGAGCAAAGAAGCACTAAAGAGCCTCTTGATGAAAATGAAAGAGAAGAATGAAAAAGTTGGCTTAAAACTCAACATTCAGAAAACTAAGATCATGGCATCTGATCCCATCACTTCGTGGTAAAGATGGGGAAACATTGGAAACAGTGACAGACTTAATTTTTGGGGATCCAAAATCACTGCAGATGGTGACTGCAGCCATGAAATTAAAAGACACTTGCTCCTTGGAAGAAAAGTTATGACCAACCTAGATAGCATATTGAAAAGTAGAGACATTACTTTGCCAACAAAGGTCTGTCTAGTCAAAGCTATGGTTTTTCCAGTGGTCATGTATGCATGTGAGAGTTGGACTGTGAAGAAAGCTGGGTGCCAAAGAATTGATGCTTTTGAACTGTGATGTTGGAGAAGACTCTTGAGAATCCCTTGGACTGCAAGGAGATCCAACCAGCCCATTCTGAAGGAGATCAGCCCTGGGATTTCTTTGGAAGGAATGATGCTGAAGCTGAAACTCCAGTACTTTGGCCACCTCACGCGAAGAGTTGACTCATTGGAAAAGCCTCTGATGCTGGGAGGGATTGGGGACAGGAGGAGAAGGGGACGACAGAGGATGAGATGGCTGGATGGCATCACTGACTTGATGGACGTGAGTCTGAGTGAACTCCGGGAGTTGGTGATGGACAGGGAGGCCTGGTGTGCTGCGATTCACGGGGTCGCAAAGAGTCGACACGACTGAGCGACTGAACTGAACTGAACTGAACTAGGAATACTTAATTTATAAGTGCTTAATTCTAAACTGATTAAATACAGCTCTTTTAAAATTAATTTTGGTTATACCATCCAGAGGCATAAAAATATCACACATCTAAAAAGTACATATATCTCTCTATATATATACATATACACACAAGCAGAAATATGCAAACAGATATCTTATAGCTTTTGTTATTGAGAAAAATTAGTCATGAGTTGAGTATAACATTTTAAAACTCACTAGCATTTCAAAGTTGATGGCTTTTTAGACCCTTTTGAGAATAAAACCACTGACTTTTTTCCAGCTGGGCTAATTAGATCTGTTATTAAATACATTAAAACACTAGTTTTCTAGTAAGATAAATATTAATATATTTATAGATGAGAATGATCAGTCTCTTTGTTTTTACATATTTTATTAAGGTATCATTTATATACATTAAATTCAACTTTTTAACATTATTTTCTTATATTTGTACTTACAGGTGTCTAATCATTGGAATATAAATGTCCTGCTTGTAAGGATTATGTCCTTTAAAAAAAAAAAAATGTATAATATCTTGTAGATTAAGAAAAAAAAAAAAAACAGCATAGGTGACTTCTTTCCCTATTTTCATTGCCTTTCAGCCTTTGCGGCTGAGATAGATTCTATCAAGAGATAGATTCTATATTTCTCCTCTTGAAAGTGGACTGATCTTGGGACTTGTTTTGGCTACTAGAATGTGACAGAAGAAATGCTGTTTGAGTTCCAAGCCTAGGCCGAGAGATATTTTGCACTTTAAGTTCCCATTTTGGAACTCTGCCAGTCATCATTGAAAGCCTGGGCTAGGTTGCTGAAGGATGAAACCATTAGAGATGAGCCATCTCAGCTGAGTCCACTGTAGGCCGGCAGCTCTCAGTGGACTCAATAGCTGACTACAGTTGCCTAAGAGAGCCCAAGTGAGGCCCCAAATGCCACCCCATTGATTGATCTCAGGCTAATTTGTCAACTCATGGTAACCAAAAGACTGCTGTTTAAGCCACTACATTTAGGGGAGGTTTGTTAGATAGCAAAAGCTAGCCAATACATGCCAGGTAGAGTCAAAATAGTGTTGTGTCTATCACATCATGTCACTTTACAAGGACAATGGTTTGAGTGGCAGCTCGGTCATTTATGCCTGTGTGACCTCAGGTAAGTCATTCCTGCTGCCTCCCTCCATCTTTAAAGGAGAACCAAAAATGCAGCTTAGCTCTCACAGTTGTGAGGATTGAAAAAGATGAAATCAATGCTGAGAGTAAACGGCAGGGGGGTCGCAGGGGCTGCTGTGTTAAAGTTGATGACCTCCAAGCTTCTTTGAAAACTTGAGGATTTACAAAGACTACATAAATATAGGTCATTAGTATTTTCATTATGCAGAGAGTAGATGTATAATCAGTATTGATGACACTATTGGAATAAAATCACTAAGACCTGAAAATGAAAGGAGATCATTTTTTTTCCTGGGGCCCAACCACAGTGTTTAGACTTGTGTTTGGGAAACATTCAGGAAAGTGTTATGACAAGATGATAAAACAGTCCATCCTACACATGGACACAAAAATTCACATGGTCCTTCATTCTTACTATGTTAAAAGACTGTCTAGAAGGCAAAAGAAACAAGAAAGTCTTTCTGACTCTGCTGTCATAATTCAGAGGGTAAGGAGCAAGCAAGGACTGAGAATTTCAAAGGGCAACTCTGATTTTAACACTTTGTCAAGCCCCTGAGGATTGACCCCAGTCATTAATAACACAACAATAGTTGTAGGAAGTGTAATCCTCCCATCACATGGTGTGGATTTAGCTTGATGAGTCAGCTTGCCATGGTGGGTGTGCTTCCCTAGAAAAATAAATGGATCCAAAGCCTTGAGTCCATTTGGTGCCAAGCCTCCCCAGTTCAGTTCCTTTTAATGAGTTTTTCTAACCTGTGCAAATGTGGCTGAGAAGTCAGAAAAGACCATTTGAGTCTTAGGGAACTCAATATTCTTGAGGATAATCATTGATTTGTTCCTGATATCAACATGATTGAGGGTATGAATGGCAGCAGCTAAGAGCCTGGGCTCTGGAACTAAACATCTTGAGGCAGAATTCCAGTTCTGCCCCTCCATGGCGGTGTGACTCTGGGCGAGGTATTTGACTTACCTGAGCTTACTATCTCATCTATAAAATAGGAATGGTGATACTAACAACAACAACAAACTCCTTGGATTTTGATGAGGATAAATATGTGAAAGCCACTTAGAATCACTCAGGTGTAAGGACTCCATGCAGCCATGAAATTAAAAGACATTTGCTTCATGAAAGTAAAACTATGACAAAACTAGACAGCATATTACAAAGCAGAGACATCACTTTGCTGACGAAGGTCCACATAGTCAAATCTATGGTTTTTCCAGTAGTCACATACATATGTGAGAGTTGTACCATAAAGAAGTCTGAGAGCTGAAGAATCGATGCTTTTGAATTGTGGTGCAGGAGAAGGCTCTTGATAGTCCCTTTGACAGCAAGGAGATCAAATCAGTCAACCCGAAAGGAAATCAACCCTGAATATTCATTGCAAGGACTGACACTGAAGTTCCAATACTTTGGCTACCTGATGCGAAGAGCTGACTCATTGGAAAAGACCTGAAACTGGAAAAGATTTAAGGCAAAAGGAGAAAGGGATGGCAGAGGATGAGATGGTCAGATAGCATCACCAACTCAATGGACGTGAGTTTGAACAAACTCCAGGGGGTAGTGAAGGACAGAGGAGCCTGTTGTGCTGCAGTCCGTGGGGTCACAAAGAGTGGGACATTACTTAGCGAGTGAACAGCAAAGACGCCATTAATGTTTATTATTTTTATTTTTGCTGTACATTAAGATTTCACTGTGTTCCAGATTCCATGATAGGGAGTAGACAGACTATAAGAAACCAAATGTAAAATGACCTGGCCCTCATAAAGTTCACATTCTTTAGGATAAGAATGCTCATTGACCAAGGAAATAATGGGATAAAATACTAGTTTTTGGGCTTCCATCATTAGCTCAGTTGGTAAAGAATCTGCCTGCAATGCAGGAGACTGGGGTTCTATTCCTGGGTTGGGAAGATCCCCTGGAGAAGGAAATGGCACTCCACTCCAGTACTCTTGCCTTGAGAATCCCATGGAGAGAGGAGTCTGGCAGGCTATGGTCCATGGGATCGCAAGAGCTGGACATGACTTAGCAACTAAACCACCAACCACCACCACTGATTCTAGAAGAGCAGTGAAGGACAGCAATGGGGAGAAGTGGAGGGCAGATGACAAGGACAGTCTTTAGCTGAGACCTGAGTGATGAGAAGAAGCCAGCCAGGGACAGGTGGAGAAAGAGAGCTTAGGATAGAAGAACAAACGCAAGGTTCTGAAGCAGTGAGGAGTAAACACTTTCAAAGGAAAAATGAACACTATATAAATGAAGTTGAGGAAGAGATGAGCAGATTAGTAGGGTGCCAAGAAGTGGGCATGGAGGTTTGTGACAACATGGATGTATCTGGAGGACATGATGCTAAACAAAATAATCTGGACATGGGAAGACTAACACTACATTGTCTCACTTATGTGTGAAATCTAAAATGGCAGAGAGTAGCGTGGTGGTAGCCAGGGACTGGGGAAAGGGGAAAATACGGAGGTGAACGGTTGAACAGTGCAAGAAAAATAGATACTGGAAAGCTAATATACAGCAAGGTGTCTATAGCTAACAATAGTGTACTATATACTTAAAATTTCTAAGAGAGTAGATCTTACGTTAAGCACTCTCACCACTAAAAAAATTAGTGGCAGTAACAATAATCACAATCATAATAATTAAGGGGACAGAAGGAACCCTTAGGAAGAGATGGATATGTTTATGGCTTTGATGGTGGTGATGGTTTCATGGGTGTGTACTTATCCCCAAACTCATTGATTTGTATGCAATGGTAAAAATATAAGAATAAAAACAAGCAAAATGTGGATAATTTTGTTTATTGAAGTGTAGTTGCTTTACAATGTTTTGTTAAGTTCTGCTGTGCAGCAAAGTGATTCAGTTTTATATATATATACACATACATTCTTTTTAAATATTCTTTTCCATTACGGTTTATCATAGGATGTTTGAATATGGTTCTCCGTGCTATACAGTAGGACTTTGTTGTTTATCCAGCCCATATATAATAGCTTACATCCACTAACTCCAGCCTTCTACTACATCCCCTCTTGTGATCCTCTCTCCCTTGGCAACCACAAGTGTGTTCTGGTTTATAGATAGGGACCTTTGTGTCATATTTCAGATTCCACATACAAGTGATATCATATAGTATTTTTCTTTCTCTTTTTGACTTAATTTAGTATGATAATCTCTAGATTCATCCATGATGCTGCAAATGATATTATTTCATTCTTTTTAAATGGCTGTATGTGTGTGTGTGTGTGTGTGTGTAGAGTATTGCATATATGTGCCACATCTTCTTTATCCATTCATCTGTCGATAGACATTTATGTTGTTTCCATTTCTTGGTTATTGTGAATAGTGCTGCTATGAACATAGGGGTGCATGTATCTTTTTGAATTACATTTTTATCTGTATATATGCCCAAGACTAGGAATGCTGGATCACATGGTAATTCTAATTTTAGTGTTATGAGGAACCTCCATAGTGACTGTACAAACACATTCCTAGGAGTGTTCCCTTTTCTAAAAATGTGGGTAAGTGCATAGTTTGAATATAATCTCTTCGAGTTACGTGTGCTTTTGTTTTATCTGCATTTGATTGTCTTTGTTGTTGTTCAGTCACTAAGTCATGTCCAATTCTTTTGGGACCCCATGGACTGTAGCCCACCAGGCTCCGCTGTTCATGGGATTTTCCAGGCAAGACTAGTGGAGTGGGTTGGCATTTCCTATGCCAGGGGCCTTCCCAACACAGAGAGCAAACCAACGTCTCCAGCATTGGCAGGTGGAGTCTTTACCACTTTATCTGAGCCACCAGGGAAGCCCTTCCTGGGTTTAGAAGAGTTTAAATAACTTTTGCCAAATTATATAGTCCTCTGCTCTGTACCTTTAAGTCTAGAGTTTCTCTGATGCCTGTTCAGCTCTGTACCTCATCTCCCACTGATCCCCTCAGGTCTACCTGGTTTTTATGGCACATTTTCAGCTCTTCACTTCCCATTCTCTCTCACTTCTTCTAGATGGTTTACTATTTGAGCACTGGAAACTGAATATCTCAACTAGAAAGAACTAGTCTTAAAAATACTGACTCTCTCCAGCTTTTGTTCTTCTGAAATTGATTTCTAGGAACCGCCACCTATTGGTGCTTTGGGGATCAAAGGAAGACATAGTAACCATGTTAATGAAAACCCTTCAGGTATAAGGAGTACTTTACAGTATTGGGAGTTGTATAGTAAGGACATAGATGACCTAGGGGCAACATCCATAAGGAATGACTGTTCACACCACACAGGCATACATAATGGAAACATCACAGGCTACAGGGAACATGTGTCAAATGTTGTCAACTTGTGTCAAATGTTGAACATATGTCAACACTTGATCATGTGTCATTTGAATTTGAATATGTGTCAAATGTTGTCAAATGTGTCAAATTGTGTCAACTTTCTGACTTTATTTGTGAAAAGGAATTACAAATTGTATCCCAATATTCTAGCAACAGAAACTTACTACTGCTGAGTATGTGCCAGACATTATTCTACTGTACATTTATGGACTTTTTAAACCTTCCCCCCGACCCCAGGTACACAAGGCATGCAGAACTTCCATGACTAGGGATCGAACCCATGCCCCCTGCATTGGAAGTGCAGAGTCTTAACCACTGAACCATGGAGGGATGTTCCAACAAGGCAGGTATTATTATGTTCCCATTTCAGAAATGATGATGTTAAAGAATGAAAGAGTCAAATAAGGTCTCCAATGTTACAATGTTAGCAAGTGGCTAAACTGAAATTCAGCCTGGCATGCTGCAGTCTATGGGGTCGCAAAGAGTCAGACATGACTTAGAGACTGAACAAAACCAGAAACTAAAATTCAAACCCACACTGTCCTGACCCAGTTTAAAAAAAAAAAAAAAAAGATCACTTGTTTTTAATTAGAGGATAATTACTTTACAATACTGTGCGGGTTTCTGCCATACATCAACATGAATCAGCTGTAAGTATATACGTGTCTTCTCCCTCTTGAACCTCCCTCTGCAGGGAGCCCAAATCCTGTGCTCTGTGCCCCAGAACTTCTGTTTATAATGGATAAGCATGGCATTCGGTGAGTATAAAGAAGGCTGGGCGCCAAAGAATTGATGCTTTCAAATTGTGGTGCTGGAGAGTTCCTGAACAGTAAGAAGATCAAACTAGTCAAACCTAAAGGAAATCAGTCCTGAATATTCATTGGAAGGACTGATGCTGAAGCTCCAAAACTTTGGCCACCTGATATGAAGAGTCGACTCATTGGAAGAGACTCTGATGCTGGGAAATATTGAGGGCGGAGAAGCAGGTGGCGGAGAATGAGTTGGTTAGATAGCATCACTGACTCAATGGACATGAATCTGAGCAAATTCTAGAAGATAGTGGAGGAGAGAGAAGCCTGGCGTGCTGCAGTCCATGGGGTCACGAGAAGTCGGACACAACTTAGCAACTGAACAAAAGCAGGCTTAACATTCTTTGGAAACTATTTTCCCATTTCCAAGAGGAATTTCGATTTAGTCATGCTAACTATATGATAACTACGGTTTATTTTTGTTACCCTTCATAAAAAAAGATCTTTGTGATGTCAAGAACAGAGTACTCAGCAACACTTTTGATTAATCATTATTAACAATGATTGTCAATGGAGTTTGAGGTTATCTCATCACAGTATAATTTTGGAAGAAGCAATTTTTCAGGAATCTGTAAGTGTCATCTAGGTTCTCAGCAGTCTAGTGACTTGGTTTTGTCCAGAGAGATATTTTGAAATTTCCAACATCATGGACTATAGCTTTTAAACAACTTTCTATATGGGATTTCTCTTAACAGAAATAACTGAGTTGAGTTCAAGAGTATTTTATGGTAGCAATGAAAAAAATAGATCACCTCCCTTTGTTGTCATTTGAAATCACATTGTTTTGATTTAACAGGCCAGTGTCCAGGTTGCAGGGGGAGCACTTAGGTTTCTGGGATGCAGAGATGCAGGGAGATCTCACAGGATATATCCCTGACTAAAAGGGCATCCCACTTTTTCTGTGATAACCCAAAAGGATAGGCAGAAGAAGATAGAGGAGAGGAGCTCTAGAACAAAGGAGAGGTGTGTAGGAACTGAACATCCAGTGACAAGGGATGGAGTGCTGGGAAAAGAGGTTTCAAATAAGGAAGTTGCAGCTGGAGACTGGGAACTCAAAACTGATGCGCCAACTTGAGAAATCCAGATGAATTCATGCTAGATGAAAATTCACTTTTTAAACTAAAACAGTTGTACGTTACAAATTATTATTCACAGAGCAGTGAGCTGAACTTCCTGTGTTACAGCAGGTTTCCACTAGCTGTCTATTTTACACATGGAACTGTATATATGCCAACCCCAGTCTCCCAATTTGTCCCAACCTCCCTATTTTACACATGGAACTGTATATATGCCAACCCCAGTCTCCCAATTTGTCCCAACCTCCCCTCCAGCCCCTGTGCCTGTCAATGTCCACATATCCATTCTCTATGTCTGTGTTTCTATTCCTGCCCTGGGAATAGATTTATCTGCATCATTTTTCTAAATTCCACATATGTGCTTATGACAGTATTCTGAAAGAAGATGATGAAGGTGATGGGAATAATGGTAATGATTGTGATTGGTGGTGATGAGGGGATGATGGTGGTGGTGGCCATGATGTTTCTGATGTGATTATACCCTTATTCATGATGCTGGAAAAGATCAAGTTCCCTGAACTGTGTCCTGCCTCCATATTTTTTTACACATTGCCCCCTTTTACTGGCTTCCTCTTGCTCATCCCTGCCTTTTTGTATGTCTGAAAAATGTCTTCCCACCCATTTTCTTCTCTCCATCTTCACTGTCATTTCCAAGTCTAGTGTGCCATAATTTCTCACCTAAACGACTACCACTACTGCCCAACTGATCTCTCTGCTTCAAAGTTTGACTTCTTTTACCCTCAACCACCCTAAATCCATTCTCCACCTGGCAGTCAGAATGATCATGGGAAAGTATAAATCATATTTTGTTACTCCCTGTTTACCTTCATCTAGGAAAAAAATACATGAAAAACTAACTTCTTAGCATTTCCTATAAAACCCTTCATGACGTGACCCAGCTCTGCAGCTTCGCTTTATGTTACTCTTTGACCTCTAAGCTCTAGCCACACTCTTATCTCTTCAGATCTTTGAACAATTCAAGTGTTTATCAACTTGTGTGCATGCTAAGTTGATTAAATCATGTCCGACTTTTTGAGATCCTGCCGGGTTCCTCTGTCCATGGGATTCTCCAGGCAAGAATACTGGAGTGCATTGCCACGCCCTCCTCCAGGGCATCTTCTAGACCCAGGGTTTGAACCTGCGTCTCTTACATCTACCTGCACTGGCAGGTTTTTTTTTTTTAAATCACAAATGCCACCTGGAAAGCCCATTTATCATCTTAGGGATGTTTCAAAATAGCAACTTAGTTCTTTTCAGTTCTTTTCGCTGCTCTAATCTCACAGCCTGCTGTACCACCTAGTCATTGCTAATATACACACTTTGAATGAACAAAGTGACCAAAAAAGTAAATACTTTTTTTTTCTATCATCGATGTGTTTCACTGTTAAAGCTATTAGACCATATCTGACAGGAGATGATAATTTCTTGTTTTGATATATGTTTGTGTACTAGAATACAAACTTTTCAGTGTTGGAACCATGTCTCATTTATTTCTCCTTCCTCAAAACCAAGGACTGTCAGGCAAATAGCGTGTAGATTATTAGTACATGAAAAAATGAACGGAAGTCACACAGAGGGTCAGATGTGTCATTGTTAAAGATGATAATAATCAACAAGGAAACTCGATGTGGAGACAGTGTAGTTTGGAATGAACCTTAATTATTGAGTTGATTAATGCATTTGATTTTACCCTAGGATAGCCTCACTGTTTCCCTTGAAGGTACCTTGTGTATCCTCTCCCATCTGTTTCAAACTCTCCATATTTTCTCTCTGAACCCAAGGGACAGGCAGAGAAATGGCATTTTCTTTGCCAAGATCAATTTGAAGTCCTCAGCAGGATCTCACATTAATCACCTTCCTAGAGGCTCTCTCTTTCTGCTGGGAAAGACTACTGTGAAAGTCAAAGAGGCCAGGAACTTCATTGATTCCCATCTCACAGTATACAAATAGGTCCCCTTTATCTAGCTATAGAGCTATATAGTCAAATATCCCTGTAGTCAACCCTAGTCCTTTGAAGTGCTTGTGGCTCCCTTGACCCGGGACAACAAAAGCATGCAAATCTTGTCTCCAAGCTCAAGGAGATAAAGCCAATGTCACACATTTATTCCCCCATATGGGCCAATTAGCTTCCCTCTATTCAGTGAACCAAAGAAGCCCCCATGACTGAGTGTCTACTATGGAAAGAAAGTGTTGTGATAATCACAGAGAATGAAGAGATGAATGCCATAGTCTTTTCTCTGGAAAATGTAGTCATATCTTAGGGTGGCAGAAAAAGGAGTAAACGATCATAGCAAAATGGGCTCTGAGAGAAGGAAGGTATATAGGGGGATTTGGAATGATAAAGTGGGAGACTAGCTATACTCCACATTCAAAAAACTAAGATCATGTAGTGCTGCAGCCCATGGGTTTGCTAAGAGTTGGACACGACTTAGCGACCTAAACAACAACAACAACTATAATGGAAAGGAAGGAGATGGAGGGATTTGGGTAGGCATGTTGGTGATGGCTTGTCTTTGTACCGTGTTAGCTGGGGCTGCACCTGAAAGACTCTAAGGCCAGGGCCAGCGATCATCTGTTTGCTCATTTACTTACATGTCTGGGGTCGATACTGGCTATCAGCTGGGGGTCTCCTCCCACCATGGCTGGGTCCCACACTCCTAGAGGGAGACAGTAAGTCATGCAATATCATTCTATTGATTGAAGGAGCCACAGAAATCTGTTTGTATTCAAATCAAGGGTCCATAGACCCAGTATTTTGATAGAGGGTTATCAATGTCACACCTCATATGGAATTGTGTGTTAATTTTTTATTACTGCTGTAACAGTTTGTCACAAATGTGGCAGTTTAAAAGCGATACATCTTTAGTCCTATGTTCAATGCATTCCAATAGAAATACAATGCAATCCACATAGCTAACTTAAATTTTCCTAATAACTGTATTATTAGACAGGCATTCAGACTGTGTAACTATGTTTGAAGCTCTTCTGATGGTAATCTCTAAAAGTTTAAATAATAAGATGATATCAGATCAGATCAGATCAGTCACTCAGTCGTGTCCGACTCTTTGCAACCCCATAAATCACAGCACACCAGGCCTCCCTGTCCATCACCAACTCCCAGAGTTCACTCAGACTCACGTCCATTGAGTCAGTGATGCCATCCAGCCATCTCATCCTCTGTTGTCCCCTTCTCCTCCTGCCCCCAATCCCTCCCAGCATCAGAGTCTTTTCCAATGAGTCAACTCTTCGCATGAGGTGGCCAAAGTACTGGAGTTTCAGCTTTAGCATCATTCCTTCCAAAGAAATCCCAGGGCTGATCTCCTTCAGAATGGACTGGTTGGATCTCCTTGCAGTCCAAGGGACTCTCAAGAGTCTTCTCCAACACCACAGTTCAAAAGCATCAATTCTTTGGCGCTCAGGCTTCTTCACAGTCCATCTCTCACATCCATACATGACCACAGGAAAAAACAGACAGACCTTTGTTGGCAAAACAATGTCTCTGCTTTTGAATATGCTATCTAGGTTGGTCATAACTTTCCTTCCAAGGAGTAAGCGTCTTTTAATTTCATGGCTGCAGTCACCATCTGCAGTGACTTTGGAGCCCAGAAAAATAAAGTCTGACACTGTTTCCACTGTTTCCCCATCTATTTCCCATGACGTGGTGGGACCGGATGCCATGATCTTCGTTTTCTGAATGTTGAGCTTTAAGCCAACTTTTTCACTCTCCACTTTCACCTTCATCAAGAGGCTTTTTAGTTCCTCTTCACTTTCTGCTGTAAGGTGGTGTCATCTGCATATCTGAGGTTATTGATATTTCTCCCGGCAACCTTGATTCCAGTTTGTGTTTCTTCCAGTCCAGCATTTCTCATGATGTACTCTGCATATAAGTTAAATAAACAGGGTGCAAATATACAGCCTTGATGAACTCCTTTTCCTATTTGGAACCAGTCTGTTGTTCCATGTCCAGTTCTAACTGTTGCTTCCTGACCTGCATACAGATTTCTCAAGAGGCAGATCAGGTGGTCTGGTATTCCCATCTCTTTCAGAATTTTCCACAGTTTATTGTGATCCACACAGTCAAAGGCTTTGGCATAGTCAATAAAGCAGAAATAGATGTTTTTCTGGAACTCTCTTGCTTTTTCCATGATCCAGCGGATGTTGGCAATTTGATCTCTGGTTCCTCTGCCTTTTCTAAAACCAGCTTGAACATCTGGAACTTCACGGTTCACATATTGCTGAAGCCTGGCTTGAAGAATTTTGAGCATTACTTTACTAGCGTGTGAGATGAGTGCAATTGTGCGGTAGTTTGAGCATTCTTTGGCATTGCCTTTCTTTGGGATTGGAATGAAAACTGCCCTTTTCCAGTCCTGTGGCCACTGCTGAGTTTTCCAAATTTGCTGGCATATTGAGTGCAGCACTTTCACAGCATCATCTTTCAGGATTTGAAATAGCTCAACTGGAATTCTATCACCTCCACCAGCTTTGTTCGTAGTGATGCTTTCTAAGGCCCACTTGACTTCACTTTCCAGGATGTCTGGCTCTAGGTGAGTGATCACACCATCGTGATTATCTGGGTTGTGAAGATCTTTTTTGTACAGTTCTTCTGTGTATTCTTGCCATCTCTTCTTAATATCTTCTGCTTCTGTTAGGTCTATACCAAATGTCCAGACCTCACCTCCCAGAGAGAATTCAATTCTAACTTCTACATTCTTCTAACGAATCAGAAATAGGGTCAAGGGTGCAATAGAGGGAATAGTAAGCTATTGCAGGCAGACTTGCTGATCTTCAATCATTTGCCTTGAATTTTGCCACTCTTCCCAATTCTGCTCTCTATAGTAGCCAGCTGCCTTAGGAATGGATAATTGAATGCAATGGTATTGACTTGGTCCTAAAAAAAAAAAATAAAATTTGATTCCTTCTTTCTTCCTCTGGTGCTGGTCACAATATCAATTCCTGAAGGGTGGGTCCCCAGCAAGTTGATAGATGGACACAGCCTTCCTTTAATATCCTTTGTCTCCCTTATCAACTTTTCTACTGCTCCAGGGACCCCGAACAATGTCAACATAATTGATCCCACCCCAGGAAAAGATGAGTTCTGGATAGTTGAGTCCTTTTCCATACTCACAGCACAGAACATATGTCCTTTCCCTGAAAGTTCTTCCAATTCTAGCTACTTGAAAATTCCTGGCTCACACCTTCTTGACCTGAACACAAATGTTAATTCTCCCTGGGAATCCTTCTTCAGTATAGTTTTTGTTGATGTTCAGTCACTAAGTCATGTTCCACTCTTTGTGGCCCCATGGACTGCAGTGCAGAGTTTGCTCAAACTCATGTCCATTGAGTCAGTGATGCTGTCGAACCATCTCATCCTCTGTTGCCCCCTTCTCCTCCTGCACTCAGTCTTTCCCAGCATCAGGAACTTTTCCAATGACTCACCTCTTCACATCAGTGGCCAAAGTTTTGGAGCTTCAGCTTCAGCATCAGTCCTTCCAATGAATATTTAGGACCAATTTCCTTTAGGATTGACTGATTTGATCTCCTTGCAGTCCAAGGGACTCTCAAGAGTCTTCTCCAACACCACAGTTCAGAAGCATCAATCTTTTGGCGCTCAGCTTTCTTTATGGTCCAACTCTCACATCCAAACGTGACTACTGGAAAAACCATAGATTTGACTGTATGGACCTTTGTCAGCAAAGTTATGTCTCTGGTTTTTAATATGTTGTCTAGGTTGATCATAGCTTTCCTTCCAAAGAGCAAGCCTCTTGTAATTTCATGGCTGCCATCACTGTCCACAGTGATTTTGGAGCCCAAGAAAATAAAATCTGTCACTGTTTCTACTTTTTCCCCTTATATTTGCCATGAGATAATGGGACCAGAAGTTATGATCTTTTTTATTTGAATGTTGAGCTAGAAGCCAGCTTTTTCACTGTCCTCTTTCACCCTCATCAAGAGGCTCTTTAGTTCCTCTTCACTTTCTGCCATTAGAGTTGTATCATTTGCATAACTGAGGTTGTTGATATTCCTCCCTACGACCTTGATTCCAGCTTGTGATTCATCCAATCTGGCATTTCACATGTACTGTGCATATGAGTTAAATAAACAGTGTGACAATATACAGCTTTGTCATACTCCTTTCCCAATTTTGAACCAGTCAGTTCAAAAAGGAATCTTGTTTAATGTCTTGGGGTCATTGATAACCAATCACTGTAGTGTTGCAAAAAATAGTCTAATCAAATTATCCACAATTTAAATGTTCATCAGATTGAAATATTAACTCCTTCTTGGAATATGGATCCTAGATAATTCTGACACTGTATTTTTCTTCATGAAATGATCATTCTTTTCATAGGGTTTCCTCTGGTTTTTATTGACTTCCTGGATGAATCAGATAGATGCATACGATCTCGCCCACTGTCCTTAAGTCTAATTACTGTGTCCTATCACTTCCTCTTTGGTACATATTTCCCTGCTTCTCCATTCAAACCAGTGCCTTAGTTCAGACTCCCAGCTTCACTTAGATCATCCCATTCACCTATCATCCTGTCCAAGTTTTCTAAAGTCCTGGAAAGCAGAGACTGCAATTTTCATGCAGGTACTTCAGCGTTGGAAGCAATTTGGGGAGAGTGAAAGAGGTGAGAGAGAAACCAGCAGAAGAGGGCACTTGATAAGCTGGTCATCACTGTAGGCAACTCAGGCTTGGTCCAGCTGCAGCCTTCTGATGCATGTGTGCATGCTCAGCCATTTCTAACTCTTTTGATCCCAGTGACTTTAGCCTGCCAGGCTCCTCTCTCCATGGGATTTCCCAGGCAAGAATACTGGAGTGGGTTGCCATTTCCTTCTCCAAGGGATCTTCCCAACCCAGGAATTGAACCTGCATCTCTTGCATCTGCATTGCAGGCAATTTCTTTACCACTGAGCCACCGGGGAAACCCAAAGCCTTCTGAAGAGGTGATTAAAATGTGACAAGAAACGATCCATCCAGGTGACAGGAGAGGGAACATTTATCATTTGACTTTCACCCTCCATGGGGCATTGGCTCCCATATATTTCCAGGGTAGAATCATACTTGAATGCCAGGATGGATGCTGCAGGCTGGCTAGCTTTGGCCACGTAACAGATGTAGGGCAGAACATGAGAGATGTGGTAGAGCTGAGGTGAGGGGCTGTCAGGTTACACTTGCACTAAGTTGGCTGCCAAACCAAAGCCTCAAGTACAAGAGGGGGTGAGAGACATGAGACAGGACATGAGAAATGCCCAATATACCTCTTAATGGATCTTCTTGTTCCTATCCTAACCATTGTCACTCTAATACTTTCTCACCAGTTTCCATAAAGATCTCAAAAGTCCTAAATGTATTACCCTTCTGATTAAAGATTTGCACCACTCCTTATTGCTTTATGGTTTCCTATCATAGTCAGCTGTTTTGCCTGGCCCTTATCCTTTCCTTTTTTTTAAAAAAAGTGTTATACCTTCATGCAAGTATAAATGGCATACAATAAACTGTATACATTCCAAGTGTATCATTTGATAAATTTTGACTTGTGGATACACCTAAGAATCATTTAAGATCATGGATATATGCATCACCTCAAAAGTGTTTCCCCTGCCCATTTTGTAATTCCTCTCATCTACTCCTCCTCCTCTATGCAATTGACTGATCTTCTTTATATCACTCTAGATTATTTAATAGTTTGCATTTTGTAGAATTTATAAGTCGGGTTATACAATATGATATGGTTTTTTTATTTTTGATCTGGTACTCTCAACTTGATCTAGTATTTGCTTAAGAATTCCTATTTCTCCCAAATTTAATCCATGACATTTGGATTGGATAGATCATACTTCCAGGAGACAGAGACAAGATCACGATCAAGGATGACCAATGAGAATACCATATTCTCTGGGTTCTGTTGATTGGCTAAAGAATGAGCCTGTGACCTAACCTCTTGGACCAAAGCTAACAAGCATCAGACCCTGGTGTTTTCTTTGAACCATGGGTAAGGGGGTATCTGTGTGCAGTGGGATTCCTCAACCAGGAGGATGAAAGCCTGGGCCACTGATGCTCACCCTTTTGCCCCCAGGAGAGAGCCTGAGTGAAAATGAGAACAAAAACTGAACCAAAATATTTATGAAGAAAGTATGCTTTTGTTATCTATTTTATATATAGTAGTGTGTGTATGTTAATCCCAAGATCCTGATTTATCCCTCCCCACCACATTTCCCCTTTGGTAACTGTAAGTTTGTTTTTGATATCTGTGAGTCTATTTCTGTTTTGTAAATAAGTTCATCTGCATCATTTAAAAAATTAGATTCTATGTATGAGCAATATCATATATTTCTCTTTCTCTGTCTGACTTAATTCTCTTAGTATGATAACCTCTAGGTCAGTTCCTGTTGCTACAAATACAATCACTTCGCAGTACACCTGAAAGTAACATAATATTGTAAATCTACTATACACCAATTATGTATAGATATAATTGGAGTATCAGTTCAGTTCAGTTCAGTTCATCCACTCAGTTGTGTTTGACTTTTTGCAACCCCATGGACTGCAACATGCCAGGCTTCCCTGTCCATTACCAACTCCCAGAGCTTACTCAAACCCATGTCCATTGAGTCGGTGATGCCATCCAATTGGAGTATAGTTGATTTAAACATATAGTTGGGAAGATCCCCTGGAGAAGGGAATGGCAACCCACTCCAGTATTCTTGCCTGGAGAATTCCATGGACAGAGATGCCTGGTGGGCTACAGTTCATAGGATCACAAAGAGTCAGACATGACTGAAGCAACTTAGCACACACGCACACATATATATGTATATGTATGTATACGTATATATGTGTGTATATATATATATGTAGACACACACACACACACACATACACACACACACACACACACACACACACACACATATATATAGAGAGAGAGAGTTATAGAGAAGGAGAGATAACTGATGATATCATTTGAACATCTAGATCTAACCATGTCTAAATCCAGATATTCTGGATTTTTCAGTTACATATGCCAATATAATTTAGTTTATGCTTAAGCCAATTTTAATTGTATTTTGCCACTTGCAGCTGAAAGAACACGGCAAAGGAACACCATAATCTTCTCCCCTTCCCTGTTTGTACTTAACCCTTCTCCTTTCCCTATCATGCCATTCATATTATTTGTATCAAAATCTTTGCCTGTTTTGAAGCACCCATGCAATTTTATGCCTCTGTTTCTCTGCACACACATTTTCATTTCCTTACACAGTTTCATCTTCCCACCAGAGATTCAACCCTGTGAGAGGAAAAACGTGTCTTTCTAGATGTTTTAATCCAGTTAGATATTGTATCATCCGTTTGCTAACACAGTCAAATGCCCTATACATGCCAGGCACTGTGCTGGGTGATAGAGATCTATGTTGGACAAGACCTACTTTCTCTGTCCTCATGGGAAGTCTATTCAGTTAAGGAAAATACTCACATATTCCTGGTTATTTTTTCCATTATAGATTTGATTTTATCTTGGAAAGCAATATAGGAACACATGGATGAACTTAAAAATCAAATGATTAGATGAAATGAAGTCAGATACTTTAGAAATAAATCTCCATCATTTCAAATTTATTTTCAACAAGGGAGAGTGCTTTCAGACTCATTCAGATGTGCAAAGAAGCTGGAATATATGGCTTGAAACTGAGCTTCTATCTCATACTGTGAACTCAAGTTTCCTTGATCTGGCTGAGCAATATTTTGCCTCTCTATGAAGTGTGGCTAGAAATGACTATTACAAGTCATATCACCATCCTGTGTGATATAATCACAACTTCTTGAAGAATATTGAAATTTTTGTGTGTGTTTGTTTTAATTATCAGCTTGATAAACATTGCGGCCAGTATCTGAATCTGATATTGGACCAGCTATGAAAAGATTAATCAGATGCCCCCTAATGACAAACATATAACTATTTTTCATTATAGCTAAAATCCGTGATTGAATCAGCTCTTGATTATCTGGCATATACCTTGGAACAGTTGGTTGATCCGATTGTAGACATCTTCTCTAAGGCTCAGAGGTTCTCTCATGTCAGATCCCTCCCCAATCCTACCTTCTTTAAAACTCAGACACAGAAGGTTGACTGTAAGCCTTTGGCTGAAAGACTAACATGGTATTTAAAAAGTAAAAGACTTTGGTCTCCTTTGTCCAACAAAGTTCAAATTTCCCCTACAGCAATAAACACCTTATCTGAGAAGTATGCAGTATGGGCTAAAGTCTTCAACCATGAAATTATATGACTCTACCTTGACCTCTGGTTTTCTCCAGTGAATCTCACTCGTAGAATACAAACAGCAGCTCTGGGCTGTTTCTCTGATCCAACTGGTGAATTGTGTAAATCTCGAGGATTTCAGACTTCTATACAAAGGCATTCAGGTAACAGGGACATCTCTATCTGTCCTTATGTACCCTGTGCATGACTGAGCAGCCTCAGGGGCTCATGTTACATGATGTATGTATCTGACCACCGTTCTGTTCATGCCTCCAGCAGCTAAGGAAGAGCCAGGCTCCCACTAGATGTGAAAGCCAAGGTCTTTATTGCAGTAGTGAGTAGTGGCTGACAATATGCTGTATTGAAGCACAATCTCCCTCCTTGCTTACAGCGATTAGTTGCTGTAATTAGGAATGGTTTTCAGCCAGCCTCTGGGATGTATTAACATATATTATAATGGCTTAGTACTCAAAGTGTGGTCCCTGGACCAGCGGTATCAGATTTATCTGGAGTTTATTACAGATGCCATTTTCCAGCCCTATCACTGACCTAATGAATCACAATCTTTGTTTTAACCAATCCCCAGGTGATTCAGGCATACATTAATGTTTGAGAAGCAATGCTGCAATGGAGCTCTTTTATTCTTATTTCAGATCCTCGCACCTTAGTTCTGATAATGCCCTGAATTCACTCTTTCTTTTGGGAGTCAACTCACTCTACCCTCAGGCCTATGGGTGAGGCAATCAGTGTGTCTCATTCTCTGATCTCAGTGACTAGTTCAGGAATGAGCATGTGATAATTGAGGGCATAGGCATGCGGGCTGTGACAATTGTTTGAACTGCTGGGAGATGAGATACTACCTTCATTTTGTAGTTGACCATTGAAGGATGCAAGCCTGGAGCTGCCAAAGGCCACCTTGTAAAGCCTGATGATAAAACTACAATCAGAAGCCAAGAAGTGGGTAAATCTTCACACTATCACTTGGGGCCCTGGATCAAGTGTTGCCTGAAGATTCCACCTCTGTATTATCAGTAACACAAAACAGTGAATACCCCTAATGTTTTTGTTACAGTTACATCTATATCTATCTATCTGTCCATCTGTCTATCTGGAGATATACGTAAAGAGGCAATTATATAAAAGATATTTTATCTATTTGGCTAGCTAACTGGCTAGCCATATCTATCTAATGTAGATACAAAGATATGTCTATTTTTGTAGGTATATATGTATCTATCTAGAGATATGTATGTATATATATAAAGCAAAAACTATGAGATATATACTATATCTATTTGACTAGTTAGCTACCTATGTGTACCTCACATCTATTTATCTTTCTATCCATCTAGAAAATTTTATTTTAAGGTATTGGATCACATGATTGTGACGGGGTGGGGGGGGGGTTGGCAAATCTGAAGTCTATAGGGCCAGCTGGCAGCCTGGACATCAGGTAAAAGTGGATGTTGCAGTCTTGAGTTTGAAAGCTGAAACTCAGTTGAATTTCTCATATTTCAGTCTTGGAGGCAGAACATCTGTGTGCGTGTGCAGGGGGTAGGGTGGGTGCTAACCTTGATCTTTGCTCATAAGACCTTCAGCTGATTGGATGAGGACCACCACATTATGGAGGCTAATCTGCTTTACCTACAGTCAACTGATTACAAATGTTAATCACATCTGAAAAATACCCTGACAGCAACATCTAGACTTATGTTTGACCAAACAACCAGTTATTATAATCTAGCCAAGTTGACACAAATTTAACTATCACACTTGGGTTTCTGAATCTTACAATTGAAAAGGTTGACATGGGACTAATAATCCTTACGCTTGACTTGTACCCTTAACTGAACATGCATAACTGCAAACTGGCTTTGTGTCTTCTTAAAAAGGGCTGCCTTTGTTCAACAAAATTAGCAAAGCAGTTTAAGCCCAATTTTGTTCCATGAATCTAAAGAGTTTAGGGTTGGGAAAGACTTCAAAGTCTAACCAGAGTTTTCTAAATTTCAATTATTTTCTTAACACTTTAATGACTTTTCCCATAGTTACACCATCACATAAAATATCCATTCCTGTATGTATGGTGTTTTTCTTTAAATAAATATTATCCTTTACTAACATCATTTACTTTTAAAAGTAATATTTATATTGTTGTAGTTGTTGCTCAGTTGCTTGTCACTAAGTTGTGTCTGACTCTTTACAACCCCATGGAATACAACACAGCAGGCTGGCTTCCCTGTCCTTCACTATCTCTCGGAGTTTGCTCAAACGCATGTCCATTGAGTCATATGCAGATGATACCACTCTAATGGCAGAAAGTGAAGAGGAACTAAAAAGCTTCTCAATGAAGGTGAAAGAAGAGAGTGAAAAATCTGGCTTAAAATGCAACATTCAAAAAACTAAGATCATGGCATCCAGTCCTAATCTTTATATTACTGCCATAAATATAAATCCCACATCACTTACCTTAAATATATAAATGTTTGTGTGTGTGTGCATGCTCAGTTGTATCTGACTCTTTGTGACTCCTTGGACTGTAGCCCACTACGTTCTTCTGCCCATGGGATCTTTTAGGCAAGAATACTAGAGCTGGTTGCTATTTTCTACTCCAGGGGATCTTCCCAACCCAGGGATCAAACCCACGTCTCCTAGGTCTCCTGCATTGCAGGCAGATTCTTTACCACTGAGCCATAAGGGAAGCATATATAAATGCTTACATAAATAATTATAATGAGGACAAAATCATGTTTAAAAAGTCTTGCAAGATACTATTACTTGCAAAAGAGTCTTCATCTAAGGATTTATTTCCTTTTTAAAAAGAGAGCTACTAAGCAAGCATTGGGTATTTAAGACAAATGAGATGTTCTCCTTGACAAAATTGGAATAATTGAAAGTAAATGGAAAAGGAATGACCTCTTCACTGCTTGATTTGCTGTTATTTAATTGTATGTATGTGTAACGTCTATGTTGCCAACTCTGGCATGCGCCCCACCCTTTGGAAATGCTAATTTCAGTCTAACATCAATTGCTCATTTATGACTACTGTAACCTCAAGGCAGTGCATATCCAGACTTCACTTAGAATTTTCCTGTGATGAGAAACCCATCACCCACCAAGGCAGATTCTGTCATTGGGTATAGGTATGAGTTTGAAAATGCTGCCTTTGCTGAGCTGAAACACCCCCTGTAGTTTCCATCAACTGACTTCACAGGGCTACCTCTCAGGAACATGCAAACTCTGACCCAAATCCTGCCTGAATTCTGCATGCCCGCCTTCCAGAGAGCTGATGATGGCTTTTATGGGAACTAGACTATTCCTCTGGCTGTTTCTCTATATTAGATACTATATATATCTTTTCTGTATTAGTCAAGCCTCAGATCTGACTTCAAGCCCCAAAATATGGCTGGGTCAACAATTCTTTGGAACAGTGGAATAATATTTGAGTTCAAGAAAGATGGACATGCCCACTTGATTAATTTCAGCTCACACAACTTTCCTCTTCTCTCTATGTTCCAACCACACTGACTTTTTGTCTCTTTTTAACATGCCAGCTAGGGTATTTCCACTTCCTGTTCCTATTGTCTGGAAAGATACTTTTCAGTTCTTTTACACAACTTTCTTCTTATTAGTTAAATCTCATTTCAAATGTCATTTCCTTGGAGAGGTTTTCTTTAAATAACCAACATAGAGATGTTTGATTCCATGGGGATTTTTTTTTTTTTTTTTTTTACCCAATCCACACATAACTCTCCCAAATTACCTTGTTGGTTTACTTGGTTTTATCTAAAATGCAAGCTGCAAGATGGCAGGGAACTCACTGCTCTCTCTCTCATTCTTAGAAGAATGCTCATAATTCAGTTTCTATTTAGTAAGTATTTGTTCAATGCATAGATGAAATCAAGACATGGTGTTGCTATTTTTAAGTGTTTAAAACTTACTCTCTTACTCATTTACTTATTCATCTATACACTCTTTAATTCAAGGTATTTTTGAAATTGAGAGTAATATGTGTCTCCTTGAGTACTGCAGACTGTCTTGCCACTCTCGCCTGAAATCACTCAAGTTTGTCCATCTCACTTTTTAAGCTTTGGGCAACACTGAATCTTTTACACATAGTCTGACCCCATTACAGTAAGTGTACAGCCTTCCTTATTCTGGGTGGTTTACTTCTATTAAGAGAGTCTACAATCACATCAGGGTTTTTTGGCAGCTTCATCACTCTTGCACTACTTATAAGCTTAATGCACACACACACAAAGGTTGAGTTTTTAAATGTATGTTTCTGCTAAGCCAGATGACCTTGGGCACCTGGCTGCTTCATACAAATTTAAGGCCTTGCGTTCATCCTTGTTAAACTTCATCATATTGTCTGACAGGTATCTGTGTCATGCTGGCATATCCCGATCGGTGACTTTATTTGGGTTCCAGCAGGCTGTGTTAAGAGGTGATTTGAGGAGTTGCTTCATTGCAAGCAAAGACTGAGTGACAACTGCATACAGTGAGTGCCTATTTCTCCACTAAATCCAGTATGGGCCTAAACCAAGTCAAGGAACAATTTGACAAAGTGGAATTTATATATATATATATATATATATTTTTTTTTTTTTGGTTGTGCTAGTTCTTTGTTGCTGTGCAGGCTTTTCTCTCGTTGCAGCAAGTGGAGGCTACTCTCTAGCTGTGGTGCCCGGGCTTCTCATTGTGTTGGCTTCTCTTCTTGCGGAGCATCGGCACTAAGCCCCTTGGGCTTTGGTAGCTGGGGTACGTGGGCTCAGTAGTTGCGACTCCCAGGCTCTAGAGCACAGACTCAACTGTTGTGGCTCATGGGCTTAGCTGCTCTGTGACATGTGGGATCCTCCCAGATCAAGACTCAAACCCATGTCTCCTGCTTTGGCAGGTGGATTCTTAACCACTGAGCCACCAGGGAAGCCCTGGAAATATATATATATTTTTAAATCAGAGTAAAATAAGTATTGCTTATTTGGTAATTAATCACAGCAAAGCATAGTTGCCTAAAACGACCACTGACGATGTCTCACAGTTCTGAGGTTTGATCAGATGGTTCCTCTGCTTCGTGTGATGTTGATGGGGGCAGCACAGGCAAACTGGATCAAAACAGCCTCGTGCATGAGCAGGTGGTGTTGGATGATGTCTGCGCGTTCAGCTGGCATGTTGCCCTCTGTTCTCCTCCATGGGGGCCTCTCCACATGGCCCCTTGCCTTTCTTACAGCATGGCGCCTGAGCACCAAGGTCAGTATTCCAAGAGACATTGGCGGAGGCCACAGCACTCTTCAGGTCCAGCCTTAGAAGTTGCATGGCCCTCTCCCACCAAACTCCACTGGTCACAGGGTCAGCTCAGATTTTTCAGATGAAGAAATAAAGGCTCAGTGACAGGAATTTGCACACTTGACCCCTCAGAACTTTCGCTAGAAGGAGATGAGCTCTGAAATCCAAAAATCCAGGAAGCATGACAGTGTCAGGGTGCTGCTTTTGCATATATATATGTGTGTGTGTGTGTGTATATATACACACACACACACACACACATTTATGTAATACATTATTGGGCTTCGCAGGTGGCACTAGTGGTAAAGAACCCATCTGCCAATGCAGGAGATGTAATGAGACATGGGCTTAATCCCTGGGTCTGGAAGATCCCCTGGAAGAGGGCATGGCAACCCACCCTGGTATTGTTGCCTGGAGAATCTCATGGACAGAGGAGCCTGGCTGGCTACAGTCCATAGGGTTGCAAAGGGTCAGATGTGACCAAAGTGACTTAGCACACACATATAATTCGTGATTGGATTGGCCAAAAAGTTTGTTCAGGTTTTTCTATAACATCTTATGAAAAAGCGTAATATTTTGGCTGACCCAGTGCAATATATATTACATATACACTTGACTTGTACTCTGCCTTTTTTATTTAAAAATTTTGTCATGAGCATTATTTGCTCTATGCCATGAACTATGTAACTGTTCCTTTATTTTAATGCCTTGTGCCACAATGTGCCCATCCCCAGATGCTGGACACTTAAGTTGTTTCTGATTTGTCACTGTCCCAACTTCCTTTGTTAAAAAAGGGCATATGGAATGAAAGGCAGGGCTGGAACTATTAGAAAAAGGTCCAGTACAGTCTACCCTATGGCCAAAATGGGTATCCCTCTGGTATGCAACTTACATTCATTTCCTCCCAAGACCACTAATGTTTCCATTTCATTATGGCCTCAGGCTCAGTCTCAAGGTTCAAGATCTAGTCACCTAAACCTGAATGAAGACCCTTGGATTCGGTTCCTTGAATATAGTTCCTCAGATGATGAGGACTTTGAGCCAAAAGGACAACAAACCCATCTGATTTCACAAGTTCAGCTAAAACAGAACAACAAAAGCAGTGTGACTGAGAGGCTCGTGGTTGCCGCTGGTCCATAGCATTTCTGAAATCCACTATGCACGTGGCCAGTTCTCCTTACTCTGCAGGCGGAGAACATATTTAAGATCCACTTCTGCTTCCTGGAATCATTCTCAGTTGCTTTTGAGTCTGGTCTCTGACCTCTGGCGTTTTCCTTCTGAGTAACTGTTTTCCTTTCCATTAGGTATTTTTATAGCTGAGTTGCTTGCTGTCGATGGCTCCCTATTTATAGAAATTTGGGAGCCCAGAGGTCTTTTTTGTCCTTTTGAATTGTCTCTGTCTCTTTAGTTCAAGTTGATGTCACTCCCATTAATGCAATTCTCTTTAAAACTTTGTTGTTTTCTATGAATCTTGTTGAGGTTCATACTATCAGACCAAAAAACAAAACAAAAAAACAAAAAAAAACCCTCCACAGATCTCTGTGGGAAAGATATCTCTCTACTTTGGGGTGTAGGCAAGACCTTGTAACAGCGTTATTTGAAGTCCTTTTGTCTAGTGATGAGGTCTGGGACATACCTCTTCACATTTTTCTGAGTCTTTAACAAAGAATGTTATAGCCAAACCTTTAACTTGATCTTGACCTGAGGCTATGCTTCAGTAACAGTATCCTAGATTTGATCTTTACCTGAAGTTGTTTTTTTGTTTTTTTTTTTGTTTTTTTAACTTAGGATTGATTGCATAGAGAACCTGAGAAATAGAAACAATTTTATTTTCTAAACATGTAAGTCCAAATTTTCTCTAATTTCTGCTTGAATATTGACAATTTCTTTCCTTAGGTTATCTTCCCCCCTGACATACACACATATTTTATTATGGTGGGGAGGATGCTCAGTCACTCAGTCGTGTCCAGCTCTTCGCAAATCTTTGGACTGTAGCCTGCCAGGCTCTGCTGTCCATGGGATTTTCCCAGGCAAGAATACTGAAGTGGGTTACCACTTCCTCCTCCAGGGAATCTTCCTGACCCAGGGATTGAATCCACATCTCCTGTGTCTCCTACATTGCAGGTGGGTTCTTTATCTGCTGAGCCATCAGGGAAGCCCATACTTTATTATAGGCAGCTGAAAAAAAAAAGCCATTTGGTAATCTCAATACTATTCAGAAAACCATCTTAATCATATCCACAGATTTATTAGGTATATCTTCTATCTGTCACCTTGCTACAGGTAAAGTGCTGCCAAATACTGTGCTATTACCCACCATGGGTCTCCCTTTTTCAAACCACCAATAACTATTTTCTCACCACATTTCCAGCCTCTATAAACTCTCTCCTCACTGCCCTTCAATTCATGCTGTCTTCCAATGCCAAGCCAGTGCCACACTTGTAGGTTTTTTTTTTGTTTGTTTTTGCATAGGACACAACTTTTGGTACTAATTTTTTTGTGTGTGTGAAAAACAGATGGTGACTGCAGCCATGAAATTAAAAGACTCTTACTCCTTGGAAGGAAAGTTATGACCAACCTAGATAGCATATTCAAAAGCAGAGACATTACTTTGCCAACAAAGGTCCGTCTAGTCAAGGCTATGGTTTTTCCTGTGGTCATGTATGGATGTGAGAGTTGGACTGTGAAGAAGGCTGAGTGCTGAAGAATTGTTGCTTTTGAACTGTGGTATTGGAGAAGACTCTTGAGAGTCCCTTGGTCTGCAAGGAGATCCAACCAGTCCACTCTGAAGGAGATCAGCCCTGGGATTTCTTTGGAAGGAATGATGCTGAAGCTGAAACTCCAGTACTTTGGCCACCTCATGCGAAGAGTTGACTCATTGGAAAAGACTCTGATGCTGGGAGGGATTGGGGGCAAGAGGAGAAGGGGACAACAGAGGATGAGATGGCTGGATGGCATCACTGACTTGATGGACGTGAGTCTGAGTGAACTTCGGGAGTTGGTGATGGACAGGGAGGCCTGGCGTGCTGCGATTCATGGGGTCGCAAAGAGTTGGACACGACTGAGTGACTGAACTGAACTGAACTGTGTTAAATCTACTCTGAATTTTAGGTCTTGAAACAATAGCACTGTATTATTTTCATGACTTTGTGGGGGTTTTGGTGGTGGTATTCTTGCTTCAGGTGGTATGACTGAGGTTCTGGGAAAGCTGAGATGACCTCATTCACATGGCTGACACTTGGTGTCAGATACCACTTAGAACTGGGGTCTTGGTTTTCTTGCATCTGGGCCTCCTCATGGCTTATTTCCTCATAGCATAGTGACTGGGTTCCAAAAAGTCATGTTCCAGGAGATGAGGATGGAAGCTGATCTTTTAAAGCCTAAAATTAAATTGCCTTCTCCTGCCCATTGAGTTGGTCCAAGCAGGTCATGGGGAAACCCAGATTTAAGCAAAGAGAACATGGACTCCACCTCTTTATTCATGAGTGAGTTGTGAGATCTCATGACAAAAGAGCATGTGGAATGAGACCTTGCTCCAACCATCTCTGGAAACACAACCTGCCTCCTTCATATAGCTCATGTCATGTCCTGGGTTCTGTTCTAAGCACTTGCAATGTAACAGTGAGTGCTTTAATCCTCAAAACCTTGTGAGATAAATTAATGCTATTATCACCATCATATAGCTGGGGAAATAGAGGCATGGAGAGGATCAGTAATAAAAGACTTACAGAGGTAGAAAGTTGCAGAGATAGGCATTGAATTCGGCAAATCTGTATTCTATGCAGGTTCCCTTAACTTCTACAGCCTTTGTATTATTCTACCCAGGCTGCCATAATAAAATAACATAGACTGAGTGGCTTAGATGACAGACTTTTTTTTTCTTAAAGTTCCAGATGTTGGGAAGTCCAAGATCAAGGTGCTGACCAATGTGGTTTCTGGTGAGAGCTCTCTTGCTTGCTGATGGCCTCCCTCTCACTTTGTCCTCACATACCGGAGACAGAGAGAACCCCGGCGTCTCCTCTCACAAGTGCACTAATTCTGTGGAATCAGAGCTCTTTCCTTATGACTTCATGTATGCATCTGTGCTTAGCCATTCAGTCGTGTCTGACTCTTTGCAACCCCGTGGACAATAGCCCACCGGGCTCTTCTATCCATGGGGCTTTTCAGGGAAGCATAATAGAGTGGTTTACCATTTCCTACTCCAGAGGATCTTCTTGATCCAGAGATCAAACCCTTGTCTCCTGTGTCTCCTGCATTGCAGACAGATATTTTACCTGCTGAGTCATTGGGGAAGCCCCCTTATGACCTCATTTAACCTAAATTACCTCCATAAAGATACTGTCTCTAAATACAGTTGCACTGAAGATTAGGGCTTAAATATAAGAATTCTTGGGATACACAATTCTTTCTATATGCCCTTCTACCTATACTAACAAAAGAGCATTTTATCCCCAAGAGGTCAGTGCTCCCAGAGGGTGAAAGAAACTATCCATAAGGAGAACACACTTCTTATTACATTGTATTAATTTATTCATGTACTTATTCATCAAGTATTTCTTGAAAGTCTAAACACCCTGCATTGTTGTAGACATCGATAGTACTGATGAATATGCCAGAAAGGATTCTTGCTTGCAAGCAACTTACAATACATAATAGGAAAAATAGCTATTATGAATTTAAAATAATTGTTATTACAGTTTTCCCGTGTACTTCAAAGCCGCGTTAAAATGCACCACTATGCAAGCTTTAAATAATGGTGTGATTTGGGAATCTGGCCCAGAGTCCAAGAAATGGAAACATTTAACATTTAAAATAATGGTTTAAAAGACTGTACAAATGTCATGCCCTTTCTCCCTCGGCAAATGCCTTTCTTACAAACATCAAAGTCTGCTACTTCCCGCGTCATGGGAGCAATCAGGTGTTTGTCCATTTGAGCTTCCTTGACAACCAACAGAGGAAGTGGTCCCCACCCTCTCAGCCAAGGACAGGGTGACCAATGACCCATGGCAGCAAATGAGATATCCTGTCTTCATCCACTTCTTTTCATGACTTAAACTCCATTTCTTCCTGATTGTCCTTAGTACAAATTGCTTATGACTGTACTGATGGGTAGATTGCATTAAGTTTGACGATCCACAGAAGTCTTTCTTGGGGAAGTGATGTTTAAGAAGATGAAAAAAAAAAGTCATGAATTTGCTGGGCCTCCATGCAAAGTGCCATGTCAGTCATCTGTTTGGTCTCCATTTTAGTAAATGTGGGCAAAGCAAAAGCGATTATAGTATAGGCTGTGTTGTCAGAGGCTTGACTTGAATCCTCTCCCTGAACACAGTAGGCATGTGAGGTTAAAAACATTACTCAACCTCTCTGGGCTTGGTTTCATCTTCTATAAAATAGGAAACCACTGTGGACGTCAAGCAGGATGACGCTGAACAAACTGTTTTGCACAACAGAGCTTGGTGTCTTTGAATTGAAAGGAAGGTAGGGATTTGGAGAGAGAAACAAGCCTTTATCTACTGTGATGACGGCTATTGTGCAGAAAGGTTTAACTCAGCAGACATGGTTTGCCCAAAACCAGTGTGTTACAGAGCTTTTCAAGACTGGTCCTTGATCAGTGCCTGGGAGATGACCTGTGAATATCCTTGAAATAGTCTGCCTGATAAGAGCATCTTTGGATATCTGAACTTCGGGTCATGCCTGGTTGTTTATACTAGCAATGTAATGTAGGGCAAATTATCAGTTTTTATGCCTGGAGCAAGATGTATCAATCTGACATTGAAATGTGGGGATGCTCCATCTTATGTAACTGACCCCTGACAAAAACCCTGCACACCAAAGCTTGTGTGAGCTTCTCTAGTTGGTAATACTTCACGAGTGTTGTCACATGTCATCACTGGGAGCATTAAGCTCTCTCCTTATGGAGAACACAAACGGAAGGACTCTACCCTACATATCTATCCCTTTTGCTGCCTTTAATGTGCATCCTTTCACTGTCACGGGCTTCCCTTGTGGCTCAGCTGGTAAAGAATCCGCCTGCCATGCAGGAGACCTGGGGGTTTGATCCCTGGCTTGGGAAGATCCCCTGGAGAAGGGAAGGCTACCCACTCCAGTATTCTGGTCTGGAGAATTCCGTGGACTGTGTAGTCCACGGGGTCACTCATGACTGAGCAACTTTTACTTCACTATCATAAACCATAACTGTGAGTATAACAGCTTTTCTGAGTTTTCCTAGAGAATCCTGAAAACTGAGAGTAGTCTTGGGAACCTCCAACACAGGCATGGTGCTGGGTTCTTTATTTGTGGTGTCTCATTTATTTTGATATTCAATGCCACTAAGAGCTGAGCCTGATACGCACAGAGGTTGTCTTCCAAGATGAAACAGCAGGGCATGTTCACAACCCTAGTAAGTCTTCAGACAGAATTTGAAACCAGGACTCCCTGGTTTCAGAGAAATAAGTAGCTGGTGATTTCAAAATGGACTGAATCCATTTATGGGATAAACACACTGTGGTCAGGCACTGCTTACAACAATTCCTCTGGCCTGACTGTGTTTTCTTTCTATTAGAAGAAGGCACTTCCCTATGAGAAGAGTGGGGGGCAGAGAGAAGTAAGCGGATAGGATACCAGAAATAAGACAGCATTCTTCCTCTCCATCACCACCCACTGAATCATCAATAAAGCCCTTCAGGGAACTAAAGAAGGAGCACCTAGGAGGCAGATCCATGTAGCGAGAATCTAGAAATCAAAACACAAGTCTCAAGGAATTTCTTGCTGATTTTTTTCTATTAAAATATTTATTTGGAGAAACAAAGCATATCTGTGTGCACTGATATTGAAAAGTCTCCAAGCTACACTGTTAGGAGAAGAAAGCAAGGTGAGGAAAGATGTATGGTACAAACTCTGTGAAATAAAGCAAACATACATATGTATCTGAGCATGGATTCTTAATGGCTTTTATATTTAATATCTGGATGCAGACATTTATATTTAATAAATATCTATATTTTATAGATATGACATGTATATTATCTATATTAGTGAACAGTGAATAGTGAAAGTCACTCAGTTGTGTCCAACGCTTTGCGACCCCATGGACTGTGCAATCCCTGGAATTCTCCAGGCCAGAATACTGGAGTGGGTAGCTTTCCCCTTCTCCAGGGGATCTTCCCAACCCAGGGATCGAATCCAGGTCTCCCGCATGGCAGGCAGATTCTTCACCAGCTGAGCCACAAGGGAAGCCCAAGAATACTGGAGTGGGTGGCCTACCCCTTCTCCAGCAGATCTTCCCAACCCAGGAATCGAACCAAGGTCTCCTGCATTGCAGGCGGATTCTTTACCAACTGAGCTATGAGGGAAGCCCTATTATCTATAATACCTATGTATTTATATATCCAGAAATGGCAACCCACTCCAGTATTTTTGCCTAGAAAATCCCAGGATCCTGGCTGGCTATAGTCGAAAGGATTGTAAAGAATTAGACACAATGGCGCACACACACACACATCTCTGCATCTGTGTATCTACCACATATATACCTGTATATATGTATGTATAGTTTTGCTATATAATAATTTATGTTATATATATATATATGTCATACATATAGCTCACTTGAATAACACAGGTTTGAGCTACACAGGGGTCCACTTATACACAGATTCTTTTCATTGAATACTTACTGCAGTACTGTGTGATCTGAACTTGGCTGAATCCAGGGATGCAGAACTTTGGATAAGAGGGCTGACTGTAAAGTTATATGTTGATTCTCAACTGCACAGGGGGATTGGAGCCCCTAACCATTACCTTGTTCAAGGGTCAAGTGTATCTTGTTTCTTGAAGGAGACAAGAGTACAGGGGGTAGTAAATTGCCTCTGGAAAGAGGATCTAAGAAGTCAGAGGTTGTTTTAATTACCTACTGCTGCTTTAACAAATCATCATTCAGAGGTTTAAAACAACACACTTTATCTTATAGTTCTCAATGTCAGAAGTCCTAAAATCAGTGGGGAGGGCTGCATTCTTTCCGAAAGCTCTAGGGTAGAACCTATGTACTTGCCCTTTTCCATCTTCCAGAGGCTGCCTCATTGCTTTGCTCATGGCCCTGCCTCTCTCTACCTCTGTTTCTGTCATCACATCTCTTTTTCAGATTCTGATTGCCACCCTCCTTCTTCCTTCTGAAAAGGACCCTTATGTTTACACTGGATCCATTTGGATAATCCAGGAAAATCTTCCCAACTCAAAATCCTGAGCTTAATCACATCAGGAGAGTCCCACTTGCCATGAAAGGTGATGCATTCACAGGTTACAAGAAGCAAGATGTTGACTTCTCTTGGGAGGTCAACTGCAAGGGTCAATGGGAAACTTCATTGTCAGTGGATATAGTACTTTTAAGGGCTTCCCTGGTGGCTCAGAAAGTAAAAATCTGCCCGCAGTGCAGAAGACCTGAGCTCAGTCCCTGGGTCAGCCAGATTCCCTGGAGAAAGGAATGACTCCCTACTCCAGTATTCTTGCCTGGAGAATTCCATGGGCAGAGGAGCCTGGTGAGCTACAGTCCATGGGATCGCAAAGACTCAGACACGACTGAGCAATTAACATACACATAGTACTTTTCAAATGCTTTGCCATGTGCAATATTATACTATGTATTCAAAATTTAAACTAATATTAATATTTGATAGGACAATTCCTATATATGATTATTTTTTTAAGTCAAAGATAATTTTTATACAGGTTAAATTAAGTCTCCTAACACCCCTGATGTTGAGGCTGAGCAGGACACCATGGGGCTCCTGGGCACAAGAGACTTTCTGTGTCTCCTATTTCCTGACCTTCCCTGAGTTCTAAAGGTTCACACAGTTGCTAATCAGGGAAGAGAGGGGATGCAGAGAAGGAGGAGGAGCAGTCAACAAACAGTAGAGCAGCCTTGGGGCAGGGTCCTGATATAAAAATATCTCTGAGGTCTCTGCAGAACTAAAACCCCCAGCAAATGGAAGATGTTAACTACTTAATGAAGCATTCCTCATTCCAGACAGAAGGTCACAGTTTGATAACCTGGAAAACCACAGCTCTTCAAAAGACCACCTGAGGCCAGATTAAAGGAATTCAGGCCCTGCACACACCCTGATCCTTATCAGCAGCCCCTCCCTTGAGTTCTTAAACCACTGCGGTAAAACTCCTCACCAAGCCTCCTGCTCCCCCATCTCCTCTGTTGGGACACACAGTTTTGAGAGCGTGAGTCCGCTGGTGTTCCCCCTTTGCTTGGAAGAGCAATAAAGCTAGTCTTTTCGACTACCTAAAACTCTGAGATTTGATTCAGCACTGGTTCACAGAGGCTACAATTTCTTCATCAATGTGTCCCAGCTCCTCCTTGGAAGCAGCCACTTTACTTTTCTCCCATCTATCATTCTGCTTTTTTTTTTTTTTGCAGTGGAAAAACATGGGGAGTCAAGAAGAGGCAGCCCTGGCTGGGAACAGTGTGTGTGTTGGGGGGTGTGTGGGGGGGGTGGGGGTGGGTTGGGGGGTTGCTGTAAAATCTTCTGCTAGAATTGAGACCTGCTTCAGGGGCCTAAACCATCTTTTACAAATTCAGCCAATAGATATTTTTCCTGACTGCATACCAAGCGTCATATTAGACCCTATAGTACAAACCAGATCATGCCCTCATGTGACTTCGGGCCTGAGGGTGAAGCAGGCGGGAACAGTGCAGCCGTGGCTAATTGGGAGGACCACATGGCCTAAGCAGGCACCGTACTTCTGTGTCTCAGCCTCCTCCCCTCCTGATGCAGCCGGGTGCTGGAGAAGGGAAGCGGAAGGAGAGATCTCCTTGGCTGCCAGCCTCCGGAACATCCTGTCCATCTTCCAGGAGGACACAGCCTTTCTGCTGTGTATTGATGCCCAGGCTAGTGTTCCAGAAAATATCCTACAATCAGCCAAAGCATGATTTCCCTGGGAACCAGAGGGGCATGAGGC
Organism: Bos mutus; assembly: GCF_027580195.1. Taxonomy (NCBI): domain Eukaryota; kingdom Metazoa; phylum Chordata; class Mammalia; order Artiodactyla; family Bovidae; genus Bos; species Bos mutus. Next base: position 18,040,290 of record NC_091641.1, on the reverse strand, counting down.
CGGCAGCCCATCTGATATAAGGACCTCCCTGGGTGGTTTTCTAAGCAGCCCACAGCCATGAGTCAGGAGAACACAGATGATACACAGTTCTCCGGCTTTCTCTCCTTCCCCCTGGGGAACCTGGGGCTAGGCTGATTCATCTTAGTGTCTCCCATCGGGCCTGCAGCTGAGAGCCTCTGAGAGAAGGATTCCCCTAAGGTGGTGAATGCTGGCTGTCAAGGGCACTTACCCTTGGGCTGGCACCTCGCACTGGAATTTTCAGAGGCTGCCTTTTTCTTTTATCTGGCTGTAAATTTTGAATCTTTAACAGCCTCAACTATTTTAGACACAAGCCCATAAGCCACAAAGGTCAGTCAATTTCAGGCCAAAAAGAAAAAAAGAAAAGAAAAGAGAAGGAAATGTAGAGACAGACCAAGGCACTAACAGCCAAGGGATAAATGCCCCCCAAGGAAAAGCAAAAAGCTGCCCCTTGGGAGACAAAAGAAAACCTGGAGATAGACATACACATACCTGAGAGGATTGGGTCTTATCTGAAAATGATGTAGGCAAGAGTCAGAGACTAAGATACTCAGAGGCTTGGTGACACTGATATATCCTCAAGTGCTTTGAGAGAAAGATGATCTGAGAGATGCAATTCTTTTCCAGGACAGTCCCGGATGCCTCTGGGATCCACTTTTTCCATGCTTCTTGTTTCCAGTCTGCAGACACTCCACTTTTCCTCAAAGCAGGAAAGACCTTTCCAGAATGGGGGTGTTAGGGGAACCACTGACCGAAAGCACCTGCCCTGGCCAGACGTCATTGTAAACACCTGCGTGAGTGACCTTAAATAGGAGATTGTGGTAAAGAACGCAGAACTAACATGCTACCACCAAGTGGAAGAATTCAAGAACAGTCAAAAGGAGAGAAAACTCCAGTCCATATGTCCAAGCAATCTCCCAGAATCCTCCTCACGGAAATCCATCCTGGAAGCGATGCACACAGCCAGGACCCTGAGTCAGAACGATTGGCCAGGGTTGGAAATCAACCCAATTACCAGAGCACCCAAGACTGTGAGCCACGTGCCAGAGCAGTTCTGCTCTCTCCTCCAGGAACCCCTTCCCAATAAAGTCTCTTCCTTGGCCAGCATGTGTGTCTCCTCGAAAAATTAATTTCTTTGTGATAGACAAAAGCCCACTCTTGGGCCTTGGAAGGAAAGTGCCCCCTTTCCTTCAACATGGAGACCCCACCCCATCTGCCACACTAATCAGCCGGGCTTCTCCCTTGCAGATCCCAGCAGGAAGCAGTTTAAAGATGACCCAAGGACCTCGGTATGCAGGAAGATACCTGTGTAGGGGAAACAGAGGCTGTGAATCAATCTCCATGGGGAATGTGTCCTTCCCCCAGTCACTTAGCAAAAGGCAGTGACTCTGGAACTGTAACCACAGAAGCATAAACTAGCAAAGCAAAATCCTCATCTGATCAAATCCTTTTGTTTTACAGCTGAGCCAAGTCTAGAAAGGCGAGGTGGCTCCCCTCACATCACAGATCCAGGGTGGGAACTAAATATCCTTGGCCATGTTTTAGGGTCTCAGAATGGTGAGATTTCTTTCCTCTGCATCAAAATAGCATCTTACTCTGCTGTAAGGGAAAAAAAAAAAAACCTGGATCCCAGCTTTCTGAAGCATTGTGAAGTCAATTGGGACCTATAAATGGCACTTTAAAAGGTGATCATAATTACTTCCATTGCTTTGATGGAGCACAAAGGGGGTTCCCCATAGCACACTCCCACAAAATCTTGGCACAAAAGGGATGAATATAGTACAACTTTGGTTTCTGGCTGGCAGTTAAAAGCCCTCATTTGGGAGTAGGATTTATTAAATATTGTAATCAGTTCAATGTCGACTGTTGAAACATTTGCTTTAATGGGCTTGTTAAATTTAGATTATGTTAAAAAGAAAAAGAGAGAGAAAGACATTTCCCTGTCTCTGAACTCTTGGGCTGCCACATCATGATTGGGTATGTGTTAAAGAAATAGCTCCCAGCCGTGATAATTACCCCGATTGTGGGAGGAAGAGGATGGCATTTCTGAATGATTCAAGAGGACATTTCATTTTGCAAACACACTCTTTTAATCAAAGGCTGTCTTTATTTTGGAAAGAGTAGCATAAACTCTTCTTCCTTCCATCTTTTCTTCTTTCCTTCTTTTATATCCTGAAAAATATTTTAGCTGACTTTAACTATATGAATAACATTGATAGCTAACATTTATTGATGGCTTACTGTGTGCCGGGCACCTTTCTAAGTATTTTATTTGTATTAACATTGTAAATCTCCTTCATGTGCTAGAAGGCAGATATGATGATGATACCATGTTACAGATGAGGAAAATGGAGGGACAGAAAGGTTAACCAAGGTGCCTAAGGTCACACAGCTGGAAAAAATAAAAGCGAAAGTGAAGTTGCTCAGTTGTGTCTGACTCTTTGCGACCCCATGGTATGTAGCCTGCCAGGCTCCTCCATCCATGGGATTTTCCAGGCAAGAATACTGAAGTGGGTATTTCCTTCTCCAGGGGATCTTCCTGACCCAGGGATTGAACCTAGGTCTCCCACTTTGCAGGCAGACTCTTTACATCTGAGCCACCAAGGAGTCCCAAGGTCACAGAGCTAGTAAGTGGCAAAAGTGAAAGTGGTCGCTCAGTCGTGTCTGACTCTTTGTGACCCCATGGACTGTAGCCTATCAGGCTCCTCCATCCATGGGATTTTCCAGGCAAGAATACTGGAGTGGGTTGCCATTTCCTTCTTCAGTAAGTGGCAAAGACAGGATTCAAAAAATCAAATTTTAAAAAGTTGATGCCCCTAGTTAACTACTATCTACACTGAACTTATATTCACTCTCCCAGTAAGTTAACATTTTTCATATAAAGGAAATGTTGCCTTTGATCACTAACCCAATCTCTGTCTCTTCTTCCCATACCCAAAGGTAGTAGTTACCATCAGCCTGGAAAGTATTTGTTATAAGTATACAAATAGAATCTCTCTGTGTCTTAAATTAATGCTATCATTCTGCATCATTCTTGAAAAATTTTTATTTCATTCAAAAATATCCCATTTCATAGCTCTATGCCATTTTATTCAATTTAATCTAACTATTCCCCTCCTAATAGATATTAAGTTGCTCCTACCTTTTCACTAAAGTAAGTTATGCTGCAGTGCATATGGGAGAGTGTCTCCAGGGCAGGTAGCAATCATGGAATCATTTAGAGCACTTCTGATTTTAAAAGGTATTGCCAAATTACTTTTGTAACAGCAGTACCTGAAAGTCACTGTTTCTTCATAGCCTCACCACTGTTTTTCATAATTTAAATGTTTTTTTTTTTTTTTAAAGGCATTAATACTTGCCAATCTATGGGTAAAAATATGAGTACTTCTCCCTAATTTGCTATAGGAGTTAACCACCTCAGTCATATTGACTTTGTGCCTGCAGGTTTCACTCACACCCAGCTAAGACTACTAAAGTCCAGGTTCAGGGTTTTTTTTTGTTGTTGCTGTTCCCAAGAAAAGGTAGGAAAAATGGGATGTTAATTCTTATTCTCCACATTGAAGCCTGGGCATCAGGAGGTGAAGTATAGCTGTTGAGATTTCTAGGACAGGTGGCCCCTTTCCTTCAAGATGAAAACTACATGTTTGTTTAGAAGTAAAAGCAAACACTTCCCCTCGGGTTTATCTGGGCTTCCCATGTGGCACTAGTGGTAAAGAACCTGCCCGTCAACGCAGGAGACAAGAGACACAGGTTTGATCTTTAGGTTGGAAAGATCCCCTGGAGGAGGGCATGGTGACCCACTCCAGTATTCTTGCTTGGAGAATTCCTGTGGACAGAGGAACTAGGTGGGCTACAGTCCACAGGGTCTGCTGCTGCTGCTGCTAAGTTGCTTCAGTCATGTCCGACTCTGTGCGACCCTGTAGACAGCAGCCTACCAGGCTCCTCCGTCCTTGGGATTCTCCAGGCAAGAACGATGGAGTGGGTTGCCATTTCCTTCTCCAACACATGAAAGTGAAAAGTGAAAGTGAAGTCGCTCAGCCGTGTCTGATTCTTCGTGACCCCATGAACTGCAGCTTACCAGGCTCCTCCATCCGTGGGATTTTCCAGGCAAGAGTACTGGAGTGGGTTGCCATTGCCTTCTCTGGTCCATAGGGTCACAAAGAGTCAAACAAGACTGAAGGCACTTAGCATGGATGCATGTACTGGTTTATTTATTCATTCCAATATCCACTTCTTAATTCAACAAATAATTGAGAGATTTCCTTGTGTAGGTGCAGTACAGGTGGTGGAGACACAAGGGTGAGCCAGATGAATGCTGTCCCCATCCCCACAGACCTTTGGGGACTTCCTTGGTGGTCCAGTGGTTAAGACTCTGCACTTTCAATGCAGAGGGCTTAGGTTCAATCCCTGGTTGGGGAACTAAGATGCCACATGCTGTGCGAAACAGCCAAAAACAAACAGACCCCCAAACCCACCCAAAAACAAAACAACAACAACAAAAAGAACCCACAGAGCTTCATATCTCTGTGATTGCCCAGTTCTTAGAATCAAAGGTCCACACTGGTCTTCCTTATTTCATACAAATTATCCTTATTTCATACAAACGATTCTTCTCTTGAAGAATTTTTCACAGTTTATTGTGATCCACACAGTCAAAGGCTTTGGCATAGTCAATAAAGCAGAAATAGATGCTTTTCTGGAACTCTCTTGCTTTTTCGATGATCCAGCAGATGTTGGCAATTTGATCTCTGGTTCCTCTGCCTTTTCTCAAACCAGCTTGAACATCAGGAAGTTCATGGTTCACATATTGCTGAAGCCTGGCTTGGAGAATTTTGAGCATTACTTTACTAGCATGTGAGATGAGTGCAATTGTGCGGTAGTTTGAGCATTCTTTGGCATTGCCTTTCTTTGGGATTGGAATGAAAACTGACCTTTTCCAGTCCTGTGGCCACTGCTGAGTTTTCCAAATTTGCTGGCATATTGAGTGTAGCACTTTCACAGCATCATCTTTCAGGATTTGGAATAGCTCAATTGGAATTCCATTACCTCCACTAGCTTTGTTTGTAGTGATGCTTTCTAAGGCCCACTTGACTTCACATTCCAGGATGTCTAGCTCTAGGTCAGTGATCACACCATCATGATTATCTGGGTCGTGAAGCTCTTTTTGTACAGTTCTGTGTATTCTTGCCATCTCTTCTTAATATCTTCTGCTTCTGTTAGGTCCATACCATTTCTGTCCTTTATCGAGCTCATCTTTGCATGAAATGTTCCTTTGGTATCTCTGATTTTCTTGAAGAGATCCCTAGTGTTTCCCATTCTGTTGTTTTCCTCTATTTCTTTGCATTGATCGCTGAAGAAGGCTTTCTTATCTCTTCTTGCTATTCTTTGGAACTCTGCATTCAGTTGTTTATATCTTTCCTTTTCTCCTTTGCTTTTTGCTTCTCTTCTTTTCACAGCTATTTGTAAGGCCTCCCCAGACAGCCATTTTGCTTTTTTGCATTTCTTTTCCATGGGGATGGTCTTGATCCCTGTCTCCTGTACAATGCCACGAACCTCATTCCATAGTTCATCAGGCACTCTATCTATCAGATCTAGGCCCTTAAATCTATTTCTCACTTCCACTATATAATCATAAGGGATTTGATTTAGGTCATACCTGAATGGTCTAGTGGTTTTCCCTACTTTCTTCAATTTCAGTCTGAATTTGGCAATAAGGAGTTCATGGTCTGAGCCACAGTCAGCTCCTGGTCTTGTTTTTGCTGACTGTATAGAGCTTCTCAATCTTTGGCTGCAAAGAATATAATCAATCTGATTTCGGTGTTGACCATCTAGTGATGTCCATGTATAGAGTCTTCTCTTGTGTTGTTGGAAGAGGGTGTTTGTTATGACCAGTGCATTTTCTTGGCAAAACTCTATTAGTCTTTGCCCTGCTTCATTCCGTATTCCAAGGCCAAATTTTCCTGTTACTCCAGGTGTTTCTTGACTTCCTACTTTTGCATTCCAGTCCCCTATAATGAAAAGGACATCTTTTTTGGGTGTTAGTTCTAAAAGGTCTTATAGGTCTTCAGAGAACCGTTCAACTTCAGCTTCTTCAGTGTTACTGATTGGGGCATAGACTTGGATTACTGTGATATTGAATGGTTTTGTATGCAGGTCAGGAAGCAACAGTTAGAACTGGACATGGAACAACAGACTGGTTCCAAATAGGAAAAAGAGTTCGTCAAGGCTGTATATTGTCACCCTGTTTATTTAACTTATATGCAGAGTACATCATGAGAAATGCTGGACTGGAAGAAAAGCTGGAATGAAGACTGCCGGGAGAAATATCAATAACCTCAGATATGCAGATGACACCACCCTTATGGCAGAAAGTGAAGAGGAACTAAAAAGCCTCTTGATGAAAGAGAAAGTGGAGAGTGAAAAAGCTGGCTTAAAGCTCAACATTCAGAAAACAAAGATCATGGCATCCGGTCCCACCACTTCATGGGAAATAGATGGGGAAACAGTGGAAACAGTGTCAGACTTTATTTTTCTGGGCTCCAAAATCAGTACAGATGGTGACTGCAGCCATGAAATTTAAAGACGCTTACTCCTTGGAAGGAAAGTTATGACCAACCTAGATAGCATATTGAAAAGCAGAGACATTACTTTGCCAACAAAGGTCCGTCTACTCAAGGTTATGGTTTTTCCTGTGGTCATGTATGGATGTGAGAATTGGACTGTGAAGAAAGCTGAGTGCTGAAGAATTGATGCTTTTGAACTGTGGTGTTGGAGAAGACTCTTGAGAGTCCCATGGACTGCAAGGAGATCCAACCAGTCCATTCTGAAGGAGATCAGCCCTGGGATTTCTTTGGAAGGAATGATGCTGAAGCTGAAACTCCAGTACTTTGTCCACCTCATGCAAAGAGTTGACTCATTGGAAAAGACTCTGATGCTGGGAGGGATTGGGGCTAGGAGGAGAAGGGGACGACAGAGGATGAGATGGCTGGATGGCATCACTGACTCGATGGATGTGAGTCTGAGTGAACTTTGGGAGTTGGTGATGGACAGGGAGGCCTGGCGTGCTGTGATTCACGGGGTCGCAAAGAGTCAGACACGACTGAGCGAATGATCTGATCTGATCTGATCTGATCGCCTCCCTACTTCCCAAGAACTTCATCTTGAATTCTAGACCACATGGCAGGGCTCCACTCCTTTGCAAAGCACCCATTTCCCACCTCTGAGGGATGGAGACTGCCTCCCACTTCCATACTTGCTCTGAGAAATCTACAGAATATGTAAGAATTTGGGGAAACACTAAACACTGGATTAACTATTATTCTGCCAGGTCTGTTTAAACAGTTCAGGATAGATGAGTCCTCAACCCTGAAATGAAATATCCATCCTTTTATTAATTAGGAGACAGTTCTCTGTTTAACCTCTTTATTAAGGAAATCCTGTCATTTGTGACAACATGAATGAGTATGGGGACATTATGCTAAGTGATGTAAGCCAGACACAGAAGGACAAATACTATACGGTACCACTTAATATGATGAACCTGGGCTATCCACTGCCTTTTCCAGACCTGGTCTGAATTTCCCCTCATCCCATCCTCCGGGCCTGTGAACGTGTTTCTGGCCAATCTCTACTCACTGTCCTATTTTCATTCAAACTGCCCCTATGTTGCTGAGCAACACACAATACCTCTTGCCTCAGCGCACAAGGGACAATGGTTTTTCAGATGAGGGCTTGAGAGGGTCAAGAGTGACTCCAAAACCAGAGATGTGGGCAACCCTTCAGAATGTGCCATTGTTCAGTAGGAAACAGAAAAGGATTTGCAACAGACAAAAAGAGAAGATATACCTTCTGTCAGGAGGGGATCACAAAACCATCCACGAAAATTTCTAGCCCAAAGCATTAACATGGACATCACAGACATGGTTTATGGAGCGAGACAGTGGGACATACTGAAAACAGAGTATGATAATTGAATGTCTATCAAGAAAAGAATATTCAGTTAAATGGTGGCATATACATATTTTCATGGGATATTATGCAACTAAATGACAAGAACTTGCAAAGAGATGTGTTTAGTATAACCTATTTAAAGCAAACATGGGTGATTTTCAAAGCATGTATTTATGTGTTTGCATGTATATACTCATGGAGACTGATGTGGAAGATCATCTTCCTTTTTAAACTTTCTTTTTAAATTTTTTACAGATTTTCTCAGTGCTACAGAGGTGTCACTATTTCTGATGCCTCTCAGCAGACAGAATTGGGAAATATATGTGCATAACCCATGTATACACACTTAGCCATTATTATTTATTTCAGTCTATCTACACACACACACACACACAATAGTTATACATAGTGTTCCAATGAATATTCAGAGCTGATATTTAGAGTGGACTGGTTGGATCTCCTTTCAGTCCAAGGGACTCTCAAGAGTCTTCTCCAACACCACAGTTCAAAAGCATCGATTCTTCAGCGCTCAGCTTTCTTTATAGTCCAGCTCTCAAATCCATACATGACTACTGGAAAAACCATAGCTTTGACTAGATGGACCTTTGTTGCCAAAGTAACATCTCTGCTTTTTAATATGCTGTCTAGGTTGGTCATAACTGTTCTTCCAAGGAGCAAGCATCTTTTAATTTCATGGCTGCAGTCACCATCTGCAGTGATTTTGGAGCCCAGAAAAATAAAGTCTGTCACTGTTTCCATTGTTTCCCTATCTATTTGCCATAGAGTGGAGGGACCAAATGCCATGATCTTTGTTTTCTGAATGTTGAGTTTTAAGCCAACTTTTTCACTGTCCTCTTTCACTTTCATCAAGAGGCTCTTTAGTTCTTCACTTTCTGCTATAAGGGTGGTATCATCCACATATCTGAGGTTATTGGTATTTCTCACAGCAATCTAGATTCCACCTTGTGCTTCATTCAGCCAGCATTTTGCATGATGTACTCTGCATATAATTTAAATAAGCAAGGTGACAATATGCAGCCTTGACATACTCCTTTTCCTATTTGGAGCCGGTCTGTTGTTCCATGCCCAGTTCTAACTGTTGCTTCTTGGCCTGCATAGAGATTTCTCAGGAGGCAGGTCAGGTGGTCTGCTATTTTCATCTCTTGAAGAATTTTCGAGTTTGTTGTGATCTACACAGTCAAACGGAGAAGGCAATGGCAACCCACTCCAGTACTCTTGCCTGGAAAATCCCATGGATGGAGGGGCCTGGTGGGCTGCAGTCCATGGAGTCACTAGGAGTTGGACACGACTGAAAGACTTCACTTTATTTTTTCACTTTCATGCATTGGAGAAGGAAATGGCAACCCACTCCAGTGTTCTTGCCTGGAGAATCCCAGGGACGGAGAAGCCTGGTGGGCTGCCATCTATGGGGTCACACAGAGTCGGACACGACTGAAGCAACTTAGCAGCAGCAGCAACACAGTCAAAGGCTTAGGTGTAGTTAAAAAGCAGAAATAGGTATTTTTCTGGAACTCTCTTGCTTTTTAGATGATCCAACGGATGTTGGCAATTTGATTTCTTGTTCCTCTGCTTTTTCTAAATCCAGCTTAAACATCTGGAAGTTCACAGTTCACACACTGTTGAAGCCTGGCTTGGAGGATTTTGAGCATTACTTTGCTAGCATGTTAGATGAGTGCAATTGTGCGGTACTTTGATCATTCTTTGGCACTGGAATGAAAACTGACCTTTTCCAGTCCTGTGGCCACTGCTGAGTTTTCCAAATTTGCTGGCATATTGAGTGTAGCACTTTCACAGCATCATCTTTTAGGATTTGAAATAGCTTAACTGGAATTCCATTACCTCCACTAGCTTTGTTTGTAGTGATGTTTCCTAAGGTCCACTTGACTTCACATTCCAGAATGTCTGGCTCTAGGTGAGTGATCACACCATTGTCGTTATCTGGGTCATGAACATCTTTTTTGTATAGTTCTTCTGTGTATGCTTGCTGTCTTGTCTTAATATCTTCTGCTTCTGTTAGCTCTATACCATTTCTGTCCTTTATCAAGCCCATCTTTGCATGAAATGTTCCCTTGGTATTTCTCATTTTCTTGAAGATATCTCTAGTCTTTCCCATTCTATTGTTTTTCTCTATTCTTTGCATTGATCACTGAACAAGGCTTTCTTATCTCTCCTTGCTATTCTTTGGAACTCTGCATTCAAATGAGTATATCTTTCCTTTTCTCCTTTGCCTTTAGCTTCTCTTCTCTTTTCAGCTATTTGTAAAGTCTCCTCAGACAACCATTTTGCCTTTTTGCTTTTGTTTTTCTTGGGGATGGTTGTGATCACTGCTTCCTGTATTATGTCATGAACCTTCATCCACAGTTCTTCAGGCACTCTGTCTATCAGATCTAATCCCTTGAATCTATTTCTCAATCCCACTGTATAATCGTAAGGGATTTGATTTGGGTCATACCTGAATGGTCTAGTGTTTTCCCCACTTTATTCAATGTAAGTCTGAATTTGGCAATAAGGACTTCATGATCTGAGTCACAGTCAGCTCCCAGTCTTGTTTTTGCTGACTGCATAGAGCTTCTCCATCTTTGGCTGCAAAGAATATAATCAATCTGATTTCAGTATTGACCATCTGGTGATGTCCATGTGTAGAGTCTTCTCTTGTGTTGTTGGAAGAGGGTGTTTGCTATAACCAGTGCATTCTCTTGGTCAAACTCTGTTAGCCTTTGCCCTGCTTTGTTCTGTACTCCAAAGCCAAATTTGCCTGTTACTCCAGGTATCTCTTGACTTCCTTCTTTTGCATTCCAGTCCCCTTTAATGAAAAGGACATCTTTTTTGGGTGTTAGTTCTAGAAGGTCTTGTAGGTCTTCATAGAATCGTTCAACTTCAGCTTCTTCAGCATTACTGGTTGGGGCCTAGACTTGGATTACTGTGATATTGAATGGTTTGCCTTGGAAACTAACAGAGATCATTCTGTTGCTTTTGAGATTGCCCTCAAGTACTACATTTCGGACTCTTTTGTTGACTATGATGGCTACTCCATTTTTTCTAAGGGATTCTTGCCCCAGTAGTAGATATAGTGGTCATCTGAGTTAAATTCACCCATTCCAGTCCATTTTAGTTCACTGATTCCTAGAATGTTGATGTTCACTCTTGCCATCTCTTGTTTGACCACTTCCAATTTACCTTGATTCATGGACCTAAACTTCCAGGTCCCTATGCAATATTGTTCTTTACAGTATCGGACATTACTTCCATCATCAGTCACATCCACAACTGGGTGTTGTTTTTGCTATGGCTCCATCTCTTCGTTCTTTCTGGAGTTATTTCTCCACTGTTCTCCAGTAGCATTTTGGGCACCTACTGACCTGGGAAGTTTATCTTTCAGTGTCCTATCTTTTGCCTTTTTGTGTTATTCATGGGGTTCTCAAGGCAAGAATACTGAAGTGGTTTGCCATTCCCTTCTCCAGTAGACCACGGTTTGTCAGAACTCTCCACAATGACCCATCTGTTTTGGGTGGCCCTACACGGCATGGCTCATGGTTTCATTGAATTAGACAAGGCTATAGTCCATGTGATCAGTTTGATTAGTTTTCTGTATTTGTGGTTTTCATTGTGTTTGCGCTCTGATGGACAATGATAAGAAACTTATGGAAGCTTCCTGATGGGAGAGACTGACTGAGGGGGAAACTAGTCCTTGTTTTGATGGGCGGGGCCATGCTCAGTAAATCTTTAATCCAATTTTCTGTTAATGGACAGGGCTGTTGTTTGACCTGAGGCCAAAGTATGGTGGAGGTGATGAAGATAATGGTGACCTCCTTCAAAAGGTCCCATGCATGCACTGCTGCACTCAGTGCCCCCGACCGTGTGCCAGACCACCGCTGCACCAACCCATGCCTCCTCTGGAGACTCCTGGATGCTCACCAGCAAGTCTGGGTCGGTCTGTCTCTTGTGGGGTCACTGGTCCTTTATCCTGGGTCCTGGTGCACAGAAGGTTTTGTTTGTGTCCTCCAAGAGTCTGTTTCCCCAGTCCTGTGTAAGTTCTGGCAGCTGTATGGTAGGGTTAATGGCAACCTCCTCCAAGAGGGCTTATGCCATAACCAGGAGGTCTGCTGTACCCAGAACCCCTGCCCCTGCAGCAGGCCACTGCTGAGGTGTACCTACATGGGAGACACTCAAACACTCAAGGGCAGGTGTGGCTCAGTCTCTGTGGAGACTGCACAAGGTTTTGTTTGAGCCCTCTGAGCATCTCAGGTGGATATGGGGTTTGATTCTGAATGAGATTGTGCCCCTCCTACCGTCTTGCTGGGGTTTCTCCTTTTCCCTTGGGGTATATTTCTGGTGGGATCCAGCAGTCTCCTGTTGATGGTTATTCAGCAGTGAGTTGTAATTTTGGGAGTTTTCTCATCTTAAGGACACTTAAGATGGTGGAATGAATCAGTTATTTATACACATATAGTTTTTTAGATTTCCTTCTCATTGAGATCCTCACAGAGCACAAAAGAGCTCTCTGTGCTATATAATAGGTCCTCATTAGTCATATACAGTAGGATATATATATCAGTCTCATTTGGGAATTAGCCAGCCAACAGGAGAGAGGACTGGAACAGGTGAAGACAAAAGACAAGTGCCATGAAAAATATCCAACCAAAGGCATACGGATTAGAGAAAGCAAATAGTATCCTGATTTGTTTTGGTTCCTGAACAGCTTTTTGGTCTATTTACAGTCAAGACATCTCCTTGGTATGTAACAAAGCTACTGAATATTTTATACTCTTTTCAGCAATATTTAATAGTGCATTGGGATTCTCTAATTTGGTAGAAAATGAAAACAAATTTGGATATTGAGCCTCTCCTATGCTGATTCAACCATGATTAATCTAGGTGAAAGATTGCAAACATAATCAGACCTCAAACTGACTGAGGGTCCTCAGCCTCAGTTCTATGGTAATTTGGGGCTAAATAGTTCTGTATTTGAAGGCTTTTGTGTACAGGATAGAATATTTAGCAGCATTCTTAATTGTCTTGGTCCACTAGATGAAAGCAACACCTGCTCCCCACCATGTGACAACCCACAAGGTCCAAATATTTCTGAAAGTAGCCCCTGATTAAGAACCACTGCTCTAGTGGGAAAGAACACTTTTGTCCTTATTTTGTGTGTGTGTTCAGTCCCTCAGTCAAGTCCGATGCTTCATGACTCCATGGACTGTAGCCCACTAGGCTCTTCTGTCCACAGAATTTTCCAGGCAAGAATACTGGAGTGGGTTGCCATTTCTTTCTCCAGGGGTTCTTCTTGACCCAGGGATCAAACCCACATCTCTTGCATCTCCTGCGTTGGCAGGCAGATTCTTTACCACTGAACCACCTGGGGAGAGCTTTGTCCTTATGAATAACTGATAAAATGGTATATGCTAGTTCTATTATTTGAAAAAATTGTGACGAATCTTTAAAAAAATATGAACAATTCACAGTTCTTGCAGTCATTAGATGACAACTAAGTGATCTGATGTAAGGTGTGAGTCAGTACCATTCTAGTGAGATGTCTCTGGATTTTTCAAATATTCTAATGATGGATAAAGGAAATTGTCTCTTACTGTGTAATGCAGCTACCTTTGCAAACCGCTCTCTTGTCTCCTAATACCTTATTAAGTGGTAAAAAATATCCATTAGAGATAGCTTTTTCTGTTAACATACCAGTTTTTATATATAATGTATAATATTTGTGGTTTTAGATCAGCTTCCTTATTCTTGTGGAGTATACCTGAGTCGCCTTCTAAATACCAACTACATCAGTAAACTCTCCTTTGATTCCAACAAGCTGGCTTGTGCAAAATCCAGATTGGCTCACATTACAGAAAATCAGCTGGGGGCTTCTTCAGGCATGGCCAAATCCAGGGGCTAAACAATATATCCAGAATTTGGTTTCTTTGCTGAACTTCCAGTTCAAGTATTATGTTGGTTTTATTCTCAAGCTCAATGACTCGAGCAAGCTCTCTTTGAGAAAGACAAATATAGCATCTCTTCTTCCGTTGCTATCAGTTTTAGTCCCAGTGTAGAAAAAGGACTTGCTTCACTACCAGAAGCAAAAAGAACCTATTTTTTGCTTTGTCTTACTCTATTTAGGTCAGCAGCCTATTCACACACTTGTTCTTAAACCCACTGTGGTCCAGGGTTATGAGAAACTTTGATTGACTTACATCTACTTTATGTTCTGTGGTGTGATAATTAATTTCACGTGTCATCATAACTGGACTTTGTTTTGGGTGTGTCTGTGAGGGCACTGAGATTAGCACTTTAATCAGTGGGCTCAGTAAAGTAGATGGCCCTCCTCAGTGTGAGTGGGCATCATCCCATCCACTGAGGCCTGAATTGAACAAAAGGTGGAGAAAGAAGTGAGCACCCCTTTCCCCTACCTCAATACTTGAGTTGAAATGTCTTATGTCTGCCTCTTGAGAAATGTGTATGCAGGTCAGGAAGCAACAGTTAGAACTGGGCATGGAACAACAGACTGGTTCCAAATAGGAAAAGGAGTACGTCAAGGCTGTATATTGTCACCCTGTTTATTTAACTTATATGCAGAGTACATCATGAGAAACGCTGGACTGGAAGAAGCACAAGCTGGAATCAAGATTGCTGGGAGAAATATCAATAACCTCAGATATGCAGATGACACCACCCTTATGGCAGAAAGTGAAGAGAACTCAAAAGCCTCTTGATGAAGGTGAAAGTGGAGACTGAAAAAGTTGGCTTAAAGCTCAACATTCAGAAAACAAAGATCATGGCATCTGGTCCCATCACTTCATGGGAAATAGATGGGGAAACAGTAGAAACAATGTCAAACTTTATTTTTCTGGGCTCCAAAATCACTGCAGATGGTGACTGCAGCCATGAAATTAAAAGACACTTACTCCTTGGAAGGAAGGTTATGACCAACCTAGATAGCATATTCAAAAGCAGAGACATTACTTTGCCAACAAAGGTCCATCTAGTCAAGGCTATGGTTTTTCCTGTGGTCATATATGGATGTGAGAGTTGGACTGTGAAGAAGGCTGAGTGCCAAAGATTTGATGCCTTTGAACTGTGGTGTTGGAGAAAACTCTTGAGAGTCCCTTGGACTGCAAGGAGATCCAACCAGTCCATTCTGAAGGAGATCAGCCCTGGGATTTCTTTGGAAGGCATGATGCTAAAGCTGAAACTCCAGTACTTTGGCCACCTCATGTGAAGAGTTGATTCATTGGAAAAGACTCTGATGCTGGGAGGGATTGGGGGCAGGAGGAGAAGGGGACGACAGAGGATGAGATGGCTGGATGGCATCACTGACTCGATGGACGTGAGTCTGGGTGAACTCTGGGAGTTGGTGACAGACAGGGAGGCCTGGCATGCTGCGATTCATGGGGTTGCAAAGAGTCGGACACGACTGAGCAACTGAACTGAACTGATGTCATATTCTCCTGCCCTCAGACTGGGATTTATGCCATTAGCTCCCCTGGTTCTCAGGCTTTCAAACTTGGACTGGAGTTACACCACTAGCTTTCCTGTGTCTGCATCTTGCAGATGGCAGATCATGGGAACCCTCAGTCTCAATGACCACATGAGCCAATTCCTCATAATAAATTTCTTTCTTTCTCTCTCCCTTTGTCTGTCTCTCTCCCTATCTCTGCATCTCTCTGTTTCACATGCACTAACACACATATCAACTCTTTTTTTTTTTGATGTGGACCATTTTAAAATTTTTTATTGAATTTGTTGCAATATTGCTTCTGTTTTATGTTTTGATTTTCTGGCTGCTAGGAATATAGGATCTTAGCTCTCTAACCAGGGATTGAACACACACCGGCTTCATCAGAAGGCAAAATCTTAACCACGGGACCTCCAAGGAAGTCTCCACATTTCAGCTCTTGAAGCTGGAGTCTAGTTCACTAATCTTCCTATGACATTATACAGAAAAATTTTTAAAGATTGAATAGTGGGACAGCACTCATTTTATAAATGGAGAATATAGGTCTCAAGAACCTTGAGACAAAGCAATGACCTTAGTTAATAGGAGGGACCAAATACTAAAACCAAAATCTGGCTTTCAAGTTTAAGAAGATGTAATCTAAATTTCCAAGGTTCAGCAAGTAAAAGTGGAATAAAAATAAATAATAAATAAAAATAATAATAAAAGTGAAAAATATTTTCTTTATACATTCTTGGGGTCATTTGATCATATCTAGTGTTTCTTTTTAAACCTTACTTGAATGAAAGAGACCCTGCGATGATTGCTAAAAATATAGTTTCTCAGGTTCACCTTCCATGGGTTTAAATTTACAAGGAATGCCTGGAATGTGGCCTAGGACCCCAGTTCTTATAGAAGGCAAGTTTGTAGAATGTTGCACATACTGGTAGTTTTCTCAACCCAGATCACCTAAGCAGAACCACTGTGGGTGGGAACTGGCGTCATTTTTTGTAAGTTCCCTGCTGATTCCAACGTGCAGAAAGTTTGAGAATCAAATGTATTATATGGTGGATCATTAATTCTGGGAAACTTATTACAAATACAGAGGCCCAGGTCCTATTCTACAGCAACAAATCTGAGCTTATGTATTTATTCTTAGCGTTCTAGATTTTTATACACATTAAAGTTTGAGGAACATTGTTGCAGAGCCTTCCTACTAAGTGTGGTCCCCAACTATTAACATCAACATCATCTGGGAGCTTCTTAGAAATGCAGTATCTCAGGTCCCACCCCAGACCTATTGAATCAGGATCTGCATTTTACCAATAACCCCCATGATTTGCAGTTTAAAGTTTAAGATGCTCCATGATAGCCCTTGTTTTCCTTATCTCCAGCAGCAAGTTAAGCTCTTATGGGACGATACTATAAAATATTGATATCCAAAAAAAGTAAAAGTGAAAGTGTTAGTCTCTCAGACATGTTTGACTCTTTGCAACTCCATGGACTGTGACCCACCAGGCTCCTCTGTTCATGGGATTCTGCAGGCAAGAATATTGAGTGGGTTGCCATTACCTTCTCCAGGGGATCTTCCTGACCCAGAGATCAAACCCAAGTCTCCTGCCTTGTAAGCAGCTTCTTTACCCTCTGGGCCACCAGGGAAGCCCACTGGTGTCCAAGCCCCACTCCAAAATATTCTGACAAATTGGGCGGAAACTTGGGTAGGATCTTATTATTGATAATTTTTTAAAAGGTCCTTGCTATGCTAAGTCACTTCAGTCATGTCCGACTCTGTGCGACCCCATAGATGGCAGCCAACCAGGCTCCCCCGTCCCTGGGATTCTCCAGGCAAAAACCTTGGAGTGGGTTGCCATTTCCTACTCCAATGCATGGAAGTGAAAAGTGAAAGTGAAGTCGCTCAGTCATATCCGACTCTTAGTGACCCCATGGACTTCAGCCCACCAGGCTCCTCCGTCCATGGGATTTTTCCAGGCAAGAGTACTGGAGTGGGGTGCCATTGCCTTCTCCGAAAAAGGTCCTTAGGTCATTCTAATGTGCAACCTGAGTTGAGAATCTCTGATAAAGAAAAGGTTTGCTCGCAGAGGGGCTAAAGTTAGATTTCATCTGCAACATTTATTAGATCTGTAACCTTGGATAAGTTTACAGCTTTAGCTCCTAGTCTGTAAAATAGACATGTGTCAAAAATACTATTCCTGGACAAAGGATGCAAATGAAGATGCTGATGTATTCCCTACCTGGTGTCTTAGTTTCTTGGAAGGTCTGTTCTGCATGGCAAAATTGAAAAAAACACCTGCAGCCAAATGGAGCTGAGGAAATCAGAAGGTAAAAATTATTTTTTATTAAGTAAAACCCTGGCAAAGAGGATAACACATTCTATCCTGGCTTCTGTTTGTGCCTCAGTCCAATAAGCCCAGCTTTCTAAAAGAGAGCCTAGATAGACTGTTTTCTTCCCTGGATCCTGCAAGCTGTTTAAACACCAACTTTCCCTCCAGTAGGTAAATCAGATGGTTCTTTATGCAATGACAAGCTTGACTGCCAGTTTAGAAGGAAGTACTGTTCTTCCACAAACACTTTCTGAGTCTTTTTCCTCATTATGTGCACACAGCGATGAGGCCAACCATAGCAGTCTAATAGGCAAGGAAAACTTTTGGCTTTCAAGTTAGACTGTCGATAGGCATGTTTGATACGGCTGAATTTCTGACCTAATCAGCTGCCAGTGGTATCTCTGCTGAGCTCCCTCAGGGCATCAGAGCAAGCTGTATTTTACAATCTAACAGCTTAAACTGGCTCCAATATTAAGGAGCAAAGACTTGAAGAAAAAAAATAATGTTGGAGGAAGCTTGCATATGCAGAGAGGAACATTTGTGATGGTGGCAAGTGTGTTTGCACAGTATCTGCTCCTTGCCTGGAACCAAGCCAGAGACCCTGTGGTCATGCGAGTGGTGTTCTTGTGAACAGGTGCATCTGAATTCAAATGAAATCTTCAGGTCACTCAGCATTTGGTTATTTTACTGGAGAGCTCCCAATGGAAAACTTTTGCCAAAAGTGTGGCAGAAAACAAAACATGAGCTTATCAGTGTGTGCCTTGGTCATGCTTCAGCCCTGGTTAAGTATGAGCATCCATCTGAAGATGCTGTGATTTCAGCTGTATTTCATATAGGCGCAGAAGGGAGCATGTCAAGTACTTCTGTATTAGTAAGGATGCTTTCAAATGCAATTTACTGAACACCTAAACAAACACCTGGATTAAATAGAATTTTATGGGTTCACATTAAAAAAAAAAAAAGAAGTCTAGGGTCATTAGGTTTCAGTCACTGTTTGATCAGGATTCTTCTTCAATTTCTGTCACTCTCCAGGCTTGCCCACTCAACTTTGTCCTCATGACAGTCAAATAGCTGGAAACAAGTCTAGAATTCATACCAGATCCTGCCAAAGGTCCTCTTCCCAACCATACAAAATTCTGAGCTTCTCTCTGATCAGTAAAACTTAGTTTGCTTGTCTAACACTAAGGCAATCATGTCCGTGGGATTGACATTAGGCTGATTAACCTAAGAGGAGAATAGATAAGTAGATAGGTCTAGAGTGAAGTCGCTCAGTAGTGTCCAACTCTTCACGACCCCATGGTCTGTAGCCTACCAGGCTCCTCCATCTGTGGTGTTTTCCAGGCAAGAGTACTGGAGTGGGGTCTCATTTCCTTCTCCAAAGAGGAGAATAATTCCACCCAAACCACATAGCTACTTCTTAATAAGATAAATGGATATTGGGGAAGAAGCTAACACTTCCTATGTAGTTATTTTCTCTCCAGGCCTTAACAGTTCTTTTTTTTTTTTTTTTTTTAATGAGGAAGAACTTGAGCAGATACAAACTAAATTCCAAAAGTACTTTAATGTTGGCTTTTGCAGTATGTATAATCTCTTCTCAAAGTGAGATACATGGAAATCCAGGTAAATTTCTGAAGGTTATCTCAGGGTGGAATAAAGCTATTATGAAGTGTAGGAGGTTTGATCTGCTGTTCATTGGATGCCTTCTTTTTTAATTAGCTAATTAATTTGGGTACCTCAGATCTTAGTTGCACCCCATGATCTTCAGCACATGGGCTTAGTTGCTCCACAGCACATGGGATCTTAGTTCCCTGACCAGGGATGGAATCCCCATTCCCTGCACTGCAAGGCAGATTCATAACCACTGGACCACCAGGGAAGTCCCCATTGGATGACTTCTGACAGAGTTGATGAGAGAGAGAGAGGTTGTGTGTCCAAAAGGGGAGGCAGCTATCCCTTGGATTTCTGTATTCTCTGTGTATTTTAGCTCCTGGCTCACAACATTTCTTCATAATCCAACTTGTTTTTATCATTCTCAGTGGCCAAAAAATTCATGTAATTAAGTCACTTCATTCTTTCACTTTGCTGCTGCTGCTGCTGCTAAGTCGCTTCAGTCGTGTCCGACTCTGTGCGACCCCATAGACGGCAGCCCACCAGGCTCCCCCATCCCTGGGATTCTCCAGGCAAGAACACTGGAGTGGGTTGCCATTTCCTTCTCCAATGCGTGAAAGCGAAAAGTGAAAGTGAAGTCTCTCAGTCAAGTCCAACTCTTTGCGACCCCATGGACTGCAGCCTACCAGGCTCCTTCATCCATGGGATTTTCCAGGCAAGAGTACCGGAGTGGGCTGCCATCGCCTTCTCTGTCATTCTTTGACTTACTGTCCTCCAATAACCTTTCATTCTACCCTCTATCATTCACTCCAGGGTTCATAGTCCTGAACTTCGCACTGCCAGTAATGGTACCCCTTCTGCACATCTAAAACGTATTTAAAAGAACTCAATCTTAAATCATCACTGAATAGTTCTGTCCCCCTGTGCCAGGACCCTCGATGTAACAGTTCTTCCCTGCTCACAATCCTCCGATCCATTACCCCATTATCTTTCCACTGTTCATCAGTCTTCTCCTATCTTTGCTTGTCTCCTCATGTGGGTTAGATTTCATGACCCATTTTTAGAATTGCTCCCTTGAAAACATGGAAACTCCCTTCTCTCTCTTTCCTTGCATCTCATTCATTCAGATGACTAAATTCTTCTAACTAGCTAAATATTGCTGAGGAAAAAACTGAGACAGACAGACCAACCAGTTCTGCTTAAAACTCATGACCACACACCTGACACGGATGCCCCACACTTCTGCAGTGTGTCTCCAGTAAGACTTCTTCCTGTCTTCTAGAGAACTATTTCCTTTCTCTGCTCTCGTCACGCACTTCATTCTAATTCTCCATGCCTTCTATGTTATTCTCTCACAGTGATAAGACTTCATGTGTTTTGGGAAAATAAAAGTCAATGGTGGAAATTTTTCATTACCTCATCACTAATCTACTCATGCTCTACTTAGACTTTCCTCCTGTAAAGATGGAGGAAATAGGGGGGAAGGCAGGTATGGGGAGTTAAAGTTTGATGGTATAGAGTTTCAGTTTGGGATGATAAAAAATTGGGGAGATGAGTGTTGGTAATGGTTTCATAACATTGTGAGTGTACCTAATACATTGAACTGTAAATTTTATTTTACTTATTTTTAATGGGCATACACAGAACAACTGTACAAAAAAGATCTTCATGACCCAGATAATCACAATGGTGTGATCACTGACCTAGAGCTAGACATCCTGGAATGTGAAGTCAAGTGGGCCTTAGAAAACATCACTACAAACAAAGCTAGTGGAGGTGATGGCATTCCAGTTGAGTTATTTCAAATCCTAAAAGATGATGCTGTGAAAGTGCTGCACTCAATATGCCAGCAAATTTGGAAAACCCAGCAGTGGCCACAGGACTGGAAAAGGTCAGTTTTCATTCCAATCCCAAAGAAAGGCAATGCCAAAGAATGCTCAAACTACCACACAATTGCACTCATCTCACATGCTAGTAAAGCAATGCTCAAAATGCTCCAAGCCAGGCTTCAGCAATATGTGAACCATGAACTTCCTGATGTTCAAGCTGGTTTGAGAAAAGGCAGAGGAACCAGAGATCAAATTGCCAACATCTGCTGGATCATGGAAAAAGCAAGAGAGTTCCAGAAAAGCATCTATTTCTGCTTTATCGACTATGCCAAAGCCTTTGACTGTGTGGATCACAATAAACTGTGGAAAATTCTGAAAGAGATGGGAATATCAGACCACCTGACCTGCCTCTTGAGAAACCTATATGCAGGTCAGGAAGCAAAGTTAGAACTGGACATGGAACAACAGACTGGTTCCAAATAGGAAAAGGAGTTCGTCAAGGCTGTATATTGTCACCCTGTTTGTTTAACTTATATGCAGAGTACATCATGAGAAATGCTGGACTGGAAGAAACACAAGCTGGAATCAAGATTGCTGGGAGAAATATCAATAACCTCAGATATGCAGATGACACCACCTTACAGCAGAAAGTGAAGAGGAACTAAAAAGCCTCTTGATGAAAGTGAAAGAGGAGAGTGAAAAAGTTGGCTTGAAGCTCAACATTCAGAAAATGAAGATCATGGCATCCGGTCCCATCACTTCATGGGAAATAGATGGGGAAACAGTGGAAACAGTGTCAGACTTTATTTTGGGGGGCTCCAAAATCACTGCAGATGGTGACTGCAGCCATGAAATTAAAAGACACTTACTCCTTGGAAGAAAAGTTATGACCAACATAGATAGATAGCATATTGAAAAGCAGAGACATTATTTTGCCAACAAAGGTTCGTCTAGTCAAAGCTATGGTTTTTCCTGTGGTCATGTATGGATGTGAGAGTTGGACTGTGAAGAAAGCTGAGCACCGAAGAATTGATGCTTTTGAACTGTGGTGTTGAAGACTCCTGAGAGTCCCTTGGACTACAAGGAGA
Organism: Bos mutus; assembly: GCF_027580195.1. Classification (NCBI taxonomy): domain Eukaryota; kingdom Metazoa; phylum Chordata; class Mammalia; order Artiodactyla; family Bovidae; genus Bos; species Bos mutus. The sequence continues at coordinate 18,018,005 of NC_091641.1, read as the reverse complement.
TCCAACAAGTCCATTCTGAAGGAGATCAGCCCTGGGATTTCTTTGGCGGGAATGATGCTGAAGCTGAAACTACAGTACTTTGGCCACCTCATGCGAAGAGTTGGCTCATTGGAAAAGCCTCTGATGCTGGGAGGGATTGGGGGCAGGAGGAGAAGGGGACGACAGAGGATGAGATGGCTGGATGGCATCACTGACTCGATGGACGTGAGTCTGGGCGGACTCTGGGAGTTGGTGATGGACAGGGAGGCCTGGCCTGCTGCAATTCATGGGGTCACAAAGAGTCAGACACAACTGAGTGACTGATCTGATCTGATCTGATCTGAGGACAACATTGGAAAAAAAAATTAATTACCAAGGGTCAAGATGTCAATAACTGGAGAAGCAGAAAACAGACTTCCTGTAGCCTTTTGAAACTAGGAAAATGAACATTTATATTCTAAGTTCCTAAGGCAGCCAGAAATTGAGGGGACAAGACACCAGTGAGAAGTAAGCCTAAAACTGTGTGACACTTTCACCCCAAAGGCATTTGTCAGTTCAGAAACATCACAGGATAAGATTAAGAAACTTAATATAAGTTACATTAAGAGGCCTAGAATCTAAGCAAGGCTTTTGTTTTCAGGACCCTAAAAACACTCAGGAGTCTAGTAGGCACTCCTAAAGAGCTATACTCTGGGATTAAAGGTAGACTTTAGGAACTTACAAATTCTGATACCCAGTCTTAAATTACCTCAATACCTGATTGGATTAAGGTGATCTATCTCAATCTGTTAGAGTAGCTAAACTAAATACTCTGGAGGAAAGTAACTTCATTTATAGACTCATAATTTTTCATGTGTAATGTCCAGCATACAAAAAAAAAAATTACCAAATAAATAAAGAGACACCAAACCAAAGAAAGAACTATGTAGAAACAGACCTATAGATGATTCAGATATTGGATCTTGGGGCACAGACATTAAAATAACTCAGTAGGTCAGTAGGTTTAATTGAATAGGCGAGAAGGTGGAGAATTTTACCAGAGAACTGAAATATATATTTTAAAAGTTTTAAATTATAAATTGAAAAATAAGAAAGAAAATAAGCTAAGGTTAAGAATTCAATTGTTGTTGTTGCTTAGTCACTAACTCATGTCCAACTCTTTTCCAACCCCATGGAGTGTAGCCTTCCATACTCCTTTGTTCATGGGATTTCTCAGGCAAGAATACTGGAGTGGGTTACCATTTCCTTCTCCAGGTGATCTGCCTGACCCAAGGATAGAACCTGAGTCTCCTGCATTGCAGGTAGATTCTTTACCACTGAGCCACCATGGAAGCCCTTAAGAATTCAATCTGTTGTTCAGTTACTCAGTCATATCCAACTCTTTGTGATCCCATGGACTGAAGCACAACAGGCTTCCCTGTCCTTCACTATCTCCCAGTTTGCTCAAACTCATGTTCATTGAATCGATGATGCCATTCAACCATCTCATCCTCTGTCACACCTTTCTCCTCCTCCCCTTCAATCTTTCCCAACATCAGGGTCTTTTCCAATGAGCTGGCTCTTTGCATCAGGTGGCCAAGGTATTGGAGCTTCAACTTCAGCATCAGTCATCCTGATGAATATTCAGGGTTGATTTCCTTTAGGATTGACTGACTGGATCTCCTTGATGTCCAAGGGGACTCTCAAGAGTCTTCTCCAACAGCAAAATTCAAAAGTATAAATTCCTTGATGCTCAGCCATCTTTATGGTCCAACTCTCATATCCGTACATGACTATTGGAAAAACCATAGCTTTGATTATATGGACTTTTGTTGGCAAAGTCATGTCTCTGTTTTTTATTTCTCTGCCTAGGTTTTTCATAGTTTTTCTTCCAAGGAGCAAACATTTTTAAACATTTTGTGCCTGCAGTCATCATCCACAGTGATTTTGGAGCCCAAGAAAATAAAGTCTGTCACTTTTTCCATTTTTTCCCTGTCTATTTGCCATGAAGTGATGGAATCAGATGCCATGATCTTAGTTTTGTGAATTCAATGGAAAGGTTTAATAATAGATCAGAACCAATGGAAGGAAAAAAATCATTGAACTGGAAAATAGGACTTTATAAAAATAATACAGACTATATTAAGAGAGAAAGGCGGAATTCCCTGGCAGTTTATGGCCTAGGACTCTGCACTTCCACTGTAGGAGGCATGGGTTCTATCCCTGGTGGGGGAACTAAGATCCCACATGCTCCACCACGGAGTAACAAAAAAAAAGGAGAGAAAAAGACTCAAAATAAAGAAAACAGCTGAAGAGACATATTGGGCAAAATGAAATGTTTTTAACATGTGTGTAATTGGAATCTCAGAAGGAGAAAAGAGATCGAGACAGAAACACAAACTGAAATTAGAGAGAAAACAGATTATATATTTTTTTTTTCCAAAATCAATGAAACCAATAGATTCAGGAATCACTACAGACTCCAAGCAGGATAACAAAACAAACAAACATAAAACCCAAGCACATTGTAGAAAACTGCTCAAAAACAAATACAGACAGAAAATTGTAAAAGGAGCTAGCAGAGAGCATGGTGGGGAGGTTACATTAAAAGGAGGAACAGTAAAACGATGGTGTGAGTCCCAGCTGAAATGAAGGAATCCGGAAGTGAATATAATGATTTATTCTGAGTGTTGAAAGAAAAGAATTATCATCCTTATGAAAATGTCCTTTAAAAATGAAGGTGAAATAAAGACAGATCAAGCAAACAGAACCTGCAGATTCATCTCGAGAGCAGATCACACCAGAGACTGTAAAGTGTACAATGAAGGCATCTTATTCTGCTCTGGCTGCCATAACAGAATTCCACAGACTAAATGGCTTTAACCACAGAAATATATCTCTCACATTTCTTGAAGTTGGGAAGTTCAAGTTCAGGGTTCAAATTCTGGTCCGCTCTCTTCCTAGCTTGCAGGTGGCTGTCATCTTGTTTCCTCACGTGGCAGAGGAAGAAGCAAGTTCTCTTCTTTCTCTTCTTACAAGGGCAAGAATCACATCATGAGGGCTCCACCCTCATGACCTAATTATATCCCCAAAGCCTCATCTCCAAGCACCATTGCATTGGGAGTTGGAATTTCAACATATAAATTTTGGGGAGACAGCAACACAGAGTCTTTAACAGACAGCTTCTGAAATGCTGGTAATGTTCTGCTTTATGATTTAAGAAGTTTTTTCACACAGGTATGTTCACTTTGTGTAAAATGTTTGATCTGCATGTCTATGATTTATGCTTTCTTCTGTGTAAGTATACTTTTCTAAAATTTAAACTTTTTTACTTTATGTTGGAATATAGCCAGTTAACAATGTTGTGATAGTTTAAAGTGCATAGAAGGGTGACCCAGCTGTACATCTATCCATTCTTCCCCAAACTACACTCCCATTCAGGCTGACACATAATGGTTGAGCAGAGTTCCCTGTGTTATACAGGAGGTCCTTGTTGGTTATCCATTTTAAATATATCAGTGTGTACATATCCATTCCAAACTCCCTAATTATCCCTTCCTCCCACCCTTCCCTGCTACTAACCATAAGTTCATTCTCTAAGTCTGTGAGTCTGATTCCGTTTTATAAATAAGTTCATTTGTATCATTTCCTTTTTAGATTCCACATATAAGGGATATCATACAACTTTTCTCTTTGTCTGACTTACTTCCCTTAGTATGACAGTCTCTAGGACCATCCATGTTGTTGCTAAGGGCATTATTTCATTCTTTTTAATGGCTGAGTAATAATTTAAGAAAAATATTTAATTTTAAATACATGACCCCCTTTCTATAACATCTTATTTCTCTACTTTTATGGCACAACGTCTTGCAAACGCTGTCTGTTCTTGATAGATCAACTTGCCCATGTCTCCTTTCCTTTTCATTTTATTCCAATCTAGTGTCTTTTCACAACTTCATTGATATAACTGAACAATCATCAATATCCTCCTCTCCACCATGTTGTCAAGTCCAGGGATCCCCATCTTACTTTGTATTTAGGGAAAATTTGACATAGCTCACCTTCTTCTTGAGGCTGCTTCCTCTCTGAGCTGTTGTAACACTGCATTCTTCTGGTTTTCCTTCAGTCTCACTTTTCAGATTCCTTTCTGCATTCACAGTCCTCTGCTTGACCTCTAAATGTTAGGACACCTCAGAAACCTGTCCAGATAGTCCTTCCATTTCCAATCTACACTCTCTTCTACCTCCCCATCTTTAATTCATTTCTGAAAGTTGAGTTCTGGACACATCTCTTTGATTGTCTATATCAGGAAACAGCACACTTTCACTGCAAAGTTGCAGGTAGTAAATATTTTCAATTTTGCAGGCCACATGGTTTTTGTCTGAGCTTCCCCGGTGGCTCAGATGGTAAAGAATCAGCCTGAAATGCAGGAAGTCTGGGTTCGATCCCTGGATAGGAAAGATCCTCTGGAGGAGGGAATGGCAGCCCACTCCAGTATTCTTGCCTAGAGAATTCCATGGACAGAGGAGTCAGACACGACTGAGTGACTAACATATACACGTGGGTTTTGTCACAAATACTAAACTCTGTCATTCTAGCATAAAAGCAGCCATGGACAATACATGAATGAATAATGTGACTGTATTTCAATAAAACTTTATTTACCAAAGCAGGTGGCAGGCAAGATTTGGCTCAGGGGCCCTATATACCACTGGTCATTAACCTATATGATACTCAGTCTTGAATTTCTGTTGTTGTTGTTGTTTAGTCATTAAGTCATTAAGTTATGTTCAACTCTTTTCAACCCCGTGGACTGTAGCCCACCAGGCTCTTCTGTCCATAGAATTTCCCAGGCAAGAATACTGGAGTGCTGGAGTGGGTTGTCATTTCCTTTTCCACTTGAATTTTTAGCAGGTGATGTTAACATGCTTGAAGAATTCCTTTTTGTGATGGCAAAATTTATGTATCAGTCTGGCGAGGCAACAGTCTCAATATCTAGGTATTTGGTCAAACATTATTCTAGACATTTCCATGAAAGCATTTTTAGATGAGATTAACATTTAAAGCTGTAGAATTTAAGTCAATCAAAGAACCCTCCAGAATGTGAGTGGGATTAAACCAATCACTTGAAGATTTAAGCAAAAAGAAAAAAGAAAAGGGTTTTACCTCCCATGAGGAGGTAAAGGGAATTCTGCCAATATGCCTGTAGACTCAAACTGCAACTTTCCCCTGAGTCTTCAGCCTGCAGCTCTACTCTGCAGCTTTTGGACTTTCCACCCTCAACTGTTGTGTAAGTGGGATACCTCCTTAAAGACTCCCTCTCCCCTTCTCATTTTCTTTCTCCCTTCCCCCTTCCTTCCTTCTATTTATCAATCTGTCTACCTACCTATCTCTCCATCCACCCTTGTCTCCATCTCCATCATCATTATGATCCAGGTCACCATTATCTGTCACCTACAGAATGTTGATAGCTAATTGATAATTCTCCCTTCACTCCCTCCTTCCTCAAGAGGTAAAAGTGGTGTTTATAATTTGCTGTTGTTTAGTTGCTAAGTTGTGTCCAATTCTTTGCAGCCTCATGAACTGTAGCCCGCCAGGCTTCTCTGTCCATGGAATTCCCCAGGCAAGAATACTGGAGTGGGTTACCACTTCCTTCTCCAGGGGATTTTCCCAACCCAGGGACTGAAGCTGCGTCTCCTGCATTGGTAGGTGGATTCTTTACCATTGAGCCACCAGGGAAGCCTGATGTTTATAGAGATTGGATCACATTCTTCCCCTCTTTGAAATAAAGACTCAAAATAAAACTCACTGTCCTACCAAGGCTTGCTAGAGCATGGAGAAGGAAGATATGGGAAATGGGAGTACATTCAACACCCTACATGGGACAGCTATAACTTGGAGTCTTCATCTCCAAGTTATACAGCAGCATGGGTCCAGGTGTTTAAAGATCTTTTCTTCTCTTTTTGAAAGAAAAGCCAGACATCTAGGGTTCCTTGGTATTTAAAATTTCTCAAACTCCTCATCTGGTTTTTCAAAGCTCTTTTAGGTTTTGTTTCTCTATCTTTCCAAACTCCTCTCTCTTCTCACCCCTATCTGCATTTCACCCTCCAGTCATGGGAATCTGACTCTGATTTTCAATATGCACCAGGAAGTTTCCCACCTTCAAGCCTTTGCATCTGGTGCTCCTTCTGCTCAGACTTCCCTCTACCTCCCAACCCTTTCTTCTCCTGGCTTAGATGGCAGTATGCACTCACTCCATGAAGCCTTCTTTGATATCACCACTTCAAGCTGAGGTAGTTGCCCCTTCATGGGAATACATGCTTCCCCATGATAGCTAGCATGTGTCATGCTACACTGAAATTATCTACTAGGGGGTTGTGGACTAACTCTCAAGTACATGGATGTCATCCTTGATCCTTTTTCGTTTTGTACAGGACTGGCCCTGAACATTATTGAGCCCTGCTCCTAAGTTTTGCCATGTTTACACCATGGCTTTTACCGCTGTCCATGGTGCTGACTTCCTTGCCCTGCCTGCCTCTAGCCAGCCTTCCTTACCAAAGCTAAAGTCTCATCTTTTGCTGCTATTCCCAGAAATGAGTCACCGTGTGGGGTTATCTGCTTGCTTACTTGACTTCTGAACTACTAGGGCCTGCTACAATCTACAGATGTGTGGAATTAAGTTTTTGCATTAACACCGGATTTTGCTTGCTTACTTGCACCTCTGAGGTCAGTGTTTGCAGCCAGATTGATTTCTCAGTACCTGCTCTAACCTACAGGGTAAATCTTCTGCCTAATCCCAGCCAGTGCATTTTCTCTGCTTCCTGCATAAACCACATGCTTATTCTCATACATTTCTCTACTGGACTTAATGTATGATCCTTGTCCTTACCCTGCAGAAAATAGTCCCTCACTTTTTTTTTTTTTCCCTGCTAGAGGAAGGACTTCAAGTGGGAGAAATTTCAAGTTAGAGACAGACTTTATACTGCCTCAGTTGCTGTTGTTGTTTAGTCACTGAGTAGTGTCCAACTCTTTGTGACCTCATGGACTGTAACCTGCAAGGTTCCTCTGTCCATGGGACTTCCTAGGTAAGAGTACTGGAGTCTGTTGCCATGTCCTCCACGAGGGGATCTTCCTGACCCAGGGATTGAATCCACATCTCCTACTTGTCAGAGACACCACTGAGCCACCTGGGAAGCCCATACTCCCTCAGACCTACATTTAACCCTAGCTTTATCAATGACTAGATATGCAAAGTTGAGCAAGCCACTAAATGCCTCTGAATCTTAGTTTTCTCATCTATAAAACAGGTATGGTAGTACATACTTCATAGTATTAAGATATTTAGAAAATGTAAGCTAATGTGTTTAAAAGTACTTAGTACTAGGTTATTCTTTATTAGTAGTAAATAACAGTGTACAGAGGCCTCACTCCTTGTCCAGTCTATGCTCGGCCCATCTGTCTCCCTGTGGTGCATTCTCTAGCCTCTCCTGCTTTCTCCTGACAGATGCTTTTGCTACTAATAAATCCTGCCTATGATATCACAGTTTGTTGCAGCAGCTGGCTCAGAATCGAGACATCAACACATGAATCAGACAGGATGAGAGGAGGAGAAGGAGGAGGAGGCTGAAGACAGAGGTTCCAACTACCTTGGTGACAAGGAACAGAAAGAGAGAACAAGAGATTATAATAAGATTTGGGGGTTTTGCTTTTCTGCTAACTTGGATGGATTTAAACTTTTCCTTGTGTTCACCACCCACTCAGGGTTAGGTAATTTGCTTCTGGGAGGGGCAGCCAACTGGGGATTTGGCAACCAAAAGAGAAAAGTTTCCAAGTGAGACCTGGCATCTGATATCCATAAAGAAGGCTGAGCACCAAAGAATTTGTGCTTTCAAGCTGTGGTGTCAGAGAAGACTCCTGAGAGTCCCTTGGACAGCAAGAAGATCCAACCAGTCAATCCTAAAGGACACCTACCCAGAATATTCATTGGAAGGACTGATGCTGAAGCTGAAGCTCCAATACTTTGGCCACCTGATGTAAAGAGCTGACTCATTGCAAAAGACCCTGATGCTGGGAAAGATTGAGGGCAAGAGGAGAAGGGGGCGACAGAGGATGAGATGGTTAGATGGCATCACCAGTTCAACGGACATGAACTTGGGCAAACTCAAAGAGATGGTGAGGAATAAGGAGACCTGGTGTGGTGCAGTCCGTGGGGTGGCAACAAGTCAGATATGGCTTGGTGACTGAAAAACAACAATAATCTGATGTCCAGGCTGAAAAAGGAAGGGGGAAGAAAAGGAGAGAAGGAGAATGAAAAAAGGAAAGAAAGAGGGAAGGAAACCTTTCTGATATGCTTGTCTTGAACACATTTCTAGCATGATAGAAATGCACAATTTGGAATTAGTTCCATAAAATTTGATGTTCATAAGTTTGATTCCAAGTGTAACATTCAAGGTCATTCAAAACAGAGTCCCTTCTGAATTCACATCTCCGGCCACCTCTCCCCAAATGTACCTAGAAAGATAATTGAGAGTTTATTAGCTGCCAGGTTCTCTGCCTGCACTATCATTTAGTCTTATCAACAAACCTTTGGGATGGATCCTATGATCCGTCCTTATTTTTCAAACAATAAAAATGATGCTCTGCCTCATTTTTAGGGGTCTAAATAATGCTCTGCCTCATTCTAGGGTCACAGATTTAGCATAAAGTTGAGCCAGGCAGCTGGATAACCAAGGCCAAGTTAATAATTATTCAATGACATTAAAAAAAAAGGATTAGTTATGTTTGAGTGTATGTGGATGTCACCTAATATATGTGAGGCTCTGCCATACATATATTGTATGGTACCACTCTGGGTACCATGGTGAATAGTACAGCTGGAGCGAGATTATAGAGCTCCTCCAGATCTAATAAGTAGCAAGCATCAGAACCAGAATCCCAACCCTGGTCTTCAACTCTCAAATTTATTTTTCTATTACACTCAGCTGCTTTCCAATTCACATGTCTTCATATTCAAAAAGGCTATTAACCTATCCCGTCACTACCACCGGAGGCCTGAAAAGCAAAGCAAATGGAGTTAGCATCTTTGTATATAAGCATCGCTGAAGTTGGAACTCATCCATCCCAGGGAAATGCCATCCCCTGCCTTTCAAAGAGAAGACAAGTGGCTTTGCTCTCCTTCAAGGAGCAGCGAGCACTGGGTATATATAGACCAAAGAGCTGGCTCTGGCTCTGTGTGATCCTGACAAGGTGACTTCCTTTCTGGGGTCTTAATCTGTAAATTGAGGGGGGTTGTTGAGCTTCCAAGACCCTTCTAGCCTTCTTGGGATGGGATCTATTTACAGGAGTTACCCCCAAATAGACCTCAAAATTCTTAGAACTTGGAAATTTAATAAAAAGAAATTCAGGAGAGAAGGTACAACTAATCGAAACAATTAAAAAAATACTTCTCATTTTCTGCCTACCTATTAATATGTTGAATCTCACCCTCCAGTCTAATTAGTTGCTGGGTTCTCCTAAATGCTTTAAGACACAGAAGTCCAAGCTTTATCAGAAAAGAACAGTCATGGGCAATTATGTTGGTTCATTCCTGGAGCTCCACACAAGAGACTTGCACTTGAGAAAGGCATCTTTCGGTTTTCCTTCCGTGTAATCTGAGTTTACTTGTTAAAAACTTGACCTCAGAAACCAGACAAGAAAGGTCTGTCTCTAATTTCTATTCTTTAACCTTTCTGGTCCTGTTTCTTCCTCTAAAATGGAGGTAATTACTGTACTTCCCTTCTTCAGTGTGACCCAACACATCCATGTCAAGTTTAGCTGCATACCTGAAAGACAGTGAGATGCTCAGCTGATCAAGAATGAAATCCACAGGGCCAAGAACTGCTTGAATTTCTCAGAATGTTACCATCCTGGCTTGAGTGGTAGAAACACAGGAAACTTGTCACCCATAAGTTGTGTCATTTACCACTTTGTACTGGGTACTTCCCAATTGCAGAGAGAGAGAGAGAGAGAAAGCATTTGAAAAACGTACGTGGTTGCAGAGCAAGCCAGTGGCCTCATTCTCCCTCCCTCCTGCCTGACCCTCCACTTTGATGGGTGCTGGGTTGCTTATGTAGGAATAATCCTGTGTTAGAATACATGCTCATTCCCAAAAGGGCTGGCAGAGAGCCTGATGCTTATAAATCTAGCTATACAATGCTCCCTTACCCCATACCCGAGCTTAAACTCCTTTGTTTACAAGCTCAGGGCTCCAGCAGAGATCTGACACTTGGAAGAGATGTGAGGATCTCCGAGAACCAGACCATATCACTTATTTATTACCCCCAACCATTATTGAAGAGTATTTAGCAAGCATATTTCCTGAAGGCCGTTCTCCTTGTAAGAAACCCCATTGGTGATTTAATTAAGCTTACATAAATGCTAAATGGGATTCAACCAGAATGGGATATGCTGATTTGTGTGTGTTGAAATAAATTCCTTGTTCTGTTCTAATTGAATAGATTGAACACAGACTGTATTTGTTCTTATCCTGCAGCCACGTTCACGGGAGCGATAAATTGGAAATGTTATCTGGTTTGATATGCCAGTTTTTTGGAGAAAATCACTCTGCCAGTGGTGAGGGAATGGAGGAGCTAAAAAATCTTTGTTTTCAAAGTTATATGTCACAAGCCGAGGAGATTCAGCAAAAAATTATTTGTGGCTACTTGTAGCAAGGGTATGATGAAACAGGTATCTCAGATATAGCCAGTAATATTGAAAATTAAAATAATCCTATCGAAAAATTAATTGGAGATGTTAAAAGAGAACTTAAAAAATACCAGCATGCTTCATGCCTCCATTTAGGAATTCCACATATGGATCAAATCTAAAGAAATAACTACAGCCTGGAAAGAAACTATACCCATGAAGATGTTCACTGTGGTGTTAGCTATAGCAGTGAACCCCAACCCCAGAGAAATTTTGCAACAAAACCAAAATAAGAAAGGATTACATCAGTAATAAAATGTTCTCAGTAGAATATTATGCAGGACCAAACATGATGATTACAATGACTATATGGAAGACTATGTAACATATAATAGTAAATTGAAAATAAAACTAAATATCCCATATACCACAAATAAGCTTAGCTTAAAAACATGCCATTCAGCATGAAATAACCAGAATAGGCAAATTACTAGTGACAGAAAGACAGACATCATGGTTATTAGGGGCTAGAGGAAATGGGAGAAGATGAAGCAACTGCTCATGGATATGGGGTTTCTTTCTGGAGGGATGAAAATGTTCTAAAACAGGATACTGGTGATGGTTGCACAACATTGTGAATGGAACATCCTTGAGTGTACACCTTAAAATGGTTACAAAGGGAATCATTATGTTTTGTGTACCTATCACACAAACACACACAAAAAGATGTGCCAAAGGAGAGAAGGATTCCAGCTGAATTTTCCTGTTTTTGAAATTGCCTGTTATGTTAATATTACAGAAAAGCAGAATCAATATCAGAATCCAGCCAAGAATGCTGGGGGTCCTCCAACCTCCACACCCAGCCAGCATAGGGTGTAATATAGTATGGAATGTATACTTTAGAAAAAAAAAAAAAAAGGTTAATATTCTAAGCTTTCATTTAAAAAAACTAGATAAAGAAGAGCAATTCAAACCTAAAACAGAAAGAAAGAAATAATGAAAGTTGGAGCAGAAATTAGTAAAATTGAAAACAAAGAAATCGATAGAGAAAAATCAGTGAAATGAAAAGCCGATTTTTGGAAAGTTCAGTGAAACTGACAGACCTCTAGTTAGGGTAACCAAGAAACAGCAATGTGTTCCTCTCTCAGTTGTGTCTGACTCTTGTGACCCCATGGACTATAGCCCACCAGGTTCCTCTGTCCATTGAATTCTCCAGGCAAGAATATTGGAGTGGGTAGCCATTCCTTTCTCTGGGGGATCTTCCTGACCCTGGGCCTTCTGTAACCAAGAAAAAAAGCAGAGAAGACACAAATTACTAATATCAGAAATGAAAGGAGACATCACTACTGGTCCCAGCAACATTGAAAGGATAGTAAATAAATATTATGAATATCTCTGTGCCTCTAGATTAGATTAAATAAACTCCTTGAAAGACATAAACCACCAAAGCTCATGCAAAAAAAAAAAAAATAGATAATATAAATAGTCCTATATCTATAGATAAAATGAAGTTATTGTTGACAATCTCCTTAAAAAGAAAGTGAAGTGAATTCAGTCATGTCCGACTCTTTGCGACCCCATGGACTGTAGTGTACTGGGCTCCTCCGTCCATGGGATTTTCCAGGCAAGAATACTGGAGTGGGTTGTCATTTCCTTCTCCAGGGGAACTTCCCAACCCAGGGATCGAGTCCAGGTCTCCCGCATTGTAGGCAGATGCTTTCCTGTCTGAGCCACAATTCTACCAAGAATTTAAAAGAACAAATGATAGCTATTCTATACAATACATTCCAAAAGATAAAAGTGGAGGGGACACTTCATAAATCATTCTATGAGGCCAGCATTAGCTTAATACAAAACCCAGGTAATGTCATTATCCAAAAGGAAAATTACATATCAGTATATCTCATGAATATAGAAGCAAAAGTCGTCAACAACACATTAGAAAACAGAATTCAACAACGTAGGGAATGAGTTATATAGCATGACCAAGCAGAATTTATTCGAGATTGCAAGAGAGGTTCAACATTGAAAATCAAGTAATGTAATCGATGATATCAACAGGTTAAAAAAAAGAACAGAAAAATCATATGATAATACCAATAAAATAAACAGCATTTGACAAAATCCAACAACCCACTCATAATAAAAACTCAGAAAACAGGAATCCAAACTTGATTAAAAAATTATTTTAAAAAATCCTACAGCTAAAATGACACTTAATGGTGAGAAAGTAAATTCTTTTCCCTCAGATCATAAACTAGGAACTGATTTCCCCCGTCACCTCTCCTCTTCAACCGTGTACTGGAAGTTCTGCCCAATGCAATCACACAAGAAAGGGAAATGAAATGTATAGGGAGGAAGAAATAAAACTATCTCTGTTTGCATATGACATGATTGTCTCAGAGAAACGTCCCAAAGAATAAGCAGAAACAAAAACAAAAAAACTTCTGTAACTAATAAGCAGTTATAGCAAGGTTATAAGATATGAGATTAATACATAAAAGTCAATTTCCCTGGCTACCAAAAATTAATAATTGTAATTTGAAATAGAAAACAAAATACAATGCTGGTTCAACACCAAAAAGAAAGAAAAAAATCAAGGAGAGCTAAATAAATGGTATTCCATATTCATAATAAGGAGACTAAATATTGTTAAGATACCAATACTTCCCAACTTAATCTATGGATTCAAAGCAATCCCAATTTCATTTTGTAGATGTTGAAAAACTGATTCTAAAGTTTGTACGGAAAGGCAAGAGAGTCGTCAACATGGCACTGAAGAAGAACAGTCAGAGGACTGACACCACCTGACTTTAAAACCTACTATAAATGTGCAGTAATCATGACACACATTACTGGTGAAAGTATAGAAAATGATCAACAGAATAGCATGGAGAACACAGAGATCGACCCATACAAATATAGCCAACTGATCTTTGACAAAGGGGAAAAAACAATTCAGTAGAGGAAGAATAGCCTTTCAAACAAATAATGCTGTAACATTTGGACATCTCCATGTTTAAAACATGTTTCACAAAAATTAATTTAAAATAGATCTTAAGTATAAATTGCAGATCACAAAATTTCCAGAAGGTAATATAGGAGAGAATCTAGGTGATCTTGAGATTGTTGATAAGTTTTTAGATACAACAAAAAAATGGCACCCCACTCCAGTACACTTGCCTGGAAAATCCCATGGATGGAGGAACCTGGTAGGCTGCAGTCCATGGGGTCACTAAAGTCAGTCACGACTGAGCGACTTCACTTTCCCTTTTACTTTCATAGAAGAAAAAAATGATAAGTGGGACCTTATTAAAATCAAAAACTTTTCTTTGTGAAAGACACTCTTAAGACAATGAAGAGACAAACCACAGGCTGGGAGAACATATCTGCAAAACACATATCTGATAAAGACTTTTATCCCAAATTTACAAAGAACTCTTAGAACCCAACATTAAGAAGAATAACAACCCAATTTTTAAAAAATGGACAAAAGGTCTGATATATACATCTTCATAAAACATACACAAGTGAAAAATAAGCATATGATAATATGTTCAACATCATATGTTAGGGGATCACAAATTAAGACAACAGTGAGGTATTACTACACAACTATTAGAATGATTAAAATCCCAAAAGGAAAAACAAACAAAAAAACCTGACAATACCAAATGCTGACAAAGATGCAGAGCAACAGGAAAGATTTTCATTGCTGATGAGAATGGTAACTGTACAGTGACTTTGGAACACAGAATGGCATTTTCATACAAAGCTAAACATAGTCTTACCATATGATGCAGCAGTCACGCTCCTAGGTATTCACCCAAAATAGTTGAAAACTTATGTACACAGAAAACCCTGCACACAGCTTTATAGCAGCTTTATTTATAATCGCCCAAATCTGGAAGCAACCAAGATGCTCTTCAACAAGCGAATGAGCAATCCATGATATATCTGTATAAGAGAATATTATTCAGCAATAAAAAGAAGTAAGCTGTCAAGCCTTGAAAAGACTTAAATGAAAGAATCTTAAATACATTTTCTTGGTGGAAGAAACTAGTCTGGATATGATTCTAACAAGATAGCATTTTGGAAAAAGATAAAACAAGGAAATCAAACCAGTCAGTCCTAAAGGAAATCAGTCCTGAATATTCATTGGAAGGGCCGATGCTGAAACTGAAACTCCAATACTTTGGCCACCTGATGAGAACTTATTCATTGAAAAAGACCCTGATGCTGGGAAAGATTGAAGGCAAGAAGAGAAGGGGATGACAGAGAATGAGATGGTTGGATGGCATCACCAACTTGATTCTATTCTGTATGATACCATAATGGTAGGTACATGCATTTATCAAATCTCATAGAACTGTACAACAGAAAGAAAGAACCTTAAACTAAGGTGGTATTCTAAAGGAGATCAGTCCTGGGTGTTCATTGGAAGGACTAATGCTAAAGTTCAAACTCCAATACTTTGGCCACCTCATGGGAAGAGTTGACTCATTGGAAAAGACCCTGATGCTGGGAGGGATTGGGGGCAGGAGGAGAAGGGGACGACAGAGGATGCGATGGCTGGATGGCATCACTGACTCAATGAACATGAGTTTGAGTGAACTCCGGGAGTTGGTGATGGACAGGGAGGCCTGGCGTGCTGCGATTCATGGGGTCACAAAGAGTCAGACATGACTGAGCGACTGAACTGAACTGAACTGAATTGAACTGAAACTAAGGATTTTAGTAAATAATAATGTGTAGTAGTTGTAACAAATGCAACACACAAGTGCACAAAAGTGTTCATGGTAGGGGAATTGATGCTCTGAGATGGTGGCAGGGAGGCGAAGTGTGTATATGGAACCCTGTTCAATTTTCCTGTGAAACTAAAACTGTACTAAAAATGAAATCTATTAGTTTTTTTTTTTTTTTTTAAGTTTGTCATAAGTACTAAGATAATCCATAACTTATTCGTAGCCCATGATGTCATCAGGTAGGGGCTGAGAGACCTTGGAAATGAAACTGAGACCAGCTGGGACCTAGGACTCTGCAATGCTTGCACCTGGACCAACATCTTTTCAAGCAACACAGTACAAAGAAACTCTAAGGGACTAAAAATAACTGCATGCATGCAGCAATATTGGGGCAAATTATCAGCAACAAGACGCAAAATGACCAAAATCCCACCTGCCATTTCTGAGAAGCTGGGAGCAAAAACAGGGCTCTGCGTACATGCCCTGCGCACAGCACCACCAAAAGGGTGAGCAGACTGTGTAAGCCACCCCTCCGGTCTGACCTCTGGACCTGCCCCCCACCTCCCCCAGCTTGAGTGCCGCAAGTCCCAAATAAAGACTTGCTTGAATTTCTTGTCTGGCCTCATCAGTTTCTAACCATGAACCCTGGTTGTTACCAACAACTTCCTTCAAATTCATTAGTATTTCTGCTCAAAGATTTCATTTGATGACTGAATCATCATCATCTTTTTATAGTTTTTGTCACCTGCCAACCAAAGAGTTGCCGTTGTCATTGTGATCAACTTGGCTGTCAGTATACTGTTCAGACGGGCTACCTTATGGAGCAATGGATAAGCCTGCGTTTCCGGAGTCTGTCTGTCTGCCCAACCTCTTGCTGAGCTTATGAGTATGAGTTTCAACAACTAATTCGGAGAACGGTTAGCACTCCCCTCGAAGACTGTTGTGAGGATGAAGTAAGCTAACCTCTGGTTCCTAGTAAGTGTTCAATAAATGTGAGCTACTGTTTTTCTTCTTTATATGTCTTACCAGCACTCACATCAAATAGGAGAAAGATAAAAGATTCCAGCTCAAAGTACTCTGGGGCTGTCAAAGTGTATAAAAGAGAAGCCAAGATAGGATGCTCGAAAGCTGTGGAAACCCTGCCCAGAGAGGGGGAAAAGGAGAAAAATGCAGGTCAAAACAATTTGAAATATTCTCTGCTCTTTATCTGGGTACCCAGTATAGTTCACCCCAAATCCCTTTCATAGTCCCCTTTTGTAAACTTGTCCCTAACTTTGTGCTTTCCTGGGCAAAAAACAGTGACGAAGTCTGAGACTTGACCTCTAACGTTCTCAGTGACGCCTGCCCTGAACCTCCCACTTCTTGAACCAGAACCGAGGAGGATAAGAACCTCAACGCAGTGATTGCTTACTGTGCTGTCTTTTGATGTTTATATTTTGCTCCACAGCCTGGAGCCCATGGCAGGGAGAAATAATCCTTTCAGAAAATAAACAACACTGCTGTCTTACGCTCTGCTTGCTAGAAACTGTAAATAGAACCTAGTTTCTTTACTTTGAAAAGCTCTGAGGAGTTTAACGTACAGACTTTGCTTTTCCTTAAGTCTTAATATCATAGAATTGGAAAGGGACCCAAAGGGACTTTATCCTCACCATGTACCATGGTCCCCTCTGCAGACATGTTGCTGTGTTGGAGACTCGCTTGTGCTCTCAAGGTCCCTGGGGTAGCCCCAGGCACCGTGACACATTGTTAACTGGGGGTGAGCTTCCTGCAGACAGGTTGCTAAGCTCTCTCTTCCATCCTGGCTAGGTGGCCTTTGAAACCAAGCTCTGGTCCTTTCCATTGCATCTTCCCTAAGTAAAGGAAAAGAGCTGATCTTGTCAGTCTGTGTTATTTCTCTTACCCATGTTTATTGCTCATAACAATCCTTTCTTCACCCCCTTTCGACCTCTCTCCTCTTTCACTATTGAATTTCAAGCTCATCCTCGAGACATGCACTTTTTGATATTCGTGCCACCTCCTTAAACTGTAGCTCAAAAAGGAAGAAAGGCATCTGTTCAAACTGACATTTTCCATCTCAGCTCACTCATTGGAGAGTGACAGGCTGTAATTTGCCAACAGGTTCACATCCAAATGCATAGGTGAGTGCTAACATCATGGGATTTGTCTACCATTGCCATCGCTGGCTCACGCGTGCTGCATGAGAGGCCACGCTTAGTTCAGCAGATACTGCAGTGAAAAACAAGAGAAAAGAAAAAGGCTCTTTACTTCCTTAAGTTTCTTAATGGACCAAACACAGTGATGTTCTTAGGTCTGTTCAGAGGAACAGGTGGATGCATCAAGCCATACATCGGAATGTTACATTGGTCAGGGAAATCTTGTTTTCTTCTACTTATTCATTCTGGTGAAAACACACTTATTGAGGCTGTGAGTAAACTCAGGAGCTGGAAAACCAGGACTAGCTCCTGGCTCCAAAGACAATGAGCAGCCAGCAGTCCAAGACAAGATGTATTAATAGCTGGAAACCTAGCTCCTCTTGCTTCTTCTTCTTGTTGTTCAGCCCCTAAGTTGTGTCCAACTCTCTTCTACCCCATGGACTGCAGTGTGCCAGGCTTCCCTGTCTTTCTCTATCTCCTTGAGTTTGCTCAAACTTATGTCCGTTGTGTTGGTGATGCCATCCAAACACCTCATCCTCTGTCACCTGCTTCTCCTTCTGCCTTCAGTCTTTCCCAGCATCAGGGTCTTTTCCAATGAATCAGTTATTCGCCTCAGGTGACCAGAGTATTGGAGCTTCAGCTTCAGCATCAGTCCTTCCAATGAATATTCAGGGTTGATTTCCTTTAGAATCGACGGGTTTGATCTCCTTGCAGTCCAAGGGACTCTCAAGAGTCTTCTCCAGCACAAATCAAAAACATCAGTTCTTTGGCATTCAGCCTTGTTTTATGGTCCAACACTCACATCCGTACATGACTACTGGAAAAACCATAGCTCTGACAATATGGCGGAGAAGGCAATGGCACCCCACTCCAGTACTCTTGCCTGGAAAATCCCATGGACAGAGGAGCCTGGTGGGCTACAGTCCATGGGGTTGCTAAGAGTCGGACATGACTGAGCGACTTCACTTTCACTTTTCACTTTCATGCATTGGAGAAGGAAATGGCAACCCACTCCAGTGTTCTTGCCTGGAGAATCCCAGGGATGGCAGAACCTGGTGGGCTGCCGTCTATGCGGTCGCACAGAGTCGGGCACAACTGAAGTGACTTAGCAGCCGCAGCAGCAGCTGACTATATGGACCTCTATCAGCAAAGTGACATCTCTGCCTTTTAATATGCTGTCTAGATTTGTCATAGCTTTGCTTTCTGTGGTACTCCCCTATCTGTCAGGGAGCACCCTCAAGCCAGATCTGTGCTCGCTTGCTAATTTGTCAGTTGTCTGGCCGAGAAGGGACCATATTTACTTTGCTTTTTTCCTTTCCCTTCACTTCTGTTTCTTTGCTCTGTATTGCTTCTTGCATCTGTCTTCTTCCACCTGGATTCAATTATTTTCTTGCTAGGTTATAGTGTTTAGAGTTTCTTTCAGCAAGTATTCTCTCTGGTAGTAAATTCCCCTAGTTCTTGTATAGCTTTTAGCAGAGTTTATTTTGTAATTCTTTTGCCCATGATCCCACTTTCAGTAGGAGTTGTCACCCACAGGGGCTGTGCACACACCCATTTGGGAGGAATACCACAGTCTGGTTTCAGAGTTGCCGCTGCCAGAGATTCTGCAGTTCCTGGCTAGCTTTCACGTTTATTTTATATGTCTGTGTGAGGATTTAGAACTCAGGTTTATCATCTGCATCCCATGCACATTCATGGCCCCAACACTTCATCAGTAATTCATTTTCTCTCAGCAACCGGGGAATACGTTCACTTCTGGGCTTCACCGTGGGGCTGGAAGGTAATTTCTCCTACTCGTTTACAGACTTAGCATCTTCCCTGGCCCCCTAATGTATCCAAGGGTCCCCATTCCTGTTCCTTGCAGTGTACAGAGACTGTTCCCTGGACCACAGTTTCTCTGACAGCATCGACACTCCGCTTCAGAGGTACACATCCTCCTCTCCACTGAGCCCCGATGGTCCCTCGCCAGCTTTAGATTACCCGAGGACCACCTTTCTTGGCTTGGACAGCAGATTTTATCTTCTTTATTTGAAATTACTTTATCTAGAAATGTAATGGTTTCAAGTACAGGAAAACAGGGCTTTGCACGATGGTTTTGTTTTACTCTGTTCACCAGGAGACCTGCACTGACTTTCAATGCCTGCCTCTGTCACCAGCTTTTTGTCACCATTTTTAAGCTTGTGACATCATCCAGGTGTGTGAGGGTAGGCTTTATGGATTCTCTTACCAGTCAGGATGCCAGGTCTCCATATGGATACCACATAGACTGATGGAATTGAGAGAATACTCTGGGTGTTACTTGTTAGAAGAACTGAGATCTGTGTGTGGCCTCTGAGCATATAACTGAGCGTTGACCTTTATGGATCCACCTGGTTCTGTGGGAAGCTACTCAAAAGAAGACAAAAGAAAATGGTGTGAAGATGTTGTGCATGAAGTAGAGTGTCCAGCATCTCTGGGTTGACCACCTCTAACACACTTTATTTCCCCGTTTGAGTGCACTGTTTCCTATAAAATCCATTGCCTCTCTTTCTTTATAAATAAGAAATTGGTTTTGTCATCCTTGTTTTTGGCAACCAGAAGAATGAGTCAGCCTTCTTGGTCCAGAGGAAGAAGAAAACAGTTTCAGGAATCAATATTAGGGATTAATGCCTCAGCAGCCAATCTGAGGAAATATTCTTTTGATTAGAGGTGCCTTGAAAGGTCAATGGGCATAAAGTTACTGCCTTTGCCCTCTGCCATACTGATTGGTCTATTTGGGATATTGATACAGGAATATTGCTCTGAAAGGACTGGCTAGTTTGGATAACATAAGGAGATACTCACCACACAAGGCCAAGATGGGTAAGGAAAGAGGTTTCTGAACAGAGGATAGAGCTTGGCAAAGGTTACACCTCGTTTCTCTGCAAGATATCTTGTCTGAAGCACAGGACCAAACAAAATCGTTTTACAGCCCTTTTTCCCTACAGGAGTCTATCGGATCCTTGATTCTTGGAGGAGAAAGGGTTTTGAGAGACACACTTACTGCACTGCACTGACATCCCAGTCTTTCCTCCAGACACCTTCCAGCCTGCAGAGGGAACGGATGTTTACTGAGTACTTAACTCTGCCAGGCAGGAGCTTGATCCTTTCTTGACACATCTGACAGAGTGATCTTTTTAAAAGTAGCATCCTATTTTTCTTTTTTCTCCGTTAAAGACTATTCAAGCGGTATTTCCTTTGTGTTCAGAAAAATCTGACTTCTTATCCTGACCATCCAACTTCCTTCCTGACCCACTTGATCTGACTATTGTTTTCTTACATATGCTCACTACATTTCAGTTTCTTTTTTTTTTTTTTTCCCTTCCCATTAGTGGTAACAATGGAGAAGGCAATGGCACCCCACTCCAGTACTCTTGCCTGGAAAATCTCATGGGCGGAGGAGCCTGGTAGGCTACAGTCCATGGGGTTGCGAAGAGTTGGACACGACTGAGCAACTTCACTTTCACTTTTCACTTTCATGCACTGGAGAAGGAAATGGCAACCCACTCCAGTGTTCTTGCCTGGAGAATCCCAGGGACCGGGGAGCCTGGAGGGCTGCCGTCTATAGGGTCACACAGTCGGACACGACTGAAGCGACTTAGCAGCAGCAGTGGTAACAATACCTAGTAGATGTACCTTTTAACAATTTTTAAGTGGACACTTCAACTTCGTTGACTGTAGGCACAATGTCAAACAGCAGATCTCTGGAACTTAGCCATCTTGCATAACTGAAACTTTAACAACACCACATTTCCCCCTTCGCCAAGACGCTGACAATCACTTTCCTGCTCTTTTTTTTTGGCTGTGCTGGGTCTTTGTTGTGGAGTGCAGGCGTTTCTAGTCGTGTAGGTTCTGTAGGTGTGGCTTGCCAGCTTAGTTGCTCCGAGGCACGTGAGATTTAATTCCCTGACCAGGGAGCGATTCCAGCTCCCTTGCATTGGAAGGCAGAGTGTTTACCACTGGCCCATCAGGAACTCCCTATTCTGGTCTCTGCTTCTGTGAGTTTGAGTGTTTAAGACATTTCAGGTAAGTAGAATCATGCAGCATTTCTCTTCTATGACTGGCTTATTTCACTTAGCATAATGTCCTCAAGGTTCATCCATGTTGTGGAATGTGGCAGGATTTCCTCCCTTTTGAAGGCTAATATTCCATTGTGAATATATAGTGTGTGTTTCTTGTTCATTCCTTTGTTGATGGACCTTAGGTTGCTTCCACATCCTGGTTGTAATGCGTCATGCTGCAGTGAACATGGGCATGCTACTGTCTCCTCGAGACCTGATTTCAATTCTTTTGGATAAATGCCTAGAAGTGGATTTGCTGAGCCTATGGTATCCACCACCCCCAACTTTTGTGTGTGTGTGTGTTTTAAGGTGTTTTGTTTTCTGGGCTTCCCCAGTGGCTCAGTGGGAAAGAATCCGCTGCAATGCAGGAGATGCAGGAGATGAGGGTTTGATCCCTGGGTCAGCAAGTTCCCCCGGAGGAGGGCATGGCAACCCACTCTAGTATTCTTGCCTGGACAGTCCCATGGACAGAAGAGCCTGGCGGGTTCAGAGGATTGCATAGAGTCAGACACTGAAGAGACTTCACACACACGCATCTGGTTTCCCCCAGTGGCAGACCGTTTTGAATTCCCACCAACAGTGTACAAGGAATCCAATTTTCTCCATTTCCTTACCAACAGGATTTGAATAGACATTTCTCCAAAGAAGATGTAAAAATGACCAACGGGTGTGTGGAAAGGTGCTCAAAATCACTAATCATCAAGGAAATGCAAATCAAAAGCACAATGAGATTTCACCTCACACCTGTTAGGGTGGTGCATGGCTGTGATTTTTTTTCTTTCTGTTTCTTGACATTTCTCAACTTGTTCCCACTTTGGGGACTCGTTCCCTCTGTTCCTTTTGTTGGGGACACTTCTCTTGTAAGTCATTATCTGATTGGCTCCTTCTAGCCTTTGGAATCTCAACTCAAACTTCATTTACTCAGAGAAGCTGGCTTATCAGAATAGCCCTTCTTGTCACCAATCGCTTCAGCTTGTTTTATTAATATTTTCTTTATGGCTCTCAGCATTAGCTGCAGTTACTTTCTTCATTTATTTGTTTACCATCTTTCTCCCCCACTGTAACATTAGTGCTATTAACAACAGGGGAATTGACTGTCTTATGCATTACTGTATCTCCCATGCTTAGAGTCATTCCCATCATTAGTAAGCATAGTGGTTAAGAATGCGGCCTTATTTATAAAACAGCAGCATAGAAAACAAACTTATGGTTATCAAAGGGGAGTGGGGGGGTGAATAAATTGGGAGTATGGGATTCATGGATACATACTACCATACACAAATGAAATAAATACTTAGTGTATACTGCAGGAAACTATATTCAATATCTTATGATAAATGGTAATGGAAAAGAATACAAATAATATAAATATATACATATATATGTATAACCAAATCCCTTTGCTATAAATCTGAAACTAACACAATATTATAAATCAATATACTTCAATTAACAAAAAATGACATGGTCTTCACAGCCACCTGTCCTGGGTTCAAATTGTGGACCTGCAGTTCATTGCTGTGGGACCTTTCTTCTGTTGCTAAACCTCTCTGCACCTCATTTTTCTCATTTCTAAAACGATGATAATGATAGTAATTCTTATTTCTTAGGGTTATTCTAAAGATCGAAAGAGCTAATACATATGAAGTGCTTTACACATTACCTGGTGCAGAGTAAGCACCCAACAAGTGCTAGTTATCATCCTTGATCACAACTGTGTTGAATGAAGGAATGAAAAAATTGGGCTTTTTTTTTTCATATAGACTGTATTTCCTTCACATGGCAAATGTGCTTATATCCATTTTATAAGTGATGTTAAGAAAATAACCTGGGGGGACGTCCCTGGTGGTCCAGCGGAATCCACCTTCCAGTGCAGGGGATGCGGGGTCGATTCCTGGTCAGGGAAGTAAGATCCCACATCCCATAGGGCTACTGAGCCCGCACGCCTCAACTAGAGAAGCCGTGTGCCGTAACCTACAGAGCCTACGTGCACTGGAGCCCGTGTGCCATAACTGGAGAGGCCCCCGAGTGCTGCGACTAAGACCTGACACAGCCACAATAAATAAATATTAAAATAAGAGACAAAGGAGATGACCTGTGTTTTCAGAGCGAGAATGCCGTAGAAGTCTACCTGACTGCAAGTTTCAGGCGCTCATCTACTGCATCAAGCCCACTTTTCTATTGCTCTCCTGTCCTCGTTGCCAACTGTCTTCATGTTGTGTCTTAGCCTTGCACCACGATCAATGACCTTGACACCTCAGTTTCCTACACTTCATTATCTGGTGTCAACTGTGTCTTGTCCTTTGGCTCAGATGGTAAAGAATCTGCCTGCAATACAGGAGACCTGGGTTCGATCCCTGGGTCGGGAAGATCCCCTGGAGAAAGGAATGGTCCATTCCAGTATTCTTGCCTGGAGAATTCCATGGATAGAGGAGCCTGGTAAGCTACAGTCCATGGGGTTGTAAAGAGTCAGACATGACTGAGCAACTAACAGTTTCATGTCACTTGCTGCTGTACAAGCATTTGCCACTCAGGCCTGTTAATCCCGGGCTCTTTTTGAGCACCTGATGACCCTCAACCAGGAGTAACAAAAGGAAATTTCACAGAGAGAAACACCTCCCCCTTGATCCTGACACCATCCCTTGCTATGTAAATTGAAAAAGTGGCAGTGATGCCTCTGGTCTCATTGTCTTGATCAGCTCTATCCTTACACTGAATTTTTCTGCCCAGCAAGGTGGCAAAAATGCCCCTACTGTTTTTGTAAAGCTGTCTTTCAACTCCACTTTCCTTGACTTCTGCATTTGAGATATAGTGGGAAGAATAAAAACAAACATTTCTCAAGGAAGATAAAGGCTTAATGCTTCCTATCAGCTTGTCGACTATGGTACAAGTTTTTAATCCAAGCTGTGTTCTATAATTCATGAACTCCAGTTCTGTCCTCTATGCCAGCCTTGGGTCTGATAGATGTCATGGAAATTCAGACTTGAACTTCAGACTTTTCTGGAAGTTCTTGAGATAAACTTTGCAAATGTTCCACCATTTTCCCGTGCAGAGCCCTTACATGCTCCAAACTTCGGTCTACTCATTGTGCAATTCAGCACCTTGAACTTGGCGTATAGTAGATACTGAATACATAAACTCTAATTGGGAACAGTGTTGACCATTCTCTTACAACTAAATTCTAGCCATTTGCAGATTTTAAATGAAGTGGTCCACAACACTGAATTCTTCCTGAATGCGTTATCAGGATATGAATTATGGATTAGCGCCTCCATCGTTTGTTCCACTCATCAGTCCATCTATAGCATTGGTGGTATGGTGGTGAGCATAGCTGCGTTCCATTATTCAATCAACAAATACTCACTGAGAACATGCTATACACCACGCCCTGTGGTGGGCTCTAGAGGTACAACCAGTGAACAAAATATATTCGCAAGAGGAGATCAGGGTCTAGTGAGAAAACTGGTCAACAGGCAATTCTAATACAGAATGACACATCTAGAGTGTGAACCATGTATAAAGTAGTGCTGGCAAGCGTAGGGGCTCCCAGGACTGTGCCTGAACCACTGGGGGTTCATGACCCCTATTTACATCCTTACCATCTTCTTGGGACAAAGACGAGAAACCCAAACATCCTTGGGATCCTCATCTTTACTTGTTTTTAATGTACTTATTTTTAATTGAAGGATAACTGCTTTACAATATCGTGTTGTTTTTTGCCATCCGTCAACAAGAATCAGCCATGGATATACATACATCCCGTCCCTCTTGAACCTCCCTCATCCTTACTTTTTAGAGAATAAAAAATTTTGCAGACTCCCCCCAGAATGCTTTGCCAGGCCTGGCTCAGTTGTTCCCACAGATTCCTAGTTTGTTCTTCTTGTGTGTTTCAGCTCTTGGCTCCTCCCCACCCTTGGGCTGAGGTCTCTGAAGGAGCGGCAAGGAAACTCAGGATGATGGTTAATGGACACTGACGCCATCCATTCACCGGCAAAGTCTTTGTCACATGCTGTCTGTGGTCAGGCTGGCTGTAGAGCAGTCCCCTGTGTTTTGCTCATGCGCCTCATTGGTGAATGGCCAAGGTTTGACTTTTCTGAGTCACTGAGCAGGCTCACTGAGCAGCCTGGTACTGCTCAAATAAGTGAGAGGAAAAATGAACCATGATTCATTTCTATAGATTCTAAAGTGTGTCTGGATGTGCTCTGAGGGAAGGTGGAGGGAGCAAACAGAAGTCCAGGAGGGAGGGAGGGCAGAGGGACTTGAAGCTGTGAATGTAGCCACAGGGTTCCCCAGGTAGGAGGTGAGCAAAGAAGGAGTTCCTAGAAGGAGAGATGCTCAGTGACCCCAGGAAAGAAGGGCAGGCTGGGAGCACTGCCAAGGGAGCTGGTAAGGACATCAAAGCACTCAGAGGTGACAGACAGACAGCTGGAGGCAGATCTTGGAACAGAAGTAACAGGATTTTTTTAAAAAAGAAAGTAGCAATAAGTCATGCTCAAAGGAAAAAAGTAAATGAGAAAGCAGCAGCTGTGGGAAAGAGATCTTGGGACCATTCTTGCGATTCTCATTCTTTCTGTCGGAGACTCATGGACCAAGAGATGGCAGCTGTAAGTGAGCCAGGCCCAAGAGTGCTTCTTTGTAATTCCACCAGGGAAACTATGTCAGAGCTCCACGCAGACCCACGAGGCCAGCTGACCAGCCAGGCGTCTCAGCCGCGGCCCCGCGGCAGCACCCTCCACCTCCCTGTCACTTCACTTCCTCTTCACTGCCTTGCCTTCCACATGGACTTGGACTCCTGCTTCCCGGTCTCCCCTCGCCCCCCAAGCCCTGCCTTCACTGAGCTGGGTTCAGCCAGCCAGCTAGTATATACTATGGACCAGGGGTCTGACTGTTCCAGCAGCTTCAGAGGTCTTTGCGTGTTATGTGAGAAAATGGCATTTCCACAGGGAAAAGGCCTATAATTTTTATAAGATTATCAAAGAGTTGCAGGATCCTCAATTCCCCTAGAAAGAACCAGTTGCTGTCCTAGGCCTCCATCTCTAACCCCTCTCCTTCAGTGACATCCACTTTCACCGTGGACTAGCCCAGCATCAACCCCATTGGCCCTACCTCTGAAACCATCACCTCTGACCTCCCTGCCCACAACTTTTTGTCCAAATAGCTTCTTCACTTCTTTATGCCAATTCTGCTTCACCAGCAGGTTGAAAGCTCCTAAGCCTCTCCTCTCTCTCTTCTGGTCTGGCTTCCTACCTCATTCAGTCTGGACCCCGAGGGCAGTCACTTCACCTCCTCCCCCAGCATCCTCACTGCCCTGTATTGTCCTTTATGCAGACCTACAAATGCCCCTGAAAATACAGGATGGTGCCCCCACTCCTTAATTCATAGAGTAAAATTTCACCCAGGCCCCCAGAGCATCTCAACACTATTCTTGTAGACCTGGGCCATCTCATCTTCTTATTTATCTTGGGAAAATCCTCCAAGATTTAGCCACTTGTCCTCAAATCCCCTTTCATGGTCCTCTAGCCATCCCTTTCTCGAGGAATGGCTTTGCCTTTTACAAGAAAAGATAGGTTTATAGGCATCAATTCTCTCAAATTCCTGCTCACTATGCTAATTGAGGCCTTCCTTTGACAGGTAAGAAACCGAGGATCAGAGGAGAAAAATGTTCTTCTCCGACATATAGCCATAGCTAGCTAATGGCTTTGAGAATGTTCAACTTTCTCAAGCTGTCTAGAAATACTTCATTCTCTCTGTTTATTATGTTATTGTTATTAGTAGTAGTATTATTAATATAGTGGTAGTGGTAAGTAGTCTTTGTTATTTATTAAACCAACCTGTATTTATTGAGTAACTCCTATGAACCATGCCATAGAGCGTGGACACACTGCATAATAAAGCAGGGCGGCATGACTGGTGTGTTCATACAGGTGTATGGCTCAGAACAGGCAATGCATGCACCACATGCCTACACATGCTCTAACATGCTTGCATGCAAATACATACGCAGATGCACATGCCTGCAGAGGCACAGGCCAGCTGCAGACGTGGCTCCATGCACAGATGTGGGCGCACACGCGGCCGCGCCCTGCTTTCCTCCAGATTTAACAGCTGCCGCCCGGTCTTTCAAACACTTCCGTCGCCGACCGGCGCACACCGCCTGTGAACGGAGAAGCACAATGAACTGTGCTTACCAGGCCCATTAGTTCATCAGGCGCTCACTTAAGACGGTCACGCCACATTATAGCAAATGGCTTCTGGGCGCTGGGGAAGGGCTCGATTTATTTTCTGAGAATTACCATCAGCCCAGATGGGAGGGTGCCGAGAGGCCGCATCCTTGGGCCTTTGGTCAGTGTCTCTGCCCTGTGCAGCTGCAAAATTAGTGGGGTTTATTTATGAGCCAGTTAGCCTTTCACCAGGTGCCAATTTGGCCCCTGGGATAATGAGATGGGTCTTTAGGGACCATCAGTCTCTCCCTCACAGCTGAGGGTGGCTCTGAGGAGCCCGGCCTTAAGTAGCTGGTGATGGAGTGGAGATGGGCTTCCGACTTCAATACACCCATTTGTTTTCCCAGGAGCTGAAATGCGCAGCCGCTTTTCCCTTCTTACCCCCAGCAGAGACCCTCCTCCTCGACTGACATATTTGCAGGTTGAGCAAGGCTCTGTCTCAGACGGCTGAGGAGTTGGTGAATCAGCTCTGCTGGGCATCCTTAGGCAAGTGATCCAGGCTTTCTGAGCCCCCGTTTTCTCTCTTGGAAAATGAAGCCATACATTTGATGCATTTTAACACCAGCCGGGGACCTTTTCTGTGCCCAGAGCTGTGCTAGTTTCCAGGCTTGGGAAGCAGATCGGGGAGCAGAAGCAGGTGAAGTCTCTGTTTTCAAGAACGTTGTTAAAAAAACAAAACCAAACCAAATGTTAACAACAACAACTAAACCTCAGTGACTCTCCTGAACCCATAAGTCAGGCTAGGAAGCAGGCTCACGTGACAGAGGGCCATGTGTTGGTCCAGGGGCTTCAAGAGAGGGAAAACTGGCCAGGGTCTGAAGGTGAGCGGGTGTTTATCACAGAGGGCAGGGGGAGGGGCGAGTGTGCCCGGGAGAGGGAGCAGCTTGTGCAAAGGCTGGTGACTGGAAGGCGCTAGTGTCAGAGTAAAGGAAAGACAGGCAGGGGGACCAGCCCACCAAGGGGGATCTGGGAAGGCTGGGGGACAGTGGGTCCTCCAGGAGTTTGTACCAAGGACCTTGGTCTTTATCTTAGGCAAAATCTAAAGCTATCAAAGGCTGTAAGCAGAGGAAAAACTCGCTCCCATTTGCACTTTGAAGCGATCCCTCTGGCTATAGCTGGGGTACTAAACTGGAGGGGAGAGGATGCTGTAAGACTGAGTCAAAAGCAACTTGTGTGGAAATGATGGAAGCATGCCCTAGGATGGGAGCAGAAGACAACGTGAGAGGGGGTTGTTACATGATTCGCTGAGCAGAATCTGGGCAGTGAGGAGAGGAAGCCATCAGTGGCGACTCCGACATGTCCTGTTCAGAACCCCCGGAGCCACTTCAAGATGAAATGAACTCATGTGTGGCGAGTGTCTGGCACA
Source organism: Bos mutus (assembly GCF_027580195.1). Classification (NCBI taxonomy): domain Eukaryota; kingdom Metazoa; phylum Chordata; class Mammalia; order Artiodactyla; family Bovidae; genus Bos; species Bos mutus. Next base: position 17,988,800 of record NC_091641.1, on the reverse strand, counting down.
CCATAGGTGCCCAGTAAATGCCAGTTCTCGTCCCTCTGTGTTCACAAGCTCTCTGCCATTTGATTCCCACTGATTCTTTTGCAGACCTGGAGAACTGGGACTCTAATCCCTTTTACCTTCTAGAATGTTCTAACAGTATTATTATTTTGGCCACACTGTAGGACTTGTGGGATCTTAGTTCTCCAACCAGGGGTTGAACCTGGGCCATGGCAGTGAACGCTCCATGTCCTAACCACTGGACCAGCAGTGAATTCCATTCCCCAAAACTTACCATTTTCTAATTCAGCAATGGCATGGCAGCAGGTGGCTTTAGCTTGGTGGACCTGCCAGGGAGAAGCCGGGCACAGCTCGCTGCTGGGAGAAGTTCTGCTGGGAGGCTCCTTGGAGGGCTGTTCCTTGTCCTTATGTGTCTGCCCAGAAGAGCTGCTACTTCCTCAAGAAGGAAGGAAAACTTGACAGGTAGGTGAGGGAAGGCCACAGAAAACAGAATAATAGAGTGGGAAAAATCATGGAATTTGTGGACAGAGGTAACTGACCGCTCCCACTCTGGGCTTTTATGATCATGAGTGAATCACTTAACCCCCTATAGACCTCAGTTTTCTCATCTATAAAATGGGGTTAGTGATAGTTCCTACATTGGAGTTCCATTGTGAGAGTAAATGAGATTCTCTGGTGGGAGAAACAGTTTATAAAATATAATACAACAAGGAAATCTTCCATATGTAAGTGGGCTGGTAGGGTGGCTCTGAATTCAGTCCATTTTGGGAACAAACCCAAATTCTACCACTTCTGTGTGATGGAGCAGGGAGGTGAGTCAGTAATTTCTCTGTATCTTACTTTCCTTGTCTACAAATACGCATTGTAGGATGTCACTAACAGAAGTGTTGTCAGAATTAAAAGGGAAAATGGTCTAGGTCTCTGACCTTATGAAAGTTATATTTCTAGAGAAATAGAGAGAGACAGAGAGGAATAAACATAAAAGTCCAAAGTCATTTTACAGAGTGATGTGTGCTCTGAAGAAAGTGAAACAGAGTTTGGAGAGAGAGTGACTGCCTTGGATGAGGTGTTCACAGGGTGTAGGGAGGGACTCCCTGTGACCATGTAGCCCAGACCTGAATGGTAAGCAAAGACAATGACTTGATAATCTGGGGAGATGATTCTAGGTCCTAGCTGCTCACTGGCATCACCTGGGGATCACCTCCAGCCCAGCTGAAATGCGGGCCTTGAGGAGTAAGCCTTGAACACATGCATTGTTTAATGCCCCTAGTGACTGATACATAAGGAAGGCTGGAAGTGACTGAACAGATAAAATATGCAAGATGGTATAGCAAAGATGTATTTCCCAACATCTGGTAGCATCTTGTATTTGTCTTTTCGGCTTGTTGAGGCAAAATACCATGTCCTTGGGGATTTAATCAGTCGAAATTGATTTTCTCACAGTTCCGGAGGCTGGGTGTCTAAGAGCAAAGTGCTGGCAGATTTGCTGCCTCTTGAGGCCTCTCTCCTTGGCTTGCAGAGGGCAACCTTCTCATGGTGTCTCTACATGCTCTTCCCTTAGTCTGTGTTGTCTGCTTCCCGTAGGATCTCTGCTGCTGCTGCTAAGTCACTTCAGTCGTGTCCAACTCTGTGCAACCCCATAGATGGCAGCCCACCATGCTCCTCTGTCCCTGGGATTCTCCAGGCAAGAATACTGGAGTGGGTTGCCATTTCCTTCTCCAATGCATGCATGCATGCTAAGTCTCTTCAGTCATGTCCAGCTCTGTGAGACCCCAGGGACAGCAGCCCACCAGGCTCCTCTGTCACACAGGATTCTCTAGGCAAGAATACTGGAGTGGGTTGCCATTTCCTTCTCATTTCACCTTAATTATCTACGTAACAGTCCTGTCTTCAAATAGTCACATTTGAGGAATGGGGATTAGGATTTCATCATGTCAGTTGGGGCTGTGAGGTGCTCAGTTGTGTACAATTCTTTGCAGCCCCATGGACTATAGCCTGCCAGACTCCTCTGTCCATAGAATTCTCCAGGCAAGAATACTGGAGTGGATTGCCATTTCCTTCTCCAGGGCATCTTCCAACCCAGGGATCAAATCTGTGTCTCTTGGATCACCTGCATTGCCAGGTGGGTTCTTCACCACTCATGTCCGATTCTTCACGACCCCAAGGGCTGCAGCATGCCAGGCCTCTCTGTCCCTCACCATCTCCTGGAGTTTGCCCAAGTTTATGTCCATTGCATCAGTGATGCCATCCAGCCATTCCATCCTCTGTCCCTCTCTTCTCCTTCTGCCTTCAATCTCTCCCAGCATTAAAATCTTTTCCAATGAGTTGGCTGTTCACAGCTGGTGACCAAAGTATTGGAGCTTCTCTTTCAGCATCAGTCCTTCTGATGAGTACTCAGGTTTGATTTCCTTTAAGATTGACAGGTTTGATCTGCTTGCTGTCCAAGGGACTCTCAAGAGTCTTCTCCAGCATCATTGTTTGAAAGCATCAATTCTTCGGTGCTCTGCTTGTTTATGGTCCAGCTCTCACAACCATACATAACTACTGGAAAGACCATAGACTTTGTATACAGACCTTTGTAAGCAAAGTGATGTCTTTGTTTTTAACACATTGTCTAAATTTGTCATAGCTTTCCTGTTAAGAAGCAATTGCCTTCTAATTTTATGGCTGCAGTCACCACCCGCTGTGATTTTAGAGCCCAAGAAGAGGAAATCTGTCACTGCTTCCACCTTTTCCCCCATCTATTTGCATGAAGTGATGGACCAGATGCCATGATCTTAGTTTTTTTTTTTTTTTTTTAATATTTACTTTTAAGCTGGCTTTTTCACTCTCCTCCTTCACCCTCGTCAAGAAGTTCTTTAGTTCCTCTTTGCTTTCTGCCATTCGACTGGTACCATCCACATGTCTGAGGTTATTGATGTTTCTCCCGGCAATCTTGATTCCAGCTTGTAACTCATCGAGCCTGGCATTTCACATGATGTGCTCTGGGTATAAGTTACATAAACAGAGTGACAACAAGTGGCCTTGTCGCACTCCTTTCTCAATCCTGAGCCAGTCAGTTGTGGCACGTCAGGTTCTAACTTGAACCTGTTGCTTGTTGACCTGGATACAGGTTCTCAGGATACAGGTAAGATGATCTGGTATTCCCATCTCTTTAAGAGTTTTCCACAGTTTGTTATGATCCACACAGCCAAGGCTTTAGTGTAGTCGATGAAAAAGCCATAGATGTTTTTCTGGCATTCCCCTGCTTTCTCTATGATCCAGTGAATGCTGGCAATCTGACCTCTGATTTGTCTACCTTTTCTAAACCCAGCTTGGATATCTGGAATTTCTCAGTTCATGTGACATTGAAGCCTAGCATGCAGAATTTTGAGCATAACCTTACTAGCAAGAGAGATGAGTGCAATTGTTGGTGGTTAGAACATTCCTTAGTATTGCCCTTCTTGGGGATTGGGATAAGGATTGGCCTTTTCCAGTCCTGTGGCCACTGCTAGGTTTTTCTAACTTGCTGACATACTGAGTGCAGCACTTTGATAGCATCATCTTTCAGGATTTTAAATAGCTCTGCTGGAATTCCATCACCTCCACTAGCTTTACTGACAGCAGAGCCTCCTAAGGTCCACTTGACTTCACACTCCAGGATGTCTGGCACTCACCAGACCTAATAGAAACAGAAAAGATAGAGAAGAAATGGAAAGAATACACTGGGGGAGGGGAGTATCATTCAGGCTACAATACACCTAATGGATGCAAGTTTCTTTCTTGACCCTACGCTTCCTATTGACTTTTTTTCCTATTGACTTTCTGGTCTCCCTGTTGTAACACTCTACACTCCCCTCTGTGTGGTCCTGAGCACACTCTTCACTATCGAATCATTGGTTTCTAGGAGATTGAGCTAAAAAGCTTCCAAATAAGGGCCTTGTTTAGAGCCCTTATTTCCCAGGTAGGGGCTGAGTGGTTAAAAGAGAAAGAAATTTGCTCAGTTCCTTACAGAAAATGGCCCAGAAGTAGGTCAACACTCCAGTGCTGTTGCAGTCACTAGTTCTCTCCTCTCACCTTACACCCCAGCTCTGCTACTAAATTGTGTGACTTTGGGAAAGTTGGGCCATGACCTTGAATGATGCCTCTGACAAAAGGATGGTCGTGAGCAGTGCATGCCATAATGAGAAGGCTTCCCACAGTAACTGGCACACAGTGTGTTTACTATTAAAATCCCTGCCATCATCAGTATTGTGCCTTGCAGTGGGTCCTTAAGCCATTCCTGGAGGAAGGACAGAGGTCCAGGTTTCTTTTTTATTATCTCTTTATTTTTGGCTGCAGTGAGTATTGGTTGCTGCGTGCAGGCGTCCTCAAGTTGTGACAAGTGAGGGCCACTCTCTAGTTGCAGTGCGTGGGCTTCTTACTGCAGGGACTTCTTCTGTTGCAGGACCCAGGCTCTAGGGTGCACAGGCTTTGGTGGTTGCAGCACTCGGGCTCAGCAGTTGTAGCACACAGGCTTTAGTTGCCCCACGGCATACACAATCTTCACAGACCAGGGATTGAACCTGTGATCCCTGCAATTGGCAGGTGGACTTTTAACCACTACACTACCAGGGAAGCCCCTCATTTCTTAAGGTCTCCAAGCCTGGTGCCCACTGTTGTGTGAGAATCCAGCTCTGGGTTGCAGAAAGGGTATGTTTAGGAGAGGATGAGCAAGGCAGAGGGGACAAGACATCAGGTGACCTCTTAGCTGCTACCTTCCCAGGGACAATGACCTTCACACTCCTTTACAAATTCTGCCTCTTGGCTATTGCCAGAACCCAGTTTGAACCACGGGTCATTATCATGTGAGATTTACACAGGAACCGGTGGGGTTCTCCTTGACCTCTTGGCTGACCTGCACTCTCCAAGACAGGTGGGAGGGGAAAGTTTCTGTAGCTCAGCGAGGCTGTGACATCAGGATTCAGCCATGTCTGCAGGACCCCTTCCTTCCTGAAGCTCTGGGAGCTTAATTATCAGGTCAGCAGGGAAAGGAGCTTACCTTGTTCAAAAGCCCCGGGAAGAGAAGATGACCTGCCTTTGTAAGCTTTTCTAATAAGATCTTTGGAGGGGAACTTCTGCCAAGCAGTGAACTCATACATGATGGCTGGGATTTTCAGGGATGAAGATGAAGAGTTAAGACACAGGATTTTCCAAAAATCACACTTTTAAGGTGAAAAAGAAATGAAACCTAACTTGCAAAGCAGGAGAAAATAAATGCATCTTTGTGTGTAGACCCTCTCTAAGTCCCTCCCAAGAATTGTCACTGATATCCTACCCCCTACCCCCACCCTTGGAGGTTGTATTGTAATTTCTGAGCCAGTTCTGAACAAAGACAAGAAGTCCAGTCATAGCCTCAATACAAAGAACTTGGTTTGAGCGAGGATTGTGCTGGAGAACTATGATTTAATCTGAAAGAGGTGGCACCGATGAATCTCAGTATTCCCTTCGTTTCCCACCAAGCCCAGTATCAATTGGATTTAGAGCTCAAATTACAAAGCTACTACCCCAAACCTCTCTCTGATTCTGCCAACTCCCTTTTTCCTAAAGGGTTTTATGTAATATATCTTCCACTCTCAGAATCAGACTTCTGTGGGCTACAAATAACAGAAAACTCAACAATGTGGCTTGAACCACAAAGATGTTTATTTTACTCTTAAATCCCAGTCCAGAGGTGAACAGTACTAAGGATAATTCCATACCTCAGACATACCACCCAAGACTGGAGCGTTTAATCTTTCTTTTCCACCCTCTTTGGCAATTGGGTTTGCATCTTTATGAGTGTTTCCTTGTGGTTATGAAATGGCTGTCACTGCTCCAGCCATTGCCTCTTCACACAAGAGCATCGAAGGAGGAAGCAAAGAGATGGGTAGCAGTAACAGAGTGTTCTCCCCAAAGTCCCCATCTCCTTTAACTTTAAATTTTTCACTGATATTTAACTGAAATCAACGAACAGTACATAAAACAAGAGTGTGCATTGGATGACTTTTCACGTAGTAAATCCAGACATGAGATACAGCACACAAACCATGATACAAAGTATCACCAGCATCTATAAGTACCCTTGGCTACTTTCCAATCTCAGCTGGTACCCGAGCTAAATCACTAATCTGACCTCAAACTCCATAGATGAGGTTTGAGGTTTGCCTCCCTTTAAAATCTTCATATAAATGGAATCCTGCAGTGTGTCCTTTCAGGCAGCTGTTTTCTTTTGCTATGACAAATTCATCTGCTTAGTTGAGAGCATATTTTGCTCACTGCCATTGCTGCATGGTGTTTCATTGCATAAATACATGAGAACATATTTATTCTGTTGTTTATAGTTATCTGAGTTGCTTCCAAGTTGTGTAGATCATGGATACTGCTGCTATGCCTCCCCACGTGGGTATTTTAGTGCCTATGTGTAAAATGCACGTGTGTTGGAATAACCTGAGAGTGGAGTAGCAGGGTAATAGGGATCTCCTTTGTCTTCCCATGGAAGAACGTCTCTCCCACAAGCCTCAGCAGCATCTCTGTTTCATTCAATTGGCTCATTACAGACTTGCCCTGAAACAATCCACCAGCCACAGATCACTCTGACTGGCTTAGAGATTTGATGCATTCCCTGGTGCTCAGGACTTTGCTACTTGATCACAGTGAGGCTTCTTGAAACCAAAAAGAAACAGGACTGATGTCAAGTGGGAACCATCACACTCTGCCACCTTCCCTTCATTATTCCCTCAGGTTCTTCTATGAATTGTGAATTTGTCTGAAGTCATATGGGTGTCACTGTCCTGGAATCTTTCCATTTACTTCACCTTGCCTGGAAGTGTGTTCTTTTTCCTATCACCATCTACCTGCCTCCCTCACCCAGGTTCTATCTCTGATTGTGTATTTTTCTGGAGCCATAACTGAGCTCTTCTTTGGCAGGAAGGCCTGAAGATGCTATACGGGAAAAATAATAAATATAGACTAACATCCTTTCACATGGGCGATGTCTCAAGTTGCCAGTCTGCATTTCTATCTCATCAGTCCCTCTTCCGTTACTGAATTTTCTAGGAGCATCTCTTTCGAGATCTTAGTGGGGAAGATTTTTTTTTAAGAACCGCAATTCTCTTTTGATATCATCAGACTGAAAATTCCGAACAATCTACGGCTGATTCTAGGGCAGTTTTGAGCAGGTTAGCAGGGGATTTCCCCAGAGTTGGAATTCAGAGTAGTATTTTAGGAGAATCTTAACACTGCAATAAGGATGGATTGACATTGCATCAATTTCTATTCTCATTACAATAAAGGAATCAGTGTGGTATTAGAATTTTACTGCCTGCAATGTTTGGTGAATTACAGGGAGGTCTAATACAATTTCCCACACTATATTCTGTTTAGACTGGCAGGTTTCTCTGGGTGTTTCTCAATAGACAGATAAAGCACTAGACAGGGGATTAGCTCTCTTGGAAGCTAAGAGAGGAGGTGATAGGGGATGTCAGTAGCTTGTGGGGATGGATTCTGATGGAGGCGCCCAGAGGGAGTGAAGCATTAACAGCATACAGAACACCAAAGACCCAGAGCATATTACAGGGTATGGCCCCACCCTGTGGAGAAACTCCCCATGGGCACCCAGGACAGTAACAGCTAGAAAAGAAAGACTAATGGATTGCCTCCTGGGACGACATCACAAGGAGAAATAAATCACACCGAATGCCTCTCTGAGGGAATCAGTCATCTTTTTTCTGCTGGAGAAAAACTTCAGATTCAGATTTAACACTCATATATCGGACAGCAGCAGCTCCAAGCCCTCTCTCGCTCACGCTTGTGCTCAGTTGCTCAGTCGTGCCTGACTTTGCGACCCCATGGACTGTAGCCCACCAGGTTCCCTTGGTCCATGGAGTTTCCCAGGCAAGAATGCTGGAGCAGGTTGCCGTTTCCTACTCCAGGGGATCTTTCAGGCCCAGGGATCGAACCCACAAATCTTATGTGCCCATGTTGGCAGGCAGGTTTTTTACCACTGCACTAACTTGGAAGCCCCTAAGCCCTCTCAGCACTCATTAAATCATCCCAGACTCCCACAGTTCTGTTGGATAAACTATCATCATTATCCTCCCTGTCCTCAGCATTGTTTTAGAGAAGGTTTCCTGGAAACAGGCTCTGAGATGGAAAATTGCAGGCAGAAGGTTTACTTGGGGTTACTCTCTGGAGACATACCTGAGTGAAAGTGGAGATGGCGGGATTGGGTGGAAAAGGAAACTGACCTGCCACGTGGCTTCAGCTGATGACTCCGACACTCCCACAGGGAACTCAGGAATGGGATGTCCTTCAGAGTTATCCCTAACTGACACAAGGGAGCTGCTCCTTTGTGTCTGCACATCAGTCACTCATGGGCTGGGATCACCCCAGAGAAGGGGCATCATCTTGGCAAGGAAGTCAGATCCCTGGTGCAGAGGGCTGAGCCATTGACAGCCAACATTCCCAGCACCTGGTGAAAGAGGGCTAGCTCCAAATAGTATTTAGCAAAACATCACACTAGTCATCTGTGGGTCATCATCTCAATGATTTAGCATTGAATGAATCAGTTCAATGATTATCAATGATCATTATCATCATTATTATTTAGCAGAAGAGGCTCAGTAGAATTAAGCAACTTACCTAACTGGTAACTGGACTTTCAGTTCCTCTGGTTGCTAGCTCAGTGCTCTTTCTCTTGCCTGTCCACTTCCTTAGCCTCTCTTCACTTCTCTCAGGAGTGCAAATAAGGATGAAGGATGAAAGAATGATGAGGAATGGGTGACTCTCAATCAAGGAAATAGACACTCTGGTAGAAGGGGTCTAAGAAGACCTTCCCTTCAGTGAACACCAGTGAGCACTTGCATGTGCCAGGCATTATTCTGGTCCCTTTTATCATGGATTTCTTATTCTAGTCAAATAAGTTTATGTTCCTGAGATTTTAGAAATCCATGATAGAGAAAATCGAGAGTAGCTGAGATTGACTGAATGGATGTGAGGACTCCTTTGAGAAAATAAGAAAGGTCCTTATTGTCTATACTAATTGGTGCTGTATTTATTTGGCTACAAATAACAGAAAACCCAACTGATAATAAGAAAGCTTATTCTTCTTTTTTTTTTTTTTTTTTTGAAGCAGAGACATTACTTTGCCAACAAAAGTTCGTCTAGTCAAGGCTATGGTTTTTCCAGTGGTCATGTATGGATGTGAGAGTTGGACTGTGAAGAAGGCTGAGCACTGAAGAATTGATGCTTTTGAACTGTGGTGTTGGAGAAGACTCTTGAGAGTCCCTTGGACTGCAAGGAGATCCACCCAGTCCATTCTGAAGGAGATCAGCCCTGGGATTTCTTTGGAAGGAATGATGCTAAAGCTCAAACTCCAGTACTTTGGCCACCTCATGCAAAGAGTTGACTCATTGGAAAAGACTCTGATGCTGGGAGGGATTGGGGGCAGGAGAAGGGGACGACAGAGGATGAGATGGTTGGATGGCATCACTGACTTGATGGACATGAATCTGGGTGAACTCCAGGAGTTGGTGATGGACAGGGAGGCCTGGCGTGCTGCGATTCATGGGGTCGCAAAGAGTTGGACATGACTGAGTGACTGAACTGAGCTGAACTAAATGTGTATTTTACTGAACGTAAAAGAATATTGAAGAATGGAAAACTACCTTACAAGGTAGGCAGGCAGCTAGACAGAAATTCCTACACCATAGTGGATGACAGACAGACTTCTCTTCTCTCACTTCCACTCCAGACTGGAGTTTGGTTTCAACTGATGAGGGAAGAGTGATGTTAGCAGATGAAGTCAAGCCAGCCATCCAGTTAGTCCGTGACATGTAGGTCCCCTTAAGGGCAGAGGATATGTTCTTTCATCAGAAACACAATGGCAATCATAGCTGAAAGTAATGAGATTTAGGCCACCTGTGTACTTCGGCCACCTGATGTGAAGGGCTGACTCATTTGAAAAGACCCTGATGCTGGGAAAGATTGAGGGCAGGAGAAGGGGATGCCAGAGGATGAGATGGTTGGATGGCATCACTGACTCAATGGATATGAATTTGGGTAAACTCCAAGAGTTGGTGATGGATAGGGAGGCCTGGTGTGCTGTGGTTCATGGGGTTGCAAAGAGTCAGATACAACTGAGTGACTGAACCGAACAGGTTTTACATATTGTCCCATCCTCTTAAGATAAAGACTCATTTCATGGTGATTTCCTGAGTTATGTGTCTACATGTAAAACACAGCCCTTGATCATCAACATGAATCAGTTTCCAGATTTGTGTACAGGATCCTTTTCATCAAATGGAAGATAAAATATTTACACATATCCCTGAAAAAGAAGCTTCCATTCAGTTCTCTTACTTTCATATTTTAGAAAAATATTTAATGTCATCAGTCCAGTTCAGTCACTCGGTTGTGTCTGACTCTTTGCGACCCCATGGACTGATTTAATGTCGCAGGTAATATTTATATTAGGTTGAGTGAAAATAAATACAGAATATATGTGGTATGATCCCAAGTTGTAAAGCTGGAGAAAAATAGACTAGAGTGTTAACAATTATGATCATTTTGGGGTTATGGGAGGAAGGGTGAATTTTACTTTCGCACTGACACTGCACTTCAGTTCCAACCCCAGTAGTGATTAAGACTATGCCAAGGCTTAGATTTAATGTCTTAGTTCCACCACTTATTTAGATGAGTTACATAACCTCTATGAGCCTCTTTTTCCTTGCATGTAAAATCCAGACTTCTTTAATCTGCTTCTGCCACAGCGCAGTGGAGCATACCCACATAGGACTTCTGTGTACTTTTCCAGACTGTGTAGAAAATCATGCCCACAAAAAGACAGAAGAGATTCTTAGGGGGCTGACAGATGTGTGATGAAGATTCCACTAATTCTGGTCTCAGCAGATAGAAGAGAACATTAGAGGCCTGGAGATACCAGTTAAACTTCTTAGAAAATGCTCTGTATCTTTTCTGTCCAGCACATCAAAAAGTGTACAAGGAGATGGCAACTTACTAGACTACAGCCCAGGGAAGTGGGCCCTCAGAGAGTCAACTCAGGCATTTATCAGCTGCCCACTGGACATGTTCACCTTAACATAGAGAAGGGCCTGTCCTTCTTTTAAGCCACTAGATCTTTCCATAAGTTAATATACAGAATGATTTGGCATATAGCTGTGCTAGTCTGTTCAGGCTGCCATAACAAAATACCATAGACTGGCATCCCTAGACAACAGAAATTTGGTTTTGCACAGATCTGGAGGGTAGAAATCCTAGGTCAAGATGCCTGTCCATTTGACTCCTGTCAAGAGCTCTGTTTCTAGAACAACAAATATCATATATTAACACATGTATATGGAATCTAGAAAAAATCATACTGATTAACATACTTGCAAGACAGGAATAGAGACACAACATAGAGAACAGTCTAATGGACACAGTGGGGGAAGGAGAGAGTGGGACGAACTGAGAGAGTAGCATTGTGATATATACACTACCATGTGTAAATAGTGTGGAAAGTTTATAAAATAGCTAGTACTGAAGTTGCCATATAGCACAGGGAGCTCAACCTGGTGTTCTGTGATGACCTAGAAGAGTGGGATGGAGTGGGGGGAGGGAGGCTTATGAGGAAGGGGATGTATGTATACATACGGCCAATTCATGGTGTCACACAGCAGAAACCAGCACAACATTGTAAAGCAAGTATCCTCCAAATAAAAATAAGTAAAAACATAATTTTTAAAAGATCTCTCTGTTTTATAGATGGTTACCTGCTTGCTGTGTCCTCACATGATAGAGAGAGAAAAAGGAGAGAAGGGGGACTTCCCTGGTGGTCCAGTGTCTAAGACTCCTCACTCCCAATGCAGGGGACCTGGGTTTGATCCCTGGTCCCAGAACTAGATCCCAAATGCCAGAACTAGGGTGGGCCTGCTACAGAAGATCCCGCATGTCACATCGAAGACTGAAGATCCTGTGTGCCACAACTGAGACCTGGCACAGCCAAAGAAATAAATGAATGTTTTTAAAAAGAAAGTGAAGGAAAGAGAGAGCAGGTGCTCTAGCATCTGAAACTATCATAAGAATCTTCAACGTATGAAGTGCGGGGAGGGGCACACAATTCAATCCATAGCAGTGACCTTAATCATCTGTAGGTCTTATTTTTCTCCAAAGAGAAATATTTCAAGAGATATCCTTAGAAGTAATCCAGCCCCATATTTAAGCATCTGTGCTTTCTAACTCAATAACCCAACTGGATGTTCATAATATTCCTTATCAGTGCTCCAGGGGTTCCAGAGAGCTTTCACTAGGCCACCCTCATCATCAGCTAAGAATCCCAGATTCCACCAATAGGGAGCCAGCTCTGGTTGTGCATGACTGCTGTCTTTAGATCAGAGGAGAGAGAATTCCCATCTTAATGTTTTCAAAGGCAAGGAGTAGTCACACAGTCAGGTCATGAACCATGGGCAGTAATCCATTATCATCATGCTTAACTGTCAGATCATCAGATCACCAGCGGGCATTTTGGAGTCCATTATTATTTTATGGTCAGTTTCAAAGACTACCATAAGACCCTTATGATAGTTTCAAAGACTTGGAAGGCTGATTCTTTGTGAAATAAAGCTGTGCTGATCAGTAACTTCACTGCTTTCTGAAACTCAAAGTCTCCCAGAAGATGCTTTACCTATTATGGCATTGGACAGCACTTGGCCACTTGGCCATCACTGACAGCAAAGAAGTCTGGGAGTGCATCTGGCTTTCCAGGATAAGAAGTGGGTTCTGCCAGCAAAATCAGCTGAGAATGGCTCTTGGGTATTCTACCAACATGTGACTGTGACTCTGAACAGCCCAGATGAAGAGGAAGATGTCAGAGGCAGGACAGGGTAGGGTTGGGCATGAGGTGAATGACTCAGTCAATAAGGTTAGGATTTGGGATGGATTTCATTCTTATCAGGGAAATGCAGCAGGAAATGCAGAAGACCAGAACAAAGGCCACGGACAGGGTGCTACAGTTTGTTTCTTATATAGATGCCCAGGGGTTAGGGTTATGCTTCATGCCCCTCCCAGAAGAACAAGTTACAGCACTGGTTGAAGACCTTGTAAGGAATCTGGTTCAGCAGCATTGTTTGGTTGAGGGGGCGGGGAGCGTGGGGATGAGCTTCTTAAAAGATAACATACTTTCAAGGTGAAAAGACAGCCTTCAGAATGGGAGAAAATAATAGCAAATGAAGCAACTGACAAAGAATTAATCTCAAAAATATACAAGTAACTCCTGCAGCTCAATTCTAGAAAAATAAATGACCCAATCAAAAAATGGGCCAAAGAACTAAACAGACATTTCTCCAAAGAAGACATACAGATGGCTAACAAACACATGAAAAGATGCTCCACATCACTCATTATCAGAGAAATGCAAATCAAAACCACAATGAGGTACCATTTCACGCCAGTCAGAATGGTTGCTATCCAAAAGTCTATAAGCAATAAATGCTGGAGAGGGTGTGGGGAAAAGGGAAGCCTCTTACACTGTTGGTGGGAATGCAAACTAGTACAGCCACTACAGAGAACAATGTGGAGATTCCTTAAAAAACTAGAAATAGAACTGCCATACAAACCAGCAATCCCACTGCTGGGCATACACACAGAGGAAACCAGAATTGAAAGAGACACATGTACCCCAATGTTCATCGCAGCACTGTTTATAATAGCCAGGACATGAAAGCAACCTAGATGTCCATCAGCAGATGAATGGATAAGAAAGCTGTGGTACATGTACACAGTGGAGTATTACTCAGCCATTAAAAAGAATACATTTGAATCAGTTCTAATGAGGTGGATGAAACTGGAGCCTATTATACAGAGTGAAGTAAGCCAGAAAGAAAAACACCAATGCAGTATAATAACACATATATATGGAATTTAGAAAGATGGTAAAGATAACCCTGTATGCAAGACAGCAAAAGAGACACAGATGTATAGAACAGTCTTTTGGACTCTGGGGGAGAGGGCGAGGGTGGGATGATCTGGGAGAATGGCATTGAAACATGTATAAGATCATATAAGAAATGAATCACCAGTCCAGGTTCGATGCAGGATACAGGATGCTCGGGGCTGGTGCACTGGGATGACCCAGAGGGATGGGATGAGGAGGGAGGTGGGAGGGGGTTTCAGGATGGGGAACACATGTACACCCGTGGCAGATTCATATCAATGTATGGCAAAACCAATACAATATTGTAAAGTAATTAGCCTCCAATTAAAATAAATAAATTTATATTAAAAAAAGATAACATACTTTGACCTCTTTGTCTATGTGTTCCATGGTCTTGCTTGAACAGTTTTCTCCAGTGACTGTTCACCATAGCCATAACAGTTCTATGTATTATCTGTAGTGACTTTTTTTTTTTAACTTAAAAGTTTCATTTTACATTGGACTGTAATTGATTTGGGCATCCTCTTTTCCTCAGTGGTAAAGAATTCACCTGCAATGCAGGAGATGCAGGAGACTGGGTTTGAGCCCTGGGTCAGGAAGACACCCTGGATGAGGTCAGGGTGGAAACCCTGGAAACCCACGGAAGTATCCTTGCCTGGAGAATCCCATGGAATGAGGAGCCTGGTGGGCTACAGTCCATAGGGTTGCAAAGAGGTGGACACGACTGAAGCGACTGAGCCGGCACGTACATCGTTGATTTACAGTGTTGCATTAATTTCAGGTTATAGCAAAGTGATTCAGTTGTACATACACATATATCTAATCTTTTTCAGATTCTTTTCCCATTTAGGTTATTATAGAACATTGAGCAGAGTTCCCTATGCTATACAGGAGGTCCTTGTTGCTTATCTATTTTAAATATAATAGTATGTATATGTCAACTCCAATATATTCCTCCATGCTACCTTTCCCATTTGGCAGCCATAAGTTTGTTTTCCATGTCTGTGAGTCTATTTCTGTTTTGTAAATAAGTTTATTTGTATTTTTTTTTTTTTTTTTAGATTCTGCATGTAAGTGACATATTGTCTTTCTCTGTCTGAGCTACTTCACTCAGTATGACAATCTCTAGGTCCATCCATGTTGGTACAAATGGCATTATCTCATTCTTTTTTATGGCTGAGTACTATTTCATTTTATAGATATGCCACATCTTCTTTATCCATTTTTCTCTCAATGGACATTTCAGTTGCTTCCATATCTTAACTATTACAAACAGCATTGCCATGAACATTGGGGTGAATGTATCCTTTCAAACCATAGTTTTCTCCAGATATATGCCCAGGAGTGGGATTACTGGATCATATGATCACTCATGAAATATGGTAACTCATATGATAAGCCATGAAATCAGAAGACCATTTCTTCTTGGCAGGAAAGCTATGACAAACCTAGACAGTGTGTTGAAAAGCAGAGGCGTTGCTCTGCAGACAAAAGATATGTATAGTCAAGGCTGTGGTCTTCCCAGTGGTCATGTACGGTTGCAAGAGCTGGACTGTAAAGAAAGCAGAGCACCAAAGAATTGATGCCTTTGAACTGTGGTGCTGAGAAGACTCCTGAAAGTCCCTTGGACAGCAAGGAGATCAAATCAGTCAACCTTAAGGGAAATCAACCCTGGACTACACATTGGAGGGACTGATGCTGAAGCTGAAGCTCCAGTATTTTGGTCACCTGATGAGAACAGCTGACTTATTGGAAAAGTCCCTGATGCTGGGAAAGATTGAGGGCAGAAGGAGAAGAGGGCGTCAGAGGATGAGATGGCTGGACGGCATCACCAATGCAATGGACGTGAACTTGGGCAGCCTTCGGGAGTTGGTGAGGGCCTGGTGTGCTGCAGTCCATGGGGTCACAAAGAGTAGGACACGATTGAGTAACTGAACAACAACAACAGTGATAACTCTATTTTTAGTTTTTAAAGTAACCTCCATCTGTACCCCATCGTGGCTGTGTGTGTGTGTGCTAAGTTGCTTCAGTCATGTCAGGCTCTTTGTGACCCTATGGACTGTAGCCTGCCATGGTCCTCTGTCCATGGGATTCTTCAGGCATGAGTTGCCATGCCCTCCTCCAGGGGATCTTCCTGACCCAGGGATTGAACCTGCGTCTCTTGTAGCCTGCATTGGCAGGCAGATTCTTTACCACTAGTGTTACCTGAGAAGCCCCCAGTGGCTATATTTTAAAACTCTGCTTTTAGAAAATGTACTGAGAGGTAATGACTCATTATCACCCAATTCTCCTTAAAGCTATGCTTCCCCAACCCAACCACATCCCACTTTACTCCCCTTCTAAGAAGAGTAGATATTGACCAGATCTGGGATGAGGACAAGGTATAAATTGCCAATAAATTTCAATTCCCCTTAGAAGTGAGAAAGTAGCTTTGTATTTGTCCCATGAGTGCAAGTGTAATGATGAGGAAATAACTCTAGCTTCTGGCTACTAAGCATCACTTTTGTACTTGGAAAGTGATTTTTAAGTCTTGGCAATGCACTGGAATTACCTGGGATATTTTATTTTAAAATTCTTATTGGAGTATAATTGATTTATAGTGTTAGTTTCAGGTGTACAGCATAGGGAGTCAGTTAACATAAACATATATTCATTCTTTTTCAGATTCTTTTCCCATATAGGTTATTACAGAATATTAAGTAGAGTTCCCTTTGCTATATAGTAGGTATTTATTATCCATTTTATATATAGTAGTATGTGTATGTCAATCCCAAATTCCTAATTTATCCCTCCCCTGGTGGAATATTTTAAAAGAATAGAAGAGTCATACTCAAATTAGAAACTCTAGAGTGGGTTCCAGACATCAATAAATTTTTGGAAGGTTCTCAGTGATTCTGGTGTTCAGAGAGGTTTGAGACTCACTGTTCTAGACAGTGTTTCTAAGACTTTATATACATGATCATTTTTAAATCTTACAGTGACCTGTTAGAGGAAAGTACCAATGTATCTCCATTCAGAGATGATGAACTGGGATCCACAGAGATTAGGCAATCAGCTAGGGCTTTGCAGGTGGCGCTAGTGGTAAAGAATCTGCCTGCCATTGCAGGAGACATAAGAGATATGGATTCAATCCCTGGGTCAGGAAAATCCTCTGGAAGAGGACATGGCAACCCACTGTAGTATTCTTGCCTGGAAGATCCCATGGACAGTGGGGCCTGGTGAGCTACAGTTCTTAGGGTCACAAAGAGTCGGACACGACTAAAGTGACTTAGCAAGCGTAGGGGCCACAGAGTTCAGTGCTGAGACTCAAAACCCGACTCTGTCTGGCTCCTGCACCCTACTCCATACCCCTTCACCAGTCTGCATCTACAGAAACAGGTTGCTCTGTCTGACAGCTGGGGTGAGGATGCAGCCAGCTTCGGCTGACGACACCCAAGATTGCTCCCAACTGGTGTTCCCCTGGCTTTGTCTGGGGAAACCTAATTGCTGCAATTGTGTTATAAAATCATCACTTTACCCATGCAAATGGGCCAGAGCGACCAGTTGTCTATTCCTGTGGTTGTCCCAGATTATTAAATGAGCAGCTGCCTCCAAATATGTTTGCAGCCACCTAATTCAATGGCTGCGTGTACTTGCATATTCATGGCTCCCAACTCACAGCCCAGGCTTGCAGGACTCCTCCAACAGGACTCTAAAAGTTAATTTATCTTGACAGTTTAAATAAACACACTTCTCTTGGCTTTAGTGACTCCTCCAAATTTCAATGCATTCTTTGACAGAAAGGGAAGTCAGGGATGGAGGTGGGAGAGAGGCTGTCTGGTCTGGATCTCAAGGGCAAGTGTAGCAGAAGGAATAAACCATTGAGAGGGTGTGGAGAGAACCCCCAAAGGGTCTGGCACATGCATTCCAAACTCCACTTTGCTGATTTCAAGTGTTGAGACCTTAGACAAGCTATTTGATTGATTTAAACCCCATCTATAAAACGGGAATAACCAACTCATACCACAGGGTCATGGCTTCCCTGGTGGCTCAGCAGTAAAAAAAAAAAAAAAAAAATCTATCTGCCAATGCAGGCAATACAGGTTCGATCCCTGGGTGGAAAGATCCCTTGGAGGAGGAAATGGCAACCCACTCCAGTATTCTTGTCTGGAAATTCCATGGACAGAGGAGCCTGGCGGGCCACAGTCTATGAGATCGCAATAGAGTCGAACATGACTTAGTGACCAAACTCCAAAACAACAAAGCAGTGTTATAGAGAGAAGTTGATGAAACAAAGCAATGTCCATCATTCTTATTTTGCCTTCATGTACTTGCACCTCTAGGGTGAAGGGCTACCTAATTTTCTCACTTTATATTGACCTTATTCTATTCTTAACTTGAATATCACTCATCCATGACCTTATGAAGCACCTCCTGAAAATCTCACCAACATTGTCTTTCCTAACACACATTAAAATAGTAGATAACTTTAGAGACTGATTGATCCCTCCATACACTACTTCAGTGGTACTCGTACTGCACTTGAGGGCAATCTGCATGGAAGAGGATATGGCCATAGCTGAGCACAGCACACAGGAGATAGTTGAGACTTACTTGTCTCATCCTCTTCTTTCCTCAATGCGAGGCTCACAGATGATGAAGATCTTAACATGGAAGAATTAATTGAAGGTACCTGCCAAGTGCCCAGTGTGGGGGCCAAGGGCCAACTCAGCCACCAGAAGGGAACAGAGTCAGCTTTTCTGTTGGCAAAGGCTGACCACAACTGTGCCTCTCGCCCCTGGATGGAATAGCCGTATGTCAACAGCATGGACTCCAGCCAGGCTGCTTGAGCTCAAGTCTCAGCTGTGCCAGGTATTAGCAAAGCCACCGTCAGCAGATATCTAACGCTCTGGGCCTCAGTGTCTCCATCTGCAAGATGGAGAGAAAGTTAGTTACATCATAGGGTAAGGATGAGAACATGTGTACACCTTCAAACGGTGCCTGGTACAGAGCAAGAACACATTAAAAGGGTTATTAGGACTTAAAGATATTTTTTAAATGCACAAGAGTGCACTTCAGTTTGTAGTCCATCTTGCCTTCCCTCTCCCTTGCTTCCTTCCTTGTTCCGTCTCTCCCTGTCTTCTTTCCTTCCTTCCTTCCCTTTCTTCTTTCCTTTCTTCCTTCTCTGCTTTCGTTTCTTTCTTTTCTTCCATCCTTTCCTCCCTCCTCCCCTCTTCCTCTCCCTAACCCCCTCTCTTCTCCTCTCTGTGCTTTCCTTCCCTCTGTCTCCCTTATTTCCTCCTCCTTCCCTGGATCCTGCCTTCTTCCCCCCCACACACAGAAGTCCTCCTATCCCTCAGACACTTGTTCAAACTCTTCTATACATGATACATCTTAATATTCCCATTTCATATATGAAACTGAAGAGGCTGCAGCTTGGAGAAAATAAATGACGTGCACAGGTTCACATGACCAGTGTATGCCTGAGCCTGCATCTTTTCCCTGAATTGCACAGTAAAAATAATACAATCATGGGGAAATTAAGATGGTTCCTCTGTGTGCCACCTAATGCATTGCATGTACCTCCAACACATACATCACTCTTGGAGATATTCTGAAACTGTGTCCATTAAGGGACAAGTTTTGCCTTTTGAATTAGAATCTCTTCTTGTATCTGAAGTGCTTGTGAGAGCACAGACTGTAACAGGAGCGTGTCTTCTGGGGCCAGACTGCCTGGGTTTACCTCTGGCTCTTCCTCTTTTCAGCCAAGAGATGCTAGGCTCATCCTTCCACATTCCTGATCCTCAGTCTTTGTATCTGGAAGATGGGGTTGTGAGGAATAAATGAGGCGGCACAGGAGAAGTGCTAGGGCCAGATCTGCTTAACACCAATAAATATTAATTATTATCACTGGGGCTTCCCCGATGGCTCAGCGGGTAAAGAATCCTCCTGCAATGCAGGAGACACAGGAGACACAGATTTAGGAAGATACCTGGGTCAGGAAGATCCCCTGGAGGAGGAAATGGCAACCCATTCCAGTATTCTTGCCTGGAAAATTCTATGGACAGAGAAGACTGGTGGGCTGCAGTCCGTGAGGACGCAGAGTCGGACACGACTGAACATGTGGCATGTCATTATTCTGAGTATTATAAGAAAGTGCAAAGCAGCTGTTCAAATGCAGGGTGATGTTTAGAGCAGTAGTGGGATCCAGGCATTCCCCTCCATCAAAGAAATCTGTCTGCCTTCAAATCCACCTGCCACCTGTGGGCTGTGTGGCCTTGAGTAGGTTCTTAACCTCTCTGAGCCTCAGTTTTCTTATCTAGAAAAGGAGACTAATAATAGTATCTGCCTCAGGCTGGTTGTGAGGATTAAATAAAGTAACACAAGAGAAGCACGTAGGGCAGAGTCTGACACATGGTACATAGAAAATAGTCGTAAAGGTGGACTATTTTTATTATGCTGAGTTCCGCTTAATTAGTTCCATTGCATGGATGACAGTTTGGGGGAGGGATGCACATTACCTATCTTTTTTTCTTTTTTAATCAGCAGCCTTATACTTACTTACTTATTACCTGGTGCTCCTTCTCTCTTTAGTAAACACACCTGGGGATGCTCCAGATGTTTGAAGCTGGCAGGATCATCACCCCCCCCTCAATCGGCAGCATCACCAGCTGAGCTCTCTGCTGGGGACTGCATTGCTCCACAGACCACAGGGAATGGGGAAGAGGGGTGGTCTGAGCTGGACTGGAGGAGAGCAAAGAATCACCACTGAGTGTCTGCCTTCCTTCTGTTTTTCCCCCGGGAGAATCGTAAATCACCTCCCTTTACTGGTTCATCAGGCTCCCGTGGAAATTACTTTCACGGCCTGTATTTGAAATCCTGTATCTGTGTGGTTTAAGCTGGGAATTTTTTTTCCACTCTGATAAATAGGGCACTTTAATAACATTCACAGCTCGACACAGAATTAGGGGAAAATACACCGGGCTCTCCAGGTGTCAGGTTCCTGACACTCTGAGATGGGATGTTGTCACAGTTCTTTCCTGGAGAGTGACTCAGGTGTACGTAGGAAGAAGTCTGTGTTTCTGTTCCAGCAGCGTCTGGGATAGCAGAACCGGGTGCTGAGTGTCAGGAAACAGAACTCCTGGAGGAAGGAAGGAACGGAAAGCAAGGAGGTAGGCAGGGTAAGGACCGAGGCTACTCCTATGTGGGCTCCTCCTGGAAGGTGTGCGACCCCACAGGAGACAGCCCGGACCCAGCATCGTCCTTGAAGCTCTTCCTGCTTCATGCCGTCCATCTGTCTTTGCTGCCAGAGATAAGAGTGATGCAATGTTCCTCGGTCCTGTTCACCCTGACTTTCACTCTTTTTTTGTGAGTTTTGCCTTCTGATGTCTGCAGAGGTCTTTGACATTAACATGCATGAGTTGGCTCCTGCTCTGTGCTAGGTTCTGGGGGAATAGAGAGATGAATGAGACACAGTCACTGCCCTTGAAGATCTTGCAAACCAGCAGGAAGACAGAGTTCAGCAATAATGGTGGGTGCAGGCTGAGAGCCCACCTGGATCCTGGCACGGGGCTGAGCCTCACTCATTTATTGACTAATTGTTACTTGAATGCCAAGTGTAGGCCAAGACCTTTTTTTGTTTGTTTGTTTCCAGGGCCTGGAATAAATTAGTGAACCATGGTCCCCTACCTTCATGGGGTTTAGGTACTCCGTGGTGGTGTTGAGGACAGACAAATAAGAAATAGACAACAAAGCATGTAATAAGTTCTGGAGGTAATAACTTGATAAAATGCAGAGTAAGGGGAAAGTGACATTTTATAGTGAGTAGCTTGGAGAAAGTCTCCCCAAATAATGAATGAAAGAGAACTGAGTGATGAGGTTAGCTGGGGGAAGAAGCTTCCAAACTGGGGACACAGCAAGTGTAAAGGCCCTGGGGCACGTTTGCATGGTCCAAGGAACACAGTCAGGAGGCTGAAGCAGAGAGAGGAAGGGGGTGGGAAATGAGACCTGAGAAGTCTTATGAACCCAGGGAAGGGCTTGGGATTTAATTCCTATGACAAAAAAAAAAAAAAGAAGATTTCAAATCAGAGGGGTCACATTAAGTTTTCAAAGAATTACGGTAGCTGCAGAGAGGGGAATGAACTGCAAGGATCGGGAAGTACAGAGAACTAGATAGGAGGTCTGGAGGGTCAGGCACTAGTCTTACTATTCCAAAGGCAGAAAAACTGAGGCTTGAAGCTAAAATTCATCTATGGTTTCAACTCTGTGCCTGTATGCATGCTACATCGTTTCAGTAATGTCTGACTTGTGTGACATGACCCTATGGACTGTAGCCCTCCAGGCTCTTCTGTCCATGGAATTCTCCAGGCAAGACTACTGCAGCAGGTTGCCATGCCCTACTCCAGGGGATCTTCCTGACCCAGGGATCGAACCTGTGTCTCCTGAGGTTCGATTCTTTACTGCTGAGCCACCAAGGAAGCCCAGTTTCAACCCTAGTAAGTGGGAAAATGAGAGGACAAAGCCAGGATGTTCTGATCCCCAGAATCTCTTCCACTAACGCCTGTGATCTATTATCTCCTTGATAACCAGAGTCAAAACCAGAATGTGATCTTTATTGAACATGGCTCAAATATTTCCACCTGGAGGTTCAGAGAGGGAGCAAACCACTGCTGGTGGGTGACTTCAGACTCAGGACAGGTTTCAAAGTGGAAGAGACAGTGTGTTGGCTCTTGAAGGAAAGGATGCACTTAGTTGGATAGAGAGAGAAGAGGACACCTGCTTGATAAGAAAGATAATGCAACCAAAGGCCTGGGAATGATAAAGGAAGGAATGACATGGTTCAGGAGGTAAAACTATCGGGAATCTCTCTAAGAGGTGTTCCAGGAGACTTAACAGGTAGCTAGAACCAAACAGATGTAAAATGCTAAGCTGGAGAATTGTTGATTAGGAGTCATTGAATATCTTCAGCCTCCAAGTGGTGGAAAGAAGTTGATTCATTACAGAAGTGAGCCTTGGGGATCTTGAGAGTCTCACCAGAGAGTTGCGTTTCCATCACTCTGTCTCATCAAAGACCCACCAGGACAGGGCTAGAACATACCCAGTGTGGATTCCAAATGAACTTGGGAGTTTGGGACCAAGGTGGTATCATTAGTGGAAACAGGGAAGATAGATGAAAGAGATTGTTATATATAAAAGGATAAGGTGCTTGGTTTTAGACATAAAAGTTAGAGGAATTCAGTTTACCAGCACTGACAGCATATGCAGTTGAGTAGGTCCAGTTCTTGGCACTTTTAATGATTGACACATTAAATACTCGTAATCACAGGAGGGAGGTTTTCTATTATTATTATTGTTTTACAGACGTGCAAAGGTTAAACAACCTCCCTGATGTCACACAGCTAGTGAACATCAGAGCCTGGATTTGAACCTGGGCAGTTTGGCTCCAGAGCCCATTCTTCAGACAACCAGGTTATAACATCATCCTGGTGAATGTCAATGACTAAACCAAAGATCTACAAATGACTGAGCCTCCCATATTGCTTGATCTTGACAAAAGAAAATGACTCTCATTGTCCCCCAGACTTCCAATCATAGGGGCATGCTGAGGCATCTGAATTTACCTAGATCTAGTCAAGGCTATGGTTTTTCCAGTGGTCATGTATGGATGTGAGAATTGGACTGTGAAGAAAGCTGAACACCAAAGAATTGATACTTTTGAACTATGGTGTTGGAGAAGACTCTTTAGAGTCCCTTGGACTGTGAGGAGATCCAGCCAGTCCATTCTAAAGATCAGCCCTGGGTGTTCTTTGGAAGGAATGATGCTAAAGCTGAAACTCCAGTACTTTGGCCACCTCATGCGAAGAGTTGACTCATTGGGAAAGACTCTGATGCGGGGAGGGATTGGGGGCAGAAGAAGAAGGGGATGACAGAGGATGAGATGGCTGGATGACATCACCAACTCAATAGACATGAGTCTGAGTGAACTCTGGGAGTTGGTGATGGACAGGGAAGCCTGGCGTGCTGCGGTTCATGGGGTCGCAAAGAGTTGGACAAGACTGAGCGACTGAACTGAACTGAACTGATCTGATGTATGGCTAATAACCAGTAAACCTGGGGCACCTCCTAGCCCCCCCACCTGCCATGTTCCACCATTATCATGAGCACCCATCGTTGCATCTGGCTCACCATTCCATTACTAGTGCCTATTAAAAACATCCTGGAATGTAATTACTGCTCAATAAATATCTGTTGAGAGGAAACAAAAGAAGGAAGAAGGACAGAAAGGACTAGATAGAGAGAGAATACACTAGTTCTGTGTGTTGAGGAGGAATAATATATATTTTTAAATGTGGACCATTTTTAAAGGCTTTATTAAATTTGCTACAATGTCCCTTCTTTTTTATGTTTTTAGATTATTTTGGCCCTGAGGCATGTGGGATTTTAGTTTCTTGACCAAGGATCGTTCCTGCACCCCTTACACTGGAAAGGTGTAAGGTGAAGGTGAAGTCTGAACCACTGGAGCCCCAGTGAAGTCCCTTTATGTGTATTTTTAATAACCCAACATCCTGAAGACAATTTTTTAGAAGCCTATTCTGTCCCTCTTTGAGTTAGCAAAAAAATCACATACACACACACACACACACACACACACACACACACTATTTGGTTAGCCTGTCAGACTTGCCATAGCCTTGGATTGGGCAGCTGGCAGGTCATAGGCTCAAGAACTTGATCCACGTTTGAGTACAATAGACTCAGAACTACTCGTTCAAATCATCTTCTCACAAATGAGGAGACTGGGGCCCAGCTGAGGCCCAGAGACAGAAGGTGACCTGGCTTTTACCCAGCAAGTGAGGTGTTAGTCTCTCAGTCATGTCCAAGTCTTTGGGACCCCGTGGACTATAGCCCGCCAGGCTCTTCTGTCCATGGGATTCTCTAGGCAAGAATTTTGGAGTGGGTAGCCATTCCCTTCTCCGGGGGATCTTCCCGACCCAGGGATAGAAACTAGATCTCCCACATTGCAGGCAGATTCTTTACAGTTTGAGCCATCATCCAGGAAGGGAGGGGCAGAGCTGCAGGTAGGACCCACGTTTCCTAACTCCCAGGCTTTTTTTTTTTTTTCACATGATGGAGAGGATCAGGAGAAAAATCTTTCCCCTTTGCCCCTCTTCAGCCACCTCTGATCTTCCTGTGTACCTTACTCTCAGGAGTCAGAAAGGCACAGTGTCCAGCAGCCCTCAGAGACATCTCAGCCATCAAATCAGGACAGGGGAAGCCCTTGGCTGAGGCAGGGGCAGGGGAGGCTGGGGCCAGATGGCTGCTCACGATTCAGAAGTTGACATCCGCTCAGCCACTTGCATGCTGCACTAAATCTCCACGTGAATGGACTGAAAATCACCCAGTTACTTTTCAGGAACAGCGGTTTAATAAGATTAGGTGGAGTTGAGAAGTTACATCTGAGGTATTGATATGAAAAGCTGAACATGCAGCTGAGAATTAGTGATGGAATTCTGAAATCAGCAAGGACCCAGAGTCCAAGCCCCTGGCTTTGGCCAGGTCAAGGCCAAATGTACTTCACTTAGAAGAAAAGCCAGTTGCCCTTCATGTAGAAGACCTTGTCATCTTTGGAGACTAGTTATAGAATCACACCATTATTTATATTAGGAAGTGGTACTGGGTGTCATATCTTGTCTGTTAAGCTCTGAGTCCAAAAGTGTTTAGTGTGACTTGAATTTGAATCAAAGAGTGTCATAATATGAATATATTATGTCAGATGGAAGTTCATTAACCTGGGCTAATGAAAGGAGAAAACGGTGAGGATTTGTGTATGATCACAGCTGAGAACAGCACCCAGCTCTGACATGGCCCAGTAGGGCATCCCAGGACTAAGGTTAACTCTGACTTCATCAGGTATTGGCATTTATGGATGTGCAGAAAGACTATGGGACAGCTCCCAGGAGACAGAAATCTAAGTGGCAATAGAAACACCTTATGTGAGTGGGATCTTGGTGAGAAAGGAACTGAAAGAATTCTCAAGTAGCTAAAGCATAGTGAGACTGAGGGATAGGGGTCTAAAGGACATCAAATAAGTGGGCAGAAGATAGATCTTTCCGAACCTTGAATTAAATAAAGAGTTTGAATTATATGCTAAGGACAAGGGGTAGTCGTTAGAGAGTTTTAGACAGCAAGTGAGTTGAATCAGTTTATATATCTTTTAAAGATTACTCTGGCTATAATTGGAAACTAGATTGCAAGAAGGGTGACAAATAATGGAAGCAGGTGACCATGTGGAAGGACATTGTAATAGTGCAAGATGGAGATGATATTAGCTTTTATGCCGGGGTCCAGCCCCAGCTGATCCAGGGTATTCGAAGCGGGGATGGCGTCGGCGAGGATCAGGATACAGTAGCTTCAATTAGATATTAATTAAAGATGTAAAGAGTAATAGAATGAGGATAGCTCAGTAGGAAAATTCAGTGGAGAAAAGAGGCTGAGTAGCTTGGTTTACGCGGGAGACCAATAAAACTTCAAGACAAGAAGCTTGCACCACTTACATAGGCCGCAGGCGTCCTTCCGTTCTCCCGAAGGAGAGGAGACACTGAGGCCTCCCCGGTCGGATCTTAGAAGCCCAGGCATAATTAGTAAGCATGGCGGATTCCACGCTCCAGATGGAGACTCAGCCAGAGTAAGAGAGAGCGACACGGGGAGACCAGTATTTTGAGAAACTGATCCCAATTCTTTATTTTCCATGGTCTACTTTTATACACTGAGATGTTATGCAAAAGTCACGCGGGGTCAGCAGTCCTAACTTTTATCAAAGTCAGGTGCTTCATACAAATGTATACAGAGGTCTTAGGGGTGTTACATCATCTTCTGGCCAGGGGGCCTGCTGACAATTTATGTATGACCCTCTCCTTGTGACAGCAGTCAGTCAACCAGGACACTTATTTCTCCAGGAGTGATTATTCTTAAAACAGATGCCACCCAAATAAAGTTACATTCCTATAGGGTGAGGGTGTAGTGGGTTTTAGTTAAGGAAAGAATTTACTTAGCCTGAGGTCTAACGTGATTAATATCAAAGGTTAATACTTATTTCTTCTATATATTCATTAATGTGTGTAAGGGCAGGGGATATGGAGACTTAGCAACAAACATTGGCTCAACAAATGAAAAACCCTTCACCAATACAATTTCTAATCAGCCCATTATACTTATACTAATAGTTTTCTAACTTTTCTAAGGAACCTGTTTTTAGAAGGTTTAAAGCATCTCGCGCCTCTCATGGTTGGGAGGCTGTGAGCAATCACATGTGGCCGGACAAGCCTGTCAGGCAGGCTAGAGAACCTTCAGAGGAGTTTGTAGGTTAAAACACTCTTGTCGCGCCCAGGAGTTTTTATTAACTGGAGCTCTAAGTTAACTCCTTCTCCAAAAGAGGTGGTGGGGGACAGCCCGCCGTAAAGTCAGAGATGTAGGTGGGAGCACAAAGTAGTAAAGTAGGCAGGCTCTGGTTATGGGGGTAGATGCTCGAGGATTTCCAGGGGAACTCCTGAGGCTCAATCCCGCCTTTGCATATGTCGAGCCTCCTTCCTTATGACCTTTGCCATGGGCGGAGTGCCTCACTCTGGCCCCCAACACTTTTACCAGGATGATGGATGTGGAGATGGAAAGAGGTGGATGGATGGATGGATGGATGGGTAGATGGATAGATGGGTGGACGGTTGACTGGATGGTTGGATAGATGGGTGGATGGGTAGATGAATAGATGGTTGGATGGATGTATAGATAGATGGATAATTCAATGACAAAGCATGCACAGTTTAGGCCCTTTGTCCTTGATTTCTTGCTGTTTGAACTCAGAGAGGATTAATTGGTTTTCTGTAAGAAGATCATTGACTATTTAAGCTTTTCTTAGTCAATACCAAACAAGTTAAAAAAAAAAGATAAAAAATAGGCCATTGGTGAATATAAAAAATAATTTCTGTGCTACCCTCAAGTTGTAGAAGAGACTGGAGTCCTTAAAGGAGAACAGCTGGCCTATGGACACACAGCCAGAAGAGACTGGGAGCTAAACTAGGGTCCCACTCTGCTGATCTAAGTTGCAGAGGTCCTTGCATCACTGCAGGTGGCTGTTGCCATGCTGCTGTGCATCCTTTCTCGCTAAGGAGAGACACCAGGACCATCTGTTACTGCCATTAATCATGGTGACACCATTCAAAGAAGCTGATGAAAGCCACCACCGTGCATGGTGCATCAAGGGAAGAGCTATACTGAGGAAAGAATTCACTGATGCACCACTCAGGAGCAAAGTGGGGCAGGGATGTGAAGGCTGCTGTTGCACAGATGCTTGAGTAAGTACCCACGAGCAGGAGGAAGATAAGAGAGGGGCGTGTCTAAATACATGAACATCTACATCTAGAGACAGAGTGAAACCAAGGCATCCAGAATGAGAATTCCAAGGGAGGCTGTTTCAGGGGTCTGTGTATATCTAAGGTACTGGAAGGAGACAGGAGACTGGAGGTTAGAAAGCAAATGAATAAGTGAAAGAGACTGAGGTGCTCCCTATGGGCAGAGGGGGCCTATGAGCGGGTGTGGTACATGTGTGGGTATGTTTGTGTGCATGCAGGTGGGTGTGCACCAGCTGTTGTGTGCATGTATGTTTATTTGTGTATCTGTGTAGGAGAGAAACATTTGAGAGCTGTCTCTGAAAATTCTCCTTTCAGAGGTACCTATGCACTTAAAGCAAAGAGGGATGGAGACACGATTTCTGGTTTTTGGACTTTAGGTCCACGTGGGCATGCGGTGGTTGCTGGGGCTAGTGAGGAGGGAGGAATCAGGATGGAAGAAGAGTCAGAAAGAGAAAGTGAGTCCAAGAGAGACAGAGAGTCAGAGAGGTAGAGAGAGGCAGCGGGGGAGTACCACCCAGCACAGAGGCTGCCTGCAGCTTTTAGTCCCCCCATCACCCCAGGGGATCTGTGCTCTCCTGGCAGGGGTTTTAATCCTGAAAGCTGTGATTACCTTACCTGTTTTATGGTTGTCAGTCCTCCACACAACTAGAAATTGCTTAGGAAAACACCTCATTTTTTCCCCAAACTGCTAAAAGCAGCTCTTCTCTGTTTCTGCTTTCTCTTAAACGCAGTGTCGGAGAGGTAGATGGATACTCCACAGCCCATCTCAATTCTGCAGCGAGGTGGCCAGGCCTCCAGGTTATCCTGGGAAGGAGGGAGCAGGGAGGAGAGAGAGATTCCATTAGATCATGCCTCAGGTTGTTCAAGTGAAAAATGGAGCAAATAATAACAATACCTTTCTTGCCCTCACAGGTGACTCTGGAAGGGGAGAGTAAATCTCCAAGAGTTCCCCTGGAAGGCAGATTTTACAGAAGCTTTGGGGGAGGGTGCCGGGGAAGGAGAGGGCTGGCATGTTCAGAGATGGGGAGATATTTAGACTGGGGAGTCAGTGAATGTTTCAAGGAGGCACAAGTCAAAAGCTTTGAGTGAGGGTGGTTGGGCTGCCGAGTTGTGGGTCTGGTCCATCTGAGTCAGAAACTTCTTGCTGAGCTGAATTCCAATCAGAGCCACGTGTATGGAATTGAACATCTGGTCCTGATCTTTTATATCATTTACCACAATATGAGATTGACTTGAGAAATATAGTGGCTTGATGACAACAGAAACAGCTACAAGAGCATGCACTGAGGGCATCCTAACAACTCACCCCCAGATAGAGGCAAATGCACCCAGAAAACATTTCTGGTGGGCTTCCAGTGTGCCCAGCACTGGGCTGGGTGCTGGGATACAGCAGGGAACACCAGGTCCTGCTCTCATAGGAATTAAAGGTGAGTGGGAAGAAATAGTTCAGAATTGATCCAATACTTCAATGATGGAGGCAGTGATAAGAGATGTGTAGAAGAAACAGCAATGGATTTGATAGGTGGTAATTCCCTGGGGACATTGTGTACATTCATCAAGAAAGGTCTCTGAGGAAACATTTGGGATAAAATCTCAGCGATGAGAGAGGAGATGTGGAAGCTTGAAAGTTACCATGAGAGCATAGATTTTTTCTAAGGGCAACCAGGAACCATTGAAAGGTTTGAGTAGGGAAGTGAAGGACTCTGGGTGCTAAGTAGAAATGGATTGAAGGAGGCTTGACAAGAGCAGAAGACAAAGGGACCAGTTAGGAGCCTACTGCGGCTGTCAAAGCATGGTGCCTTGGATTAGGGTGATAGTAATGGAGATGATGAAAGGTGGTTGTCTCCATATGCACCAGAGTGGCTAAAATTAAAGAGTAACATAACAAGTGATGGCAAAAAAAAGCAGAACAACTGGGACCCTCACATACTGCTGGTAGGAGTACGAACTGATGTAAATATTTAAAATATTACTTGAAGGTATCTTCTAGAGCTCAAGATACATCTATCTTCGGACCCAGAAATTGACTCCTGGGAATATGTGCAACAAGAAAGAGTGCTCATGTTCACATTCACAGAAAAATGCAAACAACAACAGCATATAACAGCTTTATTCATGGAAACCCCAAACTGGAGAACCAAATGTCCATCAGCAGGAAAAGAAGTAAAAATCTACTGAGTCACCCAACAACGTGCATGCAACTCACACAGATCATCATGAGCAAAAGAATGTCGGTTGCAAAAGAGTGCACGCTGTATGCATTTGTTAACATGTGAGTCAAGAAGAGGGGATATAGGTCAGCACAGTGGTCACCTTAGAAGAATATTCATTGGAAAGGGACATGGGGGAAACATCTCAGATGCAGGAAATGTGTATTTTGCAAATGGTAGCACAGGTGCATTCATATGTAAGAATGAGAGGAGTGTAATACTTATATACAATTTTGTGTGTAAATTGTATACACTATTTTTCATCCATATGTAAAAATGAAATGGAGTTTCATACTTATATTGTGAGTATAAGTTATATCCATATAAATGATAAAGTTAACAGAAATGAAGACTTGTTTCGGAGGTAGATCCAAACATCCAATAGAACCTGCTGATAGATTTGACATATGCTGAGAAAGAAAGAGATGAGTCAAGTATTTCTCTTGGGTTTCTGGCTTCATCAGTTGGGTAGATATTCAGGTGGGCAAGGAATGTTAACTAAGGATCTTGGCCATCATTTGCCGTTTACAGTGGATACTGAGGGCTTCCCTGGTGGCTCAGAAGGTCATGAATCTGTCTGCAATGCAAGAGACCTGTGTTACACCCCTGGGTTGGGAAGACCCCCTAGTGAAGGGAATGGCTACCCACTCCAGAAATTCTGCCTGGAGAATCCCATGAACAAAGGGGTCTGGCAGGCTCCTGTAAGACTTGGACATGACTGAGCAACAAAGCAAGCAAGCAAATGGATACCAAGGTCTAGATTCTTGGTTCACCCTCTTTATTCATAGCATGAAGACCCAACTTAAGACTGAAATTACCCTGATTAATACACTTGTGTTTGGAATATAAGGGTGAGGGCTGCCAAAGAGTATATACTGGATCTCTAAGATTTGATTATCCCTGGGGAGCCTGGAGTGGAGTCAGCCAATGCAGTGAAGACAGGTAGGGCTGAACTCATTTTATGGAAATACCAAGCAATGACTGGACTATGAAGCCTCTGCTTTGGGGAAAAGAGTTGGGAGCTAGGCTGTGGACACTGGGGAGCACAGCTCTGGGTGTGCTGCAACTAAGAGATGTATAGAAACACATTGGGCCATTCACCTGTCTGTTTATCCACCAGTCTATGCTTCCACTCATCCATCCACCCATCTACCCCCATATATCCATTCATCCACCCATCCACCCACCCACCCATCCATGTACCCATCCACCCATCCATCTACCCAGCTACCCATTCATTCATTCTTCCACCCATTCTTCCATCTACCCACCCATATATCCTTCCACACATTCATCCACTCACCCATCACCCATCTACCCTACATATATCCATCCATCCATCTACCCACTCACCCATCTATCCACCCACCCATCCATCTACCCATCCACCTATTCCACCTATTTATTCATTCCTCCACCCATCCATCCATGTACCCCCATCTGTTCCTCCACTCATTCATGCATTCACTCATCCACCTATCTACCCCCTCATCCCTTCCACCTATGCATCCACCCATCCATCCAGGACTTCTCAACACCTACTCTGCTATGTGCTGAGCATCGTGGATGCAGAGGACAAATAGGCAGACATGGGCCCTGCCTTCTTGGAGCGCAAAGACTAGTGAGATGAGAGGGAGTGACTAGTATCTTATTCTCAGGTCAACTCTTCATATAGAGAGAACCTTGTGGCTTCGTTTACCTTGAAAACTCACCTTGGAGGCTCTTTGGACACAGCTGGCCCAGGTTGCTCTTAGCAATTAGAGGAAGAAGCAAGTTTAACCTCAGCAGGCAGGAGGAGCAGCTCTTAGCCTCAGGGGCTGTTCCTGCTTGGGTTGTCACCAATTACCTTAAGGATGGTCCCTAATCACACCCCTGGAGGCAGATAACACTGTGAGTGTGATCTCTGTCTGCTTATGAGAGATGCCTTTGCATTGTCCATCTGAGACCCGGCCAAAGAAGGGATAGCAATCCTCAATGGAAGCTATTATAAACTCAGATGAAAACTGCTCCTAGGATGATAAACAAATGGAAATGATGACAGCCCCCTGGGCCAGGCCAGTTTTCTCTGAAGCCTTCCTTCCCTCAGCTGTCTGGTGCAGTCTAACCAGTACTCACCACCCTATGGATGAAAACCAGAGGCTTTCCACCCAAATTTGGCACCAGCTTCGTTTTCATTCCTACTAAGAGTAATGACAAATGATAGTAATGATAATAACAAAAACAAGTTATTGAGGCCTTTCTACCATTAGTCACTTTATATTAGTTCTTTATACTTTAATATTACACTTATTGAAGGCCCAGTCTGAGTTGTTGGCACTATGAAACAACAGGAATGTAGACTTTTAAGTAATAATAGGATTAATTGAGTAATTGCTATGTGTCGGATGCCATGATAACTGTGTTACCTCTCCTGACTTTGCAGGACAACTGTTAGGTTTCATTAGTATCTCCATGATGCAAAGAAACTGAAGTCCAGAAAGGGTAAGTAACATGCCAAAGGCCACACGGCCAAAGATATGGCAGAGCAGGTGTTGAGCACAGCAACCTGGTATCAGAGCCTATGCAGCTAAACACTATGCTGTACTGCCAGGGGGTGCTAGTCTAGAATTTTCTCCTGAAGGGTTAACAAGCCAATGCCATTTTGTGCAGGAAGGCATTGCTATAGCAAGGCCTGGAATTTCACTAAGGAGTGTAATTCCACCCTGTGTAGATGGGGCAGGTTCCTGGAAGATGCCTGAACTCTAGTCCTCTGCCTTTTGGGAAAGCACTCAGACATGATCACTTATAAAGGGAACCTATTGGTCCAAATCACCTCCTTTGCCTCCCCATCCTGTTAGGAAATGAAACTGATCAGCAGCTGGGACAGAGTGGATGGGTCACTGGCTAGCTGGTTAGTCCAAGGCAGGCTGCCCATGACAGTGATGTGAGCCTGGTCCAAATCCTGAGAAAGCTGGAATGTGGTGAATTTCCTTTCCGAAGGGGAACACTATACATTCATTTGCATTTTGCAGCATGCAGACTGGGTTCACGCTCATTGGCTCATTGAATTTGAACCTTAAAAAAATAAGCTCTGACAAGCAAGAGAAGCAGAAACTGTAATCCCTAACTCTGGTGGGAGATACAGTTTCCGCACGACAGCTGAAGAAGGCGAGCTTTGGTGAGCTGGGGTCCTCTGTGAGCTCACGATCACACAGCCACACACAGTGGACCCAGTAATCTCTCTAGTCCAAGATCTGTGCTGCGAACCACCAGAAGCCCTGTCTCCTGGCCCCAAACACCCTCCTGCTGTCAGACCCCATTCTCTGCATCCCTTTCCCACAGTGTCCTCGGGACTGTCACCAAGCAAGGCGCATAGTGGGGACTCAGCTACTGTTCACAGAATGAACGGCTGCGTGCATTTGCTGCCGTGAGACATACTTGTGACAATTGTGTGGCAGGACCACCTCCACACTCTAATTAGGATCCAGGAAAACGGAAAACTGCAGCTCTGAAGCTTGTACAAGTGGCCAGAAGTGACCTCCCTGAAGTCGCTCTAAAATCCTCTCTTCCTTCATTAATATTTCTTTTTCTTCTGAGAAACTTAGATCTAAGTTTTATCTTATCTATCCATTTATCTTATCTTATCTATCCATTATCTAACCTACACACTGCCTAATTAAATCCCCATTATAGCCACGGTACACCCATCGTATCATCCCCATTATACACATGAGCAAACCAAGGGCCGGAGAGGTAAGTAGCTTGCTCAAATTCATCCAGTGGCAGAGCTGAAATTCTCATCATGATCTGACAGTTGCTAAAACACAGCTGCCTGCAATGCAGGAGACCAGGGTTCGATCCCTGGGTCAGGAAGATTCCCTGGAGAAGGAGATGGCAACCCACCCCAGGATTCTTGCCTGGAGAATCCCATGGACAGAGGAGCCTGGTGGGTTACAGTCCATGGGGTCACAAAGAGTCGTACACAACTGAGCGACTAACACTTTCACTTCACTTTCACCTTCTAACCAGCACTGATTTTCAGGGTGGTCTTCTTGAGATTGTTCAGAATAATCTCAGGGTGCTTATGCTGTCAGGGAACTGGACCATGCATAACTCCTCTCTCCTAAATGCTGCTGCTGCTAAGTTGCTTCAGTCGTGTCCGACTCCGTGCGACCCCATAGATGGCAGCCCACCAGGCTTCGCCGTCCCTGGGATTCTCCAGGCAAGAACACTGGAGTGGGTTGCCATTTCCTTCTCCAGTGCATGAAAGTGAAAAGTGAAAGTGAAGTTGCTCAGCCGCGTCCGACTCTTTGTGACTCCATGGACTGCAGCCTACCAGGTTCCTCTGTCCATGACGTTTTCCAGGCAAGAGTACTGGAGTGGGGTGCCATTGCCTTCTCCGTCTCTCCTAAATAAATCCTTGCCATTTCTAGTGAATCCTACCTTTCCCCACTCCCAATAAAGGAACAAACCAGCAGAGAGATCTTGCTTTGCTCGTCAAGAAGCTCCCGATTAGAAATCTAATTAACAATTCATCTAAAAGAGGCAGAGTATTCCAAGCATATCCAGATTAATATTTATAGAGGGACTGCTTGCTCAGACCCAATTATTTTGAGGGCCTAGAAGCCAGGCACAAGTGGTGCGTAGAGTGAAGAAAGGGAATGAGGCTGCCAGGGGAAGCGGGCTCTGGGGACAATTGCCAAAATATAGTTGGGGGCAAAGCATGGGGTGGCGATGGGGGCTGGGCGTATCTGATAGAGTGAACAGGTAACTCACCGCAGACGCTTCTATTTACAGGTAGGCTCCGAGCTTCACCACAGCTTCCGCTGTACTCTTCAGCACAGAATGTAGGCAAAGCAGGTCTTTGCAGGGGTCACAAACCCAAAGGCTTACAGGGGCTGGGCAGAAGGGTAAATTCACTGATGGGCCAGATGGGGGCTGGGGCAGACTGGAGACCAGGTACCACCATACCCTGCCTTCAATCCATCCCACCAGTGGGAATGGGGACCCCTGCCAGATTTGGGGGTATAGCAAATTCAAATATAAATATGAAATTCCCATAACAACATTTGTAAATCACAAGAGGGCTAAGAAAACAAGTCTGTGTCATTTTGGGCCCACCTGCTGCCTTGTCATAACCTCTGGCCAGGAGGCTGGAATCCGAGATTAGTTCCACTAGCTTTGATTAAGTCCTGCTGTTTTTGCCTTATAGAATTCTTCCAGCACTGCCTTAAAACCAATCAATGGGTGATGATATTTCTCCAGATTCTAGTGGATCCAGCCCATTGCAAACCTGGAACCTAAAAGTTCCTGTTAAAAGTCCTAACCCAGCACTGGGAGGAGCAAGAAATAGCTGTTATTTCCAACGCCTTCATGTCACGATCAGAACATTCTCTTTCTAGTCTCCTGGCTAATGATGCTCATTTCTGGATCTCTGATCTCTAAATCTCACCTCTCCTATTCATCTTCCACATAGCATCAGTGGGATCTTCAGGAAATGCAGATCTGATCATATCATTCGTTTGCCCTCTGAAGAGTATCCATTGCCTTCCTAAAAAGATCAGCCTCCTTAGAATCACAGTTAAGATCTTATGTAATCTGACCAGTGCTCAGCTCTCCTGCCTCATTTCCCCTGACCTTTAGCCTCGCATTCCTTCGTAGCTAGGGATCTTTAGAAGCAGCAGGAAGCGGATCCCACTAACCGCGGCAGAGCAGGAACAACAAAGACTGCTGTCACCTGACTGTAAGCTGCCACTGTCACATGCCTGCATCTCTGTTTCTCCACATGCCCGATTCAGGCTGTTCTCTTCTTGTTCTTCTTTTCTTTTTCTGGCTGCATTGCTCAGATTGTGGGATTTTAGTTCCTCGACCAGGGACTGAAATCCAGGGCCACAGCTGTGAACGCATCGAGTCCTGACCACGGGACCGCCAGGGAAGTCGCAAGGTTGTTCTTAATATAATAGCCATAGTGATCTTTTTAAGCTTGAATCAGTCAGTGCCTCACCCTTGTTTAAAATCCTCCAAGGACTCTTTCATTTCATTGAGAATAAAAATGAAACCTCCATCATGATTTGCAACAGTAACTGACATTTATGGAGCGCTTATGTACCAGACCTTTTTCTAAGCAATTGACATGTATTAACATGCCACAACAACCTCGGGGGGGTAAGTTCTATTATTAGCACCCTTTAGCAGATGAAGTGAAGTGAAAGTCACTCAGTCATGTCTGACTCTTTGCCACACAATGGACTATACAGTCCATGGAAATCTCCAGGCCAGAATACTAGAATACTGGACTGGGTAGCCTTTCCCTTCTCCAGGGAACCTTCCCAACCCAGGGATCAAACCCAGGTCTCCTGAATTGCAGGTGGATTCTCTGCCAACTGAAACACAAGCGAAGCCCACTGCCAAATAGAGAGGTTGAATAATGTGAACGACGACACACAGCTGGAAGGTGGTGACTTCAGCATGGTTGGGCCCACGGTCTCATCCTCTCCCACACCATAATGCTATCTGGGGTCGCCTAACCCTGTCCTTCTCATTCACCCTGCTCGAGTCTCGCTACTGTCATTAAGACTGTTTTTTTTTTTTTTTTTTTAACTTTACAATATTGTATTGGTTTTGCCATATATCAACATGAATCCGCCACAGGTATACACGTGTTCCCCATCCTGAACCCTCCTCCCTCCTCCCTCCCCATTTGGGGCTGGTGCACTGAGACTGTTTTTCAAATGTGTTGCATTCAACCTCAGAGCCTTTTCTCCTGCTGCCCCACCTGCCTGCAACTTTCCTCCATCAGAACTCTGTGTGGCTTTGAGAAGGAGAAACATCACATGATATCCCTTACACTGGATGGTTATACTGGATGATGTGAAAGGAAAGGAAAGCAAAGTGGCTCAGTCATGTCTGACTCTTTGCAACCCCATGGACTATAGCCTACCATGCTTCTCTGTCCATGGGATTTTCCAGCTAAGAATACTGGAGTGGGTTGCCATTTCCTTCTTCAGGGGATCTTCCCGATCCAGGGATCAAACCTGGGTCTCCCACATTATATCCTTTATAGGTGGAATCTAAAAAGAAATGATCCAAATGGATTTACTTACAAAATAGAAAGAGACCCGCAGACTTAAAGAATGAACTTACAGTTGCCTGTACGCACTGCTATACTTAAGATGGATAACCAATAAAGACCTTCTGTAGAGCACAGGGAACTCTGCTCAATGTCACATAGCAGCCTAGAGAGGAGTGGAGTTTGGGGGAGAATGGATACATGTATATATATGACTGAGTTCCTTTGCTGTTCACCTGAACCTATCACAACATTGTTAATCGGCTACACCCCAACACAAAATAAAAAGGTTTTTTTAATACAGAGCGAAGTAAGTCAGGAAGAAAAATACCAATAAAATATATTAATGCATATATATGGAATTTAGAAAGATGGTAACGATGACCCTATATGCGAGACAGCAAAAGAGACACAGATGTAAAGAACAGACTGTTGGACTCTGTGGGAGAAGGCAAGGGTGGGATGATTTGAGAGAATAGCATTGAAACATGTATATTATATGTAAAATAGATCACCAGTCCAGCTTCGATGCATGAGGCAGGGTGCTCAGGGCCGGTGCACTGGGATGACCCTGAGAGATGGGATGGGGAGGGAGGTGGGAGGGGAGTTCTGGATGGGGAACACATGTACACCCATGGCTGATTCATGTGAATGTATGGCAAAAATCACCACAATATTGTAAAGTAATTAGCCTCCAATTAAAATTAAGTAAATAAATAAATGAGATCATGGCATCCAGTCCCATCACTTCATGGCAAGTAGAAGAGAGAAAAGTGGAATCAGTGACATATTTTCTTTTCTTAGGTTTCAAAAAAAAAAATACAAAATGAATTGTGTAGTTTCCTGTATCACCTCTACCAATAAGTTTGCCATCTACCTAATCTAGTACTTTTCTCCTTTTCCATATTACTCCCCTAAACCGCATCTGTTTTCTCAAAGTACTAAATCAACAGGAAGGCAGGAGGGAAATGCTTGAAAAGAGCAGGGATGACAGAGTTTGGGAGGTTCTTATAACAGGAGCTCATAGGACTGTGTCAGGTCACCAGGGCAAATCAACTCACAATCTTTCCATCCTTGAAGCAAATTCCAAAGAGTTAGATTCCTTGTGCCATACCTGACCATTTACCTCGTACTTGGCTAAGGGAGAGCAGCCTATCTTGATTGGTAATCAGAGTGGTTGTCAGCCTGGATGGTACCCTGGTGTCAGTTTGGGGAAATGCCCTTATTTGAGATAGGCACAGCTCTGTTCCCTTAGGCATGGTTGGTGAACAGAACCAGGGGTCGATTTCAGCCTCCAGTTCAGCCTTGGCCTGTACCTGTGTGCAGTACACAACCTGTTCAACCACATGTGGCTGCCTAGTCAGGATTGCCCAGAAGTTCAGTTCAGTTCAGTTCAGTTGCTCAGTCATATCCGACTCCTTGCGACCCCATGAATTGTAGCACGCCAGGCCTCCCTGTCCATCACCAACTCCCGGAGTTCACTCAGACTCACGTCCGTCGAGCCAGTGATGCCATCCAGCCATCTCATCCTCTGTTGTCCCCTTCTCCTCCTGCCCCCAATCCTTCCCAGCATCAGAGTCTTTTCCAATGAGTCAACTCTTGGCATGAGGTGCATCATTCCTTCCAAAGAAATCCCAGGGCTGATCTCCTTCAAAATGGAATGGTTGGATCTCCTCACAGTCCAAGGGACTCTCAAGAGTCTTCTCCAACACCACAGTTCAAAAGCATCAATTCTTTGGTGCTCAGCTTTCTTCACAGTCCAACTCTCACATCCATACGTGACTATGGGAAAAACCATAGCCTTGACTAGACGGACCTTTGTTGACAAAGTGATGTCTCTGCTTTTGAATATGCTATCTAGGTTGGTCATAACTTTCCTTCCAAGGAGTAAGCGTCTTTTAATTTCATGGCTGCAATCGCCATCTGCAGTGATTTTGGAGCCCAAAAAAACAAAGTCTGACACTGTTTCCACTGTTTCCCCATCTATTTCCCATGAAGTGATGGGACCAGATGCCATGATCTTCGTTTTCTGAATGTTGAACTTTAAGCCAACTTTTTCACTCTCCTCTTTCACTTTCATCAAGAGGCTTTTGAGTTCCTCTTCACTTTCTGCCATAAGAATGGTATCATCTGCATATCTGAGGTTATTGATATTTCTCCCAGCAATCTTGATTCCAGCTTGTGTTTCTTCCAGCCCAGCATTTCTCATGATGTACTCTGCATAGAAGTTAAATAAACAGGGTGACAATATACAGCCTTGACGAACTCCTTTTCCTATTTGGAGCCAGTCTGTTGTTCCATGTCCAGTTCTAACTGTTGCTTCCTGACCTGCATATAGCTTTCTCAAGAGGCAGGTCAGGTGGTCTGGTATTCCCATCTCTTTCAGAATTTTCCACAGTTTATTGTGATCCACACAGTCAAAGGCTTTGGCATGTTATTCTGGAACTCTCTTGCTTTTTTGATGATCCAGCAGATGTCGGCAATTTGATCTCTGGTTCCTCTGCCTGTTCTAAAACCAGCTTGAACATCTGGAAGTTCACGGTTCACGTATTGCTGAAGCCTGGCTTCAGAATTTTGAGCATTACTTTACTAGTGTTTGAGATGAGTGCAATTGTGTGGTAGTTTGAGCATTCTTTGGCATTGCCTTTCTTTGGGATTGGAATGAAAACTGACCTTTTCCAGCCCTGTGGCCACTGCTGAGTTTTCCAAATTTACTGGCATATTGAGTGCAGCACTTTCACAGCATCCTCTTTCAGGATTTGAAATAGCTCAACTGGAATTCCATCACCTCCACTAGCTTTGTTCGTAGTGATGCTTTCTAAGGCCCACTTGACTTCACATTCCAGGATGTCTGGCTCTAGGTGAGTGATCACACCATCGTGATTATCTTGGTCGTGAAGATCTTTTTTGTACAGTTCTTCTGTGTATTCTTGCCACCTCTTCTTAATATCTTCTGCTTCTGTTAGGTCCATACCATTTCTGTCCTTTATCGAGCCCATCTTTGCATGAAATGTTCCCTTGGTATTTCTAATTTTCTTGAAGAGATCTCTAGTCTTTCCCATTCTGTTGTTTTCCTCTATTTCTTTGCTTTGATCGCTGAGGAAGGCTTTCTTATCTCTCCTTGCTATTCTTTGGAACTCTAGGGAGCGGTAATTCCTTAAAATAGAATTAAGGACTGTCACTAAAGAATTGAGGGTCTGTGCTAACTGGCCAAATAGATAAATAAATAAATCCATTAATGTCTGCCAGCTCTTTACAACCAGTGTCTCTCAGCTCAGATTGTACATAGAGTCATCTGATGAGCTTTGTTGTTAGTGGCTCAGTCACGTCCGATTCTGTGATTCCATGGGCTGTAGCCTGCTGGGCTCCTCTGTCCATGGAATTCTCCAGGCAAGAATACTGGAGTGGGTTCCCATTTCGTTCTCCAGGGGATCTTTCCAACTCAGCAATCAAACCTGGGTCTCCTGTATTTTAGGTGGTCTCTTTACTGACTGAACTACCAGGGAAATTTACCAATATTCAAATTCTAAAATACGTTCCAAAACCAATGAAATCAGTATCTCTGGGGGTGGCAACTGAGCATCAGTATTTTAAACCATCCTCAGTGATTCCAAATTGCTGCCAGGTTTGAAAACCACTGCTCTAACCTCTGCCTCCCCTGAAAGCTGTAGTTTCTCACCTGGACCTTAAGATATATTATTTCTATGCCCTCATTCAAATTGTCATCTTTTCTTAGGATGTTATAAACAACACACACATGCTTGCCTTTGCTGTGATAAGTCCTGCTCAAAGCCTCAAGAAAACATACCTGATCTCCACTCACCGCACCCCATGCCTCTTCATCACTATACATTCCATAGCTCACTCTGTCATCAGAGCTTATGTTCTTTCCACTAGACCGTGAACTCCCGACAACATGGACAGGGCCAGATTCATTATAGACCTGCAGCATTGATGTCTAAGGGTAGGAGAAGGTAGATGTCCCAGCTCAAGACAAAAAGGAGCAAATCTGCCCATCCTCCACATTTATGTTCTATCCTCCTCTCAATGGATTGGACGATGCCCGCCTGCATGGGGGAGGGTGAGCTTTCCTCATCAACTCATTCCAGTGCTAATCACTTCTGGAAAACCCCCTACACACACCCAGAAATAATGTTTTACTATTTGTCTGATCATCGCTTCATTCAGTCAAGTTGATACAAAAAACTATCACAACCTGGGTATTATTCTGGCCTGCATTGAACTGGTTTTTGATGTTGTTGTTGTTTGCTTTCTTTGTTTTTCTTTTGCTGTTTGGACTTTGGAAAATAAATGAGAGCCAGAGTGTCTTCCTGCTTGCAATAAAGACATCACCCACTGAGTCTAAGTTAAAATCCCTCTGTCATCTCTTCACTCCCTCTACTTCTCTAGATTTTTTTTCAGCTTCCCCTGTAGCCTAACTCATACCCTTAAAGAAGAAGAAGAAGAAGAAAAAAAAAAAACTCTGACATTCTCTCTGCCTTTCATCCCCTCAAGGCTCAAGGACTTCTGCTCTCACCCAGCCTCACCCTGCCTTTCTGGAGAAAAGCAGCCAGGACTTGAATTAGCAGGATAGTCCGAAGAAAGGATTTTGACTTATCCAGGCAGGCAGCTTTTCCCTTGATGTGCTGAAGACAGATGAGGGATGGGTTTCATAAAGAGCTCCTGTCTCTGCTCAGTATCAGCAGCTGTTCCTAAGTCAACAGAGCAATGGTGTGTGTCTGTGCTGAAGAGAACAGAGGTTGCTTAAATTGTTTTCCATCCCCTCTGAAACCAATAAGTGCTACTCCATTGCTCAGCACAATTGACCTCCTGAATGGTGCCCCAGTGGGGTGTCAAATCAAATCTTAGTCCTGTCCAGCGCTGGCCCTTTGAACTTCCAGGAAGAGGCAGGAGGCCAAGTGAGGAGAGGCTGGGGGTCCTCTTCCATTTGGCCTGTGCGGGGGGACTTGGCGATCCCCTCTTCTCATTCTCTGGAAGAAAGGCCATCAGTATTAGCCAATATCTGAGCCTTAGCAATGCCTTCTAGAGGGTCTGAATGGCCATGAGCAATAATAAATGCCAGGTCTAAATTTATGATAAGGTTCAACAAGGCAGACAGTTGTCAGAAGGCATGAGGCTGATGAAACAATGGAAGAGAGGGTGGGTGGACTTATTCAATACTCAGTCGTTAGTGAGGGTTATTCTGCCCTGCAGAGATACCAGTGAGTAAGACAGAGAAGATCCCCACACTTAAGGGGCTGATATCCTACACAGGGTCTCCCTTAGACTTACTCCATGAAAGCACACATTTTTTTTTTTAATATTAATTGACTCAAGGGACATGAATTTGAGTAAACTCCAAGAGATAGTGAAGGATAGGGCAGCCTGGTGTGCTGCCGTCAATGGGACCGCAGAGAGTCGGATGTGACTTGGTGACTGAACAACAACAAAATGACTTTATTCGTTTGGCTGTTCTGGATCTTAGCTGCAGCACGTGGGAACTTTGTTGCCGCATGCAGGATCTTCCTTGTGGCGTGCAGGATCTTTAGTTGTGGCATGCACACTCTTAGTTGCAGCATGTAAAATCTAGCTCCCTGAGCAGGGATCAAACCCAGGCTCCCTGCACTGGGAATGCGGAATCTAAGCCACTGGACTACCAGTGAAGTCCCTGGAAATGCACACATCTTGAAAGATCAAGAAGAGCTTTAAAGAGATGCCATAGGACCAAAAAAAAAAAAAAAAAATTCCAGTCTCTCCGAGGCCCTGAAGACGCCATGCTTCCCTTTCACACTACATGCTCTGGTCCAACAGAATCGCCTGGGTGCAGACCAGCTCTGTGGATAGGAGGTCACCACGTCAGGGCCGTGAAGCTTCCTCTTGTCTTCTGTCTCCATCTGTTCACACCAGGCTGTGGAGCCTGGGGTCTCACATGCACTCATGATGACCTCTTTCACCTGGGAGATGTCCCAGAGGTAGCACAGATGGCTGATGAAGATTGCTAGTTGCTCAGTCATGTCCGACTCTTTGCAACCCCGTGGACTGTAGCCCGCCAGGCTCCTCTGTCCATGGGATTCTCCAGGCAAGAACACTGGAGTGGGTAGCCTTTCCCTTCTCAAGGGGATCTTCCCAACCCAGCGATCAAGCACGGGTCTCCTGCATTGCAGGCGGATTCTTTACTGTCTGGGCCTCCAGGGAAGCTCAGACAGCACAGCTCGGACTCAAATCCAATACGCTAGGTGCTCCGAAGAGGTGGCTAAGATCTCAGACTCTAAAGTCAGATTTTGGATTCCAGACCTGTCACCGACTCATGCATGGCCTTGGTCATGTTCTATACTCTCTGAGTTTCAAATTCTTCGACTAAAAATGAGGATATATATTCATCTCAAACTTCTAATTTATCACATTACTATGTATAAAGCAGATAACTAATAAAAAAAACTTACTCTATAGCACAGGGAACTCTACTCAATGCTCTGTAATGGCCCATATGAGAAAAGAATCTAAAAGAGAGTGGGTATATGTATAACTGATTCACTTTGCTGTATGCCTGAAACTAACATAACATTGTAAATCAACTAGCTTCCAATTTTTTTTTAAATAAGGATAATAGGAATAGTAATCCTTCAGAGTTGAGGTAAGGATTCAGTGAGATAACTCAGGTAAGAAGTAAATAAATGTTAGTTACTATAGTAATAAAAATTACTTTATTATGACTATTCACACATTTTAAATATTTTCGTTCAGGCATGACTAATATGCAATACATGCACAGATTTTTAAGTGTTTAGTGTGACATCAACCATGTTACCACCACCCGAAGGATACCTTATCACATCCTAGAAAGTTCTCTCATCCCTCCCCAAGAGGCAATCGCTTTTCGACATTTGTCATCATGCATTAGTTTTATCTGTCTTTGTAAGTCATAGAAATGGAATCACAGTATATTTC
The DNA here is from genome assembly GCF_027580195.1 of Bos mutus. Lineage (NCBI taxonomy): Eukaryota > Metazoa > Chordata > Mammalia > Artiodactyla > Bovidae > Bos > Bos mutus. The sequence continues at coordinate 17,944,283 of NC_091641.1, read as the reverse complement.
TGAGTGCAGATTTTTCTTCTTTTTCTCAACATTTTTTTAAGATTGTGAATGTTGGGCTATGGACATGCTCTGTGGATCTGAAATTGGTTCCTTTTTACTGCTGAGGAGTGTTCAAGAATGACTTTATCACAATCCACGTCCCCATCCGGTCTGCCCAATGTGGGTGCACATTTCATTTTCTATCCCCAGCAGCAAGATGGCGTTCCAGTTGCTCATGCCCCTGACATGTGCTGCTGTCACTCTTTTTGGGTTTAGCTCCCCGTTTTGTTAGTATTTGGTGCTCGAAATTGCTCATCTCGGCACTGTTATGGTCCTAGGCAGATGCCACCTTTGCCAAATATTTATTGTTGGGCCCAAGTATTTTTACTTCTTCCATCATCTTCAGTTCTTTCAGGACCTTCAAAATTGGAGGAAAGAAAATCATTCTGAAGTTGATGGTTTCAACACAAGGTACCCGCTTACTTTCATCTCTGAGTGGTTCCTCTCAAAAGCCGTATCTGCAGGATGAAGGCATCACTAGCTCCTAGGCCAGATCTTCTACAAGAATCTATTCCAGTCTGGTTTGGGACTGCTATATCATCAAACCCACCTAAAATCCTGTAATGAGCAATGGTGGTGAAGATCTCTTAACTGAATGTGCCTTGAATCCATCCCTCCATCTATCTCATAACAGTGTCCCGATTTTCCTTTGTGACCCCCTACCCTCAGCCTTTAGTCCTTATAGTTAGATTCAAGTTGTCCCTACTCTCTGGTTCCAGATTTGCACCCATAATGCAATCTTGGTCTATCTGTGTCACACAACATGTCTCATAGATGGATGTGTGATGAAGTCCAATGCCATGCACTCTTTTTGTCGGGGTTATTGAGAAAGAGACATTCTTCCCTGGGATTGTTAAATAGGTAGCATGGAAACTTGCAACTGCTGGACTCCAGCTCACAGGAGAACCTACCCGAGAGAAAAAGCACAGCCAAGAGATGAGGAGAGTGGCAGTGTGTGAATCTTTGTAGGGCTCAGTGGTAAAGAATCCACCTGCCAATGCAGGAGATGCAGGAGACATGTGTTCAATCCCTGGGTTGGGAAAATTCCCTAGAGTAGAAAATGGCAATGCACTCCAGGATTCTTGCCTGAAAAATCCCATGGATGGAGGAGCCCAGTGGAGGAGCCTGACGGGCTATAGTCCACGGGGTTGCAAAGAGTCAGACACAACTGAGCACATGCACACACACAACACACAGCCTAATTAAGGTATAACTGACATAACAGAGTTGTACTGTTTAAATGTAAACTCCAATGAGTTTTAATGGGTGTATATACTGTCGAAACCATTATCAAAATCAAGTTAATGAACACAACCCTCATGCCCCGAAGTTTCTTTGAGCTATTTTGTAATCCCTCCCATCACATAACTCCCATCCCCAAGCCATCTGCTTTGTCACCAAAGATTAGTAAGTACTTTCTATAATTTAATGTAAAGATAATCGTACAGAATAGACTTTATGTTTCAGTCTGGCTTCTTTAACTCTGAATAATTAATATTCATCCATGTAATACATTTCATGACATTTTAGTCCTGAGTAGTATTCCACTGGAGAAGGCAATGGCACCCCACTCTAGTACTCTTGCCTGGAAAATTCCATGGATGGAGGAGCCTGGTAGGCTGCAGTCCATGGGGTCACTAAGAGTAGGACACAACTGAATGACTTCACTTTCACTTTTCACTTTCATGCATTGGAGAAGGAAATGGCAACCCACTCCAGTGTTCTTGCCTGGAGAATCCCAGGGACGGGGGAGCCTGGTGGGCTGCCGTCTATGCAGTCATACAGAGTCTGACATGACTAAAGTGACTTAGCATAGCATAGCATAGTATTCCACTGTATGACTATACCACCTTGTTTTTTAACCCATTCACTTTCTGATGGGCATTTGGATAGTTTCCCATTTAGATATATTATGAATAAAGCTGCCATGAATACTCATGCAAATGTCTTTTTGTAGAATTTGCCTTCATTTATTTGGGAAAATTCCTACGGGTGAAATGACTGGTTGTAAAATAACTGAACACTTAACTTTCAAAGAAACCAACAAACTATTTGGCAAGTGGTTGTTCTTCTTATCATTTACATTCCTGCCACCAGAACGTGAAAGTCCTTCTTGCTTCACCTCCTTGCTGACACTTGGTGTGGACAGTCTTTTAATTTTTAGCCATTCCAATGATTGCATATCATTAGAGTTTTGATTTTAGTTTCTATAATGATTAATGAGGAACACATTCTTATAGGCCTATTTGCTATTTATATATCTTCTTTGGTGAAGTGTATGTCAAATACTTTGCCCATTACTTTGCTAGGTTGTTCATTTTCTTAGAATGGAATTATAAAAGTTCTTTATATATTCTGGATGCAAGTTTTTGTCAAATATGTGTTTTGAAAATATTCCCTTTTAGCTTCTGGCTTGCTTTTGATTTCTGTCTTTTAAAGAATAGCATTTTAAAATTTTAATAAGTTCTATTTTATTGATATTGTTTCTTTTATCATTTCTGGGTTGTGTGTGTGTGTGTGTGTGTGTATGTTTTATTAAAGAAATATTTGCCAGACTTAAGGTCACTGAGATTTTCTCCTGTGTTTTCCTTTAGAAGTTTTATATTTTGGCTCTTATATTTAGATCCGTAACTCATGAGTTAACTTTTGTATGTCATGAAGTATTGAGGTTCTTATTTATTATGTATTTCTATAGCTAATCAATTATTATTGAAAAGATTATTCTTTCTTCCAGTGAATTGTCTTAGAATCTTTGTGAAAAGTCAGTTGACCATATATGTATATGTGTGTGGGCCTATGACCCCCTATTCTGTTCCACTGATACAAGTATATATTTACAAAACTGTATACAGCAGATGGTGACTGCAGCCATGAAATTAAAAGATGCTTACTCCTTGGAAGGAAAGTTATGACCAACCTAGACAGCATATTCAAAAGCAGAGACATTACTTTGCCAACAAAGGTCCGTCTAGTCAAGGCTATGGTTTTTCCTGTGGTCATGTATGGATGTGAGAGTTGGACTGTGAAGAAGGCTGAGCACCGAAGAATTGATGCTTTTGAACTGTGGTGTTGGAAAAGACTCTTGAGAGTCCCTTGGACTGCAAGGAGATCCAACCAGTCCATTCTGAAGGAGATCAGCCCTGGGATTTCTTTGGAAGGAACGATGCTAAAGCTGAAACTCCAGTCCTTTGGCCACCTCATGGGAAGAGTTGACTCATTGGAAAAGACTCTGATGCTGGGAGGGATTGGGGGCAGGAGGAGAAGGGGACAACAGAGGATGAGATGGCTGGATGGCATCACTGACTCGATGGACGTGAGTCTGAGTGAACTCTGGGAGTTGGTGATGGACAGGGAGGCCTGGCGTGCTGCAATTCATGGGGTCACAAAGAGTCGGACACGACTGAGTGACTGAACTGAACTGAACTGAACTGATACTGCCTTGATTCCTCTGTGTAATCAGTGTCGAAATCAGATAGTGAAAGCTCTCCAACTCTGTTTCTCAAGTTTGCTTTGGTTATTTTAAATTCTTTGAGCTTCCATATAAAGCTTAGAATTAGCTTATCAATTACTAAAAGCAAAGAGCTTGCTGGGATTTTGATTAGAGTTTGAGGAAAATAAACATCTTAACAACGCTGTGTTTTCTGAACTACAAACTCTGTATATCTTCCCGTTTTTAGGTCTTCTTTATTTTGTCAGTTTAAATTTTAGTGTACAGGTATTGAACGTCTTGTAGCAAAATTATTCCTATGTATTTCATTAAAAACTTGTTCTGATTGTTCACTACTAATATACAGAGATGCAACTGAGCTTATATCTTGCACCTTGTGTATTACTTTAAGCCTTTTTGTCTGTGTTTTCCATTGGTCTCCAGTTCGTGTTATGCTCAATTGATCTGCTAAGCATTTGAATATTTCTTATTATTTGCCTCAGTCTCAGTGCCCTTGCATGCGTTCTTGGTCCTATTTCTCATGTCCTCATCATGACAGCCAAGTTCATCCTAAATGCATCATTGGGAATGTGCTATAACACCCAATTTATCCCCCAAGAGACATCCTTCCCAAGATATTTTGCCATGTACTTTCAAGAGGGACCAGTTCAGCTGCAGCAGATAAGTAGGTTTAGCACAACCTCTGTCCACACTCCAGTCATTCATCCATTCTTTAGACACATGTGACCCAGCAATTTGTATATCTGCTTCCCAGAATATTCCATCTAGAATGCATAGTTTGTGAAGCTCTGGATTTTGTCAGAATAAAGAAGCAAGCATTCCTCCACATTCTCTATGGCAATGATTAGGGGGAGGGCTTCCTAGTGTAGTGTGAATTATAGAAGCAACAAATCAAAGATCATTCAATACTAAAAATATACAGTTAGAAATGAAAGTGGGAGGAGGGGAGGCCCATTCACAATAGTCATAAAAACTATAAAATATCCATGAATAAATTTAGCAAGCACGACACTTATCTGAATAAAACTATAAAATTTTATTGAAGAGCATAAACCATGATCTGAATTAATAGAGAGACATAGCATGCTCCTGTTTGGGATGACTTTGTATCATAAAATATCCACCCTTTCCAAATTAATAAAACTATTTACTAAAATTTCCAGAATTTCTCATGTTTTTTTTTTTTTTTTTTTTTTTTTTACTATTTCTTAGAGGAATAGAGCAAAATAAGTTCACAAAAAATTTTGGATTTTTTAAAAGAGAAGAACAGAGAAGACGAAATTATGCTATTACCTATATAAAAACATACTCTAAAAATTCTCTAATCAAAACAGTATTGGTGTAATAATAGATACTGTAGTAGAAAGTAATCAAGAATATAGAATAGATCCTGGTATGCAAATAAACTTAATATATGACATAGATGATATTTTAATTAAATGAGAAAATAAAGATCCATTTAATTAAAGGTTTTGGCATAACAGATCCTCCCTCTATCTGTATCTAGGAAGATACAGAGCTTAATCCCTACTACACATGACCACAACATATGGAAATGAACTCCCAGTGGACAAAAGATGTAATAAAAATAATTCATACTAAAATATGAATACAAATTCAAGGAAAATATTTGTAAGATCTCAGGTTGAAAGGAAGCTTCTTAAATAACAGAAAATATTCCAAAACCACTATTGAAAAAATAAATGAAGGAAAAAGATATTATGAAAATCAAAGACTAATAATAAATTGGGAAAATGTATAAATTTGAAACATGGCAAATAAAGATTAGTGTTTATATACAGGGCTTCCCAGATGGTGCAAGTACCCAAAGAAGAATCCACCCACCAGTGTAAGAGATGTAAGAGACATGGGGTCGATCCCTGAGTCAGGAAGATCCCCTGCAGGAGGGCATGGCAGCCCACTCCAGTATTCTGCCCTGGAGAATGCAACGGACAGAGGAATCTGGCAGGCTATGGTCTACAGGGTCGCAAAGAGTCAGAAACTGGCTGAAGCGACTCAGCACGCATGCACATTCATACACAGGTGATTCAGAAATGTTTAGAAACAAACCAAGCATCTAAAAAATACAAAAAGCAAGGCCAAGTGATACCAATAGAGTATTATTGAAGGTAACCACAGATGCTCGATGACATCCAAGTCTCCACAGTTGAACTTTATACAAGCCTCTGTATCAGTAACATGAAGGCTAGAATAAGTCTTTCTGTGCGTTAAGTGGCCATTCATGCAATTGTTACAGGACCAGGCTCCTTCCATCTGCAACTGTGCCTATTGCTAGGGCTCAGGTCTCTGCCTTAGGGTGACAGTTGGAAGGAAAAGGATGAAGGATCATACATGGGAGTATTTCGAGGAACAGACCTGGAAGTGAAGAAGGACATTACTTCCTCTCACAATTCATTGGCCAGGACTCAGTCACATGGCCCTAATGAATTGCAAGAAAGTCTGTAAAGTGTGGACACTTTTTGTGCTCCAGAAAAAGAGAAAATCGAATCTGATGATCAGCCGGAAGACTGCCATAATTCGGCGATTCACAAGAACAGGTATTAGTGGCCAATAGACATAGGATAATATCCTTGCATATATAGGTATTTGAGAAAAGTAAATTAACATACCACCTCTCATTCAATAGACTGAAAAAAATACAAGTGTTAACACGCAAGTATGGCAAAGATACAAGAAGAGATTCTTTCATGTGTTTCTGCTATAAATAAGAAATGCTACAGTCTATTTGGGAGGCTGTCTGGCAATGTCTATTACACTTAAAAAAAAATCACATGTAGCCTCCCAACCAGAAAGCCTACTTCAGGAAATCTATTCTGTAAATACAACTGTATACATGAATAAAAATATGGATGCAGAGATGTTATCAATGCATGTTTAAGATGACAAGTGCAGAAGTCAGAAACATCCTGAATGTTGAAGAATAAAGAAAGAGTTGAACAAAGTTCAGTATATTTATTCCATGAAGTAACATGAAGTTATTTTTTAAAAAAAGACTGAATTAGACTTACACATTATTCTAGAAGTATGTATACAATGTATTGTTAAGCAAGAAAAACAAAGAGCAAGAACTTATTTGAGTATTGCCTAATTTTGTAAAATAAACAACTTTTACAAAATATTGTTCTGTGTACAGGTTTGCATGTGATTGTGTGAGTAATGGCTGAGGTAGCCAAGCGATACTTCACAGAAACACACAAAATGATTAACAAATAAGATAAATGTCCTGAATTTTACGAGTTAAATCGTGCATCCATATATGCATTCAAATTATTGAGCCAAACACCTTGCTGGATATTATAGTGGTGAAGTGAAGTGAAGTGAAGGTCACTCAGTCATGTCCGACTCTGCAACCCCATGGACTATACAGTCCTCCAGGCTAGAACACTGGAGTGGGTAGACTTTCCTTTCTCCAGGGGATCTTCCCAACCCAGGGATCGAACCCAGGTCTCCTGCATACCAGGCAAATACAATGGACATGATATATACTTACCAGCAGCTTGTAGTCTGCTGTTATGTTGCTGCTGCTGCTAAGTCACATCAGTTGTGTCCGACTCTGTGTGACCCCATAGATGGTACCCAACAGGCTCCTCTGTCCCTGGGATTCTCCAGGCAAGAATACTAGAGTGGGTTGCCATTTCCTTCTCCAATGCATGAAAGTGAAGTCGCTCAGTCATGTCCGACTCTTAGCGACCCCACGGACTGCAGCCTACCAAGTTAGGTGTGAGTAAATGAGCAAATGCAATAGTGTGAGAAATGCTTTAATGGGAAATTTTCAGAAGGGCAGTAGGGGGTCACTATTTATGCTCGTTTGAAAACAGCAAGCACAAAGATATGTGACCTTGATCATAGGGAGTAGAAAACTTCTGGACTCCATTTCCCCATTTTTAATTGTGCTGCTGCTGCCAAGTCACTTCAGTCGTGTCCGACACTGTGCGACCCCACAGATGGCAGCCCACCGGGCTCCCCCATCCCTGGGATTCTCCAGGCAAGAACACTGGAGTGGGTTGCCATTTCCTTCTCCAATGCATGAAAGTGAAAGTGAAGTCACTCAGTCGTGTCCGACTCTTCGCAACCCCATGGACTGCAGCCTACCAGGCTCCTCTGTCCAAGGGATTTTCCAGGCAAGAGTACTGGAGTGGGGTGCTATTGCCTTCTCCTTTAATTGTGCTAAACCCCCTCTAATGTACAGAGTTGATGCAAAGACTGATTGAAATAGTAATATAAATTGTTCCTGGAAAATGGTAGGTTCTTGGTGAAATAAGGTACCTTTGACGTTCTCTCCTTGAATCACTCCCCTATGCCTTTGCTTCAGATATTAGACAGGTTTCAGGTGTTGGAAAGGAAGCATTTTCCCCAAACCTACATGCACTTCACCTCTCAGGTTTCACTCTCTGAGAGTAAATGAGATAGCTTCTGTTACTGAACAGTATTTATTTCATTAGCTGTTGTTGTCACGTCATATATGCATTCAAGTTATTGAGCCAAACACCTTGCTGGATATTATAGTGGTGAAGTGAAGTGAAGTGAAGGTCACTCAGTCATGTCCGACTCTGCAACCCCATGGACTATACAGTCCTCCAGGCTGACTCTTTTGTGACCCCATAGACTGTGGCCCGTCAGGTTCCTCTATCCATGGGATTCTCTAGGCAAGAATACTGGAGTGGGTTGCCATTTCCTTCTCCAGGGGATCTTCCCGACCCAGCGATCGGACCCATGTCTCCTGCATTCACAGGGAAATTCTTTGTCACTGAGCCACCAGGGAAGCCATTTATTTTATTAACCTTTTTTTTAATGTTTATGCTGCTGCTGCTAAGTCGCTTCAGTCGTGTCTGACTCCTAGCGACCCCATGGACTGCAGCCCACCAGGCTCCCCCATCCCTGGGATTCTCCAGGCAAGAACACTAGAGTGGTTTGCCATTTCCTTCTCCAATGCATGAAAGTGAAAAGTGAAAGTGAAGTTGCTCAATCGTGTCCGACTCCTAGCGACCCCATGGACTGCAGCCCACCAGGCCCCTATGTCCATGGGATTTTCCAGGCAAGAGTACTGGAGTGGGGTGCCATTGCCTTCTCCAATGTTTATGCTACATTGAGTTATTTTCAGGTGTACAGCAAAGTGATTCAGTTATGTACATATAGTGTGTGTGTGTGTGTGTTCTGTTTCTGATTCTTTTCCATTATAGGTTATTATAAGATATAGAATATAGTTTTCTGTGCTATTTTGTATGTAATAATGTGTGTTTATTAATCTCAAACTCCTAATTTATTATATTTGAACAGTATTAGCCAAGAGATATGTCTAAATAGACCCAGTGTGTCTTTATGATGTAGAATACCTTCATGCCTGGCTCCTTGAAAATGCCCAAAGTAGTTCTCAGGTACCGGGATCGTGTTTGTCATGAGTGAGGCCCCAACAACTCACAGCCGCATCTAAAGATCTCCACGATCATACCTGTAATGGCTTTTGTTAATTGTTCTACTTTTATTTGTATATTAAACATTTTTAAGGGCAGACATTATTTATTAAGAATGGTAGTAGAAATTTGTTTTCATAGTATTCATATAATGTGGATATATCTTTCTGTGACTGTATCCTGGTTCTATTTTGAGAAGCCACTCTCCCCAATGCACCTGTCCTGTTGTTTTAATGGAAATGACCATAACCCCAGATATAAGGATGGTGGACATACGACCAAAATCTGGCAAGTCAGGGCATTTAATTCACAAGGAAACTCTGATGGGTTGAGAGCCAATAGACATCAGCTTCTGGGCTTCTGCTAGTTGTATTGTAAAAGAGAAGGATTCTGTTTACTAGGGTCTTCTGTAGCTTCCAGAACCCATCATGTAAAGAAAAGCATACCTAGGATTTTAAGTGAAATCTCCCAGTGTTTTAATATTTGCAACTAATTCCATTTTTAAAAGAAGCCATATATATTCCAAACAGAACATATTTACAGGGATGATTGCAACCTTTTGTAAACGTTGGCATAGACATTTCAACAAGGCATGCCTGCAGATCAGCCCTCTGAACTGTTCATCCAGAGTGGTCTAAGAAGGGCAAATAAAGAGGATGACTGAGCATTTTATCCTGCTGTCCTCATAAGAGGAGTGGATCATAATAATTTTCTTTCTATTCATTCAGCAATAAAAGCAGCAGTGTTTACAACATCAGGTCTATGGTTAAACATACAGATCTGTTTGCTTATCAGCTTTGTGATAGTGTTAATAATAGTATCTACCTCCTAAGGTTGTGGGAAGAGTTGGGTGGGGTAATTGGTCCTCAGGACTGCTTTATGATCTCTTTCCAGAAAGAGAATCACTGTGGAAAGAAGACAGGCTCCTCAGTCACTCATCATCTAAGCCATCGTAGCAGATCCTTTGATATTTCCCCCCACCTCTGGAAGCAGTTTCCAAATCTCTGCCTCCTTCTCAACTAATATGGTAGGTATCTCTTCTTCCTTATGTGTCTTTTTTTTTTTTTTTTTAGTTTTTGGCCACACCACACAGCATGTAGGATCTTAGTTCCCCAACCAGAGATGGAACCTGAGTTCCCGGCAGTGACAGTGAAGAGTTTTAATTACTCAACCATCAGAGAAGTCTCCTTTGTGCATCTTTTGCACAGACAAGAATCAAAACAATCTCTTTTCCATGGAACATCTCTTGGAAAATAAGAGATGTCCTATCTTTAGGGTTACTTGGGTTTAGACTTATCTTGGTTTTCTTATTTTTCTTTCTCTTTAAGAACAGTATCTCCTTTTAGCCCCTCTCTTTTTTTTAGCCTCTCCATTTATATGTTGGCCTTTTGCTTCTCTTTTCTCTTTCCTTTTTCTCGTCTCCACATCCTTGCTTTACACATTCCTTCCCCGAACATTTCACCCTTTCTTCCTATTTTTACATCTGTATAGTAAGAAAAAAGTAACTGAATCTTTATGGCTGTTTTAAGGTGTAGAAGAATACATTTAAGATTTCTAACATTGCCAGGATATAGCAGGCTCTTCTTCCTTCTCCTGTTCCTTTGAGCGTGTCCTCTTCTTTTCTTGCTCTTGTTTCCTCACTTAGCTCCTTGGCATCCGCCCTCTGCCTTCCACCCCCACCTTTTTACTGTCAGGTTTGCATCAGCACCTTCTTTGCTCCTGCAGCTCAGTAAGGCAGCTCCCTTCATTCCAGCCACTAACAGCCCTTCCTCGGTTTTTATGTGCCCTTCCTCCATTTGAGATGCACAATGGTAACTTGTTATATTGTTAAGATGATTGACTACATACCACAAGCGAAAAAAGTCACATTTCATGAACTCCAGAAATTATCTTAATAAAGCATATTTGCTCTATGCACACTTTAATTACCTTTGTCAAAGGACTGTTTTAGATGCCAGAAGTAGGATTGCGTGGAAGTCATCAAGTAAAGTTCGGCTGGCTCTTAAAGTTCTCTCCAAGGTGCTGAAAGTTGAACTCACTGGTTGTCTTCACTTAGTTCTCTTTGAGAGGGTGGACAGAAGATACTTATTCACAGACAAGCTTGACAGACACAGCTGCAATAGCATCGCACTTTGAAATTTTTGAATTATGTTGCCTGGAACTCATACCTTACTCCTATCATGTCATTTCTTGGTTCAAGAATTCTTAATGATTCTTTCCTACTGCAACAAGCTCTTACAGTGCTACCTTTGTGACAGCATGAAGTTCTGGCAAAGAGCATGGCTTTTGAAGTCATGCCTCCTCCATCACTAACTAGCTATGTGGTCTTGGGAAGATTACTTAACCTCCTTGCATCTCTGAAAAATGAGAGTGAGTGGGAATAATGAATATATACTCCATACGTTTTGTAAGGGTTAAACAAATCAATGTACATAAAAATGCTTAACAAAATCCTTGTTAGATATTAAGTGCCATAAAACAGTTAGCCAATAAAATCTTTCAAAATCAAATAATATGGACACAAGTTATCTCTCTAGGTGTAATGGGGTAGTGGAATTCACCCTGAACTCAATACCATCTATTATGTGGCAAATGTGCTAGGTACCACACCTGTGTACCTCCAACAACTTAATGGGATAGATGTAATTATTATCTGCACGTTGCAGGTGAAGAAATAAGACACTGAAAGCTTACAATGTTACTTCAAATCATTCAGCCCAAGCAGTCTATTAATAGGTTTGCTTTTAGGTGCAAGTGAAAAAATAAAACTAAAACTGTTTGCAAAGAAGTGGAGGATTTATTGCTTTGGTAACTGGAAACTCCATAGCGAGAATTTCTAGTTTCAGGCACAGTCGAACCAGGTGATTAAGTGATACTGTCTGGAATTTGTCTTTATTATTTCTTGGCCCCTATTTATTCTCTGTTAGTCTTATGCTGAAGTCGGTTCTCCCCACGTGGTGGCAAAAAATGAAAAAAACCCACACTTATTATCTTTTTAACATTTTAATCTCTTGTGTAGTTCCTTTTTATTCGTATGGTTATCTAAAGCTGATTTTCTGTACAGTTACTTTACTTGTAGCTGAGCCTATTTTATTCTTGTGATTTCTATTTAATTCATTAATTTTATAATAATGTTGTTTTGGGTTTCAATTTGTTTCCTGAAGTCTGCAATAGCCCTTTCATCTCATTCTGTTGTTCTATTATCTCAACCTTAAGCCTTCATATTATTGAAATCTTATTTTAATTAGTTTTTTCTATAGCCTGAAGTACTCTTCATGCAATTCTATGAGCTATGTTTTCTTTCCAACAGGTTTCTTCACCTATCTTTTGTGAGTCATATTGTATGCATCTCTATTTCTCTTTTAATTGCATTAGCAGACTTTCAGTGTTGCAATGCTTTATAAGCCTCTTGTTCATACTAACCCTGAGTGCTGTTTCAATGCTCTTCTATGAACTATATATTAATATATAAGTGAATTGGCTTTGTCATTTTTGTTCTTTATCTGAAAACTGCATATCTTTCTGATGAGCAAGCTCTGAGTCTGGGCATTGGTTGTATACCCTTTTCCATAAACAAACCTTAGAAGAATATGAGATAAGGCAGAGAGAAGGTTTCGCTATAGAAATTGTTATATCTCCAAGGTTCCCCTCTCTCTTTCTCACTCTCTTTCTCTCTCCCCCTCTTTTTTTTTTCTCTCTCTCTCATCCTTATATTTCTATCTCTGTGTATCACTCATTAAATGCCCAAGATCTAGGTTTTCTCCCCTTAGTTGAAGTTATATGTCAATGCCTTGAGAATATTAATTTACACTTTGGATATTATGCCTAATTAGGTCTAAGGGAGCTGAAAAAAAGGCAGAACTTAATGTTTCCACTGGTTTCAGCAAAAACATTTGTCTGGTAAGTAGCCAAAATTGAAAGCTGTTCTATAACTTTTAATGGGCAGCTCCTCAGGCCATATCTCCTTAAACTAGGAAGTATCGATAAGCATTTTATTGACTTCTCCTCTCCTCCTTCCCAATACCCAGTACTTGTTTAGTGAATTCAAGCTGGGTTAGTCCGCTGCTCTTTGACAGAATATTCTGTTTCTTTTCCTCATTCTCATTTTTTAAGGTTTTAAGTTGGATCCCTTTCATTATAAAGTTGCTGCTAGCATTTTTTTTTTCCTGGCTTTTACCGTTTTTATTAATTTCATGAGTATTGGGGGGAATGTAAATGTGTGATTCAACTTGAGCTTGCTACATTTGCCCAGAAGCCCCATTAACTCCCTGAGGAAACTGATGTTCTAAGAGTTTGTAGTTCTGTAAAATACTCAGTAATTAAGTAACAGAAATAAGACTTACAGCCTGCTCTTTTATTTCTAGTTCTAGTGAGCTTTTCCTCTTGCCTACATTCTCTCAATGGATATTTTCTAATTCTACTGGGAATGGAAACAGAGAAAATAGCTTAAGCCACAGCATGAGGAAGGAAAGAAAAGCTCATTAAAATGACAAGGCTGCTTCACATATTTCGTGTATTCATAGATTCATTCATTCAGATACGTGTTACTGAGTTTCTCCCACAAACCAAAATCTCTGCTGGGTGTTGATACAAGGAGATGAGGGGAGTGAAAAAGGCAAGATAGACAAGACCCTTGTTCCTATGGAACTCCAGGCTAACAGGGGAGACAGAAAATAAACAAGAAAACACATAAAGGATACATTGTGACAAGCTCAATAAGACACCAAGCAAGTGAGGTGACAGAGAATAACTGGGTGTGAGAGGACAAGAATGCTACTTTACATGATGGAGACAGAGAAGGGGATTGGGTATATTTTTATGGGGATTGGATATATTCTAAGATCTGAAGGATGAGAGAAGGACAATATCATAAAAAGTGGAAAAGAAAAAAAAAATGATTCAAAATGTTGAGGCAGAAAAACTTTCGGAGCTGGGGAGGATTGGAATGGAGCCAGAGGTGGTTAGAGGGGCAGATAGAGAAAGGTGATATCAAAACAGTGGGTGGAATTCAGATTGAGCACACTGAATACACCAAAGGGTATGATCAATCATCAAGTCATCAAGTGGCTTCCTGAGGAAGCCCTCCTGTCTGAGAGAATTTTAAAAGAGGGAGGTTTAGGCGCTGGAGGTAATGGCTCTGGGGCTAAATGACCGTTACCTTCTCTCTCAGAGGTGACAACTTCACAGCACTGAGTGAAGAGAGCTCAGCATATTTATATGTTGTAAAGAGCTCAGAGATGAAAGGTACTAGAGGAAGCCAAGCCCGTGGCTATTCTAACATTTCGAGATGCCCGCCCTAGACTGTAATAGATTCCTCTGGCATTTTCTGCTTTCTGTCTGAACCTTGGGTAAGAATCATTTTTTTTATTTCCCCAGTTACATCTCACTTGCCCGTGTCTTCCCACTTGGTAGGATGGATGTAAAGGTTAATTCCACATCTGTAACTTCAGGAAGGGCTTTCTTCCAGGCTGCCAACCTCTTTGATGATTTGTCTTGGCTGTGGTGTGATAGCATGTCACTTCTCTCCACTCACCCTTTGAAAACAGCCCATTTAAAGAAGGATGATTTGGGGTTAGAGTCAATAAAATCAGGTGGTAAGCAATTCTTCAGCATGTTCGGTCCTCAGCAGATTGGCTGGGTGGCTGGAGAGCCATTTTTTTGATGACAAATGTCTCCTTTGCAGTGGAAGCCTGGGAGATGCTCTGTGGATGAGCATGCAAAAGCCTTGGGTAACTCAAAGATGCACCCAGACAAGAACCAAACCTGGACCATAAAGCCTTTTTTAAAAAGGTCTTCAGGGGACTCTTCTGTGGGGCTCTCCTGGGAGAATATGGGTTTCATCCAAAACTCTGTCTCTTTAGGCAAATAAAATATCATTTTGAGCCTTTGTTTACCCATCTATCAGTTCAGTTCAGTTCAGTTCAGTCTTTCAGTCGTGTCCGACTCTTTGCAACACCATGAATCGCAGCACGCCAGGCCTCCCTGTCCATCACCAACTCCCGGAGTTCACTCAAACTCATGTCCATAGAGTCGGTGATGCCATCCAGCCATCTCATCTTCTGTCGTCCCCTTCTCCTCCTGCCCCTAGTCCCTCCCAGCATCAGGGTCTTTTCCAATGAGTCAACTCTTCGCATGAAGTGGCCAAAATATTGGAGTTTCAGCTTCAGCATCAGTCCCTCCAATGAACACCCAGGACTGATCTCCTTTAGGATGGACTGATTGGATCTCCTTGTAGTCCAAGGGACTCTCAAGAGTCTTCTCCAACACTACAGTTCAAAAGCATCAATTCTCCGGCATTCAGCTTTCTTCACAGTCCAACTCTTGCATCTATACCTGACCACTGGAAAAACCATAGCCTTGACTAGACAGATCTTTGTTGGCAAATTAATGTCTCTGCTTTTGAATATGCTGTCTAGGTTGGTCATAACTTTCCTTCCAAGGAGTAAGCGTCTTTTAATTTCATGGCTGCAGTCACCATCTGCAGTGATTTTGGAGCCCAGAAAAATAGTCTGACACTGTTTCCACTGTTTCCCCATCTATTTCCCATGCAGTGGTGGGACCAGATGCCATGATCATTTTCTGAATGTTGAGCTTTAAGCCAACTTTTTCACTCTCCACTTTCACTTTCATCAAGAGGCTCTTTAGTTCCTCTTCACTTTCTTCCATAAGGGTAGTGTCATCTGCATATCTGAGGTTATTGATATTTCTCCCAGCAATCTTGATTCCAGCTTGTGTTTCTTCCAGTCCAGCGTTTCTCATGATGTACTCTGCATAGAAGTTAAATAAACAGGGTGACAATATACAGCCTTGACGAACTCCTTTTCCTATTTGGAACCAGTCTGTTGTTCCATGTCCAGTTCTAACTGTTGCTTCCTGACCTGCATATAGGTTTCTCAAGAGGCAGGTCAGGTGGTCTGGTATTCCCATCTCTTTCAGAATTTTCCACAGTTTATTGTGATCCACACAGTCAAAGGCTTTTGCATAGTCAATAAAGCAGAAATAGATGTTTTTCTGGAACTCTCTTGCTTTTTTCCATGATCCAGCGGGTGTTGGCAATTTGATCTCTGGTTCCTCTGCCTTTTCTAAAACCAGCTTGAACATCTGCAAGTTCATGGTTCACGTATTGCTGAAGCCTGGCTTGGAGAATTTTGAGCATGACTTTACTAGTGTGTGAGATGAGTGCAATTGTGCGGTAGTTTGAGCATTTTGGGGCATTGCCTTTCTTTGGGATTGGAATGAAAACTGACCTCTTCCAGTCCTGTGGCCACTGCTGAGTTGGAGACTTCAGGAAGATATACGGAAGTAACCGGCACAGTACCTGTACATTCTTGGAGCCTCTCCCATTCCTCCCGTCATTCACCTTCATTCTGCCCCTCTTTTTGGCTTCTTCATCAGTCATTCATATATGATTCTATGGTCTCATCGGGAAATTTGATGTAGCTGTTAGAACGTAAACTCTGAAGTCACATCACTTGGGCTTAAGCCATGGTTCTGCCTTTTAAATTGCTCTTCAATTTTGTGCAAGTCATTTAAACTTTGTGTTTTCATTTAGCTACCCATTATGTGGTGACAGTATCTCACAGGGACTCCTGGCAGTCCAGGAGTATTTGTCCATTGGTCCTTCTCAGAGTAACAGAGGAAAGCCACTGGCATTAGTGAACTCACATGGATCCCTGATTCATGCGTTTGTCCCCAGCCTATATTTCAAGGTAGAAGTAATAAGATAATATTGGCTAGATTTTGTTCATAGAGTTGAACAAAACATAAATAGATATTTTCACAGCCTCATGCTTAATAATAAGGCATTGCCCCACATAAGAAAAATAAGAAAAGTAATCATGTATATTCATAATATAAATGCTACATACTTATAATATTTCAAACAAATGTTTGATTATATGAGGCATATTGTGATATAAAAAATTAAAGTGGGCTGAAAAATGAGCCAGGCTTCCAAGCTGGCTCAGTGGTAAAGAATCTGTCTATCAGTGCAGGAGGTGAAGGAGACCTGGGCTTGATTCCTGGGTTGGGAAGATGCCCTGGAGAAGGAAATGGCAACCCACTCCAATATTCTTGTCTGGGGAATCCCATGGAAAGAGGAGACTAGAGAGCTACAGTTCATAGGGTCACAATGAGTTGGACACGACTGAGCATGCATGCATGCAGAATGAGCCCAGTACAGAAATATACAAACACACAAACACAATGATAATAGTTAGAAGAGGAACTGTATCAAAATATTAACATTATTTACTTATCTGTAGGTGCTTCATAGACGGAAGACTCCCAAATGCCTAGAGACTAAATCTAAATCCTCAGGCAGTATCAAACCATAGCCTGAAATGTCCTACCACATGGAGAAATGTCTTCTAAATTTTTTTAAAATCCTATGTTCTTTAAAGTACCACTGCATTAAAGAGTAGTATCTTTACATATCAGATTCAATATACAGGCAAAATTCTTTGCTGTGTGGCTGTTGCAAAAATTTCAGAACCCAGACCCCATAAATAAATCGGTATGAATTTTTTAAAGTGTTTTTTCCCCCCACATATTTCCAGTTACATCAACTATTTGAGAAATTTTACCATTTTTACTTCATAGCTTTCCACCTCCTTCATACTGACTCATGCTTCTGATCATCACAAATAGATCATTGTGGAGCAAAATCTAACTTTTCCTAAAAAGCTTGGAATGCAATATGTCCCGGGCTATAGCTCTCTACCTTCTGGCATCTTGGAACCTGCACTCAAAGATCATCTCCTCCATCAACACTTCATTCATCAGGGTAAGTAGGATGTGTTTGCTTCTCCTATACTTTCAGTGCTGGAATAGATACATGAGTCATGTTGGGGGTGGGGGTGGAAAGGGAAGGGCCTTGACTGGTTTTGAAGACAGTTTTTAAACAAAAGGAGTGGGAAGGGCTGCCTGTATTTTAATTGTTATTAGTTAAGCTTCAAAGGTCCAGCTCTATGCATAGACAGTCGGTGTATGTTCCAACCTTCTTTGGGAAAGACTTACTTGCTGAGTGCAACTCAGTCCTTCCCCCTCAACCACGTGCTGTGGCTTTGTGATTAAGAACACAGATGTTGGTGTCAGACAGACTTCAGTGTGAATATTGGCTCTGATACTCTGTGCATAATACAAAGATAATAACACCAGATTTACTGGTGCTTGTGGGGATATTTCAAACCTCAAAATCAAATAACGATGAAAGGTTTTCTTAAGAAATGATTCAATTTGCCTACAAATACATTTTAAAAAAATCATGCTTATGACACACGTGAAAAAATCTTTAAAAGATATTAGAGGACATAAAGTGTTACATAAACAAATGGAAAGGAATATTATTTTCTTGGGTTATAAATGAATATAAGCTATTAATTATCTCTATATATTCAATATAATTTCATTAAAATGGACCAACAAGCTCATTTTTAAGCCAAAGAAATTGATATTAAAGTTTATATAAAAGTAAAAATGCTCAAGAACAGTAAGAACTTTGATGAGGATTAATGTTACCATATATATGTTATCATATATAATAAAATATTAAAAACTACCATAATTAAAATAGTGTGTTTATAGCACACAGATAAATGGAGAGAAATAGAGAGTGTAAAAACTGAAATAAATATAAAGATGAATTTACAGAGATGATGATACAGGAATGCATTTTAGTGGGGGAAAATGTAAATTAATAAATTTTATTGAGAAATTTGGAAACCATATGACCTAGAGCCCTACTTCACTCCTTATAATGAATGTATTCTAGAAACAGCAAATATTTTAACTTAAAAATAAATCAGACAATGGAATATTATTCAATGGTATTAGAAAATGAATTAAACCATACAGAATGAAGAAAGGTTGACTCATCTAACATAAGGGAAAAGACAGTGATGCCTGTTTTTACCATTGTTATTCCAAATTGTTCTAGAAGTTTTGGAAATCAGGCAAGAAAAAGAAATAAGAATCATATAGATTTGAAAGAAAGAAGTAGAACTATTCTATTCACAGATGACACAATTCTATATGCAGAAAAATCAAAAGAATGCATACACACACAAAACTCACAAGAGTTAGGAAATGGATTCACCAAAGTTGCAGGGTATAATATTAACACAAAAATATAATTAATTGTCCCACCTTGCCTATAAAGGTCTGTATAGTCAAAGCTATGGTTTTTCCAGTAGTCATGTGTGAATGTGAGAGTTACCATAAAGAAGGCTGAGCACCAAAGAATTTATGCTTTCAAACTGTGATGATGGATAAGACTTTTGAGAGCCCCTTGGACTGCAAGGAGACCAAACCAGCCCATCCTAAAGGAAATCAACCCTAAATATTCATTGGAAGGACTGATGCTGAAGCTGAAGCTCCAATACTTTGGCCACCTGATGCCAAGAGCTGACTCATTGGTAAAGACCCTGATGCTGGGAAAGATTGAAGGCAGGACGAGAAGAGGGTAGCAGACGATTGGATGGCATCATCGACTCAATGGACATGAGCTTGAGCAAACTCAGGGAGATAGTGAAGGACAGGGAGGCCTGGTGTGCTGTAGTCCATGGGGTGGCAAAGAGTTAGACACGACTGAATGACTGAACTACAATAACAACAATAATACATCAACCATAAACAACAATCAAAAAAGGAAATTAAGAAAATTACCCCAGTTATGATAGTATCAAGAATAAAATACCTAGAAATAAATGTAATCAAGGAGGTGAAACCGTTTCCAATGCTTACTCTCACATAAGAACCTCCTTGTTGTCGTCATCAATTGGCGGTTTCTTTTGCTCAGTCTAGCCACCAAGGAGCAGTCAAGACTGCCCAGATAATCTATCATGAAATAATGTCTATTTCTTTTATATCATGTTGCTTTCCCCCAGAAGATTTTATGCCAACCTGGCTTAGATGTTGATCTCCTAGTCATCCTTCAAAGCCAAAATCCAGTGTTTAGGTTCTGTGTATATCTTCCTGCTCACCACCTTAAGCAAAGCTACTAGCTGCCTCAGCCTATATTCAACCTTTTCTTGAGCATAATTCTACTTAAAATTTCACACAGAGATCCCGTTGTGTGGTTATGAAATAATTATCGATGCATGCAGCTGTCTCCCATACTGTAGTGCTACATGGTGACTCCACAGAATTGTGCCAGCTATATTTACCTTCCTCACACTAACAGTGGCCTGGCAAAGAGAAGTGGTTGTTGAATACATGAGTAAAGAGAGAAAGGAAAGCAACAGTCAAGGGAAAGAAGCATAGAGAACATGCAGTTAAAGTTACCCATTCGTCAGTTGGTGCCCAGGTGGGGGTTGAAGAGAGCCTTGTGTCAAAGTCTGTGGCTTTCTGGTTCCCATGGGCTGTACCATTTCAATCCAACTTTAAGCTAAAGCTTTTAAGGTCGGGTCTAACTCTGGCCTGAACCTACAGGGCAGATGAGTGCCCCTCAGAAAATCAGGCTGAATGTTCTGGGGAAATCAGGGCCTGACAGGCACTGCACATATTCTCCTTCTGCACACATCCTCCTAGGAATGGGGGTGGGAGGAGTGAGAATGATCTTTTTTTCAGCACCGGGACAGCGGCCCTTTCGTCCAGTCTAGCCTATGTGGTAAACTAGGTCAAGAGAAGACCCCTGTTGAAAGAAAAGGAGAGGCTTGCCAAAAGCTCTGGAGAGGCAGGAAACTGCTAAGTCACAATGTGAGCGTAGGAGGTGTTTTTGACAAAGAAAAAAAAATATTTACGTCTATATGTGGGGCAGAAAGATTTTGAGAGAAAGACATAGAGTTACCAAAATAACCTGAGATTGATTCTGTGGAAAAGAGGCAGCAGGTGGGGGTGGGGAGAATGCGCCTTTGAAGCAGATATCTGCAATAAAAATGCAATTGGGGCTTTTATTTCCAAAATAGTCTGCTACCTGTCATGCTCCAGCTTTGTGAAAAACTCAGAGAAAATCTAAATTCCAGAGGGAAATCAGGTGATGTTCACTTAGCATTTTTTTTTTTTTTTGGTCAAATATATCAGATGTTGTGGCTGAAAATCATAACTTTAGTAGGTTTGTAGACTACAGGCCCCAGCTTGGGCACCGATGTGTACCCCAAACTTAGTACCCCCCTAGATGTTTCTCAAAAAGTTGGGACATGTTCCCTCAACCATTTGCCAGTGCTTTTGTGTTCAAAGGGTCAAAAGATGAGAAAGCATTTAATCTTTTGTTTACCTGGTGTACCTATGATGTGCCAGACACTTGGTGTTATATGTGCTGGAATCTCGTTTCACATTTTCAGCCATACTATGAGGCACATATCATTGTCATGCATTACAAATAAATAAACTAAGGCTCAGGGACATTAAGAAGATTTGTTTCAAGTTACCTCCTCCTAAGTTCATTGTTATCTTCAGAATCAGCACCTGATCTCCAAAGGCAAGACATGCCACAGTCTTTGTTCTTCAATTGTATGGTACTAAGTGACAAAGAAGACTAAAAGCTGCTGTACATAATAGGATCTTCACTCAGGCTAGGCATGGTGATATACACACACGCACGCTACCTCTATACACGCACATATACTCCTGCATACACACATCTACAAATACAATGCATATATACTCATCGCTATTCGTTTCTTAAAGATGAGAACACAGAGCCTCACAGAGAACAGTGGGCCCACCCACGCTCATATACTCAGTAAGAAATGATCTGGGTTCAATTCCAGAATTATCTGATACCATGGTTTTTTCCATAGTATAGCTCCCAGAGATGGTGGAGTAGAGGTCAACTCTGCTTATTGCTGATCCAATGTCTCATCTTCCATTCTTTCTTATTAGCAGAACCCCAGCAACAGACTAGCTAATTTCCTTCCTATTGACCCTGTCCCTTTCCTGGATTCTTTGCTTCTCACTTGGATTATTGTAAGTGTCTCTATGGAATACCCCAGACTCTAGTCACACCCTTTCTGATCCAGCCAGTTCCCAGGTTTATTCACGTATGTCACAACTAGTGGAAAAGTTTTAATGATGACTTGATAAAGTCCAAACTCTTTCACAATCAAACTCAAAGCCTCTTTTGTAGGCTCATTCTATCACTCATATTAATATAAATAATAACATACTCTGTCTCAGCCAGACTAAACCAGTCCTGTTCTGCCAGATGCATCCTGAACTTTTTATTATCTTGTCATTCACTTTTGCTAAAAACTCTCAACACCGTACTTCCCACCTGTGCAGTCTTAGAGCCCTTTTAAGGTCTGGCCCTCAAGATGCCTTATCAAGTTTCTCTCTTTTTTTGGAAATCCAGTAAGAATATAATGGATTCATGATACTTAGACATAGATCAGATTCAGGTTGGTATTTTCATACATTGATTTTTGGTGAGGTGATTGATTAAATGTGTTATGTTTAGGTTCCACCTACTTTGTGAAAGATACACTTAGGTACTGAGGATGCACATACAGTAAACACAAAGAAGGCTGAGCACTGAAGAATTGATGCTTTCAAACCGTGGTGCTGGAGAAGATCTTGAGAATCCCTTGGACAGCAAGGAGTTCAAACTAGTCAATCCTAAAGGAAATAAACCCTGAATATTCATTGGAAGGACTGATGCTGAAGCTGAAGCTCCAATACTTTGACCACCTGATGTGAAGAACTGACTCCTTAGAAAAGACCCTGATGCTGGGGAAGATTGAGGGCAGGAGGAGAAGGGGACGACAGAGGATGAGATGGTTGGATGGCATCATCGACTCAATGGGCATGAGTTTGAGCAAAATCCGGAAGATAGGGAAGGACAGGGAAGCGTGGGGTGCTGCAGTCCATATGGTCATAAAGACACAACTTAGTGCCTGGACAACAACAAGTTCATTGCCCTCAACGAACTTATTGAGAACCATTTCTCTGTGCGTCTTTGTCTGTCCCCCAACTCTTACACATAAATTAGCTAGAATGCAAAAGATTTCGGAGTGGAAACTCTTTCTTTTGACTAGATGATGAATTTCAAAGACAGATATGCATTACTCTGTGTGGTTATATTACTTGATTATAGTATTACTGTATTATATGTTATAATTATTAGTAGTTATTGTCATTGCTAATACTTTCTGATTTATAACTACGGGCCTTATATGTGACAAAGTGCTACACACTGCCATGCAATCCTAATAACTCTGAATATGAGAGCTATTACTTGCCTCATTTTACAGATGAAGGAAATGAGCACAGAGTATTTAAATGAATTATAAGGAGTAAGTAGTGGACGCAAGCTTTGAACTGGGCAGTGTGAACCAGACCCTGACCAAGTTCAATGTCCTTACTCCTGTATCAGGATACGGGCCTAGCATGTATTGAATAGTTGAGAGTATCAACTCTGGGACTTCCCTGGTGGTCTGGTGATTGAGACTTCACCTTCCAATGCAGGGGATGTAAGTTCGATCCCTGGTCAGGGAGCCAAGATCCCACATACCTCGAGGCCAAAAAATCAAAACATAAAACAATGTGCACTCATGGGTGGTTCATGTTGATGTATGGCAAAAAACCACCACAATATTGTAAAGAAATTATCCTCCAATTAAAATAAATAAATTAATTTAAATATTTTAAAAATAAAAAAGCAATGTTTTAACAAATTCGATAAAGACTTTGAAAATGGTCCACATCAAAATCTTATTTTAAAAAATGAGTATCAACTTTTGCATTACCCAGCCTGAGTTAAATCACTGAGTTTCTCCTTATTATCTCTGTGACCCCATTAGGAGTCAGTTTCCTTATCTGTAAAATTGGAATAAAGCTAATGTTTATCTTATAGGGTTTGGGGGAGGATCAAATACCTAAATATACATCAAGCATGTAGAATAGCACCTGGTAAAAATTTAGCGTTACTTTAGGCAGTAATAATGGTTAAGTAGAAGTTCAGGAAGCAACAGAGAATGAATGAAGACCTAGCCCAGGGTCCCATGCACAGTTTAAACTTAGCAGCAATAAATAAATCTCCAGCCCAGGGCCTAGAATACAACAGGGTGCACAGTAATTGTTTATTGATTGAACAGCTGACTGTCAAAAGGTGGGAAGGGGCGGTGGGGGTGACGCCTGTGTGGAAAGCCAGGATGAGTTTGCATCATGCTCTGAACATTTGATCTGACTCCACAGGGTGATGGGTCCCCAGCCAGGAAGAATCCAATTTCAATATCTCAAATGGTACACACATCCTCCGGTCCATATCCTGAGCCCTGTAGCTCTAGACCCTGGAGTACAGTTGTCTATGCAACACAGCTACTTCTGTGTCTAGACACTGGTGACACCATCCCTCCCCCCGATCTACTATATCCAGTTCTGAAAGCTGCAATTGCACCTCCTGAATGAAGAAGTTTATGAGATTAATAAAAGGATGTCAGTTTCACATGTATATTATCATATGTGAAACAGATCGCCAGTCCGGATTCGATGCATGAGACAAGGTACTCAGGGCTGGTGCACTGGGATGACCTAGAGAGATGGGATGGGGAGGGAGGTGGGCAGCGGGGGGCAGGGGGTTCAGGATGGGGAATACATGTACACCCATGGCTGATTCATGTCAATGTATGGCAAAACCACTACAATATTGTAATTAGCCTCCAATTAAAATAAATAAATTAAAAAATTAAATTAAATTAAAAAAATTTTAAAAGGATGTCAGTTTCAGAATGACATGCAGTATTTCTGTCTGAATCTGCACCCAGTAAGCTGACAGGTCATCCAGGCTATCCCTCTGCCTCCAAGCATGTCTTGCCCCTCTCCTTCCCCAGACAGAAGAGCGTCTCAGCTCTTCTTCTGATCTTGGAGAAACTGAGGCAGGTATGCTTTGTTCCAAGTTTCACTGAAAGAGAACCTGGGGCATTTTCTTTGCTGTGAAATGGCTCCAAAGCAGAAGGAGATGAAATTCTCTTTTAGATCTGAATTCTTGGGGGACAGGAAAGGAGAGGGATGGTGATTCTATTCCATCATCATTTTCCAACCCATTCCTTCATTTTCAAAGTCTTTAGACTGCTTATAAAAGCAAAGTCCTTAAGGGAAGAAGGACAGCTCTGGACCTCAAACAAACCCTGTAGTAATGAGGAGGTGGCATATGGCTTGGGACTTAGATGTCCAAATGTTCAAATCCCCAGCCAGTTGCCTCTCTTGTAATAAGATGAAAAGACGGATGTGGGGAAGGTATACCCCTCACAAAAGCATTGATATTATCATTTTAAACCATCCCTGGATGTGTACTGGAAGGCTTTCCAGGTGGTGCTGGTGGTAAAGAACCCTCTTGCCAATGCAGGAGACATGAGACACAGGCTCTATCCCTGGGTAGGGAAGATCCCCTGGAGGAGGGCATGGTAATCCTCTCCAGTATTCTTGCCTGGAGAATCCCATGGACAGAGGGAAGGTGTACAGCTTATCACCCCAGATGCTTTAAAATAGCATTTCTAGGGATAGGACAGATATACCTATTGTTTTCACTCCAGTTGATTCAGAAGGTCAGCTGAAGCTGAGAATCATTTTTATCAGGATTTTGCTCCAAAGGACACTACAGACTTCCAGTGAACTGGATATTACAAGTAGCTCTAAGAGTCCAGCAGCCCAGCTTGTTGTTGTTCAGTCGCTCAGTTGTGTCCAACTCTTTTGCAATCCCATGGACTGTAACCCACCAGGCTCCACTGTCCATGGGATTTCCTTCTCCAGGGGATCTTCCTGATCCAAGGATCAAACCTGCGTCTCCTGCACTGGAAGGTGGATTATTTACCACTGAGCCACCAGGGAAGCCTGCAAACTGGCTTAGAAAAAGCCTAAACCTACGAGCATTAAATATGCTTAGGCAGCTACACAGGCCCATTTCTTGAGGGAGGCCCACAGTTTATCTCAGCCCACAATAGTAACCACAGGTAGTGTGAAGATAGAGAAAGAGTCTCTCTCCGTGAAGACTTGATTTGAACTGTTTGAGTTGCCTTTCAGAGAGAGATGATAGCTCCCATCAATCAGAAGGAAGTTCTAGGTCCATCATATTTGTCCTGACCACTCAAGAGAGGGGAATTACAGAGTTGAAAGAGAGAAGAGAAGACATCCTAAGGAAACCTCAGCTGATGAATGTAGAGCTAGAGCTCTGTCCCTGGGTCACATTCCTTGTCCAGTATTATGTCTCAGCACAGGACTAGCTCTTAGTAAGCATCCTTCAAATATTTGTTGAATGGAAAGACAAATGAAAGTTCTGCAAGTAACTTTATCTCTGCCCTGTCTCATTTTATCAAATCTCTGTTCTAGTTTAGAGTTCATGAGGAAAGTCAAGTTTATTCTCAGATACCACAAAGCAAAAAGCATCCTACTTTCTGGCTGATGAACATTTTTGTTTTCTAAGATAGAGAAACTAACACCATGGAAAGAGTATACCTGGGTGGTGGACTAGACCACTTCACAAGTGCCCCACCACCTACCAGCCATGTGACTGATGAGTCACCTTACCTTGCTATGTCTCAGTTTCACCACCTGCAGATCACGGATAATAGCATGTAGCCCACAGGGCTACTGCAGGGGTTTCTGCTGTGTTCTCTGCTATGACTGGCACGTGGTAGACACCCTATAAAAGGCAGCTGTTCAGAGAGTGTGACTCTGGCTGACTTTTAAGCCTTTGAGTATAGAAGAGGGTCCTAGCCAATCGTTGCTGTTCAGTTGTGAAGTCATAGTGTGACTGTCTCTCTTTCTGACTCTTTGTGACCCCATGGACTGCAGCACACCAGGCTCCCCCATCCTTCACTCTCTCTCTGAGTTTTCTCAGATTCATGTCCATTGAGCCAGTGTTACTATCTAACCATCACATCCTCTGCCACCCCTTTCTTTTGCCTTCAGTCTTTCCCAGCATCAGGGTCTTTTCCAATGAGTCAACTCTTCGCATCAGATGGCCAAAGTGTTGGAGATTCAGCATCAGCATAAGTCCTTCCAGTGAGTATTCAGGGTTGACTTCTTTTAAGATTGACTGGTTTGGGCTAACCAGTAGGGTTGGGCTTTTTGAAGCTTGATTGCCCCAAGGACTTGGGATGGTTTTGGTGTTCAGAACAGGTATCTTCTTGAGAGTGGATGTACACAGTGGAAAGAAAATGAGAGCTAGAAAGGCAGAGTGGGTTTAAATCCCTATTATGCTACCAGCCAGCAGTTGACTTGGGCCACTGTCTCTCTTGGCCTCTCTTTCCTTATCTGCAGAAGGCAGAGGTCAAATTAGGTGATTTCTCACAGCCCATCCCAGAATTTATAATTTTATCTCTGCATTCATGAATGCCTTACCTGGCAGTACTACATCAGGTGGTAAGATCAACAAATGACGGTTATTTGGGGCTAGAAGACCACATCTGGGTATTTTTTAAGGGAAACTGCAGTAGAAGTTACAGTGTGGAAATAAGATGGGTTAAGGTGATAGGTTGGTGGGTGTTTCTGAAGTTTTTTTGAAATTTGTTTTATAATTGCATTATAAATTTTATATATTGTGTAACAGTAGAGGTAAAGATCAAGACCCACAATATCTAGAGCCCAAGAAGGGATCTGAGCAAGGAAAATTTGTGGGAAGGTGGAGGAGAATTTAGAACGGTTTTGATCCAAAGTGGAGTTCAAGTGGGATAATGGAAAGAGCATCACTGATTTGGCCTGAAAATAGGTGTCAAGTACAGTTCTAAGAGCTTCTCAGGTGGCGCTAGTGGTAGAGAACCCAAGTGCCAATGCAGGAGACATAAGAGACCCAGGTTCAATCCTGAGTAGGGAAGATCCCCTGGAGGAGGTCATGGCAATCCACTTCAGTATTCTTGCCTGGGAGAATCCCATGGACAGAGGAGCCTGGCAGGCTACAGTCCATAGGGTCACAAAGAGTCAGACATGACTGAAGTGACTTAGCATGCATGTACAGTTCTGAACTGGATGAATGGCAATGTTGATGGCAAGCCTTACAGTCACAGTAAAACTGTGTGACCTGGAATAAGCCACATTCCCTCTCAGAGTCTCAGATGCCTTATAAGCAAAATGAGAGTGGTGTGCAGACTAAATCAGAGCCTTTGTTTTTTTGTTTGTTTCTTCTTCTTCTTCATAATAAATGATATAGGCCCAATGACCCAGCCCAAAGGGTGGACCTATACTTTGGTGACATCTCTCCCCCACTGAAGGTTTTTTCAAGGAAATAGGGTTATTTTTAGGACAGCCCTATCTGCTGAGTATGAGCCACCACAGAATGAGAGTGGAGACTTGACTTTTTAGCTGCACAATGGCTTTCAGTTCTCACTAAAGAAATCAAAATAAAAATAAGGAGAAAGGTACTTACCATATAGTTATAGATTTGAATCTGTTATAATTTATAGAAAGAGTGATTACATTGGAATCCATGGTGCTTGCAACATCTTTCCCCAAACGACAGTTACATACCAGGATGGAGAAGCTCTCGGCAAGAGGATCTCCTAAGGTCTAGCTCCTAGGGACATTGTGAGATGTCCTATGGGGTCAGTAATTCCCTCCAGGGTGTCTCATAGCTACTACACAGTGGCTTTAGGGCATAGTACTCAAGAAGGCAGGCCCTGGGGTTAGACTACCTGACAGTTCTGTGACTATGAGCAAGCTTTTATTGTTTAATCACTCAGTCATGTCCAACTCTTTGCAGCCCCATGGACTGCAGCATGCCAGGCTTCCCTGTCCTTCACCATCTTGCGGAGCTTGCTCAAACTCATGTCCATTGAGTCAGCGATACCATCCAACCATCTCATCCTCTGTCATCCCCTTTTCCTCCTGCCTTCAATCTTTCCCAGCATCAGGATCTTTTCTAATGAGTCAGCTATTTGCATCAGGTGGCCAAAGTGTTGGAGCTTCAGCTTCAGCATCAGTCCTTCCAATGAATATTCAGGATTGATTTCCTTTAGGATTGACTGATTTGATCTCCTTGCAGTCCAAGGGACTCTCCAGAGTCTTTTCCAACACCACAGTTCAAAAGCTAGGTAATTACTTTGCTATGCCTCAGTTTTCTCATCTGTAAAGTAAGTACAATAATAACTAAGGATATGATGAGTATGTAATGAAATAATAAATGTCTAGAGCATGGTATATGATCAGTGCTCAGTGTTATCTAAGGTCACACAGGCACTATATTCTCCCCTTTCTTCATTCAGCAAGGATTTACCAGAGTTCTCTGTGAGTCAGTCGGTTTCATGTATTGAGCACAAAGCAAGAAACAAGGTGCTTGGTTGATGTCTCCTGAGGCTTATCTTCTAGTAGAGAGACCAAAAAAAAGGGAGAAGGAGAAGAGAAGAAAGAGGAGGGAGAGGAAGAAGAGGTGGAGGAGGAGGGGGGAGGAGAAAGAGAAGAAGGAGAAGAAGAGGAAGGAGATCAAAGAATAAATCACAGAAATTCATATGGCACAGGTAGTCTACCAGGCTTCAGCAATACATGAACCATGAACTTCCAGATGTTCAAGCCAGTTTTAGAAAAGGCAGAGAAACCAGAGATCAAATTGCCAACATCCACTGGATCATCGAAAAAGCAAGAGAGTTCCAGAAAAAACATCTATTTCTGCTTTGTTGACTATGCCAAAGCCTTTGACTGTGTGGATCACAATAAACTGTGGAAAATTCTGAAAGAGATGGGAATACCAGACCACCTGATCTGCCTCTTGAGAAATTTGTATGCAGGTCAGGAAGCAACAGTTAGAACTGGACATGGAACAACAAACTGGTTCCAAATAGGAAAAGGAGTTCATCAAGGCTGTATATTGTTACCCTGTGTATTTAACTTATATGCAGAGTACATCATGAGAAATGCTGGACTGGAAGAAACAAGCTGGAATCAAGATTGCTGGGAGAAATCTCAATAACCTCAGATATGCAGATGACACCACCCTTATGGCAGAAAGTGAAGAGGAACTCAAAAGCCTCTTGATGAAAGTGAAAGTGGAGAGTGAAAAAGTTGGCTTAAAGCTCAACATTCAGAAAACGAAGATCATGGCATCCGGTCCCATCACTTCATGGGAAATAGATGGGGAAACAGTGGAAACAGTGTCAGACTTTATTTCTTGGGGCTCCAAAATCACTGCAGATGGTGATTGCAGCCATGAAATTAAAAGACACTTACTCCTTGGAAGAAAAGTTATGACCAACCTAGATAGCATGTTCAAAAGCAGAAACATTACTTTGCCAACAAAGGTCCATCTAGTCAAGGCTATGGTTTTTCCAGTGGTCATGTATGAATGTGAGAGTTGGCCTGTGAAGAAAGCTGAGTGCCAAAGAATTGATGCTTTTGAAGTGTGGTGTTGGAGAAGACTCTTGAGAGTACCTTGGACTGCAAGGACATCCAACCAGTCCATTCTGAAGGAGATCAGCCCTGGAATTTCTTTGGAAGGAATGATGCTAAAGCTGAAACTCCAGTACTTTGGCCACCTCATGCAAAGACTTGACTCATTGGAAAAGACTCTGATGCTGGGAGGGATTGGTGGCAGGAGGAGAAGGGGACGACAGAGGATGAGATGGCTGGATGGCATCACTGACTTGATGGACGTGAGTCTGAGTGAACTCCAGGAGTTGGTGTTGGACAGGGAGGCCTGGGATGCTGTGATTCATGGGGTCACAAAAAGTCGGACACGACTGAGTGAACTGAACTGAACTGAATCTAATGAAAATAAAAGAGATATGATGAAATTAAATAGGGTGGATGGGAAATGTTACAGTGAATGACTAAGATGTGGAAACTTCATCTCCCTCATTTCTGTCCCCAAGCCAACAGTTCCCTCCCCTCTTCACTTCTTTTCCTTGAACCCCTGTCTTGTCATATATTTCTGTAGTGCTGTGTTGAACAAGCTGTGATTTAGTGATTCAGGTGTGAAACTTGAACTATGTGGCTTCACTAGGATTGGAAATTACAGTTTTAAGCTTCTTCATTGTTCCTTACTGTATCCCTGGACCATAAAGAAGCCTGAATGCCAAAGAATTGATGCTTTTGAACTGTGGTACTGGAGAAAACTCTTGAGACTGTCCTGGACAGCAAGAAGATCAAATCAGTCAATCCTAAAGGAAATCAACTCTAAATATTCATTGGAAGGACTGATCCTGAAGCTGAAGCTCCAATCCTTTGGCCCCCTGATGCAAAGAGCTGACTCATTGGAAAAGACCCTGAATGCTGGGAAAGATTGAAGGTAGAAGGAGAAGAGGGTGACAGAGGATGAGATGGTTGGATGGCATCACTGATTTAGTGGACATGAACTTGGGCAAACTCCAGAAAAGAGAAGGACAGGGAAGCCTGGTGTGCTGCAGTCCATGGGATCACAAAGAGTTTGGACACAACTTGGTGACTGAACAAAAATATACCCCTTGGGGCTTCCCTGCTGACTCAATGGTAAGCAATCTGCCTGCAATGCAGGAAACTTGGGTTTGATCCCTGGGTCAGAAAGATCCCCTGAAGAAGGAAATGGCTACCCACTCCATTATTCTTCACTAGTAAATTCCATGGACAGAAGAGCCTGGCGGGATACACCCCATGGGGTCACAAAGAGATGGACACAACTTAGTGACTAAACAACAACCACAATATATCCCTTATCCTTAGGTCAATGCTTGTTGTAAAGTAGATACATATTCAATAAATATTCACTGAATGCATGTGTGAAAAGTCAGAGCCATGAATGACTTGCTGCTTCACACAGCTGGGAGAAATACTGATTCAGCCTCATGCAGTCTGCTCCCTTTAGAGTTCATATAAGGATTTACAGCCTTTGACAGTCTCAGCCACTTCTGGTTTTTGCACAACTGTACAAAGACTAAGAAAGAGTGCTGATAGTCTGAGAAGCCAGAATCCAATGTTACCTTTTTTTTGTGACTTCTGTTAAAGAGCAGAGACATTACTTTGCCAACAAAAGTCTGTCTAGTCAAGGCTCTGGTTTTTCCAGTGGTCATGTATGGATGTGAGAGTTGGACTATAAAGAAAGCTGAGCACCCAAGAATTGATGCTTTTGAACTGTGGTGTTGGAGAAGACTCTTGAGAGTCCCTTGGACTGCAAGGAGATCCAACCAGTCCATCCTAAAGGAGATCAATCCTGGGTGTTCATTGGAAGGACTGATGTTGAAGCTGAAACTCCAGAACTTTGGCCACCTGATGTGAAGAGCTGACTCATTTGAAAAGACCCTGATGCTGGGAAAGATTGAGGTCAAGAGGAGAAGGGGACGACAGAGGATGAGATGGTTGGATGGTATCACCGACACTATGGACATGAGTTTGAGTGAACTCCAGGAGTTGGTGATGGACAGGGAGGCCTGGCGTGCTGTGGTTCCTGGGGTCGCAAAGAGTTGGACACAACTGAGCGAATGAACTGAACTGAACTGATGAACTTGAGGAAGCCACATCACTCTAGACTTCTGTTTTCTCATTACTAAAATGAGAACTTTCCCAGCAAGTTCTCCTATTAGCAGAAATTAAGTCAGATATTAGATGTGAAAGAATGAATTGTAAATTCCTACCAAGTGCATGATATTATCATTACAATACAAGCAATTAGTGGCCACAAAGTAAAACTCCAGATCCTAAAGCAAATGTTTGATAAGGATCATCTCCAGCCTCCTTCAGGCCCTAAAGCCCTTAGATCTCCTTAATATCCACCCAGGTACTCCTCTTTTTGTCCTTAACTAAACATTGTAGGGACTTCTTGGGTATAAAAAGAACTATGAGCCTAGAGCTATGATAATATAACCAAAGTTTGCTGCAAATGAAAGAGCTAGAATTCAAGGCATTTAGAAGCTCAGAATAAACAGACTAATTGGAGGAATGAAATATCCATTAGTCTAAATGAATATTTCTATAAAGCTGCATGTTAGACATTGATAAAAAGAGATGATTAAATGCAGAATTAACCAAGATTAATTATTTTAATCAAGAGATTAATCACGATTATATCTTTACATTAGTTTACTCTGCTGATGTTTGCTCAGCAATCTGAGGGGAAATCTGTTCATTTATCACCTTCGTGTTTGAAAATCAGCCCATATTTTATACAGCCTCCCATCTACCATCATTAACCTCTTTGTAAACAGAAGCTCCTAAACAGATAAATAGTATTTGAGAAGAATGTGCATGGGGCCAAGAACACAGAGCTCCATGCCAGGGGTCTGGAGTCAAAGCTGAATTCTCCAAAACGTTTGAGGGATGGGCTGACAGAAGCGATGGGTAAAGTTTAGAGATGGTGGTTTGTAGGAGCATGAGAAAGCACAGTAGCTGGTAGAAATGGAGCAGGAAAGGACTCTGGCTCTGGGAAACTAAAACAGCCCAGTGCCAAATGAGATATTAGGAAGTGTGAAGACAGATCTGGATCATGTAGCTCCTTGATACCTTCACATGTTCCTTCATCTCCAGGTCTTGACAGGTGAATTTGCTGATAACCATCCAAACTCGTTCTCTCTGGGGCTCCATATTCTTAGTGAAAAGTCCTAACATTTACTCAGTGTTCATACAAAAAAACTGGACTAATTCCTAATATGGGTGTCTGTACTACTTCCCCAACCAATCAGTATGTATGTTACATTTATATTGACATAGTTCATATATATTCATATATATACAATATTTACATATTCTTATATTAATGCATGCTATGTATACATACATATGTGAATATTATTATATATGCATATGCAATTGCTCTGTCTTAGATAACAATTCATCCTCTTCAATCATGGCTTGCATTTCTTACTTGGGTCATGCTGGCTGGATTGGAAACTGGTAGGAATCACTACTAAATTAATTAAATTTGAGAAAAATATGCCACATTGGACAACTCCTGTATTTTTTCTTCCAACAGAAGTTTATTAAATACCTGTTGTACATCACAGCTTCCCAGGTGGCTCAGTGGTAAAGAATCCACCTGCCAGTGCCTAAGACACAGGTTTGATCCCTGGTCCAGGAAGATCCCCTAGAGGAGGAAATGGCTCCCTATCCAGACAGAGGAGCCTGGCAGGCTACCGTCCATGGATCACAAAGAGTCAGACATGACTTAAAGGCTGAACAACAACGTTGTATAGCAGGCTTTATGGTTTAACTGAGCAGTGCTTTTGATGGATATATTCTGTGGTTAACTCTTAATATAAAGTACTATCACCATATAAAGTACAACCTTAATTTATATTTTGCCAAAGAAAAACTGAGTCCTGGTGAGTTTAAATAACTGGAACAAAGTCTATAGGTAAATCTGGGGAGAATTGAGATCTTAACAATTATTGAGTCTTTTGATCCATGAACATGGTATACTTCACTATTTAAATCATCTTTAATTTCTTTCAATGATGTTTTGTGGTTTTCAGTGTGTAAGACTTGCATTTATTTTGTTAAATTTACTCACAAATACTTTATTTTTTTATACTATTTTGAATGGAATTGCTTTCTTAATTTCACTGAGATTGTCTTTTGTTGATATAAAGGAATTGCAGTAGATTTTTGTATATTAGTTTTGCATTCTGTGACCTTGCCAAACTTGCTCATTAGTTCTAGAAGTTTTGTGTGTTGTGGGTATTCCCTGAAATTCCCTACACATTGAACAACAACATGAACAACAAAAGGTATATAAATTGTCTTTAGATATCTATAACTCAACTTTACCTTGCCTTAAGCAGCTCCTGACTTACGTAGTATCTAAAGGAGATCAGCCCTGGGTGTTCTTTGGAAGGAATGATGCTAAAGCTGAAACTCCAGTACTTTGGCCACCTCATGCAAAGAGTTGACTCATTGGAAAAGACTATGATGTTGAGAGGGATTGGGGGCAGGAGGAGAAGGGGATGACAGAGGATGAGATGGCTGGATGGCATCACCGACTCGATGGACATGAGTTTGAGTGAACTCCAGGAGATGGTGATGGACAGGGAGGCCTGATGTGCTGCGATTCATGGGGTTGCAAAGAGTTGGACACGACTGAGTGACTGAACTGAACTTAACTGAACTGAATGAAGTATCATTTTGTGCCCTTCAGAATCTGAAATCCTTCATTAACTCTCAGAGTTCATCCCCACTCCCAGAATGTTCTTATTCCCCAAAGACTTTCTCTCATTTGGGTTTGGTGCTTCCAGTCTGCATCTGGCAGCTTGGATCTTGGATTTGGCCCTCCCCATAGACTGAGGCTGAATGATTAAAGACGTGACAGGCAGCCAATTGGCAAGATGGGAAGAATGAAAATTAACATCCCCGAGAGCTGACTGTATACAAGTCACTATGCTGGACGTTTTCACGTGGTTTTTGATTCACTGATCACAACCACACTTAATGAATAGCAATTATTATTCCTGCTTAACAGACAAAAATTTTTCACATCTGGTTTCAAGTCTGAGTTTCGCAGAACTTAATTTGTCTATTAACAGAGAGTTAGTGTATGAAGGAGACTAGATATCAAACCATGTCTTCACTCAAAAGCTTTCTATACTAACTCTGAAAAATTACCTTTTCCAGATCCATGGACACAATGTTGATTATCATAAAACTTCATTAGTGGGGCATTTTTAGATCCATTTTACAGATGAGGAAACCAAGGCTTGCGCAGAGTTATACAGTTACAGAGAACTCAGAACAGGATGTTAGCTCAAATATTTCTGATCTTTTCATGATACATTTTTGTTCAATGACTAAGTATGTGGAATCTGCAGTCAGACTTTCTGAGTTCTATTCTGTGCTCCACCAGTTTCTAAGTGGGTGACCTTAAACAAGTTGCTTAACATGGTATGATTATATTTTTCCTCAGTGGGGATAATTATAATACTTCCTTGTGAAGTTGTCCCGAGGATCAGTTGAGACTATATATAATGTACATATGGCCGGTAACATATAAGATGTTATTATTATGATTAAGAATAAATATATCCTTCCTTAGTTACTGGATTTCTAGGGAAGAAAATAAAGACTTTTCATGAAAAATTTCAACATAAACCTTTTTTTTTTTTTTTTTTTGGTGTATGTTCCCTTATCTCTTTCCTCTCACAAATAGGACTATGTTGGGAGTTGTAGGAAGCCCTGTGTCAAGGTCTTGTTCTGCCTCCAGAGCAGAATCAGTTGTGGGAACCTCCAAAGTCTTCTTTCTCTCTTTGGCATCCAGAAGTAGGCTTCCATGCTATGGGCATTGTGACACAGGTTTGTATTAATACTTAAAGCATTTCTACTCCAGGTTAGGATCTTGACATAGGTTTCCTTTCAATGCACGTTCTGCTAGGTAGGCTGGGTTCCAGATACTTTTCAGTTTCTCTACCAATCAGGAAAAATCTCAGAGACAGAGTTGGATAGTCAGTTCCTAAAGCTTTCACCGAGTTAGAAAACACATTAGCAATCATTTTTCTGACCCTCTGCTTCCTTATCATTAAAATAAGGAATAGCCAGGCTTACCAGGAAGCATGAATGAAATAATGTATATTATATGCTAAGACTGAGTGCTCCCTGTGGGAGAGAGCTGTAATATTCTGTGAGAGCTCTGACTTGAGAATTAGGACACCTCAGTTCTCACATAGCTATGAATTTTCTGTGTGTTTTTATGTGAGCTGCTTGCCCTTGCTGGCTGACATTTTTTTTTCTATATAATTAATGATTGGGATTTTATACATGCTTAATGTTTCTTCCCCCTCAATCTGCATAAGCAAATCCTCCATTCATCCATCACACATTTTTATTTAAGTACCTACCTACCACCAAGATTCTTGGTGGCTCAGTGGTAAAGAATCTGCTTGCAATACAGGAGACCCAGTTTTGATCCCTGGATTGGGAAGATCACCTGGAGGAGGAAATGGAAACCCACTC
This sequence comes from Bos mutus, assembly GCF_027580195.1. NCBI lineage: Eukaryota > Metazoa > Chordata > Mammalia > Artiodactyla > Bovidae > Bos > Bos mutus. Next base: position 17,907,599 of record NC_091641.1, on the reverse strand, counting down.
CAGTACTCTTGCCTGGGAAATCCCATGGAGCCTGATAGGCTGCAGTTCATAGGGTTACAAGGAGTTGGACATAAATGAGCTACTAACACCACCCAAGAACTGATGATACCAGAATGAGTAAGATTGACCTAAAGGAACTCTATGCTCTTTGGATATGACCTATATGCATTATGGGAGCAAGGGAAAAAGGAAATAACTAATTGTTTTGAGAGGAGCTGGCCATGGCTCAGAAAGCAGTTCAGTTCAGTCAGAAAGCAGGTGATATCTAAAATGAGCCTTGATCTAGTATAGGGTGTCCAGTTGAGAAGGAAGTTCCCAAAGAAGATGCTTATGATTTTACTCCAGATTCTGCATAACTCAAATTGTGCTGTGATGGATCCAACCAGAAATGGAAAATTGCCATTATCTGAGGGACTTTTGGAAAATATTCTTTTAAAATTTTACTTATTTGTGGCCATGCTGTGTCTTTGTTGCTGTGCACAGGCTTTCTCTAGTTGCAGGACACGGGCTTCTCACTGTGGTGGCTTCTCTTGTTGCAGAGTACTAGCTCTGGGGTACAGAGGCTTCAGTAGTTGTGGTGTGCGGGCGTTATTGCCCTGTGGCAGGTGGAATCTTCCCAGACCAGGGATCAAACCCGTGTTCCCTGCATTGGATGGTTGATTCTTAACCACTGGGGTAACAGGGAAGTCCGTGGGTCCAAGTACATCCCCAAATAAGATCAGGGTTTGCCTCTCAGTTTCACTCCAAGTATCAGGTGAATTTGGTATATTGATTCTAGCTTATGTGTCTAACATATAGCGAACCATAAGCCAATGTCTTAAGGAAAGACGTATAGGTCTGGGGATACGGAATAAGCAACAAATAAGCATGCTCTTATGCTTTCAGCTAATTTTCTGGGATTCAAAGAAAGATTTGAGCTTCTCTGAGGCAGGGAAACCAATGTCCATTGCCCATTGGTAGGCCTGAGGGAGATTATGGCTCTAAGGCATCATGGGTCTTGAAATTCCTGCCAGGTTGGAGATGTGCTTACCTGACAGATGTCCTCCATACCACTGAGAGTGGTGTTCTCCTAAGCGGTGGGGTGGTGGTGGTGGTGCTGCTGATGAAACTACAGTTGTCCCTAAGATGTACAAAAATTGTTCATTTATCTTGTTTGGCTGTCCCCCCAGTTTTGCCTGCATTTTTAACACTATAATTTTTCCTTACAGAGTTACTCTTTTTTATTTTTCCATTCAGTGCATGTAATTCAAGTAGAGCTGATTCTATCTGTGGCCCAGGAACTCCATCTGTGGTTATGTGACCCGAGCCTGGTCAATCAGAAAACTGCATCCCTCTTGACAACAGTGATCACAGAATATCCCAGAATGCTCGCTAAAGTGGCTGGGAGAGAGGTATGCTCTTATAATAAGAATGATGGGAAGAAAAGAAGCAAGCCAGGGGTTTAGCCTGCTCTCAGGCACTGCGAAGGAAGAACTTGCCTGAGAATGCAAACAACACTGAGAAAACAAAACCGAGAGCAATCACTACCACTGCTGATGCTGTTTTAGCATTCATATGCACTTCTGCCCGAAGTTCTTGCCCACCTTGGACTTTGCAACTGTGTGAACCAATAAAGTTGCTTGAGGTTAGTTTTCTGTCCCTTGAATGTTGTTCCTGATTTAAACAATGATGTTCTTATTTTTGAAGCTCGGGGCATGGAAAGTCAAAGTGAAAGTGTTAGTTGCTTAGTCGTGTCTGACTGTTTGTGACCTCCTGGACTATGTAGCTCACCAAGCTCCTCTGTCTGTGGAATTCTCCAGGCAAGAATATTGGAGTCTGCAGCCATTCTCTTCTCCAGGAGATCTTCCCAACCCAGGGATTGAACCCAAGTCTCCTGCACTGCAGGTGGATTCTTTACCATCTGAGCCACCAGGCGAAGATCACTGGGGCATAGAAAGTGGGAGATAAGTGGGAGATACTTCTGATATGCATTTCCCTATTATCTCAAAGAATTTCTCTCTTCCCAGGATACTGGTCCAGCTTCACAATCCAGACAAACATTTTTCTCCATAGGACTTCCGAACCATTTTCCAACCTGTGGTTCCAGGGCTCCCTTGTCTATAGAATTCTCCTCCCACGACTTTTTTGCTGCTTCTTTTTAAAAATAACTCCCATCTGCTCGTCTGCCTCCTGCTCTTCCTTCTGTTTCCACATTTTTGAGCTTCCCCGGTCGCTGTCCCTGGCCCTGAGAAAGCTTTGGAGATTACCTCTTAGACCCATTCCTCCCAGCTGGGCTTTCCTTCTGTCCAATTTTTAACTCTCCAAATCACAGGCTTCTCTTTCCTTGGCTCAAAGAATGACCCATCAAAAAAATTTGGCTGCATTTCTGAATTCACTCAAACTCTTTATAAAGCCATAGATTTCTAGACATAACTTTTCGACATCCTGACAATGAATGGCTAATCAGAGAACTTAGCCTACACAAATCATAAGGAGAGATGTCTCTTTGTATTGGTTTAAGCTTGGAGAAAAGCTGAACTCCAAGGCTCTTAACTGATAGGAATTGGTTAAATCCAAACTATGATAATTCTGGATAATAGCTCAGATGGTAAAGAATTTGCCTGCATTGCAGGATACCTCAGTTCAGTACCTGAATTGGGAAGATCCCCTAGAGAAGAGAATGGCAACCTACTCCACTATTCTTGCCCAGAAAATCTCATGAACAGAGGAGCCTGGCAGACTACAGTTCATGGGATCGATAAGAGTTGGGCATGACTGAGTGACTAACACTTTCAGTTTTTTCAAACTACAATAAAGACAATACTTACTGAAAATGTATTGTGAGTTATTTTGGGGGGCTAAGCACTTCTACAGGCTTCCATTTCTTTTTCAGAAAGGTTTGCTAGGTATTATAATTACCTCCATTTTGAGGATGAGAAAAGTGAGGTAGAGAAAAGTTAAGAAATTTGCTCAAGGTCACACTGCTAATGGCAGTTATGGTATTCATCTGTGGGGTTCATCCAAATATGCTTGGATTTCTGCTTTTGTAGATACAAGGAATCATGGGACTTCCCTGCCCTGTGGAAATCGGTATTCACCTTTCCCATCAGCAAAGATTTCAGATGGTGGCAGTTTCATCAGCCCGGTGAACACGACATATATGACACAGCATGTTGTTGTTGTTAGTCGCCAAGTCATGTACAACCCTTTGCAATCCCAGATTCCACTGTCCATGGGATTTCCCAGGCAAGAATAATGGAGTTGGTAGTCATTCCCTTCTCTAGGGAATCTTCCTGATGCAGGGATTGAAACTGCATCTCCTGCATTGCAGGTGAATTCTTTACCACTGTGCCACCAGGCATGGAGGCTCCCAATGATGCTTAATGAATATATAAAAGAAGCAAGAAATAAAACTTTATTGCTTTGAGCCTCAAAAACGTGTGGCATTTTAAAAATTTCTGATCCATGACCTACACAATTTAACTGATATATTAGTAGAGTCACAATTAGAAGCTCTGATAATTTGGTTTCAAAGCCACACATTTAGCGATTCTCTCTTCTCTGTAAAATGTAGGAGAAACTGGGAACCCCAGAATGACTGAGCGCCCCCTGGAAGTTTTCAGGATACAGCATCTCTGTAACATCCAGGCTGTCTAGTCTCTCAGCAACAGAAGCTTCGTCCTTGTGAGCACAGATCTGAACACCATCCTCCACTGCCCTCTACTCACAGTTCCACCACTTTGGTAACAGAGCGTTGTGTCTCCAGCCTTCCTGACTTTCTTCTTCCATTTCTATTTTGTTGTTCAGTGGCTCGGTCCTGTCCAGCTCTTTGGGACCCCATGGACTGCAGCACTCCAGGCTTCCCTGTCTTTCACTCTCTCCCACAGTTTGCTCAAACTCATGTCCATTGAGTCAATGGTGCCATCCAACCATTTCATCCTTTGTTGCCCCCTTCTCCTCCTGTCCTCAATCTCTCCCAGCATTAGGGTATTTTCTAATGAGTTGGCTCTTCGCATCAGGTGGCCAAAATACAGGAGCTTCAGCTTCAGCATCAGTCCTTCCAATGAATATTTAGGTCTGATTCCCTTTAGGATTTACTGGTTTGATCTCCTTGCTGTCCAAGGGAATCTCAAGAGTCTTCTCCAGCACCACATTTTGAAAGCATCAGTTCTTTGGTGCTCAGTCTTCTTCATGGTCCAACATCTGTACATGACTACTGGAAAAACCATAGACTATGGTTTGACTATGCAAACCTTTGTCAGCAAAGTGATGTCTCTGCTTCTTAATACACTGTCTAGGTTTGTCATAGCTTTTCTTCCAAGGAGCAAGTGTCTTTTAATTTCATGGCTGCTGTCACTGTCCACAGTGATTTTGGAGCCCAAGAAAATAAAGTTTGTCACTGTTTCTATTTTTGCCCCATCTATTTTCCCATAGTGTCTGGTGACCTGGGATGTCTCCTTATTCATGTGTGTGCTGTGCTTAGTCAGTCAGTCATGTCCAAGTCCTTGTGACCCCGTAGACTGTAGCTCCTCGGTCCATGGGGATTCTCCAAGCAAGAATACTGGTGTGGGTTGCCACGCCCCAGGGATCGAACCCAGGTCTCCCGTACTTCAGGCAGATTCTTTATCATCTGAGCCACCAGGGAAGCCCTAGAATACTGGAGTGGGTAGTCTGTCCTTTCTCCAAGAAATCTTTCCAGCCCAGGAATTGAACCAGGGTCATGACTTTTCCTTTCTATCCTCTTTGCTTGTGCTGTTCCTTCAGAGGGTGACTTCTATAAACTGCATTCTCTCTCTATCTTGCATTTTAAGCTCCTAAAATTAATGTCTGCTTGGTTCAGAAAATTATGAGCCATGTTGCAGGCCATTTACCATAGATTTATAGATGAGGAGGTCAAGTGTTTATCCTGTTCCAATCATCTGCCAAGAAGCCTGGGTAACCTGTAAACCAAACCTGTGTGTGTGTTAGCCACTCATTAGTGCCCGATTCTTTGCAACCCCATAGACTGTATAGCCCACCAGGCTCCTCTGTTCATGGAATTCTCCAGGTAAGAATACTGGAGTGGGTTGCCATTCCCTTCTCCAGGAGATCTTCCCAACCTAGGGATCTGCCTTGCAGGCACATTCTTTACTGTCTGAGATACCAGGGAAGAGGTCCATATAAAAAATTCTTCAACAAAATATATGTAAGTCAAGTCTATGCTACACAACTTACACAGAGCTACAAGCCAGTTATATCTAAATAAAACTGGAAAAAAATAATAATGAGAAAAAGTCTTTCAAAAGGAAGTTTGTGGGTGGTGTTAGAATTAATGAGACTTTCCACAATGGGGACAGCATCACCAGCAGGCATTTTGTTAGGCTTGTCCAGAACGTTGACCCTGCAGCAGCCAATGGCCCTCTTTTTCTTCTTTAGCTGGCCTTTACCTGCTCTTACGCCCCTTGCCCACCTCTGTGCATAGTCAGTAGACTGTTACCTGGCAGGCTGGACTCCATCCAGGGACCTGACTCTTCTGAAAATAAGTTTCAATCTACAGAGGAGAAAGTCTGGCTTCCAAATTTGTTCTTGAAATGAACCTGATCTCTATGCTTCTAAAATTAAAATTTAATTACACAGATTCTACATGAATATCTTCTCCATGCAACAGATTACCAAAATAGAGATAATTCTAAAGTTCCTTTTGACCAAGAATCTAAAGCTGAATCTCAGCCTGTCTCATTCCTGGTGATAAACAGGTTGCCAGTTTTGTAAACGCTCTCTCCCTTTCTCTCTTATATATATATGTGTGTGTGTGTGTGTCATGTCTGACTCTTTGCAGCCCTGTGGACTACAGCCCACCAGGCTCCTGTGTCCATGGGATTCTCCAGGCGAGAATATTGGAGTGGATTGCCATGCCCTTCTCCAGAGGATCTTCCCGACCCAGGGATCGAACCTGTGTCTCTAATGTCTCCTACATTGGCAGGTGGGTTCTTTACCACTGGCAGTATTGGAGTCTAGTTGCTATTTCTTATGCTATTTCTTATGTCACTGCCCAACTCCACATCTTCACAGGTGGACCAACTCAAATATCAAATTTCCTACCAAGCTTTCCCTGTTTTCTCCAGCCAAGACTCATCTCTTCACCCTCTGAACTCTCACAGTCTCACCATCCTTCCCTAATCACTCTCTATAATGTATCTCAGTTCTCATTGTTTGAATTTTAGGGACCAAGTGAGCATAAGAGTTATACTTAAGGTGTTTGGAGTCAAGCAGTTCTGAATTTGAGTCTTCATTCTGCCAGTTAATTCTGTCTGATCTTATGGCTTTTTGTCACATTGTTTCTCAACAAGTCTAAAATATTTTATATTTTAAAAGAATTTTTATAGGTCTCCCCCAAAGTTATTTAACTTCCTGAACCTTTGATTCACAAAATTTGAATAATAGACCAACCACAGAGGTTGTGTAAGGATTGGCTATTAAACTAAAGCACTTGGCATCAAGTTTGTGACAATAAATGGGGGCTATCTCCATTAGACATCTCTAGCATTATTTATTCAAGTGAATTACCATTTATTATGTTCTTTTCTAGTTTCATAATACAACTGTGTAAGGAGGCAGAATGCCTCTTCTGGTTACAAAGCTAGTTACTTAAACTCTCTGTGCCATGGTTTTCTCACCAAAACCTTCATTTGTCCCTGAGTTCACCACATATTGATTGAGTGCTTGTTCTGTGCCAAGGCCCAGTGTTTAAACCTGGGGGAAATAAAGAAGGACAAAATGACAGGCTACCATGTCATCATGGAACTTGCATTTTAATTGGGAAAATGGGAAGAAATCAAAATTCCACATAAATTGTAAAGCTATTCCTAAGATGAACACTTGAAAGAAAGATGCATGGTATGTGATGGGGGAATTTGGCTTAAATAGGGAGTTCTGCTGGGAAAACTGAACTGAGTTCTAAAGTATTGCTGAGAGGTAAGTAGAGAAATAGAGGAATGAAGCTCAGGGAGACTTTGGTGAGAGCATATGCAAAGGCCCTGGGGTTGTGGAAGCATGTTGCTTGGGAAGGCCTCTCTGGCAAAATTGAGAGAGTGTGTCCTCCAAGATGAAACAGAACAGGTGATCAAACACACTCAGACTTTCCTTCAGGAAGTGTTCCTGGATAGGTAAAATGAAAATAAGAGGGGTCTTTGAGTCTCTCTTAGGGTAGAGGATAGGATCTAGCCCCTTTACATCTGTGGGTTGGAGAAAAATAATTCTGTACATTCCTGTTTTTTTTTTTAATATTATTTATTTATTTGTCTGTGCAGGGTCTTAGCTGTGGTACGCAGGATCTTCAGGACCCTTTTTAGTTTCGGCATGCAGAATCTTTAATTTCTGCACACAAACTCTTAGATGCAGCACGTGAGTTCTAGTTCCCTGACCAGGGATCAAACCTGGGCCCTCGTCATTGAGAATGCAGAGTCTTAGCCACTGGAGCACCAAGGAAGTCCCTGTGCATTCCTGTATGATGGAAATCACGTTACTCCTGAGCCTCTCACAGGAGACACTAGTAAATATCTCTGTTGGGCAATGCTTCTCCCCTATCATGTAGAGTTTCATTTTCCTATTAGTGTGAGCATTTATTTTGATTTGTTCACAATAAAAGCTCATGAATTTGTATTCTATCCATTCAAGAATTTGTGATACTAAAAAGAGAAATTTAGTTGACATTTGGAAGCACGTAAGAAAGTTCTCAAGCCACTTTAGAAGCATTCAATTAGATGCAAACAATTACTAGGCTAATTATAAATCATTCCTACCTATTCATTAAAGCAGGTCCAAGATGCTAGTTAAAAGTAATAAAGCTGTATCTCTTTGCAAACAGTCTATAACTCAGGATGTTGCTAATTCAAATTAGCCTCCCCCTCAATCAACAAAATTACTGAAGTGTGTTGGCTTGCTCTTTTTAAAATTAAATGGAACATCTTTTCTTCTGATTATATAAGTGCACCTACAATGTAATAAACTTAGAAAATTTAGAAGAAGATAAGGGGAAAAAATTCACCCAGCTTGTCTATATATAATCATTCTAAGCACATCCATGTATTCCTTCCAATCTCTTCCTAAATATAATTCGACAAATCAATGGGTGAATAGAGGCATGGATAGGTGAATAGGTAGATAGTCAAACTGATGATCAATAGATACATGAATAGATATGCAGATTGATTTTCTAAAAATAGCAGTCATAATGTATTAGAGATTATTCATTCTCACCAATTATCCATGCATTCTTCCATATGTACATCTCTCCACTTTATTTATTTATTTTGGCTGTGCCACAAGGCATGGGAGATCTAGTTCCCTGCCTAGGGATTGACCTTTGCATTGGAAGTGTGGAGTCTTAATCACTGGACCACCAAGGAAGTCCCGCTCTACTTTCTTTAAAGTTAGTTGGGACAGGAGACACCTGGTAGAAAGAATGGAGGGTACTGATGCACACCTTTCCCAGTCTGACATCAAAACTCCCTTTGCTATCAGCTCCATACTATCTCTGCCTCATTTGTCTTATGCTACAAGTATCCCTGAGTCCCTGGTTTTCTCATCAAAGGAGAGCTATGTCATCTGGACCTGACTGGGACAAGAGTAAGAAGCAAACGTTTGCAGAATTAGGCCATTGAGATGCAAGAGTTGTTTATCAGTACAGCATGCCCCAGCCTATCCTGACTACAGACTCTGCATACACTGATGCATATTCTATTATTAGTCATTTTACATTATATCACAAGCAATCTCCTATGTCAATACATATTTCCTAAAATGTAATTTTAACGGCCGTGCAATATTCATTTATTCATTCATCATGTGGTTGTACCAGAATTTTTTTTTTTTTTTACGGTTTTAGTTTCTGTGGTTTTTATTTTTACATGAGGATACATTCCTAGAAAATAATTTCTAAAATTGTAACTTTTTTTTTAAGTTTTTGATCTGTTCGACAGTGCCTTCCAGAAATCTGTGCCAGTTTCTCACGTAGTCTAAGGGAATGCTACTCTGATGGTATTCTTAACAAAACAGAGCATTAATATTTAAATAATCTTTGCCAACTTGATAGGTGGCCATGACACTTCTTTTTAATTAAATATTTATTACTAATGAGGCTAGAACATCATATATCTGCCATAGGCTTCTGGTTTCCTTTGTGAATTACTATTTCTTCAGCCTGAGATTTCCTATCTCCATACCATCTTTATCTAGATAACTCCCACATATCTTTTTTAAGGCTCAGCTAAAAATCATTTCTTCCCAGAGACCATCACAGACTCATCCAAATAAAGTTGTTCCCTGTGCCATACCTCATGAGTATCAATATTAATAACACTTTCTGTAAATATTTGTTTCAACATCTGACTTCATTGGCAGACAGGGGTCATTTCTGACTTACTTGTTCACTACTGTCATGGTGCTTGGCCATATGAGATGAGTGATACACGTTTGCTTAATAAATAGATTGACTGATAAAGATAATAGCTATACTTATGATATTAATAACAATTCCTTATGGAAAAGGACACAAAACTGATAATTGATTATAAAGGTGAAAATTGCAAAGAGGATGGCACAATGGTGGAAATTGCTACAGCAGTGATCTTTATATGGATGAAGGTGTTTACATTAGTGGTAAGGATCTGGTGAAAGAAAGTGTTAGTGGCTCAGTTGTGTGCCACTCTTTTGTAACCGTATGGACTGTAGTCCGCCAGGCTCCTCAGTCCATGGAATTCTCCAGGCAAGATACTGGAGTGAGTTGCCATTCCCTTCTCCGGGGGATCTTGCCAACCCAAGGATCAAATCCAGGTCTCCTACATTGCACATAGATTTTTTACAATCTGAGCCATCAGGGAAGGATGTGATACTGATTTTCACTGTAATAGTGGCCACTGTCATGGTGATGATAATGATGCTCCCCTGATGAGAATGATAGTGTTGAAGCTGATAAAAATGATGGATGTGTTGATGGTGATTAAATCAATATTTGCCAAAGCTTATTGGGTGTTTTGGTTTTTTTAAAACCAATCTAAAGATCCCTTTGGTCTGCTATTATTTTGGGGTTTCCAGGTGGCACAGTGGTAAAGAATTCACCTGTCAATGCAAGAATCGCAAGAGACATCGGTTCAATCACTGGGTCAGGAAGATCCCCTGGAGTAGGAAATGGCAACCCAATTCAATATTCTTGCCTGGAAAACTCCATGAACAGAGAAGCCTGGTAGGCTACAGTCCATGGGATCACAGAGTCAGACATGACAGAGCAGCAGGCATGGCACTGCTGCTATTATTTACTAGCTGAATGGCCTTGGGAAAGTACCACCTTATATATACCTCACGTTCTCATCTGTTAAACAATGGTGTTTTGCAGAAAGTTTTCACTTTCGTCTCAGGTTCAAAGGATTTGTTAATCAAACAAGCCACTGGTTTTATATAAATAAATAATACAAATATTTATCAGAGAATTATCTAGCTTACTTTCAACATACTAACATTAAAAGAAAACAGAAAAAGAAAGAGCAGAGACTACATTACCAAATTGGGTTTTGACCAACATCCAGACTCAAACAGTGCTGGGAAGTCCCTGGAGTTCCATCTGGGAACTCCAGTCAGTGTCTGGGCTCCGTGGGTGAGACTTCAAAGATTGCTGTTCAGTTCAGTTCAGTCACTCAGTAGTGTCCGACTCTTTGTGACCCCATGGACTGCAGCATACCAGTCCTCCCTGACTATCGCCAACTCCCAGAGTTTACTCAAACTCTGGGAGTTGGCGATGTCCATTGAGTCAATGATGGACACAAATTGATATCACCATGAATCTGTGACCAAATTGCAAGCCTGGTTTTATGTTAATGCTGTTTATTTTGTCTTGTAAAACTTCAGTTCAGTTCAGTCACTCAGTTGGTCCAACTCTTTGCAGACCTCATGGACTGCAGCACACCAGGCCTCCCTGTCCATTACCAATTCTTGGAGCTTACTCAAACTCATGTCCATTGAGTCAATGATGCCATCAAACCATCTCATCCTCTGTCATCCCCTTGTCCTCCTGCCTTCAATCTTTCCCAGCATCAGGGTCTTTTCAAATGAGTCATTTCTTCGCATCAGGTGGCCAAAGTATTGGAGTTTCAGCTTCAGCATCAGGCCTTCCAATGAATATTCAGGGCTGATTTCCTTTAGGGTGGACTGGTTGGATCTCCTTGTGGTCCAAGGGACTCTCAAGAGCCTTCTGCAACACCACAGTTCAAAAACATCAATTCTTCAGTGCTCAGCTTTCTTTATAGTCCAACTCTCACATCCATAGATGGCTACTGGAAAAACCATAGCTTTGACAAGATGGACGTTTGTTGGCAAAGTAATGTCTCTGATTTTTAATGTGCTGTCTACATTGGTCATAGCTTTTCTTCCAAGGAGCTGAGTGTCTTTTAATTTCATGGCTGCAGTCACCATTTGCAGTGATTTTGGAGCCCAAGAAAATAAAGTCTGACACTGTTTCCACTGTTTCCCCATCTATTTGCCATGAAGTGATGGGACCAGATGCCATGATCTGAGTTTTCTGAATGTTGAGCTTTAAACCAACTTTTCACTTTCTTCTTTCACTTTCATCAAGAGGCTCTTTAGTGCTTCTTCACTTTCTGCCATGATCTGCATATATGAGGTTATTGATATTTTTCCCAGCTTGTGCTTCCTCCACCCCAGCGTTTCTCATGATGTACTCTGCACATAAGTTAAGTAAGCAGAGTGACAATATATAGCCTTGATGTACTCCTTTTCCTGTTTGGACCAGTCTGTTGTTCCGTGTCCAGTTCTAACTGTTGCTTCCTGACCTGCATACAGATTTCTCAAGAGGCATGTCATATGGTCTGATATTTCCATCTCTTTCAGAATTTTCCACAGTTTATTGTGATCCACACACTCAAAGGCTTTGGCATAGTCAATAAAAAAGAAACAGATGTTTTTCTGGAACTCTCTTGCTTTTTTTGATGATCCAGCAGATGTTGGCAATTTGATCTCTGGTTCCTCTGCCTTTTCTAAAACCAGCTTGAACATCTGCAAGTTCACGGTTCACGTATTGCTGAAGCCTGGCTTGGAGAATTTTGAGCATTACTTTACCAGCGTGTGAGATGAGTGCAATTGTGTGGTAGTTTGAGCATTCTTTGGCATTGCCTTAAAACTTGGAATGTTGCTAAGCCTGGGGCTTTGTTTGCTAGGTGCCCCTCCTCCAGGGGCTCAAAAATCTCAAGATTCCTCCCCATCTCATCTAAGATGCTGCAAGTCTTCCACTCACAGCAGGTAGTCGCTCCCAGTCAGGGCAATGTCCAGGCATGTTAGAAGCAAGGTCAGAGGCCCGTTCTGCTTTGTCTCTGAAGCGTACACAAGACTATTTATTTAATTTCCCTAACAGGTGGTAATATCCTTTATTTATTTATTTATTTACTTTTTATTTTGTATTGGGGTATAGCCCATTGACAATGCTGTGATAGTTTCAGATGAACAGCCGTATATATACATGTATCCATTCTCCCGCAAACTCCCCTCCCATCCAGATTGTCACATAACACTGAGCAGAGCTCCATGTGCTGTACAGTTAAGTCATGGTTCATTCACTTTAAATACAGCAGTATGTACTTGTTGATCCCAAACTCCCTAAATATCCCTTCCCCCAGCCTTCCTCCTGGCAACGATAAGATCATTCTCTAAGTCTGTGAGTCTTTCTGTTTTATAAGTTCATTTGTATCATTTCTTTTTAGATTCCACATATAAGGAATCTCGTGATATTTCTCCTTCTCTGAATGACTTACTTCTCTCAGTATGACAATCTCTGCTGCTGCTGCTGCTGCTAAGTCACTGCAGTCAGGTCCGACTCTGTGCGACCCCATAGACAGCAGCCCACCAGGCTCCCCCGTCCCTGGGATTCTCCAGGCAAGAACACTGGAGTGGGTTGCCATTTCCTTCTCCAATGCATGAAAGTGAAAAGTAAAAGTGAAGTTGCTCAGTTGTGTCCAACTCTTTGTGACCCCGTGGACTGCAGCCCACCAGGCTCCTTCGTCCATGAGATTTTCCAGGCAAGAGTACTGGAGTGGGGTGCCGTTGCCTTCTCCGATGACAATTTCTAGCTCCATCCATATTGCTGAAAATGGCATTATTTCATTCTTTTTAATGGCTGAGTAATACTCCATTGTATTTATGTACAATGTCTTTATCCTCTGTCAATGGACTTTAGTTTGCTTCCCTGTCTTGGCTATTATAAAGAATGCTTCCATGAACATTGGGCTGCCAAAGCTTGTTGGTTCATTTTCTTGGGATAATCCAAATTAAAAAGAGACAATTGGCCTTACAAAGATTTTTGGCAAACATGCCATATCCCTGGCCATGGGAACATGACCATGTCTCAGCCTGGACTTTATTCACATAGAGAGGTTTTATAAGATCCAAACTTAAGAAAGTTACATCAAAACACTCAGGGGACTTGCCTCAGGAGATTTGCCTCTGCCATGCAAGGCAATAATTCATTTCCCTCACCACCACCAAACCCCTTGTCTCTCCATTTGGATAAAAGTCCTGGGTAAGACTTCAGCTTAGAAACAAGATCCTTGAAGAACAGAACCTACTACGTGACCATTGAAGGCAAGACCAGAAGTGGTAGATACATGCCATTGCATAGGAATGCAGACCTTGGACTGTCTTGGGTTAAAATTGGCAAAGTTCACTGATAATGTCAGACGTTGAGTCATTTGTAAAAGCCACATTAAGGCTTTAAAATTTTAATCTAGGGATGATGAGAAAGAAAGGATAGATGCTGATATTTTAGTGGAACAGAAGACAGTTTGTGAAGAAATAGGGTGTATTAAGCTAAATAACTACTAACTAGCTACAATGACAGATAATCCCTTAGTAGTTCAGCACAATACATGTTTACTTAGCACTTTTAAAAAGATCAGTTTGCAATGGTGGGAGCTCTACTCTATCCAGTGACTCAGGGACCCAGTCTTCTTCCTTTGTTTCTGGCTATTGCATGGCTTCCAAGATCATCATGGCATGAGAAAAATGTGTGTAGGTGGCACATTGGTCCTTCAATGCTTCAACTCTTAAGTGAAACCTATCTCTTCCACACACATTTTCTTACCTTGATCTAGTCATGTGGTCCTGCCTGACTGGCATGAGCGAGGAATCATAACCTTTCTGTGTTTCCAAGAAGGATGACAGGACCAGACATAGGTGAGTATAGTAGTGTTTATGCCATTGGGAATTGTCTGTAAGAAGTCTGGAACCAAGAAAACCAAGAATTATATTCTCAATATGACATTTGGTCCAAGGGAGTGCTTGACTAAAATAAAAGGCAAACTTACTTATCCATCAAAGACTGACTGTCTTGTGTATATTAAAACAAGATGACCTTTCTTCCTTTAAAGAGCTAGGATTCAAGAAAAAGGCCATACACTGGTAAGTAATATGAGTCTCCACTTTAACCACTATTAACCATAAAAGAACCTACTAGTCAATTCCATGGCTTGGGACCCAGACCACAAATCCTTCTTAGGACATGAGCAGTCATTTAGAACATGCAGGTGAGGTTAGACCATTGGCCTTCTCTATTCTTTTTTGTCAAAAGAAGTTGGAGTGAGTTTCTGCTTCCAGCTGTGATAGTAGTGGACTTACCTTCTAAAAGTAGCCAACTGTGAAACTAAACAAAATAAGTGAGGTAATGGTTTCAGAGATTGGAACATCAAGATGCAGATGCACAAGTCTACAATATCTGAAAGGAGGAAAATTAACCAGGCAAGTCCTACAGTTGCCTTAGCTTTCCATCAGGGGATAATTTCCCAACTGAAGAAGCAACTGTGGTCCAAGCAGAGAACATCAGTTGTACTGCATCAAGGAAGCAGATGATAACCTCTGGGGTAGCTGAAGCAGCTGGAATCTGTGACACAGATAAACAAAAGGGAGATATGAACAGGAGAGCATCCCAGAAGTCTGCATGAGGGGTCCTCATGAGTTCTTAGCTAAAGACTAGACTGTACATATGCAGGGCGAGACAATGTGGGGCTTACAAAGTAGTGGCTACTACTGGGATGAAAGAAACAGAGAAACTGGAGGTCAAAATGTGACAGGATGTTAAAATTCCAGTTTGGTGAGACGAGAGGTTTAATTCCCTAACAACGTGTTACTTACTCTGCTCCAGCCTTTTAGTAAGAAACACCAGAAAGTTCACAGCTTAAGAGTTATACCTAGAAAAGAAGACCTTTCTAAATCAGCCCTAACATCCCTATACTGATACACTAACAAAACTGCAGGGGAGAGAGTTTGCTCAACAGTGACCTGGCCCCTGCACTGGGACTCTGAGGGCCCCACAATCAGCTGCCCTAGGACCTGACTCCACCCACCAATGGGTTCAGAGGCATGGTCCTTACTCAACAGCAAGCTAGCATCAACTCTGGGGCCCAGCGGGCCTTGCTTCCATTCATGTCAGGACACAGCCTTGTCCACTAGCAGACAATATTCCTTAAATGAGGAAAAGCCTGGGAGTCAACTGGTACAGGGGGTAGGTCAGCCTACCAGCATACTGACAGTAACTGGGCCCACTGAAAAAGAAGGGTCTATACAACCCACGTAGGGGGCATCATTAGAGCATATGGTTCTGGTGACCAGAAGGGAATGTCCTGCTGGTCCCCATAAGCCTAAGCTTGCATGTGTCCGACTCTGTAACCCCATGGACTGTAGCCCACCAGGCTCCTCTGTCCATGGGATTTTCCAGGAAAGAATACTGGAGTGGGTTGCCATTTCCTTCTCCAAAAGATCTTCCCAACCCAGGGATTGAACCCATGTCTTCTGCATCTCCTTCATTGGCAGGTGGATTCTTTACCACTAGCACCACCTAGGAAGTCCCAGGTTCCATAGGGTGTCTCCTGTATAAGGCCATTTCTCCAACATTAAGAAATGAAACTGGCCTACTTAGTACATGGAAATAAAAGGAGAGAATTAGGTAAAATGAACCAACAGATGGATATATTCAAAATGAAAGAATGAGATAAACCCCCAGATGAAGAACTAAGTGAAGTGAAGATAAGCAATCTGACAAAGAGTTCAAGGTAATGATCACTCAGGAGAAGGATAGATGAGCATAGTGAGAAATGTAACAAATATTTAGACAATAAAGAGAAGACCCAGAGATAAAGACTACAATAACAGAAATAAAAAATATATTAGAATTAACAGAAAATTAGATGATACGGAAGAACAGATCAGCACACTGCAAAACAGAGTAGTGAAAATTACCCAGACTGAGCTTTGTATGGTGATAGAGAGTAACTAGATTTATTTCAGTGATTATTATGTATAGAGTATTAAAGTACTCTGCTATGCACCTGGAGCTAACTATAATTGTAGGTCATTTATATGTGTGTATCTGTGTGCACTCAGTCGTGTCTGACTCTTTGTAACCACATGGGCTGTAGCCCACCAGGCTCCTTTGCCCATGGGATTTTCCAGACAAGAATACAGGAGTGGCTTGCCATCTCCTTCTCTATAGGATCTTCCCAACCCAGGGATCGAACCCACGTCTCCTGCATTGTCGGGAGTATTCTTTACCACCACACCACCTGGGAAGCCTCGGTCTATTACAACTTGATAATAAAACTAAGAATAAAATTATTTGTATCTAAAAAATATGAAGAATTCTTACAACTCAATAATAAGAAGAGCTAGATTTCAAAAAAGATGGGGGCAACAGATTTGAGCAGACATTTTACCTAAACAAAAAGCATAAACAGATGGAAAAATAAGCACAAGAAAAGATCATTTGCCATTAAGGAAGTTCAAATTAAAGCCATAATAAGACAATATTATGTCCCTACTAGAATACTTAAAATTAAAAAGAGTAATCAGGCCCAAAGTAGTAAAGATAGGAAGCAACTAGTAAAATTATATAACCCCTTTGGAAAACAATATGGTAGCTTCTTTAAAAGCTACATTTACATGCAATATATGGCCCAGCTATTTCACTCTTGTGTATTTTTTCAAGAAAAACAAAAGCAAATGTCCACACAACTTTGTAAATGAAAGTTTATAGGAACATTATTATAATAGTCAAGGACTGGAAATAACTCGAATGTCTCTCAACAGGTTAATGAAAAACCAAATTGTGGTATATCAACACCATGGTATACTATTCAGTAATAACAAGTAACACATGAAAATAGATGAATCTCAAATCATTATGCTGAGTGAACAAAACCAGGTACATATTATATGCCTGCATTTATTATTTATTTATTAAATGCTCTATTTTATATAAAAGTATAGTTAACAGTGTTGCATTTCAGGTGTATAGAAAAGCGATTCAGTTATACCTAAAAATGTATCTATTCTTTTTCAAATTCTTTTCCCATTTAGAGAATTGTTGTTGGAGGATGCTGAGTAGAGTTCCCTGTGCTATAAGGTAGGCCCTTGTTGATTACATTTTAAATACAGCAGGGTGTACACATCAATCCCAAACTCCCTAACTATCCTTCCTTGCCCTTTTCCCCTTGGAGTAAGCATAAGTTCATTCTTTAAGTCTGTGAGCCTATTTTGTAAATAAGTTCAGTTGTATCATTTTTTAAAGTTTCCCCATAGAAGCAATATCATGCAGTATTTATCTCTCTCTGTCTGACTTATTTAGATGCTACCGAAAAAGCCAGGCAAAAAAATACATGCTGTATGATTCACTTATTTATAGCTGCATATGTGTGTGTTTAGTCGCTAAGTTGTGTCTGACTTTTTGGGAGTCCGTGGGTTGCAGCACACCTATCCTTCACTATCTCCCGGAGTTTGCTCAGATTCATGTCCATTGAGTGGGTGATGCTATGTAACCGTCTCATTCTCTGCCACCCTCTTCTCCTTTTGCCTTTATTTATAGCTACAGAATGCTATGGCCAGCTAAGCTCTAGGGACAGAAAGCAGACCAGTGGTTGCCTGAGGACATATTGGGAGAAGACAGTGACAAAAAGATGTGGTGAAATTACAACCCTCATCCTTTGCAACCACTTTGGAAAAAGATGTGGAGGTTTCTTATAAAGTTAAACATGTATTTCTCATCTGACCTAGCAATTCACAAGAGAAATCAAATTCTATGTTCCCTAAAAACCTTCCACATCAATATTTTATGGAAACATTTCTCATAATAACCAAGAACTAGAAACAACTAAATGTCTAGGTGAATGCATTAAAATACGTGATGTGTTTGTACATGACGTATTTTTAACCAATGTAAAAGAACAAATTACTGATACACAGACTAACATGAATGAAACTCCAAAATATTATGCTCAGTACATGATGTCAGATTTAAAAAAAAAAAAAAAGCATGGTTCCATTAATTCAAAGTCTTGGCAAAACTATAGTGAAAAAAGTCAAACCAGTGACTGCCTGGAATGTGAAGTTAGAGGAGATTTCCTGCAAAGGCTCATAAGCAAGCAATCAGAAGTGAAAGAAGAACTCTGTATCTTTATTGGGATGTTGGTGACATAGGTCTACATATTTGCCAAATTCATAGAACTGTATACTTAAAATACATGCATTTTGTTGTATGTTAATTGTATCTCAGTGATGCTGATTTTAAAATGAAGAGAATATAGGGAGTTTGGAAAGAAACGTGAAAGAGGACGAATCCCTGAGGCTTTCAAATTTGTTTCCCCTGCTACTTTACAAGAAACAGCAGGTGGCTCTTGCCAAATTGAGTTTATTTTTAGGCAAAGAGTTCATTGGTATACCCTTGGGGGTTATTTTCTGGCAGTAAGGATTTCCTTTTGCATTTTCTTTATAGCATAGAAAACAAAGGCCTTGGGAAAGAGTTTGGCTGCATAAAACTGTAAAGTGCTTTGTTTTTCCTGGGATGCAATCAGAACCAAATTTTAATATTATTTTCTCTTATTATGATGATTAGCACACAATCACAGGTGGCCTCTGTGATGATGGATAGAAGTGGAGGAGTCATATGCTGGGAATCTGAGGACTTGAGTTGCGTTCTCTGCACTGCCTCTTTGAGTACCTTTGGGACCCCAAGCAGACCACCTGCTTGCTTTGGGCCTTAATCCCCCCCATTCAGTTGGGAAAAAGAGGGTCACTGAACCTCTACTGGACTAGAAAGTTATTGCCAGACTCAAATGAGAACATGTCTCTAAATACACTTAAAAAAAAAAACCTATTTATTTGGCTACATAGGGTCTCAGTTGCCACAAGTGAGATGTTCATTGCATCATGGAGGATCTTTTGTTGCTGCTCACAGATTCTTTAGTTGTGGCACAGGGCCTCCAGAAGGTGCTGGCTTCGTAGCTGTAGCTGGTGGGTTTAGTTGTTCCGTGGTATGTGGGATCTTAGTTCCCTGATCAAGGACTGAACCTGCATCGCCTGCATTGCAAGGTGGATTCTCAACCACCGGACCACCAGGGAAGTTCCTGTAAATACAGTTTTGAATTAAAGCACAGAGTTGTGCTTAGTCACTCAGTTGTGTCCAACTCTTTGCGACTCCATAAACTGTAGCTCACCGGCCTCCTCTGTCCATGGGGATTGTCCAGGCAAGAATACTGGAGTGGGTTGCCATGCCCTTCTCCAGGGAATCTTTCCAACCCAGGGATCAAACCCAGGTCTCCCACCTTGCAGGTGGATTCTTTAGTAGGAATTCTACTAAATGTTTAATTTTAGAGAAGCAAGGGATGTACTTTGGCCAAACTTACACAGTCCAGGGGAAGAAGAGCACCCATACCTTGAGGTGGCTGGCTGTCTTAAGTCCCTAGAAATTGTAGTGAAGGATGGGCAATGCAGGTCTGTAGAACCAGAAGATCTTAATTTGTACTCTCCAAAATTCAAAGTTCCAAAAAACATGAACTGTGCGATTTGGGCCAAATAACTTAATCCTTTTTAGCCCATAAATCTCCATCTATAGAGTTTTAATGATTATATAGAAGTTTTATAAAAATAAATTGAAAAAAACTTCTGTGGAAACATAATATAGTGACTGAGAAATGTTTAATTTGTTAAATTTAATTTAGGTTAGATAGAACTTGAAATTTTTCCTCTTAAGTGTGATTATTAGCACTTCCATATTAGTCTATACAATCCTGGAAGACAGAGCAAAGCAACAGATGAGGTTCTGAAAATAATAAGGGTGATGATGACCAGTAATCACAATTATTACTATAAACATTTATTGAGAAAGTATTATTTATTGAGAAAGTATTATTTATTGAGAAAGTATTATGAGAAAGTATTAATATAAACATTTATTGAGAAAGTATTATTGCTTTATCTGTGTATCTCAGTCTTTTCAGTAACCCATGAGGTAGACACGATACATGATAATTTATCCTTATCTTACAAATGAAAGCCAGGCCCAGGTTCACACAGGTAGTTAGTGCTGAGCTGGGCTTGAGGGTTTATTTTGTGCTAGTCACCAGTCTAAATGTACTGTTCAACTGCGCCATTGAAAAGATTCCTCCATAGCTCCAATTTTCACTATATGCAGCTCAGCGGCAATAAAATCATGCTGTTAAGAGATCCCAGAATGCGAGGCCTTGCTCTCTCTCTCCCAGGGAGCGGTTGATCTTCAGGTCTTGGGGCTTTTGTTACAACAAAATGCTTGTGCATCTCCAACAGCACCTGCAGCCAGCTGCTCATTTGGTGAAACAGTTTGTAGGTTCCAGAGCAGGTGGTTTTCAACCACCATTTATCAGCAAACATATCCATTGTACAGATGCACCTGCTGTTTCTCAGGACTCCTACGTGGAATCCTTTTAAAAAATGAAAGAACATTTTGCCAAGCAGAAAATTCTTCTGCCCTCATTTAGAGGTGTTACAGATTCACATTTTCCTAAGTGGGCTTTCACATGCAGGAGAGAAAGGAGAGCTTGACATTGGCAGACCCACCCAATAGAAAACTGGATATCAAGAAATGAGGGTAAGTGATTATTGAACACTTATTCCATGTCTAGCATTCTGTTAGATGTTTTCACTCGAGGACTTTCAGATGGTCCTCAAATCAACCACAGTGTAGGGTGTATTGGTCATGATTTTCAGTTATGGTATAATTTACCAATTAACCCTGAAATTTCAGTGGCTTCCCTCAACAACAGCTTATGTATCACTGAGGCTAAGAGTCCAGCTGACACCAGCGGGGAGCCCTGCTTCATGTAGTCACTCAGGGACCCAGGTTGATGGAAACTCATCATGTAGTCACTACAATTGTTGTGTCAGGAGAGCAAGAACTGAAGAGATGCACATTGCCTCTTAAATGTCTCAGCAGCAAGCGATACCTCATATCCACGTGCAGTTTATTGGCCAGAATTAGTTAATTGTCCTGCCTGACCACAAGAAGTCTGGGAAATGGGTGGTGGGTGTGACAACATTGATACTTGGCAATATATGTTTTCGACGCCTGTCCCTTCCCACAATTTACAGGGGAATAAACTATGAGTCGGAGAAGGCAATGGCAACCCACTCTAGTACTCTTGCCTGGAAAATCCCATGGATGGAGGAGCCTGGTAGGCTGCAGTCCCTGGGGTCTCTAAGAGTCGAACACGACTGATCGACTTCACTTTCACTTTTCACTTTCATGCATTGGAGAAGGAAATGGCAACCCACTCCACTGTTCTTGCCTGGAGAATCCCAGGGACGGGGGAGCCTGGTGGGCTGCCGTCTGTGGGGTTGCACAGAGTCGGACACGACTGAAGCGACTTAGCAGCAGCAGCAGCAGCAAACTATGAGTCAAAGAAATGATTTGACTTATTCAACATCCCACAGTTCTTCAACAGCAAAACGAGGTGTCAAAAATATGTCTTTTGAGCGCCAATCAGTAATCATACAACTTCCTTACAAAGCTTCCTTGGAGTGCCATATTGAGAATCCTGATATTTCTAAGGACAGATCTTTGGGTGCTATTCAGGTGTTGATCAGTATGGGGATGGTTGTGTAGCAGTCAATGTTCAGCTAGACAAGTAGAAGGAGAGTGTGTGTGTGTGCATGCATATGTGTGCACGTGTGTGTGCATGTACACATATGTGCCCGTGTGGGTATTTGTATGTAACTGTGTTAGTCACTCAGTCATGCCCAACTCTTTGCTGTAGCCAACCAGACTCTGTAGCCAACCAGGCTCCTGTGTCCATGAAATTCTCCAGGGAAGAATACTAAAGTGGGTAGCCATTCCCTTTCCAGGGGATTTTTCTTGACCCAGGAATTGAACCTGTGTCTCCTGCATTTTAGGCAGATTCTTTACTGCCTGAACCACCAGTGGGTATCTACATATACAGCATTCTAATGTGTGGCTATAAAATAATTAACAGTGTATTTATCTATTTGCCATACTACAATGGAACAGTATATCTCTAAAGGAAAGACTTGTATCTGATATACATGTAAGGAATTTGTTAAAAAACTGGCTAATGTGACTGTAGAAGGTAAACAGTCTGTAGCCTGCTGGTCTGTGTATAATGCTGTGGTCTGTCGTCTACTAAGCAGGTGGCTGGGAACGGTGGTTGGGAGTGGGCTAGAACCCATAAGCATGAGCTGGACCTCCAGCTGATGATGGATTGAAACCCATGTCCATTCTTGTTGCCTCTGTCCTTGGTCCTGAGGGTGTCCTGCAAAGCTAAGGCCCTTCCTCATGAGGCTAGACACACACGTCTAGCCTTGGGTTAGAGGTAAAGGAGAATCTAGGGGAAGGTAAAACAATGGAGGGCCAGGCTTCATTCAGCCAAGGAGGTGAGTCAGCAGATCAGCAACATCAGCTGCAAAATGGCTACTGTTCCCTTCACCATTCAAATCTCCCGAGAATCTTCATTACAGCCATTCTAATCCGAAATACGTAAGAAGGCAAATTCAGGGCTGTGAATTTCACTCTAGCCAAGTTGACACATTCAAGACCATACAAACCCCCTACCTCCTTGTCAGTGTGGCTGATCATCCTAGTATTGCTCAAGGGGGAGCATCATCAAGTACATGGGCTATTGGAGTACTTCTTATCATGTGTGACATTGAGCATGTTTAATATTTTTCAGTTTATATGAGCTCTTAATTTCAGTTTTTGATTCCCCCAGTGTATGAACATCCAGTTGAATAGACTGTGCAGTTTGAAGAGCCCTAAAGAACCTTTTTTACTAAAAATGACTGAAATTATTCTTACAAGGATATTGTGGAATCAGTGCATATTCAGTTTATGGGAATGAATCAGAAATGTGTTCTTATCTTCAATCAAATACCTTCTGCTACAGTAATGCTAAAGTTGAGAAACCCTAGGCTAGAGAATATTTGTGTGATTTCTTTTTTTTTTTTTAAACTTTACATAATTGTATTAGTTTTGCCAAATATCAAAATGAATCCACCACAGGTATACATGTGTTCCCCATCCTGAACCCTCCTCCCTCCTCCCTCCCCATACCATCCCTCTGGGTCGTCCCAGTGCACTCTAGGAGACTACCATGTATGTGAATACCCAAAGTTCTACATAAAACTGAGAAGGTTCATATGCAGGCTGTCACTACATCATGAAACTATGAATCCATAGAAGGCATTGACTTATTCTTCCACAGATTGAGTCCTAAGAATTTACCTAAGAATCGCGATCAGGCCTCAGAAGCTGAGTGAACTGCACAGAGAGGGAGTTGCTATAACTTGTTGAGAAGCCGTTGTTGCTTTTTGAAGATGAGGCATTACAAAGTCCAGAATAAGATATGGGCCTGAGTCTTCAGAATCTTAACAGTGCATTCAACCAATATTATTTGGTCTTTTTTATTTTCTAGATTCAGAAAGCTTAGAAGGTTGGGAGATGATTGAGGTGAATGGTAGGAGGTGATGGACGAGAAGGAACAAAATTATTTCGTGTTTTGATGTTTACTATCTGATCCTGATTGGGAAGAAGGGTAAGGATAAGGAAAGTTGGGGGCTGCACAGTTGTGGGAAGTATCATGGCCTATAGCACTTTCTCTTCCTCCAAACCTTCCTCTGCATGTGGACACTGGATTTGCCTGGGGAGTTTCACACCAAAAAAGAATATTAAAGAAGAAGGAATTTAGAGATCATTTCACCTTCTGCTTCCCAAAATATAAGACAAACTACTGATGGCCCTTAGATGATTTCCTGATATGGCACAAAATGAAATTTTGAGAAAGCTGTTTGATGACAGTAGTCAAGAATTTTGACCTTCTTTTCCCTTCTGCCTTGAATGCTCTTCCCCAGATCTTTATGTGTTCATGAGTGCTAAGTCGCTTCAGTCATGTCCAACTCTGCGATCCTATGGACTACAGTTCACCAGGCTCCTCTGTCCATGGGATTCTCCAGGCAAAAATACTGGCATGCCCTCCTCCAGGGGATCTTCTCGACCCAGGGATTGGGCCCACTTCTCTTCTGTCTCCTGTGTTGGCAGGCAGAAGCCTGCCACCTGGGACAGGTGGGACCTTTGTCCCCTTTGGGGAGACTCGCACCACCTGGGACCTTTATAAGTTCTGCCTTCTCTCATCTTTCAGATTTTAGCTCAAAAACCTTCCCTGACCATCCATGCTAAAATGGTATATCAGGCACATACCTGTACACATCCTACTGGATTTCATTGCCCTGGTTCGTTTTCTTTGTAACCCTTCTCACCACCTGAAATCTTAGGACTTAATTAGTTATTTTATTGTTGTCATCTCTTCCCCGGCTTGGTGAGAACCAAGCACCATGGAGGTAGGTACCATCTTTGTTTTTCATAGCGTGGGTCTCCTGGACCGATAATCCTGCCTGGAACATAGTAGGAACGCATTTATAAACCTGTTGAAATTAATCACCCTTCAATCTTCCACTTAAGTCAGAGGGCATCTCAGTTTGGTGCACTCCTTGCAGATAAATAACAAGTTCTTTCTCAAAGCGTTATGGAGCTTACACTTCCAAGGCCACCACATTCAGTTTCCACATTCACAAGGTGGGGGCGATTTGGCAGAGAGAGTGAAAGGGAAGAATCAGGAAAGGGGAATGTAGGAGTCAAGGAGGCAGAGCAGAAGTCAGGGCAGTGGGGCTCTACCAATATTGAGGAACCACCCGCAGGCTGCCCCAGGTGAGAGAGGTTTCCAGCTGCAGCGAAAGACCTTGAGTCAGTGAGGGCCCTGGCAAGTCCAGGCTTGCCTGCTGTCTTGCAAATCTCCCTGATCTTGAGGGCATGGGTGGGCGGAATGTTTGCTAACTGATTCTCAGTGTCTAATTGCCTCCAGTCTGGATCCAGAGACCTGCAATTTCCACCGACTGTGAGGAAGGCTTCCAGAGTAGAGAGGGAATTTTCCAACAGCAATGGCAGGCAGATGAAAAAATAAAATCCTTTCCCTTTGCAAAATGGCTTTTACCAGTATTCAGGGCTATTCATTAATTCAGAAGACAGGACTGCTGGCACAAGTAGCCTGGAGCCTGCTACACTGATTCCTATCAGTTGCAATGGAAACTAGCAAGTGCCCTCGTGCAGTGAAGTAAGGAGTGAAGTATAGTCATCATCATGGAGACCTACTGGCTGCCATGTTGCCACTTATTCACATGTACATGTAGCCACATGCATGCTAATATGTACATATCAACACATGTGTAAAATGTATCTTTTTTCAACTTTTAAACATATATTTTATTTATTTTTGGATGTGTCCAGTCTTAGCTGCGGCACGTGGGACCTTTATTGCATGATGCAGGCTTCTCTCTAGCTGTGGTGCGTGTGTTCCACAGTGCGTAAGCTCTGTAGTTGTGGTGGACAGGCTTAGTTACCCTGGGACATGTGGGAATATATTGGAAGGCTGATTCTTAATCACTGGACCACCAGGGAAATCCCTATCCTTTTTAAAACTGAGAGTATTCCAAGAAGGATTTGAAGTGTCTTATGCAAAAAAATACACATGATTACTAAAATGGGAATAAAATGAGGAAATTACTTCTGAGCATCAGAAAAATCTATGCCAGTCATTTGTCTATTCTCCTGGACTAGCACCTTAGTGATAGCAAGCATTGTTCAAAGGAAGCAGTAGGGAGATAATGTCAACTTAAGTATCTTATGGGGCTTCCCTAGTAGCTCAGTTGGTAAAGAATTCACCTGCAGTGTGGGAGATCCTGGTTCAATTCCTGGGTAGGGAAGATCTGCTGGAGAAGGAATAGGCTACCCACTCTAGTATTCTTGGGCTTCCCTTGTGGCTCAGCTGGTAAAGAATCCGCTTGCAATGTGGGAGACCTGGGTTTGATCCCTGGGATGGGAAGATCCCCTGGAGAAGGGAAAGGCTGTGCACTCCAGTATTCTGGCCTGGAGAATTCTATGGACTGTGTAGTCCATGGGATTGTAAAGAGTTGGACATGACTGAGCAACTTTCACTTTCACTTTAAGTATCTGACAAACTTGATTTAGTTCCAAGTTCTCCAACTCATCCTTATGTAAATGACTCCATGTCTCTTAGCCTCCTTATCTTTAAACTGGGAATGCTTCTACTTACCTCATGCCTCAGAGAATTAAAGGAGTTAATGTAATGGACCAAATAGACATTCAGTAGCTGTAAATTTTCTTTATCTGATTTTCCTTCTATTTAAAACTTTTTTTTGTACTATGTTAAAGCATAATAAAACATCTATAGGTACTATGCGTAGGTTTCTTGACAAAGTCCCTGCTTTTAAAGAGGTTGATAGATCTCCATTAGTCTGCCGTTGTATGTCATTCGGTGTATCCTCTTGGAAGGACTAGTGGTAAATGATCACTTCCTGTGGACCAGGAACTTGGCATTTCACCATACATCCTCCCAACAGCACTGAGAGACAAACACTATAGCTATTGCACAGGAAAAAGAGAAAATCCAGACTCAGATTGGGAGAAAAGGCTTGCTTGGGATCCTGCAGCTGGTATGTTGTAGGAGAGGGAATTTAACTTACTGATTCTAAATCTCATGCTTCTATTTCCCCTCTGTGTCTCCTCCTTGCAAGTCTGTCTTAGCCAAATTATCTGCAAATAAGGTCTGCAGTGGTGTTTGCTAAATTTGCATTCTCTGGGTTGAGCCCAGCCTGTGGAGTGACTGAGTCCTCAGTAGCTAGTTTTGTTAGATAAAACAGCCTAACTTCTGACGCCAGACTTGTCCAGGGAAAATCTATAGCTTTTTCAACAGCTGTAAAATACTCACTAGGTGGTCCTTCTCCCCTGGTTCTTCTCTTTTATACCACTCAGGGAGCCTGCTCCTGCAGCATTGATGATTATTTCATAATAGAATCCAGGTTTCCCAGAGAGATAAAGCCTCAAGGAACTATATCATAAGCCACCCCACATTTCTCCATCTCTTAGCTCAACTATAATGCAGAATAAATCTAGTAGTTTTGTTTATTAATAGCTGTCAATCAGAGTAGCAAGATGTCTATACTCTGAGTAGCTTCTAAGATCAGTTGAGAGCTACTGACTTGTAAGTCCTATTTCATAGTCATTCTAAACACCTACTTTCACTGAGAAAAATCACAGGTGAATTCATAGCTACTCTTTACTTTTTCTCTGTGTGTTTTCCTGTCTTTGTAGGTAGGTTTTTTTTTTTTTTTTACCTCTCTGTCTAAAGAGTCTCTTGATGACAGTGAAAGAGGAGGATGAAAAAGCTGGCTTAAAACTCAACATTCAAAAAACTAAGATCATGGCATCTGATCCCATCACTTCATGGCAAATAGATGGGGAAAAAGTGGAAACAGTGACAGATTTTATTTTCTTGGGTTCAAAAATCACTGCAGACAATGGCTGCAGCCATGAGGTTAAAAGACACTTGCTCCTTGGAAGAAAAGCTATGACAAACCTAGACAACATATTAAAAAGCAGAGACATCTCTTTGCCGACAAAGATCTGTGTGGTCAAAGCTATGGTTTTTCCAGTAGTCATGTAGGGATGTGAGAGCTGGACCATAAAGAAGGTTGAGCACCAAAGAAATGATGCTTTCAGACTGTGGTGCTGCAGAAGACTCTTGAGAGTCCCTTGGACAGCAAGGAGATCAAACCACTCAATCCTAAAGGAAATCAACCCTGAATATTCAATGGAAGGACTGATGCTGAAGCTGAAGCTCCAATCCTTTGGCCACTTGATGTGAAGAACCGACTCACTGGAAAAGACCCGATGCTGGGAAAGATTGAGGACAGGAGGAGAAGGGGCAACAGAGGATGAGATGGTTAGACGGCAGCACTGACTCAATTGACATGAGTCTGAGCAAGCTCCAGTAGATACTGAAGGACAGGAAGTCTAGACGGAGAAATCCATGGGGCTGCAACGTGTCGGACATAACTTAGCAACTGAACAACAATCTCTCTCTCTCCAAACTGCATAGTTGAATTGCTTGCTATGCATTATATGCATTTTATTTTGAGGAGAGCAGATACATGACAACATACCCTTGATTTTGAAATTTGACTATCTCAATCAGCTTTGGGGCTTCTTTTCTTCCACTTATTCCTCTATGTATTTCTGAGTGCTTCCTGCTGGATCCTCCACTTCTCCCATGCTCAGAACTCTACCTGAGGGGACCTCCGTCATATTTCCAATCTCATCCTCTTATATTCTGATGACTCTCTGATCTGAACTTTATCCCTGGATTCTAAGCTTAGGCGAGAACCCAGATACCTTGCTGCCTCCTAAGTAAGATGTACCAAACAAAGTTTAAACCCAGAAGTTTAACCCAGCACTTGGCATCCTTTCCCCAGCCAATCACCTCAAATGAAGTCTTCCTACTTCATCCCCAGGTTCCCAGGCTGGAAAATTAGGAACTACACTGACTTCTTTCATTCTTCCTGTGCAACCTATCAAAGCTCCAAGTTCTATAAATTTTTGCCTTCTAAAAATCTCTGGTATCCATATGTTTCCATTCCTAGTTTCTCAAAATTGTGATATAGCAGCTTAAGAGCTGATGTAAGAGCTATTTTTATAAGAGTCAGGATTTTGGGTTCCTTGACATAAAAATCTGAGGAATGGAGAGAATGAAGATGAATGTAGGAGAAAAAAATCGCTCTTGTAATTCTAGCTCTTCAGCATCTTGACTGTGTGATGTTCGCCTCTTTGGGTCTCAAGCTTCCTCATCCACACAATAGCAATAATATTACTTAATGCCTCTATAGCACTTATTGGTGCCAGGTATGTTGTAAGTGCTAGGTATGGATTAACTCTTTAGCCCTAACAAGTGTCTGAGATAGGTAGTATTATTATCCCTGTTTTACAGATGTGTAAACTGAGGTTGCATAACTGTCCAAGTCCATTCAGCTTGTAAGCAATAGAGCTAGATTCTAGCCCTGATGCCCCAGAGTCCTTGACTTAACCACATTTTCCTCAGAGGCTGTTTGGAGGATTAAGTTCATGCGTATAAAGTGCTTAGCACAATGCTGGGTACACAGTAAGTGTCTGATAGCTAATTAACAAACACTGAAAAATAGATTTACAGTCTCACAAGGAACAGAGGGTTTGGGCAGTACAGTTCCATAAAGAATTTCAGAGAACAAAGTAGCTTTGCTTATTGATTTTATTCCTGCAGAACCCATGGCTGATTAATCCCACACATCTCAGACTAACCTCAGAAATTTGATTCCTGCACCTGTTTACTGGTTCTTATGATGATCAAGCCCTCTCTTTTGGGGGGTAATTAACTGTCCCATATGGATTCAGCTGTCCTGGTCTCTTTCTTCCCCACTCCCTGAGTTTAGGGAGACTCCATCAATTAAATCTCAGGTTACTTAAGGATAACTAATGGGATATGAGTATGTGAGAGTATTTTGGCAGTTCATTGCTTCATTTTTGTATCCATCTATTCATTTACATATTCATTCAACAGAGATTGATCGACTGCTAACTCCACTCTAGCTAGGACTTTCCCTTTGTCCCTCTGTCCCTCTGGTAACCCCCAACAGTCCCCTTGAACTCTGTCTTTTGTTCCCATCTCAAATGTTATTAAAACTTGGTGTCACTACTCTGACGTATGGAAGACATATTAAACTCTTTTTACTCATGAAGTGTATCCCAATGGCATGATACTATTTTTTTTTTAAGATCCTGCTGCTCCTAGTTTGAATTTATCTTTAAATTTCTAGATCCTTCTCTTCTTGTTTTTCATTCACTCTCCCATCACAGGAAGGCAATTCCCTGGAGCCAGGGCAGCTTTTCTTCCCATCCTTCCCTCACTCCCCCTTTTGTTATTCACAGTGGAGATCTGTGGTGCACTTTATGAAGGACACAGGATAATAACAAAATCGCTGATATTGCTAAAGATAGCTTTTAATGAATCTTGTTTCTGGGTATTATTGGAAGCATTTTCACTGGGTGAGACAGACCTTTTCAAGCTCCAAGAGTTTCGCATTTGAAGACTTTCAGCGTTGGGAGAGTTGCTTAGTGTTGGCTTAAAAAAATATTTCCTTTGACAAGAACTAGATCTAACTTGTTAAACTGATTACTTTTTGTTTTTCTGGTTTTATTATTTAAAGAAAAGGCTGTACACTTTCCTGGATGCAAAAATAGCTGAGGTGCATTTCATTTTCTTTTCTTTTTTCCTTCCCTGGGCTGTTGACAGCCTGTGCCGCTGAGTGCAGCAAAGAAGCCTGTTTTTTTTTCATTAAAATTCAGTCTCCAAGTAGGCACTGAAGCTTTGTTGGTGGTGCCTTGTCTCATTTATAGCGGATTCTGGTTGGTGGAGCTCTGCTTGTCCAGCCCTCTGATCTTTATGGAGATAAACTCAATGGTTACCCTCTACCCATGTTGCCTGTAGAGGGTCAGCTGCTCTGACACCGTGACTCAGTGGAAGGAGAGCATCAACATGCCCCTTTTTATAGATGAACACTGAGGCTTGCTCATTCTTTATTTATTCAACCAATATTTATTGAAGACCAATGATGTGCTGGGCATCATTCTAGGCTCTGGCAAAATAGCAAGTGAAGAAAACAGACAGAAATCCCTGCCCATGAGGAGTTTAAGTTTTCATGGAGTGAGGCAGAAACTAAATGATAAATATGTGCTATGTAGCACATCTGATAGTGACAAGTGCTATAAAAAATAAATCAGAACATTGCATAGGAAGACTTAGGGGTTGGAGAATGGTCAAGGAAAGCCTCATTAAAATGACAGTTTTCTTGTTACATTTTAAAAATTAATTTTTATTAGAGTATAGTTGATTGACAATATAGGGTTAGTTTCTGCTGTACAGCAAAGTGAATTCATTACACATAAACATATATTCACTCTTTTTTAGATTCTATTCTCATATAGGTCATTACAGAGTATGGACTAAAGTTCCCTACGCTGTACAGTATGTCCTTATCAGTTATCTATTTTCTATATAGTAGTGTGTATGTGGGAGAAGGCAATGGCACCCCACTCCAGTACTCTTGCCTGGAAAATCCCATGGATAGAGGAGCCTGGTGGGCTGCAGTCCATGGGGTCGCTAAGAGTTGGACACAACTGAGGAACTTCACTTTCACTTTTCACTTTCATGCATTGGAGAAGGAAATGGCAACCCACTCCAGTGTTCTTGCCTGGAGAGTCCCAGGGACGGCAGAGCCTGGTGGGCTGCCGTCTATGGGGTCGCACAGAGTTGGACACGACTGAAGTGACTTAGCAGTAGAAGCAGTAGTAGTAGTGTAATGTGCCAGTCTCAAGCTCCCAGTTTATCCCCCCCTGCCTTTCCTCCTTGGTAATCATAAGTCACCATCCATGACTCTATTTCTGTTTTGTAAACAGGCTCATTTGCACCATTTTTTCAGATTCTGCATATAAGTGATATCATACGATACTTGTCCTTCTCTGTCTGACTTCACTCAGTATAACATTTCTCTGACTTCCTTCAGTATAACTTCACTCAGTATAACAATTCCATCCAAATGGGATATTACTCAGCCATAAAAAAGGTACAAAATAATTCCACTAGCAGCAAAATGACAGCACTTGAGTAAAGACTTGCTGAAAAGTGAGCGAGCTGGTGATATCTGGGTGGAGGGGAAGAGATTTTAGCAGAGGAAGCAATCATCGCAAAGGTCCCGGGACCAGCATATTTGGCTTGGTGTGTGGAATTTCAGCAAAGAGACCAGAGTGGCTGCAGACAGCTGAGCACGGCGGAAGGACCTAGGTGATGAGGTCAGGGAGCTGACCCAGGTCATGAGGGATTTGGGGGACCATTGTAAGTAGTTTGGCTTTTTTTGCTGGGAGAGTCAAGGAGGCATCAGGGGATTTTAATAGGAGTGGTAAGAGCTGACTCATATAGATTGCAACCAGGACACAGGTCTTTCCATTCTAAACCCTTTGCTGTTTTCCTTATTCTGATACTGCTTCCTCCTTCTCACATTTCAGTATCATTTTCTATTTCTCTTCCTGTCTGATCCATGAGACCATAGCTCCTCAAAGAAGAAGGCTGAAACTTGATCTTCTGAGTATATTTCCTAGTTCTCATCTGATATAAGCACTCCACAAAGACTTATAAAATAGACCAATTTCTGTACCTGAGAAAAGAGAAGGACTAGCTTTATCAAAAAGAGACATTAAGATAAATTCTTTTTCTATACCAAGGAAGAAAAAACAAGACATATACAACCATAAAGCAGAAGCATGACATTTCCTTTCAACACATTTCCTTTGAGTATTCACCTGCAGATGAAATTTAGATAAATAATAATCCCAGCATAATCATTTTATATTTGTCTTTAAGAATTTAATATTGGAACATAGCATTTTCCCTGCATTTCTATAGATCTTTGGTTGCTGCTGTTGTTCGGTCGCTTGGTCATGTCTGACTCTGCGACCCCATGGACTGCAGCACGCCAGGCCTCCCTGCCCATCACCAACTCCCAGAGTCCACCCAAACCCATGTCCATTGAGTCGGTGATACCATCCAACCATCTCATCCTCTGTTGTCCCCTTCTCCTCCCGCCTTCAATCTTTCCCAGCATGAGGGTCTTTTCCAGTGAGTCAGCTTTTCGCATCAGGTGGCCAAAGGACTGGGGTTTCAGCTTCAGCATCAGTCCTTCCAATGAATATTCATGACTGATTTCCTTTAGGATGAACTGGTTGGATCTCCTTGCAGTCCAAGGGACTCTCAAGAGTCTTCTCCAAAACCACAGTTAAAAACATCAATTCTTGGGCACTCAGCTTTCTTTATAGTCCAACTCTCACATCCATACATGACTACTAGAAAAACCATAGCCTTGATTAGATGGACCTTTGTTGGCAAAGTAACATCTCTGCTTTTTAATAAGCTACACAGAGGTCAATAATTTGTCCACAGTTTCAGTTAAGTAGGAGAAGAAGAGAGATCCTTGCCCACTTCTGCCAGACTCTTTCTCCCACACCACCTGGCAGCTCAGGTTCCTCACTGAGCTCCTGATTTAATGTGGGATGAGATGTATATAAGTATATATATAGATGTATATAAGTATAATGTATATAAGTATAAGATGAGATGTGTATAAGATGAGATGTATATAAGATGTGATGTATATAAGTATAATGTACTTACAATGGGTTATCATAGATATATGCTAATGAACCAGAGGTAGCCTCCAAGAAAGAATAATTAAATCTATCATTGTTGATCAGAAAGAGTTTCACTAAAGAGTTAACCCTGGAAAGAGGAATTTTCCAAATACAGAAAGTATGAAAGGGCATTTCAGAAAAACAGAATATAATGTGCAAAATCCCAGAAGTAAGGAACAATAGAACATACACAGAAATGCCCAGAAATGTGCTGAGGAGGGCACACAAGAGGCAGGGGATTAGGCTGGGGCGCAGGAGACAGACAAACAAAACAGACCTTCACCATCAAGAGTGGTCTGGGCTCGGTATTATAAGTCAGTCGACCTCAATCCTGGCTGCACATCAGGACTGCCTGGGCTTTAGTTTTATGTTGTATGGTTTGTCTTGTTAAATATGAACCACAATTCAATTGGATTAGAATCTCTGCAGGTGGGACTCGGGTAATTCTAAGGTGCTGCCAAGTTTGAAAACTACTATTATAAGAGAAATTAACATACTGTCAAATGTAGAATAAAATTCACACCCTTTATAAGAAGCAGAAGGGGAGCTTCAGCATGGGATCAGTGATACGATCCCTCTTGGGGCTATGTGAAAGTGTATTGTGGGGGAGGCATATAACCACGAGCCAGAGGATCAGAGGAGATGAATTTGTGCTGGTTGCTATATCATAGGGGGAGGTTGCCTGGAACTGTGGTCTCCAAACTTTGCTGTATGTTAGAATAATCAGGGAGCCTTGGGAATGCCTATGACTGGGTATCACCCCCAGGCAATTAAATCAAATTCTCTAATGGAACCCAGACATCCCCCACTCTGGGTGAGCTGACTGTGTAGGCAAGTTTGAGAACCAGTGCTTTAGAAACTTGTAGACCAGCAGCATCAGTAAAGCCTGAGTGCTTGTTGGAAATGCTGAGTCTCAGGCCCCACCCAGAGCTACTGAATCAGAATCTGTACTGTGACAAGATTTCACAGTGACTCGTATGCACATTACAAGTCAAGACATGCTATTCTAGAGATATTTTAAAATATTAACAAGATTAGGTAGCTAAGCTTCACAAAATGATTGTGTGGCTTCTCAGGTGGCTCAGTAGTAAAGAATCTGCCTGCCAATATAGGAAATGCAGGAGACTCAGATTCGATACCTGGGTAGGGAGTATCCTGCAGAGGAGGAAATGGCAACTCACTCCAGTATTCTTTCCTGGAGAATCCCATGGACAGAGAAGCCTGGAGGGATACAGTCCATGGGGTTGCAAAGAGTCAGACACGACTGAGCACTCACAAATGATTCTGTATTTTAGGTATAGAATAGTATGTTAAATTCTCTTTAATCTGCAACTGTATGTTGGAATTGGTCACTTGCAGTCTGTGTTGCTTGATTGTTTACCTGCATGTCTTGACTTGTAATGTGCATATGAATCACTGTGGAATGCTGTATATGACTGGTTATATATATATCTTGTATTGTCTGTGTTTGTCTGATGCTGTGTAGGTCATGCCTGTCTATGTGTAGGAGCATATATGAGGTAGGCTGTTCTGTGTGTGTATGTGTTCAAGGGATTCTAACTCTGTGTGTGTGTGGAGGGGGGGGGCGCGGGGTGGGGGTGCGTGTGTTCATGTTTGCCTTCAGAGTTTCTCTAGGTGGCACCACTATATAGGCCAGCAATCCCCAACCTTTTTGGCACCAAGGCCCAGTTTTGTGGAAGACAAATTTTCCATAGACATGGTGGGGGGGATGATTTCAGGATGATTCAAGTGCATTATGTTTATTGTGCACTTTATTCCTATTGTTATTCCATCAGTTCCACCTCAGAGAATCAGGCATTAGATCCCGAAGACTGAGGACTCCAGCTATAGGCATTGTGGATGTGCTGATTCTGGATGGGGCTGTAAAATAAGTTGAACAGGCACACAGAGTATTGTAGCACCCACAGGTCATGGGATAATCAAAACTGCCCCTCTACACCCATTTCCAGATGCTTCCTGGAGGGTTGAGGATCACTGCATATGATAGAGTAGACTGGATATTTGTACGCAAATTCTCTCTAAGTGACTCTGTAGCAGAGTAAATCTTTGTGTGGAGCGTGTGTTGGTGGGAGATAGCAATGACCTGTGTCTATGGGAAGAGCTCTTTGTGCCTGTGTGTGTGTGCATGCATGCACACATCCATCATTACATGTGCCTGTTCCTTTGTAGTCCTGAGCTTGGCCCGGATTATGGATAACAGACACACCGTGGGGTCATTTGGGCTCACACAAGTGCTCTCACCCTAGAGACCAGTGGCCACATGAAGCCAACCTCACAGGACCAATCACACATCTGACAAACCTCACACAAAGTCACACAAATACACACACCACAGGTATCCTCCCCGTCCTTTTCCATGCGTATCATATCAGACACAACCAGGTACCAGCACACAGAGCGCTGCGTGCATTCACACCTGGATACTCACAGACCCAGCCAGGGGAGCGTTTTGGAAGAGACCCCCAGAGGAACATGAACTTCAAGCAGATTCTACATAACAAGCCTCAAAGGGAAGCGTGGGTCTTGTTGTGCTGTGAGTGACCTTGAAAACATTGCTTCTAATCCTCTGTTTGGAAAACAGAAAGGGCTTTCGCTGAAGGATAGGACAAAGGGAGGTGTCAAGTAGCAGAGACTGGTGAGTGTCTACCCGAGAGAGGGAACCCCTGGATCCAGACATGAAACCTACCTTCCTTTCTCTCCCTGTGCCCAGCCTGTTCCCTTGACACACTCCAATTAATTCAGTCTTATTTTGTGTCACTTCTCAGGTCTAAAAGTGTATCTCGGGAAGCCCAGATGAATCTTGCCCGTTCCTTATGGCTCTCTCCTGCACTAACAGCTCTGTTCTCTGAAGATGAGAATGCTATGAGCGCATTTCTTGATTTTTCTTTCACAAGAGGTTAAAATACCCAATTATCGTTACATTGACTACTAGAAGAACAGATGTTCCAAAACAAGAAACAATCTCCCTTTTTTTTATATTGAGTTTCAAAATAGCATGTCCCCAGTTGGATTGAAAGTTAAATAGGTGTTGTTCACACACAAATATTCAGATTCATTCAAAAACCCAGACAAAGAAGCACACATAGACACTCTCAGAAACACTGCCTCTCAGTCCCTCCAACATGGGGGACAACCATAGACCCCAGTGTATATACATAGGTAGGACTCAGAGGCTTGTATTAATACATTGTAACAATGGCGTATAGAAACATACATCATCAGACCCAGGCACACATCCGGCTGTGGACACGTCCATTTCCTGGGCCACTGAGGCTTTCACTTGAAGAATGGGAGGTCATAGAAAACCTACAGAATGGCCAGTCCACCGGTGAGAGTGGACGAGCATCATCTCCACGGTGACAGGTAATTTGGGTGTTTAAGAAAGTCAAACTTGAGTCCCAGTGGCAAAGAAGTGGAGCCTATCAGAAGAGGGGGTTGCAACAAAGAGAGTAGATTTTAAAACTTTTTTTTTCCCTCTACCCTTTAAACAATTGTTTGTGAGCCTATCTGACTGAGGGGGCATGTTTTTTTCTTCCACAGTCTTTGTCTTAGCAATTGCTGATATTAATTTGTGGATACAATGAGAGCAAAGAGATACTTGGCCGTGGCAGTAAGTGCCTGGCTCTTGCTGGAAAAGCCTATCAGAGTCATTTTTTCCTGCTGAAAGCTGAGGGGCTGTGGTCAGCGCTGACTTCATTATACTTTCTCTTGGTTGGTTATTTATCAGAGAAAGGTCTGGCAGGACTGAACTGGGTAAATGCAGGAGAGAGGAGAGAGATATATCTTGGTAGAGAGACAGAGAAGAGGAGAGAGAAACACAAAATTATCATCCCTTCCCCTTTCCAAATGCCCCATAGGGAGTTGAGAACTAGGGAAGAGACAGAGCTTTGTAAGGAAAAAAAAAAAAAAAAACAGAGGAAAAGAGAGTGGGGAAGAGACAATATGAGAGATGGAAAAGAGTCAGAGGGACAGAGAAAGTGAGAGAAAAGTCTCTGTGTATGAGAATTGCTTATGAGACAAACATAAGATGTTTGTGAAAAAGATCACAACATGAGACAGAGTGGAGATGGAGTTGGGTGTGTGTGTTGGGGGGAATGTTTGTGTGTGTGTGTGTGTGTGTGTGTGTGTTTATAGGCACATGTGCCCTTGCACAGGCAAGTCAGCCTTAGACTATAAGACAGAGTAGGGAAAGAAGGGCAGGGAAAAATGCAAAAAAGAGCATGTACAAGTGAAGAGCGAAGACTAGAAATTCTGTGTGTTGGTATGAATGTGTCCATGAACATGAGACAGAGGGAGAGAGGCAGAGGTTTTCGATGATATTGTTTGAGCACTTGTATTCAGTCCTTCCTGAATCTAATATATTCTTGAATATGTCAATTATATGAATCAGTTGAATCCCTTTTTATTTGGGTTGGGTCCTGTTGTTGTTGAAGCTAGTTTGAACTGGCTTTTCTATCACTTCCATATAAAATGGTCCTGCTTAACATATGCCATGTTCTATTACAGAGCCACGCTTCTGCATAAGTTGTCATTGTTCTTTTTAACCTAGAATGTCTTTCCTGCCTTCTCTAATGGATGCATTGTTTTTTCATCTTTTAAGTGACAGTTCAAATGTCACCTCTTCAGTCAACCTTTCTTAGAATCTCCCAGAAGGTTACTTCCTCCTCCCTGTCCACCAGCCTCTTCAGCAAACCACTGACCCCAACTGGTACTAAATCTCCCACGCTGGATTGAGGCCAGAGTTATTCTCGTTTGCTTCTCTCACTCCATGAAACTAGTGCAATGTTTGCGGCATCATGAATCCAAATGCTTTCTTCTCCACTGCCTACTCCTCTTCCTGCTCCTCTCCTTCCTCCTCCTCCTTCTTCTTCTGAATGATTTTTACCTGAAGCACAGTGTCTAGCTAAGAGTTACTGGAAAAAGAGGTAGCTTAAGAACATATTCACAACATCTGGCCATCACAGAGGATAGTCTAGCAGGCTGATGGGGAGCCTGGTTCACCTAAGTAAACACACTAATTATGAGACAGGCTGGGCCTGGGACCCCTTGCTGAAAGTGCTGCAATGGTTGCAACTGGACAAACGTCTCCTTTGGTAACACAATATGAAGAAACTGTAAGGGACTAAAGATAACTGCATGCATGAGCAGTTGGGGTAAATTATGGGCAAAAAGATACAAAACGGCTAAGAAAAACCCAACTGCCACATCTGAAAAGACAGGAGAAAAAAACTGGGTATTGGGAGCAAAAGCAGGGTACTCTGCATGCCCTCTGCAGTCAACACCACAAAGCCACCTCTGCCTAAACCAGCCTGACCCCTGGGCACACCCTTACCCTCATCCCATATAAGGAACCAGCTCTCCCCCCCTTGGGGAGTGAGCTAGGGAGACTGTTATTTGCTTTTGCCCCCTCCTGCAAGGGCAGGAGCCTCAGTAAAGCCTTGCCTGAATTTCTTGCCTGGCCTCTTGTTAATTTCTATTGATTGAGGAAGGCCAAGAACCTCAGTTAGGATCAATTAGAAGCTATATGATTCAGAAATCAGGGTCTCTGAGAACTTATGAGAAACAAAGAGAGTCTACAGGAAATTGTAACTTAAAATTTTCTGAAGCCCAATCAGCACACATTTAATCCCAGTGCTGGTCTCCTGAGGAGCTGAGCCTTCAAAGCTGAGTCCTCCAGTTCCTGTGTATTTTCTAGGACAGCAGTAATCAGACAGACCCTATCAGGGTCATTCTCGCAGAACTTCTTGCTTTAATAATAGTTCCTATTACTTGATTTTGGATTCAGATTTTGTCCTTCAGCCCCTGTGGTTTTTAGGATGTGTAATCCATCAAGATCTTGGACTTGATCTTTCCTCCTCTTCTCTTGGTCTGTGTCCAACTTGACCTACATCCCTGCAGGCTTAGAATGGGAAGTAAAACAAGAAAGTTACTGTCCTCAATAGCCATTGTCTACTTTGTCCATACCTTCTAGGGTAGATTTCAGAAATGAGTTAAAAAGTGTTTATGGATTCCTCTGTTAATGGACATCATTGCTTCCATCTTTGCATGTGAAAGTCTCTCAGTCGTGCCCGACTCTGCAACCCCATGGACTGTAGCCTGCCAGGCTCCTCTGTCCATGGTATCTCCAGGCCAGAATTACTAGAGTGGGTAGCCGTTCCCTTCTCCAGGGAATCTTCCCAACCCAGGGATTGAACCCAGGTCTGACACACTGCAGGCAGATTCTTTACCATCTGAGCCACAAGGGAAGCCCTAGTGCTGCAGTGAACACTGAGGGGCATGTATCTGTTCAAATCTTGTTTTCTCTAGGTATATGCCCAGGAGTGGAATTTTGGGATCATATGGTAGCTCTCTTTTTAGGTTTTGTTTTTGTTTTTTGGGTTTTTTTGCAATTTATTTTTTAATTGGAAGAAAATAACTTTACGATGTTGTGTTGGTTTCTGCCATACAACAATGCAGTTCAGCCATAATTATACATATATGTCGCGTCCCTCCCTCTCCTCCCCACACCCCATCCCTCTAGGTCATCACAGAACATGACATTGAGCTCCCTGTGTTATATAGCACCTTCTCACCAACTATCTGTTTTACACATGGTAGTGTGTATATTTGATGATACTCTCTCCATCCATCCCACTCTCTCTTTCCCTCACTGTGTCCACAAGTTCATTCTCCACATCTGTGTCTCCATTCCTTCCCCATGAATAGGTTCATCAATATCATTTTTCTAGATGCCATATATATGTGTTAATATATGATATTTGTTTTTCTCTTTCTGACTTACTTCATTCTATATAACAAACTCAATATTCAACCACCTCATTACAACTGACTCAAATTCATTTTTTCTTGGCTGAGTAATATTCCATTGTATATCTGTACCACATCTTCGTTATCCAGTTATCAGTTGATGGACATCTAGGTTGCCTTCATGTCCTAGCTATTGCAAATAGTGCTGTATTTTTAGTTTTTTAAGGAACCTCCATACTGTTCTCCATAGTGACTGCACCATTTCATTTCCACCAATAGTGTAGGACCTAAAGATGTTATACTAAGTGAAGTAAGTAGGACAGAGAAAGACAAATATCATATGATATCTCTTATAGGTGGAATCTACAAAAAAAGAGGTACAAATGAACTTATCTATAAAACTGAAACATTTCTATATGTAGAAAACAGCCTTATCGGTATCAAAGGGTTAAGTGAAGGAAGGATAGATTGTGAGACTGGAATTGAAATATATACATCCACCAGGCTCCTCTGTCCATGGAATTCTCCAGGCAAGAATACTGGAATGGGTTGCCATTACCTTCTTCAGGGAATCTTCCTGACCTAGGGATCAAACCTGGGTCTCCTACATTGCAGGCAGATTCTTTACTGTCTGAGCCATCAGAGAAACCCTGAAATATATACACTGCTGCCGCTGCTTCTAAGTCACTTCAGTCATGTCCAACTCTGTTCGACCCCAGAGACGGCAGCCCACCAGGCTCCCCCGTCCCTGGGATTCTCCAGGCAAGAACACTGGAGTGGGTTGCCATTTCCTTCTCCAATGCATGAAAGTGAAAAGTGAAAGTGAAGTCGCTCAGTGGTGTCCGACTCTTAGCGACCCCATGGACTGCAGCCTACCAGGCTCCTCCATCCATGGGGTTTTCCAGGCAAGAGTACTGGAGTGGGTTGCCATTGCCTTCTCCGAATATATACACTACTATATATAAAATAGATAGCTAATAAGGACCTACTGTATAACACAGGGAATTCTACTCAATACTCTGTAATGACCTGTACAGGGAGAGAAGCTTAAGAAAGAGAGAGTGTGTGTATAACTGATTCACTTTGCTGTACAGAAGCTAACACAATATTGTAAATCAACTTTACTATAATCAAAAATGTTTTAAAGTTGTTACAGAGTCAACATAAGGAAAAGTGCCCATCTGCCTTGGTGGCCACTTAAGGACCACATATGAGTCGAAGTTGAAAGGGAGACTCACTACATGAGTGATTAAAGAGAAAACCAATAATTGTAGAGAAATTGTCAGCATGGGAGGCTGAGATGCTTCAATCTCAGCAGCTCCTTTTTCTGCAAATCTTGATCTGTTTTGGTTTCTATCATGATTCCATAAGCCCCACCCTCCCCTGAGCAATCTTGCCATTAAACGCAACACTTTTATTAGCAGTATTGAAGTGGCTCTGCTCTTTTAAACCAAGAGAACAGGACTGAAACTGCCAACAAGGAGAGCTTTGTTTAGATATTACTCTTCTGTTGGGAAGATAATGGTAGTTACGGCAATGGGACAGGTGGGAAGAGGCTAAACCCAGAGCCCAGTAAGGACTTACATAATTTTGCAGAATAAGATCTGGAGGAGACGGTTCATTTGCAAAGGCAAACTCTGGATTTTCTTCCAGATTTGTGACGCGTTGTGTCCCAAGGGTCCAAGAGTCTCCATCATCCCCTGAAATAGTGACAAGACCCAGTAGTGACAGAGCAGAGAGGAGGCAGACAGCCAAGAAACAGCTGAGTGTGCTGGGTGTGCTCAGGCGCTTGGTCCTGGCTGACACTCTGCGACCCCACAGGCTGCAGCCCGCCAGGCTCCTTTGCCCATGGGACTCTCCAGCCAAGGATACTGGAATGGGTTGCCATTTCCTTCTCCAGGGGATCTTCCCAAACAATGGATCAAACTCACGTCTCCTGCATCTCTTGCATCAGCAGGTGGATTGTTTACCACTACAGCACATGGGAAGCCCCAAGTAGCTAGTTAAAAGCCTATTAAAATCTTCTCATGGCATTTTTCTAATCCTGAAGTGGGGATAGTGAGTAGGAGATAGTTTAAGGCAAGAGATATTTAATTATCTTGATGGTGAAATTCACTGTTGAAGGGAGAACTGGACAGTGAGGCAGAGACCAAGGCAGAAAAAATGAATCCTATAATCTGAGCTAAAATGGATGAAATTAGGGGACAGTGTAGGACTAACATGACTGGTCTGTTATTAGCAGGCAGCTGGGTTGCCTGGGGCCAAAGTTGTTCATAAAGGATATTATGGAAGCAGCGCAAAAGGTTCCCTGAGTCACCCAATTCTAGAGTCCAGTTGGGTAAACTTAATGTTGAGACTCATCCATTCAGAGGTCTCTGGCTCTTGTTTCAAAGACTAGGACAAAAATGAGCTTAGAGTGAAGAAAAGGGGAGTTGAGACATACTCTGGCTGACCAAGAAGGTTTTGAAAAGCTATTAATATAAGCAGGAGAAAGACAGCTCTATGTGTCTCAGCAAGCCTTGCCCTTTCTGGAAGATTCTAACAATTCTATAAGAGCTTCAGCTTTTTGTAATTAAAGCACCAACTATCAGAACAAAAGTGCAGTCAGACATGCCCATCTGTGGCCAGGACCTGCCCTTTCCCATCTGGAAAACAGTGTTTCTGAGCCCAGAATGCATTTGGATGGATTAGTTTAACTTGCTAAACCTTGGTTCATGAGATTGTGCATTTGAATTTTATAATATGGTAAATTAATTTCTTAAGTTATTAGGAGAGGGAAATTCAATAGGATTAATTCTCCTGGTTCAAAAATAATCAGAGGTCACCATGGCAACGCACATCAATGGAGCAATACAAGTACACAATGAATGAAACATTTTCCTATGTTTGGCTGTTTATGCAAGGCCTCTCTCCTCTCTGCCCTGACGGCATTTGCATGGGTGCCTGAATCCCCCAGGGTTTCATAACTAATGAGTGTGGGTGGGGTGGTCATATCCAAGAGCCACAGAGATAGAAGTTGAAAGTCTCGCTTGGAAACAGAGCTTCATCTGGCTTACGTCCTCATCTCCAGGGGATTAGAGGGTAAGGCTTGGAGAAAATACCAGCTATTTCTCAAAATTCACGAGAAGGCTATGGAAATGAAACCAGCAATGGCACAGCTTCAGATCATTTCCTGGATGCCAAATGCAACTCTTTGCAAATTGGAGAAACACAGGCTCAGAACTTGTGTAGAGGGATTTCAAGGTTGAGGGCTCCTGGCTGGCTGATATGAGAAGACCAAGGGACACTGATCCCCTTTCTGGCCTGGACTGAGTTGGCACAGGAGAGGGTTTCTCTGGATCCCAAATTCTATTTTCATGAAAGGCAGTATGGCTGAGTGATTGAAAGCTTCTCCTCAAGAGTTAGCCAGTCTGGGTCCAGATAGTAGCTCCACCACTTCTAACCTTGGATAATTTGTGTCTCTGATGCTTGTTCTAATCACCTGTAAAATTGGGGTGTATGTGTGTGTTATCTGTGTAAAGTAGGGTAATATGTGTTCAGCTGATAAGGTTGTTGTGCATATTCTATTAAATAATAAATGCAAAACACTTAGCATGGTGTCAGACACATGGTAAGCAGTTTTTCTCCTTCAAACAGGAGTGTAAACTAAAGGGATTTCTCCCACTCTGGATCCAAACAAGAAGTATGATTGAGAAGAAACAGCTGGCCAATGCAAGTACAACTCATACCTTCTACTCCATGTATAATTTACATATGGACTTCCCTGGTGGCTCAGTGGTAATGAATCCACTTGCAATGCAGGAGACTTGCAGGAGATGCAGGTTGGACCCCTGAGTTGGGAAGATCCTCTGGAGAAGGAAATGGCAACCTACTCCAGTATTCTTGCCTGGAAAATCCAATGGCCAGAGGAGCCAGTGGGCTACAGTTTGTGGGGTTGCAAAAGAGTCGGACATTAATGAGCAACTAAACAACAAAAGAATTGTAGTACTATTAGGAGATATGGTTTAGGTGTTATTCACACCTCAGAAACCTGGATTCCATATTTATGCATTAATATACATTATTTGTTTTTCTCTTTCTGACTTACTTCACTCTTTATAATAGACTCTATGTTCAGCCACCTCACTACAGTGGGCTTGAATTAATTCTTTTTTATGGCTGAGTAATATTCC
Source organism: Bos mutus (assembly GCF_027580195.1). Lineage (NCBI taxonomy): Eukaryota > Metazoa > Chordata > Mammalia > Artiodactyla > Bovidae > Bos > Bos mutus. The sequence continues at coordinate 17,863,208 of NC_091641.1, read as the reverse complement.
ATTGCATATACATACCACAACTTCTTTATCCATTCTTCTACGGATACACATCTAGGTTGATTCAATGTCCTGGCTATTGTAAATAATGCTGCTATGAACATTGTTGTACAGTGGAAACCAGCATAACATTGTAAAGCAATTATTCTCCAATTAAAAAAAAGAACCTGAAGAGTCTTTGCACCCCCGAACACACTCTGAATCATTAGAGTGATGCTTTGACAAGGCAAACTGCTACAGACACAGACAGACTGAGCTCAGAATGAGAAAGGGGGTCTTCCCCTGCCCTTGTCCCTTGCCCCATCTGAGCTGGCATCTTATTCTCATTCTGTGACTAGTCCTCCATAAAGATTTGGAGCATGTGAACAAAAAGTGGTGAGGCAACTAGAATCAATATGAAGAGCAATAGAAGGTCCTGATTTATATCTATCAATCAAGCAGTCATTCAATCAACAATCAACCAATGAGTTTGACTTGGCATATTTATTATGGCTCAAAGAATTGTCATGGAGAAAATGTAACATATAAGGGGAGGGGAACTTTAGAATCCCCCCTCCCTTTACTTGCTTGCCACTACACACCTTCTTGCTCCATCAGTTCAGTTCAGTTCAGTTCAGTCCACACCCCTGCTCAAATCAGTAGAAGTTGGTATTCTGATCTATCTGTGGTTGCTTGTAAGCGGACTCATTGAGTCATAATAGGTACTGCCTGTACATAATGCTCTTTCTTCTTTTTCCCATTCCTTTCTGCTGCTGCTGCTGCTAAGTCGCTCCAGTCGTGTCCGACTCTGTGCGACCCCAGAGACGGAAGCCCACCAGGCTCCCCCATCCTTGGGATTCCCCAGGCAAGAACACTGGAGTGGGTTGCCATTTCCTTCTCCAATGCATGAAAGTGAAAAGTGAAAGGGAAGTCACTCAGTCATGTCCCATGGACACAGCAACCCATGGACTGCAGCCTACCAGGCTCCTCCATCCATGGGATTTTCCAGGCAAGAGTGCTGGAGTGGGGTTCCATTGCCTTCTCCATTCCCATTCCTTAGGTATACATAAATTAAGATCAAGGGCCCCATTGACACCCTATAATTCTCTCTTTCTGACTCAATATCAATGAATGGGCAAGTAGAATTAGGGCTGCTTCAGTGACCTGGCCATGTCTTTCATACAGAAGCTGTGTATGCAACATACTTGTGTATGTTCTCAAGGAACATACTTGAGTCCCTGCAAGTGCCTTTCACTGCTGCTGCTGCTGCTAAATCACTTCAGTCGTGTCCTACTCTGTGCGACCCCATAGGCGGCAGCCCACCAGGCTCCTCTGTCCCTGGGATTCTCCAGGCAAGAACACTGGGTTCCCATTTCCTTCTCCAAGGCATGCATGCATGTTAAGTCACTTCAGTTGTGTCTGACTCTGCGATCCCATAGACAGCAGCCCACCAGGCTCTGCTGTCCACAGGATTCTCTGGGCAAGAATACTGGAATGGGTTACCATTTCCTTCTCCAAGCCTTTCACTAGCTGAACTCAACTGGAAGAGTCTGGGTGATGCAGTGTGTAGGTTCAGCCTCTTGAGAGTATCAGATGTAGCTTGGAGAGCTGAAGAATGGTTGGGAAGGACAGTTACAGAACAAACAGCAGAGAGTCTTACTAGAGACCATTGTCTTATTATTTAGATTTAGGGAAAGAAGGGTACGATGGTTAATTTGGTGTGTCAACTTGACTAAGGGATACACACATAGCTGGCAACATTATTTCTGGAGTGTCTGTGAGGGTGTTTCCAGAAAAGATCAGCATTTGAATCAGTAGATGAGAAAATGTCAGCATTCTCAGTATAGATGGGCAACATTCAATCCGTTAAAACCCTACGGAACAAAAAGGCAGAGGAAGGGTGAACTTGCTCTTTGTTTGAGCTGGAACATCCATCTTCTCCTGACTTTGGACATTAGAGCTCCTAGTTCTTAAGATTTCTGACTCAGACTGAGGCTTACACCATCAATGCCCTAATTCTGGGACTCAGACTCAATTACACCACTGGCTTTCTTGGTTCTCCAGTTTGCAGACTGTGGGACTTAGCCTTCATAACCATATGAGCCAATTCCTAAAATAATTAATCTCCTATTAGTTCTGTTGAGAGTCCTTTGGACTGAAAAAAGATCAAACCAGTCAATCCTAGAGGAAATCAACCCTGAATATTCACTGAAAGGACTGATGCTGAAGCTGAAACTCCAGTACTTTGACCACCTGATGCGAAGAGCTGACTCATTAGAAAAGACCTTGATATCGTGAAAGATTGAAGGCAAGAGGAGAAGGGGATGACAGAGGATGAGATGGTTGGATGGCATCACTGAGTCAATGGACATGAGTTTGAGCAAGCTCTGGGAAATGGTGAAGGACAGGGAAGCTTGGCATGCTGCAGTCCATAGGGTCGCAAAGAGATGGACATGACTGAGTGACTCAACAACAACAATATTGATTCTGTTCCTCTGGAGAACCTTGACTAATACAAAAGGACATGGTGTTGGGTTTGGGTGTTGGGTCTTTATTAGGCTTTAAGTATCAGCTGAGAGGTCCAACTAAGACCTCTTTCAATAGAGCTCTGAATTAGGGGGGCAGGCCCTTGTGCAGATATTTAAAAAATGCTGTTTTGATCACATTTATGCATCACTTCCTTAGTGATTTAATGGAGAAACTAGAGGGAATAACATGTTTATATTTGCACATTCTTTGAGTCCCTGATTATAAGCCACCATTAAACCTAGTTGTGTATGTGTTAGTGCTTCAGCCATGTCTGACTCTTTGAGACCCTATGGCCTGTAACCCACCAGGCTCCTCTGTCCATGGGATTTCTCAGAAAGAATACTGGAGTGTGTTGCCAGTTCAATGTTAACATAGTGGTTAGCCAGCCTGCTAGCTCTTTGGTAAGAGAGTGGCTTTTCCACTTCCCAGTGGGTGATCCTGGAGAAGTCAACCTCTCAATAACTTACTTAACCTCTTTGAGCCTTACTTTCCACATTTACAGAGTAGCGGTCTTCATTGCGCCAACCTCATATTGCTGCCATGAGAATCCAAATGAGGTAATGCGGGCAATATCTTAGGACAGTGCCTGATACAGTTGGTGCTTGGTAAACGGTGGGATGAGGTGGAAGAGGAGGAGGAGAAATAGGAATGGGAATAAAAGAGAGAGCGAGAGAATCAGGCTGCTTAATTACATGTGGACCAAGGGATCGAGGCAAGACCAGTGGATTCAAGTTACAAAATGACAAGATTTGGTTTAACGTAAGGAGTTGGCTCCCAGTTCCTACCAGCTGTCTAGAAATGGGAAAGTAATGAGCTCCTTGTCACTGACGCTCATTTCAGTGGTAGCAGAGAGCTTCTTTGTTACGGGTGTGATGGTGGCACTTTCTGTACTGAATGGGAAACGGATTAAGGTAAGTTCTCAGTTCAGTTCTCCTGACATTTTTCCCATGAAGCTTGGAGCACCAGATTGAGACAAAACCTTTCCATAGGATGTTATGTCTTCCAGGGAAGGCCATTCTCTGAAGAGCCTAAATATTTTGGTTCTAGGGGGAAAAATAGTAAAAACTTGCTTCTCACAGGGCATTTCCCTGGAGGGCTTCAAAGAAGCAGCAGTCACTGTGAGTGACACTGTAGGCAGAGGCTGAGGAACTGGGAGAAAAGACAATGACAGCTCTTCAAGACACTGGGACTCTGAGAGCTCTGAAAGTGAAGGGGTGGAGAGAGACTCATTGGATTTGACACATGGAGCACTTTTTCACCCGTGTGTGTTGGTGAGGTTCCCTCCCACGGACAACTTCTTTCGAGGCTTTCTGACTTATGTTTGGAATAATTTGCAAGCTTTTCTTAACATTACTTAGGAAAGGGCCTCAGTGGACATCGTGTAAGCCACCTTCTCACCCAGGAAGCAGCCTAGACAGGGGTGGGAAGGAATTTATGATAATCACCCAGCTAATAGGTAGAAATTTGGAGGGGAAATAACAAAGGCTGGATGGCAGCTCAGTTCCATTCATGTAAAATAATCTAACATTTATTAAAGGGCTGCAAACACAAATAAAGAGACCAACGAAGCAACAAAAAGCCTCATAGTATAGTGATGAAAAGCAGAAGTGAGGAGATCAAAACATCTGGGTTCCAATCCCTGCTAACTGTGTGACCTTTGGCAAATCTCTGCTGCTGCTGCTGCTGCTAAGTTGCTTCAGTCATGTCTGACTCTGTGCAACCCCATAGACTGCAGCCTACCAGGCTCCACCGCCCCTGGGATTCTCCAGTCAAGAACACTGGAGCGGGTTGCCATTTCCTTCTCCAATGCATGAAAGTGAAAAGTGAAAGTGAAGTTGCTCAGTCGTGTCCGACTCTTTGACTCTTCTCGACCCCATGGACTGCAGCCTACCAGGCTCCTCCGTCCATGGGATTTTCCAGGCAAGAGTACTGGAGTGGGTTGCCATTGCCTTCTCCGTGGCAAATCTCTAAACCACCTCAATTTCCTCCTCTGGCAAGTGAGTGTAATAATAGAAACCCTTTCATGGGGTTGTTAAGGTAATTATATGAGTTAATATTTGCAGAACTCATAGAATAGTGCTTGGCACATAGTAAGTGCTGCATACGTGTTTTTAAGTGCAAAAGATAAAGGATGAAGAGAGTCAGAAGAATATAATACAGGGAACCTGCAATGAATCTTTGGTGAAGTGAGACAAACAACCACTCACTTGCTCCAGCAATGTGGGTATAATGCTAAATTTCTCAAGGTTTTAAAATAAAGTGGAAACCCAGATATTTTTTCTGGGACTTAGTTTCTTTATCCAACAAATGGGTTTGTTGACTGTTGTATCTCAGCCTAGAATGAAGTTTACGGCAGGTTTGCAGTGAAATGAGTCAAGAAGCAGGACCCCCAGGACACGTCTCTTGCCCTTCTCATAAGAGTAGGCTAGATTTTTTTAGACACCTCACGGACTTTCTGTTCAAATATCATGGAAAGTTCTTTCCTGCCTCAGAGAATTGTGAGCCAGAATAATTATCAATAGCCACTCTAACCTGATGGTTCAGATGGTAAAGAACCTGCCTGTAATACAGGAGACCTGGGTTTGATCCCTGGGTTGGGAAGGTCCCCTGGAGAAGGGAATGACAACCTACTCCAGTATTCTTGCCTGGAGAATACCGTGGACAGGTGTTCTCCAGTGTGGCAGGCTACAGTCCATGGATTGGATATGACTTACACTCTAAAAAGCATCTCTCAAGAGCTGAATGACTCAACACAATGTTTGTTTCTTATTCACTCTCATCTTGGTCCAGTTGAAGTCAGTGGAGGAGGGGGTGTCACTCCTTTGGATACCAAACTGCTGACAGAGGTTCTGCCATCTTCAGCTCATGACTCCGGAGGGATACATAAGCTGGTGACCCAAGGGGAACAGGGAGGAACACTGGGAGGGTTCTAAGGCCAGGCCTGGAAATGGTGAATCACTTCCACCTATATGCCATTGGCTAGGACTCAGTTATGCGGCCCTGACCCACCTTAGGGGACGGGAGACACAGTCCAATGATGTGCCCAGGAAAGAGAGACAAAACTCAGATATTGGTAATAACTAGTGTTCTCTGCCACAGAGTCTTTGCACACTCCCCCCTGCTCCATCATATCCTGCCTCCTCATCATTCAGCTCTAAACTTCCTTAAACAGCACTCCTGTAAATAGGTCCTCCCCACTGATCACTGCCAGGCATCCCTGGTAGCTCAGCTGGTAAAGAACCCACCTACCAATACAGGAGACATGGGTTTGATCTCTGGGTCTGAAAGATCCCCTGGAAAAGGAAATGGTAACCTGCTCCAGTATTCTTACCTGGGAAATCCCATGGACAGAGGAGGCTGAAGGACTATAGTCCATGGGGCCACAAAGAATCAGACATGACTGAGCACGTACATTGCACAGCTCACCACCACATTCTCTACCACTTCAGCTTCTGTCTTCGTAGCTCAAAGCACATTCTGAAATCATCGAATGTATTTGTTTATTGTCTGTCCTAGGGCTCTACCTCCTTTCAATCATGGGAGCAGGAACCTGGTGTCTTGTTTGCCGACATATTTGCAGCATCTACAAAAGTGCAGCTGAGTTCATGCATTCAGAGTTTATTCCAATCAAAGACAGCCAGAGCCGCTCTGCTTCTGCAGTGATCAAAGAGTTGCAGGGCAGGAATGGAGATGCAAATGTAAAGAACGGACTAGACAATGGACTTGTGGACACAGCATAGGAAGGAGAGGGTGGGACGAAGTGAGAAAGTAGCATTGAAACATATATATTCTGTTCAGTTCACTTCAGTCACTCAGTCATGTCCGACTCTTCTCAACCCCATGGACTGCAACACACCAGGCCTCCCTGTCCATCACCAACTCCCGGAGTTTACCCAAACTCATATTCATTGAGTCGGTGATGCCATCCAACCATCTCATTATCTGTCGTCCCCTTCTCCTCCTGCCTTCAATCTTTCCCAACATCAGGGTCTTTTCAAATAAGTCAGCTCTTCTCATCAGGTGGCCAAAGTATTGGAGTTTCACCTTCAGCATCAGTCCTTCCAATGAACACCCAGGACTGATCTCCTTTAGGATGGACTGGTTGGATCTCCTTGAAGTCCAAGGGACCCTCAAGAATCTTCTCCAACACCACAGTTCAAAAGCATCAATTCTTTGGCACTCAACTTTCTTTATAGTCCAAATCTCACATCCAAATGACTACTAGAAAAACCGTAGCCTTGACTAGACGGACATTTGTTGGCAAAGTAATGTCTCTGCTTTTTAATATGCTGTCTAGGTTGGTCATAACTTTGCTTCCAAGGAGCAAGCATCTTTTAATTTCATGGCTGCAGTCACCATCTACAGTGATTTTGGAGACCCCAAAAATAAAGTTTTAACCTATCTAAAATAGAGAGCTAGTGGGAAGTTACTGTATAACACAGAGAGCTCAACCCAAGGCTCTGTGACAACCTAGAGGGATGGGATGAGGGGGTGGAGGTGGGAGGGAGGTAAAAGAGGGAGGGGATATATGTATACATGTGGCTGATTCACAATGCTGTACAACAGAAATGACCACAACTTTGTAAAGCAAGCATATGCCAATTTAGAAGAAAAGATTGAGCAGACCTCTTAGACCCCGTCTCTCTATTGCCCAGTGTCCTTTTATAGCTTAGATCTGCGTGCTGCAAGCTGACCATGGCAGCCAGTGGTGTCTGCTCTCCTGTTTCCTGAAGCCAATCTTCCAGGCTGCATAATTCATCTGGTTTACAGCACAGTGCTTTCTTCTATCCGTTCTGTCATTCTGGAATCTGCACAGAGGGTTTTGAAATTTTTTTTTTTTCTATTTTAGGTCTACTTGTTAAGGATCACGGAAAATGTCAGTGGAGAAGAACTCTAAAGGAGTTGGATGTGTGTGCGTGTGTGTGCATGCATGTGTGTGTCCACTCACAATGTTATATTGGAAAATGACTTATAGGGGTGAATGCAGTGATGAAGGCAAAATAAATCAATTATTTGTGGCTCTGAAAACAAAGAAGCCCTGATTCCACAACAAGTCACTTTTATTTCTTGCTTAGGCTGTAGGTGGTTGGCCATGGATGGGCTGTGGCTCCGTTCCATGTGTCTTCCCATCTCAGGACCACCCAGGCTGAGGGAGCATCTGAGACCTGCCTTTCTTGTGGCAGATGGAAAGTTCCTACAAGAACTTGTAAAACTCTGGCTTGGTGCTGACGTCTGGCCACTTCTCACCTTCCATTGGCCAAAGCAAGGCATACCAAAACCCTTGTGTGGTGTTCTGAGGGCTATGAAGAGCTCCAGTACCATAATCCTTTATGTCTCAGCTCAGAAAGAATTCAGTGAGAAGCAAAGTTGATAAATAAAAAGGGATGTGTTAGAATAGGATGCTTGCAAGGCTTACAAGCAGGTAGGCAAAAGAATGTTGTGTCTTGAGAATTTACAGCTACAGTTTTATAATCAAAGGAAAAGCCAGGAGGGAGGAAGACCTTCTTTTCTTTCTGGAGTAGATATCATGCTTCCATCATCAGTTCCTCCTCCAGGAAAGAAAACACAGACCCAGGTTGGGCAGGGGAGTTTTCTTGCCCCTATATGGGCAAGCTGGGCTTCCCAGGTGGCTCAGTGGTAAAGAATCTGCCTGTCAATGTAGGAGACATGTGTTGGATTCCTGGGTTGTGAAGATCCCCTGGAGTAGGAAATTTGGCAAACCACTCCAGAAATCCCATGGACAGAGGAGCCTTGTGGGCTACAGTCCATGGGGTTGCAAGAGTCAGAGACAATTTAGTGACTAAAATAACAACAAAATGGTCAAGCTAGCATCACAAATTGTTGTTTTCTACACTTGTATGCAGAGAGCATGTCCTAGGGAGCACTGAATTACTAAGCTCACTAGGCATAATGTGAGGCTCATGCCACCGTTATATTACTATTTGGGGGTGTGTCTCATGCTCTGTTGTGTGGTTTTGTTGCTAAGCAAACCTGCTTTCTTGAGGAATCATGAACTTACAGGGGTCTCCCATATATTTTCTGCTTACAGTCCCCTGGTGGGATTCACTACTTAATCACCTACTTTTCCCTTTACTTTGTCCCTATCATTATGACCAACCCTGAAGTCCAAGGCATGGTGAAGTAGAACCCAAACAGGCACGTCGAGTGTCAAGGGGTGGAGAGGTACCACTCTCTCAAAGGGAGAAAACGTGATAGTTGAGAATAACCATACACATGTGCCACAAGACCCATCTCACAGAGATTTTAACACAGCTGTGTTTGCCAGGCTACTCTCTTGTTTCAGTTGTAACAAACAAAAGCCACTCAAACGGGCTGGATTTTGAAAAAGAAACTATGCCTGGCTCTGGCCATGCTGGTCGTGGGGTTGCATGAATTGTATAAATTCACTCTGTTTCGGAGAAGGCAGTGGCAACCCACTCCAGTACTCTTGCCTGGAAAATCCCATGGAAGGAGGAGCCTGGTGGGCTGCAGTCCATGGGGTCGCTAAGAGTCAGACACGACTGAGCGACTTCACTTTCATTTTTCACTTTCATGCATTGGTGAAGGAAATGGCAACCCACTCCAGTGTTCTTGCCTGGAGAATCCCAGGGACAGGAGAGCCTGGTGGGCTGCCGTCTATGGGGTCACACAGTCGGACACGACTGAGGTGACTTAGCAGCAGCAGCAGCACTCTGTTTCTTGGGTCTGTGTTTCTTGCGTAATGCTGTCTTCAGGTGGGCTCTCTCCATGGTCTGGCCTGCTGGGACTCCAGTCTTACTGTCTTATGAAGAAAGTCTCCTAGATTTCAGCCCAGATTCCAGAATTGGCTCTCACTGGATCACCCAGAGGGACTTGACTTGATCTGAACTATGGAGTCACTGTGGATAGGGAATAGAGGGTGAGAACTGGCCACTGAAGGACTGTGGACTCCCAGGTCCTGGGAGAGGCAAGGTCCTCCAGATCTGACCAGTATGGACTGAGAATGAGGGACCGACACCTCCCCTATATTAAACTAACAAGCTTGCAGTAGAAAACAGATTCTATTAGAGTGGCTTTGAACAAATCTTATACAGAAGTATGTTTCTGACCCAAGGAAAATATAAATAGGGATAGAAAGTCAAGATCAACGTTAAAAATAGAACACAAATAAGCAGCCCATGGGGGCTAATTAACTTGCCTTGCTAGTGTTGAAAGTTTGACTCTGAACTTCTTGATGGTCACAGCAGCTTGACAAATATACTGTCATCATCCACTTCTTTCTGTTACCAGGAGCTTAGCATAAATTACCTAAATCAGGGACCTCCAAGCATTTTAGGTTATGACCCAGAACATAACCACCTTCCCACACACACAAGTGTGTATTTGTGCATATTATATTGTCACTTATGTTTACAGTGTGACACAATATATATCTGTCACATATATATATCAATTGATATATATATCAATACAATATATATTTAAAAAAATAATACTTAACCTTCTCTATGAAGTGCACGTTGACATTTTCTATCCTATGCTGCCCTAATCTGGCCTAATCTAGTTATGCCATTTTATTCTATTCAATCTAGCTATACCATTCTATTCTATTCCATATTTCCCTATTTTACTTTTTTCTCTTAGCGCAACTTACAACTTATTAAAATGATCTCATCACCTATATTGAGTTGCAATCCTCATTTTGAAAATCTTTGAACCAAACATTGAAGATAAACTTATTTACAGCCTCTTTTAAATATCAACTGAGTAATAGATGAGGAAGTCAATTCAGTCCAGTCTGGAATTATTGTGTATGTGTTCTATTAGTATGTATAATTATTATACAAGGTTCTGGGGTTGCAGTTATGGATAAAACTCAGTCCCTTGCTTTGAGACCACCTCTCAACAAAGGAGAGGAAGAGCTTGCTAGGCAGGAACAATGGAGAGTGATAACTCTTCCGCAGAGGTGAGCCATGTGCCATGGGCATACATGTAAAAAGTCACTGGCGTTCCCAGAATGAAAGGTGGGAGAGAGAAAAATACACTGAGGAGGTAGCAGAGAAAGAATGTGAAATCAAAGAGGGCTTCTTCACCACTTGAGGCTGGAAACCCTTCAGACTGGAGCAAGCAGGGATGGGAGAAAGCAGAATGAGGTCAAGGTGCAGAGGGGATATTTGAGGCTGGAAACATCGAGTGAATCAAAGCTTTTTTGGCTTGGGCTCAGATTTCGTGCTTTGGTTGTTTTGTTTGTTTTCTCTCCATTATCTGAGGCTCATGTTGAGATTAGGCAAGCATCACGGTGTGTGCTAACCAACCACATTTGAAAGCAATTGTGGAAAGTTGCAGTATGTATTTGAGCTGGGAAAGAGTTCTTCCAACAGCCTATTACAGCTGTAAATATAGAGCAATTTTCTTCCTTTTCTTAACCTTTTTTTCTCTTCAACATCTAAGGGCATCACTTCTTACATTTTTACTTCCAGCTATCTATTTTTAATATTTTTCTAAGTCATATATTTAATGTGGAAATTCTAGGACACAATGCCCTAGAAATTGTCATCGAATATGAAAAAAAATCAGATCTCCCTTCTGCTTTAGGAATGTACGGACACAAAGACAAGGGAGATTTTTCTGAGCACGTGGAATCTGATATATGGAATGAAGACCATTGTGTCTGATTGTGTCTGTAATGAACTCCCATCACTTTAGATTAGGGTCGTGTGGCCGTCCCAACTATTGGGCAGTAGATAGTGTGGATATAATTCTAGTCTATCATACTTTTTCTTCAACGTCAATTACTTCAAATGCTTAAGTATCCAATTTCCTGAGATTTTTCTTGTCCAATTTTCTTGGTAAGTGACCCTCCCCTCCAAGTTAGAGTTACTAAAGCAATGAGGTATGAGTCCTGGCAACCTGAAGGGACCAGTGCCAGGAAGCTCATGTTCAGTGAGGGGATGGTTTATGATTCCAAACGTCTGAAATATTCCACAGCAAATGCCACCAGAGATGAGAGACTCAGATCTTTTTCCCAGTGCTCAGACAGAATTAGAAAAAGAAAAAATTAAAGACAGGTTTAATTAACCTGCCAAAAAGAAAAGGAAATCACAGAATGTCTGTGTGTGAGCTTAAGAACAAATCTAATGATCAAAGAGATCAGAAAGAGGGATGGTTTTAGAAGGCACATTTCTCATTCAGCCAACTAATAACCCTGAATCGCCTTAGAATCTGATCATCAGATTATTTCTGCTTTGGGGTTCTGCAACTTCTGCAGGTGGAATTTGATTGAGATGAAGAGCCAAGGTCATCACACTTTGCCTGCAGTCCCCACGGGAATGCTCAGCTTGTGTAACTGTGATCCAAAGGTCTCCCACAAAGTTCCCTCTGCCCACAGGGGAAGTCCAGGTAGAGGTCAGAGTAGAGATACAGCACAAAAGTAGGGGTAAGGCAAAGAGACTTAAATAATGCCCAGGTGAAAAGACAAGTGTAAGTGCTTGAGTGTGCTTGCATGAGTGTGGTGTGGTTGTGACTTGTGCACGACTGTGTGGGAGATTAAGAACAAATCTAAGGATTAAAGAGGTTGGAAAGAGGGATGGTTTAAGAAGAAGGGGTGTCATAAGTGTCGGTGAACACATGACTGTTGCAGCAACAATACCGAATGTGCCGTGTCCTGGACCCACAGCGAGACCGTATTCCCAGCTGTCCTTACATCCAGGTGGGGCTTCCTGACTGACTATCAGTGGAGTGTGAGCAGCAGTGAGGTGCCCCCTACACATCACGCCAGTTAACAGCCAGTGAACTTCCTCCATGTTCTTTCTTTCCTCATCTACTGGATGATGTAAAGCAGGCCTTGGCCTTAGAAGAGAGAAATAGCTCCACAACGGGAGCAACCTTGATGCCTGGACTGTATGTAAGAGAACCTGATCTACCCAGCTACACCGGACGTGAGCAAAAAATCATCTGTCTGCACCCTGATGTTTGGGGGTTGTTTGTTACAGTCTAGATTAACTAGTCCAACGACCTTGAACACGTAATCTCTTTGAGCTTCATTTGTAAACTTGAGATAATGAAAGCCTTGCTGTTATAGGATTGTAGTAAGGATTAAATGAGATACTATAAATTAAGAGCTTAGCACAGTACTTGGCACATTGAAATCACTTGATACATGTTCACCAATTGTTATATAGCAGCTGGTTTCTTCTTTTAAATATCTGGCTTAGTTTATTGTTTATACATGACTGTTCTTATCATCATATTAGTAGAAATAGTAGTTGTTGTTATGGTATACTTTTAGTCATTATTTTACAAATATTTATGGAACACCTACCATATGCCATGTACAAAGAGAGGTCCTAGGGATAGGTGCTAAATAAGATAAGTTCTCACATGTATCCTGCAAAGGTGTTCTAAGATTTACAATCCATCTCCTGACTCAGATCCTAATTTTCACTTTGCCCTAGATATTAGAATTTCAGACCACAGTTTTCTTCCCTGAAGATACTAGAACACCAATTATCCTGTAAGGAACTAACCAACCTCAGTTTATGACTGTATCTTTCTTGTGGGATTGGCTTCCCTGGTGGCTCAGCAGTAAGGAATCTGCCTGTTAATGTAGAAGACTTGATTTCTATCCCTGGGTCGGGAAGACCCCACAGAGAAGGAAATGGCAACTCACTCCAGTATTTTTCCCTGGGAAATCCCATGGACAGAGGAGCCTGGCAAACTACAGTTCATGGGGTTACAAAAGAGTCAAACACAACTTAGTGACTGAAACAAGAACAAAGAAAACCCAAACATACAGGTTCTAGCTCTTGGGGCAAGCGCTTGACCCAAGTTGGCCAATCAGATCCCACCACAATCCCTTACAACAATAACTAGGGGATAAGCATGTGATGAAGAATTGGTGCTTTTGGACTGTGTTGCTAGAGAAGACTCTTGAGAGTCCCTTGGAAGGTAAGGAGATCAAACCAGTCTATCCCAAAGGAAATCAACCCTGAATATTCATTGAAAGGACTGATGCTAAAGCTGCAATACTTTGGCCACCTGATGTGAAGAGCTGAATAGTTGTTAAAGACCCTGATGCTGGAAAGATTGAGAGCAAGAGGAGAAGGAAGTGACAGAGAATAAGATGGTTTGATGGCATCACTGACTCAATGGACGTGAGTTTGAGCAAACTCCGGGAGATAGTGAAGGACAGGGAAGCCTGGCATGCTGCAGTCCATGGGATCACGAAGAGTCAGACACGACTTAGTGACTGAACAACAACAAAGACGTGTGACCCAAGCTGGGCCAATAAAATGATACCTCAGACTACCGCAAGAATATTGACCAAGATATGCGCTCTTCATGCTGGGATTATTAGACTGATACAATATAAGCTTATAGCTCTGGAATTGCTTGTGACCAACTTCATGACCATATGGCAGGAACCTGCCTGAGATTAAAGCCAGTGTTGGGAAAATCAAAGAAAGAGAATAAAGGGCAGAGTTCTTGAGGGCCTCATCTGAACACCTGGATCCAGCTATTCCTAAAACTTTACCCTTGACCTTTTCTGTTATGTGTTAGTCATTCACTCATGTCTGATTCTTTGCGAACCCATGGACTGTAGCCCCACCAGGCTCCTCTGTCCATGGGATTCTCCAGGCAAGAATACTGGAGTGGGATGCCATTCCCTTCTCCAGGGGATCTTCCCAACCCAGGGATCGATCCCAGGACTGCTGCATTGCAGGCGGATTCTTCACCATTTGAGCCACCAGAGAAGCCCTGTTAATTCAGTCAAATACACTATTGCCTAAGGCAGTTTGATTTGGTGCTTGAGTGTTTGGAACCAAAGCCTTTCTGAGTACTATCTGGTGTTAACTTTGGAGACTGAAGGGTCTGAAGCATCGTTGATCCACTGAAGAAGAAACATCACCTGTCCTTTAGATAATGAGGACTGTCCTTCCACCACATTGCTCGTGTACTGGGTCACCTTCAGAAACAAGCCAAATTCTCAGGCTTGTATATACTACTATAGACCTTCCAAGGGGCTCTACTTGTAGCTGGGACAAATGTCCCAATCCCTGTCCTGTCAAGCCCTGACTTCCTCCTACTTACCAATCCATTTTTGCTCATGTTCTGTCCTGTCTTTAAGTGACATTTTCCCATTTATGACAAGCTCACCATTTCTATATAGAAGATAATGCTTTTTAAACTTCCTGCTCTGTAAGTCAGTGAATTCTAAACTCTGGGGAAATTAAGGAGGCCTCTGTCTCCTTTCTGGCCTCCTACTTCCTGAACCTGCCTAGAAACACTATTTTTTCCTCGACACAGGAATCACTCTGGCTTAGTTTTTTTCATTAAAATTCAAATTAATTTAATAAAATTCAGAATTGTGAATTAATGACCCACTTGCAGAATCTACACAATACAAGCCTCTGATACAACTATCAAATTTCTTCTATTAATGATGTTTGGGGCTCCCCAGGGAACTCAATCGACTGGAATTACCCTGGTCAGTTAAGCTCAGTTAATAGAAAACAAATCTCTTTACTCAAATGCAGATTGGTAAACACTTCCTGAGCATCTACAAGGTAGGAAATCCTACCTGGCTTGTCCGCAACTATTACCTTCTGGAATGCATAGTGACTCTAGATGGAGGTTGTGTGAGAATAATCTATACAAATGTGGTCTTGATTCTTTTACTGTACAGAGTACATAGACCCATTTAGAACCCTGCTTACTCCTACCTCACCAAAGTAGGATCATTTTGCACTCTCTAAGACGCAAAGAAAGGGGAGGATACATGAATTCATGCATGAGAGGATGCATGAGTGTAAATGATATATTCATGTGGCTGTGTTACACCTTCCATTTCTAATGTTTTAAATTAATTTTTATTCCTTTTTATTGGAGTATAGTTGCTTTACAATGTTGTAAAATGACAGCAAAATGTACCAGTCTTACATAAACATGTATCTCCTTCCTTTTGGACTTCCTTCCCATACAGGTCACCAGAGTAAAGTAGAGTTCCCTAGGCTTCCCTGTTGGCTCAGACTGTAAAGAATCTGCCTGCAACCTGGGAGACCTGGGTTCGATCCCTGGTTCAGGAAGCTCTCCTGGAGAAGGAAATGGCAACCCACTCGAATATTCTTGCCTGGAAAATTACATGGACAGAAGAGCCGGGGCCAGGTGGATATGACTGAGTGGCTGGCACTTTTACTTTTCACTTTCCCTGTGCTACACAGTATGTTCTTGCTAATTATCTATTTTATGTGTGCATGCTAAGCCACTTCAGTTGTGTCAGACTCTTTGCAACCCTATGGACTGTAGCCCACCAAGTTCCTCTGTCCGTGGGATTCTCCAGGCAAGAATACTGGAGAGGGTGGCAAATGTTTTGTGGAGAACATTTAGATTTCTCATTTCAATCCACCCTCTTGTTACGTCATGCTTATCTGTACATCCTTATCACCCAGCACAAAGTTTAGCATAGTGAGTGCTCTGTAAACGTTTCTTGAATGAATTAATGAATAAACTGATATCCTCCTGCAAGCATCCTCCATTTTCTCTACTGCATTATTCAAATAGGACACTTTGGGCTGAGGACAAAGTATTTCAACTTTAATCTGATTATTTAAGAGCGGGAATTACTGCCTCCCTCAGTCTAAACATTATGATTCTAGTAATGTGATCTAAGATTTGCATTTGAGGATGTTTGTGTTGTGTGTTCATTTCAGGCCAATAGGTCCGAGAGATGACCTGTTGCTGCTAGGACTAGGGAGTTTGGAGTCACCCAGATCAAGACAGAAGGAGCATTTCAGTGCACAATTCAATTCAGTGAAGCGGTGCTCTGAGCGGTCTTAAAGAGGCCAGCTGTGTGAGAACTAAGGACACACGTGCCGTCTGTGTAAGTAAATGTGCCCTAACAGTGCAGTGGTGGCACGGGGCATCCAGTGGTGTGGGTGGGGCATGGAGATAAGAAACCATATCATCCAGCAACCCCACTTCTGGGCATATATCCAGAGAAAACTTTAATTCAAAAAGATACGTGCACCCTATGTTCATAGCAGCACTATTTATAGTAGCCAAGACATGGAAACAACCTAAGTGTCCACTGGCAGATGAATGGATAAAGAAGATGTGATATATATATACATACACATGCAATGAAATACTGCTGCTGCTGCTGCTACGTCGCTTCAGTCGTGTCCGACTCTGTGCGACCCCAGAGACGGCAGCCCACCAGGCTCCCCCGTCCCTGGGATTCTCCAGGCAAGAACACTGGAGTGGGTTGCCATTACAATGGAATACTACTCAGCCACAAAAAGAATGAAGTAATACAATATGCAGCAACATGGGTGGATCTAGAGATTATCATACTAAGCGAAGGGAGTCAGAGAAAGAAAGACAAATATCCATAATATCCTTACAAGTGGAATCTAAAATATGATATAAATTATTTTATTTACAAAACAAAAACAGATTCACAGCCTTAGAAGACAAATGGTTGCCAGGGGGTAAGGATGGGAGAGACCTAAGTTAGGAGTTTGAGATGAGCAGATGCAGACTATAAATAATGATATATAAAACAGTTAAACAGTGAGGAACCACTGTCTAGCACGTGCGTGCGTGTGCTCTCAATGGCGTCCGATTCGCTGAAACCCCGTGGACTGTAGTCTGCTAGTCTCCTCTGTCCATGGGATTTCTCAGGCAAGGATACTGGAGAGGATTACCATTTCCTCCTCTGGGGATCTTCCTGACCCAGAATCAAACCTTCATCTCCTGTATTTCCTGCATTGAAGATGGATTCTTTACCTGCCGAGCCATCAGGGAAGCCCACCAGAAACTATATATATAAAACTGAATATATATGTATAACTGAATCATTTTGCTGTTCACCAGAAACTAATACAACATATCAATGTGAATCAACTATACTTCAATAAAAGAAAAAAAATCCAGGTGGTGGGGACCCAGGGGTCTGATGGCTGATCATCATCATGCTGACAGATTGAGGAATGAGGTAGAAATGGGTCCATACAGGAAAAGGTTAGGAGCATCGTAATATGAAAGATTTACCTAGGCATCCAGAACTCAATCCTGGATTATTGAGTCTTGGGTCTGCTTGGATACAAAAGGAGACTTTGGAGTAAATGGATGTGTCAGTAGGGATGAATTTCTTCCAAGTCATATTAATTATGATATAAGCTAAATGGCCATAACTTGAGGGTGGGGACAAAGTGCAGCTTATCAAACAAAATAGGAGTCTTTTTAGTTTTTTTGCTGCAGTCTGGAAGTAAGTTGGTCCAGTGCAGACAGAGGCTTCTGTCCCATGAGTTTGTCAAAGGCCATGGTGCTTCTGTTTCATCATTCTACTCTGATCTGCAAGTGAAAGGTTGCCCAGCACCATCAGGTCTACATCATAGCTTAGAAGAGAGAAAGAGCCGAGGGCAGGCAATTAGCTTTTAAGAAATGATAGAAGCTTTATACATCATTTCCATGGACAAGAACTTACTCATCTGGTCACATCCAGCTGCAAGGGATGAAGGGTAAAGTCAGGTTATCTGAGTGTTGCTACAGTTTCAGTTCAGTTCAGTTCAGTCGCTCAGCTGTGTCCAACTTTTTGTGACCCTATGGACTGCAATACGCCAGGCCTCCCTGTCCATCACCAACTCCTGGAGTTTACCCAAACTCATGTCCATTGAGTCGGTGATGCCCTCCAACCATCTCATCCTCTGTCATCCCCTTCTCCTCCTGCCCTCAATCTTTCCCAGCATCAGGGTCTTTTCAAATGAGTCAGCTCTTCGTATCAGGTGGCCAAATTATTGGAGTTTCAGCTTCAGCATCAGTCCTTCCAATGAATATTCAGGATTGATTTCCTTTAGGATGGACTGGTTGGATCTCCTTGCAGTCCAAGGGATTCTCAAGATTCTTCTCCAACACCACAGTTCAAAAGCATCAATTCTTTGGTGCTCAGCTTTCATTATAGTCCAACTCTCACATCCATACATGACTACTGGAAAAACCATAGCTTTGACTAGACGGACCTTTGTTGGCCAAGCAATGTCTCTGCTTTTTAATATGCTGTCGAGGTTGGTCATAACTTTCTTCTGAGGAGTAAGCGTCTTTTAATTTCATGGCTGCAATCACTATCTGCAGTGATTTTGGAGCCCCCCAAAATAAAGTTACAGTTTATTTTGGTGCATTTTGTTTCCTCCAATAGCAGGGGCTAGACCTGTGCGTAGGGTAGAAGATGGGTATTGGGAATCAGAACCTGTAGAAGGAAGCATGAAGCAGGATTAGGCAGAGAGAAGTTAAATTGTGATGCCTCAGAAAACCTGATAGGAAATTCTAGAGTAAGAATCGCCCATCAGAACTGACCCATGATGGGCTGAGATGTCTGCATCTTTTTACCTCTACATCCCTCAGTTGCTAGATGCAAGCTACCCAGGAAGGGCACCAACTCAGATGATGACAGGGAGACACTGAAGGAGCTGATATAAAACCCGCCTGCAGAACACCCTCCCCACAACTGGACAAAAAGCCCCTCCTTGAAAAGGGATGCCACAAGCACATTTCAGTGTCTACCCAGGTGGTACGTGCCTTGAAGCAGATTCAGGAAGAATGGGTAATGGTGTTCAGTGAGCCACCTCTGGTTGGGATGTGAGGTAGGAATTCATTTGTTACATACTCGGTTTCAGCAGTGAGCAAGAGCCCTGTGCCCCCTGATCTTATGGACTTTATAGTTAATTGAGAGAGACAGAAATAAGCAAGTAAACAAACCAACAAGAGGATTTCAGATAATGAAAAACACTATCCAGGGGAACAGGGAGTGAATGTAGGAGTTATCTTAGGTGGGCTTTTCTGAGAAGGCTTCTCTGAGCAGGGGATGCTTGCACCGGGAACACGATAAGGATGAGGAACAGCATTCCAGGCAGAGGGAAGAGCATGTACAAAGGAATAGGAACAAGCTTAACTCCTAAGGAACAAAAAGAGGCTGTTGTGACTTGAGGTTATTTAGGCAGAAAGCGGATATAAACCACATCATCAAATAGGTTGGCAAGAACCAGACCATGTACTATTTAAATAAGAGCTCAGAACTCATTCTAAGAGTGATTGAAACCATTGTAAGTATTAAGACAGAGAGATGATTTAACTATTTTAATCAAGATTCTAATATAGTTGCTATATTTTCAAGGAGAAATTATTTCTGAGACTAACTCTTCAAACCCATTTAACTCTTGGATCAATTTTCTGTACTATACAAATGGCTCCCAATTTTTTTTCAGTTTTCATTTGGATTATTTCGTATGCATCAATCTCACAGTAAAAACTTTGCTCTTATTAAAGTTCCAAACCTAGATTCTGACAAGAATGACACAGGAAATGAGACATGGCCAGACTAGCCCTTTATCTACAAGCAAGAGATTACAGATTCATGCCCAAAACCAGCACCCTGTACAAATAGTTCTTCATTCCCTGCTATGTCCTGACCCACTTCTCCTTGAGCTTATTTATGCTGTTTTCCTAATATTTGTGGTTTCCTCTCAGATTTCATATAAGTCAAGGTTTTTTCCTCTTATTACTTTATCTTATTTTAATTAATTAATTTATTTGGCTGTGATGGGTCTTAGTTGCCGCATGTGGGATCTAGTCCCTGAACCAGGGATCTAACCCAGGCTTCCTGCACTGGCAGCATGGAGTCTTTGCCAAGTCTTGCCACAAAAACTTTGCCAGGTCATCTTTCTTTTTTTAAAGGAAACAAAGCCAGCTCAAAATGGTTTAATAAAAGTTGCAATGTATTAGTTTATAACTAGCTTCAGGTATGGCTGGATCCAGGAACTCAAATAATGTCATAAACGTTCAGCATTCCCCTCTATTTCTCTGAGATATGCTTTACTTGCTGTTGATCAGCTATTTTATGACCAGAGTCCTCTCCATGTGATGGTCCACAAGAGCACCATAGATGTATATTCTACCACTTAGCAACCACAGAGAGAGAGAGGGGGAAAAAAAAAAAAAAGCATCTTCTTTCCATAATTTTTGGCAAACATCCAGTGACTGATTCTAGCTTTGGTTAATACACCCACACCTGAGTCAATTATCTACCCAAAGGGAAACAAGGCTGATTGGATAGTCCACTCTTTGAGGTGGAGGGAGGGGGAAGTCAACCCCTCCTTGGATCATATCATTTTGAAATAGAGAAGTGATTTTCCTATAAGAAAAAAATCAAGGTATTGATAACAGATTAAAACAGATAACAAATGCTGGCTGGGCAGTGACATCCCCAATTCCTGAGTCCCTGAAAACCTTTCTATTTGCAGCTCCATATTTTCCCTTCAAACTGTACTTCTTCAGCTAGGATTGATCTTGATCTTTAGGTTATCCATCTTCCTAGAGCTCTAGTTTTATTCCTCACCTGCTCAGCGTGTTCTTTGTTCTCTGACCCTAACGTAGGGCCTCATCCCTGGGTTCACCCGAGAGACCTAGACATACAATTCAGATGGAGCAAACCTACAGACGGAGCTAATTTCCAAAACAGCCACCTCTAAGGCCCCAGTTGAAGGGACATATCTCTCTCTCCTGCAGCGTCAAGTTGCTGAGCCAATGCTTAATTCAAAGGCTAGAATCCATTAAAAGCCAAAGCAAGAAACAGAAACGAAATCCCCTCATTAAAACTGTGTTCAGTGGGGTGTGTGCATAATTCATCCCGACACCATCAAATATAAATGTCCCAGCATCAGGAGGAATGGAGCCAGCAACAGTCTGAGCCCACGTAGAAGGAGGGGTCGGGGAAGGAGCAACCCATGCAAGGACCTTCTCAGAGCAATAATGAGATCTGGCACCAGGGTGTCAGCAACAAAGAACCAAGAATAGGACATGCTCGGCAACAGCACTTCTCTGCCAGCCTCTCTGTGGGCACCTGCATGTTTATAAACTTAGCTCTGGGTTCCCTCTGAGCTGGTGCTGAGCTGCCAGAGCTTCTGAAGGGTATAGCATGAAGCTTCCCTGGGCTGTGGATTAGATCGGTAAATCGAGTGCAGGAAGTATGGGCTCCTGCTGCCCCAGCTCCGCTCAACTGCAGACAGCATCACCTCCAAGCTGCAGCTTCAACTCCACCTGGTTTCAGAGCCAGAACTTACCAGAAGGAGAAGGGCTATGAGGATCCCCTTTGTTCCCCAATCCTGTAGTTCAAAGATAACTGTCTGATGAGCTCAGGAAAAGTTTTCCTACCAAGTGGAAGCTTGACTATCTATCTCACCAAGTTTGTCTATAGCCTCTGCTCCGGACAACAGTACATACAGCCTGCTACTTGCTGGTCTCTTCCTAGAGATTGGCTCCTGTGGCCAATCTCTGGCCAGACTCTAGTGATAATCCATAACGCTTTCCCCCTCTCCTCCTTCTCATCTTCACCCTCATCATTATCACAGCTACTATTCATCTCATATTTAATGTCCTGGGCACTGTACTAAATATTCTCTATGCATAATTTCATTTAATCCTAAAACATACTAATTCTTCCACAGTCAGAACATTTGCACCAGCTTCCTAGAATGTTCTTTACCCACCTCTTCAAAGAGCTGCCTTCTTCTTATCATCCTAGCCTCAAGCTAAATACCATCTCTTCAGAGAAGACTTCCCTGACGATCCCAATTTTACTGGGACATCATCCAGCCAGGTCACAATCACATTCTCTTCTTCTATTGCCTTTAATAGTACTTAACACTCTATAACACAGTCAAGTTTATTCATTCACTTCTACCTGTCTCCCAGAGTAGGATGTAAGCAACTGGGGGTGAGAAGTAAGGAATTATTCTACCTTGCTCTTTGTCAAATCTTCACTGCCAGGAAGAGCACTATGAACAGCGTCAGTGCTCAAAACCATTTGTGGGATGAACAAGTCTCTGGGGTCAGCAATATTATAATGCCCATTGTACTGATAAGGAGACTGAGGACCATTCCCAAGGTTACGTGGTACTGAGTTGGGTGCTATTTATCACATATCTGCTTCAACAGTGGAAACTTGGACCATGATGCAGCCAAAGCACTTGTTCCCACTCCAGTCTATTATCAACCCTAATTTGGAGCAAGGTCAAATTCACCAGAATCTATTGGACTATGACCTGGGCAGTAGTTTATTAGAGGTCAGCTATCTCAGACCAAAATTATCTTTCCCTGTTTTTGCATTCCTTCCTCGACCACGTCTCCAATTCACTCATGGTCATGTGCAGCTCTGATGCATGAGGCACTGGCCTGGTACACTCTCCTTTCTGGATATATCCATGGCACCAGCCTTCCTTACTGGGAAAGCAAAGGGACAGCCAGTTCTCTGGTGGTCGACAAGCATGGAAGATTTAGTTGCATTAGGAAGGATGGGCACTGTGATTGAGTCTCTGTCACCCACTCTGGCCCTGAGCATCAGTGGTTTCAAAAATATTGGGGAAATCAAATTGAGTTAACTTAACCTCAATTAATTCCAGCTGATCTCTTCCCTCTGCACTGGGTGAGGAATTTGGTGTGTAAGAGATCTGGTATTCACCCCACTGTTAGGAATCAGAAGCTGAGGATAATAAACTGTAAGTATTCTGCCTAGTATCTAAAACGGGGGGCTTCCCTGGTGGCTCAGTAATAAAGAACCCACCTGCCAATGCAGGAGACATGGGTTTGATCCTTGGGACAGGGAAATCGCCTGGAGAATGAGATGGCAACCCACTCCAGTGTTCTTGCCTGAGAAATCCCATGGACAGAGGAGCCTGGAAGGCTACAGCCCACCGGATCTCAAAAGAGTCAGACACGATGTAGTGACTAAACAACAACGATCTAAGATGGACCATAATTAATCAATTCCATCATAGGTTAAAAGAAACACACGTGAGTTTAACTCCAAGTTACAATATTGTTCTGTGAGAAAGTCTGCTCTTATTTCAGAGAGTGGCCTGCCAAGAAAGCCCAGTGATTATAATGATCCAGGAGGTCTGTCTCCTAAGATTTAAAGAAGAGACATTCAAAGATCACTTAGCTTGTTGTAAGTGGCTTTTAAGAATATACAGGATCATAAAGTGCAAGAGAAATTCATCCATCACCCAAGGACTCACACAACTTCCCAGCCTCCCGGGTTCTCAGATGCAGGCTTCCTAAGAAGCCAGGGAAGATTGCCAAACCCTGCAAAGGAAGGTAAGCGAGTGATCTTGGAGCCCCACCTCTTTCTTGTGCTCCCTGCATTTACAGCTTACCAGGGAGGAGCGACTGGGTTGAGCTGGTGTCATTTGGTGCAGAACGTCTCCTCTGGGCTGAGTCTGCACTGGTACATTGGATGCTGCTGGACTCCAGCCACGGATGCATGACCTTAGGTGAGACATCGTGTACTTCCCAAGGTCGTGAGGATCAATGAGGTAGCATCTGTGAGTGTCCTTAACTGTGCTCACAAAAGCCAGGCCTTCTTTTTTTTTTTTTTTTTTTTTATTATTATTATTTTTTTACTTTACAATATTGTATTGGTTTTGCCATACATCAACATGCATCCACCACAGGTGTACACGTGTTCCCAATCCTGAACCCCCCTCCCACCTCCCTCCCCATACTATCTTTCTGGGTCATCCCAGTGCACCAGCCCCAAGCTTCCTGTATCCTGCATCGAACCTGGACTGGCGATTCATTTCTTATATGATATTATACATGTTTTAATGCCACACAATGAGGTACATTTTTTTTTAATCTCTAAAATTTTTGTTTACAATTCTTTTTTTATTGAAGCATAGTTGATTTACAATGTTGTTAGTTTCAGGTGTGCAGTCAAGTGATTCAGATGTATACAATCCCGCACTGCAGGCAGAGTTTTTATTGTCTGAGCCACCAGGGAAACCCATATGTATGTATATACAGACATGTATAGACATACATATACACATATGGGATTCCCAGATGGCGCTAGTGGTAAAGAGCCTACCTGCCAACGCAGAAGACTTAAGGGATTCAGGTTTGATCCCTGGGTTGGGACGATCCCTTGGAGGAGGAAATGGCAACACACTCCAGTATTCTTGCCAGGAGAATCCCATGGACAGAGAAGCCTAGTGGGCTCCAGTCCATGGGATCACAGAGTCGGAAACAACTGAAGTGACTTAGCACGCACGCAGCGCGCGCACACACACACACACACATATACACAATCACATATGTACACATATCATTTTTTAGATCATTTTCCTTTATAGGTTACTACAATGTTTTGAGTATAGTTTCCTGTGCTATACAGTAGGTCCTTGTTGGTTATCTGTTTTATATCTAGTAGTACTTGTTGTTTAGTCACTAAGTCATGTCCAACTCTTTTGGGACCCCAGGACTATAGCCCACCAGGCTCCTCTGTCTGTGGAATTTCCCAGGCAAGAATACTGGAGTGGGTTGCCATTCCCTTCTCCAGGGGATCTTCCTGACCTAAGGACTGAACCCACATCTCCTACACTGGCAGGCAGACTCTTTACCACTGAGCCATCAGGGAAGCCCATATACAATAGTGAATACATGTCCATCTTAAACTCCTAATTTATCCCTCTCCTGCTCTATCCCCTTTGGTAACCATATATTTGTATGTTTTTTTTTGTCTCTGGATCTATTTCTGTTTTTTATTTTCATGCAATTTTTAAAGGTACTTTCCGTTTACATTTATGACATAATATTGGCTATAATCCCTGTGTTGTACAATACATCCTTGCTGCTGCTGCAGCTGCTAAGTCGCTTCAGTCGTGTCTGACTCTGTGCAACCCCACAGACGGCAGCCCACCAGTCTCCCCCGTCCCTGGGATTCTCCGGGCAAGAACACTGGAGTGGGCTGCCATTTCCTTCTCCAGGCCTCCTTATATACAGTAGTCGGTATCTCCTGCTCCTCGGCCCACGTCTCGTGCCACCCCACCTCCCGTCTTCCCACTGTCAGCCACTAGCTTGTTCTTTATATCTATGAGTCTGCTTCTTTTTTGTTTGACTCACTAGTTTGTTGTACCTTTTAGATTCCGCATGTAAGGGGTATCATACACTATCCATGTTTCTCTGTCTGACTTATTTCACTTAGAAGCAATGCCTTCATCTTGCTGAGAACAGCCTTGGGCAGAATCTAGCCCCCTTTTACCTCTTCACCTCCTAGAATGCCCTTCCTACCTCCTACAGTCCATTCATATCAAAATGACTCCTACGTCTTGAATATGCCTCGCAGGCTCTCATTTCCACCAAATTGTGCGTGATTTTCTTGTTGCTTTGTTCACTAGCCACTCCTGCTCTATACTTCACACCTGCCATCACCTTTCACCTGGACAAGTCTCCTTTAATGGCTCTCCCTTCAGAGTCTTCCCTGACTCTCCCAGACCATTTTAGATGTCTTTGCTGCAATTCCTTCAAGACCCATACAAGCTTAAGGCGTGCTCAGTCACTTCAGTTGTCTCTGACTCCTTGCGACCCCATGGACTGTAGCCCTGCAGGCTCCTCTGTCCATGGGATTCTCCAGGCAAGAATACTGGAGTGGGTTGCCACGCCCTCCTCCAGGGGATATTTCCGACCCAGGGACTGAACCGTGTCTGCCTGCATCTCCCGCATTGCAAGTGGATTCTTTACCCACTGAGCCACCTGGGAAGTCCCATATCAGTTTGGTGCCTGTTCCCCAGATCTTCAGGCTTATGTTTCTTAGGGTCCTTCTCCTCCTGGAATTAGGATTTCTAGATTTACCAAACAAAATTTCAAAACAACCATTGAAATTTGAATTTCAGGTAAACAAGTATTTTTTTAGTATAAACTTACTAATCACTAAAAAATTCCCTCATTTACCTGAAATTCAAGTTTAACTGCAAATTCTGTGTTGTATCTGGCACCTTTACCTGAAATTCTTGCTCATCTTCAAAGAAGCTGGTTTTTGCATTCCCAGAGATGGAACTCACATGCCTTAGAAATTCAGCTTGAAGTTCTTAAACACAACCAAAAACTGGTTCTTGGAAGCAACATTACATCCTTGTTGATCATAAAACCAGAGGTCCAGTATTGCAACCTACTGAAATCTCTGCCATTTAGAAGATAAGGATGCTGCTTATTGCCAAGATCCAGCCACTCGCACTTCCAGAATGCACTTCTGAGGCCGTATTGGTTCAAGGTTTAAGCAAGACAATCGTTCCCTCAGTGCTAATCTCGGCTAAATACGCTCCACAGCAAAACTGCCTTGAAAACACTTCCCAGATATCAAGTCTGCACTAGAAGGATAAGTGGAGATAAACCGCTATAGTTAGAACCTCGGGGACCCAAAACCACCATGCTCCTTCACACTGGACAGAGGTTTTGCAATTTTTATCTCCAAAGTAATTTTATCTCAAGAGCACCATTGCCTTTTCCTGCTACCTTGCCTCGGCGTGGCACATCTTGACAGGTTTAATTAAATCTGAATTTCAGGAGGAGTGTCTGAGTGTTGCAAAACCATTCTTCACTAAAAGACAGATTATTCTTTAAATTTCTCTTTCCCCCCAACATTCTGAAGCTTTGCATAACAATAGGTTTTTTTTTTTTTAAGATTCCATGTCAATGGAGCACAGTATAGATATTTGTTGAATGAATATATAAGTTGCCAAAAATCTATTAATAAACATCTACCATCAGGCTGGAGAAGGAAATGGCAACCCACGCCAGTATTCTTGCCTGGAGAATTCCGTGGACAGAGGAGCCTGGTGGGCTACAGTCCATGGGATGGCAAAGGGTCGGATACGACTAGGCGACTAAACCACCACCACCATCAGGCAGGGGGCTAAGAACTTTGTTATCTTTAGCTCACTCAAATTTCACAGAAATAATATTGGGTCAGAGATAACACATTTTAGAGGAGGAAGCTAGGCTCAAATATTAAGTAAATACTCCAAGTCCACATAGGTAGCAGAAGAGCTTGGATTTGTTTAGGCACTACAGGAGTTGTATAGTTCCCCAAACCATCGACTTAGGATTCAGCTATATGACTTGCTTTGCCCAAATAGTTATTCAGATATGACACAAAAAGAGTTCTTAAGTATGCACATGTGCTTTGGCCTGCCTCTGTGTTCTGGTGACCTTAACCAAGCTCTATTCAGGATCCCCTGAACTTTTCAACTAGTCCTCAGCTTTTGGACTTCTGAGTTTGTCTCCAACTTTACCAGGAACCCTGCTCTCAGTTTAGCCAGAATCCCCCATTCTCTTTATCTGATCATCTTCCATATTTGCTTGGATTCCTCATCCTCCACCATCAGCCAAGTGATATTTAATCATACTGACCTGCCTTTAGCAAGAATTCTATTAGTTTGATTTAGCCAGAATCTTCCCTACCACACTTCTTAGCCTTGATATTTCCTCTTAGTAATTTTCTATCCACTGACTTCCACCAACACTGTGCTCCTCGGCTATAAGTTCCCACTTTTCCTTGTTGTATTCAGAGTTGAGTCCAATGTCTCTCCCCCACTGCAAGATCCCACTGCAGTTGTTCCTACACCTGGCACAGAGGTAAAGAATCCTCTTGAGATACAGGAGACCCAGGTTCGATCCCCAGATCAGGAAGATCCCCTGGAGAAGGGAATGGCTATCGACTCCAGTATTCTTGCCTGGGAAGTCCCATGGACAGAGGAGCCTAGGGGGAGCTACAGTCCATGGAGTCACAAGAGTCAGTCACAGCTTAGCAACTAAACCACCACCACCTACACCTATCACAGTGGCCCCTCCTGGAGAAAGGACGTCTTACCATCTTCAGCAAGTGTCGTGAATATATTTTTCTTTAGCACGTACCACTGGTAGCTGCTGGTACAAAAGGATAAGATACTGAACTGAACTCAGTCCTCACCTAGTTGACTTGCAACTCAAAGCAGAGCAACACAGCTGAACCCGTCTAGCTCAGCTGTACTGCAATTGGCTTGCAGGACTAGAAGCCTTTAAGATTTCAAATTTGTTTTGTAAGCAGCAAAAGCTGCCTGTTGCAGCTAGGAGGTCACATGTCTCATCTGTTACAAATGGGTTTCATGCCTGCCTCAAGTGGCTGGTGGTCATGGTCTTGAACTCACTGAGAGCTTAAGGCACAGATGGCTTCTTCAAGTGTTCTGGCTCTACCCCTGGATCTTGGCAGGTCCTATAAACTTGAGACACTGAAGGAGTCCTGTGATAAAGTACTAGAGGTCCATGGAACAAATCCCATCAGTGGCTACAGACTCTCCTTAGGTCTAGGAAACATCCAGGGATTCTAACGTGATATGCTTGCCCTGTCCTTATACTCAGTCGCTCAGTCTTGTCCAGCTCTTTGCGACCCATGGACTGTAGCCTACCAGGCTCCTCTGTCCGTGGAATTTCCCAGGCAAGAATACTGGAGTGAGTGGCCATTTCTTCCTCTAGGGGATCTTCCCGACCCAGGGATTGAACCCAGATCTCCTGCATTACAGGAGGATTCTTTACCACTGAGCTACCTGGGAAGCCCTATCCTGTAATCATGAATCCTTACATTTTGATTGATTCTTACTTTTTTCAGTGGTGACTGCTCCTTCTTGGTCATGCTCTGCCAAAGATGTAATCATTTGTGGATTCCAGCTCTCCTCCATGGGGCTTGTTGACTTTTGGAATTCAGTAACTTTGTGTTTTCCTTATAACCTTAGCTCTCTGTTGGCCTCCCAAAAGTATGAGGATGCAGATTATCTGGGGTTTTTTCTTATTGTTAGCATAGGAGTCACATTCTCTTGCAGCTTTAACATCCCCAGGGAACTACTGCTTGATACACATACACTCAGACAAATTTCATCTCGCTTCTCCTGGGTGTTTTGTTCACTGGCGCTTTGAAGCAGCTTTTATATGCACCTTTGAATTGCCCCAAATCATTAACCTAATTGCATGTGTACAGAAGATTTTTCATAAAGGTTTGAGGAGAAAGTAGAAGTTACACTGAAGAAGCGCAAATAACTGAAATCTTAGCATTGTCAAACTTGGGTCTAAAGTGTTTTCCATTTACTCCAAAATTACCAGGATCACTACCATTTTGAAAAACATACTTCAGAATTCTGCCATGTTTGCTTAGCTCCCACCCACCTCCAAATTTTTGGCTCATTCCCTGCTTTCCCATATTCTGTATTCCCTCATTTTAGGAATGGTGTCTTAGGGACCTTTGGACATAAGCCATGGAAACTCAAGTTAATCAGACTTCAATTGAAATAGAAGTGTGTCAGTGGCTCAGCAATTAGGTGGGCTTCCCTGATGGCTCAGATGGTAAAGAATCCACCTACGATGCAGGAGACCTGGGTTTGATCCCTGGGTCAGGAAGATCTCTTGGAGAAGGGAATGGCTACCCGCTCCAGTATCTCTGCCTGGAGAATCTCAGGGAGGGAGAAACCTGGTTGGCTTATGGTGTCTTATGGTGTCTGTCGCAGAGTTGGACGTGACTGAACGACTAAGCACTCACACATGCAGCAATTGGGTACATTCAAGGGTGACACAACTGGATCCAAAAATTCTGTGTTAATAAGTCTCTTTCTGATACATGGATCTGCTTCCTTCTTTATTGGTTTCATTCTCTGATTGGTTTCTTCCCAGTAGAGACACAGTAACTTTAGATCCAGATTCTCCCTGAAGTCAGAATTGCAGGAAAAAGAGATACCGTCTTTGCTCATGGCTCCAGCCATGTTCAAGATCATAGACTTTACGGGCTCAAGGCTCAGTCATGTGCCCATTCCCTGAATCAGGGGAAAGGTTTAGCACCACTGAAATCGTAAGAACAGAGGATGGGAAAGGGCTGGTTTCTCAGGAGGGAGCCATTAGAAGAGACAAAGCAAGTTTAAGATCTTATTGTCATCAGTTCTCTTCTCTAAGAGGCAGCAGTAAGAAGTGATTATTACTCACAAACCCTCATGAACAGTTTTAGAAATTATGAATTATTTTTGTGCTTCACTTACCTGCTTTTCTAAACATACAGACAAATAAAAATCTGTGTACATTCAAAGGGTTGTATTACACCAAGGAATGCCTGAGGCTGAGGCGGTCAGTGATCAGGACCATGACCTTGGGCAGTATGATATTTGCTGGCTATAAACTCCCCTCCTGTCTGTCTAGCCTGGACCTCTCCTCCCCTCTCTGTCTCCAACACACTGTCCTTTCTACCGCCATCACCTGCGTGGGTGCACAATTTACTGCTGTCTTCCCTACACTCTGGGCCTCCTCCCAGATGATGCTCTGGGAAGGAATCCTTCACAGTTCCCAGCTGGTGTTTGAGCTCTGATTAGGAGACAAATGACCTCAATTTCCAGAGAAGGCAATGGCACCCCACTCCAGTACTCTTGCCTGGAAAATCTCATGGACGGAGGAGCCTGGTAGGCTGCAGTCCATGCGGTCGCAAAGAGTCAGACACGACTGAGTGACTTGACTTTCACTTTTCACTTTCATGCATTGGAGAAGGAAATGGCAACCCACTCCAGTGTTCTTGCCTGGAGAATCCCAGGGACGAGGGAGCCTGGTTGACTGCCGTCTATGGGGTCACACAGAGTCGGACACGACTGAAGCGACTTAGCAGCAGCAGCAGCAGCAGACCTCAATTTCACAAGCATTGGATGGGACCAAGCAAACACTCCTTGTTCAGCACCAATAGCTATTAATATGAGACTAGATGGGCGCTGGCCACATGGTTTGGAAGTGGGGAAGCAGTGAGGGACAAGTTTTTATGGGCTTGGAAACACAGTCTTAACAGATTCACAAGTCAAAATTGGTCTTTTTGAAGCCTTTAAGCAGGGTGGCCTCTCATTACTTCATCGTATGAGGTGAATACGACCCTGGAGTTGTGCACCTCGGAGGCACTGCCTTCAAAGACTTCCATGTCTGCCCCGGTGTTACGATGGGGAGAAGGTGACTCACTAATTGTTCCCTCCCCCACCCACCCAACATATATGCAGGAAATTAAGATCAAAAGCCCAGACTCAGTGGGACAACCAGGTGGGTGAGATCACTCAAAGCTAGAAGGAGGGCTTCCCTGGTGGTTCCGTGGTTAGGAATCCACACTGCAATGCAAGGGACACGGGCTTAATTACTGGTCTAGGAAGATCCCACACGCCCTGGAGCAACTAAGTGTGTGGACCACAACCACTGAGTCTGCATGCCTAGAGCCTATCCTTGGCAAAAAGAGAAGCTACCGCAATGAGAGGCCCACACACCACAACAAAGAGTAGCCCCCACTCACCACAACTAAAGAAAAGCCTGGGCATCAACGAACACCCAGCACAGTCAAAAAATTAAATAGATCTTTAAAAAAGAGCTCTAATGAGCTAAAAGGAATGCTTGGAGGAATTGGATACTTTGGCCTGGGGAGAAGGGACTGAGAGGGAACCAGTTTTGAGTTTAGATGGCAGAAAGATGATTCCAGAAAGGAGGTCTGATATGTTCTGAGTGATACGAGAGGCTGGAAATGGGAACTTGGCAGCATGAGGAGCAAGAGTCAGATTTTGAATCAAATGTTGGAAGGAGGTTTTAATTATGCAGGGTACCCAGAGGATCCTGCTGGTTGATGGGTTGCCTGACACGTGTTCTCTCTAGCCTATAAGCCTTTGCAGGTCTTCTCCCTGCTTAGGAAATTCCTTTGACTCCTGACCCAGCTTTTTTCCTCAATCCCTTTGCTATTCTTAGGTTATTTTTCAATTAATTTGAAGAATCATTTCTCCTGGGACATTTGCACCAAGCATCTTTCTCCTACTCCCAAATCAGATATATACACTTTTTACATGCTATTTGGGACTTCTCCAATGGCTCCACAGGTAAAAAATTCACCTGCAGTGCAGGAGACACAGGAGATGCATGGTCAATCCTTGGGATGGGAAGATCCCCTGGAAGTGGAAATGGAAACCCACTCCAGTATTCTTGCCTGAAAAATCCCATGGACAGAGGAGCCTGGCGGGCGACAGTCCAAGGGGTCCCAAAAGAGTCGGACACAACTGAGCAACTACGCATGCACGCATGCATGTGCCATTTACAAAGTTCTCTATATGATTCCATCCATCTTCACTACTATCATCACCATAATCTTCATAACAATTGTTTATTATTATTGCAATTATTACATATATTAATGTCATCGTGCTTGTGCGCTTATTTGTGTCTGATTCTTTATGACCCTTTGGACCCTAACCCACCAGGCTCCCCTGTCCTTGGGATTTCCCAGGCAAGAATACTGGAATGGGTTGCCATTTCCTCCTCTAGGGGATCTTCCCAACCCATGGATCAAACCCATGTCTCCTGAAGCTCTCTCATTGCAGGTGAATTCTTTACCCACTGAGCCATCATTTGAGCTTCCCAAAAATGTTATTACATAATATAATTATTACAGTTATGAACATTATGCAATATTATTATTATTGAGGTCTTCTGTGTGCCTGTTCCTAGGGTGAGTGGTTTTGCATGCATATTCTCTTAACTAGCCTGCAAAGTAAATGTTATCTCCAGGCTTTCCTGTACTACTCCACTCCTGCATGAGGAAACTGAGAGATATGTAGGTTAATTTGTGGGTGGATAGGGAAGTTCGGGGGCTTCCCAGGTGGCACTCATGGTAAAGAACCTGCCTGCCAATGCAGGAGACATAAGAGGCGCGATTTGGATCCCAGGGTTGGGAAGATTCTCTGGAGGAGGGCACGGCAACCCACGCCAGTATTCTTGCCTGGAGAATTCCCATGGACAGAGGAGCCTGGTGGGTGATGGTTCACAGGGTCTCAAAGAGCTGGACACGACTAAAGTGGCTTAGCACGCATGCACAGGGAGGCTCAGATTTGAACTCAGGTCTCTCTGACACTTACCATGTTGATTTGCAGTTGTCCATTATCCTGCTGTTCTCCCCTTCTCTGCCAGGACTGGCCTGGTGGAGGGTGGGTGACAGATGAGGGACTCCATAAAGCTCAACCTTTTTTTTTTTTTTTTTTTTGCTGATTGAAAATGCTGAATGATTAAGAAAGAAGTAACATGTTCCATTGCTTAAGGGCAGGAAACACGGAGAAGAGGGAGGAATGAGATGATTTCCCCAGCTTGAAATAAAGGCTCAGGTACTAACTGGCTTCCAATGACCATGCCAAGGAACAAACCCGTGGCAGGGGCAATGGGCTGGACCTCTGTGAGCTTCTGGAAGTGTGGTCAAGACTGTCATGGTCAGCCATCAGATAAATGGCAAGGTGGGACTCTGAAAGTGTGAAAGTGTTAGTCACGCAATCATGTCCAATTCTATGCAACCCCATGGACTGTAGCCCACCAGGCTCCTCTATCCATGGAATTCTCCAGGCAAGAATACTGGAGCCGGCTGCCATTCCCTTCTCCAGGGGATCTTCCCGACCCAGGGATCAAACCCAGGTCTCCTGCATTGCAGGCAGAGTCTTAACCATCCGTCTGAGCCACCAGAGAAGCCCAAGGTGAGACTTTAAGCCCAGGTATAACACACTCTGAAATCCTTGCTCTCGTTCACGTCTGCCTGGACCTGTGCAGGTATATCCGGTGTAAGTGGCCACTGCCAGCCTCCCCAGGCTGGCACAAGGCAGGGGTTTCCCCCAGTTGCCTACACATTATTCCCCCTGCCCAGGAAGGATATTTAGATGGGAGTCTGGGCAGCCTTGGGGAACCTCTGCTTGCCAGGTCTTTGCTGAAGCCTGCCTACCTCCCTCCTAGAAGGTACAATATTGAAAATCAATGGGGAGAAAGTGTTTGAAAGGAGAACTAAATCAAATATCCCAATATGGAGGAGTTAATCATCCAAAATTAACCTTATAACGTCTAGTATCAAACTGATCTATAAAGAAAATCAATGAGAGCAAATCAAACCCTGAAGCCTTTTGCCCCCACCCTGGATCCCGCTGTGACCAGAGAGTGGCGATTGTGCTCCATTACCTGGAAACCATCCCTCAGCAGTTGATACATTTAGCCGAGGGGCTCTCAATAGAGAGTTTTCATATACATTTCTCCTCCTGCATTTGCTTAACTGCCATTCTTAGAGCCTTAAATAAGATGCACTTAGCTGAAAATTGTCCTTCACCGAGGAGACACGCTGTTCCCGCTGAGACAGATAATCCAGCATTGTATATTTTCATGCTCAGAGGAAAGCAAGATGCTCATTAGAGATGCAGCTATTCATCTGTTCCAAAGCAGCCCAGAGGGATTTCCAGGGCCAGTAGGTCGCCCTGAGGGACAGAGGGAGCAGGACAGAAGGGAATCTCTAGGGGCACATCGAGGAAGGTATTTTTGGCCAAGCCTGATGTGAGGACGGGGGCTTCCCTGGTGAATCAGTGGTAAAGAATCCCCCTGCCAATGCAGGAGATGCAGGTTTGATCCCTGAATGGGGAAGATCCAGCAGAGGAGGAAATGGCAATCCACTCCGGTATTCTTGCCTGGGAAATCCCATGGACAGAGGAGCCTGGTGGGCTACAGTCCATGAGGTCACAAAGAGTCAGACATGACATAGCGACTGAGCACCCGTGATGTGAAGGATGCTGGGGGCACTGGCCTCATGATTTGGCAGAATGAGGAAAGATGCCAGAAGTGGT
This sequence comes from Bos mutus, assembly GCF_027580195.1. Taxonomy (NCBI): domain Eukaryota; kingdom Metazoa; phylum Chordata; class Mammalia; order Artiodactyla; family Bovidae; genus Bos; species Bos mutus. The sequence continues at coordinate 17,828,235 of NC_091641.1, read as the reverse complement.
GAGGAGAGGGCCTGGGCACCTGAACTCCAATGTTTCCAACCACTCCGAGGTACCAATACGTAAAATGGGAGTGATTTTTCTAGATCAAAGTGTTGGTGTGAGGTTGCTTATTGTCTATTTCTCTCACTGGATGTAACCCCCATGAGCGCGGAGGCTATGCCCACTGTGTTCACTAATGAACTTTTGGAGTCCAGAATAATACCTAGCTAGCACATAGCAGGCATTCTCTCTATATGGATGAATTAATGAATGGAAATAGCTCAGCAAAGTTCAACCCCTGATTTCTAGTAAAAGCTCATGTATAATAAATGGTAGTAAGGTGATATTGGTGGTAGTAATATTAATAATAACACTTCATAGGTGTTATAGTGCTATAGATGCTATGCTCACCAGCATGCATTTTCAAAAAATTATTACTTTTTTTTTAGAAAGATGGTAAAAAAAATTATTACTTTTTAAAAAAATACTTTATTTATTTATATTTGGCTGTGTCAGGTCTTAGTTGCAGCATGCTGGCTCTTCATTGCCATGTAGGGGCTTCTGGGTTCAGTGGCTACAGGGTACAGACTTAGTCATCCTGCAGCACGTGACATCTTAGTTCCCCAACAAGAAATCAAACTTGTGTCTCCTGCATTGGAAGACATATTTCTTTTTTTTTTTTTTTTTTATTTTTAAACTTTACAAATTGTATTAGTTTTGCCAAATATCAAAATGAATCCGCCACAGGTATACATGTGTTCCCCATCCTCAACCCTCCTCCCTCCTCCCTCCCCATACCATCCCTCTGGGTCGTCCCAGTGCACTAGCCCCAAGCTTCCAGTATCCTGCATTGAACCTGGACTGGCAACTCATTTCATACATGATATTATACATGTTTCAATGCCATTCTCCCAAATCTTCCCACACTCTCCCTCTCCCACAGAGTCCATAAGACTGTTCTATACATCAGTGTCTCTTTTGCTGTCTCGTATACAGGGTTATTGTTACCATCTTTCTAAACTCCATATATATGCGTTAGTATACTGTATTGGTGTTTTTCTTTCTGGCTTACTTCACTCTGTATAATAGGCTCCAGTTTCATCCACCTCATTAGAACTGATTCAAATGTATTCTTTTTAATGGCTGAGTAACACTCCATTGTGTATATGTACCACAGCTTTCTTATCCATTCATCTGCTGATGGGCATCTAGGTTGCTTCCATGTCCTGGCTATTGTAAACAGTGCTGCGATGAACATTGGGGTACACGTGTCTCTTTCCCTTCTGGTTTCCTCAGTGTGTATGCCCAGCAGTAGGATTGCTGGATCATAAGGCAGTTCTATTTCCAGTTTTTTAAGGAATCTCCACACTGTTCTCCATAGTGGCTGTACTCGTTTGCATTCCCACCAACAGTGTAAAAGGGTTCCCTTTTCTCCACATCCTCTCCAGCATTTATTGCTTGTAGACTTTTGGATCGCAGCCATTCTGACTGGTGTGAAATGGTACCTCATAGTGGTTTTGATTTGCATTTCTCTGATAATAAGTGATGTTGAGCATCTTTTCATGTGTTTGTTAGCCATCTGTATGGGAAGACAGATTCTTAACCACTGGACCACCAGAGAAATCCCCGGCATTCATTTCTTACTGGATCCTCAAAGTGATAGCTTCTTATTATCCTCATTACTTTGTAGATTAGGAAATAAGGCTCCAAGAGGCTGAGTGATAAACCCAAGTTTATAGAGCTGGTGTTGGAGCAAGATATGAACATAAAGAAGGAAAAAGTTCTTAACCTCTGTGCTGTACAGATAACAAAGATGACGGTGATGGTTGTGATGATATTGGTGAAGGTGATGGTTGGGTTTATAGTGATGATAGTAATGAGGGGCTTCCCTGGTGGCTCAGATGGTAAAGAATCTGCCTGCAATGCTGGAGACCTGGGTTCAATCCCTGGGTCAGATAGATCCCCTGGAGACGGGAATGGCTACCCACTCCAGTATTCTTGCCCAGAGAATTCCATGGACAGAGGAGACTTGTGTGCTACAGTCCATGCGGTCTCAAAGAGTGGGACATGACTAAGTGACTAACACTTTCACTTTCACATAATGTTGAAGAGGAAAGAGAAAAGAAGACATGCGTCTGTGCCTATGACTGGCCATATCCAAGCAGATGTGCAGTGTCCAAACTCAAGTGTGTTTTCTGGCCATAGTTTTCCTCTGTCTAGGAACAGGAATCAGACAAGTCACAGATGTAAGCACTCAAGAGGACACCAGGCTGTCCTACTTAGTCACTGCAGCTGCTGCAGGATTCCAGACAGTGATGAGAGTTCAGGGCTCAGGAACCAGCTCCTTAAAGGAAGACTATGTCATAAGCAAAGATCTCTGTGAGGAAAGAAGAATTTGGATCTAGAGAGAATTAATACTAGCTTCAGATGTTACTGACTAGTAGCCTGATGCCCATCTGGCCCAAACCAAGGTAGTTTTAAGAAGGTCAGAGGTGTCAGTGTCCCCTTAAGGGAAACACTGAAGAAAGGAAGAAATGGAGCTCATCAGATCCCACGTGTTGCAGACTCCAGATTTGTTGCCTGATTAACCCAGACTCCCATGCAACCCTATGAGGTGGGCCCCACTGCTCTTTTACGTATGAGGATATGAGCTGCAAAGGGGTCATCTATTCACATAATTCTTAAACAAAACTTAAGACCAAATGATTCCAACAGTAATTCCCTCTTCATTGTACCATAGGAACACTAACTCCCCTAGCTGAGTCCAAGGGGAATTTCATTCTCAGAATTTTATGCAGAAAGGGGTTGTTTTTGTAACCCTTTTAGCAGGGGAGGTTTATAGGACCTCACAGACAAGGAAAAAATAATACTAGAGGTATGAATCGAAAGGAACGTTTTTATGACTGTCTCAGAGAAGGAGTAAAGTCGGATACAACTTAGCAACTTAACAACAACAACAGTTTCTTGCCTATCATTTTGCCTCTTGCTGAATTCCTTCTGCACTGAAACACAAGAAACCTGGGCCTAAGTAGGTCTAGATACCAGGTAAGTGATTCTATTAAAAGACCGTGGATTGGAATCCCATACAGGGTTTTGGCTGGATTCAAGTTCTGGCACATGAGTTCAACTCCCAATCTGAAGTGAACGGTTTCAAAATTAGTCTTAGTTTTCTGGACCTGGTATCCAGAGTCCCCGCCTAGAGCTCAAATTCTCATCTCCTCCAAGAGATCTTTTCCAGGGACTCTACCTACAGTGCCCGCTATGTGATTTCATCTATTTGCTTCATAAGCTGTATCACAACCCAGCATTACCTTACTTACTTGTTTGTTTGGCTGATGTCTATTGATATCACTAGAATAAGTCCATGAGGGCACATGTCTGGGTATGTACCAGGGCAGTATCTCTGATGCTGGTCCCTTTGTTCCAGCTGCTTACTCCACATGCAATCCCATCCCTCTGTATCTTTTCATGGATGAATCCTTGCTGTTGTGTTGTACAGTTGCTAGGTCATGTATGACTCCTTGAAACCCCATGGACAAAAGTATGCCAGGCTCCAGTCCTTCACTGTCTCCCAGAGTTTGCTCAGATTCATGTCCATTGAGTCGGTGATGCCATCCAACCATCTCATCCTCTATTGTCCCCTTCTCCTCTGGCCCTCAATCTTTCCCAGCATCAAGGTCTTTTCTAAAGAGTCAGCTCTTTGAATCAGGGAACCAAGGTACTGGAGCTTCAGTTTCAGCATCAGCACTTCCAGTGAATACTCAGGGTTGATTTCCTTTAAGATTGACTGGTTTGATCTCCTTGCTGTCCAAGGCTGTCATTCAAATCTCGGTCTAAACGTCACCTCCTCGGGTATGCTTTCTTTGGCCACCCTTTCCAAAAGAGCCAACCAATCACTCCCAGCATGTTCCTCTAGTTTACTTCTCTACAGAGCACTCCTCAGTAACAGGAATTCCTGATGGATATTTATTTGCTGCTCTGTTTGTCTGCCCTCTGTAATCTATCTTCATGTACCAGAATGCCAGTTCCATGAAAATAAGACGTTTTCTGTACCACAGCACCTAGAACATGAGCTAACACATAGTGATGGTTAACAAATAGTTGTGGAATGAATGAACTAACTCAACAGAATTAAATAAAGCTGCACAGAGGGAGACTGATTTGTGGGGACCTGCACAGTATTGCTGCTCAGCTTCCTGGAGGCTTTGCTTCTCTTTGGGAAGAAGTTGTGTCACCAGAAGGATTTCCCAAGGAGGCTGGTTAACAGGAGCCTATGTGACTGTGGTTTCAGAATCTGGATAAGGGAAATGAGAGAGCTTCTCTTGCACCCATCCTACAGAGGGGGAGTTTGGAAATTGGGGATAAATGAGATATTCAGAGAGAAAATATCTAACTTTTACATAGCACTTGGTCAGTCTTCTACTGCCAATTATTCTTTTTCAAAATGTTTTTTTATTTTATATTGGAGCATAGTTGATTTACAATGTTGTATTTGTTTCAGGTGTACAGAAAATTGATTTATGTATAGATATAGATATATTACTTTTCAAATTCTTTTCCCACTTAGTTTTTTACAGAATAGCAAGTCGAGATCCCTGTGCTATACAGTAGATCCTTGTTGGTTATCTATTTTAAATAAAGGTGATGATTCATGCTCACTCAGTGATGTCCGACTCTCTGTGACCCCATGGACTGTAGCCCACCAGGCTCCTCTGTCCATGGGATTCCTCAGGCAAGAACACTGGAGCGGGTTGCCATTCCTACTCTAGGGGATCTTCCCCACCCAAGGATCCAAACATATCTCTTGCATCTCCTGCATAGGCAGGCAAGTTCTTTAACACTATGCCACCTGGGAAGTCCATATTAGATAATAATAGTGTGTATAAGTCAATCCCAGACTCCCAATTTGTTGCTCTCCCCACTCTTCCCCCTTGGTAACCGTAATTTTTTTCTTAAATCTTTGTGAGTCTGTTTTGTAAATAAGTTCGTTTGCATCATTTTATTACAAAGCCCCTAGAGGAGCTCCTGGAGACTTTTGCTAGCGCCTTTCTCAAATACAAGGAAATCCAGTCACAGTAAAGTTAAGTAATTTGCTTGTGGAAGTGATGGCAATAGGACTGGGACTCAGGCTTTGGGCATTAGAGTCGTGCTCTTTGCCACTGCCCTGCTGCTCTATCCCACCCTTTCAGAGCAAGCTTGGTAAAGGAGGGAGGGGAGAGATGGCAGAGATGAATAAAAACTGTGAACTGTGACATCAGTAAAATGGCAGAGTGAGCAGCCCCAAACTCTGTCCTCCAGAACAAACATCAAAACACAAGCAGCAACTGTCAGAACCAGCTTGGTCAGGACTTTGGGAAATGATCAAAAGTTTATAGCGACCAAGTGAATGCAGAATCAAGAAAAAGTTTAAAGTGGTAGGAGCTTGCACTTCCTCTTGTCCCACTCTGATTAAATGGCTGTGCCTTGGTCACACAAAGGTACTTGTAGCACCTTCTTACACCAACTCCTTACTATTCAAAGTAGGAGTTCCTTAAAACATTGAAAATAGAGCTACTATATGACCCTGCAATTCCACTTCTGGGTGTATATCTGGAAAAAAAAACATAATTCAAAAATATACGTGCACTCCAGTGTTCATTATAGCCCTATTTACAATAGCCCAGCCATGAAAGCAATCTAGATATCCATGGATGGAGGAACCGATGAAGAAGATGTGGTACATATATACAATGGAATACTACTCAGCCATAAAAAGGAATTAATGCCACTTGGAGCAACGTGGATGGACCCAGATATAGTCATACTGAGTTACAGAAGTCAAAGGCAAATATCATATGATGTCACTTATTAATATATGTGGGATCTAGAAAAATGATACAAATGAACTTATTTACAAAACAGATATAGAGTCACAGATGTAGAAAACAAACTTATACCAGGGGGAAAGTGGGTGGTGAGGAGTGGGATAAATAGGGAGATTGGGACTGACAAATACACACTTTCATACATAAAACAGATAACTAATAAGGACCAACTGCGTACCACAGGGAGCTCTACTCAACACTCTGTAATGGGCTGTATGGGAAAAGAATCCCCCAAAAGTGAATATATGTATGAAAAAAAAAAGTGAAAGTGGTAGTCACACAGTCATGTTCAACTTCTTGTGACCCCGTGAAATGTAGCCTGTCAGGTTTCTTTATCCATGGAGTTCTCCAGGCAGGAGTACTGGATTGGGTAGACATTCACTTCCCCAGGGGACCTTCCCAATCCAGGGACTGAATCTGGATCTCCTGATTTGCAGGCAAATTCATTACAGTCTGAGCCACCAGGGAAGTCAGAATATACATATGAATATAATTGATTCACTTTGCTGTGCAGTGGAAACAAACACAACATGGTAAATAAACTATACTCTAATAAAATTTTTAAAAAACAAATAGAAACAAAACAAACAGAAAACAAAGTGGGAGCAAAAGAAAAATCACGAGAATGCAAGGCGTGAAGGGTGAAACTTCAGTCCTGATATCTTTTCCTTAAGTTTCTCCTTCTTGATCTTGACCTTGAAGATGATCATTTCTCCCCACCTCCTGAGTGCATGCTAAGTCACTTCAGTTGTGTCTGACTCTTTGAAAGTCTATGAACTGTGGCCTCCCAGGCTCCTCTGTCCATGGCATTCTCCAGGCAAGAATATTGGCATGGGTTGCCATTTCCTCCTCCAGGGGAGGATCTTCGATGCAGGATCAAACCTGTATCTCTTATGTCTCCTGCATTGACAGGCAGGTTCTTTACAACTAGCGCCACCTGGGAAGCACCACATCCCCTGACCCCCAGCTTCCCTTTTATCATTCGGGTCTAAGCGTGGGCGTGGACCCTTCCCTAGAGAATGGCTGGCGTGGGGTTAAACCACGTCAAGTAGACACTGTTTACTTCTATCTTACCAGTGAGTAAACTGAGGCTCAAAGAGTCCCCCACCTACTAAGTGGCGAATCCAGGAGTCTGTCTGACTCCAGAGCTAATGTTCTTTAGCACAAAATTTAGTGGCACCCTTATCAACATTGAGAAGCAGTGCTTTGTGCAAATACATGTACCTGAATATAAATTGATCATTTTCCAAGAAAATGGAAGCCTGTTTCACATGAGAACATTTATTTATGGAGACAAGAGTGAAGTGCTGAGTGTCTCCAGAACAGCATCTCAGCCTTCCCTCCATTCATCCTTTGTTCTCCCCGTGATGACAAAAAAAAAAACCTTTTACAAAGAGTTTAAAAAAAAAAAAAACTTCCTGCAAAATCCAATCTTGTCAAAACAACAGCCACATCAGTCATTCTCAGCCTTGTAGGCATGCAAGGTGACTGCACTGAGACTCCTCCAAGGCTTTGAACCAGGCAGACCTGGGGTCGAATCCCATCTCCAACACTTTTGATTCAGGCCAAGTTTGGAGCCTGACAAGCTATGGTCCATGAGGTCGCAAAGAGTCAGACACGACAGAAGAGACTTAACACATTAGCACAAGTTTCTAAACCTTTCAGGGCTTCAGCTTTCTCATGTCACTCATTTATTCACCAGATACCGACTGGTGCCAGCCTACTCTGTTCAACTTTGGCTAAGTGCTGTCATCCGCTAGGTCCTGGGGCTTTATAAGAGGATCAAGGGAGAAGGAGATGAAGATGCAGCATAGGGGAGGAGAGAGAGCACAGAGGAGTATTAACTGCTTTGACTCTGATGCAAACCTAGACCTACCATGCTGCCTGTATTAACTGCACTCACTCATCTGCCAAAAAAAAAGAGCAAGTGGAAAGCCGTAGGGTGGCCTTGGAATGTGATGAATAGATGCACCTTCTCTGGACAAATTCTCTGGGTCCAAATCCTGGATGTCCCAGTAATGGGTTCTCTGATCCTGGGCAAGTAATACAGCTTCCCTGAGCTTCATTTTCTACTCTGAAAAACCAGGGTGCTGACCATAATAATCTCCATCTCATAGAGTGGTTTTGGAAAAAAATAAAATGAGTTAATTCGTGTCAGCCACTTACCTTGTCTGTGGAGAGCTGATTATTTGTCAGGCCTGAGCTAGAACTTTTTACATCCACGGTTCTGTTTAATTTCACATTGACCACATTAAGCAGATTTTGTCCATTTTACAAGTAGGAAGCTGAATTCCAGAGTGGTGAAGTGAAAGTCTGCTGAATAATGTTAAGGAACTTGTCACAGAATCAGTAGGTGTAGAAATGAGATTCAGACCCTTGTGAGTTAGCCTCCAAGACCTTAGTCTTTTCCCTCACATCCAATGACTCTCCTAAAAAAGGAAATGGGGCAAGTCACCTATGATGTCTTTTGATAATTGTCATTTTCCTTTCTGAGTGTCCACTTCCCTTTGTAGGCCAGTCAAGGACACCATTGGTTAGAGTAACCATGTTAGTAAGAGACGGCCTCGAAGTCTTTCTCAACTCCCCCTTCTCTTCCATCCTTTATGTCCTGGGCATTCTATCTCTTATATATCTCTTCCCATTCCTCTCTCCCCTCCAAAGTGGGAAGGGAGGTCATTACTCACCTGTAGGTCAAAGTGGGCCCCTGTCTGGTCTCCCCAGTTCCAGGTTCTCACCCCTCTATCTTCACAACAGCTTCCATGTAAACTTCAAAGATGTAATTATGACTAGTCCTCTCCCTGCCAAGCACCTTGCCCTCAGCTCTGGCTTGCCCTCAGCTCTGGCTATCAGATTTCTTCAACATCTGTCCTCTAAGACATGCCTTGGGAATTTACCTTCATTCCTGTTTCCAAGAGCACATCTTGCCAAACCATTACAGGGGCTCAAAACATTAGCTACCGAAAGGATCCTGGGATTGTTAACTCTGAAACATTTAAATGGGCAACTCTGTCTGCCTTAAACAGAGAGCAACATCCTATATCTTTGCCAGTTCACTTCCTGAAACTCAGTGTTTAGCTGAAGATTCACCTCCTCCAGGATGTCTTCTTTGGTTACACTGGTTTAGGTACTCTGCCTTCGTGCCCCCACCCGCACCCGCCCCCCGACAGTGCCCTTTGCTACATCTATCTGCTTATTCCACCTGTAAAATTTTGAAATAGTTTTAAAGCAAATATTCACTCTCTTTGCCTTCCAGTATATGTGAGGGGAAACAGATCCCTGCCCCACTGATGCTGACTTGGCCAATAGGATAATAGTAGATGTGAGGCAAGCAGAGGCTTACTTGTGCTTGCCTGGTTAGGCTTGCACTCTGGTGCTCCTATGATCTACTAGGGGAAGAGACTGCCCTGGATAATTGCTGACCCTTCAAACTGGCTTCAAAATGAATATATGGAGAACAGACTTGGAACCAAGCCCTCAAACTGGAGCAAAATGCAGCTGATTGGCACCTAAAGCAAAGATGACCATCTGAGCCCAGCCCTAGCCATGTTGCAAGCATAAGAACAAATACTCCTTATTGCAAGCCAGTGATTGATTACACAGCATTGCGTGGCAATAATGATGAATATTTGCTTTTTTAATTGCTTCCTCCCACCCCTTCAAAACTGTGAGCAACTGAAGGGCAGAGACTGTCCCTTAACATATAAATCTACACCCCCTCCCACTTTCAACATATGATTTGGCACAAGGAAAATGTCCAATGTATGTTTGAGGAAAGAAAAGAGGAGGAAAGCAGAGAAGGAGGGAGTCACAGAGGGCAAGAGGAACGAAGGAAAGAAGAAAAAAATGAATGATGATATTCTCAGTAAAGCACAAAAGCCTTTGCTAAAACTGCATTTTATTGGCACCTGAATTTAATGATTAAGCCCCATGCCAATGAAACTGTCAGGAAAGATTCAGAAAAGAAGAAACAGAATGAAATGTTACCGAAATGACCATCTATCAACCTAAATTCATTTTAGAAAGAATGGATCTAGGATACTTCACCATCTTTAAGGCTGTCCAACTCCTATGAAGATGAAATTACTCCTGGCAGTGGCTGGACATTGATTGATACAATGACATTCTCTGAAGGAGATGAAGTGGGTGACAGGAAAGAATGGACAAGAGCCATGGACTAGGAACACTTCTGGGGCCACTGTGGCAACCGCCATGGATATGGCTTCCTGCTTCCTTCTCACCACCCCTGCTCATTTGAAGATTATTATGGAATTGGGTGCCATATACAAAAGTTAAGCAGATGTTGGGGAGAGGAAATTTATGATAGGTGGATAGCTGTGTAAGAAGTTAGAATTTCACCCACTGATAACTTGACATGAACTATCTTCCTAAGCCTTTCCATTTGTATAAATAATTTTTACTTTTTATTTTCCCCTTTCCTGACATCTCAGAGAATACCAAGAGGTTTCAGATTTGATTCAAATGTTTTTCCATTCCCAGGGCTATAATCTCTCTTGGCGAGAAAGAAGAAAAGCTATTCTAGCCCCCTTTGGAGATTCCGTAACTAATATCAAGAATCCAGTGATAATTATCCTGTCTTGAGCACTTAGGCCATGCACTTTACATCAGTTATCTCCTTGAATTGTCACAACAATGGAGGGAGACTATGAGGTGGAGATGAGAGGAGGGATAAGTACCACTATTTTCAGATGAGGAAATAGAGGCTCAGAGAGTCAAGTAACTTTCCTTTGATCATATACTTGGGAACAAACGGAACTAAAATTTAAACACAGGACTGTTGAAAGCCAACAGTCAAGTCAAGTTCATTTCATGACACAAACACCAGCTCTCATCATTGGCTTCAGTCCTTCCTTACCGGGAGATGCTCTTGCCAGCCTGAAGCCGAGTTGAGAAGTTTAGAATGTTCACTTTCTCCAAAACTTAACATGTCACAAATCTTTTCTTGCCTATGATGACTCTAGTCTCCAGGGAAACAGTGTTATAATGCAATGCCAGAGGCAGTAGACAAAACCTGCATGCAGGTGGATTGCTAAATGCTCAAGCTGGATACAGGAGCAAGCACTGCTCTAAGAATCAGAATGTGAGGTTGCTTATTTCAATTCTGCTGTGTGACCTCAGCAAGTTCCCTGGACTTTCTCAGCCTCACTTTGTTTCTGCCTTTGAAAAATGGAAATGAGAATTTTTGCTCCACATATTCTATGTAGGAAAAGAATTTGAAACAGCATAAATGCCCAACAGCAGGACACTGGCTGAATTATGACATGCCCATGCAATGACATATAGCCATTAAGAAATGATTTGGTGAAATACAAAACTATTTAATATTTAACTATAATCCAGGCAATGTGCTTTGCATGTATCAGCTCATTAAAATTTCCCAAAAATCTATGAGGTTTTTATCAAACCCATTTTATAGATGAGGTAAAGGAATTTGCCCCAAGTCAGAGTTGATGTGTGAAACTGGAGTTAAAACTCAGGAAATCTGACCCAGAACTTACTCTTAGCCACAACATAATTACATAGAAATATCATCTAATTTTAAGCTTTAAAACACAAGTTACAAAATGGAACAATTACCAGTTAGTTATTACTATATAATTAACCATGCCAAAAAAGTAACAGATTAAAGTAACAACCATTTTCATTGCACTTTATAGCATTTTTGCAGTTCTGCAATCAAGAATGGGCTCAGCTGAGTGGTTCTTCTAGGGGCTTGCTAGTAGACTTTTGCATGGGTGCATTCACAGGGCAGGGCAAAGCAGGTGGGGGCTGGGCTCAGCTGGGAGGCTGAACAGACTGGGCCTCTCTCTTCATGAAGTCTCAGGACCTCTTCCTTCCCACAGTGGTTTCTCAGCAACATGCACTTCCTATGTGGTGGCTCAGAGCTCCCAAGAAAGCTACATAAGAAGTTGCCCAACTCTCTTAAGGCTGTGGCCTGGAGTCGTCACAGCCTCATTAGGCTGCATCCTAATGGTTAAAGCAAGCCACAGGACCAGCGCAGAGGCCAGGGGAGGAAACTGCACAGTGCATAAATACAGGATGCACGCTGCACTCTGGGCCATGCATACCACCACATATGTGTAATGGATCCTAGTTACAAAAAAGCATGTTCATGGGAGAGGTACCCCCAGGGAATACACGTTAGCACATTAACAATGTTTATCTGGCACAGGGAGAGATTATAAGTAGGATTTCCTTCTTATATTGATCTATCTGTATTTTCAATATTGTTTAGAATGAATATGTACTAGTTTTATGTAAGTAAAATAATCAAGGACACCTTTTTCTCCTAAGAATAAGAAAATAATTCCTGGTCTGTGTGGTCCAGTCAGAAATAGTCACTTACTATCTAGCACCTACTATATGCTCACATATATTAACTCTTTTACTCTCCTGGCCACTACAAAGTAGACCCTATTATTATTCCCATTTTACAGATGCACAAGCTGGGGCACAGTGAGGTCAGATAACTGTCTAAGACTACAGAGTTGGTAATAGCTAAAATCAAGACCAGGCAGTCTGGCTCCAGAGCAAGTCTCAGTTCTCGAGTTTCCTTGAGTCTTCTAGATGCATATACTGATATCTAGAGCTTCTTTTCCTGCAAAGCTCCCTTCTTTTTGTGTGAACAGTGTGGTTCACTTACCTATTCTAGGAAACTAAAATCCAGGAACCTCTCCCATCATCCTAGGAAGTCTCCTTAATTTTAGCTGTTCTGGTCGAGACCAGGATGCACAGGTGGACCTCAAATTAGAAATCTCCAGACCCTGGTTGATAGTTTTCCTGCATTTGTTGTGAACCATATTAGCCAACAGACAAGCTGAGAATTCCCTCCTCCAATCACGGCACTCAACTATAAAAGTGCACTTATGCACGTGTGAGCACAGACAGGCAGGTATCTGTGTTCATGCACGTATACACGTGTAAGAACAGTTATACACCTGAGGTGGTTTGCACATCCCGTGCACAAACAAGGCCATCTGGGAAGGCATATGCATACATGCACATATTAAGTGAAATCACAGGCATATATATCATGTACATACATGCAGTCATTCTAGGAAGAAAAATGGATATATACGTGAGCATTCCCACTCTGATTTAAACACATATGCATTTACATGTTGTGTGCACCCATGAATGTGCAAATACATGCATTTGTACATACTTTGAGACCTACCTATGCAGCCATGCAAATTCCTATCCTTGCTCATCTTTTAGGCCAGTTAACTCCCAGAGAATCTCAAATGCGGACAGACTCTGAAATATTCCTTGCCTTCATGGAATAAAAGCAGAAGTTCACCTCTAGGTCTCTAGAAATGATTTTTATAGATTGATTAATTCATTCACTCAAAAAATATTTGTTGAATGCTTACTTTGTGTCATGCTTAGTTCTGGGTGTTGAGTATTCAAAAGTGTGAATAAAAGATACAAGCGACACCTTTCCTTGAGGAACTTACATTCTTAGTCCCCAGATGCAGGCAGGTGGAGCCAAAGAGATTCACCTTAGCCTTCAGAACATTGTCCCATGGGTATTGCCAAAGTGATGTTTACTCTCCCAAGACTGTATCCAACTCAGCAGGTACGTCAATGTCAGATAAGGGCATTCTGAAACTATGGAAGTTTGGAACCTTCTCCCATGGCCCCAGTAGAATTCATTGGTGGACACAACCCAATCTATAGGAAGGCTGACACTGGTGGATAAGGCTGGGCTGGGTTGAAGTCCAGGCTGAGAGTGGAACACAGGCCAGTGAGGGAAAGGAAGTGAGGGATCATGACAAAATTGCAGAGATGGGCAGCAGTGCAGAGGCAATGGCACCCCACTCCAGTACTCTTGCCTAGAAAATCCCATGGACGGAGGAGCCTGGTAGGCTGCAGTCCATGGGGTCATGAAGAGTCAGACAGGACTGAGCAACTTCACTTTCACTTTTCACTTTCATGCATTGGAGAAGGAAATGGCAACCCACTCCAGTGTTCTTGCCTGGAGAATCCCAGGGACGGCGGAGCCTGGTGGGCTGGCATCTATGGGGTCCCACAGAGTTGGACACAACTGAAGTGACTTAGCAGCAGCAGCAAACAGGGCTCTGTGATAGGATAATGGAAGCAAGAAAGAGGCTTTTTTTTTTCCTCCTTCCTCTGCCTAGTAAATAAATACTCTTCACCAGGACCCATGGGAGCTGCTGAGGTAGAAAATAAGAAGAGAAATAAGCAGGTAATTGATAAGAACTATGTGTGGGCTGCCTAGATTAACCTCCTGCAACACGGCTGTACATTTATGCCCTTTGGGATGATCCAGACCAAACTGATTTCACCTTCCTTTCAGTTCAGCAGTGCAATTCGACAGGCTCTGTGCCTCACAGAGTCTAGCATATGCCAGGCATCAGCAAAGATAGTTGAATGAATGAACGAATGAATGAAAATAAATGAATGGGATTAACAAATTAATAGTGCTAGTTGAGCCCTTATTTTGTACCAGGCACTGTTAAAATGCTATATGTGAACATTACATTATTAATATTTCCTGTAATGTTTACAGCCGCCCTTTGAAGGTAAAGAAACCAAGACCCAGAAATGTTAAATAACTTCCCTAAATTTCTGCTAACTAGATGGATGGACGCACGGGTGGATGGATGAATGGATGGATGAAGAAACAGTACATAAAAAATGATAAAGATGAACACTGTAAGGAGTTTTATCTAGTTGGGATTGTACATTCCTGTCTGTTCCAGAAATATTTCACTCCCTAGTTCTGAAACACCATTTATTTTAAGATGTGCCATGGATTTATTAACAGCTTTGCAGAGGAAAACAAACAACAGATCAACACACACACACACACAACTTCAATCACATCAAATACATACATTAATTGTTAGATAAATCCTGATGCAGAAAGCTTAAATGTGGGAAAACGCGTCTTTGACATTGAGGCCTTGCCCATCAGAAGCCTAATAAACAAGCAACACTGGCAGGTACTCAGCTGACCACACACCTCTGGATTCTGCTTCCACACTCTACCTGGGACCTGACTTGCTCTCTCTCTGCTTGTTTCAAGACTCACCTCTTGTTTTCTGTGTTTCCAGCTAATCACCTTAGGATACCCTGCTGATAGGTGGGGCTTCTATAACTTCCGGCTAGTTATAACCCCCAGCAGGCCAGGGCACAAACTGAAAAGGGGAAGAAAGACCACTCCCTTAGTTGAGAAATGTAACCTTTTCAAGACAGGATTTGTGATAAGCGGCTTGTATCTTTAAGCATCCTCTGAGTCCCAGCCCATTCATTTGTGATGCAAATCGAGGAATGTCAAAAAGATAAATGCTTCTGTATACCTGGCCCCCAAATAAGGATCAGAACCTTTTCTCTCTTTTGTGCAGATATGAGAAAGGGGGGATGTTTAATTCTGGGGTTTATTAAATCTTTGTGATGTCACTCTTGCATGCAGACTTACCGTTTTGTTAAAGGAAAACACTTCCTAAATTTCTGAATACCAATTCAGCTCTGATTTACTCCAAAGTTCTCCAAAGGACAACCCTGCTTGAAAAAGAGGTACTAGCACCTGGGATATACTTGACAAAAATTTTTGCTTTGATCAAATTCAGGCTCCTCTGAACTGTCTTTTCAACTAGACAATGATTTGGGGGCTTCTCTGTTTGCCTCCGATTAGCTAATTTTAGCAAGATTCCTGCTAAGTCGGTTTAGCCAGAATACCCACCCTCAATATCTGATTGGGTTCCTCATCCTGCGCTTTTTCCCAGGCGATGGCTAATCACCCTGGGATTCCACCAGCAAGAATTCCCGTTAGGTAGGTTTAGCCAGCACCCCTCCTTACCGTGGTGTTTCCCCTTAGTAATCATCCATCCACTAAGCCCCTACCCCTGACCCTTGGCTATAATTTCCCACTGTTCCTTGTTATATTGGGGGTGAGATTAATCTCCCACCCCTCCACCCCCACACTGCAAAGCCCCACTGCAGTGGTCCCTGCGCCTGTTGTGATGATCGTGAATAAGGTCTGCCTTACAGTTCTTTAACAAGGTCATGAAAGATTGAGTCATTACTTTTCTTTACCATATTTGATACATCCTAAGGGAGACTCTGGTGCTGGGAGGGATTGGGGGCAGGAGGAGAAGGGGACGACAGAGGATGAGATGGCTAGATGGCATCACTGACTCGATGGACGTGAGTCTCAGTGAACTCCGGGAGTTGGTGATAGACAGGGAGGCCTGGCGTGCTGCAATTCATGGGGTCGCAAAGAGTCAGACACAACTGAGCGACTGATCTGATCTGATCTGAAGGGCTTCCCTGTGGCTCAGCTGGTAAAGAATCTGCCTGCAATGTGGGAGACCTGGGTTCAGTCCCTGGGTTGGGAAGATCCCCTGGAGAAGGGAAAGGCTACCCACTCCAATATTCTGGCCTGGAGAATTTCATGGGCTGTATAGTCTATGGGGTCGCAGAGTCGGACACAACTGAGCGACTTTCACTTTCACTTCAGGGCTTCCCTTGTAGCTCACTCAGTAAAGAATCTGCCTGCAGTGCAGGAGACCCAGCTTCGATCCTTGGGTTGGGAAGATCCCTTGGAGAAGGAAATGGCAACCCACTCCAGTATCCCTGCCTGGAAAATCTCATGGATGAAGGAGCCTAGTGGGCTGCAGTCCATGGGGTCTCAAAGAGTCGGGCACGATTGAGTGACTAACACTTACACTTCTTATGTAGCTTCAATGATAGTTTTCCTAGGACTGGCCCAAGAGGAGGCTTCTTTCTGACATATAAATCAGGACACATAAAACGGCACCACAGGTTTCCCCTGATGTGTGAGTAGAGATACGTGAATTTTGTTCAAAAGACTTAGAAGTCAAATCACCTTTCTATGTGAGCTCTTTTTACCCTAAATACCACTGCATGATAAAAATGATTCCAGGTGCATACTGCTATATTTAAAATAGATAACCAACGAGGACCTACTATATAGCATAGGAAACTCTACTCAATGTTATATGGCAGCCTGGGTGGGAGGGGAGCTTGAATACATGTATATATATGGCTGAGTCTCTTCACTGTTCACCAGAAATTATCACAACATTGTTAATCGGCTATGTTGTTGTTCAGTCACTCAGTCGTGTCCGACTCTTTCTGACCCCATGGACCACAGCTCTCCAGGCTTCCCTATCCTTCACAAACTCCCCAAGTTTACTCAAACTTGCGTCCATTGAATCGGTGATATCATTTAACCATCTCCTCCTCTGTCGTCCCCTTTAATTGGCTGTATAAAATAAAAAAGTTTAAAAAAATGAATCCTAGCCAACATCAACTGCTTGCATGATAGCCTTCAAGAACTGTTCCAACGTCACCCATGATCCACGTGGCTTTGCAATTATATGGATGCTTTTTATGAGCAAGGTTCTGGTCAATATCGTAGAACTGGGTGGTCTTAACAAGACAGTCAGGCTGGAGAGAGAGGTGGTGAGTGTCCCACAGAGATGAAGAAACAACCAATCGTAGAGTTGGCCACTAAGGAGAGTCCAGTATTTAAAATACAGGCAGGGGCCAAGAACCCACAGAGAGGTACCTGATCTCAACTTCCTTCAAGCATTTCCAAGAAGGTCTTTCCTGTATCTATCAATGTAAATTGTCTTTGCTTGGCTAACATCTAGGCAAGCTGGAAGTCACACTCCACTTTTATGGGGAAGCACCCCTCAAACACACTAAATCTAGCAGTATAAGTGGGCCTGCCCATACCCCTTCCTCCTGGGCTCCAAGGAAGGCCATGCAACTCAGATCTGGTCCAGTCAGCCAACTCGATCCCTCTGACCAAGTCCATCTAAAAAGAGTCAGCATTTTGTGAGAACAAGGCCCCTTCGTGGAAATGGCTAAACAAGTTTCTTTCATGAAGCTAGATGCTAACATGGGATACAGCCCTGTAATATATTAAGAATAAAGCCAATCAGAAATAAAAAGGAATGTGTGTGTGTGTGTGTGTGTGTGTGTGTATAACTGAATTACTATACTGTGGTTCAGCTGGTAAAGAATCCACCTGCAATGAGGGAGACCTGGGTTCCATCCTTGGGTTGGGAAGATCCCCTGGTGACAGGAAAGGCTACCCACTCCAGTATTCTGGCCTAGAGAATTCCATGGGCTGTATAGTCCATGGGATCACAAAGAATTGGACACTACTGAGTGACTTTCACTTCACTCATATCTGACCCTAACACAATATTGTAAATCAACTATACTTCAGTTTTTTAAAATGTTGAAAAAAGGGCTTGAACCTGGTGGTTCAGTGGTAATGAATCCTCCTGCCAATGCAGAAGACACAAGAGACACGGGTTTGATCCCTCGTCTGGGAATATCCCCCATGCAACAGAGCAAATAAACCTGTTCAGTTCAGTTCAGTCACTCAGTCAAGTTTGCCTCTTTGTGACCCCATGGACTGCAGTACGCCAGGCCTCCCTGTCCATCACCAACTCCCGGAGTCCACCCAAACCTATGTCCATCGAGTTGGTGATGCCATCCAACCATCTCATCCTCTGTCATTACCTTTTCCTCCTGCCTTTAATCTTTCCTAGCATCAGGGTCTTTTTAAATGAGTCAGCTCTTTGCATCAGGTGGCCAAAGGATTGGAGTTTCAGCTTCAACATCAGTCCTTCCAATGAACACCCAGGACTGATCTCCTTTAGGATGGACAGGTTGGATCTCCTTGCAGTCCAAGGGACTCTCAAGAGTTCTCCAACACCACAGCTCAAAAGCATCAATTCTTCAGCACTCAGCTTTCTTTATAGTCCAACTCTCACATCCATACATGACCACAGGAAAAACCATAGCCTTGACTAGATGGACCTTTGTTGACAAAGTAATGTCTTTGCTTTTTAATATGCTGTCTAGGTTGGTCATAACTTTCCTTCCAAGGAGTAAGCGTCTTTTAATTTCATGGCTGCAGTCACCATCTGCAGTGATTTTGGAGCCCAGAAAAATAAAGTCTGACGCTGTTTCCACTGTTTCCCCATCTATTTCCCATGAAGTGATGGGACTGGATGCCATGATCTTCGTTTTCTGAATGTTAAGCTTTAAGCCAACTTTTTCACTCTCCTCTTTCACTTTCATCAAGAGGCTCTTTAGTTCTTCACTTTCTGCCATAAGGGTGGTGTCATCTGCATATCTGAGGTTATTGATCTTTCTCCTGGCAGTCTTGATTCCAGCTTGTGCTTCTTCCAGTCCAGCGTTTCTCATAATGCACTCTGCATATAAGTTAAATAAGCAGGGTGACAATATACAGCCTTGACGAACTCCTTTTCCTATTTGGAACCAGTCTGTTTTCCATGTCCAGTTCTAACTGTTGCTTCCTAACCTGCATACACGTTTCTCAAGAGGCAGGTCAGGTGGTCTGGTATTTCCATCTCTTTCAGAATTTTCCACAGTTTATTGTGATCCACACAGTCAAAGGCTTTGGCACAGTCAATAAAGCAGAAATAGATGTTTTTCTGGAACTCTCTTGCTTTTTCGATGATCCAGTGGATGTTGGCTATTTGATCTCTGGTTCCTCTGCTTTTTGTAAAACCAACTTGAACATCTGGAAGTTCATGGTTCACGTATTGCTGAAGCCTGGCTTGGGGAATTTTGAGCATTACTTTACTAGCGTGTGAGATGAGTGCAATTGTGTGGTAGTTTGAGCATTCTTTGGCATTGCCCTTCTTTGGGATTGGAATGAAAACTGACCTTTTCCAGTCCTGTGGCCACTGCTAAGTTTTCCAAATTTGCTGGCATATTGAGTGCATCACTTTCACAGCGTCATCTTTCAGTGTATGAAATAGCTCAACTGGAATTCCATCTCCTCCACTAGCTTTGTTCGTAATGATGCTTCCTAAGGCCCACTTGACTTCACATTCTAGGATGTCTGGCTCTAGGTGAGTGATCATACCATCATGATTATCTTGGTTGTGAAGATCTTTTTTGTACAATTCTTTTGTGTATTCTTGCCACCTCTTCTTAATATCTTCTGCTTCTGTTAGGTCCCTACCATTTCTGTCATTTATTGAGCCCATCTTTGCATGAAATGTTCCCTTGGTATCTCTAATTTTCTTGAAGAGATCTCTAGTCTTTCCCATTCTATTGTTTTCCTCTATTTCTTTGCATTGATTGCTGAGGAAGACTTTCTTATCTCTCCTTGCTATTCTTTGGAACTCTGTACAGCACAACTATTGAGCCTGGCCTCCAAGAGCCCAGGAGCTGTAACTACTGAAGCCCACATACCCTAGAGTCCATGCTTCGCAACAAGAGAAGTCAGTGCAAAGAGCAGCCCATGCGCCACGACTAGAGAGTAGCTCCTGTCACCACAACTAGAGAAAGCCAGATCCACAGTAAAGACCCAGCACAGCCAAAAGCAAATAAAATTATTTTTTAAAATTTTGAAAGAAAAATAAAGCCAATCAGAGGAGAGCACAGAAAGCCATGGAGATAGATCAAGTCCACACTGGATCAAAACTTGCCTGAAGGCAGAATAAACCTATGCTGCCTGGACACATCCATGTGCCTATTTGTGTAATGCTTGTCTCCCCCATCAGACTAGGAATTTCCTAATGTTGGGGACTCTGATTATTGTGTTAACTCCAGAGTCTATCACTAGGTCTTACCAGATATTTGTTGACTGATTTAATCAATCAATGACTTAATGAAGAAACTGCTTAAGGCTGTCCTAGTGAAGTCGCTCAGTTGTGTCCAACTCTTTGTGAGTTCATGGACTGTAGCCCACCAGGCTCCTCCGTCCACGGAATTTTCCAGGCAAGAGTACTGGATTGGGTTGCCATTTCCTTCCCCAGGGTATCTTCCCAACCCAGGGATCAAACCCGGGTCTTCCGTATTGCAGGCAGACGCTTTACCATCTGAGCCACCAGGGAATAAGGCTGTCCTAGGTAATCTAAATGAAAGCAACCCATACCCCAATCACTTCCCTTATCAGACTGTCACAGTAGGCACCCATCCTAATTGCCCCAGGGCCAGGCTAAAAACTCACCATTCAAAAAAATGAAGACCATGGCATCTGGTCCCATCACTTCATGGCAAATAGATGAGGAAACAAAGGAAACAGTGACAGACTATTTTCTTGGGCTCCAAAATCACTGCAGGTGGTGACTGCAACCATGAAATTAAAAGACACTTACTCCTAGGAAGAAAAGTGTGAGAAATCTAGACAGTGTATTAAAAGGCAGAGACATTACTTTGCCAACAAAGGTCTGCCTAGTCAAAGCTATGGTTTTTCCAGTAGTCATGTATGGATTGAACCATAAAGAAGACTAACCACCAAAGAACTGATACCTTTGAACTATGGTGTTGAAGAAGACTCTTGAGAGCTCCTTGGACTTCAAGGAGATCAAACCAGTCCATCCCAAAGGAAATCAGTCCTGAATATTCATTAGAAGAACTGATGCTGAAGCTCCAATCCTTTGGCCACCTGATGGGAAGAGCTGACTCATTTGAAAAGACCTGATGCTGGGAAAGATTGAAGGTGGGAGGAGAAGGGGACGACAGAGGATGAGATGGTTGGATGGCATCATTGACTCGATGGATATGAGTTTGAGTAAGCTCTGAGAGTTGGTGATGGACAGGGAAGCTTGGCGTGTTGCAGTCCATGGGGTCGCAAAAGTTGGACACAACTGAGCAACTGAACAGCAACAACAGGCACCAGACAGCTAGGGACAGTCCTTATGCCCCAGAGGTCTCCCAGAGTATTAGCCAGTCCACAGGGAGCTCACAGAACCTAGCTAACCCCACCCCCCTGCCATATTTAAGCTGCCCCCAGAGCTTCAGATTGTTGTTACACTAATCTGAATGCAGCTTCCTGTGTGGCCCTGCCCAACACCTCTCCTTTGGAGCCAGAAGAAAAAGACTTCTGCCTCTCATTTCTCCAAGACTCATTGTGTTGTGTCCTGCTGGCAAAAGAATCTAAGTCATGCAACACAATGTCTTTCTTATCCATCTCCATAAGCCATCCATTTCCCCAGGTAGGGCTTGGTACCAAGCAGAAGATGTTCCTAAATGTTTCTGAGAGAAAAAGACAGAGAAGGAGAGAGGGAGAGGGAGGCAGGGAGAAAAAATGGGATAGAGGAAGAAGGGAGGGAGGGAGGAAAAGAAGGAAGGAAGGAAAAAAGAAAGAAAGAGGATGAGAGGAAAGAAAGGAAGGAAGGAAATAATGCAATTCCAGGAGACACAGAGCCGGTCACAGCAGCCACACGCTTGTGCGGCCATCTCCTCATAGACTGCGACACAAAATCCAGTGTACATTTGCTCCACTTTTGATCAATGGAGTGCTAAAGCCTGGGAGTCCAAATTGGATTTGGTACTCAGTGTCTGGATTCCTGATGGGAAGAAGAATACTGTGATGGTTAAAGGTCAAACACTGGAATCAAAATGCAGCTCGACCACCTGCTAGGTTTGTGCCAAAGGACGAATTACTTGAACTTCCCCGAACCTCGGCTTTCTTTTATGTATAATAGGAGATCATAATCCCTACTTCAAAGGGCTCATGGGAGCATTTTAAATCATGAAAAATGTAAAGCGCTGAGTGTCGGGGACAAATGGCAGCCCTGGGATGTCCTCTGGGGAGCCGTGAAGCTCTTCCAGGAGAGAAGGGAAGCATTCCCTTTCCTGTTTCAGGCTTACATGGGAAGAAGACAGAAGCACTTTTATGGTCTTCGCACCCAGCATGGGCTAGGTATAGTCATAGATTTCCTTTACATCCTCACAAGGATTCATGAGTCGGTTACCGACAATCAGGGATATTAAGTGACTCATTTAAAAAATCACAGAAATATTAAGTGGAGGCACCAGGATTAGTAACCCAGCATTGTTTACCACTGCATCTTTCTGGGAAGTTTCTAATCATCTCTCACGACCCAAATTTGAGTCCGTCCTCTCTGAGGATACAGGATGACATCCTTGCTTTTCTGGGGATGGAGTGAAAGGCAGAAACAAACATCATATCTGTTGCTCTTACCAGGGTTTTTTAGTAATCAGCTTCTCCAAAGATACTCCAAACCAGAGTCTGATCTGATCCCCACCCTGGACCTGTACATCAGTCTCCCTCTCAATTCATTCACTGGCCTCCTGAATTCAGTGCTTCCTGCCCATTCTGTGTAACTGGAAGGATGAATGGCTACTTCTCCACTGAACAATATCCCCCTCCCCAGCCCCGCCCTGGTCAGTCAATTTGGCCACCACCATTTCCTCCCTTGGAATTCCTGAGGGCATTCTCTACCCAGCAGGAGGTGACCAGGGAAAAGGGAAATAGATGGGACTTAAGATTTCCATTATCTTGCCTCTCAGGATTGAATCAACATCAGTGTAGCCTCGTATCCCATTTCCCTTGACCCCTACCCTATGAACTCTATTGACTCACCACACAAGAATTGAGTTAAACCCCTTCTTAATGTGCAGTGAAGAAGCAGGAAGAATAGCCAAATAATAAGGATGAATTTGTGTGAGACAGAGGGAGCTCCAGCCATGCTTCTGCTAGAAACTAGTTTAACCTCTCTGAGCTTTAGTTTCCTCATCTGGAAAATGGGCATGTGAGAGTGCCTACTGCAGAAGTTTGCTGGGAGGATTAAATGAGATAATGTTATTTGCAAGGATTGTGTCACAGTGTCTTAACCAAAATTGGTAGATTTTTCTCATAAAATGAGATACATAAAGGCAGGCAATGCATGGCACTAACATCATCAAGGTTCCTTTGTTTTCCTGCACTGCCTCCCTTAGCCTGAGTGCCTTTTCCTCTTGATCACAATATAACTGCTGCATCCTGACCACATTCCAGGCAGAGAAACAGGGAGAGAAAAGGCAAAAGGTCAGCTTTCTTAGAAGGACCATTAAGTAGAACTCTAGTCTCATCTCATTGATTGGAACTATATCATATGGTCACCTTTCGCCACAAGATATTGTAGGAAAACTTTCTCTGTGCACATGGCCATTCTGAACGAAATCACAGACCCATTAATAAGGCATAAGGGGAGAATGACTATTAGTATGCAATTGGCAATAACCGCCATAGTAGGAAAGTCACTTTACACAGTTCCTGACACATGATAAATGCTTAATAAGAATTAGCTATTATGATGGTGATAACAATTTATGATCTTTATACAATCCTAGCTCCTCTTGGGACTGGAGCCTGACCCTGAAGCTTCATTTATTCTCTCAATATCCAGGATCTGTCATCCTCCTGAGGTCCTGCCATCCTCACCCGAGGATGAGGGTGTCTGTTTTCACTGTCCCTGTCACTACTTGGATTCAATCTGCTGTGGTTTTTAAGCATGTCCAAGAACACAGCCTCTGGTCACATCATTTGCTGCCATGCACTGCTCCCTTGTTTCATAGGTTGTACCCTGGACCATCCAGTGACTAACTAGGTACATAAGTTCTTCTGGGGAGTTACTAGAAACCTGGATGAGAAACAATGATTCCTTTCAGCATCTCTTGCTTTTGATATGTCAGGAGCCACACGGAAACTGGAAGATGCTCTTACTTTGGACCCGTTCCAGTCTCTGTTTGAGCTACATGCCTCCGTAACTGGGAAAATTGCCTTAAGGAGCATTGTTGAGAGTGGATGCAGAATTCACTGGAGTTTGTGCTCAGCTTCAGACTTCATGGAAGCCAATTTCTCAGCTAGAGCAAAATCTCTATACAAACAGTACCACCCAAAACATCCATATCCAAGTGTTCTTGTATAAATGTATAAGCATTTCTTTAATGTATAAACTTAGGGGAGAAATTGCATGTTCATTGCACACATACATCTTTATGTTTCCAAATTATTTACCAGAGTTGCTCAAACTGATAGTTGCACTAGCTGTGGATAAGATATTCAGTTTTTCAGAACCCTCACCAACACTTAATATTGTGGTACTTTTTAATGTTTTGCAATTAAAAGGATGTGACACGGTGTCTCTTTGATGTTATACTTTGCATATCCATGTTTGCTGAAGGAGTGAATATCTTTTTCTTGCTTCTTAACCATTTAAAAACTGTAGAATTTCATAGGCATGAATTTGCCTGCAATGCAGGAGACTCGAGTTTGACCCTTGGGTTGGAAAGTCCCCTGGAGAAGTAAATGACACCCCACTCCAGTATTCTTGCCTGGAGAATCCCATGGACAGAGGAGCCTGATGGTCTACAGCCTAGTCACAAAAGTATCAGACATGATTTAGAAACTAAACAACAACAAATCTGTATATAACCATGTTATCAATATATAACTGTGGATTTTAAACTATGGAGGAGAAACTTCCATTTATTTATGAGATCCAGGACCTCCATGGGTCCAGTAAAAAGCAAACTTTGTTAAGAAGAGCCCGTGGACCTGCACTTGAGTTCTCTGAGCTCAAGATCAAGGTCCATGGAAGAAGAGGCAGGAGTGAGCCAGGTGGAGAGGGAACAAAGAAGTCAGAATTCCAGACCAGGAGCCATCAGCCCAGCAGGAATCAGCTTAATTTTATTGGATATCAGCCAGAGTCCAAGCAGGGTTTTAGAGATCTAACTGTAGTTGGAATCCAAGGTGGCTTACAGATCAGGTTCCTGACAAAGGAGAAAGTTGGGGAATGGGTGCTAGGTGGGTGGGAGCCAGAGACTTTGCCTGAGTTTGTCCAAGTTGGGCAGCATCCTTGTACCACAGAGTCATAGCGCAAAGTAAGGGGCTGTCAGAGCAGAATAATGGTGCTTACTGGGGGAGAGATGGCCTGTCCGAAACAGATCTTATGGGTTGTGTGGAGGAGCGGTAACATGAAATGACCAAAATGGCAAGAACATATTGGTTTGAGGAGAAGGGGTGCAATGCAGAGATTTCTGTATGCCTATTCAGTATCAATTTTCTCCTCTTCCATTAAAAGTAAATTCCTAGTTTTTTGAAGTGTCCCAGTAACACTATTAGCATTCAAGCTTCTCTTTGCAGCTAGGCTTGGCCAATGAGTTGCTAGGGGAAATCATTGAGTGGAGTTTCTGGGAAGTCCCTTTAAATGGGGCTTACTCAGGAGAAATAGATTTGCCCGTGCTCTTTCTCTTCTTACTGCTTGATATGTGCCATGAAGGCTGGTGCTCCAGCAGTCATCAAATGACTTTGAGGATTATGGAATATAAAATAGAAATTTCCTAATTACTCTGGGAAGCATCAAACCAACTCTGAACTACTCATGTCTGGATTTCTTTTATGTAAAAGTATATGCCCCTAATTTGTTTAAAGCACTGTAAATGAGTCTCTGTTAGCAGCAAAAGTAAGTAAGATATTTAGAATCACTGGAATCTCAACACATATCAGTATATACAAAGAAAGAAGACGTTATTGAGAGTCATAGCAGGATGAATACAAGGTTCCATTAATGTGGCATGTGCTCAGTCATGTCCAATTCTTCGCAACCCCATGGACCATAGCTGTAGCTGGCCAGGCTCCTCTGTCCGTAGGATTTTTCAGGCAAGAATACCAGAGTGGGTTGCCATTTCTTCCTCCAGGGATCTTCCTGACCCAGGGATCGAATCTAGGTCTCTTGCATCAGAGTCAAAGGAGAAGCCCACAGGATTCCATTAAATATCTGAAAGATACATGAGCAGAGGCTGAAATTGCTATTTGGGCTTTGCATCTTTCAATGTAACACTATAGTGGGTCTGGTCAGTAGTGGTCAAGGATTTCTAAATAGACATTATCAAGAAATTATTCCAACCTTCCAATTCCAATTTAGAAATATTCCAACTTTTTCATTTTGCAGATGTCTGAGTTACAGCTAAAGGATATTATTTGCCCAATGTCAAAAGACATCTGAAAGCCGGGTTTCCAGATTCCTCCAGTATCCATGCTGATACCTCATCCCTTGTGCCTCAGTCTCCCTGCCTCTAAAATAAGATGATCAGGGGAGTGTCTTTCAAATGCTATAACTTTATTATCCTAAGAAACCAGCCTTCTGAGTATCGAGCAAGTCCTGCATGATATTGGGCACTGTTTCCTCAGACATAACCCTCCCATTGACATAGAAATTCTGGCGTTCCTTCAAGTTCATTAAAATGGGATTTTGGCTGCATTTACCTTGTGTCTGAGCAATAACCAGTTTCGCTCTGGGACCTTTGTTCTCAAGGAATTTCCACATCCTATTGTTGCTTGGATATAATGTGCTACCCCAGAATGTGGTGCAAAGAATTTGCTTATGCTTCAAATGAAAGGGGACTAAAGCATTTGCCCTGAATACCATTGACCTGTGCTCATACCCACCCACCACCCACCCCCCCCCCCGCCCCATCCTGGTCAGCATCATTGATGTCCCATGCTGCTCTTCACCCACCCAAATCCTGGGATTATTCAGGTCACCCTGGAATAGGTCCTTTCCATGGCCAGTTTAGGAGTGAAATTCACATGGGGAGGGGGAGCAGGGGATATGCTGGTTAGGACTGTGCTGGATTGGGTGGCACCGAGTGGATAGCTGTGTGGTCTGAGAACTGAGTCCAAAGGGAGAAACAGTCTCCCTGCTGATTTTGAAGTTTCTCATCTTCAGGTTCCCTAATCCTTCAGAGCCTGCTCTATCTGGGTCTCTGGAGGAAGTCAGACATTCAGCCTGGAAGCCAGTCTCCATAGTTCTGGGAGATCTGCTCTCACTCGAAGCTATTTGGAAGAATCAGAGACAAGGTTAAGAGTGAAGGAAGAGCTGTGAGGGGACCCCCATGATCAGCACTGACATCTCTGCTTAGCCGTTGTTGACCATCAGCTGCAAGAAAAGTGGGAGGAAGAAGGAGGGGAGGGAAATGGGACACAACTGGACGGGAGTGTACAATGGACCAGGACTTCAGCCAAACGGATGGAGACCCACATGGATATCTAGAATCCAGCTTGGGGTGTTGGATTCGAGGCAGAATAGCGTTATGGGTGAGTTGGGTCCTGCCATAGCAAAGATCCCAGCTCAGGTGCCTGGAGCATATGGGTAGGAGACCTAAGTGATTGAGCACGTGCATAGTTCTATGATGATGGAGACCACAGCAAACTGGAGAGCATGTGCAAAATAATCCAATGACCTGTTTGCCAAAGCATCAGTCTGGTCAGATAAAACAGTCACATGCAGGCCCCAAAACTGTGACCTCTGATGAGAGGAGTACTTTGGGAGAAGATGAGAAACTTGCAATTAGGAGAACACCTCCATTCCCAGGCTTTACATGTGGGGTCCCAGATACGGTTTCTGATGGGGATCACTGAATCCAAAGAGCAAGACTGATGCTCATCACCCATTCAGTCATTAATTTATTTAAGACTTATTGATCAGCGTCTCGGTGTCAGACCATGTGCTGGGGACACAGAGGTGGACAAGAAGGGACAATGGATGGAGGAGCAAGACATGCATGCTCAGTTGCTAAGCCATGTCCTACTGTTTGAGCCCCCATGGACTGTAGCCTGCCAGGCTCCTCTGTCCGTGAGATTTCCTATTTTCCTCCATGGGAAATGGACTGGACGGCCATTTCCTTCTCCAAGGGATCTTCCTGACCAAGGGACTGAACCCACATCTCCTGCATTGGCAGGCAGATTCTTTACCACTGAGCCACCTGGGAAGCTCATGGGAGCAGGGAGGGTGACTTCATTTGGGCAGGAAGGGAGGCTATTGATTAAGATTGGCTTGGAGACAGGAAGAGCCAGGAAGCACATCTGTAGAGTCCGCCCTGAGGACCTGAGCCAGACAGAAGCAGGAGCCCCTGGTTGGGAATCCTGCTCTGGAGACAAAACCTGCAGAGGACTCTGTAGCCTTGATTAGTCAAGTGAGGGAGGCGGGGCCAATTAAAGTGGCCACTGCAGGAATTTAATAAGCACAGGAACGTTTACAGAGACAGCTCCCTATTGGAGAACATGGCCTCATTTCTGAGCTTTGAAATGTTTGATGTTGGACATTTGACTCTGTTTCAAGTTCCCAGCCAGCTCTGCAGAGGGCCTGTATCCCAGGGAGCATCCTTTGAAGGATCCAGGCTGTCAATGGAGTTGTACTAATTAGGTAGACGGGAGGGGCCTCTGATGCCTGTCCTCATCTGTAATTCAGTGTGTCTTTAATTTGCAAAAAAAAAAAAAAAAATTCCTCTGTGTAAAATTATAGCCAGTTGGTGAGACAGACTATCTCAACTACCACATATGAGCACTTAAAGTACCAGGCAGTGGCTAAATAGCCTATACTCATGCTGTAGGTAGGTATTATGGGCTTGATCTCCATTCTAGAGATAAGGAAACTGATGTCTCACTGTTTGTAATGTTTCACTGTCGGTGAAAATGACATACTCACTCAATGGTCACGAGCCGGTAAGGGGCAAATTCTGGATTTCCATTACTGCATTTGCAGCAGTGATTCTCAACCAAGGTGATTTTGTATCCACGGGGGACATTTGGCAATATCTGGAAACACTTCCAGTTGTCATGACTTAGGGTGGCATCTCCTGAGCGGGGTTGGAGACTCTGCTAAGCACCCTGTAGTGTGGAAGATGGCCCCCACAACCCAGAATCTCCATGGTGCCGAGCCAAGACTTGACAATTCCTGATGACGCCAGAAAGGATGGATGGATGTGGTCGCTTCGGTCATGTCCGACTCTTTGTGACCCCATGGACTGTAGCCCCCCAGGCTCCTCTGTCCGTGGGATTTTCCAGGCAAGAATACTGAAGTGGGTTGCCATTTTCTCCTCCAGGGGATCTTCCTGACCCAGGGAACAAACCCAGGTCTCCTGCATTACAGAAAGAGCAGGTTTTAAATCTGCTGGCCTGACGTCAATTGTGAGATTTGGGGAAACTCACAACTTCTCTGAGCCTTGTTTGTCATCTTTAAAACAGAAGATATGAAAAATATGAAAGGTAACATGTGAAACTAACCATGTCTCTCTGTCTGTCTCTGTCTCTGAAGATGGGAGTCTATGAACCAGGAAACAAGCTCTCACCAGACGCCAAATCGGCTGGTGCCTTCATCATGTACTTCCCAACATTTCGAGCTGCGAGCAAGTCTGTTGTTTAAATCACTCTGTATATGGTATTTTGTCTAGCACCTGAACAGACTGAGACAGAATTGCTGTACAGTAGACCGCTGCTTATACTGTATGTTCTTATCAGTCTTCAGACATTTGGGCCCCTTTCAGTTGTGGCCACTATGGATGTTCTTGTGTGTGTTTCTCAGCACCCATTTCTAGGAAAAGGCTAGGTCCTAGGGTATGTGTGTGATCACTGAGGGCATCCCAACAAGTAGTTTTCTTTAGTGACTGTTGTGAAACAGCACATACCTTCCTGCAGTGTGGGAGGATTCTGATGGTCTCAGGTCTGCCCCAACACGTGCATTTTCTGTCTTCTTTGTTTTAGTCACTCTGTTGAGTGTGAACAGTTGATGTTCTTCTAACTGTATCAGTTCTACCTGACCTGAGACCATTAGAACACTCAGTTTTGTAGATATTCAAAAAAGTTTGCAAATAAAAGAATGATTAAATGACTGTGATTTAGGCACCTTGGACTCCTGCAAGAACTATCAACATAAACTTCTAGAGTCCAGCTGCAGAATCACGATTGATGGATGCCCTCTTATTGGGATAATATGGTGATGCATTTATTAATATCTCTTCTGCCCCAATCATTTTTTTTTACTCCATGGCCTACCATTCTTTAGCAGTCAAACCATGAGACACCAATAGCCTCAGGAAGGATTTTAGAGCATGGAAAAAAAAAAAAGTGGGCGGGGGGGCAGGGAGTGATTTGGGAGTATCAGTAGCCAGAGTCCTGGGACTTCTGGAAGACTACAAGATCCAAATAATTTTTTTACCACAAGCTTCCAAGGCTTTCAAGGCTTGGTTTCAGGGCTTCCCTGATAGCTCAGTTGGTAAAAAATTTGCCTGCAACGCAGGAGACCCTGGTTCCATTCCTGGGTCAGGAAGATCTGCTGGAGAAGGGATAGGCTACCCACTTTAGTATTCTTGGGCTTCCCTTGTGACTCAGCTGGTAAAGAATCCATCTGCAATGTGGGAGACCTAGGTTCAATTCCTGGGTTGG
This sequence comes from Bos mutus, assembly GCF_027580195.1. Taxonomy (NCBI): domain Eukaryota; kingdom Metazoa; phylum Chordata; class Mammalia; order Artiodactyla; family Bovidae; genus Bos; species Bos mutus. Next base: position 17,797,371 of record NC_091641.1, on the reverse strand, counting down.
GAAGCTCCCCTGGAGAGGGGAAAGACTACCCACTCTAGTATTCTGGCCTGGAGAATTCAGGACTATACAGTCCATGGGGTCCCAAAGAGTTGGACATGATTGAACAACTTTCACTTTCACTTTTTTAAGAATGGTAGACAATTCCAGGACTAAAGAGAGGGGATAAAGAGGAAAGACTGGGATCCAGCTTGTGGTTGGCAGAATAATAGTCCCCACCTTCCTCCAAAGACGTGCATGTCCTAATCTCTGGAACCTGTGACTATGTTACCTTATGTGGCAAAAAGGACTTTGGAAATGTGTTTACATTGAGGATCTTGAGATGGGAAATTATCCTGGATAATCGGGGTGGGCCCAATGCAGTCACAAGAGTCCTAATACTAGGGAGAGAGGAGGGTCAGAGTCAGAGAAGTAGATGTGATCATGGAAGTGGAAAGCAGAGAGGTGTGACTGATGGCTTTGACCCTGGAGATGGGGGCCAAGAGCTACACAAGAGGGTGACCTCTAGGAGCTAGAGAAGGAAGAAAACAGTCTCCCCTAAACCTTTCAGAAAGAATGCAATTCTGTCGCAGCTTGATTTTAAGCTCAGTGAGAACGACTATGGATGTCTGCCCTCCAGAAGTACAAGGCAATATTAATACCTTTGCATTCTTTTAAGTGAAAGTGTTAGTCGCTCAGCCGTGTCTGACTCTTTGTGACCCCCTGGACTGTAGACTGCCAGGCTCCTCTGTGCATAGAATTTCCCAGCCAAGAATACAGGAGTGGGTAGTCATTCCCTTCTCCAGGGGATCCTCCTGACCCAGGGACCAAACCCAGGTCTCCTACATTGCAGGCAGATTCTTTACCATCTGAACCACGAGTGTTTAGGCCAGCAAATCTGTGCTAATTCGTTGCAGCAGCATTAGGGCACTAGCTCAGGGCTCTAGTAGAGCTTGGGTCCCCGTGGAGAAGATGGACTCAGCATCCTGTGCCTCTCAGCCTCCCTCCTCTCAAGGGAGGGTTGGCCAAGGCCAAGGGCCAAGTAGGGCTAAGTCCTCACCATAGCCCCGATGTCCACTGGCTTAGGCCTCACTGAGAACACTGGTCAGGTCTTCATTCAGTGACTCGCTGACCATCTAGCAGGATGTCATCTATTTATTCCATTATCCAATCACCACCCAGTTTGGCTCTGTCTGGACAATCCCCTGTCCCCATCAGAGGGGACTGACATGCTTCAGTTCTGATAATTAAATGGAGGTTGGCCCTGGCACCTGCTGAGGCAGAGACTGAAATGAACCCTCACCCTACCGGTATGTACCCATCATAGGCAGTCTTAGCTCAATATGTCGCTCTTTTTGTAAAAAAAAAAAAAAAAAAAAATTATTGGAGTATAGTGGCTTTGTGATGTTGTGTTAGTTTCTACTGTACAGCAAAGTGCACTAGCTACATGTATACATATACCCTCTCTTTTTTCATTTTTCTTCCCCTTTAGGTCACCACAGAGCATTGACTTGAGTTCCCTGTGCTATACAGTAGGTTCTCATTAGTTATCTCTTTATACATCTTATCGATAGCGGGTATATGTCAAGCCCAATCTCCCAATTCATCCCAACCCCCTTCCTTTTCCCTTTGGTTTTTTCCACATTTGTGTCTCTATTTCTGCTTTGTAAATAAGATCATCTATAGGATTTTTTTCAGATTCCACTTTATATGTGTTAATATACAGCACGTGTTTTTCTTTTTCTGACTTACTTCATTCTCTGTGACAGTTTCTACATCTATCCACGGCGTTACTCTTGCTGGAAAAAGTGGCGAGCTGTTACCACATAGAGAGTAGCAGGGAAACATGTACACTGCTGCTGCTGCGGCCAAGTCACTCAGTCATGTCTGACTCTTTGTCATCCCCTGGACCGCAGCCGGCCAGGCTCCTCTGTCCATGGGTTTCTCCAGGCAGGAATACTGGAGTGGCCCTACTCCAGGGGTTCTTCCTGACCCAGGGATCAAACCGCATCTCTTATTCCTCCTTCATTGGCAGGGAGGTTCTTTACCATTAGCACCACCGGGGAAGCCCAACATATACATTACCATATGTAAAATAGATATCCAGTGGGAAATTGCTGTATGACTCAGGGAAATCAAACCAGGGCTCTGTAACAACCTAGAGGGGTGGGAAGGGGTGGGAGGAGGGAGGGAGGTTCAAGAAGGAGGGGACATTATGTATACCCATGGCTGATTCGTGTTGATGTATGGCAGAAACCAGCACAATATTGTAAAGCAATTATCCTCCAATTAAAAATAAATAAAATTTTTAAATGGTACTGATTCCCAGGGAAGGTTTAAGTAAGGTGGTCTTGCAAAACATTCTGCTGGCTTCATCCATCACTTCATGTTTCAAAAGAGAAAATCCCACTGGATGTTCTTAAAAATCCAACGATAATAGAAACAAACAAACAAACAAAAAAGTGTGAAGTTGAAGTGGTTTCTGGAGTGTGTCTGACTCTGCACCTTCATTGTATGGATGAGGGAACTGGGTCTTCAGGGAGATGTAATTTCTCAACATGGAGTTGGATGGATGAAGACTGGAATCTGGCCACCTCATTTTGGTCTGAGAGGTACCCCACTATACCATGCTGCCCAGAATCATATTTTAAGCTCACACACTTTTTTGTTGTTGTTGTTGCTGTTACCAAACCACAAGCAGTGTAATATGATTATAAATCTCAGAGGCATGGACTGGCATTAGTTTGGAGCTTTGTTATTTCATCTAACTGGTTTTAGCAGGCCCACTGTATTTTAATATGTATTTCACCTTTATTTGATTTCACGGACAATTGATTTTTTCGCAAAGCAAAACAAAATAAAAAAGTTTTCCCCTGTTCTTCCCAGCTTGCACATTTTCCAGGGAAAGGAAGTCCATTAGACTTTGTGGAAGGCTTATCTGGAGAGCCCATCTTCCCACTTCTGATGATATTAACATGGCATACACCAGGGGTCTTACCAGATGCTCTCAGGGACACAATACCAACAGCGAACACTAAAAATTTGGGCACCATGGGAGTGACCAGTGGTCAGTGCCACCTGGCTTCTGCGGGGCAAAAGAAACCAACCTCTAGGGCTGATAAGATTGTTCCTGATAATATGGAAGAGCTGGAATCAACAGGAGACAAGCTCATTGATAAAAGTAGGAATGAGATGTGAGAAGCAAAGCAAATCAGCATCATCAGTCTCTCCTGTGATGGGAGGTTAGAAATTTACACCTGGGTACCATTCTTAGTTGGAGAAGGCAATGGCAACCCACTCCAGTACTCTTGCCTGGAAAATCCCATGGACGGAGGAGCCTGGTGGGCTGCAGCCATGGGGTCGAGAAGAGTCAGACATGACTGAGCTACTTCACTTTCACTTTTCACTTTCATGCTTTGGAGAAGGAAATGGCAACCCACTCCAGTGTTCTTGCCTAGAGAATCCCAGAGACGGGGGAGTCACCAGGCTGCCAGTGGGTTGCTGTCTTTGGGGTCACACAGAGTCGGACACGACTGAAGCGACTTAGCAGCAGCAGCAACCATTCTTAGCATAGCAGAGGGGCATTCCTAACAAGGTAGCTGGGGCTGAAAACACAAAAGGAAAGAGTTTTGTTCTCACCTGTACAGAGTCTAAGCATGAAAATCATAACAATGACAACATCAACTAATATCTATTGCATACTTTGTGTGTGTGTGTGTGTGTGTGTGTGTGTGTGTCTGCACGCACTCAGTCTGGCTCTTTGTGAGCCCCATGTACTATAGCCCCCAGGTTCCTCTGTCCATGGGGATTCTCCAGGTAAGAACCCTGGAGTGGGATGCCTTGCCCTTCTCCAGGGGATCTTCCCAACCCAGGAATCAAGTCCACATCTCTTGTGTCTCTCCCATTGGCAGGTGAATTCTTTACCTCTTTGCCACCTGGTAGGTTCCAAATGCTCTGCGAAGAATTCTCATGCATTATTTTACCTACTCTGTTGCTTAATCACCTTATATAATAAGTGCTATTATCATGTTGATGAAATGGAAAGCGAAGGTTAGAGGGATTAAGACGCAGCCAACGTTACATCCTGTAGATGTTATGATCTTAGGTTGAATTCTAAGCAATGTGGCTCCAAAGCCCACGATTTTGACCATTCTTTCACCCTCCTTTCCACCACTGGGGTAAGTGGATATACCTCTTCTCATTTTAAAGATGAGGAAACTGTTGTTCAGTTGCTCAGTTGTGTCCAACTCTTGCTGATCCCATGGACAGCAGCACACCAGCCTTCCCTGTCCTTCATCAGCTCCTGGAGTTTGCTCAAACTCATGTCCATTGAGTCAATGATGAAACTGAGACTCAGGTTATTTAAGTAGGACCCAACTTAGGCAGAAGAAGGCAATGGCACCCCACTCCAGTACTCTTGCCTGGAAAATTCCATGGACCGAGGAGCCTGGTAGGCTGCAGTCCATGGGGTCGCTAAGAGTTGGACATGACTGAGCGACTTCACTTTCACTTCTCACTTTCGTGCATTGGAGAAGGAAGTGGCAACCCACTCCAGCGTTCTTGCCTGGAGAATCCCAGGGATGGGGGAGCCTGGTGGGCTGCCGTCTGTGGGGTCGCACAGAGTCGGACACGACTGAAGCAACTTAGCAGTAACTTAGCAATAACAACTTGGGCATGGATTATTATAGAAACTTCTGGGAAAGACATTTCCTTTCTCTACTTGCATCTCTAAGCTGGTTGGTTATGGTGAGCCCCAAGGTGCCGGGCCATCCCATAGTATCTGAAAACTTAGCCATCTCCTGGGAAAGCGGGGCTAGAGGTGTTTTGGAATCAGCAATGCCTGAAGACAATTCTACTCCCATAGCTGACGAAATCTCTCTTTGACTTAATTCAGTGTGAGCTGGCAGACTGCCTGTCTTCTGTGTTCCATTTGGACTCATTGACCTCCTGACTCCAACTTGGTCACCACCCAGGATGCTGACCTGTATGGGCTTCATCACCACTTCTGAGGCCTCTAGCTTCCAGTAGAATTCAGCCAACAGGGCACACTGGCAGGGTATCAGAGGGAGGGGGCAGAGTGAGGCCGGAGTGTTAGTCCCTGGCTCCCTGACTGCTGCATCACTGAGGGTGGGTTGAATAACCTCAACCAAACGTAGCAGATGGCACTGTGCTCACTGCTTCTGTCTCTCCTTCTCTTTCTCTACCCTCTCCCCACTTGGATATGGCAGTAGTTTCTCTCTCTTGCCATTTCAGACCTAGGTATAGTAATGGCCTCCCTGGTAGCTAAGTGGTAAAGAATTTGCCTACCAATGCAGAAGACTCGGGTTTGATCCCTGGGTCAGGAAGATCCTCTGGAGAAGGAAATGGCAACCCACTCCAGTATTCTTGCCTGGGAAATTCAGTGGACAGACGAGCCTGATGGGCTATACAGTCCATGGGGTCGCAAAAGGGTCAGATGTGACTTAGCTACTAAAACAAGAGTAATGGTACTTGCTGTTCCTGGCTTCCCCAGTAGCTCAGCTGGTAAAGAATTCGCCTGCAATGCAGGAGACCTGGTTTGATTTTTGGGTCAGGAAGAGCCACCGAAGAAGGGACAGGCTACCCACTCCAGTATTCTTGGGCTTCACTGGTGGCTCAGCTGGTAAGGAATCTGCCTGCAATCCAGGATACCTGGGTTCAATCCCTGGGTTGGGAAGATAACCTGGATAAGGGAAAGGCTACCCACTCCAGTATTCTGCCTTGGAGAACTCCATGGACTGTATAGTTCATGGGGTCGCAAAGAGTCAGACACAACTGAGCAACTTTCATTTTGTTGATATTATTCCCTGGGTGCTCTCCTATTACTTGTGGTTTTCCTTACAGTTGCTCCGCACTTTTGTAAATAGTCCCTTTATTCAACTCTACCTCTATGACCCAAATTGAATGTTAATCTGCTTCCAGCTGAGACTCTGACCGATACAGATGGTTTTCTGTCACTTACAACAAATAATCGCAATTATTACAGGAAAATAAAATATTTCCAATACCTGCTTTGTGGCAAGCCTTGTGTTAAGTCCATCACTTACTTTATCCCATTCACTTCTCATAATAACCTCCTTGTCACATAGGTCTTTGTTGAATGACTCGGTTTATCAGTCAAACTCAATGTTTTTCATGCCTGTCAACACTGAATTAACTGTTGATCTCTTTTGCATAGGCAAGTCCTTCTACATGCATGCTCCTATCTCTACTTCACATTGCCTTTCCTGATGCATTCCTAATTGTTCCTTAAGACAATGCTCAATGACACCTCCTCCTTGAAGCCCTCCTCACTGTGCTACTCCCCTAAGTGGAGTATGCCTTCCCCTCTCAGTTGAATCACCTTGGCCTCCTTTGATCAGAGAGCTTAATGAATTGTACAGCAACTTCTGGTGAAAAAGTCTTTCTCTACACAAAGACGAGAGCAAACCAAGGGGAGGGAATGCCCTGGACTTTCTCTTTATTCCTATTGCTTAGAAAAACCCTGGCAGGGAACAGCTACTTGTGGCATACACTTGGAGGGAGGGGAGATTCAAGTTACTGATAGGCGCCCAAAGATAGTACTAAATTAAGGTATCAATTATGCAAAGTGGAAAAAAAAAAGTGAAAGTGTTGGACACTCACTCCGGTCTGACTCTTTGTGACCCTGTTGATTGTAGTCTGCCATAATCCTCTGTCCATAGAATTCTCCAGTCAAGAATACTGGCCTGGATAGCCAGGGGATCTTCCCAACCCAGGAATCAAATCCTGGTCTCCTGCATTGCAGGCAGATTCTTTACCATCTGAGCCACCAGTGAAGCCCCTTTGGGCAAAGGAGGTTGACTAAATTTCTGGAAACAAAAACTTATTTGTTGAGAGTGTAGCCCATTTCTACCACCTCAGTTGAATTTAATTTCCCGAGTGCAATTCTACATTAAGACATTATTCTTGGGACTTCCCCAGTGGTTCAGTGGTTAGGAATCTGCCTTCCGTTGCAGGAAACACAAGTTTAATCCCTGATGGGGGAACTAGGATCTCATATGCCATGCGGCAACTAAGCCCGGGCACTGAAGCTATTGAGTGTGAGCACTCTAGAGCCCACATGCCACAGCTAGAGAGATGCCCATATGCCACAACCAGGACCTGATGCAGTCAAATAAATAAATAAACATTTTTTTAAAGACATTATTCCTATAGATTCTGACTGGCTTGGCTTAAGAGAACATTTTCTTAGACATCAGCACAAAGATCCTGGCCATCCATGGGGCTTTGAGGTACCCAAGACCCCTCATGAGAGATTCCCCATCCTGGCCCAGCAACACTGATCCTACCCCACCCTTTGGGCCAATCAGAAGAGGTGGCCTCTCAGTACCCTTCCTCCGTTAGCCTTGCCCCATGTGGAAGCCACGGCATTCTCTTCACCCCCACCAAGTACCAAGCCATTGATTGACTGCGACACTCAATTTCAAACCAGCAGAGGACCTGGCAGGCCTTTGATCAATATTTTCCACAACAGACCACTTCCCTATGATAAATGCACTAGTTGAGAAAAAGAACAGATTAACCTTTCAGCATGCGTAGCAGGCAGCAACTTAGGAAAAAGATGGCTCAATTCTGTTGGGAAAAAGAGGATGGGGCGTGTTGCCCGAGCTCCCCATGATCATATTTCAGCTGCAGAGACCATGAATGAGAGGAAAGTTTATTCCTAGAGAGTCTCGGAGCTCTCTGCCACTAATGCAGACCAGCCTGTGCACCTTCTGCACTACTGCTTACCTGTGTGTGACTCACCGGAAGGTAACAGAGAGAGGGAAGGATATATATATATATATATACACACAATCAGGGTAGCTGATGGATGAGGACTGGGAGGAGGGGTGATGTAGCACGTGGGTGCAGAGGGAAGAGGAAAGTCCCCAAGAAGTCTCACCATCCCATAAATCCTTCATGCTGACAAACAACGCAGGAACAAGGTAATTCAGCACAGTGATGGAACCAGTTGCATCAGAGATCTTACAGCCCCACAGACAGCGGGAGGGGCACGTGGAGAACAACAGACAAGATGCTCACTGATGAACAGGTCATACCAGGATCCAGGGAGACAGGGTGGAGCTGAGCACTCCTGGGACACCCAGCTGTGACACTTGGAAATCACAGTAGATGCATACATTTCTTCATTCATGTACAAATATATCATTTGGTGATAAATAGGTGTGAGGCAGTGTTAGCAAGATTTAGACTCTGTTTCCAAGTTTCTTAAATAATAATACTTGCTGTGATGAATGACAATGATTCAGCATCCCATATAGGCTATTAGACACGAAGGTAAGGCAGCCTCCTCCATTAGCTGATGGACCAGAAAGGAACTGGTCACAAGTGAATACGTCTTAGAGTTTAAGGTGGAATCTCAATGAAATTAAGATAGTATAGAGTCAGATGCCTAAGCACTGTCTTAAACCACAACACCTGTCCCATGACAGCCCCGATTGAGTTATCAAATCAAAGGGTAAAGAAAAATGGGAGATCCAACCATTATTTCAATATAAATTAGACATGAACCCAAAAGGCCAGAGCGGACCATGTTGATAAACCAGCTGGAGCCTGTGGTTTGAGCCTGCTGTCTTTAAGATACTCCCTTTCCCTCCCATCCTAAGCCCAAAAGAGGCTACCAGCTGGCCATCCACATTAGACAATAGTCTGAAGGGGCGAGGGTATACCTATGCAGGAAAACAGAGACATCTAGGCTGAACTTCTCCCTTTGCTGCTGCTGCTAAGTCACTTCAGTCATGTCCAACTCTGTGTTCGACCCCATAGACGGCAGCCACTAGGCTCCCCCACCCCTGGGATTCTCCAGGCAAGAACACTGGAGTGGGTTGCCATTTCCTTCTCCAATGCATAAAAGTGAAAAGTGAAAGTGAAGTCGCTCAGTCGTGTCCAACTCTTCAAGACCCCATGGACTGCAGCCCACCAGGCTCTTCCATCCATGGGATTTTCCAGGCAAAGTACTGGAGTGGGGTGCCGTTGCCTTCTCCAAACTTCTCCTTTTAGAACTACATTTTAGCCTTACATTCTGTGAGAAGTAGAATGCAGAAACACTTGTCAGATATTTGCATTGATTACCTTTTCTCTCCCAGTGGCCAACCCACTGAGAAACATGGCCCAGCTACTGTCCTACCCTAGAACCTGATCCTATCAGAATTTTCTCCTTCTAAGAGATGGGCTCAGCAGTGGCCACAGGACTGGAAAAGGTCAGTTTTCATTTCAATTCCAAAGAAAGGCAGTGCCAAATAATGCTCAAACTACCACACAATTGCACTCATCTCACATGCTAGTAAAGTAATGCTCAAAATTCTCCAAGCCAGGCTTCAGCAATACGTGAACCGTGAACTTCCAGATGTTCAAGCTGGTTTTACAAAAGGCAGAGGAACCAGAGATCAAATTGCCAACATCCGCTGGATCATCAAAAAAGCAAGAGAGTTCCAAAAAAACATCTATTTCTGCTTTATTGACTGTGCCAAAGCCTTTGACTGTGTGGATCACAATAAACTGTGGAAAATTCTGAAAGAGATGGAAATACCAGACCACCTGATCTGTCTCTTGAGAAACCTATTTGCAGGTCAGGAAGCAACAGTTAGAACTGGACATGGAACAACAGACTGGTTCCAAATAGGAAAAGGAGTTCGTCAAGGCTGTATATTGTCACCCTGTTTATTTAACTTATATGCAGAGTACATCATGAGAAACGCTGGGCTAGAAGAAGCACAAGCTGGAATCAAGACTGCCGGGAGAAATATCAATAACCTCAGATATGCAGATGACACCATCCTAAAGGCAGAAAGTGAAGAAGAACTAAAGAGCTTCTTGATGAAAGTGGAAGAGGAGAGTGAAAAAGTTGGCTTAAAGCTCAACATTCAGAAAATGAAGATCATGGCATCCGGTCCCATCACTTCATGGGAAATAGATGGGGAAACACTGGAAACAGTGTCAGACTTTATTTCTTGGGGCTCCAAAATCACTGCAGATGGTGACTGCAGCCATGAAATTAAGATGCTTACTCCTTGGAAGGAAAGTTATGACCAACCTAGATAGCATATTCAAAAGCAGAGACATTACTTTGCCAACAAAGGTCCATCTAGTCAAGGCTATGGTTTTTCAGTGGTCATGTATGGATGTGAGAGTTGGACTGTGAAGAAAGCTGAGTGCCAAAGAATTGATGCTTTTGAACTGTGGTGTTGGAGAAGACTCTTGAGAATCCCTTGGACTGCAAGGAGATCCAACCAGTCCATCCTAAAGGAAATCAGTCCTGGGTGTTCATTGGAAGAACTGATGTTGAAGCTGAAACTCCAATACTTTGGCCACCTCATGCGAAGAGTTGACTCTTTGGAAAAGACTCTGATGCTGGGAGGGATTGGGGGCAGGAGGAGAAGGGGACGACAGAGGATGAGATGGCTGGATGGCGTCATCAACTCGATGGACATGAGTTTGAGTGAACTCCAGGAGTTCGTGATGGACAGGGAGGCCTGGCGTGCTGCGATTCATGGGGTCACAAAGAATCGGACACAACTGAGTGACTGAACTGAACTGAAGATATGGGCAGGACTTTGTGAATAGTAAACTCAAATGCAAAGACAAAGAGAGCACAGTATAAGAAAGACTGCCCGATGGAATATCACTTAGCCATAAAAAGGTACAAAACTGAGTCAGTTGTAGTGATGTGGATAAAACTAGAGCTTGTCATACAGAGTGAAGTAAGTCAGAAAGAGCAAAATAAATGTGGTATTTACACATATATATGGAATTGGTGAACCTCTTTGCAGGGCAGGAATAGAGATGCAGAAGTAGGGAACAGAGCTGTGTACACAGTGGGGGAAGGAGAGGGTGGGACAAATTGGGAGATTAGGATTGACCCATACACACTATCATGTGTGAAACAGATAGCTAGGAGGAAGCTGCTGTATAGCACAAGGAGCTCAGGCTGGTGCTCTGTGCTAACTGGAGAGGTAGACTGGGGGAAGGGAGGAAGACTTAAGAGGGAGGGGATATATGTATACATGTAACTGCTATAACGTATAGCAAAAACTAACACAACATTGTAAAAGCCATTATGCATGTGTGCTAAGTCGCTTCAGTCGTGTCCAACTCTTGTGGCCCTATGGACTGCAGCACACCAGGCTCTCTGTCCATGGGGATTCTCCAGGCAAGAATACTGAAGTAGGTTGACATGCCCTCCTCCAGGGGATCTTCTTGACCCAGGAATCGAACCCACATCTCTTATGGCTACCTGCATTGACAGGCAGGTTCTTTGCTACTAGCGCCACCTGGGAGTAATTATATTTCAATTTTAAAAAAAGAGGTTGATTGTATTAATCTTCTATTGCTATAACAAATTACTATCTTGTGTGTGTGTGTTCAGTTGTTTCATTCATGACCGACTGTTTTTGATCCTACGGACTATAGCCCACCAGGCTCCTCTGTCCATGGGATTCTCCAGGCAAGAGTAATGGAGTGGGTTGCCATTCCCTCCTCCAGGGGATCTTCCCAACCCAGGGATTGAATTCACGTCTGTTTGTGTCTCCTGATTGTAGGTGGAACCCCTATCCACTGAGCCACCTGGGAAGCCCAATATCTTCAGTTCAGTTCAGTTCAGTCACTCAGTCGTGTCCGACTCTTTGCGACCCCATGAATCGCAGCGTGCCGGGCCTCCCTGTCCATCACCAACTCCTGGAATTCACTCAAACTCTTGTCCATCAAGTTGGTGATGCCATGCAGCCATCTCATCCTCTGTCATCCCCTTCTCCTCCTGCCCCCAATCCCTCCCAGCATCAGAGTCTTTTCCAATGAGTCAACTCTTCGCATGAAGTGGCCAAAGTATTGGAGTTTCAGCTTCAGCATCAGTCCTTCCAATGAACACCCAGGACTGATCTCCTTCAGAATGGACTGGTTGGATCTCCTTGCAGTCCAAGGGGCTCTCAAGAGTCTTCTCCAACACCACAGTTCAAAAGCATCAATTCTTCAGTGCTCAGCTTTCTTCACAGTCCAACTCTCACATCCATACATGACCACTGAAAAACCATAGCCTTGACTAGATGGACCTTTGTTGGCAAAGTAATGTCTGCCTTTTAAACCCGGGGGTTGAACTCAAGTCTGTCTGTGTCTCCGGCATTGTAGGCAGAATCCCTATCCACTGAGACACCTGGGAAGCCCAATATCTTAATGGCCATCAATTTATAGATTCCAGTTCTGAAAGGCAAAAGTCTGACACAGCCTTGCCAGGATAAAATCATGGTGTCAGCAGGACTGTGTTCCTTCTGGAAGCTCCAGGGGAGAACCTGTTTCCTTGCCTTTTCCAGATTCTAGAGGATGCCTTCATTCCTTGGCTTGTGGCTCCCTCCTCCATCTTCAAAGTCAGGGACTTCAGGCTGAATCCTTTTCATGTTGCCATCTCTTTGGATCTGTTAGACAGCAGATATATTGAATAATATCCTCCAGATCAAGAAGAATCTTCAAGACCAAAAAAACAAAGTTGTTATTCAGTCACTAAGTCATCTCTAACTCTGTGACCCCATGATATGCAGCACACCAGACTTCCCTGTCCTTCATTATCTCCCAGAGTTTGCTCAAACTCATGTCCATTTGGTTGCTGATGCCATCCAACCATCTCATCCTCTGTCATCCCCTTCGCCTCTTGCCCTCAATCTTTCCCAGCATCAGGGTCTTTTCCAATGAGTCAGCTTTTCGCATCAGGTGGCCAAAGTATTGGAGCTTCAGCAACATACAAAGTGGAGACAGCAACCAACCCCATAGAGAGGGAGTAAGATTTAAGTGAGACAAAAATATATATGAATAATTAAGAATCCCAGAGCAAACCAGTCCCTGAGGAGCAATCTCTCCATTATCATGCCAGTTTTAAGTTCTCTGCACATCACTACATTTTCCGGCCACTGTTTTTCGTAAGATGCTGGAAGCAGAATAATCACTTCTGTCTTTAGTTCCAGAACATTCATTGCCTTGTCCTCCATGCAATTTTCGAAATCACAAGCTAATTAAATACTCCAGCAAAGGGCTAAAAGTGGATGAAACATTGATGTGGGCATCTATCGATTGGTGCATTTCCTTGACTCTCGGTGCAATGTATCAATAACATTAAATAATCTCTTAATAAAATTTCCTCCTCGAGTTACCACTCCCCTCCTTGTTCACTCTTTCTGAAAATGCGATTGTGGGGGAAAATAAACATTCTTTCTAAACGGCTATCAATAAATGCCAGATAGGATGAGAAGGACAGAGTAAAGGAGAGACCTCTGCTGCTCACTGTTTTGTGGCTGTTTGATTGTATTACAGTCAAAATGCATTCAGACAAACTAACCTAGACAGCACTAATTTAGGATGCGAGCATGTCTCTGGGTTATACTTTTTGTGTTTTATTTTGGACAGGACCTGCCTGTTTGGTTCAGCAGGAATTCAAAAACATTTACTTAATGCCTAATTGCAACAGCTAACATTTATTGAAACAGTGACTCCATTTCGGGCTCTGTGCTAAGCCACGTTGGCACCCACGGCCTTATGCATGCCTTCCAACAATCCAAGGAAATAGGTCCCAGCATTATGTTATATTGTAATGAAGATACTGAGACTTGGAGGAATGAAGAAACATGCTTGTGGTGACACAGAGAGTAATTGTTAGCAGCAGGATTTAATCCAGGTCTGTGTGATTCTGGAACTTGAGTTTTTGTGTTTTTTTTGAAATTTGATTTTTTTTTTTTTTTTTTTTTTTTTACTATGTGGAATCTTCATTGTGGCACTGGGGGTTTTCTTTCTACAATGTGGATCTTTTGTTAAGGTTCACGGACTCTCTAATTGTGGTGTGTGGGCTCAGCAGTTGCAGTCCGTAGCGTCTCTAGCTGTGTCTCATGGACTCCAGAGAGTGCAAGCTCAGTAGATAAGGTGGGAAGGCTAGTAGCTCCATGGAATATGGGATCTTACTTCCTTGACCAGGGGTTGAATCTGCACCCCCCGCATTGTAATGCAGATTCTTAACCACTGGACTACCAGGGAAGTCACTGGAGTTGCATTTCTGACATCTCTACAATGCTGCCTGCTTCATGACAGACCATATGCTGAGAGTCTAAGATGTAATCATCAGTAGTAGTAGGTTCTTGCCCCAGAAAAAGCTGAAACCATAATGGATTGTCATCCATACTTGCACTACAAAATATGTATTTAGTGAATGAGTTACATGGTCAGAAGTTTTAAAACTGCAAAAGGATAGACAGTGAAGAATGAGATTCCCCTTCATTCTTGCTCCAGAGTTCCTAGTTATTTAGTTTCCATTAGATGATAACAATTAAACTACTTTCCTGTTCCTTCTAAAATAATGAACACTTTCAAAGCACATGGAACATGTAAACAAGATCGAAAGGAAATGTATATTGTCCTGTCTTCACCGTGCTTTATCGATGCTGAGCTGAGAAAGGCTAAGTTGAAAGACAGCAGCTGAACTATGTATCTAGGCTAGAAGAGCACAGGGAAAGCATCAAGCCCAAGCCAAAGGGAAGAGAAGGTGAGGCCTACTGGTCAGGTGGGACAGACTGCTTCTACAAGCGATTGTTTTCTGTTTCTCATATAACGTGTGGATAAGGGTCTGCTCCACAGAGCCATTCTGGGACTCAGACCTCTTCCATCTTGTAGATCTTCCTTTCTCAAGGCACTTGGGATCCTCCTGCTTCTGTAGCAAGCCAATTCTCCAGGGAGTGTGGATGATGGCAATGAAAGGATTTAACGGGCCAGTAAGAGCAGGGGTGCATCACTTACACCCACATTTTCTGAAACATGTTTTTGTATCATGGCCCTAAGTAACTGTAAAGAAGTCTGGGTACTGGAATCTAGCTGTGCACCCAGAAGAAAAAGGAAAACAGGGTCAACACAGAACTCTCTCTGCTAATGCATGGATCCTGCTTGGGGCCAAATCCTGTGACTGCAAATAGAAATTCTGAATAGAGTTATCCATGGAGCTTTGTCTTCCCCCCACCTTGTGGATTAGCTGGTAAAGAATCTGCCTGTAGTGAGGGAGACCTGGGTTCGATCCCTGGGTTGGGAAGATCCCCTGGAGAAGGGAAAGGCTACTCACTCCAGTATTCTGGCCTGGAGAATTCCATGGACTGTACAGCCCATGGCGTTGCAAAGAGTCAGACTGAGAGACTTTCAGTTAATCAAAGAAGCAACACAAGACCCCAGTTGAACAGAAGTCAAGAGCTAGACTCTGGGACTTCCCTCCCTGGTGGTCTAGGGGTTAAGAACTTGCCTTCCAATGCAGTGGACAAAGGTTTGATCCCCGGTTGGGGAACTAAGATCCCACATGCATCAGGGCAACTAAGTCTGTCCGCTGCAACTAGAGAAGCCCATGAGCCTCAACTACCAAGCCCACACTGCCCAACTACTGCAACTACTGAGCCCGTGTGCCCTAGAGCCCATGAAAGTGAAAGTCACACAATCATATCGGACCCTTTGCAACCCCGTGGACTGTAGCCTGCCAGGCTCCTCTGTCCATGGAACTCTCCAGGCAAGAATACTGGAGTGGGTAGCTGTTCCTTTCTCCAGGAGATCTTCCTGACCCAGGGATCGAACCCAGGTCTCCTGCATTGTGGGCAGATTTTTTACCATCTGAGCCACCAGGGAAGCCCAAGAATACTGGAGTGGGTAACCTATTTCTTCTCCAGTGCATCTTCCTGACTCAGGAATTGGACCAGGGTCTCCTGCATTACAGGTGGATTCTTTACCAGCTGAGCTACCAGGGAAACACATGCTCCCCAACGAAAGAAAGCCCATGCACAGCAGTGAAGATCCAGTGCAGGTTAAAAAAAAAAAAAAAAAAAAAGTCTTAATTAAAAAAAAAAGAGCTAAACCCTTCACAGGAAATGAGATTGAGAGACTGCGACAAGCATGACCCAAGGAATCCTCCTCTCTGCTCCAGGAAAACCCTTACTTCACTGCTATTTCTTTGAGCCCAGAATGCCACAAAGATGGACATTTCTTACATGGATGGACACAGCCCCTCAATGACTGGATTAGGGACACACAAGAAATAAAACTGTCTACAACAATTAAGGAAGTTTTTGTGTACTTAAAATAAGGTAAACTGGAGCCTATTATACAGAGTGAAGTAAGCCAGAAAGAAAAAACACCAGTACAGTATACTAATGCATATATATGGAATTTAGAAAGATGGTAACAATAACCCTGTATATGAGACAGCAAAAGAGACACTGATGTATAGAATAGTCTTTTGGACTCTGTGGGAGAGGGAGAGGGTGGGATGATTTGGGAGAATGGCACTGAAATATGTATAATATCATATATGAAACGAGTTGCCAGTCCAGGTTCTATGCATGATACTGGATGCTTGGGGCTGGTGCACTGGGACGACCCAGAGGGATAGTATGGGGAGGGAGGAGGGAGGAGGGTTCAGGATGGGGAACACATGTATACCTGTGGCAGATTCATTTTGATATTTAGCAAAACCAATACAATATTGTAAAGTTTAAAAATAAAATAAAATTTTAAAAAAATAAAATAAAATAAGGTAATGCCATAGAGTTGATAGGAAGTGGTGGTGATGTACACCCATATAAACTGGATATATATACATTATATATAATATGCATATTATGTATAATCTACTCTGATTGAATTATTTAAACATCCAGAAGGTCTAAGAGGGTAATACTGAATGGAGCACATGACTTGGGCTCTGAAGACAGACAAGGATGTATTCTCCTCTTGGTTTCTCTGCCTCCTAGCTGTGCTACCTTGGATAATTTTCTCAACTTCCCTGTGTGTTAATCATCGATAGAACAGCTTAACAGCCTCCTGTGAACCAATTCTATAGGTGGGTCACTATTTCCATTCTTGACTGCATACAGTCTACTCTCAACACAGTAGCTGCAGGGATATTATTAAAAGTGAATCTATCCACATTTTTCTTCCAGGCTATCACCTTGCTCAAGACTCTGATGTTTATGCATTACTGGTGCACAATGATACAAGCCCTTTGGAGAATGTTTTAGTAATCTCTTAGGAATTAAACCTACACCTACCTTCAGTTCAGTCACTCAGTCGTGTCTGACTCTTTGTGACCCCATGAATCGAAGCATGCCAGGCCTCCCTGTCCATCACCAACTCCCGGAGTTCACTCAGACTCACGTCCATCGAGTCAGTGATGCCATCCAGCCATCTCATCCTCTTTCATCCCCTTTTCCTCCTGCCCCCAATCCCTCCCAGCATCAGAGTCTTTTCCAATGAATCAACACTTCGCATGAGGTGGCCAAAGTACTGGAGTTTCAGCTTTAGCATCATTACTTCCAAAGAAATCCCAGGGCTGATCTCCTTCAGAATGGACTGGTTGGATCTCCTTGCAGTCCAAGGGGCTCTCGAGAGTCTTCTCCAACACCACAGTTCAAAAACATCAATTCTTCGGCACTCAGCCTTCTTCACAGTCCAACTCTCACATCCATACATGACCACAGGAAAAACCATAGCCTTGACTAGACGGACTTTTGTTGGCAAAGTAATGTCTCTGCTTTTCAATATGCTATCTAGGTTGGTCATAACTTTCCTTCCAAGGAGTAAGCGTCTTTTAATTTCATGGCTGCAGTCACCATCTGCAGTGATTTTGGAGCCCCAAAAAATAAAGTCTGACACCTACCTTACAGCTTAGCAATTCCACTCCTAGGTGCTTACCCAAAATAAATGAAAACACATGTTCATTAAAAGACCTGTCCATGGGACTTCCATGGTGGTCCAATGGTTAAGAATTCACCTTGACACTGCAGGGGACATGGCTTCAATCCCTGGTTGGAGAACTAAGACCCCACATGCCACAGAGCAATTAAGCCCCTGCACTGCAACTGTCGAGCCCATGAGCACTGGAGTACACGTGCCACAACTAGAGAACCCATGTGCCACAACTACTGAGCCTGTGTGCTCCAGAGCCCACGCACCACAACTGGAGAGCCTGTGTACTGCAACCACTGAGCCCACGTGCCACAACTAGAGTGTCCATGTGCCACAATGAAGGATCCCGCAAAATGCAATTAAGACCCGACACAGCCTAAAAGATAGAGTTTTTAAAAAGACCTAGCCATGAATGTTCATACCAGAGTAATTCATGATATCCCAACAGTAGAAACAACCAAAATATCAACAGATGAATAGAAAAATAAATTATGCTACCTTCATTTAATTAAATACTCCTTAGCAATAAAAAGAACAAAGCAGTGATAGATAAATCTTAAAAAAAAAAAGTTACACTGAATACAAGAATCCAGGTCCAGAAGACTACATACTATAAGATTCCATTTATCTGAAGATCTGCAACACGAAAACTAATGTATGGCAACAAAAAGCCCATCAGTGGTTGCCAGGAGTGGAGGGGGGATTGACTGTAACATGGCAGGAGGGAGTTTTGGGGATGATGGATATATTCTGTAGCTTGATTTGAGAAGTAGTTAAGGATGTGTTGGTATTTGTCAAAACTCATTGGACTGTGTACTTAAAATGGGAGCTTTTGATTGTTTGCAAATTATAATTCAATAAAGTGATTTAAAATATTTTTAAAAATCCCTTTACATGGTTTTCTATCTCATTCAGAATAAGTTCCAAAGTGCTTACTACAGCCCCAAGGCTCAGAATCCCACTCCTGTTGTACCCAGGCACACTGGCCTCCCTGTTGGCCCTCTCCCACCTCAATCCTTTCGCATTTTCCTCGAGATGGACGGCTCATTTCCTAGATGTTTTCATGGTTCCTATCCTCACTTCATCCAGGCCTCTGCTCAAAGGTCACCTCCTCAGCAAGTCCTTCCTGAAAAAAACTAAGGGCAAAAGCATGGAGAGTGATTTGTGTGTATAAGGGGGGTTGGGGGATGGTGTACCCAACGAAAATGTCTCTGAGAAGGTGATTCTGAGTCTGCATTTAATAAAAGAGTGAGTCATGCAGTGATCTGGGTGAAATCATTCCAAGCAGAAGGAGTAGCAAGTGCAAAGGCCCTGAGGTCAGCACTTGCCTGAGGTGTTCACTAACAGTGATGAGGTCAGCATAGCTGAAATAAAATAAGATGCACCCACACTTTGGCCCCTGCTAATATTCCCTGTCACTACCACATCAGTTTCCTTTGCATTGTAATATCTTTAGCAATTTGAAATCACATAGCTACTTAACTGTGTTCATTGTTTATTTTTTCCACAAGCCTGTGAGCTCCATGAAAGAAACACTGTATGTGTTCTATTTGACAGGATATATCTACACTGGATCACTGTCGGGCACATGGTAAATGTCTACTCTAGTGAATGGTGAAAGTTAAAGTTGTTTAATGAAGGCAGGAGAGGTGGAGGCGAGCCAAGGTGCATCAAGGTGGCTTTGAGTAAGCAACTTGTACCTTTAAGGTTCCAGATAAGAATGCTGACATATGGTGGAGGTAGGGCTGCGTTGAGATTCTGTCCACAATGGGGGTAGCACACAAGGAACCTCCTGGATTGAGTCAGATGGTTTGGCTAGATGGCAAATAAAGTCCCTTGCCATCCATCCCAGAGGCGTGGTTTCTGTGGACTCAGCAGATTCCACCAATGCCTTATCTTATTTGGTTACATTGAGATGTCTGAGATGTTTAAAGTAATGTACTGATCCCTGGTGGCTCAGCAGTAAAGAGTCTGCTTGCAATGCAGAAGACCCAGCTTTGATCCCTGGGCTGGAAAGATCCCCTGGAGAAGGGAAGGGCAACCCACTCCAGTATTCTTGCCTAGGAAATCCCATGGAACCCAGTGGGCTACAGTCCATGGGGTCACAGAGAGTCGGACACAACTGAACTACTAACGCTTTCACTTTTCACTCACCGATCCTTGCCGTGTTTCACAAGGAGACAAATACACCATCCTACTCTGACACCTTTAGAACTTGTCTTAGTTCTAGACTTTCCTTACCTGAAGAATTATTTTTCCTGATGGCCAAAAAGTTACAATGTTAAAATAAAACACACACAGATGTAGACAGACAGACACACATACATACAAGTCACCCACGTAAAAGATAACTCACCACATAAAAGATAACCACTGTTGACATCCTGTCCTACTCCATTCTATTCTGAAAGTGCATCCTTTCTTAAACACTACAAACATCCCACTAGAAATGCTATTTTGTAACAAGTTTAAATACTGCAACTTACCTTAATGACTTCTCGCATCACTGAAGAGTCTAAACTTGAACTGCGACACTGCTTCACGGGGGTGCTGTTAGTTCATTAAACTATGCCCTGGTCTTGAGCAGTTAGGTTCGTGGTTGTTTTTGCATTTATACACAGTCACAAGGGAAATCTCTGTGCATATCTTTTCCTCACTCTCTGGGAATTTTTCTGGGAGGTTATTATGAGAATGGAGGAGGGAACACACATATTTTGGGTGTTCTAGCTGTACTGTGCAGTTATTATCCAGCAACGTTGGAGTCCCCTTTCACCAAGAGTACCTACATTTCTCTTTCTCCCAGACTTTCCCCTAATGTGTTACCCTTTTATTTTTAATTACTTATACCAGAAGCAGCCACTGAAAAATTCATCCTTTTCTTGCTAACCAGCCATTGTAATTTTTATCAGCGTGATTCGTGGATGAGAACATAGATTAGAAGAATTAAAGACAAAATAGCTAAAGCTCGCACTCCACTTCTCTGCATCCTAAGGGCAATCACCCATGGTTGCTGTTTTACATGGTCGAGGCTTTTATTTCTTCTGGCGATTACCTTTATAACGTGGTATTATGTATATATGTATAGGCGGGCATTTATTAATCTGTCATACTTAGAAAATGCTTATTGTGTCCTAGATACTAAATGTAATAATTTAGCTCACTTACACTACACCATTCCCTTCGCCTCCCCTGCGCCCTATGTCTCATCACTATATTATTTCTGCTGCTCTTTTTAAATATAATTTTATTTCTCTCTTTACTGATTGATTTTTGGCTGTCCTGCGTCTTTGCTGCTGTTCGGGCTTTTCTCTAGTTGCAGAGAGCCCAGGCTACTCTCTAGCTGTGGTGTGTGGGCTTCTTGTTGCAGTGGCTTCTCTTGTTTCGGCTCCCAGGTTCGAGAGCACAAGCTCAGTAGTTACGCTGATTGGGTTTTGTTGCTCTGTGGCATGTGGGAGCCTCCCACATCAGAGATTGAACCTGTATCTCCTGCATTGGCAGGTGGATTATTAACCCCTGAGCCACTGGGGAAGCCCTATTCCTGTGGTTCTAGTGGCTACTTTTTTTGAGCCTTTTGTTGTGAAATTCCAAATAACAGAAAAGCTGTAAAAATTTTAAAAAGAATCTGTATACCCTTCACTCAGATGCCACAAGTAACATTCCGTCTCTAAATATATATATCATAACATGTTGATAGGGATTTATACCCCTTTTATCTGATATTAGTTTCTGAACTGTTTGGAAGAAAATTACAAAAATGATATCTATTACTTTTGCTTTAGACTGAAGGTTTGTGCCCCCTCACCCTCATTGATATGTTGAAATCCACAAGCGGGGCTTTTGGGTGGGGATTAGGTCATGAGGGTGGCATGCTAAGTGCTAAGTCGCTTCAGTCGTGTTTGATTCTGTGATTCTATGGACGGTAGTCCGCCAGGCTCCTCTGTCCATGGGATTCACCAGGCAAGAATACTGGAGTGGATAGCCATGCCCTTCTCCAGGGGATCTTCCCAGGGATCATACCCGTGTCTCTGATGTCTCTTGCATTGGCAGGAAGGTTCTTTACTACTAGCATCACCTGGGAAGCCCCCATGAGAGTGAAGCCCTCATGAGTAGAATCAGTGCCCTCATAAAAGAGGCTTGGCAGAGCTCCTCTGCCTTTCTGGCCTGTTAGGACACAGAGTCAGCAGTTGGGTGGAGAGCCCTCACCAAAAGACAGCTATGTGGCCACACTGACCTTGGACTTCCAGCCTCCAGAACTGTGAGCAACACATTTCTTCTGATTATGTCTCTAAGCCATCCTGTCTATGGCATTTTGTTATAGCAGCCTAAACAGAATAAAACAACTTATAAACTCTGTAGTGTGTGTTTTAGGAAAATCCGGACATTTTCTTACATAACTGCAATATAATTATCAAAATTAAAAAATTACATGGATATAACATTATTACCGAATCTACAGATCATGTTCAGATATCACCAATTGCCCACTAGTATCCTTTATAGTGCAATCAAGATAACTATCTGCTTTTCAAACTTTAAATAACAAATATAGATTTCATTTCATTATTTCATTTTTTTTCATCTTTTACATCCTTTAGTAAGCGTAGTGGTTTTTCTTATAGGGCCTGTGCAATGCTAGTAAGTTGTATTCCTATATATTTTAATTTGTTTTTGCTGCTGTTGTTCTGAGTAGTATCTATTAATCTTTTATATTGTCCCTTATTGAACTCTTGGTTCAGAACATGTTTTAGCCCATTTTCTAAGTAGACAGCCATATTACCTGCAAATAATGATAATTGCATCTCTTCCCTTCTGAAATTTTAGCTCATTTCTTTATCTTGTCCTTCTGCACTGGCCACAAAATTTAGCACATGAATTGTTCCTATTAATTTTCTAAACTTTTTTACTTGGAATAATTATAGATTCATAGGAAGTTGCAAAGAAGGATTCTTGGGAGGCCCCTTGCACCCTTCAGTCTGCCTCCTTCATATTCCCACCTTTGCTAATTGTAGGATAATAACAAAATCAGAAAACTACCATTGGTACAACCCACAGAATTATTCAGATATCACCATTCCTACATTCATTTGTGTGTGGTGTTGGAGAATTGTGTTGTGCAATTCCATCATATATGTAGTTTCCTATAACTAACACTATAAACCATTTGAAATTTATTTTTTAAATTTTACTTATTTGTTTGTTTCCTTCTGAGATTTAGCTGGAGATCAGCTGCCTGCTGGTGTCCTTCACAGCTGCTCAAACCTTTCATTTTGCTGATTTTTTAAATTAATTTTTCTTTGAGGATAGTTGCCTTACAATGTTGTGTTAGTTTGTGTGTGTGTGCATGCTCAGTCACTTCAGTTGTGTCCGACTTCTTGCGACCCCAAGAACCAGAGTCCACCAAGCTCTCTGTCCATGGGATTTTCCTGGCAAGACTACTGGAGTGAATTGCCATGCCCTCCTCCAGGGGATCTTCCTGACCCAGGGATCAAATCTGCATCTCCTGCTTGGCAGGTAGCTTCTTTACCACTGAGCCACCTGGGAAGCCCACTTGAGTCAATTACATGAAGCTTATTTGATAGGTGAATTCTGCCCAGATCAATGCTCTGTAAACTCAACCAGCCATACTCCAAGACAAGAAAATAAAATAGCACAGTTTTTCCAATCATAAAGATTAACACTTAGAATTGGATCAATTTTACTGAGTAAGGTTTAAGGAAAGGAAAACAAGATGTAAGGGGCATTTGGAATAGCCTCTCTGATTTAGGGAAATGAGACTTATTTCCACTTCAGCCTTGGGCTTCTCATCACTATGCTATCAGTCCTGCCTCCTCTGTTTTTTGTTTTTTTTTTCCATCCTAATCCTTCACTGCTGTGAGGCAGTATACACAGGACACAGCTTCACCTATTAAATACTCTAGGGGAAATATTTTACATGAACCTAACTGAGCCTCTAATTCTCAATTCTATTGATAGTTTCTAGGAAATACAAGGGATACAAGAACAAATTAAGGGAAATACACAGACAAAACCAAAATGTGGGGCAGTCTTCAAGACAATAGAAGAGATGAGTTTTCAGATTAAAAGGAAATCAGAAAACAAATGGGATCTGTCACAGCCCAGAGGAGCCTAAGGAGATATGATAACTGAATGTAATTGATATGTATCCTGGATGTGACTGTGGGACAGAAAAAAAAAATTTGCAAACAATAAATATTGAAGAGGATGTGAAGAAGAGGGCCCTCCCGTACTGTTGGTGGGAATGTAAATTGATACAGCCACTATAGAGATTCCTTGAAAAAAGTAGGAATAAAACTACTATATGACCCAGAAATCTCACTACTAGGTGTATACCTTGAGAAAACCATAACTGAAAAAGACGCATGTACCTCTATGTTCATTGCAGCACTATTTAAAATAGCCAGGACATGGAAATAACCATTGACAGATGAATGGATAAAGAAGATGTGGTATATATACAATAGAATATTCAGTTCAGTTCAGTTCAGTCACTCAGTCGTGGTCAACTCTTTGCAACCCCATGGACTGCAGCCAGGCCTCCCTGTCTATCACCAACTCCCAGAGCCTATTCACACGCATGTCCATTGCATCAGTGATGCCATCCAACCATCTCATCCTCTGTTGTCCCCTTCTCCTCCTGCCTTCAATCTTTCCCAGCTTCACGGTCTTTTCAAATGAGTCAGTTCTTCGCATCAGGTGGCCAAAGTATTGGAGTTTCACCTTCAGCATCAGTCCTTCCAATGAATATTCAGGACTGATTTCCTTTAGGATTGACTGGTTGGATCTCCTTGCAGTCCAAGGGACTCTCAAGAGTCTTCTCCAACACCACAATTCAAAAGCATTCATTCTTCAGCGCTCAGCTTTCTTTATAGTCCAACTCTTACATGCATACATGACTACTGGAAAAACCATAGCTTTGACTAGACGGACCTTTGTTGGCAAAGTAATGACTCTGCTTTTTAATAGGCTGTCTAGGTTGGTCATAGGGCTTCCTTTGTGACTCAGCTGGTAAAGAATTCGCCTGCAATTCGGGAGACCTGGGTTCAATCCCTGGGTTGGGAAGATCCCCTGGAGAAGCGAAATGCTACCCACTCCAGTATTCTGACCTGGAGAATTTTACAGTGAACAATAGAATATTACCCAGTCATAAAAAAGAATGAATCTGAATCAGCTCTAGTGAGGGGGATGAACCTATACAGAGTGAGGTAAGTCAGAAAGAGAAAAACAAATATCACATATTAATGCATATTTCAGAGAAGGCAATGGCACCCCACTCTAGTACTCTTGCCTGGAGAATCCCATGGATGGAGGACCCTGGTGGGCTGCAGTCCATGGGGTCGCAAAGAATCAGACAGGACTGAACAACTTCCCTTTCACTTTTCACTTTCATGCATTGGAGAAGGAAATGGCACCCCACTCCAGTGTCCTTGCCTGGAGAATCCCAGGGACATGGGAGCCTGGTGGGCTGCCATCTGTGGGGTCACACAGAGTCGGACACAACCGAAGTGACTTAGCAGCAGCAGCAGCAATGCAAATTTGGGGCTTCCCTGGTGGCTCAAATGGTAAAGAATCTGCCAAGGCAAGAGACTCGTATTTGATCCCTGGGTTGGGAAGATCCACTGGAGAAGGAAATGGCAACCCACTCCAGTGTGCTTGCCTGGAGAATTCCATGGACAGAGGAGCCTGGCAGGCTACAGTCCATGGGGTCACAAAGAGTCAGACATATATATGTAGTATAGAAAAATGGTATTGATGACCCTATGTACAGGAAAGGAGTGGAAACACAGATCTAGATAATGGACTTGTAGACCCAGTGGGGGAATCAGAGAGTGGGACACAATGGAGAAAGTAGCATCGACATGTATACCCTACCATGTGTAAGACAGAGAGCTGGAGAGAAGCTCTCCCAGGGAAAGCTTCTATAACAGAGCTCTATAACACAGGGAGCCCAATCTGGTGCACTGTGATGACCTAGAGGGGTGGGATGGAGGGTGTAGAGGGAGGCTCAAGAGGGAGGGGATATATGTATAAGAATGGCTAATTTGCTCTGTTGTACAACAGAAACCAACACAACATTGTAGAGCAATTTTCTTCCAATTAAAAAATAAATTTTAAAAAATGACTATGGGACACAGAAAAGCCATTGGGTAAAAACTAAGAAAACCTGCATACGCATAGACTTCAGTTAGTAATAGTGTGCCAACATTGGTTCATTCACTGTGACAAAAATACTGCTCTAATGCAAGATGTCAGAGAAGGCAATGGAATGCCACTCCAGTACTCTTGCCTGGAAAATCCCATGGACAGAGGAGCCTGGTGGGCTGCAGTCCATGGGGTCGCTGAGGGTCGGACATGACTGAGCGACTTCACTTTTACTTTTCACTTTCATGCATTGGAGAAGGAAATGGCAACCCACTCCAGTGTTCTTGCCTGGAGAATCCCAGGGACGGGGGAGCCTGGTGGGCTGCAGTCCATGGGGTCGCACAGAGTCGGACACGACTGAAGTGACTTAGCAGTACCAGTAGCTATGCAAGATGTTAATTATAAGAGAAACTAGATGTGGTGTATAAGAGCTCTCTGTATCATCTTCCAATTTCTCTGTAAATCTAAAACTCTTCTAAAATTCAAGACAGTATTTTAAAAAATGAGGAGGATTGGGAAATTTTTAATAGAAACAAAAATAATTTTAATAGAAATCATTATCTAATTACACTAGAGAATAATCACTCATTTATTAGGTAGAATAATTGTGCTGAGTTATGAGGATAATACCCTCACTTTGGGGCAATGCATGTTGCAAGTATTTTTTTTAATTTATTTTTTTGAACTATAATTGATTTACAATGTTGTATTCGTTTCTAGGCTGAAATCAAGCAATTCGAAGACTGTGTGTTAGTTACTCAGTTGTGTCCAACTATTGGCAACCCTATGGACTGTAGCCTGCCAGTCTCCTCTGTCCACAGAATTCTCCAGGCAAGAATACTGGGGTGGTTTGCCATTTCCTTCTTCAGGGGATCTTCCTGACCCAGGGATCAAACCCAGGTCTCCCACATTGCAGGCAGATTCTTTACCACCTGAACAACCAGAAGAGCCCTCAGTTCAAATATTAACTGTATAATATTCAGAGAGCGTTATTATTTTTGGTGTGATAGTGACTTTATGATTATATTTTTGAAAGAGGCTTTATCTTTCAGAGATAGCAACTGAAGTATTTACAGATGAAACTATATCATGTCTGGGATTTGCTTCAAAGCAATTCTAGAATCAGAGTGGAAGAGGCAATGAGTGACCGAGGGAATGGATGAAACGAGATTGTCCACAAATAGAGGATGCCGAAGTTGGGACCCACTGCTTTTATATGAAGTCATACTTTACAAAATAAAATCCTTAAATAATGGCTTTGCAAATAAAAGATGAAGGCACAAAAAATAAGATTGAAGTTGTTGAATACAGTTGTAGATATACATACCTACAAATTTCATTCAATTCAATCATACCATCCCTTCTAATTCTCTGCATATTTGATCAATTTTGTAATAAAAGATGAAACATGCAGGACAGAATGTGTGAATAAGTAGAATAATCACACAAAGAACAGGAAAGAGGCAGCCTTGCAGGGAGAAGAGCAGAGATGGAATCAGAGAAGAATATACAGAGCTACCAAGGCGGAGAAATTTCTGTTTCTTAAAAATGCAGACACTCACAGATGTTAAGTTTATTAATGTCCCAGAAGCTGCGCATGCATGCTGTATTCACTATTCACTCTTATGTATGATACCAAATATTAAAAAATACATTTTATTTATTTATTTTTGTTTTTAAAAATTAATTTATTTTAATCTGAGGATAATTGCTTTACAATACTGTGATGGTTTTTGCCATATCAGCCACAGGTATATATGTGTCTCCCCCATCCTGAATCCTCTCCCCCACCTTCCTCCTCACCCTACCCCTCTGGATTGTCCCAGAGCACCAGCTTTGGGTGCCCTGCTTCAGGCATAGAACTTGTACTGGCCATCTATTTACATATGGTAATGTACATGCTATTCTCTCAAATCATCCCACCCTCTGTTTCTCCCACTAAGTCCAAAAGTCTGTTCTTTACAACTGTGTCTCCTTTGCTGCCCTGCATGTAGGATCGTTCTTTTTCTAATGATCAATTAGAGTGTGTTGGAGGGTTTGCGATGCCCCTACAAGTCTTTCCATGGTCCTGGGCTCTCAGGGAACCTCCATGTGTATGTCCCCCCCAAAGTCAGGGCTGGCTTAGGGACTGAGTGTGGGAGTCCCTAGCTTTCCTGTGAAATCTGACTTCACATCTCTAATTCTTTCTAGGAAGAAAGTGAAAGAGAGTTCCTGGTGGTGGGAGTTTAATCAGAACTAACCAAGGAAAGGGATAAATGCTGCAGACTTTTCACTCTTGGATTCATGATCACCCTCCTTCCCTTCCTTTCTCTTTCTTTCTTTTTTGATGAAATTAAATTTCAAAACGTTCCAACTAGTTTCCCGTCTTCCTCAGAGGAAAAGCTTAAACTTAATGAATTTTGAGGATAATAATAAGAACAAAGGTTTTTTTGTTTTTTTTTATGAATTGTGAAAATATAAGAGCCAGCAGCCTCCGTGGTGTGATTAAGTGGGAAAGATTGATCCAGAAGAGGTGGCCAGTAGGAGGCTGAAACAGGTCAGTTACAGAGGAGACAGAGGACAGAGTCAGGACCTGGGGTGGACCACCTGATTCCAGCAGCGTGAATGAGGCCCCACCAGAATGGCACCATTGGTTCCTGTTGTGTGACTTCTGACCGGTCACTCACTCACTCTGAATGGTGATTTTTTTCTCCTATAAACTGGAGTCAATCAGATACTGCTAACTACAAGGGACAGGCCAAGAAAGCAAATGAGGGAAGTGGGTTGGGGGGGGGTCCAGGTCATCTGGGGCACATGTACCTAATCTAACGGGGCAGTCAGGACAGCTGCAGGCAGCGATGGAGAATTAAATGGGGCCAGAGTCTTTTTTTTTTTTTTACTTTACAATATTGTATTGGTTTTGCCATACATCCACATGCATCCGCCACGGGTGTGCACGTGTTCCCCATCCTGAACCCCCCTCCCACCTCCCTCTCCCGTACCATCACTCTGGGTCATCCCAGTGCACCAGCCCCAAGCTTCCTGTATCCTGCATCAAACCTGGACTGGCGATTCGTTTCTTATATGATATTATACATGTTTTAATGCCATTCTCCCAAATCATCCCCGCCTCCCTCTCCCACAGAGTCCAAAAGACTGTTCTATACATCTGGGTCTCTTTTGCTGTCTTGCATACAGGGTTATCATTACCATCTTTCTAAATTCCATATATATGCATTAGTATATTGTATTTTTGTTTTTCTTTCTGGCTTACTTCACTCTGTATAATAGGCTCCAGTTTCATCTACCTCATTAGAACTGAATCAAATGTATTCTTTTTAATGGCTGAGTAATACTCCATTGTGTATATGTACCACAGCTTTCTTATCCATTCGTCTGCTGATGGACATCTAGGTTGCTTCCATGTCCTGGCTATTATAAACAGTGCTGCGCTGACCATTGGGGTACACATGTCTCTTTCAATTCTGGTTTCCTCGGTGTGTATGCCCAGCAGTGTGATTACTGGGTCGTATGGCAGTCCTATTTCCAGTTTTTTAAGGAATCTCTACACTGTTCTCCATAGTGGCTGTACTAGTTTGCATTCCCACCAACAGTGTAAGAGGGTTCCCTTTTCTCCACATTCTCTCCAGCATTTATTGCTTGTAGACAGAGTCTTCATTTTTATCCAAGGAAATTTGAAAGTGAAACTGCAAATTCTGGTCATTAATTCAATTTAAGGAGAAAACAACAGCAACAAAAAATTAAAAACACTAAACTGTCCAGCTCCAAATTGAAATAATCTGCTCGTTGAAGATGGGGTTCTGTTTGCAAATCTCAATTTTATCTCTTTTTTAGTTTTACTATTGGAAGATAATCACTTTACAACATTGTGTTGGTTTCTGCTGTACAACAACTGTGAATCAGCCATATGTATACACGTATTCCCCTCCCTCTTGAGTCTCCCTCCAACCCACCCCCACCCCCACCCCACCCTCCTTGGGCATCGCAGAGCGATGACTACTATTTTCTGATCTCTGCATTAGATAATAGATAATATTGAAAAAAATCTCTTTTTTTTCAAGTGATTTATGTAATTTATATTTTTTCTACTTTTCTTTCTATATCCATGGCAATGCATGTACCAAAATAAAGAAGTATATAAAGAACACAAATTGAAAATGATCAATTGGGTAAAACCCTTCAAGGTTTTAACAACCTTTGTTAAGATAGTTTGACATAGGGGTTAAAAAGACATACTTTGGAGTCAGAAAGAACTTGGTTCAAACCTCAGCTGACTCTTCCTGACTGTGTGACCTTAGATAGGTGCCTTAACCTCTCTGAGCTTCTGGATCCTGCCCTGATCTCATGAATCTGCAAAAAAATGAAATGAGAAAATGTGCCTATCCGTAGAGTACTTTGGAGAAGGCAATGGCACCCCACTCCAGTACTTTGCCTGGAAAATCCCATGGACCGAGGAGCCTGGTGGGCTGCAGTCCATGGGGTCGCTGAGGGTCAGACACGACTGAGTGACTTCACTTTCACTTTTCACTTTCATGCATTGGAGAAGGAAATGGCAACCCACTCCGTGTTCTTGCCTGGAGAATCCCAGGGACGGGGGAGCCTGATGGGCTGCTGTCTATGGGGTCACACAGAGTCGGACACGACTGAAGCGACTTAGCAGCAGCAGCAGTAGAGTACTTAGCACAGAGCATGTGCTCAGTAAATGACACACATTTGAATTCTCTGCCTTCAACAAAATATGATAGCTGCAAACATTTAAATTCAAATGACTGTAAGCAAATAGGTAATTGGATCAACTTCTGGTTGCATGGGTTCCCCAGGGAAGTAACGCAGGAAATTCCACTGGGAGATAGCGTCCTTGACACAGATGATGCAAAAAGGTGTTGTGACAGCTACTGCAGCTGATGTGTTGCTCTTGAGTTTATCTCCTGGATCACAAAGTCCAGGGAGCTAGAGGATTTGCGGTCCTAGGGATAAAAAACTGGGACCAGTGCCTACAACCAACTAAGATCAATCCAATATTTCATTTACAATATATCATCATTATTATTTTGCTTTTGGAGCAATTTTAGATTTACAGAATAGTTTTTAAAATAGTACAGAAGATTTCTATGTACCCTCACCCAGTTCCCCCTATTAACGTGTTATACAACCATGGTAAATTTGTCACACCTGAAAAATCAACATTGTGGTTGTTGTCGTTCAGCTGCTAAGTCATGTCCGACTCTTTGCAACCCCATGGACCACAGTATGCTAGGCTCCTCTGTCCTTCACTATCATCTCCCAGGGTTTGCTCAGGTTCATGTCCATTGAGTCGGTGATGCTATCTATCTCATCCTCTGCCATTCCCTTCTCCTTTTGTCTTCAATCTTCCCCAGCACCAGGGTCTTTTCCAGTGAGTCAGCTCTTTGCATCAGGTGGCCAAAGTACTAGAGGCTTCAGCATCAGTCCTTCCCATGAATGTTCAAGATTAATTTCTTTTAGGATTGACAGGTTTGATCTCCTTGCAGTCCAGGGACTCTCAAGAGTCTTCTCCAGCATGGTGATTCAAAAGCATCAATTCTTCTGCTCTCACGCTTTTGAACTAAATTCTAGATTCCATTTCAATATCACCTGTTTCTCACTGATATCCTTTTTCTGTTCCAAAATCCAATCCGGGGTACCATGTTGCACTGAGCGGTGCCATCTCCCAGTCTCCTCTGATCTGTTATAGTCCCTCAGTCTTCCCTGGATTTTTATGACCATATAGTCTTGAGGATACTGGCCAGGGGCCTTGAAGAATGTTCTCCAGTCTCACTTAGTCTGATGTATTTCTCACAATCAGACTGGAGTTTAGAGTTTGGGAGAAGACAACCACAGGAGTGGGGTGCCCTGCACATCGAATCGTATCAGGGACTGGGTGATAGTCACATGATGTTCATGGTGACCTTAACCTTCACCATTTGCTTTAGGTAGTGTTTTCTAGATTTCTCTGTTGTTTGGTTACTATTTTCCCCTTTCTAGACTCTATTCATTGGAAGCAAGTCACTAAGTCAAGCCCATCCTTGGCACAGGTTCAGGGGAGATAAGAAAGATTCCAATGTGGGCAAAGTGCCTTCCAACGTGGGCAATGCCTACATATATCGAAAGACTCTCCTGTGGGTAATACGCTTCCATCTTGTGTGGCATTGCACCCTTATGTTACAGAAGTAAAACTGGAGACCTGAGAACTTTGAAAAACTTGCCCAATATAGTTAAATATATAGATAACAGAGTCTGGGTTTAAATCTCAGTCTCTGACTCCAACCCCCATCGTCTTTCCTCCATGGCACCATGGGGTGCCACACTCTACCATCACCGTCCTCTCCTTTTCTGCTTCAGTTTCCTCATTGGTAAACCATGAATCTTTGGTGATATCCTCTTTACCATCTCCTTCAGTCTAAAACAGTCGGTTTCTGTCAACTATGAAGTGAGTTCAATCACAGACACATAGAGCACCCTGGGGAGTCTTTCTCAGAATTGCAGTGTCCTTGTCACCAAGCCCAAATAAGGACTGAGTCACCCTTGTTTCCAGGTACTGGTGAGATCCTTTGGGGACAGCTGCCTCTTTATAACTCAGTGGGGTACAAAATGTACTTACCAAGCCCTTGACACCCTACAAAGTAAAATGCACAAGGATACATAGAAAATATTATTTTTATTACTGCTTGGAACGTCACGGCAATATTCGGCTAGAGTGTTTTTCCAGCTGAGGCACATTTGCAAAGCATTAGTTCTTCAGTTTAGTTCAGTCGCTCAGTCGTGTCTGACTCTTTGCAACCCCATGGACTGCAGCACACCAGGCCTCCCCGTCCATCATCAACTCCCGGAGTTTACTCAAATTCATGCCCATCGAGTTGGTGATGACATCCAACCATCTCATCCTCTGTCATCCCCTTCTCCCGCCTTCAATCTTTCCCAGCATCAGGGTCTTTTCCAATGAGTCAGTTCTTTGCATCAGGTGGTCAAGGTATTGGAATTTCAGCATCAGCATCAGTCCTTCCAATGAATATTCAGGACTGATTTCCTTTAGGATGGACTGGTTGAATCTCCTGGCTGTCCAAGGGACTCTCAAGAGTCTTCTCCAACACCACAGTTCAAAATCATCAGTTCTTCAGCTCTCAGCTTTCTTTATAGTCCAACTCTCACATCCATACATGACTACTGGAAAAACCATAGCTATGACTAGATGGACCTTTTTTGGCAAGGTAATGTCTCTGTTTTTAATAAGTTGTCTAGGTTAGTCATAACTTTTCTTCCCAGAAACAAGTGTCTTTTAATTTCATGGCTACCATCACCATCTGCAGTGATTTTGGAGCCCCACAAAAACCCTAACCCACAAAAACAATCCTTTAAATTTCACTGATCAGGACTCTAGTTGCAAAGGTCAAAAAAATCCAACCTAAGCTGACTGTAGCAAAAATGAGAAGCCATCATTCCTTCCCAAACAATAATTGTTGTAATTAGGCTTAATCTAGAAGTTATCAAGATGTAAGATTCTTCTTTCCCAACTTTGTTTTATTCTTCTGTTTTATTTTTTTTTCTAATTTTATTTTATTTTTAAACTTTACATAATTGTATTAGTTTTGCCAAATATCAAAATGAATCCGCCACAGGTATACATGTGTTCCCCATCCCGAACCCTCCTCCCTCCTCCCTCCCCATACCATCCCTCTGGGCCGTCCAGTGCACCAGGTTGCTTCCATGTCCTGGCTATTATAAACAGTGCTGCGATGAACATTGGGGTACACATGTCTCTTTCCCTTCTGGTTTCCTCAGTGTGTATGCCTAGCAGTGGGATTGCTGGATCATAAGGCAGTTCTATTTCCAGTTTTTTGAGGAATCTCCACACTGTTCTCCATAGTGGCTGTACTAGGTTGCATTCCCACCAACAGTGTAAGAGGGTTCCCTTTTCTCCACACCCTCCCCAGCATTTATTATTTGTAGACTTTTGGATCGCAGCCATTCTGACTGGTGTGAAATGGTACCTCATAGTGGTTTTGATTTGCATTTCTCTGATAATGAGTGATGTTGAGCATCTTTTCATGTGTTTGTTAGCCATCTGTATGTCTTCTTTGGAGAAATGTCTATTTAGTTCTTTGGCCCATTTTTTGATTGGGTCGTTTATTTTTCTGGAGTTGAGCTGTAGGAGTTGCTTGTATATTTTTGAGATTAGTTATTTGTCGGTTGCTTCATTTGCTATTATTTTCTCCCATTCTGAAGGCTGTCTTTTCACCTTGCTAATAGTTTCCTTTGATGTGCAGAAGCTTTTAAGGTTAATTAGGTCCCATTTGTTTATTTTTGCTTTTATTTCCAATATTCTGGGAGGTGGGTCATAGAGGATCCTGCTGTGATGTATGTCGGAGAGTGTTTTTTGCCTATGTTCTCCTCTAGGAGTTTTATAGTTTCTGGTCTTACGTTTAGATCTTTAATCCATTTTGAGTTTATTTTTGTGTATGGTGTTAGAAAGTGGTCCAGTTTCATTCTTTTTACAAGTGGTTGACCAGATTTCCCAGCACCACTTGTTAAAGAGATTGTCTTTAATCCATTGTATATTCTTGCCTCCTTTGTCAAAGATAAGGTGTCCATATGTGCATGGATTTATCTCTGGGCTTTCTATTTTATTCCATTGATCAATATTTCTGTCTTTGTGCCAGTACCATACTGTCTTGATAACTGTGGCTTTGTAGTAGAGCCTGAAGTCAGGTAGGTTGATTCCTCCAGTTCCATTCTTCTTTCTCAAGATCGCTTTGGCTATTCGAGGTTTTTGTATTTCCATACAAATTGTGAAATTATTTGTTCTAGCTCTGTGAAGAATACTGTTGGTAGCTTGATAGGGATTGCATTGAATCTATAAATTGCTTTGGGTAGTATACTCATTTTCACTATATTGATTCTTCCAATCCATGAACATGGTATATTTCTCCATCTATTAGTGTCCTCTTTGATTTCTTTCACCAGTGTTTTATAGTTTTTCTATATATAGGTCTTTAGTTTCTTTAGGTAGATATATTCCTAAGTATTTTATTCTTTCCGTTGCAATGGTGAATGGAATTGTTTCCTTAATTTCTCTTTCTGTTTTCTCATTATTAGTGTATAGGAATGCAAGGGATTTCTGTGTGTTGATTTTATATCCTGCAACTTTACTATAGTCATTGATTATTTCTAGTAATTTTCTGGTGGAATCTTTAGGGTTTTCTATGTAGAGGATCATGTCATCTGCAAATAGTGAGAGTTTTACTTCTTCTTTTCCAATTTGATTCCTTTTATTTCTTTTTCTGCTCTGATTGCTGTGGCCAAAAACTTCCAAAACTATGTTGAATAGTAATGGTGAAAGTGGGCACCCTTGTCTTGTTCCTGACTTTAGAGGAAATTCTTTCAATTTTTCACCATTGAGGATAATGTTTGCTGTGGGTTTGTCATATATAGCTTTTATTATGTTGAGGTATGTTCCTTCTATTCCTGCTTTCTGAAGAGTTTTTATCATAAATGGATGTTGAATTTTGTCAAAGGCTTTCTCTGCATCTATTGAGATAATCATATGGTTTTTATTTTTCAATTTGTTAATGTGGTGTATTACATTGATTGATTTGCGGATATTGAAGAATCCTTGCATCCCTGGGATAAAGCCCACTTGATCATGGTGTATGATCTTTTTAATGTGTTGCTGGATTCTGATTGCTAGAATTTTGTTAAGGATTTTTGCATCTATGTTCATCAGTGATATTGGCCTGTAGTTTTCTTTTTTTGTGGCATCTTTGTCAGGTTTTGGTATTAGGGTGATGGTGGCCTCATAGAATGAGTTTGGAAGTTTACCTTCCTCTGCAATTTTCTGGAAGAGTTTGAGCAGGATAGGTGTGAGCTCTTCTCTAAATTTTTGGTAGAATTCAGCTGTGAAGCCATCTGGACAGGCAGGCTTTCCCTGAAACTTGTATGTTGTCAGCATAGCAATTCCCATAGAAAAACAAATAACTTTCTTCTAATAGTTCCAGGGAAAGTCTCCATCCCAACTCTGATCAGCTGAAGTGTGGTCACAGACTGTATTAGTCTTCTACTGCCACAAAAAGATTGAGCAACAAACTACTATAAAGCTTCAATGACATATAAAAATCCATTTGTCCACCATGCATCTGGGATCAGTCTTGGGTCAGTTGCTACCCCTACTGATCTTTGGTGGTCTTGCTCACATAACTGGAGATTGGTTGGCTACCAACTGAGGTAACTGGGGTGGTTCAGCTCTGTTCTACATGCCTTTCCTCCCCCGGCAGACCAGCCATGGCCTGTTCTCATAGTGATGGCAGAGGCACAAGAGTAGCAGGTGGATGCATGAAAGACTTCACTGGCATCATGATTCACCATTCTGCCACTTCCAGTTGGTCAAAACACATCACAAGCCAGCCCCAATGTCACAGTCCACCCTTTTGGTAAGAGGAAAGCCGTGGCACACATGCAGAGTGAAAAACTGCTTCCATGGATACAGCCCTCACCCTACACTGGACTGAGGTGAGCCAAACATAGGCCATGTGCCCATTTCTGAGTTGAAATGTAAGAATCAACTTCTTCTTCTAAGAGGATGAGTGGGATAGGGCTATATCCCCAGAGGAATGCTGAGATATGAACAACAAAAGCACATGACAATATCTCAAAACCCATTTCACCAATGGGGAGAGAGACTCAGTCAAGACCTATGATCTGGAGCAGGAGGTCACGGCTAGGAGGCAGCCAAGTTGTGTCTGGAGCCCAGACCCGTCTTCCAGCAAAGTCTGCTCGTTTTCTGCTCCATCCCACTTTTGCATTCCCACAACTCTAGCATTGTTATGGAGCCATTTAAGCATCCCAATAAAGTGAATTTTCTTTTTTGCCTTATATCTATTATTTCATGTTGTCAGATTTTTCTTTCCTTTTTTTTTTTTTTTTTTGGTCAGGGTGATGGACACATTATAAATTTTTGCTGCTTTTCAAAAAGACACTATTCAGCTTAATTTATTTCATCATGCCATTATTTTATAAAATTCGCTTGATTTTAAGTGGGAACTAGGGAGTCTTGATGTCAGGGAGTTTCAAAGATAACAATCCCCAGTTGGTAAACAAGAGTGACAGCCTCTCCTTCCCCCTGATGAATTTTGTGCCTGGGCTCTTTGGACCTTCTTGGCAAAGATGTGCCTTGTCATTAAATGCCAGACATTCCTCACCATCTTCCTGAAAATCAATCCTCCAGGACAGGCTGTGGCTTTCTGAAGCTGGCAAAAGCCTTCTAAAGAGACAACTTGAATTTCATTCCTGTTCCTAAGCATGTTTAAATGGGACTGATATTGAAGGGTTTGGCAGCATCTCATCTCGGCACTAGATTCTCCTGAGAGTTGAAATCTCTCCTCCTGCAGGAAGCTGGGCTTCTCGAATAGTCTGTGATGCAGATGCTGAGAGGGCGGGAGGGAGGACACAGCAGTGAAAACACGAGATACCTTCATCCAGGCCCAGGGAATCAGAGCCAGAACTTAAATGTCAACAGAGGAGCTTCCAAGACAAGCAGCTGTGCCCTGGAAAAGCTTCAGCCCTGAAAACAATTCCATGAGTGGCCCAAGGAGGCCAAGAAGAACTCTGTTCAGACACAGTGGGCAGTAGTGAGCTCAGGCCCCCACTTTGTATGGAATGTTGATGCCATGCTCTTCAAGGAACTACAGAACTGATTTTGTCTTTAATTGACTCAACAAATGTTTTGTTGAGCACCCACTTTGGGCTTCCATGCTGGCTCAGCAAGTAAAGAATCTGCCTGCAGTGCAGGAGACACAGGAGCCAAGGTTCAATCCCTGGGTTGGGGTGATTCCTTGGAGGAAGGCATGGAAACTCACTCTGGTAATTGCCTGAAAAATCCCATGGGGAGAGGAGCCTGGCAGGCTACAGTCCACAGGGTCACAAAGAGTGGGACACAAGTGAGTGACTAAGCACAAGCAGATATATCAGTGTGAAGCACTAGAACACCACCATGGGCAAGATGGAGGAGATCCCTGCCCTCATGGAGCTGGGGACCTTGTCATCGCTACAAGGAAGAAGTCATGGAGTGTGGCTGGAAGATTGGGACTAGGGAAGGGAGAGCAAATCATGGAAACTGTAAGTCACTGGTAAGGTCTGCAGCCAGACAAAGCCTCAGTTACCAGCCACGATCAAGTCAGGTCAGATGGAGGGAGCCTGGAAATCAATGGATATGGGTCAGGGCAAGTTATGGTCAGTTATATGTTCAGCAAATCCCCGCCAAGCATCTTTCTTTGTACCAAGCATTACTTCTGCTGCTAAGTCGCTTCAGTCGTGTCCAACTCTGTGTGATCCCATAGACGGCAGCCCACCAGGCTCTGCTGTCCCTGGGATTCTCCAGGCAAGAACACTGGAATGGGTTGCCATTTCCTTCTCCAATGCATGAAAGTGAAAGTGAAGTCGCTCAGTAAGTGTCTGACTCTTCATGACCCCATGACTGCAGCCTACCAGGCTCCTCCATCCATGGGATTTTCCAAGCAAGAGTACTGGAGTGGGTTGCCATTGCCTTCTCTGACCAAGTATTACTGAACATTGAAAATACATAAGGGACCAAGACGCCTGTGATCGTTGCCTTCATAGAGATTACAGTTCAGTGAGGGCAACAGATAGGAAATAAGGCATGGCCCCTAGGGTGACCAAGAATGCCAATGGGGCTCTAGGAGCAGAGACGGGGGGACAGTGTCGTAATAGGGAAGAAGAGGTGAAAGAAGGTAGTGATGATGGCAGCTGAGGCCAGAAAGCGTGCAGGGAGTGAATGGGAAGGGTGCCTCTGGAAGGAGCTCACCTTCACCAAAACCCCAGACAGAGCAAGCCCAGCACATTTAAGGTCCAGCTCAAAGTCCCGTCCAGCTGCATGTAAGATAAATGGTGAAAGACGAGGCTGGAGAATCAAGCAGCAGCTCAGACAAGAAGCGTCTTTGAATCTTTGTGAAGGAGTTCAGACTTCATCCTCAGGTCAATAAGAAAAGACAGGAAAGAGGGGGTGGATTTTCAGCTCTGTGTGACATGGCCAGAAGAATCTCCATGTCCTTGTATGCTCAGCGGATAAGAGAGGTGACATGATGAGTCAGGTAAAGAGAGCTTATTTTAGCCTGGCAGAGGGCTGCTATGCTGGGAGCATGTGAGCTGAGTCTGCATGATGCATTGGGGCACCAGGTTATCAGGAAGCCCCCCTCCCCAACCCACAGAGCAGTGCATTTGAACTGGTGCAAGGCAGAGCCCCAGGGAAGATGGGAATAGGATGGGAAATAAAAAATGGGAATTTGGGGGTCAAATGGTGAGGGTGGTGTTATTTAGAGCTCAGCAGGGCACATCCTCATCACAGAGGATGAGATGGCTGGATGGCAACACCGACTCAATGAACATGAGTCTGAGCAAGCTCCGGAGTTGGTGATGGGCAGGGAAGCCTGGTGTGCTACAGTCTATGGGGTCGCAAAGAGTCAGACACAACTGAGTGACTGAACTGAACTGAGGGCATCCCTTCAACTTGAAGTGCTTTATCTATTGTATGTAAGTTTTGGTTGAAAAAAAATATATAGATTCAACTACTAACAAAAAATGCTTTTAGATGACTAAAAGTTTGGACTGGAAGATTCTTCAGGGCCCTCCCATCTAGATTCTCAAATTTTGTAATCAGAAGTGCAGAGAGAGGGGATGACTGGACTCCTGGAGGCCAGGGGTGTGCACTTGTGAGCTAGGGCCTAGCAGAGAGGACAAGAAGATGTCATCAGTGAAGCACAGGCCCTGGAAGACGCTGTCAGGGCCCCAGTCATGCTCTCAGCCTCCAAATGATGATAAAAAAATATACACAGGAAAGAGCGAGGACCCTCCAAGCAATTGCTTCACAGGCAAAACCTCCCAAAGCAGCGATGCTGACTCACAGCAGAGCATCTGGCGTTGAGGTGGAAATGCCTGTATTAGGAAACGGGGCAATTAGAGGTTCCAAGAAGCAGTTACATAAGCTGGAGGATTTCCTCGGAGCTGTTCTGAGTAAGGAGGAGAGTGAGGGGAAGAGGCACGGGAGGAAAAAATTCCCCTACTGCTCCCTGCTGCCAGACTCAGCTGGCCTTGACTGGGTATCACCAGCAAATGCAGGGAGAGCTGGATATGCTTCTCCCTCACTAAACCTGCCCAGAAATACTGGAACGTGGGTGGGTCACTTTAAGGAGGTGCTCTCCCTAGAGCCTGGTTATTAGATCAGATCAGATCAGATCAGTCGCTCAGTCGTGTCCGACTCTTTGCGACCCCATGAATCGCAGCACGCCAGGCCTCCCTGTCCATCACCAACTCCCGGAGTTCACTCAGACTCACGTCCATCGAGTCAGTGATGCCATCCAGCCATCTCATCCTCTGTCATCCCCTTCTCCTCCTGCACCCAATCCCTCCCAGCATCAGAGCCTTTTCCAATGAGTCAACTCTTCGCATGAGGTGGCCAAAGTACTGGAGTTTCAGCTTTAGCATCATTCCTTCCAAAGAAATCCCAGTGCTGATCTCCTTCAGAATGGACTGGTTGGATCTCCTTGCAGTCCAAGGGACTCTCAAGAGTTATTGGATGGAGATACCCAACTCGACCCCCATACATACAAGGTGTTATCAGCGTTTATTGCCTGTCTTCACCACTTTTGGTGACAGAGGATGAGATGGCTGGATGGCATCACTGACTCAATGGACATGAGTTTGAATAAGCTCCCGGGGTTGGTGATGGACAGGGAAGCCTGGCGTGCTGCAGTCCATGGGGTCACAAAGAGTCGGACATGACTGAGCTACTGAACTGAACCACTTTTGTTAGCCAAGTAGATTCATCCCGCTGCGCCTCGGTTCCTTCAGGTGCAAATGAATTTCTAAGAATAGAGCTTATCTGCTAGGGTTGATGCAAGATTAAATGAGTCAAAGCAATGTTCAATGCTCAGAATGGTGCCCAGCACTTAACGCCAGTCAGCGTTGCCATTTAGTCTCTATGTCCTGTCCAACTCTTTGCAACCCCGTGGACTGTAGCCTGCCAGGCTCCTCCATCCTTGGGATTCTCCAGGCAAGAATACTGGCCTGGGTTGCCATGCCCTCCTCCAGGGGCAATCCAAGGATTGAACCTGTGTCTCCTGCATTGGCAGGCAGGTTCTTTACCACTGAGCCACTTGGGAAGTTACTCTTATTAATAAATGGAAGGTTAACATCATATATATTTGGAACAGTAATGCTGCTTATGATTTGCTGTGGACATATCTCAGAATTGGAAAGGAAAGAAAGGCATATTCTTCATCCCTCCAAACAAAAGGGAGATTGGGCCAAAAGAGTCTGGCGTGAACCAGGGTTTCTGACAGCTTCACGCGGCCAGGTGGCAAAGCCAGGCTGATTTCCCAAACACAATAC
The DNA here is from genome assembly GCF_027580195.1 of Bos mutus. Taxonomy (NCBI): domain Eukaryota; kingdom Metazoa; phylum Chordata; class Mammalia; order Artiodactyla; family Bovidae; genus Bos; species Bos mutus. The sequence continues at coordinate 17,756,097 of NC_091641.1, read as the reverse complement.
GCCTGAAATTATGCTACTTTACCTACCTATCCAAGAGGCATTGTTTATTTTCCTCCCTCTGCAAAAAGGAGATTCTCATTGTCTGGAGAAAATAATAATAATAATAAAAACTCATGTGCCAGGCATATTGACAGAACCTTCTTTGGAAAACAACACCCCCCTCTAACTTCTTATCAAGGGCTCTTCATCCTGTTTCTAAACATTCGCAAGAAGGCCAGGCTGACATGTTACACATGACTGACCCAGAGAGCTAGCTATGCTTGCCTCTGGGTGTGTTTGCATGTGTATGAGCGTGTGTGTGTGTGTGTTTACCTGATATTGTAACTCAGCCTCAAGAAAGATTCAAACTAATTTATGTGTAAATAATGAGTTGGTGGCACAGAAGCCCACCTCCTGGGCTCTGTTTGCAGAGGCTGATTTGCATGTGTCAAAAGAAGATGGGAAGACAGGAAGGAGAGGACAGTCAGGTCCAGTGATTGGTTCTGGGGTAGAAACATGGTGGCCGCAGGACAGTGCATCCTCCTTCTTGGTCCCCTGATTAGTTGCTTCTCAACCTGCATTATTGCATTTTTAGTCTCCCCTACTAGCATACAGGACCCCCCCACCGCCAACCCGCCAAGGCAGAGACAGTGTCTGTCTTGGTGGCTGCTGTGTCCCCAAGGCTGAAAATTCTTCCTGCCATAAAGCAGTTTCTCATCAGTATTTGTTGAATGAGTGAAAATGGATGAATGAGGTGTATGACATTGACCCTATCTAAGTGAACCTCAGTTTTCTTATCTCTGCAGTGGGTAGAGCTGTGATATGCCACTCAGACAGTGGTCAAAATTAATTAAATGGGATCCTCTATGAAACACACAAGTGCTCAGAGGGTACATCAGTGTCCACTTCCTTCCTGTCTGCCCGCCAACCTGAATCTCTGGGACGACAGCCAGGTAAGCCTTGCGAGTGTACATGCTAAATCACTTCAGTCGTGTCTGACTCTTTGAGAGTCTATGGAATGTCGCCTGCCAGGCTCCTCTGTCCATGAAAATCCTCGAGGCAAGAATACTGGAGTGGGTTGCCATGCCCTCCTCCAGGGGATCTTCCGGACCCAGGGATCAAACCTGCATTTCTTACATCTCCTGCACTGGCAGGTGGGTTCTTTACCACTAGCTTCAACTTAGGAAGGCTCAGGTGAGCCTTACTTGGAAATGAATTATAAACTCAGAGCTATCCTTTAGCTCTGAGGCTGATGGGAGCCTGTCAGCCTTAAGCTGCCACACTTCCGACCACACGCACTGAAAAATTAATGTCCCTGGAAGGCATGGTCTCTCTTCCTGTAGACACCACTGACCTCCTCGCCTGTCTGCACAGCAGCAGAACTTGAGCTCTTGCTTTTCTTCATCTTGGTGCAGCTACTCATGGAAGACTGATCAGGGCTGCAGGACTGATGGGAGAGAGAGAGAAGAAGCTGACATCCTCTTGAGAGCAGTGGCAGGACCTGGCATCCAGCCTGGAATTTCATCCACTTGGTGTGAGAGTCTTGGATGAGGATGAAGGCCCAGGGGAGCCTCTGCTTTTAGCCTCAGAGCCCCATCACCCATCCCAATGGACCTTCAGAGGGCTGACCTCAGACGGGGCCCAGCGGAGAGAGGAGGGCTGGGTGGGGAGGGGCTGGAAGGGCTTGTGCAGTGAGACAGAAGAGGCCAGCAATCTAAGCTCCTAGATTCTTATAAATAGCAGAGTCTCTCATGGCCTTGCATGAAGCAAGCAGACGATTTCACAGCAGTTCTATAAGGACGATGGCAGAGGTAAGTTGGCATCTTACAATAAGTCACCTTGGCCTCTACTATTCCCAGGGATCTAGAGTATCACTTGCTCCCTTTTCTCCTTGGGCTACCCAGGTGGCTCTAGCGGTAAAGAACCTGCCTGCCAATGCAGGATATGCAAGAGATGTAGGTTCGATTCCTGGGTTGGGAAGATCCCCTGGAGGAGGGCAAGGCATCCCACTCCAGGGTTCTTACCTGGAGAATCCCCATGGACAGAGGAACCTGGTGGGCTACAGCCAAAGAATTGGACATGACTGAAGCAACTTAGCATGCAGGCAGTCCTTGTTGGCTAAGACCAGAGTTCTAAACTGACTGTCCTAAGCGTGACTTGCAACCAGCAGTATCAATCTCACCTGGGCACTTGTTAGAAATGTAGACCCTCAGCCCTGCCCCAGGCCTCCTGACTCAGAACCCACGTTTCAAAAGATGACTCCTGTGCACATTCAAGTTGAAGCTGTGGTAAAGGTTAATTTTGGGCTTCCCCAGTGGCTTAGCGGCACAGAATCTGCCTGCAATACAGGAGATGCAGGAGACTTGGGTTTGATCCCTGGGTTGGAAAGATACCCTGGAGGAGGGCATGGCAACTCACTGCAGTATTCTTGCCTAGAGAATCTCACAGAGAAGCCTGGTGGGCTATAGTCCATAGTGTTGCAAAGAGTTGGACATGACTGAAGCAACCGAGCATGCATGTATGAAGGTTAATTTTATGAGTCAACATAAATTGATCCCCAGATGGTTAAACATTATTTCTTGGTGAGTCTGGGAGGGTGTTTCTAGAGAAGATTAACATTTGAATTTGTGAACTGACTAAGTCAGGGGGCCCTTCCCTGTGTGGGTGGGCATCATTCAATTCATTGAGGATCTGAAGAGAACCAAAAAAAATGGATGAAGGTTGAAATCACTCTTCCTGACTGATGAACTGGGACAGGAGCCTTCCCCTGCCCTTGAACTCTTGGTTCTGAAGTGTTCAGACTCAGACTGAAATCTATACCATCTGCTCCCAGGCTCTCTGGCCTGGGAACTGCATCACCAGCATTCCTGAATCTCTGTCTTGCAGATAGTAGAATCTGGAGTTTCTCAGTCTCCACAATCTGGTGAACCAAGGCTAAGTCAGTTCAGTCATGTCTGACTCTTTGAGACCCTATGCACTGTGTAGTCAGTCAAGCTCCTCTGTCTGTAGGATTCTCCAGGCAAGAATACTGGCGGAGTTGCCATGCCCTCCTCCAGGGAATCTTGGAGAAGGAAATGGCAGCCCACTCCAGTATTCTTGCCTAAAGAATCATGTGATCAGAGGAGCCTGGTGGGCTGCTGTCCATAGCGTCGCACAGAGTCGGACACGACTGAGGCGACTTAGCGTGCATGCATGTATTAGAGAAGGAAATGGCAACCCACTCCAGTATTCTTGCCTGGAGAATCCCAGGGATGGGGGAGCCTGGTTGGCTGCTATCCATAGGGTCACACAGAGTCGGACGTCACACAGAGTTGGACACGATTGAGGCGACTTAGCAGCAGCAGCAGCAGCAGCCTCCAGGGAATCTACCCAACCCAGGGACTGAACCCACATCTCTTACATCTCTTGCATTGGCAGGCATGTTCTTTACCACTAGCACCACCTGGTGAAGTGATACCTTGTAATAAATCTCTTTTAAGAGCAAAGCATGTCTGTGTCTATATCAACATCTATTTCTACTTCTATTTCTGTATCTATCCTATTGATGTTCTTTGCCTGGAGACAGTTGTGGTTTCTCAACACACTGGTGTCATCCATTCCAAAATGTGGTATGAGAGTGTGCACCATGAGGTGGTTACAAGTTTGGATTCAGATGCAAGAAATGAGAATTTGGATCCCAACTCTGTCCGGGTTCACCTCTGAGACTGATCTCTCCGAACCTTAGCTCTCTTCTCTGCAAATAGGCAGAGCAAGAGGAGCCTTTCCTGAGGTCATTTGTGGAGGACATGAGCCTATGAAATTAATCAAGCATTCCTCACAGTACCTGCCACTCGTTGAATGCCTAGTACATATTATTAATAGCTGAGTTACTGCTAACAAACTGCTTCTGATAACAAAGCATCCAAGTTTTTGAATTATTTACCTCCTTCTCTTTTTTGCAAAAATAAATAAGCTTAAACAGATTTGAGTTAACCGTAAAATAGAGGCACACATCATGAGGACCATTCTTACAGGGGAGGGGCTTGGCCAAGGGGAGTGCTGTTGTTTTTCAGGCACTCAGTCATGTCCTACTCTTTGCAACCCCATGGACTGCAGCACGGCAGGCTTCCCTGTCCTCCACTATCTCCCAGAGTTTGCTCACACTCATGTCCATTGAGTCGGTGATGCCATCCAACCGTCTCATCCTGTCACCCACTTTTCCTCCTGCCCTTAATCTTTCCCAGCATCAGGGTCTTTTCCAGTGAGTTGATTCTTCTATTCAGGTAGCCAAAGTATTGGAGCTTTAGCTTCAGCATCAGTCATTCCAATGAATATTCAGGGTTGATTTCCTTTAGGATGGACTGGTTCAATCTTGTTGCTGTCGAAGGGACCCTCAAGAGTCTTCTCCAGCATCACAGTTCAAAAGCACCAATTTTTCGGTGCTCAGTCCAACTCTCTTTGTGGTCCAACTCTCACATCCATACACAATTACTGGAAAACCCGTAGCTTTAACTATATGGACCTTTGATGGCAAAGTGATGCATCTGAGAGAGTGAAAGTGAAGTTTCTCAGTCATATCCGACTCTTTGTGATCCCATGAACTGTAGCCTGCCAGTTTCCTCTGTCCATGGAATTCTCCAGGCAAGAATACTGGAGTGGGTTGCCAATTCCTTCTCCAGGGGATCTTCCCAACCCAGGGATTGAATCCAACTCTCCTACATTGCAGGCAGACTCCTTACCATCTGAGCCACCAGATAAGTCCCTGATATGAGGGACACCAGGAATTGTCCATGGACAGAGGAATCAGTTCTTCAGGTCATAACTGACATCCTTCAGAAGCCCAGTGATTTCATATTATTTACAGAGCCTTGTTTTTCCTTAACTACAAAATAAAGGAAGTGTTTTATCAAAATCTAACCATGGTGGGACCACTGTGGAGGCAGACTGGATGGATGAGAAAGTCCTGTTGTATGTGTTGCAAGGAAAAGAAGGCCAAGGATCGATAATTTAATCCAAAGTTGACCAGCCCTGTGAGCAGAGAAGGAGGGAGCAGGTGGTCAGTGGAGCTGTGTGAGGACAGGCAAAGTTGATGGAGAAGAAGGAACGAGGGACAGGATGTAGGGAGGGAGCCAGAGGGCTCTAAGGGTGGGGAGCATTAGGGCTCTGTTAGGTTTGGGGTTAGGCCTGGCAAGGGTAAATTGAGACTTAGAATCAAGGCTCTTTTTAAATCAGCAGTTCTTGGCCTGGATTACATTACTGTTATCTGGGGAGATTTTTTAATTCTTTCTTCAAACTTTAAACTTTTTATTTTGTATTGGGGTATAGCCAATGAACAATGTTGTGGTAGTTTCAGATGAACAGCAAAGACACTCAGCCATACATAGACATGTATCCATTCTCCTCAGAGAGATTTCTGTAAGTGACAAAACCTGGGACTCATCCCCAAAGATATGAGTCAAGTGGTGGGAACTGGTCGTGAGCATTTTCCAAAAGCATCCAGGGCTAGAAACCCACAAAAAGCATGGGGAAAGAGATAAGTGGTCCAAGAAAGAGACAGGGAAACTTCTGAGCATTGAGTCAGCTAGCCTTTCATCCACTCCACCCATGAGTGGTCAGCTTTCAACCTCCTAATATGAGAGACCCCAAGCCAAACCCCAAACAATAGTGATGAGTGCTCCAAGTGGGGAGCTGACATTCCCTTTGATTTCTTTTACCAGGTCAAGAAAGGGGCAGGGCTGGAACAAGATTTTACTCCTAAGACGCTTCCAGTCAGACTCAACTCAAACACCTGCCTGTTTGGTATCAGGTCTCGATGTGAAATTGATTTCTCTCTTTATGACTCAATCCCTCGTGGAGGGCTGTTGTTAGGCTGGGCTTGTGTCTTTAGAAAGTGCCCCTGGGCTTTCTTCTGCTTCCAGCAGAGAAGTGGCCTTTGGAAACACAGAGATTCACTCTCAAAGGAGAATTTTAGCTCCCAAGTAAAATAAAATTTCGGGATGTAATGAAAACAGACCTCTCTATATATAATATACATATATATTACATCCATACATGTAGTATGTGTGTATGTGCTTGTGCTTGGTCACTCAGTCGTGTCTGACTCTTTCTTTGCAACCCCATGGATTGTAGCCCACCAGGATCCTCTGTCCATGGGGATTCTCCAGGCAAGAATACTGGAGTGGGTGGCCATGCTCTCCACCAGGGAATCTTCCCAACCCAGGGGTCGAACCCAGGTTTCCCATATTGTAGGCAATTCTTTACCATCTGAGCCACCAGGGAAGCCAAAGAATACTGGCATGGGTAGCCTATCCCATCTCTAAGGGAACTTCCTGACCCCAGGAATCAAACCAGGCTCTATTGCATTGCAGGCAGATTATTTACCAGCTGAGCTACCAGGCAAGCCTGTGTGTGTGTGTGTATTTGTATATATATTTTAACTTTCAAATCATGTCTGATTTTGATGGAAACCCTTGGCTGTGAATGTCTCTAAGAAAACGTCCTTCCTTAAGGCTTTAACTGACTCTCTTCATTTTGCCCTCTTCCCCTAAACCTATAGAGAGCTTGAACCAGTGAAACAGAAAAATCTACAATTAAAAAGTAAGCAACATCAGAGTCCAGGTGCCACGGGCAGATATTACATGCTAACACATTGCCATTTTAACAGGATTTCCTGGAAGGTGAGTCGTGACACATAATCCTGTCTCGCAGATGAGCACACTAAGGTGCCAGAGGTGAATTGACTCATTTAAAGAATTCAATGGATCTCAAAGTCTGGACAGTCTTACCTCTTGCTTAGAGCAAAAGTTTGCTTCAATCTCAGGGGGCAGGGTACCAGAAGAGGAAAACCACAGACACATCTCTTGTCTCTGGTGTCAGTTTCGCTCCCGATCCACACAGGCTGCCATGAAGTGGTCGTTGGTGTGAGACCAAGATCACAGAAGCAGAAACACGTGACTCCCTGCCCCCTGCCTCCGCCATGACCACAAAGCAGACAGGGGTCTGCACCCCAGCCCCAACCCCACTTCCACCTTTGCCCAGCCCCGCCAAGCATGGCAACAAATCATCTCATCTGAGTCTCCCTTGCCCGAGTGCTAAGTCGCTTCAGTCATGTCTGACTCTTTGTGACTCTGTGGACTGTAGCCTACCAGGCTCTTCTATCCATGGGATTCTCCAGGCAAGAGTACTGGAGTGGCTTGCCATTTCCTACACCAGGGAATCTTTCTGACCCAGTGATCAAACCTGCGTCTCTGGTGTCTCCTGCACTGGCAGGCAGGTTCTTTGCCACTAGCACCACTTGGGAAGCCCTTAGCTGATACTAACGATTCGTAGGGCCCTTACCATGTTCCTGGTGCTATGTGAAGTCTGCCATTCATTTATCATTCATTCACCCAGCAAAAACTTCAAGTACCCACCGGTTGTCAGGTGCTGCTCTGAGAATGTATACATTATTTCATGGAATTCTCATTTTTTAAATACCTTAAGGTAAGGTAGGACTATTATTGGCTCCATTTCACAGGTATGGAGACAGAGGCTAATGCAGGTCCTGACTTGGTAGCACAAGAAGGAAGCAGGATATTCATTCAGGTCCACTGCGGATAAAGCAGGCCAGTTAACACCCAACTTTGGTCAGAGGAAAGCCAGCGGCTCCTGAATTTTGAGGGAGGAGAAAACCTAATTAGAATTGTCTCATTTATGCTTTCGAATTTTGGTGCTGAAGAAGACTCCTGAGAGTCCCTTGGGCAACAAGGAGATCAAATCAGTCAATCCTAAAGGAAATCAACCCTGAGTATTCATTGGAGGGACTGATGCTAAAGCTGAAGTTCCAATATTTTGGCCACCTGATACAAAGAACTGACTCATCGGAAAAGACCCTGATGCTGGGAAATATTAAGGGCAAGAGGAGAAGCAGGCAACAGAGGATGAGATGGTTGGATGGCATCATCGACTCAATGGACATGAGTTTGAGCAAACTCTGGGAGATAGTGAAGGACAGGGAAGCCTGGCATGTTGCAGTTCATGGGGCCGCAAAGAGTCGGACATGACTTAATGACTGAACAACAACATCAACAACAATGGGAATCACTACTATCCTGCAGAGACAGATGATGACAGAGACAGGGAGGGGCAGTGAGGAAAAAGAGGGGAACCGGGAGAGGAGGGCAGGAGAGAGATTAAGGATGAAAGAGGAGAGAAGAGGGGAGAACAGCGAGATCTGGGCAGAGGAGAGAAAAATGGGGTGTGGAGAAAACAGAAATCAGAGGACAGAGAGAAATGGAAAAACAGGCTTAAAAAAATCAGAGAAAAGGGGAGAAGAGCAAAAGGAAAAAAACACTGAGAGAGGAGCCTGACAGCAAGAGAGGAGAAAGAGAAAGCATAAAAGACCTCCCCTGCACACCACACACGCACACATGCACACACACACACACACACGCACACGCGCACACACACACACACACACACACAGAGGCTCCTGAGGTCTGTTTTGTTTTGTGTTTTCTCTGAAAAGACCCTGGGAGCAGCCTTCCCTGAAGCGCCACCCTTAAGGTGAACCAGGGCAAAGGAGATGAGTATCAGACAGCCGCTCTGTAAAGGAGCTAGTTCCCCCGGTGAAATTGATTTCATGTGTTTGTTTGTTCTGACCTTGAATTTTCCCCATCGCAAGCCCAAGAAGCAGCACTGGAGAGACAAGGAGGTACGAATGTACTGGTACTGCGGTTGGAGTCTAGCATCTCCACGTGCCAGACACCACGGGGTCAGAGCCCACAGGTAGGTCTGCTTGCCTTGTCCCAGGGGCAGGGTCTGCCTGGGGGACCACAGGCTACGATGGGCCTGGGGTCAGTGGGATTGCCAGCATCCTCCGAGTCAGCAATAATGATCAAGGAAGGAGGAGATGAGCATCAGAAAAGAAAAGAGAAATGGGCAAACCAACAAGGCTAAGATCTCAGTGGGCGTGCGCTCGGTCCCTTCAGTTGTGCCCAACTCTTTGTGACTCTATGGACTGTAGCCCGCCAGGCTCCTCTGTCCATGGAATTCTCCAGGCAAGAATACTGGAGTGCATTGCCACGTCCTCCTCTGGGGAATCTTCCCGACCCAGGGGTCAAACCCACATCTCTTGTGTCTCCTGCATTGCAGGAGGAGTCTTTACCGCAGAGCCACAGGGGAGCAATGGCTGAAGGAGACTGGCCAACACTGACATCGGCAGCAACATCTTCCTATTTTGACTTCTTACTCAACTCTGACACTATACCAAGAAGTTTGCATCATTTAATCCTTACCTCAATTCTGTGTATTATCCCCATTCTCCACGTGAGAACACTGAGGCTCAGAGAACTTTCCTAAGGTCACACACCTAGTAGATAATGCAGTGGGTCTTGACCTCTGGTCTTCCTGGCTTGCACACCCATCCTTACAGCAACTTCCCCTTGCATCCCTCGGATTCTCTGGATACCAAGTCTGGGGCAGTGAGACTGTTTCCAGGCAGTAGAACTTGGCTCAGAAATGCAGACATCCAGGACTGCCTGTGCAGGGGGAATGAGGCCAGGCCCAAGGGATGTACAAAGTCAGGAGGGCAGAGGGAACGTGATCTGGGGTAATAATTGATTCTCAGGTGGACTGCAGACAGGGTTTGGGAATAGGCCTGGGGCTGAAGTCTTAAGGGAGTTACGGCTCCTTCTAGCAGACAAGACAGAAAGCCAGAAGGGAGAAAGAGATGCAAGCCCAGAGGTAGATAGAGGCAGTGAGCCTGGGCACACAGAGGCTCTGGGCTCCCACAGAAGCAGCCCTATGGTAGCAAGACTCCATCTAGTGGCCTGTCTCCAGATGGGCCCCCTTGCCTGGTCAGATTGTCTCAGGAAATTTGCAGGGCCAAGCCTGTAGGAGAAGGTGTTGGGGGCTGCAGCTGGCAGAGGCTGAGGTTCTTGACAAGTAAAAAATCAAAACCCGTCAGCTCATAAGGGAAATGACCCCTCTTTTTGTTGTTATTTAGTTGCTAAGTCATATCTGACTCTTTTACGACCCCATGGACTATAGCCCACCACTCTCCTATGTCCATAGGATTTCCCAGGTAAGAATACTGAAGTGGGTTGCCATTTCCTTCTCCAGGGGATCTCCCCAACCCGGGGATTTTCCCAACCCAGGGATCAAACTCCTGCATTGGCAGAAGAGTTCTATACTACTGAGCAACTGGGGAAGCTCTGACCCCTCCTTGCTTAACCTTAAAACCTCTAGGACCAGAACGCCCTTGTAGAGTTACAATTATATTTAATAGGTCATTATAAGCTAACCCACTACATAACACATGTGATGGCCTTGCTAAGAACTAAGGAAACAGAGAGAGACGTGCTAAGCCTTCACAGAGCTGGACCCAGCAAATAAGTGGAAGTCTTCAGGGTAGAGTAGATAAGGAAGGGGAAGTGCATGCATGGGGAGACCCGAATGGCTCTTGGACATTCCTGGAAGCTGTGTAGATGCATCTCCTCAGAAAACAAGGGCTAAAGGTCGAGAGGGTGAAGTGGGGAAAGATAAGCCTGGAAATGAAGGTTGGGCACAGATTTCATAGGTCCATGTAGACTATGCATGGGATCTTCAGGGCTGTTTCAAACACTTAGAATGAAGACACAGACAGATACCCACAAAAGCAATCAGCACGAGAAATGCTAAAGTCTAAGTAATATTCTCCCCTCCCCTTGACCAGGGTCATTGCCATAATATTCATCCCAGAAGCTAATAATGAAATTCCAAGAACAGAGATTTATCATTCCCCTAATTTGCTTTGTAGCCCACCAGCCCACAAAACAAATTCTTTTGTTGCATAATCTCAAGCTTCCAACCCCCATGTCTGTTTGAGATTTGGGTTTTCCCCTCTCTCTAAGATCCTTCTCAGTACTCCAGGTTTATCGCATGTCTATGTCCAAAAGGAGGCAGGATTTGGGAGCAATACCTTAGGAATAGGACCTAGAATCTTGGAGCTTAGAGACAGTTTTTAAAGGATTTTAGAAATCCCCACCACCACTACCACCAATGAATCCATAGATCCAGAGATGAGGTCGTGAAAAGGAAAAGGCATCTTCTTTCATATCAGGGCATCAGCCAAGATCCTACCCAGCATTAGGTAGCTCAAAGGATAATATGAGGAAGCCTTTAAAAGATCTAGGACATTCTCTGAATACAGAAGGACAAGAAGCTGATGATAGGGGAATTTTTTTATTTTGTTGTTGCAAACTTTCACTCATGGGTGACCTCAAGATTACCTGAAATTGCATGGGAAGAACAAAGGAAGGTGTTAGAGACATATCCCACCTCATGATCTCCTGGGGTAGGTGGGTTTGAGGCACTCGATCTAACCTGAAGAAAGGTACCAACTAGATAGAGATAAATCACATGCGTGGATGGCATCCACCCAAGTGTTTTGAAAGAACTCAAAAGTGAAACTGGGGACGTGTTGGCTGAAATGCGGAGCAGATCTTTACAAATGGCTGCTCAGCTTGAGAACTGGAGCAGAGCCAGCCTGACCCCCGCCCACAAGGCAGCACCCAAGAGTCCTAGGTCAGTGACTGGCCTAGGTCAGTCCTAGGTCACCCCCTACCAGACACCCCAGGAGGAACAGAAAAGTGAACAGAGGAACAGGTCTGTCCATATAGACTAGAGTGCTAGGAGACTAACCCTCCTTGTTTCTCCAAACAAATCCAGCCTGATCCATATGCTCATGTGAAGTGGGTTTTCCAAAGGAGAGTGAATAAAAGACTCTTGAATCAAGAGAAACTAGTGTGGGGACTGAGGTTTTAATACAGCTTTGGGACTGATTTATGGATAAATAAGAATCCCTATGTTTTTCTCTCTATAAAATGGAAATTTGCTCCTAGATTAATTATAGACAGGGAGCCCTGTAGTCCATTCATAGGCTCTATGACAGTCTGAACTTCACCTCCTTTCCGTCACTGTCCCAGAGCCTGGTATGGACACCTCACTGCCCCAGATGTGGGTATCTCAGCACGGTCCTTCCACCTATGGACTGTCCAAAGTATCTACTGCCTAAGTCCCTCCTTCATTGGCTTTCATTTCAAGGACTTGCTAGAATTTATGTTTGCCCCCAACTTTTTTCTTATGGAAATTCTTCTTTCTTCTATCTCAGCTCCCCAATCAGAATCTCTCAGCCAACTATCTAGTTATCCTCATCAGGCTAGTCCTGAAATATGTATGCTGGTTCCCAGTGTACATTCTAAAATGGAGCATTGACAACACTGGGTCTTGTTGAAAGTTACAACCAAAGTGAAGAAGAGCTGTAAACCATGGGAGGTTGAGAGAAACAAGTGTTTGGCATAGACAAAAGAGATAATTTGGAAATGGTCCAAATGAGAGGAATCCACGTTCATTCAGCCATCAATTCTTTATTTCAACAAAGGGCAAGAGGAGAAGTGAGTGACAGAGGATGAGGTGGTTGGATGGCAACATTGACTCGATGGACGTGAGTCTGAGCAAACTCCAGGAGATAGTGAAGGACAGGGAAGCCCAACATGATGCAGTCCATGGGGTTGCAAAGAGCTGGATACAACCTAGCGACTGAACAACAGCAAAATGTGCCAGTACCCTTCCAGGTACTAGGGAGAAAGCAATGAATAAGACAGAAAGGACTCTCACCCCATAGTGTTTACATTATAGTGAAGCCGAAACAATAAAATGAGTAGTTGAATAAGAGACACAGATGTATGCAATTATGAAATTAGTTAGTAAAATAGGGCAATGTGATCAAAAGTGGCAGGACAGGAGCTATATGTTTTAGGTTGGGTGATGAAAGAAGACTTTGTAAGAAGACATCTCTTTATGAAGAAACAAACTCCTCCATGAATTAAATGGAGCCACAAGTGAATCCCCAGCAGCCATTACAGCATGAGAAACCTTCAAAAACAGGTGTTTGGCCAAAGAGATGTCATGAAGTTCAGTGTTTCTGTGAAACCCACATCACCATATCCAAGGCAGACCCAAAGGGAAGTTTAATCTTGATCCAACTGTAAAACCATGGCCATTGAAAAGCTAAAGAGATATGGTCACAATGTCTTTGGGGAAAATATCCCATATCAGCTTCAGACCCAGGAAACCACTGTGTAACAGTATTCTTCCTTTTGGGAAATAAATAGTACTAGGAATTATTATTATTTCCTATTGTTCCTAAGCAAGCTATACTAATAACTGTTTCTCTTCCCAAATATAGGCTGAAAATCTAACAAAGTGAGGAAAATTCAATCATCTTCCCATTTCTTGTTAAAATTTATTTGTTTTTTGTTTAAACCAAAGTTGCCAGACGGTTCCATAAAGAATACTTACAAACATACTGTAGGTGTTCCAAATAAAGAAAGATGCTATTGGATGCCAGCATGTTCCTGCAATTTCTGACCCAAAGGAAGTTTAAAAAGGGATTAAATTATGCCAGCTCAGGGACTTCTCTGGTGGACCAGTGGTCAAGAATCCACCTTGCAATGCAGGGGACAAGGGTTTGATCTCTGGTTGGGGAACTAAGATCCTATATGCCACGGAACAACTAAGCCTGCACACCCCAACTTCTGAGTCCGTGCACTCTGGGTCCTGTGTGCCATACCTAGAGAGCCCATGTGCTGCAATGGAAGTTCCTGCATGACACAACTAAAACCCAGTGCGGCCACATAAACACACAAGTATTTTATGAAAAAAATATGCCAGCTCATTCTTCAGGTAGGGTCATTGGTCATGCTCAGCCAGACAGGCTTATCTGGGGGGTCTTGGGTTACTCTCCTGACATTTGCTCCATTGACCAAATAAATAAAGGAATCCTAGACTGATCAGACGGTTGTAGAACCCACCTTCAAATAGGAGCACTGCAGAGATAACTCGATACTGCATTCGAAAAAGAGGTAGATGTAGAATTAAATCCTTTGGCTAAGAGACAAATGTTTGTCTCTTAATACCCTGCAATGTCCACACCATTGTTAATATAATCTCCAAGACTCTAACTGTGGTCTTGTATATGACAGAGCAACCCCAGCCTTGATGGACTCCAAGGTAAGACCAGGGACAGGCTTCAGTGATGATTTTACCAACAATCTATCCAGAATAAGACAAATTTTAAAAAATTCCCCCCATTGTCCTTAACACCTCATCAAGCAAAAACTTACAAATGGAATATAATTAAAATCACATCTTCTTTGACCCAATTCAAAGAAATCTTCTTAAAGGCATGCTGGAATTGTGATACATTGAGCAAGGTTCTCTGGGTGCCAGGAGCTGCTACTGGAAATATAGAATGAACTGGAGGGTATCAGACAGTTGCAGGAACCCCCAAACATTAATTTTAGTCACAGCTGGCTGCACCATATCAACCTATAAACACCTCTCCACTTTCAATTAACATTGCTCTGTCTCCTGTCTCGCTGAATATTATATTTAACTAATTTAAGAGGATTGGTAAAGAGAGTTTTCACACTTCACAGGAAAACATAATGAAATAATTATACCTCTACCTACAAAAGGCATGAGAATATTACATAAGCAGCCTTCAAGGCTTTTCAACTAAAACCTCTTTCCTGTGTCTTCTGTCTGAGGGTTCCTGCCTGAACTTTCACTTAAATGCACTTTGTTTTTACATCTTTATGTTGCAAAATGTTAGATTACTTCTTGGAATTTCAGTACTTGTATCTTTTTTGGCCACAGAAGGTACTGGCTGAGTTGTACACATCAGGTGTGAATAGGTGCAGGACAAGCTGGGACACTGGGCACTTGTGTTGATGGAGAGAAATGGAATTGAGATTGGGGCTGGGAAAAGTAATCCGTAATGCTATTCTTAATATAGACAGGGCCTGTGAAACAAAGCTTAATGTTAGTATCGTAGTCCACGTATCAGTCAGCTAATGACACAATAGTGCCTTTTCTCATGTTTATGGTTTCTGGAGACCAGTGATATCTCAAATGACTCTATCAGGTTGCAGATTGACCAGCCTTGCTTCCAGGCTATAGGTTGGGTTCAGATCTGCTTCATGTTCTTGGGACCAGGTTGAAAGGGCAGTGACTATTCAGTGCATGCTCTTCTTGTGGTTATCACAGGAGATCCAGAGTGAAACTAAACCATGTAAGTACATCTAAGATCTCAGTTTATGTCATGCCAGACAAATCCCTTTGGCCAAAGAAATCACATGGCCAAGCCTCACATCCAGGTACTGAGAAGAAGATATCAGCTTTGGTGGGAGGGGTTAGGTGATAAATATTGGCTTCACAATCACATCCTTCACAGCCATCAAGGGTCAACCCAGTGGGCAGAGTGACCAGTGGGTAAGGTGATAAAGACTTCTCAAAATCACAGTGGGCTCAAGGGAGAAAGGCCAGTGAAATACAGGGCCATGGTCCCAATCCATCCATCCGTGTTTCAGTATAACTTAGGAGCTGGAGGGTTAGGAAAAGGGGAAGGAGCCCAGACTTTGAGATGCAACTTGATGAACAGACTGCCAAGTACACAGGAGCAAGGTGAAGGTACAGAGCGTGTTGGGCTGAGCTGAGCTGATGATGTGTTTGCCACCCTGGCAGCCCTCTCCAGGAGCAGCCTGGAGGAGACTTCCAGGGAGGTCTCTCTGTTACCGTATTAGTGGAGTTAGAGAAGATGGAGATAAAACACGTTCTTGACCCACAGCAGCTTCAAAGAACCTATACGAGATGAACCAAGATGCTAATATAGTATATTTTCCCCCTGGGTTTCAAATGCCATTTATTAAATATAAGAATTTTTATCTATTTAACATGTACAATGTGATGATTTGATATACATCTATATAGTGAAGTGATTTAGTACAGTCAAGCTAATTCACATACCGTCTTGAATCAGTGTTCAGAACAAAGGGATCACATTAAGACAAAAGCAGAACATGAACAGCAGAGAAGGGACCACATCCCACACAAACCTTCTTCACATGACGCCTGGGAAGCACCTGGTTCAAGAATGATGTTGGCTGAAAGATAAATGCCGGAAGTTGAGAATTATGTTTTATTTGGTAGACAAGATGGACGACTTAAACCTGAGACACAACATCTCAGAGAGCTCTGAGGGATTGCTCAGAAGAGACGAGCTGGGGGAGCTAGGATACACAGGAGTTTCTGCAACAAAGACCAGGCAATCAGAGCATCAAAAGACCACTACTAATTAAAGCAGACCAGATATCTCAAGTTGAGGAACATAGCATTTTTCTATTCATGGGAAGATGTGAGTCTGGGCTCACTGAAGTCATTCCTTTGATATGCATCTCAGCTTTCTCTCGAGCCAGTCTCCTGAGCATTCTCACCCTGAATCTCCTCGGGGTACACTATAGGGGTTGAGGTGGCTGCAGTGTCTGACTGCTCGATCCAGGCATCCTGTTTCCATCCTCAGTTCCCTCGTCAGGGAAGCATTATGTGATGGCTCATGGCTGCAACATCCTTTGTTCACTGATATGGCAGGCAACAGTTTTCATTTACAATGGTGACCCCCGAATCGGTATGACCATAGCTGAACGTGTGTTGGAAGTGTGGGCAGGAAGCATGATGGCTTCACCCAGCAATGAAGTCAGCTCCACCAAGCAAGACAGTGACTTCCCTCTCCCCCTGCCGTGGTGCACCCTGCACCAAAGATAGAAAGGCTGGCAGAGAGATCTTTCTCATCGGCCGATCAGCGCTCACATGTACAGTGCCACAAAGCTATGAAAACAGTAGGAGCTCAACTATGTGCCAGATATTGTTCTAAGTTTGCACATACTCATTCACCTAGCCTTACAATAGACCTGGGAAATTCGAGGAAGATAAAGCTCAGAGGAGTTAATCATTTCCCAAGGGTTTCACCATGGGGGGTAGAGCTGGTATTAGAGTCCAGGTAGCCGTCGTAGCTCAGTCGGTAAAGAATCTGCATACAATACAGAAGACCTGGGTTCTATTCCTGAATTGAGAAGATCCCCTGGAGAAGGAAATGGCAACCCACTCCAGTTATTCTTGCCTGGAGAATCCCATGGACAGAGGAGCTTGGCAGGCTACAATCCACGGAGTCACAGGAGTCAGACACGTCTTGGTGATTAAACCACCACCCCCAGCCCAGGCAGAGGTGCTGCTTACAATCACCCTTCTCTCTCTCTCAGGAAGAAGAGCTGGGTGCCCGAGGGGAGCAAGTGACTCAGAATTTGCAAGGAACTGGAGTGAATAACCACAGTGGGGGAAAAGCAAGAATCATTGTAGATCATATGTACTTTGAGACTTCCCTAGTGGCTCAAAAAAATCTGCCTGCAATATGGGCAACCCAGGTTCGATCCCTGGGTTGGGAAGAGTCCCTGTAGAAGAGAATGGCTTCTCCGGTATTCTTGCCTGGAGAACTCCATAGACAGAGGAGCATGCAGGCTACAGTCCATGAGGTCACAAGAGTGGGAACACTTTCACTTTTTTCATATGTACTTTACAACATAAAAGTTTATATAAAAATGTATGCATCAAAGCTAACTGTACAGTAAGCTTTATTCTCTCTTTTCCAAGAGCCATGTTCATTCTCAGCTTTTTAAAGAACTTTTTTATAAAGTCCTTATTAAAGTCCTTATCCCCTGTGCTTAATTATCTTCTGGGTAAGAAGAAAAAAAATTTTAACAGAATCTTTCTCCATTAATACTAAATAAATCAGCAAGTAATAATAAGAATAACCAAAAAAGTGAAAGTGAAAGTCTCTTCAGTTCAGTTCGCTGCAGTCGCTCAGTCATGTCCAACTCATTGCGACCAACTGTCCAACACCAACTCCCAGAGTTTACCCAGACTCACGTCCATTGAGTCGGTGATGCCATCCAACCATCTCATCCTCTGTCGTCCTCTTCTCTTGTCCTTAACCTTTCCCAGCATCAGGGTCTTTTCAAATGAGTCAGCTCTTCACATCAGGTGGCCAAAATATTTCAGTCATGTTCAACTCTTTGTTACCCCATGGACTATACAGTCTATGGAATTCTCCAGGCCAGAATTTTGGCGTACATAGCCATTCCCTTCTCCAGGGGATCTTCCCGACCCAGGAATCGAACTGGGGTCTCGTGCATTGCAGGCAGATTCTTTTTTTTTTCTCTCTTTTTTTTTTTTAAATTTTACTTTATTTTTAAACTGTACATAATTGTATTAGTTTCGCCAAACATCTAAATGAATCCACCACAGGTATACATGTGTTCCCCATCCTGAACCCTCCTCCCTCCTCCCTCCCCATACCATCCCTCTGGGTCGTCCCAGTGCACTAGCCCCAAGCCTCCAGTATCGTGCATCGAACCTGGACTGGCATCTCATTTCATACATGATATTTTACACGTTTCAATGCCATTCTCCCAAATCTTCCCACCCTCTCCCTCTCCCTCAGAGTCCATAAGACTGTTCTATACATCACTGTCTCTTTTGCTGTCTCATACACAGGGTTATTGTTACCATCTTTCTAAATTCCATATATATGCATTAGTATACTGTATTGGTGTTTTTCCTTCTGGCTTACTTCACTGTGTATAGTAGGCTCCAGTTTCATCCACCTCATTAGAACTGATTCAAATGTATTCTTTTTAATGGCTGAGTAATACTCCATTGTGTATATGTACCACAGCTTTCTTATCCATTCATCTGCTGATGGACATCTAGGTTGCTTCCATGTCCTGGCTATTATAAACAGTGCTGCGATGAACATTGGGGTACACGTGTCTCTTTCCCTTCTGGTTTCCTCAGTGTGTATGCCCAGCAGTGGGATTGCTGGATCATAAGGCAGTTCTATTTCCAGTTTTTTAAGGAATCTCCACACTCTTCTCCATAGTAGCTGTACTAGTTTGCATTCCCACCAACAGTGTAAGAGGGTTCCCTTTTCTCCACACCCTCTCCAGCATTTATTATTTGTAGATTTTGGATTGCAGCCATTCTGACTGGTGTGAGATGGTACCTCATAGTGGTTTTGATTTGCATTTCTCTGATAATGAGTGATGTTGAGCATCTTTTCATGTGTTTGTTAGCCATCTGTATGTCTTCTTTGGAGAAATGTCTATTTAGTTCTTTGGCCCATTTTTTGATTGGGTCATTTATTTTCTGGAGTTGAGCTGTAGGAGTTGCTTGTATATTTTTGAGATTAGTTGTTTGTCAGTTGCTTCATTTGCTATTATTTTCTCCCATTATGAAGGCTGTCTTTTCACCTTGCTAATAGTTTCCTTTGATGTGCAGAAGCTTTTAAGGTTAATTAGGTCCCATTTGTTTATTTTTGCTTTTATTTCCAATATTCTGGGAGGTGGGTCATAGAGGATCCTGCTGTGATGTATGTCAGAGAGTGTTTTATGCAGGCGGATTCTTTACCAGCTGAGCTACCAGGGAAGCCTTAACCAAAAAGGTCATCAGTAATAATTTTGATAGTAGCATAAGAAGGAATGAAAGGAGAATACATGGTGCCAAAATCTTTGAAATGCTTCACCAAGAAAATTTCCTTTTGTAAGTAAGTCTCCTAATCTCTCACTCTACCCCCATGTCCCAGATGTGGTCCTAGTGAGTTAACAGAATGCTATGTATCCTCAGAGGTCAATCAAGAGATGAGTCATGGAGGTGGGGAGCTCTTTTCCTCCTCTGACCATGAGGCTGGTCACGTGGGTTGCAAGAAAGAGCTGGGTGAAGCAGAAAAACAAACACGTGCAGACATCTTTGATGGGAACAAACACTCACGTCAGTGCTTTGAACTAGAAACAGCTTGAAGGCAGAGGAAATCCCCTCAAGGTACATCCCAGGGAGTGGGTGGACGCTGGCACAGAGCGACCAACAATCTCTGGGAAGAAAACAGTCTGGTTGTTCTGGGACTGTGCTCACACCACCTGCCTTCCACCTGCCAGCTCATCTGGCCTCAAGCTAGAGAAGCAGCTGGAACATAAACCTCCAGTCCTCAAACTGTGGTTTAGAAGGCAAATAAGGGAGCCTGGAAAGAGAATAAAGGAAAATTCAGCCCTCCTCTATCAGAGCAAGTAGATACAAGAACAAAACAAAGAAAAAGTAGGAAAACAATGCAATACTGTGAGCTCAGAGAGATAAAAGGAAGAAACACAAACTGGAAAACAGTGATGCGGGATGTTGTCTGGAAGAAAATGCCCCAAGGAGAAGGAGAAAATGCTGCAAGAGTGCTTCATGGCAAAGAACCTCGCTAGACCATGACATCAGCAAAGCAGGAATTCTAAGACCAAAAGATTTTCTCGAAGACTGAGGTGTCTGGGAAGTTCACAGAGCTGAGAACACAAATGGAGACCAAATAATATCCATGCCGAATTAGTAATTTACAAGCATCAAAGAAAAGAATAGAGGCAGCTGAAAATTGATTTACTAGCATAGGAAAAAAGTCTTAACATAATTACAGTCAAAATAGAGAAATTAGACCTGTGGTTTAAGCACACAGACAGGAAGCAGGCAAATCCAGGAAGGCAAAGTCATCCAATGTTAAGATCACTGGCATCCCTGCAGCACAAAAGTCAACAAATACAACAGGAAAAGATGCAAGCATATTAGAGGAAAATTTTCCTGAAATCAGAAGGAAAAGCTGAATCTGCAAAATTGTTACCAAAAGTAGGGAGTGGGGTCGGCAGTTGGGCAGGGGTTCTGGTGCTCACTACTCAAAAGCCAATACACAGATGGAAAGGAAATTTTGCTTTATTTTGGATGCCAGCAACCCCCAGGGGCCAGAGGGTACACGGGGGAAGGGCGGACCTCTGTCCAAAGGCTGACTGGCGATCGCAATCAGTGGGCAAAAGTTTATAGATAGAGGGAGAGGGCTACATGCATAAACGGCACAGTCAGCTCTGACAGTCACCTTCAAATTGGCCACCAGGGACCTGACCAGCACCATCTTGGTTGTTTTAGGTACAGTGAGTTTTCAGCTCCAGGGTCAGTTTGTTTCCATGTCTTTGAGGCCAGTTCTTAGAACTGTGGCAGCTTATGGCATGGGTACAGTTTGGTCTGCAAGGAGATCCAACCAGTCCATCCTAAAGGAAATCAGTCCTGAATATTCATTGGAAGGAGTGATGCTGAAGCTGAAACTCTAATACTTTGGCCACCTGATACGAAGAACTGACTCATTTGAAAAGACCCTGATGCTGGGAAAGATTGAAGGCAGGAGAAGGGGACGACAGAGGATGAGATGGTTGGATGGCATCACCTACTCAATGGACATGAGTTTGAGTAAACTCTGGGAGTTGTGATAGACAGGGAGGCCTGGTGTGCTGCAGCCCAGGGTTGCAATGAGTAGGACACGACTGAGCGGCTGAACTGAACTGAACTGACAGTCTGGTCATCATGTACTTAACTTCTTCTATCTGGTGGAGGTTTCAATATATATGTATAAGACAGCTCACAAGATATGGCTCAGAAGAGTATCTATAGCCCTTGAGAAGGAACTAAAGGTCTTTGACTAGGCTAATGACTTGTTGTTGCTTAGTTACTAAGTCATGGTCTGACTCTTTAGCAACCCCGTGGACTGTAGCCCGCCAGGCTTCTCTGTCCATGGGATTCTCCAGGCAAGAATACTGGAGGGGTTGCCATTTTCTTCTCCAGGGGATCTTCCAGATCCAGGGATCAAATCTGCATCTCCTGCATTGGCAGGTGGATTCTTAACTGCTGAACCACCAGGGAAGTCCCCTGTACTTAATGATTGTTATTATTACTTGGTCTCCTTTTATTGTTTTCTTTTGTTTCCTCGTGTTCTCATTTCTCACTTTAAACTTGTTCTTTGACTAGCATTTCCACATACAAAAGGCAGGCAGAGGACATGGTGTAGGGTCGAGGGAAAGGACCTTGTGGACCTACTCTGTTTCAGAATGAAAGCGCATATTCCCTTCCAGGAAGAATCAGTACAGAGAAACCAATCCCAGGACATATCCTTGCATCTTACCGAACTTTATTCAGCTAAAGAGCAAATCCTGAACAGGAGGAAAAATCTAGGTGGCTTCAGGCATTCCCACCCTTGTCACTAAATATCAGAAAGAAAATGGAGCAATGTTCATGTAGGTCTGAGGAGAGGAACCTACAATTCTAGAAGATTCCTTCATGTACTCAGCACCAAGGCAACAGGACAAACCTTCTTTGGGAATGTTTATTTCAAGGGTGAAATAAATCAGAAACAATAGCACCCCTGAACTCATCTAGAATAATGATGTTATAATAGATATCTTGCCAGTTAAGACAAACAAATAACTAGGGAATGAGGAATTTTGGCAAGCAACCTTGTGGGCACTAAGTTCATTTAATTACTAGTTCTAGACTTTGTTCCAGATCAAAGCATAAATTAATCCATGGTGGTAAAGTAAAAGTAAGGACATAATTAACAAAAATCAACAAGGTTGGGGACATTTGGGGAGGATATATCCGTGCTTGTGTTTCTTCATCCTTCTTATTGAAAGTCACCCCATATTATCCAAAATTAAAATACGCAGTTAAAAAATATTGACTTCTACTTCTGTCAATGTTTTTTCCTTAACTTTAGAGGGCTCTTATAAGGAATAATATTTATGGTGAAGAATTAAATTTTAGCAAATGCCCAGTTTTAAATTGCTTTTTCTTCTGTTTCATTTAAGAAAGCTTAATTTAAAAACTTCTCTTTAAATAGCAAGTATATTACAATTCTATTTATTACAGTGTCTCCTTCTGTCTGTCTGTCTTTCTGAATATAGGCGAGAGAGCTGTCTGGAATGATAGACACATTATGTTGGCAATAGTTATTTTTAGACATTAAGATTTGGGGTGATTTACTTCTTTCTTCCTACTTTGGCACAGTTTGAATAACTTATAATGAGCAGATACAGTTTTTAAAATGCAGTCATTATTTTAAAAGTGAAGAACCTATACCGGCATCCTTATATAAAGATACTTTGCCTGGAAAAACAGAGAGAACAAATTCAGATAGCAAAATCTTTTACTAATGCCAACATCCCAAGACTTACTTCTGCCCAGATGTGCTCTGCATTCCAGGATGGCTGGCAGAGAACTCTGTCAGGGTCATAAAAAGGAAAAGTCCTTCATATGAAAATGGGAATTGTAAAAAAGAATGAAATAATGCCATTTGCAGCAACATGGATAGACATAGAGATTAACATCCTAAGTGAACCTAGTCAGATAGAGAAATACCATATGTATCACTCAACTGTAGAATCTTTAAAAAAGGATACAAATGAACTTATTTACAGAACAGAAACAGATTGGCAGAGTTAGAAAACATGGTTACCAAAGGGGAAAGGTGGGAGGGAGGAATAAATAAGGAGTTTGAGATTAAAATATACACTTTGCTGAATGTAAAATAGATAAACAACAAGGATCTGCTGTATATAGCTCAGGGAACTATATTCAATATTTTGTAATGAGCTATAATGACAGTGAATGTAAAAATAATATATATACTTTATATATATATATATATATATGTACTACTGAATCATTTGTTGTACATCTGAAACTAACACAGCAATGTAAATCAACTATATTTCTTTTTAAAAAATGTTTTTGGCTGTGCAGTGAAGTATGTGGGATCTTAGTTCCCTGACCTAGGATCAAACCTGTACCCCCTGCGGTGGAACTGCAGAGCCTTAAACATTGGACTACCAAGGAAGCCCCCTAACTCAACTACGTTTCAATCCAAATTTATAAAAAGAAACTGGAGGTTGAATTAAAAACCATAAGTAGCTAAAATACATTGACTCTTACTATCAGGCAGATGTGGTACTAAGAAATGTACACGCTGCAATATTTAAGGTGGATGAACAGCAGGGACTATTGGATACCACAGGGAACTCTGCTCAGCGTTATGTGGCAGCCTGGATGGGAGGGGAGTTTGGGGAGAATGGATACATGGATATGTATGGCTGAGTCCCTTCACTGTTCAACCTGAAACTACCACAACCTCGTTCATTGGCTTTTCCCCAATACAGGGATTCCCTGATGGCTCAGATGGTAAAGAATCTGCCTGCAATGCGGGAGACCAGGGCTCAATCCTTGGGTTGGGAAGATCACCTGGAAAAGGGCAAGGCAACCCCTTCCAGTATTCTTGTCTGGAGAATCCCCATGCACAGAGGAACCCGGTGGGCTACAGTCCATGGGGTGGCAAAAGAGTCAGACATGACTGAGCGATGAAGCATAAAATACAAAATAAAAAGTTTAAAATTAAAAAAAAACATACATTGATAACTAATTTACTTATGATCATAGTTCTGTTAAAATAGGTGCTATTATAACTCATGACATTCTGCACAAGGAAACTGTGGCTTAGAAGGAGTAAGTAACCTGCCCAAGCCCACCTTATAGATGACTGCAAGCCTGGGTTCTTAGCCACTGTGCAACCTGATTTCTAAAAGGTGACAGAAGATCTGGAATTCACTGGGTTTGACTTACGTGAGATTCCTGAAGACTGTCAGTCTCACTCAAATGGTCATGTGACTTACCTGACACAGAAGCAAGGCTGCCTTTAGAAGGGAGCAAGGTTGTGTGTGCTCATAAAAATATCTCTCAGTAGGGCGATTTCCAGATGCTGCCATCAAAGGCTGGCTCACGCCCACACACTTCTTTCCTTTAGAGAGCTTGATGATCCTGAAAAAAAGAACATCTGCCCACACTGATCCCAGGGTACCACTCAGGTGCATTCATTATCAGGAGGGAAGCCTGGCTTTAGATCTGGAGATGCTCTGTGTCCACAAGCCTGGTACTGCTTCTCCCCATCCCCACCTGCTGCTATGCTGTGACCCGTCATGCCAGGAATACAGGGTTTCATCTTCCCAGCTTTAATTTCAACAGCCTGGGAAAGAAAAGTACCTCCCTCCAAACCTGGATAATTAGACCTTCTGTGAAACTTCCCGTGGTGGGTTGAATGACACCCCATGCTGTGCTGTGCTTAGTCACTCAGTCGTGTCTGACTCTTTTTGATCCCATGGACTGTAGCCCACCAGGCTCCTCTGTTCATGGGGATTCTCCTTGCAAGAATACTGGAGTGGGTAGCCTATCCTTTCTCCAGGGGATCTTCCTGACCCAGGAATGCAACCAGGTCTCCTGCATTGCAGGCAGATTCTTTATTAACTGAGCCACCAGGGAAGCCCAAATGACACCTCACCCCACCCAAAAGATACACTCCTCTGGAACCTGAAAACTGACCTTATTTGGAAAAAGTGTCTTTGCAGATGTAATTAAGCTATAGATCTCAAAATGAGGTATTCCTGGGTTAAGATGGGCCCTAAGTCCACCCACACGTGCCCTTATAAGAGATGGAGAGATGATCCATAGACAGGAAGACAGTGTGAAGGCAGGTGCAGAGACAAGAATGATGTCCAAGGGTCATCAGCCAAGGGTCTAAAAGCCAAGGGTCACCAGCAGCCACCGGAGGCTGGGGGAGAGAGGAATGGATAGGATCCTCCCTCAGAGTCTCCAGAAGGAGCCAACCCTGCCAATACCTTTACCTTGAACTTCTGACCACATCCTGATGGCACTCAGGAAGCATCGATTAAATTAATCCAGGAATTCGCAGCTGGTTGAGTGATGCCAGTGGTAAGGGTTGGTTAGAACTCCACCCAGCAGATCTGGCGGTGGAGTGTAAACTCTCTGTATAGAGACATTGTTGCCTCACCCATTTCCTCTGTATTCTTTGCACAGAACAAAATAGGTATCAAGTGGTGTTTGTCAAATGAATGATATCGGGATGAGGTAAAGGCCATTTGAGACTTGCTATGATGTGGTCCTGAGGATGTCAAAAGCATTATCTGGGCCTCTGGTTCTTAATGAAAAGTAGCCCTAATTATTTCAGGGGGCTGTTGTGAGGATGAAATAAGAGACTGGCATCCATGTTTAGAACTGTTAAGACTCAGAAGTTTATGTGTTTTTATTAATAGTGCCACTAAGTAGAAACCAACAATCTCAGATTTTAAAACAAAAACGTTCAAAGCTAACTGGAATACTGTGCTTGGGCAGGAACCAGGGAGGGATCTAAGGCAAGGACCATGAAGTCAGGGGAGAGCGAGGGGCCAGAATACTGGCTGGACTTTTATCTTCCTGGAACTTGGGCTCCACCATGAAGTTAACACATGGACCCTCATTCCATGCAAAGCGGACATGTGTTTTTATTAAAGGCAGGCTTCTGGGGCTCGAGGAAAGGAGGAAAATTTTGAAAGCCACTCTTCTCTATCCACAGGTAGAAATTGATTTCTCTTGCTTTAAATCTTTTGGAACATGTATTGAGAACAGACTATGTGCCAAACATCAGAGCATTTTACAGGTATACGCTCTTTTTATCATTCCACCTATTTTATAAGTGAGAAAAATCAAATAGAGGGTCTTCCCAGGTGGCGCTAGTGGTAAAGAATCCACCTACCAATGCAGGAGACACAGGAGACTCAGGTTTGATCCCTGGGTCAGGAAGATCCCTTGGAGTAGGAAATGGCAACCTGCTCCAGTATTCTTGTCTGTGAAATCCCGTAGACAGAAGAGTCTGGTGGGCTATAGTCCAAGGGGTTGAAAATAGCTGGACATGTCTGAGCGACTAAGTGAAGTGAAGTCACTCAGTCGTGTCTGCCTCTTTGCGACCCCATGGACTGTAGCCTACAAGGCTTCTCTGTCCATGGAATTTTCCAGGCAAGAGTACTGGAGTAGGTTGCCATTTCCTTCTCCAGGTGATCCTTCCCACCCAGGGATCGAACCCAGGTCTCCCGCATTGCAGGCAGATGCTTTACCATCTGAGCCACCAGGGAAGCCCTAAGCACACATGCAAAGTCACACATGCAAAGTAGATGTGAATTGTAGAACTAAGATTTTACTGCAGGCCTGTCTGTGTTCACAGCCTAAGGTCCTCACTGGTAGACTTTATTGCCCTCTCACCCATCTACTGGACAACTTTTCTTACAATGCTCTGTGAGGGGCTTGCAAAACAGAAATGCAAAAGGCTGCCCCTGCTTCAAAACAGTCACAGATGGTAGAGAGGGCAAGCCAGCTGGCTCAGATAAAGAATCTGCCTGCAATGCAGAAGATCCTGGTTCCATCCCTGGGTTGGGAAGATGCCCTGGAGGAGGGTATGGAAATCCACTCCAGTATTCTTGCCTGGAATATCCCATGAACAGAGGACCCTGGTGGGCTACAGTCCAAGGTTTCCCTGTCAATCACCAACTCCCAAAGCTTGCTCAAACTCGCGTCCATCAAGTCTGTGATGCCATCCAACCACCTCATCCTCTGTCATCCCCTTCTCCTCCTGCCCTCAACCTTTCCCGGCATCTGAGTCTTTTCTAAGGAGTCAGTTCTTCGCATCAGGTGACCAAAGTATTGGCTGTAATTAACACCAAACACACATACCTAATGCTATGAAAGCTCTGAAGAAGGAGGAATTATGACCATCTGGAGGATAATGGAGGGCTTCCCCTGTGATGCTAGTGGTAAAGAACTCACCTGCCAATGCAAGAGACGTAAGAGACGTGAGTTCAATCCCTGGGTCAGGAAGATCTCCTGGAGGAGGGCATGGCGACCCACTCTAGGATTCTTGCCTGGAGAATCCCATGGATAAAGGAGCCTGGTGGGCTACAGTCCATTGAATAGCAGAGAGTCAAACACAATTAAAGTGACTTAGCATGCATGCTCAGAGGGGAATGGAAGGATTCACAAAGACAATTACTTTGAGTGGGTTTTGGTAGTATGAATAATAGTTGGCCATTCTATATAGAGTGAAAAGTAGCCCAAAAGCACGAAAGAGGTTGGTGGATCTAGGGAAGAGTCTTTACTGTCACTGAGACACAGACTTTATGTGTGTTTGGAGAGGTGGGGGCTGACGCAAAGAGGCTGGGGTAGGGGGGAGGTGAGTAAGTACAGATGATGAGATGCCAGGGGTACTGGATTCTACACCAGAACTTCCAACCTGGTGGACCCGTAGACGTGTTTTGTTGGCCCATTAGTGTTTAAAATTCTTTTAATTGACAGCTAACATCTGCAAGTGTGGAGATTTTGCATCACCATCAAGATTTCAATTCTCACTTAAAAATTCAAAATCTGGCAACACTGGGTCCATATTTGTTCATAGTTACTACCTGGAACTGAGGAGCAGTAGCTCCTTTGGGTCCATCTTCTGTTCTTCAGATTGACACAGCCCCGACCTCACCACTCCATCTGCTTTCTTCACTCCCTGCCTGGTACCTGTGGGCATCTGAGCTCTTACTGCTGATGAATGGGAATTACTTTAGATTTTTTAAAGCAGGTGGGCAGATCTGAAAGGGTCAGAGCTATTCAGGCTGGAGTGGGATTGATAGACAAGAAGAAGAAAAGGTGAAAACAGAAAAACTAGTTAGGAGACTGTCCAGGAGATCAGACCAGAGATAAAGGGACTTTTCTTGAGTAATTCCAGTGGGATGAGAATCTTCACGAGGTTCGTTTCCGTATTGTTTTAATCTCCTCCTTACCATCCTTTGTAAATTACACCCACCACATCACTGATCTCCTTCCCCTGCTCTATCTTTCTGCATTATGCTCACCACAACCTGGCATCCTGGGTGCTTGACTTATTTATCTGTTTACCTGTCTCCTCTGACTAGAACATAAACTCCGTGTGGTCAGGAATTTTGTTTGTTTCATGCCCTGCTGTATTCCCAGTGCTGGGAAAAGTGCCTGGCACAGAATGTTTTTTAATGAAATATGTTTACTTCAGACAAAAAAGAAAAATGATGTTTTAAATTATTTGTCGACTGATGTGTTTCAGCATCTGTAATCTCAATGCCCTGAGGATAACTGAGAGGCCTGCAAGATGTGCCATGTTTTCTAGCATATCCCAGAGGCCCTCTCCACCGTTCAGATCTCAGTCTGAGAAGTCCATCCTCACACCAGTGACAGGGGTAGAGAGAGGTCAGGTCCTTGGAAAAGCAGAGCCTGGCCAGGACTCACATCACCAAAGCCAGAGTTCTCCAGACACCTGCCCTGGACCAGCCTGAGTACGTATGGCCCCCTGGGACTCCCACATCCTCTGAAAGGAGGATTCTGATTAACCATCCTTTCTCTCCATTGTTATTTCTTCCCTGGTCTTCTGAACAAGAGCCAGGGCTGTTAAAGCCTCCTTTTGATGCTTAATTGCTTAATTATCAGTTTACTCTACCAACTTTAAGAGACAGAATTGAATCACTTTTAAAAAAGGCAGATGGGCTAGAGGCTGCCCAGGAAGTAAGGCTCCCCTCTGTGTTTGCAGCAGTTACTTCTGAGGGTGGGAGGACTTCTTACAACCCAGGTTCTGGGGGGCTTATCTCCTCTGGTCATCACTGTCAACTGGTCCTCTGTACCCCCTGATCCTTATACAACCAGCTGAGCCCTTGAGAAATGAGTGTGGAAATTACTGAGCCCCTAGGACCACCATCACAGGTACCGCTCTTTTTCTTTCCAAAAGTGTCTAAATCTTTTCAAATTTGAATTATTTTTTATTCTTTTAGCTGTTGTTCAGTTGCTAAGTCATGGAATACAGTACACCAGATTTACCTGATCTTCACTATCTCCCAGAGTTTTCTCTAACTCATGTCCATTGAGTCAGTGATGCCATCTAACCATCTCATCCCCTATCATTCCCTTCTCCTTTTGCCTTCCATCTTTCCCAGCATCAGGGTCTTATCCAGTGAGTTGGTTCTTCCCATCAGGTGACCAAAGTATCAGAACTTCAATTTCAACGTCAGTCCTTCCGGTTAATATTCAGGATTGATTTCCTTTTTGCCAATGCAGGAGATATAGCAGACTCACGTTCAATTCCTGTGTCAGGAAGATCCCCTGGAGGAGGAAATGACAACCAACTCTAGTATTCTTGCCTGGAGAACTCCATGGACAGAGGAGCCTGGTGGGCTACAGTCTGTGGGATCGCAGAGAATCAAACACATCTTAGTGATGAAGCACAGAGAGAGAGAGAGAGAGAAGAATTACCACTGAAATGTCCTGCAGAAATGAGCTACCCCCTGCAGTCAGGCCCAGGAAGGACTCCTCTGCCAGTGCAGCCAAGCCACGGGCTCAGATGGGCTCCTGTTATTCACGGTCCCTCTTGAGCTACAGGAGGCCAGCCCTGGATCCAAACCCCAGAGTTTAGCCCTCTCTTGATCCTCTATTTTACTCTTATTTTTTCTTTTTCCAGCCAGTGTTTAGCAAGAGGTCCACTTGGCAGAGGGATCTGTGGGATGAAATGAAAGCCAACACAGTGAAGACGAGTGAGGAGGAAGGCGACAGGCATTAGCAGAGATGGTGAGATGCAAGGAGGCCACAGGCATGGGACCAGCAGGCTACAACCATGCCCGGTGGACGGGGACCTGCAAAGGGGAAAGAGCCCAGGACTGCGGGTCTTGGTGCTGACACTCAGAGAGAAACATTTTCCATAATTTTTCATTGTGCTGGCTGAAAGAGGATTGCAGTCCAAAATTTAAGTGTGCAAGAGCTCTCATTAACATGATTGCCTTTAAATCAAGTGATGTCTCACTTCTGGCCCCCAACTTGCTTCGGGCAGGAAATTGACTAGATTCCCTATTTCCCATGTTGGATCTTGAAAATGTCCTGGGGTCTCACACAAAGCAAACTTTTGGGAGTTTCCCCTTGGATAGTTGGACCACAGCAGGCAAGGGAATCTTTGCTCAGCTGAAAATATAGGTGTCTGGGTTCAGGACCTCAGTGGTGAACACCTTCAAGGGCCACCATGCTCACCTATGTGCCCAGCATGCGTGGTGTCCATGCTGGGTCCAGCTTCTCTCAATGTACCCTGTGGTCATCCCCACCCCATCCCCAGGGGGGCCTATAATCTCCCTGGGGGCTAAAAGGAAGCCAGTCACAGACCTCCAGCACTCAAAGATTCTACAGTTCTTGCTTTTCTTCCCAATCCTAGGAGATCCAATCTCTCTTTCTGCTTGTACCCTTCACAGGTGCCCTTTTTCTCCCTTCCCTCCTGAACAGAGATGCCTGCCTTGAGAGCTTCAACAGTCTCACAAAAGTCAAGAAAAGTCTGGCTGCAATAAACCTGTTTTCTCCTTAAACTGCCCCTAACAAAATCAACAAAATCTATCAAGAACCTAGATGGTATTATTGGACCTAGAGGATATTATACTTAGTGAAATAAGTCAGACAAAGACAAAATGTCTATGTTATCACTGACATGTACAATCTAAAAACCAAAATAAATAAATCTATATAACAAAACAGAAATAGACTCAAATATAGAGAACAAACTGGTGATGACCAGTGGGGAGAGTGAAGGGAGGAGGGCAAAATAGTGGTTTGGGACTGACAGATACAAACTACTCTGTGTAAAATAAATAAGCAGCAAGCATATATTATACAGCACGGGGAATTATAGCCATTATTTTGTAATAGCTTTAAATGGAATATAATCTATAAAAATATTGAATCACTATGTCATATACTTGAAACAAATATAATATTATAAATCAACTATACTTCAATTTGAACGGGAGAAAATATTTGCTAACAATGCTACTGACAAGGGATCGGTCTCCAACATTTACAAACAACTCATGCAGCTCAAAATCAGAAAAATAAACAACCCAACCAAAATATAGGCAATAGACCGAAGTAGACATTTCGCCACAGAAGACATGCAGATGGCCGAGGCACATGAAAAGATCTTCAAAATCATTAATTATTAGAGAAATGCAAACCAAAATGACAATGAGATATTACCTCGCACCAGTCAGAATGGCCATCATCAAAAAATCTACAAACAATAAATGCTGGAGAGTATTTGGAGAAAAGGGGACCCTCCTACCCTGTAGGTAGGAATGTAAATTGGGACAGCCTCTATGGAGAACAGTATGTAGGTTTCTTAAGAAACTAAAAACAAAACTACCGTATGACCCTTCAATCTTCAGTTCAGTTCAGTCGCTCAGTCGTGTCTGACTCTTTGCGACCCCATGAATTGCAGCACGCCAGGCCTCCCTGTCCATCACCAACTCCCCGAGTTCACTCAAACTCATGTCCATCAAGTCGGTGATGCCATCCAGCCATCTCACTCCTGGGCATATATCGAGAGAAAAAACACAGTTTGAAGAGATACAGGCACCCCATGTTCACAGCAGAACAGGGAAAGACATGGAAGCAACCTGAATGTCCATCGACAGATGAATGGATAAGGAAGATGTGGTATATATATACAATAGACTATATGCTCCAATATAAAATTAAAATAAATACTTTGAGCAAGAGCTATCAAAAGTAAAAATTTAAAGGAACCAAGAAACGAATGTGTCTATGGGTCACCCTACCAGAGGGTTAAGTGCACTGTCTTGAGGCCAGTTGGCAGAGGGTCCACTGCAGATGAGTTAATTCCTCACTGCTGTGCTGCCCTAGATAATCTGCTACAGTAAGGGTCCCACTGCATCACCCATTCCATTATCCACTCTTGTGTATTCCCCTCCACACTGACTCTGAGCTTGGCCCTG
This sequence comes from Bos mutus, assembly GCF_027580195.1. Lineage (NCBI taxonomy): Eukaryota > Metazoa > Chordata > Mammalia > Artiodactyla > Bovidae > Bos > Bos mutus. Next base: position 17,723,731 of record NC_091641.1, on the reverse strand, counting down.
TGATTTGCTTTGGCTTATAGGATGCATGAAGGGTCTTCCCTGGTGGCTCAGGGGTAAAGAATCTGTCTGCCAAGGCAAGAGATATGGGTTCAATCCCTGGGTTGGGAAGAGCCCCTGGAGAAGTCAATGGCAACCCACTCCAGTAGTCTTGCCTGGGAAATCCCATGGACAGGGGAGCCTGGCAGGCTACAGTCCATGGGGTCACAAAAGCGTCAGACATGGTATTCAGCCACACATGCAAACATGGTGCAAGCAGAGGTTTGGTGAGTGCTTGCACACTGGGGCTCATTCTCTTGGATCGCGATACTGACACCACTGTATCAGGAAGCTAGTCTAGCCTCCTGTAGGATAAGAGGCCACGTGGAGGAGAACCAAGATGCCTCGGCCAACAGCCAGCACTAACTGCCAGGCATGCCAGCTGGGCCATCTTGCATCTTCCAGCCAAGCCAACTCTGCAGTGGAATTCAGTCACATGAGTGAGACCAGGCAAAAACAGCAGAGGAACAGCCCACCAAAGTCACCGAGTTTTGTTGTGGATTATCGCACAACAGTAGACAGCTAAAGTGATCTGAAGACTTTGTATGTCAACTGCTGCAGAACTTTCTCTTTAAAGTGACTATTTTTTAGAGCAGTTCTAATTTCACAGCAAAATTTAGCAGAATATACAGAGACTTCCCATATATATTCTGTCTTTACATGTGCATAGCCTTCTCTACTATCAACATCCCCCACCAGAGTAGTAATTTTTTTTTTAATAATTGATGAGCCTGCATTGACACATCACTGTCATCCAAAGTCCCTAGTTTACATGAGTTCACAAGTGATGTTGTACATTTTATGGGTTTGTACAAATGTATTATGACTTGTATCCATCATTATTGTATCATACAGGATGAACTGTATTCTGTACACTGCCCTAAAAATTCTCTCTGCTCCACCTATTCATCCCTTCTTCCCACTCAATCTCTGGCCACTACTGATCTTTTTGTCTTCACGGTTTGCCTTTTTCAGAATGTCATATTGTTGGAATTATGCAATATATAGTCTTTTCAATATGACTTCTTTCACTTATTAACATGTATTTAAGCTTCCTCTATGTCTTTTCATGGACCAATTGCTAATTTCTTTTTAGTACTGAAATGAGTTTGGGTGAACTCTGGGAGTTAGTGATGGACAGGGAGGCCCGGCATGTTGCAATTCCTGGGGTCGCAAAGAGTCAGACACGACTGAACAACTGAACTGAACTGAACTGAATACTTCACTGTCTGGGTGTTCCACAGTTTTATTCATCTGTTCACCTAATAGGCAGCATCTGATTTCTTCCAAATCTTGCTGCCACAAACATCCTTGCATAGACTTTTGTGTGGACATAAACACCAAGGAGTATTTGGGTAAATACCAAGGAGTGTAATTGCTGGATCACATTCTAAGAATGTGTTTAGTTTTGTAAGAAACCAATTGTCTTCCAAAGCAGCAGCATCGTTTTGCATTCCCGCCAGCAATGAGAGAGGGTTCCTGTTGCTCCATAGCCTTGCCAGCATTTGGTGTTGTCAATGTATGGGATTTTGACTCTTCTAATAGGTATAGTAGTATTTCATTGTTGTTTTAATGTTAACTTCTCTGATGACATATGATGTAGAATATCTTTTCATAATTTCATTCACCATATGTATATCTGTTTTAGTGCAGAGTCTGTTACTTTGGTCTATTTTAATCAGGTTGTTTTCTTGTTGTTGTGTTTTAAGAGGTCTTTGTGTAGCTTGATTAATATCTCAGAAGCTTTCTGCAAACATTTTTCCTAGTATGTGGCTTGACTTTTAATTCTTTTGACGGTAGTATCTTTCAAAGGGCAGAAATACTTAATTTTAATGATGTTCAGCTTATCAGTTCTTTCCAGAACCAGTTTCCTAATTCTAACCACCCGCTAGATTGGATTCCTAGAGATTTGAACACCTGTTCAGCTGGTGCCAGGGTCCATGAAGCCTTCCTGAGCCCCCTTGTTAAGGCAGCATTCACGGCTTAGCTAACCTGCCCCACAAGATCTTGGCCACCCATTTCTGATCCACATTGCTGATGGGCATGGTGGAGATCCTTTCTCAAGTGTACTTTCAGAATCTGGTATATATCACTTGATCTGTCACTCATGAGCAAAATATAACATAATTGCAGAATCAGAAAAGAAAACTCACTACAAGACAGTGGGATCTATTAATAATATACTGATAATCATAATGCAGGGGTCTCAATTGCAAATGCTCATTTAGCCAAAACGGTAAAGAACGATTTAGAATAATATATATTTAGTTGCCATCTTAAGTTGCATTCTTTTGATGGAACTTATGTTTAGCTTTCAGATTAAACATTTACATTTATTCTTCAGTTCCTCAAGAAATCAATCCTGTTAAATTAACCCTGCACTTCTCTTAACCCCCAAGTCAATCCTCTTTTGGCTGCATCTTCTCCCTTTTGATAAAATCAGTATGGGTCCCAGATTTGGTGTTTGCGTTCCCCACAATGCAAAGTAAGTAAAACAACAGGACAAGCGCAAGGATAAATGGTGCCCTACGGTCAACCTTAGTGTTGGGGACACAATAGAGAGTGGTAGGGATTGAGGCAAATCTGGAGAATGCAAGCCAGATTTTCTGGCTTTTCAGAAAAATCCAGAAATTCAAATTTTCATATAAAAATCCCAATTAAAAAAATAAGCAGCTAATTTAAAATGATTTGAAACACTACATGGGCCATTAAAAAAGTGAAAGTCATTCCATCATGTCCAACTCTTTGCCACCCCACGGACTGTAGCCTGCCAGGCTCCTCTGTCCATGAAATTCTCCAGACAAGAATACTGCAGTAGGTAGCCATTCCCTTCTCCAGGGGAATCTTCCCAATCCAGATATTGAACCCAGGTCTCCTACATTGCAGGCTGATTCATAACCACCTGACCCACCACGGAAGCCCCAACATGGACAGTACAAATTCATAATTCTAGTATCCATGACTTTGAGATCTCTGCCATAAGACAATTAACAAAATGAAAAGACAGCCTACAATTTGGGAGAAAATGCTTGCAAACCACATATCTGATAAGGGGTTAGTATCCAAAATATATACTCAATAAATCAATAGCAAACAGATCATCAGATTTTTCAATGGGCAGGGGACCTGAATGGACATTTTTGCAAAGAAGACATACAAATGACCAACAGGGACAGGAAAAGGTGCTCAACACCATTAATCATCATAGAAATGCAAATCAAAACCACAGAGAGCTATCACCTCACACACCTGTTAGAATGGCTATCACCAAGAAGAGAAGTGACAACAGGTGTTGACAAGGATGTGGCGATAGGGAAAGCTTGTGCACTGTTGGTGGGGATGGAAACTTGTACAGCCATTATGGAAAGCAGCGTGAAGTTTCCTCGAAAAGCTAAAAATAGACCTATCCTCTGATCCAGCAATCTCTCTTCTGGGTTTATACTCAAAGGAAATGAAGTCAGTATCTCAAAGCAATGCCTGTACTCTCATATTTATTGCACCATTATTCACAATAACCAGGATTCAGGAACAACCTACGTGTCCATCAACAAGTGAATGGATAAAGAACATATACAGTAGGATATTATTCCACGTTAAAGAAGAAGGAAATCCTACCATTTGCAACAGGTATGAACCTGGAGATTGTGCTAAATAAATTGTCAGATGCAAAAGGAAAAACAAACTGCATGATCACGCTTAGCTGTGGAATCTAAAAGTCCCATACATGGAAGCAGAAAGCAGAACAGTGGTTATCAGGAGAGCGAGAAGGAAAGGGCATATGTTGATCAAAGGGTGCGAAGTTGTAGTTACATAGGATGAGTAAGCCCAGGTGTATAGGATGAAGTGAAGTGAAAGTCGCTCAGTCATGTCCAACTCTTTGCGACCCCATGGACTATACAGTTCATGGAATTCTCCAGGCCAGAATACTGGAATGGGTTGGCCTTTCCCTTCTCCAGGGGATCTTCCCAACCCGGGTATTAAACCCAGGTCTCCCGCATTGCAGGTTGATTCTTTACCAGCTGAGCCATGATGTGTGTGCTAAATTGCTTCAGTCATATCCAACTCTTTGCAATTCCATGAACTGTAGCCTACCAGGCTCCTCTGTCCATGGGAGTCTCCAGGCAAGAATACTGGAGTGGGTTGCCATTTCCTCCTGCAAGGGATCTTCTGATGCAGGAATCGAACCCATGTCGCTTATGTCTCCTGCTTTGGCAGGCGGATTCTTTACAACTAGAGCCACCTGGAGAACTTGCAGCATGATGACTAAAGTTAATAATATTGCATTTAATGCTGAAAATTTGCTAGATTTCAGATGCTGCCATGGCAAAAATGCTAACAATATGTGGAGATGATATTGTAATTAGTTTGACTATATTAATCATTTCACTAGATATGCATACTTAGTTGTTCAGTCGTGTCCAACTCTTTCTGACCCCATGGACTATAGCCCTCCAGGCACCTCTGTCCATGGGAATTCTCCAAGCAAGAATGCTGGAGTGAGTTGCCATGCCCTCCTCCAGGGGATCTTCCCAACCCAGATATCAAACCCAGGTCTCCCGCATTGCATGTGGAGTCTTTATCGTCTGAGATACAGGTATATCAAATTCACCATGCTGCATACCTCAAATATAAGCAATTTTCATTTTAAAAATTATATTATAAAATAGGAGCCAGGAAGTTAGGATTGGGACCCAGGGGTTGGGTTTGGTTTCTGCAGGGCCCCCGGAGTTTTTCCCTGATATTTTCGAAGTCAGAGTTATTCTTATGGTGTCTGTAATAAGCAGCCCCTCTTTCCAGGCTTTTGAGAGCTGTGGCCATGGCTGACACCCATAACCTTCGCAGAACAGATTCTTCACTTCACTGTTTATCCTGTCTGGACTGGCTTCTGTGGTCCAGTGATTTTTAAACCTGCATGCGCTTCAGAGTCACCTGGAAGGCTTGTTGAATCATAAATTTCTAGACTCACTCATGAAGTCACTATTTCAGAAGGTGGGGTGGGGTCTGGGAATTTGCGTTTCTAACAAGTTGCCAGGTGATGCTGTTGCTGCTGGTACAGAAACCTCACTGCTTTAACCAAAGTGGCAGTGTCTTAGAGATGAGGAGAGATGCTTGACTTGGGGAAAGCACTGGAACTCATTAAAGGGAGAGACTTTTTATTACAGCCCTAGGAAGAGGGCAAAGGGTCCTTTGGCATGGCAAACAGCTGGGTCTGGCCACACAGAGGTGAGAAAGGGAGAGGCTCAGACAGAACCGTGTCCAGCCAGCAGAGGCCAGATAGAACTGAGCTTAGCAAAGCTCTCAGCCACTTGGATTGGAATTCTGATGATCAGATCATAAAGAAACATGAACATTTTATGTGTTCTTGCATCTTCCTTGTTTACTTCCCAATCCCCTCACACATTTTCAGTGATGCTCTTTGTGGAAATGTCAGCCTGTCTCAGCTCTGCTCAAGGGAACAAGAAACAGTGGCGGCTCGACTTGGACTAAGTGTTGAAGGGGGAGCAGCTCCCCCTAGGGGCCAGCAGGATGGAGTGCACAGGGGAAGTGTTGAGCTGGGAAGGGGGGTGCTTCTTCCTTCGGTGGCCACTTACTGGGCACCTGATGTATGAGTCCAGGCAAGGGGTGGAAACGCTGGAGCAGAGAAAGATAAGGAAGACCAGGTCATGAAGGACTTAGGACTTTGGGATGGATACTGACAAGTTAGTCTGCTCCCTTTTTGTTCAGTCGCTAAGTCATGTCCTACTCTTTGCAACCGTATGGACCATAGCCCGCCAGGCTCCTCTGCCCATGGGATTCTCCGGGCAAGAACACTGGAATGGGTTGCCATGCTCTCCTCCAGGGGATCTTCCCGACCCAGGGATCGAACTAGAATCTCTTATGTCTCCTGCATTGGCAGGCGGGTTCTTTACCACTAGCACCACCTGGGAAGCGCCCTCTATCCCAGAGATTGCTCAAAAAAAAAAAATTTGGTGATGTCATCTAACCATCTCATCCTCTGTCACCCCCTTCTCCTCCTGCCCTCAATCTCCTTCTCCTGGAACTTTCTGTTGATTCCCATCATCAAAATGAGAGGATGTCAAAGTCTAAAAACACATCTGGAAACAGAACATAATTTTTTAATATTTTGTTTTTTAATAGAGAAATTCCTTAGAAATGCCATGGGACGAGGCGGGCATGACTCATTCATTGGATTCCTTTCCCTACGAAAGGGATCATTAAGGCATCCAAATTAACTGACTGTAATCATGAATTAAATCGAGCTCGTTTATAAGGGAAACATAGAAGCATCTTTCATCTTAATATCCTGACACGATTCTCCTGACTCAAAGGTACGATTAGAAGGAAAGTGGGGGGGACTCTGTAGCTTAACCCTGAGTGGAATTGGTAATAAAACACCATTTCCCCAGTGAACTCACTGCTTTTCCAGTTCTTCTCAGCTGAGCTCATTATTTTATTTCACTCCTTGATAGGTTGAAAAATTGCCTGCAAACTGGTTAATTAGGACTAACAGTGCTTAGTTACTGGGGAGACAATCGCCGTTCATGAAATTAATGCTGAAATGGTGGGAACTCATGATTCATCTGCTAAAGTGCATGTAGACCCGAGGCTCCCCTCCCTGTTGCGTCAATCCGGCCATCTGTCCAGGTGGCCAGGGTAAATGACCGTTTCTCTGTCTGAATTTGGGGCTGGTGATGATAAGAAACAGAAATCCATCTAGAGAAGAAAGGGAGTTCACTGTGACAACACAAAGGTGCTTCCACATGGCATTTCTGGGAAAGGATAGGAGACTACGAAAGGAGGCGCTATCAGGATTTCTCTCTTTTTCCTCCCCTTGGTCTTTCTCTGTCCCTCTCTGTATGGCCAAGATCCCCTTTCTCTCTCTTGCCCTCTCTCTTATCTTGTCTGGTTGTAATGGATCCCCCAACATCCAGTCATTCTCCTTCCAAGTACTGGGGACCCTCTCCTTCCTCTTGTCACTTCATACGATTCGGTTAAGGCCTCCTTGCCCGAAGCTCGGGGTGCAGCCTGTGGCCATGCTTTATCCAATCATCTCAAAAGATTCCCTCTGGTCCCAGAAGTGACTTCTCATGGTCCAACCAGAGTCAGCAGGATGCAATGAGGCTTTGCTGGAACATCCTGGAAAGACACTCTCCATCTTTACCAGGAGGTTTCAAGGTAGCAGATACAGGTTTCGGAGTTGCGGGAGTCATCTTAGAACTGCCAAGATTATTCCTATTTTAGAGTAAAGTCTTCATGTGGAGTAGAGCAGAGCTCAGTGATGAAGAAAGAAGTAGGTCATATGACATCATTTCAGCCCCTCACGCAGCGTCTAATGCCTACATTATCCTGGGGTTTACAGTTGCCTGAACCTGTAAATCCCCTTTTTGTGGCTTTTTAAATTTCTTTTAACTTTGTTTTTCTACTTAATTTTTATTTATATTGAAAGTATAGTTGATTTACGATGTTGTGTTAGTTTCAAGTGTAAAGTAATTCAATTATACATGTACACATGTCCATAGTTTTTCAGATCCGTTTCCCACATAGGTTATTATAGTATGTTGAATAGATTTTCCTGTGCTATACAGGAGGTCCTTGTAGATTATTTTATATATCATAGTATGCGTATGTTATGACCAACCTAGATAGCATATTCAAAAGCAGAGACATTACTTTGCCAACAAAGGCCCGTCTAGTCAAGGCTATGGTTTTTCCTGTGGTCATGTATGGATGTGAGAGTTGGACTGTGAAGAAGGCTGAGCGCCGAGGAATTGATGCTTTTGAACTGTGGTGTTGGAGAAGACTCTTGAGAGTCCCTTGGACTGCAAGGAGATCCAACCAGTCCATTCTGAAGGAGATCAGCCTGGGATTTCTTTGGAAGGAATGATGCTAAAGCTGAAACTCCAGTACTTTGGCCATCTCATGCGAAGAATTGATTCATTGGAAAAGACTCTGATGCTGGGAGGGATTGGGGGCAGGAGGAGAAGGGGATGCCAGAGGATAAGATGGCTGGATGGCATCACTGACTCGATGGACGTGAGTCTCAGTGAACTCTGGGAGTTGGTGATGGACAGGGAGGCCTGGCATGCTGTGATTCATGGGGTCGCAAAGAGTCGGACACGACTGAGCGACTGATCTGATCTGATCTGATGTGTATGTTAACCCCAGCTTCTAATTTATCCCTCCCTCCCACCTTTCCCCTTTGATAATCATAAGTTTGTTTTCTATATCTGCGAGTATGTTTCTCTTTTATAAATAAATTCATTTGTATAAACTTTTTTCAATTCCACATACAAGTAATATCATGAGATTTGTCTTTTTCTGTCTGACGTACTTCACTTAGGATGATAATCTCCAGGTCTATCCATGTTACTACAAACGGCATCCTTTCATTCTTTTTTATGGCTAATATTCCACTGTGTATACATACATCCACTTTAACTTTGAATTGCCAAGTCTCAGTTCTGACCCTTATTCCAGATGGCCTTCCAAACCAAGCACTCACAAGCATCTGACTATACTTTTTGTGTCTTATTCTCAAAGAGACTCTGATTCAGTTATCCCAGTCAAGGACTACATCTCCTGATCCATATAGGTCTAATCAGCCAGAGCCAGGAGGGTGAGGTCATGTAGTATAAACACAGACACTCTCCAGCTAGCGGTTGGACTAATATCAAAGAAGAGTCCAAATCGTGACTGCTACTCCCTTCCTGGGCTCACTCTGCCTACGGAAAAGGCAAACAGTCATGCCTCCAAATATTGGAAGGTTTGAGAATTTGTCTTTCTTTAGCAGGAACTGAGTGTCTGAAGACAGGTTACATGAGATCTCTGAGATTCAGCCTCTTTATCTTGGAAAGGGGAGTGGGAATAATAATGTTTCCTCTGTTATTCCAAAATGAGGCTGGTCTCCAGGAGGCTCGTGTTGCCTGCTGTTCCCTTTGCTGTCAAATGGTATGTTCTGAGGACTGCGCCCCTAAGACCATCAGCAGAAGCAGACAGTTTCCTCATATGTGTGGACTGCTGCAGGTTTGTGGATCCTGCCCAGGGAAGATGCTATCCATGCCCATCTTAACCTCCAGGAGATGTGGAGACTCATCTTCTCCACTGCTTTCTCCTGCATCATATACCACAGGACTTGTTTTGGTGCACACAGCGGGTGTGAATACTAAGGGGACTTGGAGGTCAGTGGACAAATATCCCAACCTCCTCGATCCACAGTGGGATGGCACCCCGGAGACTCCTTAGAGGGACTCCAGCAGGATGGAGCCCCAGGGGCCCATAGCAGTAACCTGCTCATGAACATACCCCTTAACTTTTCTCTCTTCCCTTCTCACTCTCTACTCCTCACTTGTGCTTCTGAGGATCACCTCCTGAATAAACCACCTGCATCCTAATCCTAGTCTCAGGATCTGTGCTGAAAGGACAGAAACCAAACCAACATCCTCAGTCCAGCTTCTTCCATAAGCATCTTCCCTAGAGCCCAGACTCATTTTTTTGGAGTTAAACTCATTCCTAGAACTAAACAAATGTTACCAGATTCTTGCGTATTTTTTTCCAGAGATATTTTATGCATCACAAGCAGATGTGTATGTAAGATTCACACACAAGCAAACTTCCCTCTTTCATACCAAGTCTTTGGAGGCCTGCCTACATCCTTCCACACCTCTCCTCTGTTCCCACGTTGTAATTTCCCATCGGATCACACACCTGCCTCCAGCGAAAGGGTGCTGTGAATGGAGAAATATCAGGGACAGCACATGGCAAGGGCAATCCACCCACACGGGCAAGGGGAAGGCCACCCACCAGGATCCTGGCAGACACTAGAGGCAAGAAAACTATGATTCAGCATCTTGAAGAACTGAAGTCCACGAACAGAGATCAGAACCTGCTTGGGGACAGGGGGTCCCTGGCCCTTGGGAGACAGAAGGGGAGAGCTCTGTCCGGACACAATGGGCTACCCCTAGAGAGGGCCACTTCTCCAAGGTCGAGAAACATAAGTAACCTTCTACATACATAAAAATATAAATAGAAATTCAGACTAAATCAGTTGGCAGGCAAGAGAAAGACTTCTTAGAGGGAGTGCCATTTAAGTTGAGACCTGAGGGTTGAGTAGAAGCTAGCCAGTACATGCAAAGGCCTAGAATCTGGAGAGGGACTGCAAGCGATCTGCATGGGTGCAAGCAATCTCTGGTGTGAGGATGGTATGGTGACCTCTGAGGCTGCTAGATGCTCAGAGCTTTGAGTTCTCCTCCATCCTGGTCTCCCCCATCCTGGTCTGTCTGTCTTTACTTCCAACCACATCTCCTGCTCCAGGGCATATGGTTTAACATTAGACCTTGTCCCAAAAGGGATTTATGCTTTAGGCTTCTGGGCCTTTTCACACGTTGATACCCAAATCAGGAATGGGTTTAATGCCAAGCAAGGACTCTGAGCTTTAAGCAAGATGCTTGTGCTTGAGGGAGAAGCCGGGCTTAGGGTAGTCGTTCAGTTTGTGTTCTAACACAGACCCTAAGACCAGATTTGGATGCAGGCAATTTTCCAAGTTGATAACACAGTCATTGCAAGAATATACAGTGGAATCACAAAGTGTGTGATCTTTTAAGATTGGTTTCTTCCTTTTTAAAAAATAATTTACTTATTTCTGTGAAGATCCCCCGGAGGAGGGCATGGCAACCCACTCCAGTGTTCTTGCCTGGAGAATCTTCATGGATGGGGGAGCCTGGAGGGCTGCGGTTCATGGGGTCGTAAAGAGTTGGACACAGCTGAGCGACTAAGCACAGCACACATTTATTTATTTAATGGCAGTTCTGGGTCTTTTACTGTGCAGGCTTTTCTCTAGTTGCAAAGAGAAAGGTCTCCTCTCTAGTTGCAGTGCAAGGGCTTCTCATCGCAGTGGATTCTCTTGTGGAGTGCAGGATCTAGGACAAGCAAACGTTAGTAGCTGTGGCACACGGGCTCAAGAGTTGCAGTTCCCAGGCTCTAGAGCACAGGCTTCATAGCACAGGCTTAGCTGCTTTGCAGCATGTGGTATCTTCCCAGATCAGGGATTGAGCCTGTGTCTCTTGCATTGGCAGGCGGATTCTTTGTCATTGAGCCACCAGGGAAGCCCTAAAATTGACTTTTTTCACTCAGCATAATGCCCTTGAGATCCATGTAAGTTGTTGAGGACATCCATTCTCTTTTTTTAACTGCTGCATATGAGTTCACAGTGTGAATGAATCCGTTTATTTAAACATTCACGTATTGAGGGACATTTTCTTGGTTTCCAGAGGTTGATTATTACAAATATAGATGCTACGAAGGGTCATGTACAGGTTTTACATAGACATAAGTTTCCATTTCTTTGAAAGAGTGTAATTTCCAGGTCATAAATATCAGTTTAGTTTTTTTCTTGTCATTTGTTTAAGAAACTGTTTTCCTGAGTTATTGGACAATTTTAAATTCTAACTCAAAATGCTTTGAGTAATTCAGATAATCTAGATCTCACAGGATGTGTTTTTGTCATTATTTTTTATTTTAGCTTTTCCAGTAGCCATGTAATGACAGGTCATTGTATTCTTAATTTATATTTCCTTAAACCCTGGATACTGAATACTTTTCCACATGCTCATTTGCCATCTTGTTTATAGTCTTCAGTGAAATGTATGTTGATATCTCTTGCTCATTTTAAAATTGCATTGTGCTTTTAGTATTGAGTTTCGATAATTTTTGTATATTTTGTTGAGTATAGTTAATTTACAATGTTACATTAGCTTCAGGTGTATAGCAAAGTGACTCAGTTATACATATGCATGAATCCACTCTTTTTTCTTTAGATTCTTTTCCCATACAGATCATCACAGTATTGAACATAATTCCCTGTGCTAAATGGTAGAGCCTTATCATTAATAGTTATTTATTTTATATGTAACAGTGTGTATGTGTCAATCCCAATCTCCCAATTTATCCTACCCCTCCTTATTCCCTAGTTGCTGTAAGTTTGTTTTCTACTTCTGTGACTCTACTTCTGTTTTGTAAATAAGTTCATTTCTATGACTTTTTTTAGATTCTACATATAAGCAATATTATATGGTATTTGTCTTTCTGTGTCTGACTTAGTGATCCAGAAATCCCACTCTTGGGCGTATGAAAAAGAGTGAAACTGTAGTCGCTCAGTCATGTCCAACTCTTTGCAACCCCCTGGACTGCACCCACTGTAGCCCACCAAGCTCTTCTGTCATGGGGATTCTCCAGGAAAGAATACTGGCGTGGGTTACCATCCCCTTGTCCAGGGGATCTTTCCGACCCAGGGACTGGACCCGGGCCTCTAGCATTGCAGGCAGATTCTTTACTGTCTGAGCCACCAGGGTAGCCCTTGGGCATACACCTGGAGGAAAACCATCACTTGGAAAGATACATGCACCCAACGTTCACTGAAGCACTATTTATAATAGCCAAGACACGGAAGCAACCTAAAGATCTACCAACAGAGGAATGGATAAAGAAGATGTATATATATACTTAATGGAACATTACTCAGTCATAAGAAAGAACAAAAATGCCATTTGCAGCGACATGGAAGGACCTCGAAATTGTCATCTGAGTGAAGCAATTTCTTACATATTATTGATAGTAGTCCTTTATTACATATACAGTTTACAAGTATTTTCTCCCCAATCCTATTTTCCTGCTAATTTTTATCACAAATGGGTGTTGAATTTTGTCAAATGATTTTTCTACATCATTGATATGACCTTGTGATTTTTCTCCTTCAAAATTCAAACCAGATTTTCATTCTTCAAATAAATTAAAAAGTAATAGAATAATGAAATAAATTGTTGATTTCTATTTACTTGTATTTCATTAATAATTTTTTCCATCTATCATCATGAGGGAAATTCATCTACAGTTCTCTTTCTGTCTTTCTTTTTTCCTTTTTACTGTCTTTGTCTAACTTGGCCAGCAGGGTAATTTTGGCTTCATAGAATGAGTTAGAAAGTGTTCCCCCACTTTCTTCTGTTTTCAGGGAGAGATTTGTGTAGAATTGCTATTAATTCTTCATATATTTGGTAGACTTCTCCAGTGAACCCATCAGGGCCTGGAGACTACTTCTTTAGAGGTTTTAAATTATAAATTCAGTTTCCTTAATATTTCTAGGACTATTCAAATTATCTACTTTGCATTTGGTGGCAGTTTGTGTTTTTTGAGGAATTGTTCCATTTCATTTAATTTGTGAAATTTATGTGTGTAGACTTGTTTGTAGTATTCTCTTATTATTCTTTTGATGGCTACAGGGTCTCTAGTGCTATCCGCTGTTTCATTCCTGATATTTGTAATTTATGTCTTCTCTCTTTTTCCCTTTGGTTGTTTTGCTAGAGGTTTAACAATTGTACCAATCTTTTCAAAGAACTACCTCTTTGTTTCAGCAAATGTTCTCTATTGTTTCTCCACTTTTAATTCCATTTATGCACTTATCTTTACCATCTCCTTCCTCCTACTTGCTTTGGCTTATTTTCTCTTCTTCATGTTCTACTTTATTGAGGGGTGCTGTGCTCAGTCACTTCAGTTGTGTGACTGTGGACTCTTGGTGACCTATGGACGGTAGCCCGCCAGGCTCCTCTGTCCATGGGATTCTCCAGGCAAGAATACTGGCATGGGTTGCCATGCCCTCCTCCAGGAGATCTTTCCCGCCCAGGAATTGAAACCATATGTCCAGCGTCTCCTGCATTGCACAGAGTTTCTTTACCCACAAACCACCTGGCAAGCCCTTATTGAGGTGAGAGCTTAAACTATTAAGCTGAGACTATTCTTTTGTGATATATGCCTTGTTCAGGCACTAAGTTGTATCTGACTCTGTGACCCCATGAACTATGTCATGCCAGGCTTCCCTGTCCTTCGCTATCTCCCAGATTTAGATACCGTAAATCTCTGTTTTAGCAAATAATAATAATAATAATTTTTTTTTAAGTAAACAGACTCACAGATACCTAGGACAAACTAATGGTTACCAGTGGAGCAAGGGATGGGGAAGAGGGTCAAGATAGGGGAAGGGAATTAAGAGACATAAAACTACTAAGTATATAATAAATAAGATACAGTGACATATTGTACAGCACATAAAGTAAAACCGATATTTTATAATAATTTTTTATTGAAGTATAATTGCTTTACAATGTTAGTTTCTATTGAACAATGAAGTGAATCAGCTTTGTTGTTCAGTCACTAAATCGTTTCTGACTCTTTGCAACCCCATGGACGAGAGACTCCTCTGTCCTCCACTATCTCCTGGAGTTTGCTCAAATTCATGTCCATTGGGTCCGTGATGCTATCTAACTGTCTCATCCTCTGCTGCCCCCTTTTCCTTTTGCCTTCAATCTTTCCCAGCACCAGGGTCTTTTCCAATGACTTGGCTCTTCATATCAGATGGCCAAAATATTGAATAAGAAAAAAAATCTGTTTTAACTGTGATCCAGTGTTTTAGTTGTATCCTACAAATTTTGACATGTTGTATTTTCACTTGCTTTCAATTAAGTCTGTTTTAAAATTTTTCTTGAGACTTTCTTTTTGCCATTTTGCTTATTTGGAAGTATAGTGTTCAATTCCCAAGTATCAGCTATATGTATACATATATCCCCTTCCACTTGGCCCTCCCTCCCAATCCCCCATCCCACCCATCTAAGTCACCACAGAACACCAAGTTCAGCTCTCTATGCTATACATCAGGTTGCCACTAGCTGTCTATTTTACACATGGTAGTAACAAACAACCCAATCAAAAAATGGGCAGAGCACCTAAATAGATATTTCTACAAAGACATACAAATGGCTAAGAGGCACATGATAAGACGCTCAACATCACTATTAGAAAAATGCAAATCAAAACTATAGTGAGGTATTGCCTCACACCAGTCAGAAATGCCATCATCAAAAAATCGACAAACAATACATGCTGGAGAGAGTGCAGAGCAAAGGCAATCCTCTCGAACCATTGGTAGGAATGTAAATTGACACAGCCACTTCAGAGAGCAGAATTGAGGTTCCTTAAAAAAATAAAGATAGAACTACCAGACAATAATTTTAAAGGCTTCCCAGGTGGTGCTAGTGGTGAAATAACCCCTCTGCCAATGTAGGAGACACAGGAGACCAGGATTCGATCCCTGGGTCAGGAAGATCCCCTGGAGGAGGGCATGGCAGCCCACGCCAGGATTCTTGCCTGGAGAATCCCACAGACAGAGGAGCCTGGCAGGCTACAGTCCATGGGATTGCAAAGAGTCAGACACAACTGAAGCAAGTTAGCACACACACACACATAATAAATGTGGAGTATAATCAATAAAAATACAGAATGTCTATACTGTACACATGAAACTCATATGATATTGTAAATCAACTATACTTTAATAGGAAAAAATTTTTTTTAGTTGTGTTCCAGTGTTATAGTTGTGTCCTACAAATTTTGACATGTATTTTCGGTTTTTTCAATTAAGTGTATTTTTAAATTTTTCTCAAGACTTTCTTTTGACCATTTTGACTACTTAGAAATACAGTATTCAGTTCCTAAGACCTTGGAGGTTTATCTGTTATCATTCTGATATCGATTTTTGCTTATATTCCATTATGGTCAGACAACACACTCGGCATGATTTCAATTCTTTTAAATTTGTGGAGGTTTATTTTATACTCCCGACTGTGGTCGTCTTGGTATATTCATGGGACTTGAAAAAAGCGTGTACTGTGCTTTTGTTGGACGGATTGTTGTATTCATGTCAGTGAGATCCTGTTGGTTGATGATGTTATTGAGTTCTTCTATATTCTTGTTGATTTTCTAATTGCTTCATCAATTGTTGTGGAAAGGGTGTTGATGTCTCCACCATTAATTTTGGATTTGTCTATATCTCCTTTTATTTCTGTTTGTTTCATGTCACATACATTGCAGATCTTCTGTTTTGTGCATGCACTTTTAGAATTGATATTTATTCTTGATGGATTGACCCTTTCATCATTATGTTACAGCCCTCTCTTTCCCTGGTAATTTTCATCAGTCTGGATACTTTTATATGATATTGAAATAACCACTACTGTTTTCTTTTAATTTTTTCATCCTGTATCTTCTTCCATCTGTTTACTTTATCTACCTATATAATGAAGTAGCTTCTTAGAGAAAACTTATAATTGGGGCTTTTTTCCTTTTTTTTTAAGCCTACAATACCAATCTCTGTCTTTTAATTAGTGTATATAAACTCTATTTTTTTAGTAGAGTTTTATGTTTATTTACGTTACAAATTAAATAGTTTTTTCAAACGTTAAACCTTTTGTTTTGTATTGGAGTATAGCCAGTTAACAATGTTGTGGCAATTTCCGGTGAATAACCAAGGGACTCAGCCATTCATATACGTGTATCCGTGGTCCCCCAAACCTTCCTATGATTGCTATTGCATTAGGGCTTAAGCCTGTCATTTAAAGTTTTGTTTTCTCTGTCTTCTTTTCCTGCCTCCTTTTGGATTATTTAAACACTTTTTTATAATTCCATTTTGATTTGTCTAGCATTTTATGGCTTTTTGAACAGTTGCTCTAGGTGTTATATTACACATATATAATTTACTACAGTCTACTGGTACCAACATTTCTTCAACTGAGATCTAAAAATATAATTTCCTTTTATGCATCTTTATCCTTAACCATTCATAACATAATATGTCTTCTGTATGTCTCCACATACGCTGAAGTCCATATTAAACAATATAATAATTTTGGTTCAACTAACAAACACATTTTTGAAAACTCAAGTGGAGAATAAGTCTATTGCATTTAACCATACTTTTGCTCTATCCCTTGTTCTCTTTTCTTTTCTAATGCTCTAAGTTTCCTTTTTATTTCCTTGCTGTATAGATAACTTCCTCTAGGCATTCTTTGAGGGACTATCTATGCCAAATTCTCTTAGTTTCCCTTCATCTGAATATGTCTTGATTTTCCCTTCATTTCTTTTTTTATTTTTTACTTTTATTTTATTTATTTTTATTTTATTTTATTTTTTTAACTTTACAATATTGTATTGGTTTTGCCATATATCAACATGGATCCGCCACCGGTATACATGTGTTCCCCATCCTGAACCCTCCTCCCTCCTCCCTCCCCATACCCTCCCTCTGGGTCGTCCCAGTGCACCAGCCCCAAGCATCCAGTCATGCGTCGAACCTGGACTGGCGACTCATTTCATATACGATATTATACATGTTTCAATGCCATTCTCCCAAATCATCCCACACTCTCCCTCTCCCACAGAATCCAAAAGACTGTTCTATACATCAGTGTCTCTTTTGCTGTCTCGTATACAGGGTTATTGTTACCATCTTTCTAAATTCCATATATATGCGTTAGTATACTATATTGGTGTTTTTCTTTCTGGCCTACTTCACTCTGTATAATAGGCTCCAGTTTCATCTACCTCATTAGAACTGATTCAAATGTATTCTTTTTAATGGCTGAGTAATACTCCATTGTGTGTATGTATCACAGCTTTCTTATCCATTCGTCTGCTGATGGACATCTAGGTTGCTTCCATGTCCTGGCTATTATAAACAGTGCTGAGATGAGCATTGGGGTACACATGTCTCTTTCAATTCTGGTTTCCTCAGTGTGTATGCCCAGCAGTGGGATTGCTGGGTCATAAGGCAGTTCTATTTCCAGTTTTTTAAGGAATCTCCACACTGTTCTCCATAGTGGCTGTACTAGTTTGCATTCCCACCAACAGTGTAAGAGGGTTCCCTTTTCTCCACACCCTCTCCAGCATTTATTGCTTGTAGACTTTTGGATAGCAGCCATTCTGACTGGCGTGAAATGGTACCTCATTGTGGTTTTGATTTGCATTTCTCTGATAATGAGTGATGTTGAGCATACAGATGGCTAACAAACACATGAAAAGATGCTCAACATCCATTCATTTCTGATGGGTATTTTTCTGGATGCAGAATTTGGGGTTTGTAATCCCTTCCTTCAGCACTTGAACAAAACTGTGCCAATTCATTCTGGTCTTCATGGTCTCCAGCTTTTAAAATCTGCTGTTATTCTAATTGTTTCTTCCCCTACAGGTAATGTGTAAATTCTCTCTAGCCACTTTCAAGATTTCTTGCCTTGTTCACTCAGCTTCTTGAATCTATAGGTTTATGACTTTTGTTGAATTTGGGGAATTCTCAGCCACTATTACTTTGAACAGTTTTTCCATTATTTATCCTCTCCTCTAGGACTGTTATGATCCAAATGTTAGGGCTTTTGTTATATTCTGCATGTCCCTGAGGTTTTGTTCATTTTTCTTTTTCTATTTTCTCCTTGTAGTTCAGATTGGGTAATTTCTATTTTAAGCTTACCAGTTCTTTCCTCTCCATTCTGCTACAAGTCTATCCACTGAGCTTTTATTTCACCTTTCGCATTTCTTTAGTTCTAAAATTCCATTTGCTTCTTTCTTAGCTCATATATTCTTTGCTGAGAGTTTTTATTTCTTTTCTGAAAGTCCATATATTTTCATTTGTTTCAAATG
Organism: Bos mutus; assembly: GCF_027580195.1. Classification (NCBI taxonomy): domain Eukaryota; kingdom Metazoa; phylum Chordata; class Mammalia; order Artiodactyla; family Bovidae; genus Bos; species Bos mutus. The sequence goes on along the minus strand of NC_091641.1, from coordinate 17,705,185 downwards.
TGTTCATTATTCCTGATTGAAGCATTTTGGTGGCAGCTACTTTAAAATATCCATGAGATAATTTTAACATCTCTGACATCTTAGTGCTGGATTCTGTTGATTGTTCTTTTTCTCCATTCAAACTGAGATATTTCTAGTTATTTGTATGACAAGTGACATTTGATTGATAACTGGCCATTTTAAAACGTTATGTTATAGGACTCTGGATCTAATTCACATTTTATGTTTTAGCAGGCGGCCCATGACACTGCTCCCCTGACACTGAATGGGGGGGGGGCAGGTAGAATATACCACGTGGAGGTAGAATTTCAGGTTCTTTACATGGCCTCCATTGACAGTCAATGGGGGTGAGTCTCCTTATTACTACTGGGCAGCAATAGGAGTTCAAATTTCCCACCAGGTGTCTGTCGATGCCACATTACCTGGGAAAGGGAGGTGAGTCCGGTTGCTGCTCCCAACGTGGCTCATTAATGCTGGGCGGTGCTGAAGGTCCTTACTCTCCGCTAGGCATCCTCTGACACTATCTTAGTGAGGAAGGGAATGAGTAAAGATGAACTTCCAGGCTCTCACATGGTCTCCACCAACACCATCTCAGCAGCGGCACTTTGTCACAGCCTGCCAAGGATAGGAGTCTGGACGTTTTTATTCAATCTTTGCTGACAAAAATGGGAAATTGGCTTTTCTGAATTGCTTCTGAATTGTTTCTCCAGGACACTTGCTGTCCCTTGGGTTTTGAGGTCCTGAGACAGTCTGCCTTCTCTCTGCCTTTCCGAATCTCTCTATGATTATTTTATATATAGTAATGTCCGGGGGGGTTAACTGCACTTAATAGGATAAATACGTAAAAAGTATGTCTGTTCATTCCATATGACCAGAAATGGAAGTCCCCTGCCTAAGTTATTTTTAATATTTACTTGTTAATAGATAATATATTCATGTGGGTTCAAACTCCAAAAGGCACAAAAGTAGGTGTTGGAAAAATTCTCTGCTCACCTCTCCCCACAACCATTCAGTTGCTCTTACCTTTAGTCAAATGTTCTCAGTGTTTTGTGCATCCTTTGAGAGATACTTTATGCAGATACAAGCAAATTCACTTGTACATTTTTGGTTTACTTTACATAAATAGCAAAATCTTAAACACACTGATTTTGTGTTTTGATGTTTTAGAGACTATCTTTTAACTTGTTTTATTTGAAGTATATTTCCGTGCAATATTATATGTTACAGGCGTATAATATAGTGATTCACAATTTTTAAAGGTTATACTTCATTTGTAGTTATTGTAAAATATTGATTATAGTCCCCATGATGTACAGCTTTTTATTTTTAAATAATTACAGATTCACAGAGGTTGAAATGTACAGGAAAGTTCTGTGTAGTCTCCCCTCAGCCTTCCTCATTGTTATACCACTGTTAACATTTTATACAACTACAACGCAGTATCAAAACCTGGAAATAGCCATTGACATAATCCACAGACTCTACAGGCCATATTCTGATTCATCAGTTACATGTGTGCACTTATGCACGTGGGTGTGGGTGTGCGTGTGTCATGTTCACGAGCGTGTAGCTCTTTGCAATTATGTCACACCTGTAGCCTTGTGTAACCACAGTCATGGTCAAGATACTCAACTGTACCATCCCAGGACTCCCTTGTGTTTTCTAGCCACACGTATCTCCTTACCCCATCCTTAACATCTCTATTATCAGATTATTTAATTCATAATTCATAAAGAGAATCATTCTTTTTGAAATTTTTCTTAAGTCAGCATAGTTTCTTTGAGGTTCATCCAAGTTGTTGTGTGAATTAATAGTGAGCTCCTGTTTCATTACTGAGTTGTATTCCATGGCACGGATGTACTAAGCATGTTGAACAACTGAACCACTAAGGACTTTGGAGCCGTTCCCAGTTTGGTGGCTGGTGTATAGGCTAGTATATAGAGAGCTGCCATGAATATTGGTGTTCAAGTTGCTGAATGAAAACAAGGCTTCCTTTCACTAGGATAAATACCCACACATGAAATTGGGTGTTCATATGATAAATCCATTCTTTTTTTAGTTTTGGAAAGAACTGCCAAACCAGTCTCCAGAGTGGTTATAACACTTACATTCCCATCAGCAATGTAGTTCACATGTCTTAAAGTCACCCTGAAGTGAACTCACCCTTGCTCAAGCATGCAAGGGCTGAAGAGGACCAATCTTTTTTTTCTTTCTTTCCTTTTGACCATGTCACGCAGCCTGTGGGATCTCGGTTCCCCAACCAGGGACTGAACCCTGGGCCATGGCCATTGAAAACACTGAATCCTATTCACTAGACCACCAGGGAACTCCCAAAATTCATCTGTGGCTTTTAGGATGCTCACGTGGTTGCACAACCATCACTGCTGTCTAATTCCAGAACATTTTCATCACCCAAAAAAGAAACCCTGCTCCCCTCAGCAGTCACCCTGCTCCACTCCACCCTCCTTCCAGCCCCCAGCAGTCATTACCTGAAAGTGAAAGTGAAGTCGCTCAGTCGTGCCCCACTGTTCGCGACCCCATGGACCTACCTACCAGGCTCCTCCATCCATGGGATTTTCCAGGCAAGAGTACTGGAATGGGTTGCCATTTCCTTCCCCAAAATTTTTTTTTTGGTTGTATACTTTATTCATTTATTTTCCCACTGAAGTATAATAAAGTAGGAACCACTTTTTAAATTCCCTCTAATCCCTTCAATTTACAAGTACTCTACCCTTCCTTGGAATATAAAATCTAATTGAAAATAAGTGAAATCATACCCCATAGGATATAAGCCTCATGAAGGTAAGTGAACATGTTAGTACTCAGTCATGTCACACTCTTTGTGACCCCATAGACTGTAGCCCGCCAGGCTCCTCTGTCCATGGAATTCTCCAGGCAGGAATACTGGAGTGGGTTGCCACTCCCTTCTCCAGGGGATATTCCTGACCCAGGGACTGAACCCTGGTCTCCTGCGTTGCAGGCAGATTCTTTACCATCATGATGGTGGCAGGGGTGTTATTTATTTACTTAGTCTATTTTGCTCATTGATGAATCCCTAGAACAGACTCTGGCCATAGGAGTTGCTCCATGCTCATTTCTATGACTACAAGTAAATGGATTACGAAGCGCATGCACGAGTGGATATATTGCCCAGTCATCATGTTAAATCTCGGTGCTGCAACAGGACAGCAGTTTCCATTCTTGTTAAACATCAGAATAACCTCCATAGGTTGTGAAAGGTGTGCACCCATGGCTCCAGCCGGATCTTCTGAATCAAAACCTCCAGGTATGGGATCTGAGATAATTCATTTTTAATCAACACTCCTGGAAGTTCTCATGTAATTAGCTTCACCCCAGTGCACAGGTTAGAGTTTCTGAATTATCAAGGAAGCAATAGAGCTGGGTATGCACTGAGTGCAGGAGCTAAGCTCTGGCCAGGAGCCAGTGAATCTATGTATCCTTTTCTCCCAGAGAAAAAGAAGGGTAGAGAAATAGTTCTGTCCAAAGGATACCTCTGTTGGGGAGGCCAAGGAGGAGGAGAGATAGGCTACAAAGAGTGGATACTTTGAAGCCAACCATGGAAGTTTAAATTCAGATCCAAGCTCAGTCATTCACTAGCAGAGTTGGATACATCATCTTGCTTCTCTGAGCAGTTCTATTTTTTGTTAAATGGGCAGAATGATAATTTATAGCCCAGATGGCTATCATGAGGATTAAATGAGCTAATAATATAACACATGCATATGCAAGTACAAGTGCACATGTGTGCACACACGCATGCCACACACACACACACACACACACAATATTTTAACGTTTAGATTTCCAGTTATGGAATCTGAGCCCATGAATCTGAGCATTAAAATGGTCCTCAGACTAATGTCATCTCACCTCCCTCTTACAACAGATAGCTCTTCTCCAACATTCTTGAAATTTAGCCACTCTGTCTCTGTTTGAATGCCTCCGGTGCCGGGTGCCTCACTACCTTACCTAAGGCAGCCTGATTCTCTAGTTAAATCCCATTATGAGGAAGCTCTTCCTCAGGATGAACTAAAATCCACCTGCTTTTGCCTCCTACCACTGACTCTCCTCCCTTCACTGGAGCCCTGAGGAATGAGACAAACTCGTTTCCACTTCACAGTCTTTCTAGTTAACCAGCCTCTCACCAGATAATCATGGCTTGGCAACATATTATTTGAAGGGTGGTATATCAGACAACGGGATTCTCTCCTTGTGACACCCAGCTTTGCTGCTAGACTTGAAGCAATAGAGTCAAAAGGACAAACGTCTTTAGAGGCCAAGGAGGCAATGCATACAAGTGAGATCAGCAAAGTGAGGACTATGGCAAAGAGGAAGACCCAGTGCCCCTCTAAAGGAAAGCAGCCTCCACTTAGGTCCACCAGATCTTTTCAGACACTGAAATCTTGCTCTGTGTTTCCAGATATGGTTTTTTAATAGTATTCAAATGCCATACCTTTTATTTCAAATTATCCATTTAAAAAATGAGTGCAGGAATAGTTAGGAAGTTTGGAATAGTGTACACTGCTATATTTAAAATGGATAACCAACAAGGACCTATTGTATATCATACGGAACTCTGCTCAATGTTATGTGGCAGACTGGATGGGAAAGGAGTTTGGAGGAGAATGCATACCTGTGTACATATGGCTGAGTCTCTTCGCTGTCCACCTGAAACTATCAACAGTTTGTTATTCAGCTATACTCCAATACAAAATAAAATGTTTTTCAAAAACAGTCCAGGGACCTCCCTGGTGGTCCAATGATTAAGAATCCACTTGCCCATGCAGGGGACATGGGTTTGATCCCCAGTTCAGAAGATCCCATATGCAATGAGGCAACTAAGCTCGCAAGCCACAGCTTCTGAAGACCACTCACCTAGAGCCCATGCTCTGCAACAAGAGAAACCACAGCAACAAGAAATCCACGTGCTACAATTAAAGAGTAGCCCCCACTCACCACAGCTGGAGAAAGCCTGCATGCAGTAATGAAGACCCAGCACAGCTAAAAATAAATAAATAAAATTTTAAAATAAGTGCAGGTACAAACTAGTGAAGTGTGATAAGTTCTGCATTTCAGTTAATAATATTGTTCCGATATGTCAATTGCCTGGTTTTGATAATGTCCTTGGGTTAGGAAAGGTGTTAAAATAGCAGCAAACTGAGTCAAGAATCAGATCAGATCAGATCAGTCGCTCAGTCGTGTCCGACTCTTTGCGACCCCATGAATCGCAGCACGCCAGGCCTCCCTGTCCATCACCAACTCCCAGAGTTCACTGAGACTCACGTCCGTCGAGTCAGTGATGCCATCCAGCCATCTCATCCTCTGTCGTCCCCTTCTCCTCCTGCCCCCAATCCCTCCCAGCATCAGCTGGGTATTGTTTTTGCTTTGGCTCCATCCCTTCATTCTTTCTGGAGTTATTTCTCCACTTATCTCCAGTAGCATATTGGGCACCTACTGACCTGGGGAGATTCTCTTTCAGTATCCTATCATTTTGCCTTTGAGTCAAGAATAGAAGGGGACTTTTGTGCTCTTTTTGCAACTCATTGTCAGTCTAAAAGCATTTCAAAAAAAAAAAAAAAAAAAAAAGCCTAAAAGATAAAAATATGAAACTGCCATTTTTAATCACTCATTTTTTAAATGTTGGAAACCAATTTAATTAGAAAGCACCCATGTGTTTGCAGGTGAAATACAACTTATCTTGGACCATTCGTCTGCAACTTTAATACAATGTAGCATCATGATCGAGTTTATAAGTTTTTCAGTCAGGCTATTTGAATTTTGGCTCTAATACTTATTAACTCTGAGACCCTGACAAGTTTCTGAGTCTCAGTTTCCTCATCTGTGAAACAGGAGACATTAATATCTCACTGGATAGTTGTAGGGATTAAAGCAGCAGCATGTGTAGTGTGGTTCCTGGGATACATGTACCATTGGATAAATGTAGCTGTTGTTACTGTCAAGATGAATTCAGAATGATAGATAATCATCTTGCCGCTGCATCATGCTGGTCTGGCATAGTCTATCAACAGATCATCTGGCTTCCTTTCCCCTTCCCACTCCTGCTCAGAGCAGGTTTTCTGATGAAGCAGATGGGTTGAATCCAGGACACCCAGAGAAAGGTGCATTCTCCGCCTCTTTTTTAAAGATTTTTTACAATTAATTTATTTATTTTAATTGGAGGCTAATTACAATATTGTAGTGGTTTTTGCCATACGTTGACATGAATCAGCCATGGGTACACATGTGTTCCCCATCATGAACCCCACTCCCACCTCCCTCCCCATCCCATCACTAGATTTTTTTATGTAAACCATTTATAGAGTCTGTATTGAATTTGTTACAATATTGCTTCTGTTTTATGTTTTGGCCTCGAGGCCTGTGGGGTCTTAGCTCTCCGACCCGGGATCGAAGCCACACCTCCTGCATTGGGAGGTGACGTCTGGACCATCAGGGAAGTCCTGAGTGCATTCCCTTTTTCCTGCTCATACCACCTGGCAGCACCCTTGATCTCCAGTCAGAGGCTGGCATCTCATGAAATGAAAGACACGCTGAAATCAGCCTTGCCTCATTTATCTGCCCCCAACTGACCGCACTGCCTTAGTTCAGCTCTTCCCTGTGCTGAGAGAAATGAGAGAAGGCAGACAGAATGCGTGGTTGATTAGAGTTTTTCTCTTGGCCTGAAAATTCTTGACAGAGGTCAAGAAGGAAACAAGAGGTGAAAACAGACATGGGAACAGATGAGCCAGAGCACTTGGCAAATCCCCAGCTAACTGCCCACCGTTCACGCCAGGCTAGGAGAGGAACCAGGAGAAAGGGCCCAGCTAGGCTACGTTTGCAACTGGACCCCAAAGGGAAAGGTGACCTGCACCATCCCTGGTCCAGCATTTCACTCCGGTGAGGCGAAGAGGCTTTGGTGGAGGAAATGGGGGCCCAAACTCCAGCCTTTATAAAGGCTCCCTCTCTGTATGTGGGCATGCATGCTAAGTTGCTTCAGTCATGTCCGACTCTTTGTGACCCCATGGACTGTAGCCCGCCAGGCTCCTCTGTCCATGGGATTCTCCAGGCAAGAATACTGGAGTGGGTTGACATGCCCTCTTCCAGGGGATCTCCCTACCCAGGGATCGAAGCTGCGTCTACTGTAACTCCTGCATTGCAGGTGGGTTCTTTACCACAGAGCCACTGGGGAAGCCCCCCTCTCTATATATCAGGAGCAAAATGATGGGTATAAAACAGCAGCTTATTAGGAAGAAAGGAGAAAAGGAAGGAAGAATTCAAAGAGAATTCACTCTACAAATATGACTCAGGTACCTCCTCTGGATCTTGCACTGTGGTTGGAATCGGGGACAATGTGGTAAACACAAGAGAATGCACTCTAAGGGCTTAGACTATAGGAGAGAGAAAGCAAACCATCAAATCCATAACTTGTCAGGCAGTAAAAAGCACCAGGAAGAAAAACAAAGCAAGGTGCTTTTACCAGGTGGGCAGGAAGGACCTTTCTGAGAAGGTGACAGTAAAGTCTAGGTGTGAGCAATGAGTGAGCGAGCTGTTTGGAGATTTGGGGAGTGAGCTGCCCAGGCAGAGGGAGCAACAAGGGCCGAGGCCTCGAAGCTGGAGGCTGCCTGGGTGTTTCAGGAGCAGCGTGGGAAGCTCAAGAGGCGGGAGAAGTAGAGAGCAGTGGGGATGAAGCCCCAGTAACGATAGAAGGGGTCCAGGGGGACAAGGCTGGAAGTAAGAGCCATGAAGATGCTACTGCAGAGATCCAGACCCACAAAGGCACACTCCAGTTCAGTTCAGTCGCTCAGTCGTGTCTGACTCTTTGCAGCACGCCAGGCCTCCCTGTCCATCACCAACTCCCAGAGTTCACTCAGACTCATGTCCATCGAGTCAGTGATGCCATCCAGCCATCTCATCCTCTGTCATCCCCTTCTCCTCCTGCCCCCAATCCCTCCCAGCATCAGAGTCCTTTCCAATGAGTCAACTCTTCGCACAAGGTGGCCAAAGTACTGGAGTTTCAGCTTTAGCATCATTCCTTCCAAAGAAATCCCAGGGCTGATCTCCTTCAGAATGGACTGGTTGGATCTCCTTGCAGTCCAAGGGATTCTCAAGAGTCTTCTCCAACACCACAGTTCAAAAGCATCAATTCTTCGGTGCTCAGCTTTCTTCACAGCCCAACTCTCACATCCATACATGACCACTGCAAAAACCATAGCCTTGACTAGATGGACCTTTGTTGGCAAAGTAATGTCTCTGCTTTTCAATATGCTATCTAGGTTGGTCATAACTCCAGCATCCATTAACTCCCCACGCTGTGCTGGCATTTTTCACGGAACTTAATCTCAGCCACTCTACTCATGGTGTCATCTTCATTCTCCAAAACCAGTGCCCAGTGGCTTACCCCAGACCACGCTCATGTGAGCATCCTAACACCGGTCAGTCAGATACCCGATGTTCATGTCCTCAGCAACCTCCCACATACCTGGCCCTATCTTTCCAGCTCTCCATCCCAGTCCAGAGTCCGGGAGGATGACTGTCAGACATCCACACAGCCAATTCAATGAGAGGCGTTGCTGCCATGATTAGTCATCAATGCTGACTTTTATGCTGTCTCAGAAAAATAGCAGCAGCCTGGCCAGCACGCATGACCGCCGATGTGCATGACCGCCAGCATGGGTTCGTTTCTCTGCTCTTTCTCTCCACCAGACCATGTGCTCTATGAAAACAGAGATGGCTTGTGTTTTTCTTAATAGATGTATCTGCAGCCCCTAAAGAGTGCCTGGCACAAAAATATACCATGCTTATGTAAGATGCCAACATCAGGGGAAACTGGGTGAAGGATTCAGGGCAACTTTCCATCTTATCTTGTAACTCCACTATAGATCTAAAATTATTCCAAAAAAACTTGAAAAATTAACAATAATGCTGGGAGGCAAAATAAATAAATAGACGTGGATTTCGACAAATGTGAACCTGGCTTACTTGTTCTTTTTCCATTCTTAAGCTTCACCCCTAAAGCCCCGGGCCATCCCTTCGAGCCTCTGGGATAAATGTCTGCCCACATCTGAGTGTAGGGAACATCTAGTGGCAGACTCCCGGAAGAGTCCCCCACATTGCCCAGCCTCCTCCATCCTCAGGTGCATTGGCCTCAGCAAGGAAAGCAAGTGAAGGATTTTATTATACCTGCACTTTGTGGTGCTCACTCAACCTGTCAAAATCATTGTTTGACTTAATGTGAAGTCTGAGGTCCGCAGCTGCATGTCTGTCCTCCCTGGGAGCTTGGGGCTGGCTGCTGGTGCCCATCTCAGTGTTTGGAATTAACAGCAGTTTGGAAGTCTCCCTAATTAGTTACAGCACAGCTCGAGGTGTCATTTTATTTTATTTTATTTTTATTTTTTTTAATGAGCCAAATAACATATTGCCACTTAAGTTTCTGGGAGACAGGAAGCTATAAATAAAATTATAATTCACTGAAGTCTATCACACAGATATTCCAAGTTGAGAAGTAAGTTTTAATTTGACTAATGAGATGAAACTTTCTCCGCAGAGTGTGGGCTGTGGGCATGAATGTCACTCTGTTTCATATGGAAGGGGGCATTCCCCTAAAGGCCAGGGAGACAGTGCAGCCCAGAGGCAACCAACAAAACTCGACCTAGGGACTTCCCTCGTGGTCCACAGGCTAAGACTCCACGCTGCCAATGCAGGGGGCCCGAGTTCCATCCCTGGTCAGCTAAGACAGCACTCGCCACACCTAAGACCCACAACAGGCAAATAAATAAATAAATATTAAAAAAAAAAAAACTTGATCTACTCAACAGAGGGCATATGTGGGGTCCAGGAACCCCAACTCCAATTCAGATCTCTGACCTGGCTCTTCTTGGCTCAGAGTCTGTGCCTCTCCTTCCTTTCCCAGGCCTGTTTCCTCTCATAGCCAAGGAGGAAGGGGAGGCGGTTTATGTTCCCATCAGAAATCTCTATAAGCATGAGACCATTTTACATGGGTGACAGTAGCTGATACCAGAGATCTGGTGGTGTGGTGCAGTGGTTAAGCGCTTGTACTAAGAAGCTATACTGTCTGGGTTCAAATCCTGCATTCGTCATTAAGTGTCCGTTAACTCGGGCAAATTACTTAACTTCTCTGTGCCCCCACTTTCTCTGCCCATTAAACACTCATTTGGCTTCTCGAATAACTTAGTTGCTGAATATCCAAATTGCTTAGAATTTACAAAGAGGACATAGCAAAGTCTCTGTTAAGTCTTATCTATTAGTAGTAGATGTATTCTCAAAGCATCCTTAGCTATCAAAATGGTTTTGTGGTCCAGATATTATAATGGTCTCTGGACCTCCAAAGAGTCACAGCATATAAGTAGATCTACAGTACATTTAAAATATAATGAGCAGGACTTCCCTGGGGGTCCAGTGGCTAAGACTCTGAGCTTCCAATGAAGGGGCCCAGGTTTGATCCCTCGTCAGGGAACTAGATCCCACATGCTGCAACTAAAGATCCTCCATGCCACAGCTAGGACCAGGAGCCAACCAAATTAAATAAATAAATGTAAATATAAATATATGTATATATAAATGTAAAAATATATATATATATATATATATATATATATATATATATAACGGAGAAGACAATGGCACCCCACTCCAGTACTTGCCTGGAAAATCCCATGGATGGAGGAGCCTGGTAGGCTGCAGTCCATGGGATCGCGAAGAGTCAGACACAACTGAGCGACTTCACTTTCACTTTTCACTTTCATGCATTGGAGAAGGAAATGGCAACCCACTCCAGTGTTCTTGCCTGGAGAATCCCAGGGACGGGGGAGCCTCATGGGCTGCCGTCTATGGGGTCGCACAGAGTTGAACACGACTGAAGCGACTTAGCAGCAGCAGCATATGTATATAAATCCCAGGGACAGAGGAGCCTGGTGGGCAGCAGTCCCTGGGTTCCCAAAAGAGTCAGACACAGCTTAGCAACAACAAATGTATGTACATATATCATGAGGGATGGGAGTTCAGAGGCACTGGGGGACAATCTTGAAGAACACTCACTTATCTACTTGTGTGCAAAGGTTATCAGGCATGTCCCTTGTCTGATCTCAGCTGTTGGGATGTAAGTTTTGGGACCAGACTGGCCAATATTTAAATCTGGCTCTCTTATTTACGAACTGTGCAATCTCGACAAGTTACTTGGCTTCTCAGTACTCTGATTTTCTTATCTATGGGAGGATGAAATAAAATTAGTGTATGGGGAGAGCTTAGTACCATGCCCACCATACAATAAACACTCAATATATGGCAGCTATTATTGGGATTATTTTCTTCATTATTTTCCAAGCACATAAAGAGCCTATTGCATGACGGGCTCACAGTCGATGAACGCTCTGTGGAGCCTCTGAACCACCTCAAGGCTGACACTTTCTCAGGCTCTTTCTCGTGCTCTCTTAATGATGCCAGGGAAATATTGCTGTTTGCTATGCAAATATTTCGCTGTTTGTCTGGAATCATAACATCGCACCACCTCGTGGACGGTAACAAGAGAAACGCGCTGATGTGGGATGTTTGCAATGGCCCGTCAGTTCCTGGCGGATCCGAGGGAGCTGCAGAGGCAGCCAGCCAGCCTCCAGCTTCCCCGGGCACATTTCCGGAGACGACGCCTCATTAGTACCACTGAGCACGGAGCGCTTCCTCACATACAGTCAATTCCTGGCCAGGAGTGAGATGCCCTAAAGAAAGGGCCACTTTTAAATAATCAATATGGAATTTAAATAATTGAAAAGTGCACCTCGCCACTCCAGGGTTCCCATTGGAGCAGAAAGAATTCTAGACTTGTGCCCAGGGAAGATAATTGGAGACTGGAGGTCACCCAGGGTACTCCTCTGCAGCGAGAGGCCAAGCCTTGTATCAGGACTCCCACTGCTTACGGGGCCATCTTGGCTACTGGCACACCCCTCAGTATTCACGGTGGGGGACATATCTTTTTCCTGCTCTAAGTACCATCCCTGCCTACGTGCATGCATTCTAAGTCGCTTCAGTTGTGTCCAATGGACTCTGCGGCCCTGTGGACTATACCCTGCCAGTCTCCTCTGTCCATGGAATTCTCCAGGTGAGAACACTGGAGTGGGTTGCCTGTGCCCTACTCCAGGGAATCTTCCCCTCCCAGCAATCGAACCCGCATCTCTTATGTCTCCTGCATTTCGCAGGTGGGTTCTTTACCACTAGCACCACCTGGGAAACCCAAATGCCTTCCCTAGATTTTATCTAAATGCTTCTTGTTGTGGATGGAATTTACCTCTCACTGGGGTCTTGGTGTCTCTTGAGTGCAGCTTCCACTTGGTTATAGAAAGTGGAAATGGGGACACTGCAGGCCAGCCAGAACCCAGGTTAGCTCCTCCAGCCTGCTTACTCAGGCTGTTGAGGACAGGTGTGGAGTGGGTACCTCCCCCCGGCTTTCTAGAAGTTTCCTTGGGAATGACAAGTCATGGTGGGATAGTGTACATGGACAGAGCCTGGAGATAGTCACTCTGGGCAGTCAGCTGGTACATAGAGTAGAAAATTATCCCTGTGTATATTACAGAAGCCTCACCGGCCTAGCACCCAAGGTCCCATGAGCCATGCGGCTAGCTGGTCAGCATCATTTATTTACAAGGAATCTAGGTAGACGCCTGGCATACCAGAAATCAAACAAAAGGCAAACAGATAAAAACAAACTCAATGACAAAGTCACCACTCTGTGGGGCTTACCTTCTAATGAAAATGGGCAGTCAAGATGTGAGGAGGGGTAAATTCTATGGAAAAGAATGAAGCAGAGTAAGGGCACAGAGAGTGAAGGGAGCGGCTGGTTTCAGGCAGAGTGGTCTGCGTAGGCTCTCTGACGAGGAGACGTTGAACCAGAAGCCTGCAGCAATGGGGTGCACAGGGAGCCATGTACATCTCCCAGAGAAGAAAGCCCAGGGAGATGGAACAGGCTTGGTGGGTTCAAGAAAAAGCACAATGATGAGAAGAGCTGGAGCAGAGAAAGCAGGTAGGAAGTGATAGGAGGGGGGATGGAGCGGGCAGGAACCCATCACACAGGCCTGCAGGTCATGGGAAGGTGAAGGGACTTCATCTTAAGAGGAATAGAAAGTCACTGGAGCCTTGAGAGTAGGTGATCTTTATTTCTGCAGGCCGACTCTGGCTGTTGAGCGGGTGACTTTAAACTGGACCCGAGAGTGGTGCCGAGGCGTTAGCCACTGTGTCTAAGTTCCAGGAGGCGGTGACGTGCCTTGCGGAGAAAATGATGACTCAGATGAGCTTTGTTCAGGCACGAGTTACGGTACCGCTGACTGCGAGCTCAATGTTAATGAATCTACAACATATATTACAGAGGATGTGTTGAACTAGAAACACACACTAAACAAAGCTAGATGTTGATTGATGGATGAACACATCACGACCAGAAGCTCTCAGGAACCTAACCCCATATTTCACCCGTGAGCGATGCGTTATTCAGTATTCATGCATTTAGTGTCTGTGCGATTTTATAGAATGTAACTCTCATGAATAAAGAGAATTGATTGTAAGTGGATTCAGAATATATTTTGGAGGTGAGGGCAAGAGAGGAACCTCGTTTGATATGGTTCTTCCACATATATTCCTTCCTCGGCAAACTCAGGAGGGGTGGGTTACTTAGCCCATTTTTCAGATGAGGAAACTGAGGCCCACAGGTGAAATCACACTGCTAGTTAAGGCAGATTCTAGGTATAGGCCAAACTCTAAACCCGGTCCTCTCCTTCTCAGTGTATTCATTTGCTAGGGCCGCCATAACAAGTACCACACCACGGTGGCTTGAACCAGGGGTCCCCAACCTCCAGGATTTAATGCCTGATGATCTGAGGTGAAGGTGATGTAATAATAATAGAAATAAAACCCACAATAAATGTAATACACTCGAATCATCCCCAAACCATCCCCCAACCCCAGTCTGTGGAAAAGTTGTCTTCCATGAAACCTGTCCCTGGTGCCTAAAAGGCTGGGGAACTGCTGGCTTAAACAACAGAAATGTATTTTTTTTTTTTTTCACAGTTCTGGAGGCTGGAAGTCCAAGGTCACAGTGCTGGCAGGCTTAGCTTCTCCTGACACCTCTCTTCTTAGGCCTCTCTTCTTGTCTTGCAGGCAGCCCCCTTCTAGCTGTGTCCCCACATGCTCTTCCCTCAGGGCCTGTCCGTGCCTGGTGTTTCTTTTTATTTAATTTATTTATGTTTAATTGGAGAATAGTTGCTTTACAATATTGTGTTGATTCTGCCATACATCAACATGCATCAGTCATAGGTATATATATATGTCCCCTCCCTGTTGAGCCTCCCTCACACCTCCCACCCCATCCCACCCCTCTAGGCTGTCACAGAGCACCCCAGGTTTGAGCTCTCTGGGTCATACAGCAAATTCCCATGGGCTATCTATTTTACATATGGTAGTGTATATGTTTCAGTGGCACTCTCTCAATTCACCCCCCTCCTTCTCCACCTGTGTTTACAAGTCTGTTCTCTATGTCAGCATCTCCACTGCTGCCTTGCAAATAGGCTCATCAGTACCATCTTTATAAATTCCATATATATGTGTTAATGTATTTGTTTTTCTCTTTCTGACTTACTTCACTCTGTATAATAGGCTCTAGGTTCACAAACTCACTCAAATGCATTCCTTTTAAAGGCTGAACAATATTCCATTGTATATATGTACCCCATCTTCTTTATCCATTCATTTCTGGTGTCTCTCTGCCTCCAAATCTCCTCTTCTTGTAAGGACAGGGCCCACCCTAAGGGCTTCATTTGAATTGAATCACCTCTTTAAAGACTCCTTCTCCACGTGCAGTCACATTTTGCGGTACTGGGGGTTAGGATTTCAATATACGGATGTCAGGGGGACACGGTTCAGCTCATAGCCCTAGGTAACAGCTATACCTACTCTTACTTTCTCTCTCCATCAATTGTATCAATGTACTAAGAGCTTGCAGAGTCTTGTGGGGGTGGGGGGATACCAGACTGTCCCCTTTTCCCTGATGTTGTAAGTGGGCATGTTTATCTCTTCACTGAGGTCAGAATGGCAGCCTGGAGCACCTAAAGAAAAAGGAACAGGCAGGAACAAGAAAACTGGAAAGTCATCTTTGGTTCTCTGACCACATTATTCTCTCCGCCTTTCCTCGCCGCAGGATTCTTTCTGCCATTTAATCAACTAAAGTCCCAAATTAGGAGAGAAAGGAAATCATCCCCGCGGGTCCTGGGCAGTCCCTGAGGGCTTGTGGGATTTTACATAATTAAATCGAAACCACGTTATTTCCTACCTGCTCGTCTCCGTTGAATATTGTATGTTGCCTCCTCACTACTGCTCCAGCTCCTATTTCAAACAGAAAACATGATTTAAGGGAGCAAAAATGTTTCTCCCTCCTTCTCTGCAGGCTTCCTGGGTGGCTCAGTGGTAAAGAATCTGCCTGCAATGCAGGAGACACAGGTCTCATCCTTGGGTTGGGAAGATCCCTGGAGAAGGGAATGGCAACCCACTCCAGTATTCCGGCCTGAGAAATCCCATGGACAGAGGAGCCTGGCGGGCCACAGTCCGTGGGGCCACAGAGTCCAACACGACTTAGTGGCTAAACAGCAACAGCTCCTTCTCTGCGTGGCTTCTCTGGCTTCTGACACCCACATCTCACTGCTTCTTAGCCCACCTAACCTGACACCTGGCCTCAAACTCACCTGGGGGGAGGGGCACAGTGTCCTTCCACTGTGCTCAGGCTGAAGTATGGGCATTAAGAAAGCAGGCTACTTGGGCTGAAAGCCTGCCTTGGCAAAAGAGTTCACCTCTCCAAGCCTCTGTTGGTTCATCTGCAAAATGGGTTTGAATTACTTTCTCGACTGGTTCACACGGAGATATAAAAAGCCCCACTGCTGCTCAGCACCTGTAAAGTTCTGTACAATCTATGAGTGCTACACAAGTATTATTATTATCGATGTGCTTTGGAAGGAGCTCCCATCCCAGGGAGTGCTAGTAGTAAAGAACCCACCTGCCAATTCAAGAGACAAAAAGAGACACAGGTTCGATCCCTGGGTCAGGAAGATCCCCTCGAGGAAGGCAGGGCCACCCACTCTGGTATTCTTGCCTGGAAAACCCCATGGACAGAGGAGCCTGGTGGGCTACAGTCCATAGGTCACAAAGACTCGGACACGACTGTGAGACTGGCATGCATTAATTCACTACTTGGAAGGAGCTGGCTCCAAAGCCAGAAGCAGCAGCAGTGACATGGAAATTCTAATGATGCTGGGGGCGCAAGGCTGCCCTGCTCTGTCCCAGAGGTCACTGGGGCTACCAGCACATTCCTGACCTCGCAGGCACTCTGGTGCAGACGGGGTGGAAGGAGTTTGTCACAGTCGATCTCATTCAGCGTCCTACAGGTTTATGCCTTTAGAGCCCCGGTAGGAAGGCGAAATAGATGAAGCAGGCCAGATGTTTCTCAGAAAATATGGAGTAGAGGGAGTGTGGGAATTAGAGGTTTTGCTTTCAAATTCCGTGTCTTAGAAACACTGAGCATGCTAAGTAATGCACCCGACAGGCAGAATCCGACCCAGGGGAGTTCAGTTAAAACTCTGAAGTCAGTTTCGCTGCAGGAAGCACGTGCTCTTTTCATCCACTGAGCCCACCTGGAGGTCACCTGCAGACAGTGTCTCTCCTTCTGAGGGTGGTCTGAGCTCAAGTCAGAATGCTCAGCCCACACCTGGGGCAGCCGGAATGTGCCTGGGTGTCAGTGTCCCTGACCAACCCCCGACCAGAGGAACAGAGCTGCGTGGAGTATCCTAGCTTGCTTATCCCACAAGGGGACACAGCTGATGTTCTTTCAGAGGGTCCCCAGCAGGACTGAGCCCCACTTACCCACAGCAGGAATCTATCAACTCAGTGATGCACTGTTTTTTGCTTTGGGTTTTTTCTTTTTAAAAAAAAAACCTGAAGTATAGCTGATTTACAATTTTGTGTTAATTTCTGCTGTACAGCAAAGTGACTCAATTTACATACATACATTCTTTTTTATTGTTTTTCCTTTATGGTTTATCCCAGGATATATGAATATAGTTCCCTGTGCTATACAGTAAGACCTTCTTGTCCATTCATTCTATATGCAAGAGTTTGCATCTATTAACCCCAGTTTCTGTGATGGCTGCTTCCTGGAAGGGGGTTCTCAGTGATAAAGTATCTGCCTGCCAATGCAGGAGATGCGAGTTCAATCCTCGGGTCAGGAAGATCCTGTGGAGAAGGAAATGGCAACCCACTCCAGTGTTCTTGCCTGGGTAATTCCATGGACAGAGGAGTCTGGAGGGCTACAGTCCATGGGGTCACAAAGTCAGGCACAACTTAGAGACTTAACAGCAACAAAACAACTAACTCCAAACTCCCGATCCATCCCTCCCCAACCCCCTTACCCTTTGGCAACAAGTCTGTTATCCACGTCTGTGAGTCTGCTTTCCGCGTCTGTGAGTCTGCTTTCCGCGTCTGTGAGTCTGCTTTCCGCGTCTGTGAGTCTGCTTTCCGCGTCTGTGAGTCTGTTTTCCGCGTCTGTGAGTCTGTTTTCCACGTCTGTGAGTCTGTTTTCCGCGTCTGTGAGTCTGTTATCCGCGTCTGTGAGTCTGCTTTCCGCGTCTGTGAGTCTGCTTTCCGCGTCTGTGAGTCTGTTTTCCGCGTCTGTGAGTCTGCTTTCCGCGTCTGTGAGTCTGTTTTCCGCGTCTGTGAGTCTGTTTTCCTCGTCTGTGAGACTGTTTTCCACGTCTGTGAGTCTGCTTTCCACGTCTGTGAGTCTGCTTTCCGCATCTGTGAGTCTGTCTGATTCACAGGTAAGTTCATCTGTGTCGCATTTCAGATTCCGCATTTATGTGGCATCAAATAGTGTTTGTCTTGCCCTGCACTGTCTATTGGTTTTCTTCCTTCCGTCTCACGTCCTACCCCCATTGTGGGTCCTGGCATCTTGAGATAATGAACTACGTGCACCCAAATTCCCACCTTAGGATTTACTTCAAAGGGAACTCCAACTAAGACAGCACTTATTCACTGCTCCACAAGTAGTCTGTTCGATACTCATGACAACCAAATAGTCTGCTTCAACTTGCATACCTTTAGTCACGGGAGTTCACTATGGTCAGAAGGAAAAAAGGAATGAAAACCAAGAAGCAAAACTTTTTGCAGGTCCTTCGGGAGATGTGATGATTCTCCAGGAGCCGCTGAGCCCTTTCCCAGCCTCTAGCTCACCAGGGCTCAGACCTCCTTAGTGTTCTCTGCACTGTGATGGATGTGGTATTAAATGCCAGAGCTTGACCTGATGCATTCTCCTCCAGGATTGATGGCCCTCGGGACAAGCTGTATATCAGGATGATGACGGGGCACTGATGCAATGCTGCACTGTGGTCAACCTGACCCTTTCGCTTAACTGCACCGTTCACAGCGCTGAGCATCAGGGCAGTAACTCAGACCCAGAGAGGGAACTGGCATCGGTACACTGGTGGGAACCTCAGCTTTAGACATACCCAGAGACATTTGTGCATCTGAGATCAGCTGCTTTTTCTTCTCCTTGCCAGGTCAGGGTTGAGGACTCATTCTGCATAAATACAGTAAGACTGACCTTGAATTAAATTGCACCAGTTCCCACAAAAGCAAATAATCTTATGCTAGAGATAATTCCACGGCAGGGACTCTCCGTGCTCAATGATTTGGGAGACTCTTCCTCTTCTGGGTACCCGAGAGGATCACATTTCTTCACACACGCCTCCTGCTGCAAGGTGGGGTCATGCAATTAGTTCTGGCCAATTGGTTGTAAGCAGAATGGATGCATATATCTTCTGGATCAAAGCATTTAATTGCCAGTGTGAAATCTTCCAATTTTTCTTCCTTGCTTTGGCGGTCATGGAAACATGTGCGTGATGGAAATGCTCTAAGATGGAAGTACCCGGGAGCTCCACACCACCTCATGAAGACAGCTGCCCAGGACGGCACGTGGCTTCAGTCTACGGTAAGAAACAGAGTTTTGTTGTGCAGAGTCACTGAGATGCCGCCTGTTTGTCATTGTAGTGTAACCTAGACTGACACAGAAGTCTAATCAATATAGTATTAGCCAGCACTATTTATAAGCAGTTACTAAGTTTCAGAGACTCTGCTAAGATGTCCATGGACCTGATATTTAAATCCCACACTAACCCTGTGAAAGAAGATTTGGGATTCCCCAAGGGTCAAATACCCAAGATATGATCACGCAGTGAATTCTCATATCCACGCTGGTCTCACTCTAAGGATTGGTATGTTCTTACTCTTAAACATGGTGAGGGGGGAACCCACAGAGAGAAGAACTTTAATACTATATGAAAAAAATCAGAAAATTCTGTATATAAGATGAATCTGATTACTTGCACATACATACAAGATAAAGTGAGACAGACAGAAAGAAAGACAAAATGGAAGTGAACCACAATATATAGAGTTGAAATCTTTAATGGGTGGTTTTATGGGAGATTTCTATTTTATTTTTATATGCGTCTATAATCTTTTAGGTCTTCTACAATGAGTAAATATTATTTTATAGTCAGAAAAAAATTGAATTTTTAAAAAGCAGGAAGGACAGTATCCAAAATAGAATGTGAATTATCGATGTCCAAAATACCCGTGACTCAAGAAGACTCAGGTGAATGAGAACAAATGCTCGTTAAGCCCCTATTATGTGTCTCACACTTTTGTGTATTATGGCATTTAATTCTTCCAATGATCCTGAAAAATAAGAATTAATTTTTCCCAATTTGCAGAAAAGAAAGCTGGGATTCAGAGAGGTCAAGTGACTGGCCTAAGGGTCATACACCTATGACATGACAGAACCAGGCTTTTGGATGCAAAATTCATGTTCTTTTCACTACACGGTGCCTGCCGTGATTAGAACCCCCTTGGCAATAGTTCATAGCTTGGTTTTTAATCTTATATTATTCCATTTGTATGAATGTAGGGATATCCAAACCGCATTTTATCACAAACCAGAGCCACTCCTCCCTGTGAGGTTTCCCACAAGAAACAAAGGCAAATGAGAATCAAGATATGACCGCATTGCTTATCCCCGTCCATAATCTTAGGGGTTTGTGGAAATGTATGTGCTGCGTGCTAAGTCACTTCAGTTGTGTCCAACTCTTTGTGACCCTTTGGACCGTAGCCCGCCAGGCTCCTCGGTCCATGAGAGAACACTCCAGCAAGAACACTGGAGTGGGTTGCCATGCCCTCCTCCAGGGGATTTTTCCACCCAGGGATTGAACCCACATCTTTTATGTCTCCTACATTGGCAGGCAGGTTCTCCCCCAACCAGTGCCACCTTGGAAGCCCATAAATACTGTTTAAATAATAATAATATGGAATAATAATAATGTACACTCTAGGGAAAAGGCCCGTGCTGTGTGACACTGTTTAGAATGGTGTCTGGCACAAGGAAGGCTCTCGAGCACTGGCAGCTGCTGCTAACAAAAGACAGCAGGGCTTCCTCTGCCCACTGCCCCGGCTTTCCCTGCAGCAGCTGCTCCTGGCTCCACTGGAGCCTGAGCTTGCTGTCACCACTCAGTTTGTTCCCTACAGCCTCCCGGAGCTTCCTCCATGGAACTTGCTATCTCTGGAGTCATGGTTCCAGTCTCATCCTGCACATCTCATTAAAAGGATTCTGGCTAAGATGAGAGGGGGTCCTCCCACCAGTATTTATAACCCCTGAACTAGGCTTCCCTAAAAAGAAAAGGAGTTTTTCTCTATGAGCCACTGGATCCAAAGAGTAGAATTCAGAGTGTGAATGAATATCAGCGTTCTCATCCCCAGGCGACTGGAACATGAAGAAGGACCCAGGAGCTGGGGCTGAGAGAGTGACCTGGAAGGGCTGCCAGAGAGTGAGACTCAGGTGCGTCTTGGAAACCCAGTGGTCACAATCTTTGGATCTTCTTTTCCACCCTTTTTCCTTATCCTGGCTGGATACTGGATGAAAACCTCTGTGTCCTTTCAGCCTCAGGCAAATGCCCTTTCTCTCCTGGGGGTGTCCTTCCCTTTCCTTCATCAATTCACCCTGTTGTGGCCACCATGTCTCCACTTGACGTCCCCTTGAAGGCTAGGAAAATCCTCTGGGCTCCTCTAGTTCCTGAGCCAACAGAGAGGGATAAGAGTCCTGTGCTCTTTGTTTCCCCAAACAGCACAGAGCAGGACAAATAAGGAACAGAAAATCATTGCCTCCTATATTCCAAGACAGAAAGGGCCTGGGTAGTTGAAAGAGAGAGGCCTGAATGTACCAATAAGACACTACAGGCACCTGACTGTGTCTATAGTAACAGCCACAAAAATATAAATACAGATATCAGTTCAGTTCAGTTCACTTCAGTCGCTCAGTCGTGTCCGACTCTTTGCGACCCCATGAATCGCAGCACGCCAGGCCTCCCTGTCCATCACCATCTCCCGGAGTTCACTCAAAGTCACGTCCATCGAGTCGGTGATGCCATCCAGCCATCTCATCCTCTGTTGTCCCCTTCTCCTCCTGCCCCCAATCCCTCCCAGCATCACAGTCTTTTCCAATGAGTCAACTCTTCGCATGAGGTGGCCAAAGTACTGGAGTTTCAGCTTTAGCATCATTCCTTCCAAAGAACACTCAGGACTGATCTTCAGAATGGACTGGTTGGATCTCCTTGCAGTCCAAGGGATTCTCAAGAGTCTTCTCCAACACCACAGTTCAAAAGCATCAATTCTTCGGCGCTCAACCTTCTTCACAGTCCAACTCTTGTATCCATACATGACCAGAGGAAAAACCATAGCCTTGACTAGACGGACCTTTGTTGGCAAAGTAATGTCTCTGCTTTTAAATATGCTATCTAGGTTGGTCATAACTTTCCTTCCAAGAAGTAAGCGTCTTTTAATTTCATGGCTGCAGTCACCATCTGCAGTGATTTTGGAGCCCCCAAAAATAAAGTCTGACATTGTTTCCACTGTTTCCCCATCTATTTGCCATGAAGTGATGGGACCAGATGCCATGATCTTCGTTTTCTGAATGTTGAGCTTTAAGCCAACTTCTTCACTCTCCACTTTCACTTTCATCAAGAGGCTTTTGAGTTCCTCTTCACTTTCTGCCATAAGGGTGGTGTCATCTGCATATCTGAGGTTATTGATATTTCTCCCAGCAATCTTGATTCCAGCTTGTGCTTCTTCCAGCCCAGCGTTTCTCATGATGTACTCTGCATGTAAGTTAAATAAGCAGGATGACGATATACAACCTTGGCGTACTCCTTTTCCCATTTGGAACCAGTCTGTTGTTCCATGTCCAGTTCTAACTGTTGCTTCCTGATCTGCATAGAGATTTCTCAAGAGGCAGGTCAGGTGGTCTGGTATGCCCATCTCTTGAAGAATTTCCCACAGTTTATTGTGATCCACACAGTCAACGGCTTTGGCATAGTCAATAAAGCAGAAATAGATGTTTTTTCTGGAACTCTAGACACAAATAAATATTAATATATGTGTATATGTGTTTGTTTAATTTAGAACTAGGAGGTACAGACAGGATTAGATGAAGCAACTTCTAATAGATAACTTGTACTTCTCAACATTTTCAACATATGCTGAGCTCTATGCTGGGCATTTCCCATCACCTCATGGAAAGCCCCAGCAGGGCTGCAGGCAGGTAGTCGTAGCCCCATTTCACAGGTGGGAAAACTGACACTCAGAGAAATCGAGGAGGTTGGCCAAGGACTCACAGGTGGTACACTGACTTTCCAAGTCGTGGTGTTTAGAGCAAAATGAGTATCTTCTGCTCAGAAATGTCAGTGTGTTTGCCATAGCACCACAGAGTAGCCGAATAGTCAAAAGAAGCTGTTTGATATTTGCATATCTTTAAATCTTGCTCTAAATGATATCATTTCTTTTAAATAGACTAAATGACTATGAATAATTAGCAATTAATAATTATTATGCCTCATTAATTTAATAAAAGATTATGTCTTTATAGAAAATGCAGAGCTCATTGGAAAAGAAAGTTAACCCGTGTTATTTAGGCTTCCAAGGGGAAAATCTACCCATTTAGATGAGATGCCCAGAGTCCAGAAAACTGCTCACCTGGGGCCAGGTTACCCAGGCTGGTCACCTATGACCAAAGGGGAGCTGCAGAGCTGGCCTTGTGAACCCAAACCAACGAAGAGCCCTGTCATTAACCAAACAGAAATGTCAGGAAACAAAACAAAATAAGCAGGACCATGACCAGCCTGCCAGGGCTGCATGGCCTGTGACCCAGAATGTGGGGAACGTGGGCAGGGCGGCAATCTCAGCGACAATTTGCAGAACCGCCACTTTGCAAAGATAAATACAGGTCAGGCAGCCCTTTCAGCTAGGGAGAAGGAGGAAGGGGATAACATGTCATCCAAGCGCTAATCCAGGGTCATAAGTTTCACCGCAAGCGGGTCGACACACTGCTCTCAATTCCACAGCCCCTGGTTTCATCCTCTGACCACGATGATTACAACGTCTTCCTAAATGATCTCCCCGCCTCCGGTCTTGCTCCCTTGCAATCTTAATGGCAGCCAGAGTGAATCTGTCAAAAGGAAAACCTGATCCTATTGTTCCCCTGCTTCCAGCTTGTGGGTTGGCTTCCCACTGCCCTTGGGATAAAGCCCAGAGGGACGAGAGGCCCTCCTTGCCACACCAGGATCTTCTTGTCCATCCTTTATCCTTATCCTGGATGGATACTGGATGAAAACCTCCGTGTCCTTCCAGGCTCAGGCAGATGCCCTTTCTCTCCTGAGGGTGTCCTTCTCCCTCCCTTTCCTTCATCAGTTCACCCTGTTGTGGCCACCATGTCTCCTCTTGATGTCCCCTTGAAGGCTAGGAAAATCCTCTGGGTTCCTGTAAATCCCAGATGCTCCTCAAGTGTACCTGCAACAGCACTGGCTCCCAAGGTGACACTCATGAGGGTGAGATCTGAAGGCCCAGGGGATGGTAGCTCCAGTGTCTGTAGAGGGACTGTGTGCACCACTGAACGCACAGCACAAAGGGTAGGCCCAGCCTGGAACAGAGGCTCAGTAAATGGTTATAAGAAACCTGGAGCAACTCCTAGTTTCTCATAGGTCAGCATCTTCTGGGGACCCACCCCTGCCTGCTTCACCCCCTCGTCACAGCATCACCTCTGTCAGACTCTCTGGCCAGGAGCCACACTGCCTTCATTCTTGCCGGGTCAGGAGGCCTAGCCATGCCTCTTGGGCCAGGAGTCTCAGCTCAGTCATTGGGCATGAACCCTTTGGTGTGTAAGCACAGAAGAAGACGGTGTCCTGGTTACAAGTGTGGACACTGAAGTTAGACTTCACATCTGAATTCTGACTCTGCATCTTTTGGGCAAAGTCACTTAAGCCCTGAGTTCCCATTTCCTCATTAGTAGAATGGGTATAACAGTAACACTAATATTCCATGGTTTTGTAATGCTTGCAAAGCACATAGTTCAGTACCTGATTCTCCAAGGTGTCACTAGTGGTAAAGAACCCGCCTGCCAATGCAGGAGACATAAGAGACCTGGGTTTGATCCCTGGGTTGGGAAGATCCCCTGGAGAAGGACACGGCAACCCACTCCAGTGTTCTTGCCTGGAGAATCCCATGGACAGAGGAGCCTGGCGGGCTATGGTCCATAGGGTCACAAAGAGTCGGACACGACTAAAGCAACTTAGCACACAAGTACCTGATTAAATACCTGATATGTACAGGCTTTTATTGTTATGGTTTTGGTGTCTTGGTGGAGACCGTGGCCAGACTAGTCCCAAGGACCCAGACTGTCCACCGTTACACCTAATAATGCCATGGATTCCAAACGAGCACTTATAACCAGACATCAAACACCAGACGGGCAGGTGCTATCTCGTCTATTGTGCAGTGAGGACTCTGATACTCAGAAAATGTCATGGGTTTCTGCCCAGGATCACAGATGCAGAAAGTGGCAGAGCCAAACCTATATCTGTCTGACCCCAGAGCCTTTCCACTGTCCTAAGCTTTGCCTGGGGCTTACCTGGTGGCTCTGATGGTAAAGAATCTGACTTCAGTGCTGGAGATCTGGGTTTGATTCCTGGGTTGGGAAGATCTCCTGGAGAAGGGATAGGCCACCCACTCCAGTATTCCTGCCTGGAGAATTCCATGGACAGAGGAGACTGACAGACTACAGTCCATGGGGTTGCAAAGAGTCAGGCATGACTGAGCTGCTAAGCATGTGTGCATGCAAGCTTTTTCTACAGCCCCCTCTTTGATCCACTTCTTGAAGATTCTCTCTCTCTCTCTCTCTCAGCAACATCTCCTCTTTTTTCCTCTTCTTGTGCTTTCAGTCTCTGCAAAGACACCCCCTCTTTGGGAAGCTTTCCCTGACTTCCTCAGGCTCAGTCACACATACCACTTTTATGCTTATCTCCATCCTGGCCATATCAGTCAGGATAGGGTGAGCTGTGCTGCCGTAACAAACAACCCAAGATCTTGGGAGCCTAAACAATGATGTTTAATCTGTCTCACAGACTACTTGACCATCTAAGGTTGCCAGCCTCACTCCAGTGCCCCAGTGAACCAAGCAGCCTCTATCTAGAACATTCCCAGGCATCGTGGCAAGAGTAACAAGGGTCACTGTGTGGGGATTGGCATGAAAACACTCATAAGACTGAACTTAAGTAAGAAGCTCACAGTTTAGCATCTAAAGCAATAGATTAGACTTCGAGGAGGCAGGAAGCCTAGCCCTCATGTACAACCATCCTATTGGTAAACCACATGGAGTCCACCATCAGAACTCCCATCACATTATAACATGGGAATCTGCTGTCTTCTCCACTGTGAGCTTCTTCAGGCTTTGGTTTTATATGCACGCTTTTGCCTCGCACAGCTTCTATACCAAATAGAGACCCACCATCTGCATGTTGAATAGACGCATAGAGAGATGCCTGAATGCAGTCCAGACAAGAGCCCTTTCTCCATCCTGACTCCTCTTACCACCTTTACCACCTACTACCGCACAGAGGAAGCTCATTTGCATAATGATTCCTTGTCCACAAACATGCCAGGCTCATTCTCAAGTGCAGGGCCTTTGCACACACTGTCCGTTCTTCCTGGGACACGCTCCCTGAAATCCCTATACACTGGAGATGCCTTCCTGGACCCCCTCACTTAAAAGAGTTCTTCAGCTGCAGCCCTCTGTAGCCTCACATTTTGTTTCATTTTCTGCACAGGCATTCTTGCTGTATTACATTGTGCACATGTATGTGCTAAGTTGCTTCAGTCATGTCCAACTCTTTGCAACACTATGGACTGTAGCCCACCAGGTTCTTTTGTCCATGGAATTCTCCAGGCAAGAATACTGAAGTGGGTTGTCTTGCTCTCCTCTAGGGGATCTTCTCAACCCAGGGATCAAACCCATGTCTTTTATGTCTCCTGCATTAGCAGACAGGTTTTTTTTTTTTTTTTTTTTTTTACCACTAGTGCTGCCTGCGAAGCCATTACATTGTTGATTTGCTTCCTTAGTGCTTGTCTTCCTGATGAAAATATGGCTGCCTGAGCCTGGACCCTTGCCCATGAGGTTTATGGCTCTATTCCTATAACCGGTATAACATTTGAAATGAGTCAACAGACACTAAATATACATTTGTTGAATTGATGAATATGTGAATGAATAAATAAATATGTAAATACACAGCTGATTGCCACAGTATGGAGAGCAAACTATCAAAAAATAATCTCTGCCCTTCTACAGAAAATAATGTCTAGAGAAATATAAGGCATGAGCTCTAGTTTCCCTGAATTTTTTTTAAGATCCTCAACCCTTCAGAATTAGCCCTATGCCCTAAAATGTAAGATGACAAGCAAAATGATTGCAAATTAAATGTTTAATTAATGTTTATTATTGCTACCATATTAGTTTGCAGTCAAATTTATGACCCGATAGATTTGCCGTCTTTATGAATGACAGGTTGATGTCTTGGCACCGAGGCCTTTGGCATAAGCAGGGAGTTCAGTGCATTCCTGCCATCATCCAGTCTATCTCCTCATGAGGGAGGCAACTCTTCAAACTGAGAGACATACGACCCCTCACTCATTCATCCTGTAAAGCCTGATTAACCTATCACACTCCAAATTATTCCAGGCTCTGCAATGAGCAGACAGGAAATGAGTGAATACACACATGAATTTATTCATTTATCAAACATTAGTTTTTGTCTCCAGCATGTAGGAAGTGTTGGCTAGGTGGTGAATAAAACAGAAATAAAAATATAAGGTGTAGGTCTGGTTCAGACTCTAGTTGTTCAGTCACTGAGTCGTGTCCAGCTCTTTGCGACCTCATGGACTTCAGCACGCCAGTCTTCTTTCTCTGTTCTTCACTATCTCCCAGAGTTTGCTCAGACTCACGTCCATTGAGTTGGTGATGCCGTTCAACCATCTCATCCTCTGCCGCCCCCTTCTCCTCCTGCCCTCAATCTTTTCCAGCATCAGGGTCTTTTCCAATGAATCGACTCTTTGCATCAGGTGGCCCAAGGACTGGAGCTTCAGCTTCAGCATCAATCCTTTCAATGAATATGAAGGGTTGATTTCCTTTAAGATCAACTAGTTTGATCTCCTTTCAGTCCAAAGGACTGTCAATAGTCTTCTCCAGCACCATAATTCGAGAGCATCAATTCTTCAGTGCTCAGCCTTCTTTATGATCCAACACACATCCGTACACAACTATTGGAAAAGCCATAACTTGGGCTATACGGACCTTTGTCAGCAAAGTGATGTCCCTGCTTTTTAACAGCTGTCTAGGTTTGTCATAGCTTTTCTTCCAAGGAGGAAGCATCTTTAAATTTCATGACTGCAGTCAGACTTTGGAACCTCACCTTAAGTTCACAGTGAGTAAGCAACTGTGGCAGATTTGACCACGCTAACCTAAGCACACTTATGAGGCTTTTGCTCAGAGATACTGATCTCAAAGCCTACATTCCCCCTCATTTCTGTCATTCCTCACCCCCTGCATTTCATCCGTCAGCAAGAGCTGATGGCTCTGCCTCTGAAATATACCCAGAATCCATCTAGTCATCTCCTGTTCTACTCCAGTCTCCTCCACCCTTATCTCTCATCTGAAAGTTTACAACTCCTTGCTTTCCCACTGCTCTTAAATAAAGTCAAATCTCTTGTTACAGCCCACAGCCCAGCTTGCCCATTTCATCCTCATCTCCCCATAATCCCAAGTTCACCATCCTTTTCCCCACATTGTAAGGTGGTGCCAGGCAATGTCCCCTGAGGTCCTGCAGGTGCCAACCCCTCCTTTGGAACAGCTCTGTCCCCTCCCTGAGCCGCTACACTCTGGCCCTGTGATAGGCGTAGCATCCCTAATGATCTTTGACTTGCTTTCAGGGCCATTTTTCCATTGTCTTAGAGAATAGCTCCCAGCTTCTGTAGAGATGGCTGATCCCTACTAACCTCCCTATCAAGCAGCCCTTGGCCACACACTCACTGTTCTTTCCACCACACTTTCTTGTTTTGGATAACAGGGATAGGCTGAGAATTTTCCACATCTTTTAGTTCTGTTTCTTTTTTTGCTTAAAAAAATCCATCTTTAAGTCATTTTTCTCTCCTCACATTTTACAATAGGCAGTCAGGAGGAGCCAAGCCACTTTGCTTCAATACTTTCCTTAGAAGTTTCTTCAACTAAATATCTAATTTCATAACTTGCAAGTTCTCCCTTCCACAAAACAGTAGAACAACTTAGCCATGTTCTTCGCCATTTTATAATGAGGATAACCATCCTGGTTTCCAGTAACATGTTGCTTATTTCCATCTGTTGCTATTGTTGTTTAGCGGCTGTCATATCCAACTCTTTGCATCTGAGACCTCGTCAAAATGGCCTTTATCTCCATATTTCTACCAATATTTTTTTAGGATTACTTAGGTATTCTCTGGGTTTCCCTGGCGCCTCAGATAGTAAAGAATTATCCTGCAATGCAGGAGACTTGGGTTTGGTCCCTGGGTCAGGAAGATCCCTTGGATAGGGAATAGCTACCCATTCCAGTATTCTTGCCTGGAAAATCCCATGAAGAGAGGAGGCTGGTAGGCTACAGTCCATGGGGTTGCAAAAGAGAAGGACATGCACACATGTACACAGGTATTCTCTACAGCTCGCCTGTTTTCTTTGAGTTCCCATAAGAACTGCCCTGTATGGTCCGTTTGTAGCAATATAGGTTTTTAAAGAATGCAACTCAAAGCTCTTCTAGCCTCTACCTGCCACTCACAAAACCACTTCCACTTTTTTAGGTATTTGTTATGGCAACACTACTCCAAAGACCAATTTCTATCTTAGTCTGTTCAGGATGTTATAATTTTTTTAAAAAATCTTAAAAAAATAAATTAGATGACTTAAACAAGCAAACAAAACACTCATTTATTTCCCACGGTTCTGGAAGCTGGGAAGTCCAAGATCAAGACACCAGCAGGCTCAGTGTCATGCAAGAGCCTGTTGTCAGGTTTGTAAACAGCCGTCTTTCTACTATGAACTCACGGAAAAGGTGAGGCAGCTCTCTAGTGTCCCCTTTATGAAGGCACTAATACCATTCACGGGGGCTCCACCCTCGTGACCTAATGATCTCCCAAAAGCACCACCCCCAAATACCATCACACGGAGGATTAGGATTCAACATACAGACATTCAGTCTTTAGCAGCTGGGAAGGGAGAGACATCCTTGACCTGACCTGGTCAGGCCCCTGGAGCCAGAGACCATCCACTAGAGCTGGGTCTTCCAAGGCCAGAGGAGTAGTGAAGATCTTCCAAGGGGAGAGAACGGGCAACTCTGGGCAGGCTGAGGGTGCACGGGGGAGAAGAGGCTGGCTGGAGGACATTCTCTCTAAAGACTGGGCAGAGGGCTGTCACATACCAAGACATTTTCTCATTGCTGGACACTCAACTAAGTAACTCCCCATGTTATCTCATCCAATTGTCCTCCATTCCCTGATTTTAAGCTATACTACAAAGCTATAGTAATTAAAACAGTATAATATTGACTTAAAAATAAACATTTAGAAAGTGGAACAGAATGGAGAGCTCAGAAGTAAACCACAACATATAGGTTCATCAGTATATGACAAGGCAGCCAAGAACATAAAATGGCAAAAAGATAGTCTCTTCAAAAATGGTGTTGGAGGGGCTCACCTGGCAGTCCAGTGGCTAAGACTCCGTGCTATTGATACAGGGGGTTCAGGTTTGATCTCTGGTCAGGGAACTAGATCCCATACTGAGTTCATATGTTACAACTAGGGATCCCACCTGCTGCAATGAAGATCAAAGATCCCAAGTGCCACAACCAAGACCCAGGGGAGTGAAATAAATATTTTTTAAATAAATATATTTTTAAAATATTTTTTAAAAACACTATATTGCAGAAATTAAACTTTAAAAATGAACAAAATGGTGTTGGAAACACTGGATAACTACATGCAGAAAAATGAAACTGGGTCCCTATCTTACTTCACTTATAAAAATAACTCAAAATACATCAAAGACATAAACATAAGGCCTGATTCCTAGAAGAAATCTAGCGGTTTCATAAGACTCCTAGAAGAAAACAGAGAGAAACTTCTTGACATTGGTCCTGGCAATGATTTTTAAGATATAACATCAAGAGCACAGCAACAAAAACCAAAATCAAGTGGGAATATATCAAACTACTAATAAAAAGCTTCTCCATGGTGAAGGAAATCATCAACAAAATAAAAAGGCAACCTATAGAATTTAAAAAATAATTGCAAACCAAATATCATATGGAGCTCCCCAGGTGGCTCAGGGGTAAAGAATCCACCTGTCAATGTCAGAGACGCAGATTCCATCCCTGAATTGGAAAGATCCCCTGGAAAAGGATATGGCAACCCACTCCAGTATTATTGTCTGGAGAATCCCATGGACAGAGGAGAGGGTCTGGTGGGCTACAGTCCATGGGGGTCACAAAAGAGTTCGACACGACTTAGCAACTGAACAACAAAAGAAACATCAGATAAGGTGTTAACATCCACAATACATAAGAACCCATATAACTCAAAAACAACAAAGCAATTCAATGAAAAAAAAAACATTAACAGAGGAACTAAATAGACACTTTTCCAAAAAAGACATCCAAGTTGCCAACAGACACATAAAAAGATGTTCAACATCACTAATCATCACAGAAATGCAAATCAAAATAACGAGCTATCACCTCACACCTGTTAGAACAGGTATCATCAAGAAGACAAATGACAACAAGTATTGGCAAGAATGTGGAGATAAGGGGAACCTCGTGCACGGTTGGTAGGAATGTAAATTGGTACAGCCATTATGGAAATAGTATGGAGGTCCCTTAAGAAATTAAAAATAGAGCTTCCATATGATCCAGAGATTCTACTTCAGGCTATTTATCCAAAGGAAATGAAATCAGCATCTGAAAGAGACATCTGTCCCTCCATGTTCATTGCAGCGTTATTTATAATACCCAGGATGTGAGAGCAACTGAGTGTCCATAAATGGATTAACAGATTAAGAAAATGGGATATATGTTATGGATATATATATAAATTGTTGATATGTGATTTCTATCGATCATGTATATAATGAGACATTTTTATTTATTTATTGCCTGTGCTGAGTCTTCACTGCTGCATGGGCTTTCTCTGGCTGTGGCAGCTGGGGGCTACTCTCTACTTGGGGTGCATGGGCTTCTCACTGCGGTCCCTTCTCTTGTGGCGGAGCATGGGCTCTAGGGCATACAAGCTTCGGTAGTTGTGGCTCTTCGTCTCTGGAGTGAAGGTTCGTAGCTGTGGCGCAGGCACTTAGTTGCTCTGTGGCACGTGGAATTTTCCTGGACCAGGGATTGAACCTGTGCCCCCTGGATTGGTAGGCAAAGTCTTAGCCACTGGACCACGAGGGAAATCGTAATAGGATACTATTAAACCTTAAAAAAAAAAAAAAAGGAAAAGAAAGAAATCCTGCCATTGTGACAAGATGAATAAACCTAGAGGACAACATGCGAAACGAAATAAACTAGACACAGAAAGTCAAACGCTGCATGATCTCACTTATATGTGGAAACCGAAAAAGCCAAACTCAGCAAAGCAGAGAGTAGAATGGTGGTTGCAGGATCTAGGAGGTGGCAGACATGGAGAGATGCAGGGCAAGGTTTACCAAGGTTCGGTTGTGCAGAATGATTTCATTCTAGACAGCTGATGGATACACGGCAGCTGCAGTTAATAGTGTTGTATTGCGTATTTGAAATTTGCTTAGAGAGCTAGTTACCTTGTGTTCTCACCACAGACACTCATCTATGTGAGGTGACAGATATGTTAATTAGCCTAATTATGGTAACCATTTCACAATGTGTACATATATCAAAACATCACATTTTGCTGCCCTTCACGGACATAAAAGAACAGACTTCGGGACACAGTGGGAGGAGAGGGTGGGATGCTTTGAGAGAACAGTATTGAAACATATACATTAGCATATGCAAGACAGATAGCCAGTGGGATTCTGATGTATGACACAGGGAACCCAAATCCAGTGCTCTGCGACAACCTGGAGAGATGGGGGGGAGATGGGAGGGGGGCTTAGGAGGGAGGGGACACATGTATGCCTATGGCTGATTCATATTAATGTATGGCAAAAGCCATCACAGTATTGCAAAGTAATTTTCCTCTAACTTAAATAAATTTTAAGAAATCATGTTGTACATCTTAGAATTATACAATTTTTATTTGTTAATTACCTCAATAAAGTTGGAAAAATTAAAATTTTAATTCTTTAAAAAATTGCGACATTAAAAAAAGAGCTGAAACTGTGAAACTCTTAGAAGAAAATATAGAAGTAATCCTGGCTTTTTTTAGGCAACATTTTCTTAGATGACAGCAAAATCACAGGTAATAAAAAGAATAAATTGGTCTACATTAAAATTAAACTTTTGTGCTGCAAATGATACCATCAAGAAGGTGAAAAGATAGTCCACAAAATGGGAGAAAATATTTGAAATTTATACAGCTGATAAGGAACTTATATCCAGAATATATAAAATATTCTTACAACTCAATTAATAAAAAGACCAATGACTCAATTAAAATTGGGCCAAAGATTTGAATAGCCACTTCTTCAGAGAAGATACACAAATGGCCAATAAGCACATGGAAAGATGCGTAATGTCATTGGTCATAAGAAAAATGCAATTCAAAACCATAGGATACTACTTCGCAGGCTCTAGGATGACTGTAACTAAAAAGATGGACAATAACAAGTGTTGCAAGGATACAGAGCTATTGGAACCCACATCCACTGCCGTAAAATGGGGTCGTGCTTGGAACAGCCTAGAAATTCCTCAAAACATTAAACATACTTACTTTATGACCTAGCAATTCTACCCCTAGGTTTAAGAGAAATGAAATACACAGAGAATTGTACACTAACATTCAAGTTAACATATTACAGCATTATTCGTAATAGTCAAAAGACAGAAATAACCAAAATGTCCATCAAATGATTAACGGGTAAAATAAAATCTGGTATATCCATGCAATGGAGAAATTATTTGCCAATAAAAAGAAATGAAGTAGTAACACATGTGATGACGTTGATAACACATTAGGATAAGTGAAAGAAGGCAAAAATAAAAGATTACTATTTCGTATAATTCTTTTTGTATGAAATTTCCAAAATGGGCAAATTATAGACACAGACACTAGATTAATAGTTGCCTAGGGCTGAAAGAAGGGCAGCGGAGGAGTGGAACGGGCCCTGACTACTAGTAGGTATGAGGCATATTTTAGAGGAGATGAAAATCTCCTAACTTCTATCATTACAGTGGTTGCACAACCCTATGAATATACTAAAGAACATTCCATCATTCACATTACATGGGTGAATTTTACAATATATAAATTACATCTTCATAAAATGCTTTTTAAGAAAAGTTAAAACCCCATTCCCAGACCCAATAACACCCTAGCTGGTTTAGACATAGGAATCTTGGTTCTCTGTCCTAGGTAACCAAGTCTTTGCAGACTAAGATGAAAAGTTAGAGTGTAAAGATGTGAGATCTCACTACCTCATCAAGCAACCCTTGAGCCCCAGTTTCCTCATCGGGTTGATTGATCCTATCTTGATGTATTGTTGGGAAGATGAATGACCTGTGTATGAAATTCTCAGTGCCACGCACAGAAGAGAGCACATCTTGGCAGATAATCAGTATCATGATTATCAGTGCACTCAAAGTATCATTGTAAAGATTAAAGGAAGCAATGCCACTCAGGTGCTAAGGATTTGTTTTTGTGATGACTCATGGAGGGGGGAGGGGTTTAAACACCTGCATCAGCCTGCTCAGTGGTTCCTGGGGACTTTGCCTTCACTGACACCTCATTGACCTCCTCGACCTCCATGGTAGAATCATTCTGGTCATCTGGGTCTGAAAAGCCAGGCCTGAGCCATAATGGCATCCAAATGCCAGGCTGCCACCCTGGCACCTTCAGTGCCAGGGCACCTTGGTGCAGCCATCAGGGTTTGCATTCTGCAGAAGCACCTGACAGTGGATGTCATCCTGCTCAAGCACCTGCTGAAGCGAGTGTGTCGAGGACCTGCGTGACACACACTCGGCCTCTTCCCCAGGTCCATCAGCTCTAAGGCCCAGGGGGCCCTGGCAGCTTCAAATTACTTCCAGAGCACAGAGGAGAAATGCAGCCCAAGAAGATGCCCACTCTGATGACTCCCAGGAGAGTCAGTGAAGCTGAGGAGAAGAGCCTCAAGAAAACAAATGAAGCCAAGTAGGACCCTTCCAACCAGTGAGGTTAAAAGGCAACCCAAGAAGCCAGGAGAGGTGAGGACACTTTCTTCCAAACCACGTTTGCCCAAGGAGAAGACCCCAGGAAAGGCAGCCAGATCAAAGACCAGGTAAGATCAGGAAGGCTTCCCCACAGCCTGAAGAGGCCACACAGGCCCCTCCAAGTGCCAACAAGCCTGGCAGGAAGTCAAAGGTCGAAGGCAGAAGGAGTAGCCAAGATGCCAAGGCCCACAGAACAACAAAAGCTGAGAGTCAGAGTTCAAAACTCAGGGTCACCCAGGGCAATGGTGTTGTTTCTCCAAACAAAAGAGAGGAAAGCTGAGGTTCCTTAAGAGGTCACTGTCCAGGCAGTAGGGGAGGGGCTGAGAGCCAAGCCCACTGCTCCTTATAAAGGCAGTGGGTCCAAGTCAATGTTTGCACCACTGGCCAGGAAGACAGAGACCTTCAAGGGTTCGAGAAGACCTGGAATGCCCAGCAAAACTCCATCATCCAACGTGTCCCGTAAGAAGTGAAACTCAAGAGCTAGAGGCCAGGGTGGAGAGTGGTTGAGATTCTGCTAGAATTTTTATTCTCTAACAAAATATCATTCTACTTATTTTAATTTACCTATTTATCAGTTAAGGCTTCATTCCCCCAACAAACAAACACGGTGCTTAAAATACACCTTATGAATGAATGAGTGAATGAGCTAATGAATGAAGAATAAGCTATTCAGAGCAGCTTGATTCCTCTTGCAAACTGGTCTGATGTATCAAAATGCTGAACATGAAAAATAACTCCTGAAAAAGGAAACCCTAGAGAGATGGATATTTTAAGTTTTGAGGTTCTGTCTTATAAAAATGAACAGGAACTCACCTCATGTCTACTTCCAAAACAAAAGCATGGTTCTGCTTCATCATGAGCCTTCCCCACATGAAATGATGTAGCTACTAGAAGCGCCAACATCTAGAAAAAAAAATAATGAGACAAGAATTGGAAAATAGTGAATGCCTACAGGAGCCATGAGCAGAGAAGCAGGTTAGATGCACCAGAGAGAAGAGTGGTGAGACCTGGAGCCAACTGGGCAGCACGTGTCCCATGTAAAGGACTAGCTGTCATTCTAGTAGACCCTGTCACTGCTGCCATAAGGAACTGGGGACTCAGCATTGCCAGATTCCAAATGTAAGCAGAGGAGTGACTGAAAATTGTTAAGTCATATCTGACTCTCTGCGACCCCATGGACTATAGCCCGCCAGGCTCCTCTCCGTGGGATTCTCCGGGCAAGAATACTGGAGTGGGTTGCCATTCCCTTCTCCAGGGGATCTTCCCGACCCAGCAATCGAACCCGGGTCTCCTATATTGCAGGCAGATTCTTTACCTCCTGAGCCACCAGGGAAGCCCAGATTTAAATGTAGATTTTTCCAAATCTTAGAATAGTCAACAGGGTATATCCCATGAGATTCCATCTACATAAAGTCAAGAAAGCAGAACCTTGTAGAGAGTGACCAGAGGAAGTGCGAGGCACTGGCCCTGTCCTGTTTCTTCCTTGGGGCTGGTTGCACCATTGAGCTCACTTCGTGTGAATCCACTGAGCTGGACCCCAGTGATATGTGCCCCTTTCTGTATCTGTATTATACTTTCAAGGAAGTTTCGCTTTTTTAAATCATGGAAACAGAAAGTCAGACTCTGCATCAGATACAACTCTTAGGTCACCAGTTGGCTAGTGTGAGGCATCTGCTGTAAGCTTTTGATGACTCATTCTTGCCATTGAGCTGTCTGGGACTGCAAGTCTGCTCTTTTGTGTGCTAGGTCCTGCTAGGAGTTACACCCAGGATAAGGAGGTAATGTCACAGGGATGTAATGTGGGTCTGTGTACAATGGAAAGATTGCTGCTCCTGGCTGGAGGTGGTGAGCTCCCCTTCTCTGCAGAAATTAGGGCAGAGGCAAAACAACTGTTGGTCTGGGATTCTTCAGAGGACCTGGGGGAAGGAGCTGAATAAAGTGACCACTGAAGCTCCTTCCAGTCCTGAGAGCCAGAGAATCCAAGATCATTTATCCAATCATCCATTCAACAGCGATAATACTGAATATCTCTTCTGTGCCAGGCACATGCCTGGCACTGGGGATTTGGGGTTGAATAAAAGAGTTTAGATCCCTCCATTGAAAGACTTTGCAAACCATTGAGATGGTGGTGGAGGGGCTGCAGGGCCCTTGGGGAAGCATTAAGTCAATTCAGAGGAGAGGAGAATAGTGACGGAAGGTGAGGGGTCTCTGCTTTTATTAGGGACCTGTCTTATTGTAGACGGAGAGAAAGGCCCCCCTGAGGGACTCATATCTCAGCTGAGACATGAATGATGAGCATGAACTAGCCAGACAAAGAGAGTAGGGACGGGAGAAGAGAAACAGAAGCCCATTGAAAGAAATGGGGAAAGTTCAACCTAGCCGAAATGCAGGCTCGTGGAGGGCAAGTGTGGCCCTGGTGTCTGGTTGCATCTTTATTTCCACGATTCCAAGAATGTAAAATTCTGAGCCTCTGTAATTCTGGGCATCTATGATTCAACAGCTCTCCATTAAGATTTCTCCTAATTGAGTTGCTAAGATTCCGTGAATACACTTTTCTAAGTCTCTGACTTGCAGGCACAATGAGTCTGCCTCCTACTTTTACTGCAGCCTGACCCTGCCTTGGATTATTCCTCTGCTAGTGCAGACAAGGCTAAAGAGAAGTAGTTGGGAAGAAGCAGCTCATTCGCATTTGCTCTGCAATCTGCCTCCCAATTAGACCCTGTTCTGCTCTGCTTTGGGGAAAGAGACAAAAGACAATGCAGACAGGGGCCTTGCTTATACTAATGAGTGATCTCCGTGGGCAGAGTTAATGCCAAGCCCCGTTCGGCCACTAGGCCATCACCAGCATGGGGTGAACACACAGACTAATTTATGTGGAATAAAAACACGCTTTTACATGGTGTCCTGACACCAAGACAGGCGTTTCCTCCCCGCAAAACAAGCCCAATTATCATGGTATGCTCTGTGGCCTTTTCTGCTCTGAGAAAGGGTTGCAAAATCTCTTAACACTTCAGAGCTCTGAGAAGGGTGAAAAGAAGAAAGGTACAAATGGGGCATTGCCAGGGAGGAGACAGGTGAATCGGGAGATACGGACGTGCCAGCCTGATGCCAAGAACTTGAGCATCAGAGTCAGAGTGTTGGTTTTCTTTTTTTTTTCTGAATTATTAATTTAATTTTA
Organism: Bos mutus; assembly: GCF_027580195.1. Lineage (NCBI taxonomy): Eukaryota > Metazoa > Chordata > Mammalia > Artiodactyla > Bovidae > Bos > Bos mutus. The sequence continues at coordinate 17,667,121 of NC_091641.1, read as the reverse complement.
TTGAGGTAGAGTTGGTTTACAAACTTGTACTCGTTTCCAGTGTACAACATACTGATTCAGCATTATTCCAGATTGATGGTGGTGGTTTAGTCACTAAGTCATGTCCAACTCTTGAGATCCCGTGGACTATAGCCCACCAGACTCGTCTGTCCGTGGGATTCTCCAGGCAAGAATACTACAGTGGGTTGACATTTCCTTCTCCAGGGGATCTTCCCAACCCCGGAATCAAACCCGGGTCTCCTGCACTGCAGGCAGATGATTTACCAACTGAGCTATCAGGGAGGGCCTTATTCCAAATTATCGCTCCATTAAAAGTTATTACAAGATAATGACTGTAATTTCCTATTATTAAATATATCTTTGTTGCTTATCTATTTTATAATAGATAATAATTTATATCTCTTAATCCCATACCCCTAACTTGCCCTTCCCCTGTTCCCTCTTTCCTCTCCACCAGCTTGTTTTCTACATCTGAGTCTATTTCTTTCTACTTTTCACATGCATTCTTTTGTATTATTTTTAAAATTCCACCTACAAGTGATATCAGACAGTATTTGTCTTTTTCACTCTGACTTATAGGGTATACATGTGGGGAAAAAACAAAAATACTAATTTGAAAAGATACACGCACCCTAACATTCATAGCAGAACTATTTACAGTAGCCAAGCTATGAAAGGAACCCAAGTGCCCATCAACAGATAAATGGATAAAGAAGACGTGGTACATATACATAATGGAATATTACTCAGCCATAAGAATAACACAATTCTGTCATTTACAGCAACAGGGATGGATCTAGAGAATACTGTGCCTTGTGAGCTTAAGTCAGGCTATCACCAGAGTGTTGACCCAGAAACCTGCTCTCCCAGTCTCTGCCTTGGGGGCCCCACCAGTAAAATGTCTGCAGTATACTTCAGAGGACTGCTGAGCCAGTCAAATGAGTTAACACAAGGGAAGTGTTTGGGCTGGTGGCTGACACACAGTTTTAGCTATTTTTATTAACTAGAAGCCAGAGAATGTTGCATTACAGATGCTGTATTAATTGTAGGGGACTCATCCAATGAAAAATGCTTATCAATTAAAATGTCTTAAGCAGGTAATGAGTTAAACAGAGAAGATCGGCCTTGCTGATGTGTAAAGGATAAATTGTTGAGGAGAAGAGTGAAAAAGCACTGTGTGCTGAGGAAATGGCAAGTCATTTACCACCAAAAAAAGCGTAAGTTCCATGAGATCTGAAGTATAGCAAAGAACAGTCAATGAAAGAGGAAATGGGGGTTATGGGTGACTTTGCCAATACAAGCTGCTATAATAGAGTACCAAAGACTGGTGATTCATAAAAAACAACAATTTTCTTCTCACAGTTCTGGAGGCTGGAAGTCCAAGATCAGGGTGTCAGAATGGCCAGATTCTGATGAGAAACTTTCTCCCACCTGTAGACCGCTGTCTTCTCATTGTGTCCACGTAAGTGCCTGAGTGAGAGCAAGACAGCTCCCTGGAGTCCCTTTTATAAGGACTCTAGTCCCGTTCAGGGGGGCTCCACCTTCATGACCTAATCACGTTCTAAGGCCCCACCTCAAATACCATCACTTTGGGAATAAGTTTCAACAGGAATTTTGAGAGGGCACATGCAGTCCATTGCAATGAAAGTCACCAAAGATTTTTTTGAACAAAGAATCATTAATTATATTTTTGATCCAAGTGTCAGAAACACAACTCAAACCGGCTTAAGCAAAATGTATGGGAACTTTCTGTGGTAAAGCTAATCCTAGACTAGATTAGATTTAGATTCGCTCCAGGCTAGGCAAAGTAGCCAGACCATTAATAGAATCAAATTGAAGTGGTTTCCTCAGGACATGGTTCCCTCCATCCTTAAAGTCTGCTTTATACCAAGTTGGCTTCATTTAGCCCCAGGTTTTCCCCAAAGGTGACCAAGATGGCCATCAATAGTTCCAGTCTTACAGCCAATCAGGAAAGCCATGCTGAAGGGAGGGAGCATTTCAGGACCCACTCTCATTGGTCGACTTTGAGTCAGGTGGACATCCCTGAACCAGTGACTGATGCTGAGGTGGGAAGCTGATCTGTGATTGGTCAGACCTGGTCGCATGCCTATTGCTGTTGTGGGATGGGGTGATGGAATATGGCTTTAAGAGCAGGAAAGGGATAGTTCCCCATAGGAACGTCAGAGGTATGTGTGTATATGTGTGCCTGTGGTTTATAGTCTTATGTTGTTTATTTTGTTGTGGTTGGTTGTATCATTTTACCAAAAGAAAAAGAATGGATTCTAGGCAAGCAAAAATAATACACGTCCATAGTATAATGTGTTTGTTTATATGTACTTTTGAAAATAATGTGGATTTGAAAGTAATGTGAATCAAGAGTAGAGCAGGGTTGTCAAATGTGTAACGACCTGGTTATCACTGCCCCTTCCTACACGCACATCAGACGTGACTAATTCATTGCTAGTCCACCCAGATGCCTTTTCTGTTGATTCTACATGAGTTGCCATCTGTCCATCTGAGTGAGAACTATTTGCCACCCCTGGATTGGAGGCAAGGAGTACAATTCTTTCCCTCTCTCTTAGAAACAGTACCCCTGATCTTTTTCAGCTAGAAAGAGATTGATGAAGTTGGGGCTGGATGATCTCTCATATCTCCAAGGGAAGAAATGAGTCCAGGGCTACAGAGCTGGAGTTGGAACTGAGGTGTCCTGAAAGCCAGCTAGGAGAGTATTCATTCTCTAAGAATTAAGAGCCCAGGACTCAGATTGCTGTGTTTACATTCCATCTTTGCTGCCTACTAACCCTGTGATCTTTGATTAATTGCTTCACCTCTGTCAGCTAGCTTCTTCTGTGAAATGTAAATAACAACTCCCCCAGGGCCACTGTGATGATGGAAACAGCCATGCAGGCAAAGCAGTAGCCCAATACATACTTAGCACTCAGAAAATGGAAGTTATCTTTGTAATCATGGTTAATACACCTTCCTGCTGTTTCCCAGCTTCCAGGCTCTTACCTTCTTTTTGAATTCAGTCAAGGAAGGAAGTGAGAAAATTAAGATAACCAAGTGGTTTAGTGACAACGTTATGTAAACCTATCTCCCTGTGGATCCTTCCAAGCTGTGTAGAGAACAGCATTTGAATTTCCAAAAGTAACTTAGTAAACTCTCTTATCATTGTAGAATGAGGAGGCTGGTTAATCAAATATAAAGAAATCAGAGTTAATTAAACAAGGAGTTACTGTGTTGATGGGGTTGGAATTAGCCTTACTAAAAGAATTAAGACACAGCAGAAATACAGCCAAAGATGCCTCGAGAGCTCCCCATTGCCCACAAGTGCGAACACCTCAGAACCTGACTCCCAGCGATGTTTGGCCACTGGGACCCCAGGTGGCCTCTTCCCCTGCCTTCATGCCGGAGCCTCAGGTGCCCACATGGAGCTCCATGGCTTTGCTTGTGTCATGCCACCCCTCTTGAAGACCCCCATCACATCATGCTGTCTTTCTGCACTACTGTGTCTCCCTCTATAAATGGGCAGAATGAAATCTTGGATTTCATCACGGAAATGTTGGGAGCTTGAAGAAGGGCCACGTGTGTAAATGTGTCAGGAAGATGCCTACCAGGCTGTAGGTGCTTATAAAGCTTCAGCTGAGCCTGGATGTGGGTGCCTAGAAACCCTCTGATCCAAAAGTGATGATGATAGAAGATCAATGGCCCCCAGATCAGGGAGGACATGGGAAGCATGCTCAGTCATCGAAGAAAACCATAGAAATTCTATTACAGTTAAAATCCTTTCTCTGGACCCCACTGCTGGCAATAACAGACTTCTTAGGATATACAGTAATAAAGCCTGATCATAGTAACCTTAGGAAATTCTATTCCACAGGATCTACCTGGGCCCTATACATTTAGATTGAGGACCTAAAGACTGAAAAATAAAGAGGCAAATTCTACAGGTATACAAAGACCTTTAGAACTCCTTGCCAACCCCTATTCCCACTAGGATTTTCACAATGACCTTAGGCCCAATTGCTTGGATGCCTAAAGTAAAAGCGTTAGTCACTTAGTCATGTCTGACTCTTTTCGAACCCATGGACTATGTCTGTCCATGGAACTCTCCAGGCAAGAATACTGAAGTGAGTAGCTATTCCCTTCTCCGGAGGATCTTCCCAACCCAGGGATCAAACTCGGGGCTCCTGCATTGCAGGTAGATTCTTTACCATTTGAGCCACCAGTTGCTTAGATGCCTAGGAACATTTGAATTTGCACTTTCTTTTGCTGCTTCTATTTATCTAGTTTTAGGACCTTATGCTAATGTTCCATACCTTTCTTGTTAAAGCCTTTTAGGACCCTTCTAAGTACCCATATGCCCTTCAGAAATCTTTAGAAGTGAGGTACCAATCAGATGCCTGGAGATGTTGTTTGCTGTGACTTCCTAAAGATCTTGGCTCTAGCAAGAATGAGCCATTTATGAGCACTGATTCTGGAGCCAGACTGCCATTTGCTAGCTGTGTGACTTTGGAGCAAGTCTTTTAACTTCTCTGTGTCTCTGTGGCTCCACCTGTTAAATAGGAATAACAATGGCATATATCATGTACGGTTTGGGGAAGATTAAGCAGATAACCCACATAAAGTGCTTCCCCACTGTGTTCCATAAATATTAGTAGTTATCGCACACTGAAAGCGCTGGGGTATTTTGTCAGCTGGATATTGCATGAGTACTCTGGTGTGGGGTTCCCTGGGCTTATGAGGGTCTGTCAAAGCCTGTCGACAGCTCGGGGTGAGGCTGGAGGCAAAGGACTTGACTGTGTTTCAAGCCCGCCCTTTATGTTCATCATTCCCCAGGGCCCTCTGGTAACCATGGCAACCCAGCTTACAGGTTGCCAAGTTCAAAACAATATATTTCCAAGCAAGAAGTTTTGCTGACATCACCCGTCCTGATGAGAAGACGATGAAGACTTGTGGGTCCTTGCTGGTACCTGTGCCAACCTGAAGACATGAGAGCCTTTGTGCCATCTTTTTTCACATGTCTACCTAAATAATGATGTCCGTGCAAAAATAGAGCTGTTATTACTAACTGACCAGCATAATAAACAGAATTGACCATAATGATAACCTCCATCATCCCTTACTAAGTGAACTGAGCCTGATCTTTGGGGTCTCATGAACTAAGACCCACTTTTGAGGCAGTTATTTACTGTGTGACCCTGAGCAGGTAACTTAACCTCTCTGTGCTTCTGTTTCTTCAACAGCAAAATGGGAATGGCCTTGATAGGGACAGTGTAAAGGGACAAAGTTTTTCCATTAGTCATGTACAGATGTAAGAGTTGGACCATGAAGAAGGCTGAGCACCAAAGAATTGATGCTTTCAAATTGTGGTGCTAGAGAAGATTCTTGACAGTCCCTTGGACAGCAAGGAGATCAAACCAGTCAATCCTAAAGGAAATCAATCCTGAATATTCATTGGAAGGACCACTGCTGAAGCTGAAGCTCCAATACTTTGGCCACCTGTTGTGAAGAGCCAACTCATTGGAAAAGACCATGATCCTGGGAAAGACTGAGGGCAGGAGGAGAAGGGGGCAACAGAGGATGAGATGGTTGGATGGCATCACAGACTCAATGGACATGAGTTTGAGCAAACTCTGGGAGATAGTGAAGGACAGGGCAGTCTGGTGTGCTGCAGTCCATGGGGTCCCTAAGAATCAGACATAACAACTGAACAGAAAGGGACAAAGTAGGTGATTAAATAGTTAATCCCACTTAGGGATTGTAAGAATATGGGAGACCCCTGAAGTTAATGATTACTGAAGAGAGCAGGTTTGCTTAACCACAAAACCAAGCAGGCTTGCTTAGCAACAAAACCATGCAAGAGAAGCACAAGACATGCCCCCCAAACAATAAACAGTGGTGGCCTGAGATCTGCATCCTGCCCAGTGAGCTTAGTGAGTCAGTGACCCCAACACATGCTCCCTGCACTTATAAAGAATAATAATCTGTGGAATAGCCTGACCACATAGGGACAAGGAAATACTCTGCCTAACCAGAGGAGGAGCTGATGATGGAAGCATAATGTCTACTCAAGAAAGACCAAGTTCCCCTCCCCACTTAACCACCACTTTTCCTTTGATTATAAAGCTGTAGCCCAGTAAGTTCTCAGGGTATGGCATTTCTCGCCCTCCCACTTGTAAACCTCACAAGAGTCCTATTCTGAATCACTTCTTATCTAACCCTTTGCCTCTCACTGAATTCTTTTTTGGGCTGAGACATAAAGAACTGCGGTACCAGGAGCCCTTCAGAGCCACCCAAAACAACACCCAATGGTTTCAGCCTGCTGCTGCTGTTGCTGCTGCTAAGTCGCTTCAGTTGTGTCCGACTCTGTGCAACCCCATAGACGGCAGCCCACTAGGCTCCCCCGTCCCTGGGATTCTCCAGGCAAGAACGCTGGAGTGGGTTGCCATTTCCTTCTCCAATGCGTGAAAGTGAAAAGTGAAAGTGAAGTCACTCAGTCATGTCCGACTCTTAGCGACCCCATGAACTGCAGCCCACCAGGCTCCTCCGCCCATGGGATTTTCCAGGCAAGAGTACTGGAGTGGGCTGCCATTGCCTTCTCCACCTAATGCATCTCAAACGGTTCTTATGACGCGTACACAAACTAGTGTATGTCAAGGTCGCAGCACAGTGCTTGGAACACAGTAAAACCTGCCGTAACTGCACCCCGTGGCTCTTGTTATCTGCTCGTGCACCCCCCTCATGCACCCCCGACTCTCTGCTTCTGCCTTCTCTGAGTCTTCTGCCAAGAACATCCTTCATGTCAAGCCTCGAATCCCTACCTAATGAAAACACACTGGATTTTCCCCTTAAAACAACGGCACAAAGATTCATTTGCAAAGATCTCAATCAAAACAGAATTTATAATGACAAAAATTGCAAGCAATGTAAATACCCGACAATAGAAGATTGATTAAAGAGAGGAAGATAATTCATACAATAGAATATGATTCACCTGTTTAAAATGATAATGCACATCTGCATTTATTAATACAGAATGGATTACTCTCTAACAAAATAAAAAGTAGATCATGAAAGAATATCCATAGGATGATCATGTTTTAGAGATAAGTAGGTAGGTAAGTAGACAGATAGATGTCAAAATTTGAATAGTTGTTGGCTAACTTTCTTTTGTTCAGTTTTTTTGTGTCTTTTATCATTTTTACCCATAAATGTGCATGCCGTGTGCAATAAAATATCTCTGATACAACCCTGAAGTTAATAGTAATATGTTAATATGAATATTCATTTTCCAAAGTACAAGTCAAACTCCACTTCCACCACAGGCTTTCCTGGATATCTCTGGCTCACAGAGAATTTCCTTTTTCCTTCTCCAGAGTCCATGAAGTCCTTTGTGCATCTCTGAAGACATTTATCACATCTTACTCTGCCTTGTGCCCTCTGCCTGCTCAAGCCAATATTCCTAGGGAGCAAAGGTAGCCTTGCTTAGTCCCTGTAGGCACCAGTCAGTGAATGCATGGCTGAATGAGTGAATGAATAAATGCATCCTTCACTCTTCAAAATTCTGCTGTGATGTGCTTTTCTTTGGGAGCCTTTTCTAGACTCCTTCCCTCTTTTCTCAATGCTTTGAGCGCTGTCTCCTCTAGAACTGGCCAGTCTGAGCTCTCCTTCCTGCTCTAACTCTCTCCTGTTGGATTAAGGGCAGAAGCAAGGGGGCCCAGGTGGGAGTGCACTGAACACAATCATGATTCCAAGGGTGTCAGGAACAGCCCAGGCAGTGGGGAAGGGCTTTCCAGGAAGGGAGGTACTGTATATGATGTTCAGTGTGACTCTTGAAAGCAGAGCAAAAGAAGGTGGTGTGGATCCAGGAGCTGCTGGGCTCTATATTCACATTCTCCAAAAGGGCTTGCAGTTTTGATCATTTATTTTTTATTTTTTTATTTTTGGCTGCACTGGGTCTTCATTGCTGCACACAGCTTTCTCTAGTTGAGGCAAGTGGGGGTTACTCTCTAGCTGTGGTGGCTTCTCCTTTCAGTGGCTTCTCTTGTTCCCGAGCATGAGCTGTAGGGCGTATGGGCTTAAGTCCATGGGCTTAGCTGTCCTGAGGCATGTGGGATCTTCCGGGACCAGGGACCGAACCCGTGCTGCCTTCATTGGCAGTCAGATTCTTAACCACTGGATCACCAGGGAAGTCCCCAATAATTTCTCTAAATGCAATATGATGACATGCTTGTTGAGTGCTACCAAAATTTCATGTTCTCCCAGTATTTGCCAGCCTCACCTGTCATTAGGTTGGGGCCATGTGGCCAATGGACTGCAAGAAAAAACAAGATAGGTGTCTTCTGGCCCCTAGCCTTTAAGAACTTGTGTGGCACTTCCTCCAACCCTCTCTTCTCCACCTGCTGCAACTTGAAGGCCTTGTGCTCCCAGTTGCCTAGGCACATGATATAAAAAGCTGCCTGACCACCACTGAACTTTGTATGACCAATTCAATGACCTTTACTGTGTTAAGCCAGCTGAGATGTTAGGGTTTACTTCAGCACAGCCTAGCCCATTCTGACTAACCCAGCACACACATTTTATCCAACCCCTGTTCTTTTTCAACAATTCCCAAGAAGGCGATCCTGCATTTTACAAGATTAATTTTTTTTTCAATCTCACTTACACAATGATAGTGGGGTTTCAGTCCACTGATGGATACAATAAATACATATTTGTGCGTAAAAATGGAAAAAGAAAGAAAAGTCTTCATATCTCCTGGCCAACCCAGCAGCTGCCTCTAAAAAGCAGGAGAGTCTGGCTCTTAATTAGGCGTTTTTCCCTGTCCTTGAGCTTAGCAAAAGGGGATCCATCCAAACGGAATCCATCACCTTCCAACGATTTCCTCTCGTGCAGGGACAACAGCATCAATTAGGCCCCAGGATGGATGTTGGTAAAACTTCGCTGCAACAAGCCTTGCTTCTCAACCTGTCTTGCTTCTAATTGTCCATTTATTTCTCTCACAAACAATGTCAATAGCCCAGATGCAGCTTTTGTGAAGCAATGTCTGCTCCCCAGGGAAGAGGGCTGCAGGAAGCAGCTGAGTGTGGCGTGAAGGTTTCCATGGTAATTATGCACCAACCACCAGAAGGCTCTGCCCGGTGAAATCCCTCGTTAGCCACCAGCCAGCTAATTAGAGGAGGCCTTTAGCACTTGCTCGCATTCTGGAACATTTGTTCCTGGTGGGTTAGGAATGGACACTCAAGGCTTTGGGCAGTCTCTTCAGCCCCAAGTCCCAGGGAAAGTCACAGGCATGAAGGGAGAGTAATTTATTCCAGTGGCCTATGGAGCAGCAGATCGCTGACAGCCTTTTCTTGGCATCTGGCAAACACCAAGATGAGTTCATGGCAACCAGCCCAGGACAGAGGAGCAGGGACAATTAAGGGAGGAAGGGATCCTAACTTTCCATTCCGAGGAAGACCCAGAGAGTATCCAAGGGCACAGGGGACGAAACACTGCCTTTGAGAAGAGTGTGGTGGGAGTGTGAGTAGGGAAACACGCGGGGCCAGGTGTGCCACACAGGGCACCGAGCTCTGAAGGATCTCAGGCTTGGTTAAGTGCTCTGCTGTCGCTATCTTAAAATGTTTGAAGATTTTTTTTAATTTTTTTTTTTTACTTTTTCCATTGTTGTGCTGTTTTCTGCCGTTATAGCAACGTGAATCAGCTGTAATTATATGTATATCCCCTCTCTTTTGAGCCTCGCTCCCCTCCCCCACCCCACCCCTCTAGGTCATCACAGAGTGCCAGGCTGAGCTCCCTGCGTTATACAGAAACTTCTCACCAGCCGTCCGTTTTACGCATGGTAGTGTATAAATGTTGATGCTACGTTCTCCACTCATCCCACTTTCTCCCTCCCCAACTATGTCCACAAATCCATTCTTTACATCTGCGTGTCCATTCTTTCCCTGCAAACAGGTCCATCAATAGCATATTCCACATTCCATGTATATAAGGCCCAGCATTCTCGTTTTTCACTGAGCCCTACAATATTAGATAGCTGGCCCCAGGTGCTCAGGTGGACAGGTTTTCTAAACAGGTAAACCAACGCAATAACTGTGGACATGAAGAAAGCCTCCATGCACCCAGTTACCCAGGACCCCCCTGGGCCACAAGATCCTGGATCCATGAAACACTGTGTTGAATCTCAGCCAAGTGTGGACACTAAGAGCTCTGACTCTAGAGTATAACAGACATGGGTCCAAGATCCAGCTTTGCCAGGCATTCCCCACATGCTCTTGGGTAAGTGACCCAACCCCTCTGCATCCCAGGTTCCCCTCTATGACATGAAGATGCTAGTTGGTAGCTATTTCATAGGGTTATGGAAAAGATTGGCACAAAATGGTTGCCTAATAAATGTTCCCCGATAGCCTTAATACCATCACTGATTTTATGATGATTATATTTTCATCTTCCTACTGTTACATAGCTCCCCACTAAGTCTCCTGAGGACCCCCTGAGACATCCATGCTGCCTGGGAGCTGGTCTCTTTGGATGGCAGAAGGCCAAGGGAGGCCAAAGCACTAATCCTTTCCTTCTCAAGTCTTCTCAGCTCCAATGCCTTTAGAAAGAAAGAAAGTGAAGTCACTCAATCGTGTCCAACTCTTTGCGACCTTATGGACTGTAGCCTACCACAGTCCTCCACCCATGGGATTTTCCAGGCAAGAGTACTGGAGTAGGTGGCCATTTCCTTCTCCAGAGGATCTTCCTAACCCAGGGATCAAACCCAAGTCTCCCACATTGTAAGTAGATGCTTTACCCCTTGTACAAATCCACACCACCCTTCTCACCCGCCACCCCAGCCCTAGCAGTTAGCTCCACCCTTTCAGAATTTATTTTCACCCTGTAAGTGTACTAAGGAACCCACCCTAGGGGAGAGTGGCTTGCCCAGGTTCAACAGAACCACAGTCTCATCTTAGCCTTTCAATGTTTTCCACCCCTCTCCAAGACTGTGTATTTGACTGAGTAACATTGCTTCATTTCTGCCAGCCTTCAAAAAGTGCTCCACTGTGCTTTAAATTTACAGAGGCTGCTCTTTCCTTATAAATTCACTTGAATCCCCCAGGATATAGTTATCTCCAGGAAAATCAAGCACCTTTTGATTGGGGGCTGGTCAGAGTGAGACCCTGGGCTCAATGCATCAGCGGGCAGAAGGAGCTGCTTATCTTAAGCAGTGGCAGCAAACCGGGTGGGAGTCTAATTGGCAAACAAAAGGAGAAGAAGAGGCTATTAGAGCGTGACCTGAACTTAGCTAGTCCTGCCAGGAAAGGGCAGCTGTGTTGTGCTTAGTCATTTCAGTCGTGTCCGACTCTTTGCAACCCCATGGACTGTAGCACCCCAGGCTCCTCTCTCCATGGGATTTCCTAGGCAAGAATTCTGGAGTGGGTTGCCATTTCCTATCCCAGGGGATCTTCCCGACCCGGGGATTGAACCCACATCTCTTATGTCTCCTGCATTGGTAGGTGGATTCTTTACCACTAGCGTCCCCTGGGAAGCAGCTGAGGAAGGGCAGTCCCATCCAGAGGTTAGGAAAAGCAGCCTAGGAAGAAGCACATGGCTCCTGAGAAACGACAGCTGGTGTGTCCAGTTCTCAGAGGAACACAGGCTCTGGCATCAAAGGGAATTAGATGTGAATCCCTCCTCTGCTGTTTACTAGCTACAGGACTTTGAGCTGGTTACTCTCCCTCTCTGAACATGTTTCTTTGTGTGTAAAATGGGCATAAATATGTGTGCCTCTTAGGGTTGTTGAAGTGGTTGAGTGAAATAATCCATGCAAAGTAGTGTGGGCACTGTGCTGTGCTTAGTCGTGTCTGACTCTCTGTGACCCCATGGACTCCTCTGTCCAGGCTCCTCTGTCCATGGGATTCTCCAGGCAAGAATACTGGAGTGGTTTGCCATGCCCTCCTCCAGGGGATCTTTCCAATTCAGGTCTCCCACATTGCATGCAGATTCTTTACCATCTGAGCCACCAGGGAAGCCCAAGAATACTAGAGTGGGTAACCCATCCCTTCTCCAGGGGAACTTCTCAACCCAAGAATTGAACTGAGTTCTCCTGCATTGCAGGCGGATTCTTTGCCAGCAGCGTGGGCACTAGCACCCAGTAAATGTCCATCATCCCCGTGGTCACCATCATCGTCATCATCTTCATCATTGGTATTGGCAAAAAGAGCTTTGATCTGTCCTCAGCCCTTCCTGGTGATTAAGGAATGCAAGGGCATTGAAAGACAGTGACAGAATTCATCAGAGCCATAAAAACAACAATAAAAGAGGGAGAGAGACATTCACATTTTCAGCAGCCTCACTCTGGACCAGAGCGTAGCTGGCACTGCCATGCGCATCTTCCCATTTCATCTCCACAACCTGTGAGGCAGTTGGTACATGTACCCCCATTTTATTGACAAAGCAGCTGAGCTTCCCCCAGGTGAAGTGACCTGCCCGGAGTTGCCAACCGTGCATATGATCAGGGGGCTTACACCAGGTCCACTCAAGTCTGGGGGCCATGAAGGCAGCCAGAAAAGACCAACCCTGAGTCGGTGGTCTCTTGAAACCCCTATCCCCTCGGACAGGGACGAAGAGGACACAGCAAGGAAAAGTGAGTGAACGGTGGCAGGAAAATGAATTGAGGAGTGGGGAGGAGCTGCTTGCCATTAATCATCATGAGAAATAGGTCCCGGAGAGCTGCCTCGGGCTCCACGGTGATTAATGACCTTTTTAATTTTCCTGCACATCATCCCAATTATGCAGGGCCACTGAGGGAGGTCCCGCCTTCCCTGGGGAAGCAGGGAGGTCTGGGCAATGCCCTGAGCGAGGCAGAGAGGAGGGCTCTGGGGAGACCCTGAGCTGTTTTCCAAAGACCGTGGGCCTAGGGGCAGGGTTTGGAGGAGCTGCAGATCCGATCCGAGAGCTTGGCAGGACATGGGGGCTAGGGAAAGACAGTGCCCATCTCTGGAGAGAGTGGTGATGGGCACCACTCTCTGCCCTCAAACTCAGTTGCAAAGAAATAGAATCATTTTCTTACCAACTCAACCAATTTTTCTCTTTTGAGTTCCTGTGCTTCCCAAGTGGCTGAAGCTTAATCTTGTGCCTGAGTTGTGTCTAAGTTCTGGATGTCATGGACTGAGAGTCTGGGGCAACTGGTTACTTGAGATTCTCCACGAGGTGGGCAAGGATCTCCTGGTTCATCCATCATCCAGTCCAACCGTCAATTGTCGGCCCATAGAGGCTGCTGCTAGGAAACGTCACGCTCCCATTCCGTGGCTCTCTCTTTGCTATTGTGCACATCGTGTGCTCAGCCGCTCAGTCCTATACGTCTTTTGTGACCCCACGGACTGTATCGCACCTGACTCCTCTGTCCTTGGGATTTTCCAGGCAGAAATGCTAGAGTAGGTTGCCATTTCCTTCTCTGGGGGATCTTCCTGACTCGGGAATCGAACCCATGTCTCCTGCATCGGCAGGCAAATTCTTTATTAATGAGCTACCTGGGAAGCCCCTCTTTGTTATTACCTCTGCACCAAAGAGCAATGGGGTCTTTAAAAAGCTGCCTCTGGTCCCAGTTTCCAAGATGGACCAGACCTTTATGAGGTTTCCAGTGCTCCAAAATGATGGTCTATTGAGAATCAAGGCATAGGGGCTGCTTCCAAGCTATGTCATTCTCTATCTCTCAGCTCCTCTCCTTATCCCAACCCAGGGCAAGGCATAGTGCGTCAGCCATCTTCCCCTGCTTCTTAGATCATGTCAAGATAGCCAGCCTTCTAAATCGTCCCTCTCCCAAAAGTTCAAGCTTTTTGAGCACAAAAGCCAGAACTGGGAGTTTATTTCTATTTGCCAACCTCAGGTATTAACTGCAATACTAAGCCTCTTTCTCTCTCTGTCCTCCTTTTTTCATTTTGAGAAGTAGGGTGTAGGACAGAAGAAAAATCAAGGGAGAACCATTGGTGAATATCTCATAAATATTCTCCTGCCACACACGCAGGAGGCTACAGAGAGGCTCAGAAGAAGGAATGAGCACGTCCTATAGGAAAATCAATAAAATTGGTCATGCAGAGAGCTGTGCTTCTTCATTATTGAGGGCACAGGCTTCAGAATCTGACAGATCTTGCTTCAGTCCGGGGCCCCTACTTACTACTGTGTGACCTTGAGCAAGTGGCTGCTTCTCCTCCAGCCTCGATGGCCTCATCTGTAAATGGGGGGAAGCAAACCTGCTGTGGGATCAGCTAAATGGCGTGAGCGGAAAGGCTTTGCCAAGCCCTCCATCTGTACCAACCAAAAGAAGAACAGAGACGATTGGAGGCGGAAGGAGAAAGAGCAGGTGAGCAGGTGAGAGAAGGGAATAAAATTGGGGGAAGAGGAACAGAGGGGAGAGAGAGAGGATTGGGGCTTCACCAGAATTAGAAATTACAGAGGTGGGAGGAAGTAGCCAGACCCGGAATAAGTAAGGGAAGAGTGGGAGCTGGATCTGAGTTGTTTTCCTGGCTGGGCTGAGCTGAGCCTCAGTAGGAAGTAGCTAAAGCAGTGCTTCCCACACTTCAGCATCACATGTATGACTTGGGGGTCCTGTCAGAATGCAGACTCGGAGTCAGTAGTTGGGGATCAGTGGCAGGGAGACTGTCCAACTAGCTCCACAGGATCCTGGTGTCGCTGGTCCATGGACCGTTCTCAGGTGGTGAGGGAGTCTCAGTCTCCTGGATGAGATGCATCACTTCAGGTATTTGAGGGGGCCCTGTTCATTCTGCATCCTGGGGGGAAAAATTCCTATTTCCTCCCCTACAGTAATCCTCACTAATGTGATGTCTTGCTAACCTGCACCTCCACTTTTTGTCAATTTATTAATCAGGGAGACATCAAGAAATCCTGTCTGTCGTTTAAGCTTCAGGAGCTGACTTAGGGGCAGGGAGCAGGCTTTCATACCTCCAGGATCTGGAACAACCGTTACTTTTGATCTTTCTCACTTTTGGTAACTTTGGCAGAACAGTTGGAGAGTAGTCACTGGTCCTGCTCATGTATTTCCTGGTTTTCCAGTCTTTACCAGTCAAAACACACACACTGCTACCATAGAAACAAAAATATCTGACTGCCTAAAATCAAACTCCTTATAGCATCCTTCAGGGCCCGAACCATCTAGCATCTGCCTCCTTTGTTTACCTCTTGTCGGCTCTTTGCCCTCACTAGGTGCCAGCTGTACCTGCTCCCTTCTGTTCCTCTAAGGCAGGGTTTTTCAAACCTGGCTGCACTTTACAATCACCAGGGCAAAGAGTCGTGTTTTTTTTTTTAATATATAAATTCCTAAAACAAACCCCAGACCAATAAGATCACAGTCTCTTGGAATCAGGCATCAGTAAATTCTAAATCCTCCCCAAGACAGTGGAATCTTAAAAAAAAAAAAAGGGGGGGGTACGAATGAACTTATTTACAAAACAGAAGTAGAGTCATAGATGTAGAAAGCAAACGTATGGTTACCAGGGTGTAAGAAGGGAGGGGAGGGATAAATTAGAAGCCTGAGATCAACATATACACACTACTCTATATAAAGTAAACTAATGAGAGCCTATGGTACCACACAGGCAGCTCTACTCAATACTCTGTAACGGCGTACCTGGGGAAATAATCTAAAAAAGAGTGGATACCTGTACATGTATAAGTGATTCACTTTGCTGTACACCTGAAACTAACACAGCATTGTAAATCAACTCAACTCCAATAAAAGGTTTTTTAAAAAATGAAAAAATAAGAAGTTCCAATGGGCAGCCCATGTTGAGAATTGCCTCTCTGAAGTTCAAAAGAATTCTGCCCTCACTTCCTTGCTCCTTTTTCTCTGTCTCCAATCCTTTGTTCACTGGCCCCCTCCCATCTGTCAGATTTCAGCCCCAATGACTCCTCTTCAGTGAAGCATTCCACAGACACCTCATATCTTATCGAAAGCCATCATTTGCCTTACATCCTTCCTAGAACTTTTCACGATCTGTAATTCTCCTACTCACTCACATGTTTGTTTATTCTTTTTTCCCTTCCCCAAAACTTTAGCCCTAAGATGCCAAGAACCTTGCCTGGTTGTATTGCTACCATGCTGCTGCTGCTGCGTTGCTTTAATCGTGTCCGACTCTGTGCGACCCCATAGACGGCAGCCCATGAGGCTTCCCGTCCCTGGGATTCTCCAGGCAAGAACACTGGAGTGGGTTGCCATTTCCTTCTCCAATGCGTGAAAGTGAAAAGTGAAAGTGAAGTCACTCAGTCGTGCCCGACTCTGGCGACCCCATGGATTGCAGCCTACCAGGCTCCTCCGTCCATGGGATTTTCTGGGCAAAAGTACTGGAGTGGGGTGCCATTGCCTTCTCCAATAGCCAGTGCTTAACACAGCGTTTGACCTATAGTCAGGGTTAAGTACATAGTTGATGAATAAATAAAAGGCCAAGAACACTTTGCAGAACCTTCCATGTAAGATGCTCAGTTGTGACTTAGTTTCCCACCTGTCACCTAGAGTCCCACTGAGGAAGGGCTGAGCCTTCAGAAAGACATTCCCCATGTGACTGTATCCCTATCCTTACTTCTCAATCTCTCTCCTTCATCAGTAATGACCTCTCTCTGGGGACTCCTCTTCCAAGCATTTCAACTCAATGTCCCTAACCTGTGCTCTTTGGAAGCCACACACCTCTCAAAAGGAGGACAAAATTTGCTCTTTCAGTGTTTCCATACTCTTGTATCTTGCATACTGTGGAACTCAATCATGCATTCAGGTCACCCGAGGCTCCTGTCTGCTGAACTTTGTAGCCCCAAATAAGTAGAGATGGTGCTGGACCCAAGGAGAAGAGAAAGTTGTGGATGCTCCAATTCTTATTCAGTCTCACCACCGGCAGTAGATTTTCTCCTTAGTTCCCCGGGAAGCTTGCACCCTTACCAAATCCAAAATAAAGGACTTCCCTGGTGGTCCAGTGGTTAAGAATCCACCTGCCAGTTCAGAAGACATGGGTTCAATTCCTGGTCCAAGAAGATCCTACATGTCATATAGGAAGTGAGCCCATGTGCCACACCTACTGAAGCCTGTGGACCTAGAGCCCAGTTCAGTTAAGGTCAGTCACTCAGTCATGTGTGACTCTGCAATCCCATGGACTGCAGCTCTCCAGGCCTCTCTGTCCATCACCAACTCCCGGAGTTCACTCAAACCCCTGTCCACTGAGTTGGTGATGCCATCCAGCCATCTCATCCTCTGTCATCCCCTTCTTCTCCTGCCTTCAATCTTTCCCATCATAAGCCTTCTTAAATGAGTCAGTTCTTCGCGTCAAGTTGCCAAAGTATTGGAGTTTCAGCTTCAGCATCAGTCCTTCCAATGAGCACCCAGGACTTATCTCCTTTAGGATGGACTGGTTGCATCTCCTTGCAGTCCAAGGGACTCTCAAGAGTCTTCTCCAGAACCACAGTTCAAAACCATCAATTCTTCAGCACTCAGCTTTCTTTGTGGTCCAACTCTCACATCCACACATGACTACTGGAAAAACCATAGCTTTGACTAGACGGACCTTTGTTGGCAAAGTAATGTCTCTGCTTTTTAATATGCTGTCTAGGTTGCTCATAACTTTTCTTCCAAGGAGCAAGTTTCTTTTAATTTCAGGGCTGCAGTCACCATCTGCAGTGATTTTGGAGCCCAAAAATATAAAGTCTGTCACTGTTTCCACTGTTTCCCCATCTATTTGCCATGAAGTGATGGGACCAGATGCCATAATCTTAGTTTTCTGAATGTTGAGCTTTAAGCCAACTTTTTCACTCTCCACTTTCACTTTCATCAAGAGGCTCTTTAGTTCCTCTTCACTTTCTGCCATAAGGGTGGTGTCATCTGCATATCTGAGGTTATTGATATTTCTCCCAGCAATCTTGATTCCAGCTTGTGCTTCCTCCAGCCCAGCATTTCTCATGATGCACTTTGCATATAAGTTAAATAAGCAGGGTGACAATATACAGCCTTGATGTACTCCTTTCCCTATTTGGAGCCAGTCTGTTGTTCTATGTCCAATTCCAGCTGTTGCTTCCTAACCTGCACGCAGATTTCTCAAGAGGCAGGTCAGGTGGTCTGGTATTCTCATCTCTTTCAAAATTTTCCACAGTTTATTGTGATCCACACAGTCAACGGCTTTGGCATAGTCAATAAAGCAAAAATAGATGTTTTTCTGGAACTCTCTGGCTTTTCAATGATCCAAAAGATGTTGGCAATTTAATCTCTGGTTCCTCTGCCTTTTCTAAATCCAGCTTGAACATCTGAAAGTTCACAGTTCACATACTGTTGAAGCCTGCTACTGCTGCTAAGTCACTTCAGTCATGTCCGACTCATTGCAACCCCATAGACAGCAGCCCACCAGGCTCCCCCGTCCCTGGGATTCTCCAGGCAAGAACACTGGAGTGGGTTGCCATTTCCTTCTCCAATGCAGGAAAGTGAAAAGTGAAAGTGAAGTCACTCAGTCGTGTCCGACTCTTAGTGACCCCATGGACTGCAGCCCACCAGGCTCCTCCATCCATGGGATTTTCCAGGCAAGAGTACTGGAGTAAGGTGCCATTGCCTTCTCTGGTTGAAGCCTGGCTTGGAGAATTTTGAGCATTACTTTGCTAGCATGTGAGATGAGTGCAATTGTGCAGTAGTTTGAGCATTCTTTGGCATTGCCTTTCTTTGGGATTGGAATGAAAACTGACTTTTTCCAGTCCTGTGACCACTGCTGAGTTTTCCAAATTTGCTGACATATTGAGTGCAGCACTTTCACAGCATCATCTCTTAGGATTTGAAATAGCTCAACTGAAATTCCATCACCTCCACTAGCTTTGTTCATAGTGATGCTTTCTAAGGCCCACTTGACTTCACATTCTAGGATGTCTAGTGTGAGTGATCATACCATTGTATGATCTTTTTTGTACAGTTCTTCTGTGTATTCTGGCCACCTCTTCTTAATATCTTCTGCTTCTGTTAGGTCCATAACATTTCTGTCCTTTATTGAGCCCATCTTTGCATGAAATGTTCCCCTGGTATCTCGAATTTTCTTGAAGAGATCTCTAGTCTTTCCCATTCGATTGTTTTCCTCTATTTCTTTGCATTGATCACTGAGGAAGGCTTTTTTATCTCTCCTTGCTATTCTTTGGAACTCTGCATTCAAATGGATATATCTTTCCTTTTCTTCTTTGCTTTTCACTTCTCTTCTTTTCACAGCTATTTGTAAGGCCTCCTCAGACAAGCATTTTGCCTTTTTGCATTTCTTTTTCTTGGGGATGGTCTTGATCGCTGCCTCCTGTACAATGTCACGAACCTCCATCCATAGTTTTTCAGGCACTCTGTCTATCGGGTCTAATCCCTTGAATCTATTTCTCACTTCCACTGTATACTTGCAAGGGATTTGATTTAGGTCATATCTGAATGGTCTAGTGGTTTTCCCTATTTTCTTCAATTTAAGTCTGAATTCGGCAGCCCATGCTTTGCAATAAGAGAAGTCACCACAATGAAAAACCCAGGCACCACAATGAAGAGTAGTCCCTGCTCACCACAACTAGAGAAAGCCTAAGTGCAGGACAAAGACCCAGGGCAGTCAAAAATAAACAACATACATTTCTCCCATGGCAATGCAGTAATAGTTTTACATGAGGAAATTATAAATCCCCTACAACCATAAGAAGAGTAAATAACGATTGTCCCTTCCTTCACTAAGCAATGGGCTCCCCTGATGACTCAGATGGTAAAGACTCCACTTGCAGGGCAGAAAACCCAGGTTCCATCCCTGGGTCAGGATGATACCTGGAGAAGGGAGTGGAAACCCACTCCAGTATTCTTGCCTGGGAGATCTCTTGGACAGAGAAGCCTGGTAGGCTACAGTTCATGTGATCACAGTCGGACAGGACTGAGTGACATTATCACTAAGCAATAACTCCATCATTACTATCCTAGGGACCACTCACTTGTGAGCTAGGATTCTGTTATCCGAGACACCATCAGCTGTGCCTTTGTATTTCTTGCGCTTCTAGGGAAAGGGCTGTGACATCCCTCAATCTTCCACCTGTGGCTTCTATGTTCATCCTATCAATTCGATACAGCAATGTTTCTTGAACTTTCCACGTTTTCCCTTTCCCAACATGAGAAAAGCAATATGCTCTGGTAGAGCTTTGTTTCCAGAAGAAATGACTGGCTGTCACAAAAAGAAAATCATCTTCAGAGTATGAGCTGATAGCCATGAAGTTCCAGGCAGAGTACCTGGTCCACCAAAAACTCCACTCAGTTTTTTTCTTTGTTTGTTTGTTTGTTTTTAAAGTGGCAGCTATTCTTACTACTGCTGCTGCTTCTACTTTTGCTACCACGGTCAGTTGTTTTCCTAGCACCTAGAGAAAGGCTTAGGATACATCAGTCATTTGATGCATGCTTGTTGGATAAATAAGTGAATGAAAGGTAAAGGTAGAATTTCTCGTAAAATTGTGTTATAACTCTCTGACATTTCACAGCTGATATCAGGGCATCTCCCTAAACTGTGTTCCTGAGCTCTGAGTCCTGGCACTCTATTGGTAATTTCCCAGCAACATGCTTGCTCAGCCTTTTGAGCTCAGGGATGCAAACATTCAGTCCTATTGCCTGGGAGGATATTTACACAAGCCCACAGCCATTAAAAGAGGGCTCCAAAATATATTTGCAGAAATCAAACTGCTGGTATGGATAACTATTAATAAATGCTGAATCAAGACTCAATAGAGTCCCAAAAGGTCAATTCTCTCAAAATGGCATTTTTTGAGAATAAAGATAAGGTACACCAGCATTCAAAATTCCATGAGCACGTGTTCAGGATGGAGGAGAATCATTCAGTTGTAGCCTGAGCAGAAGAGCAATGGTGTTTATACTGGAAGAAGCTCCTAGACAAAGGCATTCTTTTCTGATTAAACAAACAAGATAAAATATATTTTTAGCAAATGTGGAGGGTTGGTCCAACTCACCCTTAAAAAAAGAGTTTGCAATTCCTATTTTCATTCTGACTTGGAAAGGAAAGTGATGTCAAACCAAGAAGGAAAACAAGTAATTGCTTTTATTAACTGAGTGGTTACCATGCAACAGGCACTGTGCCAAAAACATCACGTTGATTATCTCGATTACATTAGCTTCTTTGCTGTTTTCAGAGAAATGGAACTGTGCAAAGATCCCCCAACATGGAACTGAAATTTGGGTTTGAAGCTCAGGTCTACCTGACCCCTAGAAGCCATCCCCTAACCTGCTTCATCTTGAGACTTGGAGGGGATGAGCCTCTATTTTACAGAGAAAACGTATTTATTCAAATCATGAACATAGGAAGCTATTGTCACTGAACTCTGGTTTAGGCCCATTTCATAAAACGAGTCTTATCCAACAACAGCAGCAGGAGAGAAAAAGGAAAGAAGAAAAAAACCTGCCGTGCAGCCATTTTTTTCCTTAAATGGCTCTAGAACGAGAAATGAGATCAAGAAACTTTTGACCCACACTTTAAGTATTTCTTACCCTTCTAGACAAAGTGGTGTGATATTCACAAATCTCTCCCCTGTGTCATTGTTGTTATTGTCATTGTCTAGTTGCTAAGCTATGTCTGACTCTTTGCGACCTCATGGACTGTAAGCCCACCAGGCTCCTCTGTCCATGGGATTTCCCAGGCAAGAAAACTGGAATTGGCTGCCATTTCCTTCTGCAGGGGATCCTGCCAACCCAAGGATCTAACTGCATCTCCTGCATTAGTAGGTAGATTCTTAATCTCTGAGCCACCTGGAAAGCCCTAAGTATAGTCTATTGTTAGACAAAACTACAGAAAGCTCCTGGTTTTTTCTGCTTTTATTCTGTAGAATAAAAATCAAGATTAAGCCAAGCAGAGATTTGAAAACAACTAAAGATCAATAAGAAAAAAACTCATATATCTCTAGAAATTTGTATTTCTCATTAATTCAGCAAAGATTTATTGTTTCCTATGCTGTGCCTACTCTAGGTATTTATGACCCATCAGTAAATAAAACAGATTAAAATTATGTCTTTAGGAAGCTCATACTCCAGCAGAGGGTCATAGGCTATCAAAAAATTAAAACAAATACAATTATATACTAAAATAAAAGGTGATACATAATGCATTATAAAATAAGAAATAAGGAGAGTTAGCAGGGGAGGTGGACAATACTTGAGCAAATACTTGAAAGCAGTGAGGGAACAAACCATGAAGGTATCTGGGGAAAGGGTGTTCCATTCTGAAACAGCAAGTGCAAAGGCCCTGAGGCAGAAACATGGCTGGATATAATGAAGAATAGCAAGGAGACAGGTGTAGCTGGAATATAATAAGCAAAGTGAAAAAGGACAGATGATATTAATCCAATAGCTCATGAGGACAAAATGATGCAGGATCTTAGAAGCTGTTATGAGCACTGCAGATTTTACTCTGCAGTAAAAGTGGTGAGACATTGGTGAGTTTTCAGTAGAAGAGTGATCATGACCTGATGCATGTCAACAACTCAGTAGAGGACCACTTAGGAGACCATATAGATGATCAGACCATACTGGGGAGACTTGCTGGGGCTTGAAGCAGTGTTGTCAGCAGAAGTGGTAAGAAGTGCTTGGATTCTGCATAGATGCTACAACCAGCAGGATTCCTGATGTTGAGAGACAGGGAGAAATATCAATGTTTCCCTCACCCTCAGGGCCTGTTGTGCTTTAGAATATTGCTTCATGATAGAATGAAGTCATCATGATCCACGAAACATGTAAAAATTATTCATCTGAGATATGAAGATGTAACTGTAATTTTTTCAGTAAGTTTTACTCATAAGGTATTTAATCCTGTTCTTTAAAACCTTTCACAAAATTTAATGATGAGAGTTCCTGAATAGAAGAGCTCAGGACTGCATGTATACAATTCATATATACAATGAATAATATACTATGTGCGTATTATATATAGACTACAACATTTCCCAAGCGGCACTACAGTAAAGAATCTGCCTGCAAATGCAGGAGACATAAGAGATGCAGGTTCGATTCCTGGGTCAAGAAGATCCCCTGGAGAAGGAAATGGCAACTCACTCCAGTATCTTGCCTGAAGAATTCCATGGACAGAGGAGCCTGTCGGGCTACAGTTCATAGGGTCACAAAGAGTCGGGCATGATAAAAGTGACTTAGCATGCACAAGGATATACTATATATAGGTTTCCCTGATGGCTCAGAGGGTAAGGAGTCAGCCTGCAATGCAGGAGACTCGGATACCATCTCTGGGTTGGGAGGATCCCCTGGAGGAGGGCATAGCAATCCACTCCAGTATTTCTGCCTGAAGAATTCCAAGGACATAGGAGGCTGACAGGCTACAGTCCATGGGGTTGCAAAGAGTCAGATACGACTGAGCAACTTTCACTTCAGTATATTATGTGTGTTTGTTGCTCAGTTGTATCCGACTGATTGTGAGCCCATGGACTGTTGCCTGCCAGGCTCCTCTATCCATGGGATTCCCCAGGAAAGAATACTGGAATAGGTTGCCATTCTCTTCTTCAGGGGATCTTCCTGATCCCAGGATCAAACTCAGTTCTTCCATATTACAGGCAGATTCTTTACTGTCTGGGCCATCAGGGAAGCCCTACATATACTATGTGTATTTGTGTGTGTGTGTGTGTGTGTGTACACAAATTCCTCAAAATTTTGGTCTGAGATGCTGGAGAAATGGATTGCCATTAACTGAGATGAAGACGATCACAAGTCAAGAAGTTTTAGAGAGAATGTCAAGAAGTCTGGCTGGTACACGATAAGCTTGAGATCCCTACTCAACATCTGGATGAACAGGTTGAGTGTGCATTCAGATACAGGAATCTGAGTTCAGCAGACAGGTGTAAATGCACAAGGAACCCATGCCTCGCCTCTCCTTTTTCCCTTTCCTGTGGCTTTAAATAACATGTACATGCTGCTGAAGCCAAAAACTATAGCTCTAGTTCACACTGTATGTCGACTCCAGATTTATATATTCGATGATGAGAATATATGAGTAGCAACTGACATGGTCAAGGATAACTCTTCATTTCTGCCTCAAATCTAATTCTTTGTTCATCCTCCCCAGCTCCTAAAATGATACCACCATCTCTCTGTGTTTCTCAAACCGAAAACTTTACAATCTTCTTCATCCTTCTTCTTCCCTTACTTTCCACATCTGATCCAATTGTAGGCAATTACATTTCATTCTACCTTCAAAATGCACACCAAAAGTGTCCAAGTATCTCTCTCCCTACTGTACACTTCTAATCCAAACAAACTATCTCTAACCTAGAATATAGCAATGCTCTCCTGTCTTCTCTATTGTTTTGTTCTCAGTTGCACAACCCACAGTCTATCCTTCACAGAGACATCACTGAGCTCCTCCAGAAACACAAGCATTTAACCTCCCCTCATGCACTCATCTCACATGCTAGTAAAGTAATGCTCAAAATTCTCCAAGCCAGGCTTCAGCAATATGTGAACCGTGAACTTCCTGATGTTCAAGCCGGTTTTAGAAAAGGCAGAGGAACCAGCGATCAAATTGCCAGCATCCGCTGGATCATGGAAAAAGCAAGAGAGTTCCAGAAAAACATCTATTTCTGCTTTATTGGCTATGCCAAAGCTGTTGACTGTGTGGATCACAATAAACTGTGGGAAATTCTGAAAGAGATGGGAATACCAGACCACCTGACCTGCACCTTGAGAAATCTGTATGCAGGTCAGGAAGCAACAGTTAGAACTGGACATGGAACAACAGACTGGTTCCAAATAAGAAAAGGAGTACGTCAAGGCTGTATATTGTCACCCTGCTTATTTAACTTATATGCAGAGTACATCATGAGAAACACTGGACTGGAAGAAACACAAGCTGGAATCAAGTTTGCTGGGAGAAATATCAATAACCTCAGATATGCAGATGACACCACCCTTATGGCAGAAAGGTGGTGTCATGAAGAGGAACTAAAAAGCCTCTTGAGGAAAGTGAAAGTGGAGAGTGAAAAAGTTGGCTTGAAGCTCAACATTCAGAAAACGAAGATCATGGCATCTGGTCCCATCACTTCATGGGAAATAGATGGGGACACAGTGGAAACAGTGTCAGACTTTATTTTGGGGGGCTCCAAAATCACTGCAGATGGTGACTGCAGCCATGAAATTAAAAGATGCTTATTCCTTGGAAGGAAAGTTATGTCCAACCTAGATAGCATATTCAAAAGCAGAGACATTACTTTGCTGACAAAGGTCTGTCTAGTCAAGGCTATGGTTTTTCCAGTGGTCATGTATGGATGTGAGAGTTGGACTATGAAGAAGGCTGAGTACCGAAGAATTGATGCTTTTGAACTGTGGTGTTGGAGAAGACTCTTGAGAGTCTCTTGGACTGCAATAAGATACAACCAGTCCATCCTAAAGGAAATCAGTCCTGGGTGTTCATTGGAAGGACTGATATTGAAGCTGAAACTCCAATACTTTGGCCACCTCATGCGAAGAGCTGACTCATTTGAAAAGACCCTGATGCTAGGAAAGATTGAGGGCAGGAGGAGAAGGGGATGACAGAGGAAGAGATGGTTAGATGGCATCACCAACTCAATGGACATGAGTCTGGGTGAACTCCGGGAGTTGGTGATGGACAGGGAGGCCTGGCATTCTGTGGTTCATGGGGTCGCAAAGAGTCGGACATGACTGAGCAACTGAACTGAACTGAACCGAAATGAACATGCATAAGGGTCCTTCAGTGACTCCCACGGGTTTAAAACACATGCAGTCTCCTTAGCATGCTCTGAAGACCCCTGCATGAGCAGGTTCCACCTACCTCTCCAGCCTAAATCCAAGTCAGAACCTTCCACTGGATCCAGACATACAGGAGCTCTTCTGCTCCGTGGGGTCTCTGATCTTCATCCACTTTTAAGAGTTTATGTATGCTCTTCCCTCACCCAGGAATATTCCACCCACCAATCTCTGTTTGACCTTGTTTCTTCTCATTATCCAGATCTTAGCTCAACGTCATCTCTTCAGAATATTTTCTCTATTTGGGCCAAAGCTAACCTAGCCTTTCATAGTGATCTACTACATCTTTCCAGTTGTAGAATTTATCACTATCTCAAAATGAACCTATTTAATTTTTAACCAGCTTGTATATTATCTGCCCTTCTCCACATGAGTTTGAGTTCCATGAGAGCTGTCTTGTTCAGCACTGTACTCTCAGTTTCTAATCAGTCCTTGGCACATACTAGACATGGCAGAAATGCCTAGTCAATGAGTCAACTTTAGAAAAAAAAAATGATGTATTGGGTGCATATTAAAGGTCCATCCAGATCATGTAGTTGTTGAAAGATTCTTCTGGAAAGTGAAGGATCAAGCAATAGGACCATCTTCTAAACTACATTCACAGCATCTCTTCAATTAAAGACAACTTAGACAGCTACTCCAGGAGAAGGCACCCAACTCCAGTGTTCTTGCCTGGAGAATCCCAGGGACGGGGGAGCCTGGTGGGCTGCCATCTATGGGGTCGCACAGAGTCGGACACGACTGAAGCGATTTAGTAGCAGCAGCAGCAGACAGCTACTCCACAAGAACTGTGTCACTCATGGGTGGTGGTAGTCTAGTTGGTGGTTTATTTGCTAAGTTGTGTCCAACTTTTGCAAACCCATGGATTATAGCTCACCAGGCTTTTCTGTCCATGGGATTTCCCAGGCAAGAATACTGGAGTGGATAGCCATCCCTTCTCCAGGGGTCTTCCCAACATAGGGATCAAACCCTGGTCTCCTGCATTGCAGGCAGATTCTTTACCAACTGAGCCACCAGGGAAGCCCCTGTGTCACTCATGGGGTAGTCGCTAACTGAATCATGGGCCAGCATCAGGAAGGGTCTATCTGAAAAATTAACCTTCAATTGCCATCTATGGGGTTGCACAGAGTCCGACATGACTGAAGTGACTTAGCAGCAGCAGCAGCCTCTCTAAACTTATGTTAAAAACACAATCTTTTAAGTGCTAGCAAATACCACTGAACCAGACGGAGCTGGATCCTAACAAAAAAATTTTAGTTACACTGAGCTTCCACTACCATTAACATATTACAAAACTATGGCGTATTACAACCTAACCCAATCCAGGTTCCTAACAGATGTTGAATGGTTCTTCATTCCTGCTTCCTATTGTAAAGCACCCCCTTGTAAGGCCTCACTCTGAGCTCACAAATAATTGTGATCAAGTTATTAAGGAATTACTCTTTTTAAGAATAATTGCATGTTGAGAGACTTTTGAAGGCCAAAATACAATAAGCTATACAAAAATGTCCACAAACTATTACCCAGAGAAATGCATAGTGAAACAGAGAGTCTACTTTTCATCAGTCAAATTAACAAAAATAAGAAAAGACTGATAATATCTAGCACTAGTATGTATATGGAGAACAAGCATTCCTATATTCTTCTTGGAAGTCTTAATTGCTCTTTGGGAATTAGTCTTGCAGTAGCTGTCATAATAAAAATGCATATCCTCTTTGATGTAGCAATCTCAATTGAGGATAATCCACTTTACAGAAATAAAAGTAACTACAAAAACATGGAGCTATTTTTACCAAAAATGCTTGCTGTTTGGAAGAAAAGCTATGACAAACCTAGACAGCATGTTAAAAAGCAGAGATATTACTTTGCCAACAAATGTCTGTTTAGTAAAAGCTATGGTTTTTCCAGTAGTCATGTATGGATTTATGTATTGGACAATAAAGAAGGCTGAGCCCAAAAAGTCAATGCTTTTGAACTGTGGTGTTGGAGAAGACTCTTGAGAGTCTCTTGGACTGCAAAGAGATCAAACCAGTCAATCCTAAAGGAAATCAGTCCTGAATATTCATTGGAAGGACTGATGCTGAAGCTTCAATACTTTGGCCACCTGATACGAACTGACTGACTGTAAAAGACCCTGATGCTGGGAAAAATTGAAGGCAGGAGGAGAAGGGGACACCAGAGGATGAGATGATTGGATGGCATCACCAACTAAATGGGCATGAGTTCCAGCAAGGTCAGGAAGTTGGTGACAGACAGGGAGCATGGGGTGCTGCAGTCCATGGGGTCGCAGAGAGTTGGACATGACTGAGCGACTGAACAACAGCAACAACAACAACAACAAAAACATGAGCACATCTATTGCAGCATCGTTTAGTGTCAAGCATATGGACATAAATACCCTGGACACATCCTAAATGTCAATCAGTAGAAGAATAGTTGAATTCATGATGTAAAATCAAACTATGAAATACTATGCAGTTATTTTAAAAGTTGTGTTGATCTAATTGTGCACATGCAGGAATTTCTGATGCAATAAATGAAAAAAAGCAAGGTACAGGTTAGTGTGCATAATATGAAAACAATTTACAAATGTATACATATTTGTAAATGTTTTATGAGCTTGAATCAGGCTGTGTCAAGACATAAACTAGATAGCCAGTATTGTTTTCTCCAGAGTTGGAGGGAAAGTTAGAAGGAGGGAAGAAATTAATGACTTCTTCTTTTCAACTTCTTTAAATTTTTTGTCTAGTTACAACAGGTATGCAATTTTTTTTAAGATTTACAAGAAATCTAATAAGTAGTAGAGAAGGAAAATACCAAAAGATCAAAGATGATCTTTAAGCCCAAAGGAATGAATCATGATGGTGGAATTTTAGACAC
Source organism: Bos mutus (assembly GCF_027580195.1). NCBI lineage: Eukaryota > Metazoa > Chordata > Mammalia > Artiodactyla > Bovidae > Bos > Bos mutus. Next base: position 17,638,455 of record NC_091641.1, on the reverse strand, counting down.
TGACAAGAGTTTGGGCATCTGAGGAGTCAGGGAAGGAGAGAAGAGACTCGCCCTTTAGTCGGGGGTCTGGAAACTTGCCTTCCCCTCCCCAGATCCTGCTGTGTGAGCTGAAGGAGAGTAAGGAGACCAAAGACATGTTGATCAGAATGGATATGAGGCAAGCAGCTCATTAAATGGGCCCCGGTAATTGATTTCCAAGGAAGCAGATGCCTTTCTTGTGCAGGCAACAGCACAGGTGTTCAGGCTGCCTGGGAAACCTGAGCACCGCCTTTGCAAGGAGTGCTTTGATGCGTGGCTCCCCGTTAGACCAGGAAAGAGGCATCATGCATCTGGCTTGACATCTTTGCCTCTGCTGACCCCTGAGAAGCCCAGTCCTGCAAACCAGCAGGGATGCACTCTGCTGAGCTGGGTCATCGCCTCTGGGCCAGATTACCTTCTTGGGAATCTTAGGGTGGGAGGGTCTAAGCAGTGCCTTGCACAAGAATTAAGGAAGAAGGATAGAAAACGTCACCTGACCCTTGAGATGACAAGACTCTAGGGCAAAAGCAGCTCTAAAAGGTCACCAGCTGTACAAGTCTGAATATGCAGAATAATCAGACCTTGTCAGAATAGCCACACCCAGGGATTTGAGAAACTGAGAGCCTAACTGGAAGTGCCCACCTTCACAGGCAACTATATTGGATTTATTTCACACTGCAAGTTTGCTCCCAAGAACTGCGCTCCTACCCAGTTCTGCTCAACCAAATGACAGTTTCTTTGGACAGTATTGTTTTCTTGCAACCCATATGGCTCCAAAGGAGATGTCGTCGGTAAAGGGGGTTACTTCATCTCCATGTGCCTCAGTTTCCTCATCTATATGATGGAAATAATAACAGCTCCTATCTCATGGGATGGTTGTAAGAATAAACCAGGTTAATAGTTGAACAGCAATTATCTTCCCATTTAAAAAAATAGCTAGACAGCACTTAAAACTAGTTCTGGCATACAGCACTGCATAAACTCTTGCTGTTATTTAGAAGTAGTAGTATTAAGATGTGATTGCTAATTAATTTCTCTTGCAGAGGTTTGTTTAAATGGAGGTGTGTAGTAGTGGCCCCTTGGTGGCACTAGTAGTAAAGAACTCTCCTGCCAATGCAGGAGACGTAAGAGACACCGGTTCGATCCCTGGGTCAGGAAGATCCCCTGGAGGAGAGCATGGCTATCCACCCCAGTGCTCTTGCCCAGAGAATCCTGTAGACAAAAGGACCTGGCGGGCTACAGCCCACGGGATTGCAAAGAGTCGGATATGACTGAAGCGACCTAGCATGGACACAGTGACCCTTATGTCTCTGGCATAACACTTGCAGAATGTAATCATCACTGGTCCTGTGGGCATCACAGAGTCCAGGCACTCTGCTGTGTGCTGTACCTGTTTTTATCCTCATGCCACCCTGAGAGGTCAGGATGGTGCTCATCCTTACTTTTTTCCGAGCATCAGAGAATTGGATTGAGTTGGTTCTCATTACCCAAGGCTTCCAAGCCAGTAGGAGCAAAGCTGAGATTCTCACTCCAATCTGGCCAACTCTGGACACCCAGCTCTACCCACCATGCACTGCAGATGCAGGTCAGCAGCATCCCTGAGACAGAGGTTCCCACATCTGGCTTCACCAGATTTCCACATTCCTACCCGATATACCTATTGAATCAGAATCTCAAGAGTGGGCCCAGAAATACGTATTCTAGACAAGCTTCTTATGTAACTCCTATGTAGTTATCCCACTGCTTGAATGTATGAGCCATCTCTGACTCAGCAGTTCCACTCCTGGGCATATATTTGGACAAGACTATAATTCAAAAAAGATACTTCCATCGAGAAGTTCATAGCAGCACTATTCACAATGGCCAAGACATGTAAACAATCTAAATGTCCATCTACAGATGAATGGATAAAGAAGATGTAGTATATACACATGCACAGATACACACACACAAGAATACTACTCGACCATGCAAAATAATGAAATCATGCTATTTGCCACAACATGGATGGACCTAGAGATGATCATACTAAGTGAAGTATTAATAAGACAGAAAGGGAAAGACAAATGCCATTTATCACGTATATGTGGAATCTAAAATATGGACCAAATGACTTATCTATGCAACAGAAGCAGACTCACAGACACAGAGAACAGACTATGGTTATCAAAGTGGGGGAGGGATAGATTGGGAGTTTGGGGTTAGCACATGGAAAGGATACTATATAGGATGGGTAAACAGCAAGGTCCTACTGTTTAGCACAGGGAAGTATGTTCAACATCCTGTGATAAACCATAATGGAAAAGAATATGAAAAATAAATAAATATATATATATATATATGACTGAATCACTGCTGCTGCTGCTAAGTCACTTCAGTTGTGTCAGACTCCGTGCGACCCCCTAGATGGCCTCCCACCAGGCTCCCCCATCCCTGGGATTCTCTAGGCAAGAACACTGGAGTGGGTTGCCATTTCCTTCTCCAATGCATGAAAGTGAAAAGTGAAAAGTGAAGTTGCTCAGTCATGTCCAACTCTTAGCGACCCCATGGACTGCAGCCTACCGGGCTCCTCCATCCATGGGATTTTCCAGGCAAGAGTACTGGAGTGGGGTGCCCTTGCCTTCTCCGCTAACATCCATGAGGTCAGTACTACAACTGGCTCTGAGCCACACCGCTGATCTTTGGAGCACCCTGAGTTCCTAATGTAAGTCAAGCCCTTCACCAGGACTGAATCACTGCTGTACCGCAAAAATGAACACAACGTTGTGAATCAGCTATACAATCCTCAGCTAGGATTTGATTTTCTCTTTAACCCGCTGGTGATCCCCTAAGGGAACAAATCTCTTTATACCTAGACGAGACCCTTTCAAGACTTCCCTGGTGGCTCAGACGGTAAAAAACCCACCTGCAATGCAGGAGACCCAGGTTTGATCCCTGGTCGGGAAGATCCCCTGGAGAAGGGAATGGCAACCCACTCCAGTATTCTTGCCTGGAGAATCCCATGCACAGAGAAGCCTGGTGGGCTACAGTCTAAGGGGTCACAAAGGATTGGACATGATTGAGCGACTAACACTTTCGCTTTCAGACCCTTTCATCTGACTTAAGTTACCGTAAGTTGAGTCTAAATCCCTATAAGAAAAACTATCTTGACTCCTACATCTTACTTTAAACGTCTGGGGCTCCAAACTTTCCCAATGCCTAGAAAACCTTTTCTATCCTCCCACTCTCCCCACTTCAGTATTCAGTCTCCACAGTAGCCTCAGGCTGCCTCATCTATTAAATGACCTACAGTTATGAACAATGGAAAGATAAATCTGTTTCATTCAATAGAAACATTTACCCAATGAGTCTGAGTCGTCAAAGCCTCAGAAATTTTGACACGTTCATTAATTTTGTTCAACTTTATTTGTTAATCATAAAAACCAGGGACTGCACAAGCTCTGAAAGCTCTGCCTTTTACATGAAGATGTATTTGTTGGAAAGGAGTGCTGAAATGAGCATTTCCTTCCACACCGGGATTCTTAAAGTCATTACACCAAACAAAGTAAAAGAAGAGCTTGCGTATATATTATTGCATTAGAGTCCCATTTATTGAGCACCTGTCATGTGAAAGGCACACCCCAGGGTCAAGCAAGAGACGCTGAAACAGATGTCAGTTTTGGCATGAAGAAGCTTTCAGCTGGGAGGGCAGATAAGCAGAAGAGCTATACCACAAGGCAGGATATGGGACGTATTATGAGACAGTAAATTGAGCACTGAGCATTTTTGCCCTTCTAGAATCTGTTTCCCCTTCTTTGAGTAACAGTACCTGAGTTTTACTTTACAGAACTACCCATAACCCACTGTGACTTCATATGGCGTGGGACTGGTTGACCTCAACATCCAACTTCAGGACGGATCCATCTTCAGCTTTGACCAATCAGAATATTCCATCCCTCTGGCCACAGTGATTGGTTCAGGAATGGGCATGTGACTCGGATTGGTCCAATGAGACTCAGTCCCAGGATCTTATTGGGATAATATAAAAATGGCAGGTTTCTTTCCCCTGGAGTTGTTGAACTGGGGAGATATCAATCTGAAGCTGCCAGTACCCACGCCTAATGCCCCACTGGGAAGAGCTTTCCTGAAAGTGAAGGCAATGAAATACAAAAGACAGAGCCCAGATGGCATTATTTGAGCTCCTGGATTCGTCTGTACCTGAAGAATAGAAACGCTATACGTGAAGAATCTTGGGCTTCAGTTCCTTGGAGTTCAGTGCCTGTCGCTAACAGCTAAGAACCAAATACAGTGAGATATGTTTGAAACATAGCCAGTGTTCAGAGGCTGCACCCAGGTGGAAGCATAGAGAAACCACTATTTCCTGAGGCAGTGGCTCCAGAACAGGGGCAGACTGGGGCTGGAGTGGTGAAGGGCAAGGGTCTAACCACCACTCTGGGCACCTTTGGGTGGATGTCTTACACCAGCACCCCCCACCTAGCAGCCACACCCCAAATCATTCTAACTTCATGATGGCACTTATTCCAAATAAGTTTTCACCGGTGGAAATCATATCTTTTCCTTCCTTTTCACTGTGCATCTATGTACACAGAAGGTGCTTAATTAGTGCTTCCTGTATTATGTAGTATGATGTATCACATTCTTGATTGACTCTCAGAAGACAGGTATTCTGTGGCTATCAAACTTAAACAGACATTTCTCCAAAGAAGACATGCAGATGGCCTACAAACACATGAAAGATGTTGAACATCACTAATTATTAAAGAAATGCAAATCAAAACTACAGTGATGCAACTGCAAAACTATTACCTCACACCAGTAGGAATGAGTGCCAAGTCCAACTCTTTGCGACCCCATGGACAATAGCCCACCAGGTTCCTCTGATCATAGGATTCTCTAGGCAAGAATACTGGAGTGAGTCGCCATTTCCTTCTCCAGGGGATCTTTCTGACCTAGGGATCGAACCCACATCTCTTATGACTCCTGCATTGGCAGGGAAGTTTAACACTAGCACCACCCAATCAGAATGAACATCATCAAAAAGTCTACAAACAATAAATGCTGGAGAAAAGGGGACCCTCCTACACTGTTGGTGGGAATATAAATCCATACACTGACTGCAGAGTACAGTGTGGAGATTCCTACGAAACTGAAAATAGAGCTACTGTATGATCCAGCAATCCACTCCTAGGCACATATCCAGAGAGAAACATGACTCAGAAGGATACATGCACCCAATGTTTATTGCAGTCTGCTGACAATAACCAACACGTGGAAGCAAGCTAAGTGTCCATCAACAGATGACTGGATAAAGAAGATACAGTACATATAAACAATGGACTATTACTCAGTCATTTAAAAAAATGAAATAATGCTATTTGCAGCATTATAAATGGACCTGGAGATTATCATGCTAAATGAAGTAAGTCAGACATAAAGAGAAACATCCTGTGATATCACTTATATGCAGAAACTAAAAAAAAAAAAAGATACAAATGAACTTATTTACAAAACAGAAACACTGATAGACTTAGAGAACAAACTTTCCTGACTAAGGCAGGAAGGGTCTAGAGAAGGGATACATCGGGATTTGGGGATTGACATGTGTACACTGCTATATTTAAAAGAGATAACCAACAAGAACCTACTGTGTAAACAGGGAATTCTATTCAGTGCTTTGTAATAACCTGAATGGGAAAAACTTTGAAAAAGAATAGATGCATGTATGCTTGGGTGCTCAGTCATTTCAGTCATGTCTGGCTGCCGGTGACCCTGTGAACTGTAGCCCACCAGGCTCCTTTGTTGGTGGGATTTTCCAGGCAAGAATACTGGAGTGGATTGCCATGCACTTCTCCATGGGATCTTCCCAACTGAGGGATCGAATTCACATCTGCCTTCATCTCCTGCATTTCAGGTGGATTCTTTACTCACTGAGCCACCTGGGAAGTCCTAAATACCTGTATTTGTATAGTTAAATCACCTTGCTGTACTCCTGAAACTAACACAATATTGTTAATCAACTATACTCCAGTATAAAATAAGTAAATGAAAAATTTTCAATGAAAAAAATCAGACATCTCCAATATGATCTAGGAAGATACAGAATCAGCTACATTTCTCATTTTCTAAAATAGTTTCCTTCAAGGTGCTCCAAACGGTGGTATCAGCAACTCACCCAGACTACAGTTCCAATGAGCAGTGTTTTATTCTCCCATAATCTCTCTTACATCTTATCACTCCTACCAATGAAAGACATGTTCAAAGGCTCCCCAGCTGCATCTGAAACATTGACTCATCCTGAATAGTGAGGCTTTTTGTTCTATGTCCACATATATGTGTGTTTTCCAGCTTAATTTACTGTGGCTTCATCCAAGCATAAAATCACATGAAAGAGTCCAGCAGAAGCAGGAAACTGGGCTGTGAGGCTGATAAAAATTGTCTTGGGATGACTGAACAGTAAAACATACATGTCACTGGGTCCATCAAAGTCCAATCCTGGGCCTACCAGGCAATGAAATGCGTGTGCCACTCTGATCAGCCTGAGCTCCTGAGAATGGGTTTGCTGGAAGGCTTTGCAGATCTAGATGGGGAGAGGAAAGGGAATGAATAGGAGTTTGGGGGAGAGGGGGTTAGCAAACTATTTTTAATCCTGAAAGAAAGAAAGTGAAAGTGGCTCCATTGTGTCTGACTCTTTGTGACCCCATGGACTATACAGTCCAGGGAATTCTCCAGGCCAGAATACTGGAGTTCCCTTCTCCAGTGAGTCTTCCTGATCCGGAATAGAACCAGGGTCTCCTGCATTGCAGATGGATTCTTTACCAGCTGAGCTACCACGGAAGCCCCCTTCTCTCACTGAGAAAGGTCCACTGAGCTATGTCCATTTGGAGCAGATATCTTTGGAATGGGCTCCTAGAACTCTACCATCATCACCATCCTTCTCCATAACTCTCTCTGACTTTCCTTGGTTTAATATTCAAAACTATCTGGTTTGATATTATTTGTTCAAGGGCTGTTCTAAGGGTGCAGGAAAATTCCCTGTCTGGTCCATCCCTCTATCCCCAACACCTAGACTGAGATATGAGATTTGGGTCCATGGTAGAGTAGGTGCCCAATAAATGTGCTTCAGGTGATTGAATAAATGAATGAGTGACGTATTCCATGGAAAGACAGTTGGGCTTGGAGTCATATTTAAGTCAGGTCTTGATCATGACGTTAATCCCTGAGACTTTGGGGGAAGGAAATTCATATATCTGGGATAATTTCATTACCCAGAAAATGAATGAAATAGATCATAGTTGGATATCAAAGTGTGCTTCATTTTACAGTAGTTTACCTTCCTTAATCAACTGGAATCTCATGGAGAATTTGCATGTTTAGGACAGATTCAAAAGGGGCTGCTCTACTTGAAGCCTGGGGTGAAATGTTGACTCCTAGCCACTCTGTAAACTCTAGTTTCTCAGAACAGTTTTCAAAACACCAGAAAAGACATGATATATGAAATAATGGGGCATTCTACTTGCTTAATGATTTGACAATACTCAAAGTGATACTGAAGAAGGCAAGGGCAACCCACTCCAGTATTCTTGCCAGAATAATCCCATGGAGAGAGTTTCCTAGAGGGCTACAGTCCATGGAGAGTCGTACATGACTTAGCGACTAAACAACAGCAAAGTGATGCCAATGAATAGGGTGGAAATGGGATGCATAGAGCAGGAGCAAGTGAGAGATGCAGTCAGGGTTTCAGATGGTCCAGGGTCCATCTGAGTCAAAATCCCATGTGCTTTTCATCCATCAGTTCACCCACTCTGCCTTACACCTATCTATCCATCTATCCTTTCACCCATTCATCTCATCCAATCATCTGTCTATTCTCCCATCTATCCATTCATCTCTCCATTTACCCATGTATATAACAATTAACTTATTGAGCAGCTATATATGAACACGTAAGCACTGAGTGGCACTGGATAAGCATGACAAAGTTCCTGCCTTCACCAAACTTCAGTTCTCGTGATCAAGTCAAATAAGAGATAATAGGTACATAGAGAGAATACATAGATATGATAGGTAAGACTTATGAATGACAGATACAGAGAAATAAACAAGACTGGCCTACTGATCAATAGACAGATAAAATATCAGCTATTTTGGGGTGTTATGAAGAAAACAAATCAGGGTACGAGGACTAAGGCATAACACGTGCTCTGTTACAAGAAGAGGTCAGGATGGCCTCTAGAAGGATGTGACTTTTGAGCAGAAATCTAAGGAATCAAGATTTTATATCCTGGGGCTTCCCTGGTGGTCCGGTAGTTGAGAATTCGCCTGCCCATGCCAGGGTCATGAGTTCAATGCCTGGTTTGGGACCATCCCACATGCCTTGGAACAACAAAGCCCAGGTTCCACAACCACCAAGCTGGCACTTTAGAGCCCATTTGCTGTAACTACTGAAGCGTGTGCGCCTAGAACCCACGCTCTGCAACAAGAGAAGCCACAGCAACGAGAAGTCCAAGCACTGCGACAAAGGTCCAGCACAGTCAAAAGTTAATTAACTAATTAAAAAGTTTTAAAAGAGTATATCCTGTGACTATCTGCAGCAAAACTATTCCAGGCAGAAAAGGGCCAGGAGACAGCGGGGTGGGGGGGTGCTCATGACACCTGCCTGCCCCTTCAGAGAATAAAGCTGGACAACATCAATGATGCTGAGAGTTCATCTGCGAAAAACAGTTTAAGAACTCTTATCTGGGAAGGTTATAGAGAGGATTAAATGAGATAATCACTGTTTATGTGCGTGTAATGTATAAGAGGTACTCAAAACACATTGCTGAACAAGGGGAGATGCGTTTGATCTGGGATTTTCTAAATTCCTTAATCTGGAGAAGGCAATGGCACCCACTGCAGTACTCTTGCCTGGAAAATCCCATGGACGGAGGAGCCTGGTGGGCTGCAGTCCATGGGGTCGCGAAGAGTCAGACACAACTGAGCGACTTCACTTTCACTTTTCACTTTCATGCATTGGAGAAGGAAATGGCAACCCACTCCAGTGTTCTTGCCTGGAGAATCCCAGGGACAGCGGAGCCTGATGGGCTGCCATCTATGGGGTCGCAGAGTCAGACATGACTAAAGTGACTTAGCAGCAAATTCCTCAATCAGCAAATAGTTCCTGAGCATCCATCAGGTGGAGGCTCCCTACTCAGCCGTCCATGTCGTCATCTCATGTAACCACCCCAACTACTCTAAGAGATAAACCTGGGACTTTTCTGATGATCTGCTGGTTAAGAATCCGTCTTCCAGTGCAGGGAACGTCTGTCCCATCCCTGGTCAGGGAACTAAGATCCCACATGCTGTGAAGCAACTAAGCCCTTGCAGCACAACTACTGAGCCCAAGCACCTCAACTAAACAGGTTGTGTACCATGTTCTGCAACAAGAGAAGCCACAGCAATGAGAAACCCAAGTACTGCAACAAACATCTGGCATGAAGATCCCACACGCCAAAACTAAGACCCAACACAGCCAAGAATAAAAATAAGCAATAAACACTGCAATAGTGAAGCCCACTTTGCAGGTGAGGAAACTGAGGCAGGATAAAGTCAAGTCCTCAGCAGTCTAACACCAGAGTGTTAGTTGCTCAGTCATGTCTGACTCTTTACAACCCCATGAATTGTAGCCTGCCAGGATCCGCTGTCCATGGGATTCTCCAGGCAAGTATACTCGAGCAAGTAGCCATTCCTTTCTCCAGTGGATCTACCCAACCCAAGGATTGAACCTGGGTCTTCCATCTTGCAAGCAGATTCTTTACCATCTAAGCCACTGTAAAGGTGTCTCTGGGCTTAACCACTAGACAATCCTGCTCCCCTTCCCCCATCACTTGGCCCAGAGCTTTTTGCATTGAAACCAATGGCCCCAAAGAATAAATTCTTCAAGAGGCACAAGCAGAGTGATGGAAGATCATGGGTCACTCTCTTTTCCAGAAGATTACCTCTGTCCTGGGGTTTCTCAGGTAGCTCTAGTGGTAAAGAATCTGCCTGCCAGTGCAGGAGATGTAAAAAAAGGGTGTTTGATCCCTGGGTCAAGAAGATCCCCTGGATGATGGCATGGCAACCCACTCCAGTATTCTTGCCTGGAGAATGCCCGTGGACAGAGGAGCCTGGCAGGCTACCGTTCATGGCGTTGCAAAGAGTTGGACAAAGAAGCAACTTAATGTGCACACACACCTCTGTCCTGATGCCTCAGTAATGGACGGCCCTTTCTTTTGGCTGCCTCCAGATGATCTCCTTTCAATAGATTATTTATGATTTTCAAGCACCAAAAGCTTTCACATGAGAGATGGAAAGTGGAGAAGGCCCAGAAAGATGTTTTGCATCTGGCAGAGATTCTGCCATCTCAGTCATCCCTGTAGGCATTCACACAACCCCCTCTCACGAGAGGCCCCAAGCTTTTGGATCTCAGCTTACATGCTGTTTCTGCTTCGGGTCAGACAGAACTAGCTTCCAGACCCAGCTCTACTTTGGCCACCTGATGCTAACAGCCAACTCTTTGGAAAAGACCCAGATGCTGGGAAAGATTGAAGGCAAGAGGAGAAGAGGGTGACAGAGGATGAGATGGTTGGATGGCATCACCAATTCAATGGAAATGAACTTGGGAAAACTCCAGGAGATGGTGAGGGACAGGGAGGCCTGGTGTGCTGCAGTCCATGGGGGTCACAAAGTCAGACATGACTTAGTGACTGAACAACAACAACAACTGGAGTAAGTAATTTTTCTTTTGTGGTCTTATGTTTTTCTATTCTGTAAAGTAGGAATAAAAGTAGATACCCTCTTCGGTGGTTACAAGCATTAAACAGTTAATGCCTATAGAGCACTAAGCAGGCTGGTTGGTACCTAAATAGCATTAAATAACAACTGCTCGCAGTTGATATTACCACGAGCTCAGAGAGTCTGTCTAGCTTGTCCACTACTGAATTTCTAGCATCTGGCACCATGCGTCTTCCTACAGTAAGTGCCTAATTATTATGCATTGAGTGGTCAAATGGGTAAATGAAATTCACAAGAGAAGGAGTTGAAGAAGACAAGGAGAGATAACTCATTGCTAACACTCTGAGCAGGACAGCTTAGATACATCAGTTGCTATCATCCTTACAGCAGCCCCATGAGATAGATCTCATTGTTTTCCATTGGATGAAAGAGAGATGAAGTGACTTGCTCAATCACACAGCTAAAAAATGCAGCTTATTTTTTCAATAACCTCAGAAGGATGACCAAAGCTCTTGGTGGGAAGTCCATCCATGGCAAAGTGCTATTATGGGACCACTGAAGAACAGACTTAGAAGTCAGGCCAGCCAGTCTAGAGCAGGGATCCTCAACCCTATGGCCCCAGACCAGTACCACACAGCAACGGGGCCACTCAGCAAGAGATGAATGATGGGTGAGCAAGTGAAGCTTCATCTGTACTTACTCCTCATAGCCAATCCCCATCGCTCGCATTACTGCATTATCACAGTGCAGTAGATCTAGTGATGTATCTAAAAATAGTAGAAATAAAGAGCATAATAAATGCAATGCTCTTGAATCATCTTGAAACCATCCTCCTCCACCCCAATCTGTGGAAAAATTGTCTTCCAGGAAACTGGTCCCTTGTACCCAAAAGGTTGGGGACCTCTGGTCTAGAAGATGGAAATGGGGAGCCTCTGGGTGGAAATCTGGTCAATGGATGAGATTATATGATTTACTTGGGGCTTCCCAGGTGGTACTAGTGGTAAAGAACCCACCTACCAATGCAGGAAACAGGAGATGCGGGTTTGATCCCTGGGTTGAGAAGATCCCCTGGGAAAGGACATGGCAACCCACCCCAGTATTCTTGCCTGGAGAATTCCAAGGATGGTGGAGTCTGGCAGGCTATTATCCATGGGATCACAAAGAATTGGGTATGACTGAAGCGACTTAGTACACACCTGGTTTTCTTAGTGTTTCAAACAATCTTATGATGACATTTTTAAATGTGAATATTTCTCATAAAATCTAGATTACTAGACTCTTTTGAAAAAACAGAAGCTGTCTGAACTCTGGGCCTGCATTCCTGCATGGAGACAATGAGCTGGAGCTGAGACAGGGCTGTTCACATTCTCCTATGTGCTGTAAACCCCCATTTCCACCAACTCCCACAAGAGACAACTCATGCAGTCAGCCTCCTTCACTGCTCTGTGTTTCCCTTTGTCCTCTGTTGGTATCTAAGTTGGCCACCATGATCCAGTGCAACACTTTTCAATCTACAGATGAGACATTGAAGCCCAGAGATAAAAAGTGGCTTGTCTCAGGCCATACAAAGTCTTAATGGTAGACTTTGAAATTTTAATTCTCCTTCTCTGGTGTCCTTTCCATGACTACATCATGAACGTATGCAGAAAGAGCTCCTGGTTCAATATTCCACACCTGCAAGTGCCCACAAATTATAATGATCACTACAGAATCTATTTCTAAGAGAGCTAGTTGGTATCTCCCCTTAAGGGCATAGGGTAAAGAAGAAAAAGAATCATGGCAAATACAGGAGGTAACAGCTGAGAAATAAGACCCACAAAATCAGTATTTGCTCATCACCACCCCTAGCTGCAGATGGTGATTGCAGCCTGAAATTAAAAGACGCTTACTCCTTGAAAGGAAAGTTACGACCAACCTAGATAGCATATTCAAAAGCAGAGACATTACTTTGTCAACAAAGGTCTATCTAGTCAAGGCTATGGTTTTTCCAGTAGTCATGTATGCATGCGAGAGTTGGACAGTAAAGAAAGCTGAGAGCTGAAGAATTGATGCTTTTGAACTGTGGTGTTGGAGAAGACTCTTGAGAGTCCGTTGGACTGCAAGAAGATCCAACCAGTTCATCCTCAAGGAGATCAGTCCTGGGTGTTCATTGGAAGGACTGATGTTGAAGCTGAAACTCCAATACTTTGGCCACCTCATGCAAAAAGTTGACTCATTTGAAAAGACCCTAAGGCTGGAAGGGATTGGCAACAGAGGATGAGATGGCTGGATGGCATCACCAACTCGATGGACGTGGGTTTGGGTAGACTCCGGGAGTTGGTGATGGACAGGGAGGCCTGGTGTGCTGTGATTCACGGAGTCGCAGAGTTGGACACGACTGAGTGACTGAACTGAACTGAACTGAACCCCTAGCTGGCTCCTAGTCATTCCAATTGCCAGTAGGATGTCTGACTTGGTGTTGGAGCATCGGCGACCCTCCTGCTGGTATAGAATTAGTCATTGTCAGCCAACAGTACTTTAATTTCTCTCTAAGAGCCTTTAAGTACAACTGCTTCTGTAAGATTCTATCCCCATTGGGATAGTTCTGTCTCTGTGATGACCGTGAATCAAGAGGCCAAAGACTTTGCCTTCATTGGCTCCATCCCATTGCTGGCATGCTGTGCTTATAGAGTCTTCAAAGTCCAGCCTCCTGGAGTTCAATGACACTTAGAATTCTAAAATCATGACTCTGGAAACTCACCATCCTAGCCACCTGGAAGGATGTTCCTTTAGAGCCCATCAGGTCTATTCTCCCAACCATCACAGCCATCCTGAGCCAGCAAATCCCAAACTATGACTGAACTTCATGGAAGGTTAGCCAACCTCATAAAGTAAGGGAGAGAGGGGTAATAGAAAAGAAGGGAGCTTTCTGAGCTGTGTAAAACACCCTCTGGTTTCTCGTGGGGTCTCAGGCATTGCCCTACTCAATACATTCTCTACCAGAGTTGTTCCAGGAGCATCACTGGCAAGAAGTTTCATGCACTGGCAATCCCTATAAGATAGGGGTGTATGCACATGTGTGCATGTGTGTGTGTGTGTGTGTGTGTGTGTGACAGTTCCAAAGCACAGTATGATTTCTCATGCACAATCAATCCTTATACTGCTATCTAAATACCCTCATATCCAATAACGCTCCCATCTGTGAAAGGCCAATATGAGGGAAAGTGATTTGTTTATGCTTCTGAGAGTAAGTAGAAAACATTATATATTGCTGTCTTAGAGAAAAGGGAACAACAAATGGGATTTGTGAATTGACAGTCAGTGATTACATTGGCGATGCCCATAGTACAATAAGTACAAACTCGATTACCTCTAGAGACTCATTTTCCTTGTGTTGTGTTTATGCTTAAACTGATATTGTGAGTGGGGAGAGGGAGCACTCCCTCCATGTTATTTATGTTCCAGGGCTATTTTCTCAGGATGCATCTGTGTCTGTGGATGAGGTCCAAATTCTCCAGCCTGGTCCTACTGTCTTCTCAGGCCCCATCCAAAGTCAATGATCCTTCCAGCACCTCCCAGAAATGCATACTATGTTCCTACCAGCCTCCTCACACATCCCTGGATACTCCTTTCTCACTCACATCTCTGGATTTCAGCACATGCTGTTTCATCTGCCTGGAATGACCCCATTTAATTGCCCATATTAAAAGGGGATGTATACTTGAGTCCAGTTCAAATGAACCATAACTCCATCCCCAAATTGCCAGGCAGAGTTAACTACTCTTCCTCTTTCTTCCTGGAGTCTTTTCAGTATCTCCTTCATAGCCCTTACCCCATCTTATTGGAACAAGCTGTGTGTCTCTCACCTGCTCTCAGCTATAAGCACCTCTAGGCTAGGAATGATTTTTGCATTTTTATATCCCCAGCATCAAGTATAAGGAGTGTAGGCACACACACACAAGTGTCCAACAAATGTCTGTTGAATTCATAAGTTAATAAATGACTTGATGAAATCTCAGACTTTATAGTAACTTACTATCCTATTGAGGAAAAGTTCTAATAAAGCTGTCAAAGTGGCTTATCTTTAAGTGATCCTTCTAAGAATCACATGCCTCCCTCGCTTTTATAAGGCAGGTGCAGACCCAGCCAAAGAAGCATATATGCATCCTCCAGGAAGGGGTGGAGTCCAACAGGGCTGAAATTTTATGAGGTGATTGCAAAGGATGCCATCTGAATCAACCTAGATTCAGAGGAACTGGAGTTTAAGTACTCACAGGCTATGCAGAAACAGGACAGGACGGCAGTGGACATTACTGTCCATGTTACCAAATCTGTTTGGTGCCCTTAGTGGGGTTGTGTCTTCTAAGACTGAGCAGTGTTGCAGTTACTTCCTCCCAAATTATGCTGGGAACTTGAGCAGGTGACAAATAAGAAGAGAACAGTCAGAAAAAGAACAGAGGTGGTTAAAGAAACAATGCATTTGCCAGGGAGAAAAAAGGGTGGGGGAGAGGGGCTATTGGCATAATATCAAGCATATCAGTAAGGGATGTACTCAGCTCCAAGAAAGAGAAAACCCAACTCCCAGTAACTTAAGTAAGGGCTTGAGTTGCCTTAATAAACAGGAAGCCCACTGAGCACTCAAGGGCTGGTGTAGCCACTCAATGGCATTGAAGACTAAGCCTTTGTGTCTCCTGTCATCCTTGACTATTGTCACTCGTGAAATGTCTGACTCTTTTGTGACCTCCATGGACTGTAGTCTGCCAGGCTCTGTCCCTGGGATTTCCCAGGCAAGAATACTGGAGTGGGTTGCCATTTCCTTCTCCAGGAAATCTTCCCAACCTAGGGATCAAACTCACATCTCCTGTGTCTCCTTCACTGGCAAGTGGGCTTTTTACCTCTGAGCCATCAGGGGAGCCTGTCATCCTTGGTACCAGGTTCCAATCTTATGCCCACAAGCTGGATGCCATGTCTCTTAGCATCACATCTTCATCACAGTCAGAAAGAAGGACTCAAAGAAAAGGATGCCTGATCAAGTCTATTTCCTTTCCTCAAGGAAGCAAATGCCTTTTCAGAAGCCCAGCTCAGTAGAATTCTGCTTAAGTACCATTGACCAGCACTATTCAATCCTAAGTGAAGGGTGACTAGAAAGATCAAGATGTTTGCTTACCTACCTCTTTGGCTCTGGAAGGCATGTGAGAAAGGATTTGAAATGGGAATGGGAATGAACCAACCTACAATGTGTGCCACACCAAATATCTCTAAGTTTGGGAGGCATGAGTCCCTCCATATTTGTTATTTTGCCCTCAATATTGGACTTATGGACAAGTCAAAATCTTTGGACGTGGGGGTAGAGTAAGTTCCTACTCTGCCAATCTCCATGCTAAGCACTCATGATGCAACAATGAGTAAAACAGAGAAGGTCCCTGTCCTTATGGACCCAAGGTTCCAGTGCAGGGATCACTAAAGGAGAGTCTGTACCAACATCTGTTTTATTTTTAAATAACGTTTTCCTGGGAAACAGCCACACATGGTAAAGAATCTGTCTTCAGTTCAGGAGACCCTGGTTCAAACCCTGGGTTGGGAAGATCCCCTGGAGAAGGGAATGGCAATCCACTCCAGTATTCTTGCCTGGAGAATCCCACGGACAAGAAGAGCCCGGCAGGCTACAGTCCACGGGGGTCACAAAGAGTCAGACATGACTAAGTGACTAACACTTTCACTTTCAGCCATGCACACTCATGTATATATCGTCTATGGCTGCTTTTCCACTACAAGAGCAGAGGTGAGTAATTGTGATGACTCTGTGTGATCCACAGTCAAATACACTTATTTGTCTCTTTATAAAAAAGTGTCCTTGCTCTTGGTCTAGTGGAGAATACAGATAGTAAGCAGTTAAACACATGAATGACCCAAATCACTTCCAAGTGTCATAACTCTATAAAGAAGATATAAATAAGGTAATGAGAAGTAATGAACAGAGGAGCTATCTTAGGATGTTCAGGAGAGTGTCTCTTAGGGAGTGATATTTTGTCTATGACAGGAAGTATAAAAAGATGGACACCCTAGGAGAAGGATGTTCTATACCAAAAGGAAATAGGAAAAAACAAAGATAAGTGTTGAGAAGGTTGTAGAGCAAGGGGAATTCTTGCGCACTGTTGGTGGTAATGTAAATTTGTACAGATACTATGGAAAGCTAAAACGCTATGGACTTCCTTAAAAAATCTGTAGGATTCAGAAACCCCACTTCTGGATATATATACAAAATAAATAAAATCAGTGTTTCAAAGAGATATCTGCACCCCCATGTTCAATGAGGCATTATTTACAAGATATGGAAATGACCGAATTGTCCATCAAAGGATGAATGGATAAATAACAATTACATATGTGTGTTAAATTCAGTCATAAAAAATGAAGAATTCCTACATTTTCAACAACATGACTAAACCTGGAGGACATAATGCTCAGTGAAAGAAGCCCAGACATGGAAAGTCAATGCTGTGTGATCTGATGTATATGATAAAATCTAAAAAGTTGAGCTCATAGAAGTGAGGACCACCAGGTCTGGGGAGGTGGGGGAAATAAAGAGATGTTGATCAAAGAGTAAAAACTTTTCAGTTACAAAGTTCTTAAGTTCTGGGAATCTAGTGTAAAACATGATAAGTATCATTGATATTAATGTATACTTGAAATTTGCTGAGAAAGAAGATCTTAAGTGCTCTCATCACATATACAAATGACAACAAATTAGGTGGTAGATGTGTTAATTAGCTTGATTGTGATAATCATTTCAAAACATTCGCAGGTATCAAATCATCACATTATATACCTTAAATATATACAGTTGTTAGTTAATTACATGTCCTCAAACTGAAAAAAATAAAGAAAATATATTAAATTTTGAAAAATCTATCCAGACAGGAAAAAGTTCTGTTGTTTCAGGACCCGTATGGAGTTAGAGCAGCCAGCTGCATTGAGGCCAAGAGGGCATGAGATGGGGTCTGAGATGCAGGCACATTCTCAACCGTGCATGGTTTGGAGGGCAAGAGAAGCAGTTGGGTTTTATTATTATTGCAATAGGAAATCCTTGAAGTCAAGAACTGAACTGACCACTCACTGCGTAGAACAGATTTTCTTGGGCAAAAGTACACATAATGCAAGTAAGAAGCGATAAAGATTGTCTCTAGATCTGCCAAAACTCTTACCTCTTTGGAGGGGGAGGGAGGTGATACTGGTCAGAAAAATACAGTAGAACAATGTTTCCAGACTCTAACAGTTAGGTGTGACCAGGTGGCTGAGTGTTAACCAAGGAAATGTGAGCATAAATAACCTAGTCCCAGCCAGACCTGACTCACAGAACCCACCCATGCATTATCCTCCCAGCAGATGTGAGCCTTGGAAGCCACATTCCCAACAGGGTGAGGTCACAGCTCATACAAGATCAGAACGCTGAATAGTCACCTGAAGGAGAGTTGTCTACCACCAGGAACACCAATTTCCGTGGATGAGAAATAAATATTGATAATATCTGAGCCATTCTACATGTTCTGGGCTTGTTTCTCTTTAGATTTTAGCTATTAAATTTTTGATTTTATATTGAAGCATAGCTGATTAACAATGTTATGTTAGTTTCCGCGAAAATAAACGAAAGTGTTAATTGTTCAGTTGTGTCCGGCTCTTTGCAACCCCATGGATTGTAGCCCTCCAGGCTCTTCTGTCCATGGAATTCCCCAGGCAAGAATACTGGAGTGGGTTGCCATTCCCTTCTCCAGGGGACCTCAAGTGTACAGCAAAGTGATTCATTTATACATATACATACATCTATTTTAGAACATGACCTTGACTGTAGAAACTGATGGCTTAGACTAAGGTGATGGTTGCAGAAACTCAGTTGCTCTCCAGCTATGGATATGGTGGGCTGGTTTAGAGTCCTGGGTGATGGTGAACATTTCTCTTATTCTTTACATCCTTACTTGAAGCTAAGCACTGTTCAGCACATCATAGGCTCTTTCTGAGCTCAGCTAATCCTCCTGAACACCTGACCATCCCCAGGGCTTCTGATTCTGTGCTCCCCAGAATTGCCCTGCTCCCCAGGGACTGGCTGCTTGATTCCAGTTGCCTGGGCAGCTCCATCTCACGCATAACGATGTGCTGCATGCACTCCATGCTTTATTTCTTGGGTCTTGGGTTTTCAATCCTTTCATAAAAAATGCATGCTGGATGAAACGTTTTACATACCAAACAGGCCAGAGATTTAGAGTGACCAAGTTAGTGTTCAAAAATGTTCTTTTTCTATTCTTTTTATTTTTATTACAATTGCTCCACAAGAAATCCCTGTCACTTGATATTAACAAATGTAGCCACCGAAGCAGATGCACATACTGAAAAACACTAGGAGAATTAATTACCTACAGTTAGATCCATTTCATCCTTTTTTCTTCCAAGGCAATGCTGCAAAGATGAGACATGTTATTCAGTCACTCACTGAACTTCTAGCCTTCTGTGTTTTCACCATCACCCACCAGGCAATGGAGATGACAAGAAAGCTTCATAGGGGAGACCCCTGGGCATATCCTTCCAGCCAGATTGGTCCTGGAGTGACAGTCAGCTTCTGCTTTAACTAGAATCTATATCTGAAGGAAATCCCAGAGGCATGAGCTCTAATAGTAAAAATAACAGCAACTCACATGTGGGTAAAGGTTTTCCCACAAAAGGACTTACATATCTATTTGTGCCAATGGCTTCTACAAGAAAGTGAACAAGTCAGCATCTACAATTGCTGGCAGGTTTTAGTAACCACACTTACCCATGTCTCCTGGTAGAACAGATCTGATCTGGGGACAGCAAGAAATGGGACAGGTACTTTGGTCACAATACCATTATCTATTACTTTGCATGCTTCTTTATGTGCCAAGAACTATTTTTTTAACATTACACATACATTAACTCATTGCACATAAATTGACTCATTAACTCATTACACATACATTAACTCATAACTATTTTTTAACATTACACATACATTAACTCATTAACTCAATAGGATGTTATTGGACCCATAACATCCTAGTGGTCTCCCTATCTTTATATAGAGGAAGAGATTGAAGAATGAAGAGGCAGAGTGAAACTTAGCCAAGGAGACTGACTAATCTAGTAAGTGGTAGAGCTGAGATGTGGACTGAAGAAGTCTAAACTCTGAGCCTCTGGTCTTAAACATTGTTCTATTTTAGAAAAAAAAAATATTGGATTTGGAGTTAGCCCCAAGTCTGCCATGAGTAAGTTGTTTTAACCTGGGAAAATGGTTCTGCATCTCTTAAAAATAGCATCCTGCTTTTACCCATGTGGTAGATCGTTAAAGTAATCTGTGAATATGTCCATGCCTCCTTGTATCTGGAGCTCTGAGCTTTTCCCTCCCACATTGACCCTGAGCTCGGTCCTGTGACTTTCTTTGGTCAGTAGGACCATAGGAAAGGTGATGCAGGCATAAACTTGAAAAGTGCTTGTGCAATGGGAATTTTCCTCCCTCTTTGCTCTTGGAAGTGCTGCAATGATTACATGAATGAGTCTAGACTAGCTTGCTAGGTGATGAGGCACACATTTATCACCCCAGCCCATGTGGAAACAACTCCTAGACATGTGAATGACATAATGCTAGTTCATTGAGTCCCAGGTGAGCCACCAACTGACCCAGAGATCAACCACACCGGTCCAGACCAGAAGACCCACCAAGACAATCTATAAAATTGTAAGAAAAAATAAATGCTTGTCATTTAAAGTTACTATGTTTTGAGGTGGTTTGTTACACAGCAGGAACTGTCTGATACAATCAATTAGGATTAGTTTTTGCTGTGACTGACAGATAATCCCAAATAGTAGAGATTTTTTAAAAATAGAAGTGTTGCTCTAGTAAAGTCAAGATCGGGTAAGAAGGCATCAAGACTCAGTCCCCTTTGCTCTTTGGCTTGCTCATTCCCAGCACACAGCATTCATGTCTTGGTCTAGTTTGACTGCTTCCACTCAAGCTGTCACTTCTGTGTTCCAATGATCCAGGAGGAGGTAAAGAAGAGCACACCTCCTCCTCTTAAAGATGCTTCTCTTAAAAATAATATCACTTTAGGAATTATAATGCTTTGACTTGCTTGCTATTGGCCAAAGCTTTGTCATAAGACCACACATAATGTGGAAGAGGCTGGTAGTCATCTTTACTCTAAGAAGCCATGGATACAGAAAAAAATGGAGGCTCCATTAGTAAGGGTTAAAACAAGGGCTGTGAAAGGTTACCTACATGTCGTCTACATCCCTGACCCTACCAATGGATGGAAGGAACTATTTTCCTCCAGTAAATGAATATGAACTCAGCACAGTATCAGGGAAGATGTGAGGTGCAATAGTTGCAAATCGGAGATCACATGAATGCAGGATCCACAAAGGGAAAGTCCTGTAGGTCAAGGTCTTGACAAGAAGGACAAATAGATACGATTAGGGTAAAATTGCTCAGGCAGGCAGAGATAAGTGCTAGTGTGGGCATCTGGTAAGACAAGTCTCAGGCCCTTACCTCTAGCCAAGGGCACCCACACCTTCAGCCACAGTACACTATTCACCAATTCTAGAATTCCCAGGCACAGAAGAGATAACAATCCCACGTGCCTGGAATGTGTCTTGTTTCATAAATATATTTCTAAAGTTTAGTTACTTTTGCTCCAAAACAATACTATTGTTGCAGAAACCAGTAATCGAGAAACCAAGCACCACACTCAGAGAGTTGGAGAACTCAGGTTTATTACACCAGTAGGCACAGAGGAGTTAAGCTCTGAGCCCTCTAAGCTCTGAGCCCTGTAGTGGGCAACACTAGCTGTTAATAGGCTAGTTTAAACTAACGGGTTTCACGAGTGCAGGAACAGTAGTTAAGACGGGGAAAGGGATGCCTGACCTGGACAGGCTTGATTAAGCAGGTTTGCAGGGGGCTCGGCGATTGCAAAGAGCAGGACAAGGGTGAGTGAGATAAGCTCCAGTTCCTAGTATTGCAAGTCCCCACTTTCTGAGACTACGCGACCTACATGATCTAGACTTTGCAAGGGGCAAGCTGAGTTACAGAGGCAGAAGGAGAAGGAGGCTATGTGAAATTTTAACTTTTCCTTTTCACTATGATTGAAAATACATCTATTTTAGCTCTTTCAACTTAAAATAGGTAATTGCGCAGTTTTTAAGTCAGTATTTTAAAGCAAGTACTTCTCACCAAAACTTATAAGTAGCATTTCTGTCAAAACTTTGGCCTAACCAGAGTGACCACCATGGCAATAATTCATTGTGATAAGTCATTCTTAAATTTTATTTATTTTTGGCTGCACTGGGTCTTCCTTGCCGCAAGCCTTTCTCTCGTTGGAAGGAGCAGGGGCTACCCTGTAGCTGTGCTGTGTGGGTTTCTCATTGTGGTGGTTTCTCCCGTTGTGGAGCATGGGCTTCAGCACCTTCAGCTTGCAGGCTCTAGAGCTCGGGCGCAGTCGCTGTGGCCCGTGGGCGTGGCTGCTCCAAGGCATGTGGGATCTTCCTGGACCAGGGATTGAACCATATCCTCTGCATTGGCAGGTGGGTTCTTATCCACTGGACCGCCAGGGAAGTCCGATAATTCATTCTGATTTGTGGTTTCTGGGCTGTGATGAGAATTGATGGAGTCATCCTCTGAGAAAGGAAACCAGGATACGGAGATGCTTTCCCAACCTCAGTCTACACGCACTGTTTCCATGAGCACAGTGATATGACTTGTGCTTCAGGGGAGGATCTAACCCACTTCAGGGGGCATCCCTACTCTTATCCCCCTCAGATTCTCCTTAGAACCCAGCCCGGATTGGGAATCAAGGGAGTTAGAGAGAACGCTCAATGAACAATACCTCAGGAGTAGTTCGGTGTGGCCAACATATCACAACAGAGCACGTGGAGCTCTTCTGACTTCTGAGAGAGTCCTGTCCACAAGCCCCCAAAGGCATCAGTGCTCAGTCCATGCACTGTGCTGCTACAGCCAGGACCACATGGCCCGGGGCTCTTCTTAACAACCCAGTGCCCACTCTGAACAGAGATGCCAAGACTTTTAAGCCATGAGCATCAGTCTTATGTCAGTCCCTTCAAGGAAAGGCAATCCAGTTCAGTGGTCCTGAGACAGAAAAAAATACAGAGACCACTGTGAAAATGTTCCCATTAGTCCTTGCTAATTTTTTAAAGTCAAGACAATGCAGGTAATTTTAATAAATTTGGATTTATTAAAAACTTAAAGTAATGACTTTTACTCTGAGATGATGCCCTTCTTCCATGTTTTCAATGTGAAAATGTCCTTTCCATGGGGACTAATGATAACAAATTGTATTTATTGTGTCTTTTTTGTGACCTACTCAGCAAAATTAAAAATTAGTAATGCCATATGAGTAATTTTATTTTTTGTTTAAGATTAATGACAATGGATATTGTTGCTAACTAGACACTGTCCCAAGCACTAGACATGTAATAACTAATTTAATCATCAGAACAGCTTTATTAAATGAATGTTATTTTTATTACTACCTTCAATGAGCAAGCCAAGATCCAGAGATGGTAAGTGACTTAGTCAAGATCACAGAGATCTGGGTTTCAGACTTGGCATTATGTGCCAAGACTGAACAAGCTTGTTAGAGTTTATATACTCATTCTCTCATACGTTCATTCTATTAGTGTTTATTAAACCTACAATGTGCCTGATACTGTGCTAACCATTGATGATGGCACAGCAGAGAAGACAGACAAAAATTCTGCCTTCCTGTAACTTAGAGTTTACCAAGAAAGGCATAAACAGTCCCTTTGCCTTAGAATATGGATCAAAGACAACATCAGGCCATGGTGATATTGGATGATCAGTAAGTTAAAACTTCATTCTTTCAAAGGCTTGCTTTAAAAATACGTTTTTTTTTTCCCCTCCTGAAAGTCCCTCTTTTCATCCTTATTGGAATCAGCTTTCCATAAGTCTGCAATTTGTGATAGAGGGGTTCAAATAAAAATAGGTCAGACCAGGAAAGAGACCAGGATAGGCTCTAAGACTTCTTTTCACCTAGGAAAAAGTTATCCTTAAAGACTACACATGAGGAAGGTGGAGAGGAACATATTTCCCCCCCTACTTTCTGCTTCATATCAATCAGAGGGCCTGCCAGTTGGATTGAGTCCCATCTCAGGTCATTGAGTAGACTGCACACTTGGGAACTGGATCAAAAACAGAATTCCCAAACTTTACTATGTATCAGAATCACCTAAGCAGGTGGCTGGAAAATTACAGATTCTCCCCAACAGTACAGGTGGCTTCCCTTTTCTCCACATCCTCCAGCATTCATTGTTTGTAAATTTTTTGATGATGACCAAGAGACATTACTTTGCCAACAAAGGTTCATCTAGTCAAGGCTTTGGTTTTTCCTGTGGTCATGTATGGATGTGAGAGTTGGACTGTGAAGAAGGCTGAGCATCGAAGAATTGATGCTTTTCAACTGTGGTGTTGGAGAAGACTCTTGAGAGTCCCTTGGACTGCAAGGAGATCCAACCAGTCCATTCTGAAGGAGATCAGCCCTGGGATTTCTTTGGAAGGAATGATGCTAAAGCTGAAACTCCAGTCCTTTGGCCACCTCATGTGAAGAGTTGACTCATTGGAAAAGACTCTGATGCTGGGAGGGATTGGGGGCAAGAGGAGAAGGGGACGCCAGAGGATGAGATGGCTGGATGGCATCACTGACTCGATGGACGTGAGTCTGGGTGAACTCCAGGAGTTGGTGATGGACAGGGAGGCCTGGCGTGCTGTGATTCATGGGGTCGCAAAGAGTCAGACACGACTGAGCGACTGATCTGATCTGATTCTGACTGGTGTGAGGTGATATGCAAATTGATACAACCACTGTAGAGAACAGTATGGAGATATCTTAAAAAGATAGAAATTAAACTACCATATAACCCAGAAATCCCACTACTAGACATATATCCTGAGAAAAACCATAGTTCAAAAAGATGCATGTACCTCATGGTTCATTGCAGCACTATTTGCAATAGCTAGGACATGGAAGCAACCTAGATGCCCAACAACAGACTAATGGATCAAGAAGTTGTGGTATGTATATACAATGGAATATTACTCAGCCATAAAAAAGAACAAACTTCAGTCAGTTCTAGGGAGGTGGATGAAGCTAGAGCCTGTTATATGGAGTGAAGCAAGTCAGAAAGAGAAAAACAAATATCACATATTAACACATACATACATGTAATGTAGAAAAATGGTACCAATAACCTATTAGCGGGGCAGGAATAAAGATGCCAACATAGAGAACAGACTTGTGGGCACGGCATGGGAAGGAGGGTAGCACTGAAACATACACTTTGCCATATATAAGATAGATAACTAGTGGGAAGTTGCTGTATCATACAGGGACCTCAACCTGGTGCTCTGTGAGGGGATAGGATGGGGAGGAAGGGTGGGAGGGATGTTCAAGAGGGAGGGTTCAATCACATTATTCTATGGCAGAAAACAACACAACATTGTAAAGCGATTGCCCTCCCCTTATAAAGTAACTGAGCAACTAAACAACGAAGCTCAAAGCAACGCCTTGTTTGTTGCTGACGTTGCTATTTGTGTACTGACCTCTCAGGAACCTAATAAGGAGCCAACGGGATTGTAAAGGCAAGAGCAGACACCCTGCACCCTAATTGAATTCTATCAACACCCCTATTATTTCTATCAGTCCTGTCTAGCCTGGCTTGTCAGGTGGCCAGTACTTGGATTCGGGGAAATATAAGTCTGTTCCTCAGGGAATTAGCAAGGATGTCATCATCCCTAGGAGGTAGCAGACTAGACCTGGCAATCCTGGATCTCTGCCAAAATACCTATCATGCTATCATCTGGTGGAGTTCAGCAAAAGTGAAAGTGAAGTCGCTCAGTCGTGTCCGACTCTTTGCAACCCCGTGGACTGTGGCCCACTAGGCTCCTCCATCTATGGGATTCTCCAGACAAGAATACTGGAGTGGGTTGCCATTTCCTTCTCCAGGGGATCTCCCTGACCCAGGGATCGAACCCAGGTCTCCCGCATTGCAGGCAGAAGCTTTAACCTCTGAGCCACCAGGGAAGCAAAGGGAGTTCAGCAAAAGGAGGGTTAAATTTCATCTCACAGCTGTGTCCTAGACAAAGTCCCTTGAAGACAGAGCCCAGATCCCAGTTGGGAGACCTTGTTCAGAGCCTATAGTGTGATCATTCATTAGTGAGTGAGTTAAAGTCACTCAGTCATATCCGACTCTTTGCAACCCCATCAACTATACAGTCCATGGAATTCTCCAGACCAGAATACTGGAGTGGGTAGTCTTTCCCTTCTCCAGGGGATCTTCCCAACCCAGGGATTGAACCCAGGTCTTCCACATTGCAGGTGATTATTTGCCATCTGAGCCACCAAGGAAGCCCAAGAACACTAGAGGAGGTAGTCTATCCCTTCTCCATTGGATCTTCCTG
Source organism: Bos mutus (assembly GCF_027580195.1). NCBI lineage: Eukaryota > Metazoa > Chordata > Mammalia > Artiodactyla > Bovidae > Bos > Bos mutus. The sequence goes on along the minus strand of NC_091641.1, from coordinate 17,612,213 downwards.
ACCCAGGAATTGAACCGGGGTCTCCTACACTGCAGGTGAAATCTTTACCAACTGAGCTATCAGGGAAGCCTGTGATCATCCATATCCCTTTCTAATCCAGCCAGGTCAAGTTCACTTTAATCCAGCCAGGATTATGAATTAGAGCTAGGGATTTGGGGGGTACCACATGGAAATCTCTACCATGTACTTTCTTTCTGATTTTTTTTTTTTTTTTGCTTTTATTCACATGTGAGGAGGTAACACACTACTAAGCCTTATTCAGGATGGTGGGGATGGGTCATCGAGAAGGTATATTCAAGCACACAGGTTGGAAGTGTTTATCAACAAATGGATAAATAGGAATAGGGATATTATTGTAGACAGAATATCTTTTTTTTTAATTGGATTGACCCCAGGGTCCACATTTGTAAAGAAGAACAAATACTGCCCACCACAAAGTGCTTAACTCAGTACTTGGCTCATGAGAAGCAACAGATGGCACCCTCATATTGTGGTTGCGATTGCTGTTAAAATTTCAGCAGAGTTATCACAAACCCAAGGGATGAAACAAAACTAAAATGGTAAGTTCTTGTATCATTCTGACTCTAGAAGGCAGGTTTGCCCAGGAACCTGGAAAAGAATGCAGTTAGCAGGGGAGATGCAGCGCTGGTAGGCAGACAGAAAACTATGGCTTGGACTTTGAAAAAAAAAAAAGTACTCTAATGAATGGAGGTGTTTTAAAAAAAAAAAAAAAGTTTTATCTTTTAGTTAGAAAAGAAACAGTAGGAAAGAGAAATAAAAGGGAAAGCAGATGAGGCGAATCCTAAGAGGCTCCAGGAAGCAGCTTTAGCCCTGCATGTGGGAGAGGAAGGATGGGGCCAATTTGAGAGACAGCTTTTTGTTTTGAAATTCTAGCAGGATCCACATGAAAGAAGCAGGAGAATGTCAGAGGGATAGTGAACCGGAACGTCAGAGGAAGTAGAGAAGGTCTTCCTTACACAGGAAAAGAGTCAGCCACAAGGACTGTGCCTGCTCACATCTACATAAGGAAGATTTTCCAAGGCTTGAGAAATTCAGCCATTAAAAGCAATGAAATTGAGTCAGTTCTAATGAAGTGGATGATCCAAGAGCCTATTATACAGAGTGAAGTAAGTCAGAAAGAGAAAACAAATATCATATATTAATGCATTTATATGGAATCTAGGTAAATGGTACTGCTGAAACTATGTGCAGGGCAGGAATAGAGACACAGAGAGAACGAACTTGTGGACCCAGTGAGCGAAGGAGAGGATGGAACGAATGAGAGAATGCCATTGAAATATATATATATAACCATATGTGATATAGACACCTAATGGGAAGCTGCTGTATAACATAGGGAGCTCAACCCAGTGCTCTGTGACAACCTAGAGGGGTGAGTTGGGGTTGGGGTGGGAGGGAGGTTCAAGAGGGAGGGGATATATGTATACTTATAGCTGATTCACATTGTTGTATGGCAAAAATCAGCACAATGTTGTGAAGCAATTATCGTCCAATTAAAAATTTTTAAAAAGAGAGAGACGAAGTTGTAAAGTGAAGGAAGTCATAGAGAAAATTGAAAGTGAAAGTGTTAGTTACTCTTTGGAACCCCATGAACTGGGGCCCTCTGTCCCTGGAGTATGAATACTGGAGAGCATAGCCATTCTCTTCTCCAGGGGATCTTCCCAACTCAGGGATAGAACCCAGGTCTCCTGTATTGCAGGTGGTTTCTTTACCATCTAAGCCATCAGGGAAATTGGTCCTTGAGATCCAAGGAGGTACCTAACTGAGAAGTGTCACTCAACCATAGCCCAGTTTCTGAAGTCAGAGGACCTGGTGGCCAGGACCTTGGACAGAGCTCGTATACAGTGCTTGGCACTGGGACACCATGAGTTCAGGAGACCAAGGAAAAGATTATTTAAATATAAAAAAATGTGCAATATGAGAAATAAGGGTCAAAAGAAAGCTGTGAAGTTGGAAGCATTCCCATTGCACATTTTCAAACGTGGCTAGAATCATAGCTAAGCATAGCTAATATTTACTGAGTACTACTAGGTACCCGACACTCTTGTAAACCCTTACATGGATTATCCAACTTCATCTTTAGGAGGATGCACTTTACACATTTCAGTAGAAAAAGCAGACAGGTGGTGAAATTTTTCTCTGGGATTTGAGAGGTGTGATGCCACAATTAATCTTTTTATTGGAGATGTTTCTGAGGGAGATGTTTTATTGGAGATGTTTCTTAAGTTCACAAGACTCCTGTGACAACTCTGGACAATTGACCCAAATATACTGAAACCAAAGTATCTTCTTCATTTCATTTACACTTTTTTAAACTCTTCTTGCTATGCTCCAATAAAATTGAGATTTTAAAAAATAACTTATGGCTGGTTATAACAATCAGGTGGGAATTGTAAGAAGTGTTTAAAGTCTGTATGGAAATATCTTCTTTTTTACTTCCTGAGAAGGGTTCTGCTGTACAATGACATGCTTGTTCCCCTATAGCCCTAATAGTTTCAGAACTTTGGAAAGTTGGGATATCTGGGATACATGGGTTTTGAAGTATCTAACTTTAACAGAATAAAGAATAATATCCATTCAAAGGGAAAATAGTTAGATTCCAGCTGCCAAATAAGGCAATCAGAATGTTTTTAGGTATTAAGATGAGACATCTTTGGCTGTCACAAAGCAAAATAAGAAGGTTATAGGGTAGGGGAAATGACTTTGTATATTAGTTGCATCTTTGATGCATCTCTGAAAATAGAGGACTATTTTGGTAATGTACAGTGTTATCTTTAATAAAGAAATATTGAATGCATTTTATACTGCTAATATGCTATTATAATTGGGTCATTCCATTATTTCAAGAACATTGTATAACCCTCTCTGGAGAACTTGCACAGATACATAGCTGGGCATAATTTGTACAAACAGCCTGAATCATTAATATTACCTTGAAATGCAGAAGAGAATCACCTGGAAAACTTTTCCCAAGTTAAAAAGAAATTAAAACCCAAATAAATTCTAGAACTCCTTGTGCTCAGTCTTGACCTGAGGTCACATTTAGATAACAGAAGTTATTATTTGTTATGTGCTTACATTACACAAAGTAGCCCCTTCTAAGATCATCCACATTTTATCTCATTTAATTCATAAAACAGCCCTATGAAATAAGCACCATTATTAGGCCTGGCCCAAGCCACCTGTCATCTCTTGCCCAAATTACAGTAACAGTCTTCTAACTGGTCTCTCTGGTTTCACTCATGCCCAGCTAAATCTTCTTAACAATGCATCACTCAGATGGATCCATTTAAAATGCAAGTCATAGCATATCCCCCTTTCCCCCATCCACAGAACCCTCCAGTGACTCCTGACTGCTCAGCATAAAAACCAAATTCCTTATTTTGGCCTACAAAACCCTGTAATCAAGTTCCCCAGGACTTGTCCAGCCTCCCCTCTTATTGCCCTGCTTGCTCACCCCACCCCAGCTGCACCAGCCTCCTCATTGTTCCTTCAGTATGGGCCCATCTAGGGCTTTCTCGCTTCCTGGATGGCTCCCCGTCCAGATACCCACATGACTAACTCACTCCCCTCTTTCAATTCATCAACTTAAATGTCAACCTCAGAATGAGGCCTGTTCAAACAACTCTATTTTTAATATCTAGTTAAATATTCTGATATCTAAAATTGCATCCCACCCACCAGTCTTCATCATTTCCTTTACCCTGCTTTATTTTAGCATGGCACTTACTTTACTAACATTATATTTATAGCTCATTATCTCTCTCCCCATACAAATATGTAATTTCCAAGAGAATAGAGATTTGGTTTTGCCTTATTTGGCAATGTATCCTAAGCACCTAAAACATAAAGATACTCAATCATCTGTATATTGTTTGATTCCACTTAAATGAGATACCTAGAATAGATAAATTCATCAAGTCAGAAAGTACATTGGTAGATGCCAGGGGCCAGGGATGGGGGTGGGGAGGGGGGATGGGAGTTAATGTTTAATGGGAGGCAGAGTTTCAGTTTAGGAAGGTGAAAAATTTGAGAGATGGATGACGGTGAGACTTGCAGAACAATGTGAATGTACTTAGGACCACTGAACTGTACAGTTAAATATGGTTAAAATAGTATGTTTCATGTTATGTGACTTTTACTGCAATCAAAAAACATTAAAAAATCATTTATAGAAAGTATGAGCTAATTCCAGTTTTTAAATGAGGACAAACTATGGGACTAGAGCATGGAATGACTTAGGAACTAACCCAGAATCAAAACCCAGGCTGACCCATGGCAAATGCACACTTATCCCCTCAAAGGGAGATGATCCATTACCCAAACTGTGAGTTAAGGATGCTTCCTAAAACAAAAGTCTCCTTCATTCAATAATTTATCACCATGGACTGCTGTATTTTTCTTCCTCTTGCACAGGTAGGGATCTTGTAGATAGAAAGATACATACATGCATACATACATATATAATGGATATAGACACTGATAGAGAAATGCTTGGCATTTTGATAATTATTCTGACTTATACAAAAGGACCCAGACCACCTCGTGAGAAAGCTGGAGGCTGAGAAGGAATAAGAAGTAATTACTATCAGATACATAGTGGGGCAGGAAGGAGTCTATGAATACCAATGAATTTTAAGACCTTATTCCTTTTAAACTTGAATTTTTAAAGTTTTATTCATATATAATCCATGTTGATTCAATAGATCTGGGATGAGGTACTGGCATTTATTTTTTAAAGAAGATTCATGAGTAGATCTTAAATGGGCATCAAGTTGAGAAGCCCTCAACAGAGAGTGGCCTCTTATGCTACTCTGTAGTAACTGTGGAGTGGCTTTAATTGAACTAATCAACTGGTGACTTTTAGAGACTTTTGAGACAGAGAGAGCCACCAAAGTACATGAACACTAATGTCATAGATACATGTGTAGAGTTAGTTGTAAAGAATGGAGAAAAACCTCCAGAAGAGGAGGCGAGACTTTTCTAGATCAATGCTCATGCTCTGGTTGATGCATGCTGTTCAGTGCTTAGTCACTAGGTCGTGTCCAACTCTTGGCAACCTCATGGACTGAGATCTGCCAGGCTCCTCTGTCCCTGGGGATTTTCCAGGCAAGAATATTGGAGTGGGTTGCCATGCCCTCCTCTGGGGGAATCTTCCCAACTCAGGGATCTAACTCAGGTCTCCCACATTGCAGGCAAATTTTTTTTACTGACTGAGCCACAAAAGAAACCCAAGAATACTGGAGTGGGTTGCCATATCCTCCTCTAGGGGAATCATCCCAACCCAGAGATCGAACCTGCCTCTCCTGAGGCTCCTACATTGCAGGCAGATTCTTTACCACTAAAGCCACCAGGGAAGCCCAGGCACCATTGGGTGCCTAATCCAAAATGGACTAAACCTAAACTGGACTGTAACTCCAGGATGCTTTCAGCCAACCTGACATTGGAAATCTCATGTTGAGGTCCTCACACCCAGGACTGAACCCTCTGTATATTGATGCCTACACAGTCAAACCCAGAATCAGACTCCTTCCCACTCATTCGTAGGCAACCCCTGATGGCTAGCTTCCTCCACACCCCAACAGTTAAACCTATGACCACTCCGATAAAGATACTCAATTCACCCAGGTAGAATACATTCCCTCCAAAAAGGGAGGAGCTACAAATCACTCATTTCTGATCCCTCCACCCACCCTGCCACCCCGGCTCTTCCTTCTCTCCATTCGAGGAGCTTGGGAACCATCTAGCTGCCCAGATGGAAGTTTTCTCCGAGAAGCGTCCTACAGAGTACAGCCTCGCACGGGGAAGCCGACACAATGTCTTCAAACATTTTTAATTGCCCTGTCAAACTGACAATTATAGAACTAATTATTGAGGAGACAATACCAGATACACTGACTGAATCAAGCGTCAACTGAGTTTTTATGTAATTATGCAATTTAATGAATTGAAGGCTTCAGTAATGGACGATTGCTGGTTAATTAGGAACTCCCTTTATGCTAATAATGCCATTTATTTTCCACTCACGGTATTTATTTTCAGCGTCTAAAGCTTTGGACACATCTTCCCCTGACATGGGCATGATAAGTGTTTTTCAGAGGGTAGCTGCCAATTGTGCTATTTATAGGCAGCGGGCTTCTTCCATTCACTGACTGGAGAGCTCCAACTGGTTCCTATTATATTACAAGCATCTCATTTAGACCTAGATTATTCTGCTTCTGGATGAGGGTCTTGTGTCTTCCTTCTCTTGAGATCTGAGATAGAGAAGCATAAGGGACTATGGCAGATGGTCCTCAAGGTCAGCCCATCAAGGTCATCTTGTGCAAGGCACAGAGATATCCTTCTTTCCTGATTTATCCTTATTGCCCAGGCCCCTCCTCGTCTCTAAGGATTACATGGCTGAAAACCAAAGTGCACAGCAGTGTTTCTCAATGAGGGGAAATTTCTCCCCCTACGGGACACTGGGCATTATCTGGAGACATGGATTGTCATAATGGGCATTTGGGTAGAGGCCAGGGCTGCTGCTAAGAATTCTCCTGTGCACAGGACAGCCCCTCCCAACAAAGAACTATCTCAGCCAAAATGTCAACAGGGCTGAGGTTGAGAAACCTGAGCGCAGAACATCAGTAATCAGGAAGCAAGGGGATTTTCACCACCCCAGCTTCACAGTGGAAAACAAATATTTCGCAGCATCTAAAACATGATAGAACTGTCAAAAGTATGTGAAGCCGGCTACGTAAATTGTGAACCATGAGTCACAGTTATGTTTGTTCTGCAACAGTGTAAAAACTTGGAGGTTTTTTTTTTTTTTTTTTGAAAATAGAAAAGTAATGAGCACTCTCTTCTGGAAGAAACCAAGGTCCTTGCCTTGTCCTTCAATCTGCAGACACCCAGCAAGCCAGACTTGTCTGTGAGCAAGTCATTCAGGGTCTAAAGCAAAATGAGTAAATAAAGGAGAATGTGGTCAGACTCATCCTGCTAAATTCAGCCAATTTTTCACTTTAAGAGGATGACATTTTTGCTTTTCAAGAAGACATCTTGTGTTTCTGGTCTGGCCAGAGTACTTTTATTTCTCACTTGCTTTTTTTTTTTTTCTAGAATTATCCCTCATTCTTTTTCAGTCTGTTGGTTTGAACGGTGCTGGGCTCACTCTAGGGTATATGGTGGAAATAAGATCCAGGGTGATCTGTTTAGTCAGCCAGACATGAGAGACCCAAGAGCCAGCCTGGGGCTTGGGATGAGGGGGATAGATCTTACTCTTGTCTGCTGGGATGACACGTGGGATGATGAAAACCTGGAGCTGACAGAGGCCACCTTTCCCATCTCAAGGACGAAACTTACCCAAGGTATGTAGTCAACATAAGGATGGTAAAGAAGAAAGGTGAGAAGGAGGAAGAGGAAGAAAAAGAAAAAAAATTTACTGTTTTTTTTTTTAATTGGAATATAATTGCTTTGCCATATTGTGTTAATTTCTGTCATACAACAACATGAATCAGTCACATGAATACATATATCCCCTCCTTCTAGAGCCTCCCTCCCACCTCAGCCCCATTCCACCCCTCTAGGTCCACACAGAGCATTGAGCTGAGCTCCCTGTGCTATGCAGCAGCTGCCTGCTGGCTCTCTGCTTTACACATGGTAGTGTATATATATGTCGATGCTATACTCTCAATTCATCCTTCTTCCCCCATGTCCAGAAGTCCATTCTCTACATCTGCATCTCTATTCCTGACCCTGCAAATAGGTTCATCAATACTATTTTCTAGATTCCTTGTATATATGCATTAATATAACCTATTTTTCTCTTTCTGACTTTTCCCTGTATGACAAGCTCTAGGTTCATCCACATCACTACAACTGGCTCAATTTCATTCCTTTTTATAGCTGAGTAATATTCCCTTGTATGCATGGATCACATCTTCTTTATCCATTAATCTATCCGTGGGCATCTAGGTTGCTTCCATGTCCTGGCTATTGTATATAGTGCTGCAATGAACATTGGGGTGCTTGTGTCTTTTTGAGTTATGTTTTTTCCCAGGTATATGCCCAGTAATGGGGTTGCTGGGTCATATGGTAGTTCTATATTTAGTGTTTAAGGAACCTCTGTACTGCTCTCCATGGTGGCTGTATCAATTAACATTCCCACAAACAGTTTAAGGGGTTCCCTTTTCTCCACATCGTCTTCAGCATTTATGGCTTGTAGATTTTTTGAAGATGGCCATTCTGGCTGGTGTGAGGTGATCCTGATTCCAGCCACTCCTACAGGCTGATAATTGCCCAGATTTTCAGTATCATGAATGAATGCATTATCTTTTAGTTTAAGCATCACTTGATTCTCCACCTTTGACTTCTACTCCTCTGCAAAGCCCCTAAACATCTTATTCCCCAGGATTTTATCAAGGATTCTTTTCTCCTCCTCACTCTACTCCATATTCAGCGAGGCCCTGTCTTTACCTCTTTTCTCACCCACTGTCCATGTATGAGGACTCTCAGGTTCATAACCCAAGGCTTCATCTCTGTTCAGTTCCCACTACTGCCTAACTAGACATCTCCAACTGGAAGTCCCACCAATACCACAAAGCCCACTGCTATCCTCACCTTCCATCCACCCTTTCTTCCCCTGAAATTCTTGCTGCATGGGTAGCACTATCAGCCAGGAGGGACCTAGATCAAGAAACAGGTGTCCTCCTTCCTCAAAGAGTGTGTGTAAGTGTCAATCACTCAGTCGTGTCTGACTCTCTGAGACCCTATAGACTGTCGCCCACCAGGCTCCTCTGTTCATGGAATTCTCCAGGCAAGAATACTGGAGTGGATAGTCATTTCCTACTCTAGGGGATCTTCCCAACCCAGGGATCAAACCCAAATCTCCTGCTTGGCAGGCAGATTCTTTACTATTTGAGCCACCAGAGAAGTCCTTGCCTCCTCCCTCAAATCTTGCTTTATTTCATCAGAAGACTCTTGAGAGTCCCTTGGACTGCAAGGAGATCCAACCAGTCCATTCTGAAGGAGATCAGCCCTGGGATTTCTTTGGAAGGAATGATGCTAAAGCTGAAACTCCAGTACTTTGGCCACCTCATGCGAAGAGTTGACTCATTGGAAAAGACTCTGATGCTGGGAGGGATTGGGGGCAGGAGGAGAAGGGGACGCCAGAGGATGAGATGGCTGGATGGCATCACTGACTCGATGGACGTGAGTCTGAGTGAACTCCAGGAGTTGGTGATGGACAGGGAGGCCTGGCGTGCTGCGATTCATGGGGTCGCAAAGAGTCAGACACGACTGAGCGACTGAACTGAACTGAACTGAACTGATGTCTCGACTCTGTCACCACTTTACCCTTAATTCCCCCACCGCCACTCCTTTTCCTTACCCCTCTGAATGTTATATTCTTCATTCATATCAAACACTCCCTTCCTCCCCCACCATACTCGCAGCTCTGCTTGGAATGCCTTCTTTATCTCCTTCTCCCAGAAACCTTCCTAGACTCTCCAGAATGGATTAGATGCCCCTCCATTACACTCCCAACACATTTCACTATTCGTGGAAATTATTTACTTTGAAAACAAGTTACTGAACTTCCTGCATTTTATCTAAATTATCCTTAATGCTCATGACATAGTCTCAAGGGAAGGCATTACTATGTCCATTCTACAGAGGAGGGAAATTGGATTAGAGAGCTTGAATCCATTTCTGAAAGATGGGAGTCAGGAGAGAAGTAGAGCTGAGGTGCCAGAGCAGGTCTGGCCACAAATCCTGGGTAGTAACCATTGTTGTAACACCAAACAGCTCTTTAACCTTCCAGGTTGGAAAATCAGATCTTTGGAGATGGAGTCTATAACTTTCACCTCAGGTCCCCACCAGCCAGGACTGACACACTCTGGGTGTCACTGGCTTAACTAAGAATGAATGAACAAGATTCTATTCCTGGGACTTCCTGGGTGGTCCAGTGGCTAAGATTCCATGTTCCCAATGTTTGTGAGATGGGGGTGGGGGGTGGGAATGGGGACAGGTTTGATGCCTGTTCAGGGAACTAGATCCCACATACTGCAACAAAGAGCCAGTGCTGTCAAATAAATAAAATAAATATATCTTTAAAAAAAAAAAAAAGAAAAGTTCTGTTCTTCTCACTGAACCTAGGTCTCCTTATTTGCTTGTTTTGTCTTTTTCTGCAAAAAGCGGGGGCGGGTCACAGTCGACTTTCAGATTCTATGACACTATAGTTCTAACAAACCCTATCCAGCTAATAACTTGCAAAAATAAGTGACTCATCTGTTTCTGTCCTTGTATCAGTCATTTCCTATCAGAAAAGAATTTGATCATGTGCAGTTTGCATTGTCCAAGGAGACATGCCAAGTGAATCAGCTTTAAGAAATCACTTTCTCTGCCTTCATTCCTTTCCGCCTCAAAAGTCACAATTAATGAAACAAACGGTACTCAAAGTTCCCAATCACCTGGCCTTCCTCCTCCCTATCTCCACCCTTACTTTAAAAGAAAAAGGCACAGAGAAGAAAAACCAACATATTTAATAAAAGCCGGAGAAAACTGGTATCTGCTTGCTAGATTGGCGATGTCTTTTGTAATGTTGGATTCAAAGCAGATCTAATTAGCTGGGCTCAGACCAGGAATGAGAATTCTTGTGTGGTTTGCACCTTCACAGAATTCCATGGCAACAAAACCATCTGGAATGAAGCAGCAATTATAATGTTATTTAATGTGAACAGCCTTACTGGATCCAGGTGCGAAGCTGGGATTTCAGCAGCATGGGCTGATGGGAAGTAGAGAAGCCTGAGGTGAAAGGAATGGGGAATTCTAGATGTGGGTACAAGCATAGTGCATCTCCCAAGGATACAGATCCATATCTTTGGGTCCCATCATTCCAGGTGCCCTTCTGTCTCAGACTGTAGTCTGGCCAGCACCAAAATCCAAAGTTATCCACAGTAATTAGCGGATAAAGGCAACAGCATCCCATGCGGCAGGTGGCACTTAAAAGTCTAGTGTGTGGGAAAATCATAATGTCTGTTCATTTATAGCACAACTTCAGTAAGAAAACAGGAAACAGAGTCCTACCCACTCGGGCATTAATAGAAGAGGCCAACAAAACCCAGAGAATATTGGAAAGAGAGTCAAAGGCTTGGAAAGACACAGCAGCCATCCACTTCCAGCAAGCAAGTGAGCACACAGGCAGGGAAAAGGAGACAGAGGCAACACAGAACAGGGGTCGAGGAGGGCAGGGTGAGGGTAGCAAGCTCCAGTGCCGTGGAGACCAGGGAAGTGATCTACGTGAGTCTGGTTGTCCAGCGGAAACTGGTGACCTAGAAAGCATATGTCTTCTCTGTTGAGGGGGCCCCCCTAGTTGAGGGGGACCACTGTACTAGGTGATACTGAGTGGAAATAGGATTCCAAGATTTCTAATTTTTCAAGCCAGAATTCCAGAGTTTGTATGAACATCCCACACACTGGAAATGTTGGCAACTGGTTTCACGTATTTTAAGACACTTTGCAGACCAAACAAAACTGTCTGCAGGCTAAATGTGAACCCCGTAGGCTCCCTGTTTGAGACTCTGCAGCAAGGGCTTAGGGGAGCTCAGTGCTTTCCTCTGGTACGTGGGATGTCAGCCCCATAGTGACAGCGCTAATATCAGAGGTAGCACCAGCTGGTAACTAAGGATTCTGATGTCTAGACTATCCCTGGGGAAATTGAGTGGACAGGGCATCCTCGGATGAAAGCCTCGGTGACTTTAGAAATACAAGACAGGAGGGCAAGGCTCTCACTGAGCCCAAACACCCAGTCGGAGTTAAGGAAAGGGATATTGGGGAAAACTGGTACAGTGTATACAAAATCAGAGTATGAGAACTTGCTTGTAACTGGCACTCAAAAGAAAAAATAACTGTAGCAGGTTCTGAAGGGCTCTGCTCAGATTCCCTCACCACTCACAAAAGTGTATGCACATGAGGACCCCCTGGCTACTTCTTTCTTGAAGGTATTATTCTTTTTATTATTTTATTTGGCTGCACTGGGTTTTCATTGCTGCAGGTAGGTTTTCTCTGGTTGCAGCAAACGAGAGCTACTCTCTCTCGTTGCTGTGTGCAGGCTTCTCATGACAGTGGTTTCTCTCGTTGCAAAGCACGGACTATAGGGCACAGGTTTCAGTAGTTGCGTTGTGTGGGCTCAGGAGTTGCAGCTCGTGGGCTCTAGAGCACGGGCTCAGCAGTTGTAGCACATGGGCTTAGTTGCCCTGTGGCACATGAAATCGTCCCAGACCAGGTACCTAACCTAAGTCTCCTGCATTACAGGCATATTCTTAACCACTGGACCACCAGGGAAGCCCCCCTGGTAACTTTTGTGCATGCACGTGAGGCATTAATCCCCAAAGGGAGCAGCCCTCCAGTGGACACGATGGACAATTGCTCCAGATCCCTCCCTTTCCGCTGAGATGAGGGCGGGGCACTCCACGCTGCCTCCTAGAGTTTTCTGCTGGGATTCAGCCTCAGTTGCTCATAGAAATAACCTCCATAAACTCACTTTTACTGACTTTCTTTTCTTCCCCATTTTTCTGTCGCCGCTGGTTAGAATCATCTCCCAAGTATATTACCTGCACCCCCATCCTTGTCTCAGAGACTGCTCTCAGATGTTGGGGGGACCAACTTCAGCAGTAGCTTTTGATATGTGAGGACCCTACCTTAGAGGCGGTGGGTTGACTGAATGACTGGTGTCCTTGGTTCTTTGGATTGCAGACAATGTTCTGGAAACAAAGGACTGGATACCAAGCACTTACCTCTGATCCTAAGAGTAAACCCTGAGTTTTAATATTTATTCTACCATCCCTGAGGAATTTTCTTGGTCTTGTCTGGACTGTTTCTCTCCCTCTCTGAAGAATATCTGAGCCTTTGGCATCTCATACACTGTCTTCAGCTATTCTTGGCTCTGGTTTCTGTGTAAATGAATCCTTAAGTGTATCGAGGAAGATCCTGCTCAAAAGAACCTGAGTTGATCCCTTCCATAAAGTGTCAGAGACAATGGCTGAGCAAATAACTCTTCTTCAGTGTATTGAACTTTACAGAATGTGTTCTAGGACAAGTGTTGTCTGTTATAAGCTGGTCACTGTCACCCATCCCTTATCTGAATTCAGCTGACCAACGGAGAGTCAAAGAAAGTCCTCCAGGAAGCCAAAAATCACAAGTCCATCCTCTGCCTCTAAGACTGCTTATGTGCTAGACAGATCTCTAACAACTTGGTTTCCTGATTTCCTTAAGAGTTAATAGAAGTGAATTTGGAGATGGGAATCCTAGAAACAGGTGTAGCGGCAGCAGACAAAAGTCAGAGTGAGTAGCCAACAGCAGAGAAGGAAAGAAGAAAATCTATGTAGAATAGAAAGAAGACTTGAAAAAAACACGATGTTTCTGAGCTGTCTAGTGTAGATGCAAACATCCCAGTGTACTTTCCCAGCATAAATGTAGCACACTCTACAGAGTCTGTGAGGGCTGGCATAGCGGTAAAGAATCCACCTGCCAATGCAGGAGATGCAGGAAACTCGGGTTCGATCTCTGGGTCAGGAAGAGCCCCTGGATTGCAAGGCAATCCACTCCAGTATTCTTGCCTGGAAAATTCCATGGGCAGAGGAGCTACAGTCCAGGGATCAGACACAACCGAGCACTCACCACACTGAAGTTGCTGAACACACACACGCACCACTCACATTCACACAAATGACAGGCACACACCTCACACATGCATGCCCCGGTTTCCCACGCAGCCTCTCTGGTCTCTTCCCACAGTCCAAGAAGAAGACAGAAGCGGGGCAACATCCTGTAAGCTCAGGCACAACCCTGTCAGGAACAGTAAAGCTCCAATGAGCGGTTTACAGGGAAGCGGGTGGGAAACCAAGGGCATAGTTCTAGCACCTTCATGCCTGAGGACTGTAATCAGAGTCCAAGTTCTGAAATGTCTGGCAGACGCTGCCAGGCCCAAGCAGCCATGTTAGGAGTGTTCTGCCTCTGTTTCCACCACCCTTGTTCCAGCCACATCCACGGATAAGCCCGGAAGAGGCATGGTCCACCTCTCCTCATTCACCACATGTCTGGAACCTCATGAACCCCAGACACACAATCCTACATCCACCCAATACTCAGCTGCTAGAGCGGGCCACATCTCCACATTTCATCAACACCAAATAGATGCAAACCTCTGGAATAAGATCCTTTGCAAAGGTTGAAGACAGGTGGTACAGACAGCACCTGATGGAAGGAATTCTTGAGGCAGAACCCAGGAAACGTAGCTATGATAACCTTTCTGGGAGCGGAATCAGAAGGGGAAATTTCTGTTTCTAATTATACAAGATAACAGGAGCGACATGCTGGAGAACCTTTTGCATCTGCTTCTCTGTTCAGCCCCCATCTCTGAGGACACCCTAACCTTTCCAAAAATATACCCCAAGTTCTCATTGGTCTTACCAACTGCTGCCAGAGTAAGAAAAGTTAACTCCCACCAAGGGAATCTAGTCCATGAATAAGTTCCGCTGCTTTCCTCTGCTTCCATCTCCCGGAACATTTGTCCCTCCATGACTGAGGATAACGTTGAATGTGTATCATCTTCCTACTTCCTCATTCATTTCCCCACCTTCTCTCCCCTCTGCCCACCATGGTGTCAAGTCAGCATCAGGGCCATTGTCAGGGTCGGAAGGAGGAACAGGAGCCTACGGCATCTCCTGGCCCCAAAGCAGCAGAAGCTGACCTGATTCTGATGCTGCTGCAGAAATGATGAAGGAAGATGGGAGAGAAATCCGGGAAATATGGCAGCAGCATCAAGAATGGAAGGAAGCTTGAGGTAGTCAGATGGAAGAGGGGGCATTTGAGGCAGTGAGTTCCTTGTAACTGGACTTGTGCAAGCAGAGTCAGGACAACTCCCCACCAAGACTGCAGTGCGTGTTTCTGCTTTCGCTGTTGTTTAGCTGCTTAGTCGTGTCTGGCTCTTCTGTGGCCCCGTGGACTGTAGCCTGCCAGGCTCCTGTGCACCTGGGATTCTGTAAGCAGGAATACCAGAGTGGGTTGCTATCTCCTTCTCCAGGGGACATTCCCCATCCCGAGACTGAACCTGCATCTCCTCATTGACAAGCGGATTCTTTACCACTGAGCCACCTGGGAAACCCTATGGTTCCTCCTTGTTCTGAGATCCAGTAACAGCACTTCCTCCATATGTGACTCCAACACTAAGCACTGGGTTCTCAGTCTAGGGAGACCCTGGTTGCTTCACCATCCCTTATTGATCGCAACCCTGCCTGCCCCTATTTCAAAGCTTCCACCTTATTTTCTTTTCTGCATTTCCCTGAAAATGAACTATGTTTCCTACTCAATCTTGACTGATCTGACCTTATAGAATGAAGCTACACCACTCTCCATCAGAGAAAATAAATCTGATTGCTTAATTTACTGTCAGGAGAAGTAAATTGACTTAGATTGTCCCATATGCCTAGTAAAATCAGTTGACTTCACTGAGTCTCAGTTTTCTCATCTACAAAATGACCATAATATCTCATCTCTCTCTCTCATACAAGAAAAAAAAAAAAATGGAGGGTTTGACTCTCCCTGGAGGGGGGAAAAAAGCAATTAAAAAGGTATGTTTCTTACTGGAAAGGAATTTCAGCTGCCAAAACAAGATGATCAGCCCAACCCCAAGCCCTGGTATCAACCTCTGAGGCCAGAGAAAGAAGAGAAACAATGAGTAGCTTTTTCAAGAGAGTATTTGAGAGACTGAAGCTTCTTAATTCTTCATTGTGAATGGAAAATTGAGCCCTAAATAATTTATTGTATTTTAAATTTACTGATGGAAGCAGTTTTGAAAACTTCACTGTTCTTTTTGAAAAGAATTAACCTACTTAAATGTTTTAAATCTTTCAAAGTACTTCCTATTAGTGGTAAAATCAGGGGAAGTTTTTGTTCATTGGAATAGGCTATTAAGAACTGAGAAGGAAAGAATTCATTCCCCCTTTCCCCAGGACCCTTGAGAAGGGGGTGGGCGGATAGAGGCTCATTCTGGCCTCGACCTTTCTCCCGGGTCAATCTTACCCAGAACTAGTGGGTAACCCAGAAGAGATGGCCATTTTCACAGAGTTGGGTGGAAAAACTAGGACTTCTGAGACCTGTATTCGAGGTGAAGCAACCCTATTGGTTGGAAATAGAAAATCCAACACAAACCAGAGAAAGCAAAAAGATGATTGGTTGGTTTCTACACCCGGAATGTCTACAGGTAGGGCTGGCTTAATCTGATTCCCCTGCCCACAGTGATTGGTTCAGAGATGTACACGTGACCCAATCAGAGAGAAGGAGCTCTAAAGCACCTTGCCTTCAGAATTTGGCTTAAGGACCTTCACGGACTCCTCCAGAACATCCTGTAGGGAAGAGGGATGTAAATTTTGTCCCCGGACATATTTGCCCACCACCACCCCGCTTTCATCTTTCAGCCCTAATTCCTCCCGGATGACTGAATTCTCATACAAAGCTTTATCTCCCATTTATAAGAGGTGAACTTCGTGTAACTTTGTGTCTGTGTGGACTTTCCATAAACTGCCCTGTGGTAGAAGGGGAGTGTTTCCTGAGCAAAATGAGGAACCTCTGAGGGTGTAATAGGTGTGAATTTCACATCACCACCATACTCAGTGACAAGAAATATCATCTCATTTCCCCTTCGTTCCAATAAACAAATTAAATCTGGCTCTGACCCCTTCCCTGGAAGGAAACTCAAGCTAGTTATCACTGAGACTTGCTTAGTCTCCCTCTCTCAAAGTCCTGTCCAAAATTCCAGGAGGCTTACATCATCAAGACTTCTGGGTCACACTTATCACTGCCATCAGGACCAGTTACATAATCTGTGCAAAATAAAATTTTGTGCAAAATAAGCATTTTGTTGAGAGATTTTTAAGAATTTTTAGATGGTGACACAAAAGCTTTAAACTAAGTCCAGGGTCCTTTTATGTGAGAGGTCCTGTGAACCTCATGGGCGTGAATGCATGACTCCCATGCCCATAAGGCTGGCCTTGCCTAATAGATGTGACTTTTTAAATGCTTTGTGGTTCCTTAAATTTGTATCTTCATGCTGCTTTCCTAGAGCTATGCAATAGGATTTTTGTCAACACTGGTGCCCTGGCATTTGAACCTAGTGCCCATAGATGAGCCATGTGGCATCCTCCTTCTAAGTCATCTCCTTCCCAAGGGTACCACAAGGAGTCAGGGATCAGGGCTCTGATGTAACATAGCCCCTAAACCTCATCTTCACCCCAATCTTTGGGAAATTCTCAATATAGGCTTCTTCAGTCTCCAGACACCAAGCATACCTGTAGCTCCTAACTCTCCCCTTGAGCAAAAGAAGCCCCAGGTTTCTCAGGCTCACTTAAGACCCTGCTCACACATCAATTTGAGAAGGGAGGCAGATAGTACTCATTTTTTCTTTAACCACAGAAAAATAAATAAGTGAATAAAACATATAGTATGAATTCAATACATTATCCTTCAGGGGAGTGACGTGGTCAGATTTATGTTCTATAAAGTTCTCTCTGGCCACAGTGTAGAAAATAGATTATGTGGGAGGAAGGGGGAGTTAAGAGGGGCTGTGGAAATACAAAACAGGAAGATTATTGCAGAGTCCAAGAAAGAAATAATAATGGCCTGGAGTGTCAGTGCAGATAAAGGGAAATGGACACATCTAAAAGATATTTAGAAGATTGTGGCAGATACCAACAGTTGCCAACTCCAACACTCACTTACTTTATCACTAATATAAT
The DNA here is from genome assembly GCF_027580195.1 of Bos mutus. NCBI lineage: Eukaryota > Metazoa > Chordata > Mammalia > Artiodactyla > Bovidae > Bos > Bos mutus. Next base: position 17,594,421 of record NC_091641.1, on the reverse strand, counting down.
CCCAGACATGTTCTAGTTGGCAAGTATTTAAAAGTATCCACTTCCCAATATTTCTTGTAGATAAGGGTGACATGTAATTCAGTCATGGTCAGTAAATAAACAAATACACTGGATGAGGTTTCTGGGCTTTTGAAAAGGAAACAGATTTGACTAGCTTCAATTTGTGCATTTTCCTCTGATGCCATGCCTGGAATCTGGATGCTGTGCCAGGAGGTATGGCAGCCATCTTGAGACCATGAGGTAATAAACGTAAAGCCAAATTCATATGATAGGAATGGTAGAGAAGAAAGAGAGAGAGTGAGAGCCTGAGACACTGATGTTACAGAGCTGCTGAATAAGCCATGATTTGATTCCCTCCAGCTTTCCTCGTTACTCATTCTTTGTTTGGTAAGTGTGATTGAGTTTATTTGCTTTAAAATGCAACCCGTAATTAATCCAGATATAGACCTAAGAAGACCTAGGGTTAATTGTGGCAGGGGAATTCAGAAGAGGGCAACAGTGCCTCTGGAGGCCAAACTCATTGCAGAAACCCCAAACCAACCATAAAGAAATGTTAAGCCAAATATGAAGCTCATATTTAACTGAGCTTTAAAGTAGCTGTAACATTTAACAGGGAGAAATACATTTAGGTCATAAAACTATTTCCCAAAAAATATTAAATCAACAACCAGAGGACCCTCCACCTCTCTGGGCTGAGGTACTCATGAGCAGAGAGGGGATTATGATCCAATGCTCTGGCAGAGAAAGTGGATTTACTAGAAAGCCTCAGGGCTGCATTTAACTGGCTTACAGCACAGGGTTTAGAGTCATTAACAGCTGGGTTCTAATCCCAACTACATCATACCCTAGATGTATGACCCTGCAAGTCAAGTGACCCAGTCCCCTCAGCACTCTAGATCCAGTTTCCTCACCTATAAAACGGATCTTGTAACAGTGACATTTCATAGTGTTGTCTTGAGAATTAAAAGAACTAATGCATACGAAGCAACTAGCTGAATCTCTGGCACAAGAAATTTCAAATATATATATATCAAATATATATATATATATATATATATATATTTCCTTCCTCCTAATGATTCTTTCCTCCATTCCTTATTTCCATTAGCTTCTTCCTTCCTTCCTAGATTTCTCCCAATCCTCACTTACCACTAAAGACTGAACTAATAAGGTAGAAGTCAAATCCTTCTGGGAATAAGTGTCACCATTCCATTTTACAATGAAAACAAGACTCAGATAATTACAATGAGAACTAGAGCCCAGGCCTCCTACCTTTCAGGGTCATGTTCTTTCTGTCTTGGGAGGCTGCTTCCATTAAAGTTCCCCTACGGAGACGTCAGAAAGCTGGGCACAGGGAGCAGTCTTGAGAAATGCTGGGAAGACCTCAGTCTATTCACTGAGCTCCCTTCCTTCAGGATGCTGTACACCCTTGATCAATGTATGTTTCTTAGTGTTGATTATATTATGCACTATAACTCCTAGAGACTACTGGCTATCCACGGAACCCATTCTTCTTTTCATCTATGCACCAGATACACTACAACTCCTAGACTCGCTTTCATTGTGTAGCCACGCGATGAGTTGGAGCCAATATTCCAAGAGAAGTGAAGTGAGCCACTTCTGGGTCTGGTCCATAAATCTCCCCATGCTTGCTTCTCCATCTTTTCCCCTCCCTTCTTCTGGATGCTTATACTTGTTCTAAAAAGAGCCACAAGATGGAAACAGTCTAAGTGTCTGAAAATGATTACAGGCAGAGAAGCTGCCCTGCTGATCTGAATGTTCAATCAGGATGGCTACATAAGTGAAAAATATACATCTAATGTGTTGACCCATTCCATATTTGGGTATTTTATTACAATACAATGCAATGTTAGTTTAACTAACATATATGCCAAAGTCTGTGCCAAAAACAGCTGAAAACATAAACATGCCCAGGTGAATTCTAATTTGGAGTCTTTATTTTAACTTTTATGGTTTTGATTTGGGGGTGTTCTTTAAAAAAATTGGTAATATTTGTATGAAGTAAAAGTATCAGAATTACAAGTCCATATGTAGTAAACCTGAGTTTTCTTTCTAACCCTGACCATTTCCCAGTTTCTCATCCCAGAAAAAGACCACAATAAATAAGTTACTGAATATTCTTTTTAAATTTTATTTAATTTTTGAAATTGAAGTGTAATTGACCTACAAAACTGCGTTAGTTCCAAGTGAACAACATAGTGATGCAATACTTTCACGCATAGCAAAATGGGTAACTTGGGAAGTCCAGTTACCATCTACCACCATACGAAGATATTGCAATATTGTTGACTATAATCCCCATGCTTTACATTTCACCCCAATGACTCATTTATTTTGAACTCGAAGTTGTACCTCTTAATCACCTAGTTCACTCATCTTCCTACCCTCTTCCCTCTAGAAACCATTCTTTTTTACCCATGAATCTGTTTTGTGATATTTGTTTTGCTATTTTAATTCCACTTATAACTGAAAGCATATGGCATTTGTGTATCTGTGTGACTTATCTCACTTAGCATAATATCCTCTAGGCCCATTCGTGTTGTCACAAATGGCGAGGTTTGACTCTTTCTGGATGTGGCAGTATTCCATTGTGCGCGTGCTTGTTTCTTCCTTGTCCATTCATCCATTGATGGGCACTTAGGTTGCCTCTTCATATTTCCTATTATGAATAGGACAGCTGAAATGAACCTAGGGGTGCATATATTTTTTTGAATTAGTGTTTTTGTTCAGAAAAATGCCCAGAAGTAGAAATGCTGGATCATATGGTAGTACTATTTTAAATTTTTTGAGTTTTTTCCACACTATTTTCCATTGTGACTGAAGCAATTTATGTTCCCACCTACAGTACACGAGGGTTGCCTTTTCCTCTCATCCTCTCCAATAACTGTTATTTGTTGCCTTTTTAGTAATAGTCATTCTAATGAGTGTGAGGTAATATCTCATTTTGATTTTGATTTATGTTTCCCTGAGGAGCATCTTTTCTATGTTTGTTGACCCTCTGAGGTTCTTTGGAAAAATGTCTATTCAGATCCTCTGCCCGTTTTTTAATTGCATTGGTTGTGTATTTGATACTGAGTTGCATGAGTTCTTCATACATTTGTGATATTAGCCTATTTTCTGCTATAATATTTGCAAATATCTTCTCTCACTCAGTAGGCAAACGTTTCCTTCTTTCTGTTGGTAGTCTCTTTCATTGTGGAGAAGTTCTTTAGTTTGATGTAGTCCCGTTTTTCTATTTTTGCATTTTTCCTTTACCTGAGGAGACAGATTTATATATATACTTCACACTGTTTTCCATTGTGTGTGTGTGTGTGTGTGTACATATATATGTATATACACATATATGTTTTCTATTTTATATATATATATATATATTGCTAAGACTGATGTCAGAAAGTGTGCTGCCTATGCTTCTTCTAGGAGCTGTATGGTTTCAGGTCTTACATTTAAGTCTTTATTCCATTTTGAGTTTATTTTTGTTTAGTGGTACTGAACTCCTTTAGTTTCATTTACCCATAAAACTCTATCTCTTCTTCAAATATGAATATCTTGCTGCACAGAGTATTCTTGGTTGTAAGTTTTTTTTTTTCTCATTGTTTTAAATACATCACTCAATACATTTATTTTTATTATCTGCATTGTTGCATATATCAATAGCTTGTTCCTTTCTATTGCTGAATAGTAGTGTGTGTTAATAAACCATTATGTAACTATACCACAATTTGTTTATCCATTCAGCTGTTGATGGCTATTTCAGTTATTTCTAGTTTATGGCAAAACTACTAAAGATGCTGTGAATAGGGACTTCCCTGGTGGTCCAGTGGCTAAGACTCTGAGCTCTCAGTGCAGGGGCCCGTGTTTGATCTCTGGTCAGGGAACTAGATCCCACATACTTGGACTAAGACACTGTGAAGTCAACTAAAAATCATAAATAAATACTTAAAAAAAAAAGATGATGTGAATGCAAGTGTAAAAGTCGTATGGACATAACTCTGTTAGGACATAGATAGGAATGTAAGGTCCAAGTGGTAAGATACATTTATCTTTTGAAGAAATTAGCTGTTTTCTAAAGTGGTTGCCTGGACGACTGAAGCGACCTAGCAGCAGCAAAGTGCTTGCACCACTTCACATTGCCCGCACTGTGCGTGAGCACCATTGTTAAGGGAATGTGTATAGGAGATATATATGAGGAGGGAATATTTACAAATCACACATCTGGAAAGGACTTGATCTAGAAAAAGCATGGAACTCTCAAAATTCAAAAATAAGAAAATGAAACAATCTGATGATAATGATCACACATTTTAACAAAGATGACAGATAGCAAAAACTCACATGAAAAGATCATCTTGTTAGTCATGAGCACCCCACTTGCTCTGTGTCTGCACTAATATTTAACATGATAAGTCTTTTTTAAATTTAGGTATTTGATTGTCCTCCTATGACTAACAAGGTGCATCTTTTCATGTGATTTTTTGCTATCTGTCATCTTTGTTAAAATGTGTGATCATTATTATCAGATTGTTTCATTTTCTTATTTTTGAATTTTGAGAGTTCCATGCTTTTCCTACATCAAGTCCTTTCCAGATGTGTGATTTGTAAATATTCCCTCCTCATATATATCTCCTATACACATTCCCTTAACAATGTCTTTCAAAGAGCAGACATTCAAATTTTTATGCAGTCCTATTTCGGATTTTCTTTTATAGATAGCACTTGTGTATTGTGTCTAAAAAATATTGCCTAACCCAAGATCATAAATTTTCTTGTACATTTTATTTGAGGCGTTTTATATTTTAGGGCTTATATTTAAGGGTATGATTCATTTTGAGTTAATCTGTGTATAAAAATGTATGTTATGTATTGAAATTAATTTTTAATATGGATATCCAATTGTTTCATTGTTGGTTGAAAAGATACCCATTCGTCTACTGAATTGCTGTTCAAAATTTAATTAATTGTATATGTGTTCAGGTAACTGGACTCAGTTCTGTTCTATTGACCTATATGTTTAACTCCATGTCAATAACACACTCTCTTGATTACTGTAGCTTTACAGTAAACCTTGGAATCAATTAATGTAAATCCTCTAACACTGTTCTTCTTTGTCAAAGTTATTTTGGCTAGTATAGGTCTTTTACATTTCCATATAAATTTTAGACTCAGTTTGAATGTTTCTGTATAAACAACCCCCACTTGCTGGAATTTGACTGGGATTGCAATGAATCTGGGGCTTCCCAGGTGGCTCAGGGATAAAGAATCCACCTGCAAATGCAGGAGATGTGGGTTCAGTTCCTGGGCTGGGAAAATCCCCTGGAGAAGAAAATGGCAACTCACTGCAGTATCCTTGCCTGGAAAAATTCCATGGACAGAGGAGCCTAGTGGGCTGCAGTCCATGGGGTCACAAAGAGTTGGACACAACTGAGCAAATGAGCATGCATGCATTGAATCTATAAATTAATTTGGGAGGAATTGACATTTTAGAAACATTAAGCCTTTGGATCCTCAAACACAGTGTAGCTAACCCTCCATTTATATTTAGATCTTTAATTTCTCTCAGTAATGTTTTGTATTTTTTAGTGTAAGGATATTTCAAAACTTCTGTCGGCTTTATCTCTCAGCATTTCATATTTTGTGATATTGTACGTGATATTTTAAAATTTCTGTTTCCAATTGTTTTACTGTGAGTGTGTTGTTGTTCAGTCACCAAGTCATGTCTGACATTCTGTGATCCCATGGACTGCAAAGCACCAGGCTTCCCTGTCCTTCACTATCTCCTAGAGTTTAGTCAAACTCATATCCATTGAGTCAGTAATGCCATCCAACCATCTCATCCTCTGTTGCCCCCATGTATAGAAATACAATTGGCTTCTGTGCGCTCATCTCATAGCCTACCTTTTTTTTTTTTTTTTTTTTTACTTCTCATATCTTTATTGTAGAGTCTATAGAATTTTCAACACAAACTCCCATGTCATCTAGAATAAAGTTTTGTATCTTCCTTTTTAACCTGAATGTTTGTTATTTCTTTTTCTTTCCTATTGCACTGACTGCTGCTGCTGCTGCTGCTGCTAAGTCACTTCAGTCATGTCTGACTCTGTGCGACCCCATAGATGGCAGCCCACCAGGCTCCCCCGTCCCTGGGATTCTCCAAGCAAGAGTACTGGAGTAGGGTGCCATTGCCTTCTCCAAAACCCCCAAAACAAGGTTGCTGCTAAGTCACTTCAGTCGTATCCGACTCTGTGCAACCCCATAGACGGCAGCCCACCAGGCTCCCCCATCCCTGGGATTCTCCAGGCAAGAACACTGGAGTGGGCTGCCATTTCCTTCCCCAATGCGTGAAACTGAAAAGTGAAAGTGAAGTCACTCAGTCATGTCCGACTCTTCGCAACCCCATGGATTGCAACCCACCAGGCTCCTCCGAGCATGGGATTTTCCAGGCAAGAGTACTGGAGTGGGTTGCCATTGCCTTCTCCAAAACAAGGTTAGTTAACCAGAAATGGTGGGAGTGGGTATTCTTACATTTTTCCTTATCTTAAGAGGAAAACGTTGTCTTTCACTAGCAAGTACCTTAGCTATAGGTTTTTCACTGATGCTGTTTATCAGAATGAAGTTCCCTCCTATTCCTGAGAGTTTTTTAAGGGATGGTTGATGAATTTCATCAAATGCTTTCACTACATCTATTTAGATGAATGTATTATTTTTTGTATAGAATTTTAATATGATAAATTGCATTGAGATAATTTTGAATGTTAAGCCACTCTTGCAGTCCTGGGATAAACCTCAGTAGATCATGATGATTTATACACACACACACATTCTGTTTTTGTTAAGAGTTTTGCATGAGACTTGATGAGATGTTTTGTAGCTCTTCTGTACTTTTTTTTTTTTTTCTGTAATAACTTTGTTCTGGTTTAGGTACCAGGATAATTCTGGCCTCATAGAATGAACTGGAAAGTGTTTCCTTCTCTTCTGCTTTCTGGAAAATATTGGATACAATTGGCATTCTTTCTTCATTAGGTTTTTGGTAGAATTCACCAAAAAAGCCACCAGAGCTGGAATTTTTTTTTTGTTTGTTTTAAATGCAAATTCAGTTTAAGAGATATTAGATTATTCTGGGTTATCTTTTTTTTTTTATTTTAAGTTAGCTTTGATAGTTTGTGTCTTTCTAGGACCTTTCCATTATTATAACGTTGTTCATAATACCTCTTTATTATCCTTTCAATAGCTGTAGAATCTATAGTGATCTCATTCATTCATTTAATTGGTAATACATATAGTTCTCACTCTGTCTATTGATTCATACTTTTCATCAGATTTGGAAAATTTCTACCCATTATTTATGCAAATAATTTTCCACACTACTCCTTTGCATACTCATTCCAATTAAATGTGTATCAGGCTACTGTTCTTTTTTTTTCTAGCCTTATTTTTTTTTCTCTCTGTGTACTTTGGTTCCAATAGTTTCTATTGCTATGTCTTCCAGTTAATTTATCTTTTTATCTGCAATGTCCAATCTGCCCTTATTTTCATCAAGTGTTTATATATATATTTGTGTGTGTGTGTGGGTGTGTGTGGGGGGGGGTGTATGACAGAGAGTGTGTGTATGTGTGTGAATGTGTGTGTATGAGTGTGTGCTAAGTCGCTTCAGTTGTGACAGACTCTTTTGCAACCCCATGGACTGTAGCCTGCTAGGCTTCTCTGTCCATGGGATTCTCCAGGCAAGAGCACTGCAGTGGGTTCCCATTTCCTCCTCCAGGGGATCTTCCCAACCCAGAAATTGAACCTGGGTCTCCTGCATTGTTGCCCACATTGTAGGTGGATTCTTTACTGCTGAGCCACCAGGGAAGCCCAATTATGTATGTCTATATATTTGTGTAATAATTAATTTATTTTAATTAAATTACAATATTGTGGTGGTTTTTGTCATACATCAACATGAATCAGCCGTGGGTGCACATGTGAACCCCCATCCTGAACCCCCTCCCACCTCCCTCCCCATCCCATCCCTCTGGGTTGTCTCAGAGCACTGGCTTTGAGTGCCCTGCTTCATGTGTGTGTGTGTGTGTGTGTGTGTGTGTGTGTGTGTGTATACACAATTGCAATTTTTAAAATCAGTCACTGTAGATTTTTATCTCCAAAAGTTCAATTGAGGTCTTTTTTAGGATTGCTTACAAAAGATTTAGTGAAGAAAAACACAAGATGAACAGTTATATCTGAATTTCCAGTCCAGGTTCCATGCAGGATACCTGGGGCTGGTGCACTGGGATGACCCAGAGGGATGGTACGGAGAGGGAGGTGGGAGGGGGGTTCAGGATGGGGAACACGTGCACACCCGTGGCGGATGCATGTTGATGTATGGCAAAACCAGTACAATATTGTAAAGTTAAATAAATAAACAAAAAAGAATTTTTAGCATGTATGTTAAATGCAATATTTGGGGCATACTTACACTAAAAATAATTCATTGTTGACCTGAAATTCAGAATTTAATTTTATCTGGTAAACTGAGTCTTTCTATGTCACATCCCTCTATTTAACATCCACCATCTCTCTTCTAGCTTCTTGAATATATATAATACAATTGTAACAATTCTTAATGTCCTTGTCTTCTAATTCTACCACATGTCATTTTTCAGTTTAAATGATTGAGATTTCTCCTCATTATGGGTCATAGTTTCCTACGTCTATGCATCCCCCATAATTTTTGTTGAATGCAGACCATTGTGAATTTCATCTTCTTCAGTTCAGTTCAGTCACTCAGTCACATCTGGCTTTTTGTGGCCCCATGGACTGCAGCATCCCAGGCTTCCCAGTCCATCACCAACTCCCTGATCTTGTTCAAACTCATGTCCATCGAGTCGGTGATGCCATCCAAGCATCTCATCCTCTGTCATCCCCTTCTCCTCCTGCCTTCAACCTTTCCCAGCATCAGGGTCTTTTCCAATGAGTCAGCTCTTTGCATCAGGTGGCCAAAGTATTGGAGCTTCAGCTTTAGCATCAGTCCTTCCAGTGAATATTTAGGACTGATTTCCTTTAGGATTGACTGTTTCAATCTCCTTGCAGTCCAAGGGACTCTCAAGAGTCTTCTCCAACACCACAGTTCAAAAGCATCAATTCTTTGGCACTCACCCTTCCTTATGGTCCAATTCTCACATCCACACATGACTACTGGGAAAACCATAGCTGTGACTAGGTGGGCCTTTGTCAGCAAAGTATTCTCTCTGCTTTCTAATATGCTGTCTGGGTTGGTCATAGCTTTTCTTCCCAGGAGCAACTGTCTTTTAATTTCATGGCTGCAGTCACCATCTGCAGCTATTTTGGAGCTCAAGGAAATAAAGTCTGTCACTGTTTCCATTGTTTCCCCATCTCTTTGCCATGAAACGATGGAACCAGATGCCATGATCTTAGTCTTTTCATCCTCTTGGGTGCTAGCTATTTTTGCATTCCTATAAATATCCTTGAGCTTTGTTCTGGGATGCAGTAAAGTTACCTGAAAACACTTTGACCCTTTTAAACTTTGCTGCTAAACTTTCTTAACTTTGGAGTTCTCTGTCCAATCTTCATGATTATTCTGAGGCTTTCCATTCTAGCTGATGGGAACAGGAACTATGCCCCAAATATTGAATGGGGACCTCAGTGATTTGTTTCTCTAACCCTCTCACATGGTTTTACCCCCGATCTCAGGTGATTTCTTAACATACATGTGCTGACCACCACTCAGTTGAAGACTTGAGGGAAGCCCTCTGCAAATCTCCAGGTCCTTCTCTCCCAATCTCCCTCCCCTTCTCTTTCCCTCCCTTCCCTCCACCCCAAGTGAAGCTCTCTTCCCAGAATTCTTTAAATGTTTATTTCTTTCTTTCTTTTTGCACTGGGTCTTTGCTCCTGCATGCAGGCTTTTCTCTAGTTGCAGCAACGAGGACTACTCTTGGTTGCGGCACACAGGCTTCTCATTGCGGTGGCCTCTCGTTGCAGAGCACGGCCTCCGGGAGGCAATGGCTTCGGTAGTTGCAGCCGGTGGTCTCAGTAGTTCTGGGTTTCGGGCTCTAGAGCAGGGCTGCAGAGACTGTGGCATGTGGGCTTAGTTGCTCCACAGCGTGTGGAATCTTCCTGGGCCAAGGATCGAACCCATATCTCTTGCACTGGCAGCCAGATACTTAACACTGCACCACCAGGGAAGTCCCTCTTTCCCATGCTCTGCCCTATAAACTCTAGCTGCTTCTCTTTGGCTTCCCACACTCCCACATTCATCTATCTTCAACTCAGAGAGTTCACTGGGCTCTGCCCTGGCTTCCTTTCCCTGTGCTGTGGCCTGGAATTTCCCTCCAGCAATAATCTCTGTCTTCCTGCTCAGCTCTCTCTACCCCAGTCATCCTATTTGGCTTCAAAGGGTCCTTTCCTATATATATGCACTCTAAGAGCCTTAGGTCTTATTCTGTAAGTTTGGGGTGATATCTACCATCCCACAGATAGGGCAGGAAGCACCTAGAGTATAAGGGGGTGACATCTGGGAGGTAGAATGACAGCCTTTCACAGAGCTTCTCTGGAGAATCCAGGAACAATTTCTAGAAAAGAGATAGAAAGAATAAAACCTCCTCATGCGGCTGTCAGATGAGAGTCAACAAATGTGAGACTGCTCATCTCTTGCAGAAAAGAGAAGAGGAAAGTGGTCTCCAGGAGGATGAGCAAGGGCAGAAGCATCGAGGTGAAGGCTGCGGTCCAGGAGGCTCCAACACACCGTATGAAAGGAAACACGAGCGTTAAGCCTCTGACAGGCAATCAGTACCCCTGCCGAAATGAGAGCAGTGGTATCTGCTTGCCAAAGGCCACAGGGATGGGTGGCCAGGGGAGTGAGACAGGAAGGCAGAGGCAGAAGGAGCGTCCAGTGCTGGCTGGGGAGATGAATGTTCTTGCCCAATGTTTGAGTCCAGGGAGAGCTCTGCAGTTTTGCTGCCCAACATCCATCCCACCACACACTCTGGAAACACCATCCTGATTGTTCTTTGGGGGCCCCTCCCTGACTTTCCATCCATGTAGTCCCGGAGAGCTTGCCCCAGTATCAGCTTCTCAATGTGAGCATGCCACTCAAGCCAGCCCCATTAGAGCCAAACCAGACATTTAGGATGGATCTATAAGAAAACACACATTCTGTTTCTACAGAGCTTGCTACGTTGGTAGGATGTATGCCTGCTGACAGCCAGCTTTGGCGTTCTGTACTGCTGGTGGTGGTGGTTTAGTCTCTCAGTCTTGTCTGACTCTTGTGACCCCATGGACTGTAGCCCGCCAGGTTCCTCTGTCCATGGGATTCTCTAGGCAAGAATACTAGAGTGAGTTGCCATTTCCTTCTCCAGAGGATCTTCCCAACCCAGGAATCGAACCCTAGTCTCCTGCACTGCAGGTAGATTCTTTGTCACTGAGCCACCAGGGAAGCCCAAAGAAAAGCAGAGACGGAGGACAGGCACAGATTCCTGAGGACATTTTTTGAACACCTGGAGAAAGAATGTCTTAAATGTTTATTTTAATGAGCCAATAAATTCCACTTTTCAGATGAAATACATTTAACTTTTAGGAGTAGACATCAGTCTAGACATATGTCTAATGTGTACTCCCACCCCAGGCTCAATCTTTGAATAGAGAACTGGGATTTTTCAGCTGGACACTCCCCACCCTCCCCTTGAGATGAACTTTCTTAATCCTGAAGTTGGCCAACCGTGGCAAGGAGTCTAACCTGCTCAAGGCTGGCCCCAACCCGACCCAAGGATGCAATAGAACACATGTCGCTGGGCTCAGTTCCTCACTCAGCACCCCTGGAAGGCTGTGCCCACTGCCCTGGGTCTCTGAAGATACAGCTGCAAGTCCTCTTTCTCCAAACTTGATCTAGAACTATTTTTATTATGAGTGTTAGTTGCTCAATTGTGTCCAACTCTTGGCGACCCCGTGGACTGTCGCCCACCAGGCTCCTCTGTCCATGGGGATTCTCCAAGCAAGAATTCTGGAGTGGGTTGCCATTCCCTTCTCCAGGAGATCTTCCCAACAAAGGGGTTCGAACCCAGGTCTCCCACATTGCAGGCAGATTCTTTACAGCCTGAGTTTATAGCTGTCTATATTTGAAAATCGAACTTCTTTTGCATGAAATTTCAGATGTGTGATTTTTCTTAAATCGAAAGAACTGGAAATTTGGGTTCCCAGTGGCTTCATGGAGGGAAGAAGCAGCTGCTCTTATTACACAGGCCCTGGGCTCTCTAGTTCGCCACACTCCTCGCCACTCCCTGCCGTATCACACTCCAGGCCACTTCACTCACTTTGCTCACCTTCTGGCACCTGTATGAACTTGAGGCCTCTATAGTGAGAGAACTGAACCCAGACCTTTAGAGTGAGAGATATGAGGGCAGGCGTAGGGGCCAGTGAAGGGGGCGGGCAGTTCTTATAGAAGGAGTTAGACAGTGGAAGGACTGGTCTCTATCAAGTATGCATGACATGCCAGGCAAGCTGCCCAACACAGGCAATACAATCTGTAAAAGAGAGTCTCTGCTCCCAGCCTGGCTGGGGAGAGAGATGTGCAAACCCAGGATCTCATTCATCCCTGTCCATGTGCCCCAAATTTCAGAGGACAACTATCTCATGCCCTCAAAGTAAGAGTTCTAGAGAGCAGTTTGGAGTCTTCTATGAATATGAGCATATTTCTTGCAAACCTCATTTTTCCACTTATCAATGAATGTAAGTTATGCCTTCTGCCTCTCAATATTGTTCTTAAATCTCATAAAATTGAAACCCCAGCAAAATAAACCTTGTTTATCCCAAAATAGCCTGTATTCTCCTGACTGTGGAGGGTGCCCTGGAGTATATGCAAAATTCTCCAGGCAAGAATACTGGAGTGGGTTGCCATGCCCTCCTCCAGGGAAACTTCCCCACCTAGGGATGGAACCTGCTTCTCCTGCACTGGCAGGCAGATCTCTTTACCACTAGCGCCACCTGGGAAGCCCAGTATTGAACTATAATAGGTTTATAATACTTTTCACACAGAGGATGAGATGAGTGGATGGCATCACCAATTCAATGGACATAAGTTTCAGCAAACTCCAGGACACAGTGAAGGACACGGAAGCCTGGCTTGCTGCATGCAGTCCATGGGATCGCAAAGAGTTGGACATGACTTACCAACTGAACAACAACACAAGTAATACATTAAAAACAAAAAATAAAGAAGAAATTTTTAACCTCGCCGTACATTACCTCGAGAAGTACAGTACAACAGCTGGCATCCAGGGGCTGGCATCCAGTGAAAAGGCAGGAAGAGTTACTGTTTAGAGGAGGGAGAGGATGTGGGAGATGGTGGAGCTGAAGGTTCGTCAGCAGTAGGAGATGGAGGGCAAGCTGCAATTTCACTCTCGCCTGATGTTGATGGCACAGATTCTGGTTCCTTGCTGCATTCAATTCTAACTACCCTCTTGAAACAAGGATCCAGTGATGTTGGGTAGCGGCTCTTTCTTTCTCATCAGAGATGACACGGGAGCTCTGGATGGCACTCTGAATGGCTGCTGCAACCTTCGGGTACCCTTCTAATCCGAGTCCTTAAAAACTAACAGTATCCCTTCAGTAGAACTAATTTATGTGACTGGACACACAAACACAGGTTTGGCTTTGAAAGTTCCCAACTTGAAGGTTCATAGGTAGGGAACTTACAGCACGTCAAACAGAAAGTGATCGTGAGTGTAGCAGGGATTGTGAAAATTGTGTGTCTGACACTCTCCTGCCTCAGGATTCTGGCACTGGCTGTTCCCTCTGCCTGGATCTGGGGTCTCTCCCTCTCATCCTCTTCAAGTTTTCACACGAGTATCCTCTCAGGGAAGATCATCGGAACTACCCCACGTAAATTACAAGTGTCCCTTCTCGGCCAAACTCGTAAATCTCTTTACTCTTTCTGCGGCACTTATCACTTTTTATCACATCATATAATGTTCTTATGTTTTATGTCTACTGTTTATTTCCCCCACTGGAATATAAGCTGTATGCTTGCATATGTGCTTGGTCGCTTCAGTCGTGTCCAACTCTTTGCAACTCTATGGACTGTAACCCACTAGGCTCCTCTGTCCCTGGGATTCTCCAGGCAAGAATACTGGAGTGGGTTGCCATGCCCTCCTCCAGAGGATCTTCCTGACCCAGAGATCAAACCCACATCTCTTACCTCTCATACATTGGCAGGCAGATTCTTTACCACTAGTGCCGCCAGGGACGCCCATAAGCTGCATGGAGTGAAAGTGTTAGTTGCTCAATCATGTCTGACTCTTTTCGACCCCATGGACTGTAGCCCACCAGGCTCCTCTGTCCATGGGATTTCCCAGGCAGGAATACTGGAGTGGGTTGTCCTTCCCTTCACGAGGGGACCTTCCCAATGCAGGGATCAAACCCGGGTCTCCCGCGTTGCAGGCAGATTCTTGATTATCTGAGCCACCAAATGCAGTAGGAGCAGGCATTTTTGTTTGACTTGCTCACTACTGTATCTTCAGCTCCTGAACTAGAAGTGGGAACATAGTAGGTGCTCTGTTAAAAGAATGAATGAAGGAATGAACAAAAGGATGGCCAACCCCCTTCTGGGGGCCACTCCAGCAGATCTGATTATCGGGTTGTACATGTGCTTTTGTTGAAAAATTAAAATATGCAAAACTAAAATATAAAGAACATGAGCACGGTTGAAGTCAAAAAAATAAAGGAGCCATGAAGAACAAGGCAAAAGCTTACTTTGTTCTCCATTCTGAATATTTCAGAGGCTAAGACCCTTTCTAAGGACAGTCCCTGTTCCTCCTCCCATGGGCAGTGCCCTGCTCTGGGCCACCCGGACCTCTGCCTGGCCCCAGCACACACCAGTCATCTAGCCCTGTCTGCCCCCTCCGATTCTTTTCTCCTCTAAGGCTGGTGCCTGAAAGTTCTGCTTTTTCTGAATTAGAAAAGGGCTCCCCCTAGGGGTCAGTAGCCCAGAGACACCGTACTTGGTGGGTGGACTACTGAACTGGCAGAAGTCCACCCTCTGAGCAGAGGTGGGATGCCCCTCCGCTGGGCGCCTGTGTGCAAGAGGCAGCCTGCATGACTGTTGCTTGGCAGCCCTGTGAATTTTGTTTTTTTCTCCAGCAATTCAGGTGTGCAATAAATGTCACAGTATTTGTCTAAAATCAAATTAAATCTGACTTTAATCCCCCTGTCCCCCCAGGCTGGAGGAGATTTCAGTCTCAGTATTATTGAAGCTCTCCTCCCATGGTTTGAATGGGATGCTGGAGAGTCTTAAGAAATGAAAGGAACCAGTCCTTTGGAAGGTTTCTATGAGCCTGGGTCTGTGTCGGGCCACACTGGGCAGAGGAGGCATATGAAGGGGGACGTTCCCAGGAAAGTTGGGGGGACAAGAACCACAAACTATGGAACTAACATGAGCTGCTCCAAAGGCCAAGACTGCACAGTGAAACTGGAGGAGGGGTTATGCTATGGTTCCAAGGCAGTGAGTTTGTTCTCAAATTTATCTAGCTATCTTATCATCCATCCATCTATCCATCCATCCAATCATTCAACAAATAGGCATTGGTTTCCTACACTATGTCATATGCATATATGCTAGGCCCAGGCACCATAGTGCTGGAGAAAACAGACCACGCATGTGTTCCAGCATCATTTACCAGTCACTTTCTTGGTAGCTCAGATGGTAAAAACTCTACCTGAAATGCAGGAGACCCGGGTTCGATCCCTAGTTTGGAAAGATCCCCTGGAGAAGGAAATGGCAACCCACTCCAATATTCTTGTCTGGAGAATTCCATGGACAGAAGAGCCTGGTGAGCTACAGTCCACGGGATCGCAAAGCGGTAGACACAACTGAGAGACAAACACAGTAACACATAAGGAAATAGATAATAAGCAGACAACCAAAAAGACAGACTTTACAAAATGGTGATAAATGCTTTCAAGGAAAAAAGCAAGACGCTCAATGCCCGAGAACGAACAGGGAGGCCTTACTGAGGTCACAGGTGAGCTGATACCTGAGAAGTGAGGAGAAGTAAGCCAAGTCAAGGATGGGCAGGGGGCCTAGCATGAAGCTGGGTACAGGGTCAGGGTCCTGGGGCAGGAAGAAGTTTGGGTCTGTCCGTGTTTTTCTCAGGACAGAACCACAGCCTTTGTTAGGTTCTCCAACTGAATGTTAATCCTCACAAACATTAAGAATGAACACCCTCAGGACTTTCCTGGTGGTTAAGAATCAGCCTTGCAGAGCAGGGGACAAAGGTTCAATCCCTGATCAGAGAACTAAGATCCCACATGTCCCAGAGCAACTAAAAAGCCCGTCCATCACAACTGTTGAGCCTGTGCATTCAGGAGCCTGAGAGTGGCAACTGCTGAGCCCAAACGCATAACTAAGATCTGACACAGCTAAATAGATATATAAATAAATATAAATTTAAAAAAATGTACACCCATTCTACACTTATTGCCTACCTATGGGTGCACCCCTGGGGGTAAGCCCATGTTACTCCAGTAATGAACATCTCTAGAGTTCAGTGCTCTTTCTGTGACAGCCCATTTTCTCAAGGTGCTTTTCTTCCCTCCCGG
Organism: Bos mutus; assembly: GCF_027580195.1. Lineage (NCBI taxonomy): Eukaryota > Metazoa > Chordata > Mammalia > Artiodactyla > Bovidae > Bos > Bos mutus. Next base: position 17,577,819 of record NC_091641.1, on the reverse strand, counting down.
CTTATTCCTCCTCCCTCCCCACTCCCACCTTCATGCTTGCAGATCCAGACAGACACCCCACAGGGGCCCCTAGTAGGGACAACACGACTCAAAACACCAGAGCAGCAAGACCACAAGGCAGAGACGCAGCCTGTAAACTATCTGCAGCTCAGGCGGGCACCTGTGAAATGTTTGACAGCCCAGGAGATGGATCGGCAATACAGCTCGGGCCACACTTCCAGGGCAGAATTGAAGCCATCCTTCCTGGGAAAGGCTTCATAGATCAACCCAAACACACTCATCAGCCCAGCCAGCCACCACCCACCATCTGGCCAACCCCCAGCTTCCTCATCACTGTGCTCAGGGCCTCTGGGCCCTGCTGGACTCTGTCATGAGCGGGAGGATTAGCTTGTGAAGAGCAAACCCAAAGGAACACCCCAGGCAAGGGGGTGCCCTGCAGAAGTTCCATGGGAGAGACGCCTTAGCAAAGGCTTCAACACAAGTGTCTCTGCTTCTTGAGATTCCATTAAATTATCATTTTAATAAAATAAAATGTTATAAAGATCACACGCGTTGTGCTTTCCGCATGCCAGAGACCGCCAAATCCTGTGCACATGTTGTTTCATTTCATCCGCACTCCACCCTGTGAGATAGGCAACTGTTGTCGTTACTGTTCTGTCGCTCAGTTGCTCTGACTCTTTGCGACACCCTGGACTGCAGCATGCCAGGCTTCCCTGTCCTTCACTATCTCCCAGAGTTTGCTCGAACTCACGTTCATGGAGTCGGCGATGCCATCCAACCCTCTCATCCTCTATCATCCTGCCCTTAATCCCTTCTCCTCCTGACTTCAATCCTTCCCAATTAGCAGGGTCTTTTCCAATGAGTCAGTTCCTCACATCAGGTGGCCAAAGGATTGGAGCTTCAGCTTCAGCATCAGTCCTTCCAGTGAATATTCAGGGTTTATTTCCTTTAGGACTGACTGGTTTGATCTCTTTGCAGTCCAAGGGACTTCAGAATCTTCTCCAGCACCAGTTTGAAAGCATCAGTTCTTCAACACTCAGTCTTCTTTATGGTCCATATCCATACATGACTACTGGGAAAACCATAGCTTTGACTAAACAGAACTTTGTAGGTAAAATGATTAGCCCAGTTTAGAGATGAGTACACTGAGGCCTGAGAAGGTGAAGATCGAGATGCTGAGCAGCAGCTGCCTGGGTCCTCCAAGGAGCAGATACTGAGACAGGGTCGGGGACAAGCAGTTTGTTGGGAGTGACACCTGTGAAAGGAAAAGGATGGAGGCCCCAGGAGCCTTCAGAGGGCTTTCCAGGCTCACAAGGTGTCTGCCAGCCAGCAGAGCCCCAAAGCAATGCTGCCCATCAGAGGAGTCCCATAGTGGGTGGAAAAGTCCAGGCCCGGTCCCACCGTCTTGCTCAGGGCTTAAGGAGGGCCTGCTCTAGAAGACCATGACCTCCTACCAAAAGTAGGAGAAGATCCCAAAGGACCTTGCAGCTAACCATACTGCCCACAGCTACAGGGAAAGTCCTTTCTCGAAGGGGGATCTGAGCAATGTCTCTCCCACCTGCCACACGAAGATCAGACACCCTTGGTCACCTACAGGCCAAGCAGCTAACCACTGTACTGCCCTGCTGCCACCTCCTTGAGCACGAATCAGAAATGGGGATGGGACCTCTGAGCACTTGCAGTCCACCACTTCAGTGTAGAGATGGACCAGAGAAGTTGAGTGACTGGCCCAAGGTCACACAGCAAGCCGGCACTGGTTGTCTCCTTGCTTGGAGCTGGCACACATTTTAGGGCTGCCTTCTCTGTGTCTGTCTCAGAACAGGGGTCCCCAGTGCTGCATGCTTGGATCTGGAAATGTCCACCTGATTCTGGCCACATCCTCACACACTCCCCAAGACCCTCCATCCTGAGAAGCAAGTGAATATTAGGCAAAACCAGGTCTCCCCACTTTGCCTCTTGGCCAGCTGGAGTAGAGGCCCTGGGATGGCTGGGAAGTAAGGGCCAGTGGAGGCACAAGCAAAGGCAGTGGGCTTCAGGGAGAGCTTCTTAGAGGGGGAAGTGCTCTGGCTGAGGCTTGAAGACCAAGTAGATGTCTGAGAGGCAGACAATGTGGGAGGAGAACAAGGGGAGATGGAGGACCGTGTGAGCAGCGGTGTGGCAGGGAGAGCACGATTCATATTCTGAGAGCTGCTCATGGCTCATGCAACCTGGGAGTCGGTTTACACCTGAACGTGAGGAGACACTGGAGAAAGGCATGGCCAGAGAATAAAAGGCCTTGAAGAGAAGGGAAATACGGAGCCAGTGAAGATTTCAGAGGAAGGAGGGATGTGGTCAGATATGCATTCTGGAAATCATCCTCTGTTAGCACTGTGACTATGACTCATATGAATGCAGGCATGTGTGTGTGTCCCCGTACATGCACAAATATATACACACAGGGATCAGGAGGGACACCATTAGTTTGATAACACATACGTTTCTGCCTTTTGATACTCAACCACACCTCATGGGAATCCCTACAACTCACCTGATGTGATACTCCCTGTAGGTAATGAAAAGTGAAAATGTTAGTCAGTCATGTTCAACTCTTTTGCAACCCCATGGACTGTAGCCCACCAGACTCCTCTGTCCATGGGATTCTCCAGGCAAGAATACTGGTGAGGGTAGCCATTACCTTCTACAATGGATCTTCCCGGCCCAGGGATGGAACCTGAGTCTCCAGCATTGTAAGCAGATTCTTTACCATCGGAGCCAGTGGGTGATGGCTACATAATAATCCATAGTGTGGCTATACCATCATGTATTCAACTGTTCTTTTTCATCTCCCTAAATGATTTTGTAATGTTTGGGGGCCATGAGCTAGGACCCATGAGAGAAAGAAAGGAGAGACTAAAGATGCAGAAAAAAGGAGGAGATGAGGGGGCCCTGAGAAGGTGGGAAGGAGTGAAGAGAGGCACTCACCATTAACAGAAGGGAAAGTGCTCTCACCCAGGGGGTCAGTGCAGTTTGGATGAGCTGTGTCTTTTCCAAAGCACCCCTTCATTCTGGTGCCCCATAAAGGTACTCTTCCTCCCACAACCTGGGTGAGCTCCAGAGAATGACACGGTCTCCCCTTTCAGATAAACAGCTCCAAGGATAAAGACCGAAACATCTTGCCATGGCCAGAGTCCAATTTACCACTTCCATCTCCAGCTTCAGTCTGCCTCATCTTACCCTGAACTCCAGCCACTCTGGTTTCCTTTCTCCTTCGTAGAGATGACATGACTCCTCCAACCCCAGGGCCTTTGTACCTGCTGTTTTGACTGCATAGAATGCTTTTCCATCCTGTTTCCCCTTTACCTAATCTCCTGAGAAGGTCTTGGGAAAAAATCATCAAAATATTGCCTGAGATTCTCCTAAGGATACCTGGTCTTGCGTGAGGTTAATACATTCTGACTGGAAGCTAAAGAAAGTAAACAAAACCCTCCATTTTATTCTAAGAGAAAGATTATATGTGGGAAAGGAGAATTATACCGTGGTTGAAGGTCTCCTAGTGACAGCTGCTCTTTGTTTCAGCATTATACTGGCTCAGTTTGCTGATGTATGGATATAGAAATGTTTCTACAAATAGATTAAAGGAAAACTTGGCCATCAACATTTTAAATAAGGAAAAGGAGGTCTGAGATGGGAAGTCACCATGGGTCCCTCACTCTTGGCTCCAACAAAAGGGGATGGAGCATCACTTCCCCACACCCTCGCTCCTAAATCAGTCCCTGGGGACACAGTTGGTGATGGAATTCTGTGTTATTTTCCCTAAAACTATGTTCATTACAGCCAATTCATCCCAACATACATACATACACACACATACACGCACTCAGAGGCAGAGTAACAGCTATTATATTATAGAATTATATTCTATATAACTAGAAGAAGCAAAGGAAAGATAAATTACAAAATAATCTTTCAGTCTCAATGCCTAAGGTTTCTGATTCAATAGAAACTTACAATTTCACTCATCTCACACGCTAGCCAGTAATGCTCAACATTCTCCAAGCCAAGCTTCAACAGAATGTGAACCATGAACTTCCAGATGTTCAGCTGGATTTAGAAAAAGCAGAGGAGCCAGATATCAAATTGCCAGCATCCATTGGCTCTTAGAAAAAGCAGGAGAGTTCCAGAAAAACACCTACTTCTGCTTTGTTGACTATGCCAAAGCCTTTGACTGTGGATCACAACAAACTGTGGAAAATTCTGAAAGAGATGGGAATACCAGACCACCCAATCTCCCTCCTGAGAAATCCATATGCAAGTCAAGAAGCAACAGTTAGAACTGGACATGGAACAACAGACTGGTTCCAAATCGGGAAAGGAGTATGTCAAGGCTGTATATTGTCAACCTGCTTATTTAACTTATATGCAGAGTACATCATGAGAAATGCTGGACTGGATGAAGCACAAGATGGAATCAAGATTGCCGGGAGAAATATCAATAACCTCATATACACAGATGACTCCATATGGCAGAAAGTGAAGAACTAAAGAGCCTCTTGATGAAAGTGAAAGAGGAGAGTGAAAAAGTTGGCTTAAAACTCAGCATTCAGAAAACTAAGATCATGGCATCTGGTCCCATCACTTCATGGCAAATAGATAGGGAAACAATGGAAACAGTCACAGACTTTATTTTGGGGGGCTCCAAAATCATTGCAGATGGTGACTGCAGGCATGAAATTAAAAGACAATTGCTCCTTGGAAGAAAAGCTATGACCAATCTAGACAGCATTTTAAAAACCAGAGCCATTACTTTGCCAACAAAGGTCCATCTAATCAAAGCTATGGTTTTTCCAGTAGTCATGTACGGATGTGAGAGTTGGACTATAAAGAAAGCTGAGGGCAGAAGAATTGATACTTTTGAACTATGATGTTGGAGAAGACTCTTTAGAGTCCCTTAGACAGCAAGGAGATCCAAGCAGTCCATCCTAAAGGAGATCAGCCCTGAATATTCATTGGAAGGACTGATGCTGAAGCTGAAACTTCAATACTTTGGCCACTGATGTGAAGAGCTGGCTCTTTGGGAAAGACCCTGATGCTGGGAAAGATTGAAGGCGGGAGGAGAAGGGGATGACAGAGGATGAGGTGGTTGGATGGCATCACCAACTCAATGGACATGAGCTTGAGTAAGCTCTGGGAGTTGGTGATGGACAGGGAGGCCTGGCGTGCTGCAGTCCATGGGGTTGCAAAGAGTCGGACATGACTGAGCAACTGAACTGAACTGACCGACCATTGAAAATCATTTTGCCTGGAGGTGCCAGCCACCACGTAGAAACCCAGTGCAGCAGAGCCAAAAAGCACCTGGTAACTACTGACTCATCCTTTGGACTCCACTCAGCATCATTTGCTCAAGGAAACCCACCCCCTGCTTTGGTCAGGTCTCCCTCTGGCCACTCTGAAGTCTCCCAGAATGTCTTGACGATCACAGTTGTTAATTGCATGTGTGCAGGGTGATGATGTAACTCATTTCTGTTTCCTCTCCACTCTAAACCATAAGCTGTATGAGGTGGAAACCTTGCCTGCCTTGTAACGTCTGTATTCTCAACAGTATCATGTGGATCCATCTGAAACCTCTGTGTGATGCTCGAGCATTTGGTTCTGCTTCAGGTGGTGCCCAGAGCTCCTTGCAAGAAATCTGTGTGTGTGTGTGTGTGTGTGTGCTCAGTCATGTCCAACTGTTTGCGACTCCTTGCACTATAGCTGCCATGGGATTTCCCAGGCAAGAATACTGGAGTGGAGTGCTATTTCCTACTCCATATATATGTACATACTGTGATAATACATATCACTGTATCTGGTGTAATAATATGTACTCATTGCTGCTGCTGCCGCTAAGCGGCTTCAGCTGTGTCCGACTCTGTGCCACCCCCACAGACAGCAGCCCACTAGGCTCCCCGGTCCCTGGGATTCTCCAGGCAAGAACACTGGAGTGGGTTGCCATTTCCTTCTCCAATGCATGAAAGTGAAAAGTGAAAGTGAAGTCACTCAGTTGTGTCCAACTCTTAGCAACCCCATGGACTGCAGCCTACCAGGCTCCTCTGTCCATGGGATTTTCCAGGCAAGAGTACTGGAGTGGGGTGCCATTGCCTTCTCTAATGTGCTCATTACTGTGAATAAATAAAAATGGATGCCAGGAGGGAGGGAAGAAGGAAGAGAGAAAGAGAGAGGGAAGGAGGAAGGAAGAAGGAAGAAAGGGAGGAATTCATTACTATTTCTGGCCCAAGAAGCTTCCTGTCTTCATCATTCATGCCCCAGTTTCACAAGCAAGACTTGGCCATTTTGACCACTGCCTGTTGAAGTTCCTGGAGCACTTCAAATAAGTTAATGCCTGAGCTTCATCCCCAGAAACTCTGATTCAGCAGCTGAGTGTGAGGCCTGGGGCTTGAGCATCCTTAGCTACATCCAAAGGCTCCTGGGGTGGTTCTCACAGATGCAGGTACAGCCAGGATAGGGGAGGCTGCTCCCTCTTGAGAATGAGTTGGTCTGAAAATTAACAGTGGGAATGACCTGAGACTGGAGACTTGAAAACTGGGCTTGGAGCGTCCGCAGTCTGTGTCTGGTCTTCTTATCTGAGAAATGGATGGCAAGAGATTTCTCCCTTCCCTTCCTAAATCCCACCCATCACAATCACATTCTCGTCTGCTAGTTGAATTAAGACTGGTTGCCTTTCCTACAAGCCCAGGTAGGAGCCCCCCAGAGGCCTTCTGCCCCCTCAACTCTACAGGGCTTTGAGGATTCAGTGGTGGGGTGCTAGTTATTGCCTGGGTCCACCCCACCCGCCTTCTCTTCCTCCTCCTGCTCTGTCAGCAGTCAGGGTAGGGGAGAAAGGATGTGATAACATTCCCTAAATATCTGCTTCAGACCCTCTAGGTACATTATCCATCACATCCTTTTCCAGGTTGGAGCCTTTATGCACCCATTTTACAGATTTCAGAAACTGAGGTTCATATATTTTACCTTTCTCAGAGGTGCCCAGCCCAGGAATGGGGCATCAACAGTCCCGGACCATGCTGACTCAGAATTACTTGAGAGCTCCATGAGTCCACACAGCCTCCAGAGATCAGCACGGCACAGCCCCTGCCCTCTGCCCTCACGCCCATGCCTTGGTCTAGAGGGGCTCCGATAGAGCTGGCCTTAATGTCACACAGAACTGGGTTCAAGCTCCAACTCTGCCACTTGTGAACAGGCTGACCCTGGGCCAGTGCCCTCACATTTCTGACAATTCTTAGCAAGTTTTTCTGAGAGAAAACAAAGAGCTTTTTATAAACTGCCAAAAGAAAAAAATCACAGTAAAGGTGTTATAATAAAAATGCCAACCTCTTAGTATGTCGTGGAAAGCAAAGTGAATTTTAAAAGCAAATTAGGTCAGTATTCCCAGACTTGCCATTATACTTATAATAAAATCCAAACTCAGCAGCAAAACACGTATGTCCCTGCACCCAGGACCCCTCCCCACCCCCCCGATTTCATTCCTTCTCTGCCCCATTCCCACCAGCCCTTTGTATCAGCTGGTCCCTCTCCCCAACCTAGGATGCTCTCCCTGCAGATCTTTCTCTGACTCCCACTCATCATTCACATCTCAGCTAAAATGCCACCTCCTCAGGGAAGCCCTCCCTGACCAACTCTCAACACTGCCCCCATGCACACCATCATGCTTTCTCATATTGGTTTCTTTTCTCCAGGATCTGCATTACTATCTGAAACTCTCTGGCTTATATATTTGTGTGGACACTTGGTTATTGTTCTCCTTCCTCTTTTGGCGGATAAAGCCAGAGTCCTCCCTGTCGTGATCAGCATTCCATCCTCAGCACCTAGAGCTACGTCTGACTCAAAGTAGGTCCTCAAAGTATGTTGAAAGAACGCTTGAGAGGAGATGAAGTATATTGAATGTTTGACACAGAACAAGCACGCGACCTAAGAAAAGCTTGGGTTGGCCAGAGGATGCTCTGGTCCTTCCTTACTGTCCTGCCGCAAGGTCTGGGGTTCTTCTGTTCCATTTCAAAGACAGCCATAGAAATATATAAATGGGTGGGCATGGCTATGTTCCGATAAAGCTTTATTTTTAAAAATGTGCTGCAGACTGATTTGGCCAGCAAGTCTTCCCTGGTGGCTCAGACAGTAAAGAATCTGCCTGCAGTCTGGGTGACCTGGGTTCCACCCCTGGGTCGGGAATATACCCCGGAGAAGGGAATGGCAACCCACTTCAGTATTCTTGCCTGGAGAATTCCATGAACAGAGGAGCCTGGTGGGCTACAGTTCATGGAGTTGCAAAGAGCTGAATATAACTTAAGGGATTTTCACTCCTAGTCTGTTGAGTCCTAGTTTAGGGGAGTCCCCCTCTGTGATATTTCTTGGACAAGATGCAAGTGGTAACCCAGGAACCCGCATTTACAGAGTGGTTGTGTCTACTTGATCAAGGTATCTGAAGCAGCCGGAATCAGCAGGACCCTGGGCATGAATTTCAGTGGAGGCACAGGCCATAAACTTTATTGTTCTGCAGGACTTTGGCCCCCACCCCGGCTTTCTGCTGATTTTCCAAAGAGTGGTGGAGGTGGGCCCTGCGCTGTGATCACTGATGCAGCAGGGAAAGGGAGCCTACATGTTTAATTAAATGTTATTCAAGAAATAAAATTCAGGCCCTCAGCTGACAACGCAGAATATTAAAGCATCAATTTCCTGAAGGAAACCTGCCTTAATGAGATTCTCCAAATAAATGGAAAGGGAAAAAAAAATATACTAATCCCAGCTGCTAATGTCAGCCCCATCAACCCAGAGCAATGTCTTGATCAACAAAAGCTGATGATATTGGTTTATCTGGGAAAGAAGGTAGGGAAGACTCTGTTGAGACTGCTGGGTCCCAGAGGCAGCCAGTCCCCTGGAAAGAAGACCCTTTCTTCTCATGAGCCCCTAGAATGAGAAGCCATACAAGTCACACACCTTCCTGGCCAAAGGAGCTAATAATTGATTAGCGTGAAACTGGGAGGTCGGTAGTGGAGGGTCACAGGGCTCTGTCCTTGGTCCTACCTCAGACAACCTTTTCATTAGTGACTTGGAAAGGTATACAGGGAGATACTGACTTCATCTGTTGAATAAGCTGAAGCTGGGGTTCAATTAATTTATGTAAGGTACCTGAAATCCTTAGAACAAAATAGATTCCCACATCGAATGTTTTCCTTTTCTTGTCTCACTCTTCAGAGAATCCAACGTGAATAAGATCTATTTACTCGACTGAATACTAGGGCTTCCCAGGCGGTGCTAGGGGTAAAGAACCCACCTGCCATTGCAGAAGACATAAGAGATGCGGGTTCAATCCCTGGGTCAGGAAGATCCCGGAGGTGGGACTGACAACTCATTCCAGTATTCTTGCCTGGAGAATCCTACGGACAGAGGAGCCTGGTGGGCTACAGTCCACAGAGTCACAAGAATTAAACATGACTGAAGCAACTTAACACGCACACCCTCAGCTGAATACCATCCTCATAGTTTTTTCCATTCTTTTACTCCTTATTCTATTATGAACAATACATTGTCTCTAATTTGACTCATCCATTATCTCAAATAAATACATTTTTAAAGGACACTTGAGATCACCGCTGTAAATGAAAAACTGGTAAAACTTCCCACCGGCCAAAAGTAGCCATAAATATGACGAAAACAAGCGTAGTTACTGTGGCTCAATATCATTGCCAGATAAAAGCCTGAGAGTCACACTCTTTGTTAATTAGAGAGATGAGGAAAAGTTAAAGAAGTGTTAATGACATACAAGACCCAACTGAAATTTCCATACTGTGCACTCAGCTATTCAGGGACATTTCATGTCCTGTCTCCATACCATGATCTCTGCCCTGCTGCTGCTGCTGCTGCTAAGTCACTTCAGTCATGTCTGACTCTGTGTGACCCCACAGACAGCAGCCCACTAGGCTCTTCTGTCCCTGGGATTCTCCAGTCAAGAATACTGGAGTGTGTTGCCATTTCCTTCTCCAATGCATGAAAGGGAAAACTGAAAAGGAAGTCACTCAGTTGTGCCCGACTCTTAGCGACCCCATGGACTGCAGCCTACCAGGCTCCTCTGTCCATGGGATTTTCCAGGCAAGACACTGGAGTGGGGTGCCATTGCCTTCTCCGGATCTCTGCCCTAAGGCAGCCTAAATCTGTTTCTGTTGCTTACACTCAGAGTTTTCTAACTGATACACAGTCTCCTGATGATCAGCATGCCTGGTATCCCTGGACCAGCCATTTCTGCTTGCAAATGCCATAGAGAAGCTTCATTCTGGGACATGAAATATTAATGAAACAAGGTTCAGTTTCAACTGCAGCCAATTCACAGAGGCTGCCAAGTTCTTTCTTGGGCTTCCCAGGTGGCTGGGTGGGTAAAGAATCTGCCTGCAATGCGGGAGATGCAGGTTCGACCCCTGGCTCAGGAAGATCCCCTGGAGGAAGGCATGGCAACCCACTCTGGTATTCTTGCCTGAAGAATCCCCTAGACAAAGGAGCCTGGCGGGCTACAGTCCATAGGGTCACAGAGTCGGATATGAGTGAAGCGACTGAGCACGCATGCATGCAAGGTCTTTCCTGCTCCAAGTCAAATTCTCTGGGGACCCAGTGCAGGGCTCAGCCCTTACTGAATCATTTGGTACCCCACCCCTCTCCGGATGCAGCAGCTGCCACCACGAGCATCCAGTCTGTGGGTGCTGGGTGAAAACGGACTAAATACAACAATGCACTCCTCTACTGCACAGCCAAAGATGCCTGCTGGTGTTTGGAAGGAAACTGTATGTATTTTCCCATCTAGTTCTGTACCTAGAGACTGGAAACACTTTCCAGAATGATTGGAGAAAATGTCAATCTTTATTATGGGTGGGATGAATCTGCTTTGGAGAAGTTTGATAGAATGTCCAATAGTCACGATTAGTCTTCATTGAATACTAAATATAAATATGAAGAATCAGAAAAGACAACCAGATTGTGAAAAATCTCCTAAATTTATTTTTGCAGTGCTGTTAAATCCATTTCTGATTAAAATAATTCATCACTTATCTATAGCAAGCAATACTGGATGGTTATCCATATGCGAATCTGTCTTAGAAATATGCACCAACTTAAAGTGGTTTTTAATAAAAATACATTATTTTTAGCCAGTGATTTGGTTCTAAGAGCTGGTTGCTGACAGAGGGAAGGGAACTATTCCATGAGTCAGTGAATGTTTTCCAGAAAATAAATTAAGGAGAAAACAAGAGAGGCAGCTAGCTCTCGATGTGCTACAAATTCATCGTGCTTACCTTTGCCTTGAGTTTCATTTTTCTTAATTTTTGGTGGGGGGTGGATTGTGGCTGTGATTTTGTTTTTAATCAAGTCAACCAGACAGCTCCTGATAACTCCGGCTGGGTTTGTAGCTTTCTTGAAAGTGTCATGGCTTAGAAAAATTTGAGAAATGGCCCAGAATTATGACCACGCCCAAAAGGTCTTTGGGGTGACATTCAAGGCCCCTCACAACCTAATCTCCACCCATTGTTCCTTGCTTTCCAGGGCCCCCAAATCTATGCTTCATCTGCATTAAAGTCTCATCTTTCTCCAGAATAATAGGCATGCTCTCTGTCAAATAAAAGAGGGAGATAAGAAAACTTATTCACTTATGCATGCATTTGCATAAAGCTAGTCGGGAAGGATGCTTAGGAGACAAAAAAAAGTGGTGACTTGCAGGGAGGTAGGGTGGGACAGGGAGGAGGCTGGGAAATGAATGGCTGGAGGTTGAGATGGGGAGGGAGGGAAATAGTCACTATACATCCTTTTTCATCTACGTGAAAGTATCACATGTTCAGAAATCAAATGGAAGGAAGGAGGGAGGGAAGGATGGAGATCAAGAGAGAGGGAGCGAGGGAGGGAGGAATTCTCGTTATTTCAAGAACACATTTCCAGGCCTTTGCTCTTGCTATTTCCACTTTCTGGATGACTTGCTCAACCTCACACCCACACCCATCCTTCCATATTTTGCCAGGAAAACTCCTGTGGATGCTTCAGAACCCAACTCACCTGCCACTTCCTTTGTGACTATGTCACCCAAGAAGAGTTCCTCTGTGCTCCTAAGCACCTTGGTTGGAATGTATACTCCCTATAGGCATAGACAGGAAATGCCTTGTTCTCTGTTGTAGTACCAGCCCTTACTGCAGTCCTCAACACATAGTAGGAGCTTTATAAACATCTACTGAATGATTGATATACAAGCTGGGACTTCCCTATAGCTCAAATGGTAAAGAATCTGCCTGCAATGCAGGAGACCAGGATTTGATCCCTGGGTCCGGAAGATCCTCTGGAGAAAGGAATGGCAATCCACTCCAGTATTCTTGCCTGGAGAATCCCATGGACAGAGGAGCCTGGCGGGCTACAGTCCATGGGGTTGCAAAGAGTCAGACACAACTGAGCCGCTACCAGACACACTGAATGAATGAGGAGACATAAGCAGGCTATGTAACATACTGTTAGCACAAATGTTGCTGCTGCTGCTGCTAAGTCGCTTCAGTCGTGTCCGACTCTGTGCAACCCCATAGACAGCAGCCCACGAGGCTCCTCTGTCCCTGGGATTCTCCAGGCAAGAACACTGGAGTGGGTTGCCATTTCCTTCTCCAATGCATGAAAGTGAAAAGTCAAAGTGAAGTCGCTCAGTCGTGTCCGACTCTTAGAGACCCCATGGACTGCAGCCTACCAGGCTCCTCCGTCCATGGGATTTTCCAGGCAAGAGTACTGGAGTGGGGTGCCATGTTGGTGTCATGCAAACCTGACCAATAAGGCCTGTGTGACCTTGAAAATGTGAACTAGCCTCTCTGAGAGCCGACTCCTCTCCCAAAGGGGTGTGGCAAAGATTTAGTAAGTTAAGTGTGCTGGTCACTCAGTCACGTCCTATTCTTTGCAACCTCATGCACTGTAACCAGCCAGGCTCCTCGGTCCATGGGATTCTCCAGGCGAGAATCCTGGAGGGGATTGTCATGCCCTCCTCCAGGGGGTCTTCCTGACCCAGGGATTAAACCCAGGTCTCCCACACTGCAGGCAGATTCTTCACCATCTGAGCCACCAGGGAATGCGGGTCAATGAGGTAACTCATGTGCAATGAACATGCAGTATTAGCTATTGTGACTGTTTCTTTGCCATGTTTGTGGTCACACCGTATGACAATCGCCTGCCATGTTTCTGCCTCCAACCCCAGGCTGGAGGCTCTTGAGGGTAGCGACACTGTTTGCTCCATCTCTGTCACATTTCTGCAGTACAAGCAAGCCCTAGGCTAGAAGCCAGCCAGCAAGCAGTTCTCTGAAGGGTTTGTTGATGGACTTAAAAAGGGAGCAAGTGAATGAGGAGCCTTCTGCCAGAGGGGAAAGGAAAAGCGAAGCCGATGAATAGGTGGGAGTCACTCTTGCTGAGAAGTGGGACCCCAGAAACACAAAGCACCCCAGAGCTGGAAGAGAACAGAAGCCAGCCATCAGCCCTGCAGCCATCCCCTAACAGGGATTTAACATGGGTTGAAAGCTGGAGTCTGAGCGCCCCGTCCTTCAGGAGGAGCCCTGCTCAGCCAGCCCCCACTCACTCACTCCCTCATGCAGGACGGCGCCTAGTTTCAGCCCTCCATTCACTGCCTCCTTGCTCTGCAGCCCTCTTCTGTTGTGACTTCGCCCTGAGCGCCACCTGCCCCGAACACACCATCTGCAAATTTACTTACCCCACTTCCGCATCCATCGGGCACTGGGCGGGTCCCTGCCCTGACCTTTGATCTTTTACAATAGCATGAGTAGCTCCTGTCTGTCAAGCTCGTATTCCGTACTTTGCAGGTGTGATCACCGAAGCGTCATTTCTCCCATCTTACAAAGGGGAAAACGAAGAATCAAAGAAGTTCAACGACCTCCTCACTATTGACCACTATTAAGAGGTCAAAGCCAGGACTTACACACAGGTCTGCTTGATTCTGCAACAAGGGCTCCTCACCACACCCCAGGCCACTTTTCCTACAAGACCCACAGCAGAAGCTTCCTGAGTTTCACACCTAGTCCGTCCTAACAGCTCTTTCAGATTGCCTGTCCCAACCGAGAATGCAGCGTCTCTGGCGAGGCATCTTCTATGATCTTCTTGAATGCCTTCCCAGCTGGGGAAATCACTCCCTCACAGCCTCTGGTTTCCTCTCACTGGGCTGGTGAGCCAGCTGATGCTCCTTGGAAATTTCCCAACCTCCCATGTCCCAAAGTTCAGCCTGCCACCCACCTTCAGAGGGAAGCCTCAATCCCTTGTGCCCTGGGCACAGAGCTAGGCATATAAAAGATGCTTAAGACGGCTGTCTCTGAGTATTTGCCTGGGCAACCAGACCCCCAAAGGAGGGATCCTCTCCATGGCCCAGGCTGTGTCTGCTGGACACGACTATTCCTTCACACGACTGTGCTGATGTCTTCACAATGTACCTTGGGTGGCTGAGATGGCAGGCAGCTCTCTGGATAAAGAAGTATTCATCACTCTGGGTGCGTAAAGCCAACTCTCATCTACTCCACTCACTCTGTCTTTCGCTAAATATCCACTGTGAATATACTGCGGTGGGTGCTGTCACCTGAGTCATGTCTGACTGTTTGCAACCCCATGGACTAGCCCGCCAGTCTTCTCTGTCCATGGGGGTTCTCCGGGCAAGAATACTGGAGCATGTGGTCACACCTCTAGGCAATCTTCCTGATCCAGAGATCGAACCTGTGTTTCTTAAGTCTCCTGGGCAGGTTCTTTACTACTAGCATCACCTGGGAAGCCCCACTGGGCACTAAAAAATTAGACATAAATCAGATAGTCCCCGACCTGAGAGAGATTCCCACAGAACCAGAGTCCTAGAAATGGAAACAGAGACAAAAATGCACCGCACCATGGAAAGGAGAACTGCTGATACTGTAATTAACAACACTTTGCATCTTTCTTAACGGCCGCTGCCTCGCCCTGCAGACCATGCCCCCAGGATGGACTGTGTCCACCTCGTTGATTACTGTTTTCCTGCACGCAGAGCTGTGCTCAGCAGGAACACAGTGCTGATCTGGTGAAGGAATGAACAAGCAAACGAATGAATAAAGGAAAGGATGGAATGAAGCTAAACAAAGAGTTTAACTTCATGGCTCATGTGAGGGTGGGGGTGGGAACAGGAGGGATCAGGAAGCTGCAACCAGCAGAAGGCAAAGAAATACAGCAAAGGCTGAACTGTCGGGGGAGCTACAAGTGTCTCCGTGTAACTGTAGAAAGCCCTTTGGCGTTGTGCAAACGCACTTAATTAACTGAATTTTGAGCACAGTATTGAGTCTGAAATAGATGCAGTTGTGGCTCACACATGAGGAAGGGGAGGGGCTGCGTCCACACCCATCAAGAGCAAACCCCCACCTCCCTATTCCCTCTCCTGCTGTCCGGCCTGGGTCCCCGGACGTGCAGACATGACCTTGAGCATCTGCTTCCCATGGGATGCAGACCGCCGGTGCCTCCCAAGCAGAAAGGCGTGTGCTAAAATTCACGGCACATTCTCCAATGACTGGGCGAGTGACACGCCCTTTCCTGGGGCTGACAGGTCCTTGGGCTGCTCATCGACCAGTGCGCCTACCCCCACGCACTGTGATTAGCCAGGGTGTGGTGACAGCCGGCTGACATTAATTATCTGTGAGTTAGAGGCATCTGAGAGCACAAACAGAAAGCTGTCAGCAGAGCAAGGCAGCATCATGATGCTCCTAGGTTTTGCAGCTGGGACTGGGTGAGCTGGGTGAGCAGGGACAGGGGCCTCCAGGTTCAAGGAGGGGTGGGAGAGGCCAGCAGCCCTTCCCAGCAGTCTCCAGTGCTGGTCCGGCAACAGCCTTTGGGTTAATTCAGGAAACAGTCAGGCACGCAGAGGACAAGCAATGCATTACCCATCACCCTGCCCCAATGCCCCATCCATCACCACATCTGACAGTTTTGCCTCCTAAATAGTTTTCACATCTGTCCACTTCTCTGCATTCCAGTGATGTCGGCCCCATCTCTTAGCCCTGCAGTGTCCTCCTCTCGTGTCCTTTCCTCTGCCCAAGCCCCCTCTATGCACATAGCAGCTAGAGGGCACCTTCAAAGCCCAGGTCAGACCCTCCCACTGCTCTGATCAGAACACACCCTCCACCCTACCCCTCACTGGTTCGCAAACCCAGTGTGTGACCCTGCCAGACCCTCCAGCTTCATTTCCACCCCCACCCTCTGCTCTCCCATCACAGTCACTTTCAGTCGCTTTCCCAATTGTGGCTCTTGCCATATGGCTTTGCACGTGCTGTTCCTTCTGACTGAAATGCTCTTCCCTCTTCCCCTCCATGTTCTAGGTTCCTTGAGTCTCACATCATGTGTCGCTTTCCCCCACAGAGCTTCCCTCAACCCCAAACCACAGCAAGTTCCTTTGTCTCACAAGGAAGCGGTGCAATGTAGCATCCAAAGGTAGGGAAACTGATGTCAAACAGCTTAGATTCAAGTCCCAGTCCATCTGTTGGCTGTGTGACACTGGGCAAGGTGCTTAACCTCTCTGAGCCTCAGCTTTCTCCTCTATATGACTGGAGATGGCAGTAATACCAATCCCACTGGGTTGTTTTGAGGAGTAAATGAGTTAGTAGAGGTAAAGGCTGTTGGCACCTAGCCTGGCATGTGTGTGCTATAAAAGCATTAGCTGCGACTATTTATTCTTTTCTTGTTTCACTGTAACCATATCCTCCTGAATGAAACAATTTGATTAATTCTGTCCTCTTCAATATGCTCTAGGCCAAGGTATCTCAATAATCTGCATTATTGACATTTGAGGATGGATAGCTCTTTGTTGGAGGGCCATCCTGTGTATTGTAGGAGGTTTGGAAGCATATGTAGCATCCACTCACTAGATACCCAGTAGCATCCTTCTAACTGTGACAACCAAAGTGTCATCAGACTTTGTGCAATGTTGCCTGGGGAGAATCAAGCTGGAGAAGCCCCCCACTCTGGTCGCTATGAGAGCAGGGAGTCTAGATGGCCTCCTTCACAAATTCCTCCTAGCACCTCACACTTGGCCCGAAGCAGGTGCTCACTCAATATATATTAAACAAATCAATCAATGAATAAGTGAATAAATACATCCCCAAAGACATCTTGTAATACAAGGATCTCAAAGGATACACTGGAAGGTCTGGGGACAAGTCCTGCCTTCACTAGTCCTAGAGGTGGGGGACACCTACGGAAAATCACTTCACTCCTCTGAACCTTGGTGGTCTTCCCTGTGAGATGGGGCTGATGACAGTGATGGTAATTTTCCTCCCATCACACAAGCTGGTAGTCGGCCTGTTCAAAAGTGATAGAAAGACTTTGCTCCTATCACCGCAGGCTGACTTGTCAGGCATCATCTGGGCTGTGACGGGCATGGGCGTGTAATATATGTTGTACATAAGGAAGATAATATATCCCTTCATCTCCCTTTTAATATTGCTGTAAATATGTCTTATGGGGGAGATAATCGAGATACAGAACGAGTAATGGTGATGATGGAGCCAGACCAATAGAATCTTACCTGCCAAGAGGGCAGTTCCCTGTCATTGTTCCATTATGGATGGTGTCTCGGGTAGATTGTGGTGTCAAGTGTATTTTGAATTATGGCAAGCCCCGAGCACTTAATTACATTGTGTTTCTAATAAGGAGAAGAGCAGCTTAGTATCGGAAGAGCACTGTGCTCCTGAGTTTTACCCATCCAGGTTGAAATTCTGGCTGCGATGCTCACTGCTGTGTGAGCTCGGGCACATCACTTGTACTCTCTGGACTCCAGCTGGCTTTTCTATTAATGGGAGCAGAGACGAGTGTCACAGCACAATATTTGTAAAAGACATTGGCTTAGAGAAGGGGCAAGGCTGGGTGGGAAGATGAGATGACGCCAGTAAATCCCAAGTATCTGTCAAATGTGCTAACACAGAGGACTGACTGGTGGACACAGGACGGGAAAGAGAGGGTGGGATGAATTGAGAGGAGATTTGATACATATACCCTACCTCATGTAAAATTAGATAGCCAGTGAAAATTTCTCTATGAGACAGGGAGCTCAAATCCAGTGCTTGTGACACCCTAGAGGGGCAGGATTGGGTGGGAGGCGGGAGGGAGGGTCAAAAGAGACGGGACATATGTACGCTCATGGCTGCTTCACCTTGTTGAATGGCAGACACCAACAGAACACTGTAAAACAATTATCCTCCAATTAAAAATAAACTTAAAAAATGTGCTAACAGGGTTTATTTGCAGGATATGACCCCATTCAGGAGACCTGGAAACTTGGTAATTTGACTTCTAAGATGAGCTGAAGAACATTCTTCAGCTTTCCACTAACTCCTTCGGGGTCACATGGCATAGTTTCTAGCATCCCTAGAAAATGGGGATTTGGCTCAAGCACTTTGGTCTCTATTGTCAGGTCCCCAAAATGTGAGCTGGAATTGATAAGGACTTCTGTGATGGGTGGTTGTTACAATGGTCACGTGGAAGTGTCTCAATTGCTTGGTCCAATGGCGTGCAAGGTACTCAGTCAGTGAAAGAGTGGATGCCCCACGTGTGAAATCTTTTCTATCCTGCAATAAAACTTACCTTCCCTGTCCTTGTTGTCAGTACTTAGCCCCTTCCCAATAGAACAAAATACAGAGCTCACATACACACACACACACACACACACACACACAATTAAATGGAGGGGGAGGGGGGTTTAAAGGCTTAAGCTACCCAAGATTTTCTGTCCATGTCCAGAATAACCTCAGTAATTCAATTCTAGTATCTGACTGAGCGACTTCACTTTCACTTTTCACTTTCATGCACTGGAGAAGGAAATGGCAACCCGCTCTGGTGTTCTTGCCTGGAGAATCCCAGGGATGGGGGAGGCTGGTGGGCTGCCGTCTATGGGTTACACAAAGTTGGACACGACTGAAGTGACTTAGCAGCAGTACCTGATTGCAGCCCAGAATTAATTCAAGACACTCTAACTGGAGACCCCAAGGGACAGGACAAACCAATGGGCTTCCAAGGCCAGAGTCATCTCACTGAAAACCAGGTCCACTGCGTTCATGGGCTCCCTCACTGGTCTGAGGCCGCTCTTCTGAGCTTCAGGCCGTTTAACCAGCCCAATGCTCCAATATTCTACCCAGGGGAGGGGATGTGAACCTCCCTGATCTGCCTCTTCCCATTTCTAAAAGGGGCTGCTTAACTGGAAGAATTTCTTAAATGGTATTTAAACTCTAGTACCCTAGAACTTAAGGTTTTGTTGAGTCCCTTCTACGTAGCTGGCCATTTCCAAGGAGGACTGAAACATCTTACTTTCTTGAGATTAAATTGATTAGGAATAATGAGGAAACACTCAAAACATGGCATTGCTGTGGGGCAGAGAGACCCTGAGATGGCAGACTCTGGGTAGGTCTCAGCTGCAAAAACCACCCACTTAAAAGAGGGCTTCTAGCTAGACTCATTTATGCTTTATCCACAGGGACCAGAAATGGGTAAGAGCCTGGTTCCCTGGAATCAGATGGCTCTGGATTCAAATTATGACTTTATCTGTTATTAACTGAAAGTGTAAAGGGTTAGTCGCTCAGTTGTGTCCGACTCTTTGCGATCCCATGGACTGCAGCACCCCAGGCTTCCCTGTCCATCACCAACTCCCAGAACTTGTTCAAACTCATGTCTATCGAGTCAGTGATGCCATCCAACCATTTCATCCTCTGTTGTCCCCTTTTCCTCCTGCCTTCAATCTTTCCCAGAATCAGGGTCTTTTCCAATGAATCAGTTCCATATTTTAGCAATGAATCTATTGCTAAAAATAGATTGCTGGTAATGTTCTTACCACCAAAAAGAAAAACAATGATGATTATGTGATGGGATGGATGCTAATGCTATGGTGATTAGAATTTTGTAATATATGAATTATCAAATCAATACCTTGTACACCTTAAACCTGTACAATGTTATATGACAATTATGTCTCCATGAAGCTGGGGGGAATTGATTGCTGGGGTGAAGGAGGTGGATGTGGTTACAGAACTGACAGAGATCTTTTGGTGTAGGGACTATCTGGTATCTTGACTATAGCGATGGATACACAAAACTACAAATGTGATAAAATTGTACAGAACGGAATACATGTTAACATATGCACACAGATGAGTACGAGTAAAACTGGGACAATCTGAGTAAAATCCGTGGATTATATAATGTCAGTGTTCTTGTTATGACATTATTTTACAGTTTTTCTAAATGTTACCATCGAGGTAGAACTGGGAATGATACACAAAAGATTTCTCTGTGTTATTCCTTACACAGAGGAATTATGTGAATTTATGTTATGTGAATTTAAGTTGCTTCGTTCACATAACTAAAAACACCTTTCTTGCTCTCATCACTTATAAAATTACAAGAGTTTTAGGAGTTCTTTGGCCAGAAACAGGGACAATAATCAAAAAAAAATATATATATATATATACATACATACATATATATATATATTTAATGAATTACTATATCATAGAGATGGCGGTGGTGATAAAGAAGAAGATAACAATCATGATGACATCAATGGTTACAGCATTTATTGGTTACATATTGTGCACCAGGCTCTTTGTGCGCATGCTAAGTCGCTTCAGTCATGTCTGACTCTTTTCGATCCCATGGACTGTAGTGTGCCAGACTCCTCTGCCCATGGGATTCTCCAGGCAAGAGCACTGGAGTGGGTTGCTGTGTCCTCCTCCAGACCGGGGTCTTTACACTGTGTGTACTCCATGCTATAGGTACTATCCTGGAGACTCAGAAGTTAAAATATTAGCCAAGATCGTGCAGCTGGTAGGTGATGGTGCCTAGACATTGATTCAAAGCATTTGCTCTTCACCAACATGTCAGAGATTACAAACCAGTGTGCACTGCTAAACTCCAGCCTGCAGATGCATTTTATTTGACCTACAGACTGATTTTTTTAAATTGGTTATCTATATTTAAATATAGGATTTTGGTGTTTTTTTTTAATTTTCATGTTTCTTGAGGTATCTTCGTTTCTGGCTTTTGGAAAATTCAGAACATCAGACATCACCAAGCCAGGATTCCAGAAGATAACTATTGGCCAGGACTGCCCGCTGCAGACCCAGTTTGTGTTCATCCTTTTGCCAAAGTCCATACACAGGCCTTTTCTCTTTTTAGGTCATGGGCTGGCTCCAAAGACATTTGCATTTTCAAACAGCCATTTCTATATCCTTACCGTGACCACAGGCCAGTCATCAGCCACGTGGCGGTTAGATGCTACAGAGTGACCTTCCTCTGATCAGAGGCTGGCTCTGGCATCTCATTGGCTTTCCAGATCTCTGGGAGGGCCTGCTGGGTCTGGTGTGGGTAGGGCCTGATGGGAATCCAAGGAGCTGGTCCAGAAGCGGCTATGGCATCACCCTTAAAAAGCATGACATGAACTTAGATCCAAAGATGAAATTGGTTTGGGAGGGGCAGGTCCTGTGCTCCCCGCACTGCATCAGCTGGGAGAAAACAATCTGTCTGGCATGAACAAGATCAATGCCAGTTCAGTGAATTCCCCCAGAAACTGTGAAATTGCATAAAAGATTTGATCAAAGTCGCCATCAGCCGCCAAGCTGTAATGACTTCTGTGATTTTTCTTAACTGGATTTTAATTTTTATGTTTATTATTTGGGGACTGATGGAGCAGAGGAAATGCTTCAGCCTCCAGTGCCTCTCTCCTTCTCTCCCGTGAAGCACTTTAAGAACTCGGAAAAACTCAATTGCAAAGGAAACGCATTTGGCTCTCGGTGTTTCGTGTTTTGTTCCTGCTCCCCGGGCCTGGAGACAGCTCAGGAACTTAATTAAAATCAATGGAGAAAAAGAATTGAATAAATCACAACATGAATATCTCTGAAAGTCTATATCACAGCGCAGCAGCATGGAGGTGAAAAAAAAATGCCCTGTTCTCCCTCTCCCTCTGGGAAGGGGGGAGATTAAACTTATCTCAGCGTGCACTTGATCTTTCTCTCTCTGTCGATCTCCCTCACTCTCTGTCTCTGTCTCTCTCTCTCCCTCCCTCCCTCCCCTCTCCAAGCAGGAAGAGGAGAAAGAGACCCTCAAGAAGTCAAGGGTGTGACTCCCCAAAGAGGTCACTAGGACCCCCGACCATTATTGAATGTAAGACACATGACAATGGTCTTCCTGCAAAATCCTACAGAGTAATTGCTCTCAAGCCCCATTTTGCAAGCGAAGGTAAGAAATTGTCCCTGTTCACCTGGCCTTCAGGTGGCCCCTGGTGCCCATCATTTACCTTGAATTTGGCAACTTCTCCTTCCCCAAATAGCCCAGTGATTCTCCCTAGCTCTTACAGATGAATGACTTGCAGGGGATCTGAATCACACCCAGAAAGGGATGGAAGAGGAGTCCACAGGACCACCAGCCTGGCCCCTGCCTCTCAGTGCATTCACTTCTCACTGCTCTGTCTCCAAGAGAACTGAGCTCATTCCTTATAGCTGCCAGAGAAGGAAACTCCCTCCGGCCTTGAAAATTCTCTTAAGCATCTAACATCCCACATTCTCCACAGAGCAGAACTTGCTCAAATCTAATATGAATCTTTTGGGCTGGATCATGTCCTTGGGGTAAATCTGAAAATGAGTGATGGATCCTTTCCTTCTTCATCCTTCTCTCCCTCCCTCCATCTTCGTCAGAGTTCTGCCCTCTAGCCTCTCAAAGCAGGCAAAACACCCAACCCAGTGCCTGGCACAAAGCTTGTGTTTACTAAATATTAATTTCTTGGGTTTTTTTCTTCCATGCCTGGGCTCTGGGGGTCACTGGCCATCCCATTCTTCTCTTGGAGTTGTTCACAGTCTCAAAAGAAGGCTTAAACATGCATAAGCAACCCAGAGACGTACCTGTGATAGCAGCGAAAACTACTCTGTGACCCCAGGGACAAACCTGCTCTGCCTTTCAGGACCTGGTCTCCAGCATGCCCCCACCCATCTGAAGCCTTCCCATTTCCCTTAGGACAAAGACAGGATCCCTGAGTCCCGCCTGTCTGGCCCTACCTTATGGTATTCTCCTCTCTCTGCCCTCAGGGTCCTCGCACAAACTCTTCTTCCTGGAATAGTCCTGCCTCCCCAGTTGATCTGCTAGGCTTCCCAGATAGTTCAGTGGTAAAGAATCGATCCCTGGGTTGGGAAAATCCCCTCTAATAGCAAATGGCAACCCACTCCAGTATACTTGCCTGGCAAATGCCATGGACAGTCCATGGGGTCACTAAGAGTCAGACACAACTGAGTGACTGAGCATGCACGCACTTCATCTGGCAGTATCCTATTTCTTGTCCATACTCTACTTAAATGCCACTTTCCCAGGAAGCCCTTCAGGACCCCCACCCAAAACAGGTGCAGGTCTCTTGCTATGTGCTCAAGCTCTCTAATACCAGATACTTTGCTTTTTAAATACTTGCCACATCGAATGAAGAGCCGCTCATCAATGCCTGTGCTTCATGCTTGACAATAAACTTTCTGAGGGTGGACGACGTCATAGGAATTGATAGTTTAGTGGGGACTTGATGGTTATATAGAACAGACCAGTGGGAGAGGAACAGTCAGATGAAACACGAACGTAAAATGTGCTCCTGGGGTTGGATCATTGCATTTGTGTCAGTGAACCATTGCCCCAGAAATGCCGTATCAGAGCCTCACACTCAGCTACTTCCAACAAAAGGCATCATTCTCATGTTCCTGGGTCTGCAGCTCAGCTAATCTAGGTTGTGCTTGGCCAGCCACTCTACTGCAAGCTGCACTTCGACTACACTTGGCTCCAGGCATCGGCTCTGTTTCAAAGATGGCTCTTGGCCCCACGTGTGTTTGTTCTGGACCCAGGCACAAGGGGCTGTAGCCACCTGGGGCACGTCCTTCTCATGGCAGATCATGTTAGAGCTGAAACTGACCGGACTAGCCAGGTCTTCATCATTATGCTTATGCTTCACTTGCATAGCCTCTTTCCCGATGCTTCTTTCTTTCATTAGTGATTCCTTGGCACCTAGTTGGGCAAAGTAACTCATTAGTTACAGCTACATCAGGAACCTGGTGTTTTTCCTCTTTGCAACACTCGTCTTCTTTGTAAGCATTCTTCATTCCAGAAGAGAAGATCACTGTACCATAACTTCAGACCACCCATCTCCAAACCTCCTGACACCAGCCTTGATGCCTTTGAAATGCTCCATGAGAAGAATGTAGACCCTAGATTTGCCCCGCTCCTTAGCAAGAACCCTGTTTTGAGCTAACACTGTAAGTTTTACTCAATGAAATCCTTTTGGGGAGGACGCAGTTCTTGAGGGCCTTAGCCTGCTGTGGCCTCCTTTGCCTGAGAAAGAAATAAGCAACTCTTTGCTTCTTCACCCAAAATTCTGTCTCCGTGATTTTGATTCTGTGCTGGTGTACAGAGACGGAGATTTCTGGTTGTAATCACCTGCAAGAGGACACGCAGGGACACCTGAGGCCTCATGCAGCCTTCGCCCAGGACGGTGTGGGGAAACGTCCTCTGCCTCTACTGGGAAGAACTGCAGAGTCACGTGGCCAAAAGCACAGACATAGAGTTTAATCCTGGGAGGGTGTGAGCACTGAGAAAATGACTCCAGCTCTCACAGCAAGGGTAAACAAGGACTCAACGATGGCATCTAGCGTTTTGTTCCTGCAAGTGGCAGAAATGCAGGTCATTCTCTGGGACAGAGAACACACTCGAGGACAACGTTGAGTTCCGCTCTGAGCGTGTTGACCACATACAGCGTCCAAGACTTGCCCAAGCAGAAAGGTCTGACCTCCCCTGGCCTCTGTCTCAAAGCAAAGGTCTGAGCTGAGATTCGGGAGCATTGGTATAAAGATGGCAGGCCAAAGCTTTGAAGGATGGAGAGCCTTGGTCAGGGGCTAGGTGTGGGGTGGCGGACCCCATTGACTGGCTAGTCTCTTGCCAGCCTCCTTTGCAGCCAGGGATAGCCATATGGCCTTATTCTTGCCTAGAAAGTGAAAGGACATGTTTCCCAGGGGGATTTTGGAAAGGTTTTGTTCTACCCGTAAAAGGGCAGAGAGAGATGCTGGCATTGCTCTTTATCACTGTCTCCACTTTAAACTCAATAATGTGCTCATCTCCAGAGCATTTTGTCACTATGAGATTGACAAGCAAGAGGGGAAAAAACCAACAAGCTAAAGATGCCGGCACCTTGATCTTGGACTTGCCAGCATTCAGAATGATGAGAGACAAACGACTGTTGTTTATAAGCTGTCCACTCTACTATACAGCCCAAACCAACTAAGACAAGCACTGCTGTCCTTAATGAGAGAAAAGTTTTTTCAGGGAGGAGATAAATGGAATGAAAGATCACAGGGAATGAGGCGGGTAGTGGGCATTTAGGGAATATTGGGGTTCATTCACCCTCTCCTTCCTTTTGGGTGGGACCTTACCCATGTTTCTAGGATTGAGGCATGAGACCCAGAACTGGCCATTTAGCCCAACCAAACACCCGCTAACTATAGCCATTAGTTCAGAGGTTGGCATGTGCCCCAAGCTGGGCTAATCAAAGTGGACTCTGGGCCTACGTTAGGTGACAGGAAGAAAGAGTCTCTATATAAATTTGTAACCTGTTAGGTATCTAATTTAGGAATAATTGCAGTATCAAGGGAGAGAAGTAAGAAAATATATTGCTCTTACAAAAATGCAGTAAGAGATACAGCACTAAGAGACCCTCTGCTGTATTGAAATATTGTCCTTCTGTGATTAACACTCCACACGCCAAACTGGTTTTGCAGATACTCTTTTCTTGCTCACTGGACTTGAATTTGGAAGGATATGAGGATCAAGCCAAGTTGCCATCCCCTAGGTAGAGATTCCAAAACGGGATCCAACCCAGAAAAATTAAGAAAGGAGAGAATTTATGACATTATATGAGCATCTGAATCAAACCATACCTGAAGCCAGACCATACTCTGGACTTCAGTAATAAATTCCCTGACCATCCTCTTTCCAGTATGGGCTAGAGTTTCTGCCACTTGGGTAGGATGGATGGTAAAAGCAGTGAAATGGAGTGGAGGAAGTGGTGATTAGTGGCTGTTCTTTTTCACTCAAACACTGGCACTAGCAGGCAATGATTAAATCCCTTCTCAGCCCTCTTACAGGATTACCCTGTTTAGCCACCATGATTCAATCAGCATCTGTCATTTCTGCCTCACGGGATGGGAAAGGAGGGAAGAGGCTATTGGCTCTTTTAATCTCTTTCTGTCTGAGGACACTGGGGTCTCAAGCTCCTTTCCTCCAGTCAGAGAAGATGAGCCTTCCACCTGATTTATCACTCCCTGATTTTATTTGCTTTTGTTCTCGTCAGCCTCCAGCAAGATGCTACAATTGTTCCTCCAAAGTACATCCAAGAGGAGACACTCATTTCAGAGTAACCCGCAGTCTCTGTGCTGGGATGCAGTCCTGCTGGGATTGTCCACGTGAGGCCAGAGCTTTTTGCCAAGAGCTCCTAATACTTCTCTGAGCGTGGTCTGCATTGAGCTCTGAATCACCGTGGGGCAGAGGCTGCTGCTGGGGGCTAAGTGGCTGCAGCTGCGCAGGTTAGAGGTTTGCAGGGGCAGGGAGCCAGCAGATCATTATGGTCACAGTGGCGCTCTGTGTACTGCCAGTGTTCCACCCATCACCTCAGGACCGTGCCCAGGAGAGAGGCAGGGAGAGGTAAAGGGGCCAAAAATATACAGACGCCCTAATGTGAGAACCTTCTGATGTGCCCAGTCATGCAGCCCAATTGAGATGAGCCTGGAGAAACACAGTCTGATCTGTTTTTAGTTCAGCAAGGGGGATCAAAGACACCAGAGCTGGTCTAGAGAGAGAAAGCATGCTACAACAGTCATGATGTGGTTTAGAACTCGGAGTCGATTCTGAGACCAAACACAAAATAAAAAACCCAGGCGGGGTCAGGGAGGGGAGAGCTGGGAGAAGAGCAAAATCTAAAGAAAGAATCACAACTTCAAATGACTCCAAGGGCTAAAGCAAGAAAAATAACAGGATAAGCCATGCTGAGAACAGATCATAGAGAACTGAAAAACTTATGTCCCACCTAGATAAGCATCAGCTCAGCTTGCTATTCAACTCTAACTAGCTAGAAATAAAGGGTTTTATTGTCCAAGTCCCTGGAGAAGTATTCGAGAGAAGCCTTCTGGCTCCTCTAAAGATAGGATGTTATTAACCGGGCTTCCTAGGTGGTACTAGTGGTAAAGAGCCTGCCTGCCAATGCAGGAGATGTAAAACTAGAATCACTTAATTTTTTATATAAATTTATTTATTTTAATTAGAGGCTAAATACTTTAGCCTCTGTGGCAGATTCATGTCAATGTATGGCAAAACCAATACAATACTGTAATTATTGTAATTAGCCTCCAATCCCTAATTCTATTCTTTTTATTTTTTTTTTAAGCAATATGGACTTTTGGTTTCTAGTTGGGAAGGTAAGGAATTTAGATATTGCCAGTCAATCCTAATAACAAATAAAAAGCTGAACAAGCTGAGAAATCAACAACTCTTCCTAAATTCTTCAGAGAAATGAGGCCATGGGGAAAAGTTACTGCCCCCCAAAACTGTAGAGATAGACAGCAGATACAGAGAATCACAGCTTACTAAGCAGAAACCCAGGTGCAGCAACCTCCATGGAAACCAGTGTTGGGGGAGAGAAGTCTGAACTGTATGTGAAGAATCACTGGAGGCTCAATGTGGACAAATCTGAGAGATGAAAACTCCAAACTGACCCAGGCGTGACCTGGCATGGGGTCTTAGGGTAGGCACACTTTTGTGAGTTTTTACCTCCAGAAGTCCAATCTAGTTCTTACAATGAATATCAGAGAGAAGTCCGCTCATGCTTTTGCTAAGGGATGGAGAAAAGGAACCCTTTTGAAATACACCACAACCTTCTGTTCTTAACAAGGCTTGTCCTCAAGAGACACCATTTTGCCAGGGCTTAACTTGTAAATGGGGTTTCTTCAGAGCCTCACCTACTTGTAGGGAGAGAAATATTCAACTCTAGCCTCTCCTCTAGTCATTCTGTCCAATGAAAATTCAACTTCTTAACAAGGCTTGTCCTCAAGAGACACCATTTTGCCAGGGCTTAACTTGTAAATGGGGTTTCTTCAGAGCCTCACCTACTTGTAGGGAGAGAAATATTCAACTCTAGCCTCTCCTCTAGTCATTCTGTCCAAAAAAAAAAAAAAAGCCCTGGTGAATTTCACAGTCCAGGGGCACAGACTCACCAAAAGGCTGAGACCCACTCGTAGCGCTATAGAACGCTCCCCTTCCCTCCACGCCCCATCAGTAAAGGACTGTTAACTGCAGTTCCTTCTACCTACCATGTCATATCTATATTTCAACAATAAATTACAAGGTATACTAAAAGGCAAGAAACACAGTTTGAAGAGACTAAATAAACAACAGAACCAAGAGTGTGATACAATAGTAATGTTGGAATTATGAGACCAGTATTTTTTAAACTATGATTAGTAAGGATTTTAATAAAATAATACACAACATGTAGAGAGGCAGAATTTTAAGAAAGAATTAAAAATAAATGCTAGAGATCAAAGCACTGTAAAAGGACACCCTTGGCAGTCTGGGGGTTAAAAATTCACTGGCCAATACAGGGGACATGGGTTCAATCCCTGGTCCGAGAAGATCCCACATGCCATGGAGCAACTAAAAGCATGCACCACAACTGCTGAGCCTGAGCTCTAGAGCCTGTGAGCCGCAACTACTGAAGCCCCCGTGCCCGGGAGCCTGCGCTCCACAAGAGAAGCCACCGCAATGAGAAGCTCACACACCACAGGCAGAGTAGCCCATGCTCACAGCTAGAGACCCAGCACAGCCAAAAAAAGAATAAATAAATAAATAATGCTTAAAAACACCGTATCAGGAATTTTTTAAATGCTTTTTTCTGGGCTCTGTTATTAACAGATTGGACACAGCTGAGCAAAGAGTCTTCAGGCTTGAGACTATGACAACAGAAATTTCCAAAAAATGAAAAGCAAAGAGAAAAAAAAGATTGGAAAAGAAAAGAATAGGATATCCAAAAACTGTGGACAATTACAAAAGGTATAACATATATGCTGGGGATAACCCGAAGGAGAAGAAAGAGATGAACAGAACGTAGGCAGTATTTGAAGCAGTAATGACTGTGAATTTCCCTCAAGATTAATGTCAGATATCAAACTACAGATCCGGAAATCTCAAAGAACACCTAGAAGGAAAAATAATCCCTCTCAAAAAAAAAAAAAAAAATTACAACTAGACATACCATGTGGTGCTAGTGGTAAAGAACCCACCTGCCAGTGTTGGAGACATAAAAGACACGGGTTCGATCCCTAGATCAGGAAGATCCCCTGGAGGAGGGCATGGCAACCCACTCCAGTATTCTTGCCTGGAGAATCCAATGACAGAGGAGCCTGGGCTATAGTCCATAGGGTTGTAAAGAGTCAGACACAACTGAAGTGACTCAGCACACACAGACAGGCCATATTTAAACTTCAGAAAATCAAAGATAAAGAAAACATCTTGAAATAAGGCAAAGGGAGAAAAAAAAAATACCTAGAAAGGAACAAAGATAATTACACTAACTTCTCCCCAGAAACCATGCAAGTAAGAAGAGACTAGAGTGAAACATTTAAAGTATATAGAGAAAAAACTACCAGCCTAGAATTCTGTACTCTGAAATTATCTTCCAAAAGTGAAAAAGAAATGAAGGTTTACTCAGACCAAAAAAAAAAAAAAATTTGAGGGAATTTGTTGTCAGTAGACCTGCCTGGCAAGAAATGTTAAAAGAAAATTCTTCAGGGTTCCCTGGTGGGTCAGGGGTAAGGAGTCTGCCTGCCCGTGCAGGGAACACGGGTTCCATCCCTGGTTCAGGAAGATCGCACATGCTGTGGAGCGCTGAGCCCATAGCCACAGCTACTGAGCCTGCGCGCTAAGGACCCGGAGCTGCCGCTACTGAAGCCCACACACCTCAAGTCCATGCTCCACAGCGAGAGAAGCCACTGCAGCGAGAAGCCTGGGCACCACAACTGGAGAAAAGCCCGGGCCATAATGAAGACCCGGCAGGGCCAAAAGTAAATAAATAAAACTATTTTTTGAAAAAGAAATTCTTTAGAGTGGAGGAAAATAATATGTATGTCAGAAACTCAAATTTGCATAAAGAAAAAGAAGAACATCAGAGAACAGGTGAAGACAAAATAAAAAATTATTTTTCTTGTTTTTAACTGACCTAACAAATAATGGCTTTTTCAAAGTAATAACAGCAGCAATGAATTCAATTATGTATGCTTATATATGTATATTTATATATACTTATATATAATATGTTCATGTAAATTGTATATGTTTATGCTATATATACTACATGCCGCTACTGCTAAGTCGCTTCAGTCATGTCCGACTCGTGTGACCCCATAGACGGCAGCCCACCAGGCTCCCCCGTCCCTGGGATTCTCCAGGCAAGAACACTGGAGTGGGTTGCCATTTCCTTCTCCAATGCATGAAAGTGAAAAGTCAAAGTGAAGTCGCTCAGTCGTGTCTGACTCTTAGCGACCCCATGGACTGCAGCCTACCAGGCTCCTCGGTCCATGGGATTTTCCAGGCAAGAGTACTGGAGTGGGGTGCCATTGCCTTCTCCGTATATATATATATATATATATGGATATATATATACTAACATAGGCATATATATACATGCTTACGTATACTTATGTGTTATATGCTTATATATATTATGTATGCTTATGTATACATATGTGTAAGTGAATTAAATGACAAGAAAGATAAAGAGATGGGAGGGAAGAATAAAGAATAAAGGTTAAAAGTTTAACTTGAGATATTGCAGTTTCAGTTCCAGGCCACCAAAATAAAGCAAGTCACTTTTTTTTATTTTCCAGAAATATAAAAGTTATCTTTATACTCTACTGTAGTCTAATAAGTATGAAATTGCTGTTTTAATGTCTTTAAAAAATAATGCACAAACCTTAACTTTAAAATATTTTATTGCTAAAAGATGCTAATCATCAGGGTTGCCAAAAACCTTCAATTTGTGTAAACTGCAGTATCTGTGAAGTGTAATAAAATGAAGTGCATAATAAATAATAAAATGAGGTGCTCTTGTACTGTGTTATTACAAGGTGGTTTTACTATTCCCAAAGTACAGTGTTATTTGAAAGTGGACTTGGATTAGTTGCAAATGTACATTGCCAACTCTGGGGAAACCATTTTTTAAATATTTTTTAAAAAGAAGCATAATTAATATGCTAACATGGGAGAGGAAATTAAATCATACAAAATGGGAGAGGAAATTAAATCATACAAAATGCTTAATTAACAAAAAGCAGAAAAGGTGTGGAAGATACAAATAGGAACAAAACTAGATAGTAAATAGAACACAGTAATAAATATGATATGTACTAACCCAATTACCAGTATCTTGCCTGGAAAATTCTGTGGACAGTGGAGCCTGGCGGGCTACAGTCCATGGGGTCACCAAGAGTCAGACTCCACTGAGCAGCTAACGTATTTGCTTTTTTTTTAACTAATGCAATTATATAATGATAATTAAGATTTTCAGAGTGGGTCAAAAAATTAGACCCAACTATGCATTGTTTACAAAAAACTCATTTTAAATATAAATCTATTTAGAGAGTAAAAGTAAAGGGACAGACAAAGATATATCACATGGACACTAATCAAAAGAAAGATTAGAAGTAGACATATTAATTTCAGACTGGAGAGACTTAAGAGCAAGGGAGGTTAGCAGGGATAAAGAGGGGCATTACATAATGATAAAGGGGTCAATACTCCAAGAAAACATAAAGATCTTTAATGTAATATGTAAGTACCCTACAACTATGTCAAAATATATGAGGCATAAACTGATAGACATGCAAGGAGAAATAAACAAATCCACTCTTATAGTTAGAGACTTTAACACCTCTCTGTTGGAAATGGGCAAATCTAGAAGCTAGAAAATCAGTAAGGATATGGTTGAATTCAACAGCACCCTCAATCAAACGGATGTAATTGGCATCTCTGGGTCAATTTATCTAATGACAGCTGATTACATATTCTTCACACGAGCACATGGAACATTCACCAACATGGACAACATTCTGAGCCATAAAATACACCTTAAATTAATATAATAGAAATCATACAATGTTGGCTCTCAGACCCCAGTGGAATTAAACTAGCAGGTGGCACTATGGTAAAGAACCTGCTTGCAAATGCAGGAGACATAAGAGATGTGGGTTCGATCCCTGGGTCAGGAAGATCCCCTGGAGAAGGGAATGGCAACCCACTCCAGTATTCTGCCTGGAGAATTCCACAGACAGAGGAGCCTGGTGGGCTACAGTCCATGGAGTTGCAAAGAGTTAGACAAGACTGACGTGACTTAGTATGCAGAAATCAATAACAAAAAGATAGTAAGAAAATCCCCAAATACTTGGAGGGTAAGCAACTTGCTTCTAAATAATGCATGAATCAAAGAAGAAAATTCAAGAGAAATTTTGCAGTATTTTGTACTAGATGAAAATAAAATACAACTTATCAAAATTTGAGGAATACAGTGAAAGTAGTGCTTAGAAAAAATTTATAGAGCTGAATATATTAGAAAAGAGAAATATCTGAAATCAATAATCTAAGGTTTTACTGTATGATACTAGAAAAATAAAAGTAAACTAAATTCAGAGTAAATAGAAGAAAATAAATAATTAAAATCAGAGCAGATATCAATAAAATTGAAAATCAATAGATAATATCACAAAATCATAAGATGACCCTTTGTAAAGATCAATAAAATTGGTATGCCTTTTAGCCAGGCTGACTAATCAAAAAACAAGGAAGACACAAATTATTAATATCATAAATGAAAGAGGTGACATCACTACAGATTGCATGACTATTAAGATGATAATAAAGGAATATTAACAACTCTATGTCTACATATTTCATAGCCTAGATGAAATGGACCAATATCTTAAAAGATACAACCTGCCAAAAAAATACACAAGAAGAGACAGATAATCTGCATAGGTTTATACCTATTAGAGAGATTGAGTCTAAAACAAGCAAGCGAAACAGAAACAAAAAGAGATTAAGTTAATAATCTTCCAAAAGAGAAAGCACCAGGCCCTGATGGGTTCACTGGCAAATTCTACCAAACACTTAAGGAAAAAATTATACTAATTCTCCACAACCTCTCCCAAAAAATAGAAGTCAAGGAAATCCTTTCTAATTCATTCTATCAGGCTATTATTACCCTACTACCCAAAATCAAAGACATTACAAAAAAAGAAAAGTACAGGACTCCCCTGGTGGTGCAGTGGATAAGAATCCACCTGCCAATGCAGGGCGCATGGGTTCGATCCCTGGTCCGGGAAGATTCCATCTGCCGTGGAGCAACTATACCCACACAACACAGCTACGGAGCCTGCACTCTAGATCCGCACAAGCCACAGCTGCTGAGTACACGTGCTGCAATGACTGAAGCCCGTGCACCTAGAGCCTGTGCTCCACAACGAGCGAAGACAGTGCAATGAGAAGCCTGTGCACCTCAGTGAAGAGCAGTCCGCACTCACTGCAGCTAGAGAAAGCGTGTGCAAAAAGCAACTAAGGTTCAGTGTCGTCAAAAATAAGCAAATAAATAAATTTTTAAAACAAGAAAAGAAAACTACAGACCAACATCTCTCATAAACATAGATGCAAAAATCCTCAACAAAATATGAGCAAATCAAATTCAACACTGTATTAAAAGAATTGTACACTACGACCAAGTGGGGTTTATCTTAAGTTTGGAAGGCTGGTTCAACATTTAAAAATCAGTTAACGTAATTCATCAAATCAACAGGCTAAAGAAAAATTTTATGATAATTTCCATAGATGCATTTGACAAAATCCAACCTCTGTGCGTGATGAAAACTCTCATAAAATTAGGGGTAGAGAGGAACTCCTTCAGCTTGATAAAGAACATATTAAAAAAAAAAATCTCACAGCTCACATCATACTTAATGATGAGAAACTTAAAACTTTCTCATTAAAATCAGGAGCAAGGCAAGTATATTCTCTCTTGCCACTGCTTTTCAACATTGTATTAGAAGTCCTAGATAATGCATTAAGACAAAGAAAGGTATACCAAATGGGAAGGAAGAAATAAAACTACCTTTGTTCATAGACAACATGATCATCTATGTAGAAAATCCAAAAGAATAGGAAAAAAACTGGAACTAATAAATAATTATAGCAAGGTGGTAGAACACAAGGTTACTATACAAAAGTCACTCACTTACCCATATACTAGCAATGAATAAGTGGAATTTGAAACTTAAAATACTTTACCATTTACATTAGCACACCCAGAAATGAAATACTTAGGTGTAATTCTAACAAACTATGTGAAAAATCTACATGATGAAGGGTCTGATGAAAGATATCAAAGAAAAACTAAATAAATAGGTATTTCGTGTTCATGGATAAGAAGACTCAATATTGTCAAATATCAATTCTTACCAAAAATGATCTATAGATTCAACACAATCCCAATAAAATATCTAGCAAACTGTTTTTTAGATACTGACAAACTGATTTGAAAATTTATATGAAGAGGAAAAAGACCTAGAATAGCCTACACAATATCAAGACTGACATTACCCAGCTTTAAGATTTACTATAGAGCTAGAATAATTTAGACAGTATGATACTGGTCAAAGAACAGATAAATGTATCAATGGAGCATATTAGAGAACCCGTAAACACGAGACAGTCACTTCCTAGGCAGGTTGATAAGGAGTCTAGGGGTCCCCAAGGAGAGAGGGGTCTGGAATTCTCAAGGAGGAAGAAAGGACAAACTTTTCTTTTCCTTCTCTACATTCCTTAGGGTTATATAACAATAATGTATCCTGCCTGAGGATAGTCTCTGGATTAAACCTTCTGGCTAATTCTGTTATCTTAAAATGTAAATTATGGGAGGTCTTTACAACCTCCAGACATTTTTTGGATTCATTGGATTATATAATTTCATTGTTAACACTAGCGAGCGGGTACTCTTTCTGCCCCCTTCTGATGCCTATGTCAGAAGCTTTCTCTATCTCCTTTATACTTTAATAAAACTTTATTACACAAAAGCTCTGAGTGATCAAGCCTCGTCTCTGGCCCTGGATTGAATTCTTCTCCTCCAGGTGCCAAGAATCCCAGTGTCTTCGGGTGATTCAACAACAACCTTTCAAACAGACCCACAAAAAATGCAGTCACCTAATCTCTGACAAAGAATCAAAAACAATAGAGTAGAGCAAAGATACTCTTATATCTATGGTGCTGCAAAAACTGAATGTCCCCATGAAACAAAATCAAATTGCCAACATCCGTTGGATCACAGAAAAAGCAAAAGTGTTCCAGAAAAACATCTACTGCTTTATTGACTACACCAAAGCCTTTGACTGTGTGGATCACAACAAACTGTAAAAAATTCTTCAAGAGATGGCAACACGAGACCACCTTACCTGCCTTCTGAGAAATCTGTATGCAAGTCAAGAAGCAACAGTTAGAACTGAACATGGAACAACAGACTGGTTCCAAATTGGGAAAGAAGTACATCAAAGCTGTATATTGTCATCCTGCTTATTTAACTTATATGCAGAGTACATCACATGAAATGCCAGGTTGGATGAAGCACAAGCTGGAATCAAGATTGACGGAGGAAATATCAATAACCTCTGACATGCAGATGACACCACCCTTACAGCAGAACGCAAAAAGGAACTGAAGAGCCTCTTGATGAAACTGAAAGAGGAGAGTAAAAAAGCTGACTTAAAACTCAACATTCAAAAAACTAAGGTCATGGCATCCAGTCCCATCACTGCGTGGCAAATAGATGGGGAAACAATGGAAACAGTGACAGACTTTATTTTCTTGGGCTCCAAAATCTCTGCAGATGATGACTGCAGCCATGAAATTAAAAGACGCTTGCTCCTTGGAAGAAAAGCTATGACCAACCTAGACAGCATATTAAAAAGCAGAGACATTATTTTGCCAGCAAAGGTCCCTCTAGTCAAAGCTCTGGTTTTTCCAGTAGTCATGTATGGATGTGAGAGTTGGACCACAAAGAAAGCTGAGCACCAAAGAATTGATACTTTTGAACTATGGTGTTGAAGAAGACTCTTGAGAGTCTCTAGGACTGCAAGATCAAACCAGTCAATCATAAAGGAAATCAGTCCTGAATATTCATTGGAAGGACTGATGCTGACGCTGAAGCTCCAATACTTTGGCCACCTGATGCGAAGAAACGACTCTTGGGAAAAACCCTGATGCTGGGAAAGATTGAAGGCAGGACAAAGGGACAACAGAGGATGGGATGATTGGATGACATCCTTGACTTGATGGACACGAGTTTGAGCAAGCTCCGGGAGATGGTGATGGACAGGGAAGCCTGGCATGCTACAGTCCATGGGGTCTGAAAGAGTCAGACACAACTGAGCAACTGAACTGAACTGAGCTGATACAACAAAATGGATATAAACATAGACCTTACACATTTCAGAAAAAAAATGAATTCAAAATGCATCATAGACCTAAGGGCTTCCTGCATAGCTCAGCTGGTAAAGAACCCACCTGCAATGCAGGAGACCCCAGTTTGATTCCTGAGTTGGGAAGTTCCCGTGGAGAAGCAATAGGCTACCTGAAGAAGGAATAGGCTATCCAATACCAAAGGCACAATCATGAAAGCTGGACTTCATTAAAATACCAGTACCTATAACCTGTCATGTATCATGATTACGTCCTTATCTGGTAAAACCAAAAATTTCTGTTCTGTGGAAGAGAATTTTAAGAAGGTGAGAAAACAAGCCACAGACTGGGGAAAACTATTTGCAAAAGACATATCTAATAAAAGACTGATATCCAAAATATACAAAGAACTCTTAAAACTCAACAATAAAGAAACAAACAACCCAATTTAAAAACAGGCCACAGGAACACCTCACCAAAGAAAATATACAGATGGCAAGTAAGCATATGAAAACATGTTCATCGTCATATGTTCTTAGGGCGATTCAGAGTAAAACAATGAGATATCACCACACACCTACTAGAATGACCAAAAAAAAAAAAAAACGACAACACCAAATGCTAGGGAGGAGGTGGAATTGTAAGAACTCTCTTTCATTGCTGGTGGGAATCCAAAATGGTATTGCCACTTTGGAAGACAGTTTGGTAGTTTCTTAGAAAATAAAATGGAGAAGGCAATGGCACCCCACTCCAGTACTCTTGCCTGGAAAATCCCATGGACGGAGGAGCCTGGTGGGCTGCAGTCCATGGGGTCGCTAAGAGTCAGACACAACTGAGCGACTTCACTTTCACTTTAGAAAATAAAACATACTCTTGCCATATAATCCAGAAATTTTACTACTTGGCATTCACTCCAAAAGTTGAAAGTATATGTCCACACAAAAAATCTCCACACGGGTGTTTGCCGGAATTTTGTTCATAATTGCCAAAACTTAGAAACAACCAAAATGTCCTTCAATATGCAAATAAATAAACTGTGGGGCATTAAAACTGAGGATTATTTAGCCCTAGAAAGACATGAGCTATCAACTCATCAAAAGACATGGAGGAAACATCGATGCACATTACTAAGTAAAAGAAGCCAATCTGAAAAGGTTACATTCTATATGATTCCAACTATATGACCTTCCAGAAAAAGACAAAACTACGGAGACAGTAGAAGAATCAGTGGTTGTCAGGGGCTAAGGGAGCAGGGAGGAATAAATAATCAGAATGCAGAAATTTTAGGCCAGCGAAACTATTCTGTGTGATACTTCAACGGTGGGTACATGTAATTACGTGTTTTTCCAAATCCATAGAATGTACAACAGCAAGAGTAAACTGTGACGTAAGCTATGGACCTTGGTGATAATAACGTGTTAATGTAGGTTCACTGATGGTAAGAAAAACCGCTGTGGTGCGGTATATCAATACTGGAGGAGATTGTGAACATGTGAAGAGGCAGGGTTTGCAAACTCTCCATACTTTCTGTTCAGCTTTTCTATGAAACTAAAATTGCTCTAAAAAATAAAGTTTATTCATTTAAAAACAAAACATCCATAATCTTTCCAATTTTTTGGTCAAAAAAATTGAATGTCATGTGTGAGACATGAAGTGGGGGCAAGCCCAAATCTTTACTTGAGATGATTAATGAAGACATTTGTCCACCTATTCATCCATCCATCCGCCTATTTACCCATATACTCACCCATCATTTCATTTATTTGTTCACTAACTTGGTCAACAGCAATGCCACCGAACAGCATCTCAATATAGGACACAAGGTGATTAGACACGAAATATTTATGAAGTGCTTATGGTATTCCAAACAGTATTCCAAGATCCTGTGTACAGTAGTAAGTAAAAATAAAATATCTTTGCCTCACGAAATTCACAGTCTGGTGAAGAGACAATGAATAAACAAATAAGTTTGGTGATACATTAGGGGAATAGTAGGGTGGGATAAGAGGAACAATTTCAAATAGAGTTGGCAGGGATGGTATTGAAAGGTGATGCATGAGAAGACTTAAAGGAAGTGAGAGAGAGCCATGACGATGGCTATGGGAGAGGAATTCTAAGAAGAAGAAACAAAGGCAAAATCCCTTAGGCAGGAACATGTAGAAGTAACAGCAGGGAGAGTAACGGGAAGTGAGAGCAGAGAGGAATAGGTTACACTCCAGAGTAAGGATTTGGGCTTTTTTAGGAGTGAGCTGAGAAGCCACTGATTTCAAGCAGAGAAGTGATGTGACATAGCTTGTCTTATTAGTTTTATAGGTATTATTCTCCATTCACAAACTCAGAAAGAAAAGGAATATCTTATTTTGTCCTTTAAGGCAAACTAGCTGTGACCCTTCTCTCATAGGAAAGCAATCCTATCTCCTCCACGATTGCATCTCACTCCTTGCATAATGTGACCTCAAATAAGGGCAGTATACAAAGATCAGAGCACCAAGGTCCGCCTCTAATAAATTACATCATGGTCATTGCCTATGTCTTTGCTGTCTGACCTGCAAGAGGTTCCGAGTCTTGGATGAAGCTTTGCTTGAGCCCTCGGCCTGCAATTCTATCTTCCTGTCCTGGGCTTGCAAACCATATTTGTTCAGGTAACTCCAGATGCTGTAACACACAAATCTGAACTGGCAATGGCCGAATGACATGGCAGATCCTTTTTCACTCATGAGATATTTCACTCATAGGATATATCCTGGTTTGTGGGAAGCTCTCCTCCACATGTTGATGCAGAGACCCAAGCTTCTTGCATATTAACTTCTACAAGTCCCTAGAGAATCAAAGTTCCTCTGTCTCCAGACAGAAAGGAAAAGAGAGAAATTAAAGGCATATCCAAATCTTAGCCATGCTGACCCAGAATTCATCACACACATCACTTCGATTTCCATTCCCGTAGGGAGAACTAGTCACACGACACCACAGGGAAATAAGAGGGGTTGGAAGAGGCTGCCAGCCAACACTGGGAGAAGATCTGAAAGATAATAAGGTTGACATGGTGCCAATGGCGCCCTGATTAACCGTGTGCAGGCTGAGTGTGGATGAGCTAGACTAATCTGTTGCTCAGCCGAGTCTGACTCTTCGCCACCCCGTGGACTGTAGCCCGGCAGGCTTCTCTGTCCACGGTATTCTTCAGGCAAGTATGTAGAGTGGGTTGCCATCCCATTCTCCAGGGGATCTTCCCAACCCAACAATCCAACCCAGGTCTCATGTATTGCAGGCAGATTCTTTGCCATCTGAGCCACCAGGAAAGCCCCAGATTAATGTCAACATAATAGAACGTGGATTGAATACTAGGTCGGATCTGAAGAAAGAATGGCCGAGTCTGAGTTTCCACTCGGCCATTTACTTGCTGAGTTCCCTAGCTCAAGGCATGCAACCTCTTTGAGCCTCTGTTTTTCCCATTAGATTCAACGATCTAATAGCCACATAAAGCATTCAGCCATATTGAGATGGCTGAAAAGTTCGTTCAAATTCTTTCATAAGATGTTACAGAAAACTTCAAATGAAATTTTTGGCCAATCCAATACATAGAAAACACTCAACAAATGGTATCTCATGTTTTCACCGCAAGCCTCAAGCACTTGAAATCCAGAATTTCTATCCTATCCAAAGCCTGTATCCACAAGGCCTGACCCTGTCAGATGGTCTGTTCTAGAATTAAGAGATGCTGGCCTCCTTACAACTTCATGTGTTTGTCTTCTTAGGACCCCATGGGCCAACTTGAGTGGGTCTCAGTTTGGAGAAGCCACGTGTTTCCAGTGGGAAAGCAGATCAGGCTAATGTGAGGTAAGGGCTTCGGAAGTTAGAGCAGAGAATTAAAATTGGTGTTTTTATAAGATTTCAGGGAAGAGAGGGAGAAGGTAAGAAGGGTAGAGGAAAGGATGAAAAGAAGGGAGGGCAGGGGAGTTTTGTGTGTTAGGTAGAACGCTGGGGAAAGGAAGATATAAATTAGAAAGGAGGGAGGAAAGGAGAGAGGGGTATAGGAAGGAAGGGAAGAGGAAAGGGAATTAGAAGGGGAAAAGCTGGGCTCTGAAGCCTCTTGGTGCATCTACAGATTTCTCTGGCCAGAGCCAAGAGTCACTGTGATCTGGACCTGGTCCCAAACGGCCGTGAGCTCCCACTTACCAGCCTTGAGGGCAGCAGCTAGCCCTCTATATCCACAGCACCATAAAGGAGTAATTTTATTGTCAAGAGCATGTGCCAATCTCATCCAAATCAATTAATTCCTTAATCACATTGTGAATGGAGCAGGATGTGAAGCGCCCATGTGGGAGCCATGAATATTAGCCGCATTTAACTGCCAAACGCTTCTGATACCATAAAGCATCCTTGAGGTTGCACAATAAAATCCAAAGTTTAATTGGTAGGTAACAAGGCCCCAGGCAATTGTACCTTATTAATGCTGACAAAAGGAATATGTATGCTGAGGGCGCGACAGCCGGCTACTTAGAGACAGCAGCCAGCCCCAGGACCGGGAAGGGATTAGTGTGCAGCCCTATTGCAGAAAGATTTAAAATCTCTTTCACCACGGGATCTTTCCCAAACACCAAGTTGTAAATACATCACCTCCCCACCCACCTGTGCCTCAAGGGATGTTGAAAAAGGTAGAGTAATTTAAAACAAAGACTTACCGGTGCAGGGAGGCAGATACCTGAGTAAGATCTGATGCAGCCAGGTTGGGACTTTCCTGTAAGGTTGTACAAGTTGTGTACTGTACAAGGCCTCCTGCTGAAGAGGGCTGAGCATGGGCTGAAATTCTGGCCTGAGCTCTGTCCACCAAGTCATGCGCCTTGGCATGAGACTACATCTGCTCTGAGAAGGCAGGTTTTCACTTAATCCAACCATGCAGAGGGTGAAATGCATATGCTTTTGAAACTCAACTTCTCCATTTGAAGGAACTGGACTAGATAAGAAGGTGCCTTCTGAATGGAACATTGCTTGATCCCAATTTGTTCATTCAGTCATTCAACAAATACACATACAGATACCTACTGTCAACTCTACATATGATTAGACTCTGGGGATATGGAGATGGCATCCTCCTTTTAGAGGAAAGACAGGTCCTAAGGTAAATACTTATACCAATAGTATATGGGAGGCTATGGTGGACCTGGCTCAGGTGGTAAAGAATCTGCCTGCA
Source organism: Bos mutus (assembly GCF_027580195.1). Taxonomy (NCBI): domain Eukaryota; kingdom Metazoa; phylum Chordata; class Mammalia; order Artiodactyla; family Bovidae; genus Bos; species Bos mutus. The sequence goes on along the minus strand of NC_091641.1, from coordinate 17,536,049 downwards.
GTGCGGGAGACCCACGTTCAATCCCTGGTCAGGAATGGCAACCCACTCCATTATTCTTGCCTGAGAAATCTCATGGACAGAGGAGCCTGGTGGGCTCCAGTCCATGGGGTTGCAAAGAGTCAGACACGACTGAGCGACTAACGCTTCAAAAATGGTGCACCACATCTCTGCTCCCAGGGTAGGAAATGCCCGAGGCCTTATTTTGGGTGTCTCTCCTGCAACCCAGCACGGCAAGGGCAAACAGTAGGGTATCAATAATGCTTTTATCATATGGCTTTGAGTTTCTTCCTTACCCAATTGTCACCACTACGAGGCTAGAATCCCCTCGAAATCATAACTATGCCTTATTCACCTAAGAACCTCAAAACCTAGCCTAGTGTCTGACACAGGACATGCTCATAATGGGTTAAGTATTTTCTATATGTTAAAACCTCTAATAGGCACTTCACACATACTAACTCCTTCAGTCACCATTTCTGCTCTGCAAAGGGTCATTTATTATTTGATTTATAGCCTCTCAGCCCCCAAAACACTGTCTATACCATTATGCAGAAGGAGGCACACGTATTCTGTAAAGAGCCAAATATAGCAAATATTTTGAGTTTTGTGGCCCTACGTCTCTGTCACAAAGACTCAACACCACCACCATAGCACAAAAGTAACCACAGGCAGCACATAAGCCAATGAATGTGTCTGGGATTCATGGACCCTCAAACTTGAATTTGATATAATTTTCACATCAAAAATATGATTCTTCTCTTGATTTTTTTTCCAACATTTAAAAAGCTAAAATCATCCTTAAACTGTGGGCCACAGGAAAAGAGGCTATATTTGACCTGTAGGCTGTTTTTTGTCAACCTGTGCTCTACTCTGAGCTGATGGGGCTAGATGTCTACACACTACACGTCCCAGAAGTCCTTGATGCCTGGCTTCCATTTGGGTTTCGCCAGAAGGAGGCATTGCTGAAAGGTTGGTAGGAGGAGGGGAGAAAGGACTCATTCTGTCTAGCCTCTGTCAGCATCCATCCAACAGCAAAGGACAGTCAAGGCTCTAGCCATGCCCAGCACCTGTCACTTACTGCCCCCGAGGTATAAACGCCAGCCACCTTGTGTCCCCTGAGACATGAGACCCTCCTATGGAGGACTTTCCTTTGAGATATAAATACCTACCTACAAGAGGTTCTCCCATGAGCACCTAAATTCTATAATATCACCTCTTCCCTTTCCTCCCCAGCACTGAGGAGTGGTTACTACTTTTTACATTTCTAATATTTAGGATACTTCAACTTCCTTTTTTTTTTTTTTTTTTCTTCAACCTCCATTTATTTTTTTGCTCTTCTAGGTCCCTACCACCTGCGGTACCAATCTCCTATATTAAATCCTCTCCATTTGAAATACCTAGTGTGAGTTATGTTTTCCTAACCAAATCCCAACCAATACATCCCCATTTTATAGATGAGAAAACTAAGTCTGCTAGAAGTTTAGATTTTGTACAAGTTGTCACTGTAGCAAGTAAGTTAAGAATATTTTGTCCAAAATCACTGAAGAAGGAACAGATAGAATTATATTGGAGCCCATGACTGTCTGACCCTGAAGCATGTATGCTCTTAGCCAGTATGTAGAACAAACAGCAGAAAGAGTTCACTACTCACATTGCTCCCAGTGAACCCAGCACAGGTCTAAGCACCCTGCAAGCCTCATGTTCTGGAGGTTGAATGAATAAATGAGTGAATGAGCTTCTATCTATGAGCCTAGGAATGGCCTGGGCACAAAACAGGTACAACAGTTGACTGCTGGAAAAACAAAATGGGAAAATTAATGTTTTAGGCCAGTAGTTTTCAATTCTGGTTGTATATTAAAATCTCCCAAAGAATTTTAAAAAATATACCCAAACCCCATTCAAGAGCAAATGACTCAGAATCAGGCATCACTACTTTTTATGAGTCCCTGGGTGATACTAATATGCAGCCAGGGTTGAGAATTATAGCTTTAGGCAAAACTTTGCTGAGCTGTATCTTTCTGAGAGGAGCTTCCCTGGTGGCTAAGTCTGTAAAGAATCTGTCTGCAATGCAGGAGACCCACGTTCAATCCCTGGGTTGGGAAGTCCTCTGGAGAAGGAAATGGCAACCCAGTCCAGTATTCCTGCCTGGAGAATTCCATGGACAGGGGAGCTTGGGTGGGCTACAGTCCACAGGGTTGTGAGAGTCAGACATGACTGAGTGACTAAACCACCACCATCATCCTGAGACACCATGAGTTTCCTTGGGGAGGGTCACTGGACCCAGATGTGTTTTGTATCCTCCCTCTCAGGCCTCAACCCACAGCATCCTGTGGAGTATCATCACATCTGAAGATAAAGTGGCTTTGTTCAGTTAGTACAAGAATTTCTCCCAAGGTGGCAAATCATCTTCAAATCCAATCGCAAAGGAAATGGCAACCCACTCCAGTACTCTTGCCTGGAAAATCCCAAGGTCTGAGAAGCCTGGTAGGCTACAGTCCATGGGGTTGCAAAGAGTCAGACACGACTGAGCACCTTCACTTCACTTCACTTCACTTCACTGTGTGCTAGGTGGGCTCACCAGGTGGTGCAGTGGTAAAGAAGCCCCCTGCCAATGCAGGAGACTCAAGAGATGCAGGTTCAATCCTGGGTCAGGAAGATCCCCTCGAGTAGGAAATGGCAACCCACTCCAGTATTCCTGCCTGGGAAATCCCATAGACCGAGGAGCCTGGCGGGCCACAGTCCATGGGGTCGCAAAGTCAGACACGACTGAGCGCACATGGACACACTTTGTGCCGGGTGCTACAGGCGAGGTGCTGTATTGTTCAAATTCATCTTAACAGATGAATAAGGTACTTATCATCGAGAGACTGAATATACAAACAGGTAATGGTTAGACCACCTAGGATAATAGAATTCTGACTCACAACTTCTGGAAAATCAGCCTAGAATTGTCACGACTTGGTTCACAACTCTCAGTTTCCCTATTTTTTTTGCCACAGTTTCTAATTCAAGAGAAATCAGAGAAAGCCAAGTACACTTTTCCCAAACTAATGGCATAAGATACTTCTGCTTAGCTCACCTCAAGCTTCCCCATGCCAGCAACCTCCAAACAGGGCACACCTGAAAGCTATTCAGTGTGACGCTTCCTCACTCCATGGAGAGCCTCTGCTGCTGCTGCTGCTGCTAAGTCACTTCAGTCGGGTCCGACTCTGTGCGACCCCATAGACGGCAGCCCACCAGGCTCCCCTGTCCCTGGGATTCTCTAGGCAAGAACAATGGAGTGGGTTGCCACTGCCTTCTCCAATGCATGAAAGTGAAAAGTGAAAGCGAAGTCGCTCAGTCGTGTCCGACCCTCAGCGACCCCATGGACTGCAGCCCACCAGGCTCCTCTGTCCATGGGATTTTCCAGGCAAGAGTACTGGAGTGGGGTGCCATTACCTTCTCTGGAAGAGCCTCTGAGTCTCTGCCAAACAGGAGTGATGGATGGGGTGCTGACTCCCTTGCTACAGCAAGTCCTGAGTAAGCAGATTCTGTTTGTTCTCACTTGGGTGGTCTTCATCTATTTCCTATTATTATTAATTGTCCCACTTTTTACAGTTTTACAGAGATGAAATGGAGGCTCAAAGAAATTAGGTAACTTGTCTGAGGTTACACAGCTGGAAAGAGCAGAGCAAGATTTGAACCCCTCAGGAGCAGGTTATCATCAGGAGAAAAGTGAAAGTGAAAATCGCTCCACCATGTCCCACTCTTTGTGATCCCATGGGCTATACAGTCCATGCAATTCTCCAGGTCAGAATACTGGAGTGGGTAGCCATTCCCTTCTCCAGGCGATCTTCGCAATCCAGGAATCGAGCTGGGGTCTCCCACACTGCAGGCGGATTCTTTACTAGCTGAACTACCAGGGAAGCCCATCATCAGGACAAGCAGAGTAGAATAAGGTCAAAAGCATAAGCTATGGGTTTCCCTCGTAGCTCAGTCAGTAAAGAATCTAACTGCAATGCAGGAGACTCGGGTTCAATTCCTGAGTCGGGAAGATCCCCTGCAGAAGGAAATGGCAACCCACTCCAGTATTCTTGCCTGAGAAATCCCATGGACTGAGGAGCCTGGCAGATTACAGTCCATGGGATTGCAAGAGTCACACAACTTAGCAACTAAACCACCATGACATAACTAAGAATGGTTAAAATCCTGATTATTTCATGAGAAGTACAGTGTACTGGTTCCAAAATCTCTGGAATATGATGGATTCAAATCCTGAGTGCATTAGTTACTAACAATATCCTTCAGAAAATTACTTAATTTGACTGGGCCTCTGTGTTTTCTTTCCAGAGAAGGCAATGGCACCCCACTCCAGTACTCTTGTCTTGAAAATCCCATGGATGGAGGAGTCTGGTAGGCTGTGGCCCATGGGGTCGCTAAGAGTCAGACATGACTGAGTAACTTCACTTTCACTTTTCACTTTCATGCATCGGAGAAGGAAATGGCAACCCACTCCAGTGTTCTTGCCTAGAGAATCCCAGGGGCGGGGGAGCCTGGTGGGCTGACGTCTATGGGGTCACACAGAGTCAGACACGACTGAAGTGACTTAGCAGCAGCAGCAGCTGTGTTTTTGTCCACAAAATGAAATTAATTCACTTATTACCGAGTTAATAAGATAATTAAACAAGGTATTTTTAAAGTACATATGTGGCATTTACGATGCATGTATCAGACTCTGTGATATGTGTTTTTCATGCATTAATTTCTTTAATTCTCAGAATAATGCCAGGAGTTAAGCACCATCATCATCGTCTCCAGCTTACAAATGAAGAGGCTGAAGGAAAAGGAAACTAGCTAACTTGCACAAGGACCTACACCTAGGAAAACGAATTAGAACTCCAGTCACTGGTGCATGATTCTGCCTCTTGAAGATCAAGTGTGCAAAATATTTGCTTTGGTGCCTGACACATGGTAAGCTCCAAGGCAGGAGTAATTAGTAGAAATTGGTTGGTCTGACTTCAAAACTGTTTCCAGTACAGGCTAACACCTTCCAGGAACACAACATACCATAAAATGATTGTTCAGGGTAAGAGAGAGAGAAAGAGAGAGAGACCATAGTTGGGTCTGATTTAAACAAACTTGTTCATGAGTCTAATGGAAATACGAGTTCACAGAAAAATAAATCTAAATGAATTTTAACACATGAAAGTATGCTAAACTTCATTTAATACTTTCTTTAAATTTTTAGAAATGAGATACTATTTTTCACATTGACAGATCTCAAAAATTTTGTCAATAAATATTGATCTTAAAAGTTTGTCAAAATTTGATTTTAAAAGTTCTCATCACAAGATTTAAAAGAATGTAACTGTCAATGATGACAGATATTAACTACACTTATAATGGTGATCATTTTGCAGTATATACAAATACTGAATCATTGTGTTGTACACACCTGAAATTAATATAATTGTATGTCAATTAAACCTTAAAAAAGATATTGAGTGAATATCCCCAAAAAATTAGGGGGGGGGAGCCAAAACGTCCTCTTATCACACATCTATTCAACTTTGGATGGAAGCTCATAAAAGACATAAAATTTGAAAAGAAGTAAAGCTACCTTTATTCAAGTTTACATGATTGAGTATGCAGAAAATCCAAAGTAATCTGTCCCCAAATCTACTAGAACTAATATGAAAATTTAGCATAATTATTAAATGTAAGTTGACTATTAAAAAATCAATTTGTATATATTACCAATAACTAATTGACAGTTAAATTAATATTTTATGGTACCAAAACTATAAAAGCTTTAGAAATAGATTAAATTAATGCTATGCAAGAATTCTGTGTGTGCTAAAAATTACAAAACATCAATACGTTGCTAAGCGAAATTAAACACGACCCAATAAATGGAGACGTATACTGTGTTCATGGACTGGTGGACTGGAGGACTTAATCTGTTAGGATAAAGTCTCCTTTCATTGTTATTGATGTTCAGTCACTCAGTCATGTCCGAGTTTTTGCGACCTCATGGACCGCATGCAGCACACCAGACCTCCTCGTCCTTCACTAACTCCTCCAGAGTTTGTTCAAACTCATGTCCACTGAGTCAATGGTGCTATCCAACCACCTCATCCTCTGTTGCCCCTTCTCCTGCCCTCAATCTTTCCCAGCATCAGGGTCTTTTCCAATAAGTCGGCTCTTCGAATCAAGTGGCTAAAGTATTGGAGCTTCAGCATCAGTCCTTCCAATGAATCTTGGGGTTGGTTTCCTTTAGGATTGACTGGTTTCATCTCCTTGCGGTCCAAGAGACTCTCAAGAGTCTTATCCAGCACCACAGTTAGAAAGCATCAGTTCTTCGGTGCTCAGCCGTCTTTACGGTCCAACTCTCTCACCTGTACATGATACTGGAAAAACCATAGCTTTGACTCTATGGGCCTTTGATGACAAAGTGATGTCTCTGCTGTGTGCTGTGCTGTGCTTAGTCACTCAGTCGTGTCTAACTCTTTGCAAACCTATGGACTTTTACCCCACCAGGTTCTTCTGTCCTAGGAGATTCTTCAGGCAAGAACACTGGAGTGGGTTGCTATTCCCTCCTCCAGGGGATCTTCCTAACCCAGAGGATCGAACCCAGGTCTCCGTCACTTCAGGCAGATTCTTTACCATCTGAGCCACCAAGGAAGCCCAAGAATTCTGGAGTGGGTAGCCTATCCCTTCTCCAGGGGAACTTCCCAACCCAGGAATCGAACAGAGGTCTTCTGAACTGCAGGTGGATTCACCAGCTGAGCTATCAGGGATGTCTCTGCTACATTGATCAATAGCTTTTATGGAAAATCAATCAAAATCTCCGTAAAAGCCCATTTATAGAAATTTACAAGCTGATTTTCAAATGTGTTAATACATGAAGTACCTAGTATAAGCAAAAATATCTTGAACAAATGTGAAGGATCTCCACAACTTGACTTAAAATTTATAATAAAGCTACAAAAATCAGGAGATTGAAGGGATAATTAGGGAGTTTAAGGTCAACATGTACACACTGCAATATTTAAAATGGATAGCCAACAAGAACCTACTATATAGCACATGGAACTCTACTCAATGTTATGCAGCAGCCTGGATGGGAAGGAAGTTTGGGGGAGAATGGATACATGTATATGCAGAGCTGAGTCCTTTTGCTGAAACTATCACAACATTGTTAATCAGCTATAATCCAGTATAAAATAAAAAGTGTAAAAAAGAGATTATGGCATTGCAATAAGAATCACTGCAACAGAAGAAGGAATCCAGAAAAAGATCACAATTACACAGTTGGTGGTTGTGTTGTTCTTAAGATAACCAGGCAATTCAGTGGGGAAAAGAAACGGTTTTTTAACAAACAGCACTGGAACAACTGAATAAGCATATCGGGAAAACTGAACCTTGACCTCTATATTACATCTTACACCAAAAAAGTCAGTTCAAGATGTATCATAGATAGAAACCTAAAACTATAAAAATTTCTGAAAGAAAATATAGAACAATTTCACAGCTATGGCACAGATTTCTTAGGAAAGAAAAAGGGCTAACTATAAGAAAATAACTATATAAGAAAATAAATGGGAATTCATCAGTATTTTATAATTTTGCTCAGCAAGTTTTACCATTAAAAAACAGGCAACAACAACAACAAAAAACAGGCAAGCCACAGACTGGAAGAAAATATACATCTGACAAGAGAATAGTATCCATGTTACATAAAGAACTCCTACAAATCAATAATAAAAGAAAAACAACCCAATAAAAATTGTCAAAAGACTTAGACATTTTAAAAAGAAGATACATGAATGACTTATTGGCACTTGAAAACGTGCTCAATATCTTTAGTCATTAGGGAAGTACACATTAAAACTCATTAAATATCCATTAAAATAATGAGATAAAACCTCACACCCAATAAAATGATTCTTATGAAAAAGATGGAGAACACCAAATATTGTTGTTGCGAGTGTAAAATGGTACAGCCAGTTCGGAAAACAGTTTGATGGTCTTGTATATGATTAAAGATACAGCTTCAATATCATCCAGCAATTCTACTCCTGGGCCTGCACCCGAGAGAAACAAAAACATATGTCCACCCAAAGAGTTGTTCAAGAATATTCTTTTAGCTTTACTTATCATCACTCAAGGGCTTCCCTGATAACTCCATAAAAATCCGCCTGCAATGCAGGAGACCCCAGTTCGATTCCTGGGTCGGGAAGATCCCCTGGAGAAGGGAAAGGCTACCCACTCCAGTATTCTGGCCTGGAGTATTCCATGGACTGTATAGTCCATAGGGTCACAAAGAGTCGGACACGACTGAGCAACTTTCTTTACGTTTTATTATTGCCCTAAACTGAAAACCACTCAAATATCCATCAAGAGGAGAACGGACAAACAAGTCTTGAGATAGCTTCATGTTGGGACAGGATTTATCAATGAAAAGAAGCAAATGCTGATAATAGCATGTATCAATCTCACAGACCTTACGTCAATCAAAATAAGTCAAACGCAAGTGAGAACTCACTGTATAATTCTATTTATATGAAATTCAAGAACAAAAGCCAATGCTGATAAAAAAAAAAAAAACCAGAGCTGTTGTTGCTTCTTGGAGCAGGAGCCAAAACTGGCTTGAAAAGGGCAGGAGAAAACCTTCTGAAGTGATGGAATTATTCTCGATCTTGATTAGGGTGTGAGTTTATGCATGTGCCAAAACTGTGCAGTTAAAGTCTGTGCATAGCACTGTTTATGAATTATACCTCAATTTTTTCAAGACTTGGCAATGTTTGCCAATAAATTGTTTGCAAGGATGTGAGGAAATTCACCAGCATACATGTCTGGTGAGAGTATAAATGTGGTACAGTCTCCCTGGAGGGCAATTTTGACAATACCTATCACAGTGAGTGATACAGATACACACTTGACCCAGTCATTTCACTTCTAGAAGTCATCACACAGATATATTCGTGCATGATGTAGAGATAGTTGTAGAGAAATATTCTTTGCAAAATCATTCATGGAGGCAAGAGACTGGAAATAACATAGCCATCCATCTATAAAGGGCAGGTTAAATAAATTACAGTGTTACATTTTAATAGAATACAATGCAGCTGTTAAAATAATAAGGGACATTGCTACGTCCTGATATGAAATGATACTCAAGATACACGATCTATTGATATAGAGGAAGGAAAGGTATGGAACAGATCCTTCTATCGAGGTAGAAATTAATGTGCCCATGTAATGCATCTTGAGAGGTACATTAAAAACAGAATATGGCTGTTGCCCCTGGGAACGAGGAATGGCAGTCTGGGAGGTAGATGGTTAGAGACTAGCGGAGAATTATTTTCAATGTATTGCCTCTTTTATTATCTGAGCTTTTCATTTTGTTTTGTTGTTGTCGCTTTTTTTTTTTTTAACCATACGGGTATCACACAGATTGAAGGCAAAAGAAGGGAGCTGCAGAGGATGAGATAGTTAGATAGCATCACGGACTCAACAGACACGAATGTGAGCAAACTCTAAGACAGTGAAGGACATGGGAGCCATGGGGCTGCAAAGAGCTGGACACAGCTTAGAGACTGAAAAACAATTACGTAAATCAATTAAAATTTTAAAAGCAGATAAAAAGACCAGCATCATGGGGCCAATCCATTTTCCCTGGCATTTAACCCAGACCCTTTCATTCCTTTGCCCCAAACACCCTGGGTCTGTCCCGATTCCTTTTATAATAACCACCCCAATCATTATGCCTCCATGGCCTTCACTCTCAGATTTGACCTCCAATCCACCTTCTGTCTCAGCTTTGTTTCCTTCTGGACCACTGGTGCTTGAATATCAGATACTTTTTCACCAACGCTGCCCTCCACCGCTCAGCATTTCCACTGTCAGATTTTCCAGCCTTTTCTTTAGTCCTGATTTTTCCCAACCATTGCTAGCACCTAGTCTATGTCCCAAAACGAGACTATAAAATATCTCTGCAATTTGCAGGTGCCTTAAGACATACATTCTTAAATATTTAGTAGATTATAAATGACCTAAAGCTTTAGTCCAGCTTTTAAACATAACTTCTTACAAGGCTTACAGACAGTTTGCCTCCAGTCAGGAAGCAGAGATAATTGTGGCTCCCCTGATGAATATGAAGGTGGGCACAGGAGAGTGACTATGCACGGTTAATGAAGGCTTCCTGGGAGCTTGTACCCACCCCAGGGACAGATGCACTGCTCCCAGCTGCCTGATTTTTTCAGTTTGTAACCTATGGTACAGAGATCCGTGGGCAGAGAATCAAAGAAGCTGGTCTGAAGCCGGACTCTGTGCCCTCTGTTGCCTTGGGCACATCACATCCCCTCTCTGAGCCTCTGGGTCTTTCTCCATTGCATTAGGTAATCTCTCAGGCCCTTGCAGCCTTTAGCTTGAGACTTCCGAGTATCTCTGATGCTGAAAACTTATCTCTGTGCACCAGTGCTGAATCAAATCTCAGAGACAGAGTTTGGTGTGAAGTAGAAAAGAATAGGCTTATTGCTTTGCCAGGCAAAGGGCGACACGGTGGGCTTGTGCCCTCAAAAGTCATGCGTCCCAATCCTGGCTCAAGGTCAGGTTTGCTGATAAGGATCGGGGTGTGTGCAGGGCCTGCATCCCTTTAATCTGGCCTCAGATGGTCTTCTGACGTGCTCCCCTTCCTTGGAGGTTACTGCCTCACCAGTAGTTAACATCTTCCATTTGTTGGAGATTTTAATTCTCAAGAAAAACTCAAACATGCTGTTCTGTGTATCCCTTGAGGCAGAACCAGGATCCTGTCCCAAGGTTGCCCTATTGTTTCTTGACTGCTCATCTGTCGTCTCTGCATCCCTTCCCTTCCCTGATTAGCAAGTGTTTGAACCCACCTTTGGAACTCAGGGAAAGTTAAGAATCAGGGGACACAGAAAGGTTTTTGTGCCCCCAGAGCTCCACAAGGTCCTGCTCAGTTTCATCTGCAATTATAACTATTTATTAAGGATATATTTCACCATGAAGAAACATAAGCAGCAAGGATTTTTTCAGCTTTTAAAAATGGGTTTAAGAAAAGAAGGATCACATTCCTTTTAATCTTTTTTTTCCAGCAGCACTGGCAATGGAGTTTGTTAAAAATGCAGAATCTCAGGTCCCATCTCAGACCGACTGAAGCAGAATGTCACTTTCAACAGGGCTCTAAGGTAATAGTTTTTTGCTCTGAGACCCCAAGGGGCATAGAAATGTACCAGGGATCTTATGTAAAACTGGCATCTCTATATCTTCAGGCCATTCTGCCACAGTAGTATGAGCTATATATAAAGTTGGACTCACTTCACAATACTGAATTTCTGCAAAGGTCAGGCAAGTAACATAAACTAGCAAATGCTGCTTGATGAAGCAATAGGGAAGGGTGGGGACTGTGGTTAAATGAGGTGTTTATTTCATCTTAAGTAGCCCAGTATCAGTCTATATTGCCACATATAGTGATTTTTTTTTAAGTTAACCTGGATATTCAGTATTTTATGTGGAATCTCTTTAATGATAAAAAAAAAAATACATCCTCAGGTCAAGCATTAGACAGTTTAAAGCTGAAGGTAATAACAATTTCAAAAACCTTGAAGCAAGAATAGACTTAAGTTCAAAAGACAAATAATGTGGCTGGAGTGTGATGGGCTTCCCTGGTAGCTCAGCTGGTAAAGAATCCGCCTGCAATGCGAGAGACCTAGGTTTGATCCCTGGTTGGGAAGATCCCCTGGGGGAGGGCATGGCAACCCATTCCAGTATTCTCTTCTCACCTGGAGAATCCCCATGGACAGAGGAGCCTGGAGTGCAGCAGTCCATGGGGTCGCAAAGAGTCAGACATGACTGAACGACTAAGCACGCATGAAGTAGGAGAAAGTAGGGGCGTTTGCTGCTGACAAGAGGAGGCAGAATGAGTTGCTATTTGTTGGTGAACATGGTAATTAAAAGCACAAGGACGAGAGCTCAAGCCTGGTCTTCCCTATCTCTGTGACTTTAGACAAAGTATTGCATGCATATGTACCTCTCTTTCTTATCAGCAAACTGAATTTAATAATGGTATGCACCTTAGAAAGTCAAAGTAAAGAAGCAGCAATTGATATAACAAGCTAGTTAGAATAGAGTCTAAACCAAAGTAAGCCTCCATAATTGTTGTGATTGTTATCACTCGCCTTCTTTCATTAGCAATCCAAATGTTGTGAGCACCTGCTGGGGGACAACCCACACATTAGACTTTTTGCAATGGACTTACCAGCTCTTCTCCAGAATTTTTAAATAAGGAATGGACACATAAAGATCTGTAAAGTGTTTCTTTTTACAAGTCTTCTCCCCTCAAGATGTCGCAGACTGCCGTGACCCAGCCCCAAGTATGCTGTTTGCCCTAAACGTTCATTTTTCCCTGTACTTTGTTTTATAAAGTCAGCTCAATGTTCAAGGCCCCCTGCAGGCTGCCCATCATCAAAGTAAGGTCATTTATTCATGTAACAAACATGCATCTGGCAACAACAGTGTGTTAGGCATTGAGCTGGCTCTTAGACATTCAGATATGAGCAAGAGTCTTTCCCTGTGAAGTTTCCATTCTAGTACAGGGGGTGGATGACTGCACATAAGCACATAAATAAATAAGACAACATCAGAAAGCAATAAATTCCACCAAGGTGATGAGATCAAAATGTGAGTGAAAGTCCCTCGGTTATATTCAATGCTTTGTGACCCCATGGACTGTAGCCCACCAGGCTCCTCTGTCCATGGAATTCTTCAGGCAAGACTACTGGAGTGGGTTGCCATTCCCTTCTCCAGGGCATCTTCTCAACCCAGGGATCAAACCCATGTCTCTTGCATTGCAGGCAGATTCTTTACTGTCTAAGTCACCAGGGAAGCCCTTGAAATCAAAATAGAGGTGACCATTTTAGAACAGGTTTGGAATTAATTTGCCTTGACCAAAGTTTGAAGCCCTGAATGCTTTAGCCAAGAGCCCACTCGACATTCATTCACTCATTCCACAAATATCTAATGAGGCCAAAGATCTGCCAGGCTCTTTACTAAGCAGTAAAGAAAGAAAAATGAAAAGACATGAATCCTACCTATGGTGGACTTTCCAGTCTAGTGATGAATAAAAATGTATTAATAGACAACTGAAGTCTGAAAGAATCTTTTTCTTTTACGTTTGGCTAGACTGGGTCTTCATTGCTACAGGTGGGCCTTCTCTAGTTGTGACAAACAGGGGCTGCTCTCTCGTCGCAGTGCACAGGCTCCTTGCTGTGTGGCTTCGTGCTGTGGAGCACTGGCTCTAGGCACGCAGGTCTCAGTAGTCGTGGTAGAAGAGATCGGCAATTGTAGCCCGTGGAATTAGTTGCTCTATGACATGTGGAATCTTCCTGGACCGGGGATCAAACCTATTCCCGCCCCCACATTGGCAGGTAGATTGCCAACCACTGGACCACAAGAGAAGTCCTGAAAGCATCTTTTTTTCAACAAAGTTTTAAGTAAAGAGTTTATTTTATTTAAAAAAAAAAGAAAAGAAAACTTGCCTGTGGGTTATTATTCTTGGAGAAATCCAATTAACCTTCGCTTTCTCAACTTCCTGACTCTTAAGTCCACCCAGTTCAACTAATAGTCGTTCTATCTAGTGGAGACAAGGCAAAATTGCAGACACAAGATCCCCCGAGAGGATGAGCCCATTTCATCTACAGGTGCTGTCATAAAATGTTAATGCCTGAGTTTATGCTTGTATAAGGATCAATATGACTCAAAGTGGTGTTTCCTTAACAGGTCCTGGCTAACGAAAAATGCACAGAGAGATGGATTAACAAAAAGTATTTTGTGCCAAGTGATGTTTCCTTTCTTGTATAATAATCATGATAACATCAAACACTCATAAAGATTTACTTCTATAAGCCAAGTTAATCATAATAGCAACACTGTGATGTATCTATTATCATCCCATTTTGTAAATAACGAAGCTGGGCACAGAGATATTAATAACTTGCCTGAGTCTCTAACTGATAAATGGTAGGAATAAGATTTTAACCCATGCATGTTTCTCTTAAAGTTCACAGTCTTAACTATCATAACGCAGATAAAAAAATTGTCAAGTTGTCAGAATTTGAAAAGAAGATTTTTTTCCATCATAGAACTGACAATACACTCAAAAGATCTTTCCCTGAAACTGTCAATACCATATTCACATTGCCAGTGAAAAGCTATTTCAGCAACTCAACATTGTATGTCATATTTAAATTAATGTCATTAATTTGGATATATGCTGAGTGAATCTTGAAGGATAAGAAGGAAATACCCAGGCTCCAGGCAAGAGGAGCCACACAGACAAATGCAGTGAGGCAAAAGGAACGATGACACATTTATATATCTGCGAATACTTAAGTGTGGCTGGAGCATATGGTGTGAGGTAGGGGACAGTGAAAAAATAAGGCTGGAGAGAGAGGAAGAGGCAGAAGCCAGGCTGCAGAACAAACTGAACAGGCATTAAGGCTGGACTTCCCTGGCAGCGGGAGTGGGAGGGAAATTTTGGCTTCTGCCATCCTTGCAGATGGCAAGGATGGGAAGTGCCCCAAAAGGTGTCGGTGTCATTATCCTTTATTGGCACCTGGTTGGCAGATATGTGCATAACGAACATCCCTACTTCACTTGAGAGTGAAATAAAAACAAACAAATAAAACAAACCTGTTGAAGCAGTGGGGTTTCTTCATGGACCCTGAAGGTCAAGTCATGGGACTTGAAGGTCAGGGAACTCGGTTCCTCTACTTAGGAGCAATACTGCCTCCTGCTCTGGTTATCCGTCTGTGTGTCAAAAACCTTATCTTTGCCTGCACTAAAGGAGCACTCATCCCATACCTGTATCTACCGGCATTTTTCTTTAACTCATTATTTCTTTTCGATTGTAGCAACCCCATGCATCTCGGACCTTGGATTTTAACATTTGTGCTACCGAGAGTCTTCCAAAGGTGGGCTTTGAGGAGAAAAGGTACAGTCAGATTTTACACAGCAATCACTGTGGTGATAGTATGGAGAATGACTTAAAGGAGATGAGACTAAGAAAGCAATCTAAGAGAGAAATCATGAAGGCCTGAGCTAAGACAGTGACTACAATCTGGCGGGGGTGTGGGGTTGGTGGAGGGGTGGGGACTGCGCTGGCGAGAAGCAGAGAGACTCAATAAGTATTTGGGCTGTGGAGTTTCTCAGGACCCAGTGACCAACTGCATGTGAAAGAGAGATAGAGAAATAAACAAAAATTATCTTAGACTTCAGGATTAGATAGCCTGATGGGGTCATCTAAGGATGCAGAGTAAAAGAGGGGAATCTGGTTTAAGAGTCATGTGAGACATGCAACAGGTAGTGGAAGAGAAGTCTCTGGAGCTTGAAAAATGTTGGGCTAGAAATGGAAATTAGGAAACCACCATTACAGAAACAGAAATAATAAATTAGCCAGGGAGAAGAGAGAATGAAATGCTGGGAACACCAGTATCCAAAAAAATGGTTAGAGGAAGAGAAACCCATTTAAGAGATAAAGAAGCAACAAAGGTTGGTATCATGGGGACCAGAGAGCCATTGCTAGAAGGAAGGTGTAGTCAGTGCTATCAAATGCTCCAGAAGTCAAGTGGAGTGTCAGCCGGATTTAGATTTTCAAAGCAATTTTAGTGAATTGACATAACAATGCTGGCTTTGGACTGAGGAGTCAGTCGAAGGATGGATGGGAAATGGAGACAGTATCTTGGGGCTAATTCTAAATAGATTTTCTATGGCAGGAAAGGAAGTGATAAGACAATAGCAGTGATTTTCAACTCTGGCTGATTCTAGAATCACCTGGGAAAGTTTCAAAAGGTATTGATTCTGGGGCTCCCCACCACCGCAGATGGTGTTAATTGCTCTGTGATGTGGCCCAGGCATCTGCTTTCAAAATCTCCCACTGTTTGAGAAAACTGTGGGCAATTGAGGGAGTATTGTTATAAAGTTGTAATTTCAGAGTGGGAGAGGTTCCCGAGCACGTTGAAATGGTGACAGCAGAGAGTAAGGAGGCTGAGATAAACACGTAGGAGAAATGAACGACAGTCCCCAGAGCAGACTCCCTGAGTGGGCGGGAGGATGCCATCTCAGGGAGACAGGTAGATTCACCTTACCTGCTCTCCCCCTGACGGGCTTCCCAGGCGGCACTAGTGGTAAAGAACCCACTTGCCAATGCAGAAGACATAAGAGACTCAAGTTTGATCCCTGGGTCAGGAAGATCCCCTGGAGGAGGGCATAGCAACCCACTTCAGTATTCCTGCCTGGAGAATCCCATGGACAGAGGAGCCTGGTGGGCTACAGTCCATAGGGTTGCACAGAGTAGGACAGACTGAAGCAATTTAGAATGCACATGTGCATGCTTCCCCTCTGAGATGAGAATGGAACAAGGAGGACGAAGGTACAGGTTTCAAGTGGAGAAGAAAGTGAGGGAATTTTTCTTCCTGACTACAGTTTTCTTTGCAAAGTAGAAGGATGGCTAGTTTGCTAAGAGAGAGAAGAGAATGACAGCAGGGAGCTTGGTAAGAGGAAAGGCTTGAACTCATACTGCCTGTGGAGAGCCTGCAGTCAGGAAGCATTCGCCAGCTGAGACTGGAAGCCAGGAATTTATATGTAAGCTCTATGATATTTAATCGTGAAAGTTGCTCAGTCGTGTCCGACTGTTTGTGACCCCATGGACTATACAGTCCATGGAATTCTCCAGGCCAGAATACTGGAGTGGGTAGCCATTCCCTTCTCCAGGAGATCTTCCCAACCCAGGGATCAAACCCAGGTTTTCCACATTGCAGGCGGATTCTTTATCAGCTGAGCCACTAGGGAAGCCCAAGAGATATATGTATGCTCAGTCACTCAGTTGTGTCTGATTCTTTTGCCACCCCATGGACTGTAGCCCACTAGACTCCTCTGTCCATGGAATTTTCCAGGCAAGAACACTGGAGTGGGTTGCCATTTCCTACTCCAATGTAAGCTCTGCTGCTGCTGCTGCTGCTGCTAAGTCGCTTCAGTCGTGTCCAACTCTGTGCGACCCCATAGACGGCAGCCCACCAGGCTCCCCGTCCCTGGGATCCTCCAGGCAAGAACACTGGAGTGGGTTGCCATTTCCTACTCCAATGTAAACTCTGAAAGTGAAAGAAAGAAAGTGAAGTCGCTCAGTCGTGCCCGACTCTTTGCGACCCCATGGATAGTAGCCTGCACCAAACTCCTCCGTCCGTGGAATTTTCAAGGCAAGAAGTACTGGAGTGGGTCGCCATTAAGCTCTACTGGGAGATAAATTCCACGAGGGCAGAGCCATTCTCTGTGTTGGTCACTGCTGTATCATCAGAATTCGGTTCAGTACACTGGGGAATATCAAGATGAAGGAATGTGTTGCAGCACCAATCTGGCATTTTATTCCTGCAGCATCATTTGAGAGGCCAGGGGGAAAAAAGCCTTGAAACAATTCAGTAAAGCTGGAGTTTAGGGTTCGAGGATAACCTGGAGGGGCATAAAAGATAGACCATCTGAGAGACCACCTGCAGATTTTATCTTGACGGCAAAAGGCAGAGAGAAAGAAGAGATCTGTGATGCCAAAAATCCACTCTGGGCTTTGGGGAGATTATTTGAGGGGAGTGAGGTGCTAATCCACTCAGCCAGGTGAGCAATGAAGATTTAGGTAACCCTGGGAGACTCTGGAGAAAGCTGAAGGTCAGTTTCAAGAGGGCAAATTCTAAATCACGATAAAGCACCGCTTAGATAGTAAAAATCGCCCAAACGCAACTGCTTTGAGGGGCAGCGAGGGCCCATATCTACCTCGGGGGTGGGGGGATGCTGGGTGTTGGCAGGGCCAAGAGCTCAGCTCCGTGAATCTGTGAAACCCAAACAGGCTTCTTCACTGCTGCCTCTTTGGGAGGCTTTGTGACCTCAGATGGATGGGAGCCCCACCCCCGACTCCAGCTCACCAAATTGCTGTGCTGTGTTTAAAAGCCAAAGAGGAAAATAAACCCCAGCCCAAGGAGGAAGCAATTTGGCATTAAATAAAAGGAATGTTTTTATCCTGCAATGAAAACGCTGTGATCTTGGAACACAATTTGCATAAATAGACAGTTTGGTTATAAACAACCTCACCAGTAACTGGTATTTACATATAGAACAACTCAGTCAAAACCCAATTAAAGGCTCTGATGGATTGGGGATTGTCAAAACATTTAAAAGACTTCATAGCAGCTAGGCGATTTATACACCTCAGTTGGACCAGGAGTTCCAGATTTCTCCTCTCATCTGCTCTTTGTCCTACCCCAGTCTCCTACCACACCAGGGACCCCCAGCCCAGCCCCTAACCTTGCAGCCTGTTCTCCAACAGCAGGGAGAGGTCTCTAAGGG
The DNA here is from genome assembly GCF_027580195.1 of Bos mutus. Taxonomy (NCBI): domain Eukaryota; kingdom Metazoa; phylum Chordata; class Mammalia; order Artiodactyla; family Bovidae; genus Bos; species Bos mutus. The sequence goes on along the minus strand of NC_091641.1, from coordinate 17,517,659 downwards.
GAAGACCCAGCAGAGAAGGGAACAGGATCCAGGCTGGGGTCCTCGGACTTGGCTATTACAAGCAGAAACCAGAGTCCCATGTAGAGTTCATGCACTTGACACTCTCAAAGGGTCTGCTCAGAAGATGCAAGATTTCAATACAGCACCTGATGTTGGGCAATCAGCAACCAACCTGGGATCCAGGTTCCAAAGTTCTAACTAAGCAAATGGTTGAGAAGCAAGGTAGGAAATTGGGTTCCCCGCCCTGTGGAGAGGAGAGCTTGCTGGTCAGGAACTGAGGCCAGCCATAGAAACTGAGTTTAACATGTTGGGGAAATTGGGGATGGCTTTAATGGGAGGGGGAACCATGGAGCGAGAGTCCCCCTGGAACTTGATGGAGACTGCCAGGCTTAAGGCAGAATGTTGACTTAGGCTAAGCCTCCAATGTGTTCCTGTCTTCCACACAACTTTAAGGCTGTAGGGCCACCCATGTTTCTATAAATGTAGTGTGGTTAGAACACAACCAACTCACGCATTTATATGTTTTCTATGACTGCAAGAGCAGAGCTGAGTCATTGCAACAGAGATGTTGTGGCCAGCAACACCTAAATTTTTTTACTATCTGGCCCCTTAAGAAAAAATTTACTAACCTCTGGGCTAGTTGGTCTGAGATCCTTTCCTACTTGGATGTTGCTTGGTCCTCTGTTTTGCTCTGAAAGGTGTAGAAACCATAGAGAGCCAAAGAGGCTTCCAAGACAGCAGGAATTTGGCCTCCCATGCATAAGGGTAAGAGAGACTTTGATTTATTTTCCTCGACTTGACTTGGGGTCCTCTGAAACTGCTCCCATCTTCACAGCCTTCTTGCAGGAGGGGCTTTCTCTGGCCAGTGTTCTCAGCTTCCTTCGGTTAATGGTTCTCTCTTCCTTCCAGGAACCCATAGGGAAGAAGGAGAGAGGGGGGACCACACATTTCAGAGTGGTCTCTGGGGAATTCAGAGATATAGGGAAGCTATAAGGTAGTAAGCCACCTGTCCCAGGAAGTGTACAAGCAGAGAAGGCTGCTGTGAAAGGCCCTTTGGACCTCATATCTTGGATTTTGCAGCTTCTCAAACACTGATTCAAGTCCTAACTCAAATCCATATGGTTACTGCCCTCAGTGAGTTCTGCAGCCCTCTCTGTGACCTCCCTACCTCAAGCTTGGCAGCCTCTAATCCATCCTCCAATAGCAGCAAGGACTGGCTTTGCAAATTTCAGATTTATTCTTGTCACTTCTAGCATTAAACTCCTTCAAAGGCTACACATGGCATCCAGGATAATATCCAGACCCTATCTTAGCATTTACTCGTCCTTTGGCCCTGCTGAACTCTCCAAGTTCATTTCCTACACCCTCCACCTCCAACACTCCAACCAGATCCAATAACTACTTATTTTCCAAACAGGTGTGTCTCTGTACATTTCCTCAGGCCATTTCCTCTGCTGAAAATGAACATCCCTCACCTTGTGTAAATGACAAACTCCTATGTATTCTTCAAAACCCCAATTCAGGTGCCCCTTTTCCTATATAAAACATTCACAAGATTTCCTCATTTTAGATTAGTTTCTATTACTCAATTCCTATGATGTACACCCTGATCACAACCCTATTTAGAAGTTATGACATTCTACTGGAGTGTAGTATTTGCAGGAATACCTCCCCAAGTAGACAGACTTCCTTGAGGGAAGACATAACGACTAATTCATCTTCACAAGCTTAGTACAAGGTCTTGCACACAATAGATGTTCAACACATGTTCCATGAATAAATGAATGAATGAATGAATGGGCCTCAACAATGTCAAGACTATAGGAGTTCAAGCTGCCGTTCCTCAGAAAGTGGGTAGAGTGGGTGTCAGACAAGCAAAAACAACAGATGTCTTCATCTGTTACTTTTTGGAATTTTGGTTTCTACCTGTGAAGACTATGGTGTAAAAATATCTACCTCTTACTGCTGTATCAACTGGAAACAGAAATAAAACGGATGGGACAACTCCTATTATGCTACTGTAACCCTGTGATTTTCACCCCCTTCAAAGACTCTGCCCTCTGAACCCATTCCACTGTCTGCTCTGGTTCAGGACTTAATGACTCACCTACAGTGTTGCCATTATGTCTTTCCTGGGCTTTCTGCCTTCTCAGCTCTCCCTGGCTGGTGGCACCCTTTTGGTGCCCTACAGCCAGATCAATCTTCCATTTCAGCAGAGTTCAGGGAGCTCAAGAGCCCAGCAGTATTTAACTTGGCTTGCACTCCATCTCATGAATTTAAAGGCCATCTGAGCTGGACCATTCATCTGCTCCTTCTCGGCTGCCCATAGTGAGTGCATTTCTACACCCTCCTTGCCAATACCCAGCCATCTGAGCTGCTTACATATTTCTTCCTTCCTCAGAAAAAAAAAAAAAAAAATATATATATATATATATATATATATATATATATATATCTAGCCCCAGAATTTGGAACCTTCCTTCTATTATCTCATAAAACATCATGTTCATATCATAATTTCCATCCAGAGAGAGGATTTGCCGTGTGAGCGCTCAGATGCATACAAATCGCCCTTCTCAACCTCTGGCTACAATAAGCAAACTTCAGAGGCTGACAGTTTACTTGATAAATACCTAATAAAGCTTAAATAATTATTGAGAGCAGACAAATGAAGGAGTAGAACGGCAAAAGGTGTTGTGCTGATAAATCACAGGGAAGAAGGCAGAGCCCCAGCAGCTCAGGGTGAAGTCTGATTCCAGGAAGCAGAAGGAGAGAATCAGAGGCAGAGACTCAGGACTAGAAAGAGTCAGTGATATACAAGATAGACTTCTCTTTGGGGACCATTAAGGACCCAATGTGTGACCTTTCTCAACTACTCTGGAAGAAAGAATGTTCAGGATGGGTGTTAGTCCACCTCATTGTCTGTCTCTGACTACCCCCCAGGTACAAATCATGGTAGGATACCATCTCCTGAACTTAACCTGGAGTCACCAGCCCTGCTGAACTCCAAGAAGGTATCCCAAACTCTTCATTCGCTCACTTATTCATTCAACAAACATTAGGGCCAACTACATGCCATAAATGATGTTCAACAGACTTTTGGTCTAACCAAGGATGGTTGTGAGAGCAGATTATCAAATAATGATGCACACTGAAAATAGAAGTTTGGGGGTTCCTAGAAGTTTAATCTGGAGAAGGAAATGGAAACCCACTCCAGTGTTCTTGCCTGGAGAATCCCATGGATGGAGAAGCCTGGTAGGCTGCAGTCTGTGGGGTCACAGAGTCGGACACAACTGAAGCAACTTAGAAGCAGCAGCAACAGAAGTTTAATCTGGTCTGGGGCAAATGTGGAGAGCAGAAGGCTTCACAGAGGAAACGGTGCTTAAACTGAATTCTGAAAGATAAACATAAATAGGAAGTGGGGAAAGGGTGTTTGGGGCAACAGGAATAGCAAGTGCAAAAACCCTGGGGTGTAGGAGTTTTGTTGAGAGAAATCCTGAGACCTTCGCTCCCACAGTGATGCTAATGTGTGATGACTCCCACCCCCTTAGCACCTTTCCCACCGGAGGAGGTTCTGAGTCTCGTGTTTCTGTGTCCATTACTGGTAAGTTGCCCTTTACTGAGGTAGGTTCTCTGATGTCATTTTGGAAGATGCTGAATCTCAGAATTGCTAAGGACTGGTTGTCACCTATGTGGTCATAGATGGTGCTTCTGCTTTGGACTCTATTCTGCAGACTCTCAGACCTGCCTTTTCCTTTCCTCACTCTTCTGCCCCCAGCCTAGCAAACCTCTCCAATTACTCAGAATTATTCTGGGAAAGGATGTTTCCCTGCTCTGCCAGATTCCCAGCAGGGACCATTCTCCTGGATTCCTGGTAGGTGGGTTCTCAGTGATAGGTGGCTTCTCTAATGCATGCCTGGATGCCCTACCATCACTGCACAAATGCACACACACCCCACCAGCACCACATGCAGACCATTCGTCTGGACTTCTTCTGGTCCTCCACCTCCCCCGCCCTCCTGATCCCCTGATGTCCACCTCTACAGGAACATCTACCTCCACAGCCTTACCTCCTGAGGTGACAAGAAGCAATACCTAATGTGAGCCCTCGTTCCGTTGGGTTGACCCTTCCAAAAACATTCTATTTGAGAAATACAGAAATGACTGGAGCTGTTATCCATCCAGTCTTTTTTTTTTTTTTTAAGAATGAACATTTATATTTCTTTTAATTTTTTTCTATTTTTCAGCCATGCCACATGGCATGCAGGATCTTAGTTTCCCAACCAAGGATTGAACCTGCGGCCCCTGCAATGGAAGTGCAGCATCTTAACCATTGGACCACCAGAGAAGTCCACTCCATCCATTCTTAAAGTCACTTGAACTAGGCAACAATACTGCTTGGAGTCCTAGTGTTCTCTCCTATAAAACTGGCATAATTCTGACACTTCCTGCCTACTGACAAAGTTCTAAATACAGACCCTCACATTTGGATAGCAACTTGCAAATAAATTTCAAGCATCACCATCAGAGCAATATAAGCAAAGACTCTCCCCCTCCTCAGTTGAAGGCTTGTTAACAACTAACTCTGGTTTTTTTAAGACCGAATGTGAGTCAATTAATCTTTCTTCCCAAGCGATATCACCATGTCAGAAAGTACTCCTCCTGTTTCGCATCTCATGTTTCCATGGAAATATGTAATAGCCACAACCCCTGCAGTGGTAAGTAACAGAAATTCAATCTAAACCAGCTTAAGCAAAAATTTAATTCATTGGCTCACGGCTCACAAAACAGAAGGATTCCTGTGATCAAATCCCACAAAACCAGAGCCTCAGGAGTTCCTTTTTTCCTACTTTCTCAAATCCTATGGCTTATTTCTGTTTGTTTCTAGTTTCATTCTAAACACAAACCAAAAAAACAAAGACCTCTCTAGATTGGGAAGATGGCCACAGACAGCCCCAAATTCATATCCTCCCAGCATACCAAAACTGGCAGATGAAAAAGTCTCTCCTGCATTGTTTGTATATAAATCCCAGGGAAGAACTCTGATGGGCTGTACTTGGATCACACATCCATTTCAAAGAGGATTGTGATTGGTCAGATCTGCTCTAATGATCACTCTAATCACCAGGAGGGTTAGGCACCATGACCGGAAGAAGGGAAATGAGGGTGGAAATATCCTGGGAAGCCAAAAACAATACATCTCTAACCCAATAAATGTTGCTACATGAGGAGGAAAATGAGTAAGTGTCGTATATTTCAGGGCATAGGAAAATAGGAATATTGATTGGTACAGTACTTCTACTGAGAAAATTTTAAAGGTGTTTTCAAAATACCCAAAGTGAAAAAAAAAAAAAAAAAAATACCCAAAGTGTTTATACCTTTGATCCAGAAAGTCAATTTCTATGACTGCACTTTTTGGAGGAAAAAAAAAATGTAGAAAGATATGTAGCATTGTTTTCAATGAAAAGAAGAAATAATCAAAACATAAAATAAATATTAATTTGTGATACATTAATTTAAGGGCGTCTATTAATTTTTATAATAAAATAAAATTTTAAAGGGCATATTTACCTTTGGGGGTAACAATCAGAATGGAGAAAGAAGAGGATTTCTGGAGTGCAAGAATGTTCTGTTTCTTGATATGCTTGCCAGTAACAAGGGTATATTCACCTTATGAAAATTGATCAAGCTGTCTTTCATGATCCGTGAACTTTTCTTTATGTATATTAAACTTTAGTAAAAATATTTTTAGCAGATGTGTATATTTAAAGGAAAAGATTTAGGGTGGTTACCTCTGGATAGTGTAATTAATAGTGATTTAAACTTTATCTTTGTGCAAGTCTTCACTGTCTGACTGCTTTTACAATAAGCATGAATTAATTCTGCAGTCAATTAAAAAAAAAAGAAAACTATTTCCATTGCAAGTGGGAAAATGAAGAATGGATGAGATCAAAGAACTAAAATCTCATTAGATGGTAGATCTAGTTAGCTTGCTCAGAGGCTGAAGATGTACGCTAGATGTGCCTCCAAAGACAAGGCATAACGGAATGTATCAGTTAGAAGTAGCAGCAGTGTAGTAACAAATGGACTCAAATATATCGTATCTCAAATGCAATCGAAGTTTCTCCCCCACACTGTCAGTCCAGGGAAGATATTTCATATGGGCAGGGGTTCTGGTCCACACTGGCATTCAGAGAACCAGGCTGACAGTGACGTTTCCTTCTCAAATACTTCCAAGGTCTCACTGATCCTCACCACCCACATCACAACTGCTTTCCTTCCCTTGGAAAAGAACTCAGTCACAACCATACCTAATAGCAAGGGGGCTTAGAACTGCAATCCCCCGTGGACATCCATGTCCATCTGTTGCAGTAGGAGAAGAGGAGAATGGATCTGAGTTTATGCCACTTGGGGAATGGGAAGTAGAAGCAGGAAGGAGAGGAAAGGAAGAGAGAGCGAATTGATTTCAGCAGACAACCATAACAACCAGGTCTACATCAAAGAGGTCCAGACACATGGCATGTGGCCTCAGTCCATTCCAGGCCATGGTATGCTCAGAATTCACAGATAGCAATGTCCTGGTTCCAGCGGAATGTCTGCTTTGGTGTGAGCTTGGCAAGGGCTTTGGTCAGCATGCAAAATAGAAAGGCACCACACCCACCGGACCCCACCTCCCTGGCCAGGAGTTTGGAGAGGGGGTTTCTCCATGGCCAGCAAGACCCACTGCAAGGCTGCTCTTGCCCAGGGACCCGTCCTGACAGGTCCTGCTCAGAGTCTGAACAGGGCTCAGCTTCCAGGTAATTCTAGTGATCCCTGCTGATGTGGAGAGGAACCAAGATACACGTTCATCTATCTGATAGATGAACAAAGGTAAGTGGTGTAAATGCCTGTATTTGCCCCCTCAGATAAGGGTAACAATAAAACAAAGGATTAGATTAGATGCTTCAGAAATCACCAGATTCTACCCAGCTTACCCACCCCCGCAAGCCCAAATAAATTGTGCACAAAAGAGGTGCCCCCTCCATGCCCCCTCCATCTCTGTATTATTTAACTCTTGGGGAAGTGCATTCCACAGACCCCAGACTCTTTATCTACAGTGAAGACAGTCAGTGCTAAAACTGTTCGGGCAGCACCTGCTGGCAACGTGCGGAGTGCAGACGCCTGGACCCTGCGCCCAATGAATATTACCCAGAATGTATTAGCTGATAACACAGGCGTCCCAAATCAATGAGGAAATCATCTCCTGCACACAATCAGCACAAAAGAAGGATATTTGCAGAGTCCCTCCAACACAGTCTGGCTATTGTCAACTCAGGCGCGGCGAAGTGATTAATGCACGTGTGAGTCGAGCCCAGATTTCAATTCTTAGGATGATGCGCACAGACCGTTCCCCGTCCCCCACCCTTTATGGATGCTCAACACTTAACCTACTCAATGGTTTTTATTTGCATTGATCCTATTTTATGGTATGATTAAATTTGTATGGAAGAGAACCAATTAGTTTTGTTTTACACTTATTGAATGCACTTTATAGTCAGACGAATTAACTCTCAACAGTAGGTTGATTTATCCAGTGGAGGGAGGCTTGATGGGCTGTGCAGGGTCATGAGGATAGGGGCACTGGAGGGCTGGGACCTCAAAAAAAAAAAAAAACGAGCTTAAAGTGCTGATGATGATGGCCCAGCTGATCGCCGCGGGGGTCCGGGTGAGAGTACAAGGCTGTCACGCAATGTAAATTTCGAGAACTGATCAAGGCTTTGTCTGAAGACGAAACACTTTCTCCTACAAAATGGAAAGATCAATGGAGTAGAATTCAGTTCTAGCTCTGAAACTTTTACGCTGCGGCTGTGAGATTGGGCCAATTCTTTAACTTCTTTGAGCCTCAGTGAACAAAGATGCTAAGAAAGAGGAGGGAGTGGAGGAGGAGTGGGGAGGAGGCAGGAGGGCAGGGGAGCCAGGGGGAGGAGGTGAGATCGTTTCTCTACATAAATAAGTTTACTGCGAGGATCAAATGTGAGAGCATGGATGGAAATTATAAAGTATCGTCTTTATGTGAGTCTTCCCTCTTAAAAAAAAAAAAAAAAAAAACAAGCAGCACAGCACAGAGTAACACAAGAGGAATGTGAACCGAAAAAGACAGAAGTCTGAATCCCTGTGGCTTCTCAGCTGTGCGACTTTGTGGATGTCATTCAACCTTTCCGAGCTCACATTCCCTCATCTGTAAAGTGAAGATTATCACAAGATCAGATGAAATATTTCAGAGAGCAGTGCTTTCCCGACCACCCTAATAAAAACACCAACCTCCTCATTATCCATCGCTTTTTTTTCTGCTTTATTTTTCTCTATCACTGCTACGTTTGTTTGCTTAGGCAGCCGGAACAAAAGCCCACAGACTGGGTGGCTTAAACAACAGGAATTTGTTTTCCCATTGTTCTGGAAGCTAGAAGTCCAAGATCAGCAGATTTGGTTTCTCCTGAGGCCTGGCTGCCCCCCTCACTGTGTCCTCAACGACCTTTCCTCTATGTACATGTGCCCTGGTTTCTCCTTGTATGTTCAAATTTCCTACTTTATTTCATTGGAATAGAGTCTGTTTTACACATGGCAGTTCCCAGGTGGCGCTAGTGGTAAAGAACCCGCCTGCCAAGGCAAGAGACAAAAGAGCCGCAGGTTCGATCCCTGGGTGGGGAAGATCCCCTGGAGGAGGGGGAGAGTCGGACACAGCTGAACGCCCTCAGCATAGATATGTCAGCTCTGCTCTCTCAGTCTGTGCCCCACTATTCCCTCACCGTGCCCAAAGTCCATTCTCTGTGTCTGCCCCTTTATTCCTGCTCTGCAAAGAGGTTCATCAGCACCATTTTTCTAAATTATAAGTGCGTTAATATCCCATTTTTGTTTTTCTCTTTCTAACTTATTTCACTCTGTGTGACAGGCTCTGGGTTCATCCACGTCACTACAATTGACTCAGTTTTGTTCTTTTTTATGGCTGAGTGATATCCCATTGTATACATGTATACAATGTATACATCTATACACATATATATATACATCTATACATGTGTATACATGTATACCTCTTCTTTACTCGTTCATCTCTCAATAGACATCCAGATTGCTTCTGTGTCCTGGTTCAAATTTCCTGTTCTTATAAGGATACCAGTCAGATTGGATTAAGGCCCATCCCAGTGGCCTCATGTGACTTAATCACTTTTTAAAGGCCTCATCTCTAAATGTAGTCTCCTTCAGAAGTACTGGGGCTTAGAGCTTCAAAATATAAATTTAGGGGAAGGGGGTCCAATTCAGCCCATAAAAGCACCTGACATTTTATTACATATTTCTCCACTCCATAAGATACCTTGTTTTCTTCTTTTAGTGTCTGGCACATAATGTACGTTCAGTAAATGGTTGATGAATGACTTAATGAGCACTGCTTAGGATAATGACACTTCCAACATATCCTGGTTGTAGCATAACGACACACACCAAGAGGTGGGCTGCTAAAGGACCTTCTAACCATTGGTTCCATGGTTAGCTTCCCTTGCACTTGCCCTGTGACCCTAGAACTCAAAGAAAACCCCATGACATTCTTATTTAATACCTTTTTCCCAAACTCAAGGAAACCTCCAGCTTCAGGTTTGGAAGGGAATTTACACATCATCAGATTCACCTTAAAAACCAGTGAAGGAAACCCCTTATAACATTCCTTGATAACCTTCCCGTTATCAAGAGAGACAAGAGACCAGAAGCCCTTGACCTTTGGAAGCAGCTAGTTTCATGGTTAGAAAGTGTTATATTGTGTACGTGATGAAAAACAGGTGTGCTTTTCAGAACTGGTTGTCATGGTGGAAAATGTAACTGAATATTCTAAATAGGCAAATAGATAGCAAATAGGTTAGCTGAATATAGTATTGGTGCTGCTGTTGCTGCTGCTAAGTAGCTTCAGTCGTGTCCGACTCTGTGCGACCCCATAGACGGCAGCCCACCAGGTTCCCCCGTCCCTGGGATTCTCCAGGCAAGAACACTGGAGTGGGTTGCCATTTCCTTCTCCAATGCATGAAAGTGAAGTCGCTCAGTCGTGTCCGACTCTTCCCGACCCCATGGACTGCAGCCCACCAGGTCCTCCGTCCATGGGATTTTCCAGGCAAGAGTACTGGAGTGACAGTATTGGTAGTCTGCAGTAATTCAAATGGGCTTCCCAGATGGCTCAGGGGTAAAGAATCCACCTGCCAAGCAGGAGACACATGTTCAAGCCCTGGATCAGGAAGATCCCCTGGAGGAGGAAATGACAACCTGCTCTAGTATTCTTGATTGGGAAATCCCATGGACAGAGGAGTCTGGTGGGCTATAGTCCGTGCATGCGTGCTAAGTCGCTTCAGTCGTGTCCGACTCTTTGCAACCCCATGGACTGTATCTTGCCAGGCTCCTCTGTCCATGGGATTCTCCAGACAAGAACAATGGAGTGGGCTGTCATGCCTTCCTCCAAGAGATCTTCCTGATATAGGGATGGAACCATGGGGTTGCAAAGAGTCAGACACAACTTAGCGACTAAGCAGCAGTGATTCAAATAAATTCCTTAGATCTACATGCAACTGAATGGATATTAAAATATATATATATATATATAGATGCATATAATATGATCCTATGCTCACATGTTCATTTACATATCTTTCGCATGTGTAAATATCCGTTTAAAAATATTGTATGTTGTATCTAGGAAAAGTGCAGAAACACTGCACAAGAAGGATACACACTAGCCACAGAGTAGGGGTGGCCTCTGAGAAGGGGGGAGGGGCGGGGGGAGGGGCCTCTAACTCTATCTGGAACATTTGTTTCTTTAACAAAGAAGCCTGAACCAATAAGGCAACATGTCAACATCTGATGCATCTTGGTGGTGGGCACACAATACCTATTTTTTTATTATCTGAACTTCCTGATATTTAAAACATGTCTTCATCTCTTCAAATGTCTTTCAGTGAAGAAAGGAAATTGTCATCTGTAACAGAACTGATATTAGGCCCCAGATCATTCCAGCTACTGGTCTTAGTTCTGACCTCTGGGACCACTCAGAATAAATTTTCTTCCTCTTTCAGACCACATCCATTGTCCTCCCAGATTGGGGATTGTGGGAATAACTGATCTCATCACCGGCACGGGGCCAATACTTTGGCTGAACTGCATTTGGACTTACAGACAGACACCCTCCTCCCCTCTATTGATTGAGTTGATTTGTATGTGTTGAGTACCTGCTATTTACACATGTATTCATTTATATATATTTTGTATATGTAAATACACTACTTGATTACTAATACTCTTCTCCTCCAAGCTCATTGTCTAGTGAGAGAAACAGATATGCAAGCAGATAACTATTGTTGTTCTTGTTTAGTTGCTAAGTCATGTCCAACTCTTTGCGACCCCATGGTCTGTAGCCCACCAGGCTCCTCTGTCCATGGAATTTCCCAGGCAAGAATACTGGAATGGGTTGCCATTTCCTTCTCCAGGGAATATTCCTGGCCCAGGGACTGAACCCACATCTCCTGCGTTGGCAGGCGGATTCTTTACCACTGATAACTACAGTACAATGTTCTAACTAGAGAACTGGTGCCAAGAGCTTTAAGTTTTAGAGGAATTCATGACTAACCTGCCTTAGGAGCAAGGGGGCTGGAAGGCTGGAGGAGCTCAGTTAGAAAGAGTAAGCCCTAAGTCAGCCCTGAAGGATGACTATGTCAGTTTCTGAAGGATAAGACAGGGAAGGTGTGAGACTTCCCCGGTGTTCCAGTGGTTAAGAATCCACCTTCCAATGCAAGGGATGCAGGCTCGAACCCTGGGCAGGGAACTAAGATCCCAAATGCTGCTGCAGAGGAAATGAGCCAATGCCCATGTGACGCAGCTAGAGAGCCACGTGCTGCAACTAAGACCCGCTGCAGCTAAGTACATAACATTTTTTAAAAACCAGGGAAAGCCTCCCACGCAGAGACACAGTGGTATGAAAAGGACTGGCTCATTTGACAAATAGAAGGGAGTTTGCCGTGGCTGCAGCAGAGGGAGGGTGAGGGGACATAGCAGGAGGGTGCTGAAGACGCTTTGCTGAAGCAGTAATCACTCAGTGGGCTAACCCCCTTCGTATCATGGGAGCATGGGTGTCTTCATGTGTGACTCTAGTTCCGTGTGTTCCAATGCTGTCCCTCATGTGTGTGGTTAGTTGCTCAGTCGTGTCTGACTCTTTGCGACCCCATGGACTGCAGCTTGCCAGGCTCCTCTGTCCATGGGGATTCTCCAGGCAAGAATACTGGAGTGGGTTGCCATGCCCTCCTCCAAGGGATCTTCCCAACCCAGGAATCAAACCCAGGTCTCCCACATTGCAGGTGGATTCTTTACTGTCTGAGCCAGACCAGGGAGTGGTCTCTCGTAAGATCTGTTAAGAGAAAATGTTGTAAATACGTGAGCCCAAAGGCAGCTGGGGGCTGGGTGTATGAATGAATGTGCTGACCTCTACAAACACAACTGTTCCTTACACTCAGTGAAATCCCAACTCACCTGCCTGTGTCATCGGAATTGCCTATATCCAATTCTTCATGCCGTAAGTAATATCTGTGCTCTCTGTTGCATGGAAATTGTATTTTGGCCTGCTCTGTTTGTTTTTTTAAGACTTTGCAGGGTTCATTGAGGAGACAAATAAAATAAAAGATGCAGGAAGGGCCAGCTAATAAAAGACTTGGACTTTATCCCATAGGTATCAGTGAAAGTTCTTCAAGCAGAGGCGTGAGTGACTCTGGTCAGGCTTTGTTATTTGGATTATTGCTTCAGAAGCCACATTAAACAAGAGCTCGGGGAAGGAAGACTCTAGAAGGGGCTACTGAAAATAAAGTGGATTACTGCTGGATCTCTGGCAGCGCAAGGGGATTATTTAGACCAGGGGTCCCGAATCCCCTGGACCATGAACTGATACAGGCCACATGGCAGGAGGTGAGCAGCAGGCAAGCAAGCAAAGCCTCATCTGTATTTACAAGCGCTCCCCATCACTCGCATGCCCCAAGTCCATGGAAAATTTTCTTCTACTAAAGCGGTCCCTGGTACAAAAAAGATTGGGGACCACTGATTTAGACTAAGGATGGTTACTCTAACAAACCACCCCTTAGACATCAGTGGCACAGCACAGGGACATTTATACTCAGTCCAAGTAACTGTTGCTGGCTGTCCATCAGTCTCACGTCAGTGTCCAGGAACTCAGGCTCTTCCGAGATGCTGCTCTGCCATCTCCATATCTGCTTTCCACGGTCATCAGGCTTATCTGCTCCAAGCTGGCTAAAGGGAAAGGAGACTGGACAGGCAGGCAGGAGAGGGTGGGATGGACCCCGTCTGGATGTGGCTCCCATCACTCTTCTCACATTTGATTGGACAGAATTCAGTCACGTGGCCACAGGCAATAAAGGCAGGGGAATGTATCTAGCTGTGTCCTGAAAGGGAGAGGAAATGAGTTTGGTAAACTTTTCCAATCTCTGCCCCAGGTACTCAACAGAAAGGGCCAGAAGGAAGGGTTGCTGTTAACCTACTGAGAGCAACCACAAGCACTTTGGATGGAGGCACTTGCTGGCAGCAGGGGCTCCCCAACAGATAATTTGGCCTTTTCAAGGAGGAAAATCCAGAGGAAAATCAGAGATGCAGCTCCTTCCCCGGCAAAGTCTCACATGAGGAAGGAAACAGAGGCTCAGAGATGTGGGGAGGGCAGACTGAAGTCCAGAGTGGGACACAGAGGCACAAACAGGGGCTGTGACTCAGAGGAGAGGAGCAGAGGGACAGCTCTCATGCGTCAGGTTCAAGAACGGCGGGGAATCAAACAGGCTAATGGGCTTCCCTGGTGGCTCAGACAGTAAAGAATCTGCCTGCAATGCAGGGGACCCAGATTCAGCTCCTGGGTCAGGAAGATTCCCCTGGAGAAGGAAATGGCAACCCACTCCAGTAATCTTGCAGAAAATCCCATGGACAGAGGAGCCTGGGGGGCTACAGTCCATGGGATTGCAAAAAGTCGGACACACCTAAGCACATACACGCATGCACCTTTTCCAGAAATCCAAGCTGTGGTCCAGGAACAGATCTCCAAAGGAAACCATCTGCGTGAAGCTGAAGTAAGGAGTTCCTTCTGTGCTCAGCCAAAGCCTTTCTCAGGCTCTAGGGGAATACCTCTTTGATATGTTAATCAGTGTGTACCTTTTTTTCATTCCTAGAGAAGCCTGCTTCCCCAGAGGCTCCCTCCATTCACAGAGCAGCCAGGGTGGCCCTCCTCCTGCCTCCGAGGAGGGATGTCCTAGCTCTGACAGCTCAGAGCACAGAGACCCGAGAGTAGAAATATCGTAGATGAGCGTTTAGTAAGGTTAGCATCTCAGAAGCATAAAAAGACACACTCCTGGACCAGACCAACACTTACCAGGCTTAGGGGAGAGAGGAGAATTAGAGGGTAAAAGAGTTTGACTTCAGTGAGTGAGTGAGAAGGGGCTATGTGTCCTTCCCTCAAGGTTAAGTTCAGAGTTCAAAGTAATGATTGGGAAAATTACAGAACCCCAAGATACCTGTGGGGACCCCAGAGGAGAGAGGAACTGCGCTCTCCATCCTAGGAGCAAAGTCGCAGAATACGGCAGGAACAGATCTCAGAGCTCGCTGTACCAAGGTGAAGTGAGAGCAGTGGTCTCTGAAGGTGACCCCATGACCCTGCCCAGAGTGAGAGCCACAGAAAGTTCCCTCGTGCTCCAAACAGAGAGACAGGAGGCACAGAAAGGTGTGCGCTAAAGCAGACCTGAAGTCAGGCGTGAACAAATCACAGCAGCCACCTGTAGGGACTGAAGACCCCAGCAGAGGGGACCACACACAGCCCAGGGGAGCCAACAGGCCTATGGCAGCGCCAAGCCCAAAGGTTCCCCCTCCCCCGTCCCGCTGCCCCTGCTGAGGTCTGACCCTAGGAGAAGAAAGACACCTGTCTGACCAAGGTCCACTTCCTACCATCTGAGTCAAGCTCTGTAATTGTTTAGATGCTATGCCTCACATTCCTGAGATGAGAAGATGACGTTTCTACCCACCGGGTAACCAGGACCTCCCTTTTTTGCTCCTCTAGCTCCCAAGACCCAGCTTCACCCACCCATGGGTACCAAGTGATGCTGGGCTGAGCTGGGATGAAATTTCTGGGGAAACTGACAACGAACCCAGCTCTCACTGAACCTGGCACCAAGGTTATTTGTCTGCTGGTAATAGAACAAAGGGCCCTGTCGGAGCAGCTGGTGAAGGAAAGGGGTACTGGAGGGTCCTGGCAGAGGGGCTGCTGTAGAAGGGGTGCCACTGGCCCCCTGCCATGACGTCGATGGAGGACAGAATGCCCATCTTGAGATATCACTTCTGTCCTTGGCTGGGTCTCTGGGAACCCTTCTTCTCTTCCACAGACCAGCTCTCACCTTCACCTGGAGGAAATTTGCTGCACTTCCAGGCCCCCTCCTGCTGCTGCTGCTGCTAAGTCACTTCAGTCGAGTCCGACTCTGTACGACCCCTTAGACAGCAGCCCACCAGGCTCCCCCGTCCCTGGGATTCTCCAGGCAAGAACACTGGAGTGGGTTGCCATTTCCTTCTCCAATGCATGAAAGTGAAAAGTCAAAGTGAAGTCGCTCAGTCGTGTCCGACTCTTAGCGACCCCATGGACTGCATGCAGCCTACCAGGCTCCTCCGTCCATGGGATTTTCCAGGCAAGAGTACTGGAGTGGGGTGCCATTGCCTTCTTCAGGCCCCCTCCTAGCTCGACTTAAAGTGGAGCTTATATGCTCCCCTCCCCAACCCCCTGCCACTTCCAAAGACAAGCCCCCTGGCCCGTTCCCTAATTTCAGGGCTCTTCCTGTGACCCCTGGGAACAGACAGATTGGAAGCACTACAGTCTTAGAGGAGAAAAGTGAAACGGTATTGAAGTGATGATTAATACAGTGTTTGAGGCATGCCAGGCTGTGTGCTGAGGGCCTTACCCATGTGATTTCCTTTACCCTGCTCTGCAACTTCAGGAGGTAGACACTCTTACTGACCCCATTTCCTAGGTAAAAAGATCTAGGTTCTGAGAGGCAGGATCACAAGGTTCATAAGTGATGACAAGAATATTATTGGGCCCCAGGTTTTTCTGACTCCAAAGTCCACACTTGAACCACTCTACCCATAGAAAGGTTTCCCAGGTGGCTCAGATGGTAAAGAATCTGCTTGCAATGCATGAGACACGGCTTCAATCCCTGGGTCAGGAAGACCCCCTGGAGAAGGAAATGGCGACCCACTCCAGTATTCTTGCCTAGGAAATCCCATGGATAGAGGAGCCTGGCAGGGTAGAGTCCATGGGGTTGCATAGAGTTGGACAATTGAGCGACTGAGAAAGATTTCATTTGTGGATACCTAGGGCTCATCTCAGGAACAGTCACCTGGCTGTGACGGCAAAATGACTCTGTACTCTTATGGGTGGAAAAGTTGTCCCTTCCTTGAATGGGCCGGGAGACGGGGTGAAATAGAGCTGGCCCTGAAAACTGTAGGAATCTGCACTTATGGAGAAAAGGACCTGGGAACAGTACAGTCTGGCAAGTCATTCTTCTCCGCCTCCATGCTGCAGCTGCCAAGACATCTAACAGAACCCCAGGAATCCTGCTATCCATCAGGCTGTCTCATCTAAGCAGCTGGAAGACTCTGCAGACACTTGCCTGCATTGGGGGTTAACAGGGCTACATCACCACCTGGTCTTCACGTGCTTAAAGAATTATAGAACAGAATTTGTTCTATGTCTTCCTAAATACTTTGCATGAAAGAGACTTATGTTATAGCTAGAGAGTTATGCGCTGACCCTCAGAGGACATTACATCTCTCACTCTTCTGTAGAGAACAGCTGAACAGGTGGTGATGTGAATCTAGAAAATAGTAAGCCAGGTTGCAGAACTGTCAGTGTCTCCTCCATTTTAATGTCAATGACATGAGTGGCACAGTGGTAAAGAATCCTGCCTGCCAGTGCAGGAGACGTAAGAGACGCAAGTTCAATCCCTGGGTCAGGAAGATCTCCTAGAGTAGGAAATGGCAACCCACTTCACTATTCTTGCCTGGAGAATTCCAGGGACAGAGGAGCCTGGTGAGCTATCATCCATGGGGTCGCAAAGAATCAGACACACCTGAGCACACACAGGCATGCACAAGACATGACTAAAATCTTGGAACACCAAGGATTTTAACTCTTTCAATTATAAGTTGTAGAAACCCAACTTGAATAGGCAAAAGCCAAACAAAGGAGAAAAGGAAGCAAAGGAGAGGATCTGGTGGTGAAGGGGGAACTTACTAGCTTATATGATGGAAAGGTCCAATCAGGTTTCAGATGTGGGTCGCACTAGGAGTTTTTAACAATGTCATCAGAACTCTGTCTCTTGCATCTTTTTCTCTTGTATTGTCTTCACTTTCTAGCAGATTTTACTCTCAGGATGGTGAGGTAGATCCAGATTCACATCCTACCAGCTCAGCGACCCTACTGGAGAGGGTGTTTTTCTCTCCCAATAGCTCCTGCAAAGTTCCAACGAAGTCTTGGGTATGGATCTTAGCCTGAGCAAGGTTTTCTGACTAAATGGCAGAAAATTGGGATCCTCCTGGTGAAGAAAGGAGAGTATATAATCCACTGGGTTATCCACTCCACCAAGGAAGGCAAAGTGGAGGACCAGAAGTGCCAGAGTATCTCTCTAAGCCAGAAACTTGCAGTGTGCTAACCCACAGAGCTCCATAGCATCCCCTGAATTGGCTCTTACCTTCCTGATAGTTTTGTTATCAAGAACACTGAGACTTGAAAAAGAATGAGTTGATCCATGCAATGTGAACTCAGATTCAAACTCACATCGGGGGGATTCCAGCAACAGCTCCATCCTTCACGCTTTGTCCTGGCCAGAAAGACCATTGGGAAGGAAAAATAAAAGCAGTCCCCACTCCAGAATTAAAAGACACTTGCTCCTTGGAAGAAAAGCTATGACAAAATGACAAAACTAGACACCATATTAAAAAGTAGAGACATTACTTAGCCGACAAAGGTCTGTCTAGTCAAAGCTATGGTTTTTCCAGTAGTCATGTATGGATGTGAGAGTTGGACCCAAAGAAGGCTGAGCACTGAGAAATTGATGCTTTTGAAATGTGCTGAAAAAGATTCTTGAGTCCCTTGGATAGCAAGGAGATCAAACCAGTCAATCCTAAAGGAAGTCAACCCTGAATATTCATTGGAAGGACTGATGCTGAAGTTGAAATTCCAACACTTTGGCCACCTGATACGAAGAGCTGACCCATTGGAAAAGATTCTGATGGTGGGAAGAATTGAGGGCAAGAGGAGAAGGGGGCCATAGGGGATGAGAAGGATGGCATCATCAACTCAGTGGACATGAGTTTGAGCAAACTCTGGGAGATAGTGAATGACAGGGAAGCCTGGTGTGCTGCAGTTCATGGGATCGTAAAGAGTCAGACACAACTTAGTGATTGAACAGCTCCAGAATAAAGACTATTTGGTTGGGTCCCTGTGTACCAATTACTGTTCTCCTCTGAGCTTTAGTTTCCACTATAAAATGACATTTTAGCAACGACAATGTTGTCCTAAATTAGTGGTGTTAACTGGTAGCAGAGAGATCTAGAGGTAATAGTTTTCAGAAAGCCTATAGGATATTGTCTTTTTCGGCTGGCATGACCAATCCCAAATATGACATGCAGCTTCGTCTGGATCCAATGGCCACGATTGTCCATCAGTGACCTGGGGTACTCCATTCAATGATCATAATGAAAATAACCCTATGTGACCTCGGTCCTCTGGGTACGTGATCTCATTTAATCTTTTCCTTTTTCTTGTTCTGTAACATTTCAAACATACAGAAAATAATGTGTCAGACACATATGTATCCTAAGATTAAACAGATGTTAATATTTCACCATATTGCTTTAAAACTCTTTTTAAAGAAACAGAATGTTACAGACGCTGGTAAACTCCTCCTCATCAATACCCTTTATTCTGGTCTCTATTTCTGTCCTATCCTTGAAGTAACATTAATACTGAATTGCTGTGAATGAACCATAAATATATTAATATTCATTGAATTTTTGTATACATGCATATACTAAATTGTATATGCATATGTGTATATATGTGTAATATGCATATATGTGTTGTTGTTATGTGTATCTTTAGTCCCTGAGTCATATCTGACTGTTTTGCGACCCCATGGACCATAGCCCACCAAGCTCCTCTGTCCATGGTGTTCTCCAGGCAAGAATACTGGAGTGGGTTGCCATTTCCTTCTCCAGGAGATCTTCCTGACCCAAGGATCAAACCCACATCTCCTGCATTTTTTGGCAGAAGGAATTTTTTTTTTTTTAACCACTGAGCCCCCAGGGAAGCACACATATATGTGTATGTGTCAAAATTTTTGTGTTTTAAAATATTACATGTAGCATCCTTTTAAATTTGCTCTTCTTTCAAACATATTTTCTTAATGTATCTATATTTATATATATGAGTCTCATTCATTCATCCAAACTGTAATATCATATCCTGCAGTAAGTAAACCGCAATTTATTTACCATTTCCCAACAGAGACTCAGTTAAAAGCCATGAGCTCTCCTCCTCTTAGCATCGCGCATGTGCTCACTCGCCTTGGACTCGTTGTGACCCCATAGACTGTAGCCCAGCAGGCTCCTCCGTCCATTGAATTCTCCAGGCAAGAATACTGAAGTGGGTTGCCATTTCTGACTCCAGGGCATCTTCCTGACCCAGGGATCAAACCCACATCTTTTTTTGTCTCCTACATTGGCAGGCAGAATCTTTACCACTGCACCATGTGGGAAGCCGCCCCTCTTAGCATTAACTTTCAATAATTCCAACTATTTTCCTTTGTCCCTTAGTCCCAGGGGTTAATAAGTAATTCCTGTTGTTGCTACCCTTGTGATATTTTTGTGTCTTTTATTGCCTTTTATTTACCTAATCAACAATTTTAAGGACTACTGATAGTTTCTCTCTCTCTCTCCCGCGTGCTGGCGCACACCCCCACTCTCTTCTCTTCGCATCTTTGGGTCGGCATGCCCTCACGCCTTGAGGATGGATTCTCTTGCTATTTTCTAAATAAAATAGAGCTGTAACACTGATTTGTCTAAGAGCTATAACACGGTCTATCCAGACCTGAGAGCTGTGATGCGCCAAGGGCTTTAACGTCCGTCACTCCAAATCTTTGTTGAGACGAGACAGAACAGAGGTGCATACACTCGCTTGACATCTATGGTGCTGTGGCTCGGGTTTAACCTAGCTGAAACAACCTTGTCGTGGCTCCTGCAAGGAGGAGGCCAAGCACAGCAGGAGCCCAACTCAGGGAAGCTCCAGCAGTAGAAGCGGAACGCGAAGAAACGCAGCGCAAGGGAAGTGACAAGAGGCCTATCATGCTGGAAACCCGGTCAGTGAAAAACAAACTCAGCAGAAAGCTCAAGTGGCTCAGTCTCAGATTCCAGAAGACCTCTGATTAAGGTAGGAGGTCCTCGATCTTATGGCTGGAGGGACATATGCCTAACTAAATCTTAATTCCTTTACAATCTCTCATTTCTTGTCTCCTCAACCCCCCGTGACACAGTTGAGTGGCAGTGGGTGAACTGAGGGACTCTGGAGAGGCTACTCTTTGGTATGTCCCAAAAGCACTATCTGCTGAGCCCCAGTAACTGTTACCCAAGCTGGTGGGGGTTCTTCTGTCCTTACTCTTTGTGTCAAGGATCAGGCCAATGAAAACTGTGAACACAGGTCAGGTATGAAGGGGATCCCTTGGCACGTTTTTCCCACTGCTTTTTCCTCCTGTCCTTCAGCTCTCTCCTGGGACTCGAGCCCAGCCAAAACCCAGGATGCCTGGCTTCAGGACCTAATAAAGCTCAGGCTCTGCTGTCTCATTGCAAAAATTCAGTGAGAGACAAAGCAACAAGTAAGAGGTAGATTTGTTAGGATTCAGAAAGAAGCACACTCTTCAGGGTGTGGGCCATTGCCAAGGGCAAGGGCAAGGGCTGGGGCCATGGAATTCGGCCTGGCTAGGTTTTGCTAGCAGAGAAGGCAATGGCACCCCACTCCAGTACTTTTGCCTGGAAAAATCCCACGGACGGAGGAGCCGGGTGGGCTGCAGTCCATGGGGTGGCAAAGAGTCGGACATGACTGAGCTACTTCACTTTCACTTTTCACTTTCATGCATTGGAGAAGGAAATAGCAACCCACTCCAGTATTCTTGCCAGGAGAATCCTAAGGATGGCAGAGCCCAGTGGGCTGCTGTCTCTGGGGTCACACAGAGTTGGACACAACTGAAGCGACTTACCAGCACTGATAGTTTAGACAGTAAAGAATCTGTATGCAATGCAGGAGGCCAGGGTTCAGTCCCTGGGTCTGAAAGATCCCCTGGAGAGGGGAATAGCAACCCACTCCAGTATTCTTACCTGGGGAATTCCATGGACAGAGGAGCTTGGCGGGCTACAGTTCGTGGGGTTGCAAAGAGTCAGACATGACTGAGC
Source organism: Bos mutus (assembly GCF_027580195.1). Taxonomy (NCBI): domain Eukaryota; kingdom Metazoa; phylum Chordata; class Mammalia; order Artiodactyla; family Bovidae; genus Bos; species Bos mutus. Next base: position 17,496,119 of record NC_091641.1, on the reverse strand, counting down.
GACTAACACTACTACTACTACCACTCAACAATTTTGCATCCAGTTCACAGTTCTTTATTTTAAACTCTGGCAATGGCACCCCACTCCAGTACTCTTGCCTAGAAAATCCCATGGACGGAGGAGCCTGGTGGGCTGCAGTCCATGGGGTCGATAGGAGTCGGACACGACTGAGCGACTTCACTTTGACTTTTCACTTGCATGCATTGGAGGAGGAAATGGCAACCCACTCCAGTGTTCTTGCCTGGAGAATCCCATGGACAGAGGAGCCTGGTGGGCTGCCATCTATGGGGTCGCACAGAGTTGGACACGACTGAAGCGACTTAGCAGCAGCAGCAGCAAAACAACTGTGTGGTTTCTGTCGCTTGACTGGACCGTTACTGATACAGCAACTTTACAGTAAATCTTAATATCAATGAAGGAAATCTTCTGTCTATTCTTCTCCTTCAAAATCACCTTGATCTCCTTAGCCTTTACTTCCCACATCAGTTTTACAGTCCTTCTTGTGAAGCGCCACTAAAATAATAAATGTTAATATTCAGCTTTTGGATATTTAAATAACAGTTGCATAAATTTACAGCTGAAGGTGTGACAAATTGACATCTGAACTGCGATTTTCTGATCCATGATCACAGAGTGATTTTCCCATTTCAGTTAGGGCTTCTCGTATGTTTTTCAGGAGGATATTATCTTTTTTCTTCATAAATTTTACATTTGTCCTCTGCTAGATATACTCCTAATTAATTTATAGGTTTTGTTGCTATGGTACATTGAATCTTTTTAATTACTGTTTTTAATTGTTTCTGGCTGGCGTTTAAGAACAATTGATTTTTTCTGTATATTGATTTTTTCTGTATATTGAGCAACTCACTGAACTCTTATATTTGTTATTAATATGACTGTATATTCTGTAGAATTTTTCTATGTAATCACATTAACTGTGAATAATGACAGCCTCATTTCTTTCTTTACAACTGCTACGCCTGTTATTTCTTTCTGTGTATATGTGTAGGTATGTGTGTGTGTCTAACTATACTACCATTGTGCCTTTGTGTGTTAGTCACTCACTTGTGCCTGACTTTTGGGGACCCCATGGACTGTAGCCCGCCAGTCTCCTCTGTCCATGGAATTCTCCAGGCAAGAATACTGGAGTGGGTAGCCGTGCCCTCCTCCAGGGGATCTTCCCAACCCAAGAATCCAACCCAGGTCTCCCACATTGCAGGCAGATTCTTTACCATCTGAGCCCCACCAGGGAAGCCCCTATTGTGCTTTTAAATAAAAGCACTTTCCTTTTCTGGCCAAAATGCAGCTACAGGAACTGAATCTACCTTCTCACCGGAAATATCTACAAAAAAAGTCATCTAAAATTTTATGAAACAATGATTCTAGAGATATTGGAATTAGATGAGTGATCTCTAAGGACAGGAAACAAACCAGGTAAGCTCACGATTGCCCCAATTTACTGCCAGGAGAAAGTTTCCAGGCTGCAGCTTGAGGGGGATGACTCCAGGCAGAATGAGATCTACCTGAGATAAGAAGCTGGATCTGAGAGACCAGGAAGGCCAGCCTGGCTAGAAGTCACAGGTCTATTCAGAGATCTGCAGAAGATCCCCACTGAGTCTGCAGCCGAGTACTGATCAGCTCATGAATGTGACAAACCACCACCCCCACTCCAAGGTTGCTGCTGTTGATACTGCTGCTAAGTCGATTCAGTTGTGTCCGACTCTGTGCAACCCTGTAGACGGCAGCCCACCAGGCTCCCCCGTCCCTGGGATTCTCCAGGCAAGAACACTGGAGTGGGTTGCCATTTCCTTCTCCAATGCATCAAAGTGAAAGTGAAGTCGCTCAGTCATGTCTGACTCCTAGCGACCCCGTGGACTGCAGCCTACCAGGCTCCTCCATCCATGGGATTTTCCAGGCAAGAGTACTGGAGTGGGTTGCCATTGCCTTCTCCACTCCAAGGTTAGGTAAGTGAAAATGAAAGTCACTCAGTCATGACTCTTTGCAACCCAACTCTTTGTCACCCAACTCTTTGCGACCCCATGGGCTGTACAGTCCATGGAATTCTCCAGGTCAGAATACTGGAGTGGGTAGCCATTCCTTTCTCCAGGGGATCTTTCCAACCCAGGGATCGAACCCAGGTCTCCCTTATTGCAGGTGGATTCTTTACCAGCTGAGCCACCAGGGAAGTCAGCCTATCCCTTCTCCAGGGGATCTTCCCAACCCAGGAATCAAGCCCGGGTCTCCTGCATTGCAGGCAGATTCTTTACCAACTGAGCTCTCAGGGAAGCCCATAAAGGATTAAGGCATATATTAATAATACTCAGGAACTATACAAAACCAGGAAATAATGCCTGTCCTCACCAGCCACTGCAGAAAACCTAGTAACTCACAGAGTGTTGAGTAGAGTACTAGAGGGATTTTGCTATAGTGGTGGGCAAAGTTAGCCTGAAATGCTGCTCTGGCTCCACCTAACAAAACTTAAATGCAAGACACAACAGGATCAAATAGGTTTCAAGTAATGTAATTACATATAAGAACAAAGCTCAAAGTAGTCACAGGAATAAAATGTATCTAGGACACAGCAAAGTGAAATTCAAAATCAAAAGTGTCACACAATCAAAAATTATTGAGCCTGCAAATTTGCAAGAAAATACAACCCGTAATAAGGAAAATAATCGATTAATCAAAAGTGATGCAGAAGAGAGAACGGTTGAAGGAATTAGTAAATAGAAGCTAGAGAAAGCATGAAAGATATTAGACACATGGAACAAGCAGAAACCACCAAGTCAGCTTCTAAAGATGAAAATTAAAATGTCTAAAATGAAAAATTACACTCAATAAGATGCATTAACAACAGATAAAACATGGCAAAAGAAAAGATTAGTGAAATTGAAGACATGGTAAAAGAAAGTACTGGCAATAAGACTCAGAGCTTCAGTGAGCTGTAAGACAAAGTTCATTTCCTTATACATGAAACTGGACTACCTGAAAGGGAAGAATGGAGAATCAAAAATGTTTGAACAAACAGCTGCTGAAATTTAAACATGCACAAAATACATGAACATTTTGCCACCAAAGATACACAACTGACTGATAAACACATGAAAAGATGCTGAATATAATTAACAGTTAAGGAAATCAGATTCAAAGCACCATAACACATGATTTGACATTCACCATAATGGAAAGTATCAAAAACACAGATAATAACAAGTATTTAGAAGGATATGACGAAATTGGAATGCTCAATTATTGCATGTAAAATGAAGCAGTCACTTTAGGGGAAAAAACTTTTGGCAGATCCTCAAAAGTTTAAACATAAATTTAACATAACATGCCACAGTTCCACTCCTAGGTATCTACCTGAGAGAAATAGCTAGTACACAAATACACACAGAAGCATATGCATAATAGCCCCAAACTTGAAACAGCCCAAATGTTTATCACCTCATTCAGATACCATTCAGAAATTTTTTTTAAAAAATGAGCTATTGATACATGCAACAATGTAGATGAACCTCAAAAACATTATGCAAAGTTTGGAATCTAGACCCAAACCCACACACTATATGACTCCAATTATATAAAATGTCCAGAAAAGGCAAATCCAAAGGGTCAGAAAGTAGACTAATGGTTGCCTGGAGCTGGAGGTGAGAACAGGGAACGGCTACAAATAGGCAGGAGGGATTTTCATCAGTGATGAAATATTCTAAACTTGAATTGTGATGATTATCATATGATTCTGTAAATGTACTGAAAATAATTCAATTCTGTACTCAGAATAGGTGGATTTTGAAATATTTAAAGTATACCTCAACAGAACTGTATAAAATGACTATTAAAAGGATAAAAGACAAGATACACAAATTCTTGCAAATCACAAATACTTGCAAATTACATACTTGATACTTTAAGACTTGCATCCAGAACATATAATAAGAAAACAAAAAGAAAGCAGTATTGGATGAAAAATTTGAGCAGATACTTTATCCAGGAAGATAGAGGTGGCAAATAAGCTTGGAAAGATGCTCAACATTAGTCATTGTTGCTGTTTAGCTGCTAAGCCAAGTCAGACCCCTTTGAATCCCCGTGGACTATAGACCACCAGGCTCCTCTGTCCATGGGATTTCCCAGGCAAGAATACTGGAGGGGGTTGCCACTTCCTTCTCCAGGGGATCCTCCTGACCCAGGGACTGGATCCTCCCAACTCAGGGATTGACCTATTAGAATGTCTAAAATTTTAAAAACGACAACACCAAATTTTGACAAGGATGCGGTACAACTGGAAATTTCATACACTAATGGGAACATGGTAAAGAATCCACCTCCAATGTAGGAGACGTGAGAGACGCAGTTTCGAACCCTGGGTTGGGAAGATCCTTTCAAGGAGGAAATGGCAATCCACTCTAGTATTCTTGTCTGGAAAATTCCAAGGACAGAGGAGCTTGGCGGGCTTCGATCCATGGGATTACAAAGACTTGGACAAGACTGAGCAACTGAGCACAGAACAGTGGGAACCCAGAAATGTGAAGTGGCCACAGGCACTTTGGAAAGCTGTCTGGCAGTTCCTTAAGAGTGAAACCCACCATGCTTACAATCCTGCCATTCCACTCCATGGTATTTATGCAGGAGAAATGAAAGCACATGTGTATAGAGTACTTGTACACGGATGTTCACAGTGGCTTTATTTGAGATAGTCAAAAGCTAAGAACAGTCCAGGTGTTCAACAGATGAATGGATAAACAAACTGTGGTATACCCAGGATGGAATACTTCCTTGCAATAAAAAGGAGGGAACTACTTATGCAAGATACAATGTGGACAAAGAAGGCAGAGGCAAAAGACACACAATTGTATTATTTCATCACTATTGAAGTCTTTTAAAATGAGCAGTAATCAACAGCAACAGAAAACAGACCAGGAGTTGCCTGGGACATATGGCAGGCAAGAGGGGGCGGAAGGGAGAGTTACAAAGAGCACAAGGAAATGTTTAAGGGGTCACGAACATGTTCATCATCTTGATTGTGATGGTGGTTTCAGGGTGTATACATATGTCAAATCTTAACTGCAATTTACTAAATATCAACTATGTTTCAGCAAAGCTGTTTTTCAAAGTAGCAAAAATAACGGAACGGAAGCAAAAATGTAGATATACCTGTTCTGTTACCAATGCTGTATATTTAAGATAATTCTGCTTACATTTCACCATTATATATGTTTGCTCTTAGATTTTGGTATTTGAGGCTTTTGGATGAAACATATTGTTGATACATTTCATGCTTTTCTTTTTTAAAAAAAAAAACCACTTCATTGAGGCGTGGTTGACAGGTAAAAAAATTGTGCATATCTGCAACTCAGTAATTTTGAGAAAAAGTATACACCCGTGAAATCATCAGCCCCTAACAGTACCATATTGCACACTTAAACCTTGCTAAGAGAGTAGATTTTATGTTAGGTGTTCTTGCTGCTGCTGCTGCTAAGTCGCTTCAGTCGTGTCCAACTCTGTGCGACCCCAATAGACGGCAGCTCACCAGGCTCCCCCCGTCCGTGGGATTCTCCAGGCAAGAACACTGGAGTGGGTTGCCATTTCCTTCTCCAATGCATGAAAGTGAAAAGTGAAAGTGAAGTCACTCAGTCGTGTCCGACTCCCAGAGACCCCATGGACTGCAGCCCACCAGGCTCCTCCGTCCATGGGATTTTCCAGGCAAGAGTACTGGAGTGGGGTGCCATTGCCTTCTCCATTAGGTGTTCTTACCACAAAATAATAACAATAATAATAAAGATGATGGGAGAAAATTTGGGGAGGCGATGGAGGTGTCATGCTCTTCTTGTTACAATTATTTCTGCTCCCTGTTTTTTCAAACTTCTGGTCTACTCCTTTCTCTCAGTGCAAACTAAGGGATTTCCCATGCTTGAAACTCCTTTAACCATTATTGAAAGAAATTTCAGGAAGAAGAAGGAAATGTTTCTTCAATTCCCCCAAAGAGCTGTGGAATAAAACAGACAGTGTTCTTGCATCATCATAAACTACTTCAAAAGTGAGATGGTGAGAATATTAACAAATTCATCAGTCTTATTCTCTTGTTGAGTGTGGAGAATAGTGCATAAATAAATAATCCTGTTCTGTTTCCTGTGACTATAAAGCTGTACCAGAGAATAGTCACACAAAGGAATCTATTAAGTCACCTAGTCATCAGATAGCGCTGCCAGGCCTGTGAAATATAACCTATAACCCTCAGATGTCTCCAACTCTAAGCAAATGTTCCTGCTTAATAATTTGTTGCCCTAGTAGTAAAATTTAAATTGACACCTTTGTTTACTGAAAGGTGCAAATCTTGGGAAGTTTCCATGTGATTCTACAGAAAGGCTTTGGAAATTTCTTCTTCATGCAGAGGAGCAAAGAAGAATAATAAATAGTGAATACTGCTGATTTCCTAATTCAACCTAAAGATTTAAGACTCTTTTTCTCATTAAAGTAACAGTACTTATTTGTCAAGTTAAGGACGTTTCTTCTCTTCTCACTTTCCAGAAGGTTTTTTTTTTTTTAATCATGAATATTTCTTAAATTTTATTCAATACATTTGCCAAATTTATTGAGAGGATCATATGATTTTCAGTCTTTAATCTCTTACTGTAGTGAACCATCTTAATTAGATTTGTGATCGGTAAGCTATTCTTACATTGCTGGAAAAATCCCTACTTGGTCATGGTGTATTTTTAATACAAGTTGCTGGGTTTTATTTCCTGATATTTCATTTAAGATTTTCCTTCCTAAGTATAGCTTGAGTATTATTTTTCTTTACTATACTATCCTTTTATGATACTGGTTTCAAGATTCTACCCAGACTCTAAAAGGGATTGGATTTTTTTTTCTCTTTTTGCATTCAGTAAAAATGGTCCATTCCTCAAATATTTGGTAAAACATGCTTAGGTTTGGAGTTCTTCTTTTCTAAGAGATGAATTTAAGATACAATGGTACTTCTCCTTAGCTGTATCTCCTAAGTTTTGATAGGAAAGATTTTAGTTGTCATTCAGCTATACAAAGCTTCCATTGTGATTTTTTTTCTTTGATACATGAAATATCTACACATATCTTGTTAAATTCTAAAAATACATAATTTCTCTTGATTTTTAACTTTATAATAATGTTGTTGAAGGATGTGGTGTGTATATATTTACTCTGTGGCTGGACCATAGTTTTTATGAACATTCCATGAGTTTTTTGGAAAAGAATTTTTTATTATCTAAAAATCACCTGCAAAATCTTACACCTGTCAACTAGCTTAAAACTTGCTAGCTTTGTTATTTAAATTTTTCATTGCCTTATATTGTTATGTCATTTCAGCTATCAGTTAGAGAGGTGTGTTAAATTCTTCCATTCTGATTGTGGATTTGCATACTTACCCTTGTAATTTTGTCACTACCTACTTTATATGTTTTGAGTCTGACTAAGCTATGAGTCCAGAATGTTATATCTTCCTGATGAATCACTATTATCATTCTGTATCAACACTTTTCATCATTAATAATAAATGTCTCTCTGAAATATCTTGTTTTGTTACAGATACACAAGATTTCCTTTGTTTAGTGTTTTTTTTAAATTAATGTTCCAATATAGGGGTCAGCAAACTACTACAGCCTAAAAAGGGTCAAATCCTGCCACCACTTGCTTTCTTAAATAAAGTTTTATTGGAACACAGACAGACTTGTTCATCTACACATTGTCTATTGCTGCTTTCAGGTCACAATAGCAGAACTGAGTAGTTGCAATAAAGCCTTTATTTTTGGCAAAGCCCTAAGGTATTCACTGTGAGGCTCTTTAGGGAAAAAGTTTCTTGACCACTGTGATACAATATTGAATAGGTTCAAATGAACATTTATACCACATGGGCAAAGCCATGGACTTCTGTGTACCCAAAACCCAGTTTAAGAAATAGAAAATCACTAGAATCTTTGACTCTCTTGATCTTAGCCAGGTTCCTCTCTCTCAGATTTAGCCCACTCCTGCTCACCATTTGTGCTTATCACGTCCCTGGTTTTCTTTGTACTTCTCCTATGTTTGCATCCATAAACAATACATTGTTTAATTTTTCATGGGTTTTGATAAATCAATAGAACCATAGTGTATTATTCATTGATGACTTGCTTTTCTCACTCAATTTGTTATGTTTTTGAGATTCACCCTTGCTGTTACACTTAGCTGAAGTTCCTTTTCACTGCTGTTTAGAATCCTATTGTAGGTACCAAAGTTTACTTTTCCATTCCAACACTGATAAGCATTTCCAGTCCTTCTGCTGTTATTAAAAAGGGCTGTTATATACATTCATGTATGCATCTCAGGCTGCCCATGGGCAAGTATTTCTCCAGGATCAAGGAATTACCTGGCCATAGGTATGATTACCTTCACCTTGATCAGGGAGAGCCAAATTGTTTTCCACAGTGGTTATAAATTTATAAATTTATCCTCCCACTAGAAATAAGATTTGTCATCATGGCCTTGTCAACAATTGATAACTGTCCTTTCTTTCCCCCTTTTTGGCCAGTTAGGCGGTATGATACAAAATCTTGTAGTTAGTTGTTATTTCTCAGAATATTATTGAAGTTGACCCTCTTCTCCAGTGTTTAATGACATTTATAGTTTCACTTCTGTCATAGCCTTTATAAGTTGATTATCCATTTTTTCAATTTGATTCTTTCTCTTATTCATGTTGACTTGTAGTTATTTTGCCTGACACTACTCTTCTACCAATCTCATTGGTGCAAATATCTTTTCCCAGATTTCAGCTTTTAACTCTCATCTTTGTGTTTTTTTGGTTTTTGATAGGAATTTTTTATGTAGTTAAATTTATTCACTTTTTTTTCCCTTTATGATTTATATTCTTATTTATTTGTTTAATTTAATTTATTTTGTTTAATTTATTGCATTGTTTTTACCTATTTATTACTTATTATTTATTTAATTTGTAAATTAATTTATTATTTATTTGGCTGTGCCAGTCTTAGTTGCAGCACACAGGATCTTTGATCGTGATTGTAGCATGTCAGATCTTCTAGATGGAACATGCGAGACCTATTTTCCCAACCAGGGATCAAACCCAGGCCCCCTGCTTTGGGAGCACAGAGTCTTAGCCCCTAGATCACCAGGGAAGTTTCACATATTGCTTTTAAAATATTGTTCTCTGATGCATAACCACAAATACATGCGCCAATATTGTCTTCTAAAAGATGTTATGTTTGCCTTGCACATTTAAATATTTAATCCAGCTGGAATTTATTTTTGTGTATGGTGTGAGGGAGGGATCCAGTGACTGGTCCATCTCAATGTTACTCTCTTAGTAAAGCTTTATTATTATTTTAACCAATATAATTTTATATTATTAATAATTCTCAATATGAGGTAAACCAGGTTTCCTTTCATTTTTACTCCTTATAGGTTCCATCTCAGCCCTTTACTCTTCCATAAAATTTAGTATTAGCATCAAATACTACAAAGGAAAAAAAAATTCCTGTTGGAATCTTAATGAGAATAGCATTGACTCCTCAGATCAACTTGGGAAGAACTGACACCTTTGTAAAATTGAGTCTTCCATGAGCACAAAATATCCCTTTATGTCTCCTTTAACTTCTTCCAATAATATTTTATAATTTTCTCTTTAAAGATTTCCTACAAATCTTTAAATTCACATTTCTTTATAGATACTATTTAAATGGTACATACTTTATTACACTTTCTACCTACTGATGGCTGGTGACTACAGGTGCCATTTATTTATATAAATTAAATTTTTGTGCAAGAGTTCTAATAAATTCTCCTATTAATTCTAAGAATTTATCTGCAGAAACTTTTGTGCTTTCTATACAATCATACCACTTGGGAATACTAAGTTTGTCTTCATCTCTATAGTTTTAACTTCTTGTCTCACACTACTGTGCTGTCTAGGACTTCCAATAAAATGTTGAATAAAAGTAGTGACAATAGATATCACTTTCCCATTCCTGATCTTAAAAGGAATGCTTTCTTCCATTTTTTCTATTAAATGTAGTGTTTCTTAGAATATTTCTGTATCAGTCTAAAAGAAACTCCCTTCTCTTCTTTTTTCGCTAAGAAATGTTATCAGATTTTTCTACATACATTGAAATCATCACAAGATATTTCTCCTTTAATCTATAAATGAGATGAATTACATTACATGACTTTTTAATGTGATCCAAACTCACATCCCTGGAATAAACCCAGATCAGGCATTATGTATTATCAGTTTGATGTATTGATGAATTCTTTTTTGATAAAACTTTGGACTTTTTTCCATTTATGTTCACCAGTGAGGCCTGAAATCTTATTTTCTCATGCTGTCCTTGTTAGCTTTTGGTGTCAATGTTTTCTCTCATAAATGAGTAAGGAATTTCTTCTTCTATAGTCAGTAAAAACTTTCAGAAAAGAAAAATCTGAAACTGCTGTTTTACTTTCTTCAATATTCTTAGTATGAATTTGAATCTCAAACGTATGTGAGAAACAGCAGGCCTATGGTTTTGAAGACATACAGGGACTCTTCCTACCCAGACATCAGGTGGGAAGAGACAGACTTGCTGTCTTGTTCCTTTATTGGCAGGTGGACTTTTTTCTTGTCTACTATTCTCAGAGGAAGCAGCTTTTTAAGGATTCTGTTTTACTGTGGGTGGGGTCTGTTTCAATACCCCCACTCCAAGGTTTTATGTGGCTAAAGACATCGTTTCTTGTCCTCATTGGACATTAAAATCCACTTCCCCAAATTGCTGAGATCGACACTCCACCCAAGATGGACACACTGCCCACTTACACGCTAATTCTATGAGCTTCCAGACGATTCAGGGTTCCCTTTCTTTTTTGCAAAGCCATATCTTCATTTGAAAGTATAACTGTGCTCAGCTTTCTCGACATTGCCAGTTTTTAAGTTTCTAATCAGTCACACTGTCAGTACCACATGTACTCCCTCACTGATTCTCTATAATAACTTTATAATAAGGGAGTTTCATCCCAAATTTGCAGATGAGGAAAATAAGCTCAAAGAGGTCAAACTTTACCCATTTACCTGGAAAACCTGGAAATTCTGTGAGGCAGGCACAAGCAGACAGGAAGTGTTGGCAAGGACATGGAGACATTTGTTGGTTGGGATATAAGAGTGCAGTTGCTTCGGGAAAGCAAAAATAAACAAATGGGACCTAATTAAACTTAAAGGCTTTTGCACAACGAAGGAAACTATAAGCAAGGTGAAAAGACAGCCTTCAGAATGGGAGAAAATAATAGCGAATGAAGAAACTGACAAAGAATTTATCTCAAAAATATACAAGCAACTCCTGCAGCTCAATTCCAGAAAAATAAATGACCCAATCAAAAAATGGGCCAAAGAACTAAATAGACATCTTCTTCTCCAAAGAAGACATACAGATGGCTAACAAACACATGAAAAGATGCTCAACATCACTCATTATCAGAGAAATGCAAATCAAAACCACTATGAGGTACCATTTCACACCAGTCAGAATGGCTGCAATCCAAAAGTCTACAAGCAATAAATGCTGGAGGGTGTGTAGAGAAAAGGGAACCCTCTTACTGTTGGTGGGAATGCAAACTAGTACAGCCACTATGGAGAACAGTGTGGAGATTCCTTAAAAGACTGGAAATAGAACTGTCTTATGACCCAATGGCACCCCACTCCAGTACTCTTGCCTGGAAAATCCCATGGACGGAGGAGCCTGGTGGGCTATGATCCACGGGGTCGCGAAGGGTCAAACACGACTGAGCGACTTCACTTTCCCTTTTCACTTTCATGCATTGGAGAAGGAAATGGCAACCCACTCCAGTGTTCTTGCCTGGAGAATCCCAGGGACGGGGGAGCCTGGTGGGCTGCCATCTATGGGGTCGCACAGAGTCGGACACAACTGACGAAACTTAGCAGTAGCAGCATGACCCAGCAATCCCACTGCTGGGCATACACACCAAGGAAACCAGAATTGAAAGAGACACATGTACCCCAATGTTCATCACAGCACTGTTTATAATAGCCAGGACATGGAAGCAACCTATATGTCCATCAGCAGATGAATGGATAAGCAAGCTGTGGTACATATACACAATGGAGTATTACTCAGCCATTAAAAAGAATACATTTGAATCTGTTCTAATGAGGTGGATGAAACTGGAGCCTATTATACAGAGTGAAGTAAGCCAGAAAGGAAAACACCAATACAGTATACTAATGCATATATATGGAATTTAGAAAGATGGAAATGATAACCCTGTATGTGAGACAGCAAAAGAGACACAGATGTATAAAACAGTTTTTTTGGACTCTGTGGGAGAGGGCAAGGGTGGGATGATTTGGGAGAATGGCATTGAAACATATATAAAATTATGTGTGAAATGAATCGCTAGTCCAGGTTTGATGCATGAGACAGGGTGCTCAGGGCTGGTGCACTGGGATGACCCAGAGGGATGGGATGGGGAGGGAGGTGGGAGAGGGGTTCAGGATGGGGAACACATGTATACCCGTGGCAGATTCATGTCAATGTATGGCAAAATCAATACAATATTGTAAAGTAATTAGCCTCCAATTAAAATAAATAAATTTATATTAAAAAAAAAAGAATGCAGTTGCTTCAGGGAATAGTCTAGCAGTTATTTAAAAAGTTAATTCTGTAGAGTTACCATAATTGTACTGTGCTCAGTCATGTTCAACTCTGTGACCCCACGGACTGTAGCCCGCCAGGCTCCTATGTCCATGGGATTTTCCAGACAAGAATACTGCATTGGGCTGCCATTTCCTACTCCAGGGGATCTTCCCGACCCAGAGATCACACTCAAATCTTTTGCATCTCCTGCATTGGTTGGAGAAGAGAATGGCAACCCCCTTCTGTATTCTTGCCTGGAGAATCCCATGGACAGAGGAGCCTAGCAAGCTACAGTCCATGGGGTTTCAAAGAGTCAGACACGACTGAGTGACTAACACGGCCTGCATTGGCATGCAGATTCTTACCACTGCACCACAATATGACCCAGAAATTCTACTCCTAGATTTATACCCCAGAGAAATAAAAACATACATCCACACAAAAATTTGTATGCTGCTGCTGCTAAGTCACATCAGTCGTGTCCGACTCTGTGCAACCCCATAGATGGCAGCCCACCAGGCTCCTGTCCCTGGGATTCTTCAGGCGAGAATACTGAAGTGGGTTGCCATTTCCTTCTCCAGTGCATGAAAGAGAAAAGTGAAAGTGAAGTCACTCAGTAGTGTCCGACTCGTCACGACCACATGGACTGTAGCCTATCAGGCTCCTCAGTCCATGGGATTTCCCAGGCAAGAGTACTGGAGTGTGTTGCCATTGCCTTCTCCTAAAAATTTGTATATGAATGTTCAAAGCAGCATTATTCATAACAATCAAAAAGTGCAGACAACCCAAATATCCATCAACTAATGAATGGGTATATTATGTGTGTTACATCCATTCAACAGAATACTATTTATCCATAATATAAATGGATTACTGATACATGCTACAATGTAGATGAACCTTGAGAACATTATGCTAAGTGGAAAAAAGACAGCCCAGTCACAAAAGACTGTATGTTGGGTGATTCTAGAATATATATGAAACTGAATTTATATGAAATGTTTAGAACAGGAAAATATAAATACTAAAAATGGATTAGTGCTTGTCTTAGGAGGGGGAGGGAAGATGAGGAATGACTCTAATGCATATAGGGTTTCCTTTTGAGGGAAAGAAAATGTTCTAAAAGTAGATTATAGCGATGGCTACACAACTGGAAAATATACTAAAAACACTGAACTGTTTTGTTAAATGAGTATGTGACTTATATCTCAATAAGTCCATTTATAAAAGGAAGCGATGAAAAATTGAGGCACGTCTTGGACTATCAAATTGGCAACTTTTTTTCTTTAAACAAATGATGTTAATATCATGCCTTAGCAAGAGTGCAAGAAAATAAGTGTTAGTGGTAAGACTTCCCTGGTGGTCCAATGTCTAAGACTGAACTCCCAACACAGGGAGCCTGAGTTAGATCCCTGGTCAGGGAACTAGATCCCACGTGCTGCAACGAAAAATTCTGCAAGCGTCAACTAAGAGTTCACACGCCGTCACTAAAGATCCCACGTGCTGAACTAAGACCAGGTGCAGCCAAACAAAAAATAAGTATTTTTTTAAAGAAAATAAGTACTAATGAACGTATAAATTGATGCATATTTTCTGGAAGACAGTTCTAAACACATATCAAGAACCTGAAAATCTGTACTGGCTTTGTCCCAGCAATTCTCTCTCAAGGAAACACAGCCTAAGGAACTATCTAGAGACCGGTGCAAACTTTATATATCACAATGCTAATTACATTAGCTGTTTTTAATAGCAAAACAAGAAAATTAGAGGCATCTTAAATATCCCACAGTGGGGAAATAAAGACATTATTATACAAATACATGAAAAAAATATTATCCATCCATTAAGAATCATGTTGCAAAAGGGGAATAGCTAAAAGAAATCACCACAATGTTTCATAATAAATGAAAGACGAGGCTACAAAGTAATATGTAGAGAATCATTCTAATATTATAAAAAAATAAGCATTACTGAAAATACATACTTTAAAATATTAAGTGATTTTCTTAATGTGACAGGATAATAGAAGAGTATTTTTTATTTTCTTCTTTGTTCTATGGTGTTCTAATTTTCCACAGAGAACACGCACAAGGCTTTTAATGACAGGGAAAGTAGAGTTATAATGTGTTTTGGATTTTTCACTTTCCTGGCCCATCCTCCCTTAAAATGCAATGATTGATGGGTTGTAAGATTTGAAAGTCAAGGATCCCTGAGATAGATAATTTCTAAGATGCTTTCTATTCTTAAGGCTTTGACTCTGATATTCTATGCTTAGCCTATTTCTCTTCCACAACCTGTCTAAGAAATTCTCTGAGACACATTCTTCCCATTTTCTTGTAGACTCTGTGGGTCCCCATTTCCAGGCTGGGAGAGGTTGCAGTCTTGAAAAATAAGGCTATTCAGCAGTCCAGGGACCAGGACACTGTAAGTTGAGACAAGGCAACCCCTGCAGAGACCGGGAAACGATTTTTCTCTTCCAAAATATAATTAATCAATTTTGTGCAAAGAAGTAGAATCAATATCTTTATAAATGAGTTGTTCATACGCCAAGAAGGAATTGTTGCAATGGGCACATAATCTTTCACCTGCTAATCCAATGTAAATTATGGGCTTTTTAGCCGATGTCTTAGGCATTCGCCAACTGAACTTTTTTCCACTTTGACATTCTCATCACGACTTTCCAATTCTCTTGTCCAAACCGCACCCCCCAAGGTCTCTTCATAAGCAGTATGCCACTAATGACAAAACCTCGTATTCACTGGCTGCCCTGGGCTCCCAGTCCTTTGTAATATTACCACATTGATCTTCCCAGCATCCTCTGGGACACAGGGAAGTGATGTGTGTCGGGAACACTGGCAAGGCTTAGATAAATTGCAGCTTCATTGAAGTCCTTTAATGCGAGAAACATTTATTAAGTGCCTACTATGCACCACAACGACTCCAGGCACTAGAGCTACAAAGATAAATCTCACAGGCACTGCCCTCTGGGGCTCACAGTCTAGCGGAGGAGACAGGCACAGAAATAAGGAGTCGCATTACATCAGAGGCTCCGTGTAGTAGATCAAAGCACAGCATTGTGGGAGCACAAAGAACAGCAAACTCTCCCTATAAAATCAGTTGCCCAGAATTCTTAAGGGTGAAAAATTGCTCAGCAAGCAGATAAGGGTGAGGGATGTTTTGGCAGAGGAAGGGAAACTGAGAAAAAGAAAATCATATTCATGGACTTCCCTGCTGGTCCAGTGGCTAAGACTCCCGGCTCCCAATGCAGGGGGCCCAGGTTTGATCTCTGGTCTGGAACTAGATCTCACATGCTGCAACTCAAGGCTCTGAATGCTGCAACTAAGACCCGGTGCAGCCGAGTAAGTATTTTTTTAAAAAAAGAAATCATTTTCAAGGAATGGGATGAGGGAAGGTTCCAGAGAGGTGGGCCAGGGCCAGGGCAGAACAGGCTTCATTCACATGCCCTTCTTATAGACATCTGTTGTTTTACCTACCCTACACATCTCCTTTTCCCCTACATTACTCCAGTTTGCCTGTGGAGCTCCGCCCCTTCCATCTCCCAATCAGCTGAGGCTAATGGCACCCACTCGCCACATCAGCTTCAAGGATTGGTATGTAACATGGACCACCAGCATCTTGGTCACAGTGACAGCTTCAGGGGCAGGCACATGACCCAGGTGAGTCCTGGAAAATCAAATTCTGGGATTATTAATAGATGACTGGGGGGACAAAGGCACTAACTGTATATCTATTATGTGTCAATAACACGGAACAATTTTTTCCAAAAAAATTAAAAAAGAAAAACACTGTCTTCCAACTGTGGTTACTAGGCTGATAGATTGAAAACCCAAAGCTTGCCAGCACCTGGAAAGTGTCTGCCTGAGAAGGAAGCCAATACAGAGAAAAGGGAAATTGAGTAGAGGACCAAGAGATAACCCTGAAAGTGAAAGTGAAAGCCGCTCAGTCACATCCGACTCTTTGCCACCCCATGGACTATACAGTCCATGGAACTCTCCAGGCCAGAATACTGGAACGGGTAACCTTTCTCTGCTCCAGGAGATCTTCCCAAGCCAGGGATCAAAACCAGATCTCCCACTTTGCAGGCAGGTTCTTTACCAGCTGAGCCACAAGGTAACCCTGATGGGTCATTTTGTGAACCCCCCAAAATCCCCTTTTGCTTCAGTTGATTTGACTGTTGTTTTTTAATTACTTTGGCTTCCCTGGTGGCTCAGATGGTAAAGTGTCTGCCTGCAATGCGGGAGACCCAGGTTCGTTCCCTGGATTGGGAAGATCCCCTGGAGAAGGAAATGGCAACCACTCCAGTACTCTTGCCTGGAAAATTCCATGGATGGAGAAGCCTGGTAAGCTACAGTCCATGGGGTCGCAAAGTGTCGGACACGACTGATCGACTTCACTTTCACTTTCATAAGAGTATTAGTGAATTGATATACCATCCCAGTATTTTGGGAATTAAGCTGGTAGAAAACAAGGGAAATTACAGTTAAAGAGGGCCTTTGGGATGACTTTAGATGGGGAAACTGAGATCCAGAGGTGTTAAAGGGCTTACATCAAATCGCAGGTAAGTTAGTTGCAGAGCCTGGGAAGAATTAGATCTTGTGATTCTGGGGTAAGTACTCTTTGCTTTGGGCTTCCCTAAATGGCTCAGCAGTAAAGAATCCACTTGCAATGCAGGAGTTTCAGGACACACAGGTTTGACCCCTGGGTCGGGAAGATCCCCTGGAGGAGGGCATGGCAACCCACTCCAGTATTCTTCCTTGGAGAATCCCACGGACAGAGGTGACTGTTGGTCTATAGTCCATAGGGTTGCAAATTGTCAGACACAACTGAAGTGACTTAGCACACATGCATGCACTCTTTGCTCTACAGCACTGGATCCTGGAAGACTAATAATAACAATAATAGCAAGACTAGTATCATTAGGTATGACATGCCAGGCAATCATATAAGTCTGTTACTTGTGTTATTTTATGGAATCCTTTCAACTACATATGAACTACATACATAGGAATTACATATGAGAAGTAAGGAAGTTTGGGAACCAACATTTTGAAATCTTTAAGTTTCCCATCTGAAAGACCAAGCTGAGATAATGTCTAGAGGTGAATTCACATTCCATCCAGGAGGTTCTGGGATCATTGAGGGAGACCTCAAGGTGATGCTGAAGCTCAGGAGATCAGAGCCTCATGATTCTATTAGAGACTTTGGAGTCACTTTGGGGGATCAGGATCCCCCAGGAGGAGTTTAGGAATATAGGGAAGATTCCAGGGCTCTAGCCAAAATGAATTGGGCTTAAGTCCAAGTTAGGGACTTGCTTGGTGACTGAGATGGTAAAGCATCTGCCTGCAATACTGGAGACGGGGATTCGATCTCTAGGTCAGGAAGATCCCCTGGAGAAGAGCACGGCTACCCACTTCAGTATTCTTGCCTAGAGAATTCCATAGACAGAGGAGCCTGGTGGGCTACAGTCCACGGGGTCTCAAAGCATTGGACACAACCAAGCAACTAAGTCCAAGTTAAAGAAACAAAGGCATCAGTTCAGTTTAGTCGCTCAGTCGTGTCTGACTCTTCGAGACCCCATGAATCGCAGCACGCCAGGCCTCCCTGTCCATCACCAACTCCTGGAATTCACTCAGATTCACATCCATCGAGTCAATGATGCCATCCAGCCATCTCATCCTCTGTCGTCCCCTTCTCCTCCTGCCCCCAATCCCTCCCAGCATCAGAGTCTTTTCCAATGAGTCAACTCTTCGCATGAGGTGGCCAAAGTACTGGAGTTTCAGCTTCAGCATCATTCCCTCCAAAGAAATCCCAGGGCTGATCTCCTTCAGAATGGACTGGTGGAATCTCCTTGCAGTCCAAGGGACTCTCAAGCGTCTTCTCCAACACCACAGTTCAAAAGCATCAATTCTTCCGTGCTCAGCCTTCTTCACAGTCCAACTCTCACATCCATACATGACCACTGGAAAAACCATAGCCTTGACTAGACGGACCTTTGTTGGCAAAGTAATATCTCTGCTTTTGAATATGCTCTCTAGGTTGGTCATAACTTTCCTTCCAAGGAGTAAGTGTCTTTTAATTTCATGGCTGCAGTCACCATCTGCAGTGATTTGGGAGCCCCCCAAAATAAAGTCTGACACTGTTTCCACTGTTTCCCCATCTATTTCCCATGAAGTGATGGGACAGGATGCCATGATCTTCGTTTTCTGAATGTTGAGCTTTAAGCCAACTTTTTCACTCTCCACTTCACTTTCATCAAGAGGCTTTTTAGTTCCTCTTAAACAAAGGCATAAATGTGGTCAAAGAGCTAGAACTAACGTGACTTTACCTGCTGCCATCACCTGGCCACAAGTAAGGCTAAATGCTGCTGCCCTGACCCAGCTCCAGAGGTGAACTTGGTTGCCCACTGCAGGGAGCCCAGCACACTCAGCTCTATTGCTGATCAGGTTGCCTCCCCTTTGCCAGCAACTTCTTCTCCTCGATTAAACCTTCACAGGTTTATCCTATCAACTCATTTAGCTGTGTGTCCTACCCTGCCCCCTACCTCTTGACTAAAAACATATTTTAAACTCTTATTTTGACACTTCAATATTCTCCTTCAGATAGGACTTAGGTATTGGCCCACTTGTCGTGTGATGGCAAATAAGTGCGTCTCCTATAAATTCTGAAAGAGTGGCAGAATCAATGAATGTGCAAATGAACCTCCATGGGACTTTCCAAGGGCCTGATACATAGTAAATCTTTAGAGTGTTTGTCATCTTAAATGACTGCTAGATAGAGTGGGTGGATGGATGGGTGGAAGGATGGATGGGTGGAAAGATGGATCGATGGATAAGTAGTTGGGTGGAAAGATGGACAGATATCTATGGATAGAAGAAAGACACAATTCTTGGCTATTTTTTTTTTTTTACTCTTTAAGATCTCTAGCATAGTGTACTTTTTTTTTTTTTTTTCCAAGAAATACAGTGTTTATCCTATGGAGTTTATAAACCACTGAGAGAGACACTAAGTAAATACTTCACCCAGTAAGTAATTAATTTCAACTGGATGTGTGCTAAAGGAACTCCAGAGTGCTAGGGGGGACATATACCAGCAGCTGGGAAATCAGGTAAGACCTCTCCAAGGCTATGTCATTAAGCCAAGATAAAATACAACTATGAGCTAGGAAAAAGGGATCAGGCTAGGGGGACAGGGGATGCCAGGTGGGAGTTTTAGGCAAGAGTAGTTCAGGCTGAAGAAATGCCAAGTGCACAGGTCTAGAGGCATGAAGGGGCATGGCTCAACAGACTAAATGAAAGAAGAACAGCATAGCAAGAGCAGAGTGAGTAAGACTTAAATGTCAAGAGAAGACACTGGGAAGATAAGGAGAATAATACTAGGTAATGAGGAAATTATAATGTCAGATTAAGGATTTTGCTCCTGCCTTTGACAGCAAGCCAATGAGGGGTCTGGCATGATCAGATCATGAGCATTCCATCTGAAATAGTAATAAAGTTGAAAGAACTGGGGAGACCATGCCGTCATTCGTTGCCTCTGACAAGGTGAGTAAAGAAGGCAGGGCCCCTTGACCGTTTTTCTGCCTTATTTTCATCAGCCTTCCAGTGTGAAGGTTTGGCTGAGGTGTGGCCACTGATGGAATCTCAGTCCTTGTGCTGGGAAGAGCCTACTTTCCATTCTCCTCAACATCCACCAAGGCACAGGAATCTGTCAGAGTTGTCAGCGACGCCACACAGCAGTCACCCTGCTTGTCCCATCCAACAAGCTTCATGTCCCACCCTGCCCCTTCTGTCTTGACTGAAAACATATTCTAAACTCACATTTTGACACGTCAATATTCTTCAAATACGACAAGATATATGCTCACATAATCGGTGATGGCAAGTAAGTGCATCTGTTATTACGCTCTTATGCCTAGGGCTGTTGAGTAGGTTGGTGAGTGCATTTAAAGCTTCCAGAACTGAGCTGTCCTTGCCATAATAGCAGCTAGTTTATTGAGTGCTTGCTCTATGCTTGAAACTTGCTGTAGGTTTTATATGCATTGTCTCATTTAATCCTCCCAACATCCCTATGATGACATTTGACATGATGTCCACTTTATTGAGGGATTCCCTAATAGTTCAGTTGGTAAAGAATCCACCTGCAATGCGGGAGACCCCAGTTCGATTCCTGGGTTGGGAAGATACGCTGGAGAAGGGATATGCTACCCACTCCAGTATTCTTGGGCTTCCCTTGTGGCTCAGCTGGTAAAGAATCCGTCTGCAATGCGGAAGACCTGGATGCAATCCCTGGGTTGGGAAAATCCCCTGGAGAAGGGAAAGGCTACCCACTCCAATATTCTGGCCTGGAGAATTCCATGGACTGTAAAGTCCATGGGGTCGCAAAGAGTCAGACTTGACTGAGTGACTTGCACTTTCACACTTTCACTTTCACTTTCCAGTTTATTGTTGAGGGAAAGGTCACTGAGAACTGCCATGTCACTTATGCATAGCCACAGTTAGTAAGTGGTGGACCAAGGACCCAGCCCAGATCTATTTTATAAACTCAAGCTTTTTCTACTGAACTACAATGGGTATGAGTGGTCTTCTTTTGATGCTTTAAATGCTAGTCAAGAGCAATTCTACTACCCATTGTCTTTGCCAGACATTAGGTTCAGAGAACTGTTGATTAAGACCAGAAGACACATATCCATGGGGATGGTCTCTAGGTTTCTACAGGCCTAGCTTGAATTTTATGGACTAATGATATACTAAGCCTGGGCCCTACTCCTTGCCTTGTTGGGTCCCCACATTTATGTGGCTGTGGTGTTTAATCACATAGGTTTCCCCATGCGGTCTTGCCATGTGTGGACACAGAGCCTTCTGCTGCAGTGAGGATCCGATGCCATACACGAGTCCTTATCCACAATAATTCTCACTCAGAGACACGGACTGGGGCCTCCCTTGCTTCCACTGTTCCCATCGTCGTATAAATTCCTGGACATATCCTCTCCTATGTCCAAACGAGAAAGGTCATCAGGAAAGCTAACCTCCCCCAAGGAGGCAGTCGGCTCACCTAGACACCTTCTCTCAAAACCAACCAGGTGATACAGCATAGGCCACACCTGAGTTGGTCCTGTTTCTATAGCAACCTGATTTGGTACTCGGGAAAGTGACCTCTGTTCCTACTGCCCCATCACAGAAATGCTGTGATAGAAAGGACCTACATTTCGTCCTCCTTGAACCCAAGTACCACCTCCACCCCTTACGGTGGAACTGACACATGAGGCTATGAGATGGAACTTGCCTGTATTCATCCATTCATGCCTCATAAGGTAGGTAGAGAAGTTATCAGTACCTCCATTTCAAAGATCTATCAAACAGGACTGTATGAGAATGTTTCATCTAACTGTATCTACTTTCCTTCTCAGTCTACAAAATTTCCTGAGATCTCACCTACTCTTCAAGAGCACTGATTGTTCTTGATACATTGATAATACCTGTAGATGGCACAGATATTTGCTTGTCCAGCATCCATACAATGCATCCTCACTCCCACTACCTAACAGATTTTGTTCAAAAGCTCACATTTTCCACGTGAATCTGTGGGATTGTTGCGAAGTTCATTCCTAGCTCCAGGAGTGAAGACTAATTCATTTTCAGCCTACCAATTCACACATTCCCATGGTGACTGTGGACACATGATCTAAAGCTGGCCAATCAGATGCAAAGGAATGGCTGTAGTGATGCTTGAGGCAGAGGTTTTTCTCTCTTCTGCTGGATATGAATAGAGAAGTATGTCGCTTGTATAGCCATTGTCAGCCTTAAGATGAAGCCCAAACCATGAAGAGCAGAGAAGAGAGACAGTAAGAATTTAGGTCTTTGATGACGTCATTGAGCTGCTGGATCAATCAACCCTAGAGCCCACCCTATCTCCGGAATTACTATTTCAAGCAATAAGAAATCTTCTTATTGCTTGTGTCAACGGGGATCATTTTTTCTGTTACTTAGAGCAAAAACCATCTTACTGATACTTCTCAAATTTCTCTCTCCCCTGGCTCAGAACTGTCCCCTGAGATCCAGACCCTCCACGCTGGATCATTTCCATCAGTATAAAACAGGTTGAAATAGCTCTTGTATGAATAGAAACTTAGACTGCAGTTCCCGGTTTCCATTAGGAAAACTGCTTGAAAGTCACATCTGTATTCTTGTCTCTACTTCCAGGTTCATTCTCTTCCACTTCTTGTGCAGTCATTTCGAGTTTCTCCCACCTGCACATCTTGCCACATCTTCTGATTCCATAGCTGAGCAAGACTTGACTCCACTGGACACTCCCTCCTTCTTTTGCTTTTCCTCCTGCCTCTCAAAGCCTCCCCATCTTGGTCTCCTTTGCTGGCCTTGCTGCCTGCTCCCTAATGGAACATGGCAGAAAGCCCGGGGTTTGCTTTTCAGAATGCTCTGCTAGCTGTGCCTCACTCCCAAGATGGTCTCACCAAGTCCTCTGCCTTTAAATGTTGTCTACAAGCTAACTTCCACTGTGAAGTCCAGACTTCTACAAACAATAGCCTACTTATCTCCGCCTGGATGCTTCACACTTAATATAACCACAGGGGAATCCAAACCCTTTCTCCTCCAACAGATTGCTCCATCTCAGTAAATATCCCTTCCCGTGGCTGTTCAGGTGAAAAAGCCAAGACTCATCCTTAACCCCTGTCTTTCTTCTACACCCCACGGGCATGCAAGCATGCTAAATCACTTCAGTCACATCTGACTGTTGTGACCTTTTGGACTGTAGCCCACTCACCTGGCTCCTCTGTCCATGGGATTCTCCAGGCAAGAATATGGGAGTGGGTTGCCATTTCCTCCAGGGGATCTTCCTGATCCAGGGATCGAACCCACAACTCTTATGTTTCCGGGCAGTGTCAGGCGGGTTCTTTACTGCTAGCACCATCTGGGAAGCCCACATGCAACACAACAGCAAGTCCTGTCGGCTCCACATGTAAACTCTACGCCAAATCTGTTTGCTTCCCATCACCTCCGATAACTCCTCATCAGAATCCCTGTTCCCACTCTCAATCGTGAGTTCTCCAGCCAGCAGCCAGAGCAAACTTCTAAAGAGTAAAAATGCTAACCCTGTTAGGGGAAACACTGACTGAAGCTGCCCACCCTGGCCAGGCACCACAGTAACCATTTGTGTGAATTATTTTACAACCGGAGATCCTGGTAAGGAACACGAAACTAACAAGCCACCACAAACCAGAACAGTGCAGGAAATGGTCAAAAGGAAATGCCACATGTCCTACCAGCCTCCCAGAATCCTCCTTGCTGGAATCTATCTTGGCTGAGCAACATGTGCACCCCCAGGAAGGATCCTGCCTCAGAATGATTGACCAGAGACAACCCGGAAACTATTCCCATCGCCATAAAACCTGAGGCTGCGAGCCACGTGGTAGGTCAGTCCTCCTGGGTTCCCCTGCCCTGCTGCTCTCTACCCAGGCAGCCTTTCCCAATAAATTCTCTTGTTTTGTCAGCACGTGTATCTTTTCAGGCAATTCATTTCCGAGTGTTAGGCAAGAGTCCACTCTCGGGCCCCGGAAGGGGTCCCTCTTCCTGCAATAATCCTATGACCCCTTTTACTCAGAACCATCAGTAACTACCCATCACACTAAGATAAACCCATGGCCAAGGTACTTACTCCATGTCTTGGTCTCTGCCCACCCCCACCAGCCTCACTCTTACCCCTCTTGCTAAGCAAGTCTTCCTGCTGTCTTGCAATCACTCCAAGCATCTCGGGTCTCTGTGCCTGGAATGTTCCTTCCCCAAGTGTTGGCAGGGCTGGTTTCCTCCCTTCATTGAAGCCTCAGTTCAAATGTCACCTCCTTAAAGACAAGGTAGCCAACTCCAGCCCACCTCCTCGATCTCTGCCTTAATTTCCTTCCTAGCTCTTATAGTCTTCTCCAACTCACCCCATCAGTGCTCTTCTCACACTCCCTGGATCCCTTTATTGTTTGTTCTGGTCATGCCATCCTCCTGTGGCTTCGTCTCCCAACAGCCAAGACCTGCATAGCTTTGTTGACAGGCCGCACACAGGCTGTGGAAGAGACTTTGCCTGTATGTGTGATCTCAGAAAGACAACAGAGAGCGGTGCTATGAAGTGAGATCTTAGTTCCTCTGCCCAGGAATTGAACCTGGGGTAGCCTGGATGAAAACCAGGAATCCTAATCACCAGACCAGAACGGGCTAGTGGCCAGAAGCAACATTTCCCTCTTTTCGCCCCATTGAAAAATGCATTTCTCAAGGAGGCAAAAACTGCGAACACAGGTGCAAGGTTTATTGTTAGAGACACAGCATCAAAACAAGTGGAAGAGCACACAGAGAAACAATTTATTTAAGACGGAAGCAAGGCGGAGACACACACCCGAGCGAAAGGGTGCGCGCATGCAAGGCGGAGACACACACCCGGAGCGAAAGGGTGCGCGCATGCAAGGCGGAGACACACACCCGGAGCGAAAGGGTGCGCGCATGCAAGGCGGAGACACACACCCGAGCGGAGCGCGCATGCAAGGCGGGACACACACCCGAGCGAAAAGGGTGCGCGCATGCAAGGCGGAGACACACACCCGGGCGAAAGGGTGCGCGCATGCAAGGCGGAGACACACCCGGAGCGAAAGGGGCGCGCGTATGCAAGGCGGAGACACACACCGAGCGAAAGGGTGCGCGCATGCAAAGCGGAGACACACACCCGGAGCGAAAGGGTGCGCGCATGCAAGGCGGAGACACACACCGGAGCGAAGCGGTGCGCGCATGCAAGGCGGAGACACACACCCGGAGCGAAAGGGTGCGCGCATGCAAGGCGGAGACACACACCCGGAGCGAAAGGGTGCGCGCATGCAAGGCGGAGACACACACCCGGAGCGAAAGGGTGCGCGCATGCAAGGCGGAGACACACACCCGGAGCGAAAGGGTGCGCGCATGCAAGGCGGAGACACACACCCGAGCGAAAAGGGTGCGCGCATGCAAGGCGGAGACACACCCGGAGCGAAAGGGTGCGCGCATGCAAGGCGGAGACACACACCCGAGCGAAAGGGTGCGCGCATGCAAGGCGGAGACACACACCGGAGCGAAAGGGTGCGCGCATGCAAGGCGGAGACACACACCGAGCGAAAGCGGTGCGCGCATGCAAGGCGGAGACACACACCCGAGCGAAAGGGTGCGCGCATGCAAGGCGGAGACACACACCCGGAGCGAAAGGGTGCGCGTATGCAAGGCGGAGACACACACCCGGAGCGAAAGGGTGCGCGTATGCAAGGCGGAGACACACACCCGGAGCGAAAGGGTGCGCGTATGCAAGGCGGAGAGACACACACCCGGAGCGAAAGGGTGCGCGTATGCAAGGCGGAGACACACACCCGGAGCGAAAGGGTGCGCGTATGCAAGGCGGAGACACACACCCGGAGCGAAAGGGTGCGCGTATGCAAGGCGGAGACACACACCCGGAGCGAAAGGGTGCGCGCATGCAAGGCGGAGACACACACCCGGAGCGGGGTGCGCGTATGCAAGGCGGAGACACACACCCGGAGCGAAGGGGGTGCGCGCGCGGATGCAAGGCGGAGACACACACCCGGAGCGCGCGAAAGGTGCGCGTATGCAAGGCGGAGATACACACCCGGAGCGAAAGGGTGCGCGTATGCAAGGCGGAGATACACACCCGGAGCGAACACCCGGGTGGTGCGCGTATGCAAGGCGGAGATACACACCGGAGCGAAAGGGTGCGCGTATGCAAGGCGGAGATACACACCCGAGCGAAAGGGTGCGCGTATGCAAGGCGAGATACACACCGGAGCGCGAAAGGGAGATGCAAGGCGGAGACACACACCCGGAGCGAAAGGGTGCGCGCATGCAAGGCGGAGACACACACCCGGAGCGAAAGGGTGCGCGTATGCAAGGCGGAGATACACACCCGGAGCGAAAGGGTGCGCGTGGGCGTTCTCCCTCATGAAGAGGAGCGCGGTGAAGAGGCAGTTAAATCATTTACGTAGGCACTTCTTCCAGGTCTGTGTTTACCTTTGGCCGATTACCTGGTTTCTTTTTCCACATCTGCCCTGTCCTAGGACCTTCCACAGCATGCGTGCACAGCCAGAAACCTTTTCCAAGATGGATTCCAGCCCAGAGCCCTATGGGGCAGCCTTGGCATCACATATTATGGGGTGGTGCCCCCCTCCCCTTGATCCCCCAGGAGACTTTCTGTGCATGTGCAGGGTCTCCCTTGCCCCAAGGATGAGAAATGCATGACCTCTTGATCTTTTATACAAACAAGGTGTAACCCCTCTCTATTTCTGCCATAACTGCTATCTTAAAGTGTCTGCAAGAGACCAAGCCTGGCTATTTACCCTGTTTCTGTGGATATTTCTATTTCGAAGTGCAAACAGGAGGCTGGTTGTAAATATCTAAACAGAAGCCCATCTATCCCCTGCCTTATGTGCACAGGGCCAGAAGTGCCCAGGGATGGATGTCCTCACCGGGGACAGTCTTTAACCAACTTAACCAATGATTGACAGGTGTGGGAGTATAAATACTCCATGTCCCCTGCCCACAATAGGGACCTCTCTGAAGTGTGAACTACACCATCTCCATGGCTCCCCTGTGGGTCTGAGTCACCATTGCCCTCGTCTTTGCTGCTTGTCATACCACTGCTTGGTCTCCTTCCCTTCCCTAGGTACCTACTTCTCTACCAGTTTTTCCTGAGATAACTTCCTAATGAAACATGTGGCATGAATCCTCCTCCCAGAAGCAACCTCTGCTTCCCAAACCTGGTCCTCCTGTCTCCCCATCTCAGGAATGATACCTCTGCATATTCAGTGATCCAAGCACTGACAAAATCCATCCTCCCCTCCTTCTCCATCCAACCCCACCCATCAGGCCCCCTTGTCCTGACCACTGTCAGATTTCATCCACTGACCTCCATCCCTGCTCCCACCACCCACCTCAGACTGGCCCCCATCATGTTGGTGGCCTCTTCAAGCCTGATGGTCACAGGAAGGTAAACATTTTGCAGACTTCTCATTCTTAGCTCACCAAGCAGAGCAGTCACGTGTGTGTTCAGTCGCTAAGTCATGTCTGACTCTTTGTGACCCCATGGTCTGCAGCCCACCAGGCTCCTCTGTCCGTGGAATTCTCCAGGCAAGAAAACTGGACTGAGTTGCCATTTCGTCCTCCAGAGAATCTTCCCGACCCAGGGATAGAACCCACACCTCTTATGTCTCCTGCATTGAAGGCATATTCTTTACCACTGCGCCACCTGAGGAGTCAGAGCAATCACAACACAGCCCTTAAAATTATCCACAAGACCATGTCCGTGAGTTCATCTCCACCTTCCTTCCTTACAGGACTTAACACCAAAGCATCTACTTACAGTTCGTTGCAGGTTACTGTCACTTGTGTTTTATGATAATCGATTCCTCCTTCACTTGAGAAGAACCAATCAACCAGCTACATTAGCCAAGCACTGTGCAAGAGGCACGTGGTATAAAAGTCACAGCTCTAAATTTTGAAAAGCTCACTGTTTGGGGAAGAAGACAAACATGCAAATACTTCACTACAATGGTTACAGTGTCACGTGGACCTGAACTATATCATATCCATCTTTAAATCCCTCCCACACTGCCTAACACAGAGTCGGCTGGTTATAAATGAATGGATTTTGCCCGGTAAGTCAAGTGGAAGTCTTTCCAGAAGTGACATTTCTGCTGGGCTTTGAAAAATAAGAAAGGAGAAAAAGAGCTTGCCAGGTAGA
Source organism: Bos mutus (assembly GCF_027580195.1). Lineage (NCBI taxonomy): Eukaryota > Metazoa > Chordata > Mammalia > Artiodactyla > Bovidae > Bos > Bos mutus. The sequence continues at coordinate 17,467,686 of NC_091641.1, read as the reverse complement.
TGTCAGAGTATGTCAAAGACATGGGGGAATGAAAGAATGAGTTGTTTCAAGGAAGGAGAAAATTGCACAGAATAGCTAGAGAATCACACACCTAGTGAAGAATAGCTAAGATGGGTTCAAACCAAGAGTGAAGGAAGATGAATACAAAGTTCATGACTCTAGACTGGATCTTAAGGCAAGACGGAGCCATGGAAAGTTTTTGAGCTTTGTTGCTGGGTAGGAGCCCAGGGACACAGGATCATTAGAGTCTGTACTAGTCTCCAGTCACATAAATGACTCTGGAAAACTCCTCTAGTGGCTCATATTCTTTCACCCTAAATAGCTGTACCCCTAGTTCCATGTCAGCATTGTTCTGATGGCGCTAAATCTTTCATCCTTAAAAATCCATCATGTGGAACTCACCAAGGTTGGTGATCACTAAGCAAGGTCATCGTGTCTCCAATTTTCTACCCAGATGGACAGAAAATAGGTTCTGCTATCAGATGAGACCAAACCATAATCCTCAGCATTGGGAGACAGGTGTGTGTTTGTGTGTGGACGCATTTATATAAGCATGTAACTGTTTCCTTGGGTCTGGACGTGAATCCAAGGATGGGTTTAAGGTGTCTGAATGCACACACGTGTGAATTTTCATGTGTGCATATTTCCCTCAGTGTATGGCCCTGTACTTTGGCAACAAAGGTCCATCTAGTCAAGGCTATGGTTTTTCCAGTGGTCGTGTATGGATGTGAGAGTTGAACTGTGAAGAAAGCTGAGCACCAAAGAATTGATGCTTTTGAACTGTGGTGTTGGAGAAGACTCTTGAGATTCCCTTGGACTGCAAGGAGATCCAACCAGTGCATTCTGAAGGAGATCAGTCCTGGGTGTTCATTGGAAGGACTGATGCTAAAGCTGAAACTCCAGTACTTTGGCCACCTCATGCAAAGAGTTGACTCTTTGGAAAAGACTGTGATGCTGGGAGGGATTGGGGGCAGGAGGAGAAGGGGATGACAGAGGATGAGATGGCTGGATGGCATCACTGACTCGATGGACATGAGTCTGAGTGAACTCCGGGAGTTGGTGATGGACAGGGAGGCCTGGCGTGCTGCGATTCATGGGGTCGCAAAGAGTCGGACACGACTGAGCGACTGACCTGAACTGAACTGATGGCCCTGTTGGATGTGTGTGTACTTGTATGTGTGTATTTGTGTGGGAGCATGTTCACATATGTACTCATGTTTGTGTCTGTGTGTGCCTACGTGGAGGCATGCCCATATGTGCATGTCTCCACATGTGGCACACCCATCTTCATCCTGGCACGTTTTGTTTGTGAGGGGACCAGAGACTGCCTTACACCACAGCCAACCCCATCCCATTCTGCTCCCTGGTTCCCCTGCTCATTAACGCAGTCTGCATTGGTTACACCTGTGGCAACAGGCCTCTGTAGAGAGTGTTAAATATCACAACTGTTTATTGTTTAATATTTTTCATGATAATGGCAGGCTAGTTCACAAGGACTCAGAGCAGTGTATAAAACACCTTCTGCTCATTTCCTGCCAAGAAAGGGCTTGACAACCAACAGCCCCTGCCCAGGGCCTCGTTGATGTGGCCTGCAATGCCACACTGCCCCCATTTGGTTTCCCTGAATAAATTTGCAGCCAAGCTGAGTACACAGCAAACAGCAATACTTGCATTTCTCTGCTGAGCAGGTGGTGGGGAAAGGAAAATCTTGTCAAATCAGTGTACTCAGCTCAGGAGAAACCAACTTTAAGACAGGAGAGGGGAGGCGGTACCAGAAAAGGACCTGGAAATGACCATAATCAAATTGTCAACTTAAAAAATATTCACAGCCTAAAAGCTGAGAGTTCTATTTTATGCAGTGGGAATTTGGGGGACTTCAAGACTGGGAGACGGCATCTCCAAGTAACCCTGAAAGAATGCCAAGGAGGAGGGGAGGAGTGGAACCACAGGTTATAGAGAAGTTTTGCAATAAAGGGCAGGTAGTCTGAACGTCAAAAAATTATTGTTAATTAAAGAAAACCAGATAACCCAAGTTAAGGAATTTAGTGCTTTTCTATGTATGAGAAGATGCAAGAGTCTGGGCTCACTGAAATCATTCCTCTGATTCGCACCTCAGCTATCTGGGGCCAGTACTCCTTTTTCACACCCTGAGTTTCCTCGAGGCTCGCCGCAGGGAGTGGTTGCAGTCTGACGGCTGCTAGATGGCAGGTGTTCTTTCCTTCCTGAGTTCCTTCAGAGCTGACCCACTCACCATCCATGGTGGTGACTGCGGCATCCTTGTTTACTGATATGGCAGAAAGCATCCCATTTCTCAAAATCATGTCCATGTTTTGATGGGCCACCATCCAGGACTGTGGCCAAAGCCTGTTTGACAATCACCACTAAAAAGCACATGCCTCTCACATAGAGCTTCCAACAGCCACCATTCATTTTCTGAGATTTGGCTATTTCCTTGCTGGCAGTACAGCAAGCTCTGCACAAGAAGTTTTTCATTTCATCTTCAACAGTCATTCTTTTAAGCAAATAGTCATGTCTCCATTTCACTGATAAAGAACCCAGAGTTCAGAGGGTTTAGACGATGCTGGCAATCAGGGCAAAGAGCTAGTGAGCAGCAGAATCAGGAACCAAGCCCTGGGCCTTCTGACTCTACATTCCAAGCACATTACTAATATTCTGCACTGTAGAGATTGCTGATCTGAGCCCAAATTGATCCCATACCTGTGTTTGGCTTGGCTCAAAAAGTGCTTTTATAAACATTTTGTTAATCACCAGTATTTAAAAATTGGAAGATTATTTATAAAGCTCAAGAGTTTTTTAAATATTTATTTATTTATTTGGCTGTGCCAGGTCTAGACTGCATCATGCGGGACCTTTGATCTTCATTGCTGCGTGCGGCATCTTTAATTGCAGCATGTGGGATCTAGTTCCCTGACCAGGAATCTAACCTGGGCCCCCTCACTTTGGGAATGTGGAGTCGTAGCCACTGGACCACCAGGGAAGTCCCAAGAGTTTTAATCTTTCTTTCAAGGTTGAATTATCTAGTAACCCTGAGCCCTCATTCCTGCTTGATAACCACTGGCTGGAGCACTTCCAGGTGCCTTTTCTAGGCAGCACACATGTGCTGCAGTTTGCCACACTCCTCACCACCCCTATTACCTACCTGTCTTTACCTATTCATATGACTGCTCCAACACCTGCCTGGCTTTTTAGACCTTTTTGCTCAGGAAATCTCTTTATTTTTCAGGGATGAGTCTGCTTTAGAAATGATTTCTATAGGTTCCTATTTTTAGTCATTTGCTTTCAGATTATTCTATGGTCAGGCCAAAGTTTTCAACAAGATAAGTAGTAGAGATCATACTACTTTAGTGGCAACTTTTCAGGGTTCAAAAATGAACCACTGAGGTGGAAAATATGTATATATACATATACATATTTCTGGCTTATATTTTTTCTTGCATTCGACAGGAAAAGCATATAATTAAGTGACATGTGGATGTTGATATTCCAAGGACTTAGATCATCTAGTGATTAAAATGAAGTAAAAACAGCTAACATTTGAGTACATTAAAAAAGCAGCAACATGAGAATTCTCTATCACATTTCTCTCTGAAAACTGGCATTGAGTCCTTCAGGGAAATCAGCAGGCCCTGAGTGGCCCAGAGAGGGTGGGATTGGTCAGAAAACCACAGCCCTGGTGTGGCCCTCTCACAGTCAAGGCTGAAAAAATCACTCTGTGTCAAAATGATGGATTTCATGGATAAGCATCTTAGGAAAACACAGCACTTCTGTGGCTACAGCCTCTGAGAGTTAAAACATCTCCCAAGGTCTATGGCTTCAAGATCCACACACCCACAGAGACTGATGGTCATGGCAGGAGCCCCTCCTCAGCCCAGCACTTGCTGCTGTGCAGAAATGTGGTCCAATTATGTCAGCAATCCTCCAACCTCTCAAGAGAAGCTAGAAATCTGCATTTTATATGAAATCCCCAAACTGCTCAAAGTGAAAGTCGCTCAGTCGTGTCCAACTCGTAGCAACCCCATGGACTTATAGCCCATGGAATTCTCCAGGCCAGAATACTGGAGTGGGTAGCCTTTCCCTTCTCCAGGAGATCTTCCCGACCCAGGAATCGAACCCCAGTCTCCTACATTGCAAGCAGATTCTTTCCCAGCTGAACTACCAGGCAAACTGCTTAAATGCTAACAAATAAAGTACTCTTGGGGAGTCTTCTTGTGAACTTTGATCTGAAAGAAGATAATGAAAGCTCCCTACTGTGTGTTGGTCCTGAGCAAAGCACATGCCGTACTAAGAAGCTTCAGTCATGTCCAACTCTTTGCAATCCTATAGAATACAGCCTGCCAGGCTCCTCTGTCCATGGAATTCTCCAGGCAAGAATACTGGAGTGGGTTGCCATGCCCTTCTCCAGAAGATCTTCCCGGGTCATATCGAATCCTCATCTCTTGTATCTCCTGCATTGGCCGTCAAGTTCTTTATGACTAGAGCCACCCGGGAAGCCCCAAAGCATGTAGCATTTGCTAATTTAAATAGCTCCCACTGTGCATCTCTTACTATGCACCATGCCCTCTTCTAAGCGCTTCATTCACAGTAGCTCATCCGATCCACCTCATTACCTTAAGCATCTTCTTGATAGAGCAGGAAACTGAGACTTCGAGAGGTTAGTCACAAAGCTAGCAAAGGCAGAGCTGGGATTTGAACCCAAGAACTCTAGGTTCTAACACGGCTCTCAGCCACTCCACTGCCTCCCCACAAAGGATTTTCCCAACACTTATTACCAGCCCCAATTCACAGAGGAAAAACTGAGGCCAGAGACAAACAACCCCTCCCCTGGGATAATGGGCGTGGGGAATTCATCTGATATCAGTGCTGGTCTTAAGGGAAACACATTGACTGAAACCTTCCACCCTGGCCAGGCACCATAGTAATGATTTGCATGAGTTAATTCATTACAGGAGGTCCTTGTAAGGAACACAGAACTAACGAGCCACCAACTAACTCTTCCACCAACCGGAACAGTTCAGGAAAGGTCAAAAGGAGAAGCCATGTGTAATACCACCTCCCAGAACCCTTCTCGCTGGAATCCATCTTGGCTGAGCAATTCATGCACCACCAGGAAGGATCCAGAGTCAGAATGACTGGCCAGAGAAAACTCAGAAGCTTACCGCATCACCATAAAACCCAAGACTGCAAACCACGTGCCTTAGCAGTTCTCCTGGGTTCCCTTTCCCTCCTGCTCTCCACCCGGGCGCCCCTTCCCAATAAAGTCTCTTGCTTGGCAGCACGTGTATCTCCTTGGACAATTCATTTCCGAGTGTTAGACAACAGTCCCCTTTTGGGCACTGGAAGGGGTCCTTCTTCCTGCAATACTGGGGTCTTTCTGGAGAAACCTCAGAGTCCTTGCACAAGGCAAGGGGGGTTGCAGACCATTAGAACTGAGAGAAACATTTCTAAGAGCCCAAATGTCATCTTTCTTTACGAGAAGAAAAAGGCTGCTCTAGCTGTCAGACCATAAGCTGCAACCTTTATGTTTACAAAGCAAAAAGGGCAATTAAATGAGACAAAATAAATCTTCTTGGGTCTCCGTCAATGGGCCTTGCAGGTCTTCGGTCTGAGGGCTGATTGACAGGACACATTACATTCGGGAGCAGACTCAGCCTCTGACATTTCTTTGAGGCAGCCCTGAAGCATGAGAGCCATTTTCTTAAAGGGCCCCTGCCCCTTTCCAGTCTGCAGGGATTTCCACCCCCCAGGCAGAAGCAAGGAGGAAATGACAGGTGCGACGCTTGGCTGGGAGGGGACGTGATGGCCACATTCATGGTGGAGATGACAGTGACAATCATGGTGACACCTTGACAGCTGGCACACATTGACCGTAAGGGCTCACTTTGTGCTGGGCACTTAGCCACATCCTTGTCAGTGAAGTGAGTCCCTTTGTGGTCACCATCTGTCAGGTGCCAGCAGGGAATTCCACAGCGTCCCATAGAATGGCTTTATTGGAGATTTTGAAACCAGCGTCAGTAAGAGGAGCCAAAGTTCCGTGGGCCTCTTGTCATCCTCAGGCAGGTGTGTGCCAAGGCCATGGCTAGACGCTCTCTGTGGGCATGTACTTGGGGGAAAGATTCCCCCCGTTACTCTCCCTTCTCACAGGGTAAGGGTTAGAGCAACCTTGACAGGGGAAATGAAGACTGGCATTCGGAATTACAGTGGGAAACCAATCAACCAGATAGTCGCTCAGGCATGTCACTCTGTGTGACCCCCATGGACTGTAGCCCTCCAGGCTTCTTTGTCCATGGGATTCTCCAGGCAAGAATACTGGAGTGGGTCGCCCATGGTGGGAACGCATGCTAAGTCGCTTCGGTCGTGTCTGACTCTTTGCAGCCCTATGGACTGTAGCCCAGCAGGCTCCCCTGTCCATGGGATTCTCCAGGCAAGAATAGTGGAGTGGATTTCCATTTCCTTCTCCATGGTGAGAAAGACCCATGGAAAGTTGGGTTTGTGCACGGTGCCTCCATCTGGGAGGAGGAAGCCACACATTCCACAAGAAAGGAGGTTTGAACCAGCTACCTCTGAGCAAGGAGAGCCCTGGTCTTGATTAACGAGTATCCAGCATTCACTTTAGACAATTTTCCTTGGATTCTGTTATATTTCATTTGATCATCAAAACAGTGCTTTCAGGTTGGCGCTGACCAGTCCCTGTTTTCAGTGCTGGCCTGTGGCACAGCTTGTTTTTCTTTTACACCCCCATTCCTGATCTTGGGCATCAGGGACACAGGATGTAGTGACACAGGGGTTGGGTTTCGATTCTGCTGATTGACTGTCTAATGCATCAGTTGGTGACTGTTTCTGCTTCCATCTGAAGAGGCAGCGTAAAACTCAGGCTCAGCCTCAAAGGGGACTGGGCTCACATGCTTGGCTTCTCCAAGGACTCTAGGCAGGAGTCCTGTGTGACTCCACACAAGCCACCTAATGTTCTGTACTCAGCTTCCTTTTCTGTCAGTTGAATACAACAGCAGAGCCTATTCCATGGGGCTGTTGTGAGAAGTCAAATGAGTTAGAGTGTGCAAAGTGCCTAGCAGCTCACTGAGCATATAGGCAAATCCTGGCACATAGGTTCTTGATATTCTACTTGCTGTTGATGATGCTCTGGAGATATTAATGGTAATAGTGTTGATGATGGTGATAACATGAAAGTTGTTGTCCTCCAGACACTTCGTACCACATTCTCAGAGGAAAGATGAGTTGGGAAGATGGATGGCATCTGGGGTTTTGCTTTTTCTCAGTAAGAAGGGCAGAAAAGCCATCTTGCTGGGAAAGATTGAGGGCAGGAGGAGAAGGAGATGACAGTGGATGAGATGGTTGGATGGAATCAAGTCAGTGGACATGAGTTTGAGCAAATTCTGGGAGTTACAGAAGGACAAGGAAGCCTGGCATGCTGTAGTTCATGGGGTCACAGAGTCGGACATGACTGACTGAACAACAACAAAAGCCATCATTGGTTCATAGGGGCTTTAGGAGTATGAATAGAGCTGAAAGACAGTTGATTTAGGAAAGTATAGGATGTGAGCAGGCACTGGGTTTCTTTCCCAGTTTTATTTGAGAGCCAGAGTTACTCTGGGACCCAGACTGAAATGACCACTCATTTGGGGCTGTTGCTCACAGCTGTTGCTGATCTGGGCTAGTGAGCGACCTTGCTCCAGCCTAATCACACCCAGTGCTCTGCCCTTTAAAATGCTGCAAACATTCATGGTGGTGCTGGAATCCACTTAATGATGCCCCAGTCACCCACATTGTCTTGGGTTTAGAAACCAGAAGGCAAAATTCCTGCAACCCCAGATGAACTCCCAGGTCCCTCAGCATGCCATCTGGCATGTGAACGTTCCAGTGTGCTCTTTCTGTCTGAGCCCTAACGAAGTAAGCCCTACTGGTCATAGAATTTTTACAGGGCAAGAAGGAATGCAGGAAAGCTAGCACATCTAAATCATGACTACAGAGTTCATGGTGTTCCACCCCATGGAATCAAGTAGAAAAATACATGAAAATCTATCACCACCACCCAGTGTCTGCTCCAAAGAGGACACTGTGGTCAGGGATACTAAAACAGAAGACGTCTGAAGACCTGGGTTTGAATGTCTGCCTCTCCATGGCCTCCCAGATGACCTGGGACAAGTCACTTCCATTGGAACCTCACCTGTCTGGTACATGAAATGGGACAAAGATCTCAGCCCACTCCACCTTCCTAGGTTGTAATGAAAATCAACTGAGATAAAGGATGTGCAGGACCTTTGAGAGCTATAAAGCATGGTGAAAATGCTATTTGTTAATATCTTGTCTGTTCTCTCTGACAGTTACTTAAGGAGGAGAGAGAAGCCCATTAAGGGAAACTCCTCCTCACCCAGTGGCACAGTCTTGAAAATCCCTGTACCTGTGCTCAAATATCCGCCCAACACGAAGGAGCATTTGGAGACATTTTAGGGGAAAAAATGTGATAATGATGATAAGAAGAAGGAGGATGGTGATAAAGAGCAAGGGGCGAGGGAACATAACTATCAGTTAAAATGTTTTCAACAGCAATAAATTGACTCAAAATGGCTCTAACGATAAGACAATTGATAGTCTCATAAAGTTGTATGTCTAGTAGAGGAAGAAGATGACCCCCTGGTGTAATATGATCCAAGACTCAACAGAACCATCAAAAACCCACGTGTTTTCCATCTTCCCACTCTACCATCCTCCTTGTGTGTGGGCTTAATGCCCTGCCCTCCTCATGGGCTCAAGACGGTGTCAGCAGTTCCAATATAGAGTATATCATAGAGGAAAAAATCGAGGAAATAAAGAAAACAATGTAGGGTAAAAGAAAAAGAGCCACCACTTCATGTGTCTCCTTCTTAAGAGTGAGGAAGACTCTGTCAAGATGAACTTCAAAACCCTCCTCTGGTTTTTTTCACTGAACTGAACAGATTATTCTCAGTGGCTGCTGCTGCTAAGTCGCTTCAGTCGTGTCCGACTCTGTGAGACCCCATAGACGTCAGCCCACCAGGCTCCCCCGTCCTTGGGATTCTCCAGGCAAGAACACTGGAGTGGGTTGCCATTTCCTTCTCCAACACATGAAAGTGAAAAGTGAAAGTGAAGTCACTCAGTTGTGTCCGACCCTCAGCGACCCCATGGACTGCAGCCTTCCAGGCTCCTCCATCCATGGGATTTTCCAGGCAAGAGTACTGGAGTGGGGTGCCATTGCCTTCTCCGTCTCAGTGGCAAGAGGAAGGAATTCCCAAGATTGGTCCAGACCTGTGCTATCCAATACGGTAGCCACCCAGTCGTATGTACCTACTTTTTAAATTGAAATATAATTCACACACCATAAAATTCACCCTTTTAAAATGTGTAAGTCAGCAGGCTTTCATATATTCATAAGGCTGTGCAACCATAACCACTATTTATTTCCAAAACATTTTCATCATCCCATAAAGAAACCCTATACCCATTCCCTCCTCCCTCAACCTCTGGCAACTGCTAATTTACTTTCCGTCTCTATGGGTTTGCTTACTCTTGACATTTCATACAAATAGAATCATCATGTAATGTGTGGTCTTTTATGTCCGGCTTCTTTCACTTAATGTTTTCAAGATTCATCCACACTGCAGCAGCTACAAACACTTCAATTCTTTTTATGTCTGACAATTTCCATTTATGAATATACCACATTTCAATATGCCACACTTACCAGTTGATAGTCATTTGGGTTACTTCCATTCTTGCCTGCTAAGAATAATGCTACTGTGAACTTTCATTCAGGTAAAAGATTTTGTGCGAACCTAAGAGTGGAATTGCTGGATCATAGGGTACCTCTAGGAGAAGGCGACGGCACCCCACTCCAGTACTCTCGCCTGGAGAATCCCGTGGACGGGGGAGCCTGGTGGGCTGCAGTCCATGGGGTCGCTAAGATTCGGACACGACTGAGTGACTTCCCTTTCACTTTTCACTTTCACAAACTGGAGAAGGAAATGGCAACCCACTCCAGTGTTCTTGCCTGGAGAATCCCAGGGACAGGGGAGCCTGGTGGGCTGCTGTCTATGGGGTCACATAGAGTTGGACGTGACTAAAGCAACTTAGCAGCAGGGTACCTCTAAGTTTAGCTTTTGGAGGAACTATCAAACTGTAATCCAAAGTGGCTGCACCATTTTGTGTTCCTACCAGCAATATATGATCGCTTCAATTTCTTCATATTTTTGCCAACACTTGTTCATCTTTTATTATACCCTATTGTAACTGTTTAGTTTTAAATTTATATTAATAAAAATTAAATGAAATTTAAAATTTCAGCTCCTGCCTTAGATGGACTTGGTACATTCCAAGTACTCAATAGCCACATGTGAATACTGGCTACCATGTTAGAATGCACAAAACAAATCCATTATCTCAGAAAATTCTTATTGGAAGTCCCAGCCAGAGAAATTAGGTAAGAAAATGAAATGAAATACACCCAAACTAGAAAGGAAGAAATAAAACTATCTCTGTTCACTGACATCATGACTTTATGTATAGAAAATGCTAAAGGCTTTATACACACACACACACACAAACTGTTAGAACTGATCAATGAATTCAGCAAATTTTGCAGGGTACAAAATCAACACACGAAAGTCAAAGGGACTTGTATACCCTAACAAGGAACAATCTGAAAAAGAAACTAATAAAACAATTTTATCATCAAAAAGAATATAATAGGAATAAACTTAACAAAAGGCCAAAGACTGGTATACTGAAAACTGCAAAACATTGCTGAAGGAAATTAAAGAAGACACAAACAGAAAGCCTTTCCTTGTTTATGGATTGGAAGACCTAATATTGTTAAGATGTCAATAATATTCAAAGTAAACTACAGATTCAATGCAATTCTTATCAAAATCCCAACAACACTTCTGCAGATAAAGTCCATCTCAAAGTTCAAGAGATCCCAAAAAGCCAAAACAATCTTGAACAATAAGAATGAAGTTGGAAGTCTCACACTTCCTAATCTCAAACTTACTACAAATCCATGGTAATGCAAACAATGTGGTAGTGGCATCAGACAGACATAGATTACTGAATCTAGAGCCCAGAAATAAACTCTTGCATATACAATCAAATGATTCAACAAAGGTGCAGAGACCATGTAAGGGGGTAAAGAAAAGTCTTTGCAACAAATGGTATACAGAAAACTGGACAGCTATATGATAGGAAAAGTTGAACCATTATTCACACCATGCATAAAAATTAACTCAAATGGGTCAAAGACCTAAATGTAAGAGTTGAAATTATAAAATGCTTAGAAGAACACATAGGGGGAAATTTTATGACAATAAATTTAGCAATTATTTGCTGGATAGGACATCAAAAGCACAAGAAACGAAAAAAATAGGTAAGTTGAACTCTATCAAAATTTAAAATGTGTGTGCATCAAAAGACAGAATGAAAAGTCAGCCCGTGAAATGGGAGAATATTATTTTCAAAATATATAAAGAACTCTTCAGTTCAGTTCAGTTCAGTCGCTCAGTCGTGTCCGACTCTTTTCGACCCCATGAATCACAGCACGCCAGGCCTCCCTGTCCATCACCAACTCCCGGAGTTCACCCAGACTCCCGTCCATCGAGTCAGTGATGCCATCCAGCCATCTCATCCTCTGTCGTCCCCTTCTCCTCCTGCCCCCAATCCCTCCCAGCGTCAGAGTCTTTTCCAAAGAACTCTTACAACTCAACAACAGAAAAACAATCCAATTAAAAACTGGACAAAGAACTTAGACATTCTCCAAAGATATACAAATGATCAATAAGCACATGAGAAAGTACTCAATATCATTAATCATTAGGAAAATGAAAATTAAAACTACAATAAGATACCACCTCACATCCATTAGCATGGATACTACCAAAGAAACAGAAAGTAACAAATATTGATAAGAATGTGGAGAAATTAAAGCCCTTGTACATTGCTGGTGGGCATGTGAACTGATGTACTCACTTGGGGAAAATGATACGGCAATTCCTCAGAAAGTTAAACATAGAATTACCAGATTCCGTAATTCTACTTCTGGGCATGGACCTTAAAGAGTTGAAAACAAAAATTTGAACAGATGTTTGTACACCTATGTTTGTAACATGTGTACAGATGAATGGATAAACAACATGTGATATATACCTACAATGGTTATTAGTCAGCCTTAAAAAGGAAGGAGGTGCTTCCCTGTGGCTCAGACGGTAAAGAATCAAATACAGACACGTGCTGCAACATGAATGAATTTTGAAGACATTCAGTTCAGTCGCTCAGTCGTGTCCGACTCTTTGCAATCCCAAGGACTGCAGCATGCCAGGGTTAGGGTTAGGGCTTCCCTGTCCATCACTAACCCCCGGAGCTTACTTAAACTCATGCCCATCGAGTCAGTGATGCCATCCAACCATCTCATCCTCTGTCATCCCCTTCTCATCAGGGTCTTTTCCAAGAAGTCAGTTCTTCACATCAGGTGGCCAAAGTATCAGAGTTTCAGCTTCATCATCAGTCCTTCCAGTGAATATTCAGGACTGATTTCCTTTAGGATGGACTGGTTGGATCTCCTTGAAGTCCGAGGGACTCTCAAGAGTCTTCTCCAACACCACAGTTCAAAAGCATCAATTCTTCAGTATTGAAGACATTATGCTGAGTGAAATAAAGTAGTCACAAAAGGACAAATATTTCCCCTTTAATAAGGCTCCTAGAACAATGAAAGTCATAGATACAGAAAGTAGAATGGTGGTTTCTGGAGACTAGAGAAAGGCAAGAAAGGGGATGCTGATGTTTAATGGTTACAGAGCTTTAGTTGGGGAAGATGAAGAAGTTCTGGAGGTGGATGCTGATGATAGCTCCCAGAAGTATGAATGCAATTAATGCCACAGAACTGCACACTTAAAATGATTAGAAAGGATTGTTAAGGAGACTGAGAGTAACATATACAGACTCCTAATTAAACTGCTATGTTTAAAATGGATAACCAACAAGGACCTACTGTAATAGCACAGGGAACCCTTCTCAATATTATGTGGCAGCCTGGACAGGAGGGGAGTTTGGGGGAGAATGGATACATGTATGCTTCCCAGATAGCTCAGTGAATAAAGAATCTGCCTGTAATATAGGAGACCTGGGTTCAATCCCTGAGTCTAGAAGATCCCCTGGAGGAGAGCATGGCAACGCACTCCAGTATTCTTGCCTGGAGAATCCTATGAACAGAGGAGCCTGTCAGACTGCAGTCCATAGGGTCGCAAAGAGTCAGACGCGACTGAAACAATTGAGCATGCATGCATGGATACATGGATATGTATGGCTGAGTTACTTTGCTGTCCACCTGAAAGTACACAACTTTGTTAATTGGCTATACTCCAACATAAAATAAAAAGTTAAAAAATTATTGGAGTGGCAGATTTTATATTATTGATATTGGGCCACAATTTTAAAAATCTAGCCCTCATAGAGTACTTTCGCATCCATTTAGCCATTCTAAAAAAAAAATGAAGGTATTCAAAAGCAGATAAAATAAGAAGGAGGAAAGACACCCACAAGGATTTAAAATAATCCTACCTTTCATAAAAACGTGAGAAAATTGATACTCAGTAGATAAAAGAAGCACTCAGATATACTGGTTTAAAACATCCTTTACATGCTGAAAAATGATGAAAGAGAAGGAAACACGGGCAGATGCAGGCCTTCCAGAGGCCTCTTCTATTATAGGTCAGCTAGTCATTGTGGTCACTGATCACTAGGGAAATTGATGTTGTGATGGATTCCACCAGGCCCACTCCTGAAGATGCTCCTGCCCAAAGTGGGGTGGGGGTCTCCAGAGAATGCGGGGGGAGGGAGATGTACATGTACAGTGTACATGTGGAGAGAGCTACAGGAAAAGAGAGACAGAGTGAGGATGCTGGACTTATCTGAAGCAAGGATGTTGCTTATAGCTGGCTCAATATGAGTTTGTTCTCTTTGGAGCCCAACTTCCCTTCACCAAGGTCTCCTTCAATTTCCAGGAGGGAAATTCATTAGGAAGATTCCAGCCAGGAAGGAGGAGATCTGGGGCCCATTCTGGCTTTGGCTCAGTCTCACCTACTAATGGAGAAAAAGGCCCCTCCCTTCCTCTTTGCTAAGCGAGGATGCTGCTAATGCTAGCTGCCGTTTAAGAGCCCTCACTCTCCCCAAGCACAGGTTGCCACCAGACCGTGCTTCACAAACACAGGAACAGAGTGGAGAAATGACCTGTTCGAGGTTATCCTGAGGACAGTGTTCCAATCTTAGACAGGATAGTCAGGGAAGATCTCCCTGCAAAGATGATATCTGATGAAGACCTGAAAGTGGAGCAGAAGCAAGTCATGAAAGGGGAACACTGCCGATAGAGGGACCAGCAAGGACCATGCCTGGGGTGGGGGGTAGAGTTTGCCGCAGGTTTAAAGGACAGCAGGGAGTAAGATGTGGCTGGAAGCAGCGAGTGAAGGAAAGGCAGTAGGAGGTGGGGCTGGATTGTGTAGGGCCATGCCGGCCAGCATAAAGACTTGATTTTAACCCTGAGCAAAATGGGGAGCCCTTGAGGGTTCTGAGAAAAGGAAGGGTGTGAGCCGATTCAGGTTTACACGAAATTCCTCTCGCTTCTCTGTTGAGACTGGACCTCCATACTGATCAGAAAACCCAAATAGGGGCATGACTTGTTCAAAATCACACAGGATGTTAGAAGCAGCCTGCCCAGGCAAACCACAAGGAGATAAGCCAGAGGTCACCCTGCTCTGGGCATCTGTGCCCTTCTAGGCTGGGTGCCAAGTCCTTCCCAGCAGATTTCCCACTGTGGCTCTTGGTGACAAAAAACAGATGTTAGCTGCATCTTCCCTTCTTTCCCCTTGGAGAAAGAACACACAGGTATTTCATTTCAGAGACCACCTATCTCCTGCCTCTGATGGTGGTACACCTGGCACAAAGCAACTCGTCAAAGATACAAATAAATTTGAATTCATTTGTTGAACTAGTTCAGGCAGGGAACACAGCATAGACTTCCGGCCTTAAGAACTTCAGTGTATAATTTCAATAATTGTAACTTCAATCAATAGAGGAAAGGTTGCCTTCATGAGCAGATGGACTCATCTGTGTGTACAAGCACAAACCTGATCTCCATCCCTCCTCTCCACCAGCCTGGCCAATCCCTCATCCCTTCTAGGGAGAAAGTGGTACACGTTTTGGGTTAGCCCAATGGGCAGTGGGAAACAGGTCATTAGCTAAGCCTGTGTTTGAATCCTGACTCTGCCACCCATTTGGTGATGATGTTGACCATGTTATACAGACTTTGTGCTTATCTGTTTTAGTTCAGTTCAGTTCAATCAGTCACTCAGTCTTTGCGACCCCATGAATCGCAGCACGCCAGGCCTCCCTGTCCATCACCAACTCCTGGAATTCACTGAGACTCACGTCCATCGAGTCAGTGATGCCATCCAGCCATCTCATCCTCTGGCGTCCCCTTCTCCTCCTGCCCCCAATCCCTCCCAGCATCAGAGTCTTTTCCAATGAGTCAACTCTTCACGTGAGGTGGCCAAAGTATTGGAGTTTCAGCTTTAGCATCATTCCTTCCAAAGAAATCCCAGGACTGATCTCCTTCAGAATGGACTGGTTGGATCTCCTTGCAATCCAAGGGACTCTCAAGAGTCTTCTCCAACACCACAGTTCAAAAGCATCAATTCTTCGGCGCTCAGCTTTCTTCACAGTCCAACTCTCACATCCATACATGACCACAGGAAAAACCATAGCCTTGACTTTTTACTCATCTGTAAAATGGAGGCTTAAAATATCAGCTCTGGAAGGTTGCTCTGGGGATTTAATGAGATGATACAAGTGAAGGTTCTGGAAGCAATACCTGGTCTCTGGCAGTTACCCATGGCCATGGTAAGCACCACCTTGTTCAGATCCCCTGTGTAGATTGCAGTGACCTCCCAACTATACAACTCTCCCCCACCAACACACTCTCCACACTAACTGCTTACTATCTGATTATGGTTGTCTCTGAAAAAGAAATATTTTGAAATATTGTTTTGGCTATTTGTATTCCCTTCTTTCTCTTCCCCACCTTATTCGAGCAGGAAATCATTGATGCTGTTCAGTTGCTAAGTTGTGTCCAATTCTTTGCAACCCCGGACTGCAGTGCACCAGGCTTCTCTGACCATCACTATCTCCCAGAGTTTGCTCAAACTCATGTCCATGAGTCAGTAATACTATTCGATCATCTCAAGCAGGAAGTAGCAGGACCAAAATCAAAACTTTCCTGCAATTCTGTCTTTTATGTTCCAAGAAGCCCAAGCCATTAGGAAATGGGATTTACTGGCAGTGACAAAATGAGAACTCTGAAGGAAAAGCATTTCTCTCAGTTTAAAAAAGATGTAATGAAAACAGAGAGATTGGTGGACCCTGAAGCCTACTTCCTGACAACACTGACAGACTGATAGCAAAATCCAGTAAGAAAGGTCTGCATGGTATGTTTGGAAGAAGCCATAATCACAGCTATATGAGACTCCCATGCCTAGCTTGGCCACTGATGGCTGCCAGACCACAGGGGTCACTCACACAAGATGCTAGACACTTCAACATCCACGTGATTGGTCAAGCAGTGGACAGGCTGCTTGAAGACCAATGGACTTCCTCAAATTCCTTGATACAATGTAAACACTCAGAAATGAGATCATATTACGAACCTTCTTTAGAGAACCCCCCCCCCAAATGATTGTGATTAATGTTAAAATGGGAGGGCTCAAAATCAGAAATGAAGTTGAGCTGTACAAAAGAAGTTAGATTTTTTGCATGCTTGAATTTGTGGGTTGAGGTTCATACTTGCTGCGTGATCAGATCCCTCCTATGGCTCCCCACTGCCCTTGAACATCAAGCCTCTCAGCCATCTTAAAAGTCCCTCAGTGGCCTGGTTTCTGTTTCCCACCAGCCTCATGTCTCACCACCTCCAACAGTCAGCACATCTGCCAGCCATACTAAACTCCTTGTATGTCCCAGAGGTTCCTATCATGGTCTCTCACTTCTGTATTTGTAGCTTTTCTTTCCTGTGCCTGGAATGTCCTTACACAATGAGGCCACCCTGAGAATTCTACCATCTTCTGAAAATCAGCTCAAACATGAGACCAACCAATGACCGGGGATGAATTAGGGTCCCCTCTTCTAATGCAGTTTGCACTCCATTGTAGTAAATGAATAGACTTCCCCGGTGGCTCAGGCATAAAGAATCTGCCTGCAATGCAGGAGCTACAGGAGACACAGGTTTGATCCCTGAGTCAGGAAGATTCCCCTGGAGAAGGGCATGGCTACCCACGCCAGTATTCTTGCCTGGAGAATCCCATGGACAGAGCAGCCTGGTGGGCTACAGTCCACGGGGTCGCAAAGAGGCAGATACTACTGAAGTGACTTAGCATGCAGGCATGCGTGTACTTCATGTTCCCACTTTAACATCATTGTCACATCACATACCAGAGCTTGTTGCAATTCTTGACTCAGCCATTTCCACCATCTAGTATATATTTCTTGAGTGCAGGAATAATATTCTCTTCACTCGTGCATCACCAGTGTCCTACACAGGGCCCAGCACCAAATGCACTCTTGGTAAATGCTTGGTGAAGTAGATATCTAACTGAACAAAGATAAGGACATCTCTGTGTGTGCCTCTGTATGTCCCCATTTGTTAAGCTGAGAAGGCCAATGATATGTGCTTTGACATCCTGTGACTCCATGAACTTTCACTTGCCTCATAGAGCCATTGGCAAGGGTTCAAAAGAGAATTGTATAAGCTTTTGTAAGTCAGGTGGGAGGGGAAGGGGGAAAAATCGGGGAAATATCCATGCTTGTGCTGTGTGCTGTGCTGAGTCGCCTCAGTCATATCAGACTCTTTGCCACCCTGTGGACTGTAGCCTGCCAGGTTCCCGTGTCCATGGGGATTCTCCAGGCAAGAATACTGGAGTGGATTGCCATGCCCTCCTCCAGGGGATCATTCCGACCCAGGGATCAAACTTGCATCTCTTATGTCTCCTGCACTGGCAGGCGGGTTCTGTACCACTAGCCGCACCAGGACCTGTAAAATATCCATGCTTATCTCTTTCAAACCAGACCCTTCACAAAGAGGGGAGTTAACAACTCGTGGAACTTGAAAGTCCAAGGCTTCTGGGCTGATTGGGGGCAGAGCTAAATGCAGGGGCTCAAATGATATGGCTAATATCCTCGTCTCCTGATTTCTCATCTCGCTTCCGATGCCCCTTTAATTCTTAGTCACGCTTCTCTTTGTTGGGGCAAGATGGCAGCCCAAGCTCTACTTTCATGCCCTCCCTTGTTTAAATCGGTGGGAGAGCAGAATCCACCTCCCCAGTCGCTCTTGTTGGCTCCGACTGGCCTAACTTGGCTCTGGTGCCCCATCCCTGAATCAGTCACCAGAGACAACAGGACTGGCTCAGGCCTGGGTCATTGGCTCGGGCTCGGTGATTCCCCCGAGAGTTGGGCTATAGATCCATCGTGCTATGAGCGGAAGAGACTAAGGTATGGCTCCTCAAACAAAATTCAGAATCTGCTGGTGCAGGAGGAGGAAAGCATGTAGACCTCCAAGTCTTTACTCCCTCACTCGATCTCTGAACTCCACCCAGCCAAGGACGTGAAAACTAGAAATCCCATCTCCACCAGCAGTTCTGGAATTAACCTTGTTGTTCCGAATCCACCCCCCAGGATGGGGACAACACTCCCCATATACTCCAAGCTCCCCAAATCTTAAGCTTTTCTGATTGAGCCCTACACCCTCCGCTACACATCTGTGATGTTTAAATCCTGCTCTGGAATCAAGCCAAAAGTTTCAGATCCACCTCACTGCTCCTCCCCATCTCCCAGTGGCTTAATCTGATCTCCTCAGTCTAAATATCTGTCTTTTCAGAATGGACCCATCACCTAGAATGATGGTATGGCCAGCTGACCTGGGTACCACTTTCTGAATTTACCCCAATGCCCAGACCATTTTTGGACTTTGATTGTTAACTGGCGGCCATCACCTTGGAAGTCAGGTAAAAGCAGATCTATTTGTCCTAAATAAGCCCTGCTGATTCTTATTGGTTCTTTCTCCTTACCATCTGAGCCACCCGGTTATAAGAACACCAAGGCGCATATGACAACTGCAGATCCAAGGGACCATCCTCCTGTTTGTTTCGGCAAGCATCCAATCAACAGCAACCTGTCTTGAGGATCTCCTGTGTGCTGATGCTGTGCTAAGGGCTGGGAATACCACATCGAACCAGTTGGACCCTGGCCCTGCTTCCCAAGAAGTCTTGAGATTAGAGAGGGAAGTGAATATCTGCCAAACAATTATGCAAATTATTGTTTAACTTCAACCCTGACCAGCACTGTAAAAGAGTGGAACAGGTTACTAAGAGAACATACAACTGGGTCTGGAAGATCTATATTTAAACTAGAGGTATAAGGTTGAGTGAGACTTAGCCAGGTGAAGAAAGGGGAAAAGACTGAGGCAAAAGAAGGAGCATGTGCCATGGCCCTGAGGCTGAAGAGAGTTGGTGGGGAATCCACAGCCCCGTGAGCCAGGGGTAGAGAACCAGGCTGGGAGGTATATTTAAGTCAGTGTCTTCTGGAGATGTGAAGTTTTAAAATTTCTACATCTCATTTTATTAGAAACGGAACATCTCTGTAAAGCAGCCAGGACTGATTTTTCTTTTTCTTTTACCCTTTCTTCCTTATTCTCATCCAATTCAGACTTCAAACAGTCATTCGTCACACTGCCTCGGGGCATCTAACCTGGAGCATCCTGAAACTCTGCCAATTACAGCAGTCCACTTAGTAATTCCTCCACCAATAGGGCTTCCCTAAGAAGCCAGCCTGGTGCCTCAGGGGACTGGAGGAGACATTGCCTTGTTTCAGCACCCTCTCCCAGGTACTGGCGGAGCATGGAGCCCACTGAGGCGATCTTGCTGCTCCCCAGGCAGTGAATAATGTAGTGTCTGAACGTCTCTCCCATTTACAGGGGGAGGAAAAAAAAGGTTCTGTTAAAAACCAACACACCCTGCCACTCAAATCCTCTGCAAATACACTGTCACAGGGGCTCTGTCCCTTTCCGTTGCTGCTATTTGAATGATCCCCCGCACAGCCTGACTGCCTCGGCGACCTCCATTATTTATGATGGGGCGTGAAATTGATCGTGGTTGAAAGATCCACACTGGAATCAAATGAACTCTTCAATTATTGCTGCACAAATAAATCTCCATTTCCAGAGTTCCCCTGGGGAGCAGGCATCTAACCCCAGGTTCAAGGTAATAGATACTTCTAGATGGCAAAGTACAGGTGACTGTATTGTAATGACTGTCAAGTTGTAAGATTCCTGGGGTCAAGTGATTCTTCCTCTCCCTCTCCATCCCCTAACCCCCACCATCAACAATTCCTATGGAAGCATATTCCCACAGTCCTCCCATTATGTGGTGACACAGCCTCTCCCCTGCTGCTGGGTACATGACAGATATTTCCATGCTGCGGGCTTTGGTCATTTCCAATCCTTTTTCACAGGAAATATGCAGTGAGTGTTAATGGGGTTACAGAAAGATTAATAGAGCTTTCAGGGTGTTCAGGCTTGGCTGGTATTTCTTCCCTAGAAAGCCATCAGCTCAGGAAAATTTAATGATGAGACTTAACCCATTAAGACAACAAATAGACAACCTTCACCTATTTGGGGCTTAATCTTCTTTTCCTTCCTCATCATACAAAGCCTTCCTGGAGAGGGAAGAGAGGCCCAGGGCTCAAAGATGCTGAAGGCTAACTTTACCCCGAGTGTTGAGCTGGGTACATTTACAACATCCAGTACCAGAGACCGAGGTTCAGGGGCCACATTTGGCCCACAGATGCATTCTGCTTGATCCGCCCAAAGTTTTGGGAAAATAAGAATTGGTGAATCTCACATACAAATCTGGATTTCCTTGAAATAACAGGTTTGGCTGCATCACTCTTGACTCTTGCACATCTACGCGGCCTCAGTGGCTTCTCAGGGGGACTGCCTCCCTCAGGCAGCAAAGGGCAAGGACCTTTTCCTATGCCTTGACGTGTTAGTTGCTCAGTTGTGTCCCAATCTTTGAGATCCCATGGACCATAGCCCACCAGGCTCCTCTGTCTATGGAATTTTCCAGATAAGAATACTGAAATGGATAGCCATTTCACATACCTTTGTTAGTTCATGTAACTGTCTGGACCCTGCAAGCATTTCAGTTAAAAAAAAAGTTTATTTATTCATTTGGCTGCATCAGGTACTCTTTGCCTCACATGAAGTCTTTTTCTGCAGCTCCCAGGCTTAGTTTCCCCGAGGCACCTGGGATCTTAGTTCCCTGACTAGGGATCGAGCCCACGTGCCCTGTATTGCAAGGCGGATTCTTAACTACTGGATTGCCAGGGAAGCCCGCTGGCAAGCACTTTGATGTGAGGGCTCTGATGCTTCCCATGTCACCAACTTGTCACCACTATCCAAGTTCTCCCCTCAGTAGCCGTGACCACATAATGTCCCAACACAAGACAGAAAAACGGGAAGTGAACCTGTCCTAGAATGTGGAGACTTCATGACAGCTTCTGGCTGTATGGGATTGTAACCAATCAGGACCCTGTGGGGTCTTCCAGGGGCAAATCTCCTGCCCCATATCCTCTATTTTAGCTTCTTTCCCAAGTATCTAGAAAACAGTATCTGATGCCATTTCTGAACTGTTTTACAGGTGCTAAAATCCCTAGACCGAAGACATTAACTACTTGAGGACCTTGAGCATGTAGCCCCCCAACCCTGGCTTCCTGGAGCCCTAATGACTCAGGATGTTAACTACTGTGACTCCACCCTGTGACCTCACCATCAGCCATTCAGAGAATGATGTACAAGCTGATTGCATAGCCCAAGATGCCCCTCCCTCATCTGGCCTTTAAAAATGACTTGCTGAAATCCATCAGGGAGTTCAGGGATTTTGAGCGCTAGCTGCCCTGGGCTCCTTACTTGATGCCCTGCAATAAACACCATACTTTTCTTCCCCGCAACCTGCTGTCGGTACATTGGCTTTACCAAGTGCAGACAAGCAGACCCAAGTTTGGTTTGGTAGCAGGGGCCTGACAGAGAATGTCTCGAGTCTAACTTAAAGCACACAAAGTAAAATTTAGTAAAAATAAAATATATCCTTATTTTCTGTTTCCATTGAAACATTTTATAATCCCACCCCGATTTCAGCCTCTCATGTCACCCTCATGGCCCCCATTTTATGGGCTGGTTTTGAAATTGCTAGGATAGAGAAACCAGGAGAAGAAGGTCACAGAACTGTGTGAATGAGACTTTGGACACAAATGTGCCTGCTGGGGGGCCCAGGGGACTAAATACACTATCTGGAAGGTGGAAGGATCAAGCAGTCGTGATCTTCCCCCAACCCCTTGATTCAGAGACATCACGCTCACCATTCACACACAGAAATCATACCACCTTCTTATGGAATTTGACCCTTTGTGCTGGGTAGTATCTTGCACATCTTTCCCTGTGTGTGTCATTAAGATATTAAATTAACTACCGCATTACACAAGGCTACGTGGTTTAATTGTCGCCTTTATGCTATGCCAGTCATCAGTTGCAGGAGCGAGAGCATGATAAGATCAGGTCCATTCACATTTCAGAAATACATCTACCCCCTTGAAACCACGTATAGGATTCATGTGCAAAATTTAAATTGATTAACATGGAGTAGACACTATCTGGGCACTCTTTTTTAACACATGGCAATCATTTGTCAGTGAACAACTGACTCATTGGAAAAGACCCTGATGCTGGGAAAGACTGAAGGCAGGAGGAGAAGGGGATGACAGAGGATGAGATGGTTGGATGGCATCACCAAGTCAATGGACATGAATTTGGGCAAACTCCAGGAGATGGTAAAGGACAGGGAAGCCTGGCATGCTGCAGTCCATGGGGTCACACAGAGTCAGACATGACTTGGCGACTAAATAAAAACTACCACAAATCCTTTGACTTACTTAAGCCTCTCTGGACCATGTGCTCTCAAGTAAGACCAGCCATCAGGTCTCTCCCTGGTTGCATTCATGCATTAAGCAATGGTCATCATACATGGGCTTGGCAGGTGGCTTAGAAATAATTCTGCCCAGGAGGGGCATTTCATGATGCATGACGGCATCCTGAACCAACCAAATCCTCTCCTCTGAGCAGGGTAATGCTAATAGAGCAAAGAGGGGACATGTCACTAGACCCCAAAGTGTCACCTCAAGTGACAGAAACCTCTTCTGCCTCTTCTAGATAAAGCCTTTCATATAACTCATCATAACACTAGCTGGAATCCAAGAGAATGATGTAGCCCAAGGTAGACGTCTTAGAAACACCACTCCATCTGTAACGCTGAGAAATGGAAAAGAAGGAAGCTGGAGATAGGGAAGACATGCATCCTGGTGGATTGACTTTCAGGCAAAGGTGAGAGCTTTTGCTCAATTAATGCAGAGCTGGGGCTGATGACCAGAGTTCAGGTCTTAGCAGTATTTCTAGGGTCCTGGCAGCTTTGAATTTTGAGGAAATGTTCCCTTATTCCCCTTCCTTGGTCAGAAATACTGGGGAAGGGGCCAGGACACACGTTAAAGCAAAGGTTCAGAATCTCCTCATGTGACTACAGGTATATTGATGCCTGCTTCATGTCTGGGGAAACTGAGGCACAAGCCAATAAAGTGACTTGCCTGGGGGTACCCAGTGGGTGAGCTGAGGGGTCAGGAGAAAAAATGACTGGTTATCAGTTACTGATCAAGAGTCAGTTTCATATAAAGCATTTCCACTGAATTCAAGTCTCAGTGAAGACTTCATCCTGTGAGGTCTTAATTGTATTTCTATATCATAGACAGAAAACCTAGATGCAAGCATGGGGAATTCCAGTGGGAAAGAACAAATAATAATATTCAGGATCACAGCTTAGCGTCCATCATCCCGAGTTCAGTGTGTGTCAGGCAGAATGCCACACACAGGCTTTACACATGTAAAGTCATCTAATCCTCACCAAAGCCGTCAGAGAAGGCAACCAAAGACAAAGAGGAAATGCCACTTACCTGAGACCACACAGCAGGTGCTGGAGGTGAGATGTGAACCTGAGCCATTGGACCCCAGAGCCCTGCTCATGGCTCCACCCCTTGGGCTCTCACATTGTGGTGAAAACAGTCAGGGCCCCAGGGCTGATCCATTTCCCTGCTCAGAGTTTCCACCTGTGTGTACCTGGGACGTCCATGGTCAACTTCACTGGCACAGTTTGGGGCAGCCAGCCCCGAGTGGTTGGCTTAAGGTTCTAGGCACTTCGCCAGAAGACCCTGAAGAGCATCCAGAATTCAAATCATGGCGCTGGAGATGCCAGATCATTCAGCGGATGCCTGCCTAGCTTACTGATGAAGACAAAACTTAAAGGGCCAACGTGTCCTGTAGTCCAAACGTGGAAACTGACGTCCAGGCAAGGATAAGATTTGCTTGGACAGCCCCGCCAACCTTGCCAGGCCCCTCCTTGTGCCTTTTGCTCTTAATAGCTCTGGATTCAAGGAAACCCATTTCACTCATTTGCCCACACGATTCCTAGTTATCTTGTCATGGTGGTGTGGCAACCATTCACACCATGAATCAGTATTTCTGGTTTTCCTCCTTCGGTACTTAGAGAACTAAGTACTTAGTTCTGGTACTTAGAGAACTAAGTACAATGAACTTCCCCCACTCCTTCAACTTAAGTGGAGCCATGTGACATCCTTTGTCTAGTGAAACGCGAGCAGAAGTGACTCGCAACTTCCAGGCAGAAGCCTTAAGGTCCAGTGTGAAATCCGCCATGTTTCCATTCCCCTCCCCTGCAACTGGCAACAGAGCAGGTACAGAAACTCCATCAGTCAGCCTGGAGGCCAGAGCACAATGGACAGGGAGCCCAGCCGCAGCCTCACTCGTGATGGACACACACATCATGTGAGCAAGAGATCAGCCCTTGTCATAAAAGCCACTGAGGGTCTAGGGTGACTTATGAGTGCAGGACCACCTCGCCTGTCCTGACGGGTACAAGGGATGTGGGGAGACAAATCCAAGATGGCTCGCCCTCAGGGTAATCACAGTCCAGTGGATAGGAAAATCAGTCCACAAATAGTACTAATCCCGACGTGACTTCAGGGTTTGTCTCTCAAACATGCTCTTCTGCACAAAAACACTCATTCACATGACGCACGTCGTGCCCTAGAGCTGGCTGGAGGGGACAGAAGGATGTGAATGCCCTTCTCTGCAGCAAAGAACAAGCTCTGCTCCAAACACTGTTTCCTGAAAGGCCCATCGCCAGGATGTGTGGCCCATCTAGAAAATTCATTATTCTCCAGCCAAGTGATATGGCCCTATTTATCCTTGAGTCAGGAATCGCCCTGTGGGCAGCTGTGTAAACTTCAAGGGAAATGGGATATCGATTTGGCAATCTCTTAGATACACACACACGCACGCACACACACGGCCGCCTTCAAAGCCGTGGCTTCCACCCTCTTTGTCACCAACACCTTCTTACTCTTTTTCTCCTTCAGCCAAGTTTGGAAAGACATTTTCTCCAAAACAATTGGTCTATGTTAGGTAATAGTTCCTTTCTTCCAGGCAGATCATATCTCCTGTTTTTCAATGTCATTCCAGACTTTTAACCCGCAAACTTTAGTCACCAGTTTATCTTTATCTTACTCTGTGTCAGTGATTCACTAATTTGATGTGTGTTTAAGCACTCTTGGGTCCTGGCCTCAGTGGTTCTGATGCATTAGGCTTGAACTGGAGCCTGGGGCTCTGCATTTCAGCAAAACCACCCAGGTCACTCCGGTGCTGGAGGTTGGTGAGTCAGATGGGAGAAATGCTGATGTTAGTGCTCCACCAGAAAGGCACTCTACATCCCCAGCTCCAGTAACTGCTGATGGCCTGATACCATCTCTCAACTTTCCCCAGCCCCACTGCCAAAACTGTGTCTGCCTCCCCTATCAACTCTCCGTATCACATCATTTAGGCTTCTAAGGAGACTCCATGTTCTTAGTTCCCTACCCCATCCCTCTCCACACAGCATCCCACATCCAGCATGCCAACCCAGCTGCAAAGCCTCCCCAAGAAGCCTTCACCTACAATTAGCCTTACTGAATACCTGCTGGGTCTTCCCTGCTGGCTCAAGTAGGATTGCATCTCTTCAATGCAGGAGATGCAGGAGACTGGGGTTCAATCCTTTGTTCAAGAAGATCCCCTGCAGAAGAAAATGACAACCCACTCCTGAGAAATGAACATGCATTCACCAACCCCAGAGCACTTGCTGAATGCCAGGCAGGCTCTACGTGGAAGCACTATACATGTGTGTGGATGTGTGTTAGTGGCTCAGTCATGTCCAATTCTTTGCAACCCCGTGGACTATATAGCCCACCAGGCTCTTTTGTCCATGGGGTTCTTTAGGCCAGAATACTGGAGTGGGTTGCCATTCCCTTCTGCAGGGGATCTTCCCAACCCAGGGATCGAACCTAGCTCTCTTTCGTTGCAGGCGGATTCTTTACAAGCTGAACCACCAGGGAAGCCAAGCTCTGATAACCTATTTAATCATCACAAAATCCCTATGACTTGAGGTCTACTGTTAGTCCTGCCTTACAGGAGAGGTAACTAAGAAGAAGGCAGTTAAAGCAATGAGCCCTCCATTGACATTTATGGGGCCCCAGACGAGGGGAGGTCTTGAGCCCACAATCCATGGTCCTTCTCTCTCCTTCCTGGCTCCACCTCATACATCAAGGGGCTTCATCATGCACCTGTGTGGACACCACACTCTGCCCATCAAAACTGCATCCACATCCCCTGAAAACTGTCGCACCTCAGGCACAGCTCAGAGAGCGGAGAAGTTCACACCAGAAACAGGGTGCACCCTCAGGGAGATAGACTCGGCACAAAGACTGCAGACACTGGAAGTAGGTTAGGGGATGTTTAAACAGGAATCTTCAGAGAAAGCAATGGCACCCCACTCCAGTACTCTTGCCTGGAAAATCCCATGGACGGAGGAGCCTGGTGGGCTGCAGTCCATGGGGTCACGAAGAGTCGGACATGACTGAGACACTTCACTTTCACTTTTTACTTTCACGCATTGGAGAAGGAAATGGCAACCCACTCCAGTGTTCTTGCCTGGAGAATCCCAGGGACAGGGGAGCCTAGTGGGCTGCCGTCTATGGGGTCACACAGAGTCGGACATGACTGAAGCGACTTAGCAGCAGCAGCAAACAGGAATCTTAAAGTTTCATGTTCAAGAACAAGGGAACGCAGGTTCTGGGCAGGCATACCCCCTCGACCCCCTGCCGCCTCACCCAGCAGACGGCAGGGTCAGAGGAGGACCAGAGTCAGCCTTCTGCAGTCCCCGCCAGGACCAAAGGCATTGCTGTGGATCAGAGCACAGCTGGACTCCAAAGCCCGTGACCTCAACTATCACTTCCTTCCCCCAGGTTCAGACTTCGCAGCAGGAGTCTGCAGTCTGGTCCTGGCTGCCCTTGGCAGCTTCTTGCTGGATCCTCCCTCCTCCAGGCACAGAACCTCCTCTTCCGTCTCAGACCAAAGCTCTGGTTTGCCAGTTCTGAACCCCAGCATGCTCTCTCACCTCTCTGTGGCTTTGTAGCTCTGTCTCATATATTTAAAATGTCCTCTTTCTTCTTCACCTGGATAACTTCTAATGGTTGGATAGCATCCCCGACTCAATGGACATGAACTTGGGCAAACTCTGGGACATAGTAAGGGACAGGGAGGCCTGGCATGCTGCAGTCCACGAGTTGCAAATAGTCAAACACAACTTTGTAATTGAACAGCAGCCACAACTTCTAATTACTTAAAACTTAGATTGAATGTTCAGAGCAGGGCTTTTGCACCCCTCTAAAGGTCATCATCACATAAAACTCACATCACAGTGGTGTGTGGATAGACCTGAACCTCTCTGTAACCTCAGAACCCAGCACAGAGTCTGGAACATTCAATGTCAAATAAATGTCTCTGACAACCATCATGACAAAGCTATTCACAAATCTTTGTTAGGTGTTTCCCAAAACAAATAATCTTCAAGAGATAAAAATCTATCTTGTATGGGAAATTCAAAATGTATATATCCTAAGTAGAAAAAGAGGTTCCTCATTAGCAAATTGATTGGAAATAACCCTAATGACCATCTAGAGGGCAACTGGTTAATCAAATTAAGGACATAGGGTATAGGGTGGCTCAACGATGAAGAATCTGCCTGCAATTCAGGAGATGCAGGTTCAATCCCTGGGATGGGAAGATCCCTGAAGGATGAAATGGCAACCCACTCCAGTATTCTTGCCTGGGAAATCCCATGGACAGAGGAGCCTGGTGAGCTACAGTCTATAGGGTCACAAACAGTCAGACATCACTTAATGACTAAACCACCACCATCACCATGCAGATATTAAAAACAAAAAAATGAAGTACATTTATTCTGACATGAAAAATGTAAATGAAGATAACATATTACAGATCAGAAGATAATGATGGCATTTACATCTATAGACAAAATACATACTATATATATATATATATATTTAATATATTTATAATGAACATGAAAGTTGCTCAGTCATGTCCAACTCTTTGCCACCGCATGGACTATATAGACCTTGAAATTCTCCAGCCCAGAATACTGGAGTGGGTAACCTTTCCCTTCTCCAGGGGATCTTCCCAACCCAAGGATCAAACCCAGGTCTCCCGCATTGCAGGCAGATTCTTCACCAGCTGAACCACCAGGGAAGCCCAATATGTACTCATAAAAAAAGGCTTGACATTCTATGTACCATAATATTAAGCATTGTTTACCCTCAGCATGCGTGATTGGGAGATTCGTTAATGTCTTATTTTAATGAATTGTATATTATTTTATTTTATGTTAAGAATATGTATTTTGGGCTTTTAAAATAAAGATATATCTTTATAAGAAAGTGACCCAGGGACTTTGCTGGCTGTCTGGCAGTTAAGACTGCATGCTCCCAATGCAGCAGGGATAGGTTGGATCCCTGGGTGAAGAATTAAGATCCCACATGCTGCATAGTACAGCCAAAAAAAAATACATATTAAACCAGTGAAATGCAAAAAGTAACAAAAATAAAAATTAAAAAAAAAATAAAAGAAAGTGGCCCAAAGTTGGAAACCTGGTGGTGCCAGCTTTGTTGGAAGATTCCAGAAGCCTCCCATGGTGTATGGAAAAGGCAAGCCATTGCCTCCCACATCTCTCCTCACCGTCCTGAGAAGTCATGAGCCTACATCTGCCCCTTCTCCTATCCCCTGTCAGAGGATGTGGTCCCCAAAAGTAGAGCTCCAGTCTCAGAAGCAATGCCAGCCTCAGGTGAGGAAGGAACTCCAGTCAGTGGTGGGCTTCAGGACCTTGGAGGAAGGGACCTCAGAAGGATGGAAACAATGACTTATCAAGTGTCTGATTTGTCCCTAGTTCTTTTAAATACACCATCATGTCAGATCTCTCCAACAACCCCAGAGTCTGGATATTAACATGTCCATTTTACAGATGAGGAATTTGAGGTTCAGAAAGGTTAAGCAATTTGCTGAAGGGCATTTAGCTAGGATGAAATAAAGTAGATACTGAAACCATTTCACTCAACAAATACTTGTTGAGGTTATTAAGTATGTCAGGCACAGAGTATACAAGAATAACTAAAAGACAAGGTCCCTGATCACAGAGCATTCGCATTCTGGTTACCACCAGGGTTGAAATGTATTCCCGCAGCAACACCTAGTCAGAGTTGATATGGCATAAAGATGAAGATGGGCTTCCCTGGTGGCTCAGACGGTAAAGAATGTGCCTGTAATGCAGGAGACCTGGGTTCGATCCCTGGGTCAGAAAGATCCCCTGGAAAAGGGAATGGCTACCCACTCCACTATTCTTGCCTGGAGAATTTCATGGACAGGGGAGCCTGGTGGACTATGGTTTTTCCAGTAGGCATATATGGATGTGAAAGTTGGACCATAAAGAAGGCTGAGTACTGAAGAATTGATGCTTTTGAATTACGGTGCTGGAGAAGACTCTTGAGAATCCCTTGGACTGCAAGGAGATCAAACCAATCAATCTTAAAGGAAATCAACGCTGAATATTCATTGGAAGGACTGGTGCTAAAGCTGAAGTTCCAATACTTTGGTGACTTGATGCAAGAACTGACTCATTGGAAAAGACCCTGATGCTGGGAAACATTGAAGGCAAAAGGAGAAGAGAATGTCAGAGGATGAGATGATTAGATAGCATCACCGACTCAATGGACATGCATTTGAGCAAACACCGGGAGATAGTGGAGGATGGGGAAGCCTGGGATGCTGCAGTCCTTGGGGTTGCAAAGAGCTGGACGTGACTTAGTGCCTGAACAACAGTGAAGATACGCACCAAGTCCTCAGAGATGCACTTCTCCCAAGCTGAGAGAGAGGTTCCCATTTCTCGCTTCTGAAATAGTCCCAGGAAGAACTATATAGTGTCTTATATACCTCAGGCTCCTCACCTGCTGAATGGGAATGAGTTGGAGAAAGAACAATGCATGCTT
This sequence comes from Bos mutus, assembly GCF_027580195.1. NCBI lineage: Eukaryota > Metazoa > Chordata > Mammalia > Artiodactyla > Bovidae > Bos > Bos mutus. Next base: position 17,437,065 of record NC_091641.1, on the reverse strand, counting down.
AAAAAGGATTTAGGAGTTTTTGATTGAGGGCAAGGTCAATGGCATTTCCATGGCATTTCCCAGGCAAGAATACTGGAGTGGGTTGCCATTTCCTTCTCCAGGCAATCTTCCTGACCCAGGTATCAAACCCATGTCTGCTGCATTAGCAGACGGATTCTTTACCACGGAGCCACCAGAGACGCCCTAATGTCCTCCTATGTAGAGTTTTAAAAATATAGTTGGTGGGGAGGGGTCAGTGTGCTGTTATGAGAATTAAAGGAGATAAGGCATATGAAGAGTTTAGCACACACTATGCTGGCACGTTACTGTGTCAATAACCATCAATTCTCATCGTTACATTCTCCAACTGTAATCTCATCCATCTAGAGCAGAATGAGGCCATGCATTATTCCCTACTCCTCTGAAAGCAAGTGAGGACCGTATTTATGTCCTTACAAGCACAATGACATCATCATTATTGGCTGATATTGACCTTGCCCTCAATCAAAAACTCTTAAATCCTTTTTAAGCATGCATTGTTCTTTCTCCAGCCCATTCCCATTCAGCAGGTGAGTTGCAGGGTGTTTTGAACCTAAACATATGCCCTTATGTTTATACTAGTCACGTCTATTCTCAGTGGTTTTAGCATCTCATTCCATTTTGAGACACCTGCTGGTCCACCAGGTAGCGTAAACCCTAGGTGTACACTTTGAGAATTATACAAGGGAATTCGGACCCTTTCCTCCTGCAGAAAACTCACCAATCCTGATTCCTCTGTTCCAGGGAGCAATTAACTTATAGCTTGTGAAGCACTGACCATGATTTTATAAAAGATGGAGAAGTCATTTCTCCCATTTTACAGATGAAAAAAAGTGTTTCGTGTAGCATGGTTACAGCATTTGCAAAAAGAAACTCTGCTAATTACCAGCAGAAAAGCCAGATGAATACTTAATGACTCCTGAGGCCAAGTCCAGAAGGGGCAGTAGTGAGTAAGTGAATGACTTACAAACAGTCAGAAATTTCTGACTGTATTCCAACAATTGGAGTGGTTGTTGGGTTGTCCAAGGCCATGAATTTATTCTGGCCAGAATACATACAACACAGCTGCATATTTTTTTTAATATTTATTTATTTGGCTGAATCTGGTCTTAGTTGGGGGCATGCAGGATCTTTCACTGTGGCACATGGGCCCTAGAGCACATAGGCTCGGTAGTTGTAGCATGCAGGCTTAGATGCCTCATGGCATGTGGGATCTAAGTTCCCCCACCAGGGATCGAACCTCAGTCCCCCGAATTAGAAGGCAGATTCTTAACCACTTAGACCAGCAGGGAAGTGCCCCACAGCTTAATCAGGTTGGTCCCCTACAGGTTAATCAAGGACCTTTCTTTGCCTCCCCAAGGGCCCAGCTACCCATTATGCCTTTGCCCCCTCACCACAGACAACCAGTCCCTGGCTCTCCAGTCAAGATTGCCTAACACCTTTGACTCCCAAAGAAGAGGAAGGAAGAAAACATTTGATGTTCAAAATATCTGAGATCAACCATTGGAAAGATGACAGTGCACCATAGTTGTTAGGAGAGTGGGGTTTAGAATTGATGCTGGATTTGACTCCTGACTCTTGTACCTGTTCAGCGATGTGATCTCTGGGCTGATTCTTAACTTTGCTGAGCCTTCACAGCTACATCTGTAAATAAGAAATAATAATACTATGTCAGAGTGTTGTTGAGAAGATAAAATGATATGAAACATATTAAGCCTCGTCTGAGGCTGACTTCCCCAGAAACAGAACCTGGGATGGGCTTCCAAGATGGGGACCTCTCTCCAGAGAAGGGAAGTGAGAGAAGCAGAGTAAGACGAGGGAATAAAGAAAAGCAAAGATGGGACCTTATTCCAAGGCTGCCTCCAGCCTGATCCCACAGGGAGCTCCGGAGCACTGAAGTGAATTGAACTAAAGAAGTGTTTAGTTGCTCAGACGTGTCCCACTCTTTGTGACCCCATGGACTGTAGCCTTCCAGGCTCCTCTGTCCAGGGGATTCTCCAGGCAAGAAGACTAGAGTGGGGTTGCCATTCCCTTCTCCAGGGCATATTCCTGACCCAGGAATTGAACCCGGGTATCCTGCATCGTAGGTAGATTCTTTATCATCTGAGTCACAAAGCATGTCCCACATCAAGGCAAGGTGGTCAGCCTGCATCAGCTGCAGTCATCAGCTGGGTCAGCTGGGTCATCAGCTTCAGGCAGAGGCAGGTGAGGGGGCTGCTGTCCAGCCAAGGGACTGGCAATAAGCTGTCAGCACCTGGATGGCGGGTGTGCAGCCAGTGTCAGGTTTCTGCAAGGCACCAACAGCATCTACTACAAAACAGAGCCTGGCAGAATCAGTGTTCATTTGATGGTAGTAATGGCTATTATTTTAAATCATCCTCACAAGTTTCAGGCTAAGCCAGCTTTGTATCCTATAGCAGAAACCGTTACACACCCTAGGCATCTGGTTTTGGCCCCAAGACCTGAAGCAGTCAAGACCCCATCTGCGGCGATAACCTAATGACAGGAAGAAAATTTCCCTTCTCTGATCTGGAAACCAAATGCCCTGAATTGTCCATCAGAAACTTCAGAAAACCTTAACAGTATATTTTGACACATATAGTTCAGGCTACAGACAACTGCCTCCCAGTGGAAATGAAAACTGTGTAAAGAAAAAGGCAAGGTTTAGGGAGGCCAAATGACAGGACAGATCAATTTGAAGAGCTTAATGTGCAGAGCTTGGTATGCAGAGTGATTATGCTGAAATGACAGTTTTTCAAAGCAGATTTGCTTTGCCCTTTCTGGGGCCACAGGAAACGCGGGGCAGTTTCCCAAATCACTAGGAAAATAGCCTTGTGTTATCTGCACCTGTCACATCTGAGGCCCAGACTTTACAAGAGCAAAGAGCTACAAATGCAGAGCTAGCCGCAGGCAGGCAAGAAGAGAGGCCCCAGCTTTGTACCCTCCCTTCTATCCTGTGTCTGTTCATGGAACACCATGTCTATGTTGATGATTCCTGTATTTAAGCCCTGGTTGGGACCCCTTCCCGTGAATCCCAACGGCAATATCCAGGAGGCTACATAACAACTTCTCTGGGTTGTCAGACAAGCATCTCCAAGTCAACACAACCCAGGGGAACTCCCAATGCCCCCTTCACATGCTCCTCCCACAATTTCCCCATCTGTATATAGCACAACGCCATTTTCTCAATTGCTTCGATGAAAAACACCATCTCCCTCATTCTCTTGCATAGCACATATCCAATCTGTCAGCAAATTCTGCTGGCTCTACCATCAAAATATTCCCGGAACCTGACTACATCTCACTGTCACCCATGTCCAAGCCATGCTCCCTCCATAGCGGGATTTCTGCATCCCTTGTAACTGTCCCTACTGCCTTGGGTCTGTTCCCAACACAATGACCTGGAAGTCAGATCATGTCACTTCCACCCTGCAAGTCAGATCATGTCATTCTTCTGCCCAAAGTTCTTCCCATCTAACTCAGAGTAAAAGCTGCATTCTCAGCAGCATCCCCCAGGACCCTGTGCGATCCCACCCCCTCACTAGTTCTCTGATTTTATCTATTACTCACCCCCTCCCTCCCTCTACTCCAAACAGAAGTGATTCCGTGCTCCTCTTTGACCACGGCAGGCATGCCCTAGCTTCAGAGCTTTTGAACCTCCCCACCGTTCCCTCTGCCAGGAACATTCTTTCTCAAAGACCAGTGTGGCTAGACTCCTTGGATCTTTCCCCAAATGCCACCTTCTCCATGAAGCATTCCCTGCCCACTCTATTTAAATTGCACCACCACCAGGACATCACTTCCAATTCAGCTTTCTGCTTTACTCATTGTTTACAACTTACCAACTCCTGGTTTAAAACTCTGTTTTCTGCCTTCCCTACTGGACTGAAAGTTCCATGAAGTCCCAGAGTTTTGTCTATTTTTACTCACTCCTATGTCCTCAACCAGAGAAGGCAATGGCACCCCACTCCAGTACTCTTGCCTGGAAAATCCCATGGACGGAGGAGCCTGGTGGGCTGCAGTCCATGGGGTCGCTAAGAGTCGGACACGACTGAGCAACTTCACTTTCACTTTTCACTTTCATGCATTGGAGAAGGAAATGGCAACCCACTCCAGTATTCTTGCCTGGAGAGTCCCAGGGACTGTGGAGCCTGGTGGGAGGCCGTCTATAGGGTCACACAGAGTTGGACACGACTGAAGCAACTTAGCAGCAGCAGCAGCATGTCCTCAACACCCAAAACAGTATCTGGTAGATAGCTGGCATGTAAGAAATGTTTCCCAAATAAATGGATGAATAAATTCACTTAACCTTTTTTTTTTTTTTTTGGTGAATTGATTTCCATTTTGATGTAAGTAAATGCATTTTTAAGGAAACGTATATCTAGACTGTAAATGAACTGGAATCAATAGTCATTCAGAGAAGTTATCCAGAAAAGAATACAGTGAAAAGAAAACATGGTTATTAAATCTAGCTAGATATTGTTACCAGCCCAAGTTTCTAAGCCTGCAGCATTCTCTCTTTTCCAAAAAGGGAGATCAGCAAGTGTTTAAAGCACACTAGCACCAAACTGAGACTGTTTTATTTTTTTTAACTAATCAAAAGAGTCAATAAAGAATTGAAAGATAAATAGCTTTCTAACTCTTTGATTCAATGTTAACTGTTCTTGGGTCTGTGTTTCATCTCCCTACCACCCATAAATATTGAGCATCCCACACTTCTGGAAGCAATGAAATAGATATTAATGACCTTCCATTTTCTGAGCATCAATTCCTCCCACAATTTCCCCCCATTTATCTAGGGCAACTCAATTTTCTCAATTGCTCAGGTCAAAAACAATATCATCATCTCGCTCATTCTCTTACACAGTACATATCCAATCTGTCAGCAAATGCTGTTTGCGTTGCCTTCAGATATGCCTAGAATCTGATCACATATTACTGTGTGAGTATCCCCCTTCTAGGTTGATGGGTGGGGAGATACTGAGAGTGGTTGCAAATGAATACTGCCCGGAAGAAATTCACAGCGTGGATGGGAGTCATAATACGCACACAATTGACATGCACAGAGTAGAGGGGAGAATGTTGCAAACTCTACAAGAGATGCATAGATCATGTGCTGGTGGGACCTGTGGTTTGTTAGATTAATGTTCAGCAAACATTTGTTTATGGACACACACCCACACATCCTCCTGAGAAGGTCACGCTTCTTTGCACACTGATATCAAGGGCTTGGACGTGGGGCTTATTTTTGTCCAATACAATGTGAGTGGAAGTGACAGTTTGTGAATTCAGAGTCAAGGCCTTCAGAAACATTGCACATTTCTGCTGGCCCTCTGGGAGCGTCCAACTTCTTCCTCGAGAAATGCATGTCTCAGCCAGCTATTGCCCTTCCAGCCTGAAAACAGGGCTGCCCCCTCAACAACCTGTAGGTACATGCTGCTGCTGCTACTGCTGCTAAGTCACTTCAGTCGTGTCCAAGTCTGTGCGACCCCATAGACGGCAGCCCACCAGGCTCCCCCATCCCTGGGATTCTCCAGGCAAGAACACTGGAGTGGGTTGCCATTTCCTTCTCCAATGCATGAAAGTGAAAAGTGAAAGCGAAGTCGCTCAGTCGTGTCCAACTCTTAGTGACCCCGTGGACTACAGCCCACCAGGCTCCTCCGTCCATGGGATTTTCCAGACAAGAGTAAGAAACAAATACTTCTATATGCTGTTGATTCTGAGGGCTGTTGGTTAATATCATGGTGGTGGTGAGAGTTGATTGAGACAGAAACTGACAAGAAGAGGTGACTTGAACGGAAATCAATCGAGGATATTTCCTGATCAGGGTAACCCTGCAGGTAGATTTCTCACCACACACACCACACCCATAACGATATTACTGGGTTGCAAACTGATGGGGTCTGAGAAGAAAATATAAGGCTGATAAGGCTATGCCTTATCAGATGCAAAACTCCTCTGAAAACTTTCTATGACCTCACAGTCCAAAGAGGATAAGAAGCTACAATAAGGATATGAAAGAAGGAAAAAAAAGAGAAAGCTGATAAGGTTTGTGCTTTATCCCCCTTAAGTGTTTCATAGGTATTTGCTCTCCGGTGACTTGTTTATTTTGTATGTTTTTAGGAAAACCCACTCTTCTTCCTCTGCCTGTCCTTTAAGCACTAGAGGTTCCTCTTCTGTTCTCACGTCTCCTGTCCTTCCTAGGAAATCCGTGGCTGCCCTGATCAGCCAGCACTGTGATGTACACTCTCACATGTGTGCCCTTGGCAGCTGCTAAAAGTCTGTCCCAATTTGTGTACCCCAAAGGCAGAACCTGTGACAGGAACTCAGCACAGGGAGTTTGAGAGGCTTCTTTAAGGAAGCAGGAGTAAGGGAGTGGGGGACGAGTGAGGAGGAAGGCCAGGTGACATGTACGCCGGAGAGCAGGTACCTGGGGCTCGGTCCCGCTGCAGATTCCTGGAGGAAACCTGTAGAATGTTCCCTGGACCTGTGCCCTCCCAGAGAACGAGAAGACGGAGGCATTTGCCTACCACCTCTCATCCTCCTTTGTTGTTTGTTTTTGGCTGCTCTGCATGGCTTGCAGGATCCTACTTCCTAACCAGAGATTGAACCCAGGGCCATATCAGTGAAAGTGCCAATTCCTAACCAGTGATCCACCAAGCAATTCCCTCATCCCCCTTTGATTGAGGGTCTCCCCAGGGATATGAACACCCCTCCACCACTTCCTGACGGCGGCTGTCTTGAGCTGAAATGCCTCCCACTGAGGTAGGCATAAAAGAGACAGCAGCACATGCCTGGTGTGAGACACTGATCACAGCACAAGCCTTGTCCACACCCCCAGCACTGACACCAGATGTGCCCAGGGGGTGTGGCTCGGGGCCTCACACATCTGCTACAGCTGGGAGGGGGCATTTTAACAGAGGGTTACCTCCTCCTGAGTGATACATACGCATCTCGGATTCAATACATTCCTAGCTCGGGCATCATCCCCTCCCAACAACCCTGCTCCTTGCCCCAAATTCCAAAGCTCAGGGAATAATCCCCCATCTACTTCACTTTCGAAACTTCAAAGGTAGCATCCACATCTCCCTTTCCTTCACCTATTAAATCAAAATATGGATTGTGAGTCGGGGCAGGGATATTCCCCGGCTATCCTCAGTGCCCCTCTGACCGTCACCCTCCCCCATCACCGTGCTCCACTTTCTCACAATGCCTTCATCCTCCCAAATGCATTTGCTTACTGACTGTCCACCTGTGTGTTGTCTGCCTTCCATGCTTGGGATGTAAGGGGTCGCCCCTGTATCTCCAGCACCCAGAACGGTACCTGGTATGCGATTGGCGCTTGGTAAGTGTCTGTAGAATGAATAGGTAAGCTCATGGGGAAGGAAATCCACAAGACTCAGCTGGTGTCCCCAAGGCAAAGGTCGGATCACCATCGTTGCATCTGAACCCACACCCTGGACAGGGAGGGAGGCTTACAGGAAAGAGAAATAAACAATTCTTGGCAGACCAACCAAATTGAAAAGAAAAGTCAGCTGTGATCATCGAGGTTCAGTACCTCCGTTGTCATTTTTTTTTCAACTATACAATTATGCATTTCAGTGACCAGCAGGGGAGTCACCAGCCACCAGCACTCCGACCCACAGCCACACACTCCTCTTCAGAGCTGTAGTCTCCCTGCCTCTCCCACCAGCTCTTCTTAGAACACTCACCATCAATACCAGACCCCAGGGGAACATTTCTTTTGCTGGTGCGGCCCGAATTTGCTCCCTGAGAGAAGAACATAAAGATTAACTAGGTGAGGAATTTTTCCCTTGGCTCTGATGCTCGGCACATTTGTCTGATCCAGCACAAATTCTGCTGGAGACAGGCTAAATTAAAATACTAATGGACTGCTGTATTTAAAATATATTTACCAATGATTAACAGCACGGTAGGTGATGTATGTTTCAATAATTTCTTATTACAACGTGCGGAACCCTCAATAAATATTCCCAGGGTAATTAGTGGGTGTTTATTTAACATTCAGCTCTGTTTTCCTGCACACCCAGGAAGGTATCATTGTGCCAGCCAGTCCCCCTTCACCTCATACAGAGAGGGACCCAGCCCTTGGGAAATAGCCCTCCTGCAGAGATGTTTGGTTTGGGCCACATTATGGAGGAGTTAAGTTTCAGGTGATTTGTCCCTAGCATTCAAGAAGAGTGCACATAAGAGTTTTCACTTGCAGCTTCGTTAACATCCCTGAAAATCTGGCAACACCCAGCTTTTCCCCAGGGGCACCCTCAGGGGAGCCTGAGTCACAGCCATCCACCACACCACAGCGTTCTTTGGAAGATCAACCCGGACCCCTCGATATTTACATTTGCAACTCTGACGTGCTCTGACTAATCGTCCACTGAGCCACCCTGAGCGTGCTGCCCAAACCTGCACAAACGCCACAGGCAGAGATGTTAACAAAGAACAGGTGGAGAATGGACCACCGCTCAGACCTCTAGGATGGGGCCAGCTGGACCAAGCCACTCACATCCAGCCATACCCTGGAGCTTCTCCTCCCTGGACCCCAAACCAAGCACTGCAGAGACTGCTGGGTGGTGTGCAGTCAAGACTCAAAGCCAAGAGTGGCTCAAAACCCAATGTCCTTAACCACCACTGATCTCTTGTCTGGGTAGCTGTGGCGAGCGTGGCTAGGTGCCTGTCATATACACACACACACACATACATATATGCATCACACATGCATATACATACACATGCACACAACACACATATGTAAATACACACACACAAACCTATACATACATATATGCACGTGCGTATACACACATGTACATGCACATGCATACACATACATATACATAAACACATATGCATACATATATACACACATACATATGCACGTATACATATATTTGCACACATATACCATATATATTCACACATACATATATACATACATGTACACAAACCACATACACATGCACACGAACACATAAGCATATATACATGCATACCAAAAACATACACACATATACACATGTAGACACATATGCGCACACATGTAGACATATACAAACACATATACATATGTGTGTACATGTACACACATGCAAATGCATATAACACACACACTATCCCAAATACAGGTTTTGTCCAGGATAGCAAGGTGCTCAGCTAAAACATTGGTGTCACCACCTCCTTTACTCATAAAGGTACCAACATGGAGCAATTCTAACCAGTGGTTCTAGGGGGATCCCTGGAGATAGACTTCTTCCCTCATAGCCAGGCAAAGTCTTCCTGGGACAAAATCCTGGGCCCGAGGGGTGTGGACACGCTGCCGTGTGCCACTTCCCAGCCTGATCCAGAAACTCCCATGTGATCCTCTCACTCGTTTTGTCCACCTGAGCTGAGAACCTGGAGGAGTCCAGAGCTGCAGGCTGGATGGAACAGGGGTCCCACAGACTGCACGGAGCAAAACCCCTGAGCAGCCCGGACTGCAATGTGATGTGATTAAGAAATCTTTGTGCTGATTTAAAGTCACTGACATTTGGGGATTGCTTATGACCACAAGCAGCCTATCCTGTCAAAAATACCCATTTATCCCTCTTACCAAAAGTGAGGAGGGGAGACAGTGTTTTGAAGACCTTCTCCTTGGCCCTAACACTGGTCCCCATGGATGCAGGCTCCCAGGGAGGGAGCCATCTGCTCCTGGAACCAGGCTCACCCAAGGGCTCACCCAAGGGCTCACCAACCAGAAGCACTCCCCTGGGGTCAGTCACAGTCCTGGCTCACTCGCGTCAAGACCCTGGGAGTGAAGCAGAAACACTGACCCTGCTTCTCTCAGCCTCGAACTGCAGAGTCCTGAGCTCACTTCTAACCCAAAGCCTGCCGACTCCTCCCTCCATCAGGCCCTGCTCTTTGAGCCACTTCCTCTTCCAGCCAAGGAGGGAATCTCCATCACATCTCACAAGGAAGAGTCAAGGTCAGCTGTGCTACTGTTGACTCCATGAGCAGGTGGAGTGCAGCAGACAATCTGGGGACTGAGTGGGGCTCCCTGTGCTCACAGCTGGCTCTTCTCAACCTCATCACTCCCAGGGAAATAAATGTGCTCAGATGCACTTTCCACAAGCATCCGTATTGACCAAGGGTGGATGCTTCTAACTTGAGTGCATCACTTCGTCTCTTCTGGAAATTCCTTGGGCAAGTTCTCTTCCAGGAAGACAGTCAGTGGACCTCCCATCCTGAGGGGCTCAGAAAGGCGGCCAAAGAGAAGTTTTCCAAAGAGCCGGAAATGCCTGGCCATCCTCTCCAGTACCCCCGTCATCATCCCAACACCAATGGACCACACCTCCCCTTTTCCAGGCAGGTCAGCCCTCTGGGCAACGCAGCAGGGAAAGCAGAAGGACAGGGAAGCTAGAAGGACTCTGGTTGTTAATAGTGGCCCAGAGAGCAAGAAAGACTGAGTATTAAGTCCAGGCTGTCATTCCAGGGATGAGTGGAGTGCTGTCCAGGGAATGTCCCAGAATGAAAAATCCCGTGCATTGGAAGATGGTGTTGTACCTTCAATCCATCAACCTGTCCCATTCCCTGGAGTTTTGAGAGAGTCAGTTTCTAGGTAGGTTGATAAGGAGTCTGGGGTCCCCGGAGGAGGAGGAGGAGGAGGAGGAGGAGGAGGAGGAGGAGGAGGAGGAGGAGGAGGAGGAGGAGGAGGAGGAGGAGGAGGAGGAGGAGGAGGAGGAGGAGGAGAGAGGAGGAGGAGGAGAGAGGAGGAGGAGGAGGAGGAGGAGAGAGGAGGAAAAGGAGGAGAGAGGGGTCTGGGGCTCTCGAAGAGGAAGAGAAAAGGACAAACTTTTTTTTTTTCCTCAACATTCCTTACTCTTAGTCACATAAAAAGTTTTTTATTTTCTTTAAGCCGGGAACTGAGGATTACACAACAAAACAACTCAGTTTAAACTCTGTACTAAGGATTATATAACAGCAATGTATCCTGCTTGAGGACAGTTTCTCCTTCCTGAAAACCTTCTGGCTAATCCTGTTATCCACACAATGGACATGAGTTTGAGTAGGCTCTGAGATTTGGTGATGGGCAGGGAAGCCTGGCATGCTGCAGTCCACAGGGTTGCATAGAGTCAGACATAGAGCGCTGAACTGACTGAATCCTGTTATCTTAAAGTGTGTATTATGGGAGTGGGTCTGGTAATATCTTTCTATTGTTAAGTTCTAATTGTGTTATCTTAAAATGTAAATTGTGGGAGTGGGTCTGGTAAGATCTTCACAACCTTGAGACATTCTTTTGATTTATTGTAATAGCTAATTAAAAAGTATATAGCTCTCTTGCTAAGACTAGCATGGGGGGCACTCTCCGCCCGCTTCTGATGTCCATCAGAAACTTTCTGTGCCCCGTTTCACCGTAATAAAACTTCTGCCACACAAGAGCCCTGAGTGGGCAAGCCTGGTCTCTGGTCCCGAAGTTCAACCTTCTTCTTCAGAGATCACGAATCTGACATTGTTGGCCCTAAGCCATGTTTCATCCAAGAAGCTCCGCCCATCTCAAACTCCACTTCACTCTCGACCTCCCTGGGCTCTTGCAAAGTGACTCCAGAATAACTTTCCTTGGTCCCTACCCAGATTCCATCCTCAGGGGAAAATGGCCAGCTGTGGCATCACCTTACCCCTCACACCTGACTTCCAGTCCTCTTCCCCAGGGCTTCATTGCCCCCTTTACCTGCCTTTACCCACTCTGGAGAACAACCCACCCCATCTGTCCCAGCCCTGGCACCTCGCAGTACAGCACAGCACAGAACAGCGCCCTGGAGCCAGCAGAGGGAAAGCCCCCTCCACAATGAGTGAAGACTCACCCCTCTGCCCGGGTGATCCCTAGGACCTCAGAGTCCAGAGTCCCCTTAGAAATCAGGCCTCAAAAGAAACAGACTTTCCTTTTAGTGTACAGGTGTCCCTCCATATCCACAGGTCCCGCATCTGCCCGTTCAACCAACCACAGATCAAAAACATCAAGGAAAAAAATTCCAGAAAGTTCCACAAAGTAAAACTTGAATTTTTCACATGCCAGCAACTATTTACATAGCGTTTACATTATATTAGATAAGTAATCTAGAGGTTATTTAAAGTATATGGGAGGATGAGTCTAGCTTATGTGTAAGTCACTCAGTCGTGTCTGAGTCTTTGTGACTCTATGGACTGTAGCCCATCAGGCTCCGCTGGTTGTGGTTTAGTCGCTAAGTTGTGTCTGACTCTTGCAACCCCATGGATAATAGCCTGCCAGGCTTCTCTGTCCATGGAATTTTCCATGCAAGAATACTGGAGTGGGTAGCCATCTCCTTCTCCAGGGGATCCTCTTGACCTAGGGATCAAACCCAGGTCTCCCATATTGCAGGCAGATTCGTTACCATCGGAGTCACCAGGGAAGTCCCATATAGTATACCCCTTTCATATTAGGGACTTGAGCATCTGCCGATTTGGGTATCCAGAGTGGGTCCTGGAACCAATCCCCACATCATACAGAGAGATGACTCTAAGTGGGTCCTGGAACCAATCCCCACATCATACAGAGAGATGACTCTATCTAATTAACAAGACTGTAGAGATTTCTCACCTGGATCTTATTTAAAGACCACCTTTGCAGAGAGCCAGCACTGGTGAGGTAACTCAAACAGCAAAACACCAAAGGGGACTCGCCTTCCCACTGATCCCCTCGGCTTCTGTGAGGGGTGAGGATCCCACTGATCCCCTCGGCTTCCGTGAGGGGTGAGGATCCCACTGATCCCCTCGGCTTCTGTGAGGGGTGAGGATCCCACTGATCCCCTCGGCTTCTGTGAGGGGTGAGGATCCCACTGATCCCCTCGGCTTCCGTGAGGGGTGAGGATCCCACTGATCCCCGGCTTCTGTGAGGGGTGAGGATCCCACTGATCCCCTCGGCTTCTGTGAGGGGTGAGGAGAAACTTCAAAGAGACAGAACTTTGTGCCAGCAGCAAGCAAGGAGTGGGATCAAGCAGAAACTTGGAGCCCCAATTGGAGAAAGAAGGATTCCACACAAATGGCACTTTCCTGGCCGGCTGGCCACCTGGAAGTAGGTTGCAACTGGACTGTTAGACACTCTAACCTCCAGAATGAGGAGTTTGGATCCTTTTTCTGAGGTTGCTCAGGAGTCTCTTGTGGTGTCAGACCACCCTCTTTCCCTGATCTGAAAGATCCTTTCTGATCTTCCCTCCCTGAAGACTGTGACCCTCCCCTCACCCTCCCCTACAAAGCCCTACCAGAACCATCTGCAGCCCTGATTTGCAACCGAATCAGAAGGGGCTAAGAGGGCTCAGAAACCTAAGGACCCATGGCAAAGCCTAAAGAATAAAATTAAATTAAAAAAAAAAGAAAGAAAGAAAGAGGCTTTGGATGCAGGTCAGTTCACTGCATCAGATGCCCCAGATCACCGACTTCCTAGCCAAGAGACACCTCAGTTTCCTTTCAAGTAAAGACAATGATGTCTATAGCCCAGAAGGCTATCACCGGGTCAACAGGAAAGAAAATAAGTATCTGTAATCAGCAAGCGTATGGAATATGCCTTGGCCTAGGGAGCCCTCGATCAGCGTTAGCTCCCCTCTCTAGCCCTCTGAGCATGTGTTCTCCCCAGATCCCTGCATCCTGGCTAGAGCTCTCTCTTCCTGTCTCACCTCCTCCATCTCTCTGCCTCTCTGTCCCGCTCGCTGACCTGAACCACATTCTGCTTTGTCTCTCTGGATCCTTCTTTTATTTCTACCTCACCCCCTTGTCCTCTCTGTTTGCCTCTCCCAACTCCACAGTTTCCCTTCTCTCTAGTTTTGCCCTGGTCCCTAGAAAGTGATCTCTGTCAATCTGTCTTTCCTCTTTTCTCTCTCTGTCTGTTTGTCTCTCCCTGTCCCCTCTCCCCCCATCCATCTTTCTCTGTCTCTCTGTTTCACTTTCTGTCTCTCTCTTTCTCTGTCTCTGTAGATCTCAGTGTTCCCAAATCTGTCTCCCTCTGTCCCTCTCTCCATGTCTCTTTGAATATCACTCTCTAGATCCCTGGTCCTCCCCACCCATCCTTCAGCCCTTCCTCATCACTCAAAATCCCATCTCTGGGGGAATGTGGGGGAGGAGGCCAGCAGAATGAGAAACCCAAGCAGAAGGCAGGGTTTTATTTCTCTGCAGAAGGGCTGTAAATTCTCCCTGTCACTCTCTGCAGGAAGAGACCTGTCTTATCAGGTCTCAGAGGCTGGGAAATACAGACGCAGGCAGGTAGGATGCCCCGGCCCAAGGGTCAGGTTGGAATTAAGTGGGTGCAGATTCAGGGGCCTCTCCTAGGTCTGCTTGCCTCAAAACCACGTGTCTTTCCTCTTTAGCAGCTTCTGCTCAGCTTAGCCCAGCCACCAATCAACCATGTCCATGGAACTTGCGAACACTAAGTAAGGTACATGCAAGTCAAAGTGGACCCTTGAAGAGCCCCCCCCACAAAGGACTCCAGTTGCTAATTTCACTTCCAACCATCCTCTGGCTTTCTCTCCACATTTCTGGGACTCACAACCGTCTGCAGCCTTTATTCACATTGCTGTCTGCTGCTGCTGCTGCTAAGTCACCTCAGTCGTGTCCGACTCTGTGCGACCCCATAGACGGCAGCCCACCAGGCTCCCCCGTCCCTGGGATTCTCCAGGCAAGAACACTGGAATGGGTTGCCATTTCCTTCTCCAATGCATGAAAGTGAAAAGTGAAAGTGAAGTCGCTCAGTCGTGTCCGACTCTTAGCGACCCCATGGACTGCAGCCTACCAGGCTCCTCCGTCCGTGGGGCTGTTTACACACCTAAAACCCAATCCCATTGTTCTTCCTCTGACCCTTGATAGCACTGATGGATTTGGCCAACAGACAAGCTCGGGGCAGCTTACAGCTTTTTTGTGATCATTTTATTTAATTGCCAACTTTTAAAAATGGGAAATTTTCATATGAAAATTTACTTTTCAGGTTCTGCGTCAGTGTAGTCAGCTCAAACAGGGAGTCTCTCACCCTAAATAAGAGAAAAAAGTCCAAATTATCTATAGAGTCATTTTTCTTAAACCCATCAGAGAACTGAGGCTGCCTGATAGCCATGGAGCTTGGAATCTGAGTGGGGAGAAGCCACTTCAGAGAGTCAGAACAGGAAGTCAGAACAGGAAGTCTGTCTTACGAGGAAGGGGCGGCCCCCATCCCCTTGAGACAGAAAGACTCAACTCAGTTTAGAAAGCCGCTCAAGGTCCAATGTGGGTTCGTGACCCTCAAGACTCCCTGGGAGCCCCAATCAAGAGTTCAGCCTCTTCTCCGATGGTCCAATGGTTGGGAATCCACCTTGCAATGCAGGGGACACTGGTTTGATCCGTGATCTGGGAGAATTTTACATGCCACAGAGCAACTAAGCCTGCGCACCCTAGAACCTGTGCTCTGCAACAAGAAAAGTCACTGCAATGAGAAGTTCGCACGCCATAACTAGAGCGTAACCACCCCAGTCTCTGCAACCAGAGAAAGCCTGCACACAGACTCCACACAACCTGGGTCAGGAAGATTCCCTGGAGGAGGAAATGGCAACCCACTCCAGTATTCTTGCCTGGAGAATCCCAGGGACAGAGGAGCCTGGTGGCTAAAGTCCATGGAGTCGCAAAGAGTCAGTGGACACAACTAAAGTGGCTTAGCACAGCACGGCACAGCAACAAAGACCTAGAGCAACGAAAAATAAATAAATTTTTTTTAATCTTTGACCTTCATCAAAAACTTCCAGTTATCCATCATGAATAAATTGCCAGATTTTAGCAAATAATAATCCAGGACACCCAACATGCCCCATGTAATATTTGAGACATGTTTATAATTTTTTAAAAAATGATTCGTTGTTTAAAAAAAAAAATTTCTGTCTCACTGGCAGGCTCTTTCCTGCTGACCCTCACGGGGCTAAAGGGAAGGACAGCAGGCAACGTGATAACCAGAAAGAGCAGACTCACCTCGGAAGGGCAGACCTGGGGAGGGGACCCAGAGGCCTCATGAGAAAGGCAGAAACCCAACCCCTCCACTCCCACCAGCCGTGCTCAGATCCTCCTCCCACAAGGAGCAAACCCTGCTGTCCCCTGGGGACCTGCTGTGTTCCGCTGGGGAGGGTAGCAAAGAATAAACCTACCCCTGAAGAGGGACAGAAACAGGGCACCATCAGCCAGAATCAGGCCACAGTAAGAACCAGCTAGAACTGCCTCCACCTCCAAGATCCCTCTCAATCCCCAGCAGTCCCAGAGAAGCGGCCCCCGCCCCATACATGGCCCCACGTGACACTCCCCAAACCTCCAATATTCCACTTTAATGCACTCATCACAGGACTCACTAACTTCCATAACAACCCTAAAATATTGAGGAGTTGACACAACCAAACATTTGTTTCTTTCTTGTGTCACAGTCTGTTGTGAGCGCAGAAGCTTGTTCAGAACCAAACATCCAGGAAGAGGCAGAGGTGAGGCCAACCCAAACACCCTGGCCCACAGCCCCTGCCCTTATCTGCTTAGTAGGGTCAATGGCTACGAAGGTCTTACTGTGTTTGTTTTGTTTGGACAGCCAGCTCTACCACACATGATGAAGGCACCTAATGGTCTCTCAATGGATGTGTACCAGGAGCATGGGGTGCCCCCTACCCCAGGACAAGGAGACGCCCTGTGTGCCTTCAAGCCTTCTAACCATGGAGCACAGGTCAAAGTTCTCAGAGGCCTGAAAAATAACTAGACAACAGCTTTGAGCAGAGAGATGGGCCAAAGACCATGGACAGAGTGCTCAGCTTTGGACAAGTTAAAGGCTGTGTCAGACCAGGAGCCCAGGGGCCCCGGGGATGCTCTCAAGGGTACATCACCCCTTCTAGAGAGTCCCTGCCTCTTTGCTCTGTTCTCTCCTGAGTAAGCAAATAATGTTGAGTGGTCAAGCCAACAGACATGTTAGCCAAGCGTACTGTAGATGCTCAACAAATACTTGTGGAAAACATTTATTTACATAGATGACTGAATAAAGGAACAAATGATCTGTATATGGGATCCATAAATCTGCCTTTTCTCCTCTGCAGACTTGTGTTTGAACTGGGCCGAATTTGTTTCCAGAACCAGACAAAGCAGCCCCAACAAACTGCTTCTAGATCTTTACTTCTCTGCCATGTCTAGACGGTTTTAGGGGCTCATCAAATCGGGTGGAACCTGAGTGACAGGTTAGCAACTGTGACAACCATCAAGACAGACAATGACAGACAGAAGAGAGTTTGGGGTGGTTTGGGTGAAAAGTGAAAGTCACTCACTTTCATCTGACCCTTTACGACCCAGTGGACTATACAGTCCATGGAATTCTCCAGGCCAGAATACTGGAGTGGGTAGCCTTTCCCTTCTCCAGAGGATCTTCCTGACCCAAGAATCGAACCAGGGTCTACTGAGCTATCCAAACTGAGGGTGAGTTACAATCCATTCATCCATTTCTGCATTTGTAAAGTGTGGGGAACACCCATCCCATGGAGCTGCTGTAAGTATCAGGAGAGTTAATGTAAAATGTGAGGTAAATGTTTAGAACTGCATGTGGCTCATCAAAAATTCTATGGACTAGAGAACGAACTTATGGTTGCCAGCGGAAAGAATGGGGGAAAGAGCTAATTAGGGAGTCTGGGACCAACATGTACACACTGTTATATTGAAAATGGATAACCAACGAGGGCCTGCTGCACGGCACAGGGACCTCTGCTCAATGTTATGTGGCAGCCTGGATGGGAGGGGAGTTTAGGGGAGAATGGATACATGGATATGTACAGTTAAGTCCCTTTGCTGTCCACCTGAAACTATCACAACACTGTTAATCATCTATGCTCCAATATAAAATAAAAAGTTAATTTCAAAAGCAAATGAACTTTAAAAAAGAGAAAGTAATAAACTTGAAAGTATACATCCCAAGAGGATTGGACAGTTACAAACCAATCACCTTGAGCAGTGGTGCTGTTATTATTTCTGAAATGGCCTTCCTAACCAAGTTAAGCACTACCAAATAATGAAATAAATACAGCAAAACAAAGCAAACAAAAAAGTTCTACAGAAGCGTTCTCTGTTATTATTATTGAGCAACTGTTTTATGCTAGGCAATCATCCACCGTTACTTCAAGCCATATCTCCCAGCAAACAAATCCGCTTCCTACATGCCAACAGTCAGAAAGCCTTATCAAAGATCTGACTTCGGCAAGGACCTACCGGGAACTAGACTCAATGCTTTGTAATAACCTAAATGGGAAAAGAATCTAAAAAGGGCAGGTCTCCTGCATTGTAGGTGGATTCTTTACCATCTGAGCAGCCAGGGAAGCATTGTAAATCACAACATTGTAAATCTCCTATACTTTAATTTAAAAAAAGAATCTAACTTCATAAAACCTAAATGACAACAGCCATGTCTTTCTGTTCGGCAGTGGGTCACCATTCACTCATCCGGTGCCACAAAATTCGTCAGCTTCTGCCACAACCCCTGCTTTGGGAAACCAAAGATACATTCATCGCAGAGCACAGGGCAGAAACGCTGAGATGCCAGCCCTCAAATACCAACTCTTGGGCGGTCTACACAGACATCTCAGCCTTACTAGTTCCCAGGAATCTGCTGCCGTGTCCTCACCCCAACAGGCACGAAGGTCCCCTATTGATCCCTTCTTCTGTAGCTCTTGAATGACGGATCCACGGCACAGCTCTTCTAGGACTTCAGAGAGAGCTGCCCTGAAAATATAAAGTGCTGAGATCAATGCCTTTTAGGAATCCCTAGGGAGAGTACTCTAGGGGTCCCCAGGAGGTCAGTGCCCCTTTCCCATCCACCATGGCAATCCTCTCCCTGGCCCCATTTCTTCTCCATTAACCCAGAGCCCTGAGCTGGTTAAACAGCTGCAGCTCCCGTGAGACTCAGAGGAGCAAAGGCCATTTGTCCAGCTGCATGGGGCTGAGAATCTGAAGAAGCAAATGTCAGGCAAGATCAATAAAGCTCTGAATGGATTGGAGAAATGAGGTTTGAGCCTTGGAGTACCTGTTTAGCCAAAGCACTGGAGACTTCCCCGGATAACAGGTGATGAATGCCGCAGTCAGAAAGCGGGGCTGCTCCTGGCACAAGCGCAGGGAAGCCAGGCCAAAAGGGAAGATCTGAGCCGGGTGTAAAGAATTTTCTTCTGGGTGAGAAAAGACCTGGGTTTCAGTCTGAGGTCACCACTAGTTTGCCATGCAACTTCAGTCTGGAGTTGAAGTTAGAGTTAAGGCTAATATTAGGGCTAGGGCAGCATAGGGACTTCCCAGGTGGTTCTAGTGGCAAAGAATCCACCTGCCAATGCAGGAGCCATGGGTTCAATCCCTGGGTCAGGAAGATCCCCTGGAGAAGGAAATGGCAACCCACTCCAGTAATCTTGCCTGGGAAAATCCACGGACAGAGGAGCCTGGCGGGCTACAGTTCATGGGGTCACAAAGAGTCAGACATGACTGAGCGACTAAGCAGGCACGCATAGGGCAGTATAAAGAGTTCAGGCTCTGGAACCAAAAGTTCTAGATTCAAAGCCTTGCTGGAAATGACTTAGCCTCTCTGTTTTTTCACTTGCCTTGTCTGAAAAGTGAGGTTAATAATAGTTCTCACTTCATAGGATTGATCATACATTAAAGAAAATCAATGCAAGTAAAGCTTTTAGAGGAATATCAGATGCATAGTAAGCATTACGAACATGATTAGCATTATTAACATGAGCTGTGCATGCTAAGTTGCTTCGGTCGTGTCCAACTCTGTGACCCCATGGACTGTAGTTCATCAGGCTCCTCTGTCCATGGGATTCTCCAGGCAAGAATACTGGAGTGGGTTGCCATTTCCTTCTCCAGGGGATCTTCCTGACCCAGGGATTGAATCCACATCTCTTAAGTCTCCTGCAATGGCAGGCGGGTTCTTTACCCCCAGTGCCATCTGGGAAGATAAAGAAATCAAAAACAGAGAGGCAAACAGCAGGACTGTTCTGGAAGAGAGATGGTAGGCGTGGTGGAGAATCATTCCTCTGCATTCCCCTCATGTGATTCAAAGTAAGTATCACAGAAGAGCTTCTAATCACAGTCATTTCCTTCCCCCAGTACTCAGCAAGGAAACAGTCATCTGTACCAAAGTTAGAAGCAAAATCAGCTGTGTTGTACTCGTTGAGGAAAAACACAATGTACACAAAATAACAGCCATTGTCCTTCATGTGCAATTTGATATATTTTTCCAAAATTTTGGCTCTCCTTTATCTTCTCCTTACATTCTGGCTTGAGAACCTAATCTCCGTGTACAAAGCAATTGTCCAGGTTTCATTCGCTTGCCTCCTCTGGAATGTCCACTACCCAGAATGTTAGGTGGAGGGTGATTTAAGACTCAGTGATGAGGAGTTCTGAGATCCACTGGTGATGTCTGGCATGGGCACTTGAGGGACAGGTGCCATGTCATGTATCTTCAGACTAGTTAACCTCCCCTTGGGCTTTCACTTCTGAAAATCTAGCAGCTTATGAAACTCAGCAGTGGGATGAAGGATAACAATGCACAGAAACAGTCACCTAAGGGTCTATGTTTAAATGGCAAGGTCCGTGTATAGAGACACTTCTGTGCCTGGGGCCTGGGGCCTTTGCCCACAGTCAGGGACCCATGGAATCACCTAAGCACAGAGGAAGGAGGTAGAGGTCTGCCACCAACACTCTGTGATGCTGAGCAAATCCCTTCCTCCCTGAACCTCAGTGTCCTCAGCTCAAAATGAGGATCAGCCTTGAAATTTAAAGAAAGGGTCAGATAGCAATACTAGTCAACATTAGGTATGCTTGACCTCACTTTGATGACACAGATGGGGGTGACACCACCCGATGTGGGAGCCAAATGTCTGAAGGCAATGAATAAAACCACTTTAGACAATGATTGGTGTTTTGAGGACACCAATATAGAGTGCTATGAGGCCATGTGCGTGGGTGCTACTTTAGTACAATCAAAGAAGGCCTCTCAGAGGAGATGACATTTTAGCTGGAACCAGTGTAATGAGGAGTAAGCCAGAAGATTTTGTGAACGTGCAATCTTAGGCAAAAGAACTGCAGATGCAAAGGCTCAGAGGCATGGCCTTGCTTGACCTGTGCTGCAGTTCTCTATTGCTGGGTAATGGGCCACCCCAAAACTTAGCTTAAAAGAATAATGATTTCTTATTTCTCATGCTTTGTGGGTTGTTAACTTGAGCAGGACTCAGTTGGGCTTTTCTTTTACTCGACATAGTGTTGTCTGAGGCCACTTGCAGAGCTATAGTCACTTGGAAGCTTGGACAGAGCTGGGACATCCAAGAAGGCTTGTTCACACGATTGAAGCTTGATGCTGGCTGTTGTGTCAGTTCTATGCCAGCGGGCTCTCTTTCCCCAGGTATCTGTACTGGCTTGATATTAATAACATGATGAACATCTTCTAAGAGGGAATGTTCCCGGAGGTCAATCCCAGGTGCAAACAGTTATCGAACTTTCAATTTGCTGAAATTCCCTTGTCCCACTGGCCAAAGCAAGCCACACGGCTGCGCTCAGACTCAAGGTAGGGAGAGACTGCCACAGGACATGAATTCCAGGAGGTGTGGTCCACTGGGAACCACCACGTTGTAGCCTATCATAGCTTGTTCGGCTCCAAAGATCAACATCATTAGCCACACGGCTGTAGTTGGCATATGCTTTCCAAGCTCTAGATCTGAATATCCAGTTACTCACTTGAATTTCCTGGAGTTCTCAGAAGCATCTACAATATGATCTGTCCAAAATGAAGTTCTTATTCACAGCCTCTACCAAAATGACTCCTACAGCACATTAGTAAGATAACCCACCAACATGGTTGAACCAAAAACCTTGGAAGAATCTTTGATCACTCCGTTTATCTCACTGTCCACCAATAAATTCAGTCGGGTCTACCTCCAAGTATATCCTGAAGCCATCCACTTTTCTCCTTCTCTGCTGCCACCATCCTCATTCGAGTCCTTGTCATTTCTCCCCAAACAATTGCAGTTGTCTCCTAATGGTCTAACTTCTCTCCCTACAATCAATTCTCTGCACAGCACCCAAAAGGGTCTTCCTCAAATTGTGTCACCCTCATGTTTAAAATTCTCCAGTGAATTCACTTACACTTAGAAAAAAATGAAAATCTCTTGACATGGACTACAAAACTATACACGAGCAAGTTCCACCTTGCTCTCTGTTCTCACCTTGTCCTGTGTTTCCACGAGCTCTCCATGCTCCAGCAACATTAATCTTTGCCTATTGAACAAGCTATGGTAGACGGCAAAGTGGGCAGCTCCCAGTGCACCACAACTCCTGGAATACAAGCCTTTTCGTGGTCTCTCCTTGAGCTTCCCTGATGGCTCAGTTGGTAAAGAATCTGCCTGCAATGCAGGAGACCTGGGTTCTATCTCTGGGTCAGGAAGATCCCCAGGAGAAGGGAATGGCTACTCACGCCAGTATTCTTGCCTGGAGAATTCCACAGACAGAGGATTCTGGAAGGCTACAGTCCATGGGGTCACACAGAGTTGGACACACGTGAGAGAGTAACACTTTCTTTTTCACTTGGTGGTCTCTCCCTGCCTTGAGTCTGGGCTCAGCCACGTGACTTGCTTTGGCCAGTGGGACAATGGGATTTCAGCAAATCCAAAGTTCAAAATCACGGCAGACGGTGACTGCAGTCATGAAATTAAAAGATGCTGTCATTAAAATTACACTGGCTCCAGCTAAAATGTCACCTCCTCAGAGAGGCCTTCCCTGATTACACTATTTAAAGCACCACGCACACACCTGATCTTATAGCACTTTGTGTTAAGGTCTTCAAAGTACCAGTCACTGTCTACAGTGATCTTGTTCATTGCCTAGCTCCTGACCTCCAAACCTGCAAGGAGGTTCTATGGAGGCAGAAATATTTTGGTCTTGTTCATTGCCATCAGCAAATATTTTCTGAAAATAAATATATTCATGACATTTCCAGGATCACACATTTAGAGTCAGAAAATGTTTTCTTGGACTTCCTTGGTGGTCCAGTGGTCAAGAATCTGCAATGTGGGTGACACAGTTTCGATCCCTGGTCGGGGAATTGAGATCCCACATCCATGAGGCAACTAAGCCCACACACCGCAACTAGAGAGAAGCCCTCTCACCACAACGAAGACCCAGTGCAACCACATGTTATTAAAAAGAAAATATTTTCTTGCCAACTCAAAAGAGAGCCAGTTCCTTTTTTCTCAAGCTAAAATCAAGGAGGTGAGCAGGACGGCACCGATAAGTGAACCTGGACATGGGGATCCGGGAGGGCTTCTTGCTCCAATGGGCCGATAAACTATTAACTGGAGCGATGAACGGAAGGGCAGTTCAGGTCCTCACTAGCAGCTGCCATGGATGGGTAGGAACAAACAGTTACAACCTAAGAATCTGTCACAGACCTGCCTCTTTTTCTATAGCAAACACTTCGGCAATACAGGACCCTACAGTCTTCCAGCCTTTGTCAGTCTCTCAGCCTGATGTGTCTTTTCTTCTTCCCACAATGTCTTCATCCAGCACGGAGTTCCCTCCTCGGGGGACCAGCCAAAGCTTTCGTGTTGTACAAAGTGGTCCCCAAGTGTGGTCCCCAGACCAGCAGCACCGGCACTACAATGCAGACGCAAATGCTAACATTTGAGAATTATTGCTTCAAAGGAAAACACTGGAATCCAACCTCTCTCCTGGATTCAAATTCCAGCTTTTAAAAAATACTTATTAATGTATTCAATTTTCACCGGGTCTTAGTGGTGGCACCCAGGATCTTCAGTCTTCACAGCAGTATGCAGCATCTTCAGTTGCAGCATATGGGATCTATTTCCCTGACCAATACAGGTCCCCTGCCTTGGGAATGCGAAGTCTTAGCAACTGGGCAGCAGGGAAATCCCTCCAGCAGTTTAATTATCAGCTGTGAGACTCAAAGTCCTGTAAGTTAATTAATGTGACTGTAGCATATGAATATTCATTCATTTGTTCACTCATTCATTCAGTAAGTATTCATGAAGAACCTTCCACCTGCCAGACATTCATAAGACCCAGAGGAGACTGTACCTGAGCAAAGACTTGTGCATTTTGCAATCCAGTGAGGCGGAGGCAAAGACTAAACAAGTAACCCCATGCAGAAAAGTCAAATTGCACTCAATTTTGAACAAGTGGTGTCTGGTGCTGTGAGAGACTTGATTTTTTATAGACAGAGAGGCCAGCGAGGACCTGCCAGGGTGTGGATGTGATCTTCACATACACGTGAGGAAACTGAGGCTCAGAAGACTAAGCCATGTGCCAAAGTCTCACAGCCGATAATTAAACCGCTGGAAGGACTTCCCTGCTGTTCAATGGCTAAGACTTCACATTCCCAATACAGGGGACCTGTGCAGGATCCCTGGTCAGGGAAATAGATACAGTCACATTAATTAACTTAGAGTTCCATCAAAGTCCGGGGGGCTTCCCTGGTGGCTCAGATGGTAAAATCGTCTGCTTGCAATGCTGGAGACCCGGGTTCAATCCCTAGGTTGGGAAGATCCCCTGGAGAAGGAAATGGCAACCCACTCCAGTACTCTTGCCTGGAAAATTCCATGGATGGGGGAACCTCATAGGCTACAGTCCATGGGGTCGCAAAGAGTCAGACACGACTGAGCGACTTGGCTTTCACTTTCAGTTTCTTTCCATCAGAGTCCAACTAACCCCACCAACCTGGAACACAATCCTTTCTATCATGGCCTTCTCCTGATTAATGCCAACACCAGCCCCTCAGGGGAAACTTCATGGAACAATGTTTAAGGAGGATTCAACTAAAAATAGAATTGCCATATGATCCAGCCTTCCCACTCCTGGGCATATATATCAGACAAAACCACAACTCAAAATGATATGTACACGTCTTTGTTTATAGCAGCACTATTGACAATAGCCAAGACACGGGAACAACCTGAGTGTTCATCGACTGATGCATGGATTAAGATGTGGTACATATATACAATGGAATACTACTCAGCCATAAAGAAGAATGAAATAATGTCATTTGCAGACATAAGATGGACATATGATAGAAACTATCATACTAAGTGAAATGAGTCAGGAAGGAAAAGATAAATGTCATATGATGTCACTTGTGTGTGAAATCTAAAATAGGACACAGATGAACCTACGAGACAGGAACAGACTTACAGGTATAGAGAATAAACTTGCGGTTGCCAAGGGGGAGTGAAGAGCGAGAGGGATGCACCAGGCATTTAGGGTTGGTAGCTGAAAACTATTACATATAGAATAGATAAGCCACCAGGTCCTACTGTACAGCACAGGGAGTTATATCCAATAGCCTGTGATAAACCATAACGGAAGAGAATATAAAAGGCATGTGTTTAAGTAGTCACATTCTGCACAGGAGAAATTCACACAGCATGGTATACCAACTATGCATCAATAAAAATAAATTAAAAACAGTGAGCTGTATGAGAATAAGAACACTGCCCATTTGATCCACTGCTGAACACAATGGCTGGCATCTATGAGGTGCTTAACAAACAGTGGAAGACGTCACCCTCGTGGAGCCCTGGTCAGCTGACATTAATTGAATGGAAATTCACCCAGTTGGAGGGAATCGCTTGGGCATTGCCAATTTCTTACAAATAGCAATTGGGTGCTACCTCCCTACCTCATGCACCGAGTAGTATTTAGCTTCTGCAGGGTGGAGGGGTCACATTCCTCAGGAGATAAATAGAATCTCAATGGTAGGCAGAAAGCCTGGCATTTCGTGGCTTTTTCAAAGTATTTTCAATAGCAATTTGAAGGCTGTTTGCTCATCTCACATTTATCTTCATTTGGCATGGGAAATTGCTGAAAGCCAGGGAGGAGACGCATCGCTTATAAATGTTGGGTGGTGACAAAAGAGACCCCTTGCACAAATCTATCACAAAGGGCAGCCACGGCCATTTGGTTCTATGAAATCTGCCCTCATTCTGCTTTGATTTATTCATCCAGGGTGCCCCATGATAATTTAATTCATTTGAAGAATAATTATCCACTGTGTTAAAAATGCCACTCCCTTATCTCTGGCAAGTTGGTGTTGGGGAGGTTAGGCAAGTGACAAGCGGGAAAGCATGTCAGATCGCGGCTCTCGCCCTGGGAGGGGGCGCTGGCTGGGGCCAGTTCACTAGGACCCAAGGGTGTGAGTAGGGGTCAGTGATGTCTGCTTGCATTATTGACAGGGGTGCTTCTCTTGTGTCTGGCATCGCCGAGGTGCAGGCTGCCCTTTCAGTCTGTACCCCCCTAGAATGACACCTTCAAGGACTGTGCTCAAGTCAGCATCTGGAGCTTAAGCGCAGGAAGGGGGAAGCAAGTCACCATCACAGCTTTCTACTCTATGTTCTCTGTCCCTCCAGATTCACCCCACCCTTTTCTACCTTCTACCCAGAAGCCTAACTTTTTTTTTCTGTTGTAGAATCAGCATTCCACTGTAGTTCTTAAAATTTCTGAGATACAGTCCCAGAAAAATGTTTTTTATTGATGTGTACTTGATTTACAGTGTTGGGCTAATTCCTGCTATACAGGAGAATGTCTCAGTTATACACATATGTACATTCTTTTTTATATTCTTTTTCATGATGGTTTATCCCAGGAGATTGGATACAGTTCCCTGTAGGACCTTGTGGTTCATCCATTCTGAGTGTAAGAGTTTGCATCTATAACCCCAAATTCTCAGTTCATCCCTCTCCTTCCCCCGACAGGACAATTGCAGCCACAAGTTTGTTCTCCTCGTCTGTGAGTCTGTTTCTGTTTCATAGATATTAATAGGCTCATTTGTGCCATGTTTTAGATTCCACGTGTAACTAATATCATATGGTATTTGCCTTTCTCTTACTGACTTATTTCACTTAGTATGATAATCTCTAGTTGCATCCATGTTGCTGCAAATGGCATGATGCTGCTCTTTTCATGGCTGAGTAGTATTCCAATGCATATGTGTACCACATATTCTTAATCCATTCATCTGTTAGTAGACATTGAGGTTGTTTCCATGTCTTGGCTATTGTGAATATTGCTGCTCTGAACATAGGGGTGCATATATCTTTTTGAATTAGAGTTTGGCCAAGAGCCTAACTTCTACGGTTTGCATCGATCACCTCCCTTGCTCACTGGTTTAGATTGGGTTTGGCTGACGGGAGGTGCTCAGAGGACATCAGAGGGCAGACTATTTATTCTCCTCTTCCTCTAATGAAACAGGTCCCCTTGAGTGAGTCTCTCCCTTGCCCACAGCTCCCTTTAATTTCTGATAAAACTTTCTGGTCTAAAGGTGCTTACGGCTCCCCGCTGTGGCTAGTCCCAGAGAACACCACCATCTCTTGCTGATTGTCCTCAACCTAGCCAAGGCTTCTGTACAAAGTCCCTTCAATAAACTGTCCTCAGTTGCCTTTTGCAGTGTGCCTTGTGCTTCCTGCCAGAACCCTGAATAACCTTGTATCTTTATCACCTGTGAACCCTCTGCACAGCACAGGATAAGCAAACTTGGAATAAGACATGCTTCCCACAAACATTACCAAGCCCTGCAATGCACCTGGCACTGTGCTGGCTGCTGGGATAGAACTGTAAATAAAACAAACACATACGCTCCTTGTCACTAAGGATGACAGATAAGTAGCCAAGGAACCAGGGGATGCAGAAGAAGGAAGCAGTTCTGGGGAATCAAAAAAGACTTCCTGGGGGAAGAAGATTGCTAGGTAAGATCTGCAGGATGAACTGGAGTTGGCTGGGGAAAACAGACAAAAGAAGAGTTCTAGGCAGAGGGAAGACATGGGTTGGTTAAGGTAAAGCCAGCTGCTACAACAGATATCTCAGTGACCTAAATACGAAAACTTTCAGTGACCTCACGGAAGAAAACTTTCTCTCCCACTTGTGGACCATCCAGTGTGATGCTCCTGGTCGGGCAGCTTCTACATGGTCACGATGAGAGCCCGGCTTCAAAGAGAGGGGGGTCCGCCTTCGTCTAGAATCTTCTCCAGACCATGGACAATGGGGAAAGGCACACATTTTCATCCAAAAGTGACATGCATCACTTCCGCTCACATTCCATTGTCCAGCACTGGCCACATGGGCCTCCTTAGACGCAAAGGAGGCTGGGAAATTGAGCCCTTGGCTTGGCAGCCTCTTTTCACCAGCATTTCTACACGGAGGTGAGAAACACAATTCTTTGGTGGTCAGCTGTCTGCTTCTGCCATCATTGTTATTGTTTGCTCTTTTCTCTCCCCTGCCCGAGCAATATTGGGTCAGCTTGGAAATGGGCAGGGGTCAGAGGCTGGGGAGAATTAAAAGCTTCAGCTGAAAGTGACAGGGAATATGATGGCTGACCCAGACTGTCCATTCTCCTGTTGCAGGGACACTCTGATGAGGAGCAGAAAGGAGAACACCAAGGATGAGACCCCCACCGACCCCACACTGATGAGCTCAGCAGACTCTCAGCAGGAAGCCAACACCAGATGCTGTATTTTTTTTTCATCTTCCCCAGCAATGCCTCCTGAGCTGTAGAACAATTATGATAAACAGGCATTGTTCAACAGTGTGCTTAAAAATGAAACCAATTTGACAATCACTTTCTTCACATGGAAGAAATTGGAAAGACAGTTCTATCTGTTCAAAATTCAACGCTCTTGCTGATTCTTGCTGTGGGTTCTTGTTCTTCTTGCTGAGGTTGGCACATCCTTCCCCTTCAGTCAGCATCCCCTCAGGGTCCTGGAGTCACGCAGCAGAGAGTTCAAGTCCCAGCTCAGCCTTAGGGGAATCATTTCATTCCCTGGGGGACGTGTTTCTCAACTGGGAGATTGGAGCAAATGGCACCTACTTCTCAAGGCTGTTGGGAGAAAGAAGGCAACTCTGGCACATGATCGGAGGGCAATGAACGGTTTCTGCTAGTATCTGTCATCCTTAAAGCCACAGAGCCATAAATTTCCATCCTGAGGCCACCTCATTGCTCTGAGTAAGACAGCCCCGTGGCAAAGAACACAGGATCCACCGTCAAAACATCCTGGGTGACGGCCCAGTTCTGACAAAGAGTAGCTGTGCCACCTTAGGCAAGTAACGCAAATTCTCTGAGCCTCAGTTTCCTCGTCGGTTTAACAGTGATGATAGTAGCACGAGGGTCATAAGATCCTTGTGAGAAAAATGCATAGAGAGCACTTGGCACTGCCTGTTGTGCGTGGAAGCTCTAACAATCATTAGCCATTAGCCGTGTTGCCTTGCTCTTGTTGGTATTATCTTTAGAAGGAAATCGAAGCTTTATCCGTCACCCAGACTCCCTCCAACCAGATCACTATAATCCTGATCTTGGCTTTTCCACTGAAGCTTGAAAGGTGGGATTGGGAGAAAATATTTCAACCAGTGATTCTCAACCTTGATTGCACGTGAGAATCACCCGGCGGGGTGGGGGGTGGGGTGCGGCTTTTTAAAATCCACATACCTAGGCTGTAGCCCCGACCAATAAAACCAGAATCTCTGGAAGTGGGACCCAAGTATCAGAGTTGAAGTCCCCGAGGTGTTCCAGTGTGCAGCTGAGAATTGCTTAGTTAGCCTTATTTCAGGCCAACTGATTTGCAAATGCAACTCATCAAACCCTCCAACCCATTTTAGAGGTTGATGTACATTTCCTCCCATTTAATCTTGGAGGAAACTGAGGCACAGAGAGCAATGAAGGGACATAAACGGCAGAGGTACTTATCATCATCTCTGTTTCAGAAATGAGAAAACCGATGCCAATATGAACAGTCCCTGCCCCCAACAAAGGTGGGACCTGATCACTGTATTTGTGCCTGAATCACACCATGGCCATCATCTGGGTGGCCTTCCATTGATGGAGTGGCTACGGTGGAGGAACTTGGCGTTGCAAAAGCCCCCAGGGGATTCTAACTGCAGCCCCGGGAGGAGAACCGAGAGTCAAGGTTCTAGGTTTGCCTTTCCCCTCCACACTCCAGTTATGAAATCTAGCAAGTGAAAGGATAAACACAAAGTAAGACTCTGGATTAGATCCTAGAACAGAAAAAAAAAAAAAAAAAAGGTAGGAAAACTGGTGACGCATAAAGTCTGCATTTTAGCTGATGGTTTGTACCCATGTTAATTCCTTAGTTTTGATGAATGTGCCATAGTTAGGTATAATATTAACAGGTAAGATACTAACAGGTAAGCTGCGTAAAGGGTATTCAGGAACACTGGATCAGCCTTTGTGACTCTCTTGTAACATCTTAATAAACAAATAAAAGGTTGGCATTCCAGAAGTTTCCAGACTCCTTGGTATGACATCCCTGGTAACTGTGCAGTTTAGCCCTGTGCTAAACTAGATCTCAGGACCTTCCAGCCACAATGCTCTCCCATGACCATGACACATGCGGAAGGGAAAGGTGAGCTGTGCATGCAAGCTCCCACCAGGGTGCTCGTGTGAGTAGCCCATTAGTTCATGCCGGGAAGGTATTGGGAAAGCCTCAAAGATCCTTCTTTTGGAAGATTTAACTGGTGAGTCCAGCATTCCCCCACCTGTGAATTTCACTGCAGCTACTCATAAGAAAATACTCCTAAATAACATTTGGAAGATAAGCTGGGGACTGGGGTTGCAGGGGTCTGGAGGGGAGATAGCCCAAGAGAGACGCTTGTTATGAGCTAAGTTGTGTCCCTCCCCACCCCATAAATGTATACGCTGAAGCCCCAACCTCTGAATATAACCAAGACAGTATTGTGGTGATTGCTTACAGTCATGGTTACCAGGGAATGGTTACAGAGGGAAAACTAACCCATATCTCCTGGTTGCTGTGGTGGGAAGGCTCGCACTTGCTATCACCAGGAGGAGCTGGGGTAAAGGAGGGGTCCCTTGGGTTAGTGGGCCAGCCCTGCCACATGCCTGGACCCCCTCAGTGCCCCCAAAAGAGACGTCAGCCTCCAGTGAGGCTCCCAGATGGGGCCAGCCCTGAGAGTCACAGGGCTGGATTTGGGAGGCTGAGGTCAAATCACAATTGGGAATACAGCCAGAAAATCGGTCCAAGGATGGAGACACAGACGAACAGAATGCAAACACAGCAATATTTAGGGGAAGGCAGCCAGAACTCCTCAGACCCTGGAGATTCAAAGTCGAGGCTACACATCTGTGCAAGCCCTCCGCGCGAGGATAATTTACCAAGCACCTGCTAAGGGCCAGGTGCCCTGGAGCTGTTCTGCATTCGCACAGAACTCATCGCATCTCAGCCCATTTCTGTCAAAGCATGACGAACCAAAGCCCATTTTATAGACCCAGAAAACTGAGGTTACGAGATAAAGAGTTAGTTCTTCAAGGCTGAGTGGAGGAGCCAAGATGGGAACTCAAGTCTCTCTGGCTCCCAAAGCCAAGCTGCCCCATAAAATCCCCATATCCCCCCAGGCTGGGCTACTCTGGTTCAGGGTGTGGGCGGCAGTCAGGCAGCTAGGTGGGGCCAGGCAAGGTGGGCTGGTGTCCTCGGTGTCTGTCCTGGAACCTGGAGACTGGGGTCCACTTCCCCGAGTGCCTGAAGCCAGGTGGGAGGGACGGAGGGAGGGAGGTGAGGGACAGCAGGTGGTCACGTGAGGGGTGTGAGCCCCCTGGCGACAGGTGGAGTAACAAACACGGGGCCGGCGTGACAAGTGACAACTGGGCAGGAATTGCTTCTGCCACACTGTGCTCTGGGCTGCGACATGACTAACGGGGCTGCAGGTGGCTTGACAAGTGGGGAAATTGCTCAAGATCGAAAAGCACGCGGAGGAAGCCGCGATGTTCTGAAGTAATTACTTCCCCCTCCCCGAGCCCCACCCCGCCCCCCACCCCGCCCCCGCTGCGGGGGAATCATAAGAGAAGTCGTGCCCAAGTGCTGAAGCTGGGACAGGCTGAAGCCTCAGCTGCCACCCGTCTGCCTTCTCCCCAGCTCCCAACCCCTTCTCAAGCTGGGAGGGGCCTTGTCATCCTATGACGCTCCTGACATATTAAAAAAAAAAATACAACGATGTCCCCCCAGATCTCACAAGAGTCACGGCACATCTCCAGTGAACATATTAACATTTTAACACCCTCGGGGGACAGAAAAAAAAAAAGCAAAGCGATATAATTATACTTTTCATAAGGTAATTATGGGAGTTCTAAAATATTATCAAGTCTGTGTTCCCTATGGGCAGTGAGGTCCAGGTATGGGACATAAATTTAAAGTTGGAGAATAAATGACTTCTTTCAAACCTGTTGGTGGATCTCCGAATGTAATGATATGTAAATCTTCTTTGGAAGTGGTGTCAGAAATTTAAATTGTATTTCTTTAACAAAAATACATGTGTGTGCAAATGAACCTATCTACGAAACCAAAAAACCTTCACATCACCTTCTCTGACTCCTTCTTTCCTATCTCCCTCCTATAAGTACCCTGGTGATTACATCGGGCCCACCAGGTAACCCAGGATCACCTCCATTCTCAAGATCCTTCACTTAATCTCACCCACTGGTCACATATTCATGGTCCCCAAGGCTAGGATGTGCACATTTCTGGAGAACCATTGTCTGTCAATGACTTTGAAGATCGCTCACTCCAACCCCCATCACAGAGGGGAGATAAGACATGATTAGGTATTGGTTCTATAATATTAAAAAAAGAAAAAAGGTTTCCATGCCAAAGAGATAAAGTACTGATGTGGAGACCAGAGGGAGAAACTTAAAAACAGGAGGGGCCCTTACGTTGCAAGGAAGAGCCAATTCTGTCTTTGGATCTGTTACTTTATACTTTGCTTCCCATGCTTTTGTTCACTAAAAAAATACAGTTTACACCTAATGGCCTGCCTTGGGAAACCCTGCCCCTCTGAATATTAAACCAAATGCCTTTGTTCAGGACCCTGTCCACCTGTGGATGGAAGGAAGAAAGGAAGAAATTAACACATCCCCTCCCTGAGGCTTGCCATTCTAGGAGATATTTGCAAGAGTAATGGCCTATTTATCTTATTTCCTCACCTCCCCCCATCTCTGTTTTATAAAGGAGGCTGGCATCCAGACCCATAAGATGGTTATTTTGAGACATTAATCTACCGTCTTCTTGGTAGGCTGGCTTTCCAAATAAAGTCATATTCCTTGCTCAAGACCTCATCTCTGAGATTCATCGGCCTGTTGTACAGTGAGCAGAGCAAACTTGAACTCGGTAACACCTACTTTGTGCATGCAAGGCACTGTTCTGAGTTCTCTCTGTAGTAAACTTTTGAGTTGTCAAAACAACTCAATCAGGTAGGCACTATTGCTATCCCATCTTGCAGATGAGGAAACTGAGGCACAAAGCAACCAAGAAACTTGCTCACACCAACTGGTAAGTGGTAGAAATGGGCTTTGAACCCAGGCCCAGAGTCTTAACACTCTGCCGTGGATCTGCCCCCTCACGCGGGTATCAACTCTCACCTGCTCACAGTATCTATTCACATGTCCCTTCCTGTGATACGGCAGCTTCCACTGACTGGGGGCTCATTGTGTGTGCGGGGCTATGGGGTTGTGCATTGTTTCATCGAATCCTCCCCTCCATCCTGGATACTGGCATTCCCTCCCTTTGTAGTGATGAGATAATTGAGGATCAGAGGGATGGAATAAGCAGCAATAAAGCCAAAATCAAACCCTGGGGCTTTAAAATCCAGGCTGTTACCACCAGAGCCCCTGAGACCTGATGGATTGCTGAACATTAAGACAAGCCCCCCAGCCTGGCAGTTCTGTGGAGACATCAGCCTCCCCTCCCCACCCCAGAGCCCGCTTTGCCCTTCAGCAGTGGTCCAGGGGCAGGCGGGGGAGGCAGCGTCAATAATGTATGACATCCGAGAGAGAGAAGAGATAAAGCGCATCTGTAAAGGCGGCTGGCAGAAGCTCATCAGTGGTTCATGGGGCTTTATGTTTCCCAGCTCAGATGCAAGTAGTTCCTGCCTTGCCTTGGGCCACCATAAAGATGTGACCTGCAAAGGTTACAGTTCTCTCCACAGAGAGCCCCCAACCCCAGTAGAGCTGGGATGACCACGGTGACATGTAAGCAGCATCCCCACTATATCCCCCTTCCACGAAGCTCAGTCAAGCCTCGGCTCAGTCTCATGTCAGTTTCCCATTCTGTCCTCCAATTGATTTAAAACTGTTGATACATTTCAGCCCTTGGGATGAAGCCTCTGTGGCTCTGGATCTGGGGATCCTTGCAGGGTTAGGATTAGGGTCTCTGAACTTTGAAAATGAGTACCCTAAGTCAGACCTATCTTTATTCATTCATTTATTCAGAATCCCATGGACAGAAGAGCCTGGCAGACTACAGTCCATGGGTCATAAGAGTCAGACACGACTTAGCGACTCAATCACCACCATTCATTCATTTACCAAAAGTGCACTGAGCATCTACTTGGTGCCAGACCCTGCTCTAGGCACTGGCAATGAATGGTAACCAAGGCAAAGACCTTCTCCTAGAGATCATTTCCAGAGGTGAGGCAGTACACAGCACAGAGATCTTCATGACCTGTGTGAAAAGTGTTCTGAGAGTGTTACCTTCTGAGAGTGTGACCAAGTCCAAGCACGCTCTGCTCGCCACACGATGGGCCAGTAAACCCGGGAGATGAGGTGTTGAGGCAAGGAATATGACTTTATTCCAAGAGCTGGCCGACTGAGAAATGGCAGACTAATGTCTCAAAATAACCATCTTGTCCAGACCTGGATGCCGGGTTCTTTTATGGATCAGAGATGGGGGAGGGGGGTGGGAGGGGGAAGGAGGTGAGACAATGAAGTAAAAAGACCATTTAATTCTTGCACTATCTCCTAGAATGGCAAGCCTCAGGCAGGGGGATGTGTTCATTTCTTTCTTCCTGCCATCTAGAAGTGAACAGGGTTATGAACAAAGGCGCTTTACTCAACAGACAGGCGGAGGGGGGCAGGGTTCCCTGAGGCAGGTCATTATGTATGCTTATAAGAACAAAAGGGGCAAAACAAGGTTTAAATGAGAGGAAGAGATTCAGCATGGAGTCAAAAGTAACCTCTCCCAGTTACAAGAGCAGATACTTAAGAGCACAGTTGGGATATTCCCATCCAAGGTCACACAGGTTATGAATCACTGAGCTGGCCTCAAAACCAAGTTTTGCCCTCTAAACCCTTCATCTCTTAAAAATTACTGACTTGAAATCCCTGTAGTGGATGAGACCCAAGGTTGGATATTAGAAAGCACCTGAAACATACAGCTAAGGAGGGAATTGTATCCAAAGTTAGCACAGATCCTGGCACATAGTAGGTGCTCAAGAAAATATTTACAGAAAGATGGATAGAAGGGTGGCAGGGAGGGAGAGAGCAAGGAGGAGACTTAATTTCAGAGGTGATCATGTTTCCCTGCTGAAAGAGACAGTGAAGCTGACAGTTTTACTGTTCAATTGTTTCATATGGATTTTGAATAAAAAATAAATTGGCTTCTTTTAAAGAGGACAATCCTGAAAGCCTGGGAGACCAGTGATGAGTCATGCATGACTGTCCTTGGCCGCCTTCTTCACAGCGGAAACTCTGTTTGCAGCTAGGAGGGCTTAGAGCTCAGCAAGGGTGGGAATGACCTCCCCACTCCCAGAGTCCCAGGGGAGGAAAACTGCATGCAGACAGACCTTCTCTACTCTGTCTCTCTCTCTCTGCTTCTGTCTCTGTCTGCTTGCTGCTTGCAAATAACTGTTCTGAAGGCAGGACCTCGGGTGAGTTCATGGCCCTTCTGTCTGCATGATCGGCTCCAGACCTGGTCCCCACTGCCTCCTACTCACTCTGGTATCTTGGGCAAGTCTCTTCCTCTCATCTGTAAAATGGGCATAAGGAAACCTCCCTCACAGGACTGCTGTGAGGATTAGATGAGACATGGTGTGTGGAGCAGGAAGTACAGAGCCCGCCTCATAACAGATATGGTCATTAATGTATGATGTCTGTCCATGGAATTCTCCAGACAAGAATATCAGATTGGATAGCCATTCCTTTCTCCAGGGAATTTTCCTGACCCAGGGATCAAACCCATATCTTCCCAAATTGCAGGCAGATTCATTACCATCTGAGCCACCAGGCATGCTGATATACCATGTCAGCAAAGGCGAGCTGGTTCTCAAAGGTACCACGATCACTATCTTCACCAAGGAGAGACGAAGAAGGAATAAGTAAAGGAAGAGAATTGCGAGCACTTGCTCAACTTGAAAATGGATGAAGGGACGCCTTTCCCATAAAGGGTCATCTGTCAATTTTATTTTTTTGGAGGCCAGGATTTCAAAAGTAATCCCTGAGAGGACAGAGCATAGAAGGAGAAACCCAAAAGTCAGCCAGGGTTCTTTCATTTATACTTGAAAAAAAAAAAAATCAACTTAAAAAGGTTTAATCGACCAAGAGAAATGCATTGACTCAGGTAACTTTGACGTCTGGTTTCAGGCATGGCTGTATCAAGATACCAAAGGACAGTGTCAGGAACCTGAATCCCTCTGTGTGGCTGTCACCCTCAGGCAGCTTCTCCCCTCTAAATGTGCCTGGCAGCATCTCCATACTTCCATTCTCTTGGCTCAGCAACCTGACGGAAAGAGAACCTCTTTTCCAATAGGTCCTACACCCGTCCCAGCACTGGCTTCCCCAAGCCTGCCTCAGGTCCCTTGCCCTCCCCTGAACCAATCACATCCCCTGAACCAATCACGTCATGGGTAGCATGCACCAACTGGTCAAGTATGGGTCATTCACCAACTCTTGGGACAAGAAGGCAGCATTAGTCCCACCTGAACCAATAGGATTTAGAATGAGAAAGGCGATTTAACAAGGAAAATCAGGATACCGTTTCAGAAAATGGAGAAAGGGCTGGTAGACAAGCTACTGAGGGCAGAGATGCACACACCTAAGGCTCTGCGGTCCCAGGCTGCACTGCAGAGGGTTTGCTCCTCCCTGACTCAGGCGCACTGCTGCTTTCCTTTCGTTCTCCAGCTCCACGTGTGTGACACCAGATCCTGACTGGGAGCATCTGAGCCCCGAGCCCCTTTCCCATCCATGTGGAAGCGACGCCCTTAGCTCTCCCATGCTGTGCCTTGAAGACAAGACCCTCATCACCCACCAGACAGCTGGTGGCCAAAATAAATTCAGTTCTTGTCACTCGGTCCTTGTTAATTGCCTTGGACACTCTGGTTTCATCCACCTAGGCTCTGAGGTTGTATTTCTCTGGAACTCTTTTTGCCTTTGTCCTCTTCTTTAGACTGAGGCTGGTTCCTTGGACTTGATAATGGTCCCTGACTTCTGAGTTCTGTAAATCTTGACCTGGACTCGCCCCTGTGGCACTTCCTGAAATCATTTCTCCCAAACACGCACTGAGACCCTTGCAGAGAAAAAGCCAATTCTGACTCCATTTTGGAACTATTCCTTTGACTTGCTTTCTGTTGCTTTTGTTATTACAATCATACATAATGGCCTGTCTCAGAGGACCCTGCCCCTCTGTCTGACTGTTAAACTAAAGAGCCTTTGTTCAGAACCCTGTCCACCAGTAGATGGCCGGGAGGAAGAAATTAACATATCCCCTGCCTGAGGCTTGCCGTTCTAGGAGATGTTTGCAAGATTAATGGCCTTTTTACTTTGCTTCCTCACCTCCCCCCATCTCTGATCTATAAAAGAACCTGGCATCTAGACCCCGATAAGATGGTTATTTTGAGGCCCTAGCCTGCCATCTCTGTCAGCTGGCTTTCCATATAAAGTCATTTTCTTTGCCTAAACACCTCGTCTCTCAGATTCATTGGCAGACCGATCTTGGACTCAGTAACAAAATCCCACATCTACCAGATGCGACATGACACTCCCCTACCCACCCCAAAGGAGGAATGACCTGTGAGATAATAGGAAAACAATATATGTATATATATGTATATAAATACATGGTGGTGCTCAGTTGTGTCCGACTCTTTGTGACCCCATGAACTGTAGACCCCCTGGGTCCTCTGTCCATGGGATTCTCCAAGCAAGAATACTGGAGTGGGTTGCCATGCTCTCCTCCAGGGGATCCTCCTGACCCAGGGATTGGACCCAAGTCTCTCTGTCTCCTGCATTGGCAGGCAGGTTCTTTGCCCCTAGCACCACCGGGAAATATACATATGTATACTGGTCTCTGTCTCCAGTTCCTGACACAGAGCTCCTAAAACCCTTGGAATTTCCTAAGTGAGAAGAGCTTGTGAAGTGTCTTTTGTTATGTTAATGAGATGGCTTCTAGACTTTTCCTAAGGGTGGGGGCTGGTTGCCAGGAGAATGAATTGTGCTACTAGAGGGTTGGAATTTTCAGCCCCACCCCCAGACCTCCAGGGAGGGGAAAAAGCCTGCAAGTTGAATCAATCACTAATAACCAATGATTTAATTAATCATGACTGTAATGAAGCCTCCATAGAAACTCAAAATGTTGAGGTTTGGAGAATTTCCAGGTTGATGGACATGGAGCTTGAGTGGGAGTGTTGCGATAAGAGAGCATGGAAGCACCACCACCTTGCCCCCTGCCTTGCCCTGAGCATCTATTCCATCTGGCTGTTCCTGAGTTATATATATCCTTTCATAATAAACTCATCATCTATCTAATATGTAAAATGTTTCTCTAAGTTCTATGAGCCACTATAGCAAATTAATTGAACCAGCCTTGGACACTCAGATGGGGAGCCTCTGATTTATAGCCAGTGGGTCAGAAGTACAAGTGACGACATGGACTTGTGATTGGCCTTTGAAGTCCAAGGAGGTTATGTTGTTGTTCATTCATATCCAACTCTTTGCGACCCCATAGACTGCAACATGCCAGGCTTCGCTGTCCTTCACTATCTCCCAAAGTTTGCTCAAATTCATGTCCATGAGTCAATGAGGCCATCCACTGTCTCATTCTTTGTCACCCCCTTCTCCTCCTGCCCTCAATCTTTCCCAGTATCAAGGTCTTTTCCAGTGAGTCAGTTCTTCACATCAGGTATTGGAACGTCCAAGCTGTGAGCTGAATGATAGCAACCCAGGCTTGCACTAGCATCTGAAATGGCCGTGTCAGGGCAGGTGAAGGCAAGTGGGAGTGTTTTCGGATGGAACTCTTAACCTGTGGACTCTGATGCTACCTCCAGGTAGACAATATTAGGACTGGGTTGAATTGTACGACACTCAGTTGGTGTCCCAAGATTGCTTGTTAGAAGTGTGGTGAAACCCCCTCCCCTGCATTAAAACTGAATGCTCAGAACATATTTAGCCCCTGAGGACCAGAATTAGTTCTGAGGTCCCAGCAAACAGCCTTTCATAAAGCCAGCATCAAATCATTATTTTTTAACATTTGCCATTTAGGAAAGCTATGATAAACCTAGACAGCATATTAAAAAGCAGAGACATCACTTTGCCAACAAAGGTCTGTCTAGTCAAAGCTATGGTTTTTCCAGTAGTCATGGAAAACATGAGATGTGTGAGTAGGATCCTAAAGAACGCTGAGCCCCAAAGAATTGATGCTTTAGAATTGTGATGCTGCAGAAGACTCTTGAGAGTCCCATGGACATCAAGGAGGTCAAGCCAGTCAATCCTAAAGGAAATCAACCCTGAATATTTACTGGAAGGATTGATGCTGAAGCTGAAGCTCCAATAATTTGGCCACCTGATGCGAAGAGCTGACTCATTGGAAAAGACCCTGATGCAGGGAAAGATTGAGGGTAGGAGAAGGGGGTGAGGATGAGGTGGTTAGATAGCATCACGGACTCAACGATCATGAATTTGAGCAAACTCTGGGAGAAAGTGAAGTACAAGGAAGCCTGGCATGCTGCTGCTGTCCATGCAGTTGCAAAGAATCGGACACAACTTAGTGACTGAACAATTTGCCACTTGAAACATCACAGTTCAATTTCAGAAATTTTTCCAACAAGCTTACCTATTTGTTAGAGTAATACAAGCTGATGTAACAATTAACCCCCCCCACTTCAGCAGCATAGGCTAACAGAATCTTTTTTCCCTTCCACATGTAACAGCCTGATGAGTGTGTTTCAAGACATTGGTAACACTGCATTCAGGGAATCAGCAACCCAGGCTCTCCCATTTTATGACTCCACAGTCTCCTAAGTCCTGGGAGTCTTCCACATTCCACCAGACTTGGAGAAAGGCAAAATAGAAGACCCAACCTACATCTTAAGGTCCCAGCCCAAAAGGGACCATTACTGCTGCTGCTGCTGCTGCTGCTAAGTCGCTTCAGTCGTGTCCGACTCTGTGCGACCCCATAGACGGCAGCCCACCAGGCTCCCCCGTCCCTGGGATTCTCCAGGCAAGAACACTGGAGTGGGTTGCCATTTCCTTCTCCAATGCATGAAAGTGAAAAGTGAAAGGGAAGTCGCTCAGTCGTG
Organism: Bos mutus; assembly: GCF_027580195.1. Lineage (NCBI taxonomy): Eukaryota > Metazoa > Chordata > Mammalia > Artiodactyla > Bovidae > Bos > Bos mutus. The sequence continues at coordinate 17,396,664 of NC_091641.1, read as the reverse complement.
TCCGACTCTTAGTGACCCCATGGACTGCAGCCCACCAGGCTCCCCTGCCCATGGGATTTTCCAGACAAGAGTACTGGAGTGGGGTGCTATTGCCTTCTCCGGGTACCATTACTAGGTCTGCTTAAATTCCATCGGTGAATCCAATCATGCGACCATGCCTGGAAGCAAGAGAGTCAGGAAAATGAAGAAGCTGCTTCCCAGTGACAATCCCACACAATGCAAAAGGGAACAGAGCACATATTTCTCCAAGGTAACAGGCTATCTGTGCCACAGCATCATCTTATCATTTTGTCATTATTCACTAACCATAGGTGAATTGCTTTTTAAATGGATTTATGTTGTGCAGAGCCTCCATGTATTAACATCCACCTTTCAGTTCCCCAGTTATGATCACTGTGTTAACCAACATCGTGTAGCCTGCAGCAAATCAAGCCATTGCCAAGTTCCAATTGGTTGAATCCCCTGGGGTTCTGAGTAGTTGAATTCAGAGGCGCATCCACAGGAAAGGATTCTTGCTGTGAAGCTGGGTCTCAAGGGGTTTCTATTTTCCACGGCACACTAAGGCTTCATTTGACATAAGTGAATATCCCAAATACATCCCTTTCAAATAGATATTCAAACTCCCAAGCCCATCTTTCCCCTAGAAAGTCTAGTAAAAAGGTAGAATTTTGAGTGTATCATTTATATGGACTCACAGGGATGGAACAAGAGCTTATCCATATGAATTATCTCACAGAGCCAACTGTGTCACAGGCTTTTTAGAAATACATCACATAAGGGAGATAGAGATCTTTTTGGTCTGGCCAGGCATTGGATGGTCACGTAGGACAGCAGCAGGAGGACACGGGGTTCAGAAACCAAGCCAAGCTCTGAGTTCCTAGATTACCTCTTATTCAATCTGTGACCTCAACTACATCACTCAGCCACACTGGAAAATGGGAACATCAGTGTGGTGTGATGTGCTCAGCCGTGTCCTGGTCTTTGCAACCCCATGGACTGTAGCCTGCCAGGCTCTTCTGTCCTTGGGATTTTCCAGGCAAGAATTCTGGTGTTGCTTGCCATTTTCTTCTCCCGGTTATCTTCCTGACCCAGGGATCAAACTCACGTCTCTTGCACCTCCTGCATTGGCAGGCAGGTTCTCTACCACTGAGCCCCTGTACGATCTACCTCCTAAGACTGCTATGATTACCCAATGCCTGTAAAGTGCTTACCACAGTACCTGGCACAGAGCAGGCATTCCATAAATATTAGCTGTTATTATTATTAAGAATTCACTTTATGAAGAAGTCATATGTCTACCAATTTACATCATCTGACCCAGAACATGTTCATTCAGGATCTGTCAAAGCAGTGATCCCCAACCTTTTTGGCATCAGGGACCAATTTCGTGGAAGACAATTTTTTCCACGGACCAGGGCAGGGGTGGGGGATGGTTTCAGGATGCTTCAAGGGCATTACATTTATTGTGCACTTTATTTCTGTTATTATCACATCAGCGCCACCTCAGAGAATCAGGCATTAGATCACAGAGGTTGGGGACCCCTGCGTTAAAGGATACAGCCTTGGGGAGCACTGGGAGACTCGCTTTTGAGGTCCTGGAGTGAGAAAGGCCAAGCAGCAGAGGGGGCTGCCTGAGCCCTGTTCCAAGGAGTCCAAGCACCTGGCCGTGAGGACTGGCAGTCCTGATTGCAATGTGAAGTCAGAAGCAGCCTTTGTGAGAGGAGGGCAGAGACAATGCCCTTTAGGACCCCAAACTAAATACTGAGCCAGTAGGCCCCACAGGAGAAGAATCAAGGGTAAATTACACACCTGCCCCAGACTCTTCTGAACACACACCACACACTCATACACACACTTGCTACAAGCACCGCTACAGCAGTCCCACTTCTGGGAAATTTTTCACAGGAAACCACTGGGTTGGCATACAAATACTTATGAACAGGGATATTTACGGAACTGGAAGCAGCCTAGATATTCAACAACAGGGGATCCATTCAACAATAATGGATGGCTTATCGCATCATGCATCCACTAAAAACGATGTTGCAGATCTCTGTTTCTTGATACAGAAAAACATTCCTGATCCAGCATTCAGAGGGAAACCAGACTTTATAAGCTTCATGACTACAAGAGCATTTGGATAAGCATTTACCACATACCAAGAACTATACCAAGGACTTTATATATATTAATACAATGCTCACACCCACCCTGTGACTCAGAACCTGCATGATGAAAAAGCTGACAAGTGAAAAGCAAACTCTGGGTCCCTGATGGCATCTGTGAGCCGTGCACTCACCTGGGAACACCTGTACCAAAGCATGGTGGATTTATAATGTTGTGTTAATTTCTGCTGTACATTCTTTTTCATTTTCTTTATTATGGCTTATCACAGGATGTTGAACATAGTTCCCTGTGTTATCAGTAGGACCTTGTTGTGTATTCATTCTATTATAATAGTTCGTATCAGCTAGCCCCACATTCTCAGCCCTTTCCTTACCTCCACCCAAGACTGTTTTCTGTCTGTGAGTCTGTTTCACAAATAAGCTCATTTGTGTCATACTTTAGATTCCACATATAAGTGAAATCATACGATTTTTGTCTCTCTCTTTCTGACTTACTTCACTTGGTGTGATAACCTCTAGGTCCATCCAAGTTGCTGCAAATGCCATTATTTTATTCCTTCTTCGTACATATGTACCACTTTCTTTATCCATTCATCTATCAGTGGACATTTAAGTGGTTTCCATGCCTTGACTATTGTGAATGGGGCTGCTATGAACATAGGAGTACATGTGTCTTTTTGAGTTAAAAGAGTTTTATCTGCATATATTCCCAGGAGAGGCATTGCTGGTGTGTGCGTACATGCTCAGTCAGTTCAGCTGTGTCCAACTCTTGTGACCCCAGGGACTGTGGCCCACCAGGCTTCTCTGTCCACAGGGTTCCCGAGGCAGGAATGCTGGAGTGGGTTGCCATGCCCTCTTCCAGGGGATCTTCCAGACCCAGGAATTGAACCCGCGTCTCCTGCATTGCAGGTGGATTCTTTACCGCTGAGCCACTGGGGAAGCCCTGGGATTGCTGGATCTTATGGTAACCCTTTTTAGTTTTCTGAGGAAGCTCCATACTGTTTTCCATTGTGGCTGTACCAGTTTCCATCCTCACCAACATCGTAGGAGGGTTCCAGGGTTCCCCTTTCTCCACACCCTCTCCAGCATTTGCTATTTGTAGATTTTTTTTTTTATGATGGCCCTTCTGACCAGTATGATTCTATACATATTTTCTTGTTACAAATAAACAAACCTCAATTTCTTCAAGCGCATGTGTGCATGCTCAGTCATGGCTGACTCTGGAACTACATTGGAAAATACTCTGATGCTGAGAATGATTGAAAGCAAAAGGAGAAGCAGGCAGCAGGGGGTGAGACGGTTAGAAAGCATCACCAACTCAATGGACATGAATTTGAGCAAACTCAGGGAAATGGTGAAAGACAGGGAAGTCAGGCATGCTGCAGTCCATGGGGTCCCAAAGAGTCAGACATGATTTAGCGACTGAACAACAACAAATTTCTTTAAGCCAGTGTTAGTTTCTTGTTCATTGGAGCCAGATGCGCTCCTAATTCATATATTTGTAAATAGCAAAGATGAGATGTAACCACTCCTGCAAAAGTGGCCGTGCAGAGTCAAAACACAGAAGGAGATGTGAGGAAATGAGGCTTTCTCTGGATTGCACTGGTCCAGGACAGTCTTCCACAAGGATGCAAACCCGGTCCTCCTCCCAGCCCAGCACAAGCTCCTGTCACTGTCAGTCTCTTGTTTCAGCTGTGGCAGCTGTCCTGGCCCCAGGATTAGACCCAGGCATCTGGGAAATCAGGACACTCCCCAGGGTCATTCCTCCCTGAGCTCATGGCTCTGTCAGGCTCATTGCCGGAAAGACACTTTGCATCACTTCAGCTCATTGCAATTCAGTCACGTCAGAGCAGCCCACAGGATCCGAATGCAATTTTCTCATTGAATTATGCTAAATCCTTCAGGGAAGGAGGCGAAATTATTTAAAACCTATAAAAACTAAAGCAACATTCTGGCTCTATATTTTAACTTTCTGATCATTATTTAGAGTTAACCTTTTCTGCCGCTAAGTTACAATCCCGTTTTGCTGTATATCAGGCGGCACGGGCCATAAGGCATGGGGAAAGAGAAAACCAGCCAGGCAAAGCGCAGACCTGGGGATTGCTCCTCGGGCTCAGGCAGATAATAGAAAGCGAGGTGGCATTTTGCTCTTAGAAATCAAAAGTATCAGGAGGTGATTCATTGAAGCAGTAGAAAAATGAATTGTAGCTGTGTTGTTATAAATATTAGAGCAATAGATGAGGGGTGAGGTGTGTTTCTCTGGAATAATACACAGAGTGGGGCTGAGAATTCATGCATCAGGCAGATGAGGGATTGAATCTTGTGCCTGGGATCTCAGGAAATTATTTGTTCCCTCCATATATCAAATGAGAATAATACTAATAACTCATTCAATTAGAAGGTGGGTACTATTATTTATCATTATTTTTGTAAGTGGAGAAAACAAAGCAGAAACGTCCCAGCCTCTGTGATCAGATATGGCAAAGTGAAAGTGAAAGTGTTACTCGCTCAGTTGTGTCTGACTCTTTACCACCCTCTGAACTGTAGCCCGCCAGGCTCCTCTGTCCATGGGATTCTCCAGGCAAGAATACTGGAGTGGGTTGCCATGCCCTCCTGCAGGGGATCTTCCCAACCCAGGTATTGAACCTGGGTCTCCCACATTGCAAGCAAATTCTTTACCATCTGAGCCACCAGGGAAGTTATTATTTAGATATGGCAAAGCTAAGGTCAATTTCAGGCTAGTGGTTTCAGAGACAGGTTGGGTCTGCACCGTATATAAAATATTCATTATCTTCTACATTGCTTAGGACAGTGCTTGGCATATAGTAGGTGCTCAATAAAGGCTGATGAATAATTTGTATAAAATTGCATTTATAATCAAATACAATTTGTGACCCCATGAACTATAGCCCGCCAGGCCCCTCTGTCCGTGGAATTTTCCAAGCAAGAACACTGGAGTGGCTTACCATTCCCTCCTCCAGGAGATCTTCCGGACCCAGAGATCAAACCTGAGTCTCTCACATCTACCTGCATTGGCAGATGGATTCTTTACCACTGTGCCACCTGGGAAGCCCACACATATTTGTATAAATAAGTTGTATCAATAATCTTATCAACACAGCAGCCAAATTCCTATTTATCATTTCTCCAGAGCAGCCTATCCTGAAACTCCAAAATTGGTTGGATGCCCCTTAGTTGATGCTCTTAGAGTGGCATCCTGTATTTTTCCTTCATCGCATCTCAGTGCAATTAATTATCCATGTGATTAGCTGGTTCATACGCAACTTCCTCTCCAGCCCATGGGTTTTCCAATGGCAGGGACGGGGTCTCTCTCACTCACATCCCCAGCATCTGGCACAGTGCCTGCCGGAAGTATGCAGCCATGCAGCGATGCAGATTGGGTGTTGACTATGTACCTGGCACTGTTCCAGGCCTGTAAACAAAGCCCCTCTGGCCTTCCTGGTGGTCCAGTGGCTAAGACTACACACTCCCAATGCAGGGGACCCAGGCTCGATTCCTGGTCAGGGAACTAGATGCCGAGTACTGTAACTAAGACCCAGTCCAGCAAAATAAATAAATATTTAAAAAAAAAACAAAGTCCCAGTCCTCTTGATTCCTCTGAGGACATACAGACAGTGAGTAAACAAATCAGTAAGTACTTGGTATATCAAACGATGTCTTAGTCTATTCAGGCTGCTATAAGAAAACATCATAGATGGAGTGACTTAAATGACAGACATTAATATCTCAATTTTGGAAGCTGGGAAGTCTAAAATCAAGGTACAGGCAGATCCGGTGTCTGGTGGGAAGCCTCTGCCTGGTGGGCAGATGATCATCTTCTCATTGTGTCCTCATGTAGTAGATGGCAGAGAGAGTTCTCCTCCTCTTTAAATGGGCGCTAGTCTCACGATGAGGACCCCACTTGCATTACTCATCTAAACCTAATCACTTCCCAAAGGCCCTATCTCCTAATCTCATTAGAGATTAGTATTTTACCATGTAAACTGAGGGGGAAGTAGGGAGTGCCAAACACGAAGCTCATAGGCTGTTTGCTGTTGTTGTTGAGTCACTCAGTTGTGTCTGACTCTTTGCAACCTCATGCATTGCAGCACTTCTCTGTTCTTCACTGTCTCCCTGAGTTTGCTCAGACTCAGGTCCATTGAGTCAGTGATGCCATCCAACCATCTCATCCTCTGTCGTCCCCTTCACCTCCTGCCCTTAAACTTTCCGAGCATCAGTGTCTTTTCTAATGAGTCAGTTATTTGCATCAGGTCGCCAAAGTATTGGAGTTTTAGCTTTAGCATCAGTCCATCCAATGAATATTCAGGACTGGTTTCCTTTCGGATTGACTAGTTTGGTCTTCTTGCTGTCCAAGGGACTCTCAAGAGTCTTCTCCAGCACCACAGTTCAAAAGCATCAATTCTTTGGCGCTCAGCCTTCTTTAGGGTCCAACTCTTATATCCATACATGACTGCTGGAAAAGCCAAAGCTTTAACTAGACAGACCTTTGTCAGCAAAGTGATGTCTCTGCTTTTTAATACACTGTCTAGATTCGTCATAGCTCTTCTTCCAAGGAGCAAGAGTCTTTTAACTTTATGGCTGCAGTCACCATCTACAGTGATTTTGGAGCCCAAGAAAATAAAGTCTGTCATTGTTTCCATTTTTCCCCCATCTATTTGTCATGAAGTGATGGGACCAGATGCCATGTTTGAAGAATTACAAAGCAGGGGAAGACTCCTGGGGAAGGTTGTTATTTTATAGAGAAGTTCTATTTAAAAGATGACCTAATTGGGCAGATGTATGGGAGGGGTCATAAAAAATATCTGTAGAAAGAATTTTTCAGGCAGCAACAACAGCATGTGCAAAGGCCCTGAGGCAGAAATGTGCTTGGGAGAGTCAAGGTCGGCGTTGCTGGAATGGAGTGGGTCTGATTCGTGGATTGGAGGAGATGAGGTCAGATGGGAAGCAGGGGCAGACAGTAGATGAATAATTATGTAAAAGGACCGAAAAGAGACAGAGACTGTATCTGTGTTCTTTCTCTCCACATTCACAGACAAAACATCAGGTGACCTACACAACGAAGGGTTGGCTAGCTTTGGAACACTGATGATCTCTGAGTAATTAACTAACACAAAATCTGAGCTTCTGGCCTGAAGAAGAAGAATGGGGCCTGGCCACAGTCTCCTAATATCCAAATGGTTGTCGTGGAGAAGATGAGTTGAATTGGTTTGGGATCATTCCAGTGGTCAGGCTGGGACCAATGGATAGCACTCACAGGAAGGCAGAAGAAAGGGACAAATATTCCAAGTCATGGTGAACAGATTCCTTCTTCTGGGAAGATGTACTAGATATACTTTCTTCTTTCCTCCCTTAGGTACAATCAAAAGTTCTGGAAACAACACATGAAACAAACCTAAGAACTCTGAAAGCTGGAGAGAAGAAGACAGATCAGTCAGGGAACTTAGGACCCCAGGAAAAACAAAAGGGTGAGTTCTCCAGGTTTCTTTTTGCCTCCTATGTCTCTTACTTGGAACTGAAGAAAATACAACCTGAAAACCTGATGTCATGAACAAAAATCAGCAGTAACAAAAGCATGATCTCTCTCAGGCAAACGACCAGGAAAGGCATAGCCTAAAAAGAAAAGTTTAATAATCACAGTACTGTAGCCAAACACTGCAGAAAAAGAAACTGTGGCACCAGCAGTATCAAGTGGAAATTCCATGTCTTTATGTTCATAAGAATGTAACAAGGCGCCCTCGGCCCTACATGGGGTTGATATCGAAGAAGTCAGAAAAGGGAGCAACTTAGCAGCAACATCAGCCTCAATAACAGCTTACTGATTCTCAAAAATATTATTGCCAAAAGTCAAGCACACACTTCAAGCATAACATTGGTGTGTAAAATGAAATTGCTACAATATAAGCAAGGTACGTCTGCCTGGTGACTGGAAAAAGAAATCTGTGTCACTAAACTGTAGATGTAAGACAGTGAAGGAGCCCGCGGCTCCCATCAATCAGGTGACCAAGGGGACTGGCTCAGGGACGTGCACGTGGCCCAAACCATTCAGGAGCAGGCACAAGACTTTCATTCAGATCACTGATACAGCAAGATCTGTACTAGGCTACTCCAAGAAAAGAAAGTCAGTCTGAGGGTAGAAGCAGGTTTTCTTTCTGATTTCAAGCAGAAATCAGCCATGGAGAGTCTGAATCCAAATGATGTCATTTGGGAGCTGGATCAAGCCATACCTGAAGCTACTCCTGGTCTCTTCTGTTACCGAGCCAACAAGCCCCCTCTATATTTAAGCAGCTTTGGTGTCTTTTCTGCCCCTGGCAATCAAAAAAGTCCTAAATGACAGAAACAGCTGTGGGGTGAGCTTCTCTCTCACCACTGGCGAGCAAGCAGGGGTGGAATGGCCCCCTGTGAAACAGCTGATAGCAGCAGACCACCATTAACAGGAAGTGGGACAACAGAGTCCCCCACCCAAGGTTTTCTTGTTCTTAGAGATAATCTTCCATGACATTCTTGGTGAGGTTTAAGGACCATTGGCTCTGTATCTAGGATAAAGTATGGAATTTCCCAGAAGGATAAATCAGCCCAGCAATCACTGGTTTATCTAGGTAGGTGAGGTCTGGTAAGGTGAGGTCCCTCCTGGTAGATCTTTACCGTGGACAACAATGTCCTGTGATCTGGCCGCTGCTCACTTCTGCTGCACACTCCCTCTTCTTCTGTTCATTTCTTAAGTAAAGCAAGCATGTTCCAACCTCAGGGCCTTTGCACTTACCGTTCCCTCTGCCTGGAATGCTCCCTGCTCCTGACCTTTCCATGGCTGTTCCCTTCACACCTCAGCTCAGAGGTCACCTGTTTAGAGAGGCCAGGTTGGCCCCGATGGCCAAATCTGAATTGCAACACCCAGACCCCTAGAGTCTGCTACCATATCTTATTTTCATCAGCACTTTTACAGTCTGAAATGACCTTAAATGAATCTCCATGAGAGCCAGGACCTCCTGTATTCTGTCGAGCGCCGTATCCTTGGAGTGCGGAACAGTGCCTGGTAGAAGAAAGATGAAAGAAAAGAAAAAACGAAGGGAGAAAGAAAGGAAGCAAGGGACAGAGACCGAAAGCTAGGACCAGAAACTGCTTCCACTGGGGCTTTTCTACCCCCACTGGGGACCCTCTCAGCAACCAACCTCCAGTGGTTCAACCAACCTTCCGGGTGCTCGGCCTCAGGTGGCCACCTGGGAAACCAGCTCATTAAAGCAGACTTCACTGTTGTCTCTCCAGTTCATCCTCACTCATCTCTGCTTCCTGGAACCACCTCCTAAAAGACGTAACTGTGCCCAGATCTTTGTCTTGGGTGCTGCTTTCAGAAGAACCTAAATTAAGACAGACTCTTACCCAGGTCCACGCAAAGACACATGTGGAAATGTTCATCACTGCCTTGCTCGTGGTAACATGAGATGGGGGCTCACTTAGGTGCCCAGCACTAGGGGAACATATACCAAGAAGAAGTCAGACGGAGTCAAAGAAATGAGTAACAAGCAACAGGGAAAGATTTCTGAGACTTAGTGTTGAGGGGAAATACAGCATGATGCTGCTTTTGTAATTAAAAAACACCCACACTTAAAAATCAACATATATTTCTCCCAAGTACGTACTGATGTAAGAACACATTTAAAATATATTAGAGCGGCTGCCTCTGGGGAGCAATGAAATGGGAGGAGAGATGGAGGTAAAAGGAACATATATAGGATAAATTAATTGCCTGGACGCTTGACATGCCACAAACTAAGTGTGGTTAATTCACCTCTGTAAAAGTAAAAAATGATAACTCGAATCCATCTTATCTTCGCCTAAATAACTCCCATGCATCCTTCATATCTCCATGCAGACAAGAAGATTCTGTCTGGCTCAGACAGAATCCCCCTTAGGTACCCCTCTGGTGCCCAGCTCCTCCACTTCATCCCGCCATTCCAAGTGAAATCTCACATTTAGTCCTGCCACTTCTGGGTCTGTCTTTGCACTCTACTCTGGTTCTAGGTAGGAGAGCAGTAAATACGTTCTCCCTGTTTCGCCCTTCTCCCTGCTCTCCCCCGACCCCTCACCAAACCCTGACCCCTGATACAGCTTCTGGTGTTCTGCAGATTGCCTAGACTGCCGACTGCATGAATGAAGGAAGACATCGTGAGAAATCCAGTGATCAGAGCCACATACACTCACACAAGGGAGCCAGCCGCGCAGGTTCATATCACGCCTATCACACGGAACCACACACTCAGAAAATGCATCACGGAGCCACGCCCACAACATACACGAAAGACATGAAATACACATGAGATATGCCCAGATGTACACACACTCAGAGCTCTGCACCCCACCAGGCACCAGCCTCTATTACTGTCAGCTAACTCCAGCCTCACACCCAACCCCATCTGCTGGACCTTCCCCCAGGGGCACCAGCCTGCCCCCGCCCCCACCCCATCACAGATGTCTCCCAGCTTCCAAAGGCAACTTCATTTTTTTATCTTTTCCTTCCCCCTTTTAAGCATCCTTTTCCAACTCAGGCTCCTACCAGGTTTCTTCTGGAAGCCCCATCCTTCCCTCCTGAGGATTTGCTCCCCAAACTCCCAGCGTAGCTAGAAAAATGAAGCATGCTGCCTCCGGCTTGCCCACTTTGCCTACAAAGTTCAGCCTCCTCGTATCTATATGGGCTTTTGGCAGGATAAACAGATAAAAGGCAGACGGCTTTGTCATCTCAGAAAATGAAAACAAAGGAAGCAAGGAAGGAAAGGAAAGCAGATAAAACTGGAGGTGGTTAGAGAAAGATTCTCCTGAAAGCCATGGTCCAGAGAGCTGGAACCTTCCCTCTCCCGCTCTCAGGAAGAGTTCTTGTGCACAGTTATCCAGAGGCCGCAACCCCGGAACTAATTAGAGCTCACACCCTAAATAGTAGGCACCAATGACGCAGGATCTTATTTGACCTGTGCCCAGTGCCTGGCAGAGCACCCAAGAACACCAAAGGTACTCAATAAATATTTGTGTTTTGAGAAACCAGATTCAACCAGGAAGAAGCCTGTGGACAGACGCACCTTGTCGTCAGCATGAAGAAAGTGTCCACTGTGGCAAGGCAGGGCTTCCACGCCTGTTTTCTCATTTAATCTTCATCATTCTGTTGTGAAGGATCAGAGAGGTTTGTTCACTTGCCAGAGGTCACACAGCTAGCAGGAAGCAGGTGCAGGCCTGAGAGAGATCTTTCGTTTATTCATTAGTTCTTTCGTTCTTCTAGTCCTCACTGAACACCTACTATGTGTAAGGCTCTATTTTGGGCTCAGAGAACGAAACACAGAGCCAAAAGAGCGTTTCCCAGTGATCTGAATAAGGGTGGTGTTTGAGGAATTGGAAACATGTGGGATGAGTTATTAAAATTCAGTAGGTAGACTTGTGGGCACAGCGGGGGAAGGAGAGGGTGGGATGAAAGGAGAGAGTTGCATGGAAACATATACACTACCGTATGTGAAATAGACAGCCAGTGGGAATTTGCTGTAAGACTCGGGGAGCTCAAACTGGTGCTCCGTGACAACCTAGAGTGGTGGGATGGGGTGGGAGGGGAGAGGGAGGGCCACGAGGGAGGGGACATATGTATACCTATGGCTGATTCCCATTAATGTATGGCAGAAACCAACACAATATTGTAAAGCAATTATCCTTCAATTAAAAATAAATTTTTAAAAATTCAATGGGTTAACATGATGGGTTTGGGGACTGTCTACATATGTAAGGGACACGTATGTAGTGAAAATGGATGGAGGGAGTTTGAATTGTCATCATCATCATTATTATGATGTATACATTTGCTCATACGAGAAGGTGCAGTTCTCTATTTATGCATTTATTCGGTTAATTCACTCACAGCAAGCCTGGGAGCCACGTACCATTGCTGTGCTAACATACAGATGAGAAAAGTAAGGTGGGACAAGGCAGGGTGACCTGTCCCAGGACACATAGCTGGTGAAGTCTCTGGCTGCAGCGCCCACGTGACAGGGCAAAGGTGAAGGAAGACGTGGTGATGGGGCAGTTTGTGGACTCTTGTTCTTATAGTTTGATTCTTTATGGATATTTTTAAGATGGAGAGACTCGAATGTGTCCCAGAGTATACTGGACAACCTCTGTGAAGACCAATGGGGCTCCATCCAGCAACGTCAGAAGTGCACATGTCCATGATCATTAGACTTGCTTAGGCCAATAGGATTGCAGCAAACAAGCAAGCTGAGGCTGTTAAAAGCGCCTGTACATTTCTATTCCCTTTCCTGCTGTTCTGTTTCTGTCATGAGAGCACGTCCAGGCTAACAGCTGAGGCCATCCTAGATCAGCCAGCTCCCTGCTGATCCGCCAGCTGACTGCAGATGCTTGAGCAGCCAAGCCAGCCCAGAACAGCCAAACCACTCAACTGACCCGCAGATTGATGAGAAATCATAAAGGGTTGTGTTTATAAGTCACTGGATTTTGGGTTGGATGTTGGGACAGCATTATATTGACAAGAGATATCTGATCTAGGAACATAAGGCCAAGGACGTGAAGTAACTGAGGCTGTTGGTAAGTGAGTGGATGACTGCCAATAATTCTCTTCTACCATATCACTCAGAAAGTGTTAGTTCCTCAGTCCTGTCTGACTCTCTGTGACTTCGTGGATTGTAGCCCACCAGGCTCCTCTGTTCATGGGATTCTCCAGGCAAGAATACTGGAGTGGGTTACCATTCCCTTCTCCAGGGGATCTTCCCAACCCAGGGATCAAACCCAGGTATCGCACATTGCAGGCAGATTCTTTACCATCTGAGCCACCAGGGTAGCCCAAGGTCCCCATGAAAGTTAAGAAAGGTTAGCCCCAGGTGTTCTACGATGGTGGAAAGCCCTAAAAATATTGAGTTTAGTTCTGGCAGCTTCCTCCAATCTTTATCTCCAAACCACCAGATGGTTGGCTGGTAGGGAGACCAGATAATAAGGGCTCTGGGGTACATGACTCCTGAGGAGAGTTTGGACATTATCCCATCTAATCCTGGCAGCAACCCCAGGTAGCAGAAGTTTTGTCCCCATTGTGCAGAAGGAGAGACTGAGGCTCACAGACCATAATCCTTGCTTGGAATCACACAGCTTCTAAATAGGAAGGCAGGCATTGGTCAGTCCAGGTCAGTTGATGGCAAAATCCAGGCTGCTTCCATCACAGAGACACCCTCTTCTGAGAGTTTGCCACTCCAAGCCCTGTGACCTCTCCCCACCACCTCCTTGGCATCCAGCCCCACTCCTCCTGCCCCTAATTGGCCAACTCAGTGTTCACCCCAGTGAGACCATCCCCCTTTATTTAAAAGCTCTTCAGTAGATGGAAGGCAACTTGGCAGTAACCTCTGCACAGAGCTTTAAGTACACACACTGGCCAATCTTTACAGATTTAATTGTCTATAAAATTACTCTGTGTGCAATTCCCATATGGATCCTCAGTGCCCCGCATGCTTCTTGGCTGGACCTATCTCCCAGGCTAGGGTACAGTTGGTTCAACACAAAACAAGTCTACCAGACAGATGTGTGACTTGAGCAACTGATAGGCCACCCAGGGCCTCAGTTTCCTCATTTGTCAATGGGGACAATCCCAGAAACTTGCCACAAGGTTTGGCAAATTCAATGGAATGATGAAGAGAAAGCTTTCAGTCCTGTGCCTGGCAGACACATAATGTGGTAGCTAATATTTCTGAGATTTCAACCCATGTTCTCCCCCTCCTTGATTTCCTGGAAACCTTTCTCCCCCCATTCCCCACTGCCTCCCATATTTGGTCATATACTTATCATCTCAGGGTACAGGTGATTTACAGGATGATATGAGATGCAAGAAAAGAGGCTTTAAAGCTTCAGAACACTGAGCCTGGATGCATTCAAGATTTCAGTTTCCATCATAAGAAATATTCTGGAGAAGGAATAGAGGGAGAACCAGCACATGAGCTTGGAGCCATCCTCCTGCAAGTAACAGACCACCCAACACAAACTGGCTAAGAAATAAGTCAACGAGAGGACTGACAGGGCCAGAGGGAGGGCAGCTCCACGGGTAGTTGACCAGGAACTCAACAACGTCAGCTCAAGTTAGCCCAACTGTTCTCCCTGCCTTCAATGGAAGCTGCTCCCAACCAAGGCTGGATCCCCTGGTAGAGACAAGATGGCTGCCAGGTGCTTCCGGGGCTTCCTCACACAAGGGTGGGTGGAGGATGGGACAGCGTGTCTCCAGATAGCTCCGCCCAGGAAGCCCCAACCAAGATCACCTCTCACCTCATTGGCCCCAAATGGGCCACGTTCCTGCCTCTGAACCAACCACTGCAGGAATGAGTTGTGCCGATTGGGTAAATCCTTCCCCCGTGGGGTTACAGGTCTCTCCCCTCCAAACCCTGAGTAGCTATTGGAGTAAGAGGGATATTCTTTAGTGAGGGTTTCAAGGCATAAAGCTTATGCCACAATGAAGAGACTCAACAGAGAATAGATGAAGAGCTTAGTAAAAATCATCTTCTCTATACTAGATTACTCATTGTCTGAACAATATTTGTGGAGTATACTTCAACATTTATTTATTGGGAAGTTTCTGTGGGACTTTCTCAGCCAAGATAGTTGTCATTATGTCTTTGACAGTGTGACACCCAGAGGTGACACCGTCCTCCAGGGAGGTCTGACCAGCACAGAGCACCAGAGGACTGTCAGTGCCAGTGGTGATAATAATAATAAATAGCTCACATTTGTGGAGAAGCTACTATCTTCTGAGAACTGGGCTGAGCATATAACTATAAATATAATTCTTTTAATCCTTCTGAAATGATAAAAAAAAAAATCCTTGTATGAAAGTAGGTCCTCTTATTATCCCTGCTTTACAGATGATAAATCAGAGGCACAGGGAGTAGAATTAACCTGCCCAAGATCACACAGTCAGTAAAACACTGGGATTTGAATCCAAACAGGGTTACTCAAGCTTGGATGTTAAAATGCCTTTCCTTCTATGGTGGCGCAGAAGTTCACACGAGAATTTTGACAGGAGTCACTCATTCACTTGGCAAACGTTTATTGGCTGTGATATGCCAACCTATAAGGCATTTAAAATTCATTCATTTCTTCAACAAGATTTTTTTGAATGCTTATTTTCTAGGAATCACTTTATTTAGTGCTGGGGGACACCGTGGTGAGTAATCTTGACCTAGCCCTGGGCCTCCACAAAGTGCACAATCTGCATTTCCTTGCCAGCAGTGCTCAGTCTGGAGTCATGTAAAAGCTCAGGGCTTCTCAGACAGTGGTACAGTATGCCCACTGCACAGTGGCACCCAACAGACTGAGGAGAGTGAGGGCCGAACTCCACCTCTCACTCCCCCTCATCAGATCCTGTGCCGTGGGTCATAGCTCAATATGTCCAAAAAGACATCTCTTTAAGAAAGTGGCCTCTGATGCACCGTCACGAGCTCTGGTGTCGCCTCCACCAAGAAGGCATCACTTGCTCCAGTTTACACAAAGGCCCCACGTAGAATGGGGCTTCCTAGGTGGCTCAGTGGTAAAGAATCTGCCTGCAGTGCAGGAGACACTGGAGACGTGGGTTCAATTCCCAGGTCAGGAAGATCCCCTGGAGGAGGAAATGGCAACCCACTCCAGTTTTCTTGCCTGGAGAGAAGCCTGGCCAGCTACTGTCTCTGGGATCACCAAGAGTCAGACACGACTGAGCAGCTGAGCCCTCACACACAGTGCAGAGCAGCTGGACCCCATGACAGCTGCTCCTCCTCCTACTCACATGTTACAAGTTGAGGTTTGGGTTTGGTTGGTTGGTTGGTTTCTGGACGAGCTGCTGGTAATCTATATCTCTTGGGTCCGTTGTCTGTCCAGTCGAATGTTTCCAACTTGACCTCAAGATTCATGCCTGCTGCATTTCATCTCCAAAGAGCTGATCCTCTTGCAGGTGCTGGCTGGGGAACTCTTCCTCAAGGTTGCGTCTCACAAAGTTCACTGCTCACCCAGGAGCCTTAGGGGGAACCAGGAATCTTTGGAGGTTAAGACATTCCTTCCCAGTGACCTTAGAGTTAAGGTCCATCAACCCAGGAAATCCTAGCTCTGTCTACCTCATTCCCAACCCTAAGTAGAGCCGAAGCAGCAGACACCTGGTGTTGATACTGAACACCAGTATTGCCTAGGACCCGTGGCAAGTGCTGTCAACCCTCCATATGCACCCCTTTGTTCCCCTCTGCCGTCCTCACACATACTGCTCCCAGCATGCCTCCGTTCTGACAGCCAGCACCCATGCATCTTTGCTGGACAGTCTTTAGGCTGTTGGAACCCACTCCCCCTGTGAGCATAAAGAGCCAGACATGGCTGGGGATTTATTTTCCCCCTGCTTTGTGGAAGCTCTTAGCTTCTGGCTGCCTTTCCCCAGGCCTGGTCCAGTGAGGAGGTCACCTACACTACCTCCAGTTCTGCCCTGTGGAACTAAGCCCAAGATTCACTCCATGGGACCTTGTCTGAAGCCAGCCCTGCCTTCGTTCTTCCCTTCCATCTCACTCCATCACGCCCCTACTGATTTTCCCTGGGGAACGCTTCCTAATAAAAATCTTACACATGAAACTTCATCTGAAGGAGTGATTCAGAGAAAGCAAACCTAGAATGGGAATCAAAGGAAGTTAGCCAGGCCGTGCCCACCCGGTTCTCGTTGCCCATGCCCCTTTCTAAGCCTCTTCTGTACTTTCAGGAGACATATGCCAAGAGCCACTTGGGGCCAGACCTCAGTCACTTAACTCAATCTATTGGCTCTCTATGGAACTGATCTCTCACATTTCTTTTCCAGACCTCCATGAAAAATTATTTGCAAAGTGCTTTCTCTCCCTTCCTTTCCCTCCCTCCCTTTCTCTTTCTCTCTGTCTCTCTAGTTAAACTTGGTGTTCAAGGACTCCCCGAGATGTTTCTCTAACTGACAGCTTTATGGGGCAATAGCTGCTGATGTTATATGTGTCCTCAGATAGGCAGGTCTTTTTATACTGTGTGTGTCCCCATAAAAATGATTGGTTTTGAGTTGTTATTCTAATATTGCTGTGATTGTAACATTGAAGCCGACAGTCTCCAAAGGAGATGAGTATCAAAGCCTGATGAATAGAAACAGGAGGTCCCATTGGTCTACATGGCAGGAAGACGGGGCTGGTGGGCACTGTCTGCCAGTGGGTAGCAGCTCAAAGCCCGTTGTTTTTATGTGATTATAAAGATAATGATTAATGAGTGAAAGCCCTGTAAATAATCAAAACTCCTCCCCCCTCAACTGAATAAAACCAGAGGCAGTTCATTGTGGCCTGAGAGGAAAGGAGATGGGCAGAGTCCAGAAGAATATGGATTGAAACACACAGACGCATCCAGAGGGACAGACAGAGGGGGGATCTAGACAGAAGGGGGAAATGAAGCAATGGGTTCAGAAAGAGACAGGAAGACAAAGATATGCGTCAGACAAAAGAGTACTAGGCATAAGGGGATAGGGACAGGGGGACCCATGGACAAAATCCAAGGCTCACAGACAGAGACAGACACACAGCCTCAGATACATGGGCCATCATGGAAACAAGGAACAGATAAGGGTGTGACCAAGACAGATAGATGGAAAGAGAAGGAGTAGAAGAAGTCCAGAAGGGTGCCTTGGAGAGGAAGACACACACAGGACAGGATGCCAGACCAGAGGCCAACATCACAGGCAAGGAGAACACAGCGAGGAAGACAGGCTGAAAGGCAGACGATCAAGGGGAGGCAGCAGAGGAGGAGAGGCAACAGTGAAACCCATCCAAGCCAGCAGGCAGGGGAGCTCCCCAGGGGGCAGGGCGGGCAGGGCGTGGGGACTCAGAGTGAGGGCTCAGGAGCCAGGCGCCCGAGCCCAAGCCTGGCCAATGTGCATGCCCGGAGCTGAGTGAACACAGGGAACATCACTCAGCCCTTCTGTGCCTCTGTTTCCCCATATATAACGTGGGGCAGATAGACACTGCACCCGTTCAGCCCCTCACTTGTGGTCCCGGGCATCTGGGCACACCTCTGGTGATAAAAAGTCCCTAGGATGGTTCCCAATGGCCCCCACCACCTGGCGTTCATGCCGTCATGGACCTAATGACCAGTTTCAACAAACAGGATACAGCAAAGGTCAGGGGGTCACTTCTGAGATCAGGTCACCAACACCTGTGACTTCTATCTCTGGAGCCCTAGCCCTGGGGAAAGGATGTTGCCACGTGGTGAGTTGTCGCATGGAGAGGACACATGGTAAGGGGCTGAGACCTCCAGCCAACAGCCAGTGAAGACCTGAGGCTGTCAACAGCTGCAGGAGTGGGCTCAGAAGGGGCTCCTTAAGGTGCAACCTCAGGAGGAGACCCTCAGCTAGAGGACCCAGCTAAGCCAGACCCGGATTCCTGCCCCACAAACTAAGATTATGTTGGTTATTTTAAGCCTCCATATTGGGGGAGGTTATTATGTAGGAATTAATACCTGATACAAATTTTGGTGCCTGGAAGATAAGTCAGAGACAGAGAAATACCATATGATCTCATTTATATATGGAATCTAAAACAAAACAACAACACAAAAATAAAGCTCACAGACTCAGAGAACAGGTTGGTCACTATCAGAGGCAAGGGTCGGGTGGGGGGCTGGGGGTGGGCGGGGAGGGAGGGAAAATGGGTAGAGGGAGTGGGAGTCAAAAGGTAACAAGAAATAAGTCCTAAGGATGTAATGTACAGAATTGTGATGGCAGTTAATAATACTGCATTGCATATCTGAAAATTGCTAAGAGAACAGATCTTAAAAGTTCTCATCACAAGAAAAAAAAAAAGGTTTATAACTATGTGTGGTGACAGGTATTAATCGGACTTACTAACGTGATCTTCTCACAATATATACAAATACTGAATCAGTATGTGGTACAGTTGAAACTAATATAATGTCATATGTCAACTACACCTCAATACAAGAAAGAGAAAAACGTGGCAGAGGCTTTGTTGCTGTTGTTTGTCACTAAGTCACGTCCCGCTTTTTTGAGACCCCATGGACTGTAGCCTGCCAGGCTCCTCTGTCCATGGAGGAGGAGATTTCCTAGGCAGGAATACTGGAGTGGGTTGCCATTTCCTTCTCCAGGGCATCTTTCCTACATGGGGATCGAACCCGCATCTCCTGCATTGGCAGGCAGATGCTTTACTGCTGAGCTACCAGGGAAGCCCAGGAGAGGCTTTGGAATGAAGCAAAAGACAGAGGCTGAATGAAATGCTAAGACTAAACTGCTTTGGACAGACTGTTATTGAAGACTGGACTGTGAAGACACCCAGGGGGTGGGGATCAAAGGGAAACAGGAGCAAAGATGTTTTGAGAAGGGGATCTTGTTTTACTGTGACAGGAAGCTTGGCAACATTCTTGCCTTCGGTAACATGGAAAGTAGGAAGTGTGCCCATGAACCTGGCAGTGATGGTGTTGGAAACCGTCTCCCGGCCTCCTCTTGCTCCTTCTAGGAAAATGCCAGTGGACCCTTGAGTGCCCTTTTGTGTGCTGCCTGGCACAACAAACCAGCCACTCAGGTTAGTGTCCTGCTGCTGCTGGGACAATTTACCACGAACTGAGTGGCTTAAAACAATGCAAATGTATTATCTTTGGGAGGTTAGACATCTGCATGGGTCTCTGTGGACTAATATCGAGGTACCAGCGGCCCTGCGCTTTTCCAGAGACTCCACGGGGAGAATGTTTTTTCCAATGCCTTGCCTTTTTCAGCTCCTAGAAGTCGCCTGCATTCACTGGCTCGTGGCCCAGTCCTCAGTCTTCAAAGACAGCTGTGTAGCATCCTCTGGGATGCCTCTCACCCCTCCTTCGATTGTCACATCTCCTCCCCTAACTCTGACTCAGGCCCTCCTGCCTCCCCCAGTAAAGACCCTTGTGATGATACTGGGCCCTTCTGGGTAATCCAGGATCATCTTCCATCTCAAGATCCTTAGCTGAATCACATCTGCCATCTTGCCGTGGAAGTAACGCTTCCGCAGGTTCCAGGATTAGAACGTGGACTTGGGTGGAGACTGTTATTCCGGCCACCACGCCACTGTCAGCATTGATTCTACTGTACTTTACGTACCGAATTGTCTCTGTTCCTGACCAGGCTGTGAGCTCCACTAGAGGCCACCTAACTTAGTGGTTTAGATCTTGCCCAGAGTCTAGTTTTAGCGAGATCTGCACACAAGGCTTGATGCAGCCCCTTACCAGGGACATGTCGCTCAACTTTTCCAAGCCTCAGCTTCCTCATCCAGGAGCTGCGAGATCAGCCTCCATATATTTTGTGTGTTACATTCACCACTCCAACGCCAGCCTTTACGAGAGTCTGGAATCATACCGGGTGCCTAATAACGATTTATTGAATGAATAAAAAACGGCACCTACTTCGTAAAGCTGTTATGAGGACTTAAAGAATAAATGACATGGAGCACACAGCACAGGGCCAGCGTGGGGCAGGCCCCCCACCCGTCCATTTTGCTGATTATTAGATGGAGATGGAGCAAGCGAGAGCCTGGCTGACCACAGTGGCAGGGACCACACACAGGCAGTGACAGGAAGAGCAGAACAGGAAGAGAAGCACGAGGGACAAGGCGAAGGAACAGCTCACCTTGGTCTCCAGATCCACTCATCTCCATTATCTGTGGGAGCAACAAGGATGCCTGCCTGGAGGTGGAGGCAGGAAGGGAAATCATTTCTGCAAGACCCTATCCCCTAGAACCAGGAAGGGGTGAGGAGAGATGAACAGACCCCCAGTTTTTTGTCCTAGAAAACAAAAAGAGAGAGGCTTTCCGGGTTCCAGATTGTCACATATGAACGATCATGTGATTTGTGACCACTTAGTATGTACTAGGCGGAGAAGGCAATGGCACCCCACTCCAGTACTCTTGGCTGGAAAATCCCATGGACGGAAGAGCCTGGTGGGCTGCAGTCCATGGGGTTGCTAAGAGTCGGACACGACTGAGCAACTTCACTTTCACTTTTCACTTTCATGCATTGGAGAAGGAAATGGCAAACCACTCCAGTGTTCTTGCCTGGAGAATCCTGGGGTTGGAGGAGTCTGGTGGGCTGCCGTCTATGGGGTCTCAAAGAGTCGGACACAACAGAGTGACTGAACTGAACTGAACTGAGTATGTACTTACGAATTGTGCTATGTGCTGTGTGCACGTAAATTTCCCTTAATCCTCTCAGCAATCCCCTAGGTTGGGTGGCATTCTCATCACTGCCCTCTCACAGCTGAGGAGATGGAGGCACAGAGATGTTAAGTAACCTGGGCCAGGTCACACAGCTAGAAAGCAGTGGGGAGAAATTAAATATCATGCAGATTGGTTCCAAATACTGTACTCAGTTAGAGTCATGGTGCTGTTCTTCATGTAAGCCAGAAGTTCTGAACCCACAGTCCATAAAAAAGCTTCTAGGAGGCCTCCAACCTCCTAAAAGTATAAAGTTGTAGTGACCCACAGAGGCATGCATGCATATATGCCTGTGTCTGGGGCAACAGTTTATACCCCAAAGCAGACTCTCTTGGGGGTTTATTGCTCACTGATCTGGAATAGCTCACTCCACCTTGTACCCATTTTACAGAAAAAGAAACCGAGCCCCCAAAGAGCTATGGCTAGCCCGAGATTGTTCAGCAAATGAGTCTTAGAACTTCTGGGCCCCATCTAGGACTCTGCTTCCTGGGTAAGAAAATGCCCCCCACCCCCTGCAGCTGAGCCCCCGGGCTCAGACCAAGGGAGGAAGGGGCAGGATTTAAGAGATGCCAGAGTCCTGAAGGCAATGGCACCCCACTCCAGTACTCTAGCCTGGAAAATCCCATGGATGGAGGGCCTGGTGGCTGTAGTCCATGGGGTCGCTAAGAGTTGGACACGACTGAGCAACTTCACTTTCACTTTTCACTTTCATGCACTGGAGAAGGAAATGGCGACCCACTCCAGTGTTCTTGCCTGGAGAATCCCAGGGACTGTGGAGCCTCGTGGGCTGCCGTCTATGGGGTCGCACAGAGTCAGACATGACTGAAGCGACTTAGCAGCAGCAGCAGCAGAGTCCTGAAACAAAGGGGGTCGAGGATTCCTGAGTACATCCCTCCCACAGCAAGATGTGAAGAAACTAGTTCGGGAATGGAAGATGAATTGATCGTAAACTGACAAGCTTACCCTCACTAGGTGACTGGCTGATCTCACTCTGAGAAATCCCACCATGACCTTCCCCCTCCTGGGTCCACCTCCTCCTCAGGTCAACCACTATTTTTAAGCAGGAATATGGGGGAATAGCAAAAGAATATGAGGTCTTGGAGGGAGTCAAGGGCTAGATCACGTAGGGCCCTGTAGACCACGGTAAGGAATTGGATTTTATTCTAAAATAAGGAATATTATTTAGAATAATAAATAACATTATTTATTACTAAGTTTGGAGAGGCTAGAATTCATCTAGAATAATCCAGGGAGTATCAGAGCTGGGATCGAACACAGAGAACCCAACTCTAGGGTCTAGGATCTTAACTGGCTGCACTTTTTTGCCTCAGCAGACCTAATGGACAACTTAGGGACAGAATTTACTTCTAAAGACAGAGAGTCTACATACTCTGAAGTGAGAATCTACGAAACAGTGTATATAGGTTTCAACTGAATGAGTCCCAGCCCCATACCTCAGTTTCCCCATCTGTGAAATGGGGATGCTAACACGTTCCTTACACAAACGATGTGAAGGTTAAAGATGATGCATGGTGCACAGCAGGCACACAGTAAGCTCTCAACAGTGAGTAGCCAGTCTCACTAAAGACAGACCTAGGAGACAGCGAGCCACAGGGAGCATGGCCAAGGAGGCAAAGGTCCTCCTCCAGGACTTGTCATGTTTGTCAACTCCACACCCTGCTCTCCACCCCACACCTCTCAAAAAAAAAAATCATAGTTGATCCACAGCCAGAGACGATTGTGTCAACAGTCAACAGTGTTCATTTTCTGAGTACTGTCATCTGTTATGTTGACAGAGAAACAGCCTGTTTCAAGCCCATTTGGCAAATGCAATTAATTTCTTCAGCATTAAATTGTCTTTTCCTAATTGTCCATACGGACACCCAGGCAGAAGGAAGAAGGGACAGAATGAGAAGGCTGTTAATGGTGCTTCTTTGCCAGTGACAGGGTGCTTTGAGGGAGGACTCTAAGCTTTTCAGTCACTGCCATGGGCAACGAGGCCCAGGTCCACCCACGTGCCCCCCAGGCTGAGGAAATCCCCAGGGCCCCTCCCATGCATGGCTGTGGCCAAGGTGGTGCAGTGGGGGCAGGCTGCCACAGCTCACCTGCCCAGTGTCCTCTGGGCCCCTCGCTGCAGCCCCAGGAGATGTCAGGTTCTAGGGCAGTGGCACCTCTCCAAGCCCCAGGTCTTCAAGCTGCAGGCACGTTTCTGATCGAGGCTCTGAGCCACGTCTGACTGCATAGGTTGGCAGTGTCATCTCACCAGTGGACAGAGCTAAAATAAGTCTTGCTGCCCTGAGCTGAGTGCCACCTGTGCCTGGAAGTCCCTTGGTGGATTATACCCACAGGGCCCCAGCCTCTTCAAACCCTTGGCCTGATCCCCGAGCCATGCTTCTCTCTAAATAGCTGCCGAGGTCACCCAAACCAGCAAGCCTGGCCCAGGTGACAGACCTCCACCCTGAAAACTGCCCATCCCCCAATAGCCATCCACAAAACTCCACACGACCCTGCTGTGTCCACCCACGAGCCAACTAGAGCGGGACTCCTCTGTGCATCGTGCGGACTCCTGGTTGCAGAAGCTAGACGTCCAACGCAGTCTGGCTGAGGCAAAATGGCAGCATGTTAGCTCATGTAAACAAAACCCTAAGAGCTACGAGCCCCAAGCTGAGTTGTATCCAGATGCTCAAAAAACTGCTACTGAGACTCAGTCTTGACTCTGCTTCCATCTGTGCCTCATGCCATTGCATAGACAACTCAGGTCATGTTCCGCCTGATTCATGAACTCCACAGTCACCGGCATTCGGCTGCCGCTGCCTTCCTTCCACCCGATTAGAGCTCTTGGAACCAAAGATTGTCAGAATACACCAGAGGCATGCATTGTACACCTCTGGTGTATTAGGGGTGATATTAGGTGGCTTTGGCGCAAAGAGCACACAGTCTTTGAAGTCAAATCAGGGGCCATAGGCAGGTCACTTAACCTGCCGCATCTTAGTTCCCTCATTTGTGAAAAGGAAGGAGCGATGCCTGTCTTATAGGAATATGTGAGGGATAAGTGACAGGCGAGTACCTCCAACAGTGCCTGGCCCAGGGTGGACCCTGAATATGTTGCATGAGAGAAAGGAAAGGAGGGTGGAGAAGATGGAGGCAGGAAATGAGGGAGGCAGGGGAAAAGAAGGAGGAGAGAGAGAAGCACCCAGCATAATATGCAGCATATGACAGATGCTCATCCCTGACTCACTCCTTCCCTGCCACCTCATCTCCCATCCTGCCGACTCAGCCACTTTCTGCAGCTTTCCCAGGTTTTGTTTGGTCCGGTCCTGACTCCACCCTCCTCATCATGAGCCCTATTACCCTGCAGTCACACACACCCAGGCCACCTCCCTGAGGAGAAGTGCCCAACCCAATGGTTCCAAGCTATGGGAATCCCAGAGATCACCTTTCCAGGGCAGTTTACCCTTCATCCCTGGAAATCTGGGGCAAATCAATAGCATGGGCTTCCCTACACATCCCTCCAGCCTGCCCACTTGAGATGTCAGGCAGGAGGAACAGATGCTTCTGTTTAAGGAAAGCCTGTTATACCAGGTTGCAAACTGATGTACATTGAGTTCAGCCCACAGGTGTGTTTTGTTTGACCTGAAAAGTGTTTAAATATTTGAATAGTTTACCAACATTTACATTTGTTAACAATCTGAAGATGGGGGCTTACAGAGCCAGTAACGGCAGCCCCCTGTGATGGACATGGGCCCCCTTTCGCCACAGTGTCCACAGCCTGGCCCCTTCAGGCATTTGGATGTAGGGCTTCCAAGGTAATACTAATACATTCAGATTAGAAAAGAAGAAACAGGGACTTCCCTGGTGGTCCAGTGGTTAAGAATCCACCTTGCCATATAGGGGACACAAATTCGGTCCCTGGTCTGGAAACTAAGAGCCCACATGCTGTGGGATGATGAAGCCTGTGTGCTGCAACTAAAGAAACCCATATACCGCAATGAAGACCCAGAGAAGCCAAAAAAAAAAAAAAAAAATGTAGACAGAAGAATAAAACTGTCACCGTTTGCAGATGGCATGATCATCTGTGTGGAAAATTCCAAGAAATCTACATGCACGCACACTCACATACACTCACACTCCTGGAACTAAGAAGTGGGTTCTTAGTTCCTGTGTCAAGGTCACAGGAAGCAGGACCAACACAGAAAACTCAGTTTCTACACACTAGCAATGAACAAACAGTAAAATTAAATCCCAGTTATGATTGCTCAGAAAAATGAAATGCTTAGAAATAAATCCATCAAAATATTTCAGGGATGGTATGCTGAAAACTATAAAACATTGACGAAAGAGCTCAAAGATATAAATAAATGGCGAAATGTACCATGTTCATGGATTGGAAGACTGAACATAGTAAAGATGTCAGTTCTTCCCAAATTAATAGGCAGGTTTAGCACAATTCCCGTCAGAATCGCAGCAAGATTTTTTTTTAGATATAGGCAAGCCTATTTTAAAATTTATGTGAAAACACAAAACAACTAGAACTTGAAAATAGTTGGAAAAAAAATAAACCAGGAGGAATCACATTACCTATTTTTAAGACTTACTGTAAAGGTACAGTAATCAAGACCGTGTGTTCCTGGCAGAGGGGCTGATAGATCAGGGAAACAAACCAGAGAACCCAGACATCGCCACACACAAGCAGGACCAACTGATTTTTGACAAAGGTGTCAAAACAAGTCAGAGGAGGAACAATAATCTTTTAGCAAATGTTGCTAGAGCATTTGGACATACATAGGAATAATGATAATAAATTCTATGAGTGACGGGATGTCACTCCATTTTGTTCACAGTTCTACCCCAGACACATAAGATAGTGATTGGCACAAAATAAAGAAGGCTAGGGCTTCCCTGGTGGGTGGCTCAGCAGTGAAGACTCTGCCTGCAGTGTAGGAGTCGCAGGAGATGCGAGTTCGATCCCTTGGTCAGGAAGAGCCCCTGGAGGAGGTCATGCCAACCCACTCCAGTATTCTTGCCTGGAGAATCCCATGGACAGAGGAGCCTGGTGGGCTATAGTCTATGGAGTGGCAAAGAGTCGGATACGACTGAAGTAGCTTAGCATGCACAAGAAGGCCGAATGCTGAAGAATGGAAGCTTTCAAACTGTGGTGCTGGAGAAGACTCATGAGAGTCCCTTGGACTTCAAGGAGATCAAACCAGTCAATCCTAAAGGAAATCAATGCTGAGTATTCACTGGAAGGACTGATGCTGAAGCTCCAACCCTTTGGTCACCTGGTGTGAAGAGCTCGCTCACTGGGAAAGACCCTGATACTAGGAAAGATTGAGAACAAAAGAAGAAGGGGGCAGCAGAGGATGAGATGGTTAAATAGCATTACCAGCTCAATGGACATGAATCTGAGCAAACTCTGGGAGAAACAGTGGAGGACAGAGGAGCCTGGAGTGCTACAGCCCAGGGGATCACAAAGAGTTGGACATGACTTAGGGACTGAACAATACAAGTGTTTAATCAATGTTTGTGGCATGTACAGTGGCTTAAAAAGCTACCATTTTTTTAGCACTGTGTCCCAGAGACAAGTGTTATTATTTCTATGTGATAGAAGGAAAATCTGAAGCACAGAGAGGTCAGAAAACAGGCGCGATATCTCACAGCATCCCAGGAGACAATATCAGACATAACTGGTCTAATTGAGTCTTCCCATCCATCGCTTTCTGCCAACTTTCTCCCACTTTTGAGTGGAGACACTCAAGTTCAAAAAGATTGCATGAATTTTCAAGGTCCCACAGCTAGCAGGAAGCAGAACCAAAATTCAGTCTAGAATCTGCCAACCCCAGCACACCCGCCACTTGTCCCAAAGCCTTTCCGGGGCGGGGTCTTCGCAGTGGCAGACCTAGCCACACCCCTGCTTCTCAGCAAACCCTCACCTCTCTCTCGGATTTGCTCAGAGCCTTTTGGCATATGTGGCTTAAACATCGGGGCTCCCACTGGGGCGCAGTTCACCGAACCGGCTCATTTATTCATTAATTTGCTTTCCATATTTTCAAACAGAAAGCCGCCGTTCCAGGCAAGGCAAATCAATACCGTGCTCCGCGATTCATCTTCATTCCCGCCACATCCCCGCGCCATCCGCGGTGCTTTTCACCCAGCCCCCTCCTAATGGGTTCCTGAATGCTGACGAATAGGACGCTCGGAGGCAGCCACGCCACGCTGGCAGATTAAATCATTAATATCTGCATCAGTCATTTTTACGAGCCTCCCTTGCCCCCAAACTCGTCACCACCCTCGTGTTGAGCTCACTGTTAGTGATTCAGGCGGACACAGTCAAGATGAAATTGCCACTTCTGAGATTTTATTGGCCACAAGCTTGGAGTTATTGATTTTCTCTTCTGTGTTTCTGAAATCAGGTATCCTGCCCAGAGTTGCGGAAATTATTGAGGGGGGCTGAATATGGACTTGCTGATTTCCCTGGCTCCATTTGCCGAAGGGTTTTCTTATTTTCCTTGAAGGGAGAGAGTGGTGGTTTCCTCACATTCATTTTGTAGTCACAGTTTAAAACAGGATGCTTACTATTTGCCAGCTACTGCTAAGCACTGCACAGGTGATGTTCATGATGGCCTTCCAGCAACCCAAAAAGGTGGGAAGTACTGTTAGCTCTTCAACTGAGAAAGCTGATGTTCCGAGATCCACTCCCCAAGATTACAGGGAACTTGAACTCAGGTATGCCTGATTCCAGAGAGTTCTTGCCCATCACCTACACTGCCCTGCCACCCCTGTTAGCTCCAAGAGGAGCACAGGTAGAAAGATAAGAGATGTTAGGTGTTACAGACTGAGTACAGTATTCCCCCAAAGTTCATATGTTGAAGCCCTAATCCCTAATGTGATGATATTGGGAAGTGGGACCTTTGGGAGGTGATTAGGTTTCAATGAGGTCATGAAGGTGGGGCCTCCATGATGAGATTAGTGTCCCTAAATGAAGAGGAAGAGACCAGAGTGTCCATGCACTCTCTTTCTCCGCCATGGACACTGTGAGAAGGTGGCCGTCTGCAAGCCAGGAAGGGAGCCCTCACCAGGAACCCAATCATGCTGGTGCTTTTGGTCTTGGAGTTTTCAGCTTCCAAAATTGTTTAAACCACCCAGTCCATGGTATTTAGTTATAGCAGCCAGAGCAGACTGAGACATCAGAAGTATTACTATATCCTGGAGCAGAGTTGCAGGTCAGCCCAGGGAAGCAGGGGTGGGGGGACAAGACGCTGGAAATCAGGGCACAATGTGGATTTGCCTGCTTTTATACCTCCTGTGCCCACAGGTAAATCCACAAACCTGGAATTCCCCACCCTTCAAAGCAGGAGGGAATTGAAAGTATCTCCTCTTAAGTTCCAGAAGGTTTAACTTTATCTTTCAAGGATCAGATAATAAATATCTAAGGATTTGTGGGCCACACACTGTCCGTCACAACCACTTAATTTTGCCATTGTAGCATAAAAGTGGCCACAGACAGTAGGTAGATGAATAGGCATCACTGTAGCCCAATAAAAGTTTATTTACAAAAACAGTCAGTGGACCAAACTTGGAGGACCATAACCTTGGGGGGCTTTAGGAGCAAGCATTTGTCATTTCAGGACCAGTGATGCTAACTTGTCTTGTACCACTCAATGGGACCAGGATGTAGGAAACGTCAGCACAGGGAGGGGAGAAGCTAAGTCCACATCAACATGGCCAGATGAAATGCAAAACCACCTCCATGGAGTGGAAGCCAAACTGCAGTCAGCCAGGGTAACACAGCAGAAATTAAGTCTAATAATAATAAAAGTATAGGCAAAAATCCTTACTGTGATCTACAAGATGTTCGTGGTACTCTCCCCCACCTCCCACCCACTCTACCTCTCTGATCTCATCTTCCACTGCCCCTCCCCTTACACTCTTGCTCAGCCGTACTGGCCTCCTTACTCTTCTTCAAACATCCAAGCTTGTTCTCACCTTAGGGCTTTTGCATCCTCTGCCTGGACCTTAGCACTGGGCCAGCCTGCTAGAGGATGAGACCATGGGTGCACAGACAAGCTATCCCCACTGAAGCCCTTCTAGACCAGCCAGCCCCTCACCAGTCTACCAGCTAACCATGAACAAGTCTAGTCAAGATCAGCCAAGCCTGGTCCAGGTCAGCAGAACAACACAACCAAGCTGTAGACTCATAAGAAGTAATAAGTTTTGTGGTTTTGAGTCACTTCCTCTTGGAGCTCTTTCTTACACAGCATGAGCTAACTGACACAGAAGACTGTGCCACCAACTGGCTGTCTGACTAAGACGTTCACTCTATCTGATCCCTGAATTCCTCATCAGAAAAATAAGAGAATCATAAAAATTTTACTCCTTCCTTTGCCTCATATTTCAGCAATATTCAGCCTTATATTTCACTCCTTTTTTCTTTCTTTATTGAAGGATAGTTGACTTACAATATTTCAGGGGTTAATTTCAGGGGTGCTGCAAAGGGATTCAGATATATATACATATATACACATATACATTCTTGGTTTATTTTTTCCATCATAGTTTATTACAAGATATTGAATTTAGTTCCTTGTGCTATACAGTAAATCCTTATTGTTTGTCTATTTTTTACATGATAGTATCCATCTGCTAATCCTCTACTCTCAATTTATCCCTCCCCTCTCTTCCTCTTTGGTAGCTATACATTTGTTTTCTATGTGTATCAGTCTATTTCTGTTTTGTAAATAAATCCATTTTATCATTTTTTTTTTTTAGATTTCACATATAAGTGATGTCATATGATATTTGTCTTTCTCTGACTTACTTCACTTAGTATGATAATTTCTAGATCCATCCATGCTGCTGCAAATGGCATTATTTCATTCTTTCTATGGCTGAGTGTTATTCCATTGTGTATATGTACCATATCGTCTTTATCCATTCATCTGTTGATGGACACTTAGGTTGCTTTCACGTCTTGGCTATTGTAAACAGGCTCACTCCCTTTTCCTGAAACTCTTTCTTCCCTTGGCTTTTACAGCATCACAGTCACACTGTTCTCCAATTTCTTCTCCCCATACCTTCTACAGCCTGGTACCTGGCTGTGAAATATTGAAGCTACTCAAGACCTGCCAGTAGACTTAAGCTAAACATGGTCCATGATCTGGACTTGGGCAAGAAACCCAGAGTGAGCACACTGATCCTCCAAAAATGGGGTCATGACATTGGCAAAAAGGAGAACGTCTCTTAGGCTGGATCAACTGAAACTGCCACAATCAGAAATGAGGATGCCATCCTTAACCTCTCTCCCTATAAATAATTCCTTACCCCTACCTAATCCATGATCAAGTCTGGTGTATTTTACCTCCTCAGCGTCCCTCAACTCCATCCCCTTGTCTTTTTCTCCATCTTTAGCACCCTGTTGTTGCTCATTGTTCAGTTATTCAGTCGTGTCAGACTACTTGTGACCCCATGGACTGCAGCACGCCAGGCTTCCCTGTCCACCATCTCCCAGAGTTCGCTCAAACTCATGTCCATTGAGTCAGTGATGCCATCCAACCATCTCATCCTCTGTTGCCCCCTTCTTCTTTTGCCTTCAGTCTTTCCCAGCATCAGGGTTTTTTCCAAAGAGTCAACTCTTTGCATCAGGTGGCCAAAGGATTGGAGCTTCCACTTCAGCATCAGTCCTCCCAATGAATATTCAGGGTTGATGAATATTCATTGGAAGGACTGATGCTAGGCCAATTTTATCCCTTCCCTGGATAAATGCAGCAACCTCACAACCTCCCCACCACCTTGACCTGTGCTACATCTTCAATCAGTCCCCCACATTTATCCAGCAATCACACCAGGTGTCCTCCTGCTCAAACTCTGGCTGCTCGTTGCTTTTATAATAAAGACAGGCCCTGCATGGGTGCCTCCTGTTGGCCACTCCTCTGGGTTCCTCCTCACTCTCTCCAGTTACTAAAATGGCCACCCTTCCTCCCACCACGGGGCCTTTGCACATGTTGTCTCTTCCTCCTAGAATGTTCCCATTTCCACTTTTACCCTCCCCCAACTCCTTTTCATTCCATAGATCTTAGCTCAACATCACCTCCTCAGGGGAGCCTTCCTTGATCTCCTAACTAGGTCAGGTACCCCTCTAACACATTTATAGCCCTAACTTTCCTTCATGAGCACTTGTTATTACTGTCATCTCAGAGTAGCAAGTATTATTCTTTGAACAAGAAGAACAGAGATGTGACACTCTTCCACATTTACTTCTTCCTTAAAACAATCTCAGAATATGGGTTCAACTATCCTCAGAGGTGAAAAAACTTGTTCAGGACTCACAGCTAGAAAAGACTGAGCAGATATCTGAACCCAGATTGATGTGACTCCAGAGTTCAGCCCACTTCCTCTCATTCGTGGTCGTCTAACTGGATTCCATGGAGCCCTGGAGTTCAGCAGGTATGAAGCCTTGGGGAATGAGGGAAAGCTAAGCAGAGTCAGTGCCCTGTGCTTTCTGTCCATCTCTTTACCGACCTGAGTCCCTCCCAGAAGACCGAACTCTTATTTCCTATCCTTATCCACAGCCTTCATCCTGGGGCATGCACTCTGGCTAATCTTGAACTTGGCTTCCCAACCTATTCTTGACTTCCCTGGTTCTTGGCTTCTGTCTCCAATCCAAGGCCTCCTGATTACCCCTTGGGTTGGATACTTATTGGTACCACTTTCTCAGCTCTGTCCTCTAACTTTCCTCCAAACCTTCCAGTCAGACTCACCAATGGGATGATGCCTCTTCAGACTCATTTGTTCTTCTGGCTGACATGGCTCCTTCCTGGTCCAGGACCTAATGGTCAACACACTCCCTTGGTTCACCCTACTCTGTGTGTAGGACTGGGGTACCTGGTGACTTTTAACAGTCAGTAATTACTCTGGCAGCTGATT
Source organism: Bos mutus (assembly GCF_027580195.1). Taxonomy (NCBI): domain Eukaryota; kingdom Metazoa; phylum Chordata; class Mammalia; order Artiodactyla; family Bovidae; genus Bos; species Bos mutus. The sequence continues at coordinate 17,364,380 of NC_091641.1, read as the reverse complement.
CAGGGTATCTGTCCACCCCAAAGTCCTTGGTGACTTTGATGTCCAATGTGAATGAACCAGTCCACCTCTTCACCATCCTAGCCCTTAACCTTCCCATCTCCAATGGATTTCACTTTCCTTCCACTTTGACCACTCACACCCATGATCATGACATGTCAGCATCTGCTTGAACTTGAATCCCAGCCTCCTATTTATCAACCACCACCTCCTATCCTTGCAACCAAGCCCTCCCCTTCCATCACTCACTACCACTTCCATCTCTTCTTGGACCACTTTCCATCACTTATCCCCTCTTCCTTGTTTTCTCAACCCCTCCTTCTCTTTCATCCTCACCATTCAGTCATGACAAATTCTTTTCAGTTTGGAAAAATCTAAATCCTTCCTTTAGCTGATGCTCTGGTGCCTGATCCTATCCCCTCATCCTTTACCACTGGCATCACTCCAAACTAATTTTGCCACCAGCTTTGTCTCATTGCCTGAGGACTTTATCTGGCTGCCAGTGCCCACTCTTCCCATGAATATGGGAGGCCAAAAGTGCCTGGGAATTAATGCTCCCTCAACCAATGAGGGATAGTCTTCGACCAGTGACTGGGAATTGGTGGGTAAATACCCCAGTTCCCTTGGCTCTCGTGGACAATAACTCAGGTGCCTGCTCCGTACTGTCTTCTCTAGTTATCCAGTGAGATTAAGTTCCAGTTTCCTTCAGTGATTACTTGTTTGCTGGCACACCCTTTACTGATTTCCTTACCTTTATGTCTTACTTCTTCATTCCCCTACTGCTCTTTCCTGGGATTGCCTCCAGAATAAACTACTTGCATTTAATCCTGTCTCGTGTCTGCTCAATGCAACATTTCCTCTGGAGACTGCCCATCTCACTTCTCTTTCTTGGACAAGCATGTATATATCTACTCATCTCTCTTCCATTCCCTCTGCAACCTCCTGCAGCCTGGTTACTACCCCCAAAGCCCCATCAATACTGTTTTTCTTAAATGTATAGAATGGCCTCCTGTTTTATTTTTTCCTCTGTACAACTTGCAACATGTTGCCACTCTCCTTTCAGAACTCTCTCCTTCCTTAGCTTCACAACATCACTCTCTGCTTTCCCTCCTGCCTCTCTGCCATCCCTCATCGGGTTCTTTCTTGACTCCTCCAAACTCCAACTGCCCTTCAAATGTTGAGATTCCTAAAGGCTCTGCCACCCTTGGCCTTCTCTTACTCTGAGGCTACACAGTCTCCTTGAGTGATATCAATAGCTTCCAATTAGGGGTTCAAGTTGACTTCCCAATTGCTCTACCCACCAAAGCACAATCCCAAGTGTCAGATCTTGACTCCAGCTGCAACCAAATCTCTCCAACATGTCCTAAACCCAAATCATTCTTTCCTTTCATGATTAATGTCATACCCATCCACTTAGTCACCCAGCGCACATGAAGTCATCTTAAACTGCTTCCCCTACTTCGCCTAGGTTGCACGATTCACCACCCAGTCGTGTCAGTCTGGTTTCCTGAATCTCTGTCTTCTCCATCCCCATGATCACGACGGTGGGCCCAGAACCCCACCACTTCTCTCCCAGGTTTCTGTAATAGCCTCCTTTCCAGTTTCTCTGGCTCCAGTTACCCCAACCCTGACTATCCTCTACACCCCTGGCAGAGGACTTCTTTCTGCAGCTCAAATAGGAGCTCCTCATTTTCCTGCTAAAACCCTTCAATGATCTCACTGCCCTCTGATGAGGTTCAAATCCATTTACAGGATTCCAGCACCCTTCATGACCCACCTCTCCACCACACTCCTCACCACTTTGCATGCTTTAGCCTGAATATTAGCAATACCTGGAGAGCTTTTAAAAAATACCAAATCCTTGACCCCACCCCCAGAAATTATGACTTATGTGATCAGGGATGAGGTACAGGCATTGGTATTTACCACACCGATCATTAGCTACCCATACCAATTCAAATGAGGGTGATCTTCATGGGGGGCATGCTTTCATTGCTCCAATAGCAGCCCCTTCACAGTGCTTCCCTCATTAGATGACTGGATATAGATCAGTTGAATAGATGAATTAATGAATGATCAACATTCCCCAGACAGGAATCTGAGCAAACCCAGGAGATGGTGAAGGACAGGGGAGCCTGGCGTGTTGCAGTCCATGTGGTCGCAAAGAGTCCGATATAGCTTAGCAACTGAACAACCCCAGTCCCCTCTGGCCATGAGAATAGGAACTTGTCTCTTTACTGCTTCCTCCTCCTCCTTCCTCCTAGAGCAATGCCAATGCACATAGTAGGTGCTCAATCAATGTTCAGTGAGTGGATTCATAAATATCAAAAAGGAGAGACAGCAGCCGCCCTGCCCTCATTTTTCCAGGAGAGCTCTGGGGAGCAGAGACAAATCAAATTAAACTTCCTACAGTTTTGCTAAAATGGAATTTGCCAAAGACGTCCTGAGAAATGGATTTAATTAGGTCCATTAATAGGGGAGTCGTTGGTGGCTAAGATTTAAAGCTGAGGCTGGAAAAGGTATCGATAATTTTCCCATTTTAAATTATATAGGAGGCTATTTCTCACTCCTGCCTTAATTATGAGAATGCGACTGGATGAAACCTCAGCTTTGGAGGGAAATAAAGCCAAGACAGAAGCAAGCCCTGGTATTTCGTTGAAATGGAGCCTCAGAGGTGTCACAATCTTACTTGACTGGGTCAGCTCAGGTGTGCTGGCTGTGAAAGAAGGGGGGTGGGGGCGGGGCGGGGGGGCAAGTAGCACTGCACAGCCAGATCTCATTAGCTAACGATTGTCAGTACAACCCCTTGTGGCTTTTAATTGCGAGAGGCATCCAGGATAGAAAGGTGTGGGCGGTCTCTAAGGATGGTGTGAAATTCTGCACAGGTTTTCAGAGCTCAGTAGCTTTCTTGCATTCTCTCCCTCATTAGGCAGTTTTAGAGACCTGAGTTCTAATTGGTTCCACAAGCAGATCCTGAAAGGGACACGCCCTTCTTGATGGCTGGATAGCATCACTGACTCGATGGACGTGAGTCTGAGTGAACTCCGGGAGTTGGTGATGGACAGGGAGGCCTGGCGTGCTGTGATTCATGGGGTCGCAAAGAGTCGGACACGACTGAGCGACTTATCTGATCTGATCTAATCTGATCAGAAATACTGATAGTTCAGCTGGTAAAGAATCCGCCTGCAATGCAGGAGACCCCGGTTTGATTCCTGGGTCAGGAAGATTCCCCTGGAGAAGGGATAGGCTACCCACTCCAGTATTCTTGGGCTTCCCTGCTGGCTCATCTGGTAAAGAATCTGCCTGCAATGTGGGAGCCCTGGGTGCGATCCCTGGGTTGGGAAGATTCCCTGGAGAAGGGAAAGACTACCCACTCCAGTATTCTGGCCTGGAGAATTCCATGGACTTGCAGAGTCCATGGGGTCACAAAGCGTCAGACACAACTGAGCGACTTTCACTCACTCATCAGAAATACTCAATTATCGCCAAATGATGGAGCCAAGTCAAAGCAGCCCCATTTGGGGTCCTAGCTTCCTTCAGATACAAAGACCCTTGAAGACCCAATGAAGGACAGTCTGTTCTCTGAGGACTCAGGAAATGAGTCTTGATACACGACAGGGCATCATTCATTTTTACAAATCTTTTCTGAACGTAATTACGTGTCAGGCAGCCCTCTAGGTAGAGCTGGGACAAGGATGAGGCAAGCGAGAAACTTAGAGGCAAATTTTTAAATTTCTTTATTTTTAATTGGAGGATAATTACTCTACAACATTGTGTTGGTTTTTGCTGTATAACAATGTCCATCAGCTATTGTTCAGTCACTAAGTCGTGTCCAACTCTTTGTGACCATATGGACTGCAGTATACAAGGCTTCCCTATTCTTCACTGTCTCCCGGAGTTTGCTCAAACTCATGTCCATTGAATCAGCGATGCCATCCAACCATCTCATCCTCTGTTGTCCCTTCTCCTCCTTCCTTCAATCTTTCCCAGCATCAGGGTGTTTTCCAATGAGTTGGCTCTTCATATCAGGTGACCAAAGTATTAGGCTTCAGCATCAGTCCTTCCCGTGAATATATATGCTGGGCTGATTTCCTTTAGGACTGACTGGCTTGATCTCCTTGCTGTCCAAGGAATCAGCTGTAAGTATACCTATATCCTCTCTCTCTTGAGCCTCCCTCCCATCCCCCTTCATCCCCTTTGGGTCATTACAGAGCCCTAAGCTGAGCCCCCTGTGCTGTGCAGCAGCTTCCCACCAGCCCCCTCTTTTACACCAGGTCTCCTGCATTGCAGACACACGCTTTACTGTCTGAGCCACCAGGGAAGACCCTCTTTTACACATGGTAATGCATATATCTCAGTGCTACTCTCTCAATTTGTCCCATCCTCTCCTTCCCCTACTGAGTCCACAAGTCCATTCTTTACGTCTGCATCTCTGTTCCTGCTCAGGGGCAAAATTTGAGAGAGGGACCAAAACACTCAGGCAACAAGATAATCAATATTTTAATACAATATTATTAAAAATTAAAAATGAATGCAAATATATATGTATAATGAACAAAATATCAACATTTTAACTAAATTCAGGATCTAAGGGCTTAAGCCTAAGGTCCTTACAGGACCTCTCTCTCCTGCCTCACGCCAGTCCCAGCTCTGGTTCTAGGCATTGGGGACACAGCGATGAATTGATCAAAACCCCTCCTCAAGTAAATGCCCAGGTGGTGGGAGACGAACAACAAACAAAACAACCAAGTCGAATACACAGGGCTGGTGGAGGTTGTTATGGAGACAAATAAAGCAGAGAAGGGGGACATTCCATAGTAAACATCTCAAAATCCTCCCCCAGCCCCCAAGTGCCCCCCAAGTGCCCCGGGCACTGGAGCTCAGTTTCCCCTTTTGTAAATGGAAGGAATACTATCAACCTGCCTCCCTCATTTTCTGCCAATAATTCCTCCTCTCTAGTTCCTGGTTTAGTAGAAACTTCCCAGGTGACTCAGCAAGAGACATGGATTCTATCCCTGGGTCAGAAAGATCCCCTGGAGAAGGAAATGGCAACCCACTCCAGTCTTCTTGCCTGGGAAATTCCATGAACAGAGGAGCCTGGGGGGATACAGTCCATGAGATCACAAAGGGTCAGACACGACTGAGTGATGAAACCACCACTGTGGTAGAAAGAACAGGGACTCCCAGACCAGTCCAAGGGACAGACCTCAGCCCCACCAGTCACTTGCCCTCGGTCTTGGGCGCTTAAGTCACTTACTTTCCAAGCTTCACTCAGGCGCTCTGTCAGCTGAAGGATGGAAAGGCAGAAGTTCCTAACACTGCCCGGAGCCCTGTGCTGAGCTCCTGAAGTTCATTCCTTCATTTAACCCTCACCGCAATCCAGTGACAGTGGGTATTTCTCTGGGGTAGAAAGCTGACACTTCATATTTTGAGCCCCGGTGAAGGAAGGTAAGGCTTTGAGGTTCTTCGGGCCCATTTCTTGGCCATAAGGCTGCACATCTCAAACCGCCCCAGGGTTCTGCACTGAGCGACCTGGAGCAAGTCCCTGGATCTTTCTGAGCCTTATCGTCCCCATCTGAAATATGGGGATTACGATGCTCCCCACCCTGCAGCACTGACAAAGCCAGATACATCTGGCGACAGTGGGTGCCCCATACATGTGGGCCCCTTCTCCCCCAGCCCCTGCCCTGGGCAGCGATACCAATCTCCAGGGCGACGGGGCAGAATTAACTGGTGAAGTTCAAATGCAGCCCATTTCCTATTTTCCTGACAGCCTATTTCATGGATCACAGAGACCCAAGTACAGCTGCTTATTCACCGGAGGAAAGAATGAATTCATTTTCATTCCTTAATACCTGATGTGACCTATTCACTGTTGATCTCTCCTCTCCGAGGCTACAGCCCTTCCTGTGGACTTTCAATTTGGCCAGAGAGAAGGATTGTGCGTTAATGACAGAAAGTCCTGCCCGGAGAATGCTGGGAGCTGCATCTGCGCCGTGCGGTGATAAGTCCAAATGAAAGATATTATGTCACCTCATTTGAATTAAACAGATGAGCTATAGTCCTAGACCATTAAAAATGAACCAATCTGCTGGAAGGATTCCAGGTGCTCGGCACTCAGCGCCCCCCGAAAGGTACCAGGCTCCCACGGGGTTTTATATCCTCATTTTCTGCCAATAATTCCTCCTCTCTGCAATCGTAGAGGAATAATTTGCTCAAAAGGCCATCACGCATCAGCGGCGGCCACATTCTGCGGGCGGCCCTTACTGTGCTCACTTAGGGCCGGCCCTGCCCTCCTGGGACTCTCTCCTCTAGGCTTATACAATCAGGGCAACCTGGCACTGGGGGTACACTGGGAGGCACCAGGGAGCCATGGGGCAGGCAGCCAGGGCTAGTCTGCAGACCCAGTGATGATGAGCTGCCCTCCCACCCTGGTGATGTTTTCTCCCTTGGGAGTTCTGGGGAGCTCCCCGCCTGTACCCAAAAGCCCAGGAAGGGAGGCATCACTTCCCTTTACAAAAGGGGAGTCTGAGCTTCAGAGCCCAGGGCGCTTGGGGTCGCATCGCTTAACCTGGAGTGCCTGGGAGGGAAGGCCCCCCAGGCCATGGCCCCGCACCCCCTCTCACCATGCACCCCACCTTCTGGGACACCAGTGACCCCTCCCTCACGCTCTGCCACCCATGGGCACCATGGTCCAGGCAGGCACTGTTTCTCCTCTCTGAGAACCTCTGTCCCCGATCTGCAAACCTGTAGTTCCCCAGGTGCCCCTCAGAGTGAGCCTGGACTAGGAACCAGAGGATGGGGTTGAAGCCTGGCTCTGCCGCTTACAGCCAGACAGCATTAGGAAATCTCCTGCTCACTGAGCCGCATCTGTAACTTGGGACTTAATAACTAAGGGCCTTTCTCCAAGGTTCCTCAGCCCTGACACCCTTCCTGGCCCCAGACCAGAATCTCATCCAACAGGGCAGCTAACATCCTCCCAGCTTTAGGGCTCAGCCCCTGGGCAAAGTGGCGCTCTATTTTCTCATCTGTCTGTGCTAAGGTGCTTCAGTCGTGTCCAGCTCTTTGTGACCCCATGGACTGTAGCCTGCCAGGCCCCTCTGTCCATGGAATGTTCCAAGCAAGAATGCTGGAGTGGGTTGCCATTCTCTTCTCCAGGGGATCTTCCCAACACAAGGATCAAACCCTGGTCTCTTAGGTCTCCTGTATTGGCAGGTGGGTTCTTTACCACTAGCACCACCTGGTATTTTTCTCATCTAATCCACCCTAAAAGTGAACAAGTCTGGTTTGCCCTATGTTGATGAGAAAGAGACTTTATACTAAAACTGCATTATAACAGTAATTAAAGTTGCTCAGCTTTCCAAGTGTCAGTGTGGCCCTAAGCACTTTGCACCTGTTCATTCAGTGAAGCTTTAGGAAATGCGTGAACCTCTTCCAGGTACTGGGGACAAAGCAATGACAAAACACAGGCTCCCCTGACCTGAAGGATGGCAAGAGCTGACCGTTCCCAGCCCTGTTTCTCAGGGGAGGAGGCTGGGGGGCGGGGGCTTGGATAACCTGCCCAGGTACAGAGCTGGCTGGAGGCAGAGCCTGGGCTAAAGTCTCGCCCAGGAGCCACCACCCTGGACTTGCAAGCATTCAGAACTGAAGGTTGGGCACCCGAGGACTTCGGAAAAGGGGCTCCCCAGCCCTGAGCTCTAACCGGGTGGCCCACAAGCTGAGTGTGCCTAAGAACCACTGAGGAGGAATCTCTTCAGGGCACTGCAGGTCTGATGGATGGAGGGATGGAGTGGGTTTTCAGGGATCATTTTGACTGTGTTTGACTTTACCACAGGTCAGGAAGATCAATGCATCCCAGTTTGCTCAGCCCTGTTCCCCTTTAAAATGGAGGGTCCCACAGGCCAGCAGCCCTCTCGATCACACGCTGAGCCAAGACACTAACACCCACGTAGGCTCGTGTGTTCTGCGCTCAGCGCCCTCTCCCTGCAGGGCCTCTGGTCCCCCTACACCCAGTCCTCTCCTGAGACCCAACCTGGTCCGTACTTGTGGCCTGATGGAGGCTGACAACACAAACAGCCCCCTGACATCCAGCTCCAGGGGTGGGGATGGCAGATGTTAACCGCTCTGGGCCGAATGTAGTGAAGCCCCCCAGGTGTGAGACCTGATGTTTCCCGAGACAACCTCAGGTCTGGATGGTGGCCCTGCCACCTGGGGGTTTTACAGCCAGAGGCCATTTTTCATCATCTCTCTGAGCTGCTGTTTCATCAGTCCATCTTCACCACAACCTGAGGGGAGCACGAGGCAGGTTTTCGATACTTAGCGTTTAGTAAAGAAGACTGACTGCAGGCTGGCCTGGCCCCGTGGAATCCTTCTATAGCCTAGAGGAATAATCCCTGACCCCATCTGTGGGCGAGGCCACGCTGGCAGACTCCATAGATGCCCCCACCTCCCTTCTTGACCCCCAGGGGTCAGCCTCTGCTGGAGATGAGAGCTGACAGATGGAGCAGTGGACGCACCCAAGCACAGCATCTCCGCCTCTCCTCTCCACCTTGCCCTCCTCCCTGGCCCTCCTCTCTTCCCTCCCCTTCCCTCCCCATCCCTCCCCATCCCTCTCCCCTCCCACTGCCTCTGCCTCCAGGCTTTCTCTGGCACCTCAGAGGCTTGCTCAGCCAGCTCCGGAGAAATGGAAAAGGCAGTAGATGCCCCAGTGGGGCCCAGAGCCAGTAGGTAAATGTCCCAGCCTCTGCGAGGCCCCAGCATCACTGAACCCCAGGCTGACTGGCCACATTCTCCATAAACAAGCCTTCACCGGCTTCTTTCCTTCCTTCCCTGTCTTACCGCCCATCTCTTCACTGGGGTTTCTTGGAACCACCTCCAAAACGACTGGTACCCGAGTCATGCCTTAAAGTGTGCTTTTGAAAGAACCCAAACTGAAACAGAAAAGCTAGGTAACATGCTCCAGATCGCACAGCTGGGAAGTGGATTGGAACTCAGACATCAGCTTCACACACTGACTCAACAGCTCCGTGACTCTGTGGTACGGTTCCCATGCTGGGCCTAGGGATACTCAGCTCCATCCCCAGTCTCCTCCGTCCTCCCTTCCCATCCCCCAGTGCATCCACAGTGAAAAAAAGTGAGGCAGGCGCTTTGCCCCAGCTCACAGGAAGCTGGGTGACACGCCCTGAGCAGAAAGAGTGGGTCCCTCCAGGCAGCACTCACCCTTCAGAGAGGCTCAGCCCCTTTCAGCCACCTGGCTCCTGCCGCCCCCCACCCAAGGGAGTCAACTCTCCAGCCAGAGCCGAACATTTTGAAAAGGCCATGTTAACCAAATAAGGACCAGATAAGGTAGGCAACAGAAAATCCTGTGGTTTATCCCATCCCTAAGCTGAACCTCGCGGTAGAAGAAGATGAGCCCCAGGGGATGGGGAGACGTAGCTGCTCCATACATAACTAAAACAAGTGGAAGTTTTCATAGTCCGTTTGGGAGGACCCTTCTCGTCAGTCCTCGGGGGAAAGGCCGTGGGAAAGAGACACTTAAAGGGGTGTTATCACAGAGGCGGAAAGAAGGAAAAGTAACCTAGCCACTCATCGAGAGAATGGATGAATCATGACATTCATCAATAGGATGAATACCCTTAGCACAGTGAAAATGAGCTTGGCTACACACAGAACAACAGATGAATCTCACAAATATAATGTTGAACATAAGCAAGTTATAGAAGGATATATAAAGAATGCCACTTATATCAAGATTAATAGCATGCAAAACGATTCCACACATGGAATGGGAATATGTCCTTTTCCTTTTATACTTCAAGTATAAAGACGTGCATCAGATTCAGGATTGCCACGGGGAGATGTCAGGGGGAGGGGTAAATGGGTTTTAGGCTATATCAACAGAGTCTTATTTCTTGAATTGAGGGATGAGCACACAGATATCCGCTTTATCGTTCCTTTTTTATGCCTTAAGTAATGTAAAAAGTGGGGAGAAAATCAATCATGGGGCCACCCGGAGGAAGAATTACCTCGCTCCCTTGAACCAATCGCACTCCAGGCCCTGGTTGAGCTGGTTGTCTTTGACTTGATCCTGGGAGGAGCTATAGAATCCCAGGTCCTGCTGCCAGGGCCCCAAGTCCATCCTTGGAGACCACCTGTTTAAGCTCCAGTGGCAAGCGCTCCTGAGTAGGGAGGAACCCACCATTCCTGACCCACGGGTATGCCTCTCACCAGGACAAGACCTGCCTGGTGACCAAATTAGGTAGCCAGACCTGGGCTTTGGGGCAGAGAGAGGATGAAAGGAGACTGACTGAGATATTCATGCCAATGTCCAGCTCAGCCCCCACACATGGTCCCTCCCACAGCTCCAGCCCCAGCACAGGGAGCTCCGTGTTTTCCCCAGGTGGGCACTGGGGTCTGGCTCCAAGCGAAATGCTCACCGTGCGGCCCAGTGATCACACTAGCTGATCAGGGATGCTCTAAAGTGAGTGAATGCCAGTCCTCGCCCCGATGGGCCGGATGCTGGGAAGACACCAGAGGATCTCAGGGGAGGCGCCTGGATAAGGATGCTCCATGTGGACAATCTTGGGAGAGAGTGGATGCCCCAGGGATGCCGAAGGCCAGAGGGATTTGTGGTTTTAGAAAAGTGTGTTTAGGACTTCCCTGGTGGTCCAGTGGTTAAGAATCCACCTGCCAATGCAGGGGGCACAGGTTTGATCCCTGGTTCAGGAAGATCTCACATGCTGCAGGGCAGCTAAGCCTGTGCACCACAACTACCGAGCCCATGCTTTAGAATCCATGCTCCCCAAGAGAAGCCACCACAGCGAGAAACCCGTGCAGCGCAACCAGAGAGGAGCCCCCGCTCCCTGCAACTAGAGGAAGCCTGTCTGTAGCAACGAAGAGCCGGCGCGGCCAAAAATAAATAAAAAATCACATAAGAAGTACATTTGTGTGTCTGTGTGCATGAAAATACTTATATACATGTTCACATTTACTCATGTATCATACACACATGGATCATACTATGCATGTATTCATGTATACTTATGTATGTCTTTGCATACATGGTGGGGGGGGGTCGTTTAGTTGCTAAGTTGTGTCCAACTCTTGTGACCCTATAGACTGTAGCCTACCAGGCTCCTCTGTCCATGGGATTTCCCAGGCAAGAATACTGGAGTGGGTTGCCATTTCCTCCTCCAGGGGATCTTCCCCACCCAGGGATCGAACCTGTGTCTCCTGCAGCTCCTGCCTTGCAAGTGGATTCATTACCAACTGAGCCCCCAGGGAAGCCCTTTTACATATATACATACACATATTTTATGTATGTATTCACATATACACACGTATTCATGTATACATACGTATATGCCAGTGTACACACTTCTTTTTCATGCATACACCTATGTTCTGTCTTAAAGCAGAGGCTCCATAAGGGTTGGGCAGCATGGTGAGGCCGTGGAGCATACAGAGCACACTTGCCCTGGTGTTTCCTATCAGCCCTCAGAGCATCCCTCAGGCAGCAGCATCATCAGTGCTGTTGCTCCATTTCCCAGATGTGGAAGCTGAGGTCCAGAGGTTAAGTTGGCCACACCACGTCCCCCAGGTGATAGACACAGAGTTGGAACCTCAGATCACTCTGGGTTTGAGGCCCTTCCTCTGGCCAGAGCCCCTGTGGAGCAGAGCAACCAGGCTGTTCACCTTGCATTGTGTGGTCTACTCCCAACTCAGTCTCTCACTGGTTTTTTCTTAATATTTATTTTTATTTATTTGGTTGCAGGAGACTGGGTTCAATCCCTGGGTCGGGAAGATACCCTGGAGGAGGAAATGGCAACCATCTCGTTCTCTGTCGCCCTCTTCTCCTCCTGCCTTCAATCTTTCCCAGCATCAGGGTCTTTTCCAGAATTGGCTCTTCGCATCAGGTGGCCAAAGTATTGGAACTTTAGCTTCAGCATCACTCCTTCCAATAAATGTTCAGGGTTGATTTCCTTTAGGATTGACTGGTTTGATCTCCTTGCAGTCCAAGGGACTCTCAAGAGTCTTCTCCAGCACCATAGTCTGAATTTTAGGGATAAATATTCAGGTGGGAGGCCCACGGCTGCTGGGCCGTTTCCTGGGCTGGTGAAGCTCTCTCTGGTGACCTTCTTTCCCAACCTCCTAGTCTGAGAGAGCACAGCTTCCCCATCAGGGCACTTGGCTGCTGGGTTGCTGAGGGGACGTGGTGGGGCAGGGAAGCAACCCCAGCGCCCACCGCAGAAACCTTCAGAGGTAAAGCCAAGCCAGTGAAACACCTCAGGGGCGTCCAAGCATGTGATATATTGATATCAGTCTATGGAACAAATAACCACCCCTCCCCCTGGTCTTGGAGGCTTAGTCCAAAAATAGCCTACAGCTTGCTCACATCACAGGTGCGTTCGGATGAGGGCAGGGTTCTCTGCATGATCGTTCAGGCACCCAGGTTCCATCCACTGTGGGCACTGCCGATCTGCCGTCTCCAGCAAGTGGCTTCCAAGGTCCCTGCCGACAGGGAAGAAGGAAAAGGATGCACGTTAATATCCTTTGGTCATCGCTCCTGCCCATCTTCTCTTGGCCCCAACAGATGTGAGGGGATCGGAAGCCTCCATTTTCTAAATGCCTGGGAGAGGAATGAGATGGTTTGGTGAACACATAGCTTTGTCTTTGTCACACCAGGGAAGGCCAGACACCGGTCTCCAGGACACACATGTAACATGATCGTAACCAGGCTTCCTCTCTGAGCCTCAGCGGGGACTCAAGAGTCAGGTGAAGGTCCTAGGGTACCCGCAGCTGTGTGAAGAAACTAAGATAATGAGGGAAAGGGGGATCTGGCAGAAAGACACTGGATTGTGCATTTGGGTGAGAGAAGGGTTCCACCGGGCAAACAGCAGTGGAGACCGGAAACCGGAGAGGCAGTCTGGTACCTGGTCGCCAAGATGAGAAAGGAGGCCGTGGAGAAAACAGCCGTCACCCACTTCTCCCCTGACGCGCCGTGGCACTGGGGCTGTGAGCTCAGGTGTGTATGGCTCTCTTGGAGCCTCGAGTACCAGCATCTCTGGAAGGTGCCAGGAAATAGCACCTGGGTGGGCCAGCTCTGGCCTGATGCCTTCTCGAGACCCCCCGAGTGACCAACAGAGCCTTCCAGGAGGAGGATGCTGAGCGGAGCCTCAGCTATTCACGGGGTCTCGCTGTATCTGCTGGTACTGAAGCTGAAGCAACCTGTGCTAGAGAGGAACAGCACTCTCGTCACTGGCGCGCTCTCTGCCCTTTTTCCTGGACATGCCCCCAGGTGTCCCTCCAGTTCTTCAGGTCCAGAGTGCAGCATACCCGGGGCAGGTAGGATGTGAATCAAACGAAATATGAGTGTCAATAGGCTCACCATTAATCCCCAGCAATGGGGGCAGTATCGTTTCGCGTTCACAAAAGGACAAAGCCAGTCTTGAGCCTAGCTGTTCAGTGCGTGACCCTGCCCGCCCCCTGCCAGTCCCCTAAAGCTAGATTTATCCCTGCTTCCTTCAAGAGTCGGCTTCTACCGTGCCACTTTCTCTGGCATCACCACTAAGCCACCAAGCTGTCCCTTCCCAGCCAGTCCCTGGTGGGGAAAGCAGGGCTGTGGGGATAAGTCAGACCACTGTGATGAGCAATCAAGGGAGAGAGCCACTGTGCTCAAAAATCCAAACGCATGTTTATAAAAAGCTCCCGACATGGTTATGCTACAAACCTGAGGGTGCACAGTCCACTCTCAGTAAAGACTCAGTGAGCGTCTATTATATGCCAGCATTATGCTGGGTATCAGAACAGAACAGAAAATAAGAACTCAAAATTTCTGCCCTCACAAGGTTGACACTGCAGCAGAGGGAATGTATGGGAATAACCAATACATAAACATAATCACAAATTGTAACAAAAGCCATGCTTTGCTATGCTATGCTATGCTAAGTCACTTCAGTCGAGTCCGACTCTGTGCGACCCCATAGACAGCAGCCCACCAGGCGCCCCCGTCCCTGGGATTCTCCAGGCAAGAACACTGGAGTGGGTTGCCATTTCCTTCTCCAACGCATGAAAGTAAAAAGTGAAAGTGAAGTCGCTCAGTCGTGTCCGACTCTTAGCGACCACATGGATTGCAGCCTAAGAGGCTCCTCCATCCATGGGATTTTCCAAGCAAGAGTACTGGAGTGGGGTGCCATTGCCTTCTCCGACAAAAGCCATAAGGTCCATAAATCAGGATGTGACATAAAGAACAATAGAGGGACCTGCTTGGGGAGGCCAGGGAAAGTTTAATGAGGAACACTGGAGCTGAAACCTGAAGGGACCAAGGGAAGAACATTCCAGGTGGTGGGAACCACCAGTGCAAAGGCCCTGTGGCAGATAAGAGCTCAGAATAACAAAGTGGCCAGTGTGACTGGGCATCCAAGCTGACGATGGGGTAGGGTGTGACACGGGACGAGGTTGAGAGAGAGTCAGACCTGGACCAGGCAGGGCCATGGAAAGATGGAGGTTAAAACCCTGACTGTGAAATTCTCTGCAGTTCTCAGGAGCACAGAGCTGAGCGAGGCGCAGAGGCTCAGAAAATGACAGGATGTGAGGAAACACACACAGCTCATAAAGGTCTCAGCTGGGACGCAAAGGCAGGTCTCCTGACCCGGCAAAGCAGAGACCACAGGCCCCTTTGAAAGTGGTTCTCAGCCCTTCTGCACTGGAGCCTCCTTTCTGCCCAACTGCAGCCCCTGATGCCCCAGGTGCCAGCACAGCATTGTTCTCCCTCCCGCCCCGCCCGCCCGCCAGCATCACAGGCACCATCACCATGGGAACCAAGCCAGCCAATCAGAACCCTCCCTTTTCAAGGGGACCTTTATAAATTGAGCCTCCTCTGCCCAGACACACCACATCCAACACCCAGAGGCCTCCAGGGCCCCCTCCTCCTGGAGAAACCAAGTCAGTTGCCCCCCACTTTCCTCCAGGGCAAGCAAGGGGAATCTCCCAGTGGGGAGGCTCAGGAAACGGGTGCAGGTCTACAGTCAGCCAGCCTAGAGCCCCAGTCCCCCGCATGGCCTCGCCATGATGCAGAAGCCACGCAGGAGCCCCTGAGAGATTCCAGTGGTCACCTGGGAAACACCGTGAGCCACGAGAGCAGCGTCCTGTCAAGCCTGCAACACTCCAGCCTGGAGCAATGCATTGACATCAGCCGGCTGAGCAGCGGCTACGCAGGGGATGAGGAGAACAGCAAAGTCAGCTTGCCGGGCAGCCATCAAATCGTGCGGTTGAGCAGAAGGCTCCACACCCAGGCAGGCGGTGCCCAGAACAGCCAGGTGTGCGCCGTCTACTCTCCCAAGCAGCTGAAGAGACGACTGGCCCACCAAGCCAAGGGCACCAAGCAGACTGGAAGGGAATAGTAAGACCAGCCTGGCCAGGGGCAGTGGGGAGAGCACTGCCAGCAGCTTCAGCAACATCAGTTTCATCAGCCTGGGCAGCAGTGCCCTAAACTACCAGGTGAGTAGCGGGCTGGTCAGCTCTGTGGGCAGCCTTCCCTCCAGCCAGGCCAGCAACCACCAGAGCGTCAGGGTGGACAGCCACGTGCAAAGCGGGCTGCAGAGCAAAACCAGTCTTCCAGGGGACAAAGCTGGGGACAACGTGAATGTTAGTGACCAGGTCGCCAAGGATGAGCAGCCTGCCCAGGTTCACGTGCCTTTATAAGAAGACTCACCAGCCACTGGGACCTTGAAAAACACATCATGTGAAGACCCAGCAAACCCAGACTTCACCCAGAGTGGTTATCGCCAACAGAAGTAAGAAAGACCTTTTAAAAGTATATGCTGGGTCAAAATCACCAGTGATTTTGACTTACCTGTAACAACAGCCATCAGCAGAAGAGCCATATGTTGCCAACTACACTGAAAATCAGCAGTCAGTGATGAGACCGTCTACACTGAAAACCATTCTTGGGAAGAACACGATCAAGATCCACCAGTGCGGGTCCACCTGTGTTAACACCACCAGTGGCCATAACATCAGTCCTGTGAACCCCAGTGATGAGCCGGCCCTGACAGCATCCGTCAGTGACAAAGCCATCTGTTAGAGAACCATCCTTGGTGGGGTCACCTGTGCCAGAACTCATCCGTGGAGACCACCATTTTCAAGGCAAGTGTCAACTGTTATTAAGAACCATCTGCAGTTAGAAGAACCTTCCACGATCCATCCCAAGTGAAGAACACCACCTGTAACCAACACCAACCATGATGAGCTCAGAAGGCACAACCACCAACCACAGCCGGGATTGTCCATGTCGAGAGCCAGCTGATGCGAGTGCTGTCAGTGGGGAGCTCAGTCCCAAGCACGCTCTGTAACAGGCGCTGCCCACAGGAGCCGGGAGCATCTAGAGTGCACACTCATGATGACTGCGTCAAGGGAGCCCCATCCCTGAGGAGCATCATCCAAGGAAGATTTACGCTTTCAATTTTGAACACTGTTTCCAGGCAACTTCAGCCCAGGACCTTCCCAAGAGCAAGTGCTCTTTGGCATCCATCTGTGTCTCTGCTGGGTCTCAGAGGAGGCAGAGAGACAAGAGGAGAGGCCAGGAATCAACCTTTGTTGAGATGGTTGGGGCAGTGCTTCCCATGGCAGGACAATGCCATGACAAATGCTTAATGGTGACAGGGACCAAGCCAGCCGAGAATGGCTGCGATGGGTAAGCTCTGGACCATTTTACTGAATGCCCCTAAGTGGGTGGGAGGACTGGGGACTGTGCTCCACCCCTTCTCAGGACATCAACTCCTTCCCTGGGCTGATCACACAGACTTGGAGAGTGAGTACATCCTCGGAGGGACAGAGGCCAGAACAGTCATGAAGACATCCACTAGGGACCAGAAGGAAAGCTGAGGGGGCACCAAAAACAATAAAAGGTGTCTGGAGAGGCTGTGTGTGTGTGTGTGTGTGAGTCTGTGTGCGATCCTGGTGAGGCCATGATCACACTGAAGAATCATGGAGAGACTCAGGCTTAGCCACCAACTTTGCTACATAATCCTTACACATTCTGAGCCTCAGTTTGCCCATATGGAAATTGGGACCAATCACTCCTATTTCATATACAGACAGGATGGTGTTATAGATTACACAAGAATGTATATTAAGAACCTGGCTAGGACTGTTTCCTTCCTTTCCTTCTCTTTTCTTGCCCATCTGTAAAATGGGCACAGCGGTTTCACTCAGACATAAGTTGGGTTGCTAATAGGAAGAAAAGCACTCTTGACCAAAAAAAAAAAAAAAAAAGAGTTGTACCATTTGCTTAGGAGTCAAGATGGTTCAGCAGGTGGTTTTGATGGGTTTGAGGAAGGGTGAGTGGTTTTGGGTTTGAGGACGCCTCGTGTCTGGATGGGTGGGTCCCTTCTTCTTGAGTATGAGCACCCCTTTGGAGGACAGTCTCCCCCACTTTCCTGCAGGCAAAATCGCTCAGCGTGGCCTGAGCTCCCACGAGCCAGGCAGACAAGAGAAGGGCCCCCGAAAATGCCCAAGTGGCCCTCTGTCTGCCGTGGCTGTGGGGGAAGCTTGGCTGCCTCATCATCCCCACCACTGTCCTGTCTCCCCTGGGGACATCCCCCTGCGTTCCTGTCTCAGAGGTGAGCAGAGCCACTGAGGCACAGCAGGACAAGACAACTGCACGCTGGGGCCCTTGGTCAGGTGGCCACAGACTTCTTGGACACACATGGCCAGAGCGGAGCCCTCAGCCTTCCCCTGACCACCTCTCCTCCCTTGTCCCCTCCCTGCAGATGACATCATCACTGCCGATTGTCCCAGCCAGATCCTGGTCACAGTGGTCTGCCCCTCCCCCTCACACATCCCATCGGTCCCTCAACCTTTCCCGCCCCCACCACTGATTCCCTAACCCAGGCCATCACCTTCCACCCAGACCAGTGGTTCCCAGTCCTGGCTGCACATTAAAACCACCTGGGGGGCATTTTTAAGATACAGAGGGGCAGGCCACCCCCAGAGACTCCGCCTGGGCACCATCAGTGTTTAAAGTTCCCAGGGGGCAATGATGCTCAGCCAGGATGGGGCGATGTCACTGACCTTGACCTCTTCCTCCTCTAGCCCACTTTTCAACCTCTGGGGTCAAAACCTGACACCTGCCAGAGCCGGGAAGGTGAGGGCGTCAGGTGTGGCTTAGACATGTGTCCCATCTAAAGAGAAGCCAGCAATGTGGTAGGATTCTATGTAAAATGTCCTGATTTTTAACACATGGGTCACCCCAGTGTTCACAGCAGCACTGTTTATAATGGGCAAGACATGGAAGCAACCTAAATGTCCAGTGACAGAAGAATGGATAAAGATGTGCTGTGTATATATAGGTGCTGCTGCTGCTAAGTCGCTTCAGTCGTGTCCGACTCTGTGTGACCCCACAGACAGCAGCCCACCAGGCTCCTCTGTCCATGGGATTCTCCAGGCAAGAACACTGGAGTGGGTTGCCATTTCCTCCTCCAATGCATGAAAGTGAAAAGTCAAAGTGAAGTCGCTCAGTCATGTCTGACTCTGTGCGACCCCATGGACTGCAGCCCACCAGGCTCCTCTGTCCATGGGATTCTCCAGGCAAGAACACTGGAGTGGGTGGCCATTTCCTCCTCCAATGCATGAAAGTGAAAAGTCAAAGTGAAGTCGCTCAGTCATGTCTGACTCTGTGCGACCCCATGGACTGCAGCCCACCAGGCTCCTCTGTCCATGGGATTCTCCAGGCAAGAACACTGGAGTGGGTTGCCATTTCCTCCTCCAATGCATGAAAGTGAAAAGTCAAAGTGAAGTCACTCAGTCGTGTCCGACTCCTAGCGACCCCATGGACTGCAGCCCACCAGGCTCCTCCGTCCATGGGATTTTCCAGGCAAGAATACTGGAGTGGGGTGCCAGTGCCTTAGGTATGTATATTTATATACACACAATAGAATACTCCTCAGCCATAAAATATAATGAAATAGCGCCATTTGAAGCAACATGGTCGGTTGGACCTAGAAATTATCATAGAAAGTGAAATAAGCCAGAGAAAGACAAATACCATATAATATCACTTACACATGAAATCTAAAATATGAATCAAATGAACTTATTTACAAAACAGAAACAGACTCTCAGATCTCAAAAGGGAAACGTGGGGTAAAGTGATAAATTAGGATATTGGGATTAACATATACACACTACTCTATGTAAAATAGATTTTAAAAAAAGGACCTTCTGTATAGCACAGGGAACTCAATATTCTGTAATAACCTATATGGGAAAAGAGTCTGAAAAAGAATGGATAAAGCAGAGAGACATTACTTCACTGACACAGGTCTGCCTAGTCAAAGCTATGGTTTTTCCAGTAATCATGTATGGATGTGAGACTTAGACCATAGAGAAAGCTGAGCACCAAAGAATTGATGCTTTTTTTGAACTGTGGTGTTGGAGAAGACTCTTGAGAGTCCCTTGGACTGCAAGGAGATCAAACCAGTCAACTCTAAAGGAAATCAGTCCTGAATATTCATTGGAAAGACTGATGCTGAAGCTGAAACTCCAATACTTTGGCCACCTGATGCGAAGAACTGACTCACCGGAAAAGACCTGATGCTGGGAAAGATTGAAGGCAGGAGGAGAAGGGGACGACAGAGGATGAGATGGTTGGATGGCATCACCGACTCGATGGACATGAGTTTAAACAAGCTCCGGGAGTTGGTGATGGACAGGGAGGCCTGGCGTGCTGCAGTCCCTGGGGCCACAAAGAGTCAAGACACGACTGAGCGACTGAAGTGAACTAATATATACAATACATATAACAAATGTGTATATAATATACACACACAAAAGCGATTCACTTCACTGTGCCCTTGAAACTAGCACAACATTGTAAATCAACTATCCTTCAATATAAATTTTTAAAAAATAAAACAGACTGACTCTGTTCTAAACCTCAAAAAATAAAATAAGTCACAAATTCAAAAATATTTTAAAGAGGGAGCAAATGAAAATATTTCTGGAGGCAGGACCAGGCCCACACACCCAATGGTTTTGGCCAATAACCAGAAAACAGTGATTTTTCAGAAACAAAAAGATTGCTTACAACCCTTGACTGGTTAAAAACTTTCCAATTTTCCCACTGTCCAAAGAATTTGTCATGACATTCAAGGCTCTTCACAAACCGACATAAATGTGTTTTCTCCACCTCAACTCCAGCTACTTCCCCCTAAACCTCTGTAGGTACTGTCTCAGACCTGAGTTCAAGCCTCTGGGTCTTTGCATCTGCTCCTTCCTCTGTCTGCCATAATTTCCATGCACTATAATTTCCACACTATACTTCACCCTTTTTAGTGCACAGTTCTGATGTTTTTTAATTGAAGGATAATTGCTTTACAAAGTTGTGTTGGCTTCTGCTGTACAGCAAAGTGAACCAGCCATCTGCATGCATATAACCCTCCCTCTGGAGCTTCCCTCCCAGCCCCCACCCCGCTCCCCGCCATCTCACCTTTAATAGGTCATCCCGGATCACTGAGCTGAGATTCCTGTGCTATATACACTAGCTATTCTACACATTCAGTTCAGATCAGTTCACTCAGACTCTTTGGACCCCATGGACTACAGCCTGCCAGACTTACTGCATATATGTCAACACCACTCTCAATTTGTCCCACCCTCTCCTTCCCCTGTTATGTCCCAAAGTCCATTATTTGCCTCTGCATCTCCATTCCTATGCAGCATTCCTAGATTCCATACATATGTGTTCATACACCATACTTGCTTTTCTCTTTCTGACTCACTTCACTCTAACAGGTTCAACAGAGTTCTATGATTATTCACACACACACAAAAGCAGTTGTGTATCCACCACCACTCCCCATAAAACCTAGTTCCATCACCCCCCAAAATCCCTGCGGTGCCCCTTTATATCCATTCCTCCTCCCGCCCCCATAATCACCGACCACTTTTCTGTCCCTATCATTTCCCAGAAACTCACATACGTGGAATCACACAGTTTGAGCCTGGCTGCTTTCACGTAGCTAACGCATTTGTGGCCCACTAACATCATTTGTATTTATCTGGACTGGGATCCATGATGAACCCTCTAATAATCGTTGATGCACTAGATTTTGTGCCAATATAAGTTTATCAGTTCACTTAAGTGAATATCTAGGAGGGAAATGGTTGAATGGTATAATTACAAGCATGCTTCACTTTATAGAAACTGCCAACTCCAGGGGTCCCCCAAGACTCTGGCCATAGATCAGTAGTGGTCTGTGGCCTCTTAGGAACTGGGTTGCACAGCAGGAGTTGAGCAGCGGGCAAGTGAGCCAAACCTCACTTATATTTACAGCTGCTCACCATCGCTCACATGACTGCCTGAGCTGAACCTGTCAGATCAGTGGCAGCATTAGATAAGCATTCTCATAGGAGCACAAATCCTACTATGAACTGCATGTGGAAGGGATCTAGGTTGGGTTCTCCTTATGAGAATCGAATGCCTGATGATCTGATTCTGAATTAGTGAGTAGTGTAATTGTTTCATTACATATCACAACATGACAATAATAATAATAGAAATGAAGTGCACAATAAATGCAATGCACTTGAGTCATCCTGAAACCATCCACCGCCTCCCCGGCCTGGTCCGTGGAAAAATTGTCTTCCACAAACTGGCCCCTGGTGCCAAAAAGGTTGGGAACCACCCGCCAAGTCATTTTCTAAAGGAAGTTTTGCTTTACCGGAACTTTGTATTTGCCAGAGCTGTGGTTGTACCTTTCAACAATCTAGCTCCCTGTTCATTATCTTAACAATGGGAGGAAGTTTGTATCAGCCTCCCATTATTAACTCCATTTTACCTATGGGGAAACTGAGGCACGGACTTCCCAGATGGCACAGTTGGTAAAGAATCTGCCTGCCAATGCAGGAGACACAAGAAACACGGGTTCGATCCCTGGGGTTAGGACGATCCCCTGGAGGAGGGCATGGCAACCCACTCTAGTATTCTTGCCTGGAGAATCCCCGTGGACAGAGGAGCCTGGTCGGCTACAGCCTATGGAGTCACAAAGAGTCGGACACATCTAAGCGATTAACCATGCACTCCAACTGAGGCACAGTAAGGCTAACACTGTGTGAGGGGCTTTGAACCCCAGCAGTCTGGCTCCAGAATTCATGATCTAAATCATTAACCTCTCTACCCTCCCCTCTCTGTTTTGGACTCACGCAGCAAAACCAGGCCTTAGGCCACACCCATTTAAACACAGGGCACCCAGCCAGTCATTCCTTGTCTCAGGCCCCTAAATACTGTCCCTCCCACTGGATGTGTCTGCCTCCCTGAGTGGAGGTGCCACGCTTTACCCCATCTGATTTTTTTTTTTTCCAGCCAAGTCTCACGGCTTGTGGAATCTTAGATCCCCAACCAGGGATCAAACCTAGGTCCTCAGCAGTGAAAGCACCAAGTCTTAGCCACTGGACCACCAGGAAATTCCCAGCCCCACTGCATCTGTATCCTCAAGGCCCCATCCCTGTCAGCAGCGCCAATGACTGCCGCGGACTGAATAAATGAATCAGTGAGCAGGCAAATGAGTGAAGGATGCGTGGCTGAAGCAAAGGAAGAGAGTTGGGTCCTCCGAGGCCCATTCACCAACGACTACAGCCCACTGTCCAAAAACAAATGTAGTTCAGGATCCAAAAGTTAACTACCGCGCTATGCGCACCCCAGCCCTCAGGACAGCTCCATCCTTCTCTCACTGTCTGCCCAACAGATGGGTCTCCGCCTGGCTCTCTCCCACCCCAGCACTGGGCATGCAGCAAGCTCTTGAAGTGAGGACCATTTTTCAAGTGGGCACGGTGATTTTTTCTTTCCTGTCCACTAGCTCGGCGTTCGGGGTACAGCGGGTTGGAGTGATGGGTTAGCTGCAGGCGCTGGCTCCTGAATTATTAACTGGGCTGGGGAGAGAGCTGCTTACAAATGCTGTCTGTCCAGCAGACCGTGGCAGCCCTCAGACTTCAAACAGGCCTGGAGCGGGCAGGCTGGACGAGCGGGTGAGCTTCACACCCTGACCAAATCCGGGACTTCTCATCCTCAGTGCTCCCTTGGCCTCCGTCCCCTGGTCCTGCACAGAAAGAGGTCATCTTTCATGCTATGAAGTGCCGGTTCTGTTGGATACAAGCTCTGACCTCTCCTCCTCTGCCCACTCCAAAACCAGTGGGTAAAATGGATGGAGTCTGTGGATTATGGTGCTTTCTGAGCCTGGAGCTTGCTGTGTGATTGTCAGTCCACAGCCCATCATGGGCAGGGAGGGGGAGTAGGGTGTCCAAGGTTAAGTCCCTTAGAAGCAGAGCCTGAAATGGGGGTTTTGTTCCAAGAAGAAGGGGGAGGGAAACAGGCTGGGGAAGGGAGGGTGCTGGAGACTGACCTCAGGCTGATCTCACAGCAGGGCGGGGTGGGGAGAATCAAGAGAGAGAGGTAGGTGGGGTGGGGGGCTCTGCAGTGTTGATTGCAACTCAGAGCTGGTCCCACCAGCAGTCAGAGTGGGAGGGCCCTCATACCCTGGGTGGAGGAATCATACTCTCTGAGAAGAATAGGTCCTACCCCACTCAAAAAAATATCAACAACCTCAGTGGCAGATTTTATTTTCTTGGGCTCCAAAATCACTGCAGACGGTGATGCTTACTCCTTGGAAGAAAAGCTATGGCAAACCTAGACGGCATATTAAAAAGCAGAGATATCACTTTACCGACAAAGGTCCACATAGTCAAAGCTGTGATTTTTCTAGTAGTCATGTATGAATGTGAGAGTTGGATCATAAAGAAGGCTGAGAGCCAAAGAATTGATGCTTTCAAACTGTGGTGCTGGAGAAGACTCTTGAGAGTCCCTTGGACTGCAAGGAGATCCAACCAGTCAACCCTAAAGGAAATCAGTCCTGAATATTCACTGGAAGGACTGATGCTGAAGCTTAAGCTCCAATACTTTGGCCACCTGATGTGAAGAGCCGACTCACTGGAAAAGACCCTGATGCTGGGAAAGATTGAAGGCAAAAGAAGGGGCCGACAGAGGATGAGATAGTTGAATGGCATCACCAACTCAATAGACACGAGTTTGAGCAAACTCTGGGAGATAGTGAAGGACAGGGCAGTCTGGCGTGCTGCAGTCCATGGGGTCACAAAGTGTCAGACACGACTTAGCAACCAAACAACAACATGTAACAACTCTGGAGTAAATACTCTGGAGAATCCCATGGACAGAAGAGCCTGGCAGCCTACAGTTCATGGGGTGGCAAAGAGTCGGACACCACTGAGCACAGAGCAGTACCCTGAACTTGGTGGGATTTCAGTTGCAGCTGATAAGTTGGCAAAAGAGCTGAATGGATATCCTTCTTGAGAACCCCACATAAACTTCTCCTGCCCCACAAAGAACAGATGCAATGGATGAACAGAAATAAGAAGGTAATCTGAGGCTGGATAAACTTCAGAAACATAAAGAATGATGTTTTAGCCAAGAGTGGCAAGGAGGCAGTTTGAACAGGGTGAGAGGGTTTAGGCCAACATACCTCATGAGGATTAACTGCAGAAAACAAGAACAACCAAGGGCTCCACACGGCAGCCCCAGGATCTTTCTAAAACAAATCCAATCATTTCCAGCACCTTGCTCAAACCTTCAATGGCTCCCCATTGCCCTTTAGGGTAAAGTCCACATGGGAATGTCTTAACTTGACCTTGATGCCTTCCAGGATCCAGCTTTATGCAATCCCCACAAAATGACCTTTCCCTTTTCTCTCTTCTGGTGGTGGCTTAGTCGCTATGGACAGCCCACCAGTCCTCTGCCCATGGAATTTTCCAGGCAAGAATCCTGGAGCGGGTTGCCATTTCCTTCTCCAGGGGATCTTCCTGACCCAGGGTTCAAACTCCAGCTTTCTGCATTCCAGGCAGATTCTTTACCGATTGAGCTACCAGGGAAGCCTCTGTTCTGGGTCTTTTTGCAAATTGTCTCTCAATCTGTGACACCCTCCTTCCTTTTGTTTCCTACTCAGCTCTCTTCACAGGACCTAATTCAGATGTCCCTTCCACCAGAAAGCCCTCCCTGATCTCACCCAAGACTGCATTTAGGTATCCATTCTCTGTACTCTCATGACCTTCTGCTTTGCTCCATCTTTTTCTAAGTCCTTCTGAATTGTAATCGGCCACTTCCTTGACAGTTTTCTCCTCCGGGAAGACAATACCCCAGCACTTAGCACACAGCAGCCACTCAGTGAATGCGCACTAATGGAAGGAAGGAGGCAGGTCTGCAAAAGGAATGAACCTCATCCCCCGAAGGCTTTAGGGTACAGATCTCCTGGAAACAGAGGCTCAGGGGGCGCTCAAAGTCCCTTCCATCACTTGGTTTTCAAAGCATCACAATCAGTTCAAAGATGGCAGCACTGCAATTCAGAGAGGGATACAATTTATCAATGGTCACAGAGCAACATGTGGGCAAAACTCTGCTGAACGCTCAAATCAGAACTCTGGCTGTGTTCTTGGGTCTTATTTCCTTTCTCAGATGCCCCTTCCCCCACTGAGGAGTCAGGAAACAGTCGAGGTGATGAGGCTGGTGGTGGTGGTGGGGAGGTAGTTTCTCGTCTAGGTTTTCATGGGCACCGGCCCTGTGAATTATTCATCAGGAAATCTGCTTGAGGTAGTGCCTTAGTCTTAATTTTCAATTCCCCTAATGCTGGCCAATTCTCTGCTGAAAACCTCTCAATTATTAATGTTTCTAAAACAATATTTGTTTTCTCTGCATCTAGCAACAAGCCAAGGCCTCATAGCTAGTGATGCTGCCCTGAGGTTCCCAGAGAGAGGTTGGACTTGCTGATGAGGCATTTCCAAGGGGTCAGGGCGGGTGTTTGACTGCAGCAACAGCCAGACAGAGACCATTAAGCTCATGCAGAGAACAGGTACTTAACAGTGTCCCTGTTATCAGGAACTCCCAGGACAAAAGAAACTATAACAGATTCAAAAACAATTACTATGTATTGGTCGCTTATGTGCCAAAAGTGAGGCTAGACACTTTCCTTTTAATTAAGTCTAACGAGAGCATCACAGAGTAAGATTTCTCATTCCCATTTTACAGATGAAGAAACTGAGGATCAGAGAGACCTCAGGGGAACAGGATTAAGACTCAAGTCTATATGATTCTGTGGCCAGTACATTCTCCATCTTGACACAATGGTGTCCCATGGGATTTTAGTTGCATCCAAGGAAGAACTTTCTGGAAGCAAATTATGTTACTTTCAAAGAACACTTGGAACAAGGCACTGATGGAAAGGGCATGTGGATGAGATGAAACTCCAGAGGTGGGGCAGTGGAACTGGGGGGATCTCTGGAGCTCCCATAAGGATGGCTCTCCTTTACTGTAATACAGCCTCTTCCACCCAGGTCTTGTTGGCAGCAGGTGGGAGGAGAGGCAGGAGGCAAACTCTATACACAGTGACAAAGGCCTCTGTGTGCCACCTTCAACCCTCAGACTCAGTCAGGACAAAGGGCATGGTAGTGGTGGTGGAGCTGGCCGAACAGAGGACACAGGCTGCAGTGCCAGGCTAGCCTGGGAGGGCATCATCAGCTGAACCACCCTTATCCTCTCTGCACCTTGCTTTGCCAGTCTGTGCAATGGGGTAACACCAGCTGCTCCCCTACAAGGTCATGCGCCCATGACAAGCCTGGTACACAGGAAGAGACCAACAAATAGCCCCCCTCTCCCTTCCCCTCCGCTGAATGAGAGGTTAACATTTTCCAAAAGATTTGGTAAAAAAAAAAAGTTGGGGGGAGGACAGAAAGGAAACAGAAAGTACTTCTTTTACAAGACTCTTTAGTTGCAAGGGGAACAAAATCCATTCAAAAGAGGTGGAGGCAAAAGGAGGAGGTGAGAAAGAAAAGGAGCAGCTTACGAGGACAGAAAGGTCTCCCAAAGGGTGCAGGACACAGACCTGGGTCCAGCAGAGCCTCGCGGGCCAGAAACACGGCTTCCCCATGTCTACTTCTCTTCAGAACTCCAGTGTCTCCTCTTCCTATCCCTTCCTGCATCTGTTTCCCTTTCCTCTCTCTGCAAACTGACTTTCTTGGCTTTGTGTGGATGGAAATGGACATCTCATGGCTCCCTGGTTTTTAAGTCCTTTTTCAAGGGTTCAGCAGCCCTATCAGCGTCACTTAAGTCTCAGTTCCGAATTCTGATTGGCCCTGCGGCTGTCAGGTATACATCCTGGACCAATCAGATGTGGGCGGCAGGGAAGGGTGTGGCTTTGAACATTGAGTCTGGAGCCTGTGTCCTCAGTGGATTTACAACCAAACTAAGAATTCACTACAGCCACACCAGAATGGCTGAAATTAATGCCCTGGCAAAATCGAATGGTGACAAGACTGCCCCATGGGAGCTCTCGCGGAGTGTGAAACGGCACGTCCACTTGGGGAAATTGATAGACTGCCAAAGCTAAATAGATCCCTACCCTTTGACCCAGCAATGCCACTCCTGGGTACATATCCAAGAAAAATGACTGCTGCTTCCACGAGAAGGAATGTACAAAAATGATCATAGTTCCAGCTGTAAGATGTTCATAGCTCCAAACTGGGGAAAAAATTACCCACCAACAGTAAAATGGACAAGTTGTGATACATTCACACAATGGAATAATATGCAGCAGGGGAAAAGAATGAATACTGCCGCACATAACACTGATCAGAGTCTGCACAGGAATAATGTATAGCAAAAGAAGCCATCCACAAAAGAGTCTATGCCAAAGGATTCTGTTTACCAAAAAAAAAAAAAGCCTATCTGTGGTGATAGAGACCATAGTATGAGTCATCTTTGGGGAGTATCAACTGGGAGAGAGTACAAGGGAACCTCCTGGGGAACTATAAAGGTTCTCTATCTCTTTCTTGATGGTGATTATATTTAAAAAATATCATCAGGCTAAACACTTAAGAGCTGTGCCCTTTACTATACATAAGTAATGCCTCAATTAAAGAAAAAGAGAAAAAACTTATTTCTATAACATGTAGAAATATACAATCAACTACATAACCACCCCATCAACAACACAGTCACCTTTGTCTGAAGTAGAGAAAAGCACAAGATATATAAACACACATATGCATATGTCACATGCATATATGTTTTCTATACTTCACTTGAACTGAGAAAATATTGACACCAGTAGACCATAAACTATGATATATATAATGTACATCCAGAGAAATCACTAAAAGAAAGGTACACACTCAAAAACACTATAGATTAATCAAAATGGAATTCTAAAAATTGTTCAGGTAACCTACAGGAAGGCAAGAAAAAGAAAACACTACAAAAAAAAAAAACTATCTGTTCTGTTCAGTCGCTCAGTCGTGTCCAACTCTTTGCAACCCTGTAGATTGCAATACACCAGGCTTCCCTGTCCATCACCAACTATAACTATAGTTAACACTATACTTAATGATTCAGGACCTAGAACTTCCTCACCAAGATCTGGAAAAAAATCAAAGATGTCCACTTTCACCAGTCTTATTCAATATAGTGCTAAAATTTCTAGCAAGTGCAATTAAGCAACAGAAGGAAATAAAATACATACAAATGGAAAAGAAGAAATAAAAGTCCTTACTTGCAGATGACATGATTGTCTACATAAAAAATACCAAGTAATCTTTAAACAAAAGAAAAAAAAAGGAAAAACTCCTTAGCCAATAAGGAAAGTTAGCTAGTTTGCAGAACATAAGATAAGCATACAAAAATCTACTGCATTTCTGTGTATTAATAATGAACACATAGACTCTGAAATTTAAAATGCTATACCATTGACAATCGCCCTCTCCCTCCAAAATGAAATACTTAAGCATAAATCTAATAAAATACATACAGGATTTTTATACTGGAAACTACAAAAGGCTGATGAAAGAAATCAAAGAAGATGTAAATAAACAGAAAGAAATACCATTTTCACAGATTGTAAAAACTCAACATAGAAATGATAACAGGTCATCCCAATTTGATATTCAGTTTTAACTAGTCTTATCAAAATCACAGAAAGAGTTTTTGTAGATGTAGACAAGATTGTGCTAAAATTTAAATGGCAAGACAAAGGAACTAGAATAGTTAGAACAATTTTGAAAAAGAAGAATGAAGTGGGAGGAATAAGTCTACTTAATTTTAAACCTTATTCTGTAGCTACAGAAATCAAGATCATGTGATATTAGAAGAAAGATGGCACAACCCATAAAAGAAAGAAGTGATACATTGAGCTTCGTGAAAATTAAGAAACTTTTTCTCTCTGAAGGACTCAGGAAACAATGAAAAGACAAGCTACTGAGTGGGAGAAAACATTTGCAAATCTCATATGCAACAAAAGACTAGTATCTAAAATATGTAAAGGATTATCAAACCCAATAATGTAAAGAAGTCTAATTAGAAAAAGGGCAAAAGACAGAAATAGAAATTCCACTAGAGAGAATATACAGATGGTAAATAAGCACATGAAAAGATGTTTCAACATTATTAGACATTCAGTTCAGTCGCTCAGTCGTGTCCGACTCTTTGCGACCCCGTGAATCGCAGCACGCCAGGCCTCCCTGTCCATCACCAACTCCCGGAGTTCACCCAGACTCCCGTCCATCGAGTCAGTGATGCCATCCAGCCATCTCATCTCATCCTCTGTCGTCCCCTTCTCCCCCTGCCCCCAATCCCTCCCAGCATCAGAGTCTTTTCCAATGAGTCAACTCTTCACATGAGGTGGCCAAAGTACTGGAGTTTCAGCTTTAGCATCATTCCTTCCAAAGAAATCCAGGAAATACAAATTAAAATCACAAGACTACACACCTGTCTGAAAGGTTAAAATAGATATTAGTGACAAAACTAAACACTGGCTAGGATGTGGAGAATTTGGGTCACTCATACATTGTGGGTGGAAATGTAAAATGGTATGGCCACCCTGGAAAACAGTTTGACAATTACTTATAAAAATAAATATGTGACTACTAGATGACCCAACAATTATACTCTTGGGCATTTATCCTAGAGAAATGAAAATGTGTGTTCCCACAAAACTCTGTACACAAATATTCAAAGCAGCTTTATTCATAATAGCAAAACAGCCCAGATGTCCTTCAACTGGTGAATGGATAAACGAGCTGTGGTACATCCACATCGTGGAATATTACTCAGCAATAAAAAGGAAGACACTACTGATGCTTGTAACAGCTTGGATGAATCTCCAGAGTATTATGTGGACTTAAAAAAAAAAAATCTCGAAACATTACATACTGTGTGATCCCATTTATATAACGTTCTTGAAATGATAAAATTATAGAAATAAAGAATGAATCGGTATAACCAGTGAAAGGACAATGCAGAGATCCTTATGGTGATGGAGATGCTCAGTGTCAGTGCTCTGGCTGTGATCTGTACTCTGCTTAAGGAAATTACTAGTTGGTGATGGACAGGGAAGCCTGGTATGCTGCGATTCCTGGGGTCACAAAGAGTCGGACACGACTGAGCAACCGAACTGAATTGAACTGAAGGAAGTTATTGTCATCAGGGGAACCTGAGCAAAGGGCAAATGGGGGCCCTCTCTGTATTATTTCTTACACCTGCATGTGAATCTACAGTTATCTCAAAATAACAGGTTAAATTGTTGTTTTAACCACAGGGGGAAAAAACTCTGAATTCTTCTACTTCATCCTAGTTCCAGCCCTGGCATGAACTTTCCTAGACCTGGTTTAAGATCTTCTCCTCACAATTTTGGCAAATAGGCCATTAAAAGGATGACTAATTTTTGGCAAATTGTTTTTTGATGACTTAGCTTTGGATGAACTGACCTACACCGCGATTACTCAGGGGTAGGAGGAAAGAGGCGGGGGTTATAAATTAGGACTGGACAACACTAGGCTTCAGAGCCATCCTAAGGAACCTGGATACTGCCCTTGGGACACAGAGGGGTGTATTAGCCCAAGCTACCAAAGCAACGTGCCACAGACTCAGTGGCTTAAGCGACAAAAATATGTTCTCACAGTTATTGAGGCTAAACATCTGAAATCAAGGTGCCAGCAGAGCTGGTTCCTTCCGAGGCCTCTCTCTTTGGTTCATAGATGGCTGTCTTCTCCTTGGGTCCTCACATGGTCCTTCCTCTGTGTGCCATCTATGTCCTAATCTCTTCTGATAGAAGACACCAATCATATTGGATTAGGGCCCACTCCCAATGATGACATGCTAACTTTACCTCTTTAAAAATGGTATCTCCAAGTACAGTCACATTCTGAGATGCCAGAGTCAACACATGCATTTGTGAGGAGGGGAATGTAATTCAGCCTATAACAAGGAATTATTAAATGGTTGGAACAGGGAGCTGGTGAAGTGGTGCATATTTATGTTTTTTTGTGTGTGTTGTCCTCTGGCTTCAATGTGGAAAATCAAAGGAAGGTAAGAAGGGAGGGGAGAAGACTGATTAGGAGGTTGTCTCCATCATCCAGATAAAGGAAGATGGGAATCTGCACTCAGGCAGAAGCACTGGACATAGACAGACATTTACAAACCCAAGGGGTCTTAGTCAGGGCTCCCCTAAAAGCTGACTAAGACTTGACTGCAGGTAATTTATTTGGGCTTCCCTGGTGGTTCTGATGATAAAGAATCTGCCTGCAATGTGGGAGACACAGGTTCAATCCCTGGGTTGGGAAGATCCCCTGGAGGAGGGCATGGCAACTCACTCCAGTATTCTTGCCTGGAGAATCCTGTGGACAGAGGAGCCTGGCGGGCTACAGTCCATGGGGTTGCAAAGAGTCGGAAATGACTGAGCAACAAAGCACAGCACAGTTTGTTTAAGAGAGGTTCTCAGCACCATGAAGAAGAATGGAAAGAGAGACAAGAAAAGGAGATGAACCTATAAAGCATATGCCAGGGAGCAAATTACCCCTTTGGGCACCTGGAGCTCAGTCTCTCTGGTAACCATCTGAAGAGCTGAATAAACTGCCCACTGGAGCACAGGGAGCCTGAGGAATGTATCCACCGACGCTCATCACCCATTGGCTGGAGATGCCCCGCCAAGGGTCCCCATACATGAGTAGTATGTACACACAGCCGAGTGACCTTTGGAGGATAAAGCACTCTTATTTATCTAAAAGAACTTCATGCAATAAGGGAAATGTTCTATATCGGCGCTGTCCAATATGATAGCCACGAGCCAGTCACACACAGCCACTCAGCAACTTGAAGTGTGGCCAGTGTGCAGAGAAACGGAAATTTTTTTAATTTAATTTTAAGGAATTTAAATGTATATAGTCATACATGAACGTGGCCACCATATTGCATATCACAGCTTTGGAGGACGCAAACCAGAAGAAATATTGAACTGTATCAGCAGTTCTTTGGAGGATGCAAACCAGGTTGGATGTGGAGCTGGGGGCTGTGCTGGTGGCTCCAACTAGGGTGTGCTACAATTAGCCAAATGTTGTGTAGGTGATGTTCCCAGGGGCTGAGCTAACCAGTGCCATGGGGCACACTTTGAGCCCTTATCATGTTTGCTGCTAGAAAGGGTCCAGGGTGTGTGTGCATGCTAAGTCACTTTAGTCGTGTCTGACTCTTTGCAACGCTATGGACCATAGCCTGCCAGGCTCCCCTGTCCATAGGATTTTCCAGGCAAGAATACTAGAGTGAGTTGCCCTGCCCTCCTCCATGGGATCTTCCTGACCCAGGGATCTAACCTGCATCTCTTTTCTCTCCTGCATTGGCAGGTGGGTTCTTTACCATTAGTGCAAACTGGGAAGCCTAGAAAGGGTCCAGAGGATCAATAAATGGTTCCCTTGCTCTTCCAAACAAGACTAAGCCTCCCTTACAAATGGCAGAGCAGTTAATTCTGAAGGAGAATGTTTAAGGGGAGAAATATTAGTGTATTTTGGGTCTCTCGTGGATATTTTGTGGTGTTCTAAAAATGAACATAATTAAAAGCAGCATTTCTTTCAGAAAAGCTAAACAAGGTCCCCACCTTAAGAAACTGATTTGTGTAGATCTGTGTTGGTAACAGACTTGGCAGCACTCTTGCAGTGCCTTCATGCTGATACATTGTAATTTTTCTTGATGGTTAGATATACTCTGTTGTTATTCAACCTGACTCTTCTGCAACTGTTGCTAATGGTCCAATTAAATAGTTAGCTAAATATATTAGTGCACATTGCTGTGTATTTGGCCCCCATGAGGTTTACAGGAAATGTGTTTCCCAGACCACAAGGGTTCCAGAGATAGGAATTGCTAGTGGCTTGGCTCTCTTTGGCCATAGTCACTGGCCTCAGGCCAGCCAACCCTGAGAAAGAGCCTCTGATAAACCAAGACGGCAGAGCTGGAGCAAGGAATTAGGGAGCTGTCTTGGTTTCCTCCCAAGAGGAACAATCAGTCTTGGGTCAGCTCCAGCTGCCATAACAAAATACCATGGACTGGGTAGCTTAAACACAGAAATGCATTTTCTTGAAGCTCTGGAGGATACCAAGATCAAGGTGTCAGAAATTTTGGTTTCTGGAGAGAACTCTGTTCCTGGCTTGTAGATGGCCACTTTCTTCCCGTGGCATACAGACAAAGGGAGCTGGAACTCTAAGGTCTCCTCCTGTGTTAATAAGGACATCAGTGCTATGGGACCAGGGCCTCAATGTTACAGCCTCATTTAATTTATTTGTCTCCTTCAAAGCTTCCCTGGTGGCTCAAAGGGTAAAGAATCTGTCTGCAATGCAGGAGACCCAGGTTCAATCCCTGGTCAGGAAGATCCCTGGGAGAAGAAAATGGCAACCCACTCCAGTATCCTTGCTTGGAGAATCCCATGGACAGAGGAGCCTGGTGGGCTACAGTCCATGGGGTCACAAAGAGTCCAACATGACTAAGTGACTAACACTTTCACTTTTTACTTTTCAAGCCCCTATCTACAAGGACAGTTATGTTGGGTGTTAGGGGTTCAGTATATGAAATGGAAGTGGGGCCCAATTCTGTCCATAACAAGATGGTTGAGACCACCAATTAGAACAAACAAGTCACTTCTGCTTAGAAGGAGGCATCCTGGCAGGACTGGTCCTGGGGAGGGCTGGCAGTCAGAAACATCCCATGCTCGCACAACTAATGTTTACCGAGCACCTACCATATGCCAGGCACTGAGTTGGTGCTGCAGCTACTATAGTGAGCCAGAGGGATTCCTGCTCTTGGAATCTGGTAAGTTCAAGAGAAAGTGCAGGACATCGGGAGAACAGACCAGAGTATCACTTGTCCTGACCTGCAGAGCCCTAGCAAGCTTCTCCAAGGAAGCAACGTGTAAGCTGAGATCCAATAAATGATTATGGATCATTTCTCCAGGTGAAGGAAGTGGGAATGGCAGGGGACAGGTGTTCTTTGACAGTGGGGACAAACTCTATGCAATGACCTTGGGGTAAGAGGGCATAGCTTGTAAGATGGACAGAGAGGTCAGGGGTCTAGAGCAAAGTCCTTCCTTCCCAGCCCACAACAGCACTAGGGCATCATGGGGCACCCACCCCCTTGTTGGATGCTGGATATTGCTAAGATATTCACCAGCCAAGACTCGGGCTTTACTTTCTAAAGTTCTCTCTGGCCCCACAAGGCTAAGGCAACTAGGGTGAGCAGCGTCCTCTCACATCAGGAAAGTTGGTGGAATCATCTCTGGTAGTCTGAACCCTGGAAAGTGGCCTCTGAAGCCCCTGTTGACTCCCAAAATACCTGCTTTGAGAGGCCAGGTATGGCCAGGTGATTCGGCTTTTTTTTATTATTTTATTTATCTTTGGCTGTACTGGGTCTTCATTGCTACATGGGCTTTCTCTAGTTGCAGCGAGTGGTGGCAACTCTTCCATGTGTTGTGCAGGCTTCTCATTGCAGTGGTTTCTCTTGTGGAGCACAGGCTCTGGGAGCACAGGCCTCAGTAGCTGCAGCGTGTGGCTTGGTTGCTCCGTGGCACATGGGATCTTCCCAGATCTGGGATCGAATCCTCATCCTCTGCATTGGCAGGAAAATTCTTCACCACTGGGCCACCAGGGAAGTCCCAAGTGATTGGCCTTTATACAGCCAGGTAAGAGGCAGCACTGTGACCTGATTACATCTTCAGTAGCATCCCAGAAAACCAGGACATGGCCCCCAAGTCAGGAAGTCCCTATATATGTATATGTATAATCCCTATACAGTCAGTGGAATCTGGGGCACTAGAATCAGAAGGACCAAGGTTTGAGTCCTACTTCTGCCTCTTCTGGCAGTGTGACCTTGGGAAAGTTGTCCACCTCTGAGTCTCAGTTTCCCCATCTGGAAAATGGGAATTTATTCCACAAGTCTTGATTGGCTACCTACTGTGTACCAGATGCTGCTGTGTGAGGTGCCTGTGATAAAATGGAAAACCCAATAGACACAAGTCACTCTTGGTCTAGCAGAGAGACAGACAATCATCACGCAGATAATGATAACATGTGACCAGAACACTGATGGAAATCCACAGGATGAAGGGAACAGGATGGGGCAGGGATGGGGGGACGGTGATGTCCACTTGCATAGGGTGTCAGGGAAGCCTTCTCTGAAGAGGTGACACCTGAGCCAAGATTATAAAATGAACAGTAGTGCCAACTTCCCAGGGTGTATTTAAGAACTAAATGAACTAAATGAAATAGTGCCCATTAAGTGCCAAGCACAGTACCTACACACAGGCGGAGCTCAAAAACTACTGGCCTTTCCATCAGCCACTAAAGGATAAGCTCCTTTGTTTGCCAGAACCATGCCTGACACATACACAGTTGCCTAAAGTAACAAGTTCCTTTTTTTCTTATGCTATCGTGTTGCTGGTAAAGTCTTTATCTCTCCTTCATTTTTGAAGGACAATTTGCCAAGAGTTCTGCCTGTAGCCAACAATAATGCTTTGTACGCTTAAAATGTGTTAAGAGAATAGATCTGACGTTGTGTTCTTATCACAATAAAACTTGAGAGAGCTTACCAAATTGATACATTTATAACAGCACTGGTACCAGTAGTAGCAGTAGGGAGAAGACCTGTCAGTAATCATAGGAGTGGTGGGATTGTCAGTGATAGTAATAAGAGTAGGAATATCAGCAGCCTCTGCTACCACTGACTCTTTCAACAGGGCCACCATGTTTCGAGGGAAAGAATGTGAGATTTCAAGTCACACTTGACTAATCCTGGCCCCGTTACTTGGTTGCCGTGAAGGAACTGCAGCTCACTTCCCTGAACCTGTTTCCTCATCTATGATGGGGTAACAGTGGGCATCTACAGGGCAGCTGTAGGGATTGGGGAGGTGTATGTGTGATGACTCAGGGTCACTCCACAGCACGTGGTGATTCTCCAGATGCCAAGCACGCCCTCCCCACTAACTGAGCTCCGGGCGTCTGACTCTCAGCCACCATCTCTGGGGAGAGATGGGGAAGCCACCTGGGCCTGTGTGGGCCGGGGCTTGGAGCTGCCAGCAGGTTATGCTCACCAGGAAGCCACTGCTGATCTGGGATGGGGTAGCTCAGGTCACTCGACACTCTCAGGCTTACCTGGTCTGGGAACTAGACCCCTTGAAAAATTGCCAGATGAGATACTAAAGTTTTCGATTAAAATCGCAGTGGGGAATTTTGGCTAAAATTGCAGTGGTCCAGTGGTTAACAACCACCTGCCAATGCAGGGGACAAGGGTTCGATCCCTGGTCTGGGATGATCCCACTTGCCTCAGAGCGACTAAGCACAGATGCCACAACTACTGAGCCAGAGCCCTGTGGCCCACGAGCTGTAACTACTGAAGCCCGAGCGCCCTGGAGCCCATGCTCCACAGCAAGAGAAGCCGCTGCACGGAAAAGCCTGTGCACTGCAACGAAGACCTAGAGCAGTGAAAAATAAATATATAAGTAAAAATTTTTTTTAATAAAATAAAACTCCAGTCAGCAGAGAAATGTTTTTTTGACATATCTGACTGTCAAAAAAAATGCATTATCTATCAATTAATAAGAAAAAGCAAAACTATAACATAGATAACCAACAAGGACCTACTATACAGACCAGGGAACCATAATAAATATTATATAATAGCCTTTAAGGAAAAATAGCCTGAAAAATACTATATATATATATATTTATTTATTTATTTATAACTAAATCACAGTGCTGTACACCGAAATTTATACAATATTGTAAATCAACTATACTCCAATTAAAGCTTTTTTAAGCAATCAACTGACAAGCAAAAAAAGAAAAGAAAAACAGCCCAATTGCAAAATGAGCAAGGTATATAAACAGGCAACTCACACACAACGAAGACTTAGGATCCGCTCACATACAAACAGATCCTCAACCCAGCAAGGCACTATGGAAATTAAAGAGAAACCTTTTCAGACCTATCAAAGGGATAAGAAAACTGAGATCAAGGCGAGTGTTGATGACCGCACAGGGAAACGGGTACTTCCATGTATTGTTGCTAGAAGTGGAAAATGGTAGCTTTGCGGAAGGCAATCTGTCAATATCGTGAAATCCGAAATGAGGATATTATTTTAGCCACTGCTAAGTGAGTATCCTAGAAAAATACTCATCTCCAGGCCCAAAGAGGCATAAAATAGGGATGGTCACCACAAGCATCATTTGTAAGAGCTAACAGTTGTAAACAATGTAATGTCTATAGATAAAGGGATGACTAAATTAAAATAATGCACATATTATGGAATGTGAAAGTCGCTTAGTCGTGTCCGACTCTTTGCAACACCATGGACTGTACAGTCCATGGAATTCTCCAGGCCAGAATACTGGAGTGGGGAGTCTTCCCCTTCTCCAGGGGATCTTCCCAACCCAGGAAACAAACCCAGGTCTCCCGCATTGCAGGCAGTTTCTTTACCAGCTGAGCCACCAGGGAAGCCCAAGAATACTGGAGTGGGTAGCCTACCCTTTCTCCAGCAGATCTTCCTGACTCAGGAAGGTATTATGGAATACTATGAAGCAGATAACAAGAATGAGATAGAGCTAGGCAAATGACCATAGACAGATGAAGGAAACGGCTACCCACCCAGTATCAGGCCTGGAGAATTCCATGGATTATATAGTCCATGGAGTTGCAAACAGTCAGACACGACTGAGCAACTTTCATTTTCACTTTTCAAGACATAGTAAGTGAACTCGGAGTATTAGAGAATAATACCTACACATCGTATTGGAACAAACAGAAGGAAACAGTGTGTTCTTATAGGAATGTGTGTGTATGTGTGTGTGTGCATGAATGCATAGAAAATGGTTGAAAGAAACCACAGTTAAATGGCAACAGTTGTTACTTCTGAGGAGAAAGAGGAGTGGATTGAGGAGGACTTCAGATGGAATTTTAGTATTAGCCATATTTGAATTTTTTCAAGAATGTATG
Organism: Bos mutus; assembly: GCF_027580195.1. Taxonomy (NCBI): domain Eukaryota; kingdom Metazoa; phylum Chordata; class Mammalia; order Artiodactyla; family Bovidae; genus Bos; species Bos mutus. The sequence continues at coordinate 17,326,030 of NC_091641.1, read as the reverse complement.
TAAGAGAAGATATTTACAGCATATAAATCAAAAAAAGATTGCTATTCAAACTATATTAAGAATTCCTATGAATCAGTAAGAAGATCAAACCACAAAAAAAAAAGAAAAAAAGGAAAAAAGACATGAACAGGAATTTCCCAGAAGAGGAAACTCAAACATCTGGTAATATAAAAATTTAAAAAAAGAATAAACTAAACTCAACCAAATAAAAGGAAATACACAAGCATATAGATACATAGAACGGAGTAGTGGTGCCCAATGGGGAGGGTCCACAGGGTGGTGGTGGGGTAGGGAGAGTCACAGGGTGTGGAGGGTGAAGCAGGCAAAGGGGATCCACTGTGTAGTGTGGATGGAAACGAACTTCTGACGGTGAGCCCACTGCAGTGTGCAGGGAAGTGGGAATACAGTGCTGTACATGTGAAACTTACGTGATGTTAAAAACTAATGCTACATCAATAACAAGCAATTTAAAAGACGCAAATCGTAAAAGTGCAAATTAACATCACAATGAGATTTCAAATTCCCACCAAACAGGTGGGCGAAATTGTTAAAGAAAAATATCATCAGGGGTGTGGGGGTCACAGGAATTCTCAAACACGGGTGGTGGGGTGTTTGGTACAACTACTTTTGAAAACAGCTTGGATTTAAGTTCTCAGGTTTTTACATAAGAAAATCCCATGACCCAGCAGTCATACTCTCAGTCACATACTTTAGATTAACCCTTGAACAAGTATGCAGGAGACAGAAAGAGGAATATCCTCCCCAGCTGGAAACAATTCATGTGTCCGTCATCAACAGAATGGATACAAAAGCTGTAGTCATTCACGCAACAGTACGCCAGGCAGCAGTAAAAATGAATTAAACCGTAGCACAAAGTTCAAGCCGGTGCTAACTTTTGGAAAGGGAGGGAAATTGTCACTGCAGAAAAGATCTAGGAGTTTCTGAGGTGCTGATAAATGTTCTATTTCTCAACTTAGGTCTTTATTTTATGGTCATTTTTTAAACTCTGTGTGTGCTTTACACACTACTTTTTATTCCTTTTTAAAGTTTTACTTTATATTAGAGTGTAGTTGATTTACAATGTTAGTTTCCGGTGTTACAGCAAAGTGATTCAGTTATACGTGTATCCATTCTTTTTCAGATCTTTTCCCATGTGAGTTATTAGAGAGTATTGAGTAAATTCCTTGTGCTGTACAGCAGGTCCTCGTTGAGTACCTATTCTATATATAGTAGTATTGGACACTATTTTCATTTGTAATTGAAAACAAGAAAAAGTCATGAAGGGAAGAAGGAGAAGAGAGACGATTCAGCCGAGTGGCACCATCTGTTTCCCTCCACCCAGGAGAGACCACAGACTTCCTTCTGGATCCACACAGAAAAATGCTCAGGTTGGCTAAACATCCCAAGAGCCAGCATGGTGATGGCAGCAGGAACAAGCATAGGACAGGCCCATGGGGACCCGAAGGACAGTCTGCAACCTTTGGTCTCTTTCCCTGCTAAAGTGTTGGTCATTGTAGGTTTGCAGTAAATAAGGAAGCCCACTTTCTTCCCCAAGTCATTGTTCTAGAAAGACCTTCAGACATATCTGATCCAACCTCTTTGGTTTGTAAAGACCAGAGAGAGAGGGTCATCAAATTAACATAGCCATTCAGTCTAGACCAGCAGTTCTCAACCTCCCTACCCCTACAATCACCCATGAGGCAAACAACATCCACAGACGTATCCTGCTGGGAATATATCCAGCCTATGATCAGAGCATGGAGGAGGGCATGGCAACCCATTCCAGGATCCATTTCTGGAGAATCCCATGGACAGAGGAGTCTGAAGGGTTACAGTCCAAAGGGACGCAGAGTCAGACACAACTGAAGTGATTTTGCACACGCACATGTATGATCAGAGCATAGACTGGGTTGTGTGCGATGGCTCCAGGAAAACAAAGTCAGAAATGGGTCCACATCCCTGATGGATCCCATCTCATTCACAGAACCTGGCACAGTTCCTGACACAGAGTTGAAACTCAATAAATATTTGTTGAATTAATTTTTATTCCACCTAATTCATTTCAACCAATCTTCCTGTGCCTTTAAACTGAAGAAAGAGAAAAAGAAATGCTTAAATCCACAGATAGGTATAGAATGCATACCAGAGTTCTGAAAAATGCTGGTACCATGGATGAAATGGGAAAGTAGAGCTAAGAGGCAGCCACAGCCCAACTGAAAGCTACTAACAATTGGGAAGTCACTCTTTTGTGGAACCTCCACTCTTCTTTACACAACTGCCATGACCTCCTCTCTCCACTAACAGGCTTCTTCTGTGATTCAGGGGTCCCAAATGACTGCTCCAACCCTGAATCTAGCAATCCACTACCAATGGGGAACCTCCCTCTGAGTGTTGTTCAAATTCCAGGAGAGAAGCTAGCTGATTGGCCAAGCCCATCCAGGCTACACCAGTGATAGGCGGTGCGCCAACCTATACACTGGCTGTTCTCAGGTCACATGGTCACTGCTGGTCCAATCAGCCATGATTGGAAAGAGAAGGGTGGAGTCACCTTTAACAGATGATGGCAATTTAAGGTGGCCAGGGCTGTGAGGTGGAAGTTTCCTGCAGAAAGAGAGGTGGATGCAGGAGCAAATTAGCATCTCTAGTTCTTTTAACCTGAGGTTCCTGAGGACCGAAATGTTATCCCTCAGGGAACCTGCCTCCTGGGATCTAAGAAATAGAGTGGTTTACATGAGTGTCTTTTACAATATTTATCTCGAGCTGGAAAATAAATATGACAAGGATTAAGAGTAAAGGCTGTACATTAAAAAGAATAAACTAATGCTATTTGCAGAAACATGGCTGGACCTAGAGATTATCATACTGAGTGAAGTAGGTCAGACAGAGAGGGAGAAACATCACATGACATCCCTTACATGTGGAATCTAAAAAGAAATGATACAAATAAACTTACTTACAAAGCAGAAAGAGACTCACAGGCTTAGGGAGTGAACTTATGGTTACCAGGGGAAGGATGGAGAAAGGGAGAGTTAGGGAGTTGGGGATGGCCATGTACTCACTACTGTATTTAAAATGGATAACTAACAAGAACCTACTGTCTAGCACATGAACTCTGCTCAATGCAATGTGGCAGCCTGGATGGGAGGGGAGTTTGGAGGAGAATGGATGTTATGTATATGTATAGCCGAATCCCTTTGTTATTCACCTGTAACCATTACAACATTGTTAATCAGCTATACCCCCAATACAAAATAAAAAGTTTAAAAAGAAAAAAAAAAGGAGTACAGGCTGTAGAGTCAGTCAAATGAACAGTGATCTAATCCAGGGTCTGCCACCTATTGGTGTGTGTCCTTAGGCAAGTTACTAAATGTCTCTGAGCCTTCATTGTCTCCGGTGCATAAAGTAATCCTAGAAACTACTTTACAGAATTGTGCAGATTAAAGGTGATGGGATATGATGCCGAGTGTTAGCCCAGCACCTGGAACAAAGTTAATGCCCAATAAATGCCAGCTTTTTTCTTCTGAACAGAGAGCCTTCATCCACGGACTCCTGGTCACATCACTGGAGCACCTTGGATGCTTGAAGTCATCTGCCTTGGACTTTTTGCATAAATAAGCAAATAAATTCCCTATTGTTTGCACAGTCTTGTTTCAACTGGTTCTATATCACTCGTAGCCAAAAGTAGAAAAAAAAGTCCTGACAAAAACGCTGTAAAAAATTATTCTCACTCACTCGCTTTCTGATTAGCTTTCTTTCACAGAGAAAGCAAGCAGTGGGTTTGTAGCCAGTCACTCAGGATTGCACATAACCCAGAGTCTGTTTATCTATGCTTCTGGTCACCGGCTAGATGTGCCTGTGACATGATATTCCTGTGGGTATCATTTGCCCCACGTGTCATGACTCGGGGCAAGGAGGTTGAGAGCCTTTGGTCTAGACTGAACGGCGGGCCCCACGTGTCATGACTCGGGGCAAGGAGATTGACAGCCATTGGTCTAGACTGAATGGCGGTGCTGACACAGGGCTGTCCCCCAACTCCAAGCTGACTACTGTCAGCCCAGACACAGCCCAGCCTCTGAAGATGTGTCTGAAGTATAGGGGTCTCCACACACTCCCTACCCCCTCTACACACACACGTATGCACACAATCCCTGGGTGTTTCTGACAGTGCCAGTCAATGGGCAGAGACTAGGGTCCTGGCTCAAGCTGTCTGGACTACCTGGGGTAAGGAGCACTTCATTCTGCCAAAGACTCTTTCTGTCATTCAGTTGAACACCCATTCTTCCCCTAAATGCACTCTTCTTCTGTGCCACACTCTGTTCTGGGCTTGGGGCCACAGAATGAATGACCCCTGTCTTGTGGCACTAGAGCACCCCATCCAGCAGGGCTCTCAGCCACAGACATAGCTGGTACGGTAAAATGTAGCACAGTAAGAGGGGAAAAACAGCTTCTCTGGCGGCTCAGATGGTAAAGAATCCGCCTGCAATGCAGGACACCCGGGTTTGACCCCAGGGTCAGGAAGAGCCCCTAGAGAAGGGGGTGGCTACCCACTCCAGTATTCTTGCCTGAAGAATCCCACAGACAGAGGAGCCTGGTAGGCCACAGTCCATGGGGTTGCAAAGAGTCAGACATGACTGAGTGACTAACTTATTTTTTTTAGAACAGTCCCAGATCTGCATTTTCAGAAGTAAATGCCAGGACTCACAGCCTCACAAATACAGCCTCATTCACAAGGACACGATCAGGGATGTAGAGACTCTGAGGGATGGAGTATGGCCAGTGATGAGAGTGGTGACAGACCAGGGCATGGCGAGAAATGGGGACGAGGTCAGGGATGGAAATGTGGTCAATGGGAAAGTCCCCAGGGTTGTTCAGGGATGTTCGGTTGCTCTGCCTTATGTCATGTGGTAGGACTGCACTTCCTTTGACATTAGCTGTGGCTCGGTGACTTGCCGTGGCCATGATATGTCAGTGGAAGGGATATATGTCATTTTTGAGTGGGCAACATGGGCCACCCCAGGCGGTGGAGGCTCTGTCCACCAGGTTCCTGACTGAGGAGAAACCCACGAGGGACGTTTAGAAACCCATAAGGGAGAACGAAACCTTTGTGGTTCCGAGCTACTGAGACTGAGATAGGAGAGATGCTTGTTACTGCGGCAGCATGTGGTGTGCCCTGACTGCTGTGGGTGGGGAGGGGGTGAGGGCGGGGCCAGCAGTGAGCAGAGAGAGGGAAGGGGAAGGATGGGACTAGGAGATCCTGCCCCTCTCCTCCCCACCTTCCATAGGAGTCTGGCCCCACAGACCCTCTGAGCACAGCCAGCTTTCTTTATCTTCATTCCAGAAATTTCACTTGATTTCCCTGGAAGGGACCTGGGGAGCTCTCTCTCTTTCTCTTTATTACATTCTGAGGATGCCTCATCCCCTCTGTGGAGCCTGCGTTTATCCTAAACTCTATCAGCTCCACTGAGCAGCCATAAACCAGGAGCTGTCAGAAAGAGAATCTGCAAAGAAGAAAGTCAAAGCCCAGTTCCTCAGGCACAGAAGGGGCCTCTGAGAACAGATCCCCTAGAATGGTGCCAGGCCCTCCAACTCTAGCAGGCTCTGCAAGGCGTCCAGGCACCACCACCCCAACCCAAGGAGCTAATGGTGGTACCAAATTCTGCCTCCTGGGATCAACAAGGACCATATTTCAACAAATCTTAGATGTCACTGATTGTCCGATGCATCTTTATGCATCTTTATGTACCACTGAGAAAGAAAGAACACTGCCAACTAAACCAAGACACAATGCTTTATTATCACTTAGAATTTTTATTTTATATGTATTGAAAGGGCTCTCTTAGACTTATTTAAAAGTAGATTTTTATCATATGTCACTATTGTGCATATATAAAATGGTAAACATCAGCAAAATAAATTGGTCAAGTCATCCCACAACATCTTTGCTTTCGGAATTTGACTTTTGTGAGTCTCTTTTCAACTCAGAGTCATTGATGTTTGTTTTTCATACAATATCATCTTCTGAGACATCAAGAGCTTAGGAGATATAACATTTCTTAAAAGAGTGTTCCACCACGGTCTCTGAGATTTTATCTCAAGTAGACACTCATTCTTCAAGTTCTGACGCTAGCACTTTAAAAAAAAAAAAAAAACCTTGTCTAAAGGCCCCAGGCAATGACGAGTGTGTCACACTGCCATCAGGCCAATAACAACCGAGAAACGCCATTGATGATACACTGAAGCCTGTTTTCAGGAGGGGAGAAAACGTGTGTCTCTGAATCAAAGGAAGGTGCACCCGCCTTCCCTGGTTCTACTTCTAATGTAATAGACCAGAGTTTGGGGTCATAAACATGTGGGTTCAAACTCCTTGTTAGTTAACAAGTTCAAATCCACTTGTTAGCTGCGTGACATAACCTCATGTTATTGTGCTTCACAGATACTGTGCTTTTTACACATTGAAGGTTTGTGAGCCTGAATCAAGCAAGTCTGTCAGCAGCATTTTTCCAACAACAGTTGCTCAGTCTGTGTCTCTGGGTCATATCTGGGTAATTCTTGCAGTGTTTCAAACTTGTTCATTAGTATTGGACTTGTTACCGTGATCTATAATTGATGCTCTTTGATACTACCCCTACAACTTGCTGAAGGCTCAGATGATTGGTTAGCATTTTTAGCAGTAAAGTATGTTAAATTAAGGTATGTACATTTTCACTCACTCCAGTATTCTTGCCTGGAAAATCCTATTGAGAGAGGAGCCTGGTGGGCTACAGCCCACAGGATCACAGAGTCAGACACAATTGAGCATCTGAACACACACACACACACACACACATATATTTTTTAGACATAATGCTATTCCACAGACTACAGTATAGTGTTAGCATCATTTTTATATGTACTAGGAGACAAAAATTTTGTGTGACTTTCTTTATTGCATATTCATTTTACTGCTGTGGTCTGGAATCAAACCTACAACATCTTTGCGGTCTGCCTGTGTTCACCAGGGTAGACTGAGATCTGCTTCAGTAACAATCCCAAAATCTCAGTAGCTTAATACAGTCAAAGTTTGTGTTCATGCAAACCCACTCAAGGTCAGGACCCCTTGTCAGGGCAGCTGCTCTCCACATGCTAACTGCCTAGAATACGTGGCTCCATTGCCTGTGAATCTGAGGTTCTTGTGTCATCTCAAAAGAATTCAGAGATGAAGTAATAGGTAAGAAGAGAACTTATTTAGAGAAAAATGCACTCCACAAGCAGAGTATGGGCTGTCTCAGAGGCAAGAGGGTCTCAAAATACGGTGTGGTTAGTTTTTATGGGGTGGGTAATTTCCTAGGCTGATGAGTGGGAGGATTATTCCAGTTTTTTCAAGGAAGTGGCAGGGATTTCCAGGAATTGGGCCACCGCTAGCTTTCTGGCCTTTTATGGTTAGACCCAGAACTGTCATGGCGCTGGTGGGTGTGGCATTGAACTGATGTATTACAGTGAGCATGTGAGGCTCAAATTCTGCTGGAAGTCAAATCTCCTGCCATCTTGGCCCTAGATGGTTCTAATCAGTCTTTGTCATGTCCTGTGGTTAAATCACTCTTGCAAAGGTTGTGCCCCGCCCCCTTCCCTCCTGGTTCAGTTCTACCACTGGAGTTATAAGGCAGGAGCAGCGGGTAGGAAGACAGACTCCATTACTTCAGAGGGGCATTTCCCTCCTTCAGCCAGGAGGTGACACCCATCACTCCTACCCATATTTCAATGACCAGAACGAATCATATGGCCCTGCTGAACGTAGGGCTGGAAAACGTTCTTTTCCGTGTAGGCAGGAAGGAGAAAAGACCGAAATATTCATGCCAGTAGTAAAACCAAGCACAGTGCCGCTAGGCAATTTGCTAAATCTCTCTGAACTTTTGTTTCTTGACAAAAGGGAGGTTATGACTGTGCCTATTCCTTTGGCTGGGTAAAGGATGACCCACGGGACACACACTGTGTAGTGACCCACACAAGGTGAGCACCCGCTGAATATCGGATGCAATGTACCGTGACCTCCTGAAGTCACATGGAACCACCTTCCCACCTGAAAATGACTATGTCCCCCCACAACGTGACACCTGCCCCCCCCCGCTGAGCCATCTCTTCTCTCCACTGAAACAGTCCCAGCCTCCCTCACCCCCAATCCCTTCTCATGATTTTGCTCCCCAGAAGAGACCCTCAGAATCACTCATCACCCCTTCTTTGTATCTCTGGTATCCGACAGCCCTCATTCCCACCTGCTGCCTCCAAACACTTGCTGTGTGACCCCTGCCGAGCGCACAGGCCTCTCTGGGCCTCGGCTGCCTCATCCATAACATATACGATGGTGACAGAGCTCCCTACCTTGAAAGAGGCCTGGAAGTAACATCAGCAGGAAACTGGGTCCAGACTCTTGAGAAATGCAGGGGCCCACCCCCTGTCTGGTAGGTCAATGCTGCTCTAGCCCACAGTGGGGTGGCGAGAAGGCGGGGGACAAGGTGTTTGTTACCAGAGCTTTTGGTTTTTCATAAGAAGGTGTGAAATCTGCTGGTTTTTAAATGTCAACAACTATTTCTTAGGAAAACAATTAACCCTGTGCATGCCGCTTCCCGATGGGAATGCAGCAGACACAGAAGACGCAGGTTCAATCCCTGGGTCAGGAAGATCCCCTGGAGAAGGAAATGGCAACCCACTCCAGTATTCTTGCCTGGAAAACCCCGTGGACAGAAGAGCCTGGTGGGCAAGAGTCCAAGGGGTCTCAGACACGACTAAGTGCACAAGCACACGCCGAACAACACACGTCAGTGGGGAATTTTTCCCCCTCTCAGGAGAAGAACAGGGAGCGAGGTCAAATTTGCCAGTGACTGCAATGTTTCTGCTAATAGGACTTGGTCAAAACCAAGTTATCAGTAGGAACATCCGTGAATAAACCTGTAACAGTGCCCACTGCAGGCCAGGCTTGGGCCCTCGGGGAAAAATCAGATCCAGACTTCTGCCTTCAGAAGCTCCTGCATACCGGCGAAGATTGATAGATAAGCAGACCACTGGGCTTCCCTGGTGGTCCAGTGGCTAAGGAATCCACCTGCCAATGCAGGGGACATGGGTTCGATCCCTGGTCTGGGAAGATTCCACATGCCATGGGGCAACTAAGCCCCTGTGACACAGCTACTGAAGCTTGCATGCTCCAGAGCCTTTGAGCCACAACTACTGAGCCCATGCATCGCAGTCACTGAAGTCTGAGCACCCCAGAGCCTGTGCTCTGCAACAGGAGAAGTCACCTTAATGGGAAGACTGGGCACCACAACTAGAGTAGCCCCACTCACCACAACCAGAGAAAGCCTGCATGCAGCAATGAAGACTCAGTGCAGCCAAAAATAAACGCATAAATTATTTTTAAAAAAGAAAAAGAAAGACAAACAGGCCCCTGAAGTAGCAGGTGTGGAGACACCCCTGCCTGGGAAAGGTGGCTGGGAAGGGCTGCCCAGAGAGGAGGCATCAGCCCAGGTGCTAATTAAAAATCTAGTGTTTTCCTTCCAGGGAGAAGTGACTGGAGGTGAGAACATGCTTGTTCCCTGAAGAAAAAAGGGACACTACAAAAAGGCTAGAGTCTCAGAGACACTAGGCATGTGGGAGGAAGGGAGACAAGCGAGCTGGGGAGGACAAGTCCCCACCCCCCAACTTCCTGGGGGTTCGCCTGGCGCAGAGCCTGCCACTAGCTGACATCATTCAAAATGTCTTCCCAGTGGGACTCCACTCCAGCAGCCCGTTTGGATCACCTACAGAGCTGTCAAGAATTACCACGGCCTGGGCCCCACCAGCGCCCAGGTAATCGGTTCAAAAGGTCCCCCAGGTGATTGTAATGAGCAGCCTGAGTGGAGAAAGAAGTAACAGAGAGGTGACGCTGAGAGCGTCATTGGGGCACTCACGAGGTGCCAAGCATTTCTGCAAGAGTTTTCTGTGGATCATCCCTCCGTCCTCAAAGCCGCACCGTGAGGCTGGTCCGGGAGTCCTCGCTGCCCAGACGCACAACGGGTGATGCACAAAAGTTAACAACTTGCCCAGAGACGTTTGGCCAACAGTAGAATTTCTAGTCCAACTCCAGAGTCCAGAAGGAAGTGAGAAAGAAGAGCAGGAGGGAGGAAGTTGGAGAGATGGATGGATGGAGAGAGAAATGAATGGATGGTGAGTGGGCGGTGAAAGAGAGAGGAAAGAAGGAAGGGAGGAATAGAGAAGGGAGAAAGGGAAGAAGGAAGGCTGGGAAGGAAGTGTGAGGGTCGAAGGAACGAAGAAAGAAAGGATGGGTCAGTTAATGAAGTCAACCAACCGCGCGCATCAAATTTTGGTTGAACCCGCGGATACAGAGGGCCGGCTGTAGTATCTCAGTGTCTACAAGGGATGTGAGCATCCGCAGATTTTTGGTATCCGCGGGCGTCCTGGAAGCAATTCCCCGCGGAAACCCAGGGTGGGATGAAAAGGGATGAAGGGGCAGTGAGATGCTGCCCTGGACCAGCTCTGATCCTAGGGTACCAGAATTAGTCAGAGCGGAGGGCGACGAGGGGCAGATCTCAGGCCGGCGCCCTCCGGCCCCCGCAGCCCTGAGCCAGCTCGGGTCGCCGCCCCGCCGCCGGCTTTTGCATCCCGCCGCCGCTGCCGGGGACGTGGTCTGCATGCAAGAAGCCGAGCGGGGAGCCGCGCCATCCGCAGGGCCCTGCTGCACCCTAGCGGCCGAGCGCGGCACTGCAGCGCGGGGCGGCGGCTGGACTTGGCACCGGCCACCTTCCCCCGGGACCCGAGCCGCCCTCGTTCTCTAGCAACCGGCCCTAAAAGCTACCTCCCTCTCGGCGACTGCAGCGCGCGGGCTGCAAACTTTAGCATCTCCGGGCCTGGCATCCGCTGGAGGGAAGAGAAAGAGAAGCGTCTCCAGTAGCTTTTTCCTGAAAAGGTTTTCTCTTCTCGCCTCCGTGAAAAAGGATAACGAGGTGGGGGTGGGAGAAGGAAATGGTTTAAGTTAATTTAAACTGTGTCTGCCGCAGGCAACAATCCAGGAAAGGTTTCTCCTTGTTTTTTATTTTTTTTTAAGAATCACGTTTGAAGCATTGAAGGAAGCTCTTTGCTGCAGCCCAGCGGCCACTCCTAGACCTTGGAAAGTCTCGGGAGAGAACTTGATTAGTTAGAAAGGGTCCCACGGAGGAATAGAATCGAGGTGTCGGGGTGCCCGTGGCCGGTGGATTCAAGACTAGCCCTCGACCCTTGAAAGGGCATGGCTAACACTGACTGTGGCGCTAGTGGTAATATTGTAAAGTTAAATAAATAAATAAAAAAAAAAAAAAAAAAGAACCTGCCTGCCAGTGCAGGTACATATAAGAGATGTGGGTTTGATTCCTGGGTTGGGAAGATCCCCCGGAGAAGGGAATGGAAACCCACTCCAGCATCCTTGCCTGGAGAATCCCATGGACAAGAGGAGCCTGGTGGGCTACAGTCCATAGAGCTGCAAAGAGTCTGACACGACTGAAGCCACTTAGCACAAACATTGGCAGAGGGCTTCCCTTTTGCCAGGCATTTTCCCTATGTGGGCTTGTTTTAAACGCGGTGAGCAGTGAGGTTAGCTGATATCTGCCATAACTGCTATAAATGGGTGTTAGCACCCCTCTCACTGGACAAATACACTGAGACCTCCACAGGCTTATTCAAACTCGCTTGTATACAGTCTGCTGCCCAGACCTTCCCTCCCACCTTCACCCCTGAAATTTCCCCCTTGAAGTCTCAAACAGCCCCTTGGGCTGGTGGAGAAGTGTTAGCAGCCAACCTCCAAGGTGACCTGAGGCTGTAGTCCCTGTCAGCACCCCTGATGACACAGGCTTGTACAGAGGACAGGAGAGCTCAAGGCCTGAGCCACAATTCCTTCCCTGCTGTCTCCTGCCTCCATCTGCCATGTCTAGAGACAGAGCACTGACGACTCATGAGACTTCATTCTACCCAACATCTATTGATACAATCAACCAATATTTATCGAGCAGCTGCAGATGCCAGACACTATGCTGGACAGTGCGGGAGCCAGTGATGGGCAGGTTACTTCTTGATAAAGTGAAAGTGGTTCAGTCGTGTCCGACTCTTTGCGACCTCATGGACTATACAGTCCAGGGAATTCTCCAGGCTAGGATACTGGTATGGGTAGCCTTTCCCTTCTCCAGGGGATCTTCCCAACCCGGGGATTGAACTCAGGTCTCCCGCATTGCAGGTGGATTCTTTACCAGCTGAGCCACCAGGGAAGCCCTGATAAAGACTGGCAACACACAAATCAACCAACCAGCGAACAAGATGATTGTGGATACCAAGTGCAGAGAAATGAATGAAACAAGTGATGTACTAGGAAGAGAGTGGGATGGGAGCATTGCTGTTATTACTCTTGTTTGAACCTAGTTTTACAGTTGCACCTGTTGGGTTCTGAGGTGCGTGCCTGTGTCTGCACCTGTCCCCCCACGATGAGATGAGATGGCTTGGAGGCAAAGCCCATCCTCCCATCCCTGCATCTGCACCCCAGGGCCCGGTGCCGGGCAGCATCTCAGGGAAGGAAGCAGAACTGATATGACTCATGCTGAGTGAAGGGGCCCAGAGATGGCTGGGAAGTCTACCTCATGGCATTGAATCAGACTCTAGCTTCAGGAGGGGAGATCCCAGTGATGGTCGAAGTGCTCTGAGCCCTTGCTCTGCTCAGCCATTTGCATGCCTCATCTCCATCAATCCTTGCAGTAGTCTTTCAGATAGACACCATTGCTAACCCCATTTTACAGATGTGGAAACTGAGGTCGCACCTCTAAAGAAGGAGAACCAAGATTTGAATGAAGATGGCCTGGATTCAGCATTTGAATGAAGGTGCTGGGTTCATGGCCTTAGCACCATGATCCTAACACTGCACCCCATAGTTTGCCACCCAGGGGCCTTACACTCAGTAGTAGATGCTTGGTTGGGGTGGGGGGGTAGTATTACCTTGAGCAAGTCACTTGTCCTCTCTGAGTCTCATTTCCTCAGGTGCATGAATCAGGGGAGAAGTGGCGTAAGTAACCCTACCTTGGCTTGGTTCATTTCAGGGTTTCAATAAGACAATGCAAGAAGCCTGCCCAGCAATACAGGAATTCAGGAATAAATTTCTTAATTCCATAATGAAGGGGACAACAGAAGATGAGATGGTTGGATGGCATCCCCGATTCGATGGACATGAGTTTGAGCAAGCTCTGGGAATTGGTGATGGACAGGGAAGCCTGGCATGCTGCAGTCCGTGGGGTCTCAAAGAGTCAGACACGACTGACCAACTGAACTGAACTGAAATGAATGCATGAGCTTGTAAATGTTAGTTCCCTTCCTTGTTCTTCAATTCTGTAATAATAGGGGAAAAAACTAAAAAGCATCTGCTAGGGCTGCTGCTTTGCCCAAATTCCTGCACACTACAGACGTATCCCCTCAGGCATCCCTAACAGCGTGCACACATTGCTGAGGGGCTTGCAGCCTCTCTCTAGAGCAGAGCTCACAGGGCAGCACAAGCCACAGTTTGTGGCTAAAGTGTGAGGCAAGAGATCCCATCTGACTCCTTCTGCACAGGGTGGTCTTGAATCAGACAGACCCAGGTCTCCAAATCCCCATCACCTTTTTGCTGTGTGATCTTGGACAGATGTCTCAACCTCTCTGCTGTCTGGATTCTTCACTTGTTGAGAAGACACCTGCCACATAAGGCAGTTCTAGGAAGTCACACAAGTCCCCTTTCCCTGTGAAGCAGAGAGGTTGGGCAAACGGGACGAGTCCAGAGGGGTGACGTTTCCACACACACATAGCTGTGAGTTTCCTGAGCTTTAAGTGAGGCCGAAATTGAGTCATCCATTACTCTCTTCCCCATTCTCCTTTCTCACATTGCCTTACCCCTTTGCTCACACCTAATCCACCAGCCATTCCTGTCAGTTTCGACTCAGACTACAACCCTGACCCCATGCTCTTCTCTGCATCCTGGCCACTCCATCTCGGGTCCAATCTACCGTCATCATCCCTGGGGATAACTAGAAGAACCTCCCCAGTTGCTCTCCCCACCCAGTCTATTCCCCAGACTGCAGCCAGAGAGGTCAAGTTCATCCCGGATCAGATCACTCCCCAGCTTAGACCTGCAGCGGCCCCTTTTGGAATGAAGTGCACACTGGAGCCGCCCCTTCCATGAACTGCCTGATCTTCCTATTTGTCCCCCAAGTCACTCTTTATCCTCTGTCCTGATTGGTGTTGACCTGATTCAACATCAACTTCTGCCCTCTGGCTTCTGGTGGGGATGGCCAATGAGAGGTGCCCGCAGGGAGGTGCCAGATGGGAGGGGAAAGGCGGGGCATCACTCCCAGCTTCCTGTCTGCCTGGCCGTGGGTTGGCATGGCTGGCCCCTTCCTATAAGAGCTCCACATAGTCTCCTACAGCCACGACTCTTTCTCTTTCCCCTCCCAGCTCCTCCCTGGCTCCATCAGGAGTAGTGTGGCAACAAGGGCCCACTGCTATGGGTCCCGAAGTGCTTCATCCTTCCTTACTAGCCTCCTTTAACCCCACCCAACCTCCATCAACAGTCCCCTCATTAAACTTTCATCTCTCACCCTCCCTAAGGGTTCCATCTGTTTCCTGCCTGGACAGCAACCAATAAGACCCTCAGGATCTAGCCCCTGCCTGGCGGTCTGTTCTCAGCTCACTCTTCATGATGCTCTGGCCACACCTGGCTTCTCTCTGACCCTCCAACACACCAAGTGTGGGGCCTCCTTGGTGCCACTCTGTTTGCTGTTCCATCCAGACTGGGACTCTGCTCTGGATCCTCACATAGTGGGTCTCAGGGAGGCTGTCCTCAACCACCTATCACACACGGTTTTTTCTATTTTTTCTCTAACACCTGGAACATCAAGATGTGAGGGGTTTTTTTCACACTAGCAATCAATTCTCCAGCTCTCCACACACCAACTGGGTGTCAATAATTCAATGCAATCTGACACTGAGTACCTGAGGTTAGCACAGACCCCACAAGTTAAGGGTCCTGTCCCACAAATGCCCCCCACTTCAGACTCCAGTTGCAAGCCACTGGCCTCCCATACTCCTGACATACCAGCTATAAATCAGTAAATATTTATGGAATTAATACAAGATGTATATGTTAACTTAGAAGGAGAGATGGGGGACACCCACTCGGGAGCCCTGGAAGGCAATAGGAGAGCTTGGGTATCTTTTTCAAGCTGTGATCATGGCTTTGTTGCCTGAAACCTCTTTGTGAATCCTCTGAGGGCCTTGGATCTCTTGCAGTTCAGTTACAATCCCAGGTGTGTTTCCTGAGAAACAGGTGGATAAAAGAGCCTAGCTCAGGAGTCAGACACATCTGGGCTTCAATCCTGGCTCTGCTCTGCTTTCCACTTCCCTGAACCTCAGCCTGGAATAAAAGCACTGAAGGAATGGTAGCTATTGAAATCATGATGCAAGTTTGACTGTACATTGGCATCACCAAAGAAGCTTCAGGAAAGCTCTGAGGTAACAAAAGAGTGAAGCTTGTATTCTGAAAATTACAAAAAAAAAAAAAAGTGATGCGTAAATGAAAGAAAAAGCATCCCATGTTCATAGATCAGAAAGTGAAGTGTTGCCGTTTTGACCAGGCTTCCCAAATTGATCTACAGATTCAGTGCAATCCCTGTTAATATCCCACCTGGCTTCTTTTTAAAAATCGATAAGCTTATCCTAAAACTCACAAGGAAACTCAAGAAATCCACAATAAAATCTTACAATCTTGAAAGAAAAAGTTGGAGGACTCCTAGTTTCCAACTTCAAAAGTTACTGCAAAACTACAGTAGTCAAGACAGGGTGGTATTGGCATAAATATCAGCAGAATAAAATTGGGAACTCAGAAATACACCCATATATCCATGGTCAGTTGATTTTTGGCAAGGGATAAAGAATAATCTTTCTAACAAAGTGTGCTGAAACAACTAGATAGCCACTGCTGCTGCTACTGCTGCTAAGTCACTTCAGTCGTGTCCGACTCTGTGTGACCCCATAGATGGCAGCCCACCAGGCTCCCCCATCCCTGGGATTCTCCAGGCAAGAACACTGGAGTGGGTAGATAGCCACCTGTAAGAGTAAATGGAGTTGTTGTACCCCTACCTCACACCATGTAAAAAAATGGATCAAAATGGATCAAAGACCTAAGCATAAGAGCTAAAACTATAAAACTCTTTAAAGAAAACATAAGTATAACCTCTGTAACCTTGAGTTTGGATCTTACATTTGACACCTAAATCACAAGCAGCCAAAGAAAGATGGAGGAATTGGACTTCATCAAAATTAAAAACTTTGTCCTTCAAACAACACCATCAAGAGTGGAAAGATGACCCACAGAATGAGAAAGTTTTTGCAAATTATATGTCTGACTGTAATGTAGACTAAATAAAAACATAATTCAATTTTTAATGAACAAAGGGTCTGAGTAGATAACTGTCCAAAGGAAATATGCAAATGGCCAATAAGCACATGAAAAGATGCTCAATATTATTATTCATCAGAAAAATTCAAATCAAAAACAAAGTGAAATACCATTTCACACCCTCCAGGAAGCCTATAATCAAAAAGATAATAAGTTCTGATGGTGATGTGAAACAAAGTGTAAGAAACACTCTTGCACTTCTGGTATATGAATGTAAAAAGGTACAGCTGCTTTGGAAAACAGTTCCTCAAAAGGTTAAACACAGAAGCATCATATGACCCAACAATTCCACTCCTAGTATATACCTAAGAGAATGAAAACATAGATCCACACAATCTTGTACAAGAATATTTATGGTGGCTTCATTCATAATAGCCAAGAAATGGAAACAATCCCAGTTTCCATTAGCTGATGAACGGATAAACAAAATGTGGTGTATCTATATTGTAGAAGATTATTCAGCAATTTAAAAAATTAAGTACTGATACATCCTACAACATGGTGAACCTTGAAATCGTTATGCTAAGTGAAAGAAGCCATCACGAAGGACACGTATTGTATGATTCCATTTATAAGAAATGTCCAGAGTACACGAATCTGCATGGACAGAAGGTAGATTACTGGTTGCCTGCAGCCAGGGGTGGAGAGTAGGGAAAGGTGGGGGGGATTTGGGATGTGATGGGGTGCATTGATATCTTCTTGGAGCAATGAAAATGCTTTTAAATTGATGATGGTGATGGATGCACAAGTTTAGGCACACAGTAAAAGGAATTAAATTGTAAGAAAGAAAGAGAAAGGAAAAAAGAAAGAAGAGACGAGAAGAGAAGAAAGAAGGAGGGAGGGTGGAGGAAAGGAAAAGGAAGAGAAAAGATGCTGAGAGACCTCCTGTTTGGTCCAGCGGTTAAGACTCTGGGCTTCCACTGCAGGGGGCACAGATTTGATCGCTGGTTGGGGAGTTAAGATCCTGAAAGCAATGTGGCATGGCCAAAAAAAACTTGAAAAAAGAAAAGATGCTGATATCTAGGCCCCACTCCAAGGAAATCTGCTTTAATTGGTCAGGAGGGCAAGTGTCTGAATCCATACAGTCTCTGCGTACCAAGTCCAGAGCTCATAACACTGATCCTGCCAAAGGTAGCTCCTTCTTCTGACTCACATTAAGGTCCTGTGGTGATGCTTTGCAGGTGACTCAGTCCTGCTCTGACGAAGGGATGGAATACCAACCTTCCCTTCTTGTCCCATGAGACTCTGGTGTGCCTGACCCTTGCTGGTCCAGGGATAAGGACATGACCCAAGCCTGGCCAATCAGAGTGCTCCATTCCCCTGGGTAGTGATTGGCTCAAAGATAATCATGTGACCTAAAATGATCCAATAAGATTCTCTCTCACAAGAATTTGAATCTTGAATGAAGTGACACAAGATGGAAAGTGGTTACAGCCGATTCCTCCTGATGGTGAAGCTGCCCAGGCTCTGCCTCCCAGACCACCCCCTGCCACAAGCCAGTCATCATGATGTAGCAGTTCCTCCACCACCGGGAACCAGCCCACACCCTTCATGAAGAAGGTATATATGCTTATGCAGTAAACACACTTCAAGCTCTCCGAGAGGAAGAACTCTTAGGAATTGCTGGGCAAAAAGAAAGTAAAAGGGGCTTCCATGGTGGCTCAGACAGCAAAGATCCACCTACAACGCAAGAGACCTGGGTTCAATTGCTGGGTTGGGAAGATCCCCTGGAGAAGGGAATGGCAACCCATTCCAGTATTCTTACCTGAAGAATCCCATGGACAGAGGAAGATGACAGACTACAGTCCATGAGGTCGCAAAGAGTTGGTAAACACGCTTCAAGATCTCCTAGAGGAAAAGTTCCTAGGAGTTGGTACTGCTCACCAAATACCCATGTACTCCGATGTTTGCCAGACTCTCCTGCAGCTGGATTGAAGCCACACGGCCAGTGAAGGGAACGGGACAGCCATGTGCCCTTTCCGGACCAAGGTAGTTAAGAGCCAGACACTTCCACCTTCTAGCTCTCCTTCCTTGAAGGCCTTGTGTTCCAGACAGCACTTCTGTAAGATGGAAGAGGACAGCACCAGACTTCAACCTGAATAGGAAGTAAATCTTAGTTGGATTAAGACACTGAGATTGCTGGGTTTATTTGTTACTGCAGCAAAGCCTATCCTATCCTTACTAAAACTTCCCACATTGTACTCCACACACTCATTTCTAGCTCTACGATGAAGAGAGCAGCATCCTTCACTTCTTAAGACAGGGAAAAAATAAGGCTCTCAGGATAGCATTTTATAAAGACATCTTACTCACCAACCCTTTTCCCTCCTCTTCATTTTCAGTTCTTTTCTATTTCTGAAGCATTGACAGGTAAAAGAGGACCGAAAGTTGGAGCACGTGTTTCCATCTACTTTATTTGACAGTCTACATAGAGAATTGGCATCTCACTTTGAAGCTGTTTGTCTATCTTATCTTGGTGCCTAATTGAAACCTCAGTTTTAACCTCTAATTACACAAGACTGTCCTGACATAGCAAGATGGAATAATTTTCATTACCATTCCATGAGTGAAGTTATGCTCAACAAGTAATATTTATTATCACATTTAGTCCTATCTGGAGAAGGCAATGGCACCCCACTCCACTACTCTTGCTTGGAAAATCCCATGGACGGAGGAGCCTGTTAGGCTGCAATCCATGGGGTCGCTAAGAGTCGGACACGACTGAGCGACTTCACTTTCACTTTTCACTTTCATGCATTGAAGAAGGAAATGGCAGCCCACTCCAGTGTTCTTGCCTGGAGAATCCCAGGGACAGGGGAGCCTGGTGGGCTGCTGTCTATGGGGTTGCACAGAGTCGGACACGACTTAAGTGACTTAGCATAGCATAGCATTAGTCCTATCAGCAGCTCTTAGAGATGTTACTGTTATCATGGTCTCCACTTTACCGATGAAGAAGCAGGTTTGACGAGGTAAGTAACTTGCTCAAAGTCACACACTAGGAAGCAACAGAACAGGGATTTGAACCCAAGTCAGATTGGTGCCAAAGCCCAATAGGTAAGACCTATTACCCTCCCTGCCCTAAAATTCCTCAGTAATAAGTCAGGGGACGGAAGTCTCCTCATGCTCCCTGCTGGTCAACCGTGGTAGTGACAGAACCATCAGAGTACCAAGGTCCCGGTCATCAAAGCTGGTGCCTACACTGCCTCCATGCTTGTGAAAATTGCTCATTCGTGTCTGACTCTTTGCAACCCCATGGACTCTACAGTCCATGGAATTCTCCAGGCCAGAATACTGGAGTGGGTAGCCTTTCTCTTCTCCAGGGGATCTTCCCAATCCAGGGACCAAACCCAGGTCTCCCGCATTGCAGGTGTATTCTTTACTGTCTGAGACACCAGGGAAGCCTGAGAATACTGAAGTGGGTAGCCTATCCCTTCTCCGGTGCATCTTCTTGACCTCAGAATCGAACCGGGGTCTCCTGCATTGCAGGAGATTCTTTACCAGCTGAGCTACCAGGGAAGCCCCCATGTTTGTGAGGCACCCAGAATACAGTAGGGATATGGTAGTGTCAGCATCCCCTTCCATCTACAGGAAAATTAACCCAGTTTATCAACCTGGTGAGCTTCCCTGGTAGCTCAGCAGTGGGAAAAAAAAAAAAACCCTGCCTGCCAATGTAGGAGACATGGGTTCAATCCATGGGTCAGGAAGATCCCTGGAGAAATAAATGGCTACCCACCCCAGTATTCTTGCCTGGAGAATCCCATGGACAAAGGAGCCTGAGGGGCTACAGTCCAAAAGAGTTGCAAAAGAGTCTGACATGACTTAGGGACTATTGTTGTTCAAGATGGCAGAGTAGAAGGACGTGCATTCATCTTCTCCAGTGAAAACACCAAAATCACAACTAGCTTCTGAACAGCCATTGACAGGAGAATGTTGGAACCCACCAAAAAAAAAAGATACCCCACGTCCAAAGGCAAAGGAGAAGCTGCAACAAGATGGTAGGAGGGGCACAATCACACTTTAAAATCAAACCTAATAGGCACCAAAGATGCTCGGAGGGCACGAGCAAAACCTTGTGTGCAGCAGGACCCAAGGAAAGGAGCAGGGACCCCACAAAAGACTGAGCCAGACCTAAGTTTGAATGTTTGAGTATCTCCTGCAGAGACACAGGTCAGCAGCACGCTGTTACGGGGACAGGGGCTTTGGCTGCAGCAGACCTGGGAGGCACAGCATGTGGCAAAAGTCCTCTTGGAGAAGGTCGCCATTAGCCCCACTATAGAGCAGCTGAGCGGATGACCCACAAACAGGAGAACAATTATACTGACAATAAAAGAAGTTCTCGCATTGTTGTGAAAGTTCTAGGCCTAACAACAGATTTCCCAATCTGGGGATCCAGCAAAGGGACTGAGAACTCCCAAGGAATTTGACTTTGAAGTCCAGTGGGATCTGATTACAGAACTTCCACAGGACTGGGGAAACAGACTCTTGGCAGGCACAACAAAACCTGTGCACACCAGGACCCAGGAGAAAGGAACAGTGACCCCACAAGAGACGGAGCCAGACTTCCTGTGAGTGTCCAGGAGCCTCTGGCAGAGGCGTGAGTCGACAGTGGCCTGCCACAGGGTCAGGGACACTGACTGCAGCAGTCCTGGGAAGCATGGCATGCTGGCACAAGTCCTTCTGAAGGAGGTCACCATTACTGCCATTACCCCTGCCATAGTTTGGCCTCAGACCAAACTACAGGGAGGGAACACAGCCACACCCATCAGCAGAAAATTGGATTAAAAATTTACTGAACTTGCCACTCCATCAGAGGGCAGACGGACAGACTGAAAGCCGCAATCACAGAAAACTAACCAATCTAATCACATGGACCACAGCCTTGTCTGACTCAATGAAACTATGAGCCATGCCATGTAGGGCCACCCAAGCCGGATGGGTCATAGTGGAGAGTTCTGACAAAATGTGGTCCACCGGAGAAGGGAATGGCAAACCACTTCAGTATTCTTGCCTTGAGAACGCCATGAACAGTATGAAAAGGCAAAAAGATAGGACACTGGAAAGATGAACTTGACAGGTCGGTAGGTGCCAAACATGCTACTGGAGATCAGTGGAGAAATAACTCCAGAAAGAATGAAGGGATAGAGCCAAAAGAGAAACAACACCCAGTTGTGGATGTGACTGGTGATGAAAGAAAGGTCCGATGTTGTAAAGAGCAATATTGCATACAAACCTGGAATGTTAGGTCCATGAACCACGGCAAATTGGAAGTGGTCAAACAGGAGATGGCAAGAGTGAACGTCAACATTTTAGGAATCAGTTAACTAAAATGGACTGGAATGGGTGAATTTAACTCAGATGACCATTATATCTACTACTGTGGGCAGGAATCCCTCAGAAGAAATGGAGTAGCCATCATAGTGAACAGAAGAGTCTGAAATGCAGTACTTGGATGCAGTCTCAAAAATGACAGAATGATCTCTGTTCATCTTCAAGGCAAACTGTTCAATATCACAGTAATCCAAGTCTATGCCCCTACCAGTAATGCTGAAGAGGCTGAAGTTGAATAGTTCTATGAAGACCTACAAGACCTTTTAGAACTAACACCCAAAAAAGATGTCCTTTTCATTATAGGGGACTGGAATGCAAAAGTAGGAAGTCAAGAAACACGTGGAGTAACGGGCAAATTTGGCTTTGGAGTACAGAATGAAGCAGGGCAAAGGCTAACTGAGTTTTGCCAAGAGAACACACTGGTCATAGCAAACACCCTCTTCCAACAACACAAGAGAAGACTCTACACATGGACATCACCAGATGGTCAACACTGAAACCAGATTGATTATATTCTTTGCAGCCAAAGATGGAGAAGCTCTATATAGTGAGTAAAAACAAGACCGGGAGCTGACTGTGCCTCAGATCATGAACTCCTTATTGCCAAATTCAGACTTGAAGAAAGTAGGGAAAACCACTATACTATTCAGGTATGACCTAAATCAAATCCCTTACAGTTATACAGTGGAAGTGAGAAATAGATTTAAGGGACTAGATCTGATAGAGTACCTGATGAACTATAGATGGAGGTTCGTGACATTGTACAGGAGACAGGGATCACGACCACCCCCAAGAAAAAGAAATGCAAAAAAGTAAAATGGCTGTCTGAGGAGGCCTTACAAATAGCTATGAAAAGAAGAGATATGAAAAGCAAAGGAGAAAAGGAAAGATATAAGCTATTCCAAAGAATAGCAAGGAGAGATAAGAAAGCCTTCCTCAGTGATCAGTGCAAAGAAATAGAGAGAAACAATAGAACGGGAAAGACCTGAGATCTCTTCAAGAAAATTAGAGATACCAAAGGAACATTTCATGCAAAGATGGGCTCGATAAAGGACAGAAATTGTATGGAACTAACAGAAGCAGAAGATATTAAGAAGAGATGGCAAGAATACACAGAAGAACTGTACAAAAAAGATCTTCATGACCCAGATAATCACGATGGTGTGATCACTCACCTAGAGCCAGACATCCTGGAATGTGAAGTCAAGTGGGCCTTAGGAAGCATCACATGAACAAAGCTAGTGGAGGTGATGGAATTCCAGTTGAACTATTCCAAATCCTGAAAGATGATGCTGTGAAAGTGCTGCACTCAATATGCCAGCAAATTTGGAAAACTCAGCAGTGGCCATAGGACTGGAAAAGGTCAGTTTTCATTCCAATCTCAAAGAAAGGCAATGCCAAAGAATGCTCAAACTACCACACAGTTGCACTCATCTCACACACTAGTAATGTAATGCTCAAAATTCTCCAAGCCAGGCTTCAGCAATACATGAACTGTGAACTTCCAGATGTTCAGGCTATACTTAGAAAAGGCAGAGGAACCAGAGATCAAATTGCCAACATCCACTGGATCATCGAAAAAGCAAGAGTTCCAGAAAAACATCTATTTCTGCTTTATTGACTATGCCAAAGCCTTTGACTGTGTGGATCACAATAAACTGTGGGAAATTCTGAAAGAGATGGGAATACCAGACCACCTGACCTGCCTCTTGAGACATTTGTATGCAGGTCAGGAAGCAACAGTTAGAACTGGACATGGAACAACAGACTGGTTCCAAATAGGAAAAGGAGTACGTCAAGGCTGTATATTGTCATCCTGCTTATTTAACTTATATGCAGAGTACATTATGAGAAATGCTGGACTGGAAGAAGCACAAGCTGGAATCAAGATTGCTGGGAGAAATATCAATAACCTCAGATATGCAGATGACACCACCCTTATGGCAGAAAGTGAAGAGGAACTAAAAAGCCTCTTGATGAAGGTGAAAGAGGAGAGTGAAAAAGTTGGCTTAAAGCTCAACATTCAGAAAACGAAGATCATGGCATCTGGTCCCATCACTTCATAGCAAATAGATGGGGAAACAGTGGAAACAGTGACAGACTTTATTTTGGGGGGCTCCAAAATCACTGCAGATGGTGACTGCAGCCGTGACATTAAAAGACGCTTACTCCTTGGAAGAAAAGTTATGACCAACCTAGATAGCATATTAAAAAGCAAAGACATTACTTTGCCAACAAAGGTCCATCTAGTCAAGGCTGTGGTTTTTCCAGTAGTCATGTATAGATGTGAGAGTTAGACTATAAAGAAAGCTGAGTGCCAAAGAATTGATGCTTTTGAACTGTGGTGTTGGAGAAGACTCTTGAGAGTTCCTTGGACTGCAAGGAGATCCAACAAGTCCATCCCAAAGGAAATCAGTCCTGAATATTCATTGGAAGGACTGATGTTAAAGCTGAAACTCCAATACTTTGACCACTTGATGCAAAGAGCTGACTCATTTAAAAAGACCCTGATGCTGGGAAAGAGTGAAGGCAGGAGGAGAAGGGGATGACAGGATGAGATGGTTGGATGGCATCACTGACTCAATGGACATGAGTTTGAGTAAACTACAGGAGTTGGTGATGGGCAGGGAGGCCTGGCATGCTGCAGTTCATGGGGTTGCAAAGAGTCAGACATGACTGAGCTACTGAACTGAACTGAACTTGCCCACCCAGTTTTCCCCACATTCAGTCCCTCCCATCAGGAAGTTTCCACAAGCCTCTTATTCCCATCTATCAGAGAGCAGACAGAATGAAAGCCACAATCACAGAAAACTAACCAAACTGATCACATGGATCACAACCTTGTCTAACTCAATGAAACTATGAGCCATGCTGTGTAGGGCCACCCAAGATGGACGGGTCTTGGTGGAGAAAAAACGTGGTCCACTAGGGAAGGAAATGGCAAACCATCCCAGCATTCTTGCCTTGAGAACCCCATGAACAGTATGGAAAGACTTAATAACTAAACAACAACAATCAACCTGGGCACTTTCTTCTGGAGGAGCTTCATTCTCTCTGGAAGATCCAGGAAGCGTATCCAAGGTCCCTAGGATGTATACACACACATAGGGGCTTCCAGGTGGAACTAGTGGGAAATAATCTGCCTGCCAATACAGGAGACATAAGAGATTTTCAACCCCTGGGTTGGGAAGTTTCCCTGGAGAAGGAAATGGCAACTCACTCCAGTATTCTTGCCTGGAGAATCCCATGGACAGAGGGACCTGGTGGGTTACAGTCCATAGGATCTCCAAGAGTCGGACATGACTGAAGCGACTTAGCATGCACACACACTCACACGCCCATTGCCATGACCATCCCATAAGAAGCCCCATCTGTTTTAAGCCTCACTATCTTCAGAAAGACCTAATCCTCTTCTCCCTCCTCCCAGCATCCCACACCGCTATCTGCCCTTGGCACTCACTCCAGACATATTATTCATGGTGAATTCATTTGCCCCAAATGCAGATATAAGATGTAATTCCCGAAGAATTCAAATGTAATTTAAAGTTATTTTCCAATATCTAATTTGCCTTTTATTTATTTAGGGCAATATTTCAGCAGGCGCCTCCCAGCCAAAGTGCCAGGGTTTGTTTACAGCGTAAGGCCCGGCAATGGAGGGAAGCCACGTGCCCAAGACACAGACGTTACCAATTTAAAAAGTAATTACAACATTGAACACAGCCTTAAATAAAAGCGAAAAGGCAGGAGACAGGAGGGGAAGCAAAAACATAAATTGGGAACAATGCCGTTTTCCCCAGACATTTTGTAATATTTGCAGCCTGTCTGGAACTGGCGCCCTGCCTTGGATGCATCGGGCACAAACAAAGCACCCAGCAAGGAGGGACAGGGTAGCTCCATTCTGTAAAGAGCTGGAAAGATATTTCTAATTATGAGAAATCGTCTATCTGCCTGTCTGTCTTTTTGGGTAATATCTTTCTCTAATGAGAACACTCTTACACCGGTTCTCAGGAAATAAATTAGTAAACTATACCATGAGAAGTAACCAAAACTCAGCCCAGCTCAAACGGACCTAACTAGAAAATGGGTATGTTCTGGATCATGAAAGGACATCAGTATGAAGGCAGGAGGAGAAGGGAATGACAGAGGATGAGATGGTTGGATGGCATCACCGATTCAATGGACATGACTTTGAGCAAATTCTGGGAAGTGCTGAAGGACAGGGAAGCCTGGTGCGCAAAGAATCGGACATGACCGAGCGAGTGAACAACATCAAGGGTTAGCATCAGATGCGGCTGGATCTAGGTGCTCAAAATCTTCAAGAATCTCTTCATCTCAACTTTTGCCTCTGTTCCCTGCAGAGTTGACTTCATTTTCAGTCAGGCTTTCTCCACCCGGTGGCTAAGATAGTATCCCAACAACTTCAAGCTTACATCCTCTCAGCCTAGGGTTCTCAGCAAAGTGTGCTTCTCTTCCCACGGTTCTAGCGGAAATCTCAGGTCATGCTTTCACTGGCCCTCCCTGGGTCACGTGCTGGTCCTTGAACCTGTCACTGTAGCTGGGGAGTTTCAGTGCTGTGATTGGCCAGGCCTGGGTCAGAGTCCCACCCCTTGAGAACAGAGGAAGGACCAGTCTTGCCCAAATCACTTGGACTGAGAGTGGGGAGGGAAGGGTGACTCCTGAAAAGGAAATTGGGGTCCTCTGAGAGTTGAAGAAGCAGTGGGACTATGGACAGGCAAAAGCAGCTGGTTTCTACCACACATATGAATGATTTCTGTCTGTTTCTAATCCCTGCGCTCTTCCTACATCATCTCTGGACCATGTTTAGAGATATGTGAGCATTGAAGAGGGTAATCTATGCTTCACTGTCAGGAAGATAACAGGACCGTCCTGAAGAACATCATACCTCTGGTTTCCTCCCTCAACTTTACTTAAGTGAGTGAAAGTCATTCAGTCGTGTCCAACTCTTTCAACCCCATGGGCTATACAATCCATGAAATTCTCCAGGCCAGAATACTGGAGTGGGTAGCCTTTCCCTTCTCCAGGGGATCTTCCCAACCGAGGGATCAATCTGAAGTCTCCTGCACTGCAGGAACATTCCTTACCAGCTGAGCCCCAAGGGAAGTCCCAACTTTACTTAAAGAAGCTGTCAATTACAGATAGCATGACTGGAGCAGATGGCCTTTTGTGATCACTGAGCGTATCCTGCAGCATAAGGACAGGTACAAAGCAAGCTGCCCTTAAAGTGGATTACCTTCAAGACGTAGCAAGGGCTTTGAGGCTTGAGTGAGTCAAATAATTGCTTGTTGTTGTCATTGTTCAGTTGCTAAGTTGTCTCCATCTCTTTGCAACCCCATGGACTATAGCACACCAGGCTTCCCTATCCTTCAGTATCTCCAGGAGTTTGCTCAAACTCATGTCCATGGGTGGGTGATGCCATCCAACCTCCTCATCCTCTGTCGCCCCCTTCTCCTTTTTCCCTCAATCTTTCCCAACATCAGGGTCTTTTCCGATGAGTTGGCTCTTCTTCAAATAATTGCCAGTTGTCTAATAATTAGATCAGAGGGGAAGCAGGATATAATGGTTATGGGCTGACTCCAAACCAGTGACTGTGGGTCCATCTTTTACCCAAAGAGTGACTGTATATGTGAAACAACTAAGTTGACCATCGAGCTGTAACCGTGGGGCCAAATATGTAATTCTCAGCCAAGCATAGCATTGAAGAAGTGAGATACCCAGAAAGTAAACCCATGGTAACCACAGAACAAAGCATCCCCAAGACTGCAGAATTTAGCTTCAACAGTGACCCCTTTGGTAAGAAAAAGCAGCTTCAGCAGTGAACTTGCTATGAATGAACTGGAGGAAGACAAATTCCCTTGTGAACCAAGAAATTCTTTGAGGTTCAGAGAGCATGCAAGGGAGAGGTGGGGGCCAGGAAAGAACCTTAAGAGAACAGTAGTAAATGACCTACCAATAAGGCAGGTGAGTGTTGAAATAATTGATCAGAAAGATGCAAGCAGTTATTTATGCCCCCATGGAGGTGGAAAGCTCTTGCTGATGACACAAGAAATAGATAAGAGACTAAGTCTAAGTGACCATTCCTGGTAGGTTTGTTGTCATTTAGTTGCTCAGTTGCGTCTGACTCTTGTGACCCCATGGACTGTAGCCCCACCAGGCTCCTCTGTCCATGGGATTTCCCAGACAAGAATACTGGAGTGGGTTGCCATTTCCTTCTCCAGAGGATCTTCCTGACGCAGGGATCAAGCCCTCATCTCCTGCTTGGCAGGCAGATTCTTTATCATTGAGCCCCCAGGGGGGTCCTTCCTGGTACATAGTAAAGGCTAATATTGTCATTGTTGTCCAGGTACCATGGTCATCTTTCACTCAATACTACCTCATTTTCTTTAATCCTTTCAGAAATGCTGTGAGGTAAGTAGCCTTATTACTATTCATCCTCACATTCAGTTCAGTTCAGTCGCTCAGTCATGTCTGACTCTTTGCAACCCCATGGACTGCAGCACACCAGGCTTCCCTGTCCATCAAGAGTTCAGAAAGATGAGCAGAGATGCCCAAAGTCACATCATGGACTAAATCCGGACTTTTTACTTTCCACTCCAGTGCTTTCACTAACAGAAGTCTTTCTGTTTTTGAAGGGAGGGGGCAAAAGGAGATAGGAAACTTGTGTTTATCAGGCACTTATATTGCCTGGCCCTGTGCTCAGCACTTCCCCCATTAGCCTACTTCATCTTCCCCACAGTCCAGTGAGACCATTATATTATTTCAGCCCCGTGTTAGTAATGGAAAGTGGAGACTCAGAGAAGTGAGGTACCTTTCCCTGCATTACTTTACCAGATTGGGCCTCTGGCGAGATTCAGCACAAGAAGAAACCTAGAAATTCTCCAGGAACAGAACTCCTCACTCACCAGGGCTGGCACAGCCTCGTCTCCACCCCAACCCCCGAGACATCACTGGGATGCCCTTGCTTCCCAAGAAACCAAGTCTGTGCACAACCCTGGACCCACTGAGGGACCCCCCAGCTCTGCTAGCTGGGTGCATCCAAGAGAGAGATGTCCAGGCTAACAGTGTGATGCCCGGTGATTCTAAGGTACAGAGAGAGACACACACAGTCAGAGCCCGCGAGGATTGGCAGAGAACCGGGAAGGAGAGGAGAGAAAGGGGGGAAGTGGAAGGGAGAGGACAGGAAGGAGTTAAGAGGAAGGGAGGAGAGTGGGCAATGGCAAAGTGGCAGAGGAGGAGGAGAAAGAGGAGGGGGCATCTGGGTGTAAACATACAGAGATTTTGTCATAAAGGAAAAAGGCAAGCTCTTTGTTCAACAGAGTCAACTCCTAACCTGTACTAACCACTGCCAAGATACAGTCATCACTCTTGAGCGTGTAAATGAACAAGTGTAAAATGATGCACAATCGATGCTGTGATTGTGGAGGGACTAGATTCCCCTGGAGACGTCAGGTAAGCCTTCACTGAGCTGCTGATGGGGATGCCAAGAGCGTGGAAAGTTTCCCATGTGGACAGGGGAAGCATTCCAGACGATGGGAACAGCATAAGCGAAGATCCAAGAATATAAGGGAGTGTGTGGAGTCCAGGAATGGCAAGGAGCTAGTAAAGGCTGCAGCGAAGAATGGAACAGGGCCCAGAAATGAGGCAGTGCTAGATCCTGCTAGAAACTGGGATTTTTATCTTGAGGACCAGTGTCTAAAACTTTCATAAAGGGTCCCTGAGAGCTTGCTGATTTACACTTAGGGATTTATGAGTGCTCAGCAAGAACCTGTAAAATGTTGGTGTGTTCACTAGCAGGGTCTGATCATCTCCCTGACAACCAGCATGGGATGTCAGTGAACAGGTGATGTTTTTGTCTATGATCACTTTGAGGTCTAGTTACAACGTTTTAATTGTCCCAAGACTAAGGGAAAAGAACATAAGTAGATCAGATACAGAAATGATGTGTTTGTAACAGATAAAAGCCAATGGATGGCTTGCCATGACAATTAAAGGTTCTCAGAGAGAAAAGGGTAGAAGAATTGAGTCTCCACACCAAATAGTAAAGGCAGCTGAACTCAAAAGAACCTTTGCTAGGACAGCAATTCATCTTAGTAAGTGGCAGTTTAGTGTCACCAAAACGACATCACCTGTTTTCTTAAGGAAATAGACTAATTTGAATTTTATCCCTTTCATTTGCACTTAGTTTCTCATTTTCTTTATTCTTACAGCCATTTGTGAGCTTTGTCATTGATTCGAGAACAACTATAGAATTGGGATGCATCTCAAAATTTAGAGCCTCTTACAATTGACAGCACTTTTCCCTCTTACTGCTACAAAAACTAGTAACGCACGTTTGTGCATTTTACTTTTTAAATTAATTTTTGGAGTACAGTTGGAGTATAGTGTACATACAGTAAATATATCAGAGTATAGTTGCTTTACAATATTGTGTTAGTTCCTGCTGTACAGCAAAGTGAATCAGCTGTACGCATGCATATATCCCCTATCTTTTGGATTTCCTTCCCATTTAGGTCACCCACAGAGCACTGAGTAGAGTTCCCTGAGCTATACAGTAAGGTCTCATTAGTTATCCACCTTATACATATTATCAATAGTGCGTATATGTCAAAACCAATCTCCCAATTCATCCCACTTCAGTGCATTTTAGATTCAATGAAGATAGCACTTAGGGAATGAGATCAAATTTAGTTTTGTCTGTAAATAACTAAGTAACATAAAAAATTTTAAGTCAATGTGGAGCCCATAGAATGTCTTCCATAAAAACAATTTATAT
The DNA here is from genome assembly GCF_027580195.1 of Bos mutus. Classification (NCBI taxonomy): domain Eukaryota; kingdom Metazoa; phylum Chordata; class Mammalia; order Artiodactyla; family Bovidae; genus Bos; species Bos mutus. The sequence goes on along the minus strand of NC_091641.1, from coordinate 17,295,446 downwards.
TGTTTTTATATAAATCAGTAGTCGATTTGGAATATCACTGATGACCATGAGGCAATAAGAAAAAGTTTTAATCACAGCAGTCAAATTTCCAGAATAGAAAGATGCCCTAGCACTATGTTGGAGAGAAACAGGGAGGCCAGTTTTGCAGGAGACCAGCTGAGAAATCATGAAGACCCAGACTGAAGAAATATAAGGGAAGATGAGGACTTAACTTGAAAAGATACGCAGGAGGCAGACTCGATCAGATTTAGTGACTGATTAGATGTAGAAGGGCGAGGATATGTGGAGAGGGAAAGAGGGAGAAGCCGTGTCCAAGGATGAGAGGGACTCACATGCCCCGGGTACAGAAGGTAACGAAGGTTGGGATGCTGTGCTTGTGCCAGTGACGATGCTGCTACGGACTGTCATGTCGCAGGCTGCGCTGGTGATGGGTGGTGACGGGGATGCTGAGAGTGAGGATGGAGATGATGGAGGTGGTGATGTGACAGAGCTGATGGTGCGGTATTGATAAAACTGGCTTGGGTAGTGATGATAATGGTGATGATGCAGGTGATGGTGGTGGTGATAATGGTGGTGATGGGGATGCTGAGAGTGAGGATGGAGATGATGGAGGTGGTGATGTGACAGAGCTGATGGTGTGAAAAGCGAAAGTGAAGTCGCTTAGTCGTGTCCGACTCTTTGCTGCCTCATGGACTGTAGCTTACTAGGCTCCTCCATCCATGGGATTTTCCAGGCAAGAGTACCAGAGTGGGTTCCATTTCCTTCTCCAGGGGATCTTCCCAACCCAGGGATTGAACCTGGGTCTCCCACATTGCGGGCAGACGCTTTACCCTCTGAGCCACCAGGGAAGGCGATGGTGTGGTATTGATAAAACCGGCTTGGGTAGTGATAATGGTGAAAAGAGTGGTGATGATAATGGTGCTGATGGTGCTGCTGGTGGTGCTGATGGTGATAAAACTGGTTAAAGAGGTGATCATGGTTGTAGTGGTAGCGGTGGTAGCACTAGTGATGACAACGATGACTGTAGCAGAATTATAGTCAAGATGTTATATATGACCAGGAAACCTAGAAGTAAATTGACCCCTCAGCTTCCCCATCTTGACACCAGGCACCTACTGGGGAAGATCCTACCTTCTCCTGGCCCCATCCATGAAATAAAAATCACACCTCTCTTTCCCCCCATCCCAATGGTAGCTATCACTCTCCTGCTCTACTCACTCAATGAGAAATAAATTAAAAGTGAGCACTGGAACCAACGGATTCCCTCCACAGCAGGGAATATCCATTATTTACCCATAAAAATATTTCAAGGGTTATTAGCATGTAAACTGTGATTAATTAAATTCACAAAAATTGTTTCTGAGGCATGCAAATGAGATCGTTCCTGCTGGGTGAGACTGAGGTTTTACTCTATCTGCTGTTGCTAGCAGGTGGGGGTGGGGCGGACTTTACTGAACTTGTCTCCCATTCCAGAAACTTCAGAAAAAGTAAAACTATAGGGTCCATCTTAAGTGAGGTTCTGCTCTGAGCTCTTCCCAGTCTGCACAATTAAGGAGATACGTTCGGATGCTGCTTTCCCTATTTGGAAAATTATTCACACCCATGAATCTAGAAGGAGCCTGAAGGTCACAGAACTTGAGGGAACCAGAGGGAGTAAAACAGCTAGCAGTGGTCCACTCTGACCACTGAGTCCAGGAAAAGGCCAAGACTAGATCCAAGTTACATTGACTCTTCTAGGGCTCTCTGTGTGTCTCCCTAAATTCTTACAGGATTTTCATGAAGTCCTCAAGACCCTGACTGCATACCCAAAGGAAACTGGCCCAGAATTTGTGGCCAGAAAAAAAAAGGGGGTGGGGGCAAAGGAAGATGGACAGACCAGATTGAGTTGAATTGCAGTGATCTCCAGCACCCAACGGGATTGTCCACTGTCTCAGTCTTTTAAGCCTCCAAGATCCACGTGGCTGTCTCTCTAGGCATTTGGTGCCACAAAGGGCTCACAAGGGTTTCAATTATCCAAGAACTCGTCCAGGTCCCCAGTGCCCACCCTGGTACAGACAGTCCTCAGCAAAGGTTGCTCTTCCTGCAGCCTCCACAAGTTAAGTCGTCTTTTCTCCAACCCCAGCAGTGCCCACCTCACCCAGACATCTGCCTGGGTCGGGATGTCTGGAGAAGAAACACACTGTGTGTGTCTGCATGGAAGTCCCGGCGAGTCGGCACCTCGGGGACACGCCCTCTCCTGCTAGGATCCGCCCACATCCAGATGCGAGGAGCACTCGTCTACGCCTATGGGAGGCTCTGGTGTGTGTTTTCACTCACAGCCCTGCAAGTGATGCCATTACTCAGGTTTTCCTGATGGGGAAGTGGGGTCAGCCATGCCTGAGGGTACTAGAGAGTAGCCCCCGCTCACCACAACTAGAGAAAGCCGGCGGACAGCAACGAAGACCCAGCACGGCCAAAAGTAGAAAAACTGTAGGCGGGAAAAGCAACCGGTTTGGTATCCTTATCTCCCAGGTTTTTTTTTTTTTTTCCTGCTATTCACAAATAAAGGGATAAGTAAGAGATACAATCAGTAACCAGACTTAGGAGATGAGGGTTCGATCCCTGGGTCAGGAAGAACAGAAATGGCAACCCACTCCAGTATTCCTGCCTGGGAAATCCCATGGACGGAGGAGCCTGGTGGGCTACTGTCCACGGGGTCACAAAGAGTCGGGCATGACTGAGCACAGAACAATTGAAGTATCAGAGGGCGCAGAGTCAAAAGGTAATTTCCCCATCTAATCCTGTCCCCCGTAGTCATTTTCAATCCCCACAGCGACCACTGGAACAATCTCAGGGGTATCCCTTCCAGGGAGGGTCAAGAATACACAAGCAGACATGAATACCTCCCTCGGCTTCTCCTCTCCCTTCCAGATGGAGACACGCCATCAAGACTCTCCCCATCTTGCTTTCCCCCCTTAATCTTTATTGAAGACTATGCCATTACAATATGTGCAAATCTGTCTCATAATTCTAAACAGCTATGGATAACCACAATTTATTTAATGAGTCCCCTTCTGAAAGGCCTTTAATAAGTTATTAAATGCATCCCATTTAATCCTCACAATCACCTCTGAGACACATGTTATTCCTGTTGAACAATTCAGTGCAATTCAAAGGCCATCCTTGTACCATCTAAAATGATTAGGAGTCCTGAGATATAGTGATTATGATTTATAATAAGAAATATGTATATTTGGCTTTTGTCCCTGTTCCTAGCACAGAGCTCCTAAAACCCTTGGAATTTCCTGGGTGAAAAGAGCAATAAAGGTGTCCTGATAATTATAACAAACCCCTTTTGACCGCATCTGAGTTTATGTTAATGAGATGACTTTTGGAAAGTACTTCTAAGGGGAACCAACCACATGATTGGAGGGTTAGACCATTCAATCTGTCGACTTAAAAAAGTATTCACAACCTGGAAGTTGAGAGTTATGTCTTATTTGGTGGGAATTTTTAGGACTTCAAGCCCAGGAGGCAGCATCTTAAGTAACCCTAAGAGAACTGCTCCAAGGAGGCAAGGAAGGGGAGAAGGCTGATTATATAGAAGTTTTGCATCAAAGGGCAGGTAGTCTGAACATCAAAAGATTTATTGTTAGTTAAAGACAACCAGATATCCCAAGTTAAGGAATTTAGCACTTTTCTATGTATGGAAAGATGCAAGGGTCTGGTCTTCCGAAATCACTCCTCTCATATGCATGTTCCTATCTGGAGCCAGTACCCTGCTACATCCTGAGCTCCCTGGGGGCTCGCCATAGGGAGTGGCTGCAGTCTGGTGGCTATTAGAGCACAAGTATTCTTCTCATTTCTCTGTGCCCTCAGGGTTCACTGGCTCACATTGGAGGGCTGCAATTGCTGATGACTGTGACATCCTTATTTACTGACAAGGCAGGAAATAATCCATTTCTCAAATCCTACCCCCTGACCTTCCAAGAAGGGAGAGGGGCTGGAAATTGGATCAGTCTCCAATGGTCACTGATTTAATCAATTGTGCTTATGTAGTGAAGCCTCCATAAAAACCCAAAAACCTGGATTCAGAGAGCTCCCTGGTTGGTAAACACATGGAGATCTGGGGAGAGAGGTGTACTTAGGGAGAGCCTGGAAGCCTCACTTGCTTTCCTATGCCTTGCCTTGAGCATCTCTTCAAGCATCAGGCTGTTGTTGAATTACACCCTTTTACAATAAGCCAGCAATCTATTAAATAAAATGTTTCTCTGAGTTCAGAGAGAGCTCCAGCAAATCTTTGGACCCTAAGGAGGGGATCTTGTGAAACTCTGACTTGTGCCCAGTCAGTCAGAAGCACAAGTGATGAGCTGGATTTTGACTGGTATCTGTGGTTGGGGTGGTGTTGTAGTACTGAGTCCTTCTGCTGCTACCTCCAAGTAGACAGTGTCAGGACTGAACTGAATTACAGGACACCCCACTGGTATTCAAGAATTGCTCAGTGTACAGTTGGCATCAGAACCATAAATCCTCAATCCTGGCTGGACCACAGAATTACCCACAGAGCCAGGCTGCCGCTCAGAGGTTCTGGTCCTGAGGGGCCTATGCTCCACCCCATCCCTGGCCTCAGCTGCTGGATACTGTGTGGGGCATGGTCCAGCTTTGTGATGATCAGCCCATCCATTTTTATTTGGTATTAAATGTGCTATTTCTACCGACTGCCACTGCCACCAGGCTACTTCGGGACATTAACCTTTATGGCCAGCCCTCCTCTGCCACTGTATCTTGGGTAGCATTTTACTCCTCTCAGGAGACCTGGGGACAAAGCAACTGTGGCAACAGTAACTGGAGAGTTAACCCTCCACGGCCCTTAAAGGACTGCCCTTCGAAGCTAGGACTGGTGGCATTTGGTTCCGTCCCCTAGACTGTGATGGATCCATACACAAATATAGTAAAAGAGCAGCTGAGAGGATGGAAACAAGATACCAAGGGAGGCAGAAAAAACAAGAGTTTTGCCCTTGTCTCAATTATACAAAGGTGACGTATGAATTGGCTCAAGGGCATTTTAATTTTTTTTTTACTTATATATTTGTGTTTGGCTGTGCTGGGTCTTTGTTGCTGCGCTCAGCCTTTCTCTAGTTGTGGCGAGTGGGAGCTACTCTCTAGCTGGGGTGTGCAGGCTTCTCATGGCAGTAGCTTCTCTTGTGGCGCACAGGCTCTAGAGCATGCAGGCTTCAGCAGTTGTGGCTTGCAGACTCTATAGAATACCAGCTCAGTAGTTGTTTCACAGCAGTGGGATCTTCCCAGACCGAGGATCGAACCCACGTACCCTGTACTGGCAGGCAGATTCTTAACCATTGGACCACCAGGGAAGTCCCAAGAGCATATTAAATCAGATAAATCATCATTTATTAAGACACTACTATCAATAAAAAGCATTATCCAGAGTGCCCTACTGGATGCCAAAGGTAATATAGACATCACTTCTGGTTCTCTCTGAAATCCTACAAGGAGGTATTATTGCAAAGAAACTAGACTACAGCCCAGAGGATTAAGTGTCTTTACTCAAGTGTATCAGTCAGTGGAGACTAGGTCTTGCTGTGGTAACAAACAGTCCCCCACATCCCAGTGTCATGAAACACTAGAGAGCAGAAAGCTAGCTCCTGCTCAAGCTACATGTCCAACAAGGGACGGCACTGACTCCGCTCCATGTCACCTTCTTTTGTGGACACTCTGCTTCACCCCCAAGACAGAGGATGAAGGACCTAGTCCTCAGTAATGTTCTGGTACATGTTCAATAACAGTTCTCTGGGAGGAAAAAATACATAGATACACATATTTGTTATTTTGCTTGATATCAAGACTGTATAGTGTACAGTTTATATAAAATAATAAAATACGTAATATTCTTTATTGCAAATTCCATATAGCCCAATAATTCTCACAGAATGCTGTTATTGGTTTTTACTGAACTCATACATCCACAGCCTACCGACAGTAGCAATTCAACAATGATTTGACATATTTTTACTATTCACAATGTAACAGCTACCCATAACACTTAGTCTGCCTTTTTTTTCTATCACTTTCTCAAGTCTTGACAGTCAGCCAAACAAAAGATAACGCCCTGACTGGTAGCATTTGCCACTTTCGGTGGGATGGATTTCAAGCTGCTGAGGTCACCGAATGCGGAGCTGGAGTTGCATGACAGCACTCAGCATGTAGTGTTTCCACCGTCCGACGATGCAAATCAGCTCAAGGGCTTCGGTGAAATAAAATGTAGCAAAGCAATTACTTCCTCAAGCAATGAGTTTTGAGTACTTATTACCTTTGTTTCTAATAAAAAGTATCTAACTATACACTTATGTAATTTAATTTTCAGTGAGGACTATATTTAATAACCGACTCAACCAAATTCCTGAACATTTAATAATGGGTTCTCGTGGGCTGATAGAAGCCAGCTCCAGTGCATCGCTACTACTCTCCAGCTGCTGGGAGCACTGCCTTCCGCCCACAGCTGTCATTCCTCTCCAGGAATGGCTCTCAGCTGAAGAACTCCATCTCCTCCAAGATCGCATCCCCTTCCTAAGGGTAACTTACATCCAGTGAGTGACTGACGTGAAGTATGAAAGCTCAGACCATTGCCTCAATGTGGGACATGTCTGAAAGAACACCCCAGCTTCAGATCTCTTTGCAGAGTCCAAATTCTCCATCTGCCCAACCTTACTTTCTTTCCTTCACCCATGAGCATGGGCCCTGAGAGTATCACTTTGAAACTTCATGCGGGTTATATCCTTTTCAGAATCTGCTTCCCAAACAGCCCAGCCTTCACTCTGAGGTCTGGGTTGGCAGATCAACACATCGGGAACATTTGTGTGGGTCATTATGGAAGAAGGAAAGAGACGTTTCTGAAGGGTGTCACTTCTGCTCACAACCCACTGACCAGAGCTAGTCACATGATTCTATAACCATCCTATTTCATTCCCCCCCAAATGGGTGCTCCAGAATATTTGGCAAACAGCACCGGTGATTACCACTGCACAGACACACGGCTGGGAAATAGCAGCTCTGGGATGGGACTCCAGGTTTCTCTGGCCACAGAATCTATGGTCTTTCCTTCAGAACCTTCAGGTCCTTCTTCCTCACTAGGTCCTGAGAATATGAAGATGAGTAATATCCATTCTTCACCCTGAACACCACTCTGAAGCACCCATAATACAAATGCTGATTCGTAGATGTGTCAGGTCAGAAATTCACACACTGACTGGATCTTAGTACCCCCAAGAGACCCCAAGAGACCACCAGTTGAGGTGGGCAAATACACTCCATCCTCCCACCTCACATGATACATTGGTGACATCACTAATCAATCGTGACACTTCTTCCCAATAAACATGGATGTGGTGAGATCTCCACTGATGGTTCCAGACAGACATTACCAATCAATCAGAGGAAGCACATAATTTAAAACCACTTGCCATTCTGAAGTCCTCCATTTTAAATATAAGGAAACTGAAGCCAGAGAAGAAAAGATTATAAACCACATCCATGCTAAGTCAGTTTGGCCACACGGTCATTGCAGTGAAGACATACACCCTAGAAAGTCAGAGGACAGTCTGCCTGACACTAATCCACCTTGCTTGGTTGATAATAACTAACAGCAAAAAAAACAATGATGTTTGTCTTTTGTTGGGCACATTCCCTGTGTGAGCCCCAGTGGTAAGTCCTTGAAATGCACGAATCATCTTTCATCCTTACACCATCCTCAGGTTAGCCATAGGTAGCGTGATGTCTACCCATTTCGAAGATGGAGAAACTGAGACTTAGAGAGTGAAGGTCCTATCTTTCCTGCAGCGGGTTTATTACATGGCAGGTTCCGCCTGTTTTGATCCTCAGAGCAGCCCTGTGAAAGGGATAGTATCATCCCCTATTTGGCAGACTGAGCCCACTGGGGCTCAGCCGAGGTTGTGTCTGTGACCTGAAGTCTGGAATCCAGACCATCTGACTCTATCATCCAGCTCACGGTGGTGCGTGCGTGCATGCGAAGTCTCTCAGTCGTGTCCGACTCTATGTGACCCTATGGGCTATAGCCTGCCAGGCTCCTCTGTTCATGGGATTCTCCAGGCAAGAATACTGGCGTGGGCAGCCATGCCCTCCTCCAGGAGATCTTCCCGACCCAGGGATCGAACCTGCGTCTCTTACATCTCCTGCCTTGGCAGGCGGGTTCTTTACCACTAGCGCCACCTGGGAATCCCCTCTCATTGGTAGTGAATGATGATAAACAGAGAAGTTAGGATCTGAACCGCCGGTTAGTCTGACGCCGTCAACCACTAAGTTTTACCGACAGTGCTCACTGCCCATCTGAGGGTGATGCTAAGGAGAGGCTTGGGGCTGGATCTGGGGTGCAGAGACCTTGCGGTCTGCAGAGCAGGGCAGGGCAAGAGAGTGGGATGGCCCACCCAAGGCAAGAGTGATTGGCCAACAGGAAACTGATCCGGGAACAGAGTGTTCTGATTGGCCAGATCTCATGCCCACCACCGGGCTATAGTCCCCACGGCTCAGGGCAATGCCCGACGAAGATTAGGCAGCCACGAAATACTCGTTGAGTGATTGTTTCGGTTTACTTTTACTGCATAGAAACTACCCCTAGCTGCAGTGGCTTGAAACAACAATCACTTCATGTACACACTGCTATATTTTAAATGGCTAACCAACAAGTTCCTACTATATAACATAGGGAACCGTTCTCAATGTTACGTGGCAGCCTGGATGGGAGGGGTCTGGAGAAGAATGGATACACGTGTATGTATGACTGAATCACTCTGCTGTGAGCCTGAAACTATCACTATTGTTAATTGGCTATCAGATCAGATCAGTCGCTCAGTCGTGTCCGACTCTTTGCGACCCCACGAATCGCAGCACGCCAGGCCTCCCTGTCCATCACCAACTCCCGGAGCTCACCCAGACCCACGTCCATCGAGTCAGTGACGCCATCCAGCCATCTCATCCTCTGTCGTCCCCTTCTCCTCCTGCCCCCAACCCCTCCCAGCATCAGAGTCTTTTCCAATGAGTCAACTCTTCCCGTGAGGTGGCCAAAGTACTGGAGTTTCAGCTTTAGCATCATTCCTTCCAAAGAAATCCCAGGGCCGATCTCCTTTCAGAATGGACTGGTTGGATCTCCTTGCAGTCCAAGGGACTCTCAAGAGACTTCTCCAACACCACAGTTCAAAAGCATCAATTCTTCGGCGCTCAGCCTTCTTCACAGTCCAACTCTCACATCCATACATGACCACAGGAAAAACCATAGCCTTGACTAGATGAACCTTTGTTGGCAAAGTAATGTCTCTGCTTTTGAATATGCTTATCTAGGTTGGTCATAACCTTCCTTCCAAGGAGTAAGCGTCTTTTCATTTCATGGCTGCAGTCACCATCTGCAGTGATTTTGGAGCCCAGAAAAATAAAGTCTGACACTGTTTCCACTGTTTCCCCATCTATTTCCCATGAAGTGGTGGGACCGGATGCCATGATCTTCGTTTTCTGAATGTTGAGCTTTAAGCCAACTTTTTCACTCTCCACTTTCACTTTCATCAAGAGGCTTTTGAGTTCCTCTTCATTTTCTGCCATAAGGGTGGTGTCATCTGCATATCTGAGGTTATTGATATTTCTCCCGGCAATCTTGATTCCAGCTTGTGTTTCTTCTAGTCCAGCGTTTCTCATGATGTACTCTGCATATAAGTTAAATAAACAGGGTGACATTATACAGCCTTGACGAACTCCTTTTCCTATTTGGAACCAGTCTGTTGTTCCATGTCCAGTTCTAACTGTTGCTTCCTGACCTGCATACAAATGTCTCAAGAGGCAGATCAGGTGGTCTGGTATTCCCATCTGTTTCAGAATTTTCCACAGTTTATTGTGATCCACACAGTCAAAGGCTTTGGCATAGTCGATAAAGCAGAAATAGATGTTTTTCTGGAACTCTCTTGCTTTTTCTATGATCCAGCAGATGTTGGCAATTTGATCCTCTGGTTCCTCTGCCTTTTCTAAAACCAGCTGAACATCAGGAAGTTCACGGTTCACATATTGCTGAAGCCTGGCTTGGAGAATTTTGAGCATTACTTTACTAGCATATGAGATGAGTGCAATTGTGGGGTAGTTTGAGCATTCTTTGGCATTGCCTTTCTTTGGGATTGGAATGAAAACTGACCTTTTCCAGTCCTGTGGCCACTGCTGAGTTTTCCAAATTTGCTGGCATATTGAGTGCAGCACTTTCACAGCATCATCTTTCAGGAATTGGAATAGTTCAACTGGAATTCCATCACCTCCACTAGCTTTGTTCATAGTGATGCTTTCTAAGGCCCACTTGACTTCACATTCCAGGATGTCTGGCTCTAGGTCAGTGATCATTTTGTACAGTTCTTCTGTGTATTCTTGCCATCTCGTCTTAATATCTTCTGCTTCTGTTAGGTCCATACCATTTCTGTCCTTTATCAAGCTCATCTTTGCATGAAATGTTCCTTTGGTATCTCTGATTTTCTTGAAGAGATCCCTAGTCTTTCCCATTCTGTTGTTTTCCTCTATTTCTTTGCATTGATCGCTGAAGAAGGCTTTCTTATCTCTTCTTGCTATTCTTTGGAACTCTGCATTCAGATGTTTATATCTTTCCTTTTCTCCTTTGCTTTTTGCTTCTCTTCTTTTCACAGCTATTTGTAAGGCCTCCCCAGACAGCCATTTTGCTTTTTTGCATTTCTTTTCTATGGGAATGGTCTTGATCCCTGTCTCCTGTACAATGTCACAAACCTCATTCCATAGTTCATCAGGCACTCTATCTACCAGATCTAGGCCCTTAAATCTATTTCTCACTTCCACTGTATAATCATAAGGGATTTGATTTAGGTCATACCTGAATGGTCTAGTGGTTTTCCCTACTTTCTTCAATGTAAGTCTGAATTTGGCAATAAGGAATTCATGGTCTGAGCCACAGTCAGCTCCTGGTCTTGTTTTTGTTGACTGTATAGAGCTTCTCCATCTTTGGCTGCAAAGAATATAATCAATCTGATTTTAGTGTTGACCATCTGGTGATGTCCATGTATAGAGTCTTCTCTAATCGGCTATACACCAATATAAAATAAAAATTAAAAAAAAAAAAGTCACTGCATTTAGCTCGTGGATTCAGTAGAGTTGCTGGGGAGGCTCATTGGAGTTGGATGGTCTGAAGAGGGTTCACGCACATGTTAGCAGGCTGGTTAGCATCAGCCAGGCTGCTCAATTGTGTTTCACGTCATCTTTACTCATCCAGCAGGTTTGCCCAGGCTTCTCCACGTGGAGTCTCAAGGCAGCTCAAGGGAACTAACAGCTGACACTGTGCTTGCCAGCATCCCATTGGCCAAAGGCCATCCATAACCAAGCTCAAATCCACGATTTGGAGTAGAGTTCACTTCCTAGTGGACGAAATGCATTGCCAAGGGGCTGGATAATGGAGGAATTTTTGTTGCCACCTCACACAGTTATTAAATAAACAAGTAGATGAGTAAATAGAAAGGCAGAATGGGACCAACAAAAAGTTTATGTCCAGGTTGAGCCTCTGAATTCTGTCCGACCTCAGAAACTCTTATATTCCTCTGTCCACGGCAAGGACCGGGGGACAGGGCACCCACAGCCCTCCGAGGGGATGAAGTGGCTGTGGAGAAGCCAGCAGGATTGAGAAGCTGAGCAGGTCCAGGTGCTCAGCTGAGTCTGAGCTCCAGGAAACTCCCGTCCAGGGCCCAGGTCCCCAGCTAGCCCTGGGGAGGAGAGACGGGCTTGTGTGGTCACCAAGTCCCTGGGTACCATCCTCCCACCTTTGCCTGCCCCTCCCCGAAGTCTGCACCCCAGCATCTTGTCCCAGCCACCCCTCTGCCCACCTGAGCATTCTTCCAAATCCCGCCGGTGCCCCATGTGACGCACAGTGCAAGGGAGTGTAATTGCTGAAGTGATTACTTACAGCCATTACATTAAGTTTTAAAATGCTCCCTTCAAATTGAACAATGTTTTTTCAAAGTCAACAGCTGGTTCACAGCTTGAATGCAACCGTTAGTATAAATTAAATAAAAGGGGTAATAAAATCACAGCCTAAATTTAATTTCTGAAGAGTGCAGAGACTCAAAAAAAAAAAAAAAAAAAAAAGAGCATTTAAATAATGCCTTTAAAATACAGCCAGAAAAGCAGAAGTTAACTCACTCCCTGATTATGTCAGCTAATGGACACACTGTCATGATTAACCACAAAATTGCCCTCATGTAGACAAAGTCCTGAACTCACTCTCAGGGTTCTGCTATACAGCCCGCAGGGTCTGCGTGGGAAGGGGTTCTCAGAGAGGGGACTGTATATTTAGAGATCCCCACAAACTGGCTAACACAAACACCCGCACACACACAGGTGAGCACATCATCTATAAGGGACCGGCTGTCCCTTGAAACAAACTAACAGCAAAGAGAATGTACAAGGCAGGCCTCCATCCCAAAGCATCTTCCCATTACCTGCAGCTACCTGAGCCACCTTTACCTGGCAGTATGGCTGAAGCTTCTTTGAACTTGCTTGTATGCAAGTTGCAAAATCCAGCTATAAAACCCTTTGGCTCTAAGAGGCTGCAGAATATACCAGCCCAAAATATACTTCTTTGGCCTAAGTATTCTTTTGAGCTAAAGGCAATTGAAAATAAGAGGATATAATAAAAGCTCTCCATCATCCCCCATTTGTCTAAAAGCAAGACATGTATTTGTAGAGGTGTCCCTCCTCTCTGCCAGGATGGACAGAGGTTCATCAGAGACGAGGCTAGACTCGTCAGCATCGAAATGGCACCAGAGGAGTCCACACACAGCCAACCTACTAACTAGCTCTCATCTTCTGTTTTTGTTGTCATTCACTCAGTCGTGTCCGACTCTTTGTGACCCCAGGCATCCCTGCCCTTCACCATCTCCCGGAGCTTGCTCAAACTCATGTCCATCAACTCAGTGATGCCATCCAACCATCTCGTCCTCTGTTGTCCCCTTCTCCTCCTGCCCTCGATCTTTTCCAGCATCAGGGTCTTTTCCAATGAGTCAGCTCTTTGTATAAGGTGGCCAAAGTATTGGAGCTTCGCCTTCAGCATCAGTCCTTCTAAGGAATATTCAGGGTTGATTTCCATCTTCCATGAGTTTCCCCAAACAGTTACCTTCCCACTGTTTGCCATCCTGGATACCAAAATCCGTTTCCTTTTCATGTCACTTCTCTAGCACTATACTGTGCCTTCATTAAGATGTTATGTAAGGGCTTCTCTGGTGGTTCAGCGGTTAAGAATCCGCCTGCAAATGCAGGGGACATGGGTTTGATCTCTGGTCCATGCACAGCAAGGGAATTCCCTGGTAGCTCAGTTGGTAAAAATCTGCCTGCAGTGCAGGAGACCCAGGGTTCAACCCCTGGGGTTAGGAAGATCCCCTGGAGAAGGAAATGGCAATCCATCCCAGTATTCTTGCCTGGAAAATCCCATGGACAGAGGAGCCTGGTGGGCTACAGTCCATGGGTTTGCAAGAGTTGGACACGACTTAGCCACTAAACCACCGCCACGCACAGCAACAAAGACACAGCACAGCCAAAAATAAATAAATAAAAATAGAGAAATTTTTTAAAAATTTAAAAGATGTTATGGAAGCCCAAGCTCTAACCACCCCTTTGAATTACATGACACTGTATACTCTCCCATGTGTATGCTGAACTTACATGTTAACAAACTTCTTGTTTGTGTCCCTCTTGTGAATCTGGCTTCTGTGGGTCTAATTCACAGGGCCCCAGCCACTGAATCTAAGATGGGTCCAGGTTCGATCCCTGGTCAGGGAACTAGATCCCACACATCACAACTAAGACCTAACAACAATTAATAAATATTTTAAATGAAAGAAAGAAAAGAAATCCCTGCTTGAATGAACATAGATCCTAGCAGGCCAGACAAACAATGAAAATAAGCAGGAAGCAATATGCATAGACTGGGAGAAGGTAATTCGCATTTGGGGAAAATAAGGAAGAGGAAGGAGGGAGTGGGTGTTGTAGTTTTAAATAAGGTGTTTGGGGAAGGTTCTGCTGAGAGGGGGCGATTGGAGTAAAGCCTGAAGGAGGGCAGGGAGCCAGCCACGTGGATATCAGCTGACAAGCATCCAGGCAGAGGGAGGAGAATCGGAAAGGTCCTGAGGCGGGAAGGAGGTTAGTGTGTCTGGAGCAGAGTGAGCAAGACGGTGGCAGCAAGCGACGTCAGAGAGCTGCCAGGGGAATAATTAGATCCAACTCAAAGGGCTAATCCATTCATTTGATCCGTATTTAACATACACAGCAGACAGGTTTGTTGTGAGAATTAAATAAGATCAAGCAAGGGCAGTTCCTGGGGCTGACTAAGCTCTCCATACATAGGAGCCACTATGACTGCAGAGAGGGGGACTCCTGCATTCTGGGTCAGGGGAGGTAGACTCACTGCTCAGGGGAGCCTGGGTCCTGGCTCTGCCCCCTGGTCAGGCTGCGGACTCACTGCCCATGAACCTGGCTCCAAAGCCAGAGCCTGAAAGTGTAAACTGTCCTTTCATGGGCTGCCCAAGGGGTTGGGCTCCTCTGGTGGCTCAGACAGTAAAGAATCTGCCTGTAATGTGGGAGACCTGGGTTCGATCCCTGGGTTGGGAAGATCCCCTGGAGAAGGGAACAGCTGCCCACTCCAGTATTCTGACCTGGAGGATTCCATGAACTGTATAGTCCATGATGTCGCAGAGTCGGACACGATTGAGCGACTTTCACGTATACTTTTCGGGTGGCTGGGGGATTTCTCCCTGGCCTCTAGTCCAGGCATGGAAGGTCTGCATCACAGCAAGAACTCTGCTGTCCCCTCTGCCCTTAGAGGAGAAGGACACAGGAGCTGGTCCCATGGAGGGAACCAGGGCAGAGAGTGAGAAATCAAGAGAAGGTGCTCCTGCTCTGGAAACTGCCCTGCGCAGCCTTGGCTAAAGTGTGCACGTGTGCGTGTGCGTGTGTGTGTGCATGTGTGTGTGTGTGTGTGTGTGTGTGTGTAGGCAATCCACCTCTAAAGTCCACCTGCTACCTTGCGATTATTCACACTTCCTTTACTTACTATGCCATCCAGCCTGGGCATCCAGGTTCACTCACTACCTGAGTTGGCCACAAGGGGGCTCTCAAGGTTCCCCTTTCCTCTCCCTCATGCCATGAAGGTTTCAGACCAAGCCCCACACACACACACACACACACACACACACACACACACATCCTTCTCCATCTTCTCTCAGTTCTTACTCTTGAAAGTACTGGTCCCAGGGCTGGCATGGTAAGGGGGAACTCAAGGTCTCCTCTGGCTTCCGAAGGACGTTCACCCTGGGATGGCCTGGTGGGTCACATGGGTCAGAGTTCTACAGAAGCACTGGGGCAATGCCTTCCTCTCTCCACTACTGTGCCCTAAGATGGTGTCTCCTCACCTGAGTGATATAAGATCTTAAAAAAAGAGCAGCTGATGCTTCGTCCTTTGAGGACGAAGATGGGGTGAAAGAGACTCCCGTGGGCCCCCACGTCCCCCCACCTTAGGCTGTGGCATAGAAAAGATTGTCCAGGGAAGCTTCACAAACACTCGGGTGCCTGTGGACTCCCTGGGCTTCTTGTGAAATTGCAGACCCTGACTCAGAAATTCTGGGAGGGGCCTGAGAATCAGCATTTATAACCAGCTCCTCCTGGACACTCTGATACAGTTGGTCCAAGACCTCATGAGTAGAAAGGATGGGGGCTTATATGCAGTTTCCACCTTTATCACACCCTCTGTTGCAATACCCCCACTCTTTCCCGCTCCGGACAGAGAGTAGGGATTCACTGAAGCACTATTTACTTTTTAAGAAATATTTGACGTAACTCAAGTATCCATCTGTAGGAGTCTAGTTAGCTATTATACTATACTAAATTTTAGTATAGCCCTACAATTAGTGGAGTACCTTACGTGTTCATGGCATCCAGCCCTCTGAGAAGGGAAGCTCTGATTGGTAGAGCTTGCCCACCTCTGTGGAACAAATACTTCCTCCAAGGCCAGTTTCAAGCTACCAACATGGTGTCAGCCAGCTCACACAATTTCTGACAGTTTTACAAGCAGTTCTACTGATTCCAGCACAGCCTACTATGCAGCTATAGAAATATATATATAATAATAGTAGTAGAATAGTTAGAAAGCTTGCTCTGTTGACAGAGGTCCAGAATATACTGGTAAGTGGGAGGAAAAAAGCAAGATATAAAACAGTGCATACAGTATGATACCTTTGGTGTGATAAAGGAGGGAAATACACACACACGCACAAACACTTGATTGTATTTGCATAAAGAACTGTCAGGAAAAGTTGCACAAAAGTAATAAACGTGGCCATCTAAGGACAGAGAGAGAGAAAAAATACAATGAACAGAGATGAGAAAAAGAGTGATGTTGTTTTGTAAATATTTCCTTATATTACTTTGCTTTTTGAACGATGTAAACACATACAGCAGCAATTCAAAAATTTATGAAAGAAGGCATATCAAAAAGGCAAGCGGGGCCACAGCTATGAATTGTTCCATAACTCCCGAAGTAAAGATATGTTCCATTTCTTTAGATTTCTAAATCAAGTCATATCCCCATTAATAAATTCAATTGTAGTCAATTTCTGGAGCCTCCTCCTTTCTGTGGATCATAGGATGATTCTAGGGTTTGGTCCAAAATAATTAGGAATGATCCTGTTTTCAGCTCCTGTGATCATCACCCTCACAGTTACTGCCTGTGGCTGTGGATCACAGGGACCAAGCACAGACTCTACAGCTTACTGCCTGTATTTAAACCTCAGCTCTCCTTTTCACTGGCTGTGTGACCTTGGGCAAGCTGCTAAACCTCTCTGTGCCTCAGTGTCCTTGTCTGCAAATGGGAGTAATAAACAAGACCTATGATTTCATGTATTAAATAGGAGACCAATCCAATGCCTGGCCCTAGGGAACGATTGATAAATGTTTGCTACTGACCTTGTCACCATCCTGCACAATGCCTCTGTCAACAGCTGCCCTTTGGGATAGGTGACAGATGCTCTTCAAGGGTACTCTTCACTGATGCAGGGCTGTTTGGGGCCCCATGGATCATATTCCCAAGACTGCAGGATGGAGAGTCCAGTTCCCAAAGCCCTAATGGACCCACGCCACTGAGGATGTACCACTGGGAGGGCCCTTTGCAAGAAGGCCTCACCCATCTCACCATTACCTCCAGAACTTCAGCATCCCCTCACCCTGTCTCAGAGGCTAAAAGATACCTCTTTCCCCTCCAAGCACCAGCCCCTTGCACCTCTGCAGCCCAGACTTGCATGCTCAGTCGCTCAGTTGTGTCCGACTGCTTATCATCCCATGGATTGTAGCCCACTGTCCATGGAATCCTCCAGGCAAGAAGACTGGAGTGGGTTGCCATTTCCTTCTCCAGGGGATCTTCATGACCCGAGATCAAACCCACCTCTCCTGTATTTGCAGACAGATTCTTTACCACTAAGTCACCTGGGAAGCCCTCTACCTCCCAAAGGAGCCAGCTAAATTCCCCTCCATGGAGCCTCAAATATCCAGCCTTCTAACCAACAACATCAGAGTCTCCTAAGTGCCTGTTTAAAATGCAGAGTCCCGGGCCCACCCCAGAATTGGGGGTGGGAGAGGCAGTTTCGGGAATCTGTGTTTTCAGCCAGCCCTCTTCATTCTGCACAGCTGCTCTCATGGGTGTGAAGCTTCCAACTTTGCAGCAGGTCCTGGGGAAAAGGGAAGATCCCTTTCATTGCTTTCTGATGAGCCTAGAGCCGTAGAGGAAAAAGTTGGTGGGGAGGGGAGGGGGGAAGACACCAATTAATTTTTCAGTAATTCACACTGCTCCCTAGGAATAACTTTGAATCAGCTGTAATTCTGTTAAAGTTAATCATTCCTTGTGTGGTAGCCACGCGTTCCGGGAAACAAACTCACTCAGAAGGACAGTGCAGATAGTGGAGTGCAGTTTATTACACCGGCGGGCCCAAGGCAGAGTCTCCTCTTAGCCAAGGACCCCGACCAGTTGTTGTGAAAACCTCATATACCCTAAGTGTACTTGCTCAAACCCACCTCCCCAAATTCCTTGAAACTAGTCTGGACAAGGTAAAAGAGAGATACAATCAAAGTTAGCCCATGATTCATGCGTCACAAGACTAGATAAACAGTGGACATTTATCAATAAGCCTGTGGTCATATCCCGATAAACATAATGAAATTTACCACTTTGTTCTGTTACAGAGATAATTACCATATTCTTTTAGGCAACGGAGAGTCCAAGTCCAAGTCCTGAGGCTCTTTTATCCGGGGGTCTGGTTTTCCATTGGTATGCCATTTCTATAGACGCCGGGCACAAAGTTCAGAGTCCATTGGGAGGGTGACCATGCGTGTAGCCTAATGTTCACAGCCTGGCCTAAGTTGGAGTCCAGCTCTGTCTGTTTCCTCCTTCACTTGACTTCGGTACTTTAACAGCTTTTAATATCAAATGACTGTGATCAGCCTCACCTCCAATTACAGCCCTCCACCGCACATTTGGGAGCCCAGTAGTAGGGTCTCAACTGTTTTAACACTCAGAAAACTTTTTGCTCACCAAATCTTGTCTGGAACTCCAAAACCGAGTGTCCCATTTTACGCAAATTTGCATCATGTGACTTGGAAATCGGGTGAGTTAAAAATATTAATACAGACTCACCGTATGCTCCGATTTTGAAATCATGCAGATCTTGCTTTACGTTTATCCCTCCGGGAAATTTAGTCTTGAATAATGCATGGCTTTGGCAATGAGTCCCTCTCAAAAATCTGATGAGAACCAATCTGCTCTGATGTGGGGAGGGGACCCCACACTTAACCCTTTCTTCCCCTTTCTCACCCTCCCGATGTCTCCCACAGGAGCCTGTAGCCTGCAGTCAGCTTGGGTGTACATTCAGCTTTTTAGCTAGGATTTCCTGACCAGTCACCCTGCTGAGACCTGCCCTCTCATCCATTCAATCCTAATCTGCTAAGTGCCTACTGCGTGCCCATCCTGTAATGCTGGTGTATCATCTTCACAGAGTCCACACCCTGGACCAGTCTTCCCAACAGGCTGAGAAGCCAGCATTATGCCCGTCCCCAGCTCAAGATGAGGAAACTGAGGCTCAGGTCAAGGTCACCCAACAACTATGTTGTGCAGAAGCCACCGCTGAAAGCAGGTTGTCTGATTCCATCTGTTGGTTGAGGGGCAGGATATTGGGTGGGGGGAAGGGGTGTCCCAGATCCTAGCCAAATACTGTTGCATCTCAACTACAGGTCTGTGTGGGGAGGTCACTGAGGTTGTGATCATGCTTCTGTGGTCAACCCTGGAGAGGTGGACAATGCCTATGTCACAGGAACCTCCTACCGCAAGGGAGGTCGGGAAGGCGTTTGGTGAGCACCTGGTTGACCCTTCCTATAAATATAAATATATATATATGAGTTCTGTTATCAGAAGGGGGAGTGGATATTGAGAAGGCAATCCAGAGTGTTTTGTGCAGAAAGGAAGCTTGAGGAGGAGTCTGGGAGAATGATGGGAATGTTCCAGTTGAACAAAGGCAGGGGAAAAGGCTCTGCATACTGTAACTTTCAGAGGCGGGAGAAGGCAGCTGTTGAGCTGGAGACCCAGAGACGGAAGAGAGGGCCCGGGGGCAGAGAACAGGATGGAAGACAAGGCTCCGAGCTGCTGTGAGGAGATATCACCAGACTCGCAGGTTCCGACAGGTAGGACCCCGGTGGGAAGGAAGAGGGGTGGGAGCTTCTCGTCACACCTGTATGGATTCACAGAAGGACAACCCGTCTCCACGTGGATGTGGTTTGAGCTCCTGCGAGTTAAGCCTCTTCTTCATAAGACTGTGGTACTTTCTCCCTGGGAAAGTCTAGATTCTATGAAACGTTACATCTCACCTTGTTTCTGTAAAACCAGCCCCAAGGCCCTCACTCCTCTCGCTCTGAATTCTGCATATAAAGAGAAACGGCGCACGGGGGGGCCCTGGTGCCTGGGAGGGTGGGCATCTCCCTTCTGTGCCTGGCATGTGGCAGGTGCGGAGTTAATGACCATCTAACCTGGGGGGCCCTAGGCCCACTTGCCTGATTAATGGCAGTGACTCAGATTTACCTGCTTTGACAAGAATTTCTGGCCTCCAGAGTCCTGTCTTCCCATCAGCAGTATTTACGGGATTACTCAAAAGTACTCACCTGCATGTATGCTCAGTCGCTGTTAGCTCAGTTGCTCAAAGGTCGTGTTTAACTCTTTGCGACCCCACGGACTATAGCCCACCAGGCTCCTCTGTCCATGGGATTTTCTAGGCAAGAATACTGGAGTGAAAAAATAAAGAATACTGGAGGGGGTTGCCGTTCCCTCCTCCAGGGGATCTTCCTGATCCAGAGATTGAACCTGTGTCTCTTTCATCTCCTGCATTGGCAGGCAGATTCTTTACCACTTTACCACCTGGGAAGCCCTTAAAAGGTACCCACATAATACTCACAAATACTGGGTTGGCCAAAAAGCTCATTTGGGTTTTTCTGTAGATGTGATGGAAAACGTGAATGAACTTTTTGGCCAACCCAACAGATCTGAGCCCACCAGGAGTAGGTGCTTCCTCACCAGGCATCAACGTTCCCATCACCCCGGTCCCCCAGGTATCACTGCTGTGTACCCTGTGGGGCAGGAGGGAAAGCAGGGGAGGAACATGGATTTTTTTTTTAATTCACTGTTACAGCAGCCTCGTGTCAGAGTCCCTTGGGGCCAGTGTGTTCCAGAATGAAAGAGCTCTTTCTGTTTTGAGTGACAGCCAACCTCCCCCCCACCCCGCCCCGCTCCCAGAGTAGGGGCTACCAAGAAGTCTGAGTGGCCTCTTTGGCTCCAGCCGCAGAAACTTTCTAGACTACGTTTAGATCCTTGGGGATATGTGTACAGCTCCCAACAAATCCTCCTTCCCAAGGGCTGCCAAAGGGAGGGAGTCCAGCAAGAGCTTCGCCCAGCTCCCTGGACACAGCGAAGGGACCAGCCTGGGAAGCTGACCCAAATGAACTTCTCATGAGAACTGGATGCTGAGACCAAGAGACATGGGGTCTCTGTCTGTGAGGACCAGAATTTGCAACCATGGCCCCTCAAGAAGCAAAAATCTGAGAAATCTCACCCATGCTCTGGGCCAGGCAGAAACAGAGACAACAGGCACAAGAAAAAAGCACATGGATGATCGTCCTCTTCCCAGGTCCAGGCCTCTCCTTCCCCGTGACTTCCACGAGGCCTCTGTATCATCCATGCTGGTCAGGGCTCTTGGGTACCTGCAACCGGCTCCACTCAAGTCAGTTGAGGAAATAAAGGCATTCACCAGACAATGTTCTCTGAGTCTCCAGAAGAATTAGAGAATCGAGCTTGAAGCCCACAAAGCCAGGAAGAGTCCCCAGCAAAGATAATCACAAAGATACTGCAAAGATAATCACAGCTGAGACCCTGCAGTGACCACTCACACTGTGGGGGCTGGACCCACGGCACTCCTGCTGTCGAAAGCATGGTCCACACCCAAGCTGCAAGGGGGCTGCCAGACCACACCCCCTGGCTTCTATCTTGAGGAGGAAGGGCTACAAAGAAAGACAGTCTCCCAAAGGTGTTCAAAAGAAATCACAGATGTCCACGACATCACTGGAGTAGTCTCTCTCTCTCTCTATCTCTCTGCTTTGTCAGTGGCTGCTACAAAGTCTGATGATGAAACTCTGGGCTCAGCATCTTGACCTGACTCTGACCGCTAGAGCAGCTGAACCAGTCTGGCTTCTTACCAGGATCAGGAGAGGTGAGACAAGTATAGTGCTGGGGATGCAAAGCTTAAGGAGGCACTACTCTCAGGCTCATGGACGTGCAGGGCTGGGACCCGGGAGTGAGTATCTCCTTAAATAGGGTGTCTTTGCCTTGCTCTAGTCCAGGCCCTGCCCCTTGCTGCTCCCCAGAGCTTTGCTCTTCAGGTATCTCAGTCTTCACATAAACACAGACAGGGGAACCTACACCCCCCGCCATTCCCGGCACATTTCAGCATGTCTGAATCCACTTAAAATCCATAGGAACCACTGACATATTTGTTTGGTTGACTGATTAACAATGAGCGAAACAAGCAAAAAAAACACTAATCACACACTGATCTTGTGCCAAATGCTTGAGTATTTCATCAACCCCACAGCTCTTTGAGACTGATACTTGGATTATCCCCATTTTACAACTTCTAAGTCACAGAGAAGTTAAAGGACTCGTCCAAGGTCACACAGCTAGTAAACAGCAGAACCACGAATCGGCCCCCAATCTCCACACTGCCTCTTCCAAGCCCTCTTCAAGGAAACCAGATGCTTGGCTGTGAGAGTTGCAGAAACAGTGGAAATGAACATTCTGAGTTCACCGAAGGTGTTTAGAATGGCCACAAGGTAGTTGGGTCATCACCTAAATCTACCAGCTATTGCTAAAATTAGCAGCCTAAGTGTCAGTGCCCCAAACATGACTATGGACCAATTCTTTTTTTTTAATAAAAGATGGTTAGCTTTTGCATTGCCTTTATTAAAGGGAGCATTTTTCAAACTTCAGTTTTTCTTTTTTGTTGCTTTAGAATTCCATTCCCATTATTTACCGTTGTCTCATCCTACCGCTGTTTCTCTTTTTATTCATTTGTTTATTTGGCTGTGTCGGGTTTTAGTCGCTGCTTGCAGGCTCCAGGGCGTGAAGGCTGCATAGCTGCACTGCAGGCTTAGTTGCTCCAAGGCATGTGGGATCTGAGTTCCCTGACTAGGGATGGATCCTGCATCCCCTGCATTGCAAGGTGGATTCTTAACCACTGGACCACCAGGGATGTCCTGGAGCAATTCTTTGTGTTGGGTTTAGGTGGGTGATCCATGTAACCTTCACTACAAGTAGAAGAGATGTCATTATCCCAATTTTACAGTTGGGGAAACTGAAGCACAAACAAAAGTCAAGTGAGTTGCCCACAATCACACAGCTAAGAAGTAACATCAGAGCTCCATGCGGGCGGAGTGATGGGGTGGGTGTGGGTGCAGACGGGCAAGAAGAGCCCATGAAACATATCCAACCTGTCAACCACAGATTCTTGAAATGGACTGAAATCTGCCTCCTCCCTACTGCTCTTTTGGGACCAAATTAAGGTCCCCAGGTGCCCCTTCCCTCCCCACAGCCTGTTCAGAGGAAAGATCATTTTCCCCGGAATCCCCACACAGTCTCCAAAAGACCACAGCCTTCCAGAGGCCCCGCATGACCCTGGTGACGGTAACCAGATTTCTCCCATCTGTCAGCCAAGTGACATTTAATTCAGGCATATAAAACCCATCTAACATGTGGTAACAATTATATCACCATATTGAGCGTGAGAAGCAGTAAAGTTCAGCATTCAGTCAGTCAGACGAGCATGAAGAGGCCTGGAAAAGGGTGGCGGGGGCAAGGGTCCTTTCTGGTGACTCCCAAGCAAAGCCAACAGAAATCCGTGGGTTGGACTGGGCTAGGGGATACCAGGAGGGGAAGTGGGAGCTGGGTTCTGGGATGTGCTCTGGTATTGGGTGAGCACACAAATTTTATAAGATTCAATTCTGTTCAAAGTGGGGCTTCCCTGGTGGCTCAGATGATAAAGAATCTGTGTGCAATGCAGGAGACCCGGGTTCCATCCCTGGGTTAGGAAGATCTCCTGGAGCAGGGCATGGCAACCCACTCTAGTATTCTTGCTTGGAGAATCCCCATGGACCAAGGAGCCTGAAGGGCTACAGCTCATAGGGTTGCAAAGAGTTGGACACGATGGAGCTGACTTAGCACACACAGCACATTCTTTTCAAAGTAACTGTTAAGTCAGAGATGGTGATTAGTATGACATTCATGAGGTTCCACTAATAACTGATGCTGA
Organism: Bos mutus; assembly: GCF_027580195.1. Lineage (NCBI taxonomy): Eukaryota > Metazoa > Chordata > Mammalia > Artiodactyla > Bovidae > Bos > Bos mutus. The sequence continues at coordinate 17,271,513 of NC_091641.1, read as the reverse complement.
TAATGATTTGCACATGAATCACCGTCCCCTTCTGAGTCATGTTTACACCTTGGCATTTAACACAAGGTGCTTCAAATACAGGGGAGACTCATAAAGTACCTGTGACTCATCCTGAATTGTATCGGTGGTGATGAAAACAGGAGTGATGGTAGCGGTGAAAGCGGAGGTGGTGGGGATGGCGGTGGTGCTGGTGATGCGGTGACGGGGAAAGTCAAGCGGTGGTGACAGCGGTGGCTCGTGGGGAGTGGTGACGGTGAACAGGCTCACAGTGTAAGGACGGTGACGGGACAGTGCTGCTGGGGCTGATAACAGTGATGGCGCGGTGACGAGGGTGTCATGCTGATGGCAGACGTGGCACCACTGATGGTTTGGTGATAGAGGCAGTGGTTGGTGATAGTGGCAATGCCATGTGTGATGGTCATGATGTAACACGATCCTAAAGTAACAAGGACAGGGGGCTGGTGGTGAGAGGGTGGAGCATGGTGAACAGGAATATTTATAATAGGATGATGATGGTGGTGATGAAGGCTGTGTCCGTGTAAGTGAAGGAAGATAAAGGAGGATGGAGAAGAAGGGGAAAGAATCTTGGGGCACTGATGTCATCAGCCCTGATTGACAGAGGCTTTGTTTCATCCCCTTCGGTCACTGGAGGTCAAAAAGCTCATCGTCCTCCAGGCCAGGGACCTCTCCCAGTACCCCCACTTCCACCAGAATTCACAACCTCAACATGTATGTGCGTGCTAAGTCGCTTCAGTCGTGTCTGACTCTTTGTGAACCCAGGGACTGTGGCCTGCCAGGCTCCTCTGTCCATGGGATTCTTCAGGCAAGAATACTGGAGTGGGGTGCCATGCCCTCCTCCAGGAGATCTTCCCAACCCAGGGACAGAACCTGTGTCTTTTACATCTCCTGCATCGGCAGGCAGGTTCTTTACCACTGAGCCACCTGGAAGGAAATCCCTTCCTAGAGGGAAAACTGGCCTGGACCAGGTTTCATAAATACATAGATGCCTTCCCTCCCTCCATTGTCTAAATCATGAAGTCGGCTCCAAGAGAGTAAATACGCAAGATGATGTGGAAGTCAAGAATCTGGGCTCCGGAGTTCTCCCAGATTTGAATCCTTGCTTGTGTCGTTCAGTTCAGTTCAGTTCAGTTGGTTAATCATGTCTGACTCTTTGCGACCCCATGGACTGCAGCACGCCAGACTTCCCAGTCCATCACCAACTGCCGGAGTTTACTCAAACTCATGTCCATTGAGTCGGTGATGCCATCCAACCATCTCATCCTCTGTCATCCCCTTCTCCTCCCACCTTCAATCATTCCCAGCATCTGGGTCTTTTCAAACAAGTCAGTTCTTCGAATCAGGTGGCCAAAGTATTGGAGTTTCAGCTTCAGCAGCAGTTGTGTCCGACTCTTTGCAACCTCATGGGCTCTTTGTGACCCCACGGACTGCACAGTCCATGGAATTCTCCAGGCCAGCATACTGGAGTGGGTAGCCTTTCCCTTCTCCAGGGGATTTTCCCAACCTGGGGATCAAACCCAGATCTCCCACATTGCAGGTGGATTCTTTACCAGCTGAGCCACAACGGAAGCCCTGATGGTGCTGTGTGACCTTAAATAAGTTACTGAACCTTTCTGAGACTTGGTCCCTTCATATTTAAAATGAAGTTCATAACAGCATCTATCTCCCATGATTGTTGTGAAGACGCTGGGAGAAAATGCCTTAAAACATGTGATTCAGTGTGGGGATTCAATAATGTTAGTTATTAGTATTATTGGCCACCACTGCTGTTAGACAAATAGAAGGGACTTCAACAAACGGTCAGGTCCCCCGGATTCTATGGAGCAGGGGGACTGGCAACAAGAGGCTCTCTCTCCCGGGCTCTGCATGCTGTCTGCTGCCATCTGTCCATGGGAACCCAAGGGAGAGGCAACCTGCTTTCAGAGCAGCAATGCAGAGGTCAGAGTGGGAGCCCTGTAAGACTGGGTTGCCTTTGGCTGGGGATGGCAGGGATCGAGTCTCTATCAGAGCAGCCTGTTGCTGTAATTTAGCTGTTCCTCCTGTCTGCATAGCCTCCAAACCTGACAGGAGCCCTCTGGAAATGCTGTGAGCGACTCATTCATTTGTTATTCCTCTTCAGCTTAAGATTGCTGGAGTGGCTTCTGTGGTCTGCAACAAAGAAACTTAATGGAAACAGCTGTGTTCCCTTGTTTATGGCCCATCTCCTCTGATCAGATGCTGTCCGTGCTCAGCCACACAGCTTTACTTTAGTCCCTCACCTTCTCCCAGGCACTGCCTGGAGCAGTTTTGCCTAAAGAGCCTACACCCCAAATCTCAGAGGACTGGGCACTAACCAATATTTCCCTCCTTCATCCAGTCTTAATGGATCAGGAGTCGGCTACGCAGACTTCCCTGGTGGCACAATGGATAAGAATCCACCTGCCAATGCAGGGAACATGGGTTTGATCTCTGGTCTGGGAAGATTCCACGTGCCACGGAGCGACTGAGCCCGCGCACCACAGGTACTGAAGCCTGTACACTCCAGGGCCTGAAACAGAACTAATGAGCAGCTGTGCTGCAACTAGTGAAGCCCACACACCCTACAGCCAGTAAATTGCAACTACTGAGCCCGTGCTCCGCACGCAACGAGAGAAGCCACTGCAGTGAGAGAGGCTGGTGCCCTGCAACAGAGTGGCCCCCACTCTCCACAAGCCCACACACAGCAACAAAGACCCAACACAGCCAAAAATAAATAAATAAAAAGTCGTTTGTACATGTCCGAAAAATAAAAGGCAAACGTTAAAAAAAAAGAAAAAGAATCTGCTAAGTATCTCACAGTCCCATGGGAAACCATTATCGCAAGAGGAGTGTGCCAGGGTGGGAACATCAATAAGAATGGTGTAATAACATGATTTAACAGGCACTCAGCCCTGGCCAGATAGCAAATGTTTTTCGAAGCACTATAATTCACTTAATTCCCACAGCAACATGATGAGATAGATCATAATATTCCCACTTTATAGATAAGGAAATCGAGATACAGACAGACTGAGCCACTTGGCCAGATTCTTAACAGCTTCAAGTAGAAAGTCGGGATCTGAAGCCCAACAACTGAACCCGAGTTCAGCTCATAACCACGCTGCTATCCTGTTTCTCTGAGGTTATTTAGGAGCACATACCAGAAGCACCAGACCGAGTTTTGTTTTATTTTGTTTTGTTTGGGGGCGGGGGCGCACAGGAGGAAGGGCAGGTAGCCTGGAAACAGTGGTGCTACCTCAGGGCCTGAAAGATTCCTGGGCGACAATGTGGGGAAGAGAGGGGGAAAGAATGTTCTTGGCAGAAGGGTTAGGAACTGCTTATGCAAAGGCTCAGAGGCGAAAGGAAGCCCAGTACATGCCTCTGATCTATTCCAAATGCAACAGTACGTGGAGAGTTGTGAAACGATAGCGAATGGGAGGAAGATAATCATTCGTTGCTTGCTTTGTGCGTGCCAGCCACTGCATTAGTTAGGATAAGTAATTCCAGATGCTGTAACAAACAACCCCCAGTAAAAAGTAACTTCTTGCTCAGGGTCAGTCAGTCCAACATGGTGACTCCTGGCAGGCCTGCGGCCTTCTGTGTGGTTACTCAGGGGTCCAAGCTCCTCCTGTCTGTAGCTCCGCTATCTTCTAGGGCCAGGGTCGGCAAACATTTCTATCAAGGCCCAGATAGCACATAGTTTTGGTTTTTGGGTCATAGAGACTCTGTCACAATTACTTAACTCTGCCATTAGAGCACAAATACACAGTAATAGATGATCTATAAATGAATGGACATGGCTGTGTCCAAATAAATTTTATTTACAAAAACAGGCAGCACATGAGATCTAACTCAGTTCAGTTCAGTCGCTCAGTCGTGTCCGACTCTTTGCGACCCCATGAATCGCAGCACGCCAGGCCTCCCTGTCCATCACCAACTCCCGGAGTTCACTCAGACTCACGTCCATCGAGTCAGTGATGCCATGCAGCCATCTCATCCTCTGTCGTCCCCTTCTCCTCCTGCCCCCCCCCCAATCCCTCCCAGCATCAGAGTCTTTTCCAATGAGTCAACTCTTCGCATGAGGTGGCCAAAGTACTGGAGTTTCAGCTTTAGCATCATTCCTTCCAAAGAAATCCCAGGGCTGATCTCCTTTAGAATAGACTGGTTGGATCTCCTTGCAGTCCAAGGGACTCTCAAGAGTCTTCTCCAACACCACAGTTCAAAAGCATCAATTCTTTGGCACTCAGCTTTCTTCACAGTCCAACTCTCACATCCATACATGACTACTGGAAAACCATAGCCTTGACTAGATGGAACTATGGGGCATTATTTGCCAACCCCCAGGTGGTGCTAATGGTAAAGAACCTGCCTGCCAGTGCAGGAGACATAAGATACCTGGGTTCGATCCCTGGATCGGGAAGATCCCCTGGAGGAGGGCATGGCAATCCACTCCAATATTCTTGCCTAGACAATCCCATAGACAGAGAAGTCTACCAGGATACAGTCCATACGGTCACAAAGGGACATGATTGAAGTGACTTAGCACACAGGCTTTCTTTTTTTTTTTTTAATATTTATTTTTATCTATTTGGCCATGCTGGGTCTTCATTGTGGCATGTGGGTTCTTTAGTTGAAGCATGAAGGGTCAATTCCCTGACAAGGGATCAAACCCGTGCCCCCTGCATTGGCAGTGCAGTCTTAGTCACTGAACCACCAGGTAAGTTCCGCCAACCCTATTCTAAGTTATTAGAGCCTTCCACTGGAGCTTCACAATCAGCCAGGAGACAGGGAGAGTAAGAAGGATCTTGTCTGGCTTGGAATTAACGGCATCACTTAGGCCCACATTCCACTGGCCAGAACATAGTCACATGGCCACATTCAACAGCAAGTGGGACTGGGAAACATAGGCTATGTGCCCAGAGGAAAAAGGAAAGGGATTTTGGTGGACATACAGCTGTCTCTGCCACACACACTTTACATGCATCCTCTCACTAACTGCCGGGTAGGTAGCAAGAAGGTATCAGTGGTCCCAACATACAGCTGAGTACACTGAGGCTCAAAGAGGGCTAGAAACTGGCTGAGGTCACCCAGTCAGTGGCAAAGGCCTGACACTTCCAAAAGCAGTCTCGAGGGAGAAGAGGAAAAGGTAAGGAAGTCAGCCCTCAGCGAGGAGAGTATAAGTAAAAATCCTCCACAATGGAGAATGAATTTGGACTAAAATTTGCTCGAGCCAAAAACCCAGGCGTGGACTTCCCTGATGGGCCAGTGGTTAAGAATCTACCTGCCAGTGCAGCAGACACAGGTTCAATGTTGCCCACGTGCCACGAAGCCCAGGCACCATGACTAGAGTGCATGCCCTGGAGCTCACGCGCTGCAACAAGAGAGGCCACCGCAGTGAGAAGCCTGCGCACCGCCGGCTAGAGAGTAGCCCCCACTCACTGCAACTAGAGAAAGCTCATGCTCAGGAATGAACCCAGCACAGCCCCCAAAAATGTTGTATAAATACCCCAAGGACCTTTCCCTGATGTCTCCCTTTCCCTCACCTGGTACAGCTCCTCAATCCAGGCGAGAGAGGATCCCACACTTTGGAGAACACTGCCTCCATCTCCCGTGGCTGCCACATCCTGGCACAGAACCCCCAAGAAGTCACAGAAATCCTAATGTAAACCTGGCTTCCCCAGGCCTACAAACAGCTGTCTCCCAGGCCTGGAGAGCAGAGGGTGTTTCATTTCATAATGGTGTTGGCTCGACCTCTAAATATTAGACACATGTGGGGATCCCCATTGGTGCTCTTGCCCTGGTCCTGCCAACAGTAGGAGTGGGGGACCATCCTTACCCTGCAACTCCACTTCTTAACCATGGCAAGTACCATCTCACCTATCTGTGCCTAAGATATTTCCTGAATTCACCCACTTCACTCCAACTCCACTGCTTCCACCCTAGTCCATGCCATCTTCACCTCTGCCTAGGCTGGAGTGATGAATGGCCTCCTAACGGGCTTCCCTGCTTCCCTAGGACCCATCTCTGTCCTTTCCCCGTACAGCAGCCAGAACCACTATTGCTAAATGCAGTTCAAATCCCATTACTTCTCTACTCAACATCCCCCGGTTTCTGCCTGTTGTTCTTAATATGTTATCCAGATTCTCATCACGAGAGCCATGTCTCATGTTCATCTATTGCTCGTTGCCTGCTACTGCTCAAGCATTTGCCACTCCTTCAGCAAGCCAAGCCTGTTCCTACCTCAGGGCCTTTGCACTTGCTATGTCCTCTGCCTGGACCACTCTTCCTCTGGAGAGCCGCATCTTATACAGGATTCCCCCACAATCCAAAAGTAAGAGTGTCCTATGAAACCTTTCGTAAGCTGGAATGGTACAAAGCAAAGAAGCAATTACCTCAGGACACATCTTGTTCACGGACGCACAAAATAAAACAAGACAAAGCACAGATGCTCACAGACACAGTTCAGAGCAGTGGTGGCTTGATGATGAGCTGCTGAGTGTGGCTCCCAGGGAAGGAGTTTGACAGGGCCACTCACTGCTGAGGGTGCTCCACACCTGTGTTTAACAGCTTGCATGAGTGCTAAGTCGCTTCAGTTGTGTCCCACTCTTTGCAACCCCATGGACTGTAGCCAGCCAGGCTCTTCTGCCCATAGGATTCTCCAGGCAAGAACACTCGAGTGGGTTGCTGTGCCTTCCTCCAGGGGATCGTCCCGACCCAGGGAGGTCTCCTGCATTGGCAGGTGGATCCTTTACCACTGTGTCACCTGGGAAGCCTGTTTAAGAGCTTACTGGAAAACAAACCCTGACTACAGCTGATTCAGGTTGATGTTTGGCAAAAACCAGCACAACACTGTGTTTCGTGCCTCTGTTTCCCTGTATGTACAACGAGGATAGTAGTAGTTCTAACCTCATAGGGTTGCAGTGTGGATTTAATTGACTCGACATTTGCAAAGCACTATGTGAGACAGTACATAAAGGATGCTGTGCCCGACACACAGTAAGTGCCCTGTTAAATAAATAACCTATCTCTCCCTTCACCTCAAGGGAAACACCAACTGAATAACCAAAGTCATGAGCTTGTAGCTATTCCTCTCTCTCTGAGAGTAATAGCCCCGAGGTGGCACTTACTTGTCTCTCGCTGCTCCTGCGAAGCGGCTTGTTCAAATGCCAGCTGCCACGTGTCACCTTAGCTGGCGGAAAGTTGTTCCACTTGGTCACAGCCCAGAAATTATGACGCTTTGCTGTTCTGCATGGAAGTACAGGCTGGGGCAATTTGTAAATTTCAGCACCTGCCAGTCTCAGCAGAGCTGATGGGGGAGAGAAAAATCCAAGGCCAGGAGCAGGCCGATGAAAAGCCCTCGTGGTTTTTCCGCGGGGCTCCTGCGCCGAGATGCATGAAATGGGTCAGGTCTCTCCTTCTCTGAACCCTCCAGCCCAGCTAGCCTGATAACTCCCTAAAAGAGTCTCAAGGTCAACTCCAGCCCAGCCCTAAAGGCTTTCTCCCACTTAGAGACGCTGGACCCCTTCACTCCCTAAGTAAGGAGGAGATAAGAATTGGTCCAAGGACTCCCCTAGTGGACCAGTGATTAAGAATCTGCTTGCCAATGCAGGGGACATGAGTTCGATCCCTGGTCCGGGAAGATCCCACATGCTATGGAGCAATGAAGCCTGTGCGCCATGACTACTGAGCCTGGGGGCTGCATCTCCTGAAGCCCACGCACCTAGCGCCTGAGCTCCTCAACAAGAAGAGCCTCCTCGAATGGCAAGAGAGAGTAGCCCCCTCTCACCACAACTAGAGAAAGCCCACACATAGTGATGAAGACCCAGTGCAGCCGCAAACAAATAAAAGAATCGGTCCACTGTGATTGAAAGTCAGTGTCACAGAAGAGGGCCAAACTGGACCCTGAAGGAGGGTGACAGCGGCCCTGAAGCTCAGACACAGACGGGGTTTCTCAGGAAATATATCTATTGTTTGAATTTTTCAGTAACTCACTGAATCTCTGACTCTTGTCCTTCGTTTTGTTGTGCCAGCAAAAGAGTCAAATTCAGTCTACTTGACTTTCCCATTCCTTCCTGGGGCTGGGGCTCGGCTCTTGGGTTCCACCCAGGGTTCAGATGTTTCTATCGGTTTCAGCAGGGTATGGGTCACCATCCACATGGTTACCACTGAGACTTCCAGCCTTCCATCCACATGACCACTTCAGAAGCAGAAGCTCTCTGTCACTTTCAGAACACCCTGGGGACCCCAGACACTTCACTGAAGCTGTGTCTGGCCCCGTCATCCCGAGGTCAAGACGTGAGATGCCCACAGAGTCCAGGCCAGTCAGAGACAGAAGCCAGGTGGACTGGCTGTGATGCAGGCGAGGGTTCTCTAGAAGTAGCAAGTTCAAGTCAGGCCCAAGGGTTGCGGAGGGGTGAGCACAGGCCCAGGGTTTCACGATCTCTTTTTCATGTGAAACTGCAAATCCAAAGCGGAATTTTCAAGCATTAGTCATCTCTCAGTAGTGTCTGATTCTGCCACCACATGGACTGTAGCCCACCAGGCTCCTCTGTCCATGGGATTCTCCAGGCAAGCATACCGGATAGGGTTGCCATTCCCTTCTTCGGGAGATCTTTCCCACCCTGGAATCAAACCCAGGTCTGTGGCATTGCAGGCAGATTCACCATCTGAGCCACTGAGAATTGGGAAATATCCCATCTCTTAAATGTTGACCAAAATAAATGGAAAAAAGTTAGGACAACTCTTGGGCCAAACCTAGCATCTCTGTGGGCAGGATTCGACCAGAGGCGAGGCTGAGCTGGGTCTCCCGCCTTAGAGGCGGCCTCCTGGCTGAGACCTGGTTGGGGAGGTGCCCGGAAGTAGAGTTCAGCTCAGGCCCCAGCTCCCTTCATCACCCCTCCCTTGCCCCAGTCACAGGAAGTCTCTCTGCAGCCTGGGGAGGGGATCGTTCTCCGGTTCTCCCCACTGTTATTCAAGACAATTCCGCGGTGCCTCAAATCCCCTGCAGCCTCTTTGAGGAGAACGCTCTAAATTCTCCTGAAAGAGAAAAAAAAAAAAGCCGAGAAAGACTTATGGATTATTTCTTCCTCCCCTTCTGCTGTATCTCTCCCCTGAGGCAACAGCTGCCTGCCCCGATGAGAAGGGAAAAGGGGGATCTGGAAGCAGGAGAAACAACAGAAAACATAAAGTTGTATATCAAGATAGGATGCCGCTTTGCATACAAAAGCAAACAGGAGGATGTGGGTGAGGGGACGGAGCGGAGAGGACTGAAGTCCCTGGGACTGGACTGGGATTGAGGCCATTCCTCCCCGTGGGGCAGAGGGATGGACTGGGTTACTGGTTGAGATGAAACAGTCAGGGAAGGCCTCTCCTTCAGAGAGGTGACATTTGAGGTGAAACCTGAAGGATAAACGAGTTGTCGGTGTGGAACTAACCAGAGAGAAGGTGTTCCAGCAAGTACAAAGCTCCCTGAGTGCTGCGTGCTAAGTAGCGTCAGACTCTCTGCGACCCCATGGACTGTAGCCCGCCGGGCTCCTCTGTCCATGGGATTCTCCAGGCAAGAATACTGGAGCGGGTTGCCGTTTCCTTCTCCAGGGGATCTTCCTGACCCAGGGATCCTACCCCTGCTTCCTGCATTCCAGCCAGATTCTTTACTAACTGAGCTACCAGGGAAGCCTCTCTTCTGGATCTTTTTACAAATTTTCTCTCAATCTGTGACACCCTCCTTCCTTTTGTTTCCTACTCAGCTCTCTTCATAGAACTCAATTCAGACCCAGGGATCGAACCTGCGTCTCCCGCATTTCAGGCAGATTCTTTACTGCTGAGCCACCAGGGAAGCCCAAAAAGGCCAATGGGCCCCCCAAAATGAAAATATTTGAAGTGAGCCGAAAATATTTCCTGAGCACCTACTATATGCCAAGCACAGTTCAGCAGGGAACAAGGCAGGCCAGTTCCTGCAATCAGGAGCTGCGGTCTACAGAGCAGACAGGAAATAATCATTCGGAACTTCCCTAGCAGTCCAGTGACAGGCATCTGCACTTCCACTGTAGGGGCCACAGGTTCAATCCCTGCTCAGGGAGGATCCTGAGCTGTGCCAGTGCAGGCAAAAAAAAATTTATTTAAAATGCACGTCATGGGGATTTGCCTGGTGGTCTGACGGTTAAGAATCAGCTTTCCAATACAGGGGATGCAGGTTCAATCCCGGTCGGGGAACTAAGATCCCACATGCCACAGGTCAACATAAGCCTGCGTGCCACAAGGAAGAGCCCACCTGTGGCAACTGTTAAGACCTGATGCAGCCAAATAAATTAAAATAAAATTTTTAAAAAACACATGTCATGTTAAGAAGGCTGTGAGTGTTAGGGAGAAAGAGAAACCAGCAGAGAGAGGAGAGGAAGGCCAGAGCTATAATGTTAACTATTAGGTTCTGAGAAGGGACGTCGAGCATGGCTGTGAGAACAGTGACCCCTGGAGACTGGAGGTGGAGGAGGAGCACTCCAGGCAGAGGAAGCCAGAGCCTCAGAGGCCCTAAGGATGGGGAGCATCTGGAATGTTCTAGAAGCAGGAAGGAGCTGGGGTGGCTGGAACAGACAGAGTGAGGCAAGCAGGAGGACCACATTAGCAGGGCCCTGTGGACCATGGGAAGGACTCTGGGTACCCTCCGAGTGAAATGGGGAATAAGCAGAGGGTCCAACTCACCAAGGTCCACTCCCCTCGGCTACTCTGCTGCCCTCCCCCACATACCCATCAACCCCCTTGAGTCCTAGGGAAGGCCGGACATAGCCCCCTCTTCTCACGGGCTTTTCTAGCCCAGCTGTCATCCCTGGGGCCAGCAGTGTATGTGATTTACAAGTCCCTCCCCGGGATGCTGGATCTGGGGGCATCTGGTCCGTTTTTATTGCTTCTGGACAGGGCTTTGGTACTCCTTCACAGATCAAATCACTGCCTGCCTTCCCGCTAATTCAAACAGCTGGTTACCGCTCACCGATTCTCCCGTTCTAATTGCCAAGGGAAGAATTATAAATAAATGTGTACAAGCAAACAGATGCTGTCATTTAAAAAATCGATCCATCTAGCAAAAATGCCCCACTTAGGATTGAAGCGGCAGACTGCAGAGCATGTGTCTTGGTGACATTTTTAATGAAATCAGAAAAACAATGGCGCTAATGGATTCCCAAGGAGGAAAAGACCAAGGACGGAAGGAGGGACGAGGGGGTATGGACCCACTTTGCAGCTCCAACACATGGGACTCAGAGCCATAGCAGAGACACAGGACTCCAGCACTGTTCTGAATGAGCATCTCTGTTTCCCCCTCCTCCCAGCCTTCGCCTGCCTCTTCAACCTGTTGTGACGTCAAGTCAGATCATTTGTTACTGCTCTGAGTCTCAGATGCTACTGGTGGTCCTCACTTGTGGTTTCCAGGAATCTCAGTCCAGGATGAAGTGTCATCATCCCCTTTGCTGTCCTGAACGCACAGTGAGACTATCTCCCACCCTTCCTGGTGGCCAACTTTGCCCTGAGAGGTCACTGGAACCTAGAACAGAAATGACCACTGTCAGACATGGCCCATAAAAATCTCCCACGTGAGACCCACCACCATCTTTCCCATCCTCGGACAGAAGGAAGAAGACTTTGAGAGCCCTGCAGAGGGTGGAGCCTCAACTGGAAGGAGTGCAGGTCCTTGAATGACTGTATGGAGCAGAGCCCCCTTGTGTGTCGACACTGGGATGTGGTGAGAGGGAGAACTGTGTCTGGCCAGAATCTTGGGTTAGTTTCTTCCTGTAGGGACCCTACCCCGACAAATACAGAAATCATTTATTCACTCACTCACTGAGCACACAGTAAAAACAATATCTAATTGTTTCCTTCAGACATCACAACAATCTGGTGTAATGAATGTCACGAGCCCAGTTTTCAGATCGAGAAACTGAGGTTCGGAAAGATTAAGTAACCTGCTAAAAGACACAGAGTCAATAATAATAACAATGGCTCTCGTTAATGAACACTTCATATGTGCCAAATACTGTACTAAATGCCTCATCTGCAGAAAAGATACTTTTTTATTCCTCATAAAAATTCTTGTTGTTGTTCAGTTGCTCAGTCATATCAGACTCTGCAGCCCCAAGGACTGCAGCGTGGCAGGCTTCCTTGTCCTTCACTGTCTCCCAGAGTTTGCTCAAACTCATGTCCATTGTGCTGTTGATGCCATCCAACCATTTCATCCTGGCTCCCCATTCTCCTCCTGCCCTCAATCTTTCCCAGCATCAGGGTCTTTTCCAGTGAGTCAGTAAGGAGATCAAACCATCAATCCTAAAGGAAATTAACCCTGAATATTCATTGGAAGGACTGATTCTGAAGCTGAAGCTCCAGTACTTTGGCCACCTGATGGGAAGGGCTGATTCAATGGAAAAATTCTCATAGGTATTTTTATTATCCCTATTTTACAGATGAGGAAACTGAGGCTTAGAGAGATTAATCAAAGGGAGGAAGGGAGAAAAGAAGGGAAGAAGGAAGGGATAGAGGGAGGAGTAGGGGAGTAAATAAAAGCAGAAGGATTCAAGCTTTCTAGTTTGAACAGGCTAGCTAACATTGCCTGTTCTTACAATCCCAAGGAGTCTCTAATAAACGAATCACACTGCATCTTAAAATACCAGCTTATCTCAAATCAAGTCAGCCCTAGAGAAACACACACACACACACTCCATAAAGGTTAAAACAGTTACATCAAAATAAAACATATGGCCACCCAAATCTGCATTTATTACATCTAATTGGAAGAGACGCAGTCAAGTACATGAATATTTTAGCAGTTTCCAACATGCAAATCACCGTGCCAAGACCCAGTTACTCTCTAATCGGCACGTGGCCCGCTGCTGGTGGTGCTGAGTTGGAACGGGCTCTATCCTTCCCCTCTGAGGACGTGGTGTTTGGGTGGTCTCTCATTCTGAGTCAGTTTGCATTTGTTTCTGCCTTTAAAGAGCACCCCAGGAACAGAAAGAGTTGAAAAGCTCCCACTCACCAGGTTTATACCCTTGATTAGTGTCTGGGGAACACTATCGGCGAGCTATTTGGCTCTAAAACCAAACAGAAAATTCAAATTTTTTCATGTAATCTCTGACTAATCAACTTTAATGAAGAGATTCTAGTGATTGTTGTTTAAGCCATTGGACATACAGGGAACAAATGGGAATTAACAGAGATTTATTTTTCTGGCCAATCCTGATAAAGGCCAGAGTTCCCATGCAGAGATCAAGATGAGAACACAACAGCAGTATTTCCCCAAATGCTACTCATTTAAGTCCTTGCTCTGAGGATTTCCACCATATCTGAGTATCATGTAGCAAGTAAGTCACTTACTTTTCTTTGAACTAATTCACTTTTTATTTTGGTAAATTTTGCATCATTTTATAAATGAAAACCCAGTAACACTCTATTTAAGGTGTATTAAGTGATGCAGCAACAACATTTGATCCCAAGAGTTCAAAGGTTTCACATAACACTTGTTTCATTTTCAGAGTGGGTTGGCAGAAGACCCGCTTCACTCAGTCAATGAGTCTCGGGCAGAGAAAAGCAATATCATCTTAGAACAGCCAGAGAGAACAGGAGGGTTGCTCACAGGCTTTTAAATCTTCTACGCACAGCCCATTGGCCATGGATAGTCACATGGCCCTGTCAAAATCAGGGAACTGGGATATGGGGGTGGGGGGTGTGGGGGGTGGTGAGTGTGCATACTGATAAGCAGTGAAAGTTTCTGTTCCAAAGAGTAACTGCCAAAGTAAAATAAATAGATACGATTAAATTCTACCTAGAAGGCTGTGCTATAAGAATGCTCTGAACCAGAACATTAAAAAAGAAAAGAAATGAACATGTGTTAGAAATGTGTTAAAGACATTTGCAGCACCAAACTGAGACCTCCTCCTTGATGCCAGGAGAAGGACTAAGACAGCATGGAGAAGGCAATGATTGTCTCACAATGTGGCTTTAATGTTATTTAATGTACGTCCCTCTATCCACTAAAACCATCATCAAGAAAAACCACACCAGAAAAGAGTTTCTTTGAGGCAAAATAGAAACCAGACGGGAGTGAAAGACATTTTGAATAAAATAAGAATCCTTGGTTGTGTAGCAGCTTTGCTAACGTGACAGATATTTTCCAAAAATGATGGCAGCAGTATATCCCAACTCATAAGCTCGTACCATGTGACAATAAAAGACCTCCACCCAACAGGCAGAGAATCTGCGGTCTCTCCCCTTCGTTCTGATTACAACAGAAGGGAAACCCATGACTTCTGAAGCTATGCTTAATAAAGTGATACACCCCAGTGGCAGTGAGCACACCTACCACCCGAATCTTGGCTTCTAATACCATCCTTCAATAAAAAGGAACCAGGGCTCCTTTGAGAAATGGCTGATTCTAGACAAGATCAAGAAACAGACACAATGAGACCGGAACATCTTGTAGAACCAAAATGTAAGGAAGTGAACACACACACACACACACACGATGAGAGGAGTGAAAGAGACACAGGAGTCAACCTGAAAGAGCGCCCAGTGGGGGCCAAAGCTAGAATTCTAGCAACAAAAAAAGAACATACCCTGAGCACAATACCGAGCATGAGCCAATACTGACATAAATCAATGGTTGCACACATAAATAAATGAGGGAGACTAGACAAATCTCCCAGGCAGAAGAATTTCACATAATTTATGTTAGATACTCTACCCTTAAGAAGATGGAGCCCGACTCCCCACTCCTTAAGCATGGGCTGTGAATATTACGTGACTTCCTTCCTCAAAATACAGTACGAAAGCAGGGGGGTGGGGGGAGAGTGATTTTACAGTGGAAAAAACTCACAGTCACCACCTCAGCCACCTGATCAAGATTAACATCAACAGTGAACAGTCATGCTGACGGTATGTGCCCTTGGTATGATGTGATAGGAACCACATTCACCACTGTGGTTTTCTACCCCCCCCAAACCCATAACCCCAGCCTATTCATGATAAAAAAACATCCAAGAGATCCCAATTGAGGGTCTCAAAATTGTCAAAGTCATCAAAAACTAAGGAAGTATGAGACACCGTCATAGCCCCAGGGCATCACGGAGACTAAATGTCCTGTGGTAGCCTAGATGGAACCCTAGGACAGAAAGGGGATGTTTGGTAAAAATTTTCATGGCAAATAGATGAGGAAACAATGGAAACAGTGACAGACTATTTTTGGGGGCTTCAAAATCACTGTGGACAGTGAACTGCAGCCATGAAATTAAGAGACTTGCTCCTTGGAAGAAAAGCTATGATAAAACTAGACAGAGACTAAAAAGCAGAGACATTACTTTGCCAACAAAAGTGCATATATTCAAAGCTATGGTTTTTGCAGTAGTCATGTATGGATGTGAGAGCTGGACCATAAAGGCGGCTGAGCACTGAAGAATTGATGCTTTCAAACTGTGGTGTTGGAGAAGACTCTTGGGAGTCCCTTGGACTGCAAGGAGATCAAACCAATCAATCTTAAAGGAAATCAACCCTGAATATTCATTGGAAGGACTGATGCTGAAGCTGTACCTCCATTCTTTGGAGCTGACTCACTGGAAAAGACCCTGATGCTGAAAAAAGATTGAGGGCAGGAGAAGGGGGCGACAGAGTTTGAGATAGTTAGATAGCATCACCGACTCAATGAACATGAGACTGAGCAAACTCTGAGAGATAGTGAAGGACAGAGAAGCCTGGTGTGCTGCAGCCCATGGGGTCGCAAAGAGACACAACTGAGTGAACAACAAAGGAGATCTGAGCAAAGTATGAGCTTTAGTTATAGAATTGTATCGATATCAGTTCATTAATTGTGATACATGAACAACACTAACCCAAGAGAATAGGAGAGACTGGGCATCAAGTATTTGGAAACTCTCTATGTTATCTTGGCAAGTTTTCTGTTAAATCTAGAGCTATTTGAAAATTGCTTTGATTTTTTTTAAGTGACAAAGCTTCCTTCTGGTACTCTTACTTGGGGCATACAACTTGGGTGCCCTGCATTGACATGTAGAAGTCCAGCACCCTGACACCATCTGGGTGCAGAGACTGTGTAGCAGCTGCCTGAATTCTCCCAGCCCAGGAACCAGACATGTGGGTGAGCGGCCTTTCAGCTGTCTCCAGCCCCTGGCCTTCCAGCTGCCCCAAGTGACATGAAATAGAAACATAGGCAAGCAATCCCCATCCATATCCAGTTCAAATTGTAGACTGGGGCACAAAATGAGTGTTAGAAGTTCTAAGTCACTACATATTGTGGTGGTTTGTTAGGCAGCATTAGATAAATGGAACCATGGGTCTGCAAAATCAACTTTGATGATTGATTGATTTCTTTTACACATATGTGTTGAGCTTTGATAGGTGCAGGGCAGTGGAAACAGCAATTTACAAGACCTGGTCCCTGCTCTTGAAGAACTCATTCCAGAGAAAGAAGCTGAGCTCTAGGAGAGTAAAAACAAATGAGAAAAATAGCAGATTTGATCGAAGAGATGGATGCAGCGTTTCAGACAGAGAGAAGATAGTAAATGACTCAGAGATCCTGAGATGTAAGCAAAGAGGAGAAAGAACAAGCATTTACTGAGCACACAATATTATGCTGTTCTGTGTTACAAGAGTCATGTGGATTAATCCTCCAATTAACCCTATATATATATATATATATATATATATACACACACACACGTATACCCACACACACAAGTATTATATTATATAGATATATTTAAGAGACTTCCCTGGTGGTTCAGAGGGTAAAGAATCTGCCTGCAATGCAGAAGACCCAGGCTCATCCCTGGGTTGGGAAGATCCCCTGGAGAAGGAAATGGCAACCCCCTCCAGTATTCTTGCCTTGAGAATACCATGGACAGAGGAGCCTGGCGGGCTACAGTCCATGGGTTCGCAGAGTCGGACACAACTGAGCAACTACCATATATACACACACACACACACATATATATATATATGTAATCCTTCCAATTAACTCTATATTTAAAAATATGTACATATATATGTATGTATGCGTGTGTATATATATATTGCTACCCCACACAGCATGCAGAATGTTAGTCACCCAACCAGCAATCACACCTGTGCCACCCGCAGTGGGAGTTCAAAGTCTTTAGATTTAATTAATTAATGTATGTATTTATGGCTGTGCTGAACCTTTGTTGCTGCTTGCAAGCTTTCTCTGGCTGCTGCAAGCAGGGGCTACTCTCGAGTTGTATGCTTGGGCTTCTCACCATGGTGGCTTCTCTTATTGTGGAACATGGGCTCTAGAGATTCGGTAGTTGCAACACTTGGTCTCAGTAGTTGTGGCACATGGGTTTATTTGCCCCAAGGCATGGGAGATCTTAGTTCCTGGACCAGGGATCGAACCCATGTCCCCTGCATTGGCAGGCAGATTCTTAACCACTGACAATGGTGGGGAATCACAACCAATGCCAGTGAAGTCCCTCCAGTTAATTCTATGATGTCATTGTTCTAGTTGGTTTAAAGATAAGGAAACTGAGGCTTGGGGAAGTGAAGAGATTGCTTAGGGCCAGTCAGGTGGCAGAGATGGGATTTGAAGTTTCTCCCATCTATAAAATGAGGGTATCAGATAATGCACACCAAGGCCATTTCTGCCTCTGAGGTTGTGTTATGTATGGGTTTTGCCTGCTCAGCATCTGCTTCCTTTCTTCCAGTAACAGCATCCCAATTTTCGACAACAGAACTGCCCAATCCCGACTCTCAGTTAAGGGGGAACACATACCCAGTCTCAGCCAAGCAGAGTATCACAGCCAGCTTACACAGTGATTGGTTCAGGCATATACATGGGGACCCAGGCCAGCCAATGAGAGTTTTCTTCAAGACTTTGGTTACAACTCTTTGGAAAGAGGCACCCTATTTCCCCTGGAGTTTCTAAGCCCAAGTTGTAAACTTGTAGCTGCCAGGGGCCACCATAGGAAGAGAGTCTACCTAGAAATAAAGTCAATCAATTCAGCAGAAAGAAGAGAGACCAAGAGATGTTGCAACATCATCTGAGTGCCTAGATCCAGCCTTGCCTGAAGCCATAAATCCCTAAGATTCTCTGTGATGTGATTCAGTAAATGTGACCATTTCAGCTAGATTTCTATAATCAAAATATGTCTAATATAAATCAAAGAGGATGATATGTGATAGTTTGTCCTTATTCTTACTCTCCCTACTACTAATGTTAAGTTGCCAAGGACATAAAATATGCCCTTCCGTCTTTGTAGCTTCATCCTCCCCACCCCCACAAGAGTCTAACAGTGCCTGGCTTATCAGAGGACTCAGGAAGTTATTTATGGAATTGCCCTGATGGGGATCACTGATCAATTTCACTCCACACTTCTCCAGCTCCTCCACTAGAGGCAAGTCCTCTGAAGGTCTGGGGTACTCAAGATTTGGTCTGCTCCCTTAAGGAACATGAGGTTCTGGGCAATTAAAGTGCCTTCCCACATTTTCTGCAATCAACCAGGACTAGAGAACTAGGGGACAGCTGTGCCCCAGTAATTGTATGACCTTGGGTAGGTAACTGCTTCAAGTTTCCCTTTTCCCTACTTTATAATGGACATCTAAGGACTTCCCTGATGGTCTAGTGGTTCAGTTCAGTTCAGTTCAGTTGCTCAGTCATGTCCGACTCTTTACGACCCCATGAATTGCAGCACGCCAGGCCTCCCTGTCCATCACCAACTCCCAGAGTTCACCCAAACCCATGTCCATCGAGTCGGTGATGCCATCCAGCCATCTCATCCTCTGTCATCCCTTCTCCTCCTGCCCCCAATCCCTCCCAGCATCAGGGATTTTTCCAATGAGTCAACTCTTCGTATGAGGTGGCCAAAGTATTAGAGTTTCAGCTTTAGCATCAGTCCTTCCAATGAACACCCAGGACTGATCTCCTTCAGAATGGACTGGTTGAATCTCCTTGCAGTCCAAGGGACTCTCAAGAGTCTTCTCCAACACCACAGTTCAAAAGCATCAATTCTTCCGCGCTCAGCTTTCTTCACAGTCCAACTCTCACATCCATACATGACCACTGGAAAAACCATAGCCTTGACTAGACGAACCTTTGTTGGCAAAGTAATGTCTCTGCTTTTCAATATGCTATCTAGGTTGGTCATAACTTTCTTTCCAAGGAGTAAGCATCTTTTAATTTCATGCCTGCAATCACCATCTGCAGTGATTTTGGAGCCCAGAAAAATAAAGTCTGACACTGTTTCCACTGTTTCCCCATCTATTTCCTATGAAGTGATGGGACCAGATGGCATGATCTTCATTTTCTGAATGTTGAGCTTTAAGCCAACTTTTTCACTCTCCTCTTTCACTTTCATCAAGAGGTTCTTTAGTTCCTCTTCACTTTCTGCCATAAGGATAGTGTCATCTGCATATCTGAAGTTATTGATATTTCTCCCAGCAATCTTGATTCCAGCTTGTGCTTCTTCCAGCCCAGCATTTCTCATGATGTACTCTGCATATAAGTTAAATAAGCAGGGTGACAATATACAGCCTTGATGTACTCCTTTTCCTATTTGGAACCAGTCTGTTGTTCCATGTCCAGTTCTAACTGTTGCTTCCTGACCTGCATACAGGTTTCTCAAGAAGCATGTCAGGTGGTCTGGCATTCCCATCTCTTTCAGAATTTTCCACAGTTTATTGTGATCCACACAGTTAAAGGCTTTGGCATAGTCAATAAAGCAGAAATAGATGTTTTTCTGGAACTCTCTTGCTTTTTCCATGATCCAGCGGATGTTGGCAATTTGATCTCTGGTTCCTCTGCCTTTTCTAAAACCAGCTTGAACATCTGGAAGTTCATAGTTCATGTATTGCTGAAGCCTGGCTTGGAGAATTTTGAACATTACTTTACTAGCATGTGAGATCCGTGTGAGGTCCAGTGGTTAGGGCTCCACAATTTCACTGCAGAATATGTGGGTTTGATCCTTGGTCAGGGAACTACCCGGAGAAGGCAGTGGCACCCCACTCAGGTACTCTTGCCTGGAAAATCCCATGGACGGAGGAGCCTGGAAGGCTGCATCCCATGGGGTCACTGAGGGTCGGACACGATTGAGCGACTTCACTTTCACTTTTCACTTTCATGCATTGGAGAAGGAAATGGCAACCCACTCCAGTGTTCTTGCCTGGAGAATCCCGGGGTTGGAGGAGCCTGGTGGGCTGCCATCTATGGAGTCACACAGAGTCAGACACGACTGAAGCGACTTAGCAGCAGCAGCAGGGAACTAACATCCCACAAGCTGTGTGGTGTGACAAATAAACAAAATGAAATGAAATAAAATAAAATAGAGTTTTAGTATCAAGGTCTCTGGAACTACAAGCAAAGAGAAAAGATGACAATGTGTATATAAAGCACCCGGTTCCTAAACACTCTAGAAATGGTAACTATTTCCACTGTTGAAAACAAAGGTAATCACAATCATGATGATGATAATGATAATGATGATGATGTTAAATGGCTCTTCCGGTCCCCTGGGGAAAAATCAATTAAGCTCTTTGTCGGTATTTGCCCCCTCACTGCCCACTGATGACAGCCTCTCCCGATGGACACAGGGATGAACACAAGCGAGGACAGGGCGTCCTGTCTGACTCTTGCTTCTGCTTCATCCTCAGAGGCATCATCACACCAGGTTGAGCGCAGCTCCCAGAAACCTCCTGCAGCTGGGGGACGGCAGGGCAAACAGGTAGCCAGTCTGAGAGAGATGCCTTGGCAGCTGGGACTAGAATGTTCTGTGAGGAGCAGAGCCCAAGCTGTCCCCTCTCAGGACAGCCCAGAGTCTCACACTTCTTCCCTCCCCTCTTTCAGTCTGCACTGAAATTCCTGGAGGAAGGACGACAGAACAGTGAGATCGCAGGTGGGCATTGGAGATATAAGAAAAACAGAGCAATGGCGCTGAGCCCGGAGCCAGCAAGCCCTGGGTTGGTCTTGGCCGAACCAGGCCAGAAAGGGCCACCATCCCGCCGTCTCCCTGGCCCCTTTCCCCATGCCCCCTCACAAGCCACAAATCAAGAGTCCTCCCAAGCGGCTCCCACTCTCCGACTCCTTTTGCCAGTTTTCCCATATTCTGCCAACCCCTAGTGTTGGTACTGTTTTCTTACCCCTCTTGATCTGTTCTAAGATGCACGTGCCTTTTCACATTTAGCACCTGAAGCCAGGATGCCTCTTGCAGACAATGTCATCGTGTAATCGCTGCAGGGCAGGTGGCACTTGTGACCAAAATGTTATTGCCTGTACCTGTGCAGACTGGGCGGCTATTCCTGACGGAATGAATGCGACAGTGATGCTTCAGCGTTCCCCAAAGCGGGAGAAAATGTCTCCCCAGGCAGTCCTTAGATCACCAGTGGGAGCACCCACACTTTGGGGGTCTTTGCTCTAAATCACCCCTACAGTCTCTTCTGCCCCCTTGCCCTCCGGACACCCTGTTTACTCTGCCTGGAACAGCCCCCCTCCTCATGGAAGGTACCTGAATTACTCCCCTTCCCTTTATTTAACTCTGAACTATCTCAAGCTCATTCATACAACCATTATACCATGCTTGCAGAGTTGATGGGTGGGAAATGGCATGGCAGAGACAGCTTGTCTCTACTCCATCATAACCAGGGTTCGGCTGGGAAGACTTGCATGCCTAGGGCTAGAATATTCAGAAGTCTTATTCACTCCAGCGCCCACTACCTGGGCTTCAGGGTGGTCAGACGTCTTATATGGCCACTCTGGGCTCTGAGACTTCCAGCAAACCAAGCAGAAGCTTCATCAGTTTCTAAGACTCAGCCCCAGAACTCCCATAGCATCACTCCTGCCATATTCCACTGGTCAAAGTAGTCACAACCCTGCCAGAGACAAGGAACAGGAAGGGGAAGGGGAACCTGGACCAGTAGGTGAAGTTGGGACATATGGATTCTGGGACAAACAAGAGAACAGGGGATATAGCTTGAGACATATATTGTCTCATTAATACTCACCATGTAGTAGTCACGGGTATGCAGGTTCTCATACCCATTTCCTGGAGAAGAACACTAGGGCTCATAAAAGCAGTAAGTGTTCCGGTCTGTCTGACTTGACGTCAGAGATTTCTTGCCTCCATCCCGGTGGAGTCCAGCTAACAACACACCATGTTTTTTCCTGCCCAGACTTCTAAGATCATCTTCAATTTACTAACACCTTGCTGAGGCAGTGAAGATCACATGCCAAAGTGGAATGAAGGCACAGAACAGGTAAGTGACCAGCCCTAGGTCACAAGCAAGCCACTGGAAGAGCCAGTATATGGGAGGTTTGCACACCGTCTTCCAACAATGGGAGTGAATTAAACGTCTCTTCTGTTGCCAGGCTAAGTGTTGCTTTCCAGTTGGAGTTTTGTTTGCGTGTGTAGATTTTAAATAAATGTGATAATTAAGCCACAAACATCCCCAGCACACTGGGGTATATTAAAATTACAGGCTGCTGATCAAATGGAGAAAAATCACAAACAGGGACATAAATGATGCCTTTTATTTGCTCAGTGCTTCTTGAAGCACTCAAATGGGTCTGTCAGCTTGATGGCCAATTCCAAGGCTGCGGGAAATGAGGGGAGGTGGGGTGGGGGTGAATTGGTGAGGCTGCAGGAAGGGGAACCCCATGGTGAAAGACTGTGGTTCTTTTCTTTTCTAAAACATTTCATCTGTGCCCCTACTTCACCTCAGCCAGTTTTGAAAACACAAACAAGCTGGCAAAAGGGGTATTTATCATTGTCTGACTGGCAGCACTTCCCACTCAATGTTAAAGACCAGAATCTATTTCCTGATTGTGGAAGAAAATCAGAGTACCCTTCTAGAATCAGGGGGTCCTGGTTTCGAATCTCTTTTGGCCCCTGTAGTGGGGTCTGTCTGGGCTCCTACAGGCCAAGTGCCCCACTACTGCAGTCTCTGTCCATCCACTGTCAAATAAAAGTAAAATCAGACTTAGTAAGGGGAGGCTTTGATTTGAAAAGAGGATTGCAAAGGGGAAAGGGGGCTATTGTATCAGACACTGCTGTGACTATAGTTCTGCAAGCGCCTCAGTGAAAGTGAAGTCATTCAGTCGTGTCCAACTCTTTGGGACCCCATGGACTGTAGCCCACCAGGCTCCTCCATCCGTGGGATTTTCCAGGCAAGAGTACTGGAGTGGGTTGCAGGATCTTCTTGACCTAGGGATTGAACCCGGGTCTCCTGCATTGCAGGCAGATTCTCTACCATCTGAGCCACCAGGGAAGTAAGGGAATATTTTGTCCTGAGGCCAGTCTCTTCTCAGGAGGGGTTAGGATGAGAGTGGGCCAAAATTAAGGGATTTGGGGAAGGAGAGAATTTAACCAAAGTTTAGTTAACAAATGTCAACCAAAAAAAACCTCACAACCTAAACAGTGAGAGTTATGTTTTGTTCAGACATTATTGAGGACTAGAGCCCACGATGGGACTTCCCAGGTGGCTAAGTGGCCAGCGTTTTCCCTGCCAATTCAGGAGAAAAAGGAGACATGGGTTCAATTCTTGGGTCGAGAAGATCCCCTGGAGGAGGAAATGACAACCCACTCCAGTATTCTTCCCTGAAAAATTCCACGGACAGAGGAGCCTGGTGGGTTGCAGTTCATGGGGGTCTCAAAGATTCGGACACAACTGAGCATGCATGCATAGCTCAGGATACAGCCTCTCAGATAGGAACTGTTCCAAAGTAGTGAGGGAGAAGCCAAGATATAGAGGAGATTTTGTAAAACAAACAAGCAACAACCAAAAACCCATGAAGTGGAACATCAAAAGATTGTTGCTAATTACAGTACCAGATATCACAAGTTAACAATTTTTGAGCTTTTCTATGTTTGGGAAGATGCAAGAGTGTGAGCTCATTAAAATTTTCCTTGGGATATGCATCTTAACTATGGAGGGCCAGTATCCTGTTTTCTATATCCTGAATCCTCAAGGCTCACTGACAGGGGTGGCTCTAGTGGCCCATGGCTTGATGATGGGCAACATTTGTTGTTTACGGGCAACATTTTCATTTGTCCACAAGAAAATTTGGTTCAGATTGACTGCTGGAGACAAGTAGTTCAGTTAATCACTAATGAGGCAAAGAACAGGGATTCAGAGAGTCTGTGACCGGCCTTGTCATAGGTAAACAAGTAGGCATCCATGAGTTTTCCCCAGGCCATAGGGGGAAGGGTGGTTCTTTGCAGCAAGTGGTTTTCCAGAACGAAAAAAAGGGTAAGGGGACTTCCTTTCATCCTGTTTCCCAGGAGCATAGAGTACAATTGAACCCTATCATCACTCAACTGGGGATGATAATTAAAATAGCTATCTATGATTTTAATATTTTTAAAGTAACTTGGAAGCACTGAGTGCAGAGTAAAGGCTCAATAAATATCCATGACTCTCATCGTGAGGTCCATAAGGGCCGGGTAAGTTGATTCAGTGTGTTTTCTTAGGTGCTAGCACAGTTGCCAAAATCCACTGATCAGCTGAAGTGGCCTTCAGCAAGCTTCAGTATCCTGGACTATAAATGAGACATTTGTAGTCTATAGGACTATAGGACCATCTATAGGAGATAGATGGGCCCCAGACTGAGCAGCTGAAGTTTGTCCCAGTGGACAGATATTCCAAGATGAAGAGTTAGAGGAGATGAACCCCGCCCAGACAAAAGACAGAGACCACAGATTTGTCATCCTCAAAGTCAAGGAGATTGTCCCAACTATACATATGCACAGAAAGTTCCCTTGGAGGTCAAAAAAGGAGTGCTGTCATCCAACCCATAAGCCTCTACTGGAATCCATCTTGGCTAAGAGACACATGGGCATACAGGGAAAGACCATGAGAGTAACCACATAGGGACTCAGAGCCAGGCAAAGCAAGATGATTGGTCAAAGGGAATCCAGAGGAAATGCCTCATAGGAGTGACTCAAACTACCAAGAGGGCATGACTCTTTCACTGAGTCCACCCGTGTGTCTATTCCCAAGCACTCTTTACCCTCCTAATAAACACCGTACTTGCTTCACTACTCTCTATGTGGAAAAGCATTTCCATAGAGCTTACGAGCCAGGGCCTTGTCACTGGCCTCTGCCCTGGTGGTCTAGGGGCTAGATTTAGCACCCTCATTGTCAAGGCCTGACTTCAGTCTCTGGCCAGGGAACTGAAATTTTGCTTCAAGCTACTGCCAGATCAAGGTCACTGAGATCAACATGATAATCTTGACTGCACAGGGTTGTGGAAAAAGCTGGTTTAAAACTTAACATGCAAAAAAACGAAGATCACGGCATCTGGTGCCATCATTTCATGGCAAATAGATGGGGAAACAATGGAAACAGTGACAGTCTTTATTTTCTTGGACTCCAAAATGACTGCAGATGGTGACTGCAGACATGAAATTAAAAGACATTTGTCCTTGGAAGAAAAGCTATGACAAATCTATACATTAGGTTTGTATAGGTGATTAAAAAGCAGAGACATTACTTTGCTAACAAAGTTCTGTCTAGTCAAAGCTATGGTTTTTCCAGTAGTCATATATGGATGTGAGAGTTGGACCATAAAGAAGGCCGAGCTCCAAAAAATTGATGCTTTCGAACTGTGGTGTTGGTGAAGACTCTTGAGAATCCCTTGGACTGCAAGAAGATCAAACTAGTCAATCCTGAAGGAGGACTTGCCTTGAAGCTCAGTCGGTAAAGAATCTGCCTGCAATACAGGAGACCTGGGTTTGATTCCTGGGTCAGGAAGATCCCTTGAAGAAGGAAATGGCAACCTACTTCAGTATTCTTGCCTGGAAAATCCCATGGACAGAGGAGCCTGGCAGGCTACAGTCCATGGAGTCCCAAGAGTCAGACACGACTTAGCAACTAAACCACCATCAATCCCAAAAGAAATCAATCCTGAATATTCATTGGAATGACTGATGCTGAGACTGAAGCTTCAATACTTTGGCCACCTGATGCAAAGAGCCGACTCACTGGAAAAGATTCTGATGCTGGGAAAGATTGAAGACAGGAGGAGAAGGGGACAGCAGAGGATGAGATGGCTGAATGGCATCACTCGATGGACATGAGTTTGAGCAAGCTCTGGGAGATGGTGAAGCATAGGGAAGCCTGGGGTGCTGCAGTCCATGGGGTCACAAAGAGTTGGACATGACTCAGCAACTGAACAACACAGGGTTGTGGAGACAATTATGTAATTTTGGGAAATCTAAGGGGCCCGGACAACGCCCGACACATCCCTGGTAACCAGTGACAAAGACTCTCCTCAACTTAACTCTAGTCAGACTCTTCTGAAGAGTCCTCTTTGTAACTAGACCATGCCCTTGGGCTCTGCTTTTAATCTGTTTAGTCTAGTTTCACCAAGAATTCTGATGGGTCATTTTAGCAAAAATCCCCGACCCTTCATATCTGATCACAATCCTTATCCTCTGCCCTTGATATCTTATCACCCTGGCCTGCCATCAGCAAAAATTCTGTGAACTTGGTGCAGTTAGAATTCCCCTTACCCATGATGCTTCCTCTTAGTAAGTTTCTGTCCACTGAGCCAGATCTTGCTCCTTGGTTATAAATCTCCACTTGTCCTTCCTCTGTTCAGAGCTTTACTCCATCTCTATGCTATCACAACATACTGCACCCCCACCCCACGCTCCACTGCAGCAGTCTTCCATGGATAAAATCTGGTTTTAGGGCTTCCCAGGTGGCTTAGTGGTAAAAAACTCACCTGCCAATGCAGAAGACCCAGGTTTGAACCCTGGGTCAGGAAGATCCCTTGGAGAAAGAAATGATAGCCCACTCCAGTATTCTTGCCTGGAAGATCCCATGGACAGAAAAGCTTCCCAGGCGCCATTCCATGGGGTTGCAAAGGGTTGGACATGACTTAGTAACTAAACAATACCTTCTTTAACAAATGTCACAAATAAAATTTTCTTTAACACCAGTAAATGAGTTTCCTTCCATTTCTACCCAGCCTCCAAAACCAGTATGAGCCAAACTCTTAGCATTCTGCTCAGTGCTTCAAATGCATCTGCTCAGCGCTTCCAACGGCCTGGTCCTTTAAGGTCATAGGGTGAATGATCAAAACCAGACGCCCTGGGGTGATGCCCACACCACCCAACATCAAGGCAGCAGTGGCAGAAGTGAAGGCTCTGACCCCCTGCATGCCACTCCACACTGACACCTTGGTCCTCTTCACTTCCACAGGCCATGGATGCAGCACTTGGGGGTGAACTTTGAAAAGTCAGCATCTGCGACTTTCCTGAAGTACAAATATTTGGCCACTTTATTTCACTGAACCTTGATTCTGCTGTTGTTCAGTTGGTCAGTAGTGCCCGACTCTTTGCAAGCCCATGAACTGCAGCACGCCAGGCTTCCCTGTCCTTCACCCTCTCCAGGAACTTGCTCAAACTCATGTCCATCCAGTCGGTGATGCCATCCAACCATCTCATCCTCTGTCATTCCCTCTTCCTCCTGCCTTAAATCTTTCCCAGCATCAGGGTCTTTTCTAATGAACCGGTTCTTCGCATCAGGTGGCCAAAGTACTGGAGCTTCGGCTTCAACATCAGTCCTTCTAATTAATATTGAGGATTGATTTCCTTTAGGATGGACTGGTTTACCTTGATTCATCTCTCTGTAAAAAGAGGACTGACTGATAAAATGTGGGTGAGAAACTGCTTTGTATACGAAGTTACCGTTACAGAAGTAATCGCACGTGTCCCCACGCCACAGAGGAGAAACAAAGGGAAAGGCCCAACAACCCTAGGCCATAGCTCCACCCTCCCGCCTTTAAAATGGGCGGGGCGGGGCCACGGCATCGATCACTCGGCGCTTCGCTAGGCATGCCTTGGTGGGCAATCGAGCTGCGAGTGATCGATACTCCGGCAAGCCTCTGACTACTCGAAGAGGGCTGGAGCGTTCGGTTTTCAAAGTACAAATCGTCGCCGTCCTCCGGCGAGTCGATACCGTCCAAATCTGAGCCAGGTAGGTGAGCAACTCGAGAGGAGTGGGCAGCTCTGCCTCCTTAGAAGCGGAGGCCGGACTAAGGGGGAGGACTGCGCAGGCGTCGGATGTAGATGGAAAGCGGGCAGGGACTGTCCCGCGCGTGCGCCTTGGAAAGCCCGGGGGCAGCCCTTCAAAGCCCGAAACTCAGCAGGGCCTTGGGGAGGGGGAAACCGGGGCGGCGCATGCGCTCTGAGAACGCAGTTTAGCCGATTGACTCTCCAGAGCCGCCGAGGAGAGGGCCTAGGTCCCGCGCGTGCGTAGTGCTCTCCTTATGACAGGTATTGCTTTTTGCGCTTGCGTACGACCAGGTTGTTGTGCGCTTGCGCGGTTTTTGGTGTCTGGTTGGTTCGTAGCTCAGGGCTTGTCTGATAGCTCAGCGGGTAAAGAATCCGCCTGCAATGCAGGAGACCCCCGGGTTCGATTCCTAGGTCGGGAAGATCCCCTGGAGAAGGGATAGGCTACCCACTCCAGTATTCTTGGGCTTCCCTGGTGGCTCAGCTGGTAAAGAATCCTCCAGCAATGGGGGAGACCTGGGTTCGATCCCTGAGTTGGGAAGATCCGTTGGAGGGGAAGGGAAAGGCACCCCACTCCAGTATTCTGGCCTGGAGAATTCCATGGATTGTAGAGTCCACAGGGTCGCAAAGAGTTGGACATGACTGAGCGGCTTTCACTGATGCGACTCGAAGGCCCCTACGCTTCGCAGTGGTTGTACCGGCAGGTGCATGCCGCCCATCTCTGCCTGGCCAGTTACCCTTTGTTGATCTAGAACTAGGAAGACTGAGCAGGCTTGAACCATCGGGCCCCGAATGCAGACCGAGGGAAATAAAGTCCCGGGAGAGGCTGGGAAGGGAAAAGGTGTGAAACTTCCCAGTGGAGGCATGGTGGGGATACATAGAGCCCGTCCAGCCCACCCTTCCTGGAGGACCCGATGGGGCCTGTGCATGTGGCCGCCTGGAGGAAGGGGGTGTCTGACTCAATAGGGGTTAACTCTGAGCATAGGTGTCGCATTATGCGCCCTCGGAATCCAGCAAAGATAAGTCCTGGTGCTTAGCAGGGTTAGAGCAAGTCAGGGCAGGTGTTCAGATCACACCAGCCGGCTCCAGCCCAAGCCTTTCTGCACTTTACAGAACTGAGCAGCCTGTTCCCAGAAAGCTAGATTGAAGCTGATATATTCCGAGAAGCACTTCAGAGCCTTAAAGATAATTTATGAGAATTCTGGGATGACTGCAGTGGCTTCCTTGAAGGCTTTATTTTAGAGCTGACAGGAACCCACTTGGGTTGTTGTCTAACAGCCAACCAGACACCACCTTCCAATGATGTACTCCATCTGGATGTGAATTCATGAAGCTCATGACCCGAGTTAGGCCGTTGGTTGTATACAGCCTGTACTTGGCTCCTTGGTGTTTTAGGTGACCAGCAAGAAGCTGTTTTAAAGTTCACTTTAGAGTGGTCTGTACAGCCAAGACAAAAGTCACTTTGAGAGGCTATCTCATACAGTCTTTTTCTGACAACCCCCCCAGTACCACCCCTGCCTTTTCAAGATTATTTCATATGTCAGCAAACAGACCTTTATTGAAGAAGTCAAGACAGTACACTGAGAAGAGCAGTTCTATGCAGCCGGTACCTGACCTTCCCATGAAAGCTGTCTTACATGGAGAGGCCAATACAGACAGGTGGTGCTCTGGGAGGTCAGTTTACAAAGCTAGGACACAGGAACATTCTCTGGAAGGTTCGTTCATTTAATACAACCTTTTATAAAAGGCAATTCACCTCTACCCTCACCCCTTTCAAAAAACAGCCGTCTGTAACCAATAAGACATCTTTTACGGCCAATACCAGTTAATCCCAGGGAGACTGATTTTAAGGTGAATTTACAAGGCCACTCGGGCTTTTTCATATGGCAACATTCAGAAAACTAAGATCATGGCATCTGGTCACATCACTTCATGGCAAATAGATGGGGAAACAGTGGAAACAGTGACAGACTTTATTTTCTTGGGCTCCAAAATCACTGCTGATGGTGACTGCAGTCATTAAGTTAAAAGACACTTGCTCCTTGGAAGAAAACTTATGACCTAGACAGCTTATTAAAAAGCAGAGACATTACTTTGCCAACAAAGGTCCATCTAGTCAAAGCTATGGTGTTTCCAGTAGTCATGTATGGATGTGAGAGTTGGACTATAAAGAAAGATAAGTGCCGAAGAATTGATGTTTTTGAACCGTGGTGTTGGAGAAGACTCTTGAGAGTCCCTTGGACAGCAAGGAGATTCAACCAGTCCATCCTAAGGGAAATCAGTCCTGAATATTCATTGGAAGGATTGATGCTGAAGCTGAAACTCCAATACTCTGGCCACCTGATGCGAAGAACTGACTATTTGAAAAGACCCTGATGTTGGGAAAGATTGAAAGCGGGAGGAAAAGGGGATGACAGAGAATGAGCTGGTTGGATGGCATCACGGACTCAGTGGACATTAGTTTAGGTAAACTCCAGGAGTTGGTGATGGACAGGGAGGCCTGGCACGCTGCAGTCCTTCGGATTGCAAAGAGTCGGACATGACTGAGCGACTGAACTGAACTGAAGGATGATTTGGGGGACTGTGGGTCTCAATTTGCCTGGAATAATGCCAGTTTATGACTTGTCCCTGAAAGCTACTTCCAGTATTCAGCACTTCCAGGATTGGACTTGTGTAAGGTGAAATTCCTACATGCAGAAATGACAGTCCCAAGCAGTAAAGAACAGAGAAAATGATGAGAATAAACAATTTTGAAAGAGAAAAATAAATGTATATTTTACCAAGCTTAGGCTTATCAATAAAAGGCTTATATATATAGCATTCTGCTTCCCAGGCGAAGAATCCACCTGCCAGTGCAGGAGACATGGGAGCCTCAGGTTTGAACCCTGGGTTGGAAAGATCCCCTGGAGTAGGAAATGGCAACCCACTCCAGTATTCTTGCTTGGGACATTCCACGGACAGAGGAGCCTGGTAGGCTACAGTCCATGAGGTCACAAAAGAGTTGAACATGACTGAGCAACTCAGCACTGCCTGGCATCCTGGTTTGTATGGTAAATTCTGTGGTTAACCGACCTATAGCTGATTACCAGAGGCTGTTTGTGCAACATGCTTATCCCTTTTATGTGGAGCTCTTGGTCAGGTGTGGGGGGTGGGCAGGTGGGCAGTGTAAAGGCCAGTCCACAGTCCCACTCTGAAAGATTGTTCATACAATTTACCCTGATTCCCTCCTCTGGAAGGCCCCTTCATTTACTACAACCTTTTATTAAAAAGGAAATTCAGTGA
The DNA here is from genome assembly GCF_027580195.1 of Bos mutus. Classification (NCBI taxonomy): domain Eukaryota; kingdom Metazoa; phylum Chordata; class Mammalia; order Artiodactyla; family Bovidae; genus Bos; species Bos mutus. The sequence continues at coordinate 17,240,206 of NC_091641.1, read as the reverse complement.
GGAACTCTGGGAAGCAAATCAGCAAAGCCAGGCCATGAGGCTATTCAGGCTGATACCCTTCTCCAGAAAATTGCTTGGTAACAATTGTCAAGAAACCTTTCTGTCAGACCAATGGGGAATGCTGGAAGCCTGATTTGTAAAGCCTGGATGTGAGGCCTGAATGGGGGCTTCCCAGTGGTGCTACTGGTAAAGAACCTGCCTGCCAGTGCAGGAGATGTAAGAGATGCATGTATGATCCCTGGATTGGGAAGATTCCCTGGAGGAGGGCATGGCAACCCACTCCAGTATTCTTGCCTGGAGAATCCCATGGACAGAGGAGCCTGGTGGGCTACAGTTCACAGGGTTGCAAAGAGTCAGACAAGACTGAAGTGACTTAGCACACATGCACCAAAGTGAGGCCATTCAGAAAAGCAGTGTCATGTAGCCTATTCCTGACCTTCACTGAAAGGCTGTATCAACTGGTCATGTGAAAGCTGCTGCTTACAGCCTCGTAAGGCCAGCTCCTCTGGATGACTGTTTTATACAGCCAGGGAGGGGCCTTTCTTCTCTAAGCCCATTTCAGATGGCTAACAGGAATCACAGAAGATAGATTTGTAAAGCTAAGACAAAGTCCAGGCCTCCTCTGGCCCTGACACAAGAGCCCAATATGTAAAGAAGCCAGTTTTTAAAGCAGATCATGAGACCACTTTGGAAGAGATTTATATAATAGAATGTGACTCCTCCCCTGAAGGCTGTTTGAAGTGGCAACTATTTAAAAAGCCAAATCAGGAAATGTTCTGGGAGGCCTGTGGGACCAAGTCGTGTATAAGACTACTCCCAGGAGGTGCTAGTGGTAAAGAACCCGCCTGCCAAGGCAAGAGATGGAAGAGACGGGAGTTCACTCCCTGCATCGGGAAGATCCCCATGAGGAGGGCATGGCAACCCACTCCAGTATTCATGCCTGGAGAATCCCATGGACAGAGCAGCCTGGCAGGCTATGGTCCGTGGGGTCGCAAAGAGTTGGACAGGATTGAAGTGACTTAACGCACACGTATGCACACACACAGATGGTGGCCAGCATGGCACCTCACTGTGGCTGCCACGTGGTGCCCTCGTAAGGCTCTCTGGGAGGCTAGTGTTTAAGGTCAATCATGAGACCTGCAGGGCCATTTCAGTGACTCATACAGAGGCAACCTATAAAACTATTTTGAAAACGAACTCAGCTATCCTGAAGCTCCCACCTCTGAAAGGCTGTGTCGTGCAGTGTCAGCATAAGATTCTGAAGGCCTGGTTGTAAGACATTTGCTGAGGAACTCTGGATCCAAAGTAAATTACTCTGGCTATTTAATGTGGCCAAGAGGAGGCTGTTTTGTACAGCCATCTTGGGGCCCTCCCTCTCAGAAGGGTGGCCCATGTGGCCATCCACCTGAGGCTCTCCCACAACCAGTTGGCAAAGCAGCCATTCTGCCACCTTTCGTTTGTATTTATGGAAACCAAATACAAGACCACCTGGGGAAGCCATTTTGCAAAGCAGCACATGAGGGCACCTTGAAGGCTGGTTTTGTCAGGCCTGTGTGAGCTCTGCAAGGTCACCTGGGGAGGCTGGTTTGCAAAGGTTAAAATTCTGCATCCCAGGGAACTAGTTTATAGGTCATTTGAAACCCTCTGGGAGGCTATTTAATAAGGCCACAAAAGACCAATTTACAGAGCTGGTACATAGGCCCAGTAGAAGCCGATTTTTCCATTAAGGCAAATAAGTGGTCTTCTGGGAGACCTTTTTATAGACCTTTGTGAGAAGCCAGAATATGAGGCCTCTGAGGCCTTTCCACACCCAAGATGAGATTTTTCAAATACGACTCAGGGAGCTCAAACCAGTGCTCTGCGACAACCTAGAGGGGTGGGATGAGGGGAGGGGGAGGGAGCAGGGGGGTTCAAGAGGGAGGGGACGTATGTATAGCTGTGGCTGATTCATGTTGCTGTATGGCAGTGAAAGGCGCTCAGTCCTGTCCGACTCTTTGCAACCCCATGGACTATACAGTCCATGGAATTCTCCAGGCCAGAATACTGGAGTGGGTAGCCTATCCATTCTCCAGGGGAACTTCCTGGAGAATCGAACCAGGGTCTCCTGCATAGCAGGTGGATTCTTTACCAACTGAGCTATCAGGGAAGCCCCCCTGTATGGCAGAAACTAACACAATATTGTAAAGCAATTATCCTTGAATCAAAAGCAAATAAAAAAATTTTAAATATGGAAGCAGAAAAGAAAGAAGAAAATTAAAATTACTCATGGTTTTGCCACTTGAAAAAAAATTGCTTTATAAGACTTATGTGAGACACTCAGGGAGATGAGCCCTGAGGCCACCCAGTTGGTGGGTCCACGTGCTCTTCTGCGTGTGGCTGGTGGATAAGACCACCAGCGCTGGAAAGCTGCACTGTGAAACTCTTCTAAGATTGCTATTAATGAGGCCAATGCAATTTGTTTAAGAATCTTCTAGGAGCTAGAGATAGGAATCATCCTGGCAGGCTTGGGCCAGGCCACTCAGGCTGTCCGAGTCCTGTCATGCAGTAAGCCAGCTGGGAAGGATAACCACTGTGAACCAAGGCTTGAAGTGGGATCCAGAGCTCCAAAAGCTGACACAGTCCTTATGCCTGAACACAAAGCGTGTTCTGGGTACACACTGCCACTTGCTATAAAGTTTAGGACAAATTGCTTATTTTCTCAAATCTCATTTCACTCACCTGTAAAACCTTACATTGTAGAATTGCGAGGGATATGTTAGATAATGTGCACAAAGCAGGCAGCATTGGAGATTCCCTGGCGATCCAGAAGCTTGGACTTGGCGCTTTCACTGCAGGAGCGCGGGTTCAGTCTTAGCTGGGGAGCTAAGATCTGCAAGCTGCATGACGAGGCCCAAAAGACAGACAAACCATGGAGCATTGATGTGGTACAGAGGAAAAGGGCATGGAGGTTGACCAGAAGTTTTAAGTCCTGTCTCTGTGCCCTTGATTGACTGTGGTGTTTTGGTTGAGTCACTTCGTTTTTTCTCCTGGACTTTAGTTTCCTCATCAGCAAAATAGGAGGGTGGGGTTTCAGGGGAAATGACCACATATATCCCTGTTCACTTCCCAATATTGTGAGGAACAAAATTAGACGGGAATGCTAGGGAAACCATAATAGACTGCTCTTACTTTTGCACAGGACCAGGATGAGGTCCCTCAAAAACAAACAAGTGGAAAAGGTTCACCCTTCTTTTATGGGAAGTGATAGGATTTTCTCATCTGTAGAATGAGGATAATAATAATTCCTCAGAGTTTTCTTCAGAGTTAACCTAGGGAATTCCCCGGCGGCCCAGTGGTTAGGACTCCATGCTTCCATCACAGGGGCCATGGGTTCAATCCCTGGCCTGGGAACTAAGATCCCACATGCTCCATGGTGCGCCCAAAAAGAAAAATGGAATTAACCCAGATGTCTGGCTTCACCATGTGTTGGCTCGTGGTCTTGTGGCTCTGTTCCCTCATCTATAAAGATCATGGATTGGGGGACTAGACTGAGGTTTGGGTTTTTTTTTTTTTTTATTTATTTATGTTGGCTGTGCTAAGTTGTCCTTGCTGCATGCGGGCTTTTCCTAATTGCAGAGAGCAGGGGTTACTCTCTTGGGTTAATCCCAAGCAGCGCTTGGGATTCGCATTCAGGTGGCATCTCTTGTTGCAGAGTGTGGTTTCTAGAGCACAGGTTCATGGTTGTGGTGCACAGGCTTAGTTGCCCTGAGGCATAGGGGATCTTCACGGACCAGGGATCGAACTGGTGTCCCCTGCACTGGCAGGTGGATTCTTAACCACTGGACCACCAGGGAAGCCCTGCCTGAGTTTGAAGTTTCTGCTCCACCTCTTAAACTAGCTGAATTGCTTTAGGAAGTCATTTAACTTCTCTGCTGCAGCTTCCTTATCTGTAAGATGGAGGTGATAATACTTTTCTCAGAGTTTCTGTAAGAACTGAGTATATATAAAGTACTTGGAGCGTTCTGGCTTACAGTAAACACTTCATGTACGTTATCAGCTTTGTAGGGTCATCATTTAGGGGAGGGGATGAGGCAATTCATATAATACTCTTATGGATTCTACCTGCTGAATACCAAATATTCCTGAGCTGGTAGGAAGTGAGCTGGAATGGGGCCCAGAAATAGGAATGGCTTGCCTGGCGCACCTTCAGGGGCCATATCTCTAGCATCCTTCATGCAAGTTTGCTTCTCTATCTACTCTGACCTCTTCACACACATTAGGGCCGAAGGGAGCCATGTCTGTCTTCCTGTTCTCTCTGAGTTATAGATAGAGTCCCAAGGTGTCCAGGAAATCTGGTAGAAGTGTTTATTATCTTCTGTTGTTCAGTCACTAAGTCGTGTCTGACTCTTTGCGATCCCATGGACTGCAGCACGCCAGGCCTCCCTGTCCCTCACCATCTCCCGGAGTTTGCCCCAAGTTCATGTCCATTGAGTTAGTGATGCCATCCAACCATCTCATCCTCTCCCACTGTCTTCTTTTGCCTTATTATCTATTACTGTGTAACAAATCACCATAAATTTAGTGGCTTAAAACAACACATGTTTCTTATCTCAGTTTCTGCAGGTTGGGAGTCTGGGCGTGGCTAGCTGGTTTTTTCCTGCATCAGGATCTCTTACAAGGCTCCAATTATGGTGTCAATGCTGACCTCTTATCTGAAGGTTCAACTGAGCAAAGATCTAAGCACCTGTATGCATGCATGCTCAGTCACTCAGTCAGGTCCAACTCTGTGACCTAATGGACTATAGCCTGCCAGGCTCCTCTGTCCATGGAATTCTCCAGTCACAAATACTGGAGTGGGTTACCATTTCCTACTTCACTAAGCACCTGTGGTTGTTGGGAAAATTCAGTTCCTGAAGGGCTGTTGGATTCCAGGAGGGCCCTCAGTTCCTAGTTTGCTGTTGTTCTAAGCCACCCTGAGTTCTTTGTCATATGGGCCCCTACAGCAGGGCCACTTGCTCATCAGTGCATGCAAACCAAGAAGGCAGTAGAGAGAGTCTGCCAGCAAAATGAATGTTCCAGTCTTATGGAACCTGGTCCCAGAAATGACATCTCATCTCTTAGGCCAAAAAGTTAATAGCTACACATGGCTCAGATGGTAAAGAATGTGCCTGCAATGCAAGAGACCTGGGTTCCATCCCCTGGTTGGGAAGATCCCCTGGAGAAGGGAACAGCTATCCACTCCAGTATTCTTCTTGGAGAATTCTATGGACAGAGGAGCCTGGCAGGCCACAGTCCATGGAGTCGCAAAGAGTCAGACATGACTGAGAGTCCAGCACACTTAACACACACCAGGCCTACACAGCTGTTGGTCGGAGGCATGTATTAATAGTTTTCTATTGTTGATGTAACTAATTATCACAAACTTGGTGACTTAAAGCAATATTTAAGCAATTTATTAGCTTACAGTTCTGTAGGCCAAAAGTGCAACATGGAATCAAAATCAAGGTCTCAGGAGGGCTTCATCCTCTTCTGAAGGCTCTAGGGGAGAATCTGTTTCCTTGCCTTTTCCACCTTTTAGAGACTGCCCATGTTCCCTGGCTTGGGACTCCCTTCCTCCGTCTTCAAAGCAACACTGCATCTCTCTGACAATTCTGTAATCACATTTCCCTCTGACCCTTACTTTAGCCAGGAAGGATCATGTCAAGGACTTCAGTGTTAGGTTGGGCCCAGCCAGATAACCCAGGATAATCCCTTATTCTTAGTCACATCTGCAAAGTTCCTTTTGCCATGTTAGGTAACATCCTCACAGGTTCTGGGGTTTAGGACGTGGACATCTTTGGGGGACATTATTCTGCCTACCACTCAAATTACAGGTCCTGCCCATATTCAAGAGAAGGGGGATTAGATGGGGGATTCATAATAGCAAGCAAGGATCCCTGGGCTCTCTTCTGCCAGAGGGTGACTGGCTTTCTTCTGTCACAAGAAGTGAAGCATCTGATGGGGCTTTATCACAGGCAAGTCTTCATTCTTGCCTTCACCATCCATCTACCAGTGGCTCCTGAGTGTGAAGGGTTCTTTCATTATGAACCTCAGAAACCAACCCTGGCTGACATAAGCAACAGGAAATTTCTTGGAAGGCTGTTGGAGCCCATGGAATAGACAAAAAGCTGGAGAACTGTACTTGGAAAAGACAAGAACTAAAATGGTTCTGCATCCTAGGACTTGTAGACCATGATTGTGAGACCCTAGCAAGAGCAATCTGGTCCAGAAGCTGCCACTAGGAAGAATGAAATGTCAGCTGTCTCTGGTCTAGTTGATCTTCTTAAAGTTTACATTCAAAAGAGGCAACTCATTGACTAGCTTGGGTCCCATACCCACCCCTTGGCAACATCCCACCACACTGAACTCAGGGGGCATGATGGAATCTCTCAAAAGGAAATGGAGATGTGTTGTTAAGAAAGAGAAAAGATTTCAAGCCACCAAAACTCAACAAATGCCCGCTGTGTTCTCTGGCTCTCTTTCCTCTGCACCAGAAGGAAGTTACTGATCAGTCAGGGCAGGATAACTGTTACTGCAGGCATCAGCACTGTAGTGGCTAAACACAAGTTTAGTTTTTGCTCACGAAGCATTCCAGCATGGACATTCCTAGTTAGGGGGCTGTCTTGCGGCTCTGCCATCCCCTGGGGCCTCAGAGTCCTTCCCTTCCAGTCAGTGGGTAGGGGTAGTGTGGAGGATCGTATAGGAAGTGTTTATGGACCGGGCCTGGACCCTTCCATGCCCCGTTCCATGCATTAGCTGGAACGTGGTGTCATGCTCACATCTAACTGCAAGTGAGACAGAGAAATGAGGTCTAACTGTGTGCCCAGGAAGAAGATGGAACGGACTGTGGCGAACTTTAAGCCAGAGTTTGTTTTTGTAAATCACGTTTCATTGGGACACACCATAGCCATTGGTGTACACGCTGTAAAGCTGCTTTCGTGCTACAGCAACAGAGCAGCAGCAGCAGTGACTGTATGGCCTGCAAAGCCTAAAATATTTGATATGTGCACAGGAAAAGTTTGTTGACCCCCAGCATACAGCAGTCTCTGCAAAAGCATGATGGTCCCTATTTCTTAGTTTCAAATGTGATAGGGATATGACAGCTGTTAGTATAACACCTACAACTTGTGTGCATGCTCAGTCGCGTCCAACTCTTCGCAACCCCATGGACTGTAGCCCGCCAGGCTTTTCTGTCCTTGGGATTTCCCAGGCAAGAATAGTGGAGTGGGGTACCCTGCCTTCTCCAGGAGATCTTCTCAGCCCAGGAATCGAACTGGTATCCTTTGTGTCTCCTGCGTTGGCAGGCAGATTCTCTACCACTGAGCCACCTGGGAAGCCATCACCTACAACATAGTAATGCAAATAGATAACCGTAAGTTGTGAGCAGTAGACTATTCACCTATTAGTAATTATTCTTGGAGACTGGACTGCCATCTGTAGATAATGTCCAGGCTAAAATTACTAAAGGCATCAACTGTGATAAACCTTTTTGTATAGGATTTATGTATTTCCAGGTTTCTTCCTGAGACGGTTAAGGTATCATTCCTTCAGTAGTCTGAATTTAGTGCCTACTATGAGCCTGACTGCAAGAAACTCAAGGACCGTTCAAACCCAAAACACGGTCAGGGAATCTTGGCTCACTTCACATAGGGGATCATTTAAGATGGGCCTTAAAGGTTGGATAGGAGTTTGCCAGAGAGAAGGGGTGTTGGAGGCATTCCAGACAAGGACAGTACATGTTCCTCTCTGAACAAACATGGGTCCAGTGACCACTGTGTGCCTAGTATTATGCCAGGCTCTGAAGATACACTGGTGACCCCAGACAGATGGGGACCCTGCCCTCACAGGAAAAGACCACTGCTGAAGAATCAATGCAGATAAGGTATACATTACACGGGACAAGTAGGGAAGCCTTGGGAACCTGTAGGGGACCAGGTCTGGGTATGGTCTCTAGATCTCTTTATCTAGGAAAATTCTTTATATATATTGGGTTGGCCAAAAAGTTCATTTGGGTTTTTGGAAAATCTCAGTGGTTGACATTCTGGCCACTGGATGTCATCACACACCTAGCTTGCTTCCCTCCAGCCTTATTTTTTGAAAATACAGAACCACGGGTATATAAGCATAGAACGTGATGTTTTGCTGTAACTTAGTTTTCCCTGTGTGTGCATGCTAAGTCGCTTCCCTTGTGTCTGGCTCTTTGCAACCCTGCAACCCTGCCAGGTTCCTCTGTCCATGGGATTCTCCAGGGAAGAATACTGGAGTGAGTTGCCATGCCCTCCTCCAGGGGATCTTCCCAACCCAGGGATCAAACCCATGTCTCTGACATCTCCCGCCTTGGCAGGTGGGTTCTTTCCACTAGCGCCACCTGGGAAGCTATCTATATAGATATAGATGGGCTTGTTTTTTTTATATATATATATATTTATATATATGTATATATTTGTTTGTTCATATACATATATTTTTCCCTCTAGCACCTATCAGACTGAGCTGCCTGGCCCGATGGCGGGGCCCAGCACGCTCTGGGAGACCCTCCAGGCCCTCCTGCCCCACACGAAAGAGGAGCTGAAGCTGGAGCTGGGAGAGAAGGTGGAGGGCAGCGTGCTGATGCTGCTGCAGGAAGCCGCCGACCTCTTCCTCGGGGGCCAGCGGCGCGAGTGTCTGCAGACCTGCGAGGTGCTCCTGGACTACTCCTGGGAGAAGCTCAATACGGGGCCCTGGCAGGACGTGGACAAGGACTGGCGGCGGGTGTACGCCTTCGGCTGCCTCCTGAAGGCCGTGTGTCTATGCGAGCCGCCCGGGGACGCCACCTCCGTGGCTGCCGCCCTGAAAGCCTGCGACATGGGCCTGCTGATGGGGGCGGCCATCCTCGGAGACATCCTCCTCAAAGTCGCCGCCGTCCTCCAGAAGCACCTGCTGTCCGGAAAGAGGCCTGCCCCCGGCCCGAGCCAGGAGCCACCCGGCACAAAGGCATGGAGGGGTCGGGGCAGCCAGTGACCACGCCCAACAAAATCCATCAGCCCTATTTTCCTAGAAGTCACGGGTCAGCTCTCCCCTGGGGGGAAACCCCCTGGTGTGCTGACCCCTGTTGAAAAATGGCATCTGCATAAGTTTGGAAACAGAGCAACTTCTTTCCTTAATTTTTTTTTTTCCAGCTTGTGCAAAAGCCGTCCCCCTTGGGGAGAGAGGGAGGGTGGGAGCTTTGTGGTTCCTGAGAAAAAGGACTCAGAGGGTTGGTGTGGCCGAGCCCTATATCCAACAGGAGCCTGTCTCGTTCAACTTCTTCCTGGTCCCTTGGTGGAAGTGTCACACACTTTTCTGGCTGCCTCTGTCTCTGTGTGGCCGAGTTTGGATGAGATGCTACAACTTGTGTGACTGATTGGTCCTGCCCTTTAGATACTTGCCTGTGTCCTCGTGGGCTTCCCTGGTGACTCAGTGGTAAAGAATCTGCCTGCAATGTGGGAGACCTGGGTTAGATCCCTGGGTTGGGAAGATCCCCTGGAGAAGGGAATGGCAACCCATTCCAGTATTCTTCCCTGGAGAATCCCATGGACAGAGGAGTCTGGCAGGCTTTAGTCCATGGGGTTGCAAAGAGTCTGACACGACTGAGTGATTAACACTTATGTCCTCGCTGGTGTTTAAGGGCACGTGCCAGAGAATACCCCACAGATCCTCAGGGTTGTGGCCAATTGCTCAGTCATGTCCAGCTGTTTGCAACCCCATGGACTCCGGCATGCCAGGCTTCCCTGTCCTTCACCATCTCCCGGAGTTTGCTCAAACTCATGTCCATTGAGTCGGTTGATGCCATCAAACCATCTCATCCTCGGTCGCCCCCTTCTCCTCCTGCCTTCAGTCTTTCCCAGCATCAGGGTCTTTTCCAATGAGTCAGCTCTTCCCATCAAGTGGACAGAGTATTGGAGCGTCAGCTTCAGCGTCAGTCCTTCCAATGAATATTCAGTGTTGATATCCTTTAGGATTAACTGGTTTGATCTCCGTGTGGTCTGGGGAACTCTTAGGAGTCTTCTCCAGCTCCACAGTAATACTGATAATAAAGGTTAACTGTTGCTATCGTTCCTAAGCACACCTCCACTCTCCTAGCATTGTTGCAAATTCCTGGTGAAATGCCTCAAATTCTGACCTTTCTGTGGTTGTCTCCATCTTGCTTTTCTGAACAGAAAGCGAGGAATGACCACGTGCCAATTCCAGATGTGACGACAGAAAGAACAGTGCCCCGGCTTCACTGTCCATCCCTCCAGTATTTCAAGAAGCATTTTTTGGTTCCAGGGAGGCCTGTGATTTTGGAAGGTGTGGCCAACCACTGGCCATGCATGAAGAAGTGGAGGTGGGTGTCTGCCGAGGGCTGCAGGGTTCTTCTTCCCAACTTAGCATCCCCAAAGACTCCCAAATTCCTCCTCCCATGACCCCCCAAGAGAATACAGCCTCATAGACGCTTAACTGCCGGTTAAGTGGGACAGACTGCTGAGGGATTAAACCTACATGGAAGGCACAGTCCTCTGAAGCAGTGCCAGAGATTATAAGGTCCTTACCAGCTGCAGTCTGCTTGCCCTAAGCAGTTTTTCATGACTGCATCATGGCAGTCCAGTGTTAACTGTATTATGCCATTTTGCAGGATCTCAGGAATTCTGAGGGGCAGAATTTTCTCAGGGGTCCCCGAGGCTTGAAAGTAGAAATAAGAACCCAAGACAGCCCCACCCCCTCTCCACGGGCTCTTGGGTTTGCTGTCTCCTCGTGGCTGCTTTGAGTCCCTCCCCAGGTTCGTGGTGGAGGCGTCAGATCAGGCAGCTGGATGGTGGCCTTCAAACGAGGAGGCGTGTCTCAGGCAGGTGACAGAGCCAGCCTGAGTCTTAGCGGTGGCTTTGTGGGAGTTATCGTTTTCCCTGACGGGATGGGCACTGTCGTCACCTACGTTTTACAGACGAGGAACAAGGGCTCAGAGAGGTGAAGAAACTTACCATGGGTCCCCTGGTGGGTGACAGGCAGGGCTGGACATGGCACCTGGCCACCAGAGCTGAGGACTCACCAGGCACCTCACCACCCTGTACTGTCCACCACTGGCCCAAATAAGGTCTCTCTGCTTGTGACAAGGCATGCGAGAGAGAAGTTAGGAGGCTAGGCCAGCTGGAAAATAGAGCTGCCCAGCAAGAACCAGATTCATCAGTTTTATCTGCAAACAGCTGCCCAGTGCCAGGCGGGCAAGTGACCTCAGCTCTTCGCACCTGCATCTCCTCTGCAGTGAAGTGGGGTCTCCCTCCACCTTGTGAGCTTTTGTGCCAATGAAAGGAGCCCAGCGTGAAGCACGTTTAGCAGGGCGCCCAGCAGGTCTTAGCATACCGATGGCAATGCTGACCCCTGTCTTCCGAATAGTCTGGAGTACATCCAGGAAGTCGCTGGCTGCCGCACCGTCCCCGTGGAGGTCGGGTCCAGGTACACGGACGAGGAGTGGTCCCAGACGCTCATGACGGTCAACGAGTTCATCAGCAAGTACATCAGGGAAGAGGTGTGTCGTTCAACTGCACCCCACTAATACTCTTGGAGGGAGGCAACGTATTACATATGTGGGCAGAAAGCTTCCATATGTCACCAGGGGAGGTTTTGGAGGAGTCAAGAAATCATACTTGAACGGCCTGTGGTCAGTAGGCTGGCCAAATCAAGGAAGGCAGGATGTATGGGTCCCCATTTCAGGTCCTTTTGTTTTTTGGAGGGTTTTGTTTATTTTTGGGTTACAATTCAGTGCTTTTTGGTATATTTACAAGATGGTGCAACCATCACTGATTTGTAATTCCAGAACATTCTCATCACCCTAAAGAAACTCCATGCTCATGAGCAGTCACTTCCCATATCTCCTCCCCACCTATCCCCAGGCAACCAGGAATCTGCTTTCTGTTTCTGTGGATTTGCCAATTCTGGATATTTCACATAGTTGGAATCATACAACATGTGACCTTCTGTGTCTGGCTTCCTTCATTTAGCATAATGTTTTCCAGGATCTCTGTCATAGCACATACCTTTTTATGGCCAAGTACTATCCCTTTGATGGATAGACCACATCTTGTTTATCCGTTCCTCAGTGGATGGCCATTTGGGTTGTGTCCACTTTTCAGCTAGTATGAAAAATGCTATGAACATTCACACGCACGTTTGTGTGTGGATGTGTGAGTCCACTTTTAGGTCTATATGCGGAGTGGGATTGCTGGATCAGGTGGCCACGCTGTGTGTAACCTTTTGAGGAACTGCCAGATTGTCTTCCATTTTGTCGTTTCTTAACAGTGAGGACCTTGGGTGTCTTCCTCTTCCTGATACCTGTTGGCCGCCCTGGCCACTCTTGGGGTCAGTGGCGCCCAGCATTGCATCTAACCTGCACCCATCTGACCCTTGCAGAAGCCCTCAGGCATATTCAGAGAATCCCTCAGCATCCAGGAGCCCGGTTTGAAAAGCACTGATCTTTTCTTTCGTCTGCTCGGCAGAATTTTTCACAAAATGATCATCTCCTGTGTGGTCAGAGATGTGGGAAAGTGGGCACTCCCATTAACAGCTGGCAAGGGTATAAATGTTGTAGTGTTGGGAAAACAGCCTGGCAGAAGCTGTTAAGATCTAAAATGTGTGTAATGCGTGTGCTCCTCGAGCGCACTGTTCTACTTTTGGAGGCATGTACACAGAAGGACCAGAGCATTCGGCTGTTCGGGCTTCCCAAGTGGCGCTAGTGGTAAAGAACCGCCTGCCAATGCAGGAGACATAAGAGACGCGGGTTGGAAAGATCCCCTGGAGAAGGGCATGGCACCCCACTCCAGTATTCTTGCCTCAAGAATCCCATGGACAGAGGAGCCTGGCAGGCTACAGCCCATGGGGTGGCAAAGAGCCGGACACAACTGAAGCGACTCAGCACGCACACACGCGTGCATTCAACTGTTTACTGAAACACCATGGTAGAATCACGTGAATGTCTACCAGCTGGGGGATGGTTGAATGGATGATGATGCATCCTGTCTATAAAGCATGCATCCATCAAAAGAATGAGCCACATATGCAAGTATCCACTTAAAGAGATAGTCATGATGTGTCATTAAATTGAAAAGCAGACTTCAAAGTAATGCATATTGTATGATTCCATTTTTATTTTTAAAAAATCCTTATGTGTGCGCAGCCCCTTCACATTTCATGGGAAGTGAGCCCCAGGGCCCTGGGTGACTTACTCAGGTCCACCTCTGTAGCACAGGCAGTACCAGATCCTGAGTGCCCCCATCAGCCCATTCCTGCTGGCTGGTGAGGGATGACATTGGCCCTGGGGTCAGAGGAGGGGGACTAAGTGGGATGAAGAGGAGGCCCCTTGGGTGGTTGCCACAGGCCGGATGCTGAGAGCCAGCTGAACTGGCAGCTCCAGGGGCCTCTCTCTCACAACTAACAGGGCTTTCTGTGTCCCCTCTGGTTTTTCTCCCGTGGAGCAGCCGAAGGACATCGGGTACCTTGCTCAGCACCAGCTCTTCGACCAGGTAAGTCAGACCACGCCCCTCCATCCTTCACCCGCTCACCTTCTCCCACCTTCCTTCTGGGGCACCAGCCCCAGGGGGCAGGAAAGGGGTAGTAGCCTCAGTTGCTTCCTCCTGGTCCTGCCCCTGCTCTGAGCAGGGGGCACTCACCTGGTGCCCTTCTCACCAGCAGGCAGCAGAGGGCAGGCCAGGCCCCGGGACTGGGGGAGGGATAAGGAGGCCACCTCTGGGTGGCCCCCGGGGGATGAGTTGGAAGCCTGAGTGTGGTCAGAACTGGTTCTGAGAGCCAGGTGAGGGTGGCAGGCTCCAACCTGACCCAGAACAAGTGAGTTCCTGCTGATCTTGACCCCTAGCCCCAGCTGGGACTCTGCCAGCCTCTGGGAGCTGCAGGTCCAAAGAGGGGAGGCGGCGATGGGGCCAGGTGAGCTATGGTCTCTTGCCCAGGCTTCCCCATGTAAGGACTCATGGGTCCTTTCCCCATCCTCTCTTGCTAAATGAGGGAAAGGGGGATTTGAGTTGATCAGGCCTCTGCTGTGTGGTCTCAAGAGACTGGCCTGTCCCATCCCCTGGCCTCCATCGTATCAGGGCTCAGCTCTCAGCTTGGCTCCCTATCCTGGAGCAGCTAATTGCCATTTGACTAGAATACAAGGAAGCACATTGAGGAGAAGGCAAAAACATGATTATTTTTAAGATGGACAAAGGCTTTGAAGCCGTTTTTGTCTTAGGCCCCCAGAGGTTTGTTTTCTCCTCTGTTGTTCCAACTACCATGGGGACAGTCTGAGCAACCAGAGCCCTGGGGCTGCCATGCAGCACAGAAGGGACGCCCGGCTGGCTTCTGCACGGCTTCTGGGGCCTTCTCCACCAAGCTCAAGGTCTCCCACCCAAAACCTTTTGCCCCAAAACCTCTTACTGACTTTCCTCCCAGTGACCCCATGTTTCAGAATATTTTGTGCTAGGCCTGCCTTCAAGTCTAGCCCCACCTGGAACAGTTTCTCCTCTTAGGGTCTCTGAATCCTTGGCCCGTGCCTCCTATTACATCATCTGGCCAACCAGTCACCTCTCAGGAATCCCGATGATGTCACCAGGGACCAGTCAGCTTCCCAGCATCCCACACGGCCGGGGTCTGTGTAATCCCAGCCAGAAACTGTGTGGTGATAGTGAGCCTGGCAGGGGAGAAGCAGGTGCTTCCCAGAGGCCTTGGGGATCCTGCATGTAGCTTGAGGACCACCCCCCCCCCGCCCCCACCACCCACCCACAGGACAAGGCACCTCAGGTCATGAACTTCTCCGTCAGCGCAAAGCAGTGAACACAGCAGCTTTTTTACATGCAAAACAGCCCAAGCTCCCTGCAGGGAGAGCATTCCAGCCTTCCCTAGTGATGTGTGCACTAAAGGAATGGCCAATCCGCCTGCAGGTGTCCCTTCAGACCTGGAGAGCTCACTCTGAAGATCCCTGATTAAACTAGCAGAGTGGGTCCCCTTTGCAACATTTTGGGGACCAAACTTGATTCTATGTTTAATTTCCCAGAGTCCCTGAGCACTTGCCAGCATAGCAGGCAGTCTTGTCAGTTGGGGTTCAGCAGGGCTACGGTAGATTGGCCTCGTTTGGAAAGAACCAGAGTCTCAGAGGAAACCACTCATACTGGCTGAAACCACTTCCTGACCAGACCTGTAGAAGGCAGCTCCGGCCCCTCCCTCTGGGCGCTGGATTCCTCACCAGCCCTGGCCACGGAGCCCCAGCTGCATTCAGTCTGGTCGGAAAGTAGGGTGGGTGTGGGGGATAGGAAGACACGAGGGGGCTACACAAGGGTACTTGCTGTTTTAAAGTAGAGTCCCCAAATTATGATTATTCAACTTCATGGTCGTACTAAAGTGATAGGCATCAGTAGAAACTGTACTTTGGATTTTGAATTGTGTTCTCTTCCTGGACTGAGTGGTATGTTTACCATACTGTGTGATGCTGGGCTGGGTCTCCCAGTCCCTCAAGGCAGTCCATCACACAGTCACACCGGTAAGCAACGGATACACTTCCAGCCACTCTGGACCTGGATCACATTCTGGTTTTCACTTTCAGTACGGTATCCAATACATTGGGTGATATTGGTCAACACTCCATTATAAAATAGACTTTGCCTTTGATGCTTTTGCCCAGCTGTAGGCTAACGGAAGTGTTCTGAGCACGTTTAAGCCAGGCTAGGCGCAGGTATGATGTTCTGTTCTCAGCTTCTGATATTTTCAAACTACCATGGGCTTATTGGGACGCAACCCCACCATAAGCCGAGGGAGACTCTTATCTCATTAGAGATGTTCACTGATGATGCTGGGGCCGGTGAGCCCACCCACCTGCTTGTGCAGCCTTGCCTGCCTGCCCCCCACCTCCCCCGGAGCCCCAGGGTCAGTCCTCCTGGAGGACACCCCCATCCCAGGACACCTCCACACAAAGGCACAGCACAAGCTCACTTCCAACTGGTCAAGGTCTGCACGGCTTTAAGATGTCCACACATGATCACTTGAGGCCACCCGCAGCCTGGCATGGGGCTGCCCACTTCACCACACCCTCAGCACCACTGGGTGTTATCACTTCTTCTGTCTTTGCTCATTTGATTAGTAGGAAATGATGACAGTATTTAATTTGTATTTCTTTGCTGATGGGACTGAAAGCCTTTTTATGTATGATCTTTGTCCTTTGCTTATTTGTGTAACTTTACCTATTGGGATCCCTATTATTTTATATGAATGCTCTACGTTAACCATCATTTACCACAGTTCAGATGTTTTCCATTTTATTGGAATACACTTATTTTATATTAATACACTTACTTTCATTTACCTTAAATGTACTGATTGTGATTGCTTTACCATCAGTAAATTTTGGGAAAACCTTCCTCTCCAGAGATTTGATAAATAAATACTTAGTCCCATCTTTTTTTCTTTGACTTTCTAAAATGTGATAGCTTTAGAAAATGGTAAGCTGGTTTATTTTTAAGACAAAGTAGTGGTGTCAGGTTTTTTAAAAAAGGAAATAAAGATAAAATGCATGTGACATGGAAAGAAATCTGAAAATTATAACCCTTCCCTAGTAATTATATATTTACTTTTTAAAATTGATTTTTTAATTCCTATGCAGTAAAATGTGGCTAGCGTCATATTACACAAGATGACGGTATTGGCCTTCTGGTTAAGAGGCGGTTGACATCTAGGCTGCTGAGTCGCACAGGCCTGGCCTTAACCCACCTCATCTACTTTGTCAGATCCCGGAGCTGAAGCAGGACATCAGCATCCCCGATTACTGCTGCCTGGGCGACGGGGAGGAAGAGGAGATCACCATCAACGCCTGGTTTGGTCCACAAGGCACCGTCTCCCCACTCCACCAGGATCCCCAGCAGAACTTCCTAGCCCAGGTTGGAGCTGCTCAGAACCTCGGCCTTCCCCCTCCTCCTGGCCCAGCCACACATTTTCCATGTTTAAACACCACGGAGATGAACCACAGACGGGGGCGTGGACCAAAGTGAAACCAGAGACAAGGCAGGGAGGCGAGGGGCTGCTTCCAGACTCCTGCATCGTCTGGGATCCCATCAGACGCCTCACGCAGGCAGAGCAGGGCCGGGGTGCCATCTCAGCACGGGACAAGTGCCCCCACGGCTGCCGCCCGCCTGCTGTCCATCAGAGCTGGGCTGGCTTCTGCCAGAACCCTCTCCAAATACAGGGAAGCTGCTCAGCCACTGGGCGGTTTTCCTGGGACGCAGACAGGGGAGCCTGCGTGTGTTATAAGGGGAGGGGCCTGGCGGGGGGACATCTGTTATAAAACCTTCCGTCATAGGCAGAGAGGTTTAACAAGCCAGAGTGTTCTTCCAGCCCAGGGCCCATTCCCCGGGCGCGGCAGAGAGGCTGGGAGCCAGACCACCTGGTATGAAGACAGCTGTCCCCTCTTAGCTTTGTGAACGTGGGCAGCTCGGCCTCTCTGTGCCTCCACATCCTCACCTGTAAAACGGGGCGAGGGGATGATAAACCACCTTGGTCATGGCGAGGATTAGCTAACACACATAAAGCACTTAAACAGCAGTGGCCACACCCAAGTGCGTACTGACTGTTCAGGACAGTAGCAAAGGCACACAACCTAACACGAATGCTGGGAGTGGGGCAGCCTGGGCGGGGAGGGCGTGCACGGGGACAGCGGGCACCTGCTCATGGAGGGGGTCTCTTCCCTGCAGGTGATGGGCAGGAAGTACATCCGGCTGTACTCCCCGCAGGAGTCGGAGGCGCTGTACCCCCATGACACACACCTTCTTCACAACACGAGCCAGGTGGGCCTGGGGGACCCGGTGGGACCCCCACCCTGTCTCTTGAAACCAGACGGGTGACTCCCTTTGCTTTCTCAGGTCGACGTGGAGAATCCTGACCTGGAGAAGTTCCCCAGGTTTGCTGAGGCCCCCTTCCTGTCCTGCGTCCTGTCCCCGGGCGAGGTCCTCTTCATCCCGGTGAAGCATTGGCATTACGTGCGGGCCCTGGACCTGAGCTTCTCCGTCAGCTTCTGGTGGTCGTAGCCGAGAGCAGGGGGCCGGGCACGCAGAACGTGCTCGTGGTCACACACATCCTTCACACTGTGCCCGGCCCAGGGACCAGCTGCCTGAGGACACCTTCGTCAGAGAC
Source organism: Bos mutus (assembly GCF_027580195.1). NCBI lineage: Eukaryota > Metazoa > Chordata > Mammalia > Artiodactyla > Bovidae > Bos > Bos mutus. The sequence goes on along the minus strand of NC_091641.1, from coordinate 17,222,032 downwards.
ACGCAGGCCCAGGGGCGGCCTGGCCACTGTGGGTGGCGGAGGCAGGCAGGCAGGCCCCCAGGAGGACAGTCCAGGTCCACAACCTGCATGGACGCTCCTGGGCTCCGAGGTGGGCTGCCTGGATTCAGGCCCGGCCCCATCGCTGAACTGCTGTGTGGTTTGGGGCAGGCAGCTCCGCTGTGTGCGTCTCCGTCTGGAACACAGGGCAGCGCTGGCCCTCGCCACAGAGGGCTCCAGGGATGGGGCATGGGCGGAGCTGTGCTGCAGACCTCAGCTGCTGTCACCAGGCTTCATCATTGGTTCGGTTGTTAACACCGGTCTGTGCTGACTGGTCCGTCAGGACAGCCGCAGCCTGCGGGCTCTGGAGCACGGTGGCCGTGGCCCAGTCACGGGCGGGGACCCAGCTCAGACCTCTGCTGGCTGGTGGGGAGTCTGGGGTGGTTTCTGTCTTTGTTACCCAAGTGTAACCTGCCTTCAGAGATGTGCTCACCCCCACTCGCTTGGTGGATTTTCCACTCTGCACCCTCCCACCAACTGGTTTCCAGTCAAGAAAGAGAACGTCTGGTAGGCTCCCCTCCTGTGCCTTGCTGTCTCCATTACCCAGGGGTCACTACTCTCCAAAGAGGGTTTTAGGTCAGGAGAGACGGAGGCTTCAGACTTCACATAAACACATTTGTTTCGTTTGTATAAAACATTGGTTTTGAGTTTTGACCAGGTGAGGATGCTGGGGGCAGGGGTATCACCAGACCTGCAGGAAGAGCTGCGGAGGAAGCCCGGGGCCAGGCCTCCACCCACCAGGCCTCCTTCCCCCCCCACGCACGTCTGCTGGTCTGGCCTTGGTTTCCATCTTTCCTCTCTTACAGGTGGGTAGCTTTCTCCCCTGGGGGAGATGGCCCCAGCAGGTCAACTCCAGATCCCTGCCCCTTGACCCACAGCTCAGAAACCCCAGGGAGGGTTCTGACCGGCAGGCCTGGGACCTGGGCCCACCCAGGTGCAACGCCAGGATGCCAGGGTGGCTGCTCTGATTGGTGAGGCCCATCTCGCAAGCCTCCCCCTGAACCCCACTCCAGCTACTGGGAGAGGCAGGGATAGAAAGCATTGATGGGCAGCCAAAACTAGCTCCTAATGTCCTCTGTAATCGGGCCAAGGAACTTGAACCTCACCACGTGGGTCTTGGGGCTTCAGAGTTTTGAGCGGAGAGACCTTAAGAATAGGCCCTAGAGGAAGCTGCCTCTTGGCCAAGAAGAGCGGGGGCTGATGGTCAAAGCTGCAGGGAGGCCGAGGGACTGATTCTGTGAGTGAGCCCAGGCCAGGGCCTGGCCTGATGGATGGGGAAATAAGAGAGCCATTTAGAAAGGAACTGAGGGCTCTGAGCAGGTGCTCGTGAGGTCGTTTATCCCCCTACCCGGCAATATCAATAGTTATTTACCTGATTTTTCATATGAAGAATTTATAGTAAAAACACCGCTGAAGGTAGTAAGGCATAGAACAGGAAAGCCACCGTGTCCACAGGCTTGCCACCAGTGAGGAGCATGGCCGCGGGGCCGCAGACGAGCTGTTGCTCTGGAGCTGCCTGTGGAGCCCTCACCCCTCCCTGGCTCCAGCTCCCACAGCAGCCCGGTCCTGCTCTGAGCCGCGGATGACGGACGAGGAGCGGGTCATCTGGGTTCTGGTTCTGAAGTTAGGGACTAGGGGAAATGTTCTTTAGAACATATCACGGCCTGGCCGCCTGAGCAGATGTCCCATGTCAGATGGAGACGTCACAGTGGACATCTGAGTAGAAGCCTGATGGACCTGGAATCCGGAACTGACAGTGAGACTTGAGGAAGGTGCTCCCCGCAGCAGCTGCAGGGGTCCTGGGGCAGGAATGCCTTGGCGAGGAAGGGGACTGTGCAGCGCTGAAGAGGGCGTGTGGGGTCAGCAGGGCCTGGACTGTCCCAGGGCAGGAGGGACGAGGTCTGCTGGAGCTGCCCTGTGAGGACAGAAGGGGGAGGCCTGAAAGCAGGTAAGCAGTGAGTGTCCCTGGTCCAGTGACCCCTGGGGTAACACAGTCAGGGTACCAGTGGGAGCGCTGGGCAGTGGAGGACAGGCTGTGCTGCGGGACAGGCGGAGCAGATCACACGGGCCCTGAGTGCCTGCAAACTGGGGGTTGGGGTCCCCAGGAAGTTCACACTGGTGGCCATGCAGGGGAGAGGGCAGCAGGGCAGCGCCCAGCAGCAGGTGCTCAGAGCCTCCTCTGCACCAGCCGGGTGCGACCCTGCCTCCTCGACCGCCCAGCCCCCTGCTCAGACAGGCAGCAGGCCGCGGGGTGCTGCTCTGCTCCGGGCCCCCGGCCTCCTGCCCCCTTGCCTAGAACAGCACTGTGGAGGACCCCCTCTCCCCAGGGGTGCAGCCTTGGAGAGTGCGGCAGCTGGGGCTGCCTGCATCTTAAGGGTACAGCAGAGGATGGACGGGATAGTGGGAGCTGCTGTTTGGTGCCCACTGTGGCTAGGGAAGGGGTCTCACCAGCCAGAACGCCCAAGTCCAAGACTGTCTTTTCTGGAGCAGCTCTCCTGACTTGCTGTGCTTTCAGCGAGCTTCCTCAGAGCCTTGTGAGAAACCCCTTTTCTGGGTAAGCTGATGGGGGTGGTTTCCATAGTGTGCTTGGCACACACACCCGCCCCCACTAGTCGGGGCTCCTACAGGGCTTCACGAAGGCTTGCATTTGCCCTCAGAAGGCTGGGCCAAGGTCCAGCCTGGCTCATACGGGCTCCAGCTGAACACCTTTCACCGCCTGGGAGGCGGGCCTCAGGGCCCAGGCTGGACCTGGGTCACACTCCACACCCGTCGACAGAGGTGAATCGGGCACAATGTCCCTCCCTGCACGGGTGGAGGACACCCCACTCTTTCAGCGCCCACGGCTCGTTCCCTCTCTGCCCATAACATCATATTCAATTTGCTGAAACTTCTTCCTCACTCGGCCATGTGGCTCAGGAGGGGCTCCTTCCTGTGGCTGAGGGGAGACCCAGGTCACCAGTGCCCCCTGGACTCTCCCACCCCACTTCCACAAGTATGCAGACTGGATGTTTGCTGAGATGAGGGAGCCACTAAATGAGACCTGCCCTCTTCCTCCTGACAGTGGGGACTGGGTGAGCGGCTGGCTCCAGGAAGTACAACGGCCATTTTGCTACCATGAAGAAAAGAGGCTGATTTGCTGGAAGACCATGTTTTAGCCCCAGCACGAGGCCAACACATGACAACAGGGTGGGGACAGCGATGCAGATGCGTGGGGATGCCCCTGGACCCACTACATCAAGCCTCTTCAAGAGCCCCCCCGGCCTTCCGTGCTGACGCCAGTCTGAGTTGGGTTTTGTATCATGACTGAAGGGGTCCTGATTGATACTGGGGTGGAAGGGAGGTGAGTCAGGGAATTAAAGTAGTGTGGCAAGTGATGGTCGAGGACGTGCAGGGAGGTGGGGGACCAGGCATGGAGGTGTTGACCGCTTCGCCAAGATCTAAAGGGTGAACAGGTGTTGTCGGGAAGGGCAGGACACGCGGGGGGAGAGCAGGCAGGCGGAGGGACCATGTGTGCAGGCTGCGGGGTGAGAACAGGAGAGTTCATTCAGGAACAGAGAAATGCCACGCCCTGGGAAGTGGGAGTGGGGAGAGTGAAACGCACAGGGCCCCTTTGTGGCCTAAGCCTCAGGGCCACGGGGGCCATCAGGAGCTTCAGCAGGGGCGGCCAGGCACCACGGGAGGGTGACCCTGGGGAAGAAGCCGGGAGCAGTGTGCAGGGGAGGGGAGCTGGGCCAGCCTGGGTGGTGGCCGTGGGGCTGAGGGCCATCCGGCAGGTGGGCTGCATGAGATTTGGTGGTAGGCTTGATGCAGGAGGCCCAGGGGAAGGAGGCGTCCAGGCCGACTTCCTCGGTCTGGCTTGGGGCAGCTGCAGGCGGGGCAGAGCGCCCAGTGAGGACACATGGCCACAGCCCCTCCCGCAGCCTCGTGCCGTTCAGGCCGGTGGGTGCATCTCGGGCCAGGGAGGATGCGGGGCATGGGGCGGGCCCAAGGCCAAGGCTCCCACACGTCCAGTAAGTCAGGCCGGCCAGTGTGAGTAGGACCAGTGACCAAAGCTGGGGACCGAAGGCAACGCTGCCCTGAGCAAGTAGCCTTGGGCCGTGCTGGGCAGGAGGCGCTCGGCCAGCCTCAGCCCGGACCCGAGGCCGGGCCCCCAGCTCTCAGTGAGTGCCAGGAGAAGGGCGCACCACCAGACGAGGCCACAGAGGCTGCTGAGCAAGTTTATTCCAAACCTGTTAACAAGCGAACATAAAAGATAAAAAGGTGATCCATGTGAACCGTGAAACTGATGCCTCTCTTCCAAATGGGGCAGGCGGTCACTCCCCCGAAGGCAGGGGCCTGGCTAGTGCTGCCGAGACCGCGAGGGCCTTTTGTTCGATCTGGACATACCGGTCTCCCTCTCCTTTTCGGGGTCGAAGACTTCTGTACAGAAAAGCCAGAGGTACTGTGAGTGACGGGGCTGGTGGACGCCCCCAGCCACAAGCCTGTGCCAAGGACTCTGTCCCACGAACAGTTCACCCTCCAGGGAGGCAGGATGAGCCCCAGTCTGGGGATGTGCTTTCACCTCCCCTCCAGAGACAGCTGTGGGGGAGCACGTCTACTGTACCAGACCCTCGCATGTCTCGGGGTTTCTGCTGGGTTCCAGAGCACCTTGCTGGACCAATGCCAGCAAGCAGGCTGGCCTCCACGCACTGCAGAAGGTACTTCAGTACACAGGGCCCGGGCCCGCACACATGTGGAGCCCTTGCTGGGGTGCCCTGTCCACCCCCCGCCCTGGTGCCCCCTCAGGGCCAGGCACGAACACTCCGGCATACACACGGCCTTGCCATACACACAGCCCTGCTACAGGCCAGGAGGAAAGCGAGTGGCTGGGGGACACAGACCTGGCACCTCGTGGGGCCAGTAGTCGTTACAGTGGGGGCAGTGTGGCTCCGAGCTGGACTGGAAGTACTTGGCCACACAAGGTAAGTGCATCCTGATTCCACACGTTTGCAGCTTTGACCCTGAAATGAGAAGGTGATGGCTTGAGAGCCCGCTACACACCTCCATGTTCATAACCCTTCAGGAGACTGCAAGGAAGGCATCCCACTGGCTTGGTTATTTGTCTTCCAGGCCCCAAACTGATAATGAGAACAACTCTGAGTCTTCAGCGCAGTGGGTTTTAGTAAAGCAGCTGACGATTGAGTGCAAAGGGAAGAAGCTCAGGGCTCCAGAGGCCACAGCAGGGCAGAGTGGGTGGCGGCCAGGCTCTTGGAGCAGCGAGGTCGCCCCCAAGCCTGGACTCTGAACACGAGTGGGCCCTGAAGGGGCATGAAGACGACCACGGCTTTCAGAAGGCACTTCAGCAACATGGGGCAGAGCTTTAAACAGCTGTGTGCACGCTCTGTTCTAGAAATTCCACTCCTGGGATTCCAACCTAAGAAAAATAACCACCAGGTGCCCAAGGATGCATGTGCCAAGAGGCCCGGCCCAGTCCAAGTGATAACTGCAAAAAGAGAGAATGAAAAAGGAGGAAACACAGGGGCTTCCCTGGTGCTCCTGGGGTTCAGACTTCATCTTCCAGCACAGGGGGTGCGGGTGCGATCCCTAGTCAGGGACCTGATGTCCTACCTGCCTCACTGCTGAAAAACCAAACGATAGAAAAACAGAAGCAACGCTGTAACAAATTCAATAGAGGCCTTAAAAACAGTTCGCATCAAAAAAAATCTAAAGCAGAAAGACAAACACAGAATCCACCAGCACTGGTCCAGCTGCTCTGGTCTGAAGCTGTACAACGTACTCAGAGGCAAACAGACAACAGGAATCTGTGGATGAGACAGAAAGATGCTTGGCGCATTGCTGCCAAGATAATATGGGCCACACAGACTTCTGAGAGCCATTCTGAGGAAAAAAATAAAAAGCGCCTGGGACAGAACTGAAGGACCAGGGAGAAGCAGGCCTTCGTGCACTTGTTGTCAGACGTTTCTGAGGAGATGCCCGTCGTCAGAGGCCTGGGCCCTGAGTGAGTCTTGGAGAGTGTGCCCCGCCCGGCCCGGGGTACCTGGATAAGCAGGCTGCGGCAGATGTTGCAGACCTTCACGGCGTCGGGGTATGTCTCCCGGATGTACTGATCCATCTCCAGGATGGCCCGGCCGTGCAGGGTGAACTCCCCTTCCTTCTGCGGGGACGCAAGGCGGGGGCATCTTTTATGAACTGGCACACCCGGCCCGCTTCCCACCCAGGAGGTACCTCTGTTCCCACGGCCCAAGGCCAGGAAAGGGGCAGAGGTCCACACACCCCTCGCCCCGCAGGCATTCACACCGACCCCTTGTACAGTCTAAAGTGGGGAAAACTTAGAGACCTGAAAGAAAAGCGAGGCGAGGACCCCCGCCCCACATTTCCTTAGCACCTTCCTCGTGCCTTCACAGACGGGAATCCTGGAGCTGCCCCAGCACCCCCGGATGAGGACAGAGGCCGGGAAAGGGAGCCGCGACCCCATGGAGTGAACCCCACAGCCCTGAGCCAGGCCCCTGCTCCTTCCTCTCCCTCCCCCAGTGCCTCCCACCCCGACCCCAGGGAGCAGCACTGCAGTGCCTCCCAGCACCACTGCCTGGAGACTCTGCCTGGACCATCCAAGATCACTTCCGCCCACACCACTTCACAGACGATGCTGGAGGTGGTCCAGGGAGGCCCCAAACCAAGTGGTGTGGGGCGTGGTGAGGCCTCCTGGTTCCCATATACAGACAGTCCACACGCTGTGTAACCCCAAATCATGGGAAAGCCAGAAATATGGAAAAACTTGGCTGACCCTACGGCCAACTCACAACGAAGAGGCAGGATGAGGAAGACCTGACTGGAGACAAGTGTCACAGAAGCTCATGGACATTTATGCATCCAAGTCAACTAAGGAACTCGGATGGAACTTCTTGAGCACATGTTGTAGCCCTGGGGGAGGAAGGGCTGCCAGTGGGGTCCTGGGCAAAGGTGCACAGTAGGGCGGGGGGCAAGCCTTGCAGGGGCCGCCCCCAGAGCCTGCAGCGCCGGGTTGGCTCAGCGCCCCTGCGCTGCTTCTCTACCTAACGCCACACACGAGGGGCTGCTGCTCCCACCCCACACCCTATCCCCACGACTCCTGCCTCCATCCAGCGTGTGCGGTGCCACCCGGCCAGGGAAGTGCGTTCATCCTGGGCCTCCAGTGTCAGGCAAGTGACCACCCAGGAGGAGATGGGCACGGGCGCAGAGTTAGAGAGCCAGAATTCCGACCGTGGGGAACAGGGCAAGCAGGCAGGACAGAGCCCGAGGACTCCCGCAAGTGGAGGGAGGCCCAGCACGAGGCAGTGGTGCCCTGCACCGCAGAGTCGGGCCAGTCAGGAAGGGGACAGGAGCTCTGTGCCCCGTGGTGCTGGGCATGAGAGGGCGGGGCCCAGGGCCGTCCGGGGGCCTGTGGCCGCTACCTTCTCAAAAGCCCCAAGTCCACAACAAGGCTGTCTCCATGGCCACCACCCTGATCTACCCTCCCCCTGCTCGCCCCTCTGGGACCCTCTTTGGAGACCTGACCTCTGTGAGGCCCAGCCCGAGGCGCCGCCATTCTTGGGCTGAAGAACCGAACCCCTGTCTGCCCACCTCCAGGCTCCTCTTGTGCCCTTCCCCACAGCACCCGGCCCCTCTCAGCTCCCTGAGCCCACCCTGCCCGCTCGGGTGCAGGCCGCTCCCTCTACCCTGGACCGTCGTCCCCACCCCAATCAGCTGCCTCCTCCCCAGCCTGCAGCAGGGTGCCACTTCCTCCACTGAGGGCAGGTCCCCTGTGAGCGCTGCTTCCTCTCTGTCTGCAACTCTTACTTCAGCGAGAGTGGGGCTGACCTCCATCTCTCTCCCCAGACTGTGAGCCAGGCCTGGTTTTGCTCACCCTGTGTCCCTAGCACCTGACGTGTGGCCCAGCACTCGGCCGTGTCATGATAAACATCTAAGGGGAAGAGTATATAACAGCCCTCGCATCGATCCCAAGGAGGAATGCCAAGGCTGAAGTGAGCAAGTTCAAGTTCAGAGTCAGGTTTGAGTCACATTTACTAAACGCCTACTAGCTGCCTGGAAGTGCCCCGTGCTCATCACTCACGATGGCGCTCACTCCTCTGTCACTAGGAGGGGCGGACTGCCCTCGATCTCCAAGGAAGATCCAACCCCAAGTGACCTCCCAGGCCTGACAACCATCCTGAGCTGGGGCCCTGTGTTGGGGACTGGTCCCTAGGCCGTGCGGACGTGCAGCTGCCAGCAGATGCCCAGGTTCCGAGCATCCACACTTCTCTGAGGCAGCCTCTGTCTCAGAGCCTCGCCCACTGATCCCAACCACCGCCCCCCAGGGCCCCCAAGGGGCTGCACAGCTGCCTCAGCAGCTCCGTGCCAAGGCAGAGCCTTGCACAGGGCAGGGCTCTCCTGGGACTTGGCTGGGGGGAAGGGGTCCCATCATAATGAATACAGTGCTGCTGGGGGACAGGCTTCTGAGGAAAGCCCCATTTCTGAGAGGCCAAGAGTGAGACTCAAACATGGTCCCTCCGGTCAAGGTGCTGCTCCAGGAAGGCTGATCAGAGCACCAACCAGCACTCACCCCATAGCCCCTCAGCTGGTCCTTCAAAGTGACACAGAACACATGGCCATGACCGTGTTGATCAGCCTAGGGAGCACTCCACCCTCAGGACAAACACCGGCCAGCCAGCACGGTCCTCATCTTTCAGATGGGAAACGGGCTCAGAAGCGAGAAGCCACCTCCAGAGGGAACGGCCAGGCCAGAAGAGGACTCTGGGGTGTCTCACCACCATGCCCTCCCCTTCCCTGGCCTGTTTCTTCGTCCACGTGAGGCCCAAGGGATCAGTCAGCAAGGAGGGCTCCCTCAAGACTTGCGGGGCTCTGGAGGCCAGTACTCACAGAACCCCCAGGCCTCAGGAAGGCAGCACCAGCACCTCCAGTCCAGTTCCCCGAGGAGGAAGCAGAGAGGACAAGAGCTGGGGCCCGAGCCAAGTCCAGCAGACCCCCAGATGCGTTGTTTCCTCCAGTCGTCCCCGCTCTGGGCAGCAAAGCATCAGTCCTGATAAAGTCGGGCACCCAGCCCTGCATCGTAATGTGACAGCATCTAAGTGCGCTGGACCCACACGGCCAGCCGTGGGCCCAAAGCCGGGCACAGAGGCCGTACCAGGGCGCCAGAGGGTGAGGCCCAGGGAGACGACAGGTGTTCGTACCAACGTGGACTGTATGAGTGCCGGTACCTTCTAATCTATGAGGAGTTCTTGTATCATCTGGGGGGTACGTGTGAGATACATTCTGTTCTCTGGAACTTCAACTACCCGCTCGGCCACGTTCAGTAAGCAGCGCCTCCAGGAGTGACGAGGTACAAAGATGAGGTCCCAGTCCCTGCCCTTAGAAAGCTTGGCCCGAGGACAGAGTGCGGTCGGTTATGACCCGAGCTGTCCGAGAACATTCCGTATTGCCAAATCCACCCAAGAGAGGAAGAAAAACTGTGACGAAGCAATTGATGGGGGCCTGCAGTCACACTCGCTGGAGCCTGGACACGGCTCGGCCACTTGCCAGGTGGGGGACTTCACCCAGATCACGGAGCTGCAGTGGGTTCAGCTACAGAACAGAGCGAAGGGCTCCCCGCGGTCGCAGGGGCTGAGCACACGAGCACACGATGTGCAGACATGCCCAGAGGCGCTGACCCCACTAGCGGTTCCCACTACTCCTGCCCTCACCACTGTGGCCTCTCCAGACAGTTCCTCCTGTCCAGAAAGCACTGCAGGAACTAGATGTTTCTGGTCAGACTGCCAGGGCAGCCCACCCCGAGATCAACAACTCAGAGCACGGTTGCCACGACTCCAGAGCTGAGCTCTCCCCGGAAAGGAAGTGAGCATCGTGTCACCACAGCAGCGGCCTCCAGCCACAGGTCTGACCACCAAGTGAGGAAGTTGAGGGCCCCTCTGAGCAGTCCTGCCCAGACACAGCCCAGAGGGGCAGGAGCGGGGCGAGCAAGGCGGCACGGAGCCTGTCTGGCTCGGGTTTCTTGGAAACTGTGGTGCATTTGTGGAAAAAGAACTGAAACGTCTGACTGTTCCAGCCAAAAGAAATAGACACAGGGTGTCAAGAAACTCGAACCTTTCAAAGATTGCTACAGCTCCTCTCCAAAAGCTTGTCGACACGTCCTCTTGGCTCTTTGAGGGCCACCATCTAAGAGAAAGGATCCCAACAGCACTGGCCTTGGAGAACTTGACAGTGATAACCATGATGGGGACAGTGACTCCTGTGGGCGCCCAGCACCGGGGCGTGACTCCCACGCCCTCATCCCGCTCCTCACTCACCTGGAGGTGGAGCTATTCCTCCCCTCTCACAGCCGAGGCACACGGGGCACCTGCGGCGGAATCTGGCAGCAGCACCGTGCTCCTGCCGACCGCACTACACCGCCTGCTTGGGGCTCAGAGTCCAGGGCCCGCACAGCTGCCTGAGACCCTGGCTCTGCCACTTCCAGTTGGACCTTCCCACCCAGGTCACTTGAGTAAACAGGGTCCTCCTTGCAGGGTCACTGTGGGCTTCATGCAGACAGCAGGGGTTCCTGACCTCCAGGATCTAAAGCCTGACAATCTGAATGTGAAGCTGACGTAAAAATGCACAGTGGGCTTCCCCAGGGCCCAGACGGTAAAAAATCCACCTGCAGTGCCAGAGACCAGGGATCGATCCCTGGGTGCGGACGATCCCCTGGAGAAGGGAATGTAATGCAATGCAATGCGCTTGAATCATCCCAAAACCATCCCCCCTCCTCAGTCTGTGGAAAAGCTGACTTTCAGGAAATCAGTCCCTGGTGCCAAAGAGGTCGGGGACTGCTGAGATAAAGGGACCTGAACGGCCTCAGCTCAACGGACACCCATTAAATACGATACAATCTTGGAGGAAACAGTGTGATTCATGGTAAAAAGTGAGCCAAGCTGGAAAACCCACAGCGAGAAATACCTCAATCAGCCACTTGTTTTGTACGAACTTCTGCAGCACATGCTCAGCTTCCTTCTTCCTCATCTTCTTGCCTTTAAGCTGATCAACCAGGTTCAAAATATTTGTGGAAGACGCAAAGCCAGTGTCTGAGTCAATAATCAGCTCCAACTGGAAGAGACAGGAGCCATGTCCATCTATTAGACTGGGGAGAACAACTCTTAGGCCATAATGCCGATCCTGGCGGGATGCAGTGAGACTACTCATGTCACAGGCAGAACTGAGGGACTCTTCAGGAAAACAGCTTAACAATATGCATCAAAAGCCATAGATATGTTTTGACCCAAGTTGCTCCTGTAACAGCATTCCAAATGAAGGACCTTAATGCCCCCTGAATCAAGAAGGATCACTTCACCTCCCTGAAGATGGAGAAGGAACGAATGAATAAGGAAATGGGGCAGCACCCCTCCTACTCAGAGGTGGGCAGGCTGGAACCCGGAAGGGAAGGCACCAGGGTGGCCCAGCAAGAGAACACACCAGGGAGCCACAGAGCTGCTGTGGACTGGGGCTAGGAGAAGCTGGCTGGAAGGTGCCTTAAAACTTCTGCCCACAGCAGAGCAGAGGAACCGGGAAGATAGGCTGCTTGTGTGCACACACGTGCACACACACACACAGCTGTGTATTTACCATCTTAGAATCCGATTCTCAACCCTGGCTGCTAATCAGCCCCAGAGGCGGCTTAGGAAGGAATGATTCTAGGACTCAGACCTCAGAGACCTGGACTCACAGGCCTGGAGGGAGGCCAGAGCGCCCGCGTTACTTTCACCTCCTCAGTTACTGCGGGGCACCCAGGGCTGAGAACCACTGTCCTAACCAGGTGCTCACCCGGGTGAGTGGCAAGGCGGCCGAGTGAACGGCTCTTAAGCCGGGCATGCAGAGCAGCGCCCCTCCAATGACTGGGTAGATGGATCACTGGGCACCTTCTCAGAATTCAGGCTCGGATTCAGCAGTCTGGGTGGAGACTAGGGTTCAGCCTTTCCGGCAAGCTCCCCGGGGATGTTTTTGACCCTGGGACTCGAGCAGCAACACCCGCTCAGCTGCATCCCATACCCAGGAGGTCACTGCTATTCAACCAGTTGGAGTCAAACCCAGACCAGCTCTTCTTTCCCAGGCGGCCGTGGCAAGCTCCCCAGCAATCACCTGGCGGCTATGAATTCTGAGAGGGCCACTTGGTGACATGCCCCTGCAAAGGGCTTTCTCAGGCAGCAGGGGGACCCAGGAAGGTTGAAGTTTCCATTTCTAATGAAAGACGGACGTTTTCTGTAAGAAGCCTGGCTGATGGGCAATGGGAGTTGCTATACTTACAGCCTTTCTAAAGAGATCCAGCTCATTCTCTGCAAAATCTGATGCCATTTTAGAAACTGAAGTCGTTGCAAGATTCACCTAAAAAATAAGTTAGCGTGAGAGTCAGGCTGTGCTCTTCACTTGTCACAGTTAAGTCACCTGCAGGCTCTTCCTTCCTCCCCTCCCCCTCCCCACCTCACCAGTCCTGGAGCACTTTGTGTCCAGGCACTGTGGGCCACGGGGATAAATTTGGAACCAGTCTTACAAATTAAATCTTTAGCTCAATCAATATGTCTAATTTTCAGAGATTTCAGAACTCCCAAGGTTGTGTGACAGCTCCAAACTCAAATGAATTCGGGAAGCCTGTCTGCATGCTAGTGGGGCTTCAAATGCAGAAGGCACTGAGAACTCTGGCAGTAAACAATACTGATTCACCGACTTAACCCAACATTTCCACAGCCCTTTCTTCCACAGAACAGGGTTTGGGAAACCCTGGGCTAGAGCCCCGTTCTGTGTGGGCCTGGCTGGTAGAAGCGTGGTCTCTGAAGGCCTAAAGGAGTTCCCTACCCAAAGATGGGGGCTTGTATCTCACATCCTTTTCCCTAGCCAGGAGGGAAAAAAAAAAAAATGTGAACACAGCAGGAGGCCCCAACGAGGTCTCAATCCTTAGTGACCTCACGTTTCTTTCTTTCCAAAGTTTCTATGTCTTGTTCTAAACGAAAAGGCATTTTTATCCCTTTACCCCTAATATTCCATTCATCTAGGGTGACTTGCAGATGCCTGGCAACAACCAAAATAAAAGCTAAGGCATGCTGCCAGTCTCAGGGTAGAGGGGGCATTCCAGGTGGGGCAATAAAGCCAGCGCTGCATTGAGAGCCAGGCCCAGGTTCTATTACCCCCAACCTTGATGGCTGCAGAGGACACTACAGACCAGGGGGCCGGCAGCGAGCATGGAGAGACGAGACTGGGTCAGGGAGGTGGCCAGGCCCAGTGTCTTTCGCCCTCCACGCCCCTGGTGAGGCGGGTGCACCTTCATCTGCACCCCAGGAAGGAGGGCAGAGGCTGTCTCCACTGCAGTTCCCTAAATATCCACCAGGGGGCTCTGTCTGCTCTCACCAGCGCGTAAATAGGTCTCCCGTCATCTTCAGTGACACCTTTCTTTATCTCTATGTACAAGGACTCCAAGACACTGTTAATTGTGTTGATGAAGTCCTCCAACTTCTCTACGGTAGCATTACCTGGAAATAAAGAGGCGAAAGAAAAAAAGCGGAGGGTGCTGTATCAAAAGTGTAGCTTGTTTCAATCTGCCATCAACCTGCACACGAAGCAGCAAAGCCACACCTGGGCAAAGGCGCGGCCCTGCTGGGTACTCGAGTGCCGATGCCTGTGGCTTCTTCCTTCCTGGAGCATTCAAACAGACGGCGCTGTGAGGCGGAAAGCCTGCCGAGGTCTTCCTGTCTCGGCCGGCAGTCCCGGCCTCCTCACCCCCCCACCCCCACCCCCACCCCTAGTTCCCTGCTGCCCGGTCACCGTCCCCCCCAGGTGCCTCGGTGCCATGGGCATCACAACCAGACTCCCCGACAGAGCCTCCGTCCCTGCCCGCCTCACACAGGGATCACGTCCACCTCTGTCCTTCCTCCCTTCATTCAACACACAAGCACGGACTGAACACTGACACACAGGCCCTGTGTCATGCCCGGGGCTGCAACAGTGAAGAACAACCCCATGGTAGGAACAGCCGCTCACACAGAGCACCCATCCCGGGTAAGGCCCTGATCTGAGCATTGTTCACACAGTTATGAACCCATCCTGCCTGCAGAGGGGGGCACACTTGCCCAGGGTTCACTGGGAGCCCCTGACCTGAGTGCCAACCACCTCCTGCTGCCCCTGATGGCAGGAGGTGCTGCCCAGAGATGTACAAGGAAGCCAGCACCCTTCTCCAGGGCCATCAGCCCAGGACAGAGCCCGGGGAGCACTGCAGGGGCGGGGAGGATGGACAGCAGACTGGCTGAGGAAGGAGTGATGGCCGGGAGGGCTGCGGAGGCTGCGGAAGGTGGGAGCCAGATGGCCCAGGGCCCCGTGAGCCGGAGGGTACAGAGGTGTGTGCCCGTCCTCCGGGGGCCACGGGAGCCTTTCAGAGCTGGGAGCACAGGAGGGACATGGTCAGCCTTGTGTCCTGGACTCACCCTGCTGAACTGAGAGACATTTCTTTTGTTTTTGTTTTTTTTTTTGGTCTCATCTCACTGCATGTGGGATCTCAGTTCCCCAACCAGGGACCCCAACCAGGGATCAAACCTGTGCCCTTGGCAACAGAAGAGCAGGGATTTTAATCACTGGACCACCAGGGAAGTCCCTGTGAGACTTTTAAACCCAGAGCACGTATTACTGCTTTCACTTACTAAAATAACAAATTTCGAAAAATTTGTGCCTTAGAAAAATAATCACTCCAAGGGGAAAAAAAAAAAAAAAAAAGGGCAGAAAAACACACAACATAACATTTATGAATAAAGCAATAATAAAATCAACAAAACAAAATGCTGCAGGAAAAAAGGTTATCTACCACACTGATGACCAAGGCCACTGCTAGGAAGGGAACTAAGGTGAGCCGGGGGTCAGCCCAGGGCACTTGATATCTGTTTGGCTTCTTACAGAGAGAGGTATGTGTAAGCTCTTTGAATTGCTAAATACTATGAAAGTCTAGAAAAACAAAAGGTCACTCTGGTGGCAGTGGAGGTCATGGCCAATGTAAGGGCAACAGCCGTGTCACAGGCACAGCTGAGGAGACCAGGACAGAAATACTGATGCGCATCACAGCGGGGGTCTAACCTTCCTTGATTTAAGTTACTTAACTTAAAAAAAAAGTAACTGAAAGAAAAAATTCATATTAATAAACATGGTACATGGACGTGGCAAAAATTGTTCAGTAATGTGACGATGTGGCCACAGATGCTGTAAAACTGTGATCAGAGGAGTGAGACACGCTCACGTTTCCTGCCTCTGAGCCTCTGAGCAAGAGCCCTCCTTCTCACTAGTACGAAAGCCAACTTGCAGGACACTATTTTCCAAAAGCTGCTCTGGTGCTCCCCTCCTCTCCCACGCCACGCAGAGCACCTCCACCGTGGACTCCTCGACCCAGAAAAATTCGGCCATGGAGAGGGGAGGCCCAGGCACCAAGACCCCCCTTCTGCTGATGGACAGGAGCTACCCCATCTACCCCAAGTGACACACAGCGGCAAGTCCCACCTCCTTTGAAAGTGAGAATTCAGTTTTTCCACTGAAAAGGCCTCTCCTGGGTGCCATTCAGAAAAATGTACTCGGGGGGCGGATCAAAAGCCTTCTGCTGCCTCGGACTTTCCAGAAAGCCCATCTGCAGAGATGAGCTAATAGCCGCCCTGTGCTTCCCTTCGCCCACCACCTCTGGTTCATTGTCCAGCCTTGCTTTTCAGAAACATGAATGTTTTCAAAATATTTTCATCTAAGGAAAAAAAAAACCCACTTCCTATCGCTGTCCTTGCAGCAGCCCACCCCCTGCTCAGGGGCTCCTGTCTGCTCCACTCACCCCGCCCTCCGTGAGTGTGAGCGTCCGTCAGGGCTCAGCCACAGTCCTCACCTCGGCTGACCTGCACGTGGTTCCCACAGACACGCGGTACCACGTCATCACCTGGGAATAAGCTTTCCTCCTGTTCAGCAGCACCCCCTCCCCAACTGGATTTCTTGGGGGCAACCAAGGCAGCAGGAGGGCCAGCCCAGGCCCGCCCCACCCCTCTGGGGCCCCCGAGGCCCGCCTCTCCCTTCCTCTGATCCCTGAAGGCCACCTGGTGCCCCACGGCCTCACACATACCTAGGAAACTTCCCTCCACCCTCTCTCCTCCACCGCCCCAGCTCCAACCAGCCAAGCTCCGCCCCTCAGGCTCCCAGACGCCCCCTCGCTGCCCTGCCCACTAGACAAGGGTCCTGGGCTCTGCCTTGTCCCCCCAGAGTCCTCAGGCACATCCTCCCCTCTCACACTTTGTTCCAGGCACCAGAGCTGGCTGTCCTACTCCTGGAGTTTTTCTGCCATATGCGTGACTTTGGGGGGAGAAGAGACCCCACAACCAGAGAACCGGAGGGCAGGAAGCTGGGCAGGGTCGGGGGTCAGGTCCCAGGTCAGCCAACAGTGGGCCCAGGGCCCATGTGCAGCCTATCAGACAGCCTCTCAGTCTGAGTGAGCGACCCAGGGCAGGCTGGGGGTGGCTCCAGCGCAGCCGCTGCAGAGGGAGAGGGGCTGTGACCGTGAGGTGCTGCTGCGCTTTCCGTGCCTTCAAAGCAGCTACTTTTCACTGCTCTGCCCCCTCTCCCTGGAGCCCATAGTAGAGAAGCTACAGCTGGCAAGTCTGGGCTACACGAGTGTCTAATGATCCATTTGGCCCCAGTATCCCATGAGTCCAGGGTCATGATACCGGGCATGAGACACCGAGTGTATCACGTGATTCTGAAGCAACTATTTCTAGTCTTGGTTCTACCACTTCCAGGGACTTTAGCAAACTAACAAATAACATGGCTCTTCCCTTCAGATTCCAAATCAACTAAGGAAAAACGACAGGCTTTAGGTATCAGTGTATCCGGTTTCTGTGGGTAGCTCTGGGTCAGAGGCTGGGTGCCTCCACACTAATGACCATGCTCGGCACCATGGCTGGACCAAGCAAGGGTCTGTAGATCCTCGGCGCCCCTGTGCTGTCTCTCCCTGTATGCACAGCATGCGTACCCATGCCTTTCTTGTGGGCTGTGGTGAAGTTCTACTGCTGGGTTGAGAACAACGGGCCTGTAAATGCAGGGCTCGTTTCATCACTGCAAGAACACTAACTCCATAAGGTGAGTTGCTATCATCAGCTTTACATACCAGAGTTAAAGCACTTGCCCCGAGCTCCTCCAAGCGGAAATGAAGCCCAGGTCAAGCATGGACTTGAAGAAGAGCCCTCGGGGCCTCTGGGGAGCAGAGCAAGTGTCCCCTGGGAACATTCCCTGCCCCAGACCCCACCAAAGTCACATCTAATTCCTCTAGAACTTGCCCTTAGAGTCACAAAGAGAGATGCAGCCAACACAGAAAGAGAGTGAGTGTGCAGGCAGGGCCTGGGAAGGACGTCAGAGGGCCATGCCCAAAGGATATGCGCGGAGCTGGGCCCGGCCAACATCTCATCCATCAGCCAAGAGAGGAGGTCCAGCCCTGACCATTCGGCCAGATCACAGCTACGGGAAGAACTGAACTAGAGGACTCAAAAGAGAACAGAACTGCTCTTTCTGTAGCAGGAAGTGCCCCCCCGTAGGGGCAATTAAAAAACGGGACTCAGGGCAATGGACAGGCTGGGGCAGCAGAGAACCAACGAGACGCTTCTCTGAGGAGTTGTGGCTGGTTAAGTTGCTTCTGAGAGACTTTTTTCTGGCCATCACTGTATACATTATCTCTTTTTCTTTAAAAACAAATTTTAATTTAACCAGCGGACTTCTTATTCATCAGTCTCTGCTCCCCAGAAACCTATGAGAACCCAGGGTTCACTGCATGCTTGGGCAGCAGGAAGTCTGCTGCCCTAACTTCTGAGCAACAAATAGTTTTGTTCCAAACTAGGCACCACGGATAGGACATTTTTAGGCAGAGGAAATACTATTTTAGGCAGAGGAAATAACAGCAAAAAATAAGACCCCAGGGGACTGAACCACGCATGGGCCAACTTGCCCCATCAGAACCCTCTCATCTGGTGGGGTGAGCTGGGTGGTTCTCCTGAGTGCCGCACTGAAGACAGGGCAGCCCAGACCCAGGCCAGACACGGGCACTGGGGCACAGCGGGCCAGGGAGCAGACCCCAGGGCTGGGCAAGGCCAGCAGGCAGGCACACTGGGCCGCAGAGATATGCGAGAGGTCACGTCCCAGCCTGGGGCTTTCGTATTAACTGCCTGGGGAAGATGGTCCTCTTGACCAACAGTGCAATAGGCGAGTTGGAAGACGGGAGCTGACAATGGCACTTCCGTGGTGAGCAGTGAACAGTGCTGGGAAGAGCAGGCATGAAAGGAGGACAGCCCACAGACTAGGCAAGAGTTCTCTCCATCCATAAGCACCTGCGACAGTTTCGTTCCCTCAGGATCTCATCAAAGGCCCCACAAACAACTGCCAAGGGGATACAGTAGAGTCTGTTTTCCAAAAGAGAACACCAAGGGTCAGAGAGGTTAAGGACTTAACCAAAATCACAGGGCAGGTGACAAAGTCTGGACCAGAAATCAAACATGTGGCCTTCAGCCTGGCACAGCAACCAAAGAACTTGAGCATTCATTTTTTAAAAAAAGGAAACAATTCTTACTCAAATACAATGAGGTCTGAGAACTACGTCAAAATGATACGAGGGACCGGTTAGAAGCACAGATAAAATAAGATTAGTCATGAGTTGTTTTAACCGGGTGACGAGTACATGAAGCTGCATTGTATTATTCTCTCTCCTTATCTCTCTTTTTCCATAATAAAAGGTTAAAAAAATATTTCAACACTCAACAATACATCCTAGTGCCATTAACCCTCAGGAGTCTGAAACAAAAAAGGGAAAAATGACAGTGTCCTGTGACAACAGAGATTAGCTCAGGGCTCTGATGGTGCAGAGTGACCAGGCTTTTAATAATGGGCTCTTTTAAAAAATCTATTGGTGAGAGATGTGTCTCCAGGTATAGACATTTCCCCCCACCAAAATCAAGAGGTTATTTCGGCTAGGAAGTCTACTCTTGGGCCTTACTTCAAATGACAGGGCATAAAACTTACTTTATAGCCCTCGGCATAGTTCCAGCATCTCGGCCACATGCATTAAGTGCCCTAAAACCCATGATAACATTGCTGGAGTGGCGACAGGGACAGACGCCAACTGTCCATATAAGTGCAGGAAGCCTACTCGTCAGCCATTCCCCTGGCCGAGGCCTATTTGTCAGTACTTCTGGCAACGGAGCAACAGGACTCCCATCATGATGGTACTGAGGTGGGGCAAAGTCCAAATCACACTGTGAGTCACCCCAGAAAACCCAACCACTTTCAGCAGAACTTCACTGCTGATGCTGTTCACGTGCCTCTCATTTTCATCTCGCCCTCTGAAAACAAGCGGTCCACCCATCACTGAGATGCGTGGCAGCCCCCACCCGCAACCATCCAAGCAGTCGAGGAGCTGATGAAGGCTCTGCAGGGCGGGGCTGCCACCCTGCTGGACCGAGCAGCTCAGCTTCGTCCCTGAGCTTCTCCCTCAAGCTCATCTGAGCAGAGCTGTGGAGACTGACAAGCCAGATGTCCATGGAGGCCGGGCGGGAAGCACAGATGTGGCTAGCAGCGGGCACAGAGGATGAAGTGGACAGCGAGCGTCCCGTCGAAAGAGGCAGGGCTCTTCTGCACCAGGCATGTGCCCAATTTTTAGATTTTTATTAGAAAAATTGTTTTTTCTCATGTGAGAAAAGTTTAAAAAAAAAAAAAGTTTTTAAAAATTAGAAATACTATAGGGTAAAAACTACACTTGCAAACTAGACCCCAATGACAGCACCAGTTTTCAAAATGTGGTTTGGGCTGGAACCCTGCCATAAAGACACAGGGAGACTACAGAGGCCACAGTGTCCCAGGTCCACCAGAGAAGCAACTGTGGAAACAACTCAAAGGAACAACTGTGTCACACACATTCATCTGACAGACTGATGTACAAACCGACAATAACCATGTATAAAAACAGGGCTCTTATCCACAGTCGGCACCAACCAGCCCAGGAAACCAACCTATCACCTATAGGAAGCCAACAGTAAGCTCTGTAGAATGACCAAGTCTTGATTAATAACTGACAGCTTCCCTGATTTTTGTCTTAGGCCCAACCAGAGAAAGTCAAGAATGCTCCCCCAAACCCATCACAGGCTGTCCTGCCTCTAGTTAGCCTGCCTCCAGCTTCCAGAGCCGCAGCCTCCAATCGGGATACCGCCGAGGCCTTCCCTCTCCCCTACCATGGAGCTTCCCCACTCCTCAGCCTGCCATCAGGTCTCCAAAACACAAGTGCCTTGAGAGAGCAAGCTCTAAGTAAACAGCTCTCGCCTGTCCTCATCTGGGTGGTCTTTGCTTAATACCCACACCTCATACACGTGGGAATTGGCTCAGCGGCCCATTCCCAGCAGGGCTTAGGAAGGGGCTGAAAGGCATGCAAGGCTGCAGTGCTGTCAGAAGAGGACTGACCACTTCCATTCTGCTCACTGCAGCCCTCCTCTGAGTCCCCACCACCTAGCCCGTCCTCCACGTGCAACCGGGGTGAGACCAGATCCTGGCACCACCACCACCCACCTGGAAGCCACCCGTGGCTCCCACCACTCCCGGCCACACTCGTGTGTGCCTGCTCGCTCTACACTCAGTTGTGCTAGCCTTCCCCTGGCACTCACACCCCTTCGGCACCTGCACTCGTCATCTCCTTCTCCGAGGAAACGATGACCACACTTTCTAGATTTTCTAAGAAAACCCCAGTATCAGAAAATCAGCTTATAGAGGGCTTCTCTGGTGGCTCAGTGGTAAAGAATCTGCCTGCCAATGTAGGAGACACGAGTTCCATCCCTAGTCCAAGAAGATCCCACATGCCACAGACTAGCTAAGCCCATGCACCGCCACTACTGAACCTGTGCTCTAGAGCCCAGGAACCGAAAACTACTAAGCCCACGTGCCACCACCACTGAAGGCCGAGTGCCCTAGAGTCCATGCTCTGTAACGAGAGAGACTAACGCAATGAGAAGCCTGTGCACGGCAACCAAGAGCAGCCCCGCCCGCCACAACTAGCGAAAGCCCGCGCAGCAGTGAAGACCCAGTGCAGCCAAAAATAAATAATTTTAGGGAAAAAAAGAAAGAGACTGAGCTTACGAATTCCTATCGCAATTCCCACTGCACTGAGGACCAACGTCACAGACCTTCTGGGGCTCACTTCCCCACCCCCAGCCCCGGGATCTGAGAGTGGACACTATGGGGAGGGACGAGCAGGAAGGAAGGGGCCGCAAGGAGCAGGAAGTACGCTAAGCCACGCACGTCACCTAAGCTCCCTGTGTGACCCTCACAACTTTTCCATGAAGTAAATCAGATTTCCTTTACAAAACAGAAAGCAAAGACAGAAAGTGAAAAAAAACAAAAAACCAAAAAACTTTTCCAAGTCCCTGATTTGAACTCACATCTTCAAGAAATGGCTTCCTTGTTCCTGCCAGTGGTGTGTGTGGTGCTCCTGCTGAACTCACTGCCAGTCCTCCCACACACCCACAAGTCCGCCCCTCCTGGGGGGACGCAGTGCGAAACACATTCGGACCTAATGAGGCCCATGCTTGGGAGAGCGTGGAGCACACCGAGGTCCCAGCTCAGCAGATCCACGCTGGCCTGGGAGGGACCGTGCCCACCCCGCCACAACCTCACCCCGCGGACTTGGACGCAGTGAGTCTTTCAAGAGCCAGAGATGGGAAAGCCACAGCATTCGTTCCCTCCTGGCTGCAGAACTTCCAGAACCCAAAAGCTCCAGCCTGAGCACATATCACAGCTGCCTGCTGTGAAATTCCATATGTTTGAAAATTCATCAAGTCCTGTTGGAGATGTTACTCTTCATGCTAATTTTATGCCACTTTTCAGTTATGGGCACACGCGTAATCCCCCCTGATTAACTGGAAAGGCAAGCGGGCTGACAGCAGTAAGGTTATTATCACAGTGAAAGGAGAGGAATGTGCAATGAGATCGTTAAAAGTAGGAGGAAAACTTATCTGGAGCCAGCATCTGATCATCACTGAGTCCTCTGTGGAAAGAGAAGGTGAGTTTAAACGTGACTGCGGACACAGGATGGAATACTAAGCGGAAAGGTGGGCAGCAGCACTGCCTCGCCACTAACACAGGCCACGCACCATGAGCCGGAGCCCTGAGCGCAGAAATGGCCGTGTAAACCCACACGAGAAAAACAAAGCGAGGAGGAGAGGTCTGACAAACAGAAAATATCCATCACTCCCACGTTCCTCTGACAAGTGTCCCCTAACCTATTTTTGGTACATGCACTTCAGTTCACTAGTTTTTTGCCTGAACATCCTATTGCTTATTCTACTCACTGAAATAATGTGTCAATTTTTCAATCTAAGATTTTAGACATTCTACCTAATTTGTCCTTCCAACAAACTGTATATGACAACGAAATGTAACACGTGACGCTGGGGTGGCTCCTTTGCTAAAAAAGACATGATTGGGACAACGGGAGAAACTCCAACGGGATCTGTGGACCAGATGATAGTGATGCATCAATGTTAATGTTTGGGTTTTAATGGTCGTCCTGTGGTTACGTAGGAGAATGTCTTTGCTAGAAGGAAACACCCCAAGAATGTAGGGGTAACAGAATTTCAAACTGGTAACCTACTCTCAGATGATTCAGGGTAGGGGAAGTTCTTACAACTCTCCTGTGAGTTTGGAACTACTTCAAAATAAAAAATAAATTTAAAAAGCAAGGCTAGGAGCTTCAATCCAGGCAGGCCCTCAGTGAATCTGGCGCTAATGTGGAAGGCAGCACGGGGCAGTGGAGGGGGGAGCCCAGAGCCACTGTGTGAGAAGGGGCCGCACAGCAATCCACACTCCAGGGATTTCTACTTCCTGCTCTTAAGACAAGGAGGCTGCACCCAATGATTTCCTAAAACTCAACACGTTCAACCACACAAAACCAGAAAGACCAGCCCCCAGAGTTTAACAAGGCAAGTAACTTTGAGAGACTTGTTGCCATGAAACTGTGGACCGTGGTGACATTTTGCTTCTGCCCTTAAAGCCACACATTCCAACCAAGAGTCAGGTTCAGATTTGGGGCCCCTTCAATCCCCCAAGGTGGGCAACACCATTCCCTGACATCATCAGGAGGAAATACCTACTTCCCAAGGGCTCCTGGGCCTCTTACAAAGGCTTCAAAATTCAGGTTTCCATGCTTGCTTTGTTTTTAGGAAACTGAACGCCAACTGTCTTTGGAGTCATTTTGAGGAGGGGGCCTCCTCACTTCGAGGAGGGGGCCTCTCCAGGTAAGCAGAAAGAATACTTCTCCTGAATGCTGCATCTATGTTCATTGAGTCCCACATTGATGACACAGGGCCTTATGAGACCAAGAGAATGAGCTACATTTTGGAAACCTGTTGACTTCCCTACACGGCACTGACAGGCCACAGAACACATGCGGCATGTTCCATTCATAAAGCTCTGGGGTTGAGTGACTTGATCAAGGTTACACAGCTACCAAGTAGCAAAGCTGGTTTAAATGCAGATTTTTTTTAAACAGCTTTGTTCAGATACAATTCACCTACAAGTTTAAAGGGCACAATTTAATAAGACCCTTGAAACCACCATGACAATCAAGATACTAAGCATATCCGTCACCACTTACAAGTCTCCTCATGTCTATGTGTCATCCCTCTCCCACCCCTCACTACCCTCCCCCGCGCCATATCCCCAGGAGACCGCTGAACTCCTTTCTCTCACTACAGCTAAGTATGAGCTGTCCAGAACTGTGTATATATGGATTCGTACAGTATATACTCCCCTTTGCTTGGCTTCCCCACTGGGCATGACCATGTTGAGATTCATTGATAACGTAGCACATAGCAATGGTTCGTTCCTTTTTAATGCTAAGTAGAACCCACCATCAGATGGATAACACCACAGTCCATGTATCAGTTCACCTGTCGATGGGACAATTAGGTTTTTTTTTTTTTCCATTTTGGGGCCATTACAAGTAAACCTACTCTGAAGACTTAGGCGTGAGCCTTTGTGTGGACACATATCTTCATTTCTTGAGCCTAAAAACAAATACATGAGAGAGAAATAGCTGTTGTGAAACTGCCGCCCTGTTTTTCAAGATGGCTATAGCATCTTATACCCAACAGGAGGTGAGTGCTCCAGTTCTTCCGCTGTCTCGCCAACACATGATACACAGTCTTTTAAACCACATCTATTCTGACAGGCATTTAGTGGTCTCTCACTGTGGTTTTAGTTTGCATTTCCCTAAGGTCTAATGAAAGGATAAGCATCTTTTCGTGTGCTTGTCTGCCATCCACAGAACTTCTTTGGTGAAGTGTCTGTTCAAGTCTTTTGTCCCTTTTTCAATTGGGTTGTATTTTTCTAAGTGTTGAGTTTTGAGAGTCCTCTATATATTCTGGATACAAACCCTTTATCAGATATGTGATATGCAAATATTTTCTCTCAGTATTTGGCTTGTCTTTTCATTCTCTAAGCACTAAGTATATTTCAAAGAGCAGAATTTTAAAATTTTGAAGTGCAATTAATAATTCGTTCTCTTATGGATCATATCCAAGAAATCTTGCCTAATCCAAGGTCATGAAGGTTTCTTCCTATATTTTCTTCTAGAAGTGTGATAGTGTTAGGTTTTATGTTTAGGTATATGATTAATCTTAACATTTATATACGGTGCAAAGTTGGCTCAGGTTCACTTTTTTGAAGATGGATATCTAATTATTTCAGCATTATTTTTTGAAAAGACTATTTTCCCTGAGTTGCCTTCGCATGTCTATCAAAAATCAGCTGTCTCTATTGTATTCCACTGACCTGTAGATCTTTCTTTATGCCAATACCACACTGTCTTGATATAGTAGTTATATAATGTCTTAAAATCAGGTCATCTTAACTGACCTAATTAACCTAATTAATCAGATAATTAATTAGCATTAATAACCCTAAGTTTGACTTCTTCAAAACAGTTTTTGCTCTTTTTGATTCTTTGGATTTCCATGTGAATTTTGGAATCAGCTTTTCAATTTCTACAAAAAAAAAAAAAAGACCCTGCTGGAATTCTGATAGGAACAGAGTAAAGGGAAAAAGTAGATAATTAAACAGTTAATCCCACTAGGGGGCTGTAGGGCTTCCCTGGTGGCTCAGACAGTAAAGAATCCACCTGCAACGTGGGAAACCTGGGTTCCATCCCTGGGTTAGTAAGATTCCCTGGAGAAGGGAACAGCTACCCACCCGCTCCAGTATTACTGCCTAGAGAATTCCATGGACAGAGGAGCCTGGTAGGCTACAGTCTACCAGGCCAGAGTCGGACACGACGAGCGACTTTCACTTTTCAGGGGACTGTAAGTAAAGCAAGAAGTATGGGAGACCCCCGTAAGTTAACCATCACTCAAGAAAGCAGGTTTGCTTGACCACAAAACCAAGAAGGCTTGCTTAGCAACAAAACCATGCAGCAGGAGCATGAGACCCACCCTAAAATAACAACACTACAACAGTGGTGGCATGAGACCCACATCCTGCCCGTGAGCTAATGATTCCTAGGACACACTCCTCTGCTTGCACCAAAACTAAAAATCTAAGAATACAGTGACATTATACTAAAACCTGAAATGATTTACAATTTTTAGCATATGTTACTACCTTTTTGCTCATTTCCACTGTGCCATGACAAGTCCCAGCTTGACCATGTAGCAACAAGAAAAACTCCCCTGCCCAACCTGGAGAAGCTGATGAGGGAAGCATGATATCTACTCAAGAATAAGGAAGAAGGTAGTCTTTCAACTCCTTCCCACTTCTCTGTGATTATAAAACTGGAGCCCACTAGGTCCTCGGCACATGCCACCCTCTTGCTGGCCCATCTGTAAGCCTCACAAGCATCCTAGTCTCATAAATCACTTCTTACCTATCACTTTGCCTCTCGCTGGATTCTTTCTGTGCTGAGACATCAAGGATCAGAGTTCCCTGAAGCCCCCTGAAATGCCACCAAATCATTTCAGTCTGAGTGATATTGAGTTGAATGTATTAACACATATCATTTTGAGGAAAACTGGTATCTTAGCAATACTGAATTTTCCAGCCCATGAACATGGTGTGTCTATTTAGCTCTTTTTAAGTTTTTCTCAGCAGTATTCTGGGATTTCCAGTTTACAGGGCTCCCTACAAATTTTTGTCAGATTTATTCCTAAGTATTTCATATTTTGATGCTATATAAATTTGGTGCTTTAAAAAATTTTTTCAATTTCTGATGATTCACTGCTAACACATAAAAAATGCAAATGATTTTTTGTATACTGATCTTGCAACCTGCAACTTTACTAGATCCACTTATCAGTTCTGGTAGCTTTTTCAAAGATTCCATCAGATTTTGTAATACACAGATGAGTACGTCTGGAAATGGACAATTTTACTTCTTCCTTTCCAATGTGGATGCCTTTATTTTTCCTTGCCTGAGTGCACTGGCTAGAACCTCTAGTACAATGACGAACAGAAATGATGAGAACAGACACTCCTGTCTTGCTCCTGAAATCAAGGGGAAAGTATTCAGTCTCTTACAATTAAGTATACTAGCTGTAGTTTTACATAGATCCCCTTTGTTGGGTTAAGGAAATTCCCTTCCTTTCCTATTTATTCGTTGAAGGTTTTTTTTTTTTTTTCAAATCAGAATAGACTTTAGATATTTCAGCTCTGTGCAGACAGTTGTTGATTCCTCTCTCCTGCTCTAAGCCTTGAGGTCCTGTTTATCTTGCTTACACCCTGCTCAGGAGGATCTCACTGGTTTTCTGTAAGAGACTTCTGCTTCATCATGTCAGCGAAGATAACTGGATTTTGTCAAATGCTTCTTCTGCACCTACTGAGATGATCTTACGGTTTTGCTTTTTTAGTTTGCTAATATAGTGAATTACTACACTGACTGATTTTCAAGTGCTTACCCCTTGCATGCTTGGAGTAAACCCTACTTGGTCATTTCATATCATCCTTTTTACATATTGCTGAATGAAACTGGCAAAAATTGTGTTTAGAATTTTAGCACCTACAGGGATTTCCCTGGTGGTCTAGTTAAGAATCCACCTGCCAAGTCAGGGGGCATGGGTTTGATCCCTGGTCGGGGAACTAAGATTCCACAAGCCTCAGGGCAACTAAGCCACAACTACTGAGCCCATGCACCACAACTACTTAAGCCCACGTGCCCTGGAGCCCGTGCTCCACAAGAGATGAGAAGCCACGGCAACGAGAAACCTACAGACCACAAGTAGCAAAAGCCCACACACAGCAACAAAGACCCAGTATGGCCAAAAATAAATAGATAAAAAGAACTTTAGTATCTACATTCATGAGGGATCTTGGTCTTTAGTTTTCTCTCCTTGCAGTATCTATCCGGTTTTAGTATCAGGATAATGCAACTCTTACAGAATGAGTTGGGAAGTGTTCTCTTCAGTTTTCTGGAGGAGCTAAGGTAGAACTGGTATTACTTCTTCCCTGAAGGTCTGGTAGAATTCACCAGGGAAGCCATCTGGGCCTGGAACAGGCACTATTCCCAGCCCCATGTGAAAATCCCACACTGCTTCCCTAATGCTTTTTCTCAAGTGTTTCTTTCCTTAGCTTCAGGGAGCTCCTTGCTGATCAGTTCTCAGCTCGACCCTTGACAGGAGTGGAGGGGTGCTCTGCAGATCTCTACTCTTGTCTCCATGCACCTCTCTTCTCCAGTACCCTGTCCTGCAAACCCTAGCTGCTTTCGTCTCCTGAGCTCTCAGCTCCTCCTCAACTCAGAGAGTCTGTCTGGCTCTGCCTGGTCCCCCTGTGCCATGGCCTGAAGACGCTCTCATGGCAGTGAGTGGAGGCAACTGTAGTGCTCACCCCCCTTTTCCCTGTGGTGCAAGAAAGATCCTTGGTCATTGTCCCTGGTTACTGGTACACAGTTCCTAAAACACTTGGAATTGCCTGAGTGACAAGGTGACAGGCAGGTCCTTTGTTCTAATGAGATGACTCTTGGCAGGTCCCTAACTAACTTCAGGATGAGGGCCGCTTGCAGAAAGACCAAGCCTTGATTTGGTGCTTGGAACTTTCAGCCTCATTCCACAAATCTGGGGAGTGGAGATTGAGCTAATCACCACTAGCCAATGATTTCATCAATCACACCTATGTGATAAAACCTGCACTAAAAAATCCCTAAATGCTGAGATATGGAGAGCTTCTCTGACGGTGAACACATCAAGGCCCTAAGAGGGTAGAGCACCCAGAGAGGGCACGGAGGTTCCAAACCACCCCTGCCTCCCAGAGCCTGGCTTTGCATCTTATCTGTACAACTGCTCTTGAGTTATATCCTTTACAATAAACTTAAAAAGCTTCCCCAATTGTGCAATGGATAAAGAATCCACCTGCAGTGCAGGAGACACAGGAGATGTGGGTTCAATCTCTAATTTGAGAAGATCCCCTGGAGGAGGAAATGGCAACCTACTCCAGTATTCTTGTCTGGAGAATCCCATGGACAGAGGAGCCTAGTGGGCTACAGTCCCTGGGGATGCAAACAGTCAGACAAATAATAAACCAGCAAAGGCAAGTAACATGTTTTTTTAAGTTTTAAGACTCATTCTACCAAAGTATTGAACCCGAGGAGGGTGTCATGAGAACCCTTGATTTACAGTCAGTCAGTCAGAAGAATGGGTGGCTCAGGACTTGCAACTGGCAC
Organism: Bos mutus; assembly: GCF_027580195.1. NCBI lineage: Eukaryota > Metazoa > Chordata > Mammalia > Artiodactyla > Bovidae > Bos > Bos mutus. The sequence continues at coordinate 17,193,249 of NC_091641.1, read as the reverse complement.
AGGAAGTAGGTGCAATCTCATGGGACTAAGTCCCTCCCTCACTGGTGGGATCTGACACCTAACTCCAGGTACATAGTGTCAGAACTGAACTGAGTTCTTGGACACTGAACACTGCATACCCAGTTGGTATGCAGAGAACTGGGAAGGTAGGGTTGGGGGGAAAAAAAAAATGATGATGAATATTTGGTGTCAAGATGGAAAAAACCCTCATTGCTCACCTCTCAAGAGATCACTGTCCTTCACTGACTAAAGTTCAGGGTTGCAAGTATTTTGTCCATTTTTCAATTGCTTCAGACAGGAAAGTAAAGAGTCCCTGTTGCTCTAACCCGGTCAAAAGGGGAAATCCTCCAGTACAAGTCTTCACCAGCACTCCACAGGCCTCCTGTACCTACGCCCATCTAGGGGCTTACACTGAACTTGTCTGATTGTGTGTACATGACTCACAAAACCCAGAGTAAAGTTTATCTCTGTGTCATCAGCCCTTGCCCAGAGGCCTGGCCCACCGGGGAGTCTCAGGAAGTGTTGCCGGATGGCCACATGCTTGCACACAAGCCCTGGGCCAAAATCGAAGCTGCTCCAGTGCCAGGAAGAAAGGCCAAGGCTTCATACCAGGATGTCAAAAAAATAATAATAATAATAATTCTTTACTAGCCAAGAGATGTGGGGAATTGGTCTTCCCCTAATGACAGTAACAGGGGAGCCCAAATTAGGAAGTGTTTTGATAAAAGGGACAAACGCTACGGGAAACTGCAAGAATAACTTGCAGTTTCAATGACTTCTTTGCTTCGTCCTCCTCTGAGGACCTAAACATTTTTCTAGTTGGTAAATGGGGAATTTCCTAGGAATCTCTTCAAATGATAGGAGATTAATAATATTGGTCTTCTAAGCTTTTACTTAATTTTAGATGATTTCTTTTCATCATCCCTTGGGGATATTAATCTCTCAAATAACACTGACACTTAAAAACAAGCTTTTCTCTCTCGCTCTCCTTTTTTTTAATGAAAGATGGGAGAACACATCTGCAGTTCTATCCTGACTATCCTAGCCATGACCAGATCTTGATGAACAGAAATGGTACATGAAATGTGAAGAATAAATCAATTCCTAGACACATTTTACAGGACTTTCCTAAATTAGGTCATGACAACTTTAAAGGTCAAATAAAGGCAAAAACACTTTCATTCTTAGTACTGAGGCATCATACAGCTCCTTACAGTCAGCTCTGAAACTTCCCCATCAACAATAAAGCTCACAGTCAGGACTTAGATAACAAACTAAAAGAGAGAAGAAACGGTCACATAGGTAAGATTAAGAAAAACATGACTCTGCCTATCGCTGAAGGACACTCATGGCCAGGTTAAAGTCCTGCTGTATTTTTTAAAGAGCAAGAGAAGGGAGCTTAATAGGTGTAATATTCCACTTCTATAAAGGAAAAGTGAAAGTATGAGTCACTCAGTCATGTCTCTTTGCAACCCCGTGGACTGCAGCTGGCCAGGCTCCCCTGCCCATGGGATTTTCCAGGCAAGAATACTGGAGAGGGTTGAGGCTCTCACCAAAGACCCCGATCCACCACGGTACAGGCAATCAGAGCAGATATATTTTCACCAGGAGGGAAGTCTCAAGCACAGCAATAACTATGTCACTGTCTTGCTTCAAATCCTTCCAGAAGGTCTGCAATGTCCACAGAATTAAAAAACAAAAACAAACAAACAAAAAAACCCACGACTATGGAGTACAATTATGGGCTCTTCATAACCTGTAAACCTACACACCACAAGAACATGTTCTCTTCCCACACAGCATATGTTCTTGTCCAGAGTTTCCCAAGGTTCATACGTCAATTAAGTTTGGACACAAAGGATCAAGTGGAGTTTAAAGGGATTCCTTACTGAGGGCCCCTCCAAGTTTTTTAACTTGTTGCCATGCACCATCCAGCTCCCAGGATTTCCCATGAACATATCAGCAGACCAGCCACTTCAAACCCTGCCTCCTCTCTGAACGCCACCCCCTTCTGTCCACCTCCTCCTGCACATCGGGAAGGACACTGCTCTGTATTCCCTGTCTTCCCTTACTGCTCTTCCCCCCTCAGCTCCTGGGGACCTGGCTTCTGCCTCCATCACAACACAGACTACGGTTCTCTAACAAGGCAGCTAGTCTCAGGTCCCTTGACCAGTGTCCCCAGTGCCCCGCTCACACCTTACCCCAGCCCTCTTGGCTTAGCTATTTCCTTTGAAAATTAAAAATACCCAAAGAGGGCCTTCCCCGGTGGTCCAGTGGTTAAGAATCTGCCTTGCAATGCAGGGCGGGAGGCGGGGACATGGGTCCGATCCCTGTTCGGGGAACTAAGATCCCACAAGCCGCAGAGCAACTATGCCTGACTGTTGCAACTACTGAGCTCAAACACCATAACTAGAGCGTCCGCGCATCGCAATGAAAGATCCTGCGTGACACAAGGAAGCGCCTTCATGCCGCAACTAAGGGCTGATACAGCCAAAAAAACTCACAAAACTACAGAAAGACAAAAACATACAATAAAAAAACACTTATTCCTGTTAATCAGGACAACCACTACACTATCCTAATAATCCCATGTTTACTTCAAGTCTTTTTCTTTTTCAAAGAACAAAATAGACAATGAGGTGTCCATTGATTTCTAATGACAAAATGATCCCGCTCCTCCTCTCCCCAAAGATAAGCACCTTACAGCACACCCCACATCCTTTGAGAGTCCACTTTTAGATTTTTACACGCAGATGTATGTATTCACGAACAATAAAGATCGTTGTGTCTTACAAAAAACTTAGCACAAGTACAATAGGTATAATTTACCAACTTTTTCACTCAACGAGATCTACCCACACTGACATTCAGCTGAGTAAGATCTATGAACGTGGATTTCACTGATCTGTCCAAATGGATCCTCTTGCTTCTACTGAGACCTCCAGTTATTGAAACCAGGTCCTGTCTCTAAGTGCTCCACGTGTATTATCTTCGCTTCTCCCAACAACCCACTGAGAAGACGCTCCCAAGGCCCACAGCTGGCACAAGGCAGGGGTGAACTTTACCAGCTGGGCCAAGTCTAAGGCTGTGCCCTCCACCACTGTGCGAAGCTGCCCTCTTACGTCAACAGCCACCTGAGCGCCTCCCATGCCAGATGTGTAGTTCGTATCATGTCTCTTAAGCCTCTGAGCCACCCCGGGTGCCAAGTACAAACAAACATTCTCATTTCAGAGGTGAAGAAACTCGGGCTGGAGAAGGCGCTAGAGCTTTAGTGTGAACCACGACTATCCAGCCATCAGAGTCCAGGTTCTTAGCCACTGGGCTAAACGTCAGAGTTACTTTAAAAAAAAAAAATCAAGAGTTGAAGATGAGAAAGATGGGCTGGTGAGAAACCTGAACGCCCAGGTCAGGAGTATGGGCAGACTGGGTGCGCGGTGTGGGTCCAACGGCACTAGTCCCTGATCACACGGCAGCAGAGCAGCCTGGGAGCAGAGCAGGATACTCACAGTCATGGACCTTATAGCAGTGCTTCTGCAAGCGCTTGACATCGCACTCTTCCAGCACACCGTGAGTCATCAGCAGCTGCAGGAATCGCCGGTGGACATCAGTCATGACGCCGGTTCTCCTCGTGTTGCCCTGCATGGATGGAGGAGCTAAAAAAGGAAGCAAAGGAAACCCAGTCACGTCCGAACACACCAGAAGTGATACTCCATGCTGCGTTCCAATTTACAAGTTTGTGATAGTTTCTAGAATCAAGTTCATCACGCTGATTAGTAAAAAGGTGAAAAGGACACACGTCAGGGACGACGCACGTTAGTACTGTGCAGAGGTAAGAAGCTTGAGCTTCCCTGGTGACTCAGTAGAAAAGAACCTGCCTGCCAATGCAGGAGACGTGGGTTCAATCCCTGGATTGGGAAGATCCCCTGGAGAAAGAAATGCAACCCACCTCTAGTGTGTTTGCCTGGGAAATCCCATGGACAGAGGAGCCGCACAGGCTACAGTCCATGGGGTCACAAAAGTCGGACACAACTTAGCAACTAAACAATAACAACTGGTGAAAAAAATGGACTCTGGAAGCAGCCAGAACGCCGGGGTTCCCAGGCTGCTCCACCACAGAGGGGTGTGAAATGGGGAAATGGACCCTCTACGCGCTTCAGCGTCTGATCTGTTAAGTGAGAATGACAGAAACATCCTCCTTAGAATTACTATGAGGATAAACGAACAAAGAACGTAACAGCCTGTGACAACTATAAATGGAGTATAACCTTTAAAAGTTGTGAATCACTCTGTTGTACCCCTGAAACTTAAAATATTGTATAACAACTATACCTCAATTTAAAATATACATATAGAAGCCTGGTGGTAACAGTCTAAATGCTATTAAAAAAAAAAAAAAAGTTAGCCATTTTTACTAGTAGACAATTCCGAGTCTGAAAGTTGGCTCAACCTCCCACCAGGTCTATGGTCTGGGATAAATTTAGCTGAGGTCCCATTTCTCACTATAAAATTAGAATAACATTCACTGCTTAGAGAGCTGCGAGGAAACAATAAGAGCTGGTTTCCCTCTCCTCTCCCAAACCACTGATAAAACAACTGTTGTGCTGGGACTGCAGGGTGTTGTGAAAATCTCCTTGCTCTCTACTAAAACGCTATCTTTCCACAAACCACAAAGATCAGAGCTGATAAAAGGAGCCTTGATAAAAAAAAAAAAAAAAAAAAAAAAAAGCACAAGTCTGATCTAAAAGCCTGTTCCTGCCACAGAGAGGTGGCGCAGTGCAGGGGTAAGACCTGGGGTTTATTTAGAACTAGACGGAGGGCTCCGAGACCAGTGCTTGCCAGACTCGCCTGATCTTAAGAATCACCCAACTTGTGTATTACAAATGCAGATCTCCAGGTCTTTTCTGGAAGTTCTGACTGCAGAGGGGCTTGGAATCCTGAGGTTTTCACATCCACCTCCCATGACGCCATGATCTTACCAGAAAGTCGCTATTACCTTAGGGAAATGTAACACAGAATAAACAGAGGTTTAGCTAATATGCTTAACCTCAGTCTTTTAATCTATAAAATGGGGATAATACTATCTTTAACACATATGATGCAGTTTAAATGAAATATGACTACCAAGGGTCTGCCAAGAACTAGGACCAGGAGATACGCAGGTTACTCTTCTTTCTAAAGGCATCATTGGCCAAGCCTCAAAACTAAGAAGACGCACTATCTCATGACCAGCCCCTCTGCCTGCCTGCTAGCTACCCTCGAGTATATCTCACCAGCATCTCAATCTCAACCAACCCTCAGCTGGACCCACCTTCTCCTTCCTCAACCCTTTTCCTCCCTGCAGTCCTCCTTTCGGAATCATTGGTTCCGATGTTACAGTCCACGCAGACATAGAGACACCACAGACCTAATCTTCAAACTCTGATCCTCCTCTTCTCTGGGGTTGACTCAGCTCCAGAAAGTGCTCAAGTCCTGCCAAGTGTATTTCCTGTCATTAGGACAGGATATCTTCATTCATTCATTCAATTTTTAGGTACTGTGTGTGCATGCTCAGTTGCTCAGCTATGTCTGACTCTCTGCGACCCCGTGGACAGTAGCACGTCAGGCTCCTCTGTCCACGAGATCTCCCAGGCAAGATACTGGAGTGGGTTACCATTTCCTACTCCAGGGGATCTTTCCAACCAGGGATCGAACCCACGTCTCCTGCATTGACAGGTGGATTCTTTACCACTGAGCCACCCGGGAAGTCCGTTTTAGTACTGAGTACACCCTTAATTGTCAGTGGTTGTTCCAGGGATAAGAACAGAATATTCTGTGGACTTTTATTCTAGAAACTATGGGTCTTTAAATAGATGATGCAGCCAGGCTGTTAGATCAAAAACTTACCAAATTGAATAATGAATAAAACCTAGCTATATGACATAGAAGTTACTTCTAAAACATAAGAATGCCAAAAAATTTACAGTAAAAGGATAGGAAAATATACCAACTAACCAAATATTAATATGACACAAAACAGACTTTAGGGCAGAAATTATTACTAGAGATAAAGATGGTCCCCATAAAATGATACAAAGGTTCGGTTCCAAAGAAGCTCTAACAATTTTAAATATTTAAGCACCTAATATCAGAGCCTCCAAGCAGCTAAGGCAAAAATAATCAGACCTACAAAAATAAACATATAAATCCATAACTGTAGTGGAAGATTTTAACATAGTCCTCTCAATCACTGATAAAATGAATAAAAAGAATCTGTAAGTTTATAGAGAAGACTTGTAAAACGCAGCAAAAAGCTTAATCCGATGGACATGAATAAAACACTGCACCCAACAGCAACAGAATACAGAATCTTTAAGCATACTCAGAATAATTTTGCAAACTGCCACATACGGGCCAGAAGGCAAGTCTCAGCAAACTGTGAAGGACTGGTCTCATTCAGAATATGTTCTCTGACAGCAGTGCAAGACAGGTGGAAACCAGAAACGAAAACTAGAAAAGCTGTTTAGAATTTAAGAAACATACTCCTCAATAAGCCATTGTTAAAGAGGAATTATTAATGGAAAGTAGAAAATATTTTGAACTGAAAATAACAAAATATTACACACAGAAACCAGTGGAAGGAAACTAAAACAGAAGAAAGAAATTAATAGCCTTAAATTTTTATATATACTTGAGGGGGGAGGGCATGAAAATTAGTGAGTTAGACACCCATATCAAGAAGCTATAAAAATAATAACAGCAAATTAAACACAAAGAAAGTTAAAGAACAAAAAAAAACAAAGACCAGAACTTAATGAAATAGAAAATAAGTACATATCTGAAAAGATCAACAGAACTAAAATTATTCTTTGAAAAAAATAATTAAGTGACAAACCTCTGACAAGATTTTTCAAGGAGAGAAAATTTATAAATAAATAACATTTGGAATGAAAAAGGGAAACCAAATGCAGACACAAACGTTTTAAAAAGATATTACAGACAAATTAATCTGAATTTTAAATATGTATAAAGTCACAAGAATTCATTCAAAACTAAAGATTATTTTAAAACGTAAACAATTTTAGAACCATTATAGACATTTTACGGGAAATTTATCTTCCCACAAAGAAAACTTCAGGTCCCAACAGATTTATCAAGAAGTTCTACCAAGTATTCTAGAAACAAATAATTTCAAATGTTACACAAACTATCACAGAGCCGGAAAAAGAGCAAGCTGTCCCCAAAGCATCTGATAAGGCTGACATAAGTTGGGCACAGAAACCTACCAAAGACGTCAAAAGAAAGTAAAATGAAAAGTTCAATATTTTTCATGAGCACAGATGCAGTAGGCCTAAGCAAAAACATTAACAAACCGAATCCAGCAACACAAAAAGAATGATATGTTGTGATCAAGCAAGGCTTTAACACTGAAAGTCAATCAAATGGCATCTGTCAATAGTATCTCAATAAAGCTGGAGAGGTCAGGGGACAAAATCAATGTGAGCAACCTGGGTTGGGAAGATCCCCCAGAGAAGGAAATGGCAACCCACTCCAGTACTCCTGCCTGGGAAATCCCATAGAGAGAGGAGCCTGGCGGGCTACAGTTCATGGGGTCGCAAAAGAGCTGGACATGACCTAGCAATTAAACAACAACATCAACAATCACATTAACAGAATAAAGGAGAAAAAGCACACAATCATCCTAATAGATGCAGAAAATAATAGCTAATAAAATTCAACATTTGTTCATATAAAAACTCTTTTAACAGATTTGGCATAAAAGGAAACTTCCTTTACTAAATGACATCTACAAAAACCACAGCACACAGAGCACTTAAGGATGAAAGTTAAAAGCAGTCACTTTAAAATTCAAATTGATCCAATGTAACTGAATCAAAACAATTCCGATCAAAATCCTAACAGGCTTGGTGGGCATGACTGCATGTTTTGACAAGATGATTCTAAAATGTAAATGGAAAATGTAAACACAAAATGGCAGAGATATTCCCGGGGGACTTGTCATACCAGGCACCAAGACTTAATATACAGCTGCTGCTGCTGCTAAGTCGCCGCAGTCGTATCTGACTCTGTTCGACCCCATGGACTGCAGCCTACTAGGCTCCTCCGTCCCTGGGATTCTCCAGGCAAGAACACTGGAGTGGGTTGCCATTTCCTTCTCCAATGCATGAAAGTGAAAGTGAAATCGCTCAGTCGTGTCTGACTCTTAGCGACCCCATGGACCGCAGCCTACCAGGCTCCTCCGCCCTTGGAATTTTCCAGGCAAGAGTACTGGAGTGGGGTGCCATTGCCTTCTCCGAATATATACAGCTAGAGTAATGAAAAAAGTGTGATAATAATAATAAAGTTGTGATAACAGTACAGAAATGGACAAACAAGGCCAATGGAACAGAACAGACAACTAAGGAATAGAAAAGGGTATCTATATGGATACTTGGCATGCTGCAGAAATGGAACTCCAGGGCAAAGCACTTTTCAATGAAAGGTGCCAGGACAGCCCATTATACATACATGAACAAAATAAAATTAGACCCTTATTTCACAGTATCCACAAAAACCAATTCTTGAGGGTTAAGGTCATAAGAAAGGAACACTATAAAACTTTTAGACAACACAGGAGTTTATCTTTAGGACCCAAAGGTAGGGAAGGACTTCTTTAAAAGATACGAAAAAACCAACCATACAATACACTGATAAATCGACTTTCTTAAAATTAAGAACTTTGCTCACCAAAAACAGAAAGCAGGGGAGTCAGAAACAGAAGACAAGCTCAAACTAGAAGATATTTGAAACACATTTAAACCACAAAAGATCCATAATGAGATTAAAAAAAAAAAAAAAAAACTCTTACAAATCAGTAAGAGGAAGACAACTGGAAGAGAAAAATGAACATGGAAAATTTTACGAAGAGAATGCACAAGTGATTAATAAACTAAGATAAGAAATGTTCACTCTCTCAACAGGCAAATGAGTGTTAAAACCATAGTGATTAATGTCTTATCCATCACCAGACAGGCATACATTCTTAAGAATGGTTGAGGCTGAAACTTGCATCAACTGCTGGTGAGAGTATAAGCCCTTATAATTACTTCAGATGTTTATTTGATAACATTAGCAAATCTGATATCCCCACAAAACCACTCTTAGGTATATGCCTTACAGAAACTTTCATTTACCTCAGGAAGTAGGTTTATAAACTTCCTAAGGTAAAAGTAGCATGCTGTAACAGCAAAAATCTGGCAACAGTTTCAAGAATATCTACATAAAAGCATTTATAAACATACCATGGAATTCAAAGCAGCAATGAAGTAGAGCTACTCATGGCAATATGGATGCATCTCTTAGACATAACATGTGCAAAAATCAAGTCACACAAAATATGTATTTGTATCCCATTTATATTAAATCCAAAAACCATACATTGCATTCATGAGATAATACTAAAAACTACAAAGAACAACAAGGGCATGATAACACAATACTCAGAGCAGTGGTTATCTTTGGGGAGGGAAGAAAAGAATTTAATGTAGGCTTTGAGAAAATGATAATGTTCTATTTCTTAACTAGGTGGTGGATGGTCACTGTACTTTTGTTCTTCAAACATATATTTTATAGTTGTGTGTTACTATCTTAATAAAAAAAAGAAAATTATGTAAGTATGTTAAGGAATAGCCAAAATTAATGCTAATAAGAAGGAAGAGGTACAGAACCGTATACAGTGCTATAATCTGGGGGAAAAGCAGTGGGGGAAGTGAGGGTGAAAAATACATACTGGCTTGTTTGTGCAGAGAAGTCACTTGCCTCTATGAAGGGAGCAGGGGTTAACCATGGATATGTACTACCTACCCAAATAATGTATACATAGTAAAGTTTGTAGAATAAGAAAATCTCAAACATAACCATCTGTGCCAAGTGCCAGACACAGTGTGAACGCTTCATGGGCACAGTCTCATTTCATCCTTGTCAGAATCTTATGAAGAAAGCATGATCCTATTTTACAGATAAGGAACCTGAGGCTGAGAGGGAAGAAGGCAACAGATTTAGTAATGGAGACAGGGAGTGACCATACAAAAGCAGAGTTAGGAATTCTGACACCCTTGGTTCAAATATTCAAGAAATATGAGTGAACAATAAAATTATCATCCAGGTCCCTTCTCTGCAATTCTCAAATCGAACACATTCTCAAAAGCAAATCTTTTAAGTTTGAAAACCTGATCTAACCTAAGGTGAGATTATTTAGGGTTGTTGTTTACCCCCTATACATAAGTGTACATATGCATATATTTAGCTGTGAAAAAAGTATCAGATTACAAGACACTGCTCAAGACCCTGCTGAAGATATGACAGGACCTACAATGTATGCACATTACCTTTGGAAAATTCGAGAAATTCGGGATTCTGAACACATGTAGCCTCAGGGCTTTGAAATAAGGAGCTGCGCACTTGTACAAAGTAATAAGTTCTGTACCCAAAATAGTGGGGAAGCATAGAGGCTGTCAAGACTGAAACCATGGTCAGTGGAAGGCCGTACTTACTCAGATTGGTCAATTTTGTATTTCGCTTTTACACCTAATATTCTGATTTAAAGTATTTCTCCACCTAATATTACGGCTTTAAAACGTCCGTCTGCGTGTAACGGCCTAGCTTCCAGCCTGCCTAGCTCTGCTGCCCCTTTCGGGGCCTCAGTTTCCCCACCAGGAACTGAGAAGCCCCAGGCCCCCGGACCCCGGCGACACCCTGTGGCACAGCACGGGACCGACCCCGGGGCCTGACGCGCACCTGCTGCCCGCCCCTCGCCTTTCCAGGCGGCCGTTTTCTTTTCCTTTCAGCCTCCCGCCACGACGCCCGGATTACCCACCACAGCGCCCAAGCGCAGTCCACACAGACGACGACGAAGGCAGAAAGGAGGGTTCGGCTCCTCCTTCTAGGCGGGGCGAACGCGGATATGGCGCTCCCATTGGTTGCCATCGCAGATCTAGCCCTCCCATAGGGTGACGCACTTCCGTTCTGCAGCCCGCGCCGTTGCCATGGTGCCGCGGGATCTGTCAATTAGGTCCGGAGTTAGCGCATCCTACGCGACTCTCTGTACCTTATGGGAAAGGGCTTCCTCTTCTCGTCCTCCGCCTCCCACCTCGCAGTGGCACCCCGCGGCCCAATAAGAGGAAGAACAAGAGTACTGTGTGCCCTACTTAGTGGGTTCGATTTCATGGGCACAACTAAATGCTCTGTCCTGGGGCAGTTTCCCTATCTGTAGAACTGATAGTGTTTGCCCCATGGTCAAGAACGAGGCCTCTGTTGTCAAAGAGCCTAAACTAGAATCCTGGCTTTGCCACGTACTGGTTGCCGGATCTTCTGCAAGTCACTGAGCTGCACTGAGCCTCAGCTTCTTATTCTGTCAAATGGGGATAATAATATTACCAATGAAACAGTGTGTTTGTGAGGTTTAAAAGCGATAATGGTGCATGGAAGTGATTAAATGTTAACTACTGTCTTACCTGGGGATTGTTGTGAGAAGTAAATGACGTTATTAATAGAGGTGAAAGGACTGTTTTGCATCTCCTGGACACTCATATTTACACATATTTGTATTCCTGACCCTGGTCTGAGTGCTGGTCGTGCAGTCTAGCAGGGGCAACAGGTAACTGATTACAGACCAGTAGAAAGTACAAGTGTCTATCCCTGTGATGATAGCTTCAAGTCTTCTTGAGGGGTTTTCCACTCCTGTGATCTTGGACAACTTCTCAGTTTGTCTGGACTTCAGTTCCCTCATCTACACGGGGAGGAAAGCAGTAGAGTACAGTCGTTAAAAGCTTGAGCTCCAGAGCTGGGCCTTCTGGATTTGAAACCTACTTAAAACTTCTGAGACCCAGGGCAAAGTACTGAAGCTCCCCACCTCAGTTTGCTCCTTCTATAAAGCAGGATAATAATAGCACTTTGTTGATAGGGTTGTTGTGAAGACTAAATGAGTTAATACATGCAAACCACTTACAAGAGTGTCTGGCACAGAGTAAACCCTCAGTAAATGTGAATTTTCATTACTAATAAAGCATACCTTATAAATTGCCTTAGGGGCAGTCACATAAGAAAAGAACACCCCTAATGAGACCGTCCATGCTTTATTTACTCTGCAAAGTTTTTGGCAAAGTTTCAGCCCATCATCCCTATTTAAAGTAGAAGCATTTCAGTTAAAACTCTGAGGTATCTGACAGCTCTTGAAAAGTGGGGCAATGTAGTGACACTCAGCCTGCCCTTCCCCATGGCAGTGTTTGTGCAGAGCTTGGTAGAGACTACACCTGTTTGTAATGAATCGTGTGCTTCCTGGTGTGTGGAGAAATAAAAACTGAGGACCAGGAGTAGAAAACGCTGGGGACATTTCAAGATCGAAGGGCCAAGAAAGGAGGTAGAAAGAGAAGAAAGAGATTCAAGACAATGGTGTCGGGGTAAATAGGTAGGAGAGAGTTTTGAGAAGTAGGGCATGGTCAGTATCGTCAGCATTCTGGAGAGATCAAGAAAGAAGTGACACTAATTTAGAATCAGAGAGCCAATAAGAGCCCATAGAGAGGGGAGGAAGCTAGTTGGCCTCCAGGAGAAGTGGATGCATGGAAGCTGAAGTGGAGGTTGCTGACTACTTTTAGGAAAGATGGTTTAGGAAGAGGAGATGCAGGAGCAGAAGGAATAAAATAGAACAAAAACAGGGGAGACAGGAGACAGGAGAGGATGGGGTCAAGGACATAGAAAGGATTACTTTTACCCTAGACAGGAAGAGAGACACTCTGAAACAGGAAGAAAGGAGCTGAAATGACTTGATAAAGGTTCACCCCTGATATTTTCTACTTTCTCCCAAAATTAGCAAACTGTCATTCTGCTGAATAAAGGAGCTGGGGAAATGCGAGGGGACTTGAACAGAGTCAAAAGGTTTGCCGAAGAGAATGCAGAAGTGAGGTTTCAGCTAAGGTTGAAACAATAAATGTGTAGAGAGGACTGGTCCTTCCCGCAATCTCCCATCCCCACGTCAGGAGCCTCAGAAGAGAAGCTCGGCATGGATTCATCCTGGGGTGGGTCTTGGTTGGGCCTATGCAACTGACTGTAGAAGGCAAAGGAACTGGAGGGCATTGGTGGGAGGACCTGTGAAGTGATCCACAGTGGTGGGCAGGCAGAGGTAGGGAAGAGGGAAAGGGCTGAGAAATTGACATAGAGGGTGCCGTAACCAGAGGTCTCATGAGGCAGGCTGGGTTCAGGAGAAGCAAGTAGAGAGTAAGGATTAGAGTTGATAAGGGAGTGACCACCTCCCACTGGGTGACCTTCCTGTCTCAGTGTGACTCCACCTTCAGAAGACAGTCCATTTTCTAGTTCGCTCAATGAATATCTGTTAGGACCTTTGCAGTGCCAGACTTTGGACTGTTTGCTACAAGACAAGCCTTTCTTTCGAAAGTTGACCTTCAGAGGTATGAGTCCCATGTCTGTAAATGTGTTGTACCAAAGGGACATGACTCAAGGTTTGGCTAACGAGGAAGCTGGGGGCAAAATCATAGGCTGGGGCAGTAGGTCTTTAACCTGAGGACCATAGACGCTATCAGAGAGGAAGTGATGAGGTCAGGTTTGTATTTTAGACAAAGAACGTTGGCACATCTGTTCTTTTCAAACACAGTGGCCGCAAAGGAAGCCTCAATAAATTCCAAAGAATCTACAGACTGTATTCACAAACCACAACGAAGTAAAATTAAAAATCAACAACAAAAAGAGAGCCAAAAAGAAACCCATTTGATTCACAGAATATACCTTAAATTAGTAACTGCAGTTACTTCTGAGGAGGGAGCCAGGAAGACAAAATGATTTGGTTTTTATCATATGCATCTATTACTCACATAAAATAAAATTGAAAATCATCAGTGTACATTTCAGTTTTATTTCTTAAGCTTATTTGTTTTATTTCTTATTATATATCTTTTTACTTTAAAAGATTTTATAATACATCTTTAAAAGAAAAAGAATATACATTTGGAAACAGAAAAATACACATGGCTTGAAAAGAAAACCAATACAGAAATTAAAAAATATTTAGAAATAAATGACAATAAAAGCCTGACATAAAACTTGTGAGATCTAACTAGAACAATTAGAGGGGGTATTTATAGTCTTAAGGGTACTTATTCCAAAGCAAGAAAACAAAATTTAAGTGTTCCGTTTAAGAGGTACAAAAATAAAAACTGAAGAGACAATAAAAGGAAATTTTTTAAAAGCAAAGAAAGAAGAGTAAAATGAAAAAAGGAAGTGAAATTGACTATGGAAACCATAGTCATATGGAGTAAAAATGTTAGAAAACATCAGAGTATACAATGAACAGCTTTATGTCAGTACATTTGAAAACCTAGATAAAAGGAGTAATTTTTGACAAAAATGCAAATTACAAAACTTGGTCCAAAAAGAATAAAAGTAGACCAACAATCATCGATGCAACTGAAAAAGTAAGATAGAAGATTGACTCCAACTGCCAAAATGCCTGGAACGAGGTAATTTTATTGGAATGATACGTATACACACAAAAAATTGCGAAAACCAAAAAACAAAACAGAACTATACAATGCAAACTTCAGTGGAATGTGAACAGGATCAAGTAGTCTATCCAACACATTCCATGAGGCTAGTCTAATCTTGATACCAAACAGCAGAATTAAAGAAAATGTCAGTTCCATGTATATTACAAATATGGATGCAAACACTGAGTCATGCAGTGTATATTCCAGAAGAGGAAATTCAGGTGGCTGCAGAGTGTGTAGAAAGATATTCAACCTTACCATTACTTGGAAATAAAAGCAAAGAGATACCGATTTCCCCCCATAAGAATGACAAAATGTTGCCAAGGGTGAGAGGAGACTGATATTCCACTACATATGTGGTCGAGTTGTAAACATTACAGCTGCTCTGGAGAGCAATTTGGTGTTACTGAAATTGAAAAACCTCATCTAGCAACTCCACTTCCAGGAAATTAAGTGGAGGAAAAACTCCCTTGTGCTCTTGAAGAGGGTTGCTGCCACAGTGTTAGCAACAGAGGAAAAAAAATGAAAATATCTTTAATAGGGAAATGAAAATGCAAAATATTCATGTACAGTAGGCAATCGTGTAACATTTAAAGGGATGGATTAACTCACAAGTATTTCCATGGATGAATCTCAGAAGCATAGAATGGAGTGGGGTTAAAAAAAAAAAGCAAGATACAAAAATAATGCAGCAGAATTACCACTGATGCAAAACTGGCAAAACGCATCATGGTAATAGTTTATATTTCCAAGAGATACATTTGTGCATGCAAAAATATTTTCTTTTGAAGGATTGGAAATATTGTCACAAACCTGAAACTAGAGGGCCTTTAGGAAGGTGGAGGGGGGTTTAGGATGGGGTAGAAAATAAAGAAACCTTGAAGTGTATCTATAATATGCTAACCTTAAAATAATAAAACCATATATGCATATATTATTTGTACAATATTCCAAACATTAACTTTAAAAAAGAAGACAAATATGCCAAAATGTTAACAGTGGTTAACGTTGGATTGTGGGAAAATTGATGACTGGCAGTTTTTTTCTCTTTCACTTTTCTGTACTTTCTTTTAATTTCTCATAGGAAGAGTGAAAATAAGAGAACGAAAACCATATTTTTTATTTTTAAAAATATATAGCAATCAATGGAGACTAGAAACTCTTTTCAAACCCTTTTCATTTTTTTGTGACAGTCCTCTTTAGCATCTATTATTCACATAATTTGGGAATTCATTACATTTGAAGTTTGATGCAGTGGAGGTCATGGGTATGAGTTGGTAGAGCAGAAAGGCAAAGTCCCCTCTACTCATACCTTATCTTATAAGGATGGAGAGAGGCCCCAAAGGTCAACTTTTATTATATTTTATTTTTGTCTATACTGCAGCAGGCGGGATCTTAGTTCCCCGACCAGGGATTGAACCCTTGCCCCCTGCAGTGGAAGCCCAGAGTTCTTCCAAATCGCCAGATCACCAGGGAATGCCCTTTTTTCCCCCCTCACGGGTCAACTTTTAAAACAATCCCTGTTCAGAGACTGAGGAGGACTCAGACAATGGATTGGGAAATATGCACACTGCTGGAGGCAGTGTAGTCTCTTCAGTCTTTGTAAAGGGCATCTTGGTTGTACTCATCACTAGTCTAGACATACCATGCTCTTTGACCTCATAAGTCCACTTCTGGAAATCTATCTGAGATCACAATCAGAGATGCACACAAAAGTTATTGTACAAAGTGTATCAGCCTTAATTCCCTCAGAGGAAAACGGCAACAAGTTAAATGTCTCCATAAAGATCAAAAGGAGAATGACTGGCATCAATTAATATTCTGCAGAACATTTATAGCCTAAAAATCATGCTTTAAAAGAATACTTGAGGTCGGGGAAAAACCATAAAGAAGATTATTTTAAGAGAGTGAGAGAGAGAAAGCTGGAAAACAAGAAGATATACTAAAATATTATCAATGGATATCCCTCATTAGAGGGATTATGAGTTATGAGGAGGGCATGGCAACCCACTCCAGGATTCTTATCTGGAGAATCCCCACAGACAAAGGAACCTGGCAGGCCGCAGTCCATGGGGTCACAAAGAATCAGATACGACTGAGCGACTAAGCATAGAGGGATTATAGGTAAACTTTTTCTTGTCACTTTCTTATATTTTCCAACTTTTTTCCAAAAGCCTATCTTGTTTTCTATTTATGAGGAATATTATTTTTGAAAATAAGTTGATTCTATCTGATCATAAAGATTTTGAATATAATGGAACAGACACTGTAAAATCGGGATATAGTTACAGTCATGTTTATCCAGCGTCATCCGAGGATTGTTATATAGAAGGGAATTTTCAATATAACTGGATTATCCCTTTAGGCACTGATATTTTTTAAGGTTTTTCTATATTTTGTATTAATATTAATTAATTAATTTATATATTCTGTATTCTATATCAATAATTCTAAAATACTTATCTGCTGTCTTAATCTAACAATGATTTTTCTTGATGAGTACAGGGAAGTTTTCGAGGACAATTACTACTTTACTTTTACTTTTGCATAAAATACCCCAAGTTTTTAATTGTAGCATCACCTTTTTACAGTATCTCTATCTTCTTCCCTCTGTCAAGCTACCAGCAGTCCTAATTTCTTCTTGTAATTGCCTTCTTTCATGTCTCCTCATCTGAGCAAATCAACGGTCAGTTTTGTTGGAAAAATGGCAAAAAACTAATAATAAAGCTAAATATTAGTAAAGTAGCCACATTTAGAATTTGCTACAGCTATTTTCACTTCTGAGACCTCTGCTTCACCTGCGTCTGTGCTCTTCTTTTCTAAAGAGTGAAATTACCAGAGGAGTGAATTTCAGATAAGATGCAAGGTCATAGTGATTTCCTAACTGACTTAAAAAGAAAACTTATTAAAGTTTGCATTCAGGGCAAGCTGACGAAAACTCCAAATTCAGTGTGGTCTCAAGCAGGCCTTTTAAGAGCTCTTGAATTTCAATGACTGTTCTCATCTCATCAGAAGCATTCTGCATTCACTCTCCCAAGGGTGATCCATGGACTAGCAGCATCAGTATCACTTGGGAGATTGTGGGACATCTCAGGATGTGTCTGAGGCCCTCCCCTGACCTATTGGAGCAGAATCTGCATATTAACAAGATCCCCAAGTGAATCACAAGCAGGTCAAAGTTTCAGCAGGACTGAGTTAGAACAACACACTTAAATTTATTCATGTGTCCCACGGCCCATGCT
Source organism: Bos mutus (assembly GCF_027580195.1). Taxonomy (NCBI): domain Eukaryota; kingdom Metazoa; phylum Chordata; class Mammalia; order Artiodactyla; family Bovidae; genus Bos; species Bos mutus. Next base: position 17,175,476 of record NC_091641.1, on the reverse strand, counting down.
CTTAAAGCTTATTCAAATAAAAGCAGTTTCTCTCTCTCCTTTCTCTTTCTCATTGGGAGCAGGTTGTAAATCATTTTCACTTTTACATGTATTTCTTTTAAAATGAAGAAAAGTGGAGAATTCCTTCTTCTCCATGTTTCTTACTCATGGGTTCGGCAGCTTCCGGGGACACTTTTTTTCCCTCTGATTTGAAAATTATCAATTCCTTTGGGAACAATAGACACAGAGCGCCAAACTGCTGCTTCTCTCTTGGTCTACAAAATAATATTAAACATCAGAGTTGGGGTGGGGTGGGATGGGGAGATAAAAACCAAAGTAATCAACATATAGTATCTGTCATGAATTAAGAGCTTAGTGAATATAAATTTTGCTCTGGTGTTTCAAAAGTATTTTATTTTTTGGCATTTAACAAATTTTTTGAAATTATGACAATCATAATATGATTGAAAACATGCATAAGTATATATTGCCACTATTACTATAAAAATAGAGATATAATCATATTTTTAAATCTCTTAATTAAAACTTATGTGAAAATAGATATGGAAACCAAGATTGAAAAGAATGTATCTAGTTGACTCATCAAACTTTTCATTTTCATTCAACTTTTGACTTCATCCTAGCAAATAATTATTGAGAGTCTTATAAATGTACAGCAATGTGGTAGGATGCGAAAATTAAATCTTAGTAGTCCTTAGCCCAGCTGCTTATATATAAAGATAGCTGATTAAAAAGATAAGATAGATCCACATTGATACATGTGTGCTGAGTCGTGTCTGACTCTTTCTGACCTCATGGACTACATCTCGCTAGGCTCTTCTGTCCATGGAATTTTCCAGGCAAGAATATTGGAGTAGGTTGCCATTTCCTCCTCCAGGGGATCTTCCCAACCCAGGCATCAAACCCTCATCTCCTGAATCTCCTGCACTGGCAGGAGGAATCTTTACTGTTAAGCTACCTGGGAAGCCCAGATGCACATTAATAAGTGTAATCAGAGAAGAAACTGCCAAGTACTGTAGAGTTTATCAGTTAAGATATTTTCGGTGTAATAAACTGACTATGGGAATTTAAGCAAAAAAATTATTGAAAGGATATTGGGTGTATATTATTCAGGATAGGCTAGGCTGTGGTGCTATAACAAACATCCCCCTAATCATAATTTCTAGGTCATGCTGTAGTCCTTGTGGGTCAGCAGAAGTTCTGCTTTTCACCGACTGGGGACCCAGATGAACGGAGGCTCCACAATCTTGTAGCCACATCACCTGAAACGTGTAGCCTCCTTGGTGACCACGCAGGGATCTCTAGAGACTGGAGATTTGCACAGGGGTTTTTTCACTGCTTCAGCCTGAAAGTGACACGTGTCATTTCTACTCCATTGTCATCGGTAAGAACTAGTCACATGGTCTGCCCTAACTGCAGGGGACTGGAAATTATAAGGGGAAAATGGAATCATTGGTGATCTTACTGTCTCTGCTACAGGTGGGTTCAGAGACTCAAAGAAAGAGCTGAAGAATCACCTCTTGCACTGAACAGGCATGACAGCAGCTTGGGGGACCCAGCTGGCAGGCGCTGTGAGGATGCGGTCAAGCTGCCATTCCTTTGCGGTTTCTTGTCACCCATCTCAGGATTTGTACCGGAAGGAGAGCACAGCTGATTGGCCCGGTCAGGTTTTATGTCCCACCCAAGACAGAGGTAAGTGGACGGCGTGATTGACAGTTCCACCCAAAAGAAGGAGAAATCATCCATCCAACAAAATTGGTCCACTGTTACAATGGAAAGGGAGGGTGAAGGCAGCTGGGCAAAAACACACACCTGCCCCAGAGCTGATCCAAATATCCAAGTGTTCAGGATTGACATTATCGAGAAGGATTTATAGAAGAGGTGACATTCAAGCTGAGCCATGAGGATGGGATAAGTGTGATGAGGAGGAAACCTAATCTAGGCAAAGTGTATGATGCAGAAGAACAGCACCTGTAAGAAAGAGGAGACTAGTTGAGTTTGATCAGAAGAAATGGTTTTCAGGCACCTTTTCACCCCAGCACTCCCAGTTTGTCTTGGCTCCACTGGGTATCAGCTCAGGGGACACAAGGGAGTGGGGGCTGGTGGTAATGGCTCAACCTCCATCACGAGTTGGGGGCCTTGGTCTTCTGTCCTGGCCAAGATTCTCAGTTCTCCTCGTGGCCTCTCCTGGGGTTCACTTACACTTCCTTGTGCGTGGTGGTCTCCGGGTGATGAGATCGCTTATCTGATGGCTTAGGGCTCCTGAGGAGGCCCTAAGTGGAATCTGGTGCATCGTCCTGACCCAGAGTGACATAGCATCAGGCCCTCTGCAATCAAAGAGTTAAAGTATTTGACAAGACCTGTGCAGATGCAGAGTGGGAAGGAGCTGCCCAAGACTGTGGCTTGTGGATCATGGGAGATGGGCTCCACTGGGGGCCATCTTTGGAAACCAGGTACCATGGAGGGTATACTTACTCTTGGGCTTCTTACTCCCAGCCTCCAGTAGGAGGTACGTGGTGAGAAGTGAGAAGTGGGTAATGTTGCAAGAAAGGTAATTAGAGAGCTAGGTTGTCCAGGCACCAAATGTCAGCCAAAAGATTTGACACTTCTGTTTTTCATTTTTTCCCCTTATTTTTGATCACGCAGCCTGCAAGATCTTAGTTCCCCAACCAGGGTCAAACCTGGGCCCCCTGCAGTGGAAATGCAGCATCTTAACCACTGGACCTGCAGGGAAGTCCCCAGAGTTTAAACTTTTAAAATATAGATGAGGGGATTCCCTGGTGGTCCAGTGGTTAGGACTCCACGCTTTCACTGCTGTATGTCTGGGTTCAGTCTCTGATCGAGGAACTAAGATCCCACAAGCTATGTGGTGTGGCCAAAAATTAATAAATAAATAAAATAATAAAATATAAATGCAAATGGTAGTACTGGTGGGGGTGGGGGAACAGAGGTTTTCCTTTTCATGAGCCTCTTTCCAGATCTCCCCTGTATGTTTTATTCACCAAAACTGAATCACATCACTACCCTCTTGGTGCAAAGGAGCCTAAAATAGTGAGATCTGTCAAAGAGGATTAGAATTGCCGTTTCTGGCTTCAGTCAACCATGATTCATTCTCTGGGTATGAGCCATGGCAGCCTAAATGAACTGGGAGGGGAGCAAGCGTACAATGGTGGTGAGTAGGCTAAATACAGGAGCTGCCAGCAGCAAGAAAAAGCAGTGTGTTGCTTTAGTTCTGCTGATAAGGAGTTAGGGCTTGGACTAGGGCAGAAGCAGGAGGGAGAAGGAAATAAGGCAAACGGGAAAACGAATCGAGGAGTGGAGTGGGCAGACCATGGTGGCTCATGGCTGTCTTTCATGAGAGAGCAGGGAAAAGAGAGAGACAGACAAGGGGAAGTCATAGATGGCGACATGGTTTCCAGCTTGCTTCGTTGGATGGTGACACCAAGAACTGAGGCTGAGAATACAGAAGGAGAAGTCAAGTTCGGGAAAGATGATGAGCTTGGCCTTCGGCAGTTGGAGACCATGACACTGAGGGGGAAATGTACACAAAGAGTGGGTCGTGAAACGCCGCAACTTGCCAGGACAGGCAGGGCTAGATGTAGAGACTGAAATTCGACCCAAAACCATGCTATCAAATTATGTCTGTACGAACTCCAAAAGAAGGCACATCTGAGCACTCAGAGAGATGTCTTCTGGTAAGAGGGATTGGGCGGATGGGGTGCAGGGGAGCAGATCCAAGGAAAAAACATTCACTGACTTTACATCCTTTTGTGTCTTCGAAGTTTTGATAACAGACATCTATCCAATCAGGGAAATGTAAGTTTGTAAACGAGACGAACAAGAAGGAGAGTGCTGGAAGGAAAAGAAGAGGATGTGATGAATGATCCCATTTTGAAGGCAGGATGAAAAGAAAGAGGAAAAGATGATCAGAGTCTCTGTATGGAATCTTGTGGGCTTCCGTGGTGACTCAGTGGTAAAGAATCCACTTGCCAGTGCTGGAGACCTAGGTTTGATCCCTGGCTTGGGAAGATCTCCTGGAGGAGGAAATGGCAACCCCCTACTCCAGTATTCTTGCCTAGGAAATCCCCTGGACAGAGGAGCCTGGTGGCACTGCAGTCCATGTGGTCACAAAGAGTTGGACAGGACTTAGCAAATAACACCAATACTGTGGAATCTTGCAAATCCATGCAGGAGAACATTTGAGGAAGAATGGGAGGTTGCAGAGGTGAAGGAGACTGGGTAGGGCCTGGGAGGGGAAGGCCTTTGTGTGGAAGCTACTGCTGTTGACTCCAGAAAGTTCTACAAGTGTGAAGATGAAATACGGTCATATACAACTGTGATGACATAAGGAGAGAACACGCCAGCTCAAGAAAGCACTAGGGGGAGAAAAATGACATTTGTTAGCGGCAGGAGGCCAGTCACATCCTTGAAATGCATTGTCCCATCGCTCTTCCCTTTGTCGATAGTATTTGACCTGTGGGACCCCCCGCACCCAGGGTAAGTGCTTGGCGAGCCTGTGCGAGGCGCACGCCACTTATTCCTGTAACATCCTGCAACACCATGGGACCGGTAGTTGTTGTGGTAAAAGTACGTTGTGCATTTCTCTTTCCCACGAAATTTTTTCTAGCCACAAAATTAACCAGAAACAAAAGAAGCATAACCCCTGCCTCCCCCTCCCCCTTTTCTCAGCAACAGAGAGACAGAGTCCCTGATACAAGAGAACGAATAGCATGCCAAAACTAAGTTAGAAATGCCATCGAAACAAGGTGAGGATAGGCATGAGTTTCTTCGCCAGCCCCCTGCAGGCTGACCCCCGTGTTGCCATTTCGATCACGGATCGCCGCGGATTAAACGAACAGGGTTGTGTGATCAGATGGGGGCAAACTAAGCCCGAGGGGTTTGGATTGTTCACTCGTACGTGATTTCTCCCTCGTGTGTTTTCTTTGGCTGTGCGTTCACCTGTTCTCTGATGGGTACACTGCAGAGCTGCCTATGAGGCCAACACATGTATTCGTGGGACAAGAAACATTACCTATCTATGACCTCCGTTGGCAGCCAGCTCTTATGTTAATATGAGTCTGGCCAAGGGAGTGGGGGCTGGAGAGTGATGCTCAGTGAAAGCCCTTACCAGGGCCCAGGAGCCCAAGATTTCCAGCCTGACACTGCCACTTTCTTTCAATAGTAACTGAGCATAAATTTCTATAATAACGGATTCAATGGAATGGCATTCCAGGTGGCACTAGAGTAAAAAAAAAAAAAAAAAAACCCACCTACCAATACAGGAGACACAAGAGATATAGGCTCAATCCCTAGATTGGGAAGATCCCCTTGGAGGAGGGCATAGCAATCCACTCCAGTATTCTCGCCTGGAGAATCCCATGGACAGAGGAGCCTGGCAGACTACAGTCCATAGGGTTGCAAAGACTTGGATACGACTGAAACAACTTAGCATGCACACATTCAATGAAATACTTTAAGCTTTTAATACCAGAACCCCCAACTCACAGTAACCCTCATAATAAGGACATTTCAAATCCACCTTAACAGTGTTCTAAGACAGGGAGTTCGTAGATTGGGGCAGCAATTCAACAGTGTCACAAAGTTCCCTGACCCTTGCATCTTTCTGCTCTGACAATTTCAGCATGTTGACTTTTGATTTTATCTCTGCCCTAATTGTCACAGCATGGCTGCCACAGCTCCAAACGTCACCTCTCTCTCTTTAATAGTGTCCAAGGTCTCTATCTTTCTGTCTTTTTATCAGAGAGGAAAATCTTTCCCCAAAACCTCTTGCATACTTTTATTCAAGTCCTGTTGTTCAAAATTGGGGTATGTTTTCATATCACAGCTGCAAGCAAGGCTGGGAAGGTGAGTACTTTGAATTTTCAGTTTCTAGAGCAGAAAAAAAAGGAGCTGAGAATGACTGTTGGGTAGGCAGCCAAACGTCCACAACAAGTAACAATAATGAGACATGTAATAGTAACTAATATTAATTAAGTTACTGGTATGAGACAGGCACTCTTCTAAGGAATTAATATGTTTTACCTTTGTTCATCCCAACCAAATTACAATGAGACCAGTCTCATTTTAGAGAGGCTGGAAGAGGTTTCAAAAATTTGCCTTGGCCCCCCTCTCGGGTTTTTTGGCGAAACATTTCTTGATCTCAGAAGATTCACGATTCAGAGGACAATCCAAGCCAGAAAGTAAATCATTGCAATGTGGTGAGGTAGGTGCTGATAGATACATAATAGGGTGTGAGTTAGTAAGAAACCGTCTGGCCTCAGCATCCCTTGCCCCCTCCCCTAGGCAAGCAAGACCACCCTGTGTTTCCAGTGAAAGCTCCCAGGGCGGAAAGGATCAGAGAGAAGAGCTTAGGGCAGATGAGCAGAAGCAGCCAGTTCTCCAACTGGGAAAAGGGAGATGAGGGCATTTGGAGATCATCTGACAGTGCTGTGCAGACTCAAGGTGCCCAGGGAGGTGACAGGATCCCAGATGGCATGATGATGTGATGCTATGAGGGGACTCTTCACTCAGCCACTGCCAGACTCTCGTGCCTCCCTGCTGGGAGGGACCTGGAAGGATACCCACCTTCCAGGGTCTGGCAGGATTGGACAATAGTCTCTCGGTGGTAGCCAGAGGGCTCTGCATAATTGTTTGCACTGCAAATATGCCTCCACCCTCTGTCTCACCCTGGAGGCTGAAAGAGTCTGCAGCAACTGCTTAGAGTGATTTATTATGCTCTGGGGCATGAGCTCTTAGCACCAGGCTTAATTTTATTGTGGAACAACAAATTCCTGTGTTGTGTCATACCTCCAAAGAGAGAGCCAGCCTGACTTTACAATTGCATGCACAGATAGATGGAAATGCTAAAAAAGGAATCTCTGTCTCTGCCATGGGAGAAGGGATCCAGGAATATCTCCACAGAGGAAGCACAGGTGAAGCAGGGTACTGAAGGACGAACAGGAGTTCACTAGGTGGGGACAAGGGGGCTTCCCTGGTGGCTCAGATGGTAAAGCATCTGCCTGCAGTGCAGGAGACCCAGATTCAATCCCTGGGTCAGGAAGATCCTCTGGAGAAGGAAATGGCAATCTACTCTAGTACTCTTGCCTGGAAAATTCCATGGACAGAGGAGCCTGGTAGGCTCCATGGGGTCACAAAGAGTCATACACGACCGAGCAAGGGACAAAAGAGGAAAAAGATCTAGGCAAAGTCAAAGAGGTGTGAAAGACATTGCTCCTCCTCAGAACTGTCAATATTCTGAGCATCGGGCAAATGGCGTTGAAGTCAAGTGATGACTTTGGTGAAGAAGACATCGGGGTTTTACCTTTTTTTAAAAACTTTTTATTTTGTATTGGAGTATAGTCAATTAACAATGTTGTGGTAGTTTCAGGTGGACAGCAAAGGAACTCAGCCATACATGTACATGTATCCATTCTCCACCAAACTCCCCTTCTATCCAGGCTGCCACATAACATTGAGCCAAGTTCCCTGTGCTATACAGTAGGTCCTTGTTGGTTATCCATTTTACTTATTTTATTTTTGGTTGTCCTGGGTCTTCCTTGGTGCTCATGGGCTTTCTCTGGTTGCTGTGATTGGGGGCTACTCTCTCGTTGCCACGCACAGATTTCTCATTGCGGTGGCTTCTGTTTTTGCAGAACGTGGGCTCTCTAGGGCCATGGGCTTCGGTAGTTGCAGCATGCGGGCTCGGTAGTTGTGGTGCACAGGTTTAATTGCTCCTTGGCATGTGGAGTATTCCTGGACCAGGGATCAAACCCATGTCCCCTGCACTGGCGGGTAGATTCGTACCCACTGTACCACCAGGGAAGTCCTGATTATCCATTATAAATATAGCAGTGTGTACATGTTGAGCCACTGGAGTTTTATCTTAATCTCCAAGACCATGAGTAGGTAAGCCCACCTCTTAAAACTGCAGAAACGAGTCTGAATGAGAATTTTCCAAACCTGCATTTTTACATAGGAGAATATTTTCTTATTCAGGAAACCCTCTGTAAGCTGATATTAACTGTAACGCCAATATAAAAATCAGATGTAATAGGGACACATTTTTCCTTGACCACAACTGTCTTGAACATGATTTCACTAAAAAAATTAAATTAAGCCCCACCCTGTATGCCCAGTGGCAAGGCTGCTGAGAAAGCTTACCTTCATCGGAATGGGAGAACTCTATCACATCCAGAGTCAAGTGAAAATCCAAAGTCGAATCCAGTCCATACGGGGGATGGGAGCCTTGTGGTTTTCATCCACACAGATGACTTCCAGAATGTTGGCTGCCTTCTGCTGTCACCCCCAAGCTGACTCCCTGATGGAGGAGACAGGATTCTTCATGTGGCCCAGATTCCCTGGGGACACCAGGCAGCTGTTTCCCACTGAGCTGGCCAGGACCTCCCACCAGCCCTGTTCCCAGAGTGGAGAACCAGCCCACTTAAGCCCACTTCTGGAGGCTCCGACCTCCCCAGGCAGGCTGTCTCCAACTAAAACCTAAAGTACCCTGAGACTTCCCTGGTGGGCCCGTGGTTGGGAGTCTGCCTTCCAATGCAGGGCATGTGGGTGTGATCCCTGGTTGGGGAACTAAGATCGCACATGCCTTGGGGCAACTGAGCCCAAGCTCTCCAGAGTCCATGTGTCACAACTAAGACCCAGCCAATAAACAAATAAATACCAGAGAAAAAAAAATTTAAGTGCTTGTGCCTGTTAGTCACTCTTTGCAACCCCATGGACTGTAGCCTGTCAGGCTCCTCTGAACATGGAATTTTCCAGGCAGGAATCCTGGAGCAGGTTGCCATTAAGTGCCTTAACCAGATCTAAAGCAGTGTTTTTTCAAACTGAAGGTCATGACCCATCAGTAGCTTATAAACTCAATTTTTTGGGTCATGACTTCTAATGCTTTCACCATTATATTTATTATTTATTATCATTTAAGATTTGAAGGGTGGAATGACTCACTTTTAAAAATTTTATTGATTGATTTTTGGCTGAGCTGGGTCTTCATTGCTGCGAGGGCTTTCTCTAGTTGCGGCAAGCAGGGGCTACTCTTCATCACGGTGCTTGGGCTTCTCATTGCATTGGCTTCTCTTGTAGTTGAGCATGGGCTCTAGGGCATGCAGGCATCAGTATTTGTGGCACAGGGGCTTAGGTGCCCCGAGGCATGTGGAATCCTCTCAGACCCAGGATGGAACCCAGGTCCCCTGGCATGGCAGGTGGATTCTCAACTATTTTTTATTAATTAATTGTCTGTATGTTTTAGTCATGCACACATTTATTTTATCAGTCACCTATATCTTTTTGATGACTTTTGCCAAATATCTGATTATGAACTTATTCAAACATACCAAATGGAGAAGGCAATGGCACCGCACTCCAGTACTCTTGACTGGAAACTCCCATGGATGGAGAAGCCTGGTAGGCTGCAGTCCATGGGGTCGCTAAGAGTCGGACATGACTGAGCGACTTTACTTTCACTTTTCGCTTTCATGCATTGGAGAAGGAAATGGCAATCCCCTCCAGTGTTCTTGCCTGGAGAATCCCAGGGAGGGGGGAGCCTGGTGGGCTGACGTCTGTGGGGTCACACAGAGTCGGACACGGCTGAAGCGACTTAGTAGCAGCAGCAGCAGCAGCAGAAAACATACCAAAAAGATGTAAAAAGACATATTTCCACCATCAGATTCCACTATCTAAATATATTTAAAATTTTTAGATGAAGATTATTTAAGTTTTAGATTCATCTTTAGACTATTTTTTTGGACTTCCTTGATGGCTCAGACAGTACAGCATCTGTCTGCAGTGCGGGAGACCTGGGTTCGATCCCTGGGTTGGGAAGATCCCCTGGAAAAGGAAATGGCAATCCACTCCAGTACTATTGCCTGGAAAATACCATGGACAGAGGAGCCTGGTAGGCTACAGTCCTTGGGGTCGAAAAGAGTCGGACACAACTGAGCGACTTCACTTTCCTTTCTTAGACTATTTTTAGATTAATTTTTTACATTATAGTTTACCTACCATAAGATTCACCTACTTTAGCGTACACTTTAGCGTACCACCACAATCATGTCTCAGGATGGTGCCTTCACCACAAGAAAACTCCCCCTGCCCTCTTGCAGTGATCCTGCTTCCCACCTGGTCCCTGGCAACCACTGATCTTGTCCCTAGCAACCAGGGACCTAGCATCTCTCCCTAGAGTCTGTCATATGAACAGAACTATACGGTCGGTGGCATTTTTGAGCCTGGCTTCTTTCACAATACATCGTGTTTTGGAGATTTTCCCATAGTGTTGCGTGTATCCAAAGATTCTTCCTTTTGATTGTTGAATAGCATTCCATCGTGTGGATGAACCGAGGTTCGTGTATTCATTCACCAGCTGGGGAACATCTGGTTTTTGGCAGTTATAAATAAAGTCACTGTAAACATTTGCAGACAGATTGCTGTGTGAGGCTGGGTTTTCATCTCTAGGATAAATATCTTGGAGTGGAAAAGTGGGTCGTAACGTGTGTTTTATTTTATGAGAAACTGCCCAGCTGTTTTCCACACGACTGTAACATTTTGCATTTCCACCAGAAGTTGTAAGAATTCCAGTTGATTCACCGGCATGTGGAACTGTGATGTATTTTTTTTTAATTTAACGTTAAAACACGAGCCATTCTAATGTGTGTTGAGGTATCTCATTGTGATTTTAATTTGTAGTTCCCTAATGACAATGGAGAAGGCAATGGCACCCCACTCCAGTACTCTTGCCTGGAAAATCCCATGGACAGAGGAGCCTAGTAGACTGTAGTCCATGGGGTCGCTAGGAGTCGGACACGACCGAGCGACTTCACTTTCACTTTTCACTTTCATGCATTGGAGAAGGCAATGGCAACCCACTCCAGTGTTCTTGCCTGGAGAATCCCAGGGATGGGGGAGCCTGGTGGGCTGCTGTCTCTGGGGTCGCACAGAGTCGGACACGACTGAAGCGACAGCAATGACATGATGCTGAGCATCTTTTCATATGTTTATTTGCTATATGTCTACATGTATTGGTCTGTTCAAGTCTTTTGTCCATTTAAAAGAACTGAGTTGTTTTTCTACTGAGTTTTAGAGCTCTTTAGATTATAGACACAGTCCTTTACTAGATACACAGTTTGCAGATATTTTCTCACTGTGTGTGGCCTGCCTCTTTATTTCCTTAGTAGTATCTTTTGAAGAAGAGAGAAATGCTTCATTTTGGTGAAGTGCAATTTGTCAGTTTATCAGTTGCTTCACTTATATCTACATTAACATGTTCAAACAGCTTTATTGAGGTAAAAACCATACAATTCAGCCATTGAATGTATATAATTTAATCACCTTAGCGTGTTCACAGATTTGTGCAACCTTCAGCACAATCAAGTTCATGACCTTTTCATTAGCCCAAGAAGAGACGCTGTGTTCTTTAACCATTGGGATCCTGCCCTCTCATCCCCACGCCAGTCTCTGGGCAACAGGATCTACATCCTGGCTCTTTAGAGTTGCCTGTTGTGGGCATTCTGTATATACAGAATCCACAACATATGGTCCTTCACAGGTGGCCTCTTGGCACGTTTTCAAGGTTGATCCATGTTGAAGCATGTATCAGCACTTCATTTCTTTCTATTCCCCAATAATATTCTCCTGCATGAATATGCTGCATTGTGTATATCCACTGTCAGTCAATGAACATCTGCGATGTTCCCACCTTTGGGCAATTATGAATAAACTTCCTGTTGTGTGCAAGTTTTTGTTGTTGTTTACATATTCTAGGTACAAGTCTCTTATCAGATCTATGATTTGCAAAAATTTTCTTTGATTCTGGGGATTGTCTTTTCAGTTTCTTAATGGTGTCCTTTAAAGCCCCAAAGCTTTTAAATTTGATGATGTCAAATTTACTTTTTTTTCCTCTTGTTGATTATGCTTTTTTTGTGTCATAACTAGAAACCATTGCCCAATTTAAGGTCAGGAAGATTTACAGCTATGTATTCTGGTGGCTCATGGTAAAGAATCTACCAGCCAATGCAGGAGACGCAGGTAAGATCCTGGGTCGGGAACCCACTCCGGTATTTTTGCCTGGAGACTCTCATGGACAGAGGAGCCTGGTGGGCTACAGTCCCTGGGGTCACAAAGAGTTGGACATAACTTAGCAGCTCAACAACAATAACAATTCTTCTAAGAGTCTTATGGTTCAACTCTCACATTAAGGTCCTAAATGTGTTTTAAGATAATTTTTGTATCTGATGTGAGGTAAGGATCCAACTTCATTCTTTTGTATGTGAATACCCAGTTCTTCCAGCACCATTTATGACAAGGTGGCTCTTTCCTCAATCAATTGTCCTGTCGTGCATTGACAATTAATATTTACTTTATCACTTACCTGTAAACATTTCCATTCCTCTATCCACCCACCAATCTATTTTATTTTCTGATGCATTTCAGAAAGTGCGTTGTAGACATACTTCCTCCTAAGATTTCAGCATGTATATCATCAACTATAGTTCACTATTTGTCCGTGATTTTTTCTTTTTTTGTAAAATTTACATACAATGAAATACACAAAGCTGAAGTGTACCACCTGATGAGTTTTGACAGATGCACTCGCCTGTGCATGCAAATTCCTTATCAAGATATAGAACATCAACACCAACCCCAGAAAGTTCCCTCCCATGCATTTATTTTTATGTATTTATTTTTGACAAATGCATGTGCCCATGTAACCACCACCTTAATCAAGATAGAGAACATTTCCATCTCCTAAGGAAGCTCTTTCACTTCTTTGCTTTTAATCTTGCCCCACCCCATCCGCAGCCCAGACAGCCACTGATCTCATCTGTCCCACTGTAGATTAGTTTTGTCTGTTTCATAATTGCATATAAATGAAATCATATCATGTGTACTATTTTGTGATAAGCTTACTCCATCCCTGACCAACATTGGAAAAACAAAACAGAGCAGAACACAGCAGAATGATTGGCAAGTTGCTTTGTGAAATATTGCTTTGTTGATCTTTGTTTCACACATACACACACGCACGTGTGTGTGTGTGTGTGTGTGTGTTTGTGTGCGTGATCGTACTGAGCCAAAATAGAAAATGCATTTCTTACTGTGGGTTGCAGTCAAAATGATTTAAAAAAATTTTTTTCATTATTATTATTTTTTTTTACTTTACAATATTGTATTGGTTTTGCCATACATCAACATGCATCCGCCACGGGTGTACATGTGTTCCCCATCTGGAACCCCCCTCCCACCTCCCTCCCCATACCATCCCTCTTCCTGAACCAAAACTCTCGTGGTTTTTTTCTACCTGTCTTGTCACTCTCCTTGCCCCGTCACCTTCCTTGATCTCCTATCAATTACCCCGGTAATTGGCCTCCTCAATGGCACCCCACTCTAGTACTTTTGCTTGGAAAATCCCATGGATGGAGGAGCCTGGTGGGCTGCAGTCCATGGGGTTGCTAGAGTTGGACACGACTGAGCGACTTCACTTTCACTTTTCACTTTCATGCGCTGGAGAAGGAAATGGCAACCCACTCCAGTGTTCTTGCCTGGAGAATCCCAGGGATGGCAGAGCCTGGTGGGCTGCCATCTGTGGGGTCGCACAGAGTTGGACATTACTGAAGCGACTTAGCAGCAGCAGTAGCAGTAATAACTTTGAAAAATCTGTTTCTTCCCTCAGGTTACTGTTCCCACCTCATTCTACTCACGTTCAAACTAGAGAACTCCTGCTCATCCATAGGCTGCCTCTCAGAACTGGTATGACATTGTGCCCTAATTACTTGGCCACGCTTTCCTCCAGCAGACCACAAGCTCTCTGGGGACGGGAACCATGTCTTTTTAACCTTTACAGTCTCTAGCTCCTCGGATGTGAAGAAGTACAATAGGCATCAATAAGTGTTCACTGAATGAATGAGTAAACCCCAGGGTTCTGGGTGACAGGGTTTGTTTTTTTATAATTGGAGTATAATTGCTCCACAATGTTGCGTTAGTTTCTGTTGCTCAATGACATGAATCAGCTATATGTATACATACATCCTCTCCCTCTTGAGCCTCCCACCAACCCGCCCACCACCCCACTCTTTTAGTCACCACTGGGTTTTATAAAACCAACCTGATATTTTTCCCAAGGGCCCACTCCTGCATTTTTTATTGTCCTGTATATCTCTGATTTCTTAACCATCATTTTTTATGACCTCCTTCAATCACCCTGAGACCTTAGTCTTCCAAATCTCTTCTCTCCACGCCCCACGCTAGCCCTTTCATCCTTGTAACTTCTTCCCAGACATACTGAGGCAAACGACTCCTTATGAGGATGCCATCGTATCCTTATCTTTGGGACCTTTGCCCCAGAATGGCCCCATCTTCCAAGGAGATGTTAGTGCTGTGACTGTGGATATGGGCACAGGTATGTAGCATGCAGAAGCACCTATGCACGGAGAGATGGTCATAGCCAGGAGACTCACTGGCTCATGTTGGTCTGGGTCCTGCTCTCAAGGAAAAGAAGCCCATAGCTATAGCTCCCAGATAGAATTCCAGAGGAGAAGTATAGCAGATTGGTCAAGGGTACAGGCTATGGAGGAGAGATACAGGCTATGGTCCCGTTTTTACCATATGCTAGCTGTGAGATCCTGAGCAAGTTACATAACCTCTCTGAGCCTCAGTGTCCTCATCTATAAAATGGGAATATGCAGTGTTGTTTGAAGATTTAATGGGACAATTGATTATATAACACTGGGCATATGGCAAGTTTCCAAGAAATGGAAGTGAATCCGGTCTGGGGAAATAACATTTCCCAACAGGTATGTCCGAGTGTCCGAAGAACAAGAGAGAAGACCCAGCTAGAGGTAACCTGAGTTAAAGATCAAAGACACAGAGGACTTCCCTGGTGGCTCAGTGGTTAAGAATCCGCCTGCCAGTGCAGGGGACATGGGTTCGATCCCTGGTCCGTGAATATCCCACATGCCATGGGGCAAGTAAACTCGTGCATCACAACTGCTAAAGCCTGCATGCAGCAAAATGAAGACCCAGCGCAGCCTAAAATAAAAAAGTCTGAAGACACAGACAGCACTAAAGGACGTCACCAAAGACAAAACAGCGTTGATTGTGCAGAGGCTGAAAGAATATACTGGAATAAAGTCTGGAACCAGGAGGCCACTCCATTTAGGAAATGTACTCTAGGAAGGCAGGGCACATGTTGGCTTCTCCCACGTTGGAAGAATCTGGTGCTCTAGTGCCTCCTTCTTGCAAAACAGCTGGAGGGCAGGAGTGGGTGCCATCCTGTTGACAGCTTTGCAGTGGCACATTCTTCCTTCCTTCCACTGGAGACTAACCACTACAAGTATTTCCTTGCACGGGCTGAGCACCCAGTTTATGACTGCCAATGTTAAGACTGGAAAGATAACAGGTAAAAACAGGGCTTGTCACCTGGCAACGAGGGGACAAGTATGTGCGGTGACAAACCACTGATATCTACGACAAATAAAGCCTCGGTTCCTGCAGCTTCGGCCAACTAGGTGAAGAGGACAGAGCCACGCCAGCTGACAGGTGGCGGTCCTGCTGGCAGGGGAGGCCATCCTGGGAACACAGAAACACCCCAGGAAAGCATGAGAGATGGAGGCCCCGTGTGTCGAGAGCCGGTTTCCTTGTTGTTTAACTGTCCAGGCTTCAGGTCCTCCTTGGTCACTCCCCCCTGGACAGTTGAGGGTGACTCACTGAAGCTTTCTAGGTCTCAGCCACCTCAACCATCCCATTGGCCTCACCTTTGTTCATTCATTCATTCACTCTCCAAGCCATCTGTGGGTGCTGGGGACACAAGACTATTGTTTGCAGCTGTATGCCTGTACCTAGCATAGTGCCTGGCACATAGTAGGTGCTCAATAAATATTTGCTTCAAGGAGGAAATGAACAAGACAGAGTCAAAGTCTTCAAAGAGCTCACTGTCTAATAGAGGAAGCAAAACACAAAATCACAAGGTGCCCAAAATGCCTATACAAGGTCACTGGGTAAGTGCCCATAGGCATACAGAAGAGGAACCCCATCTGGGAACTCAAGACTTCTCCTCTGAGGAGGTGTCAGGCTTTCAAAAGAGAGGGTGGTTTCTGAAGAATGAGGAATGGAGGAAGAGCACAGCCAGGAACAGTGATGGAGAAGGGAAAGCTCATATTATTAACCACTTACTACGGGCTGGAAATTTTATACTTACTGAAGAATTGATGCTTTTGAACTGTGGTGTTGGAGAAGACTCTTGAGAGTCCCTTGAACTGCAAGGAGATCCAACCAGTCAATTCTAAAGGAAATCAGTCCTGAATATTCATTGGAAGGACTGACGTTGAAGCTGAAACTCCAATACTTTGGCCACCTGATGCGAAGAGCTGACTCATAGGAAAAGACCCTGATGCTGGGAAAGATTGAGGGCAGGAGGAGAAGGGGACAACAGAGGATGAGATGGTTGGATGGCATCACCAACTCAATGGACATGAGTTTGGGTAGGCTCTAGGAGTTGGTGATGGACAGGGAGGCCTGGCGTGCTGCAGTCCATGGGATTGCAAAGAATCGGACATGACTGAGCAACTGAACTGAACTGAACTTACCGTCTTGGGAAAGATTAGAATCTATCCATGATGACACAGGAGGGCTCTGCCTCTTGGCACTCCTAGAGTCCTTCCGTCTCTTGCTCTCCTGTCTGCTGGGTCTCAGCTCACACTGGATGATTGCAGCACCCCAGGTGCTAACCAGCTGTGTCTCCTTCGGGTTCACCTTCCATGCAACTGCCAGAGGGATTGTTCTAAAACCCAGAGTTGAAACTCTCTTGCCTTGGTTTGAAAACCTTTTTTTAAATACTTATTTTATTTTTTGGCTGTGTTTCTATAGCTGCAGTGCACAGGTTTCTATAGTTGCAGTGCACAGGTTTAGTTGTCCTGTAGATCGAACCCGTGTCCCCTGCATTGGAAGACGGATTCTTAACTACTGGACCACCAGGGAAGTCCCAATTTGGAATCTTTTTTTAACTGAGGATAATTGCTTTACAGGATTTTGTTGTTTTCTGCCAAATATCCAATTTGGAATCTTTTGATGCTGCACATCACTCGAGGCTGGTAATCCAGACCTTTTGTAATATGGCCCTAAGCTGGATTGCCTGCCCCAGCCAGGCACTCCCTGAGATATACATGTACATCCCCACCCCTTGCTCGTGCTGCTTTTTCAGCCCAGAGGCCCATCTTCTTTCTAGTCTCCTTTAGAATGCTTCCACAGAAGCTCCCTCCTTTTCAGAGATGCCTTCAGGACCCATTTCAGAGGCCTTCTTCCTTGGAAGTCCCCACGCTTTCTGTTTGCATAGTTTTATCCCTGATCGCAATCTAGTTGTGTTCAATCTGACTACTATCTCTTGAGTCCTCATTGCTACGAACTACAGGTCAACGTCAGGGGAAGAGAAAGAAGACAAGTGAGGCTGGGTCTTTGCCCTTGGGAAGCCCACTGTATGATGGGAGGGTCTCCTGAGAGCCCCGTGGTCAAATTATCTTTTAAAGATTGGAAACCTGTTTCCTTTCGCCCTGTGGTTCTAAACCAGGGGCCACCCCCAACTCCCACTCCATGGGGCATTTGGCAAAGTCTGGAGACATATTAGTTGCTACAGTGGGCAGATGCATCTGGAATCTAGTGGGTAGAGGTCAAGGATGCAGCTGAACATCTCACAATGCATGGGACACACTCTCATGACAAAGAATTACTCAGATCAAAATGTCAGTAGTACCAAAGTTGAGAAACTCTGGTTTAACCTTTAAGCAATGGAGAGCCACAGGGAGAAGTTCACCCAAAAGAGAGAGATTTAACTCTGTGAACTCTGACAGCTGAGTCCATGGTGACTTAGAGGAAGGCAGCCTTTGGAGACAGTATAATTCAGGACTTTTTTCCCTTTCTCCCAGGAAATCAGTGAAGTAAGCACGCCTTCGGCCAGAAACACTAAGCTCTGTAGACATCGCTCTCAGATGGCGAAATGGCACACATTGCAACAAGCATGGTGTTGCTGTGTCAGTTAGGTTCCTGAGAAGAGTTTCTTTCTCCTGAGGAAGCATGCTCACTCAGCACTCATCAGCTATGCTATCTTAAGCAAGTTTCATACCCTTTCTGTGCCTTTTTCTCCTCTGTAAATGGACCCAACAATAGTACCTAGTTCCTTGAGTTTTTGTGAGTACTAATTAGTATATGACAAGAGCCTACAGCAGAGCCTGGTACACAGCGCCACATTGCTACATAAATGTTAGCTCTTAACATCATCCTCTCATCACCACCACCATCACCACCTCCATCCTTATCATCATCATCATCCTCCTCAGCTTCATCATCCCCACCTTTAAAATCACCGCCATCATCACAAACGGCATCATCCCAGCCACCACCACCACGATCATCCCCATCAGCACCATCATTGCCGTCACCATCGTCATTATCACCATCATTGCTTTCTTTTGGAAGAAACCTTGTTTCCTGGCCCCCACCTTATCTGTGGTTTGATTGGATGTCAGTCAGCCCCACGGTGGTAGCAAAAGGGATCCACCCTCAGCCCCACTGATCTCTCAGACCCGTAGTCTCTCTTGCAGAGCTTGGTTCAAGGTTGTTATCAATTCCTCATGTCCTCAGTCCCCCAAAACCAGGTGAGCCAGGCCAGTTTAGAGACCCCAGTCAGCTCCAGTTCTTACAATAAACTCCCTGGATCTGTTCTGTTAAACTTCAAAATGACAAAAAGCCAAGTCACAGAAGCATAAACAGTCAAAAATTTCTCCTGTGGAGCAATGGTGTCTGGAAGTTAACCACAGCTTGTGTGATTCAGCTGAACAAAGATGTCAGGGCCCCCACGTTGGGGAAATTCTTCTCTCCTTACCAGAATTTCAGATACCGGTGATTGCTGGAGTTGCTTCTGTAATTTGCAGGCCCCAGAACATCCACACTGCGCTTGTCTTAGCCTTCTCTCATGGCAGCAAGATGGTCTGTGTTCACAGCAGTGAGACCCCTTCTGTCGTGTGATGCTAACGGTTGTCCCAGAAGCACTTCCCCCATAATACACGGACGTCCTTGTACATTTTGTTGGCAGAGCTGGATCATCCAGCAACCCCCTCGGGCAAGGGAGGCTGGGAAAGTTGGAATGGGATTGTCGTGATTGGCTGAAACAAATCATGCTCCATTACCTCAGGGAGGGCACATGGCTGCCCTGATGAAGTCTGGGTTCTGTTGGCAAGAAAAAAAAAGGAAGGTAGGTACTGTGGGTCAGCAGCAGGTCAATACAATGGCTGCAAAACAAACTATCCCCAAACTTAGTGCATTTCTTTTGCTCCTGAATCTGTAACCTGGTCGGGCTCAGTGGAGATAGTTGGTCTCTGTGCTATTTGGCGTCAGGCTGAAACTGTCACAGCATTCATTTGGCTCGTGGCTTTGCGATCTGGTCAGGGCTCAGTGGACTCCGCTCGGCTCTGTTTCCCTTGGTGTCAGGAGTGGGAGCTGAAAACATCGGAAGTCTCCCTCGCTCACATATGGGCCTGGGCTGACAAGTTCCCAACAGCTGGGGCTCCTCAGGCCTTTCTATCTCTTTCCATGTGCTCTCTCTAGGATGAGTGGTGGCTTCAGCGTAGCTGGACTTCTCACACATGTCAGCTCAAGGATCCCAAGGTATGGGCTGAGACAGAGAGACAGAAAGGAAGGGAGAGAAAGAGAGAAGAAGGGAGGGATGGAGGGAGGGAAAGAAACAAAGAAAAATCAAGTAAGGAAGAAAGAAAGAGAAAGGAAGAAAGAAAAAGATTCTATACAGACCTTCTACCCATCACAAAAAGTAACCCAAATGGATCAGAAACCTAAATGTATAATACAAAACTATAAAACTTCTAGATGACATAGGAGGAAATCTAGGATCTAGATTTGGCCATGAGTTTTTGGATACAACACCAATAGCATGATGCCCAAAAGAGAAAACTCAATAACTTGGATCTCATTAAGAGACAAAACTTCCACTTTACAAACAAACAAAAAAAAAAATTGTTAAGAGAATCAAAAGCCACAGGCTTGGAGAAAAATCTTTGCAAAGCACATGTCCAATTAAGGACTTGTATCCAAAATATACAAAGAATTTTTTTAAACTCAACTCTAAGAAAAGAAACAACCCAATTGAAAAATGGGCAAAAGTTCTTCACAGATGAAAAAGAAGATACACAGATGGCAAATAAGCGTATGAAAATATGTTCAACATAATGTATCTTGATGGAACTTGCAAAGTAAAATGAGATAGCATTACACATCTACTAGACTGGCTGAGATCCAAAAAACCAACAGCACAAGATGTTCCAGAGCAACGGGAACTTGCATGTGTTACTGATGGAAATGCAAACTGGCTGAGCCACTTTGGAAGAGAGTTTGGCAGTTTCTTACAAAAATAAATATTCTTACCATATGATCTTAACAATCACACTCCATAGTTACCCAAAGGAGTTGAAAACATGTCCACACAAAGACCTGCACATAAGTGTTTGTAGCAGCTTTATTCATACTTGTCAAAAACTGAAAGCAATCAAGGAGTCTTTCCGTAGGTGAATAGCTAAATAAACAGTATACACCCAGACAATGGAATATCACTATTCAGTGCTAAAAAGAAATGAGGTATCAAGCCAAGAAAAGACCTGGGGGAGCCTTAAATGCGTATTACTAAAGGAAAGAAGAAGGCAATGGCAACCCACTCCAGTAATCTTGCCTAAAGAATCCCTTGGACAGAAGAGCCTGGTGGGCTGCTGTCCATGGGGTCGCACAGAGTGGGACATGACTGAAGTGACTCAGCATGCCTGCATGCATTGGAGAAGGAAATGGAAACCCATTCCAGTAATCTTGCCTGGAGAATCCCAGGGACAGTGGAGCCTGATGGGCTGCCGTCTATGGGGTCGCACAGAGTTGGACACGACTGAAGCGACTTAGCAGCAGCACCAAAGGAAAGAAGCCAGTCTTAAAGAGGCTATATACTGTCAGATTACAACTATTTCTGAAAAAAGCAAAACTATAGGGACAGTAAAAAGATCAATGGCTTCCAAGGTTCAGGAGGAAGAAGAGGATGAGGCAAAGCCTAAGAGATTTTCAGGACGGTGAAACTCTTCTCTATGTTGCTATATGAGTGGAGGGGCTTCCCTGGTGGCTCAGAGGGTAAAGAATCTGCCTTCAATGCAGGAGACCCAGGTGCAATCCCTGGGTTGGGAAGATTCCCTGGAGAAGGAAATGGCTACCCACTCTAGTATTCTTGCCTGGAGAATTCCATGGACAGAGGAGCCTGGGGGGCTACAGTCCATGGGGTTGCAAAGAGTCGGACATGATTGAGCAACTAACACTTTCACTTTCACATGAGTGGATAGAGGGCTTCTCAGGTGGTGCTAGTGGTAAAGAACCCACTTGCTAATGCAGGAGGTGTAAGAGACGCAGGTTCGATTCCTGGTTAGCGAAAATCCCCTGGAGGAGGAAATGGCAACCCATTCCAGTATTCTTGCCTGGAGAATCCCATGGACAGAGGAGCTTAGTGGGCTAAGTCCAAGGGGTTGCAAAGAGTCGGACACGACTGAAATGACCTTACACATGCACACACAGACATGCATGAATGGATAGAAGTCATTATGCATTTGTCAAAACCCATTGAACTGCTCAGGAGCAATGCTACTACTGGGCATATACCCTGACAAAACCATAATTAGATAAGACACATGTACCCCAATGTTCACTGCAGCACTATTTACAATATTTACAAACATTGTAAATATTTACAATTCACAACAGCCAACCCAGATGTCCATCGACAGAAAAAATTGTACATGTTGTGCATATACACAGTGGTATATTCAGTTCAGTTCAGTTCAGATCAGTCGCTCAGTCGTGTCTGACTCTTTGCGACCCCACGAATTGCAGCACGCCAGGCCTCCCTGTCCATCACCAACTCCCAGAGTTCATCCAAACTCATGTCCATCAAGTCAGTGATGCCATCCAGCCATCTCATCCTCTGTCGTCCCCTTCTCTTCCTGCCCCCAATCCCTCCTAGCATCAGAGTCTTTTCCAATGAGTCAACTCTTCGCATGAGTGGCCAAAGTACTGGAGTTTCAGCTTTAGCATCATTCCTTCCAAAGAAATCCCAGGGCTGATCTCCTTTAGAATGGATGGTTGAATCTCCTTGCAGTCCAAGGGACTCTCAAGAGTCTTCTCCAACACTACTGTTCAAAAGCATCAATTCTTCAGCACTCAGCTTTCTTCACAGTCCAACTCTCACATCCATACATGACCACTGGAAAAACCATAGCCTTGACTAGACGGACCTTTGTTGGCAAAGTAATGTCTCTACTTTTGAATATACTATTTAGGTTGATCATAACTTTTCTTCTAAGGAGTAAGTGTCTTTTAATTTCATGGCTGCAGTCACCATCTGCAGTGATTTTGGAGCCCAAAAAAATAAAGTCTGACACTGTTTCCACTATTTCCCCATCTATTTCCCATGAAGTGATGGGACCAGATGCCATGATCTTTGTTTTCTGAATGTTGAGCTTTAAGCCAACTTTTTCACCCTCCTCTTTCACTTTCATCAAAGGCTTTTTAGTTCCTCTTCACTTTCTGCCATAAGTGTGATGTCATCTGCATATCTGAGGTTATTGATATTTCTCCCGGCAATCTTGATTCCAGCTTGTGCTTCCTCCAGACCAGCGTTTCTCATGAAGTACTCTCCATATAAGTTAAATAATTACTCAGGCTTAAAAAAAAGAATGAATTTGAGTCAGTTGAACTGAAATGGATGAACCTAGAGCCTGTTCCACAGGGTGAAGGAAGTCAGAAAGGGAAAAACTAGTATCATATATTAATGCATATATATGAAATCAAGAAAAATGGTACCGTTGAACCCATTTGCAGGGCAGGAATAGAGACGCAAACGTGGATAATAGACTTGTGGACACAGTGAGGGGAGGTGAAGGTGGGACAAATTGAGAGAGTAGCCTTGAAATATATACACTACCATGTGCAAAACAGATAAGCAGTGGGAAGCTGCTGTGTAACGCAGGGAGCTCAGCCTGGTGCTCTGTCATGATGTAGAGGGGTGGGATGGGGGTGGAGGGAGGGAGGCTCAAGAAGGAGAGGATATATATATACTATAGCTGATTCATGCTGTTGTACAGTAGAAGCCAACACAACATTGTGAAGCAATTATCCTCCAATTGCAAATGTTTTTAAATGAAAGAAAAAAGGAAGCAAGTGTGAACCTTAATGTAAACAGCACACTTTAGTTAATAATAATGTAAAAATGCCAGGTCACTAATTGTTACCAACGTACTGCATTAAAGCAAGTTATGTTGCTAATAGGGGAAGTTATGCACAGAGGAGAGGGTATATGGGAGCTCTCTATGTATTAATTTTTTGTTAAATCTACAGAAAAATTCTAAATAAATGTTAAATGTTTTTAAACCTGAAAGACAGGATTGAAAACAGGTAATATGATGCAGCGTGAGCTGAGCTGAGGACCGGAGTTTTTATTACTTTGGGGCCTCCAGGCCCCTGCCAAGGCCTGACACAGAGCAGCCACTAATAAAATTCAGGCAGCTCAGCAGGAACCCGAATAGTGCAACTGGATGCGAGATGGCAAACTTTACATTTATTATCTCTCTAGGGCTTCAGGACAGCGCCCTGTTTTCATTAGCTCTTTATTTTGACATAATTTCGGACTTACAGAAAAGTGGCAAGTACGAAGAATTCCCATATTCCCTTCCTCTGTGCTGCGTGCTAAGTCACTTCAGTCGTGTCCGACTCTTTGCAACCCGATGGACACTACGTAGCCCACCAGGCTCCTCTGTCCATGGGATTCTCCCGGCAAGAATACTGGAGTGAGTTGCCATGCCCTCCTCCAGGAGATCTTCCCAACCCAGGGATTGAACTTGTGTCTCTTACATCTCCTGCATTAGCGGGTGAGTTCTTTACCACTAGTGTCATATGGGAAACCCATTCCCTTTCTCTAGATTTCCCAATATCTTCACATCCGATCACGTCTACCCCTGCCTTTCCTAGCTGTTCAATGCTATATTTTAAATATTTATTTTTATTTCTATTTATTTATTTGACTGTCCCGGGTCTGAGATGCAGCATGCAAACTCTTAGTTGTGGCATATGGGATTTAGTTCCCAGTCCAGGGATCAAACCTCTGCCTGCCTGCATTGGAAGTGTCTAGTCTTAGCCACTGGACCATCAGGAAATTCCCTTCAGTGCTATTTTTACCCCGTTTCACAACCAAGCAAACAGGCAGAGGGAGCAGGCTCTAAATTAGCTTCTTTCTTATCTTCCTTCTGATAAGAACAACAGTGTACATTTATTGAGCGCCTGATATGTGCCTGGCATTGCTCCAAGCACTTTTCATGTGTTTCAGACCATAGGAAGTGGGGCCTGTGGTCACCCCCACTTTGCAGACGTGGGAGCTGAGGTACCGTGCCCGATCCACTTTGCCTCGAGTCCCATAGTAAGCAGAGGGGTTAGTGCATAGACACAGTCCATCTGGTAGAAGCTAGGGAAGAGAGAAGATGGCTTAAAGATGCAGAAAACAGGGTGGGAGCCCGGTTTGGGAGGAGAGGAGGGCAGACAGCTCAGGCCATA
Organism: Bos mutus; assembly: GCF_027580195.1. NCBI lineage: Eukaryota > Metazoa > Chordata > Mammalia > Artiodactyla > Bovidae > Bos > Bos mutus. The sequence continues at coordinate 17,150,843 of NC_091641.1, read as the reverse complement.
CATTTCTAATGTGAGGCTTCTGCCATCTCTGGATAAATGCCAGTTGTTCAGTCATGTCTGACTCTTTGCAACCCCACGGGCTGTAGCCCACCAGGCTCCTCTGTCCATGGAATTCTCCAGGCAAGAATACTGAGTTGGGTTGCCATTCCCTTCTTCAATGGATCTTCCCGACCCAGGGATTGAACCTGGGATTCCCTCACTGCAGGCAGATGCACAGATTCTTTTACCGCCTGAGTCACCCACAAACTCAGAGACACCAAGACAGAGCAAAAGGTTTCAGGTTTACAAAGGGACCCTGGCACTGTCCAGCCTAAGTCTGCATACCTCCGACCTGACCTTCTTCCCCTCTCCCCTCCTGAGGGCTCTCCAGTCAACCTGACCTCCAAGCAATTCCTCCAATATGCTAAGTTGGTTCCTATCCCAAGACTTCTGCACTGGTTGTTCCCGCTTCTAAACTAGTCTAGCCCCTGTCCTCCTTAGGCTCGGAGCTCAAATCTCTCGTCCCTGGGGAGGAGACAGGTCTCTCTCCCTCTCCCTCTCTCTCTCTCTCTGTTTTACTCTCTTCTTGGTAGCTTTTGTTACCTGAAATATTTTATTCATTTACTGTTTTTCCCCTACCTTCTGGGCTCCATCACGACTTTTAAGATGTTGCTTTTAAGGGATTAGTGATCCATGGTGCCTGGGTTCCAACCCCACACCGGCTGCATGATTCTGAACAAGTTTCTCCACAAAGGCTCTGTGCCTCGGTTTTCCCATCTAAAAAACTGGGGGACAGCACTATAGCTCCCTCACAGGGTAGCTGGCAGTTAATATTAATATATGCAGCGCCTTAGAAAGGGGGCTGCCAGACGGTACTATTAATTGAAGAATTGTTTTACTATCTAGAATTTTCTGGAATCCGGCATATGGTAGGCGCTCCGAAAACATTTGTTGAAGGGAAGAACACACATCCGCATTCAGGAGAAGTTGGGCTTATCGGAAAAGGGAGCAGGCTTCAAGATGCCCAGCCCCCCAATCCTGCATGCACCTGCCCTCTTGCGGAAAGAGGCAGCTGGGGGCCTCAGCGGGAATGGCAGGGCCCGAGGCGACGGACGGGCTGATACCAAGTCCGGGAGCTGGGATTTTATTCTGAAAGCGAGGGGAAGCCCTGCGGAGTTCTCTTGGCTGGGGTGTGATCTCCAGTGGCCGCGGGGCCCAGGCGCTGGGGTCGCCTCCTGGAGAGATCGGAAGCCCTTCGGACTGCGGGGACTGAGGGGACAGGGACGCTGCCGGGACCTGCGGCGGCCCCAGCGGGAGGGCGCCCAGGGGAGCTCGGGGTGCCGGGGGCGGGGCGGCGCAGGCCAATGGGCGGGCACGGGGCGGGGCGCAGGAAGCGGGGCCGGCTCGCCCGACGCCCAGGAAAGCCCCGAGCCGCGCGGCCAGGGCAGGGACGGCCTCCCGGGGGGTCCCCTACTTCCCGCTCTGGGGCCGGCGCGGCGAATGGACCTGGAGCGCGCAGGTAGGACCCGGCGCCCGCGTACGGGTGAAAAGTGGGGGGAATCGGTCCGGGAGAGTCGTGGCGGCCGGGAGAGCGCTGGGCTGCCGGCGGCGGGGACCCCGGGATCACCCTATCCCCAGCGGGGATCGCCCACTTGCCGGCTTTTCTCGGCGAGCGGGGCTGCTGTGATTCCGTCCGTCCGGCTCGGCGCAGCTGAAGCAGGGCTGGGGAGGCTAGTCCTGGGTGCTTGGGAGCGTCTTGAGCGTGGCGGTGAGACGGATCTTGGGTCATCACCCTCCTCCCCCCCAACTCCCTTCCCGGTTCTTCTCTGGGTACTCACTCCCAGCCCGCGCACAGGAAGTTGGTGAGGATTCCGGGGAGAGAATGGGTGGGGAAAGTTCTGAAAACTCTGAAGTTGGAGACCGGATCAAAGAATCGAGTGAAACTAGGCCTTTCGACCTTTGCTCTCCTTATTTGAATACTAGATGGGCCCAATAATAGCGAACTTTTGCTGGAACTTAGGTTGTATGGGTCTGTCCTGAGCATTGAAAGTATTCTGAGTTAAATCTCAAAATAGCCTTTCTGGTTGGTGCGCTGTGCGTATTGTGGCCATTTTGCAAATGAGGAACGCTGAGGCAGAGGCAGCTTTAATGACTCGCCCAAGCTGATGCCCACAAGGCAAGTGTGGAGCAGGATTCAGACCCAGTCATTCTGGCACCAGAGCCAGAGCAGTCCACAGAACAACAAAATTTGTCAAACTATTTTATGAACAAATTCTCCAAGGGGTTCTATTAAGATGCACATTCCCAGGCTCTTTTTGGTGAGGTTCAGATTCAGTCAACCCCAGAATCTAGATGATTCTTCTCCTTCTTTTCCTTGAACAAAATCTGTATTTCTTATAATCAGGAGACACTGGGGACCAGCAAACTTGATGCCTGCTGCTAAGATTCACAGATCACCCCCCAGGCCAGCACTTACCCTGTTGGAACCCTAGCATTTGCCTTCTGTGAGGTGTGACCCCTCCCCCGCAGCTCTTCCCCTGTGGGTGGCCTTTAAGGAACACCAGGTATTTGCTGGGACATTGGAGCCTTTACGAAAATCCTCCAGTTCAGTGGGGAAACTGAGGCTCGGGTTTATGTTAGTCTGGGTTTCCCCCACAGTCAGGGCATTGCAGAGTCCTGCAAAGGCCACTTGAACTAGCTAGACCCACCATGAGTACAGATGAGCCTGATGAGATGTGGAAGGGGGGATGACCTACCCCAGCCATTCATTCACTCATTAGCATTCACTGGGCTCCCACTGGGCACTGCTTGAGTGCTGTTCAGGGCACTGGTGTATGCCTTCAAGGAGCTCCCCCTGGGTGAAGGGGTTGTGGGGGCAGGGGAGAGCTATGAGAAAGAAAGGAAGCATAAGGTGAGGGTGATCAAGCTTCATGAGGCAATGGGATGGACTTCGTGGAGCAGGGACCTGTGAGCCAGCCTTGGGAGAGGAGTGGGGGAGCTTGGTAGAGGCACAATGAGAGGGAACAGCATGCTGAGCAATGGGAACAGCATAGATAAAGGCTAAGGGGTCGTGCAGGGATGGGGGGAAGAGGGGGGAAAGCCAGTGATGGATGGAAAGGTGGGACATGTCATGAAAGGCCTTGCATGCCATGAGAGGAGTATAGGTCAACGTGTTTTACTTTTGCCCGAACCATAAAAATCACAATGCAGATTCCTGGACCCCCACCCTGGATTTCTAGAGTCAAATCTTGGGGGGAGGCTGTGGGAAGTTCTCAGGGAGGGAGAAGCACTAGCCTGTAGCCCTGATTACAACACACTCAGTTCCCAGCAGGTCTGGGATGACCTGAGCATTTCCAGATTCTGGGCAGTGACTCAGTGACTGATGCGTTTTGCTGTACAACTAAAGCCCAGGGTTGCAGAAAGCCCAGGCAGAGACAGGAATTGTCCCCGAAGGCATTTACAATGTCCTGGTGCTCAGATCCAGAAAAAAAAGCTGAGACGAAGTATCAGGGATGTGAGAAGAAAGACCCTTTCCTGGACCTCCTTTTCTCGAGCGTCCCCCACCCCCAATCCCTACCCCCAGATGGAGGAGAGAGTTCACAGGAGAGAGTTCGGGATCAAATGCCCACTGCCCTCGATGCCACCTGGGAGTGGAGGAGAGACGCAAGCCCCCTGGGTGCTTCATTTCCTCACATTTGTAAAACTGAGCTTCTGTGAGTTGTTAATGACATCATGTTTCATCAGCTCCCCAGCGCAATTTCCAACACACAATACATCCACAGTCAGTCTTCATGTCTGTTGTACCTGTCGAGACGTATAGCTTGGAGGTTAAGGGCATGGACTCTGGAGCCAGGTCGCCCAGATTCAAATGCTGGCTCTGCTCATTCTTCTATTTATTTATTATTTATGGCTGAGCTGGGTCTTTGTTGCCGCGAGGGCTTTCTCTAGTTGCGAGAGCAGGGGCTACTCTTTGTTGCAGTGTGAGGGCTTCTCATCGTGGTGGCTTCTCTTACAGTGGAGCACAGGCTCTAGGTGCACGGACTTCAGTGGTTGTGGAGTGTGGGCTCAGTAATTGCGGCTACTAGCAACCCACTCCAGTGCTCTCGCCTGGAAAATCCCATGGACAGAGGCGCCTGGTAGGCTACAGTCCATGGGGTTGCACAGAGTTGGACAGGACCGAGCAACTTCACTTTCACTTTCAGGCTCTAGAGCACAGGCTCAGTTGTTGTGGTCCACAGGCTTAGCTGCTCTGCGGCGTGTGAGATCTTCCCAGACCAGGGATCGAACGCATGTCTTCTGCATTGACAGGCAGATTCTTAACCACTGAACAGGGATGTCCATGTGTTACTTCTTATGGAGCCACTGTCTCAGGACCTTAGTTTCCCCATTTGTGAAATTATTATGACTACTTTATACCTTTTGTAGTGATGAACTGAATTCATAAGCATCAGGCATACAGAACAGTGCCTGGTGTGCAGTAAGCACTGTGTATTTATTAAGCAAATAAATGAATCCCATTGGATGGCGTTGAGTCTACCCACCCATTTTACAGGTAAGAAAACCAAGACTCAGAGATGTGCACAGTAGCCTTGCCTAAGGTTGTATATCTAGGAGTGATAGATGGAGGGATTCGAACCTGCTTTCCTTCCCAACCTGTGTCCTTTCCCATCATGCCAGTCTGCTGGGGTGGCTGAAAGGAGCATTCCTTAGGGCCAGAAACACGCCCAGAGTTGTTTGACCAGATTTCCTTTGGCTCGGCTAGAAGAGAGGATGATGGCTTGCCTAGACATTGTCCAAACTTGCCCTGTTAAGAGTGTGGATGGGAGGACCCCAGTGGAGGCGGGGGGTCCTGGAGAGACCAGGGGACCCTGCGTCTGATGGGCCGTATTCCCGGTTGCCTTGCTTCTCTGAGGCTGAGGCAGAGAGAAGGGCACAGGTTTTAAGTCAGGGGCCCCAGATTCAATTGTGAACTTGCTCTTCCTGTCTGTGGGATCTGGAGGAAGTTGCTTAACCTCTCAGCCTCAGTTTTCTTGTCAGTAAAATGGGTATTTGGAGGGGGGAGGGGTGGCATTTGTGAGATGATTTTTTGGAGGGACCTTGCCCACGGCTTGGTGATTGCTGTTTCTCTCCCCAGTGAGGACAGAGTCACTTCTTCACATCCAGCTCCCGACTTCCTCATTCATTTCTTCTTCGGATATTTATTGAACACCTGTGTGCCAGGCGGGGCTTCCCAGGTGTTCTTGCCTGGAGCATCCCCTGGACAGAGGAGCCTGGTGGGCTACCCAGTCCATAGGGTCACAAAGCGTCGGACATGACTGAAGCAACGTAGTCATACACACACACATGCCAGGCAAGGTGCCAGAGGACTGGCACAGAGTCCTCGTCCTCCAGGAATTTGACCTCGAGTTGTGAAAACAAGCAGTACACAAACACGCGCACAGAGCTACACTCCTTATCTAGCATTCGAAATCCACAAGCTCTGAAAACCGGAAGTGTTCTCGTCACTCAGTTGGAAGCAAGACCTGACGTGAAGTAAACACGAGGCTGTTTGGAGTCCTCATTTCTTCCCCGTGGTGTGAAGGCTCGTGTGTCTTGCTGCAGAGACACACATGTGGTTGGTCACAGGGTGCTCCTCGGGCCCTGTGGGGGGCAGGGATCGTCATGACGGGTGGTATGCTTTATACAAGATGACCTTTCTCTAATCTGAGTAATTCTGAATTTGGAAACACGTCTGGGCTGCGGGAGGACCTGTCTTCTGCAGTGTCGTGTCATGTCCCCTAGCGACAGCGCTCAGAAGAAAGTAGAGCAGGATGCGGGCGGAGTTGGGGGAGCCTCTCTGAGAAGGAACATTTAGAAGGGCAAGGGGCCCTAGAGGAGCAGGCCAGATGGAGGAAACCACAGAGGATGCTAGAAAAGGTCTTGTCCAGCCCACCGGCCCCACTTCCGGGCCTGCTGCTTGCCCCCACTCTGGGTGCACTGTTCTACGTGCGCACATCTGTGCCTTTCCAAGAAGTGGTGATGCCTCTGAGGTTTCGGGTTTGCCTCCAACTGACTCATTCTCATTCTTGGGGCCCCCTCAGGCCTCCTCACCTCCTCGCTGGCACTTAAATCGAGGTCTTCACCGAAGCAGGCGTGGGAGCTCTGACTCACTGGGCAAGCTCACCCTCTGAGCTGGTGTCTGAGTCCCCCTCCTTCTCCCTCCAGGAGAGAGGGAGGAGACAGATCCTGGTGAAGGGAGGAGAAGCCTGGCCCTCCGGGGTTTGGTGGAACAGATTTCCTGAAAAGGAGGAGGTGTTCTGAGCAACAGGACTGCAAAGGCACCAACAGCCTCCAGCCTGCAGATCCCATTTGCAAAGCTAAAAGTGACAGGCACGCACGCTGTCTCGAGTGCCTGCATGGGGCTCGCTGCTTGCAGTCAACTCAGCAAGTGTGTGGAGGCTGTGGACACAGCAGCAACTGACACAGAAGCAAGGGTCCTCGTGGGGCTGGCTGTCTAGTGGAGGAGGTGACTTTTGAGCTAAGACCCAAAATAGAATGACAGGCAGATATCTGGGGAAAGAGCGATCCCGGCCGAAGGTTGAGGTGTGTCTGACTCAGCACAGGGAAGCTGATGTGGTTGGACGGAATTGAAACAAGGCGAAGAGGGGAGGGGAGAGAGGTCAGGAAAGCCAGCGGGAGCCAGACATCTACCTGCATTGCCTCATTCATCTTGTGCCGAAACCGTACAAGGTGGGAACTGCTCTTATCCAGATTTTACAGATATATATAAAAAAAGACAGGGCAGCGGACTTAGTAACTTGTCTGGGGGTCACACAGCTGTGAACCCGACAACTCCAGCGTCCTCAGCTTTTCCCACTGTGTTTAAGCACATCATGGAAACTATTCAAGTGCTAAAGGCCCACCCGTCACCATCCACTGTTAGTGCTCACCTGCCATGGATCTGCTCAGCAACCTTTGTGCACGTGGTCAGGCCAGGCTCGAGATCGCAGGTGATCTGATCATTGTGCAGATCATTTTACAGAGTATTTTGCCAGCGAGCATCCTCTCCAACATGTCAGACAGGAAGGGCACTTTAAAGCAGAGGGGGCACGGTGGGGGTGCAGGCAGTGGGGGGACGGACTCCCCCATCAGGCGTTGTGGTACACGGAGGCAGGTAGACGCATGGGTGTCTCCCCATTTCCCTGGGGAGGAAACTGAGGCTCAGGGAAGAGTCTTAACCTGGAGACACAACTCGGAAGTGGCAGAAGCTGCTTTCAAATCTGGGGCTGGGAAAGTATGCAAACTTTAACCACTATTCTGAGCCGTCCAGCCCACGGAGCAGAGTTTAAAAGAACTAGGTTTCTTGGTTAGAAATAAGGGAGTGTAATCACCAAGGACTATTTTGGAGAACTGTGAAAGGCCTGAGGGTTTCCAGAAACAGCCAGAAAAGTGTTTTGTCTTTTTAAAAGAGGAAATGGAACTTCTCCGGAGAGGGAGAGGAGGGATGCCAGTCCTCTGCGGGGGCAGCCCTCCAAGCCCACAGACCGACCCTTACCCCTGGCCTCCCAACAGTCTTGCTTCTGGGGAGTAGGCCTTCTAGAAGCCAGATTCCTGCTGTTGGACAGCTCTAACTAGGAGATGTTTCCTGGGAGTTAGCCAGTTCAGCTTTCCAGGAGCTTTCACTTTCTAGCTTTGCCCTCCAATCCAGCCCAATGGTTCTCTATTCCTTTCAAAACAATATTTATGTATTTATCTATTTGGCTGCACCAGGTCTTAATTGTGGCATGTGGCATCTAGTTCCCTGATAGGGGATTGAACCTGGGCCCCCTGCATTGGGAGCATGGAGTCTTAGCCACTGGACTTCCAGGGAAGTCCCCTTAATGGTTCTCTCATTCAGACAACACAGCCATAATTCATTGTCATTCTTCCTGTTCAGTCTGGCTTTGTACGTGATCCAGTTGTCGGAGCCCCACATACAAACCATTGCCTCTCCCAAAGCCTTCCCCAGTCAGAAAGGAGGGAGACTATCACCTGCTTGGTCTGGAACCCATACCTCTGTTGATATCACCTGCCGTCCTTCTTTGTAGTGGCCACATTCCCCTTGGGGCTGGTATTGGATTTGTCAGCTAAATCCTCCAGAATTCCCTTCTACTGTTTTGTCACTGAGTGGTGACCGACTCTTTTGCGACCCTATGGACTGTATAGCCCACCAGGCTCCTCTGTCCATCAGATTTCTCAGAAAAGGATACTGGAGTGGATTGCCATTTCCTTCTCCAGGGGATCTTCCCAACCCAGGGATCGAACCTGGGTCTCCTGCATCATAGGCAGATTCTTTACCTCTGAGCCACCCAGGAAGCCCCTCTTCTACATGAGCTGCTGTCAATAAGGGTTTCTTCCATTCTGAGACTCCTTGTTTGTGGCTAACAATTGTTCTCAGTCTTTCTTGTTCCCTAATAAATCTACCTCAGGCTATAATTTTTTCTAAGTACTGCCATGACTTTATTCCACAGTTCTTGTAACACAAAGTCATTCACTACTAAAATAGTTGGTCATTTCTTCTTTGATTAAGATTGTTATATACTTTATGGTTTTTTAAGGTGGATGGAATTTTTAAGTTATATTTTGACTATTGATTTCTATGGATAGTGGTCAATATTTGTAGCTTCTATGATCTCAGTGATGGAGAATTTGTTGAGATCTTCTTTGTAGGATTTTCTGATCAGTCTTTCTGTCTGTTCCTCTTGTCGTTGAAAAGATGTGTATTTCTGGCTGGGTGTAAAGTTATAAGATATGTCTATCTAGGTCATGTTTATTAATTATATCATTTGTGTTTTTCATGTTTTATGTGGTTTTCTCTACCTGCTGCATCTCCCACTATAATGGAAGCTCTGTTCATTTTTCCTTGACCTGCTCTCAGTTTCTTCTGTCATTTAAAAGATATTTATTTATTTAGCTACATCAAGTTTTAGCTCTTTCATCACAGCACAAGCACACAGGCTCTCTAGTTGTGGCACGCAGGCTCAGTGATTGAGGCACACAGGCTTAGTTGCTCCAAGACACATGGGATCTTAGTTCCCTGACGGAATTCAGGCCACATCCCCTGCACTGCAAGGTGGATTCTTAACCACTGGACCACCAGGGAAGCCCTTAGGTTTTGCTTCGTTTTTGGAAGCTATGTTTTCTGGTGCATGTAAATAGAACGTATGACTAGAAGAGGGTTCATGACTTTTACACCTTCTTAGTGAGTTGCTCCTTTTATCAATATAAAACAGCTACCTTTCTCTCTTTTAATAATACTTTGATGCCTTGAATTCCATTTTATTCAGTATTAATAGGACTCAATGGTAAAGAATCCACCTGCCGATGCAGGAGACACGGGTTTGATCTTTGGGTTGGGATCCTTCCTGGAGAAGGAAATGGAGAAGGAAACCTACTCCAGTATTCTTGCCTGGGAAATCCCACGGACACAGGAGCCTGGCGCGTTACAGTCTGTGGGGTCGCAAAAGAGTCAGACACGACTTGGCAACTAAACAACAACAGACAACAGCAACAACAATAATATTTCTATACCTGTTATCTTTATTTGCATTTTCCTTGACTAATTTTCCAATTATTTTCTTTTCTTCCCTTCTGAAGTTGTAGGACTTTTCTTTGACGCTGCTCTGGTACCCAGATGAGTTTTTTTTTTTTTTTTAAAAAAAGCAAAACAAAACTTGCATCTTCATCTCAGCTCTGCAACTCACTTGCTCAGTAATCTTGGGCAAGTCATTTGCCCTCTTTGGGCTTCAATTTCCTAAACCATAAAATGGGGATATGACTTGCTTTGCCCTTCTCTAGGGTTTTTGTGAAAATAATAACATAGTGAATATGAAAGACCTTGTAAACATACCTGTACTCATATTAGTCACTCAGTGTCAATATTGGCCAGCACACCGGGCGGTGAGAATGGCATGTACAAAGGCCAGGAGGGAGCTGACCTCCAGGCAGCCTCGGGGACACCCACGATGAGGCAGCCGACTTCAAGTTTCGCAGGCATTGGTTGGCTGCGTCCCGTGTTTGCAAAGAGGCATGATGAGTAAGACACAATCCTTGCCCTGGAGGACTTTTAGCCTGGAAAGACAGAGTAATGACAGGCATGTTTCAGCCTTTATGAGAATGGAGAGGATATTGGGACAGAGAGACTGGCAGAGCTGTGAAGTGGGCAGAGGAAAGAGTAGGGTTTGACCAGGAACTTTCTGAGGGTGCGTAGGTGGAGGGCACCGGGAGGCAGAGGAAATGGCCCAAGGGAAGTGGGGAGTCTGTGGCACATTGGGGGACGGTGGGGCGGGGCAGGGAAGCTGTAAGGACTGTTCTTTGCCCTCCCTTGCCTGCCCCCACTGAGGAGGAAGGCAGTGGGGCTTGCAAAATTTTGGAATTCCTCACTGAAAAAGTGTTGCGGCTCAGCAACACAAGAGTAGGCGGTGATGGCGTGCCTCTAGCCCTGCTTCCCCTCCCCACCATAACAACTGCATCCCAGAGGGACAGAAGGAAGGGAACGTTTGGGGGTGCTGGAGCTTAGAGAAGGTGCAGGGGGTCTCACCTGTTGCTCCTTTCCTCTTGTTGGGGGTCCTGGCGTCTCAGGACACTCACCTCTCTGCCCACCCCCACCCCACCCCACCCCCTGCAAGAGGACATCAGCTGGTGGTTGTAAGCCAAAGGGGATCACAAATGTGGTGTGTGGTTTTTAAAAATCAAGCATTTAAAAATCAAAGTAATATACATAAAAATCTGGATTTCTAGCTTCTTGTGGAAAATCGAGAGTCCTAGCGAGGCCTAGGCCTTCAGGTACGTGGTGCAAAGCAGAGTGGTGGGCGGCTGCCTGTTAGGGCTGGACATGCGCTCACCACTGTCCCCTCTCTACTCTCTGAGGTCGTGTGTCTGAAGTCTCTTAGATGTTTGAGTTGATGCTGGGGGAGGTGACTCTCTGTGGCCACGAGAGGTGGCTGGAAGCTGCCCCCAGAAGGAGTGAGTGCCCCATCTTTGGGGGCAAGTAGCTAGAGGGTTGATGGCGCTGTGCAACTGCAGTCTTACCAACTGTGGACTCCAGAGTCTTTGGGGATCCACCAGCCCTGAGAACTGGCTGTTCTGGGACCTTTGCTGACATACCCTGATCACCTTATGCACTCTCCTCTGCTCTCTTCCTTTCCGTCTCATCCATCTTTTTTTTTCTTTTCCTTTTTATTGCAATGTACATGCAGGCAAAGGCCCAGCTTCACAAAGTAAACACGAGCACGTATAACTTGATCAAGAAATGAAGCATGACCAGCACTTCCCATAGCAGTTTCTCTCCCGCCCCACCCTCTCCCAGGACACTCTGCCAATCACTAACCCCAAGATTGGTTTGTCTCCTTTTGGACTTTATCTAAATGGAGCACATATCGCCCTTCCAAGCCCAGCTTCCTTCGCTCAGCTTGTACTCTGAGACCCCGTCTGTGTGTCGCGGCATTTGCCGTGTCCTCAGGGTTGCAGAGTGGTCACTTGGCGCTGGGAGATGGGCTCTGTCACCTGTCCCGTCAGCTCTGCCCCAGGCCTCCTTGCCCAGCCATGCCAGCCACGGTCCCTTTGCCTCTCCTCAACCACCCCAGGAGGCAAAGTGGTCCTGCTCTCATTTCACAGATAAGGAGACCGAGGCTCTGTGGTCTCCAAGGACCCCAGCTTGCCAAGGTCTCCCAGCCAGTTAGTGCCAAGCCCACGCTCAGAGTTAAGCTTCCGTGTCTTAGGTGCCCTGGGGTCCATGCCCACATGGGTCACCCCACATGACTGACAGGTGTCCCTGACTGGGCCAAGAATGATAAGGAATGAGACAACAGAAAGAACTCCAAGGAGAGCCCCACCCCCAACCCCGCCTGTCTACAGACCGAGACCTTGAGCAGGGAGCGTTTCTCTGTGCTGCCCTATCAGGTTTGCCTAGGGGGCAAAGTCCTGGTTACTGTTAAGACATGCTCCTTGCAAGGGCTGGGCAAACAGAGTGTGTGTGCGTGTGTGTGCGTGTGTGCGCTCAGTCATATCCAGTTCTTTGTGATCCCATGGACTGTAGCCCGCCAGGCTCCTCTGTCCATGGGATTCTCCAGGCAAGAATACTGGAGTGGGTTGCAATTTCCTACCCCAGGGGATCTTCCTGACCCAGGATCGAACCCATGTCCCTTGTGTCTCCTGCATTGACTGGCAAATTCTTCACCACTATGCCACCTGGGAATCCTGGGCAAACAGTGGTGGAAGCCAAATTCTAGCTCATCACTTCCTTGGGACTATTACTGAACCCCTCTGAGCCTCGGTTTCCTCTTCTGTGCAAGGGAGGTTTGACCACATCTTCCACACGGGGCTTGCTGGGAGAAGCAAGCAGAGTGGCATATAAAAAGAGTGAGTTTATGGCTGCTTCCTCTAGGCCAGGTGCTGTACTGTGACTCAGAAGATCTGGGTTCACTTCCCAGGCCCACCGCTGACTTGCTGAGCATCCTCAAGCAGGTTTCTGAACCTCTCTGGGCCTCAGTTTCTCCCTGTCTACAAAGGGAATGATAATAATTTCACCTTCCATGTTCCTCGGCTGGGGAAAAGGGGTGGGCCCTATGGGCAGAGGGGCCCAGGGCCTGATCTCTAAAGACTCAAGGAACTGGGGGAAATCATGGTGACTTCTGGTGACCTTAGGAAGGAGGCGCACCAGGAGCCGTGACTATCACTAAGACGGCCAAAATCTAATCAGCATCCGGAGCTCCAGACATCTTATATCTGTGTCTTAGGGCAGTGAGCACTAATCATGATAATGCCCCAATTACCAGCTCTTGGGAGGTCAGCCCCCGCCTCCTCTCTGGGGTGGCCAAGATCCGTGTGGTGCCTGCATCGGGGTATTCAAGGAGACTCTGAGCCCAGATTGGTCAGTGCTTATCCAGCAGTGCAAGGCAGAAAACACCAGTTCTGGGAGTTGTATCCCTGCCTCCATCAGGGTTGGCTGGCCAGACCTCACTGCACACAGCCAGGGGGCACTCGTCCATTCATTCTTCCATTCAGCAAATATCTATGGAAGCCCCCTGCTGTGTGCCAGGCCCTGTGCTAGGCTGTAGGGCTATAGCAGCGAACAGGGTGGGCATAGCCTCTGGCCTTGTAGGAGCTGGCTTTCTCCAGGTGGGGGGGCGGGTTTGGACAGCGCACAGCAGGTGTGCGTGAGTGATAAGCAATGAGGATAGTGTGGGCAGAGACACGAAGCAGGAGAAGGTCTTGTAGAGTGATGGAAGCTGGCTGTTGGCTCAGCAGGTGATGTCTGCACACAGGTCCCTCAGTCTCAGCTTCCTTCCTGGGGGCTCTGGTACCTTCTGAGGATAGGCGTGGCTTCCAGGATGCTAGATGGGATCACCCAGATGCCTCTCCTGTGGACACTTGCACTCACCGTGTCCACAGCCAACCTGAGTGTCCACATTGCCATAAAGTGGCTGTTGGAGTAGGATGCCAGCCCGTCCCTGAGATGGTGACCCTCACTCTGGGAGTCTGGCCCAAGTGAGTCCCATGAAGGAGGTCCACAGTCCCCAGCCCTCTCCTGCCCCCCAGACGCGGCTGTGTCTCACTCTGCACAGCGAACCCTGGGCTTGAGCCACAGCTGATGACCCACAAACCTGTCTCCTCCAACGTGAGCCTTCCCTCTGAGCTCTGGGCTGCTCGGACATACTGCCTCCTGGATGCCTCCTGGGTCCATCACCCATTTGGACTCACCAAGTCCACAGTGCCTCAAAGCATGTGATCTTCCCCAGCAACACCACACCTCTTCCCAGCATTCCCCCACAATCCACCCATCCGTCCGTGCCCCAGCCCAAGGCCACCTGCCGCTCTCAGCCACTAGGCATCACCAGGTTCTGCCACGTCCACCTCCCAGACAGAGCTGATGCTGCCTGCTCTTCTGCAGCTCCGGCAGTACCCGCTCCTGTGTCAGCTGCTCCTGTGGTCATTCACACACAGGTCAGAGTGAGATTTCTGGAAAGCAGCTCCCCTCCTGCTTAATAGCCTTCAGTGGCTCCCTATTGCCTTGGGGACGGGGTCTGAATTGCTTACCATCCCTGGTAGACAGTGTTGCCCTGCTGGAGGACCCTTACCCATCACTGCAGCCCAGGGCCTGTCTTGTGGGATGGGAAATGGACCACACCTTCCTCCTTTTAGGCTCCTTCAGAAACTGTAAAATGGGTTTCATCATTGTATTCATCTCACAGGGGTCCTTAAGCATCCTAGATCAGCGCCCTGCACTAAGGAAGCACTGTATCAGTGTAAAAACGGGAATAAAGTCAAATACACAGGCTCATTTGTGGCGTTCCTGCTCTGTGCCAGGTGCGGGGCTAGGTTTCTCCTTACAGAAGGTGAAGCAGGTTTCCTGCCCTGGCGGGGCCACGTGCCTTCTGGGACATGTTCTTCCTTCCTCTCCACACACTGCCGCCCCTCCCCTGGGCAAGTCTTGTTCATTTACCCATCCCACCCGCCCTCACCGACCCTGTGGGACCAGGGGGACCTTCCCGGCCCCTCAGCACTGACAGTTCCACCCTCACAGCCTCCTACGTATCTGATGGTGGCTGACCTCAGTCCACTCCATCTTGGTGGGTGGCACCTCCATCCTTCCAATGGCTCAGGCCAAAGCCCTCAGGGTCATTTTATAAAAATTGTTTATTTATTTTTGTATTGACTGTGCTGGGTCTTTGTTGCTGCACAGAGGCTCCTCATTGTGGTGGTTTGTCTTGTTGCAGAACGTGGGCTTCAGTACTTGTGGCACACGAGCTTAGCTGCCCTGCGGCACTGTGGGGTCTTCCCAGACCAGGGATCAACCTCAAGTCCCCTGCATTGGCAGATGGATTCTTAAGCACTGTGACCACCAGGGAAGTCCCTCAGAATCATTTTTTTTACTCCTTCTAATCCCCTTTTCTCTGCCCCAGCCCTCAAACTCCATTCTGTCAGCAAAGCCTGTTGACTCTACCTTCAAATCAGATCTAGAATTTAACCCATTCTTACCTCTTCTTCCCTACAACCCTGGCACACCTGGCGCCTAGTACCTGGGTTAGCCCAGTGGCCTCCTCATGGGGCTCCGCTTCTGCCTTTGACCCCCCAGGCCAGAGGGAGCCTTTGATAGTCTCACCTCTGTGCCCCAGATCCTCCAGTAACTTTTCTTCTGGCTCAAATATTTGTTAAAGGCAAGGAGGAAGACATGAATGAATGAATGAATGTCCTTTTCCACATCTGTAGTAGCTGGCAGATAGTAAGTGCTAAGAAAGCACCTGCAACAAGAATATACGAGGCAGGACTTCCGTGGTAGCATAGTGGATAAGAATCTGCCTGCCAGTGCAGGGGATGCAGGTTCAATCCCTGGTCCAGGAAGATTCCACATGCTGTGGAGCAACTAAGCCCATGTGCCACAGGTACTGAAGCCCACACACGTAGAGCCCGTGTTCCGCAACAAAGAGAAGCCACTACAGTGAGACGCCCACACACACCAGGAAGAGTAGCCCCTGCTTGCTGTAACTAGAGAAAGCCCCCGAGCAGCAACGAAGACTCAGTGCAACCAAAAATAAATAAAAATGAAAAAAAAAATACGTGGGGCACGAGTGAGTGGGTGAGGATGGGAGCACACAGTAGGTACACGGGGAGCCTGGTGGGGACAGGAGCACACAGTAGGTTACATAGGGAGCCTGGTGAGGACAGGAGCACACAGTAGGTACACGGGGAGCCTGGTGAGGACAGGAGCACACAGTAGGTACACGGGAAGCCTGGTGAGGACAGGAGCACACAGTAAGTACACAGGGAGCCTGGTGGGGACGGGAGCACACAGTAGGCACACAGGGAGCCTGGTGAGGCCTGGAGCACACAGTAGGTACCTGGGGAGCCTGGTTAGGACATCAGCACACAGTAGGTACACGGGGAGCCTGGTGAGGACAGCAGCACACAGCAGGCACACAGGGAGCCTGGTGAGGCTTGGAGCACACAGTAGGTACCTGGGGAGCCTGGTGAGGACTGAAGCACACAGAAGGTACATGGGGAGCCTAGGGAGGCCTGGAGCACACAGTAGGTACATGGGGAGCCTGGTGAGGACATCAGCATGCAGTAGGCACACAGGGAGCCTGGTGAGGCCTGGAGCACACAGTAGGTACACAGGGAGCCTGGCAGGCTCTTGAGTGAGGTGATTCTTGGTCCTGGTGGCAGCAGAAGCAGCCCTCCAACCAGCAACCCCTCCCCTCCCTTCTCGGGTTGGGAGTGGGGCAGGCAGGCAGAGCCCAGGCCATCTCGGGGCCCTGGCCTGGCCAGCCTCTGTTTTGGGTGGGGCAGCTGATGTGGCCACTGGTTCCGGGAACCCTCACTGGGCAGCAGTTCTGGGAAGGCTGTGTCTTCCTTTCCCTCCTGGCCCCCTGCCAGACCGGCTGAGCTGCCCCGGAGAGCAAGGGAAGCTGCCGGCCAGCTTCAGATTGTGAAGTTTCAGGAGTCAGCAGCTCCCAGGGGAGGTCCCCCCACGGCCCTGCTGTCCTGGGCTCCCTCTCCACGTGCTCCTTGTCACGGGGCTGGCTGCATCCTGTCCGCTGATCCACCCCCTCCACCACCACCCCTCCCTTCACTGGGTCGCAGCCCAGAGAGGAAAGAGGAGTAGGAGGCCTGTGCACCCCGCTGGGCTCAGGACGGGCAGACGGGTCGGGCAGACGGCCGCTTCCATACCCCTGCTGGCTTCTGACACTTCAGGACTCACCGCTCATCTCCCCCAGATCAAAAGAGTGAGTTAAGTGTGTCTCCTGCCGCACACTCTGGGTGCTTCTGCTCTCTTCTTGGCTCAGACTTCCCCCAACTCTGCTGCTTCCTAACTCTGTGACCTTGGCTTTGTCACTTGTCCTCTTGAGGCTTCAGGCTTCCTCTCTGGCCAGCGGGACTGGTAACGCTGCATGCCAGGGCTTCAGGAACTGTGTTTCTAGAGGCAGTGAGTGGTTAGGTGCATGGGTTCTGGAGTGAGATTGCCTGGATTCAGATCCTAGCTCTGTGCCCACAAGCAAGTGCGCTAACCGCTCTGTGCCTCTGTGGCCTCATCATTAAAATGGGGATTGTTGGGATGGGGAGAGAGATGGGAGGGAGGTTCAAGAGGGAGAGGATGTATGTATACCTATGGCTGATTCATGTTGAGGTTTGATAGAAAACAACAAAATTCAATTATTTTTCAATTAAAAAATAAAATAAATTTTAAAAATTGAAACAAAAAAAATAAGAAAAAAGAACATAGCTGAATTTAGTAGAAAATGACCAAAATAAATGTCATTCAAATAAGAAATAACATAAAAAGTTTTTTTTTTTAACTGGGGATTTTAACGGTACTTGTGAGAACTAAATTGCTCAGTATGTTATAGGCACTTAGAACCAAGTCCTGCAAGCACATAATAAGCATTATATATGCATAGCAAGTGGAATGAGCAGAGGCTTGATACATACTCCATGTTTAAAAACATTATTGTCTTCACTGTGGTTGAATTTCAACCAACATTTCATAGATGTTTCATGAGCACACACCGTGTACATGTCAGGCATTGTTTAGACACGGGGACAAAGCAATAACCACAGCTGTTTTTCTCAAAAAGATGTTTGTTTTATCGATTTGTAAGACCACTTTATATATGAAGGCCCTTCACTTTCTAGAATGCAGATTGCTACTATTTTGCTAATCTTTTGCTTGCTTGCTTTTTTTCTTCATGGTGTGTTTTGATCTGGGAAAGTTAAAAACATTTTTGTTACCAAAGCTTTGTGTCTTTGCCATCCACATCCTGAAATAAAATAAACATTCACACATATAACCTCAGTGATATGATTAGAGGTGGTGATAAGTGTATGACAGAAATAAACAAGGTGCCTAGATAAGAGGTAACGTGAGCCCTCGTTGCGTGGTGTTTCCTGATATGTAGGCTGCAAAGGAGCAAAGAGACAGGAGTACATCAGAGTGTTCAGAAGGCCACTGGGATGAAAGGCGCTTGGGGAAACGGAGCAGGAATAGGAGGGAATAGTACTGGGGTCTCAGGATCCAGATCATTACGGGGATTTGGGATTTTTTTGTGTGTGCATTTTCTTAAACTTTTAATTTTATGATAATTGTTGTAAGAACGAGGGCTTCCCTGGTGACTCAGAAGGTAAAGAATCTGCCTACAATGTGGGAGACCTAGGCTTGATCCCTGACTTGGGAAGATCCCCTGGAGAAGGGCATGGCAACGCACTCCAATATTCTTGCCTGGGAAATCCCCATGGACAGAGGAGCCTGGTGGGCTACCATCCATGGGGTCGCAAAGAGTTAGACATGACTGAGCGACTAAGCAACAACACGACAAAACAAAGAATTCATCCACACAGTTGTAAGAAATAATACAGAGAAGTCCCTTATACTCTTTCTGCGAAAGGTAATACTGTCTTACAAAACTGGAGTTCAATATCACAACCAAGATATTGACATGGATAGAATCCCCTGATCGTCCTCAGATAGCCCCTGTTGTGCTTGTCTGCATGTGTTTACAGGCAAGCACGCACACACATGTTCTTTTTATTCATTTTGTTAGCCTGATTCTTATTAGTTTAACCTTATCACGTGCACAGGTTTTGTCTCCACAACCACAGTGAGACACAGAACAGCCCTTTCCCTCTCCAGGATCCTCGGGTTGCCTTTTATAGGCACACCCCCCTCCCTCCCTCCTTCCCTGCCACGCCCTCCCGCCACCACCGGCAGCCACTCATCTATTCACCATTTCCATAATTTGATCATTTCAAGAACGTTACATAAATGGAATCGCACAGCGTGTACCCTTTTGGATTGGCTGTTTGCATTCCGGGGTTTGGATCTGATGCTGAGTCAGAGATGCTGTTCTGGGATGGGTTGTGAACCCTTGGGGCTCTGTGGCCCGCTCCCCCCCACCCCTCCGAGTGAAGGCATCTTTCAGGAGCCAGAGGCCAGTGAAGTGAGCAGATCATAGCCTGGTTTCCAATTTTAAAATGATTCTGGCTGTGACATGGGGTGCAAGATGGCAACATGGGGTGCAAGATGGGGTAACTCATGTTTGTAGTAACTGCTCACTGCCCCCCCACCCCTGGCTTCCCCTTATTCCATTGTTCTCCCTACCTCCAAACTAGGTTTTGGAAAAAAACTTGACATGACCCTATTCAGAGATTCTCAAACACTGCTCATGGCCTATAGGAGGGCCTTTGACCTGGAGTCCTTACTTGGGCTTCAGCAAGCTCAAGTGGGCTTCCCTGGTGGTTCAGTGGTAAAGAACCTGCCTATCAGTACAGGACACAGGAGACGTGAGTTTGATCCTTGGGTTGGGAAGATCCCCTGGAGGAAGGCATGGCAACCCACTCCAGTATTCTTGCCTGGAGAATCCCATGGACCAAGGAGCCTGGCGGGCCATGGTCCATAGGGTCACAAAGAGTTGGACACAACTGAAATGACTTAGCACCCAAGCAGGCAAGCTCAAGTAACCTCTGTGTGAACCACTAAGATGGAATGCAAAATTAAATGTTTGCACTTTTCTAGGAAAAGATCTTGGAGTTTGCAACGGATGTTTAGATGAGTCAGTGACCTCCAAAGCTTTGAGGACTCCGGTGTCTAAACACCTATAGTAGTTAAGAGCCAGCAAAGGCTCTGGATCCTGACTGCCCCTGTTCAGATCCCAGGACTGTCACCTCTCTGTAACCTCAGACAAGTCACCAAACTTTTCTGAGCCTTGGTTTCCTCATATGAAAATGGGAAAAAATAATAGTACCTACTTCATAGGGCTGTTTTAAATATTGAATGCTCAAACTACCGCACAATTGTACTCATCTCACATGCTAGTAAAGTAATGCTCAAAATTCTCCAAGCCAGGCTTCAACAGTACCTGAACCAAGAACTTCCAGATGTACAAACTGGTTTTAGAAAAGTCAGAGGAACCAGAGATCAAATTGCCAACATCTGTTGGATTATTGAAAAAGCAAGAGAGTTCCAGAAAAACATCTATTTCTGCTTTATTGACCATGCCAAAGCCTTTGACTATGTGGATCACCACAAACTGTGGAAAATTCTTAAAGAGTTGGGAATACCAGACCACCTGACCTGCCCCTTGAGAAATCTGTATGCAGGTCAGAAAGCAACAGTTAGAACTGGACATGGAACAACAGATGGGTTCCAAATAGGGAAAGGAGTACGTCAAGGCTGTATATTGTCACCGTGCTTATTTAACTTATATGCAGAGCACATCTTGAGAAACACTGGGCTGGATGAAGCACAAGCCAGAATCAAGGTTGCTGGGAGAGATATCAATAACCTCAGATATGCAGATGACATCACCCTTATGGCAGAAAGTGAAGAGGAACTAAAAAGCCTTTGATGAAAGTGAAAGAGGAGGGTGAAAAAGTTGGCTTAAAGCTCAACATTCAGAAAACAAAGATCATGGCATCTGGTCCCATCACTTCATGGCAAATAGATGGGGAAACAATGGAAACAGTGAGAGACTTTATTTTCTTGGGCTCCAAAATCACTGCAGATGGCGACTGCAACCATGAAGTGAAAAGATGCTTACTCCTTGGAAGAAAAGTTATGACCAACCTAGACAGCTATTTAAAAGCAGAGACATTACTTTGCCAACAAAGGTCCGTCTAGTCAAGGCTATGGTTTTTCCAGTAGTCATGTATGGATGTGAGAGTTGGACTATAAAGAAAGCTGAGCACTGAAGAACTGATGCTTTTGAACTGTGATGTTGGAGAAGACTCTTGAGAGTCCTTTGGACTGCAAGGAGATCCAACCAGTCCATCTTAAAGGAAATCAGTCCTGAATATTCATTGGAAGGACTGATGTTGAAGATGAAACTCCAATACTTTGGCCACCTGATGTGAAGAACTGACTCATTTGAAAAGACTGATGCTGGGAAAGATTGAAGGTGGGAGGAGAAGGGGATGACAGAGGATGAGATGGTTGGATGGCATCACTGACTCAATGGACGTGAGTTTGAATAAACTCAGGAGTCGGTGAGGGACAGAGAGGGCTGGTGTACTGCAGTCCATTGGGTCGCAGAGAGTCAGATATGACTGAGCGACTGAACTGAACTGAATATATATATGTGATGTTTAGGGCTTCCCTGGTGGCTCAGTAAAGAATCTGCCTGCATTGCAGGAGACCCAGGTTCAATCCCTGGGTCAGGAAGATCCCCTGGAGGAGGGAACAGCTACCCACTCCAGGAAACTTGGCTTGTTTAAATATTGGGGTAAATATTGTATATTTGTTGACTGCATGATGAGGCTGCAGGAGATGGGAGCACAGAGCCCTTTAGGGAAGGGCCTGCTAGATCCTCTGGGGTTTTGGGGCCCTCTCTGTGTCGGTTGTCATCCTCTCAACAAGCTTCAAATCAGCAGGATTCCTTCCAAAGGGATGCAGTTACAGTAGGGTACTATCACGTCCCTGGTCATGGCTCTCATATTTCTGTTAATATGGCTTTAGCTGGAAGGACTCTTTTGATTATTGAATTAATCTATGTAAAAAGTTTAGAAGGAAGCAGAATAACCAACTCTTCCTGGCTCATTTCGTTCCATCTTGTTGGGTTCAGTCTGTGGTTCTAGGAGAAGTTGAAGGAGTTGGTATATTGGAAGGTACCTGGGCCCAGACCCCAGCAGACCTGGATTCTGACCCTTGCCCTGCCCTCTCTCTAGCTGTGGTATCTGATGGGCAAGTTATTTGACCTCTCTGGCCTCAGTTCCCTTAGGAAGAAAGTGGGAATAACAACCCATCTTGCAGGGCTCTCCGGCTGAGTCAGTAAAGTAATAACTCTAGTGCGCTTGGCAAAGGGTCGAGTGAATACTTGACAAGCAGGGTTCTGTTTACACAATGCTTGGTTAGGATAAAGAAGCTGTTTCCAGCAGTCAGGCTCTGCTCAGAAATGACCTGGGAGTGAGCACCACATCCATGGAGGACTACAAGCAGAAACTGGACGGCAGCGTGTGAGAAATGGAATATTGGCAGGCACCCCTGTTTGGGTTGGCATTTGGACTGGGCTCCCAACCCCAATCTCAGGAATACCACAGTGGAGGGTGGGGACTTGAAATTATTTCCTCTTGACACATGCCTTACCTTGATTGCTTGCTAATTATCCCTTTTCATTCCTTTTCTTCTCGGCACCTTTGCCTTTCATTCCCTGTGATGTTCAGAGAGCCCTTGTTGCCACCCCATCTGTGCCGTGTGAAGACGTGCACATCACATCTTGCGTTTTCCCCTGAGATGCAACACCCGCTGTCCCTGTGAAACCAGTCGGTGTGCGTATGTGGGTGTGTGTGCGAACATACATACGCCTGGATGTGCCCTCCAAGACAGATCAAAGGTAACACCCTGCCCGCTGTACATGTCATAGTTCAGTCTTCCCTGAAAGGGGCTTGCTTTGCCCTCCCACACCATTTTAGAGGACTTCACCACGTTAGCCTTCTGCTGTGTGACCCTGGACATGCGTCTTGACCTCTCTGTTTCTCTTTACTCAAAATTTGGGCAGGAGTGACCCCTTTGCCATCTCTGTCACAGGATGCTGTGGATCTCTGTGATCTTTCGAGAGGGAAGATTATGCGGACTAGGCAAAGGAAACCAGCATCACAGCCCACTCCCATCCCTCCTTCCTTGGTCTTCACAGCAGCTCTGCCAGGAAGGCCAGTTCAGGTGGATACCAAGTCTCCCCTAGGGAAAGTTTTCAGCCCTGTGCTGAGCCCATCAGAGGCGCCAGATCATGTCCAAAGTGAATTCATTCATGCTTTGTACATGCTTTCCTAGCACAGGCGTTGTCCTAGGTACCAGGAGCTTGATCGTACACGACACTTGTCTGGGCTTTTGGGATGATAGATACACAATTGAAAGGAGAACGTCTCCCAGTCTCCTTGCCTTTCGCCCAGGGCACTTTTTGAAGAGTACAGGCCACTTACTATACAGACCACCCTTCAAGTAGGCTTGTCTGACATTTCCTCGTTTCCATGTGACTCGTGCACTGGGGACAGGCCCCCAGGGAGGGGATGCTGTGGTCCTCCGAGAGCATTGTTTTCCGAAAGCTCGTGACCTTGATTTGTCCCTGGCCATGTCAACACACACCATTTGGTTAAGGTGGTATCTGCCCGGTTTCTGTGTATAAGGCTCTATACAATTATATATACATCTATATATATAAAGTACTGTATACAAAATATCTAAAGTTATAAAGTTAATTAATGGGGCTTCCCAGGTGGTGTTAGTGGTCAAGAACCCAGCTGTCAATGCAGAAGTCCTAAGAGACGTGCTTTGATCCCTGGGTCAGGAAGATTGCCTGGAGGAGGGCGTGGCAACCCACTCCAGTATTCTTGCCTGGAGAATCCCATGGACACGGGAGCCTGGTGGGCTATGTGTCCATGGGGTCCCAAAGAATCGGACATGACTGAAGCGACTTAGCATGCGTGCATAGTTAATTAATAAGTATTTGACTCATTAATTCATAATAATTAATATGAGTTTGTGGGGAGATACTTGGAGGCTGCCGTGGTGAAGTAGAGCTGTCCGTTCCCCCCACTTACTCATCTGTATCACCTTAGACTTCTGCACCCCTATTTTACCTCTTAAGGGTTACAGTTGCTTACTAAAAGATTCATTATGAGGTTCCAGTTTTGCCTGTTTTGGCCAGTGGGCACCCATTCTAGCTGGCTCTGTCTTTTCGAGAGGTCCTCATCATTCTTGGAGCCCGCCCTTACCGGCACAACAATTCTAAGCTTTCCGTGTACTTTCCCTGCTCCTAGAGTCAGCTGTTTCTCCGAGGAGCTCTGGTTTCTGTCAGTGCAGAATAATATTTAGAAGCCAAGCCCTGGGCGCTGGGATGGCATGGTCCTCAGATGCATAAAAGGGCATCGTCGGAGCAATTAGCAAAATGGAAATAGGGTCTGTGGGTTAGCTGGCATCCGTGTTAACTTCCTGCTTTTGATGGTTCTATTGTAGTTATGTTGGTGACTGTCCTTGCGTTTCTTGATAAAGTACTCGAGTATTAAGGGGTCGTTTATTCATTATGAATAAATGTATAAATAAATGAATACACGAGAGGGAGACAAGAGAGTGAGCAAGAATGAATGAGGATAGGGAGAGGAAAGGCATGGGGATGAGAATGAGTTCCTGGTGTGTTTGAAGAGTGGTGGCAGGAGGTGAAGGTGGCCAGTGGGGCAGAAGTGCCTGTGTAGGTGGGGGCCAGGTGGAGAGGAGGCGGGGCCAAGTACAGAGGGAGGCGGAGCCAGGTGCAGAGGGAGACTGGGCCCCGCTGTGGAGGGATTTCAAGTGGGACAAAGTCACTGGAAAGCTTCCGACGGAGCTTGGGGCTCCTGGCGTGGTATTAGGCCCATCTCGTGCTTCCGACTCTGTGCCAGGTGCTGTAGGTACACAGCTCACTTCCTCTTTGCAACATACCTGTGAGGTTGATCTTAGTATCTTTTCCACGGAGCAGTAAAAGGAGCCAAAACTCTGGAAGAGTAACTCTGTAAATGGCGCATGAACTTTGAAGCAGCCCGAGACCTGGCAGCTGCTTTTCCGGATGGGACCCACACATAGAGACCGCTGCGGTGCTAGCCGGTGGCGGGGTGGGTGCGCACAGTCAAGCCAGGGGAGCCATCCCAGTCTATTGCTTCTGAGAGGGCGTTTGGCATTACGCGTCAGGAGTGGTGGGAGGAAATTGCAAACTCCGTGACCCCTCGGGAGTCGGGAGTCGGCTTCTGAGCGCTTTTCTTAGTGATGATAACTGCTGACATTACTTGACCCATTACTTTGTTCAGGTCTCTGTTTGAGGACTCCACCTGTGTAGATTTATTTAATCCCTCACAACAGGGACTTCCCTGGTGGTCCAGCGGTTAAGAATCTACCTTCCAATATAGGGAACTCAGGTTCGATCCTTGGACGGCATAAGGTCCCATATGCCACATGCCTCAACTAGAGAGAAGCTCCAGTATGCCTGCAACTAAGACTCTACACAGCCTAATTAATTAATTAATTTGTAAAAAATCCTCATAACATCCCAGTGAAATGGAGCGTACTGGCCCCACCTGATGCATTAGGAAACCGAGGAACAGGGGCGTTATGCAATTTGCTCTGTCCCAAGCCACAGAGCAAGTATTTAAAGTTAAGGAAATAATCAGAGAAATGTATGGTGATGGTTCTCCAAGGAAGGGCTCATAAACCCCGCTGTTTATAGTAACAAAGTAATAAACATAATAAATAAGGGCTAAAATCTGACAATGGCCACACAATGGAATACTACTAATTAACTGCTGGGGATCTAGTGGCCTGGAATGATGTTAAAGAATGTAGTAAGTTTAAGTTTTAAGCTTTAGCATGTATTGGGTGCTGCTGTTTTGGTAAATAAAATTTAAATTTATCTCTCAGTTTTTATAGAACAGATATGGAAGAATAGATTTCAGTACGTAAGGGGTTCTTGCTGGGCCTTGTGATTTGGGGGGATATGAATTAGGTTTTCTTTGGGGTAACCGCATTTTCTAATTTTTATTCCCCAATCACGGATTGGGTGCTGATTCTAGGAAAGACTGAGGGCAGGAGGAGAAGAGAGCAACAGAGGATGAGATGACTGGATGGAATCACCGACTCAATGGACATGAGTCTGAGCAAACTCCAGGAGATGGTGAAGGACGGGGAAGCCTGCCATGCTGCAGTCCATGGAGCTGCAAAGAGGCAGACACGACTGAGTGACTGAACAACAACAGATCATGGATTATGGGGTGTCGTTAACACACTAGGGGTGATGCACGATTCCATTTGTGCAAACAGCGAAAAAGCGACTTCTAATCCAGGGCTTAGAAGTCAGGGTAGTGGAGTAACGACTGGGGGGGACAGCAATAGTGTTGTGTAACAGCTGACCACAAAACCTCAAGGGGCATGTAACAAGAGACATTTTTAGCTCAAGCTCACGGGGGCAGCTTACCTGGGCTTGGCTGATTTTGCTGGGCTGATCTCACTAGTGCATCCAAGGTCAGCCTCCAGTTGGCCAGGCAGCCCTGCTGATCTTGACCTAACTCAAGTGACCTCACTCTCCCAAATGGGGCAGCCGCCTGTTCCCTAATGCAGCATGAAACTGCTGGGGCTGTTGCATGTCAGCATACTCCCAGAGTCTAGCCCAGGCATGTTGTCCAGGAAGCGGCCCTGCAACAGCATGTCTCCCTGTGCATCACTTTTGCTAATGTCCTACGGGCTGGAGCTAGTCACATAGCTGAGGCCAGGGTTTAAGGGTTGGGGAGAACACCCTACCCGGAGTGATGATGGGGGTGGGAGCACCGCAAGATTGTTGGTGTTCAGTTGCTAAGTCATGTCTGACCCTATGGACTGCAGCATGCCAGGCTTCCCTGTTGTCCACTATTTGCTCAAATTCATGTCCACTGAGTCTGTGATGCTATCCAACAATCCCATCCTCTGCCGTCCCCTCCTCCTTTTGCCTTCAATCTTGCCCAGCATCAGGGTCTTTTCCAGTGAGTCGGCACTTTGCATCAGGTGGCCAAAGTATTGGAGCTTCACCTTGAGCAACAATCCTTCCAGTGAATATTCAGGGTTGATT
The DNA here is from genome assembly GCF_027580195.1 of Bos mutus. Lineage (NCBI taxonomy): Eukaryota > Metazoa > Chordata > Mammalia > Artiodactyla > Bovidae > Bos > Bos mutus. The sequence continues at coordinate 17,124,300 of NC_091641.1, read as the reverse complement.
TCCTTTAGGATCCACTGGTTTGATCTCTTTGCTGTCCAAGGGACTGCAAAGTTACATGGGTACAGGAGGAGTGAAGAACTAAGCCATGGATGTAGTAAATCTACCACACTCAGCAGCGTCACTTTCAGTGGCTGCCTAATACTTCATGGGGACTTCCCTGTTGGCTCAGTGGGTAAAGAATCCACCTACAATTCAGGAGACACAGAAGCAAGTTCAATCCCTGGGTCAGGAAGATCCCCTGGAGAAGAAAATGGCAACCCACTCCAGTATTCTTGCCTGGGAAATCCCATGGACAGAGGAGCCTGGTAGGCTACAGTCCGTGGGGTCGCAAAAGAGTCGGACACAATTGAGTGACTAAGCACAGCACACAATACTTCCTGGCATGGGTACCATCATTTATTTAACCAGCTCTGTTGCTGCTGCTGCTGCTAAGTCGTGTCAGTCGTGTCCGACTCTGTGCGACCCCATAGACGGAAGCCCACCAGGCTCCTCTGTCCCTGGGATTCTCCAGGCAAGAACACTAAAGATTGACACTTCCAAAGTATATTTCAAGGAACTGTAAACTGCTCCAGAGCTTAATTGGGGTTTTCACACACACACACACACACACACAGACATAAATGAAGGTTAGATCTGGAAATAAATTTTGTAAGCCTTGGGTTAAATGAAGAAAGATAGATTCCTTTACTGTGAGACTTAACAGAACCTTCACATGTTAATGTGTATTATGAATTTGCAGAAGTCTAAGGGGTTTGCTCAAACTTAACAGACAATGGGGTTTCTTTTAAGAAGCATCTCTTGGGACAGGTGTTCTGTGGCTCTGACTCTGGGCTTTGTGCGGGTGTGTTGTGTTTAGTGGTTGTAGGCAGAGCTCTGGGGGGTGTGGAAGGCTTGTTGCTGGCCAGGGGAGGGTCATGTCTGGAGGGAGGTAAGCTCTGAAAGCTGCCCTTGGGTTGATGGGGCTGGGAGATCACGAGTCAGTGCTAAACCGCTAAGCTGATTACTTGCTCCCAGCAGGCACCATAGGATCTCCCGATGGGGCGGCTTCTCTCTGTACTCCTGTTCCCAGTGAGCTGCCTGATCCTGTTATGGGTGGCCGGCTCTGGTAAGTAACCCCCCGTCAGTCATCTGTTCCTTCCTTCATTCAGCAGACCTTTGGATTGTTTCTGCACCAGGCCCCCAGGATAATCAGAGAACAACACAAAGATTTGAGGAGACCGCATGATAGTGGAGGGGACAGCTGATGACAAATGCTTCTTAATATTAAGGAGATTCTAAAGATCCTTAGGTGCTTCCCTGATAGCTCAGCTGGTAAATAATCCACCTGCAATGCAGGAGACCCCAGTTCAATTCCTGGGTCAGGTAGATCCACTGGAGAAGGGATAGGCTACCCACTTTAGTATTAAGAGTCTGCCTGCAATACCCAGGTTCTATCCCTGAGTTGGGACGATCCCCTGGAGACGGGAAAGGCTACCTTAGAAGGTGCTGCTGTTGTTGTTCAGTCGCTAAGTTGTGTCTGACTTTGCAACCCGAGGGACTGCAGCATGCCAGGCTCCACTGTCTCCCAGAGTTTTGCTCAAATTCATTCAGAAGGTGGTGGCAAGAGACAAAATAGGGCAGATGAGGGAGGACTCGGAATGCTGGCTGGAGGGGGAGGACTGTGATTTGAAGATGGAAGGGAGGTTCAGGAAGGGAGGGGACATGGGTATACCCATGGCTGATTCTTTTTGATGTATGACAGAAAACCACAAAATTCTGTAAAGCAATTGTTCTTCAATTTAAAAATTAAAAAGTAAAATAAATTGCCTGGAGTCACAGTGGAGCAAAAATTTGAAGGAAATGGGGAGCTGGGCACACGTCCAGGTTAGGAGTGTTCTCAGTGGCGGCCCGGAGCCCAGAGCCTGCCTGGAGTGTTGGAGAGACCAAACGAGGCAGACCTAGGGGAGTCAGTGAGCAGGAGGAGGGAAGAGGTGGAGACAACTAAGTAAGCGGGGGCCCGAGCAGGATGGGAGCTGGGAGGCAGGGAGGAGGCACCGTGAGACGGGTGGGGCCGGGACCGGCAGAGCAGAGGGGGTGGAAATTGGCATTTGGATCCATCTGAAGGTAGATTTGAAGGCAGATTGGAATTGAGGTGAGAGAGACAGAGGTAGCAAGAATGACTCCAGTATTTCTAACCTGAGTGACTGGGAGGGACACAGTTGTCATTGATGAGATGCAGAGGATATTTGGAGCGGGCGGGGAATCAGGAGTTAGTTTTGGACATGAGGTGAGTTTGGGATATTTATTAGACATTTAGACTCTCCTTGGGCTTCCCTGGTGGCTCAGTGTTAAAGAATCCACCTGCCAGTGCAGAAGATACGGGTTTGATCCCTGGGTTGGAAAGATCCCCTGGAGGAGGAAATGGCAACCCACTCTAGTATTCTTGCCTGGGAAATCCCAAGGACAGAGAAGCCTGGTGGGCTACAGTCTGTGGGGTCGCAAGAGAGTCTGAGATGACTTAGCGACTAAACAACAGCAAGATTCTCCTTAATGTGGTAACTCCTTTATCCAGTGAACAAACACAAGTTGATGTGAGCTGGGAGGGGCCTGGTACTGAGCATGGGAGCCAGAAGGCACCTGGTGGCCAGGCATGGCCACCCAGAGCAGGGCAATAGCTCCCTGATGATTTGGCAAACCCAGCATTCATCTGGCTGGGTTCAGATTCCAGCTCTGCCAACAAACTCGCTGGAAGAAGTCCCCCAAACCTCTCATCCGGTCCTTCAGCATTGGCCCAAGCCAGAGAACAAGGCGTCTGGATGACAAGGCCATGAGGGTCAGCCTTCTGAACACAGAGAGGGCTGGGGAATAGATCGGGGGCAGGGAGCAAGTCAGTGGAAAATAGTGCCTCCCCCAACCCATACCATGGGATAGATGCCTGTGGTGGTGGGGTAGCAATCCCCAGACTGACATGTTTTTCCTTCAATTCAGCCACGGGCAGGTCATTGAGTTTGCAGATGATAAAAGTGCATTTGGTCTGTCCCCGCTGATGGACCCTGTCCCAGAGGGTATTTCTTCAGCTGCAGGCATCATCCCAGTGCTAGCTGGGAAACTCCCAGAGCCCAGTCTTGGCCCCCGCTCTGTAGGGACTGTGCCTGGGACAGTGGTTTCATTGTTGTGCGATGGGCCCCTTGGTCCTGTGTGGGCTGGTTTCTGACTCATCCCTCTTGGTCATCGGGCTCCAGCTGCTCAGAGGTCTCCTGTGTCTCCCCAGGGAGCATGAGGGTCCTTCAGGATCCCACCTGCTTCTCGGACTACATCAGCAACTCCACCTGTGAGTGGGAGATGGCCGGGCCCACCAACTGCAGAGCCGAGCTCCACCTGTCCTACCAGCTGAATTTTTACTACTCTGAGTAAGCCTGGGCTGGAGTTGGGCGTTGGGGAGGGTTTGCCTTGGATTTCATCTGGCCTAGGTGGTGCCCTGGAATGCATGTGCTAAATTCAGCTCTTGGGGGCTTGACTGGGCACCGTAGAGATGAGGTGCCCTGGGGTGCAGGGTAAGAGGCAATGAGTGCATTGTGGTACTCCAGGCTCAGTGTCACCAAGGCACCTGGCAGGTGGATGTGGTGGAATTCTGGACTAGATCAGAGGTTATCAAACATTTTTGTCTCAGGATTCTCTTGAACGCTTAAGAATTAGCGAGGACCCTAAAAGCTTTAGTCTGACATCAGCTGTTGTTGCTATTCAGTCACTAAGTCATGTCTGACACCTTGCGACCCCCATGGACTGCAGCACGTCAGGCCTCCCTGTCCTTCATTATCTCCCAGAGTTTGCTCAAACTCATGTCCATTGAGTCAGTGATGCCATCCAACCATCTCATCCTCTGTCACCCCCTTCTCTTCCTGCCCTCAGGAAGAGAGCCAGCATCAGGGTCTTTTCCACTGAGTTGGCCCTTTGTATCATGTGGCCAAAGTATTGGAGCTTCAGCTTCATCATCAGTCCTTCCAGTAGATATAGCCTGGGTAACTTACATCTATTGATATTTTCTGTATTAGAAATTAAAACAGAAAATTTAAATCACAAGAGCCAACAAGTTCACATTCAACAGGCTGTCGGAGCAACAACATGGCCACAGATCATGTAGCCTCTGGAAAATTCCACCCTAAGCTTGTGAGAGAAAAACAGTGGAAATGACGGCTGATGTCAGAGTATTACTATGAAAACTGTTAGACCCAGTGGAACCCCAGACCACACTTTGAGAACTTCCAGGCTAGACCATTGTTTAGGGGTGCAATGTAGTGATAGAGCTCACTGCAATGATTGGTGGACCATGGAACTTGGAATGTTTTTCCAGTTCACTGGTTCACTGGGATATCCCATGGTACACAGGGCTAGCTGTTGTTGCACGTGGTACCCAGGACATGACCTAGTACACAAAACATACAGTTATGGAGCACAATGGGATATACAGCATACCCTATGTGGGCTACTGAGTACACCCAATGTGGCTCCCCAATTTGGGCTACCGACTGTGCTTCTGTATGCACATTGGCTTAGACTGGGGATCTGCAAACTGCCCCATGGGTCACATCTAGCCCACCACCCATGTTTTTTAAATAAAGTTTTACTGACACACATCCATGCCCATTTGTTTATGTATTGTCTATGGCTGGGGCTTTTTTGTGCTGTATCAGCAGAGTTGTATAGTTAGGACAGAAAGGGTATGTCCTGCAAAGCCACAAATATTTAGTATCTGGTCCAGTACAGAAAACATTTGCCAGCTGCTGGCCTAGCCCATGAGATGTGGGGTTGGCTATTTTGGGTGACACGTTAGGATTAGGCTGTGGGGCACAGGGCACGTGCCCAGGCTAGACTGTGCAACCGGAGAGGCGCTAGGACACACACATGTCGTTACAAATTCTTTTATGCCATGGGTTCTTCCCCTTCACTGGCTTTCAGGGTCCAAGCCTGGGGACAGGGGTGGATAAAAGTCCACGGTGGATGTGATGAGGAGCTGTGGGCAGCAGGGAGGTGGTCCCAGGCCATTGTCCCCACCACACCCCAGCTACTGTGATCCCAGGTCCCCAGATCTGGTCCTTGAGGCAGGGTGACCAGGAAGCTGGAAGGGCCTGTGGTTTCTTGAGGCATGTCCGGGGACGCCGGTGAGTCACATGCCCAGCCTAATGCAACATCTGTGTTTGCAGAAACCACACATGTGTCCCTGAGAACAGAGCAGGTGTGGGGGGCACGGTGTGCGTATGCCATATGCTGATAGAGAACCCAGTCAGACAAGACATCTACCAGCTGGACCTGTGGGCAGGGAAGCAGCTACTGTGGAACAGCTCCTTCAAGCCCAGCGAGCACGGTGAGTGGGGTGGGGCGGGGCGCAGGGCGGAGGGGCAGAGGGGCGGGGCGGGGCGGGGCTGCAGGTATTCCTGCAGTGTGCTGGGCAGGCTTCATTCCGGGGAAAGGGCCATCCAAGCAGCCTCCTAGCTTTTCTCAAATCCGAAGGGGTTCGTGCCCCTTTCTTGGCCTCAGTCTTCCCATCTTTGAAATGGAGTTGGGCTCAAGAGGACATCAGGCCCCGTTGAGTTCAGATATTTCAACCTTCAGAATTTAAGTGCCCAGATCAACGTGTTGAATGAGGTATGTTTGGTGGAAGGCATGCTTGCTGCAGGTCAGAAACTGAATTGGGAACCATCCTTCCACCCTCTGTCGACTATTCAGCTGCTGCTTCTTTAGACAGTGTAGACCATGGGAGGCTGCCCTTATCCTGATACCCAGAGTTCCCACAGGAATCCCTGGAGAGCATGCTGGAGTGTAGTAACAGGAGTTTAAAACACCATTTATTCCTGTGTGACCTTGGGCAAGCCGTGTTACCTCTCTGAGCCTTGGTTTCTCAAAGACAGTTATTACCCCTATTTTGCAATTGAGAAGAAAAAAAGTACATAGTTCAGAAAAGGCAAGTAACCTGCCTAAGGTCACACAGCTATTAAATGGTAGAGGCAGTATTCTCACAGAGCACACAGTCTTCGCCACTACATCAGCAATTCCTGAAGGGATTTCTCATATCCAGGGTGGGGTGGGGGTGATTTAAATTGACCTATGAATGAATCTGTCAATTAAAATAATTTTTACACATGCATATTGATTTTAGGGGCTTCTCTGATAGCTCAGTTGGTTAAGAATCCACCTGCAATGCAGGAGATCCCAGTTCAACTTCTGGGTCAGGAAGATCCACTGGAGAAGGGATAGGCTACCCACTCTAGTATTCTTGGGCTTCGCTTGTGGCTCAGCTGGTAAAGAATCCACCTGTAATGTGAGAGACCTGGGTTTGATCCCTGAGTTGGGAAGATCCCCTGGAGAAGGGAAAGACTACCCACTCCAGTATTCTGGCCTGGAGAATTCCATGGACTGTTATAGTCCATGGGGTCGAAATGAGTTGGACACGACTGAGTGAGTTTTAATGCTCATTATGTACCTGTGATCTCGTGGGTATGATCATTTTAAGAGATGAAGTTTTAAAACACATGAATCAAAATAAAGAAAAATCCTTAGTAAATAATACAGTACACAGATGTGGCCAGAAGTATGAAGGATCAAAGTGGAAAAGCCAGAGTTCAGGTTACTTGGCTTATCCATTTTGCATTCACTGTGAAAAGGTAGTTAATTACCACTGAAGCGCTCAGTGGACTTCCCTGGTGGCTCAGTGGTAAAGAACCCGCCTGCCAGTACAGGAAGCTCAGGTTCGATCCCCGGGTAGGGAAGATATTCTGGAGAAGGCAATGGCAACTCACTTCAGTATTCTTGCCTGGGAAATCCCATGAACAGTGGAGCCTGGTGGGCTACAGTCCATGGGGGGTGGCAAAAAGAGTCTGACATGACTTAACACCTAAACAAGAAGAACAATCAGTGCTCAGTAGGATTTTAGCAACATGAGAATCGGGTATATGGTTATAATTCTCTGTTATGACTAAATCGATGTGGTTTCCCATTGATGTGCTGCGGGGGTGGTGGTGACTGAGAACCTAAACTGTCTACATGCCTGCATGGGCCCACCTCCTCCCGTCGCCCCAGCCAGCCCCTCACCAGCCACTCCTTCTCCACAGTGAAACCACCGGCCCCCAGAAACCTCACGGTTCACGCCGACATCTCCCACACGTGGCTGCTGACGTGGAACAACCCGTACCCTTCTGATAACCTCCTGTACTCCGAGCTCACCTACCTGGTCAACATCTCAAATGAAAATGACCCCACGGATGTGAGTGGGTGCCCCTTGGGGTTTCTCTGTGACCAATTGGTACTCGGGTGGGTAGAGACTCAGACTCTGGGGTGTGAGATGGGGAGAGTAGCCCCCACCTGGACGTGGCCGGTCATGGCTCTGTTCAGGGACCAGTCTTCCCATCTCGCCAAGGCCCCTGGTTCCCAGTGTGCAGACAGGGAGTTTATTTTCAGACATGGCTCCTCATCTATAAAGGAAGAACTGTGGACCCCATCTGTTTCCCAGGGGTGGGGCACATGAGATTTTAGGCGATACCTCTGCTGCTGCTAAGTCGCTTCAGTCATGTCCGACTCTGTGCGACCCCATAGATGGCAGCCCACCAGGCTCCGCCGTCCCTGGGATTCTCCAGGCAGGAACACTGGATTGGGTTGCCATTTCCTTCTCCAGCGCATGAAAGTGAAAAGTGAAAGTGAAGTCGCTCAGTCATGTCCGACTCTTCTCGATACCTCTAAACACACTTAAATGACTGAATCTCAGGGCGAGATGGTCACTCCCTCCTGACACTGACTATCAAGAGTCGCTTCTCAGCTGAGCTTTTTTTTTTTTTAAGAAGATTTATTTACTTATTTATTTGACATTTGAACTAAATCTGTACTTTAGTTAATAATGCTGTATCACATGTTAATTTCCTGCTTTTTTTTTAACAACATAGTATTTAAATCCTCAGAATTGGATTAGAAGTTTCAAGCCTCATTCAAATACTTTTTTAAAGCACTATGAATAATAAACTTTCTAGACTTTTATCAGTAATACTAGATACCAAAATACATGGAACTATTATCAAAGTTTTGAATGAATATAAATTAGAAATTTGTCAGCTGAGCTTCTTTGTAACAGAGAAGGGCCTGCAGGCTCAGAGCCTTCCCTCAGAAAACATGTACAGCCATAATCTAATGCCTTTGCATGGTTTGGATTGCATTTACTTTATGAGATGTCCATGGCATCTTGATACTTGCCCCCAGTCACAGCAGTGGCAGAGGGGTTCTGTTTTATTTAAATTTTTTTATTTGTGATGTTCCTTTTTAAACGAATGTATTTGGAACCAGAGGTCAAATGGCCAACATCTGTTGGATCATCGAAAAAGCAAGAGAGTTCCAGCAAAACATCTACTTCTGCTGTACTGACTACACCAAAGCCTTTGACTATGTGGATCACGACAAACTGTGGAAAATTCTTCAAGAGATGAGAATACCAGACCACCTGACCTGCCTCCTGAGAAATCTGTATGCAGGTCAGGAAGCAATAGTTAGAACTGGACATGGAACAACAAACTGGTTCCAAATCAGGAAAGGAGTACATCAAGGCTGTATATTGTCACCCTGCTTATTTAACTTATATGCAGCGTACACCATGCGAAATGCTGGGCTGGATGAAGCACGAGTTGGAATTAAGATTGCTGGGAGAAATATCAATAACCTCAGGTATGCAGATGACAAGACCCTTATGGCAGAAAGCAAAGAAGAACTAAAGAGTCTCTTGATGAAAGTGAAAGAGGAGAGTGAAAAATTTGGCTTAAAACTCAACATTCAGAAAACTAAGATCATGGCATCCAGTACCATCACTTTATGGCAAATAGATGGGGAAACAATGGAAACAGTGAGAGACTTTATTTTCTTGTGCTCCAAAATCACTGCAGATGGTGACTGCAGCCATGAAATAAAAAGATACTTGCTCCTTGACAGAAAAGCTATGACCAACCTAGACAGCATATTAAAAAGCAGAGACATTACTTTGCCAACAAAGGTCTGCCTAGTCAAAACTATGGTTTTTCCAGTAATCATGTATGGATGTGAGAGTTGGAATATAAAGCTGAGTGCCAAAGAATTGATGCTTTTGAACTGTGGTGTTGGAGAAAACTCTTGAGAGTCTCTTGGACTGCAAAGAGATCCAACCAGTCCATCCTAAAGGAAATCAGTCCTGAGTGTTCATCAGAAGGACTAATGCTGAAGCTGAAACTCCAACACTTTGGCCACCTGATATGAAGAACTGACTCATTTGAAAAGACCCTGATGCTGGGAAAGATTGAAGGCGGGAAGAGAAGGGGATGACAGAGGATGAGATGGTTGGATGGCATCACCGAATCAATGGACATGAGTTTGGGTAAACTCTGAGAGTTGGTGATGGGCAGGGAAGCCTAGCCTGCTGCAGTCCATGGGGTCGCAAAGAGTCAGACACAACTGAGCGACTGAACTGAACTGAACTGACTGACATTCTGGGGCTTCCCAGGTGGCACTAGTGGTAAAGAACCTGCCTGCCAATGCAGGAGACGTAAAAGACGTGGGTTCAAGCCCTAGGTGGCGAAGATCCCCTGGAGGAGGGCACGGCAACCCACTCCAGCATTCTTGTTTGGAGAATCCCATGGACAGAGGAGCCTTGTGGGCTACAGTCCACAGGGTCACAAAGAGTTGGACAAGACTGAAGCGACTTTGCACGCACAGCACGCATTGACGTTTTTAAAACAGGGAGAGTTGATATGTAAGAAACCATCGAATAGTCTCAGGGCTATACAATGGATGGCTAAGCCCTCCTCTATTTTAGGTGCACTCACGTTCTCGCCTCAGATATTCACATTGGAGGGACGACATCTGAACGCCAGGGGCCCTGGCGCCCCGTGGAGCCAGGTTCCAGTACCTTCCCTGCCACTTGCTGCATGATCTTGAGTTTCTTGCTCACCCTCCTCTTGCCTCGGTTTCCCCATCTGTAACTTGGTGCTAACAAGAGTGCCCAACCCCGCAGGGCTGTGGAGAGCACAAAGTGGGTGACACAGACAGGCGCCCCTGGCTGGCATGACAACGTCATAAACGTCATCTTCCTTTTCCCCTGAGAGCCTCGGGCCTCAGAATCCCACCCATCTCGTCCTCCTGGACCCTGGTCTGTAACTATTGAGAGTCTGCTGGGACCATGCCTCGTGTCCTGGAAGCCAGGCCGGCCTGACCTTATCTGCCGCGGAGAGGCCCTAGACGTCTTAAGCTGCCACATCAGCTCTGTTCCTGCTTCCTCTCTTTCTGGCCAAGCCGGGGAGGTGGTGGGTGTTGATTACACCTCTCAGGTGTGGTTTCCCTCCTTGGCACTGGGCCAGGATGTGGGGCAGGAACAGGAAGGGTAGCGGGCTCATACTGGAGAGGCTCAGAGCAGTTGGGAAGAGGGGGCTGACATAGATGCCAAAGAAGGAGGCAGTTTGGTCAGTAAATCGCCTTCCAATTCCTGGAACTGTGAAGGCTTAGCTCAGGGGATGGGCTGGAGGGGAGAAAAGGGTACCACCTATGGGATCCAAAGGAAGGTCATGTGTTTGCTCGTCACAGTTGGATCCAGTATCCTGGAGTCTCCATCGTTTGGTCCTGCCTTATTCTGTGCTGGCTTCATTTTTTTTGTTTGTTTGTTTGTTTTATTTTTGGCTGCGCTGGGTCTTTGTCGCTGCAGGCGGGCCTTCTCTAGTTGCGGTGAGTAGGGGCTACTCTGGAGCTGCGGTGCTCGAGTTTCTCAGTGCAATAGCTTCTCTTGTTGCAGAGCACAGGCTGCAGGCACGTGGGCTTCAGTAGTTGCGGCGTTTGGGCTCCTTAGTTGTGGCTCGAAGGCTCTAGAGCACAGGCTCAGCAGTTGTGGTGCCTAGGCTTAGTTGCTCCACAGGCATGTGGGATCTTCCCAGACCAGGGATTGAATCCATGTCCTCTGCCCTGACAGGCTAATTCTTTACCACTGAGCCACCAGGGAAGCCCTGGCTTCATTTTTTTTTTTCTTTAATAATTTCATTTATTTATTGTTTTTGGCTGTGCTGCGTCTTCATTCCTGCCCAGGCTTTCTCTGGTTGTGGGGAGCGGGGGCTATTCTCTAGTTGTGGCGCCCGGGCTTCGCATTGCGGTGGCCTCTCTTGTTTCAGAACACAGGCTCTAGGACTCTCAGGCTTTAGTACTTGTGGCTTCCCAGGCTCTAGAGCACAGGCTCAGTAGTTGTTGCCCATGGGCTTAATTGCTCTGCAGCACGTGGGATCTTCCCAGATCAGGAATCGAACCCATGTCTCCTGCATTGGCAGACAAATTCCTTACCACTGAGCCACCAGGGAAGCCCTTGGCCTCATTTTTAAGCAGGCTCTTTGCTCACATAGAGGCCAATATGCCCAATAGAAGCTCCGGCCTTAAAGCCACGGTGGGAAAAGTTCTTCCCTCCGGATAGCCTCAGTAAAAGTCCCGGGGCCAGTGATCAGATACCTGCCTGGGACCACATGCCAGTCTCTGAACCTGTCACAGGCTGTAGGCAGGAGGGGGATGCTGGGGCTGTGTTCACACTGGCCAGGGGAGGATTACATTACCCCCTCTGGAGCGGGTCAGATCAACCCCGCCCAGACCAGATGGGCCGAGAATGAGGGAGGGGTGGCTCCTCAAAGGAAGTTCTGAGGAACAGGGAACAGAGACTGGGCTGGCTGAAATGCAGCTGGGTGTGGGACCTGGCACCACACTCCAGCCAGTGGACAGAATCGGTCAGTGTGCCTGGGCTGTGGCTTAGTGGTCATGTAGGTGCTCAGGGTTGCCCCAGGTCTCAGAATTCCATTTCCAGCTTCTTTTGTTGATGGAGCAGAAGCTAATGAGACATCTTCCCCCAGCTTTCTCTTCCCAAGGACAAAACTGGGCTGGCAAGAATTCCCCTCATTAGTCATTGGCCAGAGATGGTCACTTGCCCCTCTCTAACCAATCACAGGCTAGGGAATGAAATAGCCATGATTGGTTTGGACCAATGAGAATTAACCCTGGAACTGGAGACAGAGGCTTACCTACCTAGAGCTTTGAGTACTTGACCCCAGTGGTATGGATGCTGGGTGGGTGTCCAGCTGTGTTTGCTACAGTACTGCAGACACCAGCTGTGGCTCACACTGGTGGGATCAATTCTCAAAATACTAGAAACTCACTGTGGAATTCGGGAGATGGAGCTACTCCTTATCCTGGATGATTTCTGGAAAAGATTCTGTAATGGAGTTTTGGCTTGGGCATTGAAGGATGTATAGGAGTTCTCTAGCGAGAGGATAGGCCAGGTAGAAGGCTTGGAGGTATGAAAATTCATGGCGTATCTGAGGATTATGGGGCTGTGGGAGTGTGTACAGTGAAAAGGCAGAAAATGAGGCCTCAAGCCTACCGAGGGCCGTGAATGCCGTGTTCGTGATCATTTCTTGAGTGCCTACTATGTGCCAAGCATGATGTGTATTGTGACTAATGGCTGGGAAAACCCTGCAGGTGGAGAGGTGTTTGTCTCTCCCTTTAGTGATGAGGGCACTGAGGCTTGGAGAGGTGGAATGGCTCACCCAGAGTCCCAGCATTGGAAATGGCCAAGCTGGCATTCGAAGCCAGGATTTAAACTCCAGAGTCTGTGCTATTTTCCCCTCCCCTGGGATCTTTTGCCCAGAACAGCCTCCCGAACACCTGGCCCATTTGTTAAAAAAAAAAAAAAACAAATGTACCACAAGTAGTTCCTTGGAAGCTTGATTTCTTTTTTGTTTCTTAGAAAAATATTTCTCAATTCCCTGATCCTCTCTAGAGTGTATGATTCCTTCTGTGAACCAGCTCCAGCTGCTGCTTCCTGTTTATTGCAATTTAGAAAGGGACAGTAACAGTGAGAGTGCCCTTCTCTCCCTGCCCTGGGTCTCCTCCTGCCACCTCCACCCTGTACCAGCTGCCCTCCAGTTTCTCCAGCAGGCTGTTAGGACTTTGCTTCCTTTTTGTGTACAACCTCCGCTCGGCTCACTTTATACCAGACCGTGTGGCGCTAATGGTAAAGAACTCGCCTGCCAATGCAGGAGATGTAAGAGACACAGGTTCTATCCCTCGGTTGGGAGGATCCCCTGGAGGAGGGCATGGCAACCCACTCCAGTGTTCTTGCCTGGAGAATCCCATTGACAGAGGATCCTGGCAGGCTACAGTCCATAGGAGCTCAGAGAATTGGACACAACTGAGCAAGCAAACATTATAATATTACTGCAAACACGACTGCTTGAAACAGCACATATTTATTGCCCCAGAGTTTCTGGGGGTGAGGAGCCTGGGCATGGCTTAGCTGGGTCTCTCAAGGGTGCACACACATGAATTGGCAGGGGGATTCCTTCTGAGCTCCTGTGACGTGGGCAGCATTCAGTTTCTCATGGGCTTTGAACTGAAAGCCTCGGGTTCTTGCTGGCCTTTGGCAGGAGGCCGCCCTCAGTTCCTTCCCTGGTGACCTTTTCAAAGCCAGAGTCTCCTGGCAGGTTGGAGTTACAGTCTTCCATAGTGGAATCGCATCCGTGTGGTCCCTACATATTCATCACCTTTGCCATATTCTGTTGGTTCAGAATAAGTCATGTGCCCTCCATCCCCCGCCCCAGGCAAGGAGAGGAGAGGGGACCGAAGGACCCAAGGACGTGACATGAGGTGAGGCTCATGGGGCCATCTCAGAGCCTGTCTGCCACCATCACTAAGCCTTCTCCCTTTCTGTTTTTAACATCAAAGCCAACAGACAACATGTGCTAGTCTTCATCCTGCCCTTTTCACTTAAGGGCAGATCTTGGAAGTTCTTTCTCATTGAGGGGCTTGGTTGGGCGGGACTGAGATGATGGGCCATTGATTCTGGGCTTGACTGGGGAGGCTCTAGAGTGGCCCTTGAAGGAGAGAGAGGCACGTGGCGACCCTGTCTGTGCTCAGAAAGATCACTCTTGTGCTCCCTGCATGCCTGGCCCAGCTTGAAGTACTGACCTGTATTAACCCACTTAATCCTCACAACAGCCCTGGGAGGACAGCACTTTTATTATCGCCATTTTGCAGAAGAAGACATCAAGGCCCAGAGAGGTTATGTCACTTATCCGAGGTCACACAGCCAGAAAGTAGCAGTAGGAACTCTTACCTTCATTTTACAGATGAGGCAACTAAAACTCAGAAGGGTTCATCAGCTTGCCTCAGTAACATCAAATGGCTAATCAATGTGGGGGTGTGGAGGGTAGGGAAAGAGTGGGTTCTGTGACCCATCTTGCTTGACTCTGGTCACTGTCGTGAAGCTGGCAGAGGCCTAGAGTTGGAGGAGTAACCAAATACCCAGGCTGGTGGCTCTTCAGCACTGTGGGGTCAGCGAAGGACAGCAGCCTGGGAGGGAGCTGGTTCTGCCCTCCCCCAAGCAGATGCACTGACAGCTCCCTTTCTCCCACCAGTTCAGAACCTATAACGTGACCTACATGGGGCCCACCCTGCGTGTCGCGGCCAGCACCCTGAGGTCTGGAGCTTCCTACAGCGCACGGGTGAAGGCCTGGGCTCAGAGCTACAACAGCAGCTGGAGCGCGTGGAGCCCCAGCACCAAGTGGCTTAACTGTGAGTACCCTCCCGGGAGTCCTGAGCAGTTAGCATCTCTCTCTGTCTCTGTTTTTTGGGGGGTTTCGTGAGTGTGTGTGTGTGGTTTTTCTTTTTTCTTTTTTTTTTGGCCTTAACCTCGCGGCTTGCAGGATCTCAGTTTCCCCACCAGGGCCCAGTGATTGAATTAGAGTCACTCTATGGAAAGCCTGGAACCCTAACCACTAGCAACCAGGGAATGCTCAGCAGTTAGCATCTCTGCTCCCTACTTTTATTCCATGGCCACTTACCCCAGCCCAATATCTGGTTTCCATATCATAAGATGCCTCTAACTGCAATAACACAATTTCCAACTGATGTGGTATACAGTCAGGGTATGGGGTAGGTTACAGTAACAAACCCACAAGTTCCACAGCTTAACACTATAGGAGTGGATTTCTCGCTCAGGTAACAGTTCAACATGAACTTTGCTGATTGCTAGCTGGTTTTCCTCCCTGTGGCTCCATCGTTTTCTAGGACAAAGATTCTTAGCCTTTCTGCATCATGGACAGTCCAGCGAAGCCTGTGGACCTCATCTCAGTATTTTTTAGAGTATAGTTGATTCACAATATTATGTTAGTTTCAGGTGTACAGCAAAGTTGATTAATTATACATACTCATATATCTACTCTTTTTCAGGTTTTTTTTTCCCATATAGGTTATTAATGAGTACTGAGTATAGTTCCCTGTACTATATAGTATGTCCTTGTTGATTAATTCTTTTACTTAAAGTAGTGTGCATATGGCCAGTCCCAATCTCTCAGTTCATCCCTCCCCCCACACCCCTTTCCCCCTTGACAACCACAAGCCAGAATATTTTTAAATGTATGAAATAAAGTACAGAGGATTTCAATGGAAACCTAGTTGTATTGAAATGTGATTATAAAAAGATTTTAAAATATATTTGCTATCTAAGAATATAGGCTTCTTTAATAACACATTAAAAATAGGATCTAGTGGTAGTTCTCATAAGTACGGTCATTTCAAAGTAGATGAGCTTAAAGGATATTTCATGGTACTCCTGCCATCAGGTGATAAGAGAATACCTGTGGTTTCTGTTGGGGCCTGAGTGACTGATGCTGCTATTACTGTAGCTTGCTGTCTCCATTCCTAATGGGAGGAAACGCCAGGTTTCAGAAGTTTGTGAAGGCTTCCCTGGTGGTTCAGTGGTAAAGAATCTGCTTACCAATGCAGGAGACACAGGCTCAGTCCCTGATCTGGGAAGGTCCCACATGCCATGGAGCAGTTAAGCCCCTCCACCACAACTACTGAGCCTGAGCTCTACAGCCTAGGAGCCACAGCTACTGAAGTCTGCGTACCCTAGAGCCTGTGCCCCACAACGAGAGAAGCCACCACAGTGAGAAGCCCGTGCACTGCACCTAAAGAGTGGCTCCCACTCCCTGCCACTAGAGAAAAGCCTGTGCAGCAATGAAGACCCAGTACAGCCATAAATCAATCAATCAATAAAATTATATTAAAAGTTAGTGAAAATAAAGCTATCATTTCTTTCCCGTCAAAGCTCCCAGACCCCTAAATTCTAATGGCAACCATGTTGGAAGTCCCCAAGTGAAGAATCCCTGCTCTAGGGCCCTGCCATCATCTGAATCCAGCCAGCAGAAAGGGAATGAGAGTGGGGAGACCACAGCTGCTTCTTAAAAGCCTCAGCAAGAGGTGACACACATCACTTCCTCTCAAGTTCTATTGGTGGAACTGGTCACATGGCCACACATCGCTGCAAGGGGTTCTGGGAATTACAGTCCCTCATCTGGTACTCTGTTCCCCTAAACAACACTTTGTGACTTTTTCAGTAAAGATATTGAATTATCTCACATAAAATGAGGCCTTACAGGGGAATTCCCCAGCCGTCCAGGCTTTACGATTCTGTGCTTCCACTGCTGAGGGCCCTTGTTCAATCTCTGGTCAGGGAACTAAGATCCCACAAGCTGCACTACGTGGCCAAAAGAAAGAAAAAAATAAAGAGGTTTAGCCAATGAATACTGCTGCTCGGTGACGTCACTCCGGAGTCTTGTCTTTCCCTCTGCCACCCCTAGCATGGTAGCATTTTGTCCTTATCTACTGTCACCTCATGGCCCCAGGCTGTCTGCTGCGAACACCCTCACGTCCCAGGCCCAAAGGGAATGGAAGGCTGCCGCAAGGAGTACATCCCGTGCACCTTTTATCAGGAAGGTGCATGGGACTGGAAAAGTCCACAGGACTGGAAAAACCGTTCCAGTCCTGGTGGACTTCCCCTTGCATCTCATCAGCCAGGACTGTCACACGGCCTCTCCCAACTGCAAGGGAGGCAGGGAACTCAAATACCTGGAAAGGGGAGAAGTTTTGGCCCATGATTGGCCCAAACCTCAGGGTGGGCACATCACAGCCTGGCCAAGAAGGGGAGACAGCTGTAGGGTGGGGGAAGCTGCGCGAGGCATCGTCTGAATAGTGGGAGAAGGAAGGGCTGTTGTGAACGCTCACTGAAGGAAGAGTTCTTCAAAGTGCTAGGTATAATGGCAGGTACCCCACCCCAACCCATCACACCCCTCTCAGCATCGCTCATCCTGTCCTGTCGACGCCTCTTGACCGTCTGTGTCCAGCTCTGGGCTGTAGCCCCTGTGAGTGGTGCCTGCTCCGTGTCTGTCTCCATTGTCCAGCATAGCACCAGGCACGTAGTAAGTGCTTGGGAAAGTTTTATCAAATGGATTTTCCCCTTTGACCTGGAGAAGGGAAGGGAAATAGATCGTGTGGGACAGATACCATGTGCTGGACACTCATTCATTATTTCCACAAATATTTCTTGAGCTCCTACTACATATTAGACACTAGCCCAGTGCTAGATGCCGAGGGATCAGTGGTGAGCAAAATAGACAAGAATCCCTGTTTCTGTGGAACTGACATTTTGGAAAGGGAGACAGTAAATAAACGAGTAAACAAAAATATAAATGAGATCTAGATCTAGTAAGTCCGAGAAGGAAATAAAGCAGGGAAAAGGGATGGGAGAAGGTAACATTAGAGAAGGGGTGAGGGAGAACTTTCTGGACCTGGCAGTGAACAAGGAGAGGGGTCCAGCTCTGTGAAAACTGCTTTGTTTCTGCAGGCCCTGCTTCACATGTATATTAAATCGTATAAGCCTCACAGCAATGAGTTAAGTAGTTATTAACCCCATTGTACAGATGAGGAAACTGAGGCACAGAGTGGGTGAGCCTCTTGTCCTGGGTTGCCAGCAAGTCTCTGACAGAGTCAGGCTTTGAACTGAAGGCATGGAACTCCAAGTCTCTGCACTTGACTTCAGTGCTTCAGGAAAGAGAGGCAAGTTCAGGCCCTGAGCTTTGGGAGAGCAGGGGACAGCGAGGAGGCCAGGGTGGCGGGGGCTCAGAGCAGGGAGTAGGAGCTGCCACGGCAGCCAGCGCACGCAGAGTCTTGGAGGGTCCCAGAGCCCCGGGCTCCTTCTCTGGGAGGTGGAGACCAGGCTGGATGTGGCGCACCGAAGGCTCACAGCTTCCCTCTGCTTCCAGACTACGAGGAGACCTGGGAGCAGCGCCTCCAGCTGGGCGTCGGCATCTCGTGCGTCATCGTCCTGGCGGTGTGCGTGTCCTGCTACATCAGCATCATCAAGTGAGTCCGGGGCTCCAGCCGCCCCGGAGTGTGGAGTGGGCAGGAATCTCCCCTCTCACCTGACAGCTTGCAGCCCTGTTGCTCAATGACAGATACTTACTGAGGAGCTACGATGTGCAAGGCACTGAACGGACAGGGAGACCCTGTGTTCTTGGGGAGGCAGAAGATGCCAGGCCAGCAAGTAACCATGGCTGTTTCCCATAGTGACCCTTGCACTGAAGGAATCGGGCCAAGACGAGCTGGGGGACATTCCAGGGGTGCCAGGGCGGGTTCCTCTGAGGGGTGATGGCCTGACAGTGGGATGGAGCTGGCCGGGGACAGGGCCTTCCTTTGGCAGAAGGGAGATGGATCGTACCCAGGGTACGCCCCAAACATTTGATGGCAGGTGGTAATAGACAGGAATTCTAGACGATTGCCCTGCAGAATCAGGAGACCTGGGTTCGGATCCTGGCCTTGGCACTTGGTAACTGTATGACCGAGTTTCTGAACCTCTGTTTAGCCTTGGGTCCCTATTTCATCAGTCCCAAGAGTCCTAAGGGAGTCCCGGAGCTCTGGGTGCAAGGAGCCTTGTCTCCAGTGAGCATGAGCCCTAGGAATGTGGAGTCTCAGAGCCTCAGTCCCCCCACCTCTGAAATGGGACTAATGGGCCTAAGCTGACCACATAAGGAAGGGCGATGGTGGAGGGCTGATGGTGAGTGAGTATCCGCAGTCTGCCAGGTGCACAGTAGGTGTGCAGGGAATGCAAGGTCCCTTCTCCACGTCTGTCGCTGATACCTCTGAGCCCTCTGGGCTGGTCTTTCCCCTTCTCTGAGCCTCAGTTTCCCCATCATCTGTCCTCTCCACCCACCACTCTTTGTATCCTAGTTCTCCAACCTCCTTGCTGTTCTTCGAACTCCCAACCCAAGCAAGTTCTTCCCTCCAGTCCTTTGCACTCACTGTGCTCCCTGCCTGGAAAGCCCTTTCCCCAGGCATTGCTGAGACCCGTACCTCCTCCACCTTCAGTCGCCTCTCGGAAGCTACCTCCTCAGAGAGGCCTTCCTGGATCACACTCTTTATTCCTCTCTGGTCCCTTATGGCCTTTATTTTTATTCCTGGCACTTCCTGTCAGGAATGAATGATGTCATATAGTCATTTCCGCATCCGTTTGTCTGTCTCCATCTTCTAGAAGGTCTGTTCTGTGAAGGCAGGTGTTTCTGTTTGTCTTGTCCGCTGAAGCCTGGCACAGTGAGTGATACCTAGGAGGTGCTCAGTAAATGGGTGGTAACTGACTGAGTGGAGTAGGTGGAGGCTAATCCAGAGGCAGTCTGAGAAGATTCCTGCCCAGCCCTGACCCAGGAAGGGAGGAAGAACCCCTTGGCCTCTCCGGCCATGCCAGACTTCTTCTGGGCACTTTGTCCTCCGCTGCTCCAGAGGAAAGGTTGTTGAAGGGGAAACCCAGGATTCTCTCTCTGCATCTTGTGTGTGTTGTGCTCAGCTGCTCGGTCATGTCTGACTCTGTGACCCCATAGTCTGTACCCCACCAGTCTCCTCTGTCCATGGGACTCTCCCGGCAAGAATACTGGAGTGGGTAGCCATTTCCTCCCCTAGGGGATCTTCCCAACCCAAGGATCGAACCCATGTCTCCTGTGGCTCCTACATCGGCAGGCAGATTCTTTACTATTTGCACCACCTGGGAAGTCCCTCTGCCGCTTGGGTCTCCCCTAATTCCCAGGGACTTGCTCCCTCTGGGGCGGAGGCGGCCGCATCAGGAATTCCACTCTGGGTAGCAAACTGCTGGACCCGAACCCAGCTCTAATGCCCCCGAGGTGGAAGAACCTGTTTCACGGGGTGAGGGTGAGGGAGCCAGAAATCTATCAGCGTGATCTCTGAGCTAATAAGTCTGGGTGACTGTGAATCTTTTGTATGGGGAGAACATCAACCTGTTAGTGATTCTCAGGGACCAACAACTTGTCCTTTCTTTTTTAGGATTAAGAAAGAATGGTGGGACCAAATTCCCAACCCAGCCCACAGCCCCCTCGTGGCTGTTGTCATCCAGGATTCTCAGGTAGGAAAAGGGGTGGGTGAGGATGCTTTGGGTCGTGTGTATCGGGAAACACATGTCAAGACACGTGGGGTGTTAGGGATATCTCTTGACTTTGCGGGTTGCACGTGGGCAGTCAGGAAGATTTCAGGGTAGGTTGAGTCAACAGCTAGAGGCTTTGGCTTCCCTTCTTTGGCTTCCATGAGTGTTCTTTCAGCTCGGGGGGTGGGGTCCTCTGGAATTGGATTTCCTGCTTTGTTGTTGTTCTGAGGTCTCTGAGGTCCTCTGCATATCGTCTCCTAGGGAGGTACCTGTCCCGTGTAGGACAGGAGGTCACAAGGAGTTGAAGAGGGAACAAGTTTTCCGTTTCTTCCTCTTAAGAGCAGGAAACTGCCCCAGAAGCACCAGCAAATCTCTCCATTCTCAATGACTTGAATTACATCACAGCCTCTTTCATAAAGCACTCCCCTATAAGGAGTGGGAATACTCCTCACAGATGGACCATCCAGATGGACACTCCTGAGCTAGGAGTGTGGCCAGCTTCCCCAGTGCAGTGGCCACATGGAATTTGCCTGAGCACCATCAGGGTTCTCTAGGAAGGGGCGCAGGGGGATACAAGTCCTGTCTAGAACGGAAGGTCTGTGAGTCTTCAGTTCTCCAGGGACCCTGAGGCAGGCTCTGGAGTCAGCTTTGAACCCTCACTGTCGCTTATCTGCAGGGTAGACTTAACAAGCTGCTTAACTTCTCTGAGCCTCAGTTCCTTCATGTGGGTTATAGTAGTGGTTATAACAGGGCTGATGTTGGAATTCACTGAGACAATTCACAGAAAGTGAATATTACAGCACATGGTGTCATTTATGTATCAGTTAGCTCTTGCTGTATAACAAATCATCCCCAAATTTAGAAATTTTGATGATGTCAAGTCTCCTCAAGTCAAACAGGCTCTGAGCATTGCTGGATGCCAGGCTGGGTGGGAAGGCCTCTCTGCTCTGTGTCATTGGCTGTTTCCACGTTTTAGGTGTCACTGTGGAGGAAGCGGTCTCGAGGCCAGGAACCAGCCAAATGCCCGTATGTAAGGGGCTGGAATTAGGGTGGGGGGCCCCATCTTGAAGCTGGAGTCACACCCCCTTGATGTCTGCCTTTCCTTCCTGGGTGTTCAGCACTTGTCCTGTGACACTGGGTTTTGAGGGGTGGCAGAGGGAGGGGTGGTCTAAGTAGGTCAACTGCCAACTGAGCCCCCTGAGTTTCATTGGTTGGGGGGTGGTCAGTGAACCCCTTTGGGATGCCCAGTCTGTCCTGAGCAAGGCTGATGGTGGTAACAAGCAAGGCAGCCGTGCGTGCACGCTTGCTAAGTTGCTGCAGTTGTGTCCGACTCTTTGCGACCCTGTGGACTAAACTGTAGCCCACCAGGCTCCTCTGTCCAAGGGGTTCTCCAAGCAAGAATACTGGAGTGGGTTGCCATGCCCCCCTCCAGGGGATCTTCCAGACACAGGGATTGAGCCCACATCTCTGATGTCTCCTGCACTGGCAGGAGGGTTCTTTACCACTATCACCACGTGGGGAGTTGATTAGAGGTCAGACAAGAAATCCTGGCAAGGCTTTATTAGAGCCCCTGCTGCAGTGGGGAGCAGGGGTGGAGAACAAGTAACAGATTCCCTTGCTGACTACCAGGGAGGGGCGAATTGGTTCATTATACAGGGTGAGGGCGGGGGTGTGTCCAGGGCTTGGGCTGGAAAGATGGCATAGGTGTTTTGCCTGATTCTCTGGTGGTGTGGTGTGCAGGGGGCATGCACAGAACCCTGCTTTTATTCCTGACACTGCTTTTGCTCCCAGCTCTTCAAAAGTGGCAGTTGAGGTTTGGGGTCTTTTTGTATCTTTTGTCCATCGTTTGCCCCAACTGCAGCATGCACACAGTTATTTTTACTTCCATATAGTTTCTTAATATTCTGTTGCTCAAGGAGAGGTTTGTTCCAGTGCGAGCATTGCAGCAGTGCAGCAAAGGGTCCCAGGTCCCAGCCTGTCTCAACACCAGTTCAGGGTGATTTTGAGCTGGGCTTTGAAGGGTGAATAGGAGTTTGTCAAGAGGAGAAAGTGAACTCTGATTAAACTTTGTTTTTGTAGACACTGGAAGACTTGTCTTGCCAAGCTCCTGCCCTGTTTACTGGAGCATGGCATGGAGAGGGATGACGACTTCTCTAAGGCTGCTAGAAATGGGCCTTCCCAGGGTTCTGGGAAAGTAGCATGGTGCCCCGTGGAGGTCAGCAAGACGATCCTCCGGCCTGAGAGCATCAGTGTGGTGCGGTGCGTGGAGCTGTTTGAGGCCCAAGTGGAGAAGGAAGAAGAGGAAGTGGAGGAAGATAAAGGGAGCTTCTGCCCATCACCTGAGAACAGCGGGGGCCTCTTCCAGGAGGGCAGAGAGGACATTGCGGCCCGGCTGACAGAGAGCCTGTTCCTGCACCTTCTCAGAGATGAGACTGGGGGCTTTAGTCCACAAGGTGTGGAGTCCTGCCTTCTTCCCCCTTTAGAAAATGCAAATGCTCAGAGGCCCTGGGCCGAATTCCCAAGGGTGGGGCCCCAGGAGGCATCATCTGAGGACAAGGAACAGCCTCTGAGCCCAGAATCAAGTCCTCCGGCCACTCCAACCCAGAACCCAGCCGGCCTGCCTCTCCCAGAGATGCCCGCCACCATCTCAGACAACCCTGCTTACCGCAGCTTCAGCACCTTCCTGAGCCAGTCCTCGGGCCCTGGAGAGCTT
Organism: Bos mutus; assembly: GCF_027580195.1. Classification (NCBI taxonomy): domain Eukaryota; kingdom Metazoa; phylum Chordata; class Mammalia; order Artiodactyla; family Bovidae; genus Bos; species Bos mutus. Next base: position 17,101,321 of record NC_091641.1, on the reverse strand, counting down.
GACTCAGACCCACAGCTGGCCAAATGCCTGGGGGAAGTGGACCCCAACATCCCCACCACCCCCGAGCCGGAACCAGAGACCTGGGAACAGATTCTGCGTCAGAGGGTGCTCCAGCACAGGGCGGCCCCCGGCCCCGCCTCGGCCCCTAGCAGCGGCTACCGGGAATTTGTGCAGGCGGTGAAGGAGGGTGGCACCCGGGACAGCGGGCCGGCCGGCTTCGGGCCCTCTGAAGAGGCCGGCTACAAGGCCTTCTCCAGCTTGCTTGCCAGCAGTGACAGCTGCCCTGCGACTTCTGGGGTTGACCCCAGCAGCGGGGAAGGGGGCTACAAACCCTTCCAGAGCCTTGCTTCTGGCTGCCCCAGGACCCCTTCCCCCACTCCCGTTCCCCTGTTCACTTTCGGCCTGGACACGGACCCCCCTCACAGTCCTCAGGACTCAGAGTGGCCTGAGTTGGAGCCAGCAGTCAAGGGAGACGATGGACAGAAACCCCTCTTCGCCCCCGTGCCGGTCACAGACCCTCTCAGGGACGACCTGGGCAACGGCATCATCTACTCAGCCCTCACCTGCCACCTATGTGGCCACCTGAAGCAGTGCCACGGCCAGGAGGAAGCTGGCAAGGCGCAAATTGTGGCCAGCCCCTGCTGCGGCTGCTGCTGTGGGGACAGGTCCTCGCCTCTGCTGAGTCCGCTGAAAGCCCCAGACTCCCTGCCCCAGGGGACTCCACTGGCAGCCAGCCTCTCTGCGGCCTCCCTAGCACCCTTAGGTGTCTCAGAGGAGGGTAAGTGCCCTCTGTTCAATGCCCCCAGCCATGCCCAGAGCTCAGGCCAGGCTCCTGCAGTGACTGCCATGCCCTCCCCAGGCCCCACGTGCATGGACGCTTCCTAGGTGCGTGCCCGCTCCTTGCTGAAGTCTACAGAGGAGATGGGGCCTTAATCAGGCCTGTGAAATGCCTGCCCCTGGAAGGCTGCCAGGCTGGCAGAGTTCCAGAAGACTCTGGGAACTCTGGAGTGAAGTTCTCAGACGCCAGGTCTACAGGGACTGGACGCCCCAGCTCCCTTTGCTGGCCCGGCTCACCACCTCCCACGGGAGTGGGGGCTCCAGGCAGCTGTGCCCAAAGAGGCACCTGCAGTCATCTGGAGATTCCCCGGGCACCTTGGCTTGTGCACCTTGGCCACTTCACTGGTTCACAGATGTGCCAGCAGACTGTCCCTGGCATACTCAAGGCATATTCTGTCACTCTGACCCAGTTCTTGCCCAGACTCCGGAGTAGCTACCACCATCTCTCTAGATTGGATGCTGAGCCTAGAAACTCACCAAGCCAACTGGGGAATTGACTTGGGAGGCCTTGGGAAATTGAGGTCCAGGAAGGGTGGTCATCTGCCCAGAGATGTCTATTCATTCAACAGAAGTTGACGCTGGGGGCAAGGTCTGAGCTGCAGAGGGGTGATTAATTAAGCGGAGTTAACCAAGGACATGATAAATTGTGATTTCTGAGACGTGACAGCTTGTGGCCAGCTTCCCACGCAAGGCTGGGATTCCTGTTAAGCATTGGATCCCCAGAGAGGAGGCATGCCTGGCAACCTTGGGGCAGGCGTGTGCCCCCAGGGATGCCATTGCTGGCATCACTGCTTCAGAAGGTGTGGCTCAGGCCCCCTGATCCAGTGAGCTGGGGCGACCAAGACGCTGACACCAGGCACATCACCCACACATCATCAACTCCCACCTCAGGTTGAAGAATGCTTGTTTGTGTGCATCTCAAAAATTATTTCATCACTGGGTGTTTGTGTTTGCTGAGGAGGGTGGAATGGGAAGAGACGGAGTTTTGTATAAATAAAGGTTCTTTATCTCTTTCCCCTCCCCCGCCACCATTTATTAAACATCCTGCCAAGCATCCTTGGCAACTGTTTTATCTCTATTAACTCACAGAATCTTCCCATCCAGAGGAACGGAGACCAGCCCAAGAGGTTAAGTAACTTGCTGTCTCTTCCTGGGTTTCCCCAAGACCGGAATTCAAGTGAAGTTCATTGAAATAGGAGGTGATCCCAGGAAGTCCTGCTTGGAGAATGGGGAAGGGAGCGGGGAAGGGCAGGAAGCAATTGAGGTGTTATCACACAGAGTGCCAGCGCAGGCAACAGCTGCTTCAGCCGCTGGGAGCTTCAGAAAGCCAGGCACACCACATGCCTCGAGGTGGGGAGCTGGGCTGTTCATCCACACATTCCCATCTGTCCTTGGTTGAGGGCTGTGTCCAGGGGCATTAACTCCCCAGCACTTCCAGCTGCTCCAGGAAAGTCCTCAGGTTGAAAGTAGGGGGCACAGGGAGGAGATGTGGGCAGGGCTGTACCGGCAGCTGCTACTTTGCCAAGGTCACTCAGCCAGTGGCAGACTGAAGCTGAACCCAGGCAGGGTCTCCATTGCCCAGGCCCTTTGTAGGTGATCCGTGCTTGACATCTGGGTGGTCGGTGTATGGTGTGGGCCTCAGACATGCAGGCAGGGGATCTTAATTAAGCTCCTTTGTCTGCAATCATTCTATATTTCTGAGTTGCCGCCCTGACTGCCATGCTTGCAAAATGAGGGGCTTTTTGACGTTCCTTCTGCTCTGGCATTCTCCGTAATACACTATAGAGGTGATGGGGAACTCATTACCTCACATGCAGCCTGATGTTTGTGAGAACTGTCTCCTTTGTGCTGAACCCGAATCTATCCCTTTAGCTGCCTGAATCACCACCCTCCACACAGGTTGCTGATGGAGAAACGGCTCTAGAAGGAGCCCATGCAGTGAGACTTGAAAAGAGACTTGCCCATGTGGCGAGCTGCAGCAAGCAACGGAACCCAAACTAGTCCTCTGCACCTGTTGTCTTCAAGGGAGCTTTGTAATAAAATGTAACAATTTAAAATAAAAGTAACTATTTAGGACCAAGCAATATGCTAAATGCCATCCACTGACTATATCACAGCTCTAGAAAGCAGGTTATTATTCCAATTTTACAGATAAGGCAGCTGGCCCAGAGAGGTTGAAGTTTAGCTTAGGGTCACACAGCTGGAAAGCCTGGGAACTAGGATTTGAGTCCAGATCTGACTGCAGGGTTCCCAACCATCATGATGTACTGTCTCATGAATAGCATGGCACCATCTCGAATGTCAGCTCTGATCCATTTAGCCTGTGAGTCATCTTAGAAAATCGAGTTTTAAAACTAAGCATCCAACAAAGAAAAAACACTCAGGTGAGTGCTGGAGAGTTCGTTGGGTTGTAAATCCAACAGAATTGAGACTGATTCGTTCTCTCCCTAGGATGTTGTGAGACCCAACTTGTCAGCTGAGGCACAAATTACAGAATCCTCTGGGCTTTGGGAAACTAGAATGGAGAACTACACAGAGACACTTCCCATCTATTTTTTCTTGCCTTGAGCACATAATGTGATCTTAGTTCCCCGACCAGGGATCAAACCCACACCCCCAGCAGTGGAAGTGTGAAGGCTTAACCAGTGGACCACCTGAGAGGTCCAATCTCTTATCCGGATTTAAATCCACCCTCGCAAGTTCAGGGAAGCTGGTGGGAGGCCACTGTTCTGGCTTCCCCACCCCCCAGGGAAGGAAGAAGCAGAGAGAGCAAGAAAGCCACACATCCCACCAATGTTTCCTGAGAACCTGCTATGTGCTAGGCAGCATGCTGGATGTGAGGAAACAAAAGTCCCTTCCCTCCTGGATCTTACAGTTCAGCGGGAGAGACAGATATTAAAAAGAAAGAAGGAGGGACTTCCTGGTGGTCCAGTGTTTAAGACTCTGGGCTCCAAATGCAGGTTCAATCCCTGCTTGGGGAACTAGATGCCATATACCACAATTAAAGATTCTGCATGCTGCAACAAAGATCGAAGATCCCACATACAGAAACTAAGACCCAGTGCAGCCAAATTTTTAAAAATAGCCGGGAAGATCCCCCAGAGAAGGGAATGGCTACCCACTCCAGTATTCTTGCCTTTTACTTTCCATCTCCATGGAGATGGAAAGTAAAAGTGTTAGTCGCTCAGTTGTGTCCGACTCTGCAACGCTACGGACTGTAGTCGGCCAGGCTCCTCTGTCCATGGAATTCCCTAGGCAAGAATACTAGATGGGTTGCCATACCCTTCTCCAGGGGATCTTCCCAACAGGGATCAAACCTAGGTCTCCTGCTATGTGGGCAGATTTTTTTTACTGTCTGAGCCACGAGGGAAGCCTTAGAGAATTCCATGGACAGAGGAGCAAAAAGACACGACTAAAGGGCCAACATTAATATAAATACACAAAAGGAAAAAAACCCACAACCCCTGAAAGGTGCTATGAAGAAAATAGGAGTCTGAGATGGGGGGTAGGGGGTTAGCAGAGGTCTTTATGGAGGTGACATTTTAACTGAGCCCTCCTCGACTAGGAGAACCAGGATGGTCTGGAGGAAGAGTATTCTAGGCAGAGAACAGACGAAGGGCAAAGGCCCCAAGGCACAGGGAATTGGGCATGTTCACATATAGAAAGATCAGCTATAGCAGTGAGCCAGGAACAGTTCTGAGACATAAGGTCAGCCAGGACTAGAGTAAGGAATTTGTATTTGGCTTAAATGCACACTAGCCCCACCCACTGAGAAATACGGTCCAGGAGACACATCTCTCTTCTGTCTCCCCAGTCCCCAAATGAAATCCATCCACAAGCAGGAGTCCAGGAGCGGAAGTGGAGGCACTGGAGGTGTTCCTCCAATAGGACTCCCTCCCACCTTGCGTAAGCGGAGCACGAAGGTTCCTCCTGAGAACAGCAGCCGGGGTGGTTAAAATCTTCGTTGCTGACAACTCTCACTCAGAAGTAAAGTGATTCCCACCAGAAACGTGTTCATTAGCACAAGGGTGGTGACCTTCCTCTGTGGCTCAGTGGTAAAGAATCCCCCTGCCGATGCGGGAGACACGAGTTCGTGTCTGATTCGGGAAGATCCCACGTGAAGGGGAGTAACAAAGCCTGTGTGCCGCGACTATTGAGCATAGGCCCGAGAGTCCGGGAGTCACAACTACTGAAGCCTGCACGCCTAGAGCCCGCGCTCTGCAACAAGAAAAGCCACTGCAATGAGAAGCCTGCACGCCCCGACGAGAGAGTGGCCCTCGCTCAGCACAGCGAGAGAAAAACCTGAAAAGCAGCGAAGACCCAGCACAGCCAGAAATAAATAAATAAATAAAATTATAGCACAGAGGAATGGCTGGCCGCCAGGATCTTTCTTGGGAATTTCTTTGCAAAAGATTTTTTAAAATTCCCTTAAAATCTGGTCTTGACCTCCCAGGCACTAGTCTTCAAATTAGGCAGGGATCCCTAGGGTCTTGTTAAGGCCCAGACTCTATGACTGCTCTGTCTCCTTTATCTGCCTGTGTCTTCGTTTTGTGTGTGTGTGTGTGTTTAATTTGTAAAATAGGAAGGATAACAAAATCTGCATTGGAAGGTCATCCTAAAGATCATCTACATTATCACCATCTTCATCATCTCCTGGGTTTACTCCATCCTGGTGGGGGGCACAGATGACAAGAGAAAAAAGGTACAACTTGCTATAAGGCGAGGGCAGAGAAACAGAGAGCAAGCTGGGCAGTCAGGCAAGAAGAGGAAATTTATTAGAGGGAAGAGAGGGTGGCGGGCTCTTAGGGAGAACCAGCGTTCTCCCTTTCTGATGGAGTCCTTCTTATACCCCACCAATGAAAAATTCTCTGAAGGGATTATCAGGCGAGTGTAATCTCCTCGGTTCTGTCTCGTCTCAACAAAAATTTGAAGTGACGGACATTAAAGCCCTAGGCGCATCACAGCTCTTGCACAGACTGTGTTACAGCTCTTAGACAGATCAGTGTTACAGCTCAGTTTTATTTAGAAAATAGCAGGAAAATACATCCTCGAGGAGGCGTGAGGGAGTGCCGACCCAAAGACGCGAAGAGAAGAGAGAGCCCCGGCCCTTTGGCTCCTCTTTTTATATGTTTTTTCCTCCCCCCGGGCCTGCCCTGTGTAAGTTGGGCTAGCCAGGAGTGCTGTTTGTTCTACCTGAGGTCCTCATTCCGGTCCTCAGACCTTCCTTTGACCCTCCTTTGTTCTGTTTTTGCGGGCCTTTCCCTTCCTTGTCTTTTAGCCACTGCCATTTAGGACTCCTGTTTCCTATTTTAACAACCTTCCAGGGATGGTCACGTAGCCGGAGGTCTGGAATCTGGTGGTCTCGCAGCTTTGAGAAGATAGGCACCAGTGAGTTAACAGGATGCCATTTGGGCAATTTGGTCAGTCTCAAGGATCACTGTGATTTATTCTTTGTTTGGGAAGCCGACATCACGAGCCATCTTATCAGTGAGAGCCCATGTTGACCCTATCGCCTGCCTTAAGAAATCTAGAATTCTCAGCCCCAGCCACTGCTCTGGGCTTCCTCTCATGGACTAAAAAAGAAATGTTGCCATTTCAGTCAACACAAAATGGTACCTGTGCTGTGCTTAGTCGCTCAGTCGGGTCCAACTCTTTGCAACCCCATAGACTGTAGCCCACTAGGCTCCTCTTTCCATGGGGATTCTCCAGGCAAGAGTACAGGAGTGGGTTGCCATGCCCTCCTCCAGGGGAATCTTCCCAACCCAGGGATGGAACCCAGGTCTCTCGAATTGCAGGCAGATTCTTTACCATCAGAGCCACCAGGGAAGCCCACCTGCCAGTCTACTAAATAACAAATGCTGCCCACCATCAAGCCATCAGTGACCGAAGCTGACAGTTTATGGTGAACAGTGTCAGATTTGTGATCTCCAAAGATTTAACTTTGGGACCAGGGGCCAGGCTTGATCACTCAAGAGCTTTTATATAGCAGAGTTTTATTAAAATATAAAAAGGGACAGAGAAAGCTTCTGACACAGACATCAGAAGGGGAATGGAGAGTGCCCTGCCCCCCGCTAGTTTTAGCAAGCTGTTTTATGTCAGTTTCATCAGTTCAGTCGCTCAGTCGTGTCCAACTCTTTGTGACCCCACGGACTGCAGCACGCCAGGCCTCCCTATCCATCACCAACTCCCGGAGTTTATGTCTGTTAGAAAGTTATTAATCAGGTAAGAGAAATGCCTCAAGGCTAACAGAGTTTCACCAGGCCCCTCTCCCACAGTATGCAATTCTGAGATAGGATGGCACGAGGTGTGACATCTCCCAGCCATAAAACAATTTATATGAATACTGGTTTGTTGAGCTATTATCAGCCAAAAGTTGGTCTTGCTGCTGCTGCTGCTAGGTCGCTTCAGTCGTGTCCGACTCTTCGCGACCCCATGGACTGCAGCCCACCAGGCTCCTCCACCCGTGGGATTTTCCAGGCAAGAGTACTGGAGTGGGGTGCCATTGCCTTCTCTGAAAGTTGGTCTTAGGGGGAACCATTTTGAAGAAAGGCAAATTCCAAAGCAAATACATAGTTTCATTAACATAGCTTAAGAAAAACATTTCCATAAGAAAAACGCATTGGTTAGCTCAAGGTTTGAGAAAAGTTAAGTTCAGGTGGACAGGGAGGCCTGGCGTGCTGCGATTCATGGGGTCACAAAGAGTCAGACACAACTGAGCGACTGAACTGAACTGAAGTTCAGGTGGAACCAGGTGTCGTCATAGCAACACAGAATTTTAAGAGACATTTGCACCCTATTTCCTCCATTTGGAGACCTCTGGCCTTCCTGCCTGTTACGCTCTCTCAGTTGCCCACCTCCCCCATGCCAGGGAGCCCCGAGCCCCGAGGGAATTCAGGATGGCGAAAAACAGGATATCGGCCCTAGATAAGATATACATCAAAGGAGTAATTTCAGTAAGCCCAGACTCTTGCTTCTTCCCATACAGAGAAAAACACTAAAATCATTAGTTTGAGATTCTGTTTTTGTAATTAGAAGTAATCTTTTGATGTTCGACTACACTTTTTTCCCCCCTCAGCAAAAACACCTGTATATCCTGGCTCCTCCCTTACCTCTTTGGAACAGAGCCTCAGAGCTATCTGAGAGGCTGTGTCTCTGGCTACTTAGTTCTCAGTAATGTCCCCAAATAAAACATAATTCTCCACTTTCAGGTTTTCAGGATGAAGAAAAACAGGATATTGGCCCTAAATAGTTAAGATGTACATCAAAGGAGTAATTTCAGTAAGCCCAGACTCTTGCTTCTTCCCATACATAAACACTAAGATCATTAGTTTGAGATGTCTGTTTTTGTAATTAGAAGTAATCTTTTGATGTTCGACTACGCTTTTTTTTCCCTTCAGCAAAAACGCCTGTATATCCTGGCTCCTCCCTTACCTCTTTGGAACAGAGCCTCAGAGCTATCTGAGAGGCTAGATAGAGCTATCTGTGGTTACATAGTTCTCGGTAATGTCCCCAAATGAAAATTAATTCTCAACATTCAGGTTGTGCCTTTTTTTTTTCCAGTAGACACTCCAAACCTTCATGGGAAGCCCCCAGTAACCCCCGCTGCTATTGGCTGATCCTGACACAGAAGACCATCCCTGCCCTCCACCCTCATGCTCTAGCTTCTGCCTACTCCTTCAGAGGCAGGAGACAGATGGACTTCAAGCCAGACACTTACAACTAGCCTCCTGTTCGTATTTCTTGAAGCCAGGAATAGATGGGCTCTGGCTTAGACATTTACAGCCAGCCTCCTGCTTACACTTCAGATAGAAATAACAACAGGAACAGGGTAAATAGCTGGACTTTGCCTCCTGGGAACACTTGAAGATAACAGTAATGGCAGGGGCAGAGAGGAATTAAGCCCTGCTTGGGTAAAAAGATCAAGAAGTCACAAATTCCTCATCCTTGGTGTCAGGGAGACCTCAACTGCCCACGCACAAAATGGCACCTGCCATTCTGCGTTACGCTTAGTCACTCAGTCCCATCCAACTCTTTGTGACCCCATGGACTGTAGCCCACCAGGCTCCTCTGTCTGTGGGGATTCTCCAGGCAAGAATGCTGGAGTGGCTTGTTCCAGTTCCACTCTGAAAGTCCCCGAAGCATGACTTTCTCTAGGTTCGTATGTTGGCATGTTACTCTGCTTTTCTAATAAACGCTTTACTTTGCTCTCTACTTTCTGTCTCCTTGTCAAATTTTTTTTTCAAGGCAGATAAGAGCTAGACCCTGGTGGTCTAGTGGTTAGGATTCAGCACTCTCACCACCGCAACCCACATTCGATCTCGGCCTCGCTTCCAGCTGTTGCTCACTGCTGTCTCTCCAAATTTACTTTGTGGTCAGGACTTCCTCACACCAGGCCTGGTGATTCACTCTTTCGCTGAAATATTGATTGAGTGATTACTCCTGAAGAGGAATTGTTAAAACAAAAACAAATTTCTCAAATTATGATCGTGGATCACAATTTTTACTTTATGTTTTTTAGAGAGAGAATCAGAAAAGAGAGGATATTGGTTCAAGGAACAATCTTAGAGTACCAAACTCAAGTTCATGCGTGCAATGCACAGAGAAACCAAACAAACCAAAATTTTGGAGTTTGGAGCAGAGAAATGTATATTGCTGGGCCGTGCAAGGAGAGCGGGTGGCTTATGCTCAGAAAATCCTGAACTCTCCAAACTCCAAAGGGGTTCAGCAAAGGATTTTTAAAGGGCAGGTGAGGGAGTGGGGAGTCACAGGGTGTGTGATCAGCTCATGCACTGTTCTCTGATTGGTTGATGGTGAGGTTATCAATTTTTCGGCGCTCGTAAGTCTGGGGCTCATCTGTATCAAGCAGTTAATTTCTTCCATTTGGTAGTGGTTTTAGCATCCATAAATCAGCTGAGGAAGTGTTATCTAGGGACTTTAGAGAGAAGCTACAGCAGAGGATATGGGGGAGGGGTCTGTCCCCAGATGGCCCTATAGAGTCCTACTCCATGTTACATCAGGAAGGGATTTATAACAAGACAAATTGTTAGGGGAAGCACACTGATTGAAACCGCCCACCCTGGCCAGGCACCATAGTAACCATTTGCATGAGTTGTTTTATGACAGGAGATCCTGATAAGGAGCTAATAAGCCACCACCAACCGGAAGAGGTCAAGAAAGGTCTAAAGCAGACACCGCGTGTCCGTCCACTTCCCAGAATCCCTCTCGCCAGCATCCATCTTGGCTGAGCGATGCGTGCACCACCAGGAAAGACTCTGAATTAGAATGATTGGCCAAAGACCACCCGGAAACTAATCCCATCACCATAAAACCCAAGACTGCGAGCCACGAGGCAGAGCTCTTCTCCTGGGTTCCCTTAACCTACTGCTCTCCACCCAGGTGCCCTTTCCCGATAAAATCTCTTGCTTTGTCAGCACATGTGTCTCCTCGGACAATTCATTTCAGAGTGTTAGACAAGAGCCCAGTTTCGGGCCCTGGAAGGGGTCTGCCTTCCTGCAACAGAATGAGTGTCTAGAATAAGGCTATCCAACAGAGATTTTTGCTATGATGGAAATCTTTCACTTTGTCCAATACCATAGCACTAGCCACCTATGGCTGTTATACACTTAACATATGGTTAGTGTGGCTGAGGAACTGATTTTTTTAATTTTATTGAATTAATATTTAAATAGTCACAGGTGGCTAGTGATTACAGTAGGGACAGTACAGGGCTAGATTTTTAGACCCCAAGGTACAACTTTATCAATTGCCTCAGCGTGGAGGAGAAAGGGTATTGGTCCGGAGAGATGAAAGGAGAGCAATGGGTCAGACTGCCTCAAATGTTAGCCCCAGAGCTATGGAGGGGCGAGGTCTAATGGATCTGGTGGGACCAGAGTGAGACTGCCCTGGCCAAGTAAGAAGCTGGCAGCCGGTGTGGGCAGAGCAAGATGCTAGCAGCGTGAGTTTCCCACCATTCCCCTCAAGTCTGGACCAGAGGTGTGGAGAGCAAGAGAGAGGGCCCACAGTAGCAGCACCAAAGAGGGCTGGGCGCGCCCCTTAGGAGGTTCTCAAAACCTGGAGAGACCTCCAGAGACACTGAATTCAGGGTCTCTCCAACCCAACTCTGCATACCCCCAGCCTCGATTTTGCAAAGATTTTCCCAGGGGGGTGGGGATGGCAAGGTGGGGACTGTTTCCACTTTAGTTTTTTTTATTAAAAAAAAAATAAACAAAACCCCTACTTACCAATTTTTTTCTGATTACTAAATTGGCACGTGCTGGCCTTCTCTGATTCAGAGAAAACCTAAAGGTATAAATAGGAAAGTGAAAACCACCGGAAATCCCATCCCCCGCCCAGGCACCTGGCACCACGTGGGCGGTCCCCAAATGTATGTTTGTTTTTAAAGGTGTATCTCTGTTAACATCCTGTTGAATAATCTTTCTGACATTACTTTCCCACGAAGTTATTAATTAAACACGCACACACCCACACAAACAGCTAGAAGAAGTTTCTGAGTCCCCGCTGCAAGAGAGGCGTGATCTCACTGGATCCTCACAGCAGCCGGAGACCTCTGTGGGAGACATTTCCATGATGTACCCCGATTGCTAACCACTCTTGTCTGCCATCTGTCTAGATTCTTCTACCCCTTTTACAGGTGAGAACGCTGAGACTCAGAGAAGCAAGGGCTCTGCACTCATCCTGCCTCAGTTTGGAACCGACCTTTGCCAATTCGGAGCTGTGTGACTGTGGACAAAGTATTGACCCCTCTGGGCCTCAGTTTCCTCCCCAGCAAAGATGGATAAGAGAAGTCCCGGGGCAGCCCATAGTGGTGGGGTGAGGAGTGCATGTCTTGATGGGTGAAAGCC